>NC_091057.1:181200979-183665404 GCF_000393655.2 Nicotiana sylvestris | reverse complement strand
ATTTGTGTCGACAATTTATGACTTGAACAATTTCATAGTTCTCGACAGAATCAAGAAATCATGAATTAGAAGGGTAAAAATTTGGTGTCATGCCTCCACGTTCTGTGGAATTGGGAAAGAACAATTTTGAAAAGGATGTTAAGAAAACTTACAAGAAATCATGGAAAAGCTCACTATTTTCATGGCTGAAGAGTAGTGATTATCATGAAAATCATGAAAAAGCTCATCATTTGTCGGAAGAAACCAGTTTCCTGGTTCATATAAGAAGGAATAAGAGAGAGATCGTGGAGAAAGAAATAAGATACTATGCGTGATTTTGGGAGAGAATAAATTGAAAGAATGAGAGAGAAAAATATTAGACAGATATTTAATGGTTTAATAGTAGGAAGTGACCATAAATACATATTTTGCTATAATAACTAAAAGGTAGCTATAGAAAATAATATTTAAAAGAATTTTTATTTATAATAAATAGGGTGTAAAGTTTTGCTATGAAAGGTAAAATTTTCATGAAAAAAATTACGTTGAGTTAGACGGATCGGTTTATAATGCATTTGACAACTCAAATGGACCAGATTAGACAAGTTTTGGGCTAATTGTGTCATAGTTGATTTATGAGGAAACTATACTGTTTAGACGCTCTAAAAAAATGATCGACAAAATATATATTTTATATATATTAATGTATACTATATATATTTTATACATAATTAATGTATAATTTATATATATTGGCTAATAAATATAATTATATTTGGCCAACTTACTAAATATGTAACTTGCCCTAAATTTATTGTCCCAACCCGATTTAACTTGCCCATATTTAACACCCTACCATCAATATTTTGATTACTTCTTTAGGTAATGAGCTTAGGCAAAGACCTATCAAACATGCTTACAGCAAATATTATCACCTAGTGCTAGTAGCATTATGGCCAACTGTTTCATGTCAAGTTCGTTAAATAATAAAACAATTTTTTGAGTGAAACTATTCCACCCATTTCAATTTATGCAATTTTATTTCTTTTTTGGTCAGTTCAATTTTTTTATTTTTTTTAAAAATAATTTAATTTAAACTTTTCATTTTACAATAAACAATAACCTTTTATAGCTACACAAAATATTATGACATGTTTAAAATCATAAGCTTCAAAAGTCTTGTAAATACACAAATATTATTCATGAATCATGTTTAACACCACATATTTTAAAATTATTATTTCCTTTTTTAATTTCATAACCAAAAGTTAGAGTATTAGTTTAAGGGTTTAAGCAGTATTGTAGGAGCAATTTCTTTTTTCCTCATTTTATTTTAAAAGAAAAGCAAGAAGGGGCAACATGTTAAATTTCAAAACCTCAGGGTGAAATAGTACAATTTACAGAACTGCTCAAAGACATATTTCCCTATTTTCCAAAACAACCCCAATTCGAATTCTCCCATTTCGAAAATTGCCTGTCCGAAGATTCAATCACGCTCCGGCGAATCGAGACCTAATCGCAGAAATCTCAAATCTCTCTGAAATTGCTATAGATTTTGAAGGTCATTTGGTTCGTCAATGGAAGCGATCAGAAAGCAAGCCACGAGGCTCAGAGAACAGGTCGCTCGCCAACAGCAAGTACGATCCGTTCCCTCTTTCTACATATTAGCATTTTTTACTACGTAACTTATAAATTAATCCTCTATAAGCTAATTCAAATCAATATTTACGTTGTAATTGTTCGTTGATTAAATTGATCCATTTGAATCGTGTGTTTTCTCGCTTTTTATAGCTCAGTGCAATTATAGGTTGATTCATATCTGATTTGCTGTATTTTTCAATTGATTTTTATTTTTTATTTTGATGAAGTGTATTTTGATTTTTTTCACGTGCTAGACTTATTTAGAGTCACCTTTACAATAGGGCCACATCCTAGTAACGCTCAAATTTACTAAATTTTGTTAATTATATCCTATTATGGAAATTATTGGTAGTAATATTTTTAAGTCGTTTTCATGTTTTCTTAGAATTGTTCATAGTCAATATTGCAATGTGTACTAAATTCCCTGGTTTTGAGTGATTATGGTTTTTGTTAGGTTGACAAGCTAGGAGTTTTCGGGTGATTTGATGGAATAAACTCACTATATATGAAGATGAGAATGCGTTGTTTTGTTCTGAAATGCCTACATTGTGAAATCCTTATGACTTGCCTTAGTCTCTCTTCAGTTAGTAGAGCACTTTTACTATCTTTTATTCTGTATTTTGAAATATTAGATACTGAAAATCTTGAACGTGATGATCTTCTTACGGCCATCATTATACTCTATAATTAACCATGGTGTTTATGCTAAAGAAGTCCTTTCTTATATCGTAGTTGGGGCGCGTGGTACTTAGATTCCTCTAAACAATCTTGCAACAAGCTTCTGATTGCTATTTAGTTTATTTTAAAGTGATGTTTCTCATCCAAATATTGCAAAATATTGTAAATTGAGTCATATTTTCTAGTTCTGTAGTTATAGCCTAGTAATTGATAGTTGACTAGAATGTGACACTGCCACCTAAGTTAAGGGGTGATGTGTTTTCGGAGGTCAATTAGTTCCTATAAGAATGGGTTCAAAGCTTTGTACTCATAATTTATGTTAATATCTATTTTGTGGCCCACAATTTCCTTTGCAATATTTATCGGTGCCTCTATCAAGCTCCATTTATAAATCTTGTACAAGGTTATCATGTCCAGTTTTAGCTTCGCCTCATGATTTGTGGCTCCAATTCATCCATCTCTGGCCGCAAATCTGTGGTTTTTAGGCTTTTTTTTGGATGAATAGTTCTCTGGTATTTAGTTTCTGCAACTGATCAAATTGCTGTTATTGGAAGTACTTAATATATTTTTTTCGACTACTTAATAGTTTCTCACTTCTCTCTTTTCAGGCTGTCCTCAAGCAGTTTGGGGCAGGGGGATATGGTTCAGATCTTGTGACTGATGAAGCCGAACTCCAGCAGCATCATAAGCTCGAAAAGCTTTACATATCCACTCGTGCTGCAAAGGTTTCTCGTTTTGTCAGCTGATAGTTTTCCTTTTCCCTGATTTTGTAGGAGGCCTTTGTATTGAATTTAAGAAGTTGAGTCTTACTTGCATATTAGTTAATATAATCTCTTACACCAGTCAAAGATTTTATTCTTCTACTGCATGGTATACCTGTTTGAATGTGGTTTTACATAATCAGAGTTTTAAATATTTCTCATTTTTAGATTCTTTCTATAAATGAACTAAGCCACATACTTGTAGCGCTTCAATTACATTACTATGGATCAATCATTCAGTCAACTTCTTGATTCAAAATGAGTTGGGGTTGGTTATATAAATCCTCTATATCCATTTATCACCTAATCAAAGTCCATTTCATTCTGTAAATTCTAAAGAATTTGCTCCTTTAGTCAAAGAAAAAAAACGAATTTGCTCTTTTAGGTAAACTGGATTATTTCTGAAGCTCACACTTACACTTACAATGCTAACTAGTTGTAACCCAACTAGTTGTTATTCCTATATAAATTGCTTCTTTCCATTGTCTTTTATCCTTAGCTAAGTTGGCATTGACTCCTAAAGAGTCCCATAACTTTGAACTTTTGAGCTTATTCTATTGTCAAGATTTTATTGTTTCTCCTTTCCAACTGGAGATACATATACAGAAACATTGAGCTATCGCCTCAAAAACATTTGATCTTTTGAAATGCAGCATTTTCAAAGGGATATTGTTCGTGGTGTTGAAGGTTATATTGTTACTGGGTCTAAACAAGTTGAAATAGGTCATTTTCTGACTTCTTCCACATTGATGATTGTTCTTTTAGGTAAAAAAAAACAAAAAAACTTATCTTCGATATCTGTTGACAAATATGAGCTTCTCCTACAGGAACTAAACTGTCAGAAGATAGCAGGAAATATGGTGCTGAAAATACATGTACAAGTGGTACTACATTGTCAAAAGCTGCATTAGGTTTTTCACGTGCTCGTGCTCAGATGGAGAAGGAGCGGGGAAATCTGTTGAAAGCCCTTGGAACGCAGGTTAATGAAATAATCTCGACTTTATAACCTTCTCAATTGTATTTGATGTCACACTCTGGAACAAGTAGGTCTATCTAATTGTTGTATTGGATGCATATTCTTTGTTGTTTATATTTGGTATTAGGCTGAAACTTAAATGAAGTGGCTCCAAAAGTACTCTGTACTTGTAAGCTTCTTTTGTCTTGTGGGACCTTTCTATGCCTTGTGGAGGCATATGTTTCTTTTCTGATGTGTTTCTTCTAATCCAATCATCAAATAAGGCAGAGAAGCATTTTGGATCACTATTTACCGTACTGCACAACCTTTGTTACTGTTGGAGAAACATTTTTTCTGCTAAGCCATCTATTGTTTTGGCCATGGTGTTATGTTTCAGGGGAAATATAGTGGTAGTTTTCTATAAAATGTTTTATATATTGTGAGAATTTATCGTAATTTGACAAGTTTTATGCTACTGGAAACTCATGCTAGAATTTCTTTCTTTTTCCTAAAAGAAAATGTCAGCTTCTGAAAATATGCAAAGCACTCTTTGTCAAAGATAATGAACAAAGGACTAGTGGAAAAAATATATTCCTCATTACTAACAAAGCCTGAGATGTCTTATTTAGTTCATCTGTTTGTCACGTGCTATCTCTTTTAGTCTTCTATGAACCTGGGACGTGTTAAAGATTTGTTCTGGGTAAATTAAGCCTCATCAACAACAACAACAACAACAAACCCAGTTTGATCCCAACATGTGGGGTCTGGGGAGGGTAGTCTGTACGCAGACCTTACCCCTACTTAATGCAGGTAGAGAGGCTGTTTCCAATAGACCCTCAGCTCAAGAAGGGCAAGAAGAGGAAGAGGGAAGCAAGGAAGGAAGAAAGATGGAAGAGAAAAAGGGGAGATAAAGGAAAATTAAGCCTCATCACAGTAAAGTAATTCAAGCGGAATGCTGAAGGTTCCTGCTATTGACCACGGTGATAAAGAGAACTTGTTAGTAGTGCAAGTACCTAGATATCAGAATTTTGGGGCCTTGGTCGTACTTGAAGTTCATTTGGGCAACTCAAAGAAAGGGGTTGGATTGAGGCCATTAGATCAAAGATGAGGTGGAGTTATATGTATCCTTCTAGATAACAATGTTCTTAAGGGTTCAAAATCATGCTGCTTCAATCAATTAATGGTTTTGGTTCCCTATTTTCTATTTGTCTCGGCCAAGATTTGAATATTTGATGAGCTCTAGAAGATGTAATTCTTTTAGAACTGAGACTATTTACTTAATTAGAACTGAAACTATTTACTTAAGTTGAAGTCCATAAACAGACTTCATCTTGGTCTAACCATTTAGGAATTATGTGTGAGGACACTCCAATTGTTCTATGTCCAGTATGTCAATCTGTTTCAAGCCATCTACTTGACTATTGATATTTCCTTTCCAGGTCGCTGAACCATTAAGGGCCATGGTGATGGGAGCTCCATTGGAAGATGCTCGACATCTAGCTCAAAGATATGATAGAATGCGACAAGAGGCAGAAGCTCAGGTATTTAGTTGCTTCTGTTTTAAATTGTAAGGCAGACTTTAAATCAAGTAATGTGGTTTCTTTCACATAATGTGTTCATGGTGTTGTCTTAAGTTGCTTTGATGATAATAAAAATTTTGGATCAGTTAATTGCACTTGCCAGATGCCAGTTCTCTTTTCTGACTAACTTAGATAGGCTGTTGAAGTATCCAGACGACAAGCTAAACTGAGAGAAGGAACAGGTCATCCTGACATGGCATATAAACTGGAAGCAGCCGAAGCAAAGCTACAAGACTTGAAGTCAAATATGAATACATTGGGAAAAGAAGCTTCAGCAGCTATGGCTGCTGTTGAAGCTCAGCAGCAAAGACTGACACTCCAACGATTGATTGCCATGGTAACCATCCTCCTAGAGCTGTGGAATAGAGTGCTTTTAAAAGGTACCACATAAGTAAAATTTGATTATTTTAAATGTCATTTCATTCTTGTGATTAGGTTGAATCAGAACGATCATACCATCAGAGAATCCTTCAGATTCTTGATCAGCTAGAAGCTGAGGTATGTGTGATTTATTTTAGAAAATCCTGAATATGATGGACTCCCACTGATTTTTCCACCATATTTGAGAATCTAAGGGTAATTTGTTTTTATGATTTAGATGTTATCAGAGCGCCAGCGTATTGAAGCAGCTCCTGCTCCTGCTCCTAGTGTGGATACTATGCCTCCACCTCCCTCATATGAAGAGGTAAACGGTGTCTCTACTTCACCCGTACAAAATGGATCAACTGATAGTATGGGTTACTTCCTCGGAGAAGTGAGTATTTTGAACTTCCAAGTAAATTGAATAGATTTAGTCCAGTGATGACTGCTCAATTGCTTTGCTTCTTTCTGGGTTGGTCAGGTCATGTACCCATATCAAGCTGAATCCGATGTGGAGCTTAATTTATCTGTTGGAGAATATGTTGTTATTCGCAAGGTTTGTTAGTTTATTTTGCTCTAGTGGATTCACTTCTGCATGTTGGTGTCATGTTTTCTGATATTACTCATCTGAACTTGAGAAATGACAAACAAAAGGATAGTATGGTGCATTTAGTAATACATCCTGGAAGCTTTTGGTTCCAGTGGTATACTGTTTTTTGTTTGAGTTCTGCCCATCAACTGCGCCAGTGGATACTTTTCAAATGGTTGATTATCCAATTGTTTTCTAGATAACTAACAATGTGTTTCGTTGGTGTTTTCAGGTTTCTAACAATGGTTGGGCTGAAGGTGAATGCAAAGGCAGAGCAGGGTGGTTTCCTTTCGGTTACATTGAAAGAAGGGAACGTGTCCTTGCAAGGAAAGTGGCCGAGGTTTTCTGAAATTTAGGGATTTCTTTTATTATGAAGGAGCCGTCGGATTTCTGTATCTTCTGCTGCTTATATCATCTGCTGCTTGCAATCGTTTCTGCCTCTTGTAATATTCTCTATATTGTCCCCTTAAATACTTGTTATAGGGGTCTTTTTTTCCTTTCCTTTTTTGATCGTTTATTCCATTCGTGGGTAACCTTTTATATATTTCCCCCCTTTTAAGGACTTAGATGTGATTGTTGTATGTTGCAATTTGTTGTGATTAATTTTGTAGCAATGGCTACCCTAGTACATTTTTATAACTTGTTTTCCCTTTTTGGGTCTCAGAGAATGTGAACAAATAATATGTTTTGCCTTCAGCAGATAAGGAATAGTAACACTTTGAAAACACTGTAGAATTCCATATTAAAACATTTCCAACTACAAAGACTGGCTGCTAGGAGGTTTTCTGCGCTTAAATAAAGTGAATACGACAATTAAAAAGAACATATGAAAAAGCTTTGGTCCTCTTGAATGTAGCCAGGTTGGTATATACCAAAATATGTGCGACGGCTCTAATCTATAAGTCTACTGGAAACCATGATCAACTCCTCTTACTAGGAAAAGACTGTACAAAGGAGTGATGGGCAGGAAAAGACTGTAAAGAACAACAAGAACCTACTGATGATTTTGAAAGTTGCGGTGGATACGACCATATTCAATTCACTTCCGATTAGAACGTGAAAATTGCCATGGGCAGATGATAACTAGCGGCAGAGCCAGAATTGTAATAAGGGAGTCAAAAAAGATGCTATACTAAAAGATTTATTTGTATAAGGGGAATTCAACAAGTTATATATACACAAAAATATTTTTTCTTACCTAGTTTTTTTTAGTTTTTACCTATAAACGAGGTACAATTTTCCAGCAAAGGAAATTCAATTGAACCCTTCATACAATTTTACCTACACACATAGCTCCCACACTGAATTGATAATATGAATGGAATGCAATTGAAGCCTTTCATACAATTTTACCTACATACATAGCTCCCCACTGAATTGATAATATGAATGTTCCAGGAGCGGTCCTGATTGTAATAAAAACCTGAAATGTTCTCTTCATATTTATGTTACGCCACAAGTAAAAATATTTTCCTTCGCGATAAAATATATGTAGGACTTGTGTGCTCTCAAGGAATGAAAAACTATTTCAGAGGTTGTCTTTGTTTGACATACTAGTCACCTTAAGATAAATGCGTAAAAAGGTTGTCACTTTTCATTTCATTTTGACGATCACCCCGAGATGAGCAAGGCATTTCACTTTCTGAAATATGGAATTTTAATACAATGGCTGTTATTTAAATACGTCAGTTTACCACAAAAATGAACAAACTATTATAAAAGACATGTTTATTACATCATGGTGACTCTACAACACTTGGAATTTGCTTTCGTAGCTTGCAAACAAGTACATACCCAACAAACCACCAAAAATAGGTTTTCGTAATTATCATGTCAGGTTAAAAGGTGCAACTATCACTTAATGAACATAGAATTACAAACATCAAAATTTGCACTAATCACATAATTGGCCAAGAGCTTGTGCTGTCTTCCTTGACCTGACTTCTTTTTTGTAACCCAAACTGCAAAGCAAGACAGAGCATAAACTTGGTTAATGATTTCCACGAAGAAGCTGAAAAGGCTACAATTTCCATGTATCTTTCTAGATTTTTAACACAGTTATCCTAAAATTGCAAAGTGATGCCATCGTTTGAACACAATGCACTAACTTTAAATCTAGGAAACAAACCTATTAAATCATCATTAATGACACTGTTGAAGTAAGTACGATCCTAATATAATATGATCTTCCAATTTTATTGTTCCGACATAATTGACAGTGCAACTCCTCCTTCGTGAACCTGTTCATATTGTCAATTCCAAGCTCGAATAAAGGAGGATAGTTGCGGTAAGCTGACAGCTAGCGTGAAACTAGTCAATAAGGAATTTCGTTGGGAATGTAAGCTGACAGGTAGCACGAAACTAATCAATAAGGAATTTCCTTGGGAATGTAATGGGTCCAAAGTTCAAACGGAGTTAAATGGACAGTGAGGATTCATACAACTTGGAGCTGAGGCAATTTTGATGTTATTGTTGTTCTTGACATACTCCTGACCCCACTTGTGGGATTTCACTGGGTTTTTTGTTGTTGTTGTTGTTGCTCTTGACATAGATTTGAACATTGGGGAAATATGACCTTACAATTCTATTGAAGTCCACAATGATTTGTTAAGGGAAACTTTTCACTTAGACTTGGAAATTTGTGATGACACAGGAATGACAATCTAAAGACAATAACTTGTAAATCACATTCAAGGTGAGGAGGAAAAATTTGTGTTTTTTGGGAAGTGAGGAGGATGTGTTCATATTCATTCAAAAAAAATATACAATACAGTCTGACATAGCATGTAACAGAGAGAGAGAGAGAGAGAGAGAGAGAGAGAGAGAGAGAGAGAGAGAGAGAGATCATGATTTGAAAAATTACCCTGCTTATTGTTTGAAGGCTAGGAAAAAAAAAATACTTCCTACATTGATCCACATGCTTATCAATAGAAAGTCGAAATAGAGGGTATATTTTTGAACCATGAGACATGCATCTATATAATTGGCATGCTACTCAAGTAAATCGTCATTCTGATACTTACATATCGTCTAAGATCGGTTTCCAGATAGCTGTGCAAGAATAATAGCCAGTATGATGAAAATGACAACAATCTGCAATAAATTTCAGAGATGAGAAAATATTAAATGCAGAAAGGCAAATTGTATCTAAAGCGTGAAACAGTTAGCTGTATAGACTTACCAGAACTGGACTGTAATTAGGCTCGCTCCTGATTATGTAGGATTTCCTGGTGATAGGTTCATGCATTAGTTGATACTCACAGCAATATGAAGATGAGAACAACTAGGATATGTACAAACCTTTTGTTCAAGGTTCCCGAATCTCTGCAAGTTTTCAGGATAGCTTCGAGCCTCTTCAGAGTTTTTGTTGCATTTGGATCATTATTATTAACCTAAAACAATAAAAGAGCAGCTTTGGTGGCATGTCTTTTCATCAAGAAAGGAAATTTTGACATAAAATAGGAACAAAGAGAAACAGATAGCAGACAGAGTGCATAACCCATATTATTAGCCATTAAGCAAAAGCTTCGCCAAATTATGTATCACCGGTTCAAATAATAGTTAGATGTATCAATTCAAAGGCTAAGAGGTATCAGTATTTTAATAGGAACATGTTACGCGTAAAGGTGTACTAATTTGTTCTATTTTTGTACTACACCTTTGTACATATGTGTGAGAGAGAGACTCCTGGATAACTATTTTGCAAAAAGTTAATCGGTATTTCTGGAAGAAAAGACAGGCATCTGTAGTAGGAACATGATTCAGAAACCCCATCACAATTTGTATGCACAAGGTTTCTCGTACCGTAATGCAAGGTCCATATTGACCAAATGAGCCACAAAAGTGCGCATATACTTATTCCAAGACAACACATGCATTGTTAACGTTAAACAAAAAGGACTGGGTAATCCTCAATTTGACCCAGCAACTTCAACACGAGTACATTATAACTGGGCAATTAGGCATGATTGGGAATAAATAAGTTCCATACCTTGGATTTCAGCATACAAGAAAAGTCAAAAAAAGCACCATATACATCTGCAATAGTCCTGGTCTGGTCAATGACCTTAGCAGTCAGACCTAGAAAGAAGAAACCAAAAGTTAATAATAATGACAGGTATCGTAGAAAAATTAAGAAGACAAGGATATAATGTGATGCTTAAAAACTGCTAGAATAATACTCAAGAAACACAATATCTACTTTAAATAAGTTCCATCAGCAAATGCAGTAGAACATATAGATGCATGAATAATACATGCTGTGGAGCGAGTTCTCAAAGAAATGATACAAAGACAAGAAAGGTAGAATATACAATAAGACAGTGTTAACGATAAAACCCAATCCATTACATGATAATAATAAGTCCTTTTTTTATAAGGTAATAAGATTTTATTAATGAAGGGCAAAAAACACCCGTATACAATGGAAAACCTTACAAAACGATGTGGTTTTCTACGAACAACACCCGACCTTCTATATATATAAAAACATTGTGGGTGCACCAAAAATAAATAAGGAATGAGAGGCTGTTTCGCAAGTACACAAAATCTCTCTCTACCCCATCATAATAACAAGTCCTATTGACAAAAGATGCGATTTATAAACAAATTGGCTGAATTTTACGGGGTCAGATTGCAATTGGATATGAAAGTCACAGGAAATGCATGTCGAGAATCATAGTTCTTACCACGTCTCATTTTTACCACTCCTCTGAAGACTTCAATGTTGTCGTAGCACATAGCTAATGTCCCAATTGCCATGACCTGGTACCATTAGATAATACAACAAGGCAAAAGCATGGTAAAGAAGTATGCTTAGCAAGTTACTGGTGCAACAATGCTTCTGGATGCTGTAAAAGGTAAATAACTGAAACAAATACTGTAGTGCAAATTTCTTCCTTCCCCAGCCTACAAGTCCATGAACAAATACTGGTGCAACAATGCTTCTGGATGCTGTAAAAGGTAAATAACTGAACAAATACTGTAATGCAAATTTCTTCCTTCCCCAGCCTACAAGTCCATGTTTAAAGAATTGTAGACTATTAGTCATTCACCACACTTAACTCTATGGTCAATTAAACAAGCATGAATAGAAATCATGGCAATAAGACAATACGAAGGTCCTTGATCTATAACTAGATTGAAATTAAATGATTTGACATAGAGTTTGCTTTAGCAAATTCGATACATTTTCTATTTCGATCTTTATCGACACTTTCCCAAACAGAGAACATAAAATTCCATAATAAGAAACACTTTGTGAAAAATTGAATAAATGGAAAGACCAAGAACTAGAGTTCCAAATAGTTAGAAAAGGAATCGTCAAGTGTGACAGAAGAAATGTCTTCAGGTAGGACGCGTTTAGCCTGAGATAAATTGAAAGGCTAGAGAGCCTAGAAAATAACCTAGAGGACATACCTGTGGAATAGCACAGAATCGAAAGATGGAAGGATCACGCAAAGCAGACATGTAAGTCAAACAATCTTCTACATGTGATAAAGCATTAGTGACCATGTCATTGAGACATTGCACTGCTTTGGCCGAGTTATCCTCGTACTTTAATTCCTGTGGGCAATAAACAGAGATGTCAATTAACCTATGAATGAAACCCATCTCTGAGCTTTGACTAAACAACTGCACTTGCTACAGTCCACTCAAGTTCATCCAATAACTATGACGGCAGGGAAAAAACGAGTTGAGAAACTCATACAAGACGAAGGAGATGAAGAGTTCAAACCTCAAGCTTGTTAACATATTTACTCCATATTTCACGGGGCCAGAACATACGGCACTTGGGTACTTCATTTATGTCTTCCAAATAATCTCTAATGATGTTTGTTTTCTGCAATATATAGCAAATATGTTAGTATTACTGCCCTCAACAAAGAAGAATCTCAAAGATGGACAGTTGTGCCTGCCACACATGTAAAGGTTTAAACCTGAAGAAATAAACCCATGGAGTTGGAGAGAGAATCTGAAGCCAGATCTTCTTTCCCAGAGGCATGGAACAGTTTTGACAATCCTAGCCCAACAAGCCCAGCTACATAGTGACAATATTCGTCATAATCATCGGTTGTTTCCACCTGCAGAGGTAGATTTGTTGAAATTGAAATACATGGAGGTTGAAGGAGCATTCTAGAAATGAAGCTTGCAGCAAAAAACTATTAAATCGTAAAGTAGCTACACATCAGGCGCGCTTAAAGGTTAAAGTTACCTTTCAAAAACCTAACAAGATTTTAGCGCTCATTAACCAAATTCCACGTACTTGTCTTCAATAGTGTTAATAGCCTTGTCTTACTTAACAAACAAAGACATAGATGATAATTCAACAAAGACGACAATAACCGTACGGGCTAACAACACTGGTGCAAAACATGTTCAACAAAATACAGGTGAAAAAGATACCAAATCTCAAATAGCAGAAATACTAGTAATACCACATCAATCACGATGTAGTGAAGCAGAGACCATGGTTTATACTTTTGAGTAGGTGGAATAATCCAATGGCTTGAAGATGAGGAATTGCATAAAAAGGGAAAACTTGAGAGATCAAGCAAATTCATACAAACAAAAAATGCAAACAAGTATAAGCTGCTTTTTGTGAGTATCAGATAATTTGATCCTGTTCTTTATGGTTCATCTTGCATACCTCCTTGCATATGAATTTTGCCATTCCTGCACCCATCCTCATGGTAATATCCTCAATTGCCTGCTGATAACTGCAAAATATAAGAACATAATCTTCATTATAGCCTACTAATACAATGGGACCCGGAGTTTGTACATTTTGAAATTCAGACTACAATCCCAGTTCACATTTTTTGTCGTATAAGTAGCATTTCTTTTTTTCAGATTTTGTAGGGTTGAAGAAGGCAGAGAAAGCTGCACCGCGCATAAGTAAATATTTCTGAATTCACATTAGGGACATATCACGTGGATCTACAGTTGAATTTGGATTTCTCCAAACCATGCAACAGAATTTAAATTCTGGAGGACCTACTGCTACATCATATTCAACAAATATGCTGATTGTAGCCTCTCAATTGAGCAAAATCTTAGTATCAGAAAAGCACACAAGCTGGGTAAGAACTCACTGTTTCCTAAGCTCCAGAAAAGCAGTTGAAACATGATGGAACTGGTCCATGAGAACCTTGTACTCCTTTGTACCACCTAACATGTTAAAAAATTGGGATTAGGAAATCAGTCTATAATAAAACAGCAATAACTACACCGCAGTCCCAAACAAGTTGGGGTCGGCTAACTGAATCCTCACTTCTCCATTAAGTTCAACTCATGTCATCATCACATTGAATAAAAAACAAGTGAAAACAAGTTAAATATATACAAAAATGATAGTAATAATAATATTAGAAGTTCTCTAACAAGTCAAATCCTATTCCCCATTAGTAGATATCACCCTAGACAGAATGTATTTGTAGGGAGGGCAACGCGCATGACACCGTGGGAGCAAGACACATAGAAGAAAAGAAAAGCCATTATTTAGGGTAAGAAACTGCAGTAAAAAGAAGTATAACAAATTTCAGAAGATTTCTAAGTTCTAACTTGCTCCCTTCCCCTTAGCATCCTATCACTGAGTCAGGTTGACCTCTTTGGCCAACATGTCATGACATTTTGAGTAGCAAATTAACAAAAGAGTCCATTGCAACCACTAGTAATGCAGAAATAGTTCCAGGGTTAGAACATAGTTTTCAAAGCTCAATTCTCCTATCTGTCATCCAACTATTTATACATTGAAAGAAATAAAATCAAGATAAGTTATTTACCCAGAGCAAGTGAAAAGTTGGACTACAGGACCCACCGAAATGCTTAGAACTAGTATACATTGTCTTATTCAGGTCAATATTTTAGTGTTGCCCAGTCCTTCGGGTGGGAAGGATCCTCCTTCATGTTCATACATGAACAGGCAGGTGTATAGCTAGCAATGCTACAATCGGCATACAGATGATGAGCGAGCAATTATAGGGTCTCAAGTTTTTTTTAAACCTAAAGTATGGATTTTTCTCAGAGAGGTAACAGGGTTTCAAGTATTATGACTTGTTTGGTGTTGTATGCCTAATGCCAGCAGTGCCTCTGCGTGGTACAGGTACTAATTAGAAAATTCAAGAGGAAACTATGGCCTTCTTCACAAAGTGTGGCGTGGGGGCCAATTTAGCCAACCTGAGAAGAAGGAAGTACATTATGGTCAGCTGGTGTAGTATGTGCAATAAGACAGGGGAGGGCATCAACCACATGCGTCACAGGAGTGGGCATTAATTTATGTGGTCTTCAAGATACAGTGGAATGTATTGTCAGTAGATGATTGAAGGTGTTTTTGAGAAATGGGAATCATGCAGGAAGAGGTTAAACACCATGGCTGGAGGTAATATAGATGTGTATTCGCTATGAGATTAACAATTAGCTAATCTCTCTCACACTGATTACAATAATAGTAAAAGATGAGGTTATAATGGGCTCTTGATTTTTTCCGTTAGGCAACTACCAGTGGCAGAGTATTTAGCAAGTAATCAAACAAAAGCAAGGATGCCAAAGTTACTTTCCCTTCTTGTCCATTTTCCTATATGACCTCAGTCAGGCACTATTCTGATGCATTATGTGCTTTCAACTATCAAATATGGTCCATATCTTGGATCATTAGCAACTTTCTGCATGTGGGCAGCCTCTAGTAGTAGTTTGACAGCAGAGCCAAAAGAGAAACATTTTTGGGTAGACATTGAAACATTGCATTGGTTTTATCCAACTTATTAAAAAAAAGTTTCATAGTGACCCTCCAAAAGTAGTTTTAAGTCTTTCCAATTTGGGATTCTTCAATTGCAAAAGCACAATCATTATAAGAGAAAAAGGATATTGAGAATTTAGGGAGATCGACAAGTTGAACTCAGAGACTTACATGAAAAATGCCATTCACGATCATAAACATGCTGATGAAAAGAGATCAGAATAGGTACTTTAACATCGGTGGGAATGCTGGTATCATCCTCTGTCCAGAATAAGAACATCCAAATATGAAAAAGAGAAAAATAAGTGTTACTCAAAAATATGACTGCAGCAACCCCTGAATCAACTAATATTACAAGGTAAAAACTACCTTATGAATGTCTAGAAAGAAATAGAAAACAACATATGATAACTCATACTAGTATTTCAGCAATATAAGTTAGTCAAAGCTCGTTTATAACCAAGAAGAGTTCCACAGAAAGCTGGTAGGCAGCTCAGAATTATCTAAAACGAAATATCAACTAGCAAGATAATTAGCATGGGTAGAATAACTTGCTCTTTTTTATTTCTTTTTTAATTAATGAGCAGTTGATGTTTTCACTAATCACTAAATAATTTTACCCTCTGACTATACTTAAATGCTAGTTTATCATGTTAGCTAATAGTAATACTACGAACAATCATCTGTTTTCTAAGGTCCATATCTCCTTATAATTACTAAACAAAATTTAGATAGATAGTAAACTGAGCTTACCAACAGTGTCAAGTGCTCGAAGAACCAAATAGAAAATGCACACCTGCAAAGTTCAATTAAAGTTAAAAATAAGAATAATAAAAATTAACCTTCAAAAATCAAAATATCAGCTATAGTATAATGTGCGAATCCAGAAAATTAAAACAAATCAACGGAATATATATATATAGTATATTAAAAATTTCAATCAATTCACAGAAGCAGGAAATCAAAAAAAAAAAAACTAAACAAAAATCCAATTTTCATGTATATAAACACGCACACACACAGAGGTTAGCCACACGCTTTAAATTCATCCAAATAGCAAGCGCTAGCGATTAAATGCCACCAAAAAAGAAGAGAAGAAACATACGGCGTCACGAAGCTCGACGGGAAGTTGTTGAATGACGAGAGCAAAGCTACGAGAAACCTTATGAAGCATTGAGTAACAGAAGCCCCAATGTGGAGACGGCGGGATCTGTTTCTCCGCGTGTCGAGCCGCTAGCTTCAACTTCACCAATGGATACAAATCCTCTGGATTCTTCAAAATCGCCCTCAAACTCCCCATTCTTATTCAGCCCTCTGTTCACAACAAAATTCAAATACTATTTTTGATCAATCTCCGATCCACAATGCAATCAAACACAAATACTTAAATACATACATATATATATATATATATATATATATATATATATATATATATATATATATATATATATATATATATATATATAGAGCAAATCGAGAAAAGGAAAATGAGAGAGATTCGAATTTATGTACGCACTTATTGGTATATGGGGGGTGTTTGTTTGGTAAGAGGAGAAAGCGTTAGCAAAATGGCTGTATTTGAAGAAGTCGTTGAATGATGAATCGCGTGGAAACGATGATACCTATGTCTGTTTCCAGTGGAATAATAAACATTTTAAAAAAGAAATGGAAAAATTAGTGTTTGGAATTCGGTAAATACGGACGTATCGGAAATATTGGTTAAATATATAAAGACTACAGCTTGAGAAATATTTTATCTGAAATATAAGACTCGTTTTTGACAACTTTAATCAAATGAGTTGTACTTTTATAACATTACACTGTTCCCTGAGAAGATGCCTATAATTATTTACCCATTATAGGCATGGGATTATAAAGACTAGGTCTTTTCGCTACAACCAAAAATATCATGGGATTAGTTATTCATCTTCTATATGAGATAATTAATTTCATCATTTTAGATGTCATTTGATTTGAAAATAAATTATCTTATAATTAATTACTACGGAATTAATTGTTTTATTTTTCAATGGGGATAGAAAAACACTACAATCACGAAATAACTAATATCAGAATTAGTTATACCAAGATTAATTATTTTTTATCCCTCATACCAAATGAGCCCTTATGAGTCGTTTGGTACAATGGGGGATAACTCATGGGGTGAAATATCACATTGGGATTAGTTATCTCTTTTATATGTGATAACTAGAGGTGACAACATGGTTATAAGAAAACAGTTATCCAGTCATATTATCCATTAGAAAATAGGTTGGATAATAAACTTTTTAAAAACGAATCGAATATGGATAAGAACCTTATTATCCACTTTGAAAATAGTTAACCAAATGGATAACTAATGTGTTTAACTTTTAATCATATTGAAGAAACCGTGGATAATATGGATATCTATATTATCCGTCGGATAACCCATTTTTTATACGTCTCAAATACGGGTCAGGTCAGGTAATTTGTCCGTTTTTGAATTATCTATTTTCGACCTGCTCATATCCGACCCGATCCGACCGTTTGTCACCCCTAGGGATAACTAATCACATCATTTTAGGGATCGTTTGGTCGAAAACAAGTTATTCTAGGATTAATTATTTCGGGATTAGTTATTCCACCTTCACATAGGGATAAAAAAATACTACAATCCCGGGATAACTAATTCCGTGATTAGTTATACCGCAATTTTATTCCAAACAAACATGAGATAAATTCATCTCAAATTTAATTCCGAAATTAGCTAATACCCCAAACCAAACATGAGATAAAGTTAATCTTAAATGCTAGCATGTGATTATTATCCTTATCTCATGTAGCAAATGATCCCTTAGTGTAAAAATTATCCCAAAATTAACTAATATCCCAAATTAAATATAAGATAATATTAATCCCAAATTTTATCTCGAAATTATTATTATTTTTATGTTATGTACCAAACGACCCCTTAATAGCCCGCATTGTTTGACGAAAGAAGCCGAGTTTCCCGTTATAACGGAATGTGAAAGTCTCTCGTTATAACGTGAAGTTTGGCAGTTTGGGACTTAACGCCACGGTTGGCACGATCTTATTGTCTTTCATCCATTTTTCTATGGTGCTACTTGAACTGATTGAGTGGACTGCCTGTTTTTCTTCCTTTTTATAGTAAGTATAATTAACTAAACTTGTGATGGATTAGGATTTTTTCCACAGCTTTATGAATTCTGGTTGATTGCAACTCAAGACCACTTAGAAGTCAATTGAATATCTGGTGTATAGATTTTCTTAAAATTCAAAAAAAATTACTAGTATTATTTTTAATGCCTTATATATATATATATATGCTGTGATGGGAAAAAAAAACTATGAACAGTCATTGTTTGGTATTTAATTACCATAAAATAATTTCCAGGATTTTTTTCATCAAAAGAGAAAAAGGACATTATTCATTTATGGTGGAAGTCATTTTTTCCTATAAGATTCTTAATTTTTAATTTTATAATTACGCCAATTAATACGTAGATATTATTATTAAAATCTAGTGAAGAAAATCCTTATCAAAACACAATTTCAAAACATATTCTTCACTCACTATTCTAACATTGGAAATTATTTTTCATAAAAATAACTTTCATCATACCAAATACACTGTAGTATTTTACAATAATGATATATACCAAAATAATTTTACTAAAGGCACTTTAATTCCTTATATAATAATTTGACGATTTGCAAAATAATTTAAAGTTAAAAAAAAAAAACTCAGGTGCTTGCTTTCGTGGTGTCAATAAACATTTAATTTTTGCCTTAGTGCTTTGTATATAAGTTTGAATTTGAGACCTTCTAGTAACCACTCTTTTAGGAATATCAACGTAATATATTTCCATTTTAAAAAAAACTAGCAATATTTCAATCTCTTAACATCATTATTCGTGACTTTTACGTGCAAATTATGCATTACCGCATATTTATAAGATTATTGAAGCCCATTTATCTATTCTTTCGGCTAAACAGTCTATCATCTTACTTTTCAATTTGTTTGGAAAATGAGAAAAAGAAAGAGAAATGAAATGGCAATAATAAGAAGGAAAATTGAAGGAGAAATGAAGCGAAACTTGTGGAGTATTTCACACGTTAATAAGACAAATGAACGAGGAAAGCGATAATCCTTTCAGTCATAATGTTTTTTATTCAAGCCAAACAAAAGAAAGGAAATATTTTAGGAATTTTAAACTCTGTCTCCTTTCTGGTCCGAGCTGCCTCTCTTTTGTACTTTACTCATTTGATGACCCTTTTTTTCCACTAACACGAGAAACAAAAGTTAGAATATATATATGTGGAGTATAGTTTTAATTAAAAGATTCAGACTCTGTGTACTACTATTGTGACATGTGAGTTCACGCCAACCTCTGAACTAAATTATTCAGCATGTGTAAATTAGTTATTTAACAAGTGGATTTACGAGTGCCAGTTGTTCACGCTGAGTAGGGCTGGACATATATCGGTTAAAACCGATAACCCGAACCGTTAATTTTTTATTGGGTTATTGATATCGGGTTATTTGGTAAACGGTTCGGTAACGATTTAGAATTTTTTTACTATTGGATTATTGGTTCGGGCCTCGGTTTGCCAACTTTGTTAATGGGTTACAATCGGTAACCCAATAAGAATTAATAAAATTATGACTTTATCCTTAAGTATATACAAATGCTAGGGGTTAAGTTCATTCTCTCATATTCTTTCTTAACCTCACTCTTCAGTTGCTTCATCTTCATTCTTCCTAGATTTTATTAGTTACTTCTAGCTTAAGTCTTTAGTATGCTATATGTGAATTCTTCTCTTTTTTACTTAACTCCGGTGAATTATCTTTTCTCTTTTGCTTAACTCTTAATTGAGTTATCTTATCGGGTAAACCGATAATCGAACCGATAATGATCGATAATGATCGATAATCGATTAACTGATATCTTATCGGTTCGGTTATCGGTTTATCAAATTTGTAAACCGTTAATCAATATGCTAAATCGATAATATTCATAACCGAACCGAATCGACCGATGCCCACTCCCAACGCTGAGACGATTTTTTCTGATATTCTTTGTTGTTGTCTTCTGTATATTACTTTTCTAGCTACTATGTATAGTTTTTTTATGGCTAGCCATTATTTAAGAATAGCTTATGGGAGATTGTATTCTGGTTATAATCATTTCGTGTATGGAAAATATTAAATTTAAATTTTGGGAAAATGTCAACGACTGCTAGCTTATTTTTTTTTTTTAAAAAAAATAGAGTACGTTATTAAGAATTAATAAATCAGTTGAACATTCGAGAGATAAAAACTCGTTAATTTGATTTATTTGAAGAGTCATTTCATTTGCACTTATATGTTTCGATTAAATTTTGATGAACTTCTTTTCACTTCCAACAATTCATGGAAGAATGAATCGGTAAAAACTTATGACTGTCGCACCAACTACAAAAAAAGATCTCATGATAGTCAATACGGGGCCTCAGCACCCATCAATGCACGGTGTTCTTCGACTTATCGTTACTCTAGATGGTGAAGATGTTGTCGACTGCGAATCAATATTAGGTTATTTACATAGAGGGATGGAGAAATTTTTTACTCTGATTGTTTTATAAAATAAAAGGCAAAAAAAAAAACTTCCATTTTAGTCTTTAAGAAAATCAGTTGGTAACATATTACATGTGCCCTCACTTAAAAAATAACTAGGTAATTTGCCCGCGCTTCGTGTAGTCATAAACTGTCTCATTAAGTTTACAAATTATCCTTTGCTATTAGTCAAATAAAAAATAACAAAAAGATATATTCTTCTTAAAACTAAATATATTAAGAGCATTCAACAAAAATAGAAAAATTAGCATTATGATCACATATTTGAAGAACCTCTAACGAATGATAACAAAAGTCTTCCCTTTTATCATTTTATCTTTTACTTATTTCTCAATAGTAACATTTGTTCCTTGATATAACTGGCTTCTCAATATTGAATGATCTTTCATAAAATAATCAAGCATCCCTTTCTCTATTTTTATGTTCACAAAAAACATATAATGTTCAGTTTCACGGCGTGCACTATACTTGTTGGCAAGAGCTTTATGATATGAAGGTTTCCTAAAATCATCACTGTTTAAGATTACAGGTGAGTTTAAATAAGTTGGACCTGTTAATAAATAACAAAAAAGAAAAATTGACTAAATATTAAACCAATGATAATCTTGACTGGAAATTGATGAACACAATGTTCTTCCAATAATCTTCACGGAATCTTAACATTAATTCTCTGGGTATTGAAGATACGCAAGGAAAAAAGAGAAACGAATAAGAAAAGTACAAAGGCATATTACAAACAAAAAGAAGATAAGTAGTTTGTATACACTAAACAATCATAACATATTCTCCGAAGATCTTTTTCGAAACCTCATCAACAGATTCAACAAAGAAACTATCCTTGAACAATTAAAATACTAAAGAAAGCTAAATATAGAATGAAAACAAAAAACAAAAGAAAGGGTGACAAATAAATAATGTAGCTAAAATTGGTAATTTCAAGTAAATGTAAGGAACAATCTTAATATCAAGCCCACCAAAAAAGTGCCATTGTATCTTAAAAAACTTGTACTCTATATCGAGTTTCCCTAGTATGCGACGAAGGCAAGATAATATTTTTTTCTACAATTTACAATCAAAATCACCTCATACAATATATAGTATCCATCAATCTAGAGAAATCAAGCGCTTGTTCCTTTTTATCATTCCGGATACATTCCTCTATTGCCATATAATTGTCCATAATTTGTATTATGGCAATAGGCCAGGGTACCAGTTTGTAGAAGAGCGTGCTTGTGTCATGAATGTTTTGTTGATTACATCTCTGCCAAATGAACTCCAAGTCTATATCCGTCTTCACCACACTGGTAAATTAATGGGTAATTCATAGACATGAAACTTGGGAGTATATATATATATATATATATATGTGTGTGTATGTGTGTGTGTGTGTGTGTGTGTGTGTGTGTGTGTGTGTGTGTGATTCTTTGAAATCCCTTTTTTGGTCGGATTCGCTTCTGGTTCGAAACACACTCTGAAATTTATAGTTGAATGTTTATTTCAAATTAAATGCTAAGAAGGGAGGAGAAGAATATATACCTCAGATGCTCTTCTTTCGATTGTAGCTTGTAGCATAGAACGAATTACTGTTGCTTTTTAGAATGTGAACTAATTGATCGAGGTTCTATCAGTATGCCCGATGAAGAATTCATGAGACAAGATTGTGAGAAATGTGAGCACATGTACATTCATACAAAACAACTAAAGAATTGGAAAAGCAAGAAAAGTTGATAAAGGAATATATATAAAGTATTCGTTGTCCACAATTGTATTTAACTGTAGCATGGAACTCGACATACTGTATGTTTGTTAACGTGATTTTCGTACACTTTTGCTTTGTCGATCGGGTCTCCGCTACCACACTGTATCTAGATCTGGCACAAAAGTGATTGTGCAACACTTCGACCAGAGAGAAGGAATACGATGAAAGCCATAACATGGAGTACTGTACTGTGGTTTAGTTTCTTTATGGTGTAAGTCACTGTAAAATGCCAAAAAAATTGTGGGAAAAGATAAGTGTTAATCCTAGTCAAATAGAAGTGCCACGTATCGGGCTAATTCCCCTGAATTATATATATATATATATATATATATATAGATTGACAAAGAAAGAACTCCTTGTTTAATAACCTAGTAAATTTTAAGAGAGTAAAAATTACTACTGTATACCTTTTAGTTGAATGAAGTTGGACAACGTTTCTCGATCATTTCAAACGAGTATATTATATGCTGACATTAATTATCTGTTGTTATTACCTAACTTCTTTTCATTTACTTTAAATAAAATCCTCACACAGAGTATATTCATTCTTCACTTAATAAAATTCTAAATTTTTGGTTCTTCTACGAACATAGTTTGACAAATTTAATATGTCTTTCATTATAAATTTGTGTATTGTGTCTCTTTTATGATAATAGAATAATTGAAGGGTCAAAATCCAGATTGTCCTTTTTTTCAAATTTCTTATTTAGATTATGAAAATGAACTTTCGTTCCTCCTGCATGTATTTGACAAAAGAAGGCTCGTGGGACACAACTCACAAGTGATAATGATGCCAATAACATCAAAATCACTAATTACAATTTACAACTGGTGGCCGGGGATTTTCTTCTAGTTTCCCACTGTCCCACGAGGAACGACTATAACATTCAGCAATATTGTCGGGTAGGATCGGATCACGATTTAAAATTATGAGTTCGTACAGTAATTGTAAATTAATATAAAATAATAATTGAGTTATTCGTTAGATATATATAGATATTTAACGAATTGTTTAGTATATAAACAAAATTTGAATAAAAATTATTGGACTCAGATGATAGGACGGAAAACAAACAAGGTGGCACACGAGTTTGAAATGCTAAGTGATATCTCAATTTAAGTCACACCTCATAATTCCTAGCTGTTAGTTTTTCCAACAAACAATTATGGTGATGTATGGGAGAGGTAAGCAATGATGCAACTCTCCTTAGTGAGATAAGCAATGATGCAATGAGTGGTAGGTGAGATGGGAATATTGCAAATTGATCCTTCTTGGTAGGTGAGATTTGCACTTTTGGTCCCTATCTCAAAACTATAAATACCCCCTTCCATTTCATTGTATAACACACCAAAAAAAAAATCAAAACTCAAGAAGAAAGAGTTTGAGAGGGAGAGAGATATAGTTCCTTTAGGAATGTTTCCTAACAGGGGAGTGACAAAATAGTGAGTAGAAATACTAGTCGGGTATTTTTCGGGAAACACTTTTGTGTGCGCCACTATTTTGGGTAGAGCTCAGGAATTGTTGTACCTCCAAATTATTGGGGAAGTCTCTCTTTGTATGCCTGCTAAATGTTTTAGTGGAAGTTGGTGTCGGATTTGTGGACGTAGCCTAAACGTTTTAGGTGAACCACGTTAAATATTGTGTCATTTATTTTTGGTTTCGTTGATCATTTATTTTATTCCGCTGTGCAGTAGTGTTTAGTGCCACCGGGTCCTAACAAGTGGCATCAGAGCTTTGGTTAGAGTACTATTCATACGTACGGTACTATTCATACGTACGAGTACTATTCATCCATACGGGCACTATTCATATCCACGGTTACTATTCACCGTCGGAATTTTTTTTAGATTGCAGAAGTCTGTCAAATTCTGATCTAAATGGAGGCGAGGACAAGCAAGATGGTCAACCTGAATGGCACAAATTATCACTTATGGAGAAACAAGATGAAGGATCTCCTGTTCGTGACAAAGATGCACCTGCCGGTGTTCAGTTCTCAGAAACCTGAAGATAAGTCAGACGAGGACTGGGAATTTGAGCACAACCAAGTGTGCGGCTACATACGGCAATTTGTTGAAGACAATGTGTACAACCACATTTCTGGTGTGACACATGCAAGGTCGTTATGGGACAAGCTCGAAGAGTTGTATGCCTCTAAAACAGGTAACAACAAATTATTTTACTTGACAAAATTAATGCAAGTAAAATATGTAGAAGGGACAACTGTGGCAGATCACCTTAATGAAATACAAGGGATTGTCGACCAGTTGTCGGGAATGGGCATAAAGTTCGATGACGAGGTACTTGCTCTTATGGTGCTGGCAACACTCCCAGAGTCATGGGAAACCTTGAAGGTTTCAATCACCAATTCTGCACCCAACGGTGTGGTAAACATGGAGACAGTCAAGAGTGGCATTCTGAATGAAGAAATGAGACGCCGATCACAAGGAACATCTTCTTCACAGTCAGAGGTGTTGGCTGTTACGACCAGGGGGAGAAGTCAAAATAAGAGCCAGAGTAACAGAGATAAGAGCAGAGGTAAATCCAACAAATTTGCAAATGTTGAGTGCCATTACTGCAAAAAGAAGGGGCATATCAAAAGATTTTGCCGACAGTTCCAGAATGACCAGAAGAAGAACAAAGGCAAAAAGGTGAAGCCCGAAGAAAGCAGTGATGATGAAACGAACTCCTTTGGTGAGTTCAACGTTGTCTACGATGACGACATTATCAATCTGACAACCCAAGAGATGACCTGGGTGATTGATAGTGGGGCTACCATTCATGCGACGCCACGGAGAGAACTCTTCTCATCTTACACACCTGGAGACTTTGGTCGTGTAAAGATGGGAAATGCCAATTTCTCAACAGTTGTAGGCAAAGGTGATGTTTGCCTAGAGACCATGAATGGGATGAAGCTACTTTTAAGAGATGTCAGGCATGTTCCAGATATGCGCCTGAATCTGATCTCCGTAGACAAGCTCGATGAGGAAGGTTACTGCAATACCTTCCATAATGGCCAATGGAAGCTCACGAAGGGCTCATTGGTGGTGGCGCGGGGCACGAAGCAGTCAAAGTTGTACGTGACCCAGGCGAGCATCTCCCAACAAGTTATAAATGTTGCGGAGAATGATAGCAATATCAAGTTGTGGCATAGACGTCTTGGCCACATGAGTGAGAAGTCAATGGCGCGTTTGGTAAAGAAGAACGCCTTACCAGGTCTAAACCAGATCCAGTTGAAGAAGTGTGCTGACTGTTTAGCTGGGAAACAAAACAGAGTTTCGTTCAAAAGATTCCCTCCTTCCAGAAGGCAAAATGTGTTGGATCTGGTACACTCAGATGTATGTGGACCTTTCAAGAAGTCCCTCGGTGGTGCCCGATATTTCGTGACCTTTATTGATGATCATTCACGAAAGACATGGGTATACACGCTGAAGACCAAGGATCAAGTGTTTCAAGTTTTCAAACAGTTTCTGACCTTGGTGGAAAGAGAGACTGGTAAGAAGTTGAAGTGCATCCGGACAGACAATGGCGGTGAATACCAGGGTCAATTTGATGCTTACTGTAAAGAGCATGGTATTCGACATCAGTTCACACCTCCTAAAACTCCCCAGTTGAATGGCTTGGCTGAGAGGATGAACAGAACTTTGATCGAGAGAACCAGATGTTTACTCTCTCATTCAAAGTTACCAAAGGCTTTCTGGGGTGAAGCTCTAGTTACAGCAGCCTATGTGCTGAACCATTCACCCTGTGTCCCTCTTCAGTACGAGGCTCCAGAAAAGATTTGGTCAGGAAGAGATATCTCTTATGATCAATTACGGGTATTTGGCTGCAAAGCCTATGTCCATGTTCCGAAAGATGAAAGGAGCAAACTTGATGTCAAGACAAGGGAGTGTGTATTCATCGGCTATGGTCAAGACATGCTTGGCTATAAGTTCTATGATCCGGTGCAGAAGAAGCTCGTCAGGAGTCGAGATGTCGTGTTCGTTGAGGACCAAACAATTGAAGACATTGACAAAGTAGAGAAGTCCACTGATGATTCTGCTGAGTTTGAGTTGCCTCCAACAGTGGTGCCGAGACAAGTTGGAGATGATGTTCAGGATAATCAACCTGAAGCCCCTGATCTTCCTAATGAAGATGAACCAGCAGATACTGAAGGTAACGAGGACAATGGTGATGATGATGCAGACGAGGAGGATCAACCTCAACCACCAATCCTCAATAACCCTCCTTATCACACAAGATCTGGAAGAGTTGTGCAACAGTCTACCAGATATTCTCCACATGAGTATGTGTTACTCACTGACGGGGGAGAACCCGACAGCTTTGAAGAAGCTATTGATGATGAACATAAGGAGAAGTGGATAGAAGCCATGCAAGACGAGATGAAATCCTTGCATGAGAACAAGACGTTTGAGCTGGTGAAGTTGCCGAAAGGCAAGAGAGCTTTGAAGAATAAGTGGGTGTTCAAGATGAAGCATGATGAACACAATTCCCTTCCGAGATTCAAAGCAAGATTGGTCGTCAAAGGTTTCAATCAAAGGAAAGGCATTGACTTTGATGAAATATTCTCACCAGTTGTGAAAATGACCTCAATACGCACGGTGCTGGGATTAGCAGCAAGCCTCAACCTGGAGGTTGAGCAGATGGATGTAAAAACCGCCTTCCTACATGGTGATTTGGAAGAGGAGATATACATGGAGCAACCAGACGGTTTCCAGCAAAAGGGGAAAGAGGACTGCGTTTGTAGATTGAGGAAAAGCCTCTATGGCTTAAAACAGGCACCAAGGCAGTGGTACAAGAAGTTCGAGTCGGTGATGGGGCAACACGACTACAAGAAGACAACTTCAGACCATTGTGTGTTCGCTCAGAAGTTTTCTGACGATGATTTCATCATCCTATTGCTCTATGTGGATGATATGTTGATTGTTGGCCGGAATGTTTCCAGAATTAATAGCTTAAAAGAACAGCTAAGCAAGTTCTTCGCCATGAAAGACTTGGGGCCAGCAAAACAGATCCTTGGGATGAGGATTATGCGAGACCGAGAAGCCAAGAAGTTATGGTTGTCTCAGGAGAAGTACATCGAGAAGGTACTTCAACGGTTCAACATGGAGAAAACTAAAGCAGTTAGCTGTCCTCTTGCTAACCACTTTAGATTGAGCACCAAGCAAAGCCCGTCAACAGATGATGAGAGAAGAAAGATGGAGCGGATTCCATATGCTTCAGCAGTAGGAAGTTTGATGTATGCCATGGTTTGTACACGGCCAGATATCGCTCACGCTGTAGGAGTGGTAAGTAGATTTCTTTCTAATCCAGGAAAGGAACATTGGGATGCTGTTAAGTGGATTCTCAGGTATCTTCGAGGAACCTCCAAACTATGCTTATGTTTTGGAGAAGACAACCCTGTGTTGGTTGGCTATACTGATGCAGATATGGCCGGAGATGTTGATTCTAGAAAATCAACTTCAGGATACTTGATTAACTTTTCAGGGGGAGCTGTGTCATGGCAATCAAAGTTGCAAAAATGTGTTGCATTATCAACTACTGAAGCTGAATTCATCGCAGCAACGGAGGCTTGCAAAGAATTGATATGGATGAAGAAGTTCTTAACTGAACTTGGATTTTCGCAAGACGGTTATCAGTTATTTTGTGATAGTCAAAGTGCTATCCACCTTGCGAAGAATGCCTCATTCCATTCCAGATCCAAACATATTGATGTGAGATATAATTGGATCAGGGATGTGTTGGAGAAGAGGATGTTGCGGCTTGAAAAGATCCATACAGACGAAAATGGATCGGACATGTTGACCAAGACTTTACCGAAAGGGAAGTTTGAGTTCTGTAGATAAGCTGCAGGGATAGTGGATCCACCATATAGTTGGAAGGGGGAGAATTGTTAGTTTTTCCAACAATTATGGTGATGTATGGGAGAGTAAGCAATGATGCAACTCTCCTTAGTGAGATAAGCAATGATGCAATGAGTGGTAGGTGAGATGAGAATATTGCAAATTGATCCTTCTTGGTAGGTGAGATTTGCACTTTTGGTCCCTATCTCAAAACTATAAATACCCCCTTCCATTTCATTGTATAACACACCAAAAAAAATATCAAAACTCAAGAAGAAAGAGTTTGAGAGGGAGAGAGATATAGTTCCTTTAGGAATGTTTCCTAACAGGGGAGTGACAAAATAGTGAGTAGAATACTAGTCGGGTATTTTTCGGGAAACACTTTTGTGTGCGCCACTATTTTGGGTAGAGCTCAGGAATTGTTGTACCTCCAAATTATTGGGGAAGTCTCTCTTTGTATGCCTGCTAAATATTTTAGTGGAAGTTGGTGTCGGATTTGTGGACGTAGCCTAAACGTTTTAGGTGAACCACGTTAAATATTGTGTCATTTATTTTTGGTTTCGTTGATCATTTATTTTATTCCGTTGTGCAGTAGTGTTTAGTGCCACCGGGTCCTAACACTAGCCGCCCACGAGGACATTAAATAAGAAAAAGGTAAAAAATTAAGGTCCCTAACTTGGTATTGGTTAAAATACAACTATTCATAGATTTAGTATAACAAAAGTAGTTCCTAACTGATCTTTATATGAGGAACTGCTTCAAGTTAATTGCTTGGTCTCCTTTTTGTGCAGGAAAAGTGAAATTGAATACTGTATGGCACAATCAAGACTCAAACCGGAGATACTGCTTTTGGGGGAATTTTTAGAGATGATAAAAAAGTAGCTATTGGGATATTGAAGCCAACAACAATAACAAACCCAGTATGATTCTAATAGGTGAGGTCTGGGGAGAGTAGTCTGTTTGACTCAAAAGATGTTAAAACCTTTTGAATAAATCAATCGAAGATGAAGGAGTAAATCTTAGTTGAAGATAATAATCTCTAGAATGAATAATAATAGATAAAGAGAATGTGGTTGTTAAGTTTCTTTTCGTTCAAGAATGGTAAATTTCCTAGAGTATTGATGCCCTATTATGAGGTTTTTGTCCCCCTTATGTACTAGAGAGAGACTCTTCTAAATTGTAAGAAACAAAATACAAGGAATATTCGACGGAATATTCTTAATGTACCCTAATGGGCTTACTCTACTGCAGGGGGCGTACAGTTTCTTCTTTTGCCCTAAGGTCGTCTTCCTCGGGACATCGACTCGAAGATACCCGGCCGTTTGTCGTACTCGTTGTAGGTCGTGGTCGGTCAAATTTGGACTCATACAGTTAGTCCCTCCGCTCGTCGGGGTTGCGACCGGATGCGTCCTCGATGAGCAGACTTCATGCATTCTTTTGGAGAAATTTGACCTGTTGAAACATTACGATGTGGCCAACGGGAGATGGTCATCATGTTCAGCAAAACACCAAGTGGTACACTTTACCGAGTAGCGATGTCAGCTTTACGTGCGTCATCATTGCGCAAGTTTTCGAGGCAGGGATTGACGGCTTGGTTCTTCGATTCTTCCGTTGCTTTGAGACCTGCCCCCTCGATTCTGGCGCCACCAACCCTATAAATAGGTGAAGGATTTGATTTTCCGAAAAACTTTAGCCATTTCTCTCTTGATAACTGATATCGCCCAACTATGCCTTTTAAAGGACAAAGCGGTCGCTGCAAATATAATCTGATTTTAAGTCCGGAATCGAATCCTCAGGGAACTAACCTATCTATTACACTCTTCGGCAATGTTATTATCAACTCAATCAATCTCTAGATACAAGATTTTTGATCAATAAAGATTGGGTTTTTGTTTAACTACTTCAATTACTATTAAAAACAACAGTAAGTTCAACTACTATTAAAAACAACAGTAAGCTAAAACAAAGATAATTCAATGGTAAAAAGGTTTAGAGCAGTGATTTCCCCAATTGCTAGTTTAGGTCTTGACTCTTCCGCTATAATCTCGTTGTAATACTCTATGAGGATTAAGAGTTATGTGTTATCGTAATTATCTCTCGGTCAACTACAATAATTTACTAGAGCATTCTCTCGAACTACTCTAGCTGACAATAGTTATGCAACTCTAAATTATCCCACCAAAGTTTTGTTATCTCTAAACCCCCTTTTAAGTTCAAGTAAGGAATCTCTTCAATTACCCAAAAGTGGTGTTGTTCAACAACTATCTAACCTAATATTCTTTCTTAGGCAATATAAGGTAATTAGATACGATTAATCAAGGGCTCATTGTCACACCTCCTTTTTCCGCCCCCGCGAGGGGTGCATGGGGAGTTTTTTCCAATTAAAGGACAATCGAAACGAGATTTATTTATTTATTTCAGAGTCGCCACTTGGGAGATTTAGGGTGTCCCAAGTCACCAATTTAATCCCGAATCGAGGAAAAGAATGACTCTGTATTACAGTCTGCGAACCAGAAATCCGGATAAGGAATTCTGTTAACCCGGGAGAAGGTATTAGGCATTCCCGAATTCCGTGGTTCTAGCACGGTCGCTCAACTGTTATATTCGGCTTGATTATCTGATTTTATACAAAATATGAACTTATGTGCAAATTTTATCTTTTTACCGCTTTTTTTATTTTTTAATTATTTTTACAAGAATGTGAACATTGTTTAAAACATGTCTTTGGATTGCGTCACATAAAATGCACCCGCGATCCGGAACGTATTTTTATTCAATGTTTTGGGATTTGGATTTGGGTCGCATAAATGCGCACCCGTGTTTAAGAATGTATTATTATTAAAATCGTGCCTAAAGCGATTAGCGTATTATTATTTATGGGTAAGACTGTGGAATTCACTAAACAGTCCATCCCGAATTCTAAATACTCAATTAAACATTTATTGAGGGCCCCGCAATTAGTGCATTTTATTGGGCGAGGCTCATCTCATTTTATTTTTAAAAGGACAATCCTAAAATGCCTACATTTTTTATTGAAATTTGTCTCTACAAAATAAAGGAGAAATATCTTAATTTATTTACATGTTATTACCTAGTTACATTATACTAGGCATGTTCTCAGTTTGTCAAATTAAAAAAAAATAGCAATTCTAATTTTAATCCTAGACCATTTACATGCTGAAATTAACCAATATTATTTAACTAAACAATATTTCTACCAACTTCCTACTAGATGGCCTATTCGTTTGATTTTTGACTCGACGGAATTACTACACCATTTATTTATTTTAAGGCAATAAATGTAAATAGTTCATTTGTTAAGCTATCGTCGCATGTTCCACTATATGTATTAAATATCTACATGATTCTGATTTTTTGCAAGCTAAATAATTTATACATACAAACGAAATTCAGAATATAATTGAATATAATTCAGAATTTCAACTCTTCATTTTTTCGTATTCATGCTTCATATTTCGGATTACAATAACCAGCGTGTCAGTTGTGTACCTGATATTGGAAGCAAAAGAAAATGAAGATGTGAATCAGCAGCAGTAATAACAATACAGCACAGCAGCAACAATCCAGCAACAGTAACAACCCAGGAACAGAGTTTGCAAACCGGTGAAGTATTAATCCCAAAACAAAAACTTCAAGCTTTTATGACACAACAACAATTAATGTTAATTTCAAACAATGAAAGAAAGCAGAATATTTTTTATTTTTTTTTATTTGAAAGTTTAAATATTTTTTCGGAATTTTCTCTCTCTTAAATGTTCAACCCTTTTTTTTTCTCTCTTATTCTCTTTCTGTCAGATTTTTTCCTCTCCATCTGTATTCTCTGTCTCATCTCTCTATCCTCTTGTTTCAAGACCTCCTATATATAACCCATCCCATAAATCTTTCAATCAATTAAAATCAATACTTTTTCTCCACCAAACCCATTATCTTCCCACTCATCTCCATTACATTAAATAAACATATCACACCACCCCATTATATTTTGTCCCCCATGCCTAACATAAACAAATACAAGATTCCCCCCCACTAAATTTTGTCTTGTTCCCCATTTATATTAAACAATTATATCACAACCCACCCCATTTCATTTTGTCCCCCATGCTTTACATAAAAAATTACAAAATGTACAATTCCTAAACTACCTCTCCGACCTTACTGAAATTACCAAACTACCCCTGAACGTACTGCAAATTACCAAACTACCCCATCAGCTATAACACATCAATTAATCACACTCAACCAAAATATAGCCAATATGACCAATTTTTACCTAAATTCAAACAACAATATGAACACGGATGAACATCATAACAACAATATCACATGAACACAAATTGAACAACAAAGAACAACTAAAATTTGTTTGAACAATATTTTTAGCAACAACAAACCTATTTTCGGATTCAACAACAACAACAATCAAACAAGTATATTTAGATTTCTAAATTCAATAATATTGAACTTAAGATTAACTCTAACAACATTACAACAAACAATTCCTATATTAAACTTTAAACAAGATTATGAGACAATTTCAAGAAATAATCATAAATGGTAAACAAGAAATCAAGCTACACAAATTTCGGATTCAAGATCAAACAAACAAAGTATGAACATGAATGAAATCTATATTAAACAACAAGCATGACAGATTCAAACGATTAAATCAATATATTTCCTTCAACACAACTAAATTCTTTTTAGACAAATAACAAGATCGACGAAGAAACAATTATGAACTTAAACTTGAACTTAACAATATTAACAATTTCTAAAAATACATAAACACATGAAACAAATTGAAGAAACAATTAATTAAACTTCAATTTGTATCTCACCAACATTAGACTAACAACTTTTACCTAAACAATAAAACAAACATGAAATAAACATGAAAAACCACTAATTAAAATTTCCATTTGAAATCTGAAAATTAACTTAACAAAACATATGAACATGAACAAAACAAAAAATCAAATATCTAACCATAGACATGAACAAAACAAACATTTGCCGTTTTTAGATTCGAGAATATCAAAACAAGGTACGGACAAAAAATAAAATTCAAAATCTACCAACCGGATTGAAACGACGAACAACGACCAACCAACGACGACGACATCGACCAAAACTCATCCGTGTACGCGAGGCCGAAGTGAAGAGGACGAAGGTGAGGCGGAGCGCAGCAGCGTCGGGGGCAGCTGAAACAACTGCCGCGACGAGGCAGCAGCGGCGACGACCCAGCAGCGGCGACCCAGCAACGGCATCCAAGCAGTGATAGCAGCAGCAACGACAACCATGGCAGCAGCAGTCCGTCGAGGAGGACGACGTGGAGAAGAAGCATCGTTTCACAGTAGAGCTGGTCGACGCACCTGTGCGTGCTCATCCATGGCGGAGAAGCAGCAACTCGGAGGAGAAGGGACATCAGCCGCGACAGAGTTGTTGGTCGTCGAATGTGGAACTGAAACGTCGACGAAAGACTGGTGGTTGTCCGGTTGTGTCGACGGAGCAAGCTGGCTCGTTCAAAAGAAAACGAAGCAACCATTGGACTGCCTGTGATGTTACTCCTTCAAGAAGATGAGGACGAGACAACTATGGGAGCTTGACAAGCTTGTCAATGGCGGGAAGGGGCGGAGGTTGTTGGACGAAGGGTGGTGGTCCGACCGTGTGGATGGAGCAGGCTGGGGTGTGTGGGGGGCAGCCATGGATGGGGTCTTGCTTGAGGAAGAAGAAGAAGAAGAAAGATAGAAAGGGGGGCGGATCTCTTAGTTTTAGGGTTTTCTTTTGTTTTTCTTTTTTTTTGTTTTGTTTTTGTTTTTGTAAAAAATGAAAAATGAAAATGAAGAGGGGGAGTTGGGTTGTTGGTACTGGACTGGGTCGACCCAGTTCGAAATGGACTGGGTCGTTTGGGAAGATTGGGCCATTTTTTGGGTCTGTGGCTTGAAATCGAAGAAGAGGCTCAATTCCGACTTTCTTTATATTTTGCTCTCTTTTCTTCTTTTATTTTTCTAAAACTAAATTATAAAAATACTTAAACTATTATTAAGAACTAAATTAAGTTATCAAAGCGCAAATTAACTCCAAATAACAATTAACGCATAATTAAATAATAATTAAGCATAAAATTGTATATTTGGACATTAAATGCTAAAACATGCAAACGATGCCTATTTTTGTAATTTTTATTTTTTGTAAAACAAACTTAGTTACTAACAATTGTATAATTAAATCCTACATGCAAAATGCGGCATATTTTTGTATTTTAATAATTTAACAAATAAACATGCACAGACAAACATACAAATAGTTACACAAAATATCACAAAATATCACAAAAATTGCACACCAAGAAAAATTATTTTATTTTTGAAATTTTTGGGAGTAATTCTCATATAGGGCAAAAATCACGTGCTTACAGCTGCCCCTCTTTGCCCGAAGACACGAAGGATTTTCGTGCAAAGATAAAGCGAGCGATTTTTGCCCATCCGAGTACTCCGTGTGAAACATTTTTTGAAAAAGATTTGACCGAACCTTTGCTTCAAAGGTTTCCTACATATCCTGGGCTAAACAGGAATCAGGTCAATGTAGTTCGGGAAGTTTTTTGGTAGCTGGGACTACCGTGGGACTGCATTGTTACTGTTGTTGCATGCTATTACTACTGCTTACCGATCTCCTTGTTACACCTTGCTTAAAAGAAAACAAGAAGCTAGGCTATACTGCAATTTTTCTTGTTGCCTTGCTTTCTTGTCTGCTTGCATTTTTTCCGGTGCTTTTCTTCCGATGCTTTTCTTCCTTTCGACACATGCACTTGAGTTTTTGCTGGGACCTCTTATTGCAACCTTCTGTTTTCCGGTGCTGGGGATTTTTATTGCTTCCTGCTGGGGATTCCTGTTGTAACCCTCTGTTTTATTGTTCTCAGACTTGATTTTGAAATGTATGCCTCTGTTGTATGGGCGGGCTCCCAACTTCAATACTTGAAAATTAATGCTGAATGTATTCCTCTGTTATATGGGCGGGCTCCCAACTTCAACACTTGAAATGAAAAGACTGAAATGTATGCCTCTGTTCTATGGGCGGGCTCTCAACTTCAACACTTGAAATGAAAAGACTGAAATGTATGCCTCTGTTCTATGGGCGGGCTCCCAACTTCAACACTTGAAATGAAAAGACTGAAATGTATGCCTATGTTCTATGGGCGGGCTCCCAACTTTAACACTTGAAATGAAAAGACTGAAATGTATGCCTCTGTTCTATGGGCGGGCTCCCAACTTCAACACTTGAAATGAAAAGACTGAAATGTATGCCTCTGTTCTATGGGCAGGCTCCCAACTTCAATGCTTGAAATATAAAGACTGAAATGTATGCCTCTGTTATCTGGGCGGGCTCCCAACTTCAAAGCTTGAAATGTAAAGACTGAATGTATGCCTCTGTTATCTGGGCGGGCTCCCAATTTTAACGCTTGAAATGTAAAGACTGAAATGTATGCCTCTGTTATCTGGGCGGGCTTCCAACTTCAATTCTTGAAATGTAAAGACTGAAATGTATGCCTCTGTTATCTGGGCGGGCTCCCAACTTCAACGCTTGAAATGAAGAGACTGAATGTACGCCTCTGTTATCTGGGCGGGCTCCCAACTTCAATGTTTGAAAATTAAAGACTGAAATGTATGCCTCTGTTATCTGGGCGGCCTCCCAACTTCAATGCTTGAAAATTAAAGACTGAATGTATGCCTCTGTTATCTGGGCGGGCTCCCAATTTCAACGCTTGAAAATTAAAGACTGAAATGTATGCCTCTGTTATCTGGGCGGGATCCCAACTTCCACGCTTGAAATATAAAGATTGAAATGTATGCCTCTGTTATTTGGGCGGGCTCCCAACTTCAATGTTTGAAAATTAAAGACTGAAATGTATGCCTCTGTTCTATGGGCGGGCTCCCAACTTCAACACTTGAAATATAAAGACTGAAATGTATGCCTCTGTTCTATGGGCGGGCTCCCAACTTCAACACTTGAAATGAAAAGATTGAAATGTATGCCTCTGTTCTATGGGCGGGCTCCCAACTTCAACAACTGAAAATGAAAAGACTGAAATGTATGCCTCTGTTCTATGGGCGGGCTCCCAACTTCAACAACTGAAAATGAAAAGACTGAAATGTATGGCTCTGTTCTCCAGGCGGACTCCTGATTGCTAAATTTGAAATGGAATGTCTCTATTCTCCAGGCGGACTCCTGACTTTTAAAATTTAAACTGTATGTCTCCGTTCTTCAGGCGGACTCGTGATGTCAAACTTGAAAAGTATGTCTCTGTTCTCCAGGCGGACTCTTGACGTCAAACTTGAAAAGTATGTCTCTGTTCTCCAGGCGAACTCCTGATTGCTAAATTTGAAATTGAATGTCTCTCTTCTCCAGGCGGACTCCTGATTTCAACAACAACTTAGGAGGAAATGCCTCTCCTATGGGTAAGACTAAACTTAGAAGGAAATGCATCTCCTATGGGTAAAACTAAACGTAGGAGAAAATGCCTCTCCTATTGGTTCAACAACTTAGGAGGAAATGCCTCTCCTATGGGTAAAAACAAACTTAGGAGGAAATGCATCTCCTATAGGTGAAACTAAACTTAGGAGGAAATGCCTCTCCTATTGCTTCAACAACAACTTAGGAGGAAATGCCTCTCCTATGGGTAAAAACAAACTTAAGAGGAAATGCATCTCCTATGGGTGAAACTAAACTTAGGAGGAAATGCCTCTCCTATTGGTTCAACAACAACTTAGGAGGAAATGCCTCTCTTATGGGTAAAAACAAACTTAGGAGGAAATGCATCTCCTATGGGTGAAACTAAACTTAGGAGGAAATGCCTCTCCTATTGGTAAAACTTTAATGATTTCAAACTAGGAAGTGCGTCTCCTATTAATGAAATCTTCACTTAGGAAGTGCGTCTCCTATGCGTGAACCATTTCCTTCTTCCTGAATTAATTACTTACCTGTGTTGTCTTCCCTCAAAACTGCTGGGGATTATTTTGATGGGGATGACTTTTCCCCTTTCTTCTTTACCCACTCTGGGTTGCTCGAAACTCTGTCGAGGATGCTTCTACATCTCGATGATCCGTTGGGGATAACACTGCTGAGTAATATGTTATCTTACTCCTTCCAAAATTACTTCCTTTTAAGTAGGATGTTTCATTCCTCTGCAAGCTGCTTCCTTTTTTTTCTTTCTCTTTTTTTTTTATTTTTACATAGCTTATTCCTTCAAAGATTACCTCCCTTACGACTCGTTTTGCCTTTCCCCGAAAGGAACCGCTGAGGATACCGATTTTCACTAAACTTGTTTTCGATTCCTCGAGACTGTTGGGGAATTATTTACTTACCTGTTGGGGGATAAAATGTTATCAGCTGTGGATAACGCTGTCGAGGATAACACTGCTGGGGGATTCTGATTCTTTCAGAACTAGTGCTTCACTCTTCGGAAGGCTGTTGGGAATGATACTGGCCTTCTGCTTTTTCTGAGCTCAAGTTTCATCCCTTTGTTCTGTCCGCTGGGGAACAACTTCCTCCATTGAAACTTGTTATTGGGGGGTAAAACTGGTTCAAAGCCCACTTCCCTTGAGACTGGTGCTATCTTTATTCTTCCCCGACTGGGTATCTGACTTTCAGAAAATTTTCTAAATGAAAGGAAAATTTTCTGCCCCAGTTTGATAATATCCCTTGTGGCATGTCTTTCTGTCATCAATGCCATTTCCTTTACCTGTTTCAAATCAAACAAAATTTGTTAGTTTAAAACGCGGTGGTTGGTTGTGATACTCCCACTGGGATGGCTTTTCCCTTTCTCCTTTCCTGCTCTGCGTTCCAAAACTTGTTGGGGATGATATTATTTGCTGGGGATAATCCCTTTCTGCTGGGGATATCCCTCTTCTTTCGTGGCATGGCTCGGAAACTTGGATTTTCCCAACCTTTTAGTATCGCATGAATTTTCCAAATCATGCTCATTGCTCTCCTTGTTTGTCTACGGGCCTTGGCCTTGAGGTTTAATAACCTTTGATTTTGGCAAGGATATCCCTCTTGACACTAGTTGATCATTTTGTCAATCTCCTTTTGCTGGAGATATCTTTCTTGACACTAGCCTCGCACTTGTTCCTTGCTGACCATACCACTTGGATGTATTAGTCAGATCTTATCTTGGAAAGCTGATGGCCTATTTTGAAGTCATTTCCCACTGGTTCTGACCAGACAGACTCTATTGGGGAGTTTTTCTATGAAAGGAAAAAGATAAAAAGGGAACAGAATAAAAAGACAAAGGAAAAAATGACTCTTTAACAAAAGAAACTATAAAAAAACCTATCAAATGCAGATACCGACTCTAATGGTCATGACATGCATATGTGGCCTATCCTCCGCTGTCAATCATCTTTCAGGGTCTTCAATTGGCAATTCCCCATCTGATTCTCAATCTTATTCGACTTGTAGTGCCCGAAGGGTTTTCACTATCAAGCCTCTCTCATTTTGGGTTTTTCTCTCAGCTTTTATCGCCTTATGGTGTCCGTGAAGATTTTCACCGATAAGACTCTCATTTGTATCACTTTCCAGCTGGGGATTTGGAGTGTTGCCGGTATGACTCTCTCTGCTGGAGATTAGAGTCCTTTCTGCTGTGGAACAAAATGTTATGTTCGCCGGTAAGACTCTCATTTGTCTGACTTGGCATCTTTTGAAGACTGATCAGAAGGTCTTTCTTTGGACCGTAATGTGGGTTTTGGATAGGGCTAGAAAGAAAGGGTATTAAAGGCTCAAAAGCGCATCGATTCTGGGTTATTAATTACAACCTTCGGAACCAGATTTATTTACAACGAACGCAACCTCTGCCCCAGTTTCTTGCTTGGGGATATCTTAATTAATAATTTTTTTCATTTTTCAAAACTATGACCGAGCCGTGAAGCGCCTACGTATCCTCTTTGAGGAATCAGGTCAAACGTAGTTCCCAATTCCTCTGTTTTCATTTGACTTTCCTTTGTTTTTTTTTGTTATCATTTTTCTTTTCTTTTCTTTTTTTTTCGTTTTATTTTTTTTTTTTGATTTTTTTCCTTTACCTTCCAGGCTCGTATTTCCTAGTCGTTGCTATTGATTCCGAACGAGGGGTATGAAAGAAAATAAATAAGGCTATAAAGGGGTAACAAAGGATAAAGTGTTTAGGTAGCAGAACAAAATGCCTTCGTCATTCCAGTCTTCAAAACATGCCAAGTGCAAACAACACAATTGATCATAGATTTATAGTCTCTTCCGATGGTGCTGGACTTGACAATTGTGTTAAACACTTGCTTTTTCATTTGTCATTTCTAAAGCACTGCTGGGCGACACTCTCATTCTCATGAACGACCCTCATGCCAATTTGGCGAATCTTGCATTTAACGGTTTTCTTTATGTTTTACTTGCCCCAGTTCCACATGACTCGGGCTTCAAATAATCTCAAACCGTTCTTATTTCCTTTAAATGCTTTGATCACCTTCCGAGGGTTTTATGATTAACTTTTAAGATTAGGCCCAAACTGTGTGCGCATGTCATGTCACGAGAATCGGCGCTGAACAAAAATGATGAAATGACTAAACAAAAAGATGACTGGAAACAATAAAAGACCGGCTTTTGTATTAGACTACCGGCGAAATGGTTTGAATAATAAAACAAACAAAACAACCATAATAAAATCCTAACACAGCCTTGACAAAACTTAAACAAACTGATATGACAAACTGGAAAGATAAGAAGGTTTGACACAAGACAATATTCGGATTACAACCCTAAGAATAATCCGGACAACAGAAATGACAACAAAATAAGCCACCAAAAACTTCTCTCCTGCTAACCAAGGAACAGAGCATCCTCCCATTTTATCAAAACTGGCATCTCAGCCACTGAGCTTCGCATCAGTATTGCCCAGACCATTGCCAACTTCAATATCATCAACTTTAGTCAACAAGTCCCAATATGATTTGAGTGCTTCTGTTATCAGGCCTGATCCCCGCAAAGTATGCTTCTGGGCCTTATATTTCCGGCTTACCACAAACCAACCACCTTCTTTCTTTGTGATTCAAAACAAAACAGGTTAGAATGGACTCTAAAGGTCCTCATTATTAACAACATCTTTTTTCTTTTTTTTTCTTTTTTTTTTTTCGATTTTTTCATCATTTTTTTTCATTTTTTCATTTTCTTTTTCATTCTCTTTTTTTTTTTGCTTTTTTTTGTTGTGGTCGAATCTTATGGAGATTGCCTACGTATCATGACCCCGCATGAATCAGACCTTGCGTAGTTCGGACCAATAAAGATAAACAATAATAAACATTTTTTCAATTTTCATATTAAAACAAATTGGGTTTCTAAGGTTTAAAGATGACCTACAAACTCGAAATCAAACAACTCACATATGATAATCAAAAGATTTACAAACTCCAAAAACAAATGGCCAGCTTCCTCTCTCCGTTTGACAAATGCAACCGAATGGTTATTTTTGCAAATGTAGCCCCTTCCAAATTTCACATGAATTTTGAGGCCGGGGAGGATTATTTTATGACACTTTACAAACTTGTCCGTTCTTTTACGAAAATAGCCTTTCGACAACTGAAAGATACTTTAAGGCTATTTCGGCAAGAACGGTTTAAGACGCGGCCGAAGCTGGCTTGGCTTATTTTTGACAAAACCCAAAGGTATTCACCTGACCGCTGACTCTTTTTTTTCAAATTACAATAAAAACCTGGTGTTGCAAACACGGCCCTTCAGCGCCTCGGGGACGAAGGTTTTTTAAGGCTGTGTGGGTCAATTGGACCAAATCTAAAATAATGACCCAAAGGTGGCTGTTTATACAAAGTCAGCCTTCCGGCGTCCCTTTTGGGAACATTCGGCTATTTATGACAAAACAACATCACCTGACTTATTCATGACTCTATTTATCGTTTTCCAAATTAGAAAACTCAATATTGCAAACACGACCTTTCAACGTCTCGGGGACGAAGATTTTTAAGGTTGTGTGGGTCAACTGGAACAAATCTTAAAAAAATGACCCAAAGATGGCTGTTTATGCAAAGTCAGCCTTCCGACGTCCCTTTCGGGAACATTCGACTATTTTTGACAAAAACAGCATCACCCAACTTCTCTATGATTAAATTAAAATTTGACATATTTTTTTTATTATTAGTTATTTGTTTTTGGCTTTTTAGCACAAGGTGGGGTTGGACCCGATGAGGGTTGCCTACGTATCTCACATCCGGTGAGAATCAAACCCGCGTAGTTCGGGCCGATTAACCGAACTATTTTAAAACATGACTCTTTTCAATTTTTATTTTTTTCTGGCAAGACAATCTATTTTCCTTTTCTATTTTTGAAAAAGACAAAATAACGATTTTTTTTATTTTCAACAAACAATAAAACAATCTATTTTTCCAAAAATAAAAGACTCTTTTTTTCTATATTTTTTAGTAAAACAAAATAAAATATTTTCCTCTTTTTTTTCTTCAAAATTTCGGCAGAGTTTCGCCAGTAATTGGTCATTGATTTTTTCTAAAATAATCAATTAACTCCCTAACTGATATATTCTTTTTCCTCTTTTTTTCCTTCAATTTTCCAACATTCCCGAGATTCAGAAACCGGTCAACATGCAAGTTCGAAACAAATATATGTACAGAGCAAGTAGGATGCATTAGAATGGTCTTTTCATTTCAGGTTGCTAGTCCTAAACGGACCCAACCCCTATGTTGAGTCCCATAAGTCAAATGCAACGTGATGCAAATAAGCGTTCCTACTAGGGATCCGACATGAGGTTTCGTTATACTAGGTTTATAACCTGGGTATATGTTCTAGACTGTGTACCCGAGCGGACAACTCGAGTCGAGGAGGGGCAACTTACCGGGAACCAAAAGGCCATCCGGCTTCGTAACTTATTCGTCCTCTTTCTTATTTCAGGTATTGACACTAACAGAATAGGGAGCCTCGACCAGCGAGCTTCTCCCCGGAGGTAAGAAGAGAAAGGTTTCGGCATAGTTTATATGTACATTTCAAATAATATCAAAGCGGTAAAAGCAACATTTAGCACATTAGGCTCAAATATGTAAAAATCAGATAAAACCAAATATAACAATTTATCTAAGCTCGAATTCTAACCCTGAACCAGAGATTCATAGGAATCCCCAGCAGAGTTGCCAGAGTTATCACACCTCCTTTTTCCGCCCCCGCGAGGGGTGCATGGGGAGTTTTTTCCAATTAAAGGACAATCGAAACGAGATTTATTTATTTATTTCAGAGTCGCCACTTGGGAGATTTAGGGTGTCCCAAGTCACCAATTTAATCCCGAATCGAGGAAAAGAATGACTCTGTATTACAGTCTGCGAACCAGAAATCCGGATAAGGAATTCTGTTAACCCGGGAGAAGGTATTAGGCATTCCCGAATTCCGTGGTTCTAGCACGGTCGCTCAACTGTTATATTCGGCTTGATTATCTGATTTTATACAAAATATGAACTTATGTGCAAATTTTATCTTTTTACCGCTTTTTTTATTTTTTAATTATTTTTACAAGAATGTGAACATTGTTTAAAACATGTCTTTGGATTGCGTCACATAAAATGCACCCGCGATCCGGAACGTATTTTTATTCAATGTTTTGGGATTTGGATTTGGGTCGCATAAATGCGCACCCGTGTTTAAGAATGTATTATTATTAAAATCGTGCCTAAAGCGATTAGCGTATTATTATTTATGGGTAAGACTGTGGAATTCACTAAACAGTCCATCCCGAATTCTAAATACTCAATTAAACATTTATTGAGGGCCCCGCAATTAGTGCATTTTATTGGGCGAGGCTCATCTCATTTTATTTTTAAAAGGACAGTCCTAAAATGCCTACATTTTTTATTGAAATTTGTCTCTACAAAATAAAGGAGAAATATCTTAATTTATTTACATGTTATTACCTAGTTACATTATACTAGGCATGTTCTCAGTTTGTCAAATTAAAAAAAAACATAGCAATTCTAATTTTAATCCTAGACCATTTACATGCTGAAATTAACCAATATTATTTAACTAAACAATATTTCTACCAACTTCCTACTAGATGGCCTATTCGTTTGATTTTTGACTCGACGAAATTACTACACCATTTATTTATTTTTAGGAAATAGATATAAATAGTTCATTTGTTAAGCTATCGTCGCATGTTCCACTATATGTATTAAATATCTACATGATTCTGATTTTTTGCAAGCTAAATAATTTATACATACAAACGAAATTCAGAATATAATTGAATATAATTCAGAATTTCAACTCTTCATTTTTTCGTATTCATGCTTCATATTTCGGATTACAATAACCAGCGTGTCAGTTGTGTACCTGATATTGGAAGCAAAAGAAAATGAAGATGAGAATCAGCAGCAGTAATAACAATACAGCACAGCAGCAACAATCCAGCAACAGTAACAACCCAGGAACAGAGTTTGCAAACCGGTGGAGTATTAATCCCAAAACAAAAACTTCAAGCTTTTATGACACAACAACAATTAATGTTAATTTCAAACAATGAAAGAAAGCAGAATATTTTTTAGTTTTTTTTATTTGAAAGTTTAAATATTTTTTCGGAATTTTTTCTCTCTTAAATGTTCAGCCCTTTTTTTTCTCTCTCTTATTCTCTTTCTGTCAGATTTTTTCCTCTCTATCTGTATTCTCTGTCTCGTCTCTCTGTCCTCTTGTTTCAAGACCTCCTATATATAACCCATCCCATAAATCTTTCAATCAATTAAAATCAATACTTTTTCTCTACCAAACTCATTATCTTCCCACTCATCCCCATTACATTAAATAAACATATCACACCACCCCATTATATTTTGTCCCCCATGCCTAACATAAACAAATACAAGATTCCCCCCACTAAATTTTGTCTTGTCCCCCCTTTATATTAAAAAATTATATCACAACCCACCCCATTTCATTTTGTCCCCCATGCTTTACATAAAAAATTACAAAATGTACAATTCCTAAACTACCTCTCCGACCTTACTGAAATTACCAAACTACCCCTGAACGTACTGCAAATTACCAAACTACCCCATCAGCTATAACACATCAATTAATCACACTCAACCAAAATATAGCCAATATGACCAATTTTTACCTAAATTCAAACAACAATATGAACACGGATGAACATCATAACAACAATATCACATGAACACAAATTGAACAACAAAGAACAACTAAAATTTGTTTGAACAATATTTTTAGCAACAACAAACCTATTTTCGGATTCAACAACAACAACAATCAAACAAGTATATTTAGATTTCTAAATTCAATAATATTGAACTTAAGATTAACTCTAACAACATTACAACAAACAATTCCTATATTAAACTTTAAACAAGATTATGAGACAATTTCAAGAAATAATCATAAATGGTAAACAAGAAATCAAGCTACACAAATTTCGGATTCAAGATCAAACAAACAAAGTATGAACATGAATGAAATCTATATTAAACAACAAGCATGACAGATTCAAATGATTAAATCAATATATTTCCTTCAACACAACTAAATTCTTTTTTAGACAAATAACAAGATCGACGAAGAAACAATTATGAACTTAAACTTGAACTTAACAATATTAACAATTTCTGAAAATACATAAACACATGAAATAAATTGAAGAAACAATTAATTAAACTTCAATTTGTATCTCACCAACATTAGACTAACAACTTTTACCTAAACAACAAAACAAACATGAAATAAACATGAAAAACCACTAATTAAAATTCCATTTGAAATCTGAAAATTAACTTAACAAAACATATGAACATGAACAAAACAAAAAATCAAATATCTAACCATAGACATGAACAAAACAAACATTTGCCGTTTTTAGATTCGAGAATGTCAAAACAAGGTACGGACAAAAAATAAAATTCAAAATCTACCAACCGGATTGAAACGACGAACAACGACCAACCAACGACGACGACATCGACCAAAACTCATCCGTGTACGCGAGGCCGAAGTGAAGAGGACGAAGGTGAGGCGGCAGCGTCGGGGGCAGCTGAAACAACTGCCGCGACGAGGCAGCAGCGGCGACGACCCAACATCGGCGACCCAGCAACGGCGTCCAAGCAGTGATAGCAGCAAAAACGACAACCATGGCAGAAGCAGTCCGTCGAGGAGGACGACGGGGAGAAGAAGCATCGTTTCACAGTAGAGCTGGTCGACGCACCTGTGCGTGCTCATCCATGGCGGAGAAGCAGCAACTCGGAGGAGAAGGGACAACAGCCGCGACGGAGTTGTTGGTCGTCGAATGTGGAACTGAAACATCGACGAAAGACTGGTGGTTGTCCGGTTGTGTCGACGGAGCAAGCTGGCTCGTTCAAAAGAAAACAAAGCAACCATTGGACTGCCTGTGATGTTACTCCTTCAAGAAGATGAGGACGAGACAACCATGGGAGCTTGACAAGCTCGTCAATGGCGGGTAGGGGCGGAGGTTGTTGGACGAAGGGTGGTGGTCCGACCGTGTGGATGGAGCAGGCTGGGGTGTGTGGGGGGCAGCCATGGATGGGGTCTTGCTTGAGGAAGAAGAAGAAGAAAGATAGAAAGGGGGGTGGCGGATCTCTTAGTTTTAGGGTTTTCTTTTGTTTTTCTTTTTTTTGTTTTGTTTTTGTTTTTGTAAAAAATGAAAAATGAAAATGAAGAGGGGGAGTTGGGTTGTTGGTACTGGACTGGGTCGACCCAGTTTGAAATGGACTGGGTCGTTTGGGAAGATTGAGCCATTTTTTGGGTCTGTGGCTTGAAATCGAAGAAGAGGCCCAATTCCGACTTTCTTTATATTTTGCTCTCTTTTCTTCTTTTATTTTTCTAAAACTAAATTATAAAAATACTTAAACTATTATTAAGAACTAAATTAAGTTATCAAAGCGCAAATTAACTCCAAATAATAATTAACGCATAATTAAGTAATAATTAAGCATAAAATTGTATATTTAGACATTAAATGCTAAAACATGCAAACGATGCCTATTTTTGTAATTTTTATTTTTTGTAAAACAAATTTAGTTACTAACAATTGTATAATTAAATCCTACATGCAAAATGCGACATATTTTTGTATTTTAATAATTTAACAAATAAACATGCACAGACAAACATACAAATAGTTACACAAAATATCACAAAAATTGCACACCAAGAAAAATTATTTTATTTTTGAAATTTTTGGGAGTAATTCTCATATAGGGCAAAAATCACGTGCTTACACTCATTCAATTAATCACCATACAAAATGTAGTTGAACAATCATATCATAAATCCGACTCGATTATAACAAATTGAGTCAAAATTTCAACCAACAATTGGTTCCATCAACCCTAGATAAGTGTTTACCTACTCATAACAAAATAAGAGAAAACTACTAAATTGTTCATAATGTAAAATTGCAAGAATTAAAAGGAGATAGAAAAACTCTAATGTTTGGTTTATCTTCTCACTCTTGTTCTTGCCTCCAAAAGTAGTCTAAAATTAGCTTAGAATTAAGTTGGGCGAGTTTCTAAAACTTATAAGGGTTTTACAAAAGTTTTCCCGAAATTACACTTTGGTCTTCAAACTTCCAGCTACGTGAACAGTGCACCGCGGTGAAAGCTCACCTTTCTGCCTCACTTCATTAACCTGCCGCGGTCCACCGCGGTCGCGATGGCCTTCTTGCCCAGGCTATTTTTTTTGCTTCTTTGTGCTCGGGTACTTCTCGAGTGGGTATTTTCTTCACATTATCGCCTCCAAAACACTCCATGTTGCTTCCTCTCATATAATATTCCCTGTGGCACAAAAGAACACTATTTAGAGCATTTTGTTGGCAATGTATCTATAAAACAACAAAAAAGTATGGTCATTTTAAGGTGTAAATGTCAACTATATAGCTTACTATAAACACCCCACACTTAAATTATTGCTAGTCCTCGAGCAATCCACCACACTCCATCAAAAATTCCTTCCCTACGCTTTTCCCTTAATGATTCACACCATGAACATTTTTACAAAAGTTGCACCTAGTAGTGAACAACCTTTACCTCAAGAGTCAAACCTTCTCTGCCATGCAATATTAGCACTTACTTAAACCGCCCTATACAAGAGTCAATACTTACCTTTCCTTTGTGAATCACATGCCCTCACATCACACCAGAGAATAGTTCCACATATAATGATAATTAGAACAAGTGGGAACTAAGATAGACAAAATTCGCTCACTCTCAGAAAGAACATTCACATGCCACAAAGATGCACTATAGGCTTGCCCGTAGCGTAATACTCTACTAATTGAGCCCAATCAGTCTAAGATCAATAGGACTTTACTTGGTTGTAATGTAGGCTAAGGGACGAGTAGGATATATTTAGATACAGTGACTAACCTCCCTAAGCACTTTTAATATAGTTACATTAAACTTAAAGATCATAGTTGTGCCAACCAAACACTCCACCTCATTTGTTTAAAACATCCTCATCCATTAGGTGCAATTTATACAAGCCACCACTTATCAACCACTATAATTATTTATAACCCATATATATATATATATATATATATATATATATATATATATATATATATATGTGTGTGTGTGTGTGTGTGAACCAAACCACCACCCCACACTTTAGCTTTTGCATATTTTCACTACTATTCAAGTGCTTATTGGGAGGTAAAAGGGTTCAAACAACAGGCTATTCAAACAATTGGGTAAGGTTTGCAATGTGGTTGCCAAAGAAATAGGCTTATAGGTTCAAAAGGGTTAACTAAGATGTATTGCCTTCAGGTGGGTTTATATTATATGCTTGGCTCAACAAAGAAATGCCTATATCACTTCTAAAACTGAAAGAGACTACTATTTCGCTTTGCAAACACATAGGGCAAGTTCTAAGCATCAAATATGAAGCATGGAACATAGTAAAACTCACACATACATGGCACATGACTCACTCCGGATTGGTTTATCAAGACAGTCTCTTTTGAGCGTTCAAGTTAGATACAAACGTACAAATTAAGGCACTCTAACAGGATTCAACCAATGAAGCTAGGCGTTATACTCTAGTGTCTATTGTGCTCAGGTGTATCAACGCTAAGGGTTTTCCTTTGAATTTAGCTCGCAGCCCATTAGTCCTAATTTAAAAACTAAAAAGAACCAAAATAAATAAAAACTACCTATACCCGGTTCAAACTAAACCCTTGGAAAAGAACCGTGGCCCAAAGAAAAATCAAGGAGGAGTTACTACACTACCTAAAAATAAAATAAAAAAATCTTTTTGGTGTTTTCTCTAGACTAACTTCCCTCAAGAACATTGTCTAAAGGATCCGTCATCAGGAAGAGTCTACATATTCCATTTTTTTTTCAACTTAGTCTCTCAAGAACCCCGCCGAAAGAGATCTGTTGTCGGGACAAGTCACTTACTATTTTCACTTACCTAATGAACTATTACTCTAACACTAAAGCAATCAAAGCAGAACAAAACAAAGAACATCAAACAGTCCATTATTACAATTACAAACATACAATGAAGTATCCCCCACCCCACACTTAAAATAAAGACATGTCCCCATGACTTAAAAATTTAAAGAGCAGTGAGGTAAAGGAACTTCCTTGAATGATCACTCCTGATCGGAGACTGTGTCTGGGTTGACGTTGCAGGCGCGACCCAGAGCTCTCAACCAGCCCAAGAATTTCTTCTCCGACGTCACTTGCCTCTCAGCTACTGCATCAACACGGGTACCCAAATCAGTGACTGAGGTACACAACCCAGCCATATCCTGCTCCAAAGTTGTCATACGGGTGCTCCGGCGTGGCTGTGATGGGTGCCACATCACTCTCGGAGGAGGTAGAACCGCAGCTGCCTCAGTATCATCATCATCATCATTAGCTGAATCATCATCAAAGTCATTAATATTCACCACCGGCTCTCATCCAATTCCAATTTTTCTCGCTCGGAATGGGGCTTTTAGTGACAATCTCCCATCAACCCGAGGGTCTTCAGGGACTCTAGCAAGATGGCACAGCCGGGTGATCAGTGAAGGGAAGTAGTGGCCCTTGGTTAGCTCAGGTGATCTAATGAACATGAACATCTCTTCATGGATGAGCCGGGCCACATCAAAATCACTGTGGGACATGAAACAGTGGATTGCGGACGCCGTGGTAGATTAACATCTGTCGTGTTGCTGGATGGCAACAATCGACTGTTGAAAATGGTGAGCCAACACTTAGCCTCTCAATTCAGACAGTGGGAGTTGAGAGTAATCTTGTGCTTGATCCATAGATGTTCTCCGTACGCCACACAGATAGTATCAAGAAGAGTGCCCTACAAGGCCCATGTATCGCTAAAAGTACGATAGGGATCAAATTCACCCCGAAACACTGGTAGCCTGTATACCTTGTGGATGGTGTCAAAGGATGCATTTACCGGGGTATTGCGCACCGTCACAACCCCATTCTCATGTTCTGGCAAGTTCGCATAGAGCTCCCTTACTAGTTGAACATTAGCCTCCTCCGGTACCTCGAAGAAGATGTCCAACTGACACCGCCTCAGCTCATTAAGCATATTGGGGCATTCCACCTCCAAAGTTGTTTGATCAATGTGCACCTCAGGTTGAAAATTCTTAGCTGCTTTCTGGTTGTACCTATCCTCCGCTGATTTTGATACAAACCGAGTTCTATCGAACTGAGGAGCACTGGCTTGGCTCCTAGATCGTGAGGAGCCTCCCTGTCCGCTAGTGGGGGACCCAGTGTTGCGTATCTTTTGTGATGAACTCATTGCACCTGTCAGAATAGAGCAACACCTATTAGTGAGTGCGAGAAGTGTGCCACTATGGATGGTTACTCAGAAGTCACCACATCCATGGCACATTAGCTCCTTATAACTCCATTGGGGTAATTTGCCAAACACCTTGTGGGCGAGGCATTATCCAAACACGTGTAGCCCTCATGAGTCTATCAAATTTCGCCCAAATTAAGTATATAACTCCACCAACACACCCCACACTTGGTCCACTCAAGCACCCACCAACAACACCATTCCAAACAACAATTACACGGCCCATTTACCAAACCTTCTCAAAAATGAAATTAAAATAGAAAAAAAAACAAGAAAAAAAATGGAATATGTAGACTCTTCCTGATGACGGATCATTTAGACAATGTTCTTGAGGGAAGTTAGTCTAGAGAAAATACCAAAAAGATTATTTTATTTTATTTTTAGGTAGTGTAGTAACTCTCTCTTGGTTTTTCTTTGGGCCACGGTTCTTTTCCAAGGGTTTAGTTTAAACCGGGTATAGGTAGTTTTTGTTTATTTTGGTTCTTTTTAGTTTTTAAATTAGGACTAATGGGCTGCAAGCTAAATTCTAAGTAAAACCCTTAGTGTTGATACACCTGAACACAATAAACACTAGAGTATAACGCATAGCTTCATTGGTTGAATCCTGTTAGAGTGCCTTAATTTGTACGTTTGTATCTAGCTTGAACGCTCAAAAGAGACTGTCTTGATAAACCAATACGGAGTGAGTCATGTACCATGTGTGTGTGAGTTTTACTGTGTTCCATGTTTCATATTTGATGCCTAGAACTTTCCATGTGTGTTTGCAAAGCGAAATAGTAGTCTCTTTCAGTTTTAGAAGTGATATAAGCATTTCTTTGTTGAGCCAAGCATATAATATAAACCCACCTGAAGGCAATACATCTTAGTTAACCCTTTTGAACCTATAAGCTATTTCTTTGGCAACCATATTGCAAACATTACCCAATTGTTTGAATAGCCTGCTGTTTGAACCCTTTTACCTCCCAATAAACACTTGAATAGTAGTGAAAATATGCAAAAGCTAAAGTGTGGGGTGGTGGTTTGGTTTTTGAGTGGAGATAGAGAAAAGGTGTGGAACTTTGAATCATAAAAGAAAAAGCACCACGGAAATATATATATGGGTTAAATAATTATAGTGGTTGATAAGTGGTGGCTTGTACAAATTGCACCTAATGGATGAGGATGTTTTAAACAAATGAGTTGGAGTGTTTGGTTGACACAACTATGATCTTTAAGTTTAATATAACTGTATTAAAAGTGCTTAGGGAGGTTAGTCACTGTATCTAAATATATCCTACCCGTCCCTTAGCCTACATCACAACCAAGTAAAGTCCTATTGATCTTAGACTGATTGGGCCCAATTAGTAGAGTATTACACTACGAGCAAGCCTATGGTGCATCTTTGTGGCATGTGAATGTTCTTTCTCAGAGTGAACGAATTTTGTCTATCTTAGTTCCCACTTGTTCTAATTATCATTATATGTGGAACTACTCTCTGGTGTGATGTGAGGGCATGTGATTCGCAAAGGAAAGGTAAGTATTGACTCTTGTATAGGGCGGTTTGAGTAAGTGCTAATGTTGCATGGCAGAGAAGGTTTGACTCTTGAGGTAAAGGTTGTTCACTACTAGGTGCAACTTTTGTAAAAATGATCATGGTGTGAATCGTTAAGGGAAAAGCTTAGGGAAGGAATTTTTGATGGAGTGTGGTGGATTGCTCGAGGACTAGCAATAATTTAAGTGTGGGGTGTTGATAGTAAGCTATATAGTTGACATTTACACCTTAAAATGACCATACTTTGTTGTTGTTTTATAGATAAATTGCCAACAAAATGCTTTAAATAGTGTTCTTTTGTGCCACAGGGAATATTATATGAGAGGAAGCAATATGGAGTGTTTTGGAGGCGATAATGTGAAGAAAACACCCACTCGATAAGTAACCGAGCACAAAGAAGCAAAAAATATCCTGGGCAAGAAGGGCACCGCGACCGCGGTGGACCGCGGCAGGTTAATGAAGTGAGGCAGAAAGGTCAGTTTTCACCGTGGTCGACCGCGGTTGGCCGCGATGAAAGCTGACCTTTCTGCCTCACTTCATTAACCTGCTGCAGTCCACCGCGGTCGCGGTGCCCTTCTTGCCCAGGCTATTTTTTGCTTCTTTGTGCTCGGGTACTTCTCGAGTGGGTGTTTTCTTCACATTATCGCCTCCAAAACACTCCATGTTGCTTCCTCTCATATAATATTCCTTGTGGCACAAAAGAACACTATTTAGAGCATTTTGTTGGCAATTTATCTATAAAACAACAACAAAGTATGGTCATCTTAAGGTATAAATGTCAACTATATAGCCTACTATAAATAGCCTATTTCACTCTTCCTCATTTGCTCTCATATCCTTCTGTTTCTTCTTTCGTTCCTCACCTGAATCTTCTTCTTCCTTCCTCCTTTTGTGTTGATATTCTTTTAAATGATATCATGTAGAGGTCTCATCGCTCTCGTGAAGAGGTTCCTGAAGCCACCCCATCGTCCACGGTGACTCCATCTAACGGCGGAGATATGGTGGTAGAAGAGGGTGACAACCCTCCTACGGTGGAGGAGTTACTACCGAGACACCCCTTGTCCTAGAGTGATTTCCTAAAAGATTCCCCTCCTACCTCGAACCCCATATTTTCTGAGACGGAGTAGGTCCATATCGATGCCTTTCGTGTAAAGTATGGCATTCCTGCTCATATAGAAATAGTTCCGGCGGGGAGAGATTACGTGGACGTCCACAAACCTGGGTACTGCGCTTTCTGTGAGTACCCTTTTATGATCGGCTATACTCTTCCTCTCTTCCCCTTGGTGGAAGAATTCTGTAGATTCTACCAAGTTTGCCCAGCACAACTCTCTCCATATATGCTCAAAGTGCTTCTACTATTGACCAAGTATGCAGGGTTGGCGGAATGTAGCATTTCTGTCTACCACCTTTTGCACCTATTCACGCCTAGCTTCCTCAGGGGTAACATGGTGCATTTGAGGCTTCGTGGCACGAAAGGGCTGGTGTCCGGGATAGATAACCGGGCAAGCCGCAATTTTTGGCACAAATACTTCTTTGTCAAGACTGAGCACGTCGTTTCTGACTCCGCCAGATTCCTAGAGCGATTGAACGAGGCTCATAAGTGTCGTCACTCATTTTGTTCCCCTTTCTTTTGTATTCACTGTAAGGTTTATTTTTCTTGCCGTTTTGTAGCTATGGGCCATCCGCCTCGCCCTATTGCGGATATCAGGGATTGGGTAGCCTGTCTGTTGCCTCATGCAGCAAAAACTCGAACTTGGACCGCCTTTGTGAAGTGTTACGGCCCTAAAGTTCCCTATGGTAAATGTCTTACTTACTGCTTCGTTGACCATGCGACCTTATTTAATAGTACAACCCTTTGTGATGACAGGTCGAGGAGCTTCCAGGCGAAGGGCGCCAGTCCCCGCCTTTAGACAAGCCGTTGCTACTATAGATACATAGTTCGTCTTGAGTGAGTCTGTTCGAGAGGGTTGTCCTCAACCTATTCAATTGGGAGATCTGTCTCGAGTTGTAGCCGCGAGTGAAGAGGCTTTTTTGGTACCGGCCTCACATCCTTTGGATGAATCCTCTAACGGGGACGAGCCATTGTCGAGAAAAAGAAGTAGGTTGGAGCTTGGGAAGGGCGTGGCTACGGACGCTGATAGAAGCAGGGCATCCTGAACACCCCATGTGCCCGTATTCATGGCCAATACCATTTTGTCGGGGATATCTCCCCAAATGGAAGGAGTTTGCCTAGGAGCTGGTTTAATACGCTTTGTTGAGGGTGGTACATCATCCAACGTTGGAGGGCATTGTGTTAAGGGTGGTGGCTCAGGTTCGGATATCGACCCAGAGGATATTAATGAGTTCGTGGGTCGTCATACCCATGCGAAGGTTAGGATGGATGGATTTGACCGTCATGTGGTCGTTACGGGGGACTACAACTTGCTGCTGAATAGCGAGCAGGTGGCGTTTTCCCTAGCTCCTCTATGTGTCGCTCTTGAAGGCGAGACGCTTAGGCGATGAACGACGTGGAGTTGTCTCAGAAGGTCGCTGGTATGGCCCTGCAGGTAGGTGCCTTTCCTTCCCTTTTCGTCGTTGGGTTTGTGCGGTAATCGTTATTTTATATTTTGTTTCTACCTTCTGCCCTTCTCTTTTTTGTCAGACACTCATCATGAAGGTTGAGAGAGAGCGTCGAGAGAGGATAAGTACGGGCCTTTATGAGAAGATGTCGTCCAAATATTAGCAATATCGTGCTAAGCATCGGGCGATGGCCGACATTTATCATCAGGACCCCGAGTTCCAGTTGTTTCGTGAGGGGCTCAAAGAGTGGGATGACCAATTAGAGCATAAGATTGAAGAGTTGAGGGAGCGGGATGAGGAGCTCATGAAAATTGTCGCTTGTAATAGCGAGCTCAAGGCTTCCCTCAAAGTGAAGGACGACGAGCTTGAGTTGAGTAGGGGGTGATGGCCGAAAATGCCGACTTGCAGGTAATGACGGCTGGTTTGACCGCTAAGCTGAATACGAAAGCAACAGAGGTAGATGGGCTTTAGGCGAGTTGAGCATCGGTACTGATAAACTTGCGACAACTATTTTTGAATCAATATTTTTGGAAGATGCCCTCCATATTTCTAGGTCGGAGTTGACTAAAGAGAAGGAAGCCTCTAGTCGTCAGGTTGCAGGGCTCAAAGGGAGTATCAAAGAGCTGGAGGCGGAGTTGGCTGCACTAAATGGACAAATGGCGTCGCTGAGGGCGGAGGATGCGAGTCGACGTTCTCAGCCTTCTATGTCTTGTGCCTCAGCCGATCCGGTCGTGCCCCATCGTTTATTCGAGTTGTGGGTCCACGGGAGGCTCGACTTGATGTGTATAAGGCTTTTCATGCCAATGGAAGGGCTACTGAGGCGGAGGTTCAGGCTGTGCACACCGAGACCCGTGCAGCTAGTGAGGCATGCAGGTACGACCTCCTCACACGTGACGGGGATGATATCAACTATGCGAACCGCCTTGCTTCAGATTAGTGGTACGAAAATGCTTACCCTACTGGGGATGATGTGTAGTTTTTGTTTGTACTTGCTTTGTTTAGGGTTTTTTACACGGGGCATACTTGAGCATGTTTGTAGAGTCAAGTGTAAATACTATTTTGCTGTAATGTAAAATTTACTTTATTGACTTGTTCTTTCTTGCATTTATCTAACCCATGATATTGTTAACGCCCTTGGCTATTGGGATGTTGTTTCGAACTGTCATCGAAGCAGGATCCCGTCGTAGTTCGAATGAGGTGAGACTTGTATTTTTGTCGATGGTCGTGGCCATTGGGATGTTGCTTCAATTTGTCGTCGAAGTCGGATCCCGTCGTAGTTCGAACGAGGTCGAACCTATATTGTCATCGATGGCCTTGGCCATTGGGATGTTGCTTCGAACTATCGTCGAAGTAGAATCCCTTCGTAGTTCAAACGAGGTCGAACTTATATTGTCGTCGATGGCCTTGGCCATTGGGATGTTTCTTCGATCTGTCGTCGAAGTAGGATCCCTTCGTAGTTCGGACGAGGTCGAACCTATATTTTTCATCGATGGCCTTGGCCATTGGGATGTTGCTTCAATTTGTCGTCGAAGTCGGATCCCGTTGTAGTTCGAACGAGGTCGAACTCGTATTTTTCGTCGATAGCCTTGGACATTAGGATGTTGCTTCGAACTGTCGTCGAAGTAGAATCCCGTCGTAGTTCAAACGAGGTCGAACTCATATTTTTCATCGATGGCCTTGGCCATTGGGATGTTGCTTCGATCTGTCATCGAAGTAGGATCCCGTCGTAGTTCGAACAAGGTCGAACTCATATTTTTCATCGATGGTCTTGGCCATTTCTTCTTGGAGATTTTGATCGTATTCCCGTAGGAAGACATGACTTTGTTTATGCAATGGAGGTTTAATTATATACTTGTAAGGATCATATGATTACTCTGCACATACAATGGAGATTTGATTAGATCCGTAAGAATCACATTTCGACTCTGTACATTCAATGGAGATTCGACTGTCTATATCCAGTCCCTTTATTACTTCGTTCCGGAGACCATGTCGACGGGTCGAGGTAATGAATAACACTTCGATCCTTGAGGCGTCTCCCTCGCTACCTCGTTAAAAACTTCCTCGGGAAAACCTGATTGGGACAAAACTCGGGTGAGGCAAAAAGAGTACGACTTAGGTAATGCCCTCTTTTTAGAAGTGGAAGTACTTGAGGTGGGCGACATTCAAGTTGTTTTGAAGTAATTTTCCCTCCATTATTTCTAACTGGAATGCTCCTTTGTTTGCTGCAACTGCTATTTTGTATGGTCCGTCCCAGTTCGTTCCCAATTTTCCCTCATTAGGGTCTTTTCATGCTTGTCTTTTGGCCTTGAGGACGTAGTCTCCGACTTTGAGTGGTCACACCTTGGATCTCTTGTTGTAGTATCTTTTTACCTGCTGTTTCTGGGCTACCATTCTTATGCGGGCTATATCTCTCTATTCTTCGACTTCATCCAGATCTTGTAGTCTACTTTCGTCGTTGCTTGGTCCGCTCTCGTTGGAGTATCTCAAACTGGGTTCCTCGACTTCGACGGGTATAACTGCGTCAATCCCGTAGACCAGTGAATATAGCGTTCTCCTGCGCTGGTTTTTGGCGTAGTACGGTATGCCCATAACACTTCCGGTAGTAGTTCAGGCTATAGCCCTTTAGCATCCTCAAGCTTCTTTTTCAATATATTCAGTATTACTTTGTTGGAGGATTCGTCTTGACCATTGGCGGCAGGGTGATATGGTGTGGAGAGTATTCGTTTGATGTGCCATTTTTCGAAAAACTCAGTCGTTCTTTTTCCGACGAACTGAGGTCCTTTGTCGCAGCTAATTTCTTTGGGGATGCCAAAACGGCATATAATGTTTTTCCATATGAATGCGATGACCTCCTGCTCACATATCTGAGTGTATGCACCTGCTTCCACCCATTTAGAAAAATAGTCAGTTAAAACTAAAAGGAAACGTACCTTACCTCGCCCTGCTGGGAGGGGTCCGACTATGTCCATTCCCCACTTTATGAATGACCATGGCGAAGTGACGGAATGAAGGAGTTCCCCTGTTTGATGTATCATAGGGGTGTACTTTTGACATTGCTCGCATCTTCGGTCATAGCCCGCGGCTTCTTTTTTCATGGTAGGCCAGTAGTAGCTGGCGCGGATGAGGTATCAGATGAGGGCGCGGTTTCCTGTATGGGCGCCACAGTTCCCTTAGTGTACTTCTTCCAGTACTCATCTTGTTTGATGTGGTCCAAGACATTTGGCTAGGGGGCCGCCGAACATTCTTTTGTAGAGATCACCGTTTACTAGGCTGTATCAAGCTGCCTGTACCCGGAGTTTTTTGGCTTCTTTTTTATCTTGTGGGAGCGTACCATCCTGCAAATAGGCTGCGAAGCGGTTACGCTAGTCCCAAGTTAAGTTTATGGAATGTACCTCGACGTGGTCTATTGCGGAATGAAGGAGGGTGACCACGTTTTCCTTGTTGATATTCTTGGTGGCCGTAGCTAGTTTAGCGAGGCCATCTGCTTCAATATTCTGTGCCCTGGGTATTTGGTCGAGGCGGCATTCGTCGAATTCTGGCAGCGGTTTGTGGATTTCCGACTGGTACCTTTGTAGTCTCTGCTCTTTGATTTGGAAAGTCCCGGTGACTTGATTTACCACGAGTTGAGAGTCACAGTGGAGGACGAGTCGTCGAGCGCCATATTTGAGGGCTAACTTTAAACCTGCAATCACAACTTTATACTCGACCTTGTTGTTAGTCATCTCGGGGCATCGTATGGATTGGCAAATTACTTGGCATGTAGGGACCTCGAGGACGAGTCCCAATCCCAATCTCGAGGCATTAGAGGCACCATCGGTGTAGAGGACCCAAAGGTCGGTATGCGTGGAAGTGCGGAGTGTTTCCTATTTTACCTTGGGCAATATTTCCGTGCTGAAATTAGTGACGAAGTTTGCGAGCATCTATGACTTAATGGCAATTCGCGGTTGGTATGTTATGTCGTGCTCACTTAGTTCTATGGCCCATTTGGCAAGTCTACCCGATAGTTCGACTTTGTGTAGGATACCCCTTAGGGGGAAGGTTGTCACCACTTTTATGGGGTGACATTTAAAGTACAGTCTAAACTTCCGTGAAGCCACGACCAATGCCAGAGCAAGCTTTTCAAGGTGAGGGTACCTCATCTCGGCATCGATTAAAGTTTTGCTGATATAGTAAATCGGAGATTGCGTACCTTTATTTTCATGGACCAAGCATGCGCTTACCGCAACTTCGGAAACTGATACATAAGTAGACATTCACCTAGGTCCGCTTTGACGAGTAATGGTGGCGAGGATAGATACGCTTTCAATTTTCTCAGGGCATCGATACATTCTTCGTTCCATTGCAGGCCGTGGTCTTTTCTCAGCACAATGAAGAAATTGTGACATCTATTAGAGGATCATGAAATGAATCTTGATAGGGCAGCTATTCACCCTGTTAGCTTCTACACCTGCTTTTTGCTGGTCAGTATCTCTAGTATTGCGTCGATGACATTGATTTGATCCGGGTTGACTTCGATTCCCCTTTGTGACACGAGGAAACTAAGGAATTTTCCTGAAGTTACGCCGAAGGCGCACTTTTCGGGATTCAACTTCATCCCGTACTGACTTAATATCTCGAAGGCTTCCTTCAGATGGCTAATGTGATCCTCTTTCTTTGTCGACTTTACCAGCATGTCGTCGATGTAAACCTCCATGGTTTTGCCGAGCTGTTCTTTAAACATTTTGGTGACTAACCTCTAGTATGTGGCCCCTACATTCTTGAGCCTGAATGGCATCACTTTATAGCTGTACGTTCCTTGGTGAGTGATGAAAGTTGTCTTTTCTTGATCTTCTTCAGCCATAAGAATTTGGTTATAATCGGAGTAGGCGTCGAAGAAGCTCAGCAGTTCGTGCCCCGATGTTGCATCGATAAGTTGGTCGATGTGAGGTAATAGAAAGGAGTGCTTCGGGCATGCTTTGTTCAGATCGGTGAAGTCGACACACATTCGCCATTTCCCGTTCTTCATTTTGACCATGACCACATTGGCGACCCATTGGAGGTATTTCGATTCTCTGATGGAACCGTTGGCGAGTATTATTTACCTCCTCGCTGACCGCCTCATTGAATGTGGCATTGAACTTTCTCCTCATTTGCCATACCGACGGATAAAGTGGGTCGACATTTAGTCTATGAGTGGTGATATCCGTTGGGATTCCTAGCATATCTGAGTGGGAGAAAGCAAACAAATCGGCGTTGTTAGTTAGGAATTCACGATACTTACCTGGATCCGAGAGGTTGTGTCCAACATAAGCCTTTTTTGTGCTATCGGTGTCGTTCAATTGGACGGGATCGATATCCTCTATGGTTGCCTTACAAGCTTCTACGATATCCGGGTCTTTGATGGCCTCTACTTGTATGTCGGGTTTGGTTCCCGACATAGCTGATTGTTATGCCTCCGCGCTTGCCCTTTTTAGTTGTTTGGTGTGTGTGCAATCTTGGGAGATCCGGTAGCATTCTTGGGCATTGCGTGGCTCGCCTCAGATGCTAAATATCCCCCATGGGGTGGGAAATTTGATTACTTGATAGAAACTGCACGGGACGGCTCGCATGGCGTGTATCCATAGTCGCCCTATGATGGCGTTGTAGGCCGTTTCCTGGTTCATGACGTGGAATGTCGTCTCCAGAGTAACCCCTCCTGCTAGGACAAGTAGTAGTATTTCTCCAGATGTTCGCTCTACTACATTATTAAAAAGCGTTAGTGTTATGCAATGTAGTATTATTTTATCCTCGAACCTCATTTGCATGAGAACTCGCGGGTGAACAATACACGCGCCACTTTCATCATTCACCATGATTCTTTTTACATCGGTATCAGCGATGCGTAAAGTTATAACCAAAGCATCATAGTGAGGGAAAGACAAACCGTCAGTATCTAACTTATCGAAGATGATACTATTTTTGAGGTCATCATACCTTTTGTGGGCAACTGTCCGTTTGAGTTTACGCGTGGTGGTGAACTTCACATGGTTGATTGACATGTCGTCACCGCCACCAATGATCATTTGTATGGTACGGGCTGGTGATGGTGGCTTTGGAGGTCCTTGAGGTGGGTCGCACCCTCGAGCGAAGTTGGCCCGTCCTTTATCGCTTAGAAGTTCTTTCAAATACCCCTATTTTAATATCCTAACTACTTCTTGCCGCAGACCTATGCAATCTTCGGTCTTGTGTTCTCTCTTTGTGGAATTCACATAGGACGTTTGAACTCCTTGTGCTCGGGTCCGATTTCATCTTTTGCGATCACTGCACCTTAGTGCCGAGCTTCTCCAGTGCATACACTATTTCTGAAGGGGAAACACAAAAGTTATGATCAGATAGTAGCGGAGTCATACCTCTTTCGTTTCGGGAGGGTGCGGTATGTCGAGGCGCGACATCTACATGTCGTGAAGATGGAGGATAAGATGCTCGGATATAGGGTTGGTGTCTTTCTCGATTGAAGAGCGTTAGTTGCTCCCTTCGCCCATCATGACAGCTGATAACTAGGGATTTTGATACATTTTATACTCCTTCTTGCTTAAGTTTTGATTAGAAATGTGTACAAAATAGTTCCAAAGGCTCACAAGTTGTGCTTGATTGCAGGTTTGATCAACAAGTGACAAGATGTCAAAGATAAACTCAAAAGGAGTGAAACTTGCACTAGTATCAAGACAAGACAAAGCTCAGACAAAACAAGGCCAGTGCGGTCGTACACCATTCTGTGCGGTCCGCACAAGTGAGGTTCAGAGAGTATGATATTCAGGCAAAAAGAGCAATGCGGCCGCAGTAGGTTTTGTGCGGTCCGCATTGGGATCAATGTGGCCACACTCGATTTAGTGCGGTCTGCAGTAAGAAGGATCAGAGAGTTGCTAGTTCCGAGTTTCAAACCAATGCGGTTCGTGCTCCATTTCATGCGGACCGCACTAGAAGCCTCCGCGGTCGCACTCCATTTTGTGCGGTCTGCATTGCCTAAGTTCAGAGAGATGGATTTTTATGTCAAAAGCCTTAGTGCAGCCGCACATGATTTTGTGCGGTCGCACTAGCCCCGCAGGGGTATTTTTGTCAAGATTTTTTAGCTTAGTATAAATATCTTCTTTTCCCATTTTTAGGTCATAAGATTGTTTTAGCTAAGAGCTGCGCTCATGGATTCGACTACTTTAACTATTTTGGGCAATTTTATCTACATTTCAACATTGAATCTTCTTGTTTATCTTAGTAATTAATTAATATGAGTTGTTCTTCATCTATTTCTTGTTTTTCTTCTTTAATTATAAGTAGCTAAACCCATAAGCTAGAGTTGTGGCTCAACCCTAGTGTGGGTAATGATGAGTCTTGTGTTTTACGGCTAGATTGACTATGGGTGTTTGATATTTGGGCTAATTTCATGTTTAATTGCTGAATTAGTGGTTGCAAGCACTAGTTTGTGTTTAGTTGACTTGATCTCTTCTTGAGAAAGAGAGCTTGAGTCTCTGAAATTGGTCCAACAAGGAATTGGGGCGTACTCAAGAGATTGATAGCCCCAATTAAAGGGTTAAACCTCGAGAGAGTAATACCCGACTTGAACCTTGGTTGCTTGTGCAAATTTTCATACCCAATTGGTCTTAAGAAAGTCAATTCGGGCAAAATCACTTGAACCATCGAGAGGTGTAGAGTGGATAAAATCGTGCAACGGTTATATCGTACTCCCCAAATATGTCAATCATGCCTTAGACTTAAATATCCATCAATTGACCACCTAGGTGAAAGTCACTACCCTAATGCCTTTTAAACTATTTGAACAACTCGCAACATTTTACTCTTAGCTTATTCTAGTTTAATTTACCATTGTAGTTTGATAAAAGTAGAAGTAAAATAAAAACCCAAAAATGTTTAGAAGTGAAATTTGGAACACATACCCAACTCTAAATTAGATAGATACCCGATTCCAACATCTAGCTCTCTGTGAAAATCGATCCTGACCCTAAATCGGGTAAAAGCTGCTTCGACCCTCTCTCGATACTCAATAGTAGTGCAGGGTAGGCTTCGATCACTTTTTGGCGCCGTTGCCGGGGAGCTAACGGTTTTGGCTATCTATTTAAATAATTTTGTGTATTGTTCCTCTTTCCTTCTTTATTACTAATTTGTTTGTGTCACAACTCAGGTACCAAATGGCAGCGAACAATGCTAATAACCCTCTTGGAACTGTGATTGTGGGGGAGGAGGTAGATGATGTCAGAGATGATGAGGTGTCTCTTGTACCTCAAGGACAACGTAGAGGCCGCCAGGCTAATGCTAATGTTAATGACAATATCCTAGACCCTCCTCTGCCACCTCCAAGAGTGGCTCCTAGAGTACTTTCGAACCACTATGCAAGTGCTATTATCCCACCCCAAATCCAGGCAATCAATTTTCAAATAACCAATGTGATGTTGACCTTACTAGAACAACGTGGGTATTTCACGGGAGCTACAAATCAAAATGCTTACAAACATCTCAAGGGGTTCGTGGATACATGTTGGGGGAGCAAGCAAACTAATGTGTCCGAAGATGCTCTTAGGTTGAGACTGTTCCCATTCTCACTTAGAGGGAAGGCATTGGATTGGCTCGAGCGACTCCCCAACCATTCCATCACTACTTGGGATGAGTTGGCGGACAATTTCATTGCAAAATTTTTCTCATCGGGGCATATGACTGCATTGAAAAATGAGATCTTGGCATTCAAGCAAGAGCCCACAGAACCTTTGCATGAGATTTGGGAGCGTTATAGAACAATGGTGAAGGAATGACCCAACAATGATATGACTGAGGCGATGATCCAACAAACCTTCTACTGGGGCATTAATACAACAATCTAATGCATAGTGAACCAACTTGCTGGGGGCAACTTCATGAAGCTGTCATATGATGAGGCTTGTGACATTTTTGACGAGATGGCTGACACTTATTCTGCTTGGCAAAGTAGAGCCAATGTGCACAAGGGTGACCCCACGGTTATCTATTTGCACAAGGAATTACATGATCATGGGCAGGCTATAGCTGCGTTGACAACTGCAATGAACTAACTAGAAAAGGCACAGTTGCAACAAGTTCAAAATCCGCGCCAAGTGAATGCCATGGAGGGTGTTAACATGCTTGTCAACAAAAGAAGACAAAGAGGGAAACAAAACCAAGGGAATTCAGAGAAATTTGATAATGATTGTGGTGGATTTCAAAATGATGGTTATGATGAACAAAGTGAAGAGGTGTAATACGTGAATATTTATCAAGGCCAAAGAGGCAATTCTTCCAACCAACAACAATGGAGACCCCAAGGTAATTGGGGGAACAACAACCAAAACAGCAACTAGGGAAATCAAAACAACAATCAAAACAACTAAGGAAATTGGAATGGTAATAACAACAATTGGGGTGGTAATAACAATCAAGGTGGATGGAACAATGGAAACCAAGGAAACCGGGGGCAAGGCTTTCAAAGGCCCCCAATATACCAACACTGAACAATCTGCCCCCATTTCTATCTCAAGGTCCTAGTTCTTCTAGCAATGATATGGGTAGAATTGAAATGATGTTCGAACAGATGATGAAGAAGAATGCGGACTCGGATGCTCAGTTGGCTTCCCACAATACCTCTATCAGGAACTTGGAGGTGCATTAGGCCAGATCTCACAGTATTTAAATACTCGCCCTAAGGGTGCGCTACCAAGTGATACGGTAGTGAACCTGAAGGGTGGGAACAATCATGTTATGGCGGTAACAACAAGAAGTGGGAGAGACGGTGATGTGCATGCCTCCAAACAAAAGCAGATTGTGGATGATGATGTTGAGCTGCAAGAAGATGAAGTTCCTTTGGTTGTTGAAAATGTGATTGATGAAAATATGAATGAAAAGTGAGGATTTATATTCAGATGTCGAGGTGGAAACTCAAAATGATGTGAACCCGTCTAGGAAACATATAATATACATGCCGGAGCCGGTTGTGCTTAAAGCCAAGGCCACCTCCGCTTTATCCTCAAAGGCTCGCGAAGCAGAAAAATGAAAATCAATTTAAAAAGTTCATTGACATGATGAAGAGCTTATCCATCAATGTGCGTTTGGTGGAGGCTCTTGAACAAATGCCGGGCTATGCTAAATTTATGAAGGACTTGGTAACAAAGAAGCGGTCTATGAATTGTGAAACTATAAAGATGACTCACCAAGTTAGTGCATTCAATGGCCCCGAAGCTTGAAGATCCCAGTGCTTTCACCATTCCTTGCACCATTGGGAGTGCGGATTTTGCTAAAGCTCTATGTGATTTAGGGGCTAGTATCAATTTGATGCCCTATTCTATTTTCAAGACTTTAGATATTGAGCAACCGAGGCTGACTTCAATGAGATTACAAATGGTAGATAGAACGATGAAGAGACCATTGGGTACTATTGATGATGTGCTTGTCCGGGTGGACAAATTTATCTTGCCGGCTGACTTTGTGATGTTGGATTGTGAGGTAAATTATGAAGTTCCTATCATTTTGGGGAGACCTTTCCTTGCTACGGGGAAGGCCTTAGTTGATGTGGAAGCAGGGGAACTCACCTTCCAGGCGGGTGACGAGAAAGTGGTCTTTCATGTGTGCAAATCAATGAAGCAGCCCAACACTACTAAGGTGTGCTCTTTTGTGGACCTCGTTACAACAGTGATAATTGATTAAACCAGTGCAATGATCAATGTGGAGGACCCATTGGAGGCAGTATTATTGAATCTTGATGTCAATGAGGATGCAAGCCGAGTGGAGTGCGTGAATGCTTTACATGGAATGGACTCTTACTCTTATGAGCCTAGGAAATTATCTTTGGACCTCGAGAATAGAAAGACTCCACCAACAAAACCTTCAATTGAGGAGCCTCCGGTGTTGGAGTTGAAACCACTACCTCCACACATCAAGTATGAGTTCTTAGGCTCAAATTCTACTTTGCCAGTTATTCTTTTCTCTTGTCTTACTAACATGCAGGTTGATGCCACATTGGCGGTACTTCAAAAGCAGAAAAAGGCAATTGGATGGACTTTAGCTGATATAAGGGGGATAAGCCCCGCATTCTGTATGCACAAGATTATTCTAGAAGATGATGCAAAGCCTTTCTTGGAGCATCAAAAGAGGTTGAATGAGGCAATGCAATAAGTTATGAAAAGGGAGGTGGTCAAATGGTTGGATGCCAGGGTTGTGTACCCCATCTATGATAGCTCTTAGACTTCGCCGGTGCAATGTGTATCAAAGAAGGGTGACATGACCGTGGTTACAAATTCATAAAATGAGTTGATTCCTACAAGAACCGTCACCGGTTGGAGGGTATGCATGGACTACCGCAAGTTGAATAAAGTGACTCGCAAGGATCACTTTCCTTTGCCCTTTCTTGATCATATGTTAGATCGACTTGCTTGACGTGCCTTCTACTATTTCTTGGATGGGTATTCTGGGTACAACCAAATCTTGATTGCTCCGGAATATCAATAGAAGACCACATTCACTGTCCATATGACACCTTTGCTTTTTCTAGGATGCCTTTTGGGTTGTGTAATGCACCGGCTACATATCAGCGGTGTATGATGGCCATTTTCACTGATATGGTGGAAGACATTTTGGAGGTATTCATGGACGACTTTAGTATTGTAGGGGATTCATTTGATGAGTGCTTGAAAAATCTTGATAGGGTCTTGGCCCGTTATGAAGAAACCAATCTTGTTCTCAATTGGGAGAAATGCCACTTTATGGTAGAAGAGGGCATAGTTCTTGGGCATAAAATTTCAAAGCATGGTATTGAGGTAGACAAAGCAAAAATTGATGTGATTTCTAGGCTCCCTCCCCTTTCATCTATCAAGGGAGTCCGAAGTTTTCTTGGGCATGCGAGGTTCTACCGGAGATTTATCAAATACTTTTCGAAGGTAGTGAATCCCTTGTGCAAGTTGTTGGAAAAAGATGCTAAGTTCGTGTTTGATGAAAAATGTATGCAAGCCTTTGAACTTCTCAAGCATAAGTTGACCACCACTCCTATCATTACCGTGCCTAATTGGAGCTTGCCCTTTGAGCTCATATGTGATGCGAGCGATGTTGCGGTTGGGGCGGTTTTGGATCAAAGAGTGAACAAAATGTTTCATCCAGTGTACTATGCGAGCAAGACAATGAATGATGCTCAAGTGAACTACATGGTGACCGAAAAATAACTTTTGGCTATTGTGTTTGCAATGGAAAAATCCCGGCCGTATCTTATGGGTGCTAAGGTTATTATTCATACCGACCATGCCGCACTCTGGTACTTGATGACGAAGAAGGATTCCAAAGCTAGATTGATGCGATGGGTCTTGTTACTTCAAGAGTTTGATTTGGAGATTATGGACCGTAAGGGTAGTGAGAACCAAGTGGCGGACCACTTGTCCCGCTTGGAGGAGGAGGGGAGGCCTCGTGACGGCCTAGAGATCAATTATTCATTTCCCGACGAACAACTCCTTTCGGTGTCGATGAATGATATGCCATGGTTTGCCGATGTTGCTAATTTCCTTGTGACTGGTATAATCTTGTGTGAGCTCTCTTCTAACCAAATGAAGAAGCTCAAGTAGGATAGTTTGGATTTCTATTGGGATGAGCCATACTTGTTCAAGATTTGCACGGATGGTGTGATTCGAAGGTGTGTCCCGGAGGAAGAGCAATTGAGTATATTGGAGGCTTGTAATTCCTCTCCCTATGGTGGCCATCATGGCGGGGCGAGGACGGCCTCCAAAGTTCTTAGTTGTGGGTATTATTGGCCAACTTTGTACAAAGATGCAAGCGAACTTGTGAATAGGTGTGATGAATGTCAAAAAGCGGGTGGAATTTCGAAGAAAGATGAGATGCCTCTCAATACCATCCTTGAGGTTGATATTTTTGACGTATGAGGCATTGACTTTATGGGCCCGTTTGTTAGCTCGTATGGGAACACATACATTCTTGTGGCGGTGGACTATATTTTAAAGTGGGTCGAAGCCGTGGCTTTACCCAACAATGAGGCCCGGAGTGTTGTTGCATTTCTCAAGAAGAGCATCTTTACAAGGGTTGGTACTCCTAGTGCAATCATAAGTGATGTGGGTCTCATTTTTGCAATAGAGCTTTTGACACTTTGCTTTCAAAGTATGGTGTCAATCACAAAGTTTCTACTCCCTATCATCCTCAAGCAAGTGGTCAAGTTGAAGTCTCCAACAGGAAAATCAAAAACATATTATCAAAGACGGTCAATGCAAATAGGACTAATTGGTCAAAGAGTTGGATGGCGCTCTATGGGCTTATATGACTGTTTACAAGACTCCGATTGGTATGTCTCTGTATCGGTTGGTGTTTGGGAAAGCTTGCTATCTACCGGTCGAGTTAGAGCACAAGGCCATGTGGGCTTTGAGGAAGATAAATCTTGAATGGGATGTTGCAGCTAATCTTCGTGTGGAGCAGCTTAATGAACTTGATGAATTCCGATTCTATGCCTACTCCAGTTCGTCCTTGTACAAGGACAATAGGAAGTACCTTCATGATAAATATGCTCGTATCAAGGAGCTCAAAGTTGGTGATTTGGTTCTCTTGTTCAACTCTCGGTTATGTCTGTTTCCGGGAAAGCTTAAATCAAAATGGAATGGACCTTTTGAAGTGGTGTGTGTGATCCCGTATGGTACTCTTAATTTAAAGAACAAAAATGGGGAAGTGTTTAGAGTGAATGGTCATAGGGTCAAGCACTACTTGGGAAAAATTGATGACAGCCACGTAGTGGCACTTCTTCATCTCAAATGATTTGATGGTAACTTGCGTCGTGCCGCGACGTTAAATCAGGCGCTTCTTGGGAGGCAACCCATGTGTTTTTCTTCTTGTTTTTCTTTGATTTTCATGGTAGTATAGGATTTATTTTTGGACTAACTGGTTGTGAGATGCTACAGGATTGTGTTGATGTAGTGCAGGACATAGTGGAAAAAGTGTCAGGTCTCTGAAGTTTTCAATGCGGACGCACTACATTTAGTGCGGACCGCACTGATGAAGGATGAAATGTCCAACTCTCTGAAGTTTGCCACTGCGACTGCATTACATTTTGTGCGGTCCGCGGTGGACCACTGCGGCCGCATGACATTTTGTGCGGACCACAGTGAGTTGCCTTCTCAAACTTGAAGCATGTTGTGTAGTGCGAACCGCAGTCCATTTTGTGCCATCCGCACTGGGTTGGTAAGCTGGCCCTGGGTCCTTTTCTATAAATAGGTCGTGAGGCCCTCCTTTTACACTTTTCGATCTTTAAACTCTCAAAACTCTTAAAACACTGTTCATCACCCCTGTTGCTTGTAATTAATTGCTTGGATTCATTGATCTTTATTTCATCTCACAACTGGTAACTTAACTTCTTTTTAATTGCTTTAATTTTGTTATTCTCCTCAACTTTTTGTTTTTCTTGTCTCTTATTCTAGTATTCCCGTATTTTCTTCAATTGGTTAGGTTAGGGTAATTAATTTTTCGATTAAAGTAGAATTAGGTGGTTAAAAACAATGGAAAATCACTTAGGAACCTTACTAAGGTGAAATATTAGACTTAAAAGCAAATGATTTTGAACCCTAAGTTAGTGCCGCAACTAGGCACTCAGTGCGGACCGCAGTGCCCTTGTGCGGTCCGTAATAACATTTTGTGCGGACCGCATTGCTGGAAGTCCTGAAGTCTGATCTTCGAGGACCACGGCCGCATTGCATTTTGTACGGTCCGTGGTGCCTCAATGCGGACCGCATTGCCTTTTTGTGCGGTCCGCAGAGCAATTGTTTAGAGAGTGGGTAGTGTGAACCCCACCTCTATGCGGACCGCATTAGCCTTTGTGCAGCCGCACACCATTTTGTGTGGTCCACACTGTGTGATTTCTGCAACTCTCTACAACCTTTATCCTTCTACAACTGTGAACTTAATTGAATCTACTGATACTAACAGAGCATACCTGAACTTGTTTGCAGACAATGATGAAACAAGGGGAAAGGGATCTAAACAACCAAGCAGAGGAGAATCCTCCTGGTGAGGGAAATAAAAAATGGTAAGATTGAATGTTCAAGCCCGACAAAACATTAGAAACATGAAGAAGATGATTAAAGCTGCTGATAGGGCCATTGACATGTCTGGGAGTGAGTATGAGCCCTCCCAGGAGATATCTTCAGACTCAATCCCAAAGTACATCCCTGACTGGCCGGAGAGAAACAGACTAAGAGACACTCCTCCCACTTCCCCCGTTGCCCAAGCATTAGTAAATGTATCTTCTGGGTCGTCTGAGGGCTTAGCTAAAGGCAGTGGGGATGAATACTCTACCTCTCCTACAGCTTCATTATCCGGAGAGGGTGCAGTAGGAGACGATGAGGAAGCAGGAGGAGAAGGAGAAGTATGAGAAGGGGGTGAACCTTAGGTTGGTGGGGTTGTGATAACTAGGAAACCGAAGGTGTGGCTAGACCGATTTGTCAGTGAGGTAGCTTATCACAAGTTTAGGGAATGGTGGTCGGTGAGGAAATTAATCCCGGGGAGGAGCTTTGTGGATAAGGACTTACTGCCTCACAACCCCAATGTGAGGAGGCAGTTTAGGGAGAGAGTTAACTGGGAGTACTTTGGGTGAATGTGTAGATGCCAACGAGCACTTGGTCAAGAAATTCTACACCAACATTGCCCACATCAAAAAGGGCACAAAAGTGACCAAGGTGTGAAATCTGAAGGTGTTGTTTGATAGGAAAACAATAAATGACTACTTTGTCTTTGATGAGGAGGATGAGGCACTATTTATGGTGAAGATGGAAATGAGCGAGGAGGTCCATCCCTAGTTGGCACAGTATCTGGCAATCACAGGTACCACCCCTGATTGGTTGAATGCGGGCATCAAGATTCTAAGAAGAAGTTTGAACTTCGAAGCAAAGGGGTGGGAAACTTTTGTGTGCAGCAGACTGGACCCCACTACTCATGACAACTCTCTCCCTCTTCACTGGGCTGTTTTGGTGGCTTCAATCATGGTGGGGTACCCGATCAATGTGGGAAATATAATGTTTAGGGTAATCACACTTGTAGGCAATGAGCATGACAGAAAATACAATTTCCTCAGCTTCTTGACTATGTACTTCAGGGACCTCAAAGTTGAAAAGAGGCCATTTGATATCAAGGTCAAAGCGAGGGCCCTATTCTCTTGGTACAGTATGAAGGGGGATGACAACCCAAAGAGCAAGAACTTTAAGGGAGCAGCTACTGCTCCAACTGGCCAATCTGAAGAGCTAGTTGTGGTAGTGGCTCCTACTTAGCCTGCCTCCACCTCCATAGACATTCCTCTTGGCCCATCCACTTCAGCTGACCTAGAGATACCCTCTTCCCGAGCTTATCTAGTGACTGAACACCGACTGAGCCAGACTCTTCTCAGTATCAACAACTGGATGCAGACAGCATCATCCAAGTTGTCTATCCTCACTACTATAGTTGAGGCTCAGTCAGCACCTCCGCCTCCACAGGTCCCACGGTCCATAGAGGATGTCCTCAAGGAGATTCTGGCCAACCAAAAGAAAATCTTCCAAACTCAAAAGGTGCTCATAGATGTAGTTGATTCACACAGCAAGTCTATCAAGGAGCCTGCTAAGGAGCACAAGAAGTTGAGGAAGATGCGGGCTTCCAATTAGTCCGTAAAGGCGTTGAGGGTTGATATTGATGGGATGAAGGCAGATCATCTGCTTTTGGACTTATTGCTACAGGACCCAGTACTATCAGCTCGTCCCCAGCCCGAGCAGTCCCAAAGGCCTCCCAAGAGGAAGAGGATGATTCCTAGAGCGGACGATGCAGTCATCCAATTTGCAGACCCACTGGAGTCCTACTCCAGTCAGCCACATGATGCACCTCAAGAGCCTGTCCAGGTGCAGGCCTAGGTCCCAACAGCAGAGCAGCAGACCATAGGGAATCAGTCCGAGGTTCCCGAGCACAGTGAGGACCCAGGGACCACTCAGGAGCCCATGCAGGCAGACGGGCCATAGGGAGTCCTATATCCTTTTCCCTTTTCTTTTTGGTGTTTATTTAGTTTAGCTGGCATTGGGGACAATGCCAGCTTTTATTTGAGGGGATAGGCCCTACTTTTATGGATTTGGATTATTGTATATATTTGAGAGTTTTTAGGCTTTCTTTATTTTTCATTTTTGGTTTGTATATAATTTTAACATTTTGTTACATTTTGTGTACTTTTATTTTACTTTGGATCTGTATATAAAGTTATGTTACATTGTACATATTCATCATATTTATTGTATATTCGACAAATCCCCTCTTGTATATATTCATTTTACTTTCCGTAATTTTTCGTTCCGAGCTTCTTATTTATGTTCGTAGCTTCTTGTTTTGAAAGTTTGCAATAAGCCTTTGGTTTTCTTAATACCACGGTTCTTTCCAAAGGTGAAGTTTGTGTGAACCGGGTGGCTCTTCCCAATGATGGATGGCGTGACAACCTTCTTAAGGGTTTTAGTCCGTTTTTCTTTTTGTTTTTAGTAGTTAGTGGTTCTTGTGCCTAGCACATTTGCCTTTAATCTTATGGTCAAAAATAAATTATTGTGTTTAGGATGGTGAAAGTTGTGACTTTGAGACTCTTGTGTTGACCGATAATCATTAAGTGTTTTTTTGGGACCATTGTGTGCTCAAATCTTATCTAAGGTCATTGTGGGCCCCTGACTCTGTGTCTTTAGCAATCCCATAGCTTGTGTGGTGAGAAATTGCATTGCAAGTCCAATTCCCGAGTCATTGGTCTAGAACTTGCCCTGAATATTTGTTGAGGCGAAATCCTAAGTGAATTTTGACTTGAGACATGATTATAGGCTCTCCTTGGTCCAAATGATAGCTTGAACACTTCCATAACCTACCAATGATAAGATCCCTAGTCAACCATATTGAACCTTAGACCCTTTTCCTTCAAAGAACCATGATACAAGCCTTTACCCATTCTAAAAAAAATACCCTCTCTTGGCACCTGATCTTTCCTTTAGCACATGGAAAAAGTATAAGTTTGGGGAGGAGAGACGAAGATGGCAACAAAGTGGTAAAAAGGTACAAAATGAAGAAAAGGAAAGTCAATAAAAAAGAAAGAAAAGCAAAAAGACAAAAACAATGCTCAAGGTAGAATTGAATAAAAAGGGATTCAAGAAAAGTAAAGAATGAAAGGTGTGGAAAGTTGAGAAAGGAGAAAAGATTTGAAATGTATAAGAAAGAGTGACAGTGTATCTCTCTAACCCCTTAGAAAGAAGTGAAATGACTCAAAAAGTCAAGGGAATGTGTGCCAAATGAAACAAAAAGAAGTGCTTAAGGGAAGATGGAACCTACTTAGACCAAACATTTCCTACCCTGAACCAAAATCCTTCACCATATCTCCATAAAAGTCCTATATGATCTTGAGTTGAATGTAGCTTACATTAGTAGTGACTCACATAAGGGGCAAGCATATGGTACTTAGAGCCGGACTTATGACTTTTTCTTGAGAGAGATGAGTGAACTTCCATTGACCTCGTTCTGAGTGCCACTATTCTAAAGGTGAGGTTTGCTTAGGGAGAGTTGAGGATGTGTGAGTTTGGGTTCCACAATGACCAAAGTAGTAGAAAGAGTTCTTTGATATGTTGAGTCAACTCTTGATACTCTTGTGTCGCACTTAATCCATGGTGTTTCAAAGAGTAAATGTTGTTATTTGTATTGAGGGCAATTGTTAGTCCCAATTGATGCTAGATGAGGTTACTTTTGGACAACTGAATTTTCTTGGATTTTCCCTTGAGGGTTGGGTCTTATTTTGTTTGCTTGAGTACAAGAAAAAGTTTAAGTTTGGGGGGAGTTGATAATTAGGGATTTTGATACATTTTAAACTCTTTCTTGCTTAAGTTTTGATTAAAAATGTGTACAAAATAGTCCCAAAGTCTCACAAGTTGTGCTTGATTGCAGGTTTAATCAACAAGGTGACAAGATATCAAAGAACAGCTCAAAAGGAGTGAAACTTGCACAAGTATCAAGACAAGACAAAGCTCAGACAAAACAAGGCCAGTGCGGCCGCACACCATTCTGTGCGGTCCGCACAAGTGAGGTTCAGAGAGTATGATATTTAGGCAAAAAGAGCAATGCGGCCATAGTAGGTTTTGTGCGGTCCATACTGGGATCAATGCGGTCGCACTCGATTTAGTGCGGTCCGCAGTAAGAAGGATTAGATAGTTGCCAGTTCCGAGTTTCAAGTCAATGCGGTCCACGCTCCATTTCATGTGGACCGCACTAGAAGCCTCCACGGTCGCACTCCATTCCCGTATTGCATGAGTTCAGAGAGATGGATTTTTATGTCAAGAGCCTTAGTGCGGACGCACGTGATTTTGTGTGGTCCGCACTAGCCCCGCAGGGTTATTTTTGTCCAGATTTTTCAGCTTAGTATAAATAGCTTCTTTTCCCACTTTTAGGTCATCAAATAGTTTTAGCTAAGAGCTGCGCTCGTGGGTTCGAATATTTTTGCTATTTTAGGAAATTTTATCTATATTTCAACATTGAATCTTCTTGTTTATCTTAGTAATTAATTGATATGAGTTGTTCTTCATCTATTTCTTGCTTTTCTTCTTTAATTATGAGTAGCTAAACCCATAAACTAGGGTTGCGGCTCAACCCTAGTATGAGTAATTGATGAGTCTTGTATTTTTGGGCTAGATTGACTATGGGTATTTGATATTTGGGCTAATTTCATGTTTAATGGCTGAATTAGTGGTTGCAAACACTAGTTTGTATTTTGTTGACTTGATATCTTCTTGAGAAAGAGAGCTTGACTCTCTGAAATTAGTCCAACAAGGAATTGGGGAGTACTCAAGAGATTGATAGCTCAAATTAAAGGGTTAAACCTTGAGAGAGTAATACCCGACTTGAACCTTGATTGCTTGTGCAAATTTGCATACTCAATTGGTCTTGAGAAAGTCAATTCGGGCAAATCACTTGAACCACCGAGAGGTGTAGAGTAGGTAAAATCGTGCAACGGTTATATCATACTCCCCAAATATGTCAATCATGTCTTAGACTCAAGTATCCGTCAATTGACCACCTAGGCAAAATCACTACCCTAGTGCCTTTTAAACTATTTAAACAACCCACAACATTTTATTCTTAGTTTATTCTAGTTTAATTTACCATTGTAGTTTGATAAAAGTAGAAGTAAAACAAAAACCCAAAAATATTTAGAAGTGTAATTTGAAACACATACCCAACTCTAAATTAGATAGATACCCGATTCCAACATCTAGCTCTCTGTGGAAATTGATCCCGACCCTAAATCGAGTAAAAACTGCTTCGACCCTCTCTCGCTACTCAATAGTAGTGCAGGGTAGGCTTCGATCACTTTTTGGTGCCATTTGTCGATGAGCTAACGGTTTTGGCTATCTATTTAAATAGTTTTGTATATTGTTCTTCTTTCCTTCTTTGTTACTAATTTGTTTGTGTCACAACTCAGGTACCAAATGGCAGCGAACAACGCCAATGACCCTCTTGGAAATGTGAGAGGAGGTAGATGATGTCGGAGATGATGAGGTTCCTCTCTCGCGCAAGATCGTTAGATCTCCGTGCGGAGGAGGTGAGATCTCACCCTCAGGTATAATACTTGGTGTCGCATTTTTAGTGTGTTCTCCACTAGCCTCGTTGAGGGAATTCAGGAGGTTATTTGTGACACCCTCTATTGCCTTTAACCTTGCCTCTCCCTTTCCCACCATCGTCGGTTTTTATGGAGCTGAAGAGAGATGATTGTTTCTTTCAAGGATCTAGATGAAAACTACGATTTCACCTATAGAAATCCCTATAGACAACGCCAAATTGTTTGACTCAAAAGATGTTAAAACCTTTTGAACAAATCAATCAAAGATGAAGGGGTAAATCTTAGTCGAAGATAATAATGTCTAGAATGAATAATAATAGATGAAGAGAAGGTGGTTGTTAAGTTTCTTTTCGTTCAAGAATGGTAAATTTCCCAGAGTATCGATGCCCTATTACAAGGTTTTTGTACCCCTTATATACTAGAGAGAGACTTTTCTAAATTGTAAGAAACAAAATATAAGGAATATTCGACGGAGTATTCTTAATGTCCCCTAATGGGCTTACTCTACTGCAGGGGTCGTACAGTTTCTTCTTTTGCCCTAAGGTCATCTCCCTCGGGACGTCGGCTCAAAGATACCCGATCGTTTGTCGTACTCTTTGCAGGTCGTGATCGGTCAAATTGGACCCATACATAGTCTGTACGCAGACCTTACCCCTACCTAATGTAGGTAGAGAGTCTGTTTCCAATAGACCCTCGGCTCAAGAAGGGATATTGAAGCGAACAAATACTCAATTTTTTTGGCAAATGAAGGCCACAAACATGAAGCATCTCCGATAATCTTGGATATGCCGCTCAAGAAAATAAAATCTCTTCTCCCTGCGATATTCAATAGAGATATTTAGGTTAATCAAATCAAATGTCAAAATAATACTGAAAACTAATATTTATTTTTACGGGAAACTTACACAAATGTCCCATATAACTTTCAACTTACCAACCTCTAGCCATTAGTCATAAACTTACCAAAACTAGCCAAGCACATTGAAAAATTGAAAAACTAAATAAATAAGGTTCTTCGTCTCAAAGAATCGCATGCAAAAATTTTCCTCCATATTTTTAAGCGTGATTAGCAACATTAGATGCAAGATGGAAAGGAAATTTCATGGATGAGGTAGCAAATAAGATAATGAAATACAAAAAAAATATAATATTCCAAAAATCTAAGCAAAAAAGGAACTTTTTTCAATAGGTATAGTTGAAATTCTTTGAAATATATAGATAAGTCAATATACAAAATCTGAGGAAGATTGGAGGTGATTTGGACTAATTTTGTATCAAAAATCGTAATTAAATCGAGTTCAAAAAAGTTCTTCTGCGACACATGTATCACGCATGTATCTCACACACGGGTATACATGAATATACATGTGATACATAATTGATAAAAATATGATATATATGTGATACACAAATGATACACAGTGTGATACACATATTTTTTTTCATGTTCGAGTTTTACTTCGAATTTTCAATTCAAACCACCTCAAAACTTCACCAAATTATCCCAAAATTTAGATTCGAACTCTTTAAGGTGTATCCAATCTATTCTAATAACACCCACTCAAAAAAAAGCAAAAAATTGACCTAATTTTGCTACAAATAGCTAATTAGCTAATATTAGTAATATTTCATGAATTGACTAATTTTTGTAATGAACTACTTATAAATGGATATAGCTGATAATTTCCCTATTTTTACCACACAAAAGGCAAAGATAAGGCATCAATTTTTGTTATAAAAAGATCAGGAAATTAAGGACAATATTTAACTGGGCCTCCAACAAAATAGGGTCAGCCTAGTTAGCGCAAATGGGCCTTGTTGTCATTCATAATTGAGGAATTTTCAGAAACCACTATTGTTTTGTGATTATTAACTTCCTATAGCTACCATATACATAATTACTTCATATAGCTACTATTCAGTTATTAGGGTACTGTATTCGTTGTATGCAGCAAAAAACACCTAAAAATCAGGGTAGTCCAGTTGTACGCACACGTATTCATATGTATTCGCGCCATGTATTCATGAATACAACAGTAAAAAATGCCTAAAATCAGGGCAGTCCAGTTGTGCGCACATATATTCACATGTATTCGCGCTATTGTATTCATGAATACAGCAGTAAAAAGCGCCTAAAATCAGGGCAGTCCAGCTGTACGCGCATGTATTCACATGTATTCGCACTGATGTATTCATGAATACAACAGTCAAAAGCACCTAAAATAAGGGCAGTCCAGCTGTACGCGCATGTATTCACATGTATCCGCGCCATGTATTCATGAATATAGTAATGACAGTCACTTTAAAAAAGGGTATGTCCAGCTGTCTAAGAGAGAGGAAAAACATAAATAGCGTATTTCATGCCTTATTTCATGTTTCAATGGTAGTATATACCATAAATACTTATTTTGCTATAAAATATAAAAGGTAGCTATAGAAAATAATATTTTAAAATGATTTTGATTTATATTAAATAAGGTGTACACCTTTGCTATATGAGGTAAAATTTCCTTCATAGTTTATCCCACGCGACGATTCAATTTAGGAAAACTACAAGCTATGTCCATTTATAAGTAGCTTATTATAAAAATTGGCTAATTCATAAGATATTACTAATATTAGCCAATTAGCTATGTGTAGCCAAAAGAACTCAAATTTTTGCTTTCTTTTAAATGAGTGTTATTAGAATATATTGGGTACATTTTAAGGAGCTTGAATCTTAGTTATGAGATGATTTAATAGAGTTTGGAGGTAGTTTGGATTGAATTGAAGTAGAATATGAACATGAAAAAATGATATGTGTATCACACTGTGTATCATTGTATATCACATGTATCATATTTGTATCAAATATATATCACATATATATCCATATATACATGTGTGTGAGATACATGCTTGATACATATGTCGCAGAGGAATTTTTTGAACTTGAAACTACGAATTTTGATACCAAATCAGTCCAAATCACTTCCAATCTTCCTCAAATTTTGTACATTGATTCATTTATACGTTTACAATGAATTTCAAACATACCCATTGAAAAATGTTACTTTTTGCTTAGATTTTGGAATATATATATATATATATATATATATATATATATATATATATATATATATATATATATATATGTATTTGTATTTTATCACCTTATTTTCTACCTCGTTCATGAAATTTTCGTTTCGTCTTGCATCTAATATGTTGATCACACTTAAAAATAGGCAAAATACCTTTAAACCCCCCTAAACTTGATACAGATTATTAGTTACAGCCTTAAACTATTTGTGGTCTTAATTACCCCCCTCAACTTAGCCTTTTGAGAGCCATTACCCCCCGGACGCTGATGTGGCAAAGAGTGTGGGTGCACTCACCCGCCACGTGATTTTTTCCTGTATATGTGGCATTTGAATAATAAAACATATTTTTACTTTTTTAAGTATGTTGCTTCTTTAGATAATTTTTTTCGAATACAATTTATAATAAAACTTGGATATAACTACATTATTTAGGATAAAAATTTTATTTGGCTAAAAATAATAAAGTTTTAGTTAATATTTTTTTTAATTTGACCTGAAAATAAAGATTTATACAATTATAATAAATAGTCAAGGCATCTAAAAGTTATAAAAAATACATAATTTGAAATTAATTATTTTGTCTAAATTTTTTTATATAGCTCTAAATTATGGTGCTCTAAAAATATATATATATTTTTTTACAGATTTTACCTGAAAAAGTAAAAATACACAGTTGAAATAAATAGTCATTGCATCAAAAGAAGAAATAAAAATAGTGTACCAAAATATATTTTTAGAGCACCATAATTTAGAGCTATATAAAAATATGTATTTTTTATAACTTTTTAGATGACTTGACTATTTATTTTAATTGTATAAATCTTTATTTTCAGATCAAATTCAAAAAAATATTAACTAAAACTTTCTTATTTTTAGCCAAATAAAAAAATTCACGTGGCAGGCGAGTGCACCCACACTCTTTGCCACACCAGCGTCCGAAGGGTGGGGGATAATGGCTCTCAATAAGACAAGTTGAGGGGGTAATTAAAATCACGAATAGTTTAAAGTTGTAACTAATAATCCGTGTCAAGTTTAGGAGGGTTTTAAGGTAGTTTGCCTTAAAAATATGGAAGGATATCTTCGTATGTAATTTTTGGAGAGAAAGAACATTATTTATTTTTGTTTTTAATTTTTATATGTGTTTGACTAGTTTTGGTAAGTTCATGTTTAATGACTACATATTGGTAAGTTGAAATTTATTTGGGACACTGTAAGATTCTCTTTAATTTATTTTGTATTTCTTTGAAAATATTTTTACTTAATAGGTGACTTGATTTTGAGATTGTTATTAGTGAATTAATTTTGTATTTTTATTTTTGACGTAGAAACAAAATAGAAATATTGCAATAAGAAAATAAAACAAATAAATTCGTAAATTTGTTTTTAGTTCTCCTTTTATTTTTCACGAGTTCTTTTGTTGAAGGTGTAATATAGTGAATTCTAAGTACGGTTTGGGACAGTTACCCCCAAGCGGTCAACCTTTCTATTTTCGGTAAAATCTTTTCCACCTTACATTCTGAGCGTATTGGCTCTTTTCTTCTAGTTATACAACACCAATCAAATCACCAACTCTTCATTCCACGAGGACGCAAACAATGAATGTTGAAACCCTAAATTGTAAATCTCACATTCCGATAAAAACTCCTAAATTCAATGTTAACTACTCTTCAACCCGCCTCCGAATTTTTCGGGTTACATCGTTGACCCGAATCTGCAATCTCCGCAAGGGGATAATCACTGCTTGCGTAAATCCTAGCCATGAAATTCCAGTGGAACTAGAAAGCTTGAATTTGAATTCAAGTATCAGTGAAGAAGCAGATGAAGAACAAGTAGAAGCGGAAACAATTCGAGAAGAAATTTCGGTGGTGGATTCCAATGGTAAAGGGGAATTTTCTGGGAATGAAAGCATTTGGGCTCAAGTGGTGGAGATTGTGAAGTTTTCAGGGCCCGCAGTTGGGTTGTGGTTATGTGGGCCCTTAATGAGTCTCATTGATACCGCAGTTATCGGTCAAGGAAGTTCCATTGAACTCGCCGCTCTAGGTAGACAACTCAAAAGCTCTCTATCATATAGTATATAATCTCAATTGAGTTTAACTTAGACACACTAACAATGTAGAATCTTTACACTATAGGTAACGGAATTTGTACATGCTACAACAGTTAAAAGTGACATGATAGTGCCAAATTTCTTTATACTGTATAAGTTAAACTCATATCAATTTTATTCTATACTTTTCTGTTTTGGACGTCCAAAATATTTGACAAAATTCTACTTTTGTACAATTTTTGTATAAAATAGGAAGGAGGGAGTATAATGTTGTTTCTGTTAAGTGATTTAGCTCAAATTTTTGTAATTGGCAGGTCCCGGAACTGTGTTTTGTGATAACACAAGCTATGTTTTTATGTTCCTTTCAATAGCCACTTCAAATCTAGTTGCTACTGCACTGGCCGGGCAGGTATTTTAGTTGAAAATTCTTGTTATCTTCTCAATGTAAATGCTTTTCCCAAAAATTAGGAGCTTGGTAATTGTCATAGTCACGGCGAACCCGTATATCAATATATAGTCGTTTCGTTATTTTGCTATTTACTCTTACATTCTGAGCGTCTTGGATTATGTTCCAGGATAAAAATGAAGTTCAACATCAGATATCTATCTTGCTTTTCATTGGGTTGGCCTGTGGTATTGTGATGTTTGTCTTTACAAGATTGTTTGGTACTTGGGGACTGACTGGTAAGCACCTCATTCTCTTTTTTTGGTGGTGGATTCATCAGTCATTTGAATATGTCTACTATTCATCGTGTCCTCTTCTTCCTTCAGTAGTGGCGTATATTTTTTAATGAGCAACTGACAGGTAAACTTGTCTCACTTTCAGCTTTCACAGGGGCAAAGAACACAGAAATAATAAATGCAGCGAATACTTATGTCCAGGTTATTGTTCTTTTTTTTTATTTGTGCATGTTCTTAAGCTTGTTGAGTTGTTCTTCTCCTTTTTAGCATCGTTGAGTCAATTGAAGAGCCAAAACTGCCAATGCTTTTCTTGTGCTGGATGGTAGGAAATCAAATAAAAATTGGATATATATATATATATATATATATATATATATATATATATATATATATATATATATATATATATATATATATATATATCATGGATCCACCTGTTCCTAGCCGGGCCTAAATGGATGAATGAAGAAGGGCACCCGGGTAGACTTCAAGAGCATTTGCTCTGCCTATCTTTTCAAAACATGTCTTTTACGGGTAGGTCGAAACTCCATCCTTTTCGTTCGGTGTCATATCCTACGAATATGCGCCGAAGAACCTTCGTCCTCTTTGTTCCTTCGACATCTTCTACCCCGAAGCCAATGAGGTCCTATCGATTAGTATTACACAGAAGATATCAATTATAGACACTAATACAATTAGATCCGCTCTTCATAGACAAACTTTATATATATATATATATATATATATATATATATTGTTCCACAGTGTAATTATATAGAATTCCTGTCTTGTTTTCCACATGGTTATTTCCTCCATTGATGTATACAAATTTTCTGCTCATTTCGTCTTTTTGGTCTCTTTTAACATATACTAGTAAATAAAAGGAAAAGACTTCTCTTATAGATTATTGGTCTTTTAAAAGGCATCTTATCAAGAGTCCATAGAGTCTATAGCAAATGTAAGATTTGAAAAGTGTACAATTTCATTTAGCTGTTATATGACTTAGGTTTGAAGGTCCAGCCAACTAAAACGACTAAATTACCTCTGAAAAGGAGAAAGGGAAAAGTTACAGGAGCTGGGTAGTTGTGAGCAAATTGAATGATTGATTACAATTAATTATCTAGACCTTCTTGTAGCTAAGCTTCAATTAGGAGTCTCTTCCATCCTAGAACAAACTTGCAGATAAAGACATTCAGTCATTTGCTATATTTTCTGAATTCATATGCTATAGCAGGGATAACAGCTTTTGGCTGAAAGTTTCATCCGTTCTGAGATGATCAAGTAAAATCCACTTATGCTTGGTTATCTGAGCATCTTCATCTGAACAGAATATCTTTTGATGATAGATTCGAGGCTTTGCATGGCCAGCCATGCTGGTTGGTTGGGTTGCCCAAAGTGCAAGGTACCATCTATCTATACTTTAATTTTTATCGGTGTGCTTTTAGATATTTTGTACTTGAAGGAGTTGGCTGAGTGATCTATAGGGTTATGTAGCATTCTATTCCGTTTCTTCTTCATATTGGCTGCTATGCTTTGACAAGCTCCGCTAACACATATTTATTGTTTGATATCATGTTTCATGTTGTTCTTGTAACATGGGAAATCAATTGTGGGGCAATGTCTAGCACCTATTTTCACCATATTTAGTCTTCCTCTTCCTGTTTGTCTTTCATCATGGATTCAAGTCCTCTCCCTCAAGAAGCAACTCGTTTTTTTTCTGTGTTTACATGATTATTTATTTCTGATTAGACTTAACTAAACATTCGTTATTTTCTTCTTTATATGAGAAAAACAGACTTTTGTTGATTATTAAAAGACATAACTAACTCTTACTAGGTAGTCAAATGAGCAGAATTTATTTAAATAATGAAATGAACACAACTTTTGTTAGCAGTTAGCTTATAAGTATGGCCCTATTAAAGATGGATAATGGACTTGAGCTTTGGTTGAAAGGCATTTGAGCATGCCTACCAGCTGGAGAAAACAGAGAGGGAGGGAGGGAGTCTATATCAAGCATGCGCAGCTAATGCGCCAGCTGAGCTTTTACTGAACACTGTAATTTGCTCATGAATCAGATTAGTAAGGATGAGATGGCAGAGGTAAGGAACTTGTCATTTACAAGGCTAAATATAAAATTCTGCTTTTGATATCCAAAGCAGAATTTAGATCATTTATGGAGCTGAAGGTGTCCAATTTATATCATATTACTGGTACTCTATTCCCATTTACTAAGAGAGATCTTTCTTCTCCTATTAAATATGATGTAACAGGCACTATAACTCCTTCTGGGATAACTGATGGTTATTTTAGCTTTTGCTTTTTCTTTGAATTGTATAAATTTGTTCACTCCCAGTCTGCAAATACTCTGCGTGATTTCCAAGAAGTGACTCAAAAACAATCTGAAAGCTGTTTATGATTTTATTCTAGTTTTGTTGTGTTAGCATAAGTACATTGGTCAGTCTGTTTCAACGTGTAATATATTTTCTTGTTCTTGAATATACAGTCTAGGCATGAAAGATTCATGGGGACCTTTAAAGGCTTTGGCAGTTGCCACTGTTATTAATGGCATTGGCGACATAGTCTTATGCAGATTCTTTGGATATGGTATTGCTGGAGCAGCATGGGCAACAATGGTCTCCCAAGTATGCCAAATATACCTTACCAAAAGCCTTTTCTTCCTCTAAATGAATTTAATCTGCTCTGTAACTCTCTGTCTCCCTCCCTCTCTCTACCCACCGCCCCTTCCTCCATTTTCATACTCATGGTAATTCCTACCTTACTAGCTATATTTTAGGTTGTTGCAGCTTATATGATGATTGAAGCCCTGAACAATAAAGGGTATAATGGTTTTGCCATATCTGTCCCATCATTGAATGAAGTTCTACAGATTTTCATACTTGCAGCGCCTGTGTTCCTAACAATGATGTCAAAGGTTTGTTTGACTCTGCTGCATTTTCATTTTGCATGAAAGTAGTGACTTTGTTATGTATCTGACAAATCTTGAACTTCAGGTGGCATTCTACTCTCTGCTTGTCTACTATGCTACATCAATGGGCACAAACACTGCTGCTGCACATCAGGTTAGTTTATGTGAAAACTAATATTTTTGATGTATTTTCTTTTTGCATCTTTCTAACGACAAGGCCGGATGGATATTAATATTGACGTATTGATTTTTCTTATTAGGTCATGCTACAACTATTCTGCATATGTGCAGTATGGGGTGAGCCTCTCTCTCAAACAGCGCAGTCATTTATGCCTGAATTGTTATATGGAGTGAATCGGAACTTGTCAAAGGTTATAAGTTAATTCATGTAAAATTTACAGTATCCTGCATCTATTTCCTTTATAATACCACATCCAAGCTTGAAAAGCTATCATACTGTATAAACCTCTTCTTTGAAGAAAGCTTTGCCATCCATGAAATTTTGACCGTGATGTCCATGTGCACTGTTGTTTTTATTCTATATTGAAGTTCTTGATCCATTCCCAAGTATGCAAATAGAGCTATGTTCCATGCATTTTTCTTTAATTGGATATTCTAAAAGATGAACACTGTGAATCAGGCTCGGATGCTGCTGAAGTCCCTTTTAATCATTGGAGCATCAAATGGATTATTACTGGGATCTGTCGGAGTATCAGTTACATGGTTTTTCCCCAAAATATTTTCACCTGATCCTCTGGTCATACAAGAGGTTAGTTGTGTACTACATTTTATGACATTTCTTATCCCTTAAGACACTGATGAAGTGCAAGATGACACATCTTTTGGTCCTGAGGATTTTAATCCTTTCCACGTTCTGTTTGATAAATAACTTTGCTACTAGGAGCAAAGAGAAATGATAAAGAAAGAAATACTGCATAAAATGAAAATAACGCAAACAAAGCAGCGTGTTAACGAGGTCCATATTATACTGGATTAAGATCATGTAAGCATCATCATCATCACTGGGATCAGTTATTTCTATGGTGTTTGTTCGTCCTGTTAGCCAAACTCAGAAGCTTCAATCATAGATTTTGCAGTTTAGGTTGGGTATTTGCTATACTCTGTGCACTGCTAGTTGGAACATAAGAACCAAATAAAAATTTTATGTCACTGAAAATAGTTTTATCATGATCGACTGATTGTTCTCACCTTCTGTTGGTGCAGATGCACAAAGTATTGCTGCCATTATTTCTAACTCTCTGGGTCTCGCCGTGTGTTCATAGTCTTGAGGGAACCTTGTTGGTATGTTTTCATACTTTCTCCAAAGTATATTTTGATCATTGTAGAAATTTGGGTTGATTATATATAGATGATTTTTATCTGAAAGTCCTTTTTATTTTGTCAACGTCTGCCATAAGTTTAAGCAGTATGTTCTGTTTCTTTGGGAAAAAAAATGTATTTCAAGTTTATGGGGTAAATTTTACTGGGTAGGGGAGAACGAGAGTTGTGTTTAATGCACTAGCAATTAACTTTTTTCTTCGTGAGGGGTTTCATAGTTAACTATTTAAGAGGCTGCAAGGAGTGAAATAGAGAAATGATAGAGAGAAGAGGAAAAAAGAGGAGGGGTGGGAGGTGGGGGGTGGATGAGATTTTATTTGCTGTTTATTGAGCATTTTTGTTTATCCAAAGTACGGATAAAACATAAGGATGACAGCTCCAATTTGGATAGTAACTTTTCACATCTTTTTGTAATCTAGATCAAACAAAGAAAAATTAAAATTCCGGCGCTTAGGATATCCCTGTGAAACTCTTTGCCCAGACTACAGTTATGCATTTATTAAGTGTATTAGTTTCTTGGGAAAACAGCAGCAGCCATCTTCCTTTTCTTTCTTTTTCTTGGAGACGGTTCAGCACCTACTTATCAATTCCCATCTTGTTAATTTGGCGTTGCAATTGTTTAATTTTGTTAATTTATTTTTATTGTTATAGTATGATAGGATATTCTTCATCATTCTAATTAGTTTTGTGATGCCATTTTCTCAACACTATGATTTGGTTACCTCTTAGGCTGGACGGGACTTAAAATTTATTAGCATATCAATGACCACAGTATTTGGTTTGGCCTCTCTTCTCGTCATGGTAAGCCATTCAACTTATTTCGAAAGTGTTTCCTCAATCATCATGATTTAGTTGGCAAATCAAATTCGTTACCCTTGCTCTGCATGCTTTCCTTGAAGTAACTATTTTGATTTCAAGCAGCTCTTGAGCAGTAAAGGATTTGGTTTGCCCGGATGCTGGTTTCCGCTAGTAGCATTTCAATGGGTAAAGATCCATAGACACCCTCACAAGCTTTTTTCTGTTCTTTGTTTGTTAAAAATTGGCTGATGGTTATTTACCTTTTATTTTTTTCCCAGTCACGATTTTTGATTGCTCTACGGAGGCTTACTTTGGCGGATGGCATGCTTTATTCGGAAAACTCAGATCATTACGAGTTACAAAAGGTGAAAGCTGCATAAGTTTGATATGCTTAAGATAAATCTGTACGCAAAAAGCGGAGCAAGTTTTACGTTAAATATTTCCAATTTACAGAACGCTGGCATAGTGAATAATTATCAACAACAAAATTTTATTATTGTTGTTGTTATTTGTCAATATCAAATTAATTGATTCACTATGTATCAAATTTCAAATGAGTTGCAAATTACTATTGACATGTCCAATGCTTGGAGAGCTATGTCAATGTTTGATATTTCCTGAAAACATGATTAGCATTTATTTATACATAAACTCCTGATTTAGCAATCTCGTTTTCAACATCACTGACTCCTAACATGCTGAGCAGTGCAGTTTTCATTTAAAATAGAATTATTTCGATGCGAGTCAAGTTAGACCAAATAAATAATGTTTCCCAATTTCACAAAATAAATGACGAAAAGAGGGACTAAGCATGAAAAGGAGATATTTACCAGCGTAATGACCATAATTAGTCAGAACCATGATACAGAAGGGTAAATTAAGACATCAAGGATCCATTAGTAAAGTGCACTATTCTTCAGATTTCTTCTAGTTAGAATTGACGATTTCTGCAACAAGGAATACAACATTTTCGACGTCAACCTACTATAATATTGGATATGATCAGATTCAAGATCAATCTATACTAAGTGAACGTCTTTGATACTATTTCCCACTCCGCCCAAAAATTGTAAAAACGAAATAGTAGGAGAAAAAGTACAACTGCAAACTTTTCTTGTATAAACTTCTTCAGCTGGGATACTTCATACTCAAATTCTTTGTCCCTTAGATCTTCATCTTCAGACTGAATATACGTGTGCGCCTATCATAAGAAACTTCTGCCAAATTTTAACTGAGCCATGGGAGCATTGTGATGACTCTGGTGGAAACTTAAACCCTGCTACTTCCTCGACGACCACGAGCATATGGTCTTGGTACTTGTCCTTTACTCTGCACATAAGGAGATTCCAAAACGAGTAAGGATTATCATGATTGAAGGAGAGAAGAAAAAGTGGAAAAGTTTATTATAACTAGATAGAATGAAATTAAGACCTCAAATGATTGTTTCGCCGCATATTGTTTTTTTCTCATAAAAGCATTTTGAGCCTGTTTTTTCTTCTCTTCGGCTTTAAGTTTTGTTACGCTTGGACGGTAGAGAATCACAGTCCTACCAATTTGACCAACAACCACTGACCCAGTTGCTTCCTCCAAATGCTTTACGACATCATCCAGTTCTCCTCCTGGACAGGTACCATGTATTTTGAGCTGCATATAACAATGCAGCCATCAAAATCGAATCCCAAGAGCAATGGTTTTATCAGTTATCACATTCACCAACAGTTAAACACATTGCTAAAAAGATAAGCGTGAACTTCCATCAACGGAGCTGATAACATGTGACTATCAGTCCACCTTAGTTTAAATTCTACTGATTTTCCATCGGAAAAGGTCCTTATTCCTCAGCGAATCAAGTTATAATCATTATTTTGGACATTTTTACTTTTACCGGCAAAAGGCACATACTTGATCACAAACATTCACCTTCTTCAGTATAGCCGCTTAACCTTTAACCATATTGATTACTGTTGCTCGTACTGCTAATCTACACACAACAAACCGGCTTCAACTAATTACAAGTTAACAGTGACACACGCACAGCAAAAGAATTTCAAGTCTTTCTAATATGAAACCTCCACTTGCTTAACCAGAATAATCATCTCAGAAACTCAACAACCACTCAAATAAAGCCAAATTCCAGCAGATTTATAACGATTCCATGAACATGTTTGTGCAGATTTTAGTTCGTTCCCTGTTTCATGGTTTTGGTGAAAAAACTAATAAGCAACAGAGGTACCATAACATTGGAATGTCTATAGAAAGATTAATACTCGCTACTCAACCTACATATTTCGTTAGAATGCACATTATCAAGAACTAAAACGGCATGCAAGCACAAACAGTTCCACCAGTTTAACAGCCTGCTTTAACTCAGATTTACAGCAAGATCCGTGACCAATTTTTTACCTAATTACTAACATATCACCTCTACTTGTTGCTTATATCAACAACAACAACTACCCAGTAAAGTCCAACAAAGTGGGGTCTGGGGAAGGTAATGTGTACGCAGACCTTACCCCTACCACGATAGGGCAAATAGGTTGTTTCCGATAGACCCTCGGCAACAGTCACTGTTCTTACTAACTACTAGTCCAGTACACTTCAATCTTTTTATAAATTCCGACCTATGACGAGAGGGAAATTCAGAATTTTAATAACATGGGCTCGACCTTAAAACTTATTGGTAATTTTAAAATTATGGTTCACATATAATATTTGCTGAAAGTTTAGTGGGTTTTCACATATAGAGTATATGTATATCCATGCTTAGAAAATACTGATGAACCGAGGAAATTAAGATAACTCGAAAAGTTTTGAAAGCCAATTAGAAAAAAAGAAAAGAACACTACAGTGAATTTGAAGATAACGTTTCTACCATAATTGATATAAACCCTAAACAGCTGGTCAAAAATTGAGTAAAATCTTCACCAGCACAAAAAAAAAGGGGAAAATGTACCTTGAGAAGCTCATTAGCTTCAAGAGTTTCATCTAACGCAAATATCACAGAATCAGTGACACCAGATTTGCCGACTTGTTGACTCTTCAGCTTCTTCCCTAAACTGTGTGCATACGATGCCAATTCTTTCTTCTCCTTCACTGTCAGGCTCAGCAGTTCTTTCTTCTCCTTCACTCTCAGCCTCGGAGCAGCAGTTACTTCTCCATTTTCTTTTGCAATTTCCTTGTCCTCCACGTCCTCAGTGGATTCCAATAGGGCTTGAGAACTAGAGACAAGTACTGGAAGGTTCGCGAAGGTTCTAGAGCGAAGATAGAAGGACTGAGAATTGTTGGCGGTAATGGGACAAAGCGACGTCGTTTGATGGGGAAGAAGAGAGAGAGACTGCTTAAGGAAGGAGAACGAGAGGATAGGAGCGGGTCGGAGCAGGCGATGAAAAACCATGAGTTGGGATGAGGAAGAGGAAGAGGATAACATTATTGTTCCCATTTGCTTTCAGCTTCAGTTCTTGTTTGCCTCGCCTGCGACATTATTGTGAGTTCTTGTAGATCCAGCAACAAACGACAAATTGAAAAATATGAAATGCCTATTACAACATTGGGTGTTTGGTCTAGTGGTATGATTCTCGCTTCGGGTGCGAGAGGTCCCGAGTTCGATTCCCGGAACACCCCTTTTTTCGTACCTACAATTAATGGTATCTCTATTAACTTTTTTAGTTAAATACAAGGGAAGACAATCTCAGAAACTACATAAAAAATTGAACCTTTTTGCCATGTAATTTACCATGGTTAAATGATTGAAGTCCACATGCAATACACATGTCATATATTTATTTGTTTGGTGTAAACGCCCGGTGAGGGTGCGAGTAAGTTTTTACCTTGATGTTGCTCTAGAAAGTCAATTCCTTTTTCTTTTTCTTATTTGCTTCAGAAAAGTTCAATCCCTTTATCCCTCTTCTATATAATCTATCTTAACTTTCCAATTGTGATCATCTACTCAATAATCATACTTGTCCCATATATTCTATGATCCCGAGACAGTAATAATATAATACTTAATACATAATATATAGAAGTAGTAATTGCTGGCATAATCAAAACCTTTTCTTTAGTTTGTCATTGATTTTTTTGTGCGTTGTCTCGAATTAGTTTTACCTATACAAAATATAAAATTTCTCATTCCGAAACTATCCTTCCCTACCTTAAATTATAACTTCTTTAACATTATTTTCTTTACTTTGGTCTTGTGCAACGCTAGATAAAACGTAAAATGTTTCTATCTTAATGCGATTGACAACGTGGAGCATATTGCTTGCAATTAAACCCTAATTCAAGCAGCAAAAATTGGACCAACACTTTTGTTTCAGAATTCCTCCAGCAAATTACAAAAGGCTAGCCATCCATGGAGATAACACAGTAATTTAACTCACCGAAACAAGACCATAATAATATCTTTCAGTGTATATATATCCTTGATTTGTTATAAAGGAAATAATAGACAAATGAGAATATAAAGGAAATTCTAACAGTACTTTATACGGAAAACCTTTTTTTTTTTAGTGTGCCATAAGAGATGTTCAGTTACAAATCTACAAAGACCCATGGATATTTTAAAACCGATTAAACTGTCCGAATCGTACCGTACCGAACCGATTTTTAGATTTCTTTTAATAAAATTATAGGTTTTTATATAAATCTATAACGGTACCGATAATTATGATAGATTTCTTATTTTATAAAAATAAACCGAAAAAATACCGAATAAATTAGCATGTGAAAAACTATATTTATTTATTAAGTTTACAAATAATAATATATTAAAATTTTTCTTGGGCCTTGTAATTGTGAAAATGGTTGCAAGCCAACAGGTAACTAAACTTAAATTCCTAATTCTCAAACCTATTATGTTGCTCCTATTGAAACTAAATTGTTTCCGACATATTCACTAGCAAGACACAAGGTATTCTAGCGACTATAAATAGCAAACTACAATTTACTGAATATATTTCCTTTTGCATGATTAATCTTCTATGATTATCTTTTTGAATATCTAATCTTCTATAGACTTTATTAGAGTCCAACCTTGGTTAATATCTTTCCATTCGTGTGATTTATATATTTTTTGTCTTTGTATAATTTTTTACACTGCTGTAGAATAATTGATGGATCTATACTCTTGCCATCTTTCATGTTTTCTTAATTCATCACCTTTTAAATAGTAAAAATATTTGGAGAGTTTTGCAAAATCCTATAAAAGTATGTATGTTATTGCATTCTACTTCTACTAGTGACTTTTATATGATATTTTTTTTAAATATCAAAAACAAATCAAACTGTACCAATACCGAAGAGAAACTGACATGATTGAGACGGTTTCAGAAAGTCTAATTTGGGCTATACATAATACTGAAATATTGGTATGGTACATGGTGTAAGTGGATATCTAAAAATCGATTGAACAGTGTCGAACCGATTTTTAGGTTTCTTTTAATAAAACTGTAGGTTTTTATATAAATCTATAACCGTATCGATAATTAGGATAGGTTTTTTATTTTATAAAAATAAACTGAAAAAAAACATATCATACTGAATAAATTTACATGTGAGAAATATATTTATTTAATATGTTTAAAAATAATACTAATATATTAAAATTTCCGTTGGGCCTTGGAACTGTGAAAACGGTTACAAGCCAACAAGTATTTAAAACTCAAAATCCTAATTCCCAAACTTATAATGCTACTCCTATTAAAAACGAATTATTTCCAGCGTATTCATTAGCAAAACACAAGGTATTCTAGCAACTAGTAGCAAACTACAATGTATTGGATATGTTTCTTTCGTATGAGTTAGATTTATCTTTTTGAATATTTTATCTTCTATATATAAACTTTATTCTTGAGTTCCAGGTTGGTTAATATCTTTTCACTCGGTTAATATCTTTATTTTTTTTTACGATGTTGTAGAATAGTTGATGGATGGATCTATACTCTGGCTATCTTACATATTTTCTTAATTCATTCCTCAGTAAAAATATCTAGAGAGTTTGCTAAGCGTCCTATAAAAGCACGTATGTTATTGCATTATACTTTTATTAGTTACTTTTAAATGAAATTTAAAGAAAAATACCAAAAATTAATAGAACTGTACTGATACCGAAAAGAAACCGACAAGATTGGAACAATTTCGAAAAGTTTAATTTTAATTACATACAATAGAATAACCGAAAAGTTGGTATGGTACAAACTTTAAAGAATAACCGTCCGAACCGAACCAAATTGGCACTCTTGAACTCATAAGGGTTTTAAAGACTCTTTTTGGGTTTTCCCTTACAAATTGGCACTCTTTAAACGCACACAAATAGAGGGTGTCAGAGTAGAAATTAGACATGAACACACTTGGTGAGAACTACATGTAAAGACCTCATAGTTGAAACTTAGTAATCACCATATCAAAAATGCATTGGCTATTCACCAGACTTTCATCTTTGATTTGGCAAAAAAATTCAACCACAGGTGTGGAAGAAGTTGTTCGCATGCAGATGAAGTGTAAGACAATTACCACAAATTTTCCGAGAAATCGAAAGTTGCTAAGTGTAACACATTGATGCATCACTTTAACAGCTTGTTTGAATGGATGTTGCGACAATTTTGTATGGTCACGACATTATTTAATTTTTTCCTTTCATCTCGCCCTTCATTATTAATAAATAATCTTATTTTATTATTTTTCTTATCTTTTTATATATAATTTTACCTCAAGATCATAATTTTTTTAATAATATTGCAAGTTTATTCTTCATATTATTGGTGCGTAATATTATGACGGGAACAAATGATGCATACAATCTATTCAAACATTATATTCATCAAATGATGATATAGTACAATATAATACAATACGATGCGTTACGAAACGATATGTACCAACCATCCAAACAACCTCTAAATGAATACTTGTTGGAAGTAAGAGATGAATACTTGTTTGGATGAAGTAAAAAAATATTTTTAAGCACTTATTTTTAAGCTAAAATGACAAAAACAAACCAAAAGCCAACCGGATCCAAATCAAAACTTTAGGGGAGCAGCAAATGATCCTCAACGGGCAAGAAAAAGAAATATATAATTGCTAAACTCATATTCTTTATTTTTCATTTACAAACATACTACGTCATACAACAATAAAGGGTGGACCCCATCACCTGCTACTCAAATCGTATTATCAGGGAGATTTTTCAGGTGCCAGTATCCACCCTCAATTTTTTTCTGTTTACACAAGCTAAACCCTAGCTCCCTACAGAAACAGTATTCGCATACCTAATCGCTAGGGTTTATTTGTCCTTGCTAGAAAATTGGGCACTATATCAAAGAAACAAACTGAAAATACTGAAGAGAAACTACACTGAACTAAACTAATAGCCATTATGAACTAAAACTGCATGCTATAAAATTTGATGATGATGATTTTTCATTTATCGAGAACGTGAGTTGGAGGGAGAAGTGACTCTACATTTTCCCACAGTGATCATATTCACCAACTCCCCAGAACCATCTCTTGGAGGACTGAAAATTACAGGCAGAAACCCTTCTGATTCACAATCAAACATCGTATCTTTGAACCGGTTCACTAACGCCTCCTTTCCCTGTTAGCCATTTCACATCAAAAATCACATAAACTAATTAGTAATACATCAACTGATCGATAAAAAAAATCTTGAATCGACAACAACGACCGTCTAAAATCTCACTCGTAGGATTTGGAAAGGGTAGTGTATACATAGGAAAGGGTAGTGTATACATAGACTTTATACCCACATCGAGGGAGTAGGGGGAGAGGCTCAAATTCTTGAACCGGGTGACTGGCAAATTAAAAGGGGTATTAGCAAATGCACCTGGATTTTTGCAGCGACTAATTTAACACTCCTGGGAAATCCCGGAAACACGTTTAGTTTGTTAGCAAATGCATCAAATAAATTCAACACAGCTCCGTGATCTGTGAAATTAACAAAAGCGAATCCTCTGCTCCTCTTATTTCTGCACAAATAAGACCCATCTTTTACGCTAGCCCTAAACATAGAACAATTAAACCAGACACTACGAGATAATATAGATTTAAATTGCGTACTTGAAATCCATGGGCAAATACAAGAAGTCATAAGCAGAGATAATATTTGGTCCATTAGAATCATTGGCCTTTACATTTTCCACTGAGCAATGTTGGTCTAGAAATTGCATCAACATGTCACGGCTGTAAAGGAATAAAATGAAACAATTAAATTTCTAACAAATTCCAAGGAGCACAATAAAGAAGTAATTAATAGAGAGTAAACTGATAGTGATCATGATATGCAACTAGAGAGTCGGACTATTAATTTACACTTAATAAACTTCCAAAAACGGAAATAAGTAAATGAATAACAAACGAAACAAAAAAGGGCAAACAAAATCACATACCTGTAAGAGTATGGAATATTCTTGATCATGACAGTAGTAGTATTGTTTTGGGACCAAGTGAGAGGTATCACATCGTGTTTCTGCAGCTTATTGTTCTGTGGCCACTTTCCATTACAAACACCTTGAGACCTTTCATTTTCCATTTTCCTTTGCATAAAACCGTCATTAGAACAACTTCCTCTGGAAAAACCTCGGCCTCTTTGTCTCGGGACATAACCACTCCTCATCCTAGGAAGCCGAGGTCGAGAATTTTCACGAGCCATCAACCTAGGAGGAATGTTCCGAGGCGCGTGTCTTACCGATGGTCGCGATATCTCCAGCAGTGGTGGATCGACGGCAGGAGATGGAGGCGGTGAAGTATAGAGCGAGTTTGGAAGATAATGAGTCGGAGAATCACTTGTAAATGATATTGGTACAACCTCCTGCGGTGGTGCATCGACTGTAGGAAAGGAAGGCGGATGTGTATAGAGCGAGTTTGAAACCACCTGCGGTGGTGGATCGACAGCAGGAAATGAAGGCGGTGGAGGCGGAAGCGGAGGCGGAGGCGGTGGTGTATAAAGTGAGGTTGCCGGATAATGAGCGGGAGGAACAGAAAACGGTGATTGTGATAGTTGATTAATGGGTGTAAAAGGAGAAGGCATGTAGCCGGTGGGAAAATGGTAAGAATTGAGGGGAAGAGAAGGTGTTGGAATATTGACAGTGTTTGTGTAGAAAACAGGCGTATACTCAGGTGCTTGAGGGTTCAATAAACTCCTTCGACCAGCCATTACTGAACTGTACTAAAAAGTTGAAACTAGGTTTTTGATAAAAATGGTGTTCTTAACTCTGACTGTTTTACGAGTAAAGAAGAGAGAGAACTTTGTTCGAGGGGAAGGCGGAAGAATGAAAGAGACAGAGAAAGAACGGTGACAGAGATATATAGAGAGAGACACAGACGAGTGTGGCAAGAAAGAGTTGGGAACGAACTGTTGATTCACTGCACTGTCCGCTCACTGTTGGCAGCAAAAAGGCCACTTCCTTTTTATAGCCACCCCCAACTAAGGAATTTGTGACTAACCCTTTCGGACGAAAAATTTCATTTTGTGCCTCAAACACTGGATGAGGGTTTTTTTTGTCTCATTTGGTGGATCCAAATATATAAGATATGGGGTCCACAATATGTGAAATAAAAACAAGCTTCACGTCGTTAATGTAAGTTGGGTGAGACACAAAATAATATTATTTTTTTCGAACGGTAGAAAACTAGAGGAAAAACATATATACTAGCATTTATTTGTTATAGCAAGTTATTTAGTATATTTTTTAAGTTGCCGGATTATGCTTATTATAAAGAGTTACTTATTGTCACACCTCCTTTTTGCGCGCCCGGCCCCGAAGGGGTTAAATGCGCGGGGTGGAGTTTTTCCAATTTAAGTGACAATATTCGAAATGGGATTATTTATTTAATTCAGAGTCGCCACTTGGGAAAGGTTTGGTTTTTGGTGTCCCAAGTCACCGGTTTATCTTGAATCCCAAATCGAAGAAATTTTCGACTTTTCCAAATGAAGTCTGCGAACCAGAAATTCTAAGTAAGGAATTCTGTTGACCCGAGGGAAGGTGTTAGGCACCCTCGAATCCCGTGGTTCTAGCACGGTCGCTTAAATTGTTATAATGGCTAAATATCTGATTTAAATACATGTTATGACTTACGTGCTTTTATTAAGTTTAAACCGCTTTTATTATTATCATTTATTTTTATAGAATTGCAACGTCGTGAAAATGCATCTCGAACCACGTCACAATCAATGCACCCGTAGTTGTTAACACATTTCGACTCCGTTGAGATTTGAATTTGGGTCACATAAATGCGCACCCGAATTTAAGAATGTAATTTAATTAAGTCGCGCCTAAAGAGTCTAACGCGTTATTATCTTTAGGGAGGGCAGTGGAATTCACTAAACAGTCCGTCCCAAATTCTAAGTATTTATCATGATCAATTATTGAGGGCCCCGCAATTTGCATTTTTATTTGGCGAGGCTCGTCTCATTATTTTAGAAGGGAACCCTACATTGGCTACATTTCTACTACGTTTATCTTTAAAAAGAAAGATGATACCGAACTTTGCTTGTTTGAACAAATACAGACTGAATCTTTATTATGTTTGCCGAACCTAAATTTGTTTGATTACCTGATTGATTGTTTATGAGGTGAGAGTTACCTCATGCTTTGTCTTCATCGAGTGAATACGCTTATTAATTTGCTAAGTGAGATTGCAAGCAAACTAACAACATATATTGAGTTATGTTTAACGACCTCCAAGTTCTATTTTTAAACTCTAACCTATTTGAAATTGATAAACGAAATCGGTTGTTTATTAGGAAAATTACTACTAATTGAACTCAAAATGACTATTAGTTTCTCTCAACAATCATCACATTATTTCGAAACAAGGAATCTATACCGAAACCCGATATCGAACCTATATTTGGAACAAATAATCTGACAGGAGAGCTGGCATTCATAGCCAGACTCTTAATGTGACTGCATGAGAGTTTGTTTGGGATACATTTATCCCAGACCTAGTACCACAGATTTGTCAATTCAGTGGTCTAGACAAAAATACATACAAGTGCTTGCCATGACTCTATGTCATACAGTCATAACTAAGCCAAACAGAGTGTTATACTGAACTGAATGTATACTAAATCAAACATGCTGTCTATGTCATACTGTCATTACTATTGAACAATGCTATCTAACAGTTCATCTCAAACAGAATGTACGCTAGTTTATACAAAATATTTGCAGTTTGCAGTAAAAATACAAGCCCAACTAACATTCGACCTATTTTTTAACACCAATGTTATAACATAAACAGCTGTTCGTTTCTTTATTTCTGCTTCAACTTCAAACTTTCAACAATACAAGGTTTCAGAGGTTGTGTACCTGGAAATATTTGACAATTGAAGAAAAGGGGAGTCAGCAGAGTACAATGACAACAAAAATGCAGCAACAATCACAACACTATCAGTAGCTGCAGGGCAGAATAGCAGCAGGCAAAGCAATACAGCAAGAACAGGCTCGAGTGCAGAAATGCAACTATGGCCAATAGAAAGCAATAGCCAAATGACAACAACACCCAGTGGAGTAGAATCAGAACTCCAGACAGACCAAACCAGTGGTAAACCAATGAAAACACTCGACTAATAGACACAACTGGAACTTCAAAGAATCAGAATTGATTTGAACAAGTTAAACAACTGAAACCCAAATAATAATAGGAGAAACAATTTCTGATTTGTTGATTGTACACCTTCTATCTCTTAACCTCTCTCTATCTGTGTTTTCCTAAAATCAGTTCTATCTTTTCCCTTCTATCCTCACAGTGTATATCCTCTCCTTAATACCAGGTGGTATCTTTTCTCTTTTGCTCTCTTCTCTGTGTGTGTGTTTTTCTTTTTCAGCTCTCAAGGTCCAGTGTGTATCCTCCTTTCCTTCTGTATGTCTATCTCCTTTTTATATCTCTCAATGTGCCCCCTTTATAAGCCTTCACATTACTCCTTTTAACAGCCTGTTTAGAATATCACAGTACCCCTCCCATGTGCCCTTTTTCCTTTTCAGATTCCAATTAGTTATTTAAGTATTAACCCCCATCAACATTCCCTGGCAGACTTAACTTTTAAAAGGTTTAATACTTTTAAACTAAAGCAAGGTATGGGCAGTAGAATCTATCTGACAGCATATGCTGTCAAATTATTTAAAACTTGACAAAGACCTTTATGCAGGCCACAGGTTGTGCACAAAGCACATGAGGTGCACCAATGCACATGCCCTCCAATTCAGAATTTAAACCAAACATCCCTCTCACATTACTGATCCAATTCGACAGCTATAAGTAAACAAAAACTGGTTCTTAATTGATTCATCAAATGCTTAGCAGAAGTAAGTCGATTTGTTATTGTTCGGATAGCTGAAACTAATTGACGACACATGTCGACTCGACTATATTAGCATTAACATACACAATCGTAGCAAAAAATCAGACATTCAAAAGTATGGGACACATGACTCGACTTATACTGATTAAACAGAATTATACTTCGAGGAATCAGTTAGTCAGTACAAATTTGGAATACAACCAATACACATGCCTTATCAGAATAGGAGGGGTTCAAAACAAACACAGTGGTTCGGGCAAAGTGGACAAACAGAAGTTGGTAAAAATTCAAAGACGCAAATTGAAACAAAACATGGACAGACATTTAATCACTCACATGGACCAAACAGAAATAAGAAAGAAAACAAGACTCACCTCAAATCTCAAAAATCAAAAACCTTGACTCGGACTTGGACAGACTCTTCTTAAGGCTGAACGGACTTTAATCGAAGTGTTTCTCAGATGAGAAACACTTCGATTAAGGTCCCTTAGACCTTAATTTCCTTGGCTCGAACGGGTATGAACCAGTGACGAGGAACCTTGTGGTTTCAAAACTCAGATCTAGGATTCGTGCTTCCCTGGTCATATTCGGACCAAACCAAGTATGGTTTGGTCACGAGGGGGGTCTGGGGAGTGTCTGGTATGAATTTAGGGCCGATCGGTGTAGATTAAGTTCCGACTCGAATCTTCAAATGAAGATTCGAGAAGGTGGGATAGGATTCGAGGTGTGTGGTTGGTAGATTCGGGTTCAGGACGGCATGGGGGTTCTATGGTGTTCAGGTGGAGGTCACCGGCGTTCATGCCGCCGGGTTTCTGGTGAAGGTGTGCAGGGGCGGCTAGGGTTTGAGGGGAAGGGTTCGTGGAGACGAAGGCTGGGGTTCGGATAGGGGGGCAGGGTAAAGGTTCTGGGCTTATATAGTTAGTGGGTGGGTTGATCTCAACCGTTAGATCAATCTAGATCTACGGTTTGGATCTGATGGTCTTAAGTGGAACGGTGCCGTTTTGAGGGTAAAGGGTTTTGGGTTGGTCCGGGTGAAAACGGGTCGGGTTCCTCAGTGGGTTGTGGGGAAGTGATCTTGGCTGTTGATCAATCTGAGATCAACGGCCTAGATCACACTGGACTAAAACGGCGTCGTTTGGACGCCCTGGGTATCAGGTGGTCTGGACCGGGCAGGCCTGGGTTTTGGGCTGTTTGTTTGGGCCAATTTTGTCAAAATTGGCCCAAGTCCGGAAGGGGTCTTTTCTTTTTCTTTTCTTTTTTTATTTATTTATTTATTTAAAAACAAAACTAAGCAAAAAATCAAATTAAAAAAAATTAAATACACACTCAATACAATTATTCACACACACTAAAATATTTCAAAACAGGTAAAATCAAACAAATCAAAATCACGGACGAAGATGCCTATTTATGATTTTCTTTTTTTTAACGACCGGATTACGGTTCGAATTATGCCTGACACACACATTTTGTATTTTAAATAAATAAATAAGAAAAAATAAAAATGGGCAAAAGTCACAAATAAATCAACAAAGTGCCGCACAGAAATCCGAAAATTGTACAGCAGGGCCAATTATTATTTTTTATTTCTTTTGGAGCGATTGTCGTGCGAAACAAAAATCACGTGCTCACACTTATTATCCTAAATAATTTAATTTGATGCTGAATAAAATATTAAAGTGTGTCAGTATAAAGCATTTAATTAATTTTGTTAAACAATCATGAGGTTACAACTTCGATTTCTATATATATATATTGAACTGCCACGGAATATAATGATCATATGAGTGACATTCTTTCATCTTTAATTTAAGGTCTCAAATAGCACTTTCATATAATAAAATATGGATTGAACCAAAAAAGTATATATACATACACTTATGTCTTAAAAATTTTGATTTTGATCTGGATGAGTAACTATACATAATTGATTATTTAATATAGTTAATATTTTATTGTTCAACAACCTTTGCAAGTAAGCATTTAAGAAATTAAAAACGAACTTTGTTGTAATTTGCATTATATATATATATAATAAAGAACTAGAAAAGTATCTTCCAATTAGTAATGACTAGATAAAGTCATAAAACATTTTCATTTAATTGTGCATTACGTTTATACACAGTCAAATACTAATTAAGTGGTTTACGAGCACTACAATATTATTACAAACCATTGAATCTTTCTAATTTTTCTTAAATCTTATTAATATTGTTTCGCATTGATATTTCTAAAATTATATTTTGTAGTTAACATATTTATTAGTAAGAAATTCTCGTAAAATATTGACATACTTTGGTGAATATCATGTGTTAGGAGTAGAGCCGTTAATATAGGCTTGGTACATTGGGTCAACCTAGCGTAAACCGTGATTTAGCAGGATTGAGCTAGAATTTTTGGAGTCCATTTAAAAACGAGTCTTTTAAGCCCGACTCGAGTAAGCCCGTGGCCAGTGAGGCCGATTTTTGATTAAAACCAAAACAAACCAATTTAATCGGTTTTTAAAATTTTAAAACCAAAACCAAACCAAACCAAATTACATACAAACCATCGGTTTGGTTGTTGTTGGTTTGGTTCGATTTTTCGGTTCCTAGTAAGCTAATGATAAGTCGATAATAGTAAAACAACACTAGACAACAATCTGAAAATAATTTGCTAAATTTATGCTTTTTTATATATTTATTTCGGAACTGAAAGTTTATTTACCCGTTTATACGAAAAAAATGAACAAAAAACAAACTAAAAGTTTACTTCTCAAGTTCTAGCTACTATAGTCTCGCAATTTGAGTTTGTTTTCTTTACTCTTGTCGTAGATTGTTTTTTTTCTAACTCTTTTATTAGGAAAAAGTATGTGTGTAGGTTAGAGAATTAGATTCTCTCAAGGAAAAGAAAATTGGTCGATTCCTATTCTTTTGGGCTTAGGCAATCTTTCAAGATATAAGTAGGATAAATCAAAATTCAAAATAATAATTAAAATGCATAAAATATTTAAAATTATTTACGAAATGATATTATATCATATATCAATAATTATTCATATTTTTATATAATTAATCGATTCCCTTCGATTTTTTCGGTTTTTTATAATAGAACCAAAACCAAACCAAATATTATCGGTTTTTAAAATTTAAAATCAAAACCAATCCAAATCAAGAAAAATATCGATTTACATAATCGGTTTGGTTCGGTTTTTGATTTGGATCGATTTTCTATCGAACCGTGAACAGCCCTAATTACTATTATTTTATAGGAGTATTAACTTTATACGAAAGTATTTGATAATAAGCAGAAAATATTGAATAAAAAACATATATAAATCTTAAACAAACTACTACTATATATGAGATAAAATGAGAGGCTGAGGCGGCTGGGTGGAGTGTGGGGTTTGGCTGAGGTGGAAGGGTGGGGTGATTGGGGTTGGAGGTTGGGGTTTATTGGGGGGTGAGGTACAATCAACTTTGAATGCCACGATGGAAAATTGAAAAACACAACCCAAAGCAAAAAACCAAAAAAAAAAAAAAAAAAAAGGGTGAAGTGAAGCGGCGCGTTGAGAAAACGTAGTGGAAGAGCGTGGAAGAGGAAATCGGAAGCTCATAATTAGTTGCATTAAATGCACAGATTCGGAGCCTCGGGGATACACGGTAGCCGTGATGAATGTTCCTCCTCTTGTCTCGTCTATGCCGCTCCCTTCTGCTTTCCTCTTCATTGGATTGGACAAACGATTTAAAGTATTAATTTAATCTGAATAATATTTTGGCAATAATTGCTGGTGAAAACAACTAGGTGCCATATAAATTTAAACCAAAAAATTAGGCCAAATACATATGCAACCTATTCAACTTGAATATTATTTTTCGTTTTGGCATTTTATCTCTATCTTGTTCCATTTTAGCCCTTCAATTTTATTTTATATATTCTATTTTGGCCTCCAGCTCTATTTTATATGTTCTATTTTGGTCCTCCAACTTTATTTCTTATGTTTCACTTTAACACAAAAGCTGAAACCGACACAAAAAAATATAGCGTGTGTGTATACACAAATTTGAGGTGTAATAAATATCCGATTAAATATTGTCACATGAGTTTTTCATCCATGTCAAATGGATCAATACTAAAATACCCAAACCCGACCATATTTTTTTTGGGTTTATTTCATCTAAACGGGCCAGGTATGAAATCGGCAGATGAAAGCTTTGGAACTTTGAGAATGAAGATGAGGTAACAGTGGATGAAAAAATACGATCGGGTTCGGGTATTTTAGTATTGACCCATTTGACATGGATGAAAAAGCTAGGTAAAAATATTTGATTGGATAATTATTACACCTCAGATTTGTATGCACACGCGCTATATTTTTTGCATTGGTTTTAGCTTTTGTATTAAAGTGAAACATAAAAATAGAATTGGAGGGCCAAAATGGAACATATAAAGTAGAGTTGAAGGACCAAAATGGAACAAGGTAGAGATAGAGTGCCAAAATAAAAAATGGTGCCAAGCTGAATGGGTTGTATATGTATTTGGCCAAAAAATTAAAAGCAATACGGTTATTCGACAGTAAGTCGGATCAGAAGCAGTGGCGGAGCCACATTGAACAACATCCCTTCGTCGGAAAATTATACTATATTGTTAGATAATTTTTTTTATTTTATATATTTTTATAATATGTTGACCCCCTGACTTTTCAATATATTTAATTATTTATATTTGATATCCATTGATGAAAATTCTGGCTCCGCCACTGATTAGGAGGTTCTTGTTTTCGTATAAAACTTGTCAAAATACTGTAAAATGTACATCTTCTCCCAAATACTGTTGTGAATATAGATGTTGGTGGCTGTTATACATAAAACTGTAGTGGATTGGGTAAAGTTTCATGTGTTTGGCGAAGTTTTCTAATCTTGATAAAATAGAATTGTAAAACAAAACGTTTAACATTACGATAATGAAAATGAAAAATAAAAATAAAAAAATCAAGACTATATTAGCACATGTTTTTTGTAATTTAGGACCTCCCAGACCAATCTCATTTTTATTTTATTTTTCTAAAACATGATATTTTTGTAGTTTCTCTTTCACTTTCTCTCCTACCATCTTGAACCACCCATATCATTAAAAGACTTATAACCTGTTTGGCCAAATTTTCTTGGGGCTAAAAGTGTTTTTTTTTTTTTGGCAAAAATACTTTTGGCCAAAAATTGAGGTGTTTGGCCAAGCTTTTGGAAGGAAAAAAAAATGATTTTGAGGAGAAGCAGAAGCAGTTTTGGAAAAGCAGAAAAAAATAGTTTTTCTCCAAAAGCACTTTTCTGAGAAGCACTTTTGAAAAAAATACACTTAGAAGCAATTTTCAAAAGCTTGACCAAACATTAATTACTGCTCAAAAGTGCTTTTCTAATTAATTAATCAAACACAAACTACTTCTCACAAAAAACACTTTTTTTAAAAGTACTTTTAGAAAAAACACTTATGAAAATAAGCTGATTTTATAAGTTTGGCAAACGGGCTATTAATCATATTCTTCCTTTACCATTCTTATTAGTACTATGCTTTCTAATTTGTGGATAATCCAACAGAAGATAGGTAAAGATTTGAGTATTTGTGTAGCTATTTGATGAAGAATTTTGTGAGAAAATAAAAATGGAGAAGGAGAATACTGTTTGCCAAACCTTTTTTCTAGAAAAACTTAGACTTTTGATCCGAAAATATTAGGGCGTTTGGACATAAAAATTGTAATTTTGAAAGAAAAAAAAAAGTAATATTTGGAGTTAAATTAAAAAATGGTATTTGAAATTTGAAATTATGTCTTGACATGCATTTCATTTGAAAAATATTACTCCCTCCGGTCCAAAATAAGTGATTTTTTGGCTTTTTTCTTGTGGTTCAAAATAAGTTATTTTTCCAGATTTCAAGAATGAATTAATTATTTTTTTCCTATATTGCCCTTAGAGTAATTAATGTTGGAATATGTGTTAGGAGTGTTTAAGTGAAGAGATAGTAAAGGTTAATATAATTATTTTTATTGTTAATTAATGTTATAATGTGAATTTCTTAATATGTGTGAAATAAACAAAAATCACTTATTTTGAATAAGAGGAAGAACAATTTTGTGAGTGAGGAAGAAAGTTTTTTTGAAAATTTTGAAAAAGTGGTCAAAATAACCTTTTTGGTCATAAATTTTATATTCTTATCTTGTTTTTACGCTATATGCACTGCTAGTGGATAATTATAATACTATTTTGAACAAGTTCACGGGTCATAGGACTCCGACACACAAGCTGAAGGGGTAATTATCGTATTCTCCGACGAAAATCTACAAAAACTTGTGGCCAAATACATATACTAACCCATTCAACTTGGTCTTATTTTTCATTTTGGCACTCTATCTCAACCTCCTTGTTTTATTTTGGCCCTCCAACTTTATTTTATATGTTTCAATTTGGCCCTCCAACTTTATTTTTTATGTTTCACTTTAACACAAAAGTTGAAACCAGTGCAAAAAATATAGCACGTGTGTATACACAAATCTGCAGTGTAATAAATATCCAATTAAATATTGTCACCTGTTTTTTTTATCCATATCAAACGGATCAATACTAAAATACCCGAACTTGGTTGTATTTTTTCATCCATTGTTGTCGTATCTTTATTCTCAAAGTTCCAAAGCTTTCATCTGCAGATTTCGTACATGGTCATCCAGAAAATTTCAAACTTTTTGCAATTTTATTATTCATTTATTTATTTTGATTTTTTTGTGGGTTTATTTCATTTAAGCTTGAAGGATGAAGTGAATCCATGTCTCGAAGAAAATTATTTTTTCATAATGGAATGAATATTTGTTCTTGTGGATTTCAAGTTGAACTGAAAGTATCATGGACACCAAGAAATTCAGGTCGGGCTTTTATGGGTGTAAATTTGACAAAATAAGTGAACTACATTCGGATTTCATTTTCAGTGTAGTCATTTTCTTGTGTAAATAAGAAGCGGACTTAATTTTACCAAAATACGGTTGAGTTCAGATGTTTTAGTATTAACCCGTTTGACATGGATAAAAAAATCATGTGGCAACATTTAATTGAATATTTATTACACATCAGATTTTTGTATACACACGCGCTATATTTTTTACACTTGTTTCAACTTTTGTGTTAAAGTGGAGCATAAAAAATAGAGTTTGAGGGCCAAAATGGAACATATAAATTAGAACTAGAGGACTAAAATAGAATAAGGTTGAGATAGAGTTCCAAAATGAAAAATAATACCAAGTTGAATGGGTTGTATATGTATTTGGGTCAAAACTTGTTGATACAATTTGTATTTGTGATAGGCATCAGCCTATGAAAAAAAAGGAGCTTGGCATTATAAAGTATTATAGCAAGTTGGGAAAAAATATTAAAGAGAACTTTTCTCTTTTTTAACTTGGAGGAGAAGTTTGAGCCCGTTTGGACATAAGAATTTTTTTATTTTTTTAAAATAAAATTTTATTTTTTTCGAAATTAGTATTTGACCATAAAATTTTCAATTTTCACTTTAAAATAAATTTTGAATTTTTTCGAAAATTTAAAAAACTCAAAAAACTGCTTTTCAAAATTTTCACTCATATCAATCATAAAACTTCAAAAACAATCTAAAATTATATTCATGTCCAAACACAACTCTAATTTTCAAATATCATTTTCACTTGAAAAAAGTTTCACTTTTTTTTTTGGAATTTTACAATTCTTATGTCCAAATGCCCACTTAATGTCTCCCTGATTATGAAGGAGCTCTTTTATCAAGCAAAGAAAAATAGTTATATTACATAAATGTCTCAAATAAGTCTTATCTTACCATCCTCTAGTCATTAATTATAAACTTATCAAAACTAGTCAAACACGCACAAAAATTGAAAATACAAATAAATAAGGTTCTTTCTTTCCAAAAATCACAAACAAAAATCTCCTTTCATATTTTTAAGTGTGATCGGTAATATTAGAAGTAAAACGGAAAGGACATTTATGAATGAGGTAGCGAACAAATTGATAAAATACTAGTGTGTGTGTGTGTGTATTCCAAAAAAATTAAGCAAAAAAGGATCTTGTCAATGGGTATGGTTGAAATTCATAAAAAATATATAGATGAGTCAATATACAAAATTTGAGAAAGATTGGAGATGATTTGGTATCAAAATTCGTAGTTAAAATCGTATTTTAAAATTTCTTATGCGACACATATATCAAACATGTATCACACACTAAGGTATACAGAGATATATATGTGACACACGTATTATTATTTTTATGTTCATCTTATACTTTGAATTTTCAATTCAAACCACTCAAAACTCCGCTGAATCATCCCAAAATTGAGATCTTATGATGTACTCAATCTATTCTAATAACACTCACTCAAAAAAATTGACATTTTTCTGGCTACAAATAGCTATAATTGGCTAATATTGATAACATCTAGCTAATATTAATAATATTTTACGAATTGACAAATTTTTATAATAAACTACTTACAAATAGACATAATTGCTAGTTTCCCAAAAAAATATCACGGTCAATGTGCGTAAAGAAAAACGGATCCGAATTTTAATTTCATCGTTTCAAAATGTCTTGTTTGTCTTATGAATTCATAGTTGAGTACTTTTTGCAATTTCAATAGATTTTATATTATTTTATCTTAAGTTCATTTTTATTCTAAGGGGTCGTTTGGTAGTGTGTATAAGAATAGTACGGAATAATGTGTAATAGTAATGCATGTATTAGTAATATATGTATTAGTAATGCAAGCATTAGTTATGCAAATATTATTTCCTATCTATTATTTGGTGTGGTGTATTAAAATTATAATGCATTGCATAATTTTTTTAAAAATAGTTGCTTACAAAAATGTCCTCCATATTCTCTAGCTTTAAGGGACTTTAAGGACAATTTTGTCTTTAACCATGCTAATGCATGCATTAAAGCCTTGGTATTACTAATGTCATGGTTTTCTATGCATTACTTATGCATAGAATAATGCCAAGTATGATGTATAATGTAACGACCCGACCAGTCGTTTTGAGCTTTTGCACTTTGCTCTCCAGTTCTCGGGCATGACTTGCCCCGTGTGGTGTATTATGACTTAGGTAAATCGTTGGTGTTGGGTTTCAGGTTAATCAGAATGAATTTGGAAGAACAGTCTCGGTTGAAAGCTTAAAATTTGAAAGGTTTGACCAAGATTTGACTTGTTTGTATTTGATCTCGGATTGAAAATTTTATGATTTGGTTAGCTCCGTTAGGTGATTTGGGACTAAGGAGCCTTATCGTAATGCATGTTGGAAGTCCGTGGAATGTTTAGGCGTTTTCCGGTTGATAGGTGAGATTTTGATATAAAGGTCGGAATGAAATTCCGAGAGTTGCAGTAGCTTCGTTGTGTCATTTGGGATGTGTGTGCAAAATTTCAGGTCATTCGGACGAGGTTTGATAGACTTTCTGATCGAAAGCATAATTTAAGAGTTTTTGGAGTTCTTAGGCTTGAATGTTATGTTAAATTGGTAATTTGATGTTGTTGTGAGTGTTCCGAAGTTTTGAACAAGTTTGAACGATGTCATGGGATGTGTTGGTATAATTGGTTTGAAGTTCTGGGAGTTCCGGGTAGGTTCCGGGATATTTTAAGCCAAAAATCATAGCTGTAGCAGGTCCAGAAGGGAACTCACCCGCGCGGTCCGCACAAAATGAAGTGCGTCCATGATGAGTGTTGTACGGACCACACAAAATGGTGTGCGGCCGCGATAGGTGCTGTGCGGACCGCACAAAATGGTGTGCGGCCGCGGTGAAAAATATTCTGCTGGTCCTACTTCGGAAACTCATATCTTTTGATCTACAAGGAATTTTGAGATGATTCAAAAATGAAAGTTGTAGACCTTCGTGTCTAATTTCCAGAAAGGTAAAGATATTGCAATTTGAACATCTATAGCGAAAGTTATAGCCAAAATACTAAAGTCTATCACTACAAAGGAAAGCTTGTGCGGCCGCGGTCGTTTTTGTACGGACCGCATTGGTTTTGTGCGGACCGCAGAGCTGAAATCTGTGGGGTACTCTATAAATTAGAGGTTTTGGGTTTTATTTGATATTTTGACCTAGAGAGCTCGGCTTTTAGCAATTTTTCGAAGATTTTTCAAGAAATTCATCGGGGTAAGTGATTCTAACTCAGATTTGGCTAGAGTACATGAATCTATCATTGAATTCATCATTTAATTCGTGATTTGGGATGGAATTTGGGAAGAAATTGTAAAATCTTTCAAAAATATAAAATGATGATTTGAAGGACCAAATGGTATCGGAATTGGATAATTTTCATATGGTTAGACTCGCGAGAGTATAATGATTCTAGTTTTGTGAATTTTGTCAAATTCTGAGATGTGGGCCCGGGGGTCGGGTTTGACCCATTTCGAGAATTTTGTGGTAATTTGATTATTTTCAAGTGGGCTTTGTTCCCTTAGCACATTTTGATGGTTTGGTACTGATTTCGGCTAGATTTGGAGCATCCGGAGACCGATTCGAGAGGCAAAGGCATCGCGGGCTAGAGTTCGAACCGGATAGAGGTGAGTAATGATTGTAAATGATGTTCTGAGGGTTTGAAACCCCTGATTGCACATCATAGTGCTATATTAAGGTGAGGCACACGCTTGACGACGAGCGTGGGGTCGTGTACTATTGGGGATTGTGACTTGGTTCGTCGCGATTGATGATTTTACCGCGTATTTGACTGAAACTTATTTGTTATCATCATGATTTAGGCTGATTGCCAAATTTGGGCTTCGTGCCAACTATTTGAACCCTTCAGGGATTTTTATTACTATTTCCTCACTGCTTTGACTTATTAATTGAACTCAGTCATGCTATTTTTCATTGTTTTACCATTCAGTCATTTTTACTCCGTTTTGAGACCTAAATGATATTTTAAATGATGTTTTGGGCTGAGAAATATTGTTTTACTAATGCCCGAGGGGCTTGTGAGTATTTTTAATTGAGTAAGGCCGAGGGCCTAGTTGTGAGGAAACACTGATACTGATTGAGGCCGAGGGCCTGAGATATGTACGCCACGATATGACTTGTTGATATTGTTTATGAGGCCGAGGGCCTGAGATACATATATACGCCACGAGGTGGCTTGACTGATATGAGGCCGAGGCCCTAGATTTTATGCCACGAGATGACTTGATATTGCGCTTGGGCCGTAAGGGGCCCCTCCCGGAGTCTGTACACCCTCAGTGAGCGCGGGTACTCATTGTGATGTGAGATATAGCCCGAGGGGCTGACATTGTTCTATGTAATAGCCTGAGGGGCTGATATTGGTCTATGTGATAGCCCGAGGGGCTGATATTGTTCTATGTGATAGCCCGAGGGGCTGATATTGTTCTATGTGATAACCCGATGGGCTGATATTGTTCTATGTGATAGCCCGAGGGGCTGATATTGTTCTATGTAGTTTGCCTGAGGGGCTGGTACCGTTCTATGTGATTGCCCGAAGAGCTGTTATTGTTCTGAGATATTGCCCGATGGGCGGAGTTGTTAACATTGTGCCCGAGGGGCGAATTTCTGTGCTTATCTGCATTAACTATTTTTGGCATTCATTTGCGTAACTGTTGGGAAAGTCATTTTCAAAGAAGTTTAAACTGATACGTAATATTTTAAAAAGATTTTTACAGCTTCACTGCTTTCTTACTGGTTTTGGACTGCTTCTATACAACATCTTGATATGTTTTACGTGATTTCTTGCCTTCAGTCTTTATTTATTATTATTACTCACTGAGTCGGAGTACTCACATTACTCCCTGCACTTTGTGTGCAGATTCAGGTATGTTTGGGCTGATCGGAGGCAGAGTCATCAGAGATTTGCAAGGTAGCTGCCGGCGTTCACAACATTGCTTTTGCTTTTCTCTCTCTTCATTTCATTAGATTGTATTTGTACACTTCAGACCTTCAGTTGTATTAATACCCTAGTAGATGCTCGTGACTTGTGACACCCCGGTTAGGGTTGTATTGGGTTGTATATCCGCTGCTTATTATTATTAAATCATGTTTAGACTGCTCTTATATTGTTTAACTGTTTTAAATAGTGAATTAGATCTAATTGGCTGGCCTTGTCTTCACGAGAGACGTCATCACGACCGGGTTTGGGGTTAGGGTCGTGACATATAACTAATATAAGTATTAGTTATACACAAGTTGAAAAAAGGTACCAAACAAGGTATTAGTAATGCATAGAGCTAATGCTTGCATTATTTTTTCTAATGCCTCCTGCCAAACAACCCCTAATTATTTATCGTGAATAATACAATAGTGTACTATTTTTCCTTAGACATTGCCGTTTGCTAACATGGTTTTATTGGTTTTGGGATCAAATATAATGTATCTTGCAACCTCCCCCTACGTCGACGGGTTGTATCTTAGATTGAGTCAGAAATTCTAATTAGACAAGTAAAATTTTGCTTTCAAATGATGAGCATGTAACTCTACTTAATAAGTATTGTTTGGTAATTTATAATAATTTTACTATTTACATGTCCCTTATGGAATTAACTAGTTTACTATATTAAGAAAAAAGCGATTTGTCAAGAAAATTTGCATCAAGAATATCAAGATTTACTGTTCATTTAATTTATAACCTTTGATTAACAGGCATATGAACTTCAATCTTTTTCGCTACTTTTTTTCCTCTAAAGGTAAACTTTACCTTCTCTAGTACAAAATAGCGACAACTATTAAAAGTAATCATTATATATAATTAATAACGGAGCATTTGTATCTATACCCGCTTTTTGTATCACATTTTTAACTTGTGCCCGCTTTGCAAAAAAAATTGCAAGCGTACCCGCTTTTTCGCATAACTTCAGCACACGGGACTGAAGTAGCAAAGGCAATCACGCAAAACTTCAGCATTCTAGTAGCCGGGCCTGAAGTCCAGCTCTAGAGCTAAAGTTTTTGTTTTGTAACTAGCAAACTTCAGCTCTAGAGCTGAAGTTTTTGTGTTGTAACTGGAAATTTCAGCTCTCGAGTTGAAGTTTTTCTATTGTAACTGGAAACTTCAGCTCTCGAGCTGAAGTTTTTGTGTTGTAACTGGGAAACTTCAGCTCTAAGCTAGCTTGATATTTCTAAGCTAGCTTCAATTTGATATATTGTTAGATAGCCGCTATAACTTTGGTGATTCTCGTTGAGATTTTTAGTCATAAAGTATTTGTTCATGCTCATGACTAATTTATCTGGTAGTAGTAGCCTGTTGCAGTTTGTTGTAAGCCATCCAACTCGTTGTTTCTCATTATCATATATCACCATTTTGTCCAGTAGAGAAATATCTGTAGATGAAAAAAACATCAGAAAGAGAAAGATTAAAAGCACAAAGAACTTGAATACCAACTCTTATCAAAATCTAGTTCCCCTTTAGTATTTATGAAGATAAAGAACTACATTTTCTCTTCACTTTGTTGATACTACTATTCCATCGTTATTTATAAATGTTAAAACACAACCTTGCTTTCTTCTGGTGAGGTACTGAAGGAGAGGAGAAATGGAGCTGAAGTTGTTTAAAAAGTGGGTACAAGTTAAAAAAAAATTAAAAAATGAATATAGGTTAAATGGGGACAACCAAATAGGGCGCCCCGTGCAATTTTTACCCTAATACCTATATACAAAAACTATACATGTGGGCCATTAGTCCACATATTAGTTAGCACTCTCTTATCCTCTTTTTTTTTTCTTAAATGAAAAATGGGAACAAAAATAAAAATAAAATAAAATTGCTAATAACTAAAATAAGATAAAATCAAGCATGACCTGCTGCCCGGCTGCCCTGTAGAAAAAGTAAAAATTACAAAGGGCGTTCTATTTGGTCGCCCCAATTTAACTTATACTCATTTTTTTTTAAAATTTTAACTTGTACCCACTTTTTAAATAATTTCAGCCCCTTTTCTCCTCAACCTTCTCCTCCTTCTAGTCCAATCTCTTTCGACATCAAATTATACAATAAGTTGAGAATGTAACAAGCAATTCCTTTTAAATCATTCATCAATGCTTTCTTATTGATAGGGATGCGTGGACATTGAACTATACCAGCAAATAGGGGTGTTCATAAAAGTCCGAAAATCCGAACCAAACCGAAAACCAAACCAAATCGACCAGAAAAATCGATACTTTTTGGTTTGGTTTAGTTTTGGTTTTGAAATTTAAAAACCGATCAAATTTGGTTTGGTTTTGATTTTAATAAAAAAAAACTGAACCAAACCGAATATAGGAGTAGCTATTTTAAATTTATTATTACACACATATATATGTATATTTTTATACAAAGTTTCAAAATTCTTATAGTAAATGTTAATCGTTTGCACTTTTAGTACATGTTTTTACCTTTACATTTTAGTTTGATTGGTAGTTTTCTTTTGTTAAGTGTAAGAATCTATTTCATGTTAACAATAATATATTATTAATTGAGTCCTTAAATTATTCATCACTATTTGATTCAATTATCATAAATATATCTTGGTAACTAATAGATTTCTCAAAGGGCAATTAATTTGATAGTGTTACGTTGAAAATGTGGTCGCCGAAATATGTGTTTGGTAGTGTATGTCTTATATTTAAGAAAAAAACGACAAATAATCGAAAAAATCGAAAAACCGACATAACCTGAATCAAGAAAAAACCGACTTAGTTGGTTTGGTTCGGTTCGGTTCTAATATTTGAAAAACCGACTTACTTGGTTTGGTTTCTTTTTAGGGAAAAACTGATCCAAACCGAACCATGAACACCCCTACCAGCAAATAAATAAATAATATACCAATATAAATAGTGCAAATCTAATATTTGGTTTAGTTGACGTCTTCCCCAATTGAAGTGCATGATTAAAATACCATATGTTACGCCCAGTAAGAGAAAAAGGATCACATTCTTTCCCTTTATTATATGCATTACTATAGTCACAAAACACTTCACTGCCTCCATTTTATGTTAGTGTTCGATAAATATCTGTTGAATTCCCCTCTCTACGTGCAATGAAAACTTCACAATATTCGGAGAATGATATTTTTGTATGACAATGAAATATTCAACGAAAAACATTTTTCTCGCACCAAAAAAGATGGAAAAAAGATGGTCCAGCCAAAAACTTCCTTCGATATCGACAGTTCCAAAACGAAAACTTCGCTAGTTACAAAACAAAAACTTCAGTTCTAGAGCCAATTACAAAAACAAAAACTTCAGCTCTAGAGCTGAAGTTCGCCAGTTACAAAATAAAAACTTCAGCTCTAGAGCTGAAGTGCGCCAGTTACAAAACAAAAACTTCAACTCTAGAGCTGAACTTCAGGCCCGGCTACTAGAATGCTGAAGTTTTGCGTGATTGCCTTTGCTACTTTAGCCCCGTATGATGAAGTTATGCGAAAAAGCGGGTACACTTACAATTTTTTTTTGCAAAAAAAAAAGCACAAATTAAAACGTGACACAAAAAACGAGTATAGATGCAAATGCCCCGTAGAAAAGGCAAGCAAATGGACATGACCTGTGGGCTAATGGGTCCATTAGGGCTTCTAGCTTGTTTTGGACAAAATCTGCGAAGTCCAACAAACTAAAAGCTAAATGAGCAAGGTTCGATAAGCCCAAGGCCAACAAAAGAGTTAAATAATAACGAATTTTTAGAAATCACCGTAGTTAAGTGGCTATTAACTTTCTATAGCTACAATATATATTTACTTCTTATAGATAATATTTCATTGCTACCCGACTATATTTGATGTATCCGCGTTTCTATATTCATAAATACAGTCGTGTAATTCGCCTAATAAATAGGGAGTACACATGTATAATAATAGGCAGAGCAATCAAGTAGCGTGTATCACTCCTAAACGATCTCAACTGAATCAATTCAAGTACGTCTCATTATCGTGACATAATTAGATGATTTTTCGGACGTTTAACAAAAAATCAGAGCATTGTATTCAGCGTCATTGCTCTGATTTTGATTCCCCCTTCCATGTTTGTTTATTTTGTTAAAGATTTTGTATTTTGATACTTGAACTTATGAATTATACGTGAGATAAAAAATTTGTGCTTTTAGATTTCTTGATGTATTTGATTGTTCCTGAATGATTGTATTAAAGGTACAGGGATACATTATAGTATGATTAAGTTTCCTAACACATTAAATATTGATGTATTCATTAAACTAGGCTGTATACATACTGCTTGCACTTAACTACTATATCATAAAGTGGATACAGGACACGCATCAATACAGTAAGGGGTCGTTTGGTAGGGTGTATAAGAATAATGCGGAATAAGGTGTATAAGAATAATGCGGAATAAGGTGTATTAGTAATGCATGGGTTAGTAATGCATGGGTTAGTAATGCAAGCATTAGTTTTGCATATATTATTTCTTATTTATTGTTTGGTGTGGTGTATTAAAATTATAATGCATTGCATAATTTTTAAGAAAAATAGTTGTTTACAAAAATGCCCTCCATATTCTCTAACTTTAAGGGACTTTAAGGATAATTTTGTCTTTAACCATACTAATGCATGCATTAATAGCCTTGTTATTACTAATGCCATGATTTTCTATGCATTACTTATACAAAGGACAATACCAAGTATGATGTATAACTAATGCAGGTATTAGTTATACACAAGTTAAAAAAATGTGCCAAACAAAGTATTAATAATGCGTAGAGCTAATACTTGTATTGTTTTTTCTAATACCTCCTACCAAACGACCCTTAAATATATGCATACATCCATACAATATATTGTCACGACCCAAAATAACATTGACATTTAGTAACTTCAAATTAAATAACTCTGAATAAATCACAAGTTTCCAAAATCGGTGGTACAAGTCATAAGTCTTTCTAAGAGTAGTTATACAAAATAAATACAACACTGTTCCAGAACGAGAAGGAATCAATGGAACGTAAATACAAATGGCAGTGACTCTGAGGCCTGCGAATGCAACAACATGTTACCTTGAGTCTTCACCGTGACGATCCGCACAACTACTATCGATCAATACCTGGATTTGTACACAAAAAAATATACAGAAGTATAGTACGAGCACACCACGACGGTGCTCAATAAGTATCAAGACTAACATCGGTGGGGTAGTGACGAGGAACAGTCAACACATCTACTGGTCAGACAGATTGAACAAGATATGATAACAAATATCAAGATAAAGATAACGAAGTAATATCAACAACATGGATAAATCAATCTACAAACAGTCGAAATAATAAAAGGAAGCTCGGATGGAAACGAAAGATAACCAAGTAAATCAACACTAACAAGATGGAACACAGAGAAGTATAATGAACTCAAGTAAGGAAGACAGTGACAACTCAATCAATCATATCGTTTCTGGTGCACAACCCTAGCCATCTCAAAACTCGATGTCTCATATCATAACCTTAACTTCCAAACCTTTAGACCACTTCGCACCTTGTGCCCACATATTTTGTCTCACTTTGCACAATAACATTCTCATGTTACCCAGCACAAAAGTCCCATAACCAATGCAATTAAGGTGTTTCAAGAGTCTCATTTACATAACATAAAGTATAGTACAACTTCTGAACCAATTAGGAACTCAGCATAGCGATGAAGTAATTGGTCATTTGAATAGGAATTCTCTACTGGGGTCTGTGGCACCATTCTTGGATTGGACGGTTTGTGTGACTCGATTGAGTTGGGGAGGTGCAGTCCTGATATATATAGACTACCTCACGCATCTATACAGTAAGTATATACATACATCCATACATATATGTATGTATGTTGTTAAATACAACTAGGTGGTTACAGTACATTCGGTTTATTCAATATAGGTTGTTATTGGACTTTAAAATACAGACAAAAATAACTACATATGAATACATTATTTTTCGAGTATTTAAAATACAGTAAAGCTAGTATAGAGGCTTGAATTATGAGAAAATTGTTACAATACTATCAGGGGTCGTTTGGTAGGATGCATTAGATAAAATAATGTATGCATTAGCTTTGTGTATTAATAATACATTGTTTGGTACACATTTTGAACCTATACATTAGTTATGCAAGCATTAACTATACATCATATTTGGTATTATCCTATGCATAACTAATGCATAGAAAACAATGGTATTAGCAATGCAATGAGTTTTAATGCATGCATTAGCTTAGTTAAAGACAAAATTGTCTTTCAAAATTTATGTTTGATTAAAATATGCTAGTTAGTATATTAATGCAATTTCAAAATAATCCAAATAGTGAGAAATAAAATTATATCCCTAGTAAATAAATAAATACTTAGCATATTTTCTTTTTTATAAATAAATATTTAATTTTATTTTACAATATAGGTAGACAAATCAAATAATTTTTTGTAAACTTTTTCATATAAAAATATTTCTCAACATATATTTCTTTTAAAAAGTTAGAGTGTGAATTAGTTTTGAGGGCATTTTTGTAAACAAATAATTCTTTTAGAAATTGTGCAATGCTTTAATATATCAAACCAAACAATGGATAAGAATAATGTCAGTATAACTAATACCAGCATTACTAATGCAAGCATAACTAATACCAGCATTACTAATGCAAGCATAACTAATACCAGCATTACTAATGCAAGCATAACTAATAGCAGCATTACTAATACACCTTATTCAGCATTATTTTTATGCACTTTACCAATCGACTCCTCAGTGTATGTATATGTTACATACAACCTGAATACACTGGCTGTATACAAAATATTTCAAAAGTTCAGTAATAAAATAAGGCAAGTGAAATGTATACAGATGTAGATTTGGGGATCAACTATTCTGTAAATCAAACAAAATACTTTCATGTATTTAGAACAAAAGTTGCGATATTATTGCTTATCGTCTCGGCATCTAACTTTCACATAGCATAGTTCCAATGAGTGCACCATATTTTTGTGGAGTAAATTAAGATCAAAGGCTGTTTGTGGAACCAATCCACATGTGCTCAAATACTCTTCATATGTTTGAGTAAGTACTGTGATGAATTAGGAGGGTGTTTAATAAAGAATTTTAATTCATGCATATAAACGCCACAAAAGTAAATACATGCTTGAAATACAGATAAATACAATTAGGTGGTTACAGTACTTTCATTGCATTCAAAATATGTGGTTTCTGACTTCAAATACAGATAAATACAAGTATATTTGAATACATTATTTGTATAGTATTCAAAATACAGTAGAGACAAGATACAAAGCTTGAATCATAAGAATAGGGATATGGTACTGTTAGTGTATTCAAAATAGTTATCTTCTGAATTCAAATATCAATAAATACAACTATAAACATAACAAAACATAAAAACTTGTACGAACTAAATTCATTGTATGAGGACAAACACCCAAATATCTCCAAATGTATAATGTATAAAAAAATTGAGTCTGTTTATGTATATATAAAAAAGATAGATTATGAAATACACAATATACATATATGCAATATATATATATATATATATATATATATATATATATATATATACACGCGCACACACATACATCACCTTCTCCTTCCGTTTTTTCGAGCTACTTCCTTTAACTACCTGTTTTCCCTTGCTGTCGGAAGCAACATCACTAATTTTTCTTCTCTTTTTCACATTTATATTGTTTACTGAAACTTTAAAAATCGTGTAACCCTCTTCGGCGTGCTTAAATCAGCCATTAATGTCGAAAATTGATGTTTCTTTTAAAAAAAACTTAACAATGGAGAGAGAGAGAGAAAGAGAGAGATCATGTGTTATATGAAGGAAGAAAGAGAACGTAACTAGTGTATTTCACGCCTATATTGTAGTATACATAATAAATGTGTATTTGACTATATAATATAAAAGGTGGCTATAAGTAATAATATTTTGAAAGGATTTTGATTTATTATAAAAAATAGGGTGCAATAGTTAGCTATACGAGGTAAAATTTTCTTAAATAAAAAGGATTGTTATAAAACAATAAAAGAAGAAGAACAATATAGCAGAGAAAGAGAGAGAGAGAGGAAATTCTTATTGAATTTTGGGATGATTTACAATGGGGTAAGACCCCTCTATTTATAGGAGAAAAATGACTTAGCCACAAAGTAAAACTCTCTACAAGATAGACATTCACTCTAAATAGAATTCTATTCATAACACTCCCCCTTGAATGTCTACTCAATAAGTAATGTGTCTCATTAAAACCTTAACTAAAATAAAACCCAATGGAAAAAACAATTCTAGAAAAGGAAAAAGAGTACATATGTTTAATAATACGCCTTTTGGTTGCCTCGTTAAAAACCTTGCAAAGAAAACCCAGTGGGACAAACCTTGTAAGGGAAAAAGAGTGCAACGCGCATTAACTCCCCCTGATGAGAGCATCAATTCACATCCTTGAGCCTTCGCATCCCAATCTTGTGCACTAGCTTCTTGAAGGTTGACGTCGGTAGAGATTTTATGAACAAATCAGCCATATTATCACTTGAACGAATCTGTTGCACATTGATATCACCATTCTTTTGAAGATCATGTGTGAAAAATAATTTTGGTAAAATGTGTTTTGTCCTATCTCCTTTTATGAATCCTCCCTTCAATTAAGCTATGCATGATGCATTGTCTTCATACAAAATCGTGGGTAGTTTGTCACATCTCAAACCACATTTTTCTCGAATAAGATGTATTATAGACCTCAACCACACACACTCTCGACTTGCTTCATGAATATCAATTATCTCGGCATGATTAGATGAAGTAGCCACAATTGATTGCTTAGTCGATCGCCAAGATATGGCAGTGCCTCCACAGATAAACACATAATCTGTTTGAGATCGAGCCTTGTGTGGATCAGATAAATACCCAGTATCAACATAACCAACAAGATCGGAATTGCAAATATTGTCATAAAATAATCCCACATCGGTAGTCCCTTTTAGATACCGCAATATGTGTTTGATTCCATTCCAATATCTCTGTGTGAGTCAACGTTGACACTTTCAATGTGTGGATCATACCTTTGGCATCCTGGGACAGTAGCCCCAGGTACTGATGAAGTGACTCCCGGGTCGTAGGAGCAGAGCTATATCTTGCTAAGACATTAACTGAAAAAGTTATGTCAGGCCTTGTAGTATTAGCAAGATACATTAGTGCACCAATTGCACTAAGATATGGTACTTCAGGACCAAGTAGCTTTTCATTCTCTTCTTGAGGTCGGAATGGATCCTTATTCACATCAAGTGATCGAACAACCATCAGAGTACTTAATGGATGTGCTCCATCCATATAAAACCATTTCAATACCTTTTCTATATAGGCAGATTGATGAACAAAAATTCCGTTTGCCAAATGTTCAATTTGCAAACCAAGACATAATTTTATCTTTCCGAGATCTTTCATCTCGAATTCTTTCTTTAAATAATCAATTGCCTTTTGGAGTTCTATAGGAGTTCCAATAAGATTTATGTCATCAACATATACGGCAAATACAACAAATTCCGATGTTGTTTTCTTTATAAAAGCACATGGGAAAATGGCATCATTTATATAGCCTTCCTTTAATAAATACTCACTAAGATGATTATACCACATTCGTCTTGATTGCTTTAGACCATACAACGTTCTTTGCAATTTGATTGAAAATATTTCTCGGGACTTTGAATTATTTGCTTTAGGCATTTTAAATCCCTTGGGAATTTTCATGTATATCTCATTATCAAGTGAGACATAAAGGTAGGCGGTAACCACATCCATTAAATGCATGTCAAGCTTTTCATGGACAACAAAACTAATGAGATAACGGAACGTTATAGCATCCATAACAGGTGAATATGTCTCTTCATAATCGACACCAGGCCTTTGTGAAAATCCTTGTGCAACAAGGTGTGCCTTATATCTTTGTACCTCGTTTTTCTCATTTCTCTTGTGTACAAAGACCCATTTATAGCCAACAGGCTTAACACCTTTAGGTGTTTGGACTACAGGCCCAAAAACTTCACATTTTGCAAGTGAATTCAACTCTGATTGGATTGCTTCTTGCCACTTTGGCCAATCAAGTCTTTGTCGATATTCTCCAACAGATTGAAGTTCAAGATCCTCACTTTCTTGCATAATGCTAGATGCAACATTATATGCAAAGACATAATCCACCACTATATCCACTCGATTCAAATTTGTCTCAATATCGATTGAATTTATTGATAGTTCCTTATTTTCTTGAGTCTCGGGCTCAGTGGATTCCTCATGAATCTCAGAATTTATTAAATTGTGGATTTCTTCATGAGATTCTTTCGTAGTGTCATTTTGATCATTTGTTTTCCTTTTTCTAGGATTTCGATCTTTGGAACCTAATGGTCTGCCATGTTTTAGGCGTGTTTTTGACTCATTAGCTATTACACTAGAAGATTGTCCAACAGGGACATCAATACGGATTGGAACATTCTCTGCAGGGATATGTGATTTTGTTATTCTTTTCAGATCTGTAAATGCGTCTGGCATTTGATTTGCTATTCTCTTCAAATAGATAATCTTTTGCACCTCTTTTTCACAAATAGAGGCACGTGGATCAAGATGAGATAATGATAATTTTTTTCACAAAATTTCCCGTTTTGTTTCACCAACTTCTCCCCCTAATTTTGGAAAAGTGTCTCATCGAATCGACAGTCTGCAAATCGAGCAGTAAACAAATCCCCCGTTAATGTTTCGAGGTAGCGAATAATAGAGCGCGATTCAAACCCAATATATATTCCTAACCTTCTTTGGGGACTCATTTTGGTGCTATATGGCGGTGCTACAGGCACATATACTGCGCATCCAAAAATTCTTAAAAGGGATATATTAGGTTCATGACCCAAAACTAGTTGCAACGGGAAATATTTATGATAATTTATCGGTCTGAGACGAACTAGCATTGTTGCATGCAAAATGGCGTGACCCCAAACAGAAGTGGGCAGCCTCACTTTACTTAACAAGATTTTAGTAGTATATGACTGCATTATTTTTCTACGTAATTGTTTGTTTCAAAATCAAAATTTGCTTGAAATTGCTTTAAAAGTCATTATTGAATCATTCACTTAACTTTGTTTTCTTTTCCTTTTCTTTGAAAGTACTAATGTTTATTCGTATATTTCTTTTGTATGTGAAACCATGTGAAACAAATATGGATATCTCTCAAAGCAAACTCGAATCAAATTTTTATTGTAAAAATATTTGTTTAATTGATTCATGTACGACACATACAATATTCAAAGAGAAGAAATATTTCTCTCATTTAAATATGTGTAAGGCAGATGTTACTACAATTTCTGGTAGTAGTAAATTAATTGAAGGCTCTGGAAGAGCTACTATAACTCTGCCTAAGGGAACAATACTTATCATAGAGAATGCAATGTTCTCCTCCAAGTCCAAGAGGAACTTGTTGAGTTTTAAAGATATCCGTCGAAATGGATATCATATTGAGACAATAGATGAGAATAATCTTGAATATCTCATCATTACCAAGAATTTCTCTGGCCAAAAGAGGATTATTGAGAAGTTCCAATCTTTATCTTGTGGCATGTATTGGACAAGAATTAGTGCAATTGAGACACATTCTACCGTAAACCAAAAGGTTACTGATTCCAATACTTTTGTACTTTGGCATGATCGATTGGGACACCCTGGATCAATTATGATAAGACGAATTATAGAAAACTCAAATGGGATTTAGATGGCTCGTAAACAGTAATACATTTTAAAAAGGTCTAATTACTGAATGTGTTTTTGTATTATCCACAGTTTAATTTTCAAAGATCGTGTTAATAGATAGTAACTAAAAATTACAAATTTAATGATTGTAAAAAAGAAATAAAATGGGTACTTCCCTGGGTTATGTCACACTTCACTGCCACTCTTTCAAAAAAAATTAATTCAATTCCTTTCTAGTTACAATTCTCCCTCTATACCAAAATTAGTAAAATACAGTAAATGCTCGCCCTCTCAGAAACGGGATTTTATCGGAAGCAATTATTTATAAAATCGCATGAAATGTATGTGTATTTTTGCAGTGAGATTTATAAAATAAATAATATTGTTTTATATTAATGACTACTACTCATGTAAAGAATTGTAATTACATGATGTTTATTCACTAACTACTAAAAATAGGCAAACATAAAAGTTGAACTACTCAATCATCTTTAACCACGGATCCATCACCTATCAAGTGATCTATCTTTCCATCAGGGTGCTCAAAGAAGTCTGCCACATCCAAGTGGGTGATGTCAAAATCATTGTCAGAAATAAAATTGGCTTCATGGCCTTTATTATTTAGAGATGCTTGATAAAACTCAACCAAATGTCTTGGTGTATGACAATTATTTGCCCAATGGCCTTTTCCACTGCAACGATAACATTTAGTTTCTGAACTATTTGCCTTTGGCTTCTCATCTTTCCCTTTCCACTTTTGGTGGTTATTTTTCTTTGGGGAGTGATTTACACCAGGAAAATTTCTTCCTTGTCCACGGCCACGGCCACGACCATGACCACGACCACGATCACGAATAGGGCCACGGCCTTTTCCACGCTTAGCATAATGGGAATATACCTCATCCACTTCAGGCAATGGTGCAAACCCAGTGGGTCGATTTTCGTGATTTCTCATGAGCAATTCGTTGTTTAGTTCAGCCACAAGGAGAAGAGAAATCAGCTCAGAGTACTTCTTGAAACCTTTCTCTTTGTACTGCTGTTGCAGTACTATATTGGATGCATGAAATGTTGTAAACGTTTTTTCAAGCATATCATAATCAGTGATAGTATCTCCACAGAGTTTCAATTTAAAAGTAATTCTGAACATCGCAGAATTATATTCAGAAATAGACTTAAAGTCTTGGAGCCTTAGATGAGCCCAATCATATCGTGCTTGTGGAAGAGTGACCAACTTTAAGTTGTCATATCTTTCCTTTAAGCCATTCCACAAAACAAGTGGATCTTTGACTGTGAGATATTCTATTTCAACCCTTCATCAAGGTGATGACGCAAGAAAATCAAGGCGTTAGCACAGTCTTGGGTGGATGCTTTAGTTTTGTCTTTAATGGCGTCTCCAAGATCCATTGTATCTAAATGGATTTCAGCATCCAACACCTATGTCATATAGTTCTTGCCTGAAATTTCAAGGGCAACGAACTTTCTTTTCATAATATCAGTCATAATTAAAAGAGAAGAAAAGTTGTACCTTAATCTTCTCAAAGAGCTTTTTGAGACGGTAGAGTCTCGTGCTGATAACGTGTTATAAAACAATAAAAGAAGAAGAACAATATTACAAAGAAAGAGAGAGGAAATTCTTATTGAATTTTGGGATGATTTACAATGGGGTAAGACCCCTCTATTTATAAGAGAAAAATGACTTAGCTACAAAGAAAAACTCTCTACAAGATAGACATTCACTCTAAATAGAATTCTATTCATAACAAGGATAAGATTATAGAGAACAAATCCTTAATTTTTATATTAACCTTTTGATATTCTTTAACACTGACAGTCCATTAAAAAAATATTTATTACTTATTAGTGTAAATGCTTTGTATTTGTCGCCTCTTTTCCCTTGCTTTTTTATTTATATACATTATTCTATGCAAATCTTCAATGACATCTTGCCGATTATAACAATTTATGATATGGTGTCCATCTTGTCACACCTCCTTTTTCCTACCCTGTAAGGGTATAAGGGAGTTTTTCCAATTAAAGGACAATCGAAACGGGATTTGTTTCTTTAATTCAGAGTTGTCACTTGGGAGATTTATAGTGTCCCAAGTCACCGGTCGAATCCCGAATCGAGGAAAAGATTGACTATGTTTAACAGTCCGCGAACCAGAAATCCGGATAAGGAATTCTGTTAATCCGGGAGAAGGTGTTAGGCATTCCCGAGTTCCGTGGTTCTAGCACGGTCGCTCAACTGTTATATTCGGCTTATTTATCTTATTTTTAACAATTAAGAACTTATATGCAAATTTTAACTTCGAACCGCTTTTATCAATTTCATTATTATTGTTATTATTTTACGGAGAATTGCAACGTTGTGAAAACGTATCTCAAACCACGTCACAATCAATGCACCCGTGGTTATCGACACATTTCGACTCCGTTGAGATTTGGATTTGGGTCACATGAATGCACACCCGTATTTAAGAAAATAATTTATTAAAGACGCGCCTAAAGCGACTAGCGTATTGTTGTTTTGGGAAAGGCCGTAAAATTTTGCTAAACGGCCCCCTCCCGAAATCTAAGCAGTTTCATCAAAACACATATAGAGGGCCCCGCAGCCAGCGTATTCTTGTTTGGCGAGACACGTCTCATTAGTTAAAAAAAAATTTGCAACGTCATGGAAATGCATCTCGAACCACGTTACAACCAGTGTACACGTGGTCGTCGGCACATTTCGACTCTGTCGAGATTTGGATTTGGGTTGCATAAATGCACACCCTAGTTTTAGGAATGTAAGATTAATTAAGGCACGTCCTAAAGAGACTATCGTATCGTTATTTTGGGAAGAGGCCGTGAAAATTCACTAGACGGCCAACTCCAAAGTCTATCCGGTTATTGAGTCCTTTTATTGAGGGCCCCACAATTTGTGATGTACTGTGGCGAGGCACGCCTCCTTTATTTTAAGGATATCCTAAAGTGACTATATTTCTATTTAAATCAGTCTCTAAAATAAAAAATAAAAAATTCTAATTAATTACGAGCTTAAAAATAAGACATACTAATTGCTAGATTAAGACAAATATTAATGGAAAGGAATTTTACTAAAAAAAAGAAAAAAATTCAAAATTGTAAATAAAATACAAAATTCGCCAACTAATATTCAAAAGAAATCAATTATAGCTAGATTAAAGCTCGCATTGTTATAAAAAAAACTATTGGAATTAATTATTCACAACCATTTGAAACTAGATTTAACCATAATTACTAAAGCTTATTAGAAAGTTTATTAAACTTAAACGTTGACTCATCTAGCTCAAGCTCGCATCTAATGGATTAATGTTCTTAGCCTTGATACATTGAATCAGACATTAAAAGCATGCCTTTCTACGAAATTATTGGCCTAATATTTGCGGATCTTAGTTCCTAACAAGATTCAAAGATTAAAATAAAAAACTCAAATTGCTTCTATTCCAATATTTGCAAATCCAAATCTAGATTTTACTAACCCTTCCCCCCCAAAATTAAATCGATTTCCCATATTGACTATTTACCAATTTGATTTGAATGCGATCTCAAACTAAAAAAATTAACAAAAGCCGAAAATAATACTTATGGTATTCATATCGACACCCATCCAATAGTTCCGCAATTTAACGCTTCACATTATACATAATTCTACCATTCATATAACATGAAACACATAATGAATATCTAACTAAAAATACGAATATTCTATAATTAGAAGCATAAATCTTCTGGCCATTTCATTTCAGCTTCAATGCATATGTCAAAATGATTCAGAGTAGTGTACCTGGTATTTGAATACAAGGAAAGGAAGAATAGGATCAGCAGCAGTAGGAACAACGCAGCAACAACAAACAACCAGTAGCGGTAATGCAATAATCCAGAAACAGAGTTTGAAAACCGGTGGAGCATTAACCAAAAAATCAAAGGAAAAATCAAGCGAAGACCCAAAAATCCCAATAACTCTCAAAGGCAGGACATAATGAATAAAAAAAAACAGAAGAGGCAATGAGATAATTCTGATTTTTTCTTTCTTTAAGACTCGAAGTAGAACACTCTCAAACTATTGACTCTCTATGATTTTTGAAAATCAGTTCTTTTCTCTCAATCCTCAACTCTCAAGATTAAAAGTCTGTTTTTATCTCTTCTTTTGTTCTGAAATTTTTATCTCCAAATTCAGTCCCCTTTTAAGTGTCAAATGAGTCCTCTTTTATACCAAAAGCAAGACTCCTCCTTTTCTTTTTTACCTATTTCCTTTTTACTTTTTTTTTTACTTTTTTAAACTATTATTACTATCCTTTTTTACCTCTTTTACTTTTCAGCCCAATATTCTTCTACTATGTGTACCTTTTAACTTTTATTATTACTTATACTATTTCTGATTGTAATTAAGTAAAAGCAGTCAACACGGACCCCACGGTCCCCCCCTTTTCAGTGGTCAAAGAAGACCTCATTATTAATCCTCCTCCTTTTTACTTTACATCATTATGTATTGTTCTCCACTATAATATTTTATTATTATTAGAGCTTAGTGGACGGAGCACTTAAATTAAATAAATCTGCAATTGGTTAATTCCCGTATTACCCCGAAACTACTGTTACTGCCCTGATTCAAAAAAAATCTGTTCAAACTTCAAAAATTATCTAAGAACTAAAATCGGATTACCAGCTATAACCAATTCACCTAATCAATTAACCAAAATATAGCAGCTATAACCAATTCTTAATCAAATTCAATCAACAAATTCAAACTAAATGATTAACAACAAAGAAACAACTGGAATATTTTGATTGGACAATATTTTTTTTTTAAACAACAAACCTACTTTCAGATTCAACAACAATAACAAACAAGTATATTCAAATCATTGAGTTCAAATTCAAATTAAACTTAAACGGAACAAATAAACAGATTCAAATCATTAAACTCAATAATCAATTGAACCTTAAACTAAATCTAACAATATTACAACCAAGATGGAGGATTCAAGTTATCAAACTAACACACTTCTATATTAAAACTAAATTCTTTTAAATGAATAAAAACAAATTGAAGAAATAATCAAGAAACGATAAACCACGAACAAGAAAGAAACAAACATACACTGATTTCGGATTCGAGAATATCAAGCAAAATACGGACAGAAATGAAACTTAAACCAACTAACCGGAAATGAACAATGACGAACTCGAACGGAAATGGAAAAACTCGAACCAAGACTATCAAACCTAACGGATCTCGACTCAACAGGAACGTTACACCAAATGGAATGATAAACTTGAAAGTCAGTCGACAAACTCAAACGAACTCTCCTCGAGCTTTAAACGAACTCCATTGATGAAACAAACTTCCGTCGCCATTTTCCGGTGGTGATGGAGTTCAGTCGACGAAGAAAAAGAAAGGGACAGTAGCAATGGTGTTGATTGTAACATCTTCGCAAAGCTTAGCCTCACAAAGTGCTCTCAATCTCTCAAGACCATACTGGTCAGCTGCAGCAAGCAGATGATGAGCCATCAAAGTGACTGCCCATTTTGTATCGAGACCCACCAGCTCTTGTAAATCAGGAAGGGCATCCCAATAGATGAAGTGGAGCAACGCCTTGAATACTGGAGCCTGAATTTCTTCAACTTTAATACTTTGTACATTATCTTCTTTCAATGGACCAAAGATTTGTGCCCTGAACATAGGGGAGCGGGCAGCAATACTGGTTTTTCCGGCGTGGCTGGGATGGTAACGACGATGGGTCGTTTGGTTGGTATACTGGTGGTCGTATGGGACGTGAAGGCTGGTGGTCGTTTCGGACGCTGGTCTTCGGTGTGGCTGGTTGCTGCTGGGCAGGGTTATGGACGACGGGGACGAGAGCTGGGATGGTTCGTTGACGGAGCTGCTGGTCGTTTGGAGACGACGAACCGCACGCGTCGAAGTTGCACGCAGCAGCAGCTCACGTCGATGAATTTGTGGTCGTCCATGGCGGCTCACATCGACGAACTTGTCACGGTCGTGAGACGGGGTTGTGCGGCGAAGAAGATGAGGTTGACGGGGTTGTAACGATGGCGGGGATGATGAAGGCGAGAAAGGTGAAAGGGGCAGCCATGGTCGTTTGAACGAAGCTGTGTGTGTGCGTGTGTGTGTCACTGTTGTGTGTGTGTGTGTATGCGTTGCTGGGGAAGGGCATCCATGGTTGAGCTCGAGCTCGAGCTTGGCTGGAGAAGGTGAATGGAGGGTGGTTTGGAGAAGAAAAAGAGAAGGGGGGGTGTGAGGTGTGACGGCTAGAGAGTTTAGGGTGTGTTTAGGGTTTGGGTTGTTTGGTTGAGTGAAAAGAAACACAAATCTCAAAAATCAAAAGGGATGGGGTGGAAATGGGCCAGGTCAAGGGGTTTTGGGTTGGGTAGAGGTGTTTTGGGCCTAAATTTAGAATTGAAGAAGAGGCCCAATTCCGATTTTCTTCTATTTTTTGTTCTCTTTTCTTTTACTAATTAATAAAACTAAACGCTAAAATTAAATTATAAAAACCAAAATTATCTTAAAATACTAATTAACTCCTAATAATAATTATCACACAAAATTAAACATCAATTAAAATAAAATCACACAATTTGGACATTAAATGCTAAAAAATGCAAAAATACATACTTTTTGTAATAATTTTTATTTTTGTAAAACAATCTTAATTACTCCTAATTGTAAAAATAAATCCTAAATGCAACAATGTGACATATTTTTGTATTTTTTATTAATTTAATAAATAAACATGTACGGACAAAAATAAGAATAATTATCCAAAAGTGCCACGAAAAATTCAAAAATTGCACACAAAGGAAAATTGTTTTATTTAAATTTTTTGGGAGTAATTCTCATATAGGGCAAAAATCACGTGCTCAGAGCTGCCCCTCTTTGTCCAAAAACACAAAGAGTTTTCGTGCAAAGATAAAGTGAGCGTATACGAGCAATTTTTGCCCGTTTGAGTACTCCGTGTGAAGCATCTTTTGAAAGGATTTGACCGAACCTTTGCTTCGAAGGTTTCATACATATCCCTGGCTAAAAAGGGAATCAGGCCAGTGTAGTTCGGGAAGTTTTGGTAGCTGGGACTACCATGGAACTGCAATTTTGCCGTTACTGTTGCTGCATGCCGTTGCTATTGCTTTTCGATCTCCTTATTACACCATGCTAAAAGAAAACAAGAAGTTAGACTAAGCTAGGAATTACAAAATCTTATCTATCTTCCACTTGCTCCAGTTGCCTTGCTTTCTGGTCGACTTGTGTTTCCCTCTGGTGCTTTTCTTTTCAAAAACTGTTAGGGATGACACTGGCCTCTTGCTTTTCTGAACACAAGTTTTATTATTCCGCTCTGTCTGCTGGGGACACTACTTCCTATATTAAAGCTTGTTATGCTGAGGATTTTTGTTGTAACCCTCCTTATTACTGACTTCTGATTTGATCTTGAAATGTATTCCTCTGTTCTGCAGGCGGGGACGCTCCTGACTCTAACTTGATTTTTGAAAGATGACACAATCTCCATTCTCCAGGCGGGGTCCTGACTTTTTCAACTTAAAAATATAACAACCTCCGTTCTACAGGCGGGCTCCTGACTTCTCCGTCTTAAAAATATAACAACCTCCGTTCTACAGGCGGGCTCCTGACTTCTCCATCTTAAAATAAACAACCTCCGGTCTACAGGCGGGCTCCTGACTTCTCCAACTTAACATTTAACAACCTCCATTCTACAGGCGGGCTCCTGACTTCAACCACTTAAAAATATAACAACCTCCGTTCTACAGGCGGGCTCCTGACTTCTCCTTAAAATTTATACAACCTCTGTTCTACAGGCGGGCTCCTGACTTCTCCAACTTTCTCAAAATAATTCAGACTCCATTCTCCAGGCGGGCTCCTGACTTCTCCAACTTTGAAAAATAAATCAGCCTCCATTCTCCAGGCGGGCTCCTGACTTCAACAACTTAAAATAAACAACCTCCGTTCTACAGGCGGGCTCCTGACTTCAACAATTTTGAAAAATATAACAACCTCCGTTCTACAGGCGGGCTCCTGACTTCTCCAACTTTGAAAAATAAATCAGCCTCCATTCTACAGGCGGGCTCCTGACTTCAACCACTTAAAAATATAACAACCTCCGTTCTACAGGCGGGCTCCTGACTTCAACCACTTAAAAATATAACAATTTTCGTTCTACAGGCGGGCTCCTGACTTCTCCTTAAAATTTATACAACCTCCGTTCTACAGGCGGGCTCCTGACTTCTCCAACTTTCTCAAAATAATTCAGACTCCATTCTCCAGGCGGGCTCCTGACTTCTCCAACTTTGAAAAATAAATCAGCCTCCATTCTCTAGGCGGGCTCCTGACTTCTCCAACTTTGAAAAATAAATCAGCCTCCATTCTCCAGACGGGCTCCTAACTTCAACCACTTAAAAATATAACAACCTCCGTTCTACAGGCGGGCTCCTGACTTCAACAATTTTGAAAAATATAACAACCTCCGTTCTACAGGCGGGCTCCTGACTTCTCCAACTTTGAAAAAATAAATCAGCCTCCATTCTCCAGGCGGGCTCCTGACTTCAACAAACTTCTTCCTTCAAAACTGGTGTTTTATTCCTCTGAAAACTGCTGGGGATAACACCGATATTTTATTTCACCAATATGTCATTTTCCTTCTTCAAAGACTATTTCCTTTAAAGCTGGTGCTTCCACTTCCTTGAAACCTGCCGGGAATAACACTACTGGGGAATTATCTTCCTCTTTTTAACAATGGTGGGGATGATATTGATTCAAAGGTCATTGCTTTTACAACTTTGGGTTATCTTACTTCTTCCAAGATTGCTTTTCTTTAAAAACTTGTATCTCCCTTCTTGCATACTGCTGGGGATTTTATTTCCTTCAAAACTTGTTTTATCTTCTCTCTTTCCCAAATGGCAATCTGACTTTAAGAAAATTTTCGAGGCGAGCGAAAATTTTCTGCCCCGGTTTGATAATCTTCTTTGTGGCCATGTCTTCCCGCTGTCAATAATATCTCCTTTCCCTGTTTCAAATCAAAGAGAAATTTTTTAGACAAATTAAAACGTGGTGAGTGGTCGTGTCACTTCTGCTGGGGATGGTTTTTCCCTTTTTCCTTTCCCTGCTTTGCTACAAAACTTGTTGGGGATGATATTATTTGCTGAAGATGATACTTCTGCTAGGGATGGTTTTTCTTTTCTCTTCCTTCCCCGTTCTGTGTTGTCCGACCATTGCGGAACTTGGTCGAGAATCTGTCGGAGTTGTTCCTGTATCTCGCAAATCTGCTAGGGATCCCCATAACCTTTTAACTGTTGCTTTTCCGTTTTTCTCCAACTTCCCCTAGAAATTTGGTCCTTTTGGGATCTAGACCCATTCATCATTTGGTCTTGCGACCAACTTCTTTTCGCTTTATCGCCTTATCTTTGGCCTGCCTTATTCGCATTTTGCTTTGCACCATTTTGGCAATTGGTTGTAAGCTCTGAAAATCCTTTTCAAAAACAAACTGCTGGGGAGGTAACATCTTTAAACCAAGAAATGAAAAGTGACGATTTCAAAAAATAGAAAAAGAAGAAGTCTTTCTGAACAAATGCTGGGGAAAAGGAAAGAAAAGAACTTATCTGAATGATATAACCGATCCCAATGATCATGTCGTGCATTCCGGATTGATCAACCCAGTCTATTTGTATTAATCAATCTTTCGGATGGCCTCATTTTGCTGGGGATAAACTGGCATTCAACTCTTTGCCAAATGCGGATCCTTTCCGCCAATCTTGTCTTGTCGCCTCGTAGTGCCCTTCGAGGGGTTTTCACTAATAAGACTCTCTCGTTTCTCTCAACTCCTGTCGCCTTATGGTGCCTGTGAAGGTTTTCACCGAAAAGACTCTCTCATTTTATTTTATTTTTCAGCTGGGGATTGGAGTGCTGCCAATATGACTCTCTCTGTTGGGGATTCTTTTGGCTATCAATTCATTTCCGGTTTATGATCCTCTTCTTTGCTGGGGATCAGAGTGTTGTTCCCGACTTTCGTTTGCATGACTTGGCACTTCTCGGATACTGATCGGGAGGTCTTTTTTGGACATCAATATGGGTTTTCGTGTCTGGCTAAAAGAAAAGGCTATCAAAAATTCAAAAATAACTTTGATGGGTGAAACATTACAACTCTTGGAATCAAACCTCTTTTGAAACTTTAAAACATAACTTCTGCCCCAGTTTTCTTGTTTGGGGGATTTTTATTTTTTGTTACACTATGACCGAGCCGTGAGGCGCCTACGTATCCTTCTTTGAGGAATCAGGTCAAACGTAGTTCCCAATTCCTTTGTTTTTTTTGTGACTTTTCTTTTGTCTTTATTATCATTTTTTTCTCTTTTTTTTTTATTATTTTAATTACTGATTTCAAAAGAGGGATATGAAAGAATGAATAAGGCTCAAAAGGGGAAGCAAAGGTTAAAGTGTTTGGATAGAAGAAAGAATTGCCTCCGTCATTTCATTCTCCGATAAATGCCAACTACAAACAACAATTACAATAAAAAAAATCATATATAATATCTCTTAACTGCGTCCGAATTGATAGCCATGTCAACGCATTTCCCGTCGATATCTGTTAAACATAACGCGCCATTGGACAACACTCTGGTTATAATGAATGGCCCTTGCCAGTTTGGGGCGAACTTGCCCTTTGCTTCAACCTGATGTGGCAGGATTCGTTTCAACACCTGTTGTCGCACCTCAAATTTTCTGGGGCGCACCTTCTTGTTGTAGGCTCTCGCCATTCTCTTTTGATATAATTGGCCATGACACACAACTGCCAATCTCTTTTCATCAATTAGGTTCAACTGCTCCAACCGGGCTTTGACCTACTCGTCATCATCAATCTCAGCCTCAGCGACAATCCGAAGGGATGGAATTTCAACTTCCGCTGGTATTACTGCTTCAGTTCCATATACTAATAAATAAGGAGTTGCCCCTACTGAAGTACGGACAGTGGTGCGATAAACCAACAATGCAAATGGTAATTTTTCATGCCATTGTCTGGATCTTTCTACCATCTTCCTCAGTATCTTCTTGATGTTCTTGTTGGCTGCTTCAACTGCTTCATTTGCCATGGGACGATAAGGTGTGAAATTACGGTGTGTAATCTTAAACTGTTGACATACCTCCTTCATCAAATTGCTGTTAAGATTAGCACCATTATCCGTGATGATCACTTTTGGGACCCCAAATCTACAGATGATATGGGAGTGAACAAAATCCACCACTGCCTTCTTGGTTACCGACTTGAAAGTTTTAGTTTCAACCCACTTAGTGAAATAGTCGATGGTCACCAGAATGAACCTATGACCGTTGATAGCTGTCGGCTCAATAGGTCCAATGACATCCATGCCCCAGGCAACAAATGGCCATGGCGCTGACATTGTATGCAATTTTGTAGGCGGAGAATGAATCAAATCTCCGTGTATCTGACACTGATGGTATTTCCGCACGAAACTGATACAATCACGCTCCATAGTGAGCCAACAATACCCTGCTCGAAGAATCTTCTTTGCCAATACATATCCGCTCATATGTGGCCCACAAACTCCAAAATGTACCTCTGTCATAACCGTTGTGGCTTGACTGGCAACTATACATCTCAGCAATCCCAAATCTGAGGTTCTTTTGTACAACACTCCTCCACTGAGGAAGAATCCATTTGACAATCGCCGAATGGCTCTTTTTTGATCTCCGGTGGCCTGCTCCGGGTATATCCCCATCTTGAGGTACTCTTTGACGTCATAAAACAATGGCTCGCCATCCACTTCTTCCTCTACCATGTTGCGATAAGCATTATCACGAACCTAGATGTACAACGGGTCAACATGAATTTTGTCTGGGTGGTGCAGCATCGATGCTAAAGTGGCCAATGCATCGGCAACCTAATTGTGAACTCTTGGGATGTGTCTGAACTCCACCGATAGAAATCACTTGATCAGATCGTGCAAACATTGTCGATACGGTATGAGCTTCAAATCCCGTGTTTCCCATTCACCCTGAATCTGATGCACCAGGAGGTCCGAGCCTCCCAAGACCAAAACGTCCTGGACATCCATGTCTGCAGCTAGTCGCAGACCTAAAATGCATGCCTCATACTCAGCCATGTTATTGGTACAATAGAAACGCAGCTGAGCTGTAACAGGATAATGATGTCCTGTTTCAGAAATAAGTACCGCTCATATTCCAACACCCTTCGCATTTGCGGCTCCATCAAAGAAAAGCTTCCAACCTGGTTCCTCAGGTAATTCCCACTCATCTATATGCATTACTTCCTCGTCAGGAAAATACGTTCTCAACGGCTCGTATTCTTCGTCAACAGGATTCTCAGCCAAGTTATATGCCAACACTTGGGCCTTTATGGCTGTCCTCGTCACATAGACGATGTCAAACTCCGTGAGTAATATTTGCCATTTTTCTAACCTCCCTGTGGGCATAGGCTTTTGGAAAATATACTTTAGTGGATCCAGGCATGAAATGAGGTAAGTAGTATATGAGGACAAACAATGCTTCAGTTTCTGGGCCACCCAAGTTAGGGCGCAGCATGTCTTCTCGAGTTGAGTGTACTTGACCTCATATACTGTAAACTTCTTGCTGAGATAATATATGTCTTGCTCCTTTCTTTCTGTAATGTCGTATTGCCCCAACACGCAGCCAAACGAATTCTTCAAGACCGTTAGATAAAGAATTAATGGTCTCCTCGGTTCAGGTGGAACCAACACAGGTGGATTTGATAAATATTCTTTGATTTGGTCAAATGCCTCCTGACATTCTGTCGTCCATTCTATCGCAGCATCCTTCTTCAATAGCCGAAAGATGGGTTCATAGGTTGCTGTGAGTTGTGCAATAAATCTGCTGATGTAATTCAACCTTCCCAACAGACTCATTACTTCTGTCTTGTTCTTCGGCGGGGGCAAATCTTGGATAGATTTGATCTTTGACGGGTCCAGTTCAATACCTCGCCGACTGACGATGAATCCCAACAACTTTCCAGATGGAACTCCAAATGCACATTTGGCTGGGTTGAGCTTAATATCATACCTTCGAAGTCTTTGAAAAAACCTCTTTAGGTCTGCTACGTGGTCTTCCTGATGCTTGGATTTTATGATCACATCGTCCACGTACACCTCAATTTCTTTGTGGATCATGTCATGAAACACAGTGGTCATCGCTCTCATGTACGTTGCTCCAGTATTTTTCAAACCAAATGGCATTACCCGGTAGCAATAAGTTCCCCACGGTGTAATGAAGGTTGTCTTTTCCACATCTTCCTCATCCATCAGAATCTGATGATACCCAACATAGCAATCTACAAAAGATCCGATCTCACGTTCGGCACAATTGTCGATCAAGATATGGATGTTGGGTACAGGAAAGTTGTCCTTCGGGCTTGCCCTGTTTAGATTACGGTAATCGACACACACCCTAATCTTCCCATCTTTCTTCGGCACCGATACCACATTAGCCAACCAATCAGGATATCGAGTGACACGAATAACCTTTGCTTGCAGCTGCTTGGTTACTTCCTCTTTAATCTTCACACTCATATCCATTTTTAACTTCCTCAATTTTTGCTTGACGGGAGGGCATGCCAGGTCAGTGGGCAATTTATGAACCACTAAATCTGTGCTTAGCCCCGGCATGTCATCATATGACCATGCAAAAACATCTTTGAACTCAATAAGTATTTTCATCAATTCCTCCCTGATATTTGGTGCAATGTGGATGCTTATTTTAGTTTCTCTGATATCGCCGGCATCCCCTAAATTGATGGTTTCTGTGTCATTTAAGTTGGGATTGGATTTTTCTTCAAACTGGCTTAACTCCATGTTTATCTCCTCGAATGCTTCATCCTCATCGTATTCTGATTTATTATCATAATCGATCTCTTGTATAGTTAGTTCGGAATCAGATTGATCTTTTAGACTAGGTTGAAGATCCGTTGTACATGCCATGTCATTAAGACCAGTATGAAAAGAACTGTTCAGGAAAAAGAAAAGAAAGAAACAAGAATTAAAATAAAAATAAAATAAGGAATGAAGAAGAAACTTTTCATTTTATTGAATTATAGGATAACAAGGCTTCACACTTTGTTGAACAATAATAGAAATAAAAAGGAATCTGGATTACAACCCTGGAATAATCCAGAAAACAGAAAAGGAAAATCAGAGCCAACTACTAGGACTCCCTCCAAGTAGGAAGGGGAGTAGCTGTCCAGTTGTCGACATTGGCTCTAGGCCCCACAAATTGTATGTCTGCCTTACTGGAACCCTCTCCAACTTCTATTGTGTTGACATCAGCAAACATTCTTTCAAATCCCTCATTCAAATCTCCATCTGGCCCGATCAAGGGTCCAAGAACTTCCGGAACCGGCAACTTTCTGCACCCTGCTTTGACAAATGATCTGGACAGGCGTGGGATTGGCTTAGGAAGGACCCAGACTCTTTTCTTCAACTTGCGGGCCCGCTTTACATCTATTGCGGTAGGCTTGAATCCCAACCCAAAAGTATCCAAGTTCTTAGGCAAGGAAACTGGCTGGATCATTCCCTGCAGATCAATCCCCAGACCTTTCCCTGGTACAAACCCACTGTTCAACATCTCTGAGGCTATCATGAAGGTTGCAGCTATGATTCTGGGAAGTGTAAGGCCCCCACCCTCAGGAATTTTGTCTACTGAGACTGCGTCGAAAACCTGATAAACCCATGGGCCCTTGTCATCGTCGGTTTTTATGAAGGGTACAATAGCATCACTGATGGCATGTGTGCCGTCATCCCCGTGTACCATAATCTCTTGTCTATCCCATTCAAATTTGACCATTTGATGCAGTATAGAAGGCACTGCTTTAGCTGTTTGGATCCAGGGTCGTCCCAACAAAAGATTGTACGACACCGCCACATCTAGCACTTGAAATTCCATGGTGAACTCGACTGGACCAATGGTTAATTCCAGTACGATATCACCCACTGTGTCAGTACCGCCCCCATCAAAACCTTGGACGCAGACGTTGTTCTTGTGGATCCTATCATCAGCAACCTTTAGTTTGTTCAGAGTGGCCAAAGGACAGATATTGGCACTTGACCCATTATCAATTAGGGCTCAAATGACCACCGATTCTTCGCATTTTACCGTCAGGTAGAGTGCTCTGTTGTGTTCAGTACCCTCTACCGGTAACTCATCGTCAGAGAATGTCACTTGGTTTACTTCGAAGATTTTGTGCGCTATTTTCTCCAAATGGTTCACTGAGAGCTTGTCTGGGACATAGGCTTCGTTCAGAATCTTCATTAAGGCCTGACAATGATCGCTTGAATGGATTAACAAATATAGCAATGAAATCTGGGTCGGGGTCTTCTTCACTTGCTCTATAATTGAGTAGTCCTGTGCCTTCATCTTTTTCAAAAACTCTTCTGCTTCTTCCTCCGTCACTGGCTTCTTTATCGTTACAGGATTGGCCCTTCTCAATCTGCGGGAACAAAACACCTTCCCGAACGAGTTAGTCCCTGAGTTTCGCATACTTCTTCCACCACCTCCTTTCCCTTATGCATCACTGTCACTTGACTGTAGCTCCACGGCACAGCTTTCTCATTTGTTACCGGCAACTGTGTGACTGGCCTGATAATAACTGGTTCTGCATGGACCCCCTTTACCACCAACACTGGTGTGCTTGATACTCCCTGCAGTACTGCCTTGGCTGACTTTGGCTTCTTCGCAGCAACAGACGAACCTTTCCCCATTACCACAAATGGCTTGTCATCTGCCTTTCCCAACTGTACCACTGCCTTTTCACTGGTCGAATTTTCGTTCGGACTGGCACGAATCATCATTACATTTGTGAGGGTGTTTTAAGTTTCCCTCTTTCGTGCACTATCTCGATCATGTGGGCTTCATGGTGCACCGGTAACGGGTTTTCATTGATGTTGGGTGCCTCTGGTGCATGAACCTCGATTCTATTTGTGTCAATAAGATCTTTTATGGCAGTCTTCAACTTCTAACACTTCTCAGTATCATGCACGAGAGCTCCTGAACAATATTCACAGCTTACTGAATGGTCCAGATTTCTGGGAAGGGGATTTGGCAATTTGGGTTCAACAGGATTTAATAAGCCTATCTGTCTCAACTTGTGGAACAGAGTAGTATAAGTTTCTCCCAACGGAGTGAATGTTCTCGGCTTCTGCATCCTTTCATTCCTGAAAGCCTGATTTCCACGGAAGCTTGGCCCTGAAGGATTCTTGTATGCTCTCGGTGGTGGATATGTGTTTTATGGAGGTGGATATGTGTGTTGGGGAGCCGGCACATGCCATTGTGGACGAGCCGGAGGCTGGGTGTAAGTTTAGGCGTGATAGACAGAGAAATGGGGCTCTTGTGGTGGATAATAGGGCTGTGGAGGGTTGTATTGATTGTGTGGGTAATTTGGGTAATGGGGTCTGGTTTGGTAGCGAGGGGCTGGACCTCTTGATCTGGACTAAGTACCTGTTTCGACTGTTGCGACTTCCTCTCTCTTCTTTTTCCCGAGCGCACCTCCCGTGCCGCTTTGGATAGCCTGAGTTGTGGCCTTGATTGCCGAATAACTCATTATTTTGTTGGACCTGAGTCCCTCTTCAACCATGCCGCCCATTTTTACTACTTCATTAAAAGATTTACCAACTGACGTCACCAGATGACCAAAGTAAGTTGGCTCCAACGTTTGTAAGAAATAGTCCACCATTTCACCTTCCCTTATTGGTGGATCGACTATTGCTGCTTGTTCTCTCCAACGGAATCCAAATTCCCTGAAGCTCTCTCCGGGCTTTTTCTCAAGTTTTAACAGTGTGAGACGGTCAGGGACGATCTCGAGGTTATACTGGAAATGACCTGCAAATGCTTGTGCTAGATCGTCCCAGGTATACCACCTGCTAGGATCCTGCCTCGTGTACTATTCTAATGCGGACCCGCTTAAACTTTGACCGAAATAAGCAATCAGCAACTCATCCTTTCCACATGCCCCTCTCATCTTACTGCAGAAACCTCGTAGATGTGTCATGGGATCACCATGTCCCTCATATAAGTCAAACTTTGGCATCTTAAAACCTGCCGACAATTGAACATCGGGGAATGGACACAGATCTTTGTAGGCCACACTAACTTGGCTACCCAATCCATGCATATTCCTGAAGGATTGCTCCAGGCTTTTCACTTTACGGAACACTTCATCCTGCTCCGGATTCTTAGCTGGCCTCTCAGTTTCTGTTGGGAACTGAAGGTGAGGGGTGTAAGTGTATGGCTCGGGTGCTTTGAAGGTGAGTTCACGAAGATAGTATTGATTGTCTTGAACCTGAAACACTGGTTCATCAGGTGATTTTTGCAATGTGGCGGGTGGAGGTGCCACGAAAACAGGAACAGCTGGTGGAGGAGGGTTTTGTTTGGGTGGTGGAGCTTGGGGATTATAGGAAGTTTCCCTTTGATAGTATTGGGCAATGGGGAAGCTCATTGACGGACCAATGGAAGGGTGTTCCGGAGTCCGAGCTGGTGAAAGGGTAGGAGTAGGGGGAAGTATTGGTGGTGTTTGTCCCTTAGCCCAGGCTAGGTGCATCCCAGCAATCTCTTGTCTCAACCTGTCCACTTCCTCCTTCATCATTTGCATCTCCGTCTTTTCTTCCTCAACACTTCTGTCCGAACCAGACATACTTTCCGGAATGGGCCCTTTTGATCTTGTATGGTAATGGTAATCTGCCAGAACGTTCTAACGAGCTAACTGTTTTGAAATCTCTTTCTCTGGTATAAACAACAAACTTGTTAGCGTTAGAGTTTAACACATATTGCACTTTCATATTGGGGAATGCAATGTTCCTAGGCAGTTTAACCGTTTCTAACATGTTTTTGCTTTGACTGCATATGTCATTCCAGCTTATGTCCTTTTATTCACTTTGCCTCTTCTTTTTATCTTTTAGTGGTGGTCGAATCTTATGTGGATTACCTACGTATCATGTCCCCGCATGAATCAGACCGGGCGTAGTTCTGCCATAACTAAAATAAAGACACAATTTTGCATTTTATTACCAAAATATGCTATTACAAGCTATCATTTGAAAAAGAAACGAACGAAATACAAACTCTACACTATTAACATTGTTTGATATGAAAAGAGAACAGAGGGGTAGACAACAGACTCTTAAAAACAAACAAGTGCAGACTTGAACTAGGGATACATTAAAGCCTTGAATTTTGGTGCCCGCGAGGCATCGTTCGGCCTTTCCGCGGGTTTTGGTGCCAGGCCTCTTTGCAAGCTTTTTAATTCCTCCATGATCCGGTTGACATAACCCATGACTAAAGCAAAAAGGGTATCACGGGGCATTTCTTCACATGTTAGGCACTTCGTGGTGATGTAGCGCCCAATCTCATCGATCCTACCCCTGATTCTATCCCTTTCTATGCACAGCTGTTCTATTCATTGATTCTGTAGTCCCAATACTTGAGTGTTGTCAATGAGCTGATCTTGGAACCTCTCCATTTGTTCTTCCATTCGGGCTATTGAATCATAGCAGCACTCCCTGTCTGTTCTAGCATCTCGGGCTTGTTTAAGGACCCGATCTCTAAGAGTGGAATTTGTTTCTCTCAATATTGCAATGCTCCCTTCATAATCCCTTCTCACTTGCCATAGGTGCTTTTTCCGCGTTGCCGCACCTTTTGACCATCTGGCCCGTATTCTTGCTATGCTAGCCTCAAATCTTTCCAAGTCTTTTCGGCTTTCAATGACCTGATTCCATAACCCTGCTATCAACCTTTTATCGGTCTGGCTCCTCCGTCGGTTGTCGGCATCCATTATGACTTGTCGGTTTTGAGCTCTAAGGGAGTCATTCTCTTGGGCTGATTTCTTTCTGTCCCCTTCATTGGCTGCGATCTGAACTTCTTTTTCAAACTGAAGATCTATGACCTGCTGTTTCAGTTTGCCTATTGTGGCCATGTATTCTTTTTCCTTTGCCAACCAGTCCCAATGCTCTTGTGAGGACTTGGCCAATTCTTGAAGGTGAGGTTTTTTAGCCGGCCTTCCAGACGACATTTCCCCTTTGTACCAAGCCTGATATCCGGGTGAAACTTCCCCTCTTGCCTGATTCAGTACACAAGTATTTGCCTCTAAGTATTGATATTGGCTCCAAATCTGGTGGACCCTTGCTTCAGGAAACTGGCCATCGGAACTGATCTCAATCACTTGGGTGCTTAGATCCTCATCTTTCGGCACTATCTGACACCTCCCAAGTTGCCTCAAAACCCGATACGGCGCATAAGGTTGAATGCTCTTAAGTCCCATCAAGAGAAAATGGGGCCTAGCTGCTGGCATGTATATGACTTCGTCGATCGGTAACCATCCCAGTGTCCACTGTATTTGATTGGCGTTGAAGGTCCGAAAATATGAGGTCCATGCCGAGACTCCTTCAGGTAGGCGGACCTCATTAATTCTGGTGTAGAATTCCTCTATGCAGGTTTTCTCAGAAGATCCATGGCTCAGGAACTGGGCTCGATAACATAGGTGTTCGGTCATCCACATTTGCAATAACAAGTTACACCCTTCGAAAAAGTTCCCTCCGGCTTTGCATGTTTAGCCTAGGATATGTAGGAAACCTTTGAAGCAAAGGTTCGGTCAAATCTTTTTCAAAAAAATGCTTCACACGGAGTACTCGGATGGGCAAAAATCGCTCGCTTTATCTTTGCACGAAAACCCTTCGTGTCTTCGGGCAAAGAGGGGCAGCTGTAAGCACGTGATTTTTGCCCTATATGAGAATTACTCCCAAAAAATTCAAAAATAAAATAATTTTTCTTGGTGTGCAATTTTTGTGATATTTTGTGTAACTATTTGTATGTTTGTCTATGCATGTTTATTTGTTAAATTAATAAAAAATACAAAAATAGGCATCTTTTGCATTTTTAGCATTTAATGTCCAAATGAACAATTTTATGCTTAATTATTACTTAATTGTGCGTTAATTGTTATTGGAAGTTAATTTGCGCTTTTATAACTTAATTTAGTTCTTAATAATAATTTAAGTACTTTTATAATTTAGTTTTAGAAAAATAAAAGAAGAAAAGAGAACAAAAATACAAAGAAAAATCGGATTGGGCCACTTCTTCAATTTCAAACCACAGGCCCAAATAATTGCCCAACTTTCCCCATGACCCGGTCCACTTCAAACCGGGTCGACCCGGTCCGCTCCATTAACCCAACACCCCTTCTTCATTTTTGTCCAACACAAAACAAAACCAAAAAAATAAAAAATAAAAAGTGAATTATCACTATTAATAGTTTTATTTTTTGTTTTTTTTATATATAAAAAAATCCGAAAATATTTTATTTTATTTATTATTTTTATTTTAAAAAATATATATATATAGTAATTTCGGAAATGATTTTAAAAAAATAAAAAATAAAAAAATAAAAAAAAGTAAAAGAATGTAGAAAATTTAAAAAAAGTAAAAAGTTTTAAAAAATTTAAAAGTAAAATAAGGTTGGAATTAAAAAATAAATATAAAGGTATCTGAAAATTTAAAAAATTTAAAGTAATTGAAAGTAGCATTTTTAAAAGAAAAAGAAAAGATAGTGGTTTGTTTTTTAAAGAAAAGTTAAATAAAGTGAGATTCTCTTTTAAAAAAATAAAAAGTGGGATTTTAAATAAGATAAAGTAATTAAAGTTGGAATTTTAAAAATAAAAGTAAATAAAGGTGGGATTTATTTTTCTAAAAAAATAAAAGCAATTTGTAAGTGGGATTTCTTTTAATTAAAAAAATAAAAAAATAATAAAAAAACAAATCTGAAAATTTCGAAAATTTTGCTATAAATAGAATAGAAAATTTAGGAAGAAGGGTGGAAAAAAAGAGAGGAAAAACTAGATAGAGAGAAGAAAAAAAGAGGGGGCGGAGTGAGAAGTATACACCCGATATACATTCTGGATACACTGAATATACAGGGGCAGAATTCATTTTGGAGAGTTTTGAAGTTGAAAAAGAATAGTTACTGTTTCATTGCCTCGCTTAAGATCTGAAATAGTCAGAACCTTCCTGCCTTTTACTTCTTCTCTATACTTGGAGTCGTTTATAGTCTCCTGGGTTTTCTACTATTCCTACTGTTACTGGTCTATTCCTGTGTTGCTGGACTGTCGTTGTTGTGCTACATTGTTACTACTGTTGCTGCTTCTCAGCTTCATCTTCTCTTGTTTTCCAATACCAGGTACACGAATGTAATACTAGTTATTGCAAGCTAAAAATGTGGAAGCATGAATACATATGAAGAATCGAATTTTGAAGTTTTAATTTCGCTTTTTCTCTGTTCCTTTTATTGATTGTATTTAGGCTATTTTATGTATTATTGAATAATAATTGGAATAAGAGAAAATAACATAAGTTAGTCTTTAATGAATCGGCTTGGCAAAACGGGTTAATTCACTAGCTATGAAGGTTCTAAGATTATCAACAGTAGGTTAATTGTGAACAAGTACTTAAATTTAGCTAAGGCATGAATTTGAACTAAATTTCGTGAATTAGGTATTAAGGCATGATTTGAGTTCAAACAAAATTAGAAGAACGTTTAAGTCTAATAAACTTTCTATTAAGCTTTAGTAATTATGGTTAAATCCAGTTTCAAATGGTTGTGAATAATTAATTCCAATAGTTTTTTTTATATATAACAATGCGAGCTTCAATCTAACTATATTTGATTCTTTTGAATATTAGTTGTCAAATTTTTATTTTATTTATAATTTCGAATTTTTTTAGTAAAATTCTTGTTCATCAATATTTGTATTAATATAGCAATTAGTATGCCATGCTTTCTTAAATAAAAAAAAAGCTCGTAATTAATTAGGATTTTCTTTATTTATTTTAGAGACTAATTTTAATAGAAAAGATGTAGTCGCTTTAGGATTTGTCCATTTAAAATAAATGAGATGAGTCTCGCCTAGTAAAATATATAGATTGCGGGGCCCTCACAAATGTATGTGTTAATTACTTAGAACTCGGGATCGGCCGCTTAGCGAACTTCACGGCCTTTTCTCAAAATAACCCTGCGCTAGTCGCTTTAGGCGCGTATTTAATAATGTTATCTCCTTAAACTCGGGTGCACATTTATGTGACCCAAATCCAAATCTCAACGAAATCGAAATGTGTCTCTAATCACGGGTACATTGATTGTGACGTGGTCTGAGATGTATTTCCATGACATTGCAAATTCTTTTTAATAATGAATGAGACGAGCCTCGACAAACAAAAAATGCACAAGCTGCGGGGCCCTCTAAATGTATATATTAAAATACTTAGAATTCGAGGACAGGCCGTTTAGCGAATTTTACGGCCTTCCCCAAAATAACAAGACGCTAGTTGCTTTAGGCGCGCCTTTAATAATTTATTTTCCTTAACTCGGGTGCACATTTATGTGACCCAAATCCAAATCTCAACCGAGTCGAGATATGCCAAACAACTACGGGTGCATTGATGTAACGTGGTTCGAGATATGTTTCCACGACGTTGCAATTCTCGTAAAATAATAACAATAAGTAAGAAAGCGGTAAAAAGATAAAATTTTGCACATAAGTTCATATTTGTATAAAATCAGATAATCAAGCCGAATATAACAGTTGAGCGACCGTGCTAGAACCACGGAACTCGGGAATGCCTAACACCTTCTCCCGGGTTAACAGAATTCCTTATCCGGATTTCTGGTGCGCAGACTGTAATATGGAGTCATTCTTTTCCTCGATTCGGGATTAAAATTGGTGACTTGGGACACCCTAAATCTCCCAAGTGGCGACTCTGAAATAAATAAACGAATCCCGTTTCGATTGTCCTTTAATTGGAAAAAACTCCCTTGCACCCTCGCGGGTGCGGAAAAAGGAGGTGTGACAGCTCTGGCGACTCTGCTGGGGAATACTTTGACCCAGAACCACTGGTTCAGGGTTAGAAATTCGAGCTTAGATAAATTGTTATATTTGGCTTTATCTGATTTTTACATGTTTTGAGCCTAATGTGCTAAATGTTGCCTTTACCGCTTTGATATTATCTGAACTGTATATAAACTGTGCCGAAACCTACTCTTCTTACCTCCGGGGATGTGCTTACTGGTTAAGACTCCCTATTCTGTTAGTGTCATACCCTAAATAAAAGAGGCTCGGAAAGTTTCTAAGCCGGTTGGCCTTTTGGTTCCCGGACAGGAGCTCCTTCCTCAACTCGAGTGGTCCGCTCGGGTACACTGTCTAGAACACCGACCCAGGTTTTGAACATAGAATAACGTGACTTCATGCCGGATCCCTAGTAGGAACGCTTATTTGCATCACGTTGCATTTGACTTAGGGGACTCAACACAGGGGTTGGGTCCGTCTAGGACTAGCAACCTGATATGAAAAGGCCATCCTGATGCATCCTATTTGTTTTCCGTGCATTTATTTGTCTCGTGCCCGCATGCTGACCGGTGTTTGAATATTATGAATATTGTGAAATTGAAAAAAAGGAAATAGCGGTTAGGGAATTGATTGTTTATTTTTGAAAAAACCCAATACCCAAATACTGTCAAAACTCTGCCGAAATTTTGGAAAGAAAAAAAAACGTCTTATTAGTTTGTTTTATTAAAAGCAAAGGAAAAATAGAAAAAACAAATCGTTGTTCTGTTTTGTTTTTCAAAAAAAAAAATATATAGAAATATATAGTTTGTCTTGTCATAAAAATAAAAATTAAAAAGAGTCTTACTTTTTTAAAATGGGTTTTTTATGAAAATTCAAATAATAATAATAATAATAAAAAAAAAGAGTCTTTCATTATTTGTCACAAATATATACATGTATATATATATATATATATATATATCCAAAAGTTTTTATTTCCAAAAAATATATATATGTCTTTATTTGTTGCAAAAATATTTGTCTTGCCAAAAAGTCTAGAAAGGTTTTTAGACCCCCAATTTTCAAAAACAAAAAAAAAATCCAAAAATATTTTCCATTATTAACTTCTTTAGAAAGTCTTTTAACTATTTTTTTTAAAAAAAAATGTATAATAAGATAGAAAAAAATCCGAAAATATTTTTCTTCTTTCAAAATTGAAAAGAAAATTCAAAATTCAAAAAAAAAATATTTTTTAGAAGCACTTCTTTTATTAAAGGTAAAATTTCGAAAAATATTTTCTTCTTCCTTTAGAATAAGAAAAAAAACAAATGGAAATTAAAAAAAATATATATATATATCTTAGAAGTCTTTCTTTTAAAAAGAAAATCAATCAAAAATATTTCCTTTCTCCTTTTAAAGTAGTTCTTTCACAAATTCAAAAAAGGAAGTTAGTTCATCTACTTATTCTTGATTGCCCGAACTACGCGGGTTTGATTCTCACCGGATGTGAGATACGTAGGCAACCCCCGCCGGGTCCAACCTCCCATTTTTTTGAAAATTAATAAAGTAGCAAAAACGCCAAAAGTGTATTTTTCTTTCATAGGGTCGGGTGACGCCATTTATATCAAAAACAGCCAAATGTTCCCAAAAGGAACCCGGAAGGCTGCCTTTGTACAAACGGCCACCTCTTGTTTTTTCACACAACCTTAAAAATCTTCGTCCCTGAAGTGCTGAGAGGTCGTGTTCAGAAATCCTCTTGAGGAAAGTGAGCATATGTTTTTTTGTTTTGATCAAAATAAGTTTTGTTTGTTAAAATCTTATTAATAAATGTGCAGAATGAGCACGACTCCAAATGAACCCTTTGCAATCATGAATAAAATTTCCCTCCAATTGCGGCTTTGGTGGAATGATTTAGGCAAAGAAGGGCATGACGAAATCAAGAAATATCTGAAAGGCCTCCCGAGTTTGTTGGATATCAGGCCACGGGGAGATATCATAAGGGTACTAGTTCCTCACTGGGATCCTGCGCACAATGTCTTCCACTTCTCGGACTTTGAACTTACCCCAACTTTAGAAGAAATAGCAGGGTATATCGGCAGTGCTGAGGCTCCATTGAGGCATAAATACCTGGTTGCTCCAAGAGCTGTGGCAGTACACCGGTTTCTGGACTCATTAAAGATAGTCAGAACAATTCGTAACCCTGACTTGGCAAAAGGTTTTTGCACTGTGAGTTTCATATACCAAAGATATGGTCACATAGGAGGATTCGACAAACCAGAAAACCAGTTGTGCAGCAAAAGTAACCGTCGAAAGTGGGATGAACATAGACGGGTTGCTTTTATGATAACTTTCTTAGGGCTCTTAGTGTTCCCAAGAAAAGACGGGAATATCGACATAAAGATAGCGGGGGTCGTCAGTACTTTGCTCCCACAGAAAGATAGCACGCTGGCGCCCATGATTGTATCCGATATATTCCGGGCTCTCACGTCCTGCAAGGCCGGAGGAAACTTTTTCGAAGGTTGCAACTTGTTGTTGCAAATGTGGATGACTGAACACCTATGTCACCGAGCTCAGTTTTTGGTCACTTGGTGACAACAGTCGGAAAATCCTTCAACGAGGTAGTGAAGATAGGGGTCATGATAGAAGAGGGTCTGAGGTCTGACAAAATCCTGAATTACTCGGCACTCAAGGCTACGACCCAGGCTATTCAGAGCGGCACGGGAGGTGCGTTGGGAAGAAGAAAGAAAGAAGAAATTGCCACGATTGAGGCAAGCAGTTGGGCCAGGTCTGGCAAACCCCACTACAATCAACCTAGGCCCCACGGGCCAAACTACCCATACAGCCTACCACAACACTACTATCCACACCGAGAACCACATTTCTCCATACACCAAGCCCAGACATACACTCAGCCTCCGGTTCGCCCGCAATGGCGCGCGCCGGCTCCCCAGAACACATATGCACCACCCCAAAACACCTATCCTCCACCAAGGGCATATAGAAACCCTCCAGGGGCAGGCTTTCGGGGAAATCCAGATGCTAGGAATGACAGGCTGCGGAAGCACAGAACTTTCACAGAGTTGGGAGAAACCTACACCATTTTGTTCCACAAATTGAGGCAGTTGGGTTTGGTTAGTCCTGTCCAGACTCGAGAACCAAATCCCCTACCCTAGAATTTGGACCGATCAATAAGTTGTGAGTACTGCTCAGGGATGCTGGGGCATGATACCGAAAAGTGTTGGAAATTAAGGCATGCCATACAGGATCTTATTGATACCAATAAGATCGAGGTCCAGACATCGGAAGCTCCTAACATCAACCAGAACCCATTGCCAGCGCACCACGAGACTCACATGATTGAGTTGGTGTATGAGGGAGGAGAATTGAGAAAACCCTCACAAACAGTGATGATGATCCGGGCCGCTCCAAAAGAAGGACCGACCAGTGGAGGAACAGGGGTACAGTCCCAGGGAGAAGGCGTCAAGCCGGTAGTGATATTGGGGAAGAGACCATCTGCCATAACAAGCAAACCCGGGCCAAACAAGTTGGTAATATCAGGGACTCCGCCCACACCTGCAGTTGTGTTAAAAGGGGTATACAGGGAACTGGTCACAATAAAGCCCGCAGTTCAGTTGCCGATGGTTGATAGTAAGGCTGTGCCTTGGAAATACGAGAGGGCAGTGGTGATGTACAAAGGAAAACAAGTGGAGGAAGTTAGTTGTGAAGCGCAAGGACTGACTCGATCAGGTCGGTGTTTTGCTCCGGTGGAGCTAAGAAGAACCAACCCCGCTACAACCAAGAAACCTATGTCCGAAGAAGAGGCTGAGGAGTTCTTGAGGAAGATGAAAGTGCAAGACTACTCCGTGGTCGAGCAGCTGAGGAAAACACCAGCACAGATCTCGCTGCTATCATTACTGATCCATTCTGAGGAACATCTCCGGGCCCTGATGAAAATACTGAACGAAGCTCATGTACCCAATGAGATTTCTGTAAACCACCTGGAAACCATTGCCAACAAGATTTTCGAAGTGAACAGGGTAACGTTCTCAGATGATGATCTGCCAGTGGAAGGTACGGAGCATAATAAAGCTCTCTATCTGACTGTCAAATGTGAAAACGCGGTAGTTACTCGGGTATTAGTGGATAACGGGTCAAGTGCCAATATTTGTCCATTATCCACCCTGAACCAGTTAAAGATCGACCACAGAAGAATCCACAAGAATAGCATTTGTGTCCGAGGATTTGACGGAAATGGAACAGCTACTGTAGGGGATGTTGTACTTGAATTGACCATCGGTCCTGTCCTGTTCACCATGGAGTTCCAGGTATTAGATGCCACAGTATCTTATAACCTTCTGTTAGGACGACCATGGATTCATGCAGCCAAAGCAGTGCCCTCCACCCTACATCAGATGGTGAAGTTCGAGTGGGATAGGCAGGAGGTCGTACTATACGGCGAGGACACGACATGCACCATGGGTGGCGCCATTGTGCCCTTCATAGAGACCTATGATGACAAAGGTCCTTGGGTCTACCAGATTTTCGATACAGTGTCGGCAAACAAAATTTCTGAAGGAGAAATCATCCCGCACCCTAGGGTAGCCGCCGCGACAGTCATGATGGTCTCGGAAATGCTGGGTAATGGATTTGTGCCGGGAAAGGGCCTGGGAGTCGAGCTTCAGGGGATTGTCCAACCTGTCTCCCTGCCTAAAAATCTAGAAACTTTCGGATTGGGGTTCAAACCAACCGCAGCAGATGTAAAGCAAGCGCGGAAAATGAAGAAGAAAGTCTGGTATCTTCCCAAACCCGTGCCACGTCTCTCAAGATCTTTTGTCAGAGCAAGCGCCAAAAGGCCACCGGTCCCAAAGATTCTAGGACCATTGATTGGTATGGATGGGGACCTGAATCAGAGTTTCGAGCGGCTATTCGCTGATGTCAGTATGGTAGAAGCTGGAGAAGGTTCCAGCAGAGCAGAGATACAGTTTGTGGGGCCTGAGGCCAAAACCAACAATTGGACAGTTACTCCTCTTCCTGTCCGAGGGGAGTCTTGGTAGTAGGCTTTGATTTATGTTTTGTTTGTTTTGTTTTGTTCGGATTATTCCAGGGTGTAATCCAAATTTTACTTTTGTTTTGTAAAAGTGTGAACCCTTTTATCCCGCAAGTTTAATAAAGTTCTCTTCTTTTGTCCCATTTTAATTTTGTTTTGTTCTTTTTCTTTCTGAACAGTTCTCTTTTTACTGGTTCTAATGACATGGCATGCACAGCGGATCTTCGACCTAGTCTAATAAATCAATCTGAATCCGACTCAATGAAGGCAAGAGGTCGTTTGTGACGATGAATCTGAATATGACGAAGATAATGCCTTCGAAGAGATAAACCGAGAACTGTGCCAATTTGAAGAAAAACCCAAACCTAACCTAAATGACACTGAGGCTGTGAATCTAGGAGACGCTGATAATGTCCGAGAAACCAAAATCAGCATCCATATTGAGCCGAATGTCAGGGAAGAATTGATCAAAACCCTCGTGGAATTCAAAGATGTTTTTGCATGGTCATACGACGATATGCCGGGATTAAGCACCAATCTAGTGGTTCACAAATTGCCCACTGACCCGGCATACCCTCCGGTCAAGCAAAAGCTAAGGAAATTTAAAACAGAAATGAGTGTAAAGATCAAAGAAGAGGTGATTAAACAGTTGCAGGCGAAGGTCATTCGGGTCACTCGATATCCCGAGTGGTTGGCCAATGTGGTACCAGTTCCAAAGAAGGATGGAAAAATCAGGGTGTGCGTCGACTACCGCAACCTCAACAAAGCAAGTCCCAAGGACAATTTTCCGTTGCCCAACATTCATATCCTGATCGATAATTGCGCTGGGCGCGAGATCGGATCCTTTGTGGATTGCTATGCGGGATATCATCAGATCCTAATGGACGAGGAAGATGCGGAAAAGACAGCATTTATCACGCCATGGGGAACTTACTGCTATCGGGTAATGCCGTTCGGACTGAAGAATGCCGGGGCAACGTACATGCGAGCAATGACTGTTGTGTTTCACGACATGATACACAAAGAAATTGAGGTGTACGTAGATGATGTGATCATAAAGTCTTGGCGTCAGGAAGACCATATAGCAGACCTAAGGAGATTCTTCCAAAGACTCCGAAGGTATGATATCAAGCTTAACCCGGCCAAATGCGCATTCGGGGTTCCGTCAGGAAAGCTGTTAGGATTCATCGTCAGTCGACGGGGGATTGAGTTAGACCCATCCAAAATCGAATCCATCCGAGATTTGCCACCGCCAAAGAACAAAACAGAGGTAATGAGTTTGCTGGGTAGACTCAATTACATCAGCAGGTTCATCGCTCAACTCACAGCAACTTGTGAGCCCATATTTCGGCTGCTGAGAAAGGATGCTGCGGTAAGTTGGACGGCAGAGTGTCAAGAGGCTTTCGACCAAATCAAAGGGTATCTGTCTAATCCACCCGTATTGGTCCCGCCTAAGCCAGGGAAGCCCTTGATTCTTTATCTGACGGTCCTGGAAAATTCATTTGGTTGTGTACTAGGGCAACATGATGACACAGGAAGGAAGGAGCAGGCCATCTACTATCTTAGCAAGAAATTCACAGTATATGAAGTCAAGTACACTCAACTCGAGAAAACATGCTGCGCCCTAACTTGGGTAGCTCAGAAGTTGAAACACTACCTGTCCTCGTATACTACTTATCTCATATCCCGTTTGGACCCATTGAAGTATATCTTTCAGAAACCTATGCCCACAGGAAGGTTGGCCAAATGGCAAATTCTGCTCACAGAGTTTGATATTGTCTATGTGACCAGGACAGCCATGAAAGCCCAGGCGCTGGCCGACCATTTGGCAGAGAATCCAGTTGATGAAAAATACGAGCCTTTAAGAACATATTTTCCCGACGAAGAGGTAATGCATACAAATGAGCTGGAGTTACCCGAGGAACCAGGTTGGAAGCTTTTCTTCGATGGAGCTGCAAACGCGAAAGGGGTTGGAATAGGAGCAGTACTCATTTCTGAAACAGGACGCCATTACCCTGTTACGGCTCAACTACGCTTCTATTGCACCAACAATATGGCTGAGTATGAAGCTTGCATTTTGGGTCTGTGATTGGCTGCGGACATGGATGTCCAAGACGTTTTGGTCTTGGGAGACTCGGACCTCTTGGTACATCAGATTCAGGGTGAATGGGAAACACGGGATCTGAAACTCATACCCTATCGACAATGCTTGCACGATTTGAGCAAGCGATTTCGATCGGTGAAATTCAAACATATCCCGAGAATTCATAACGAGGTAGCGGATGCATTGGCCACCTTAGCATCAATGTTGCACCACCCTGACAAAATGTATGTTGATCCTTTGCACATCCAGGTCCGTGATCAGCACGCTTATTGCAACGCCGTAGAAAAGGAGGCAGATGGTGAGCCCTGGTTTCATTATATTAAGGAATACCTCAGAATGGGGATATATCCGGAACAGGCCACTAGAGACCAAAAAAGAGCCCTTCGGCGTTTGTCGAATGGTTTCTTCCTCAGCGGAGGAGTTTTGTACAAAAGAACCCCGGATTTGGGATTGTTGAGATGTATAGATGCCGGTCAAGCCATGACGGTTATGGCAGAGGTACATGCTGGAGTTTACGGGCCACATATGAGCGGATATGTATTGGCAAGGAAGATCCTCAGGGCAGGGTATCATTGGCTCACCATGGAACACGACTGTATCACTTTCGTAAGGAAATGCCATCAGTGTCAGATACATGGAGATCTGATTCATTCTCCGCCAACAGAGTTACATACGATGTCAGCACCCTGGCCGTTTGTGGCATGGGGCATGGATGTCATTGGACCTATCGAGCCAGCAGCGTCCAACGGTCATAGGTTCATTTTCGTAACCATTGACTACTTCACCAAATGGGTTGAGGCTAAAACCTTCAAGTCGGTAACTAAAAAGGCGGTGGTGGATTTTGTGCACTCCCATATTATCTGCAGATTTGGGATCCCAAAAGTAATCATCACGGATAACGGTGCGAATCTTACCAGCAACCTGATGAGAGAGGTATGCCAACAATTCAAGATTACACACCGCAATTCCACCCCATATCATCCCAAGGCGAATGGAGCGGTCGAAGCAGCCAATAAAAACATCAAGAAGATACTGCGAAAGATGGTGGAAGGATCTAGACAATGGTACGAGAGATTACCCTTTGCTCTGTTGGGTTATTGCACTACCGTCCGGGCCTCCATAGGTGCAACTCCTTATTTGTTGGTGTATGGAACTGAGGCCGTAATACCGGCGGAGGTCGAAATTCCGTCCCTCTGGATTGTCGCTGAAACCGAGATTGATGATGATGAATGGGTCAGAGCTCGATTGGAACAATTGAGCTTGATAGATGAGAAAAGATTGGCAGCAGTGTGCCATGGTCAGCTGTATCAGAAGAGAATGGCGAGAACATACAATAAAAAGGTACGCCCCAGGAAGTTTGAAGTAGGGCAGCAGGTGTTAAAGAAGATCCTCCCGCATCAGGTCGAGGCAAAAGGCAAGTTCGCCCCAAATTGGCAAGGGCCTTATATTGTGACCAGAGTGTTGTCCAACGGTGCTGTGTGTTTGACAGATATCGAGGGGAGATGTGTCGACATGGCTATCAATTCTGATGCAGTCAAGAGATATTATGCGTAATTTCTTTAATTATGGCAATTATCGGTTCGTTTGTTTGTACTTGGTGCTTATTGGATAATGAAATGACAGAGGCAGTTCTTTCTTCTATCCAAACACTTTTAACCCTTGTTTCCCCCTTTTGAGCCTTAAGTTATTCTTTCATACCCCTCTTTTGGAATCACTAATGGAAAAGATATGAAAGAAAAAAAAAAAAAGAGAAAAAATCATTAAAGGAAAATGAAAAAAAAGAAGGAGAAAGAAAAGAAAAAGAAGATAAAAATCATAAGAAATACAAAACCGTGGGAACTACGTTTGACCTGATTCCTCGAAGAGGATACGTAGGCGCCTCACGGCTCGGTCATAGTGTGCATAATGTCCATAAGTATGCATAATAGGCACAGTGTGCATAACGCACGTAGCTCAACCTAGAGTAAAAATAAAATCCCCCAAGCAAGAAAACTGGGGCAGAGGTTATGTTTTAAAAATTCCAACAAAGGTTAGATTCCAAAAGTTGTAGCAGATCACCCATCAAATTATTTCATTTTGATAGCCTTGCTTTAGCCCCACACCAAAACCAACATCGACGTCCAAAAGACCTCCCGATCAATATCCAAGAGGTGCCAAGTCATGCAAATAAAGCCGAGAATAATACGCCGATCCCCAGCAAAGAAGAGGATCATGAAATTGGAAATGAATTGATAGTCCAAAGGGATCTCCAGAAGAGAGAGTCACATCGACAACACCCCGATTCCTCGATGAAGAAATAAAATGAGAGAGTCTTATCGGTGAAAACCTTCATAGGCACCGAAAGGCGACATAAGATGAGAGATATAAAATGAGAGAGTCTTATCGGTGAAAACCTTCACAGGCACCATAAGGCGCCGGGAGTTGAGAGAAAAGAGAGAGTCTCATTAGTGAAAACCCCTCGAAGGGCACTATGAGGCGACAAGACAGATCAACAAAAGGGTCCACATTCGCAAAGAAATGGACACTCATTTATCCCCAGCAAGTAAGACCATCGGGCAAGTTGATTAATACAAATAGACTGGGTCGGGAATCTATGGTGCACGTCATGATCACGGGGACCAGTCATGTCATCCAGATAAGTTCTTCTGAATTTCTTTTCCCGCCAAGTATTGGTTCAGAAAGATTTTCTCCTTTTCTATCTTTTTATTTTCTCTTTCTAAAAATTTGTCTTGAAAAGGATTTTTTAAAGCTTACTACCAGAGACCGAAGAGGGATTCATCCGATGCAGGGTAACCCCAACAGTCCTAAAGGCTAGCCCCAGGCAATGCAATGTTGTGCCCTGCAGTTTTGGAGGAAGTAAACTCCTAAAGGGAGTGTTTCCGGGAGTAAAAGCAGACTCCCACGGCATGTACTGTAAAGAGAAAGCAGAAAAGGGGATAAATTGAAAACCAATCCCCAGCAGGCCGGAAACCCCCAGCAAGCAACTTTGTCCACCAACCAGTTATGGGGGCACAGAGCAAGAAAAGGGAAAGAGAGGAAAAATCATCCACCGGAAAGGCACCTCCTCCCACCATGATTAAAACTAACTAAATACTTTTGTCTGTTGCAGGAAAGCGAAGGATTGATGATGGTAGCAGGACGCGATGCCAGGGAAATCACCAAAACCGGGGCAGAAAATTTTCTGCCGATTGTCAAAAAATTTCTCGGAAGAACGAGGAAACAATTTTAATACTTTTCAGTTCTAGGTCGCCCACCAGTAAAATGCGGGAATACTTTCAGTTCTAGGTCGCCCACCAGTAAAATGCGGGAATACTTTTCAGCTCTAGGTCGCCCACCAGAAAAATGCGGGAATACTTTCAGTTCTAGGTCGCCCACCAGTAAAATGCGGGAATACTTTTCAGTTCTAGGTCGCCCACCAGTAAAATGCGGGAATACTTTCAGTTCTAGGTCGCCCACCAGTAAAATGCGGGAATACTTTTCAGTTCTAGGTCGCCCACCAGTAAAATGCGGGAATACTTTCAGTTCTAGGTCGCCCACCAGTAAAATGCGGGAATACTTTTCAGCTCTAGGTCGCCCACCAGTAAAATGCGGGAATACTTTTCAGCTCTAGGTCGCCCACCAGTAAAATGCGGGAATACTTTTCAGCTCTAGGTCGCCCACCAGTAAAATGCGGGAATACTTTCAGTTCTAGGTCGCCCACCAGTAAAATGCGGGAATACTTTTCAGTTCTAGGTCGCCCACCAGTAAAATGCGGGAATACTTTCAGTTCTAGGTCGCCCACCAGTAAAATGCGGGAATACTTTTCAGCTCTAGGTCGCCCACCAGTAAAATGCGGGAATACTTTCAGTTCTAGGTCGCCCACCAGTAAAATGCGGGAATATTTTTCAGTTCTAGGTCGCCCACCAGTAAAATGCGGGAATACTTTTCAGTTCTAGGTCGCCCACCAGTAAAATGCGGGAATACTTTTCAGCTCTAGGTCGCCCACCAGTAAAATGCGGGAATACTTTTCAGTTCTAGGTCGCCCACCAGTAAAATGCGGGAATACTTTTCAGCTCTAGGTCGCCCACCAGTAAAATGCGGGAATACTTTCAGTTCTAGGTCGCCCACCAGTAAAATGCGGGAATATTTTTCAGTTCTAGGTCGCCCACCAGTAAAATGCGGGAATACTTTTCAGCTCTAGGTCGCCCACCAGTAAAATGCGGGAATACTTTCAGTTCTAGGTCGCCCACCAGTATAATGCGGGAATACATTTTCTGTCTCTTCATTTCTATTCTAGGTCGCCCACCAGTATAATGCGGGAATACATTTCTGTCTTTTCATTTCTGTTCTAGGTCGCCCACCAGTATAATGCGGGCATACATTTCATATTTTTGCATTCAGGCACCCACCTGTATAACAAGAGGAATACTTTTGAGTCTTATACTGCAAATCTTGAAATCAGTAACCCACCGGAAGGTAGAAGGTTACAACAGGAATCCCCAGCAGGAAACAATAAAAATCCCCAGCACCGGAAAGCAGAAAGTTGCAACAAGAGGTCCCAACACAAGTTCAAGCGCATGAGTCAAAAGGAAGAAAAGACGCGTCTTGAAAGAAGCGGCCTGTGAACATTAAATTATGCCCAGCATAACAGATCTGATGAAGAGAGCCGTACCCCCAGAGGAACCGCCAAAAAGCTTAATGAAGGAAGTCATGTCCCCAACGGACCGAACAAAATGATGAAAACTGGTATTCAGAAAAGCAAAGGGCCAGTGTCATCCCCAAATTCACGGAAGAAAAGCACCGGAGGAAACACAAGCCGACAAGAAAGGAAGGCAACAAGAACAAGTTGCAGTCTAGCCTAGCTTCTTGTTTTCTTTTAAGCACGGTGTAACAAAGAGATCGGTAAGCAGTGGTAATAGCATGCAACAACAGTAACATTGCAGTCCCACGGTAGTCCCAGCTACCAAAACTTCCCGAACTACATTGACCTGATTCCTGTTTAGCCCAGGATATGTAGGAAACCTTTGAAGCAAAGGTTCGGTCAAATCTTTTTCAAAATAAAAAAATAAAAAAAAATGCTTCACACCGGAGTACTCGGATGGGCAAAAATCGCTCGCTTTATCTTTGCACGAAAACCATTCGTGTCTTCGGGCAAAGAGGGGCAGCTGTAAGCACATGATTTTTGCCCTATATGAGAATTACTCCCAAAAAATTCAAAAATAAAATAATTTTTCTTGGTGTGCAATTTTTGTGATATTTTGTGTAACTATTTGTATGTTTGTCTATGCATGTTTATTTGTTAAATTAATAAAAAATACAAAAATAGGCATCTTTTGCATTTTTAGCATTTAATGTCCAAATGAACAATTTTATGCTTAATTATTACTTAATTGTGCGTTAATTATTATTGGAAGTTAATTTGCGCTTTTATAACTTAATTTAGTTCTTAATAATAATTTAAGTACTTTTATAATTTAGTTTTAGAAAAATAAAAGAAGAAAAGAGAACAAAAATACAAAGAAAAATCGGATTGGGCCACTTCTTCAATTTCAAACCACAGGCCCAAATAATTGCCCAACTTTCCCCATGACCCGGTCCGTTTCAAACCGGGTCGATCCGGTCCGCTCCATTAACCCAACACCCCTTCTTCATTTTTGTCCAACACAAAACAAAACCGAAAAAATAAAAAATAAAAAGTGAATTATCACTATTAATAGTTTTATTTTTTGTTTTTTTTATATATAAAAAAATCCGAAAATATTTTATTTTATTTATTATTTTTATTTTAAAAAATATATATAAGTAATTTCGGAAATGATTTTAAAAAAATAAAAAATAAAAAAATAAAAAAAGTAAAAGAATGTAGAAAATTTAAAAAAAGTAAAAAGTTTTAAAAAATTTAAAAGTAAAATAAGGTTGGAATTAAAAAATAAATATAAAGGTATCTGAAAATTTAAAAAATTTAAAGTAATTGAAAGTAGCATTTTTAAAAGAAAAAGAAAAGATAGTGGTTTGTTTTTTAAAGAAAAGTTAAATAAAGTGAGATTCTCTTTTAAAAAAATAAAAAGTGGGATTTTAAATAAGATAAAGTAATTAAAGTTGGAATTTTAAAAATAAAAGTAAATAAAGGTGGGATTTCTTTTTCTAAAAAAATAAAAGCAATTTGTAAGTGGGATTTCTTTTAATTAAAAAAATAATAAAATAATAAAAAAATAAATCTGAAAATTTCGAAAATTTTGCTATAAATAGAAGAGAAAATTTAGGAAGAAGGTGTGGAAAAAAAAGAGGAAAAACTAGATAGAGAGAAGAAAAAAAGAGGGGGCGGAGTGAGAAGTATACACCCGATATACATTCTGGATACACTGAATATACAGGGGCAGAATTCATTTTGGAGAGTTTTGAAGTTGAAAAAGAATAGTTACTGTTTCATTGCCTCGCTTAAGATCTGAAATAGTCAGAACCTTCCTGCCTTTTACTTCTTCTCTATACTTGGAGTCGTTTATAGTCTCCTGGGTTTTCTACTATTCCTACTGTTACTGGTCTATTCCTGTGTTGCTGGACTGTCGTTGTTGTGCTACATTGTTACTACTGTTGCTGCTTCTCAGCTTCATCTTCTCTTGTTTTCCAATACCAGGTACACGAATGTAATACTAGTTATTGCAAGCTAAAAATGTGGAAGCATGAATACATATGAAGAATCGAATTTTGAAGTTTTAATTTCGCTTTTTCTCTGTTCCTTTTATTGATTGTATTTAGGCTATTTTATGTATTATTGAATAATAATTGGAATAAGAGAAAATAACATAAGTTAGTCTTTAATGAATCGGCTTGGCAAAACGGGTTAATTCACTAGCTATGAAGGTTCTAAGATTATCAACAGTAGGTTAATTGTGAACAAGTACTTAAATTTAGCTAAGGCATGAATTTGAACTAAATTTCGTGAATTAGGTATTAAGGCATGATTTGAGTTCAAACAAAATTAGAAGAACGTTTAAGTCTAATAAACTTTCTATTAAGCTTTAGTAATTATGGTTAAATCCAGTTTCAAATGGTTGTGAATAATTAATTCCAATAGTTTTTTTATATATAACAATGCGAGCTTCAATCTAACTATATTTGATTCTTTTGAATATTAGTTGTCAAATTTTTATTTTATTTATAATTTCGAATTTTTTTTAGTAAAATTCTTGTTCATCAATATTTGTATTAATATAGCAATTAGTATGTCATGCTTTCTTAAATAAAAAAAAAGCTCGTAATTAATTAGGATTTTCTTTATTTATTTTAGAGACTAATTTTAATAGAAAAGATGTAGTCGCTTTAGGATTTGTCCATTTAAAATAAATGAGATGAGCCTCGCCTAGTAAAATATATAGATTGCGGGGCCCTCACAAATGTATGTGTTAATTACTTAGAACTCGGGATCGGCCGCTTAGCGAACTTCACGGCCTTTTCTCAAAATAACCCTGCGCTAGTCGCTTTAGGCGCGTATTTAATAATGTTATCTCCTTAAACTCGGGTGCACATTTATGTGACCCAAATCCAAATCTCAACGAAATCGAAATGTGTCTCTAATCACGGGTACATTGATTGTGACGTGGTCTGAGATGTATTTCCATGACATTGCAAATTCTTTTTAATAATGAATGAGACGAGCCTCGACAAACAAAAAATGCACAAGCTGCGGGGCCCTCTAAATGTATATATTAAAATACTTAGAATTCGAGGACAGGCCGTTTAGCGAATTTTACGGCCTTCCCCAAAATAACAAGACGCTAGTTGCTTTAGGCGCGCCTTTAATAATTTATTTTCCTTAACTCGGGTGCACATTTATGTGACCCAAATCCAAATCTCAACCGAGTCGAGATATGCCAAACAACTACGGGTGCATTGATGTAACGTGGTTCGAGATATGTTTCCACGACGTTGCAATTCTCGTAAAATAATAACAATAAGTAAGAAAGCGGTAAAAAGATAAAATTTTGCACATAAGTTCATATTTGTATAAAATCAGATAATCAAGCCGAATATAACAGTTGAGCGACCGTGCTAGAACTACGGAACTCGGGAATGCCTAACACCTTCTCCCGGGTTAACAGAATTCCTTATCCGGATTTCTGGTGCGCAGACTGTAATATGGAGTCATTCTTTTCCTCGATTCGGGATTAAAATTGGTGACTTGGGACGCCCTAAATCTCCCAAGTGGCGACTCTGAAATAAATAAAGGAATCCTGTTTCGATTGTCCTTTAATTGGAAAAAACTCCCTTGCACCCTCGCGGGTGCGGAAAAAGGAGGTGTGACAACTTTTGCTGCACAACTTGTTTTCTGGCTTGTCGAATCCTCCTATGTGGCCGTATCTTTGGTATATGAAGCTCAGAGTGCAAAAACCTTTTGCCAAGTCAGTGTTATGGATTGTTCTGACTATCTTTAACGAGTCCAAAAATCGGTGCACCGCTACGGCTCTTGGAGCAACTAGGTATTTATGCCTCAACGGAACCTCAGCACTGCCGATGTACCCTGCTATTTCCTCTAAAAGTTGGGATGAGTTCAAAGTCCGAGAAGTGGAAGACATTGTGCGCAGGGTCCCAGTAAGGGACCAGTGCCCTTATAATATCCCCTCGAGGCCTGATACCTAACAAACTCGTGAAACCTTTCAGATGCTTCTTGATTTCGTCATGCTCTTCTTTGCCTAAATCATTCCACCATAGCCGCAACTGGAGGGGGATTTTATTCATGATTTAAAAAGGTTCATTTTGAGTCGTGCTCATTCTGCACATTTATTAATATGATTAAACAAAAAAAATTATTTGACTCAAAATGATTTGATCATTTTTCCTAAAAAAACAGATCTTCCGAACACGACCTTTCATCACTTCAGGTATGAAGATTTTAAGATTGTGCGAGTTAACCAATCAATAATAAAATACAAAATGACAGAAGTGGTCGTTTATACAAAGTCAGCCTTCCGGCGTTCCTTTTGGGAACATTCGACTATTTTTGATAAAAACGGCATCACCCGACTCTATGACGAAAAATTGAAATTTTCGACATTTTTTTAAGGCTATTTTTGCAAAATGGGAGGTTGGACCCGACGAGGGTTGCCTACGTATCTCACGCCCTGTGAGAATCAAACCGGCGTAGTTCGCCAAACATAAACTAAACTTGTAAACAAGACTCCTTTCTTTTGTTTACAAATAAATCAAACTAAAAAAAGACAATTCTTTTTTTCATTTTTGCAAAATTTCGGCAGGGTTTTGACACTACTTAGACATTGGTTTTATTTTTCTAAATATAAGTAGTTATCTCCCTACACTGCTATTTTTCTTTTTTTCTTTTTCTTTTTTTTTCACAATTTTTCAAAAATTCCCGATTTCAGAAGCCGGTCAGCATGCAGATCTGATGCAAATAAATGTGCAAAACAAATAAGATGCAGCAGGATGATCTTTTTCATTTCAGGTTGCTTGTCCTAGACGGACCCAACCCCTGTGTTGAGTCCCCTAAGCCAAATGCAACATGATGCAAATAAACATTCCTACTAGGGATCCGACATGAAGTCAAATTATTCTAGGTTCAACCTGGATATATGTTCTAGACAGTGTACCCGAGCGGACAACTCGAGTTGAAGAAGGAGCTCCTTTTCGGGAACCAAAAGGCCAGCCGGCTTAGAAACTTTCCGAGCCTCTTTTATTTAGGGTATGAAACTAACAAAATAGGGAGTCTCGGCCAGTAAGCACATCCCCGGAGGTAAGAAGAGAAGGTTTCGGCACAATTTATATGTACAATTCAAATAATATCAAAGCAGTAAAAGACATCATTTTGCACATTTAGGCCAAAACATGTAATAAGATCAAATAATAAATAAAGCCAAATATAACAATTCATCTAAGCTCGAATTTTGAACCCTGAACCAGAGATTCTGGGTTTACAGTCCCCAGCAGAGTCGCCAGAGCTGTCACACCTCCTTTTTCCTACCCCGTAAGGGTATAAGGGAGTTTTTCCAATTAAAGGACAATCGAAACGGGATTTGTTTCTTTAATTCAGAGTCGCCACTTGGGAGATTTATGGTGTCTCAAGTCACCGGTCGAATCCCGAATCGAGGAAAAGATTGACTCTGTTTAACAGTCCGCCAACCAGAAATCCGGATAAGGAATTATGTTAACCCAGGAGAAGGTGTTAGGTATTCCCGAGTTCCGTGGTTCTATCACGGTCGCTCAACTGTTATATTCGGCTTATTTATCTTATTTTTAACAATTAAGAACTTATATGCAAATTTTAACTTTAAACCGCTTTTATCAATTTTATTATTATTGTTATTATTTTACGGAGAATTGCAACGTTGTGAAAACGTATCTCGAACCACGTCACAATCAATGCACCCGTGGTTATCGACACATTTCGACTCCGTTGAGATTTGGATTTGGGTCACATGAATGCACACCCGTATTTAAGAAAATAATTTATTAAAGACGCGCCTAAAGCGACTAGCGTATTGTTGTTTTGGGAAAGGCCGTAAAATTTTGCTAAACGGCCCCGTCCCGAAATCTAAGCAGTTTCATCAAAACACATATAGAGGGCCCCGCATCCAGCGTATTCTTGTTTGGTGAGACACGTCTCATTAGTTAAAAAAAAATTTGCAACGTCATGGAAATGCATCTCGAACCACGTTACAACCAGTGTACACGTGGTCGTCGGCACATTTCGACTCTGTCGAGATTTGGATTTGGGTTGCATAAATGCACAGCCTAGTTTTAGGAAGGTAAGATTAATTAAGGCACGTCCTAAAGAGACTATCGTATCGTTATTTTGGGAAGAGGCCGTGAAAATTCACTAGACGAACAACTCCAAAGTCTATCCGGTTATTGAGTCATTTTATTGAGGGCCCCGCAATTTGTGATTTACTGTGGCAAGGCACGCCTCCTTTATTTTAAAGATATCCTAAAGTGACTATATTTCTATTTAAATCAGTCTCTAAAATAAAAATAAAAAATTCTAATTAACTACGAGCTTAAAAATAAGAAAGCGTAACATACTAATTGCTAGATTAAGACAAATATTAATGGAAAGGAATTTTACTAAAAAAAAGAAAAAAATTCGAAATTGTAAATAAAATACGAAATTCGCCAACTAATATTCAAAAGAAATCAATTATAGCTAGATTAAAGCTCGCATTGTTATAAAAAAACTATTGGAATTAATTATTCACAACCATTTGAAACTAGATTTAACCATAATTACTAAAGCTTATTAGAAAGTTTATTAAACTTAAACGTTGACTCATCTAGCTCAAGCTCGCATCTAATGGATTAATGTTCTTAGCCTTGCTACGTTGAATCAGACATTAAAAGCATCAAGCCTACTGATTCTACGAAATTATTGGCCTAATATTTGCGGATCTTAGTTCCTAACAAGATTCAAAGATTAAAATAAAAAACTCAAATTGCTTCTATTCCAATATTTGCAAATCCAAATCTAGATTTTACTAACCCTTCCCCCCAAAATTAAATCGATTTCCCATATTGATTATTTACCAATTTGATTTGAAAGCGATCTCAAACTAAAAAAATTAACAAAAGCCGAAACTAATACTTATGGTATTCATACCGACACTCATCCAATAGTTCCGCAATTTAACGCTTCACATTATACATAGTTCTACCATTCATATAACATGAAACACATAATGAATATCTAACTAAAAATACGAATATTCTATAATCAGAAGCATAAATCTTCTGGCCATTTCATTTCAGCTTCAATGCATATGTCAAAATGATTCAGAGTAGTGTACCTGGTATTTGAATACAAGGAAAGGAAGAATAGGATCAGCAGCAGTAGGAACAACGCAGCAACAACAAAAAACCAGTAGCGGTAATGCAATAATCCAGAAACAGAGTTTGAAAACCGGTGGAGCATTAACCAAAAAATCAACCAGACCTAGGAAAAACCAAGCGAAGACCCAAAAATCCCAATAACTCTCAAAGGCAGGACAGAATGAATAAAAAAAAACAGAAGAGGCAATGAGATAATTCTGATTTTTTCTTTCTTTAAGACTCGAAGTAGAACACTCTCAAACTATTGACTCTCTATGATTTTTGAAAATCAGTTCTTTTCTCTCAATCCTCAACTCTTAAGATTAAAAGTCTGTTTTTATCTCTTCTTTTGTTCTGAAATTTTTATCTCCAAATTCAGTCCCCTTTTAAGTGTCAAATGAGTCATCTTTTATACCAAAAGCAAGACTCCTCCTTTTCTTTTTTACCTATTTCCTTTTTACTTTTTTTTTTCTTTTTTAAACTATTATTACTACCCTTTTTTACCTCTTTTACTTTTCAGCCCAATATTCTTCTACTATGTGTACCTTTTAACTTTTATTATTACTTATACTATTTCTGATTTTAATTAAGTAAAAGCAGTCAACACGGACCCCACGGTCCCCTCCTTTTCAGTGGTCAAAGAAGACCTCATTATTAATCCTCCCCCTTTTTACTTTACATCATTATGTATTGTTCTCCACTATAATATTTTATTATTATTAGAGCTTAGTGGACGAAGCACTTAAATTAAATAAATCTGCAATTGGTTAATTCCCGTATTACCCCGAAACTACTGTTACTGCCCTGATTCAAAAAAAATCTGTTCAAACTTCAAAAATTATCTAAGAACTAAAATCGGATTACCAGCTATAACCAATTCACCTAATCAATTAACCAAAATATAGCAGCTATAACCAATTCTTAATCAAATTCAATCAACAAATTCAAACTAAATGATTAACAACAAAGAAACAACTGGAATTATTTTGATTGGACAATATTTTTTTTAAACAACAAACCTACTTTCAGATTCAACAACAATAACAAACAAGTATATTCAAATCATTGAGTTCAAATTCAAATTAAACGGAATAAATAAACAGATTCAAATCATTAAACTCAATAATCAATTGAACCTTAAACTAAATCTAACAATATTACAACCAAGATGGAGGATTCAAGTTATCAAACTAACACACTTCTATATTAAAACTAAATTCTTTTAAATGAATAAAAACAAATTAAAGAAATAATCAAGAAACGATAAACCACGTGTCACACCTCCTTTTTCCGCCCCGCGAGGGGACAAGGGAGTTTTTTCAATTAAAGGACAATCGAAACAGGATTTGTTTATTTATTTCAGAGTCGCCACTTAGGAGATTTAGGGTGTCCCAAGTCACCAATTTTAATCCCGAATCGAGGAAAAGAATGACTCCATATTACAGTCTGCGTACCAGAAATCCGGATAAGGAATTCTGTTAACCCGGGAGAAGGTGTTAGGCATTCCCGAGTTCCGTGGTTCTAGCACGGTCGCTCAACTGTTATATTCGGCTTGATTATCTGATTTTATACAAGTGTGAACTTATGTGCAAAATTTAACTTTTAACCGCTTTTATCATTTACTGTTTTTATCAAGAATTGCAACGTTGTGAAAATGTATCTCGAACCGCGTTACAATCAATGTACCCGTGGTCGTCGACACACTTTGACTCCGTTGAGATTTGGATTTGGGTCACATCAATGTGCACCCGAGTTTAAGCTGCCCCTCTTTGACTGGAAACACGAAGAGTTTTCCGACAAAGAACGACTAGACATGTTTTTGACCCGATCATTATTTGGAGGGACTACACTAAGTAAAGGAAGGGGATGTGACCGAGCCCTGGTATCTGAGCTGCCTACATATCCTTGGTTATACATGAATCAAGCCACGTGTAGTTCTGAAATGAGAGATGGTAGATTGTACCGAGGTGAAGATCCGATCGAGGTGCCGTTCCGTTGAGGTTCCGGTCCGCGGTCCTGTCATTACATCAAAAATGAAAACTGAAAAAGACTAACTAAGCCTATCAGCTACTAGTTACAAGGATTCCTATCTTTAAGTCTTCTGAAACTTGGTCTTGAGTCTTGAATGGTGCTTCATACAGACTTTGGATTTGAACCTTGATACTTGCTAGTTGTAGGTGCTAGTTCTTGAGCAGACCACATATGTTCTCCACTTCCGTACTTTGGATTCATTTTTTCTCTATTTTTTTCTTTTCTTGTTGTTTTTTTGTTTTTGTTTTTTGTGACCAGCTTTTGTTGACCATCTCAGACTGTTGACTCGCATTCTTGAGGCGAGCTTCTACTATTTATAACTTGGTTGAATGCTGGGGATTTTTGTTGTAGCCCTCTACTTCCCGGTGCTGGGGATTCCTGTTGTAACCTTCTACCTTCCGGTGGGGTTACTGATTTCCAAAATCTGCAGTATAAGACTAAAAAGTACTCCTCTTGTTATACAGGTGGGCGCCTGAAATATGAAATGTAAAGGCTGAAATGTATTCCTCTCGCTATACAGGTAGGCGCATGTTTCAACACTTGTAATGAAAAGACTGAAACGTATGCCTCTCGTTATACAGGTGGGCGCCTGGCTTCAACACTTGAAATGAAAAGACTGAAATGTATTCCTCTCGTTATACAGGTGGGCGCCTGGCTTTAGGAAAACTAAACATTGATTGTCTTAAGAAAACTAAAAAAGACTCTTTTTTTTTTTCAAATTCAAACGTTTTTTTTTTCAAATTATCCTAGGAGAAAATTCGTCAGACTAGTTTTTTTTTTTTTTTTGGTATCTTAGGAGAAATATTCATCAGACTAAGATTTTGATCCTAGGAGAAGGTTCATCAGACTAGGTCTCTATCTTCGGAGAAAAATTCATCAGACTAAGATTTTGATCCTAGGAGAAGGTTCATCGGACTAGGTCTCTATCTTAGGAGAAAAATTCATCAGACTAAGATTTTGATCCTAGGAGAAGGTTCATCAGACTAGGTATTTTTTTGGTATCTTAGGAGAAAGATTCATCAGACTAAGATTTTTATCCTAGGAGAAGGTTCATCAGACTAGTTTTTTTTTTAGTATCTTAGGAGAAAAATTCATCAGACTAAGATTTTGATCCTAGGAGAAGGTTCATCGGACTAGGTCTCTATCTTAGGAGAAAAATTCATCAAACTAAGATTTTGATCCTAGGAGAAGGTTCATCAGACTAGGTAATTTTTTTGGTATCTTAGGAGAAAGATTCATCAGACTAAGATTTTTATCCTAGGAGAAGGTTCATCAGACTAGGTTTTTTTTTAGTATCTTAGGAGAAAGATTCATCAGACTAAGATTTTGATCCTAGGAGAAGGTTCATCAGACTAGGTCTCTATCTTAGGAGAAAAATTCATCAGACTAAGATTTTGATCCTAGGAGAAGGTTCATCAGACTAGGTCTTTTCTTTTTGGTATCTTAGGAGAAAGATTCATCAGACTAAGATTTTTATCCTAGGAGAAGGTTCATCAGACTAGTTTTTTTTTTAGTATCTTAGGAGAAAGATTCATCAGACTAAGATTTTGATCCTAGGAGAAGGTTCATTAGACTAGGTCTCTATCTTAGGAGAAAAATTCATCAGACTAAGATTTTGATCCTAGGAGAAGGTTCATCGGACTAAGGTCTCTTTTTTGGTATCTTAGGAGAAAGATTCATCAGACTAAGATTTTGATCCTAGGAGAAGGTTCATCAGACTAGGTCTCTATCTTAGGAGAAAAATTCATCAGACTAAGATTTTGATCCTAGGAGAAGGTTCGTCAGACTAGGTCTCTTTTTTTGGTATCTTAGGAGAAAAATTCATCAGACTAAGTTTTTGATCCTAGGAGAAGGTTCATCAGACTAGGTCTTTTTGTTATCTTAGGAGAAAGATTCATCAGACTAAGATTTTGATCCTAGGAGAAGGTTCATCAGACTAGGTCTTTTTGTTATCTTAGGAGAAGGATTCATCAGACTAAGATTTTGATCCTAGGAGAAGGTTCATCAGACTAGGGTTTTTTTTGGTATCTTAGGAGAAAGATTCATCAGACTAAGATTTTGATCCTAGGAGAAGGTTCATCAGACTAGGTCTTTTTTTTATCTTAGGAGAAAGATTCATCAGACTAAGATTTTGATAACAACTTAGGAGGAAATGCCTCTCCTATGGGTAAAAAAACAAACTTAGGAGGAAATGTCTCTCCTATGGGTAAAAAACAAACTTAGGAGGAAATGCATCTCTTATGGGTGAAACTAAAACAAACTTAGGAGGAAATGCATCTCATATGGGTAAAACTTAAACTTAGGAGGAAATGCGTCTCCTATGGGTAAAAACAAACTTAGGAGGAAATGCCTCTCCTATGGGTAAAAAACAAACTTAGGAGGAAATACATCTCCTATGGGTGAAACTAAAACAAACTTAGGAGGAAATGCATCTCCTATGGGTAAAACTTAAACTTAGGAGGAAATGCGTCTCCTATGGGTAAAAGTAAACTTAGGAGGAAATGCATCTCCTATGGGTAAAAACAAACTTAGGAGGAAATGCCTCTCCTATAGGTGAAACTAAACAAACTTAGGAGGAAATGCATCTCCTATGGGTGAAACTTTAATGATTTCAAACTAGGAAGTGCGTCTCCTATTAATGAAATCTTCACTTAGGAAGTGCGTCTCCTATGCGTGAACCATTTCCTTCTTCCTGAATTATTTACTTACCTGTGTTGTCTTCCCTCGAAACTGCTGGGGATTATTTTGATGGGGATGACTTTTCCCCCTTTTTTCCTTACTCACTCTGGGTTGCCCGAAACTCTGTCGAGGATGCTTCTACATCTCGATGATCCGCTGGGGATAACACTGCTGAGGATAACTCTGCTGAGTAAATATGTTATCTTACTCCTTCCAAAATTACTTCCTTTTAAGTAGGATGTTTCATTCCTCTGCAAACTACTTTCCCCCCCTTTTTTATATTCTTTTTATTCTTTTTTTTATTATTCTTTTTTTTATTCTTTTTTTTATTCTTTTTTTTTGTTTTGTTTTTGCATAGCTTCTTCCTTCGAAGACTACCTCCCTTGAGAGTCGTTTTGCCTTTCCCCGAAAGGAACCGCTAAGGATACCGATTTTCACCAACCTTGTGTTGGACTCCTCGAAACTGCTAGGGATAACACTGTTGGGGAATTATTTACTTACCTGTTGGGGGATAAAATGTTATCAGCTGGGGATAACGCTGTCGAGGATAACACTGTTGGAGGATTCTGATTCCTTCAGAACTAGTGCTTCACTCTTCGGAAGGCTGTTGGGAATGATACTGGCCTTCTGCTTTTTCTGAGCTCAAGTTTCATCCCTTTGCTGGGGAACAACTTCCTCCATTGAAACTTATTATGTTGGGGGCAACGCTGGTTCTAAGACCACTTCCCTTGAGACTGGCGTTATCTTTATTCTTCCCCGAATGGGTACCTGACTTCCAGAAAATTTTCTAAATGGAAGGAAAATTTTCTGCCCCAGTTTGATAATATCCCTTGTTCATGCATTTTTGTCATCAATGCAATTTCCTTTACCTGTTTCAAATCAAACAAAATCTGTTAGTTTAAAATGCGGTGGTTGGTTGTGATACTCCTACTGGGATGGCTTTTCCCTTTCTCATTCCTTGCTCTGCGTTCCACATCTTGTTGGGGATGATATTATGTGCTGGGGATAATCCCTTCCTGCTGGGGATATCCCTCTTCTTTTGTGACATAGCTCGGAAACTGGCATTTCCCCGACTTTTAGTCTTGTATGAATTTCCCACAAATCATGCTCACTGCTTTCCTTATTTTGTTCACGGGCCTTGTCCTTGAGGTTTATAACCTTTGATTTCGGCAAGGATATCCCTCTTGACACTCGTCAATCCTTTTGTCAATTCCCTTTTGCTGGGGATATCTTTCTTGACACTGGCCTCGCGCTTGTTCCTTGCTGACTATACCACTTGGATGTACTAGTCAGATCTCATCTTGCATATTTGGAAAGCTGATGGCATATTTTGAAGTCAATTCACACTTGTTCTAACCAAACAGACTCTATTGGGGATTTTCGGAAAAAGATAAAAGGGAACATAATAAAAAGACAAAGGAAAAAATGACTCTTTAACAAAAGAAACTACAAATAAAAACCTATCAAATGCAGATACCGACTCTAATGGTCATGACATGCGTATGTGGCCTATCCTCTACCGCCAATCATCTTTCTAGATCTTCAATTGGTAATTCCCCATCTGATTCTCAATCCTATTCGACTTGTAGTGCCCGAAGGGTTTTCACTATCAAGTCTCTCTCATTTTTGGTTTTTCTCTCAGCTTTCGTCGCCTTATGGTGCATGTGAAGGTTTTCACCGATAAGACTCTCTCATTTGTATCACTTTCCAGCTGGGGATTCAGAGTGTTGCCGGTATGACTCTTTCTGCCGGGGATTAGAGTCCTTTCTGCTGTGGAACAGAATGTTATGCTCACCTGTGAGACTCTCATTTGTCTGACTTGGCATCTTTTGAAAACTGATCAGAAGGTCTTTCTTTGGACCGTAATGTAGGTTTTTGGATAAGGCTAGAAAGAAAGGGTATAAAAGGCTCAAAAATACAAAATAAATTCTGGGTTCAAAATTACAACTTTCGGAACTAGATTTATTTACAACAAACGCGACCTCTGCCCCAGTTTCTTGCTTGGAGATATTTTAATTGATTTCTTTTTCATTTTTCAAAACTATGACCAAGCCGTGAAGCGCCTACGTATCCTCTTTGAGGAATCAGGTCAAACGTAGTTCCCAATTCCTTTTTTTTCATTTGACTTTCCTTTGTTTTTTTTTTGTTATCATTTTCCTTCTCTTTTCTCTTTTTTTGGTTTTCTTTTCTTTTTTTTTTCTTTACCTGCCATGCTTACGTTTTCTATTCGTTTCTACTGATTCCGAACGAGGGGTATGAAAGAAAACAAATAAGGCTCAAAGGGCTAACGAAGGATAAAGTGTTTAGGTAGCAGAACAAAATGCCTTCGTCATTCCAGTCTTCAAAACATGCCAAGTGCAAACAACACAATTAAACAAAGATTTGCAGTCTCTTCTGATGGTGCTGGACTTGACAATTATATTCAACATCTGTTTGTTCATTTGTCACTTCTAAAGAACGTTGGGCGACACTCTCATTCTCATTATTATGAACGACCCTCATGCCAATTTGGCGAATCTTTGCTTTTTAACGGTTTTCTTTGTGTTTAACTTGCCCCAGTTCCATATGACTCGGACTCTGAATAATCTCAAACCGTCCTTATTTTCTTTAAATGTTCTGATCACCCCTCCAGGGTTGTACGATTAACTTTAAAGACTAGGCCCAAACTGTGTGCGCATGTCATGCCACTAGAATCGACGCTGAACAAAAATGATAAAAGGACTAAACAAAAAGATGAATGGAAATAATAAAAGACCGGATTTTGTGCTAGACTACCGGTGAAATGGTTTGAATAACAAAACAAACGAAATAAAATCCTAAACAACCTGGACAAAACTTAAACAAACCGCTATGACAAAACGGAAAGATAAGCGGAAAGATATTGACACAAAAACAATATCCGAATTTACAATCCTAATAATCCGAACAACGGGAATGACAACAAAATAAGCCACCACAAGCTTCTCTCTTGCTAACCAAGGAATGGAGCGTCCTCCCACTTTATCAAAACTGGCATCTTAGCCACTGAGCTTCGCATCAATACTGCCAAGACCGTTACCAACTTCAATATCGTCAACCTTAATCAACAAGTTCCCCAATATGATTCGAGTGCTTCTGTTATCAGGCCTGATCCCCGCAGAGTGTGTATCATGAGATGCAAGTGAAGGATTCTCAGTGTCATTGTCCGGCTTACCACAAACCAACCACCTTAACTTTATTTGCGAAACAAACAGGTTAGAATGGACTCACTCGGTCCTCATTATTAACAACATCTTTTTCTTTTTCTTTTTTTTCGATGTTTTTCTTTTTTTTTTCTTTTTCCATTTTTTCTCTTTTCTCTTTTCCTCTTTTTTTTTCTTTCTTTTTTTCGATTTTTTTTCATTTTTCCTTTTTTGATTTTTTTCATTTTTTTTGTTGTGGTCGAATCTTATGGAGATTGCCTACGTATCATGACCCCGCATGAATCAGACCTTGCGTAGTTCGGATCAATATGAGATAAACAATAATAAACATTTTTTCAATTTTCATATTAAAACCAACTGGGTTTCAAAGGTTTGAGGATGACATACAAACTCGAAAATCAAACAACCCACATATTCTAATTAAAAGATTTACAAACTCCAAAAACAAATGGCCATCTCCCTTTCTCCGTTTGACAAATGCAACCAAACAGTTATTTTTGCAAATGTGGCCCCTTCCAAATTCATATGAATTTTGAGGCCGGGGAGGATTATTTTATAACACTTTACAAACTTGTCCGTTCTTTTACGAAAATAACCTTTTGACAATTGAAAGATACTCTAAGGCTATTTCGGCAAGAACGGTTTAAGACACTGCCGAAGCTGGCTCGGCTTATTTTTGACAAAAATCCAAACGGTATTCACCTGACCGCTGACTTTTTGTTGTTTTTTTCAAATTACAAATAAAACTTGGTGTTGCAAACACGGCCCTTCAGCGCCTCGGGGACGAAGATTTATAGGGCTGTGTGGGTCAACTAGACCAAAAATCCTAAACATGACCCAAAAGGTGGCTGTCAGCCTTCCGGTGTCCCTTTCGGGAACATTCGACTATTTATGACAAAACAGAATCACCTGACTTATTTATGACTCTTTTTATCGTTTTTCAAATTAGAAAACTCAATATTGCAACCACAGCCTTTCAATGTCTCGGGGACGAAGATTTTTAAGGATGTGTGGGTCAACTGGACCAATTCTTAAAAAATGACCCGAAGGTGGCTATTTATGCAAAGTCAGCCTTCCGGCGTCCCTTTCGGGAACATTCGGCTATGTTTTGACAAAACAGCGTCACCCGTCTTCTTTATGACTGAATTAAAATTTGGACATGTTTTTTTTATTTATTATTATTTATTTGTTTTTGGCTATTTTAGCAAAAGGTGGGTTGGACCCGATGAGGGTTGCTTACGTATCTCACATCCGGTGAAAATCAAACCCGCGTAGTTCGGGCAAATAAACTATTTTTGAGAAGACCCTTTTCCATTTTCTATATATTTTTTTCCACACCAAACAAACAAACTATTATTTTTTCATTCATAACGTAAAACACAAAACATACTAACGTAAAACACAAAACATTTCTTCTTTTTTTTTTTCAGAATTTCGGCAGAGTTTAGATACTACTTGGACATTGTTTTTTTTTTCTAAAAATAAGTAGCTATATCTCTACACTGTTATTTTTTCCTCTTTTTCACGATTTTCTAATTTGTGGAAAATGATGACAACATACAAAATCTTTTTGAATTTTTCAATGCTCTTTTTTATTTATTATTATTTTGTTATTATTTTCAAAAATGTGGCATGGAGGACATAGGGAATTCCAAGACTTCTTGGATTCCACAAATGTTCCCCATGTGCTTTTTCCCAAAAAATGAAGCGTGGGGGACATAGGGAATTCCAAGACTTCTTGGATTCCACAAATGGTCCCCATGTGCTTTTCCCAAAAATGAAGCATGGGGGACATAAGGGATTCCAAGACTTCTTGGATTCCACAAATGTTCCCCATGTGTTTTTCCCGAAAAATGAAGCGGGGCGTGGGGGACATGTGGAATACCAAGGCTTCTTGAATTCCACAATGTTCCTCATGTGCTTAATTAACATAATAGCATGCTTATCTAAAAAATCGTGCAACTTTCTTATTTAACGTGATCAGCATGATAAGGAGTGTCATTTGTCCTCAACTATTATTGGTCCGCCAGACTCATTCACCCTTGAATAAATACAATATGTAGCACATAGGATGCCAAAAGATGGTCCATTATTTTCAGGTTGCTTGTCCTAGACGGACCCAACCCCTGTGTTGAGTCCCCTAAGTCAAATGCAACGTGATGCAAACAAACGTTCCTACTAGGGATCCGGCATGAAGCTGAGTTATTCTAGGTTCATAACCTGGGTATTTGTTCTAGACTGTGTACCCGAGCGGACAACTCGAGTCGAGGAGGGGGCTACGTACCGGGGACCCGCGGGGTCGTCCGGCTTTGTAACTTGTCCGGCCTCTTTCTTATTTCAAGGTATTGACACTAACAGAATAGGGAGTCTCGACCGGCGAGCTTCTCCCGGAGGTAAGAAGAGAAGGGTTTCGACACAGTTTATATGTACAGTTCAAATAATATCAAAGCAGTAAAAGCAGCATTTAGCACATTAGGCTCAAACATGTAAAAATCAGATAAAACCAAATATAACAATTTATCTAAGCTCGAAATTCTAACCCTGAACCAGTGGTTCTGGGTCATGTCCCCAACAGAGTCGCCAGAGCTGTCACACCTCCTTTTTCCGCCCCGCGAGGGGACAAGAGAGTTTTTTCAATTAAAGGACAATCGAAAAGGGATTTGTTTATTTATTTCAGAGTCGCCACTTGGGAGATTTAGGGTGTCCCAAGTCACCAATTTTAATCCCGAATCGAGGAAAAGAATGACTCCATATTACAGTCTGCGTACCAGAAATCCGGATAAGGAATTCTGTTAACCCGGGAGAAGGTGTTAGGCATTCCCGAGTTCCGTGGTTCTAGCACGGTCGCTCAACTGTTATATTCGGCTTGATTATCTGATTTTATACAAATATGAACTTATGTGCAAATTTTAACTTTTACCGCTTTCTTACTTATTGTTATTATTTTACGAGAATTGCAACGTCGTGGAAACATATCTCGAACCACGTTACATCAATGCACCCGTAGTTGTTTGGCATATCTCGACTCGGTTGAGATTTGGATTTGGGTCACATAAATGTGCACCCGAGTTAAGGAAAATAAATTATTAAAGGCGCGCCTAAAGCAACTAGCGTCTTGTTATTTTGGGGAAGGCCGTAAAATTCGCTAAACGGCCTGTCCTCGAATTCTAAGTATTTTAATATATACATTTAGAGGGCCCCGCAGCTTGTGCATTTTTTGTTTGTCGAGGCTCGTCTCATTCATTATTAAAAAGAATTTGCAATGTCATGGAAATACATCTCAGACCACGTCACAATCAATGTACCCGTGATTAGAGACACATTTCGATTTCGTTGAGATTTGGATTTGGGTCACATAAATGTGCACCCGAGTTTAAGGAGATAACATTATTAAATACGCGCCTAAAGCGACTAGCGCAGGGTTATTTTGAGAAAAGGCCGTGAAGTTCGCTAAGCGGCCGATCCCGAGTTCTAAGTAATTAACACATACATTTGTGAGGGCCCTGCAAATTGTGTTTTTATTTGGCGAGGCTCGTCTCATTTTTATTATTTAAAAGATGCCATTTTTAATACCTTTAACAATACCAAACCTTACAGCCTCTTTACAACTAAAATCCCATAACTTGTCAAAAGTTTAATAAAGGAAGTTTAGCGAATGAGTGTTTCGGAAGTAGTAACAATAGGTACTAATACTAATTTTGTCCGAATGAACTAAGCAAAGGAATGGACGAACAAATTAACGTCAAACTTGTGTCATAGAACAACTAACCCAACTTAATTAAATGAAATCAAATAAACAAGAATAACATAACGCAAAATGAACAAAAATGCATACGGTGAACACATAAGCAGAAAATTATCATACCAATTTCTATATTGCATCTTCGAACATTTAACGTAACATTTCCTTATCTAATACTTGAGGTTTACTAACCTGAACAAACAGAGACGGACAGAGCCATGGACCAGCCCTCAACATCGACCTCAACGGATAACCTCGAACGGGAAACCATAGAAAAGATCATCAAAGCTCAGACGGAATAGCTCGCGCTAGAAACTCGAACACGAACGGACTGAAAACGAGTCATGGCTGCTACTGGTTTTTCCAGATGGTCATTTGGACGCTCGTTACTTTTAAGGGCTGGGTTCGACGGAGTGCCGATTGAGGGTCGTTTGGCAAAATCGGAGTTCAGTGGTCGTTTGATCCACTGCTGGGCGCGAGGAAACGACGGGGAGGCTGGTTGTGGCGTGAGGTTGAGCTGGAGGTTTGGTGGGCGATAAGGCAGTAATGGAGGTTTGACGGAGGAAGAAGGCGATGGGGAAGTTTGGAAGGGTGACGACGCGATTGGAGACGAGTGAAGCAGCAATGGTGGACTGCCGGTGGTTGTAGGCGATGGGGAAGGTGACGGACTGGCGTCGCTGGATGGTGGTCGTAGGTTTCAGGTGGCCATGGTCGTCGTTTAGGGTGGTGTTGACGACGGGCAACGACGACGAGGGGGGGACTGTTTGGTCGACAGGACTGGACGACGAGGGAGCAGCGGGGTTATGGTCAGTGACGATGCAGCAGCAACAACTGTGGTCGTCGGCTTTAATGGAGGATCGCCGGACTGGTTTGATGGAGCTAGGAGGAGGAGGAGTGGTCGTGTGGGCAGTGACGACGAGCAGTCGGAGAGGTTTTGGAGGTGGAACGATGGTGGGTTTGGGTTTGCTAGGGTTTTTTAGGTTTTCTTGAGGAAGAAGGAGAATGAACAGTGCCCCCAAAATTTTTAAAAATCTGTCCCTCCCTCCTCCTGTGTTTGCCCGTGCATTTGTAGCTCTTGCCAAGAAAAATGGACCCCATGTGTGTAGGGTTCCAAGATTTGTGTCCCCCATGCGCGGTGGGGTTCCCCGTGTACGGTGTTCCGTCCGTCTTCCCCACGCTTGTCCTCCTTGTGTGGTGGACTCGGATTATTATGGGCTAGGTCCGAAAATTAGGCCTAAAAACGGGTAATTTGAACCCGAATATTATTCTTTCGCCCGGACCCGAGAATAAGAACACGACGTTGCTCAACTAATCCTATCTAAGTAAAATAACTACCAAAATAAGACTAAAATTTAAAACAAAACTATATCTTTTTTAATATTTTTCAAGATTAAAATAGCTACAAAATATTAATAAAACTATTTTTGTAATTTTCGTTTTTACATAAAGATAAAATATAAAGTAATATTTTTGTATTTTTTCAAAAATTAAAATGACTAGAAAACATTAATAGAACTATATTTTTGGTAATTTTCGAAATTATATAAAGTACAAAATTAAGGTACAGTTTTTTTGTATTTTTTTCAAGTTTATGATAAATACATAAACTAAAATTCATATATATATTTTTTGTAATTTTTCTTTTGCGACGAAATAAAGAAAAATAGTTAAAATAGCTATATTAGACCCAATTTCACATATTCACGCTAAAAATGTGAAAATTCTCGGGGAGGGTCAAAAATCACGTGTCTACACCATGAACAAGAAAGAAACAAACATACACTGATTTCGGATTCGAGAATATCAAGCAAAATACGGACAGAAATGAAACTTAAACCAACTAACCGGAAATGAACAACGACAAACTCGAACGAAAATGGAAAAACTCGAACCAAGACTGTCAAACCTAACGGATCTCGACTCAACAGGAACGTTACACCAAATGGAACGATAAACTTAAAAGTCAGTCGACAAACTCAAACGAACTCTCCTCGAGCTTTAAACGAACTCCATTGATGAAACAAACTTCCGTCGCCATTTTCTGGTGGTGATGGAGTTCAGTCGACGAAGAAAAAGAAAGGGACAGTAGCAACGGTGTTGATTGTAACATCTTCGCAAAACTTAGCCTCACAAAGTGCTCTCAATCTCTCAAGACCATACTGGTCAGCTGCAGCAAGCAGATGATGAGCCATCAAAGTGACTGCCCATTTTGTATCGAGACCCACCAGCTCTTGTAAATCAGGAAGGGCATCCCAATAGATGAAGTGGAGCAACGCCTTGAATACTGGAGCCTGAATTTCATCAACTTTAATACTTTGTACATTATCTTCTTTCAATGGACCAAAGAGTTGTGCCCTGAACATAGGGGAGCGGGCAGCAATACTAGTTTTTCCGGCGTGGCTGGGGTGGTAACGACGATGGGTCATTTGGTTGGTGTACTGGTGGTCGTATGGGACGTGAATGCTGGTGGTCGTTTCGGACGCTGGTCTCCGGCGTGGCTGGTTGCTGCTGGGCAGGGTTATGGACGACGGGGACGAGAGTTGGGAAGGTTCGTTGACGGAGCTGCTGGTCGTTTGGAGACGACGAACCGCACGCGTCGAAGTTGCACGCAGCAGCAGCTCACGTCGACGAACTTGTAGTCGTCCATGGCGGCTCACGTCGACGAACTTGTCACGGTCGTGAGACGGGGCTGTGCGACGAAGAAGATGAGGTTGAAGGGGTTGTAACGATGGCGGGGATGATGAATGCGGGAAAGGTGAAAGGGGCAGCCATGGTCGTTTGAACGAAGTTGTGTGTGTGCGTGTGTGTGTCGTTGTTGTGTGTGTGTGTGTATGCGCTGCTGGGGAAGGGCAGTCATGGTTGAGCTCGAGCTCGATCTTGGCTGGAGAAGGTGAAGGGAGTGTGGTTTGGAGAATAAGAAGAGAAGGGGGGGTGAGGTGTGACGGCTAGAGAGTTTAGGGTGTATTTAGGGTTTGGGTTGTTTGGTTGAGTGAAAAGAAAAACAAATCTGAAAAATCAAAAAGGATGGGGGGAAAATGGGCCGGGTCAAGGGGTTTTGGGTTGGGTAGAGGTGTTTTGGGCCTAAATTTAGAATTGAAGAAGAGGCCTAATTCCGATTTTCTTCTATTTTTTGTTCTCTTTTCTTTTACTAATTAATAAAACTAAACGCTAAAATTAAATTATAAAAACCAAAATTATCTTAAAATACTAATTAACTCCTAATAATAATTATCACACAAAATTAAACATTAATTAAAATAAAATCACACAATTTGGACATTAAATGCTAAAATATGCAAAAATACATACTTTTTGTAATAATTTTCATTTTTGTAAAACAAACTTAATTACTCCTAATTGTAAAAATAAATCCTAAATGCAACAATGTGACATATTTTTGTATTTTTTATTAATTTAACAAATAAACATGCATAGACAAAAATACGAATAATTATCCAAAAGTGCCACGAAAAATTCAAAAATTGCACACAAAGGAAAATTGTTTTATTTGAATTTTTTGGGAGTCATTCTCATATAGGGCAAAAATCACGTGCTCACACATCTCATTCAAATGATTTGGTAGCCAATTTTGTTGACTTAGTTTGGTTTGATAGCCAACCTTGTTGAATTAGTATAATTTGGTAGCCACTTTTATTGACTTGGTTTGGTTTGATAGCCATCATTGTTGAAATTGTGAAAAGTGTGTGCAAATTATCAAATATTGTAAGCTTTAGAGAGTGAGTTTTTTGGCTATAAAATGAGAGCTTCAACTCTCATTTCATCACACCAACAAAGAGAGAAAAGAGAGAGAGCAAGGTATTCCATAAACTATAAGAAAATAGCTTGTGAAGAAAAGTAGAGTGTGAGAGATATTGTAGTGAGGTGGAAAAAACAAAAGAGTGTTTATTTCTTTTGAGGGTGTAGTGGTCTTAGGAGTATTTGTATTTGTTACTACACAGTGTAAAATTCCTCGCTATAGTAATATCAGGTTCTCTTCTTGGCCGTGGTTTTTCCCTTATTCAGAAGGGTTTCCACGTAAAATCTTGGTGTCATTATTGCTGCATTTCTATGCTTGTTGATTTAACCATAACTTAGTGTTCCGCGTTTATCACTAATACCGTGAATATTATTTTTACGGGGTTTATTCCCAACAATTTATTCCACTACATTAATGTATCCTCCACTTATCTTTTTAATCATTTCCTATGTAGTTATTTGGAGTAATTTCTAAACGAGTCTGACACATACAAGTCAGTTGCTACTAATAGTGATTCTTGAGATTATAAGGGTCTAAAGTGAGATACATAAGTGTCTAATGATTTTCTAATATTTAATGAATTGACATATGAGTGCCAAATTTAGTGAAACCATTGCACTAATGATTCTTCCAATAATACCAAAAGAAGGGGCAAGTCCATGATGTTGGGAGCCATAAGTTAAGGTTGCATGTATTGGATAAATTACATTGTATATATAAAATTAACATTACTTTTGATGTATAAATAGTAAATACTGAATTCATTTGGCTTCTTCGAGCATTAATTTATTTATACTTTAAATCTCTTTCGCGAAAATTTTAGTTTCGCCACGTCAAGTGCCAACTTCCAACTCCTAAGGTTGTCACCCACTCACAACATAACATAACAAATACATTAATCCTCTCAACCGTATATTGCTTTAAAAGGACCACAAATGAGAGCTAACAGAAAAAGAAAACCACGTGCAATCAAATTTTCGACAGTGTCAATGATAGTAACTTAGCATAACAATTCTTGGCTTCTACTCCTTCACTTTTATGAATATCGAGATCCCTCACTCTCATTTCCCTTTTTTGTTGGGCACCTTATAAAAAAAATTTATTATTACATACAAACCGGAAATTAAATTGGAGATTTAATATTAGAACAAAAAGATAGTGATTTCCAACGATTAACAATTGTGTTGTTAAATTAACATTTTTTCTCACTCAAATGAGATCCATCTTGCAACTTATTGAAACAACTATCATTGTTGAAATTAGGCGAAAGCTAATTTTAAAAAATGTAATTAAATGCTACATTGCATTCTCCCCCACTATTTACAAAGCATCATCATACAAAAATCACTGAAAATTGTCAATGAATATCTTAGGAATTATGTGAGAATATTTTATTCGCATTGATATTATGTGAACTCTTTTAATTGAAGGACGGAAACTAGATCGAGCTTCCAAAAGTTTAATTAATTTCGATACACAACCTAAGCTTAAACTATTTAATCGGAATTAATTCTATATATTCAAATTAAACTTGATCAAGTGTGTTTCCCATATTTTGGCCCAAGGAAAGTAGCTTTTAATTTTAGTTAAATGTTCAACTTGTAATAAATTAGCCAACTCGTTCTAGAGTTATTATTATGATTATGATTATGATGCTCCTATTAATAATGCAGATAGTTATTAATCTATCTGTAGCTACGGCCATGTTTATTCCCGCTCATTTCCTCGTTAATCAGTTTTTCAAATTAAACCTCCTCCACCAATGCACGACGAGGGCTACTTTCCGTCTCCACGTCACGCCATCCTCATTCAAATAAAGCCCACTCTCCTCCAAATATTTCTCACAAAATACAATAATTTATTAATTTGAAAAATCAAGCTCTGAAAATTCAAACGCCTCCATTGATTCTCAGTGAGAATTTCTCACCTCTCGGCAGTTCTTCTATTGAATCATTGAAGCTGAATTTTAGCTACATATATACTTGAAGAACAGCTGTACCGTTCAGAGATAATCGTATTACTGATTTTTTTGTTAAGCAGAGTGAGGCGGTTCAATGGCGGCTTCTTCGTCTAGAGGGAGAAGTAGCTCTCCGTTTCACTACCGTAAGTCATCGAGTCCGTACTCGTCTACTTCGTCCTCATCATCTTTCATGAACAGTAGGCTCATGCCGAAATCATGTTCGTCCACGGCGACGTCGTTTTTCGGCTCTGGAACTGGCTTCAGCTCCAAATCCATGACTCCGAGCCGGGACCGGACTGATTCGGCGTATTCTCGCGGTTACGGAAATCGTACGCCGGTCAATTTTCAGTCAACGGAGGAGTTGCTTGCTGAGCCAGTGGATATGTCCAGAGCGGGAGAGAGTATTTCGGTCACAGTTAGGTTTCGGCCAATGAGGTAGATGCTACATCTGCTTGAATTGATTTCAATTTTCGGAATTTGAGTATCCTATTGTAGGGTTTGAGCTTGGAATATGGTAATTTTTGTGACAGCGAACGAGAATATAACAAAGGCGATGAAATTGCGTGGTATGCTGATGGTGATAAAATTGTACGGAACGAGTATAATGCTGCAACAGCTTTTGCATTTGGTACTATTCTAGTCAATTGTATATTCTATTTGGGAATGGTTTGATATTTCACTTGTTTGGAGGAGATTCACTTATATGTTTGCTTTGGATGATCGGCAGATAGAGTTTTTGGACCTGATACATGTACACAGGAGGTTTATGAAATTGCTGCTCGACCTGTGGTAAAGGCTGCAATGGAGGGCGTAAACGGTATGATACTTACTTCCATGTTGTTAACGCTAGAAAACAGTTGCATTTTAGGCTAAATGGAATGGAGTGGCATTATGAATTAGTCATAATGTGAGTTCAAGGGCCATGCTCCGTGAAGATTAATTTGTGCAAAGTGATGCTTAGTTGACATCAAATACATTCGGAGTAGTTGAGTGCTAATTTTATCATATATCCTCCCAATGTGCTGACCTGAAATAGGTTCTTGAAACCATCGAGCTATCATGTTGAGCTGATCTGTTATCATTTATGTGTTGCAAGTTGCATTTGCAAATGTAATTCTTTGGATACTTTTCGATCCTTAGCTTTTGTAATTTGACACTAGGACTGCTGTGTGTGCAGGCACAGTATTTGCTTATGGTGTTACAAGTAGTGGAAAGACACACACTATGCATGTAAGTCAATATATCCTTTGTGCAATCTTCTTTTTCCCTTGAATCGGGAAAGTGCTTTTGACGCTTTTGTAACATCCCCAAACAAACAGTTTAGAAGTATTTAATTGCTAGCAACTGACCAAATTTCAGTCTTAAGTGGAATGTGTTAGCTTTATATTTATATAGTCAAATTCGCGCTTCAAGTCGGTATTTAAATTTGTCTTCAATTGAAATTTTGTTTCCCCCCTCCCCACAAACCTACCAACAACAGCAAAGCTTTAGTTATCTTAATGTTGGATTTTTGTTTACAGGGTGATCAAAGTTCTCCAGGTATAATTCCGCTCGCAATAAAGGATGTTTTTAGCATTATTCAAGATGTAAGTGAGCTTACAATTAACAGATTCTGAAATTTTGATAATGGACCTCTCTAGTATGACACTCTGGAGCTCTATCAGTCTATAGCCCTTTTCTTGAAAAAAAATCCTCCATTATCTTTTGTTGTTGCTAATTATTGAAACCTGCCTTTCAGACTCCTGGACGTGAATTCTTACTTCGTGTATCATATCTTGAAATCTATAATGAGGTTAGTAGTGGACATCAGCAGATGCTTTCGTATATGTGGACAGTAGTGCATGCGAGAAAGATTAACGGCTATATTCTTTACCAGATGCTCATGCATATATAAGCATCTTTGTTGCATTTTTGGTATCCTGTTTATATTCTGAGCTCATCTGATATGTGGTTCATCATACCTGCAGCATAGAACTTCTTTTATACAATATGGAAAATTTGATAGTAGATTTAGCATCTTTCTTATGAACTTGTTGCTTCAACTCTTTCTAATTTCTTGTACTAATTCATGAGCATCTCTATTTAGGCATTTGTCATCTCATCCATGTTAAAATATTTTACTAAATCTAGCTAGAAATCATGTGCATGCTCTTCTTGTTCATGTTGTCAGGTTATCAATGACTTGCTGGATCCAACAGGACAGAATTTGCGTATTAGGGAAGACACCCAGGTTTTTATATAATACTACTACTTTTGCTACTTCTGCAAATTTAATTCCACTTTCTCCACAACTTATGTTTCTGGTTAGTTTTATCTTTCTTTCTATATGTTTGTCGATAAACAAGTATATTGTTTTTATGAGAGGAACCAAATAATAGCTCTATCTCCTATGGGCTATTGACAACCATTTCAGTAAATTTTAAAAACATGTTTCCGACATGTTGTCGCATGCTTGAGTCTTAATATTTCACCAAACATATTAACACCTATTTAACTCTTGACATGTGTCAAGAAAGAAACAAAATCTAGCATTCTTTTTGTTACCTGAAGTATAAAAAACCTATTATTACCTACCAGCAACTGCAGGTGGTGTTTTCAGTGTGTAGTTGTTCTACTAGAAAACAGATATTCATGTTTCTCTATCATAGTTCATGATTCTAATGCTGCTGTATGGTTCTTAATTCTTTATTCTTGCAATTCTGCAGGGTACTTATGTTGAAGGTATAAAGGAGGAAGTTGTTTTGTCACCTGGGCATGCTCTTTCTTTTATTGCTGCTGGGGAAGGTAACTGTTGAATCTGTTCTTGTTCTTTGCCCGATAGTCGCATCTATTCATAGCCAATGTTTCGTGCATCCTGGTACTAATTATATTCTTACTGTTGCAGAGCACCGCCACGTTGGTTCAAATAATTTTAATCTGTTGAGTAGCCGCAGTCACACAATATTCACCTTGGTTAGTGGACCAGATGTTCACTTCGATCCATACATTTCTTTGGTTGATCTGAAATTCTTCTTATCTTCTGCACTAAGCGAGCGTGAATTTTAACTCCTCACAGCCAGCATTAAAAATCAGTTTTTTGGTCAGCTGAAGGCTTAATTGTTTCGGTTCAAGTTATTACTATTGGGTTCAAACACAAGTTTCTGGGAAGTTGCTACTGCTGTTACTCTTTATGTTTAAGAGGTCTTTTAAAAACAACAGTGACATTTTAGAGCTTTCAAATGCCTTGAGGATTTTAGTACAGAGAATTGGTACTCTAACAGGTTATGCATTTTGATGAGGTGATGCCCTTTAGAGTGACTGAATTTGGTTCACATTGTCGGAATAGCTTTGTTGTGTTTCCCTAGTGGGCTGTGGTTAATTTCTGTTTCTTAACCTCCTATCCCTAGCAGTTTTAAGTTTTGCTACTGGTAATTGGTGATGGGATTTATTTGTCAAGTCTGACTGTTTTCCCTTTCTTTACACATTTTGCAGATGATTGAAAGTAGTGCCCATGGTGATGAATATGATGGTGTGATCTTCTCACAGCTTGTATGGTTTCTTACACTATTTGTTCAGCATTGAAAATATCAACTGTTGAATGATACCAGCTAATATTAATGTGTTTTGTTCCACAGAGCTTGATTGATCTAGCTGGATCTGAGAGCTCTAAAACTGAAACTACAGGATTACGACGAAAAGAAGGCTCATACATAAACAAAAGTCTCCTGACTCTTGGAACTGTAAGTATTTAGAAACAATTGTTGACAGTTTGTAAGTAGGTTTCATATAAAGGTTGCATGATGACATTTGTCAGTGTTCTGATTGACTTCTTCCTTACCTACCAGCACTTGATCAGTTATCTGTGTTCTTTCTTGAGCTCGCTAAGTATTAGATGAATTTCTACTTCTGGGTTTATTTCAATCTGACACATTGACTTTTCTCTGATGTGTTAAGGTCATTGGAAAATTAAGTGAAGGGAGTGCATCTCATGTTCCGTATCGAGATTCTAAACTTACTCGCCTACTACAATCTTCACTTAGTGGGCATGGACATGTTTCTGTAAGTGCAATTAAGCACATGTCGTGCATATCAATTTATTGATCATTTGAAACTGCTCTCTTATCCTATTGGGTGTGCATCCTTTGCTTCTTAGCCTTTGGTGTCAGACATTTTTGCATCTATGCTGCTTGGCACGAAGTGCATTGAAGAGATAACTAATCTCCTGCTTCTTGTTGATTATAGCTCGTATGCACTGTTACTCCTGCTTCAAGCAATATGGAAGAAACCCATAATACGTTAAAGTTTGCAAGCAGGGCAAAGCGTGTTGAGATTTATGCATCACGCAACAAGGTTTGCCTGTCTGCATCACTTCAGCTTTATGGAATTGCAGTAGGGAAGGCTGAATACTCATATATCTTTCTTTCAGATTATTGATGAGAAGTCACTGATTAAGAAATATCAGAAAGAAATATCTTGTCTCAAGCAAGAGCTTGATCAGCTAAGAAGGGGGATGCTTGTAGGAGTCAATCATGAAGAACTTATTACCCTGAAACAGCAGGTATGCATTCAAGTCAAATGATTTGGTAAACTCTGTCTACAGCTTGAGGTCAAATATGTTACATACAACTGATGCCATGTTCGAGGATGCCTGTACTTAGATTCTAAGATATTTTCTTTGGATGTACTCTGTCTGTTTAATTTATATGGCGGTGTTTGTCTCGGCGCAAAGTTTAAGAAAGTTAAAAGACTTTTGACTCATAAGCTAAAACAATTAACATTCCCAAAGTACCCTTTGTATCTTGTGGTCAAAAAGTGTCATGTCGATTCCACAATGGCATGTCATTAAGGGAAAAAGGAAAAGTTTAAAATTAATGAGTTCCAGGCATGAAAAGGTGTCAATTGCCCTGGAATGGACCAAAAAGAAAAACTGCTATGTGAATTGGAACATAGGATATAATTGGTTCTGTATTTTGTTATTATTAATCATCTTTTCACAGTTGGAAGAGGGACAAGTGAAGATGCAGTCAAGGTTGGAGGAGGAAGAGGATGCCAAGGCTGCTCTACTGAGCCGGATACAGAAGCTAACTAAACTGATCCTTGTTTCTTCAAAGAATTCAATTCCTGGGTGTTTGGGGGATGTTGCTGTACATCAGAGGAGTCAGTCTGCTTCTGAAGATGATGTAGGCCACCCTCTCTATTTATCTTGAGTTATCTTATTGCTGTTCTTTGCCCACTAGAACTCTGGTTATCGTTTCTGAATTTAGATTTTAGATGCATCAAATGTGTTGTGATTTTCACAGGACTTTCTCGTACTACTTATTACCAGTGTTCATGTTATCTTACATAAAGATTTTAACACTTCACTGTTCATATTATCTTACATAGAGATTTTAACACTGTCAATCCCCTTCAAGAGTGTAAATTAAGCTTCTCTTGTCTCTTTTTCTTTCTGATTACTATTTACGTGCAAATTTTCTGGCATCGATGTTGATCCAGATAATGGAATCTATTTTCACATACAGATTCGCTGAAATATCGCCCGATATATATATAGAATCAATTTTCCAAAATGATCTTTTATCTTTCACCTTCAAATATAAAATCTGTTTCCTAAATTGATCCTTTATTTCACCTTTCCACCAGAAGTTGGATTGTTCTGTGCTCGTTGATAGCGAGAATCAGAGAGATCCTTCATCAGAGACTTCTGATGTTGAACACAGAAGATCTTCAAGCAAGTGGAATGATAATATCTCCCAGGCTGGAAGTACGATTACTGAATCAACTCAGGTGGGTGAACTTATCAGTAGTTCCTCCTGTGGTTCAAAGCTGCCCATAGTATGATTCTTCCCAGTCCTTAATATCTTCTAAATGAGGAGACTTCATTTGTTCTTAATTCCACTTCCTATGTATTGCATATGACTGTTAATCTTCTGTAGGAATCAAAGGATTTGTCGGTTACTATGTTATTTTTTAATCCACATGTAGTTAAGTTTACTCTGAATAGCCCACTAAGGTCTTTGACTTTGCATGGAGTTTGATTTTTTGATATCTAATTTTTTTTTCAAGTATTGAATTATCAAACTTTCTTGGATCCGTACATTTTAGCATTCTCCAATGTTGTCTCAGGATAGAGAAGTTATTACTTTTCTTTCAAATCTAGTTTTTCCCATTAAGATTATTTTTTTCGAATGTCTAATTCTTATATATTGGAATACTTTTCCATTGCATATCAAATGTTAATTCCTTCCAACTTTTAATGTTTTATTTGTCTTTCTGGTTTGAATACAGAAAGGAGTTCCAATGTCAGATCAGATGGACCTCCTTGTTGAGCAAGTTAAGATGCTTGCTGGAGAGATTGCATTTAGTACGAGTACATTGAAAAGAATGATGGAGCAGTCTGCGAATGATCCTGAGAATTCAAAAACTCGTACTGAAGTAAGCTTTATTGTCTTTGTGGACTGAATCCTTTATACATATGATGGTTAGTAATATGATGGATGTGTGTATGGCTGCTATAGCCATATATTGGGTCTCTCTTTGAATAATCTGCAGCTATATTTTGCAGTCAATAATCTTCTCTCAAAATTCGCGAACAGTTTAGATATATTTTTGGAATTCAAATGAATATGTAATTGATGCTTCCTCAAAATTCAAGGCATGGTATTGGTATATTTACTACATGTGAAACATATCCAGCTCTAGTGTCTTCAATAGTTTCTAATCCTCAAAGTTGATAGGCATGTTAAATGCTTGATGGGTGTGTAGGATTTTGTTGTTAAGCAACAACAGCTGTATGATTTTCATGAAAACAATTTATTGTTTGTTCTTCTGTACATTGATGTCTCCTGCTTTTAAGATTTTTACTCACCGTAATGCCTAAACTTGTGACAGATTCAAAGTTTGGAGTGTGACATTCAAGAAAAGAGAGAGCAGATGAGGATCTTAGAACAGCGCATTGTTGACATTGGTGAAGCATCAGTCACCAGTGCATCTTTAGTTGAAATGCAGCAGGTGATGTCACATCATTCTTTTTCAACCTCATAGGTTATCTCTTTAATGGTGATTTGTGGTTGTCTCATAGTTCTGTCTTCTGCCAGACTTTGCTGAAGCTGATGACACAATGTAGTGAACAGGGCTTTGAGCTTGAGGTTGGTAACCAGATTAGTCCTTCCTTGATTTGCACCAATTCAATTATTTTAAAATCAAATCTAAAGAATTTTCCTTTCTATCAGAGTGCGGAACATCTATTATATAAAGTTATTTAGAATTTGACGTTTGAATGCAGATAAAATCAGCAGACAATCGGATTCTCCAGGAAGAGCTGCAGAACAAGGTGAAGAAACACCATTATTTATTTTTGTTGTTAATCAAAATGGTAGTCACTTTAACGTTGTCGGCCTGCCAATGGCGGATGTCCAGGATTAATGGGACTGTCATTTTTTATGTGTTTCAGTGTTTAGAGAACAAGGAACTGCAGGAAACTATTTGTAATCTTGAGCAGCAGCTAGCCGCACTGAAGGTGGAAAAGTCATACCCCTCATCAGAACAACAGGGTGTATCAGACGAGTATATTGATGACCTTAAGAAGAAAATTCAGTTGCAGGTGATTTATATCCTTCAGCTCAGGATTAACTGATTTCGCGTTTGTCTATTGGACTGGTTCTTGTTTATATGGCATCTTTTGGCAGTGGTGATATATGAAGAACTGAGACCAAATTTTCTTTTCTTTATTTTCATGAAGATGGTCTCCTGCAGGGGAGGGGTTTGCTGGAGCATATCACTGTTTAGTTAACTGAGCTAAGAGATGCTGAGCACAGGACTCATATGAATCCTTAGTGCCTCTATAGTCTAAAGATACATTGAGAATTCAAACTCTTAAGACCTATCGAAGTGTTTTATTACTTCCTTTATATAAAGCCGTGCAAATGCCTTGAAGGGCATCCTGATGATATGCTATTTTTGAATGAATAGTCTAAGATTTTTTAACTTAGGAATTTAAATTATTGGAGATGCTTAGTCTTTTACCTTTTGTTCTGTTCTATATAAACATACTGAACTTGGTGCTGTAGTATGGAGCCTAGACACATGATCATTTTGATCTTTCAATTTCTCTTGGTTAATCTTTCTATGTTAGATTTGTATTTGACTAATGGCTTTACCTGCATGAAAGCAAGCATTACTGGGCATTTCTATTAGAGTTTTTCAATCTGCCATTAGTGTGACATATACAGCAATTAAAGGACTACATCTCTCTAACTCTGCTTATTTAGCTTTGTGCCTACAGACACTTTTATGTGATTGCATTTTCCTTAAATGTGTCCTTATCATGGTTCTGATAAGTTTGTTGCTTGAGCAGGATATTGATAATGATAAGTTGAAGTTGGAACTTGTTCAGAGTGTAGAGGAGAACAGTGGATTGCGAGTACAGAACCAGAAATTGTCTGAAGAAGCCTCATATGCAAAAGAATTGGCATCTGCTGCTGCAGTAGAACTGAAAAGTTTGGCTGGTGAGGTGACAAAGCTATCGATACAGAATACAAAACTCGAGAAAGAGTTGTTGGCTGCTCGCCAAATATTTAATTCTAGGAATTCCATAGCACAAACTGGTAGTGCTCGTTGCGGAAAGCATGGTGAAAGCCTATGGCAAGGACGTAGAGGTCGGGTTTCTGGACGAGAAATTGAAATTGCTGGAGTTGTTCGTGATGGGTTTGGCCCATGGAATCTGGATCCTGAAGATTTAAAAATGGAGTTGCAGGCAAGAAAACAATGTGAGGCAGCTCTGGAGGCTGCTTTGGTTGAGAAGGAAATACTGGAAGATGAGTACAAGAAAAAGGTTGAAGAGGGAAAAAAAAGGGAGGCAGCTCTGGAAAATGATTTAGCAAATATGTGGGTGCTTGTTGCTCAGCTTAGGAAAAAGAATGGTGCCATGCAAGATTTAAAGACAGTAGCAGAAAAGCAGAATGTTCGAGGAGACAATAGGAATGATCCAAAAGTGAATGATAGTGAGTACAGTGACCCCATCCTCGATGATGGCCGGACCATGGATCATGCAACTGCAGTTGCAGAGATTCTCAAGGAAGACATTCTTGTTGCCCGCTTGAAGGTAATTCTGTTTATCCTTTATTGCCACTTAGAACTTGTATCTTGTCACATGTATGTAATGGGCTCGTCCTTGTCATTTGTCAGAGTTGAAGCTCTGTATGCAAGCTTTCCTTTACCTTTCCCTCTCTATGTAAGATGGTCATTTTTGTCTTTTAGTTGTAAAACAAGTGTGAGATAGAATTTGGATCCAGGAAGATATGCAAGCTTTCTGGAAGATGAAGGTTGTTTGATTCTAGTAGAACACCGGAAGGGCTGGGGAGAGTAAGTGTCCAACATCCGTAAGTCACAGGATTAATAAACTTTTACTTATTCCATCCGTCCCACTTTATGTCTTGTATTTGACTGATGATGGCATTTAAGAAGTCAATATGACTTATATATAGTTTTAATGATAACAGGAGAAAATATTAAAGAAATGGTTGAAAAGTTAGCTGGGCGGGGAAGATATCGCATTAAAGACTAAAATTTGGATACTGTAATGAATTTTTATTCCTGAAAGTTGTGTAGAAATAGAATTGTATCGAACATTTCGAGACATCTCAAAATATAAATAGTGTCATCATAAACTGAGAAAGAGGAAGTATTTACCTTTCAGTCATTTGTCGTTCCATGGTGCTTCTCGCATAGTAGTGCACTTACTGTAGTGCTTTTGAAATGTTCCAACCAATCAAAAGTAACTAAGAGCATTATAAGCTTTTCTATTTACTGCTCTGTGTCAATCTTTTGAGGTTGTTTCAGGCAAGTCCTACTGTTCGTGACTTGCATATTATATTACATTAGTAATGGGAGAAAATGCTGAACTCACAGTTGGTTTTAGTTATAAGAAAACATTTTTAACTTCTGACAGTCAAATAGATTTGAAATTCTTAGAAGAATTTGACTTTGTAGTGCAATATAGTAGCTAAATTGTCTCAAGCATTTTAAGATGAAACCTAAAATGGAAAATATTAAATGGGTAAGGGGATACATGTTTGTTCTTAGGTTTTTGCATAGGAGTTAGTACTAATAACAAATGTTGTTTTTTAGGTTCCTTCATGACTCAACATATAACATGAAATATTAAAGATCTTTTACCTGTGCACCACCAGGCTCGAATGCAAGAGATGAAGGAAAAGGAACACAGATATTTGGGAAATGTTGATGCAAATTCACATGTATGTAAAGTCTGTTTCGAATCACCAAGTACTGCGATGCTCCTTCCTTGCCGACATTTTTGCTGTAAGTCAACTTTCTGATTATGTGCTCAGCTTATCCTCGCTCCCTTGGGTAGGAGATGTCTAATGTTGACTTAATTTGCAGTGTGTAAATCTTGTTCCCTTGCCTGTGCCGAGTGTCCAATCTGTCGGACTAAAATTACAGATAGAATTTTTGCTTATACTTGAGATGGCATTTGAAGTGCTCGAAAGGTGGTGAAAGGTAAGGTGGTTGTTGAGTTGTCATTGCTGAGATATATAATATAAGTTAGTAATTAAAGGGTTTTCTGTGAGATAGTTACGCACTTCAACAATCCCGAGTCCTAATTTAATTTTATAATAACAAGCTGAGATATATAATATAAGTTAATAATTAAAGGGTTTTCTGTGAGATAGTTACGCACTTCAACAATCCCGAGTCCTAATTTAATTTTATAATAACAATTTATGCACAAGTTCTGAATGCAACTTACAATAAGGTGCTTACTTTCTCTCTTTGCAGGAGGGTTCTCTTCAATCTTGTGAAGCTCCTTTTCTCATGACATTCTTTACAAGGTTCAACTGTATGTAATGTCAAAGTGGTACCTCTTTTTTTTTTTTTGTCCACCAAGTAACTGTAAATTAAGAAAAATAGGTGCTACAAAAGGAAACAGACGAAAATTAGTAAATTTGAATTCAGTGAGTTGCTGCTGGCATAGTTTGATCTCCTTGAGCGCAAGGCATTGTATAGGACACAAGCTACAGTCACAATTTTGAGATGTCTGTAAATGTTTGAGCTTGTACATCAATGATGACTATAATCTGGTTCTCTTTGTGCCTAGCGTTTCTTATTTGGTGTATCAGTTGGTTAATTTTTTTGGTTTCTGCTTTTACAATAACTACGCCTGTCTTCAGCATGTATTAGATAATAAGCATAATCTGGCTCACCAGCTAGTCTTGTTCATATCCTCCATGTGGTATGCGGGATTGCTTTTGATAGAAATTATCTTTGGAGATATTTAATTGGGACTGGATTGTCATGGAGATATTTAATTGGGATTGGTCTGAACTGATTGGACGAGTTTTTGCTAGGTTACAATAATACTTAATTGTATCGGATAAGTTTGGGAGTTTGGCTTGGGGACAAGTTATATCTTGATTTAAAGCATAACTAATATGAATATTATTTCCACCAATCGCTCGGCTATTAATGACGACTTAAATACCGAGGTTATTTTCCAACTGTAACCAAACATCCCATTGCCGTCATTAAATTCATTTCTCATGTGAGTTTTCAATCTTTTACTCCGGCATGCATTGGCCAACCCTGTATTCCCTGTTATTAATTCACTCTAAATGGATTGGTACGTAGGTTTAAAACCATAGTAGTTACAGAAAATTTTCTCAGAGGAGTTTAAGCCTTTTTAGTCATGATGCTATTACTTACATTAGATGATTGAACTGCCATTGATTTCATCGACAGTCTGTTTTTGTCTTAGAAGTTTAGCCCTGAATATCAAAGTTCGTCCTGCAAGATTGTGAGGACGCTGGCTGCTGAGCTTATTTCAGAATCAAAAAGAAAGCCAATAAACTTTGCATCAATCTCCCTTAACAAATTGATTTGGCCATAAATATGAGAAATAAATACGATCTCCATATTCAATAATTATAGCGGGTATTGGGTAAGAGGCACAAGACCCTCCCACTAGCATTACAAAAAGATTGGCTCATTTAAAAAAAAAAAAGAAAAAAAAAGAAAAAAGATTGCCCCAGATCTGGTTTGAAAACCCATTCCAAGTCTGACTGACAGATTCTAACAAGTCGAAGTGATTTGACTTGCAAAAACAGTTGGGTTTTTGCTTATAACATGTCCAAAAACCAACTGATCAAAATTAGCAACCAAAAGAAAAGGTCAGATTGCTTGTACCGCTATGTTTTCTTGTATCTCCAAAGATTTATGCCCTTTAATATTACTAAGTCAATCTTAGTTGGCAGATTGGAGGGTTGATCTAAGGAACAGAACTCCATTTGTGTTCCTGCTTGCTTTCAACACACTATATTCTAGAGGCTGAATTTGATGTTGAGCTACCTCCACTTTTTGTAGTGGAAATAAACTAAACAGCAGGCCGTATCTGATCAAAACTCTGCAATCAAACAACCATCATTAGTTGCAAGTTCTGAACATATATAAGAAAACTTATTTAACTTCGATACACTAATACATCACAATTTTTTGCAAATTATTTGGTCACTTCAAAGATAATTAAAGGTAATTATTCAAAATAAATGAAATTAGTAACTTGAAAAATAAAACAAGTTACCTTATATAACAGGTTAAATCATACTAATGTGTCAAAATTTATTTATATTCTATGTCAATGGCGCATGCAGAATTTGTTGCAAGCTTGCATGTAAGTGAGTTAGAGTGGGAGGCAGATCTAGTCTTTTGACTCCGGGACCAGGTTCAACTGAACCCATCACTTTTTATGCGGCGCATACATTTATGGTGTAAAAAATTACTAAAAATATAATAAATAGTAAATATGACCTCATAACTTTAAATTAGTGAAAACTTTAAAGGCTGAACCTATAGAGTTTAAATCTCAAACAGCCTCTGGTTGGAATCTAGGGCTATGTTGGTCCTAAGGCTATTTTATTTGTAATACTTTCAAGCTGTTTTGTAGTGACATTTAAACACATATATAAGATTATTTTTTTAAAGGTGTCTCTGTTATTATTGTCCGTGGATATATGTTAAACCGTAAAAGAACTGAATGTGTAATTGGCAAAAAAAAACTTACCATAGGGAAAAGAACATGGATACTCAAGAAAATCTTCAACATGCCAACCAGGAAGAGTTTCAATCAAATACTCCGATATACTACTAGTTGAAACTGAACCCTCTTGAAAATTAGGTGTTGATTCTACAGTCGAACTACTCTTCAATATCCCAGAACTACTAGTACAAGATTTGTAATTTTCAGCATTACTTGCAGCAGATCCAGTAGGGGATGAAGATGATGAAGTTTGGTTATAAGATGCAACAGCAGAAGAGAGCTGCACTCCAGTTAGAAGAAACCTGTTGTGTTTCTTGGTATGTTCATTTGCTTTGTGTATATGTAAGTCGCATTCTTTGCAAAGAATTGCTCTATCTTCTTTGCAAAAGAGTAATGCTCGTCTCTCCTGATCATCAAATTACCAATACAATGAGAAAAATAATTTTACTCAAAAAACAAAAAATTACTCTATAAGATCACATAAAAGATAACTACAGATAATTATTCATAGAAAGTGGAACTTGTATAGAAAAATAAACAAATTACTTATTATAACAGTTTAAAATATATTAAATTAATAATTCTTTACGCGTTAATATATAGAAGTTAAATACTTTAGTAAAGACTTTAACTTATATACACTTGACGTGTACATTTTTTTTTTTACTATATTGGGTCATCATATTCATAAAAATGTGATTTATATAACCTAGAAAATGGGCAAGTTACTAGTTAGTTTTGTGTAACAAAGGTTTGCGATGTCATTGCATATACTATGAGCCGGTTTGAATGGGCTTATTTCGAGTGACTTTTAAGCATAAGCCATAAGTTAGAAATTCTAGCTTTTGACTTATTTTTATCATTTTAGCTTAAAACAAGTGCTTAAAAGCATTTTTTTTACTTTATCCAAATACTACAAAATGACTTAAAAATACTTAAAATAAGTCAATCCAAACATACTCTATAAATCATAAGAAAAGAATTTAACTTCTATACGATGAGAGTGTAAGAAATTTTACGTTTGGTTGCAAAGCGGGAATATTCAGGGATTAATTAAGAATTCCAGTATTATAATCCCAAATTTAATATGAGATAGTTAATAGCACCATCTTAGTATAAAATTTGTACCGATATTAACTAATACTCATAACCAAACCTAAGATAAATACAATCTCAGATTCTATTTCGAAACTATAATTCTAATCCTGGTAACCAAACGACCCCTGAAATTTTTTGTTAGTCGAGATTAGTACTCCCTCCGGTCATTTTAATTGATTTTTGGCCTCTTTTTTTTGTGGTCCACAATATTTGATTTTTCAGATATTAAAAAGGAATTATTCTCTTTTCCAAAGTTGTCCTTAGAGTAAAGAGTCTTGAATACGTATATTTCCAATGAACAAATTAAGGTTAATATGGTAATTTCATTGTTAATTAATTACTAAAAAGTAAATTTTTTAATATGTGTGAAAACGCTAAAAAAAATCAATTAAAGTAGGTCGGAAGGAGTATTATTTTGTACCTGACAGATGTCACAACGAGGAGAGTCTTTGAAAGAAGGATGAATTAAAGAAAAACGAAGGTGTTTGCTAGCAAGCTTGTTAGCATGGTGAACTTGATAATCACAACGTTGACAAAGAGTAGCTTCATCTGCTGAACAATAAACTGCTGCCTCTTCTTTATCACAAACATCACATTGAATCTTCATTTCTTTTTCTTTTTCTTTTTCTCTGTTTTCTTTGTACGGTTTCCCTTAAACAGATATATACGTGTATATATATATATATATATATATATATATATATATAGTAAGAAGATTAATAGTAAATTTGGGAAAGAGACAAAAGTTTTATGGGCAGAAAGGAGTTGGAGGCACAGTTAATGTCTGAGGAGTTCAGAAACTCTTTAAATCTTTCACTGACTGAGTAATAAGAGAAAGCTCTGGAAAAGAAGCCATGGCTTCTGTCCAAATAAATGTAAAGACAAAAGAAAGGAAACAAGTTGGGCGCTATAGCCTATATTCTATTCACTTTAAAATGCTTTCGCACTCACCTCTTAATGGTTATAAAGTGGGAAATATTCTAAGAGATGATAGTTCAAATTTCACAAGAAACAAAAACTACTAGTAGGTGATATTTTTGGGGAAAAAAGTATTATATAGCCGCTTACAAAATAATAGTCAAATATATATATATATATTCTATATGTTATATACAAAATTTTATACACATTTTCTTGTGCATATGCTCGAGAAAATATTAGCTACTGGGTATATATTATATGATATGGATGCAAGCCGATTTAAATATTAATGTTATAATAATTAAGAAGTGGAAAATGTCCAAAAAGATGATAGTTCAAATCTTAACATAGACAAAATTGGAGATAATTTCTTCTCAGTTCTCCACGTTTTGGGGCAGAAAATTACATGATACTTGTACTATTGGGGGAAATAAATATTAATCCCTACGTTTTAATTTAGATGAGGTAGTTTGACGTGACACAAAATTTAAGAAAAAGAAGAAGACTTTTGAAATTTGTGATCTTAAAAGCTTAATGGGTAAAGTTTTGTGAAGCCATGACATTTGTGTGGTTATAAAAAAATTTCATTATGGATAAAATAATGGATAAAATCAAGAGTTTAAAGTTGAATTATTTCCAAATTTAAAAATGTGTCATTTATTTTGAAACAAATTAAAAAAGAAAGTATTTCATCTAATTTAAAACGGAGAGAGCACGTGAATCAGCCAGAATGTACTCGAGTTTATCTGAACATCACTTTATTTTATCTTTTAACTCAGTTTTTTGATACGTGAAAATAGTGGCATTGATGCATGGGGTAGGAAAAAGTTGTTTTATCTCATTTATTGCTCCAGATGGGTACTCTCTTAAGCTTTGACATTTTATTTTTTTTTAACTGTGGTGTCCGGTGCCCGCATGCGGACCCGACTATTCCACGAGGTTCTGGATGCGCAACCATTTTTCAATGCCTCCAGTGGCCCTGGGGAAGGCTCGAACCTGGGACCTTGAGGACTTTGTCCTCAGTGGTTTTACCATCTCGGCTACCCCTCAGGGTTAAGCTTTGACATTAGAAATTTACATGTAAAAGGTAGATCTATCTAACAAAGGAATATGACTTGTTCCAAAATATTTCCAAATATAAGTGCAAAATGGGACACAAAATATGTGTAAATGCTAAAGTATGTCAGTTTATGGGCAAGCAAATACGGTTGCTTTCACTTTTGTTTTTCTCTCTTTTCTTTTTCTTACAAAATTAAAAGGGGTGGGTGTATTGGTTGGCTTTGACACCTATTCTTTTAAATTCATCCTCTTACTAAAGTTAAATTTAATAATAAGATGCGAAGTCAAGATTTAAAATCATTAGGTTCGAGATTCTAGTATTTTTGTGTTACTGAATTCTAATTAAAAATTTATACCTAGTCAATAGATACTTAAGACAAATATACGATTTGCACTAAAACTACTGGTTTCGATCGAACCCGTCATTGAAGCGCTCTTAGCTCCGCCCATGCTAATAATGTCAACTGTTTTAAGTAGAAATAGATGAAGTAGCCACTTATTTGCTATTCACCCCTATATATAGATGATATAACCATAAATGACGTAGGAATTTGCTTAAGGATAAGAACTACTATTGCATTGTAGCTAGCCTGGCTCTCTTGTCAAATCTTTTGGTAGATCCTATATTTTTAAGCATTTTTTTTAACTCTACAACTGCTTGAAAAGTGACCATTTATGGAAATGGTAACCAGAAAAGAATTGTCTATATTCATTTATGTATTTATAATTTAATCATAATTAATATGATTTAATATATACAGTTGATGCAAGTAAAATTTTACCATAGGTAACTTCCGTCAACTAAAAACAATAAAGCTACCCAAAACATATATACTTTACTCGTTTATTTTACAACTTCCAATCGCTGCCCATTCTTGGTCTTTATTTTTACATTGCTAACGTGTAAATTTCATTTGCATAATTACATAAAGCATTTAAGCTAGCGTTTGGCCATAGATTCCCAAATTTATTTTGAAAATTTTAATTTGGGTGAAGTTTGGTTTGAAAATAAAAATATGTTTGGACATACGTTTTCAAACACATATTTCCCAAAATTATTTTGAAAAAACATGTATATTATTAGTGTTTGTAAATATTTTGGCCTAAAACCAGTTCAATTGGGATTTTGCCAAAATATAAGCAAAATCTGTGGCAAAACAAATGTTTGCCAAATAAAACCCAAATTTATTTTAGATAAAATCTATGACCAAACGGGTCCTAAGTATTACTACGAAAAAAAGAGTGTTATTTAATTTCACGAGTATATATAGGGTCTGTTTACAAGTTTACTTCACTCTTTCATCAAGTAAAAGAGAAGGTTTTCTGGTCGTTGGAGGCTCGTCTTTTTTTTATTCAAGATTCAAACTTAAAAATAGTTTGACAAATATTGGAGAGATTAACAATTGTATCGACTTTTTGTGCCAATACGACTAAATCAAGCTTTTTGAAATTTAATGATCGACATTAATTTGACCAAAGAAAATTTGAGCACGAGATAGTTTACAGAGGCGAATTTAGGGGCACATTAGCACACATGGTCAAATGCCGTAAATAAATTATTAAGTTCACATTTCAAGCTTTCAAAAATGGCAACTGTTTACTTTTCGTGCAAAAATAGAAACTGAGAGAGATTAGTAATCCCACACTACTTTGTAGGTATGGCAAACGGGTTAGGCAAGGCGGTAACTGTCTTTTAGAGCCGGATTCAAAATTTAAATTTTATATGTTAAATATTTAGATTTTAATATTGAACTTATTGTATTTTAAAGCTTTGAGTTCATATTTATTACTATTGTTGTAATTCTAGTAATTGTTTTACATATAATTATGTACTCCTAGACATTGAAAAATTGTGGGTTCAGTTGAACTTGACTAGAATACTACATCTGTCGCTGGTCTCGCATTGCCTCGTTTAATATTTTTATTTATTTTTAACATGTTATCATGTGTAGACTCGTCCTACTCCCTCCAGTTCATTTTAGTTAATTTTTGGCATTTTTTTTATGGTCCACAGTGTTTGATTTTTTTCGGTTATCAAGAAGAAATTAACATTTTTTTTCAAAGTTGCCCTTGGAGTAAAAAGCCTAGGAGTATTTGTTGTATTTCCAATGAACAAATTAAGATTAATATGGTCAAATTCATTGGTAATCAATACTAAAATGTGAATTTCTTAGTATGTGTGAAAACAGTAAGAAAAAATCAATTAAAATGGACCGAAATTAATTAAAATTTCTTACTATATTTTTTCTACCTTGCCTGTTGTTCCAGAGTTCATACGGTTAGCCCTAGGGCCGTTCAAGCCGAACCAAAACTGCTAAACGAACTGAACTAATGACTTATTGGCTATTGGTATCGGATTATCGGGATAATGAACGGTAAATGAATTGAGATTTTATAATTAACGGCTTAACGGTTTGAAGGTGAATTACTCAATTTTCTTATTGAGTAAACCGTTAACCCATTAAGAATTTTTATATTTATACTTTTACCCCCATATATATAAAGCACTATTAAAACCCTAAATGGCTAAATCCCTAATTTCTAATTCTCAATTGAATCCAGTCTGCAACAAAGGATGGATGAAGCTAGTTTCCTTCATGTTTAGGATGCTCATCTGGATTTTATATACTATATTATTTGCATAGATTTGCTGGTATCTGTTAAGCCTTCCTTACAGTAGTTCTTGTATGTACTAGATTGGAAGATGACCCTTTAAAACTACTATTAGATTAACAAGTTAGTCTTTTGAATTTGAATACGACATTAGTCTGACATGTTATCTTAATATGGCCGTTTAGTATTGATTGTTCAAAAAAAATTCTATTTTGTTTAGTCGATAAATTATCTTATAATCGTCCGCTAATTCTTAATCCATACCAAGCCGTCCATTGTCCTATTGGATGGTTAACGAATTATTATATTTATAATCTGATAATCGATAAATCAAATCGTAAAGCGTAATTATCCGTCCGACAACCACTCCTAATAAGCCCCCATTACTGCTTTGGCTTATTAAATATTTATAGCAGTCAATTATAGGCCATGACATAAGTGGGTGGAAAGGTTGGGAAAAGAAAAGTTCAATATTCTCCTAGAGAGTTGTGCTTTTATTATAATAGGAAAAAATACTTGGTGTGGGAGTAAAGATCACTAAATGACAAACAATACTTTTTCAGAATTGGGATATGGATGAGATCTTTAGAACATCTTAGAAGGAAGACTAGAATATTTAAGAATTGGTAGATCTTGCAACTTGTTAAAACTCATTGATTGGATGAGAACTGAGAAGATAAGGAACAAAATAAATCATAAAATATTATTATTAAAAAGGCAGTCCGGTACACTAAGCTTTCGCTATGTGCGAGGTCCGGGGAAGGCCAGACCACAAAGGTCTATCTTACGCGGGCTTACCCTGTATTTATACAAAAGGCTGTTTTCGCGGTTCGAAACCTCGACTTCCTAATCATATGACAGCAACTTTACCGGTCACATGACATTTTTTCAAGAATGAATAGTACTACATTATGTATTGTACATGTCGTTTAATGGTTTAAAGTTTCAACTTCTAATGCTTTCTCACATGGAACTGGATTTTGAGGATCAAAAAGTGATGCCTATGAGCCATATGCATTGTACTAGAAAGTTGAAACCATATGTTTTTGCTCATCTCTTTCCTAGTTTCTTTTACTTTTTTTTTTTTTGTATATTTTCTTAAATCAAGAAAATATGGAGGTCGAGGAAAATAGAACACTCATTGTCATGAAGGGACCATATTGTGCAATTGAAAATAAGCACTTAAAATATTTTGACCTTTTTTGTTTGCACTTCTAGAAATTTGAATGTGAATTATCAAATCTTAAGCTTATTAACCGTATTTGGCTTTTTCTTTTGCATTGCCGCTAATTTTAGAGTGTGTTTCATCAAAGAATTTTTTTATTTGTATTTAAATAAAAATAAATAATTACATTCAAATGCTGTGAAAAAAACTCTTAACTACCTAGTATTTCAGATCTTAATCTTCCAAAAATAAACATGGCCTTAGACCTTGATATTAGTTGTTAAAATCTTTGCGCAAACTTTGAAATTAGGAGTATATTCAGTGTGATCCTATTTTAGAATCTAGCTTGAGATTTATATAAATCTATTTCATGTTTTATTTTCCACCCCATCTCATCCTTGCTTGTATCATCTTGGTTTGGCAAAGCATTGCAAACCTCATCCAAGTAATATGGGCTCAGAAATTCTGAAAGCCCATGGGATCTTTACCCAAATAGCCATATTAATTAACTATACTTTTTAGTCATAAACATAAATTATATATTGATTATATATAAGTAGTATATAAATTATGAATATATTATACATTCACCGATAGGGTAGACGGCTATTTGGGTTAATTCTTCCACTTGGAACTGACACCCAATACAAGCTAATGGGCTTAATTTATTAAAAGCCCCATTATTGGTCAACTTAGTCTGTGATAGGGATTACATTGCAGCCCAGCCCAATAGAGTGGTGCGTGGGCCCGGGTAACGCGAGATGAGAATCGTAACATTTGGCTATGTGTCTCCCTCTCAGCCTCTCTCCCGCCATTCCTTAAAACACCGTAAAAACCATTACCAAAAAAATCAAAGCTTTGAAAATGGCAACTATTTTATCAACAACACCAGTTGCAATTCGATTATTCCCTTCAAATTCACTGCGCTATCCGGTACTTTCTTCGCATTTTCAGGTCTCAATCTTTACCTTTTTAATTGCTTCGTCATTCATTGTCTTTTTCTTAAAATGCAGTGTTACTTGCATAGAACAATGAGAATTGGGCAAACAGGGATTCACATTCACAAGTATTATCAAATTTCTTTCATATTCAACAAGAGGTTAGCAAAAATTTCTTTCACTAGTCTTCCTTTGGTATAAGAATTCAAATTGATTTAAATAGTTACATTTTAAACTTTGATGTGATATTTCTCTATTAAACTAACGTTTCAATTTACATATACGGAGTAAGTATTATTTTCCACTATCACTTTACTATTATATAAGTCAAAATAAATGTCTTAAACTCCGAATGGAACATAGATATTTTCATTTTGGGCAGTGCTGGTTATATTTCTGGATTATTAGGATGAAGATTGAAGGAAATATTTACTTGTTAAGACAATGTAGTGAAGTTCAAATACTTTTCCGTTTTGTATAGGTGAAATGTATACTGATCATCAAGTTAATTGTTTGGATATATTAAGCAGGAGAAAACTGATATGTGCAGTCAGTAAAGATGCTGAGGAATCTTTCAAAAAGACTGTGGAGGTGGATAGGCTTATAGATACATTGAGGGAGGCAAGTGATAACGAAGTAAGTAGATCTGCTCTCATTTTCTTCAAAGGCTTTGTCCCAGAAACATATTTCAACTGCTCTCGATTTCTTTTTATAACCGTGGTGTTTGGGCAACTTACATACAACTCAACTAATCCACCTGTTACGTGTTACCCCCCATCTGTATAGGTAGTAGGTAACTCTATCTACCAAGGCTTAAAGCCTTAAACAGATGGGAAGAAAGCACCTAATGTCTTTTATCTCCATAGGAATTTAAACCGTGGTCTCCCCATGGTCCATTCCTGCTTGCTCTGTTTCCAGTGATTCACATTAGAGTAATAACTAATAAGACCACAAGTAGAAAGGTAATCCTACCAAAAGATGTAAACCTGCAATATATCACAGCAGTAAGACCACAAATTACTCGATGAGGACGAGAATAATTGCTTTGTGCTAGTTCTTATCTAGATATGCCTCTGATTTGCATTCACCTAAGGCATTCTCAGTGTCCACTACTGATTAGTTGGCAAGATAGCTAATAGGCATATTCTACTGTGTGCCTGCAGCAGCTTCTAGTTTGCACTTATCCTCATCTACCTGCATTCAATTGCACGCAATGTCTTGTCAGTTTCAAAAGCATATAGCAATGTTGTTGTCAATCATGAGGCTGCTAGTGTAGCTGCGAGTTCTTCTGTATCAATTAATTTGCTTCTGTCTGTTAGTTGGGAATTCTGGTCAAGCCCTCTCTTTCCTTTTCCAACACAGTGGGCCTAGTTTGTTGCCATGTAGTGCAATTTGTTGGATTATAGTTTTGATTGTCCTGATAAGCTCTCTATTGTTGTGAATCTGAACATGCTATGATACCCTTAAAGAGCTATGAAATAGATTGCTATACTAGTCATCAAGTTGGGACCATTTCTCTATCTCAGCTTTGATCTAGATTTTTGAAATTGTTCATTTATGATTCTTTGTATTATGGTTGCAGCTGCCACAGCTAGTTGTGGAGAATGTTCTCGCTTTCAACGAGAGCTTTTGGATAAGACTTGCAGCTAGAGCAGACACCTGCAAATCTGACGATGACAAAGCATGGTTCCATTTCGTATTATTTTCAGGTGGTTTATGCCTCATAACCTCTTTCAACTTCCAGAATAAGCTTTGTCGACTTTCTTTTGCAGAAAGACTATGAAGATCTGGCGTTGTCGGTAATGAACATCGTAGATCGTCTTGTTCACAAGACAAAAGTATATATTCTATCACCCTTATGAACTACGCATAACAAGTGCATGTATTTTTGGTGCCTATCTGATCATAAGTAACTTCTCTTTATCATCAGATTAGGGCTGTACATGTTATTGGAAAGATGGAGATGAACAATGAGGAGAAATAGTCGAGGATTTTCTATTGTCCTATTAGTGTGAAGTCTCATGGAAAAATTCACGCCACCCTTGAAATCCCTATTAGTGTCATTAGGCGTACCTTATATTTACCACTTGATCAAATAAAAATAATGAATATCAAAGCTAAGAAAAGAAAATTTCTTGAGTACTTCCATATGATAGGATTTGAGTGTAGGATGTATTATTTGTCTTCTTTCATGTTCCTCACATCTTCACACAGAAAGCACACTGCTCCTTTTTTTTCTCTTTCTATTCTCAACCCTCATTTACACTGCCACAGAAGGTTCCCTTGGTGCTAGTGACCACAACATTAATACTTTTAAGCTATGTAAATCATATGAGCAACGGCCAGTTTCTAATGGCATTTCCTTTCTCCCTGCAGGAAAAGATAGATTCATCTACTGACGTGCTCAAAGCAATCTTAGAACCTGTGCTTGATGAAGTAGAAGAAATTTCTTGGCCTGTTAGGGATCCTGAGGCTCTCAGTCTTATGGAGAAAGTATGTTGTTTCATCCTGTCTTATTTGAACTAGTTTTCACAGTTGACTCTTTTGAAATTCCATGCCAAGGTCAAGACCTGAAGTGAACATCATCTTCTCCTAAGTCAAAAGTAAGGGGGTGCAACGAGGAGGTTGAGTAATGGAACTATGCTTGAATTCTTACTTATTCAAAAAAAAAAAAAAAAACTATGCTAGAGTTCTGTCGAGTGTTCATGTAATCTATTGTATATAGAATTTCATTCTTCTTTCTTTTTTATATGATTTTTCTTGGGCATTATCACTATGTGTTATACCTGTTTTAGTTTACTTTAACATTCAGGAAATAAATCAAAGGGAGCAAGAAGGCCAACTTGATGAAGGGTTCCTCTCAGAAGTCAATGCACAGTTGCGGCAAGTGAGTATGTTTGAGTTAATTTTAGTGCCTAGTTCACTTTTTCGGTTTAAGTAAGTTTACTCTGGGTCTTTGTGTGCTGGCATTGTCATTTAGTTGAATGCAACAACAAACAACAACAAACCCAGTGTAATCCCACAACAGGGAATCATTTAGTTGAATGCATATTTTATTTTTTGTTTTCGTCTTTCTTCTGAGAGGCAGATTACCATTGACATGGAGAACCTTCCGCTGAAATTTGAAGATTCTAACTTGGACCCCAGAATTCACTCTTTCATCTTCCTGTATGCAAAAGAGAGCAATCTGTTGGGGCATCTAAAGAGACATGCCGGATAAACAAAAGGACTTTATATGGTCAAAAAAATCATAAATGGAACATATGTCAATTTTGGTATATGTCTTTACAAGGAACTAAGAAGATTCTAATGTTATCTGGGTATATTGTTCCTAGTTAGCGTACTCGTCGTGAGATTTTGTTTAACTTAAACAAAGGGTAGTTTTAAAAATAGAAATGGTCTCCCTATCCCGTCATGACCTCCCTCTTCTAATACTGCTTCATTCGTCAGACTCATTTCCTCATATTTTATTGTGTTCCCTGGCGACTTCCTTAATAGTAAATTCACCCCTTCTTAGTTTTGGAACCTGTTGTTCTCCCTATTCAGTTGAGAGATTATTTTGTTGCATTAATCTGTTCTTGCTGTAAATGATTTTACGCTTGAGTTGGCAAACAATGTTTTGAAGTTACAAGCAAACTCTGTTTATATGAGGAACAATCATTATAGTGCACTTTCTTTCACAGAGAATGGATGATAGTACTGAGCTCTTTCCTCTGTAGGCTAAAAAAGACGGGGATAAGCCAGGACTAGAAGCTATGTTACAAAAAGTTCTGCAATTGTATGCTTCCAGAGTGCTGTCAAAGCGGAGTTATGCAAAAAAAGGTTTGTTTATTGCTTTTCTCTGTTTCAGTTAATTGACAAGTGATGAACAAATTTTATTTATTTTCTAGGCCGTCAGAATAAATCATTTGTAACTGGAAAGTTTGAGTTATTCTGTTTGTTTTCTGGCATGTTCAATCTGAAAAAAGAATTTGTAGTTACCAATCCTTGCTTTGCTTTTGGTGCAGGAAATGAAGTGTTAAAAGCTGAACAGTTTCTTGAGACCATTATCAAAGGTATTTCTCAATTACGAGCTTATTTTAAACTGGCATCAGGGGATTCATATGTTTTGAATTTTGAGACAACCTCATATATGATGAAACACATTTACATTTGTTTACGTGTCTTCAGAAACCTCCTCTCTCACGTGCAAGCCTTACTTTTTCATGAGACTAACGCATGGATTTTTCTTTTTCATAACGTGGGGCAGTGAGACTCGATTACTTGAACACAAGATCTCTGTCTGTGCTGATACATTAGATGAATTATGGGGTTGTCTCATCTAAAAGCTTAAGCTGTTAGAGAGAACACACTTATATTAATTTAATTGTGTTTTCAATAATACTAGGATGACTTAAATCACACCTAATATTGAGGATAAGGCAAAGAAAGGGATTGTGTGAACAATTGTAAGTAAACAAGATGATGATCACCATGATCATTCGGCAACCCTTGCATCAAGTAAACCATTTTGAAGCGTAGGAAAATGATTTGTATATCTTATAGGTAAAATCTCTTCTCCCTTGTGGTTACATTAATCTATGTTGTCGTTTGATCACTTAGTAGAAGTTTTTGCAAAATCAGAAATATACTTTTGATAGAGAAGTACTCTCTTATCTGTAACAGGAAAGCATCCATAGAGCAGCTGGTTTCGTGTGAGAAACACTCTCTATTAGATAAATCTGTTGTGCGAAAAAGACTGATGAGAGTCTATGGAAGATAAACTGGATTTTGCACACATATACTGTGGAAATGGTCAAACTAGATTTTGCACACACCCTCAGACAGCCCCACAGTGTATATTGAGATCTTTTAGCTCTCTGCCTCATCCTTTTAATTGTTTTATCTATTGTGGTGGAGTCATTCTGATTATCCCACATCAGATAATGGCCACCAACCTTCTGAAGCTCATCCTAATATTGGGTCTACTGTCTTAAGAGGCTGAGCTTGTATTGCACTTGCAGCAATGCATGTCGCAATTCATATCATGAGGCTCTTAAATTCTAAAATGGTAATAAAATGAAAGTTTTCTTCTTTCCCTCTTGCATCAATTCACAATCTCACCAATCAATTGCACAGAGCGACAGCCGTCTTTCTCTAAGATTATCTCTTCCCATCTCAGCACCAAAGTCGGCTGATCCTAACCCAAGTCTACAGTCCTGGCACCCACGCCATTGGAACCACCCCACTGCAGAGTGCAGATTCAGCTTCATATCATCTCCATTTACCTCCATTTCGCTTGATGAACCAAATTCACGAACCCTGCAAATTTTCTGAAGTGCCAAATCTGTCTGTGACCAAATTTATTAGTAAACTCTATTGCAGCAGCAGACTTGAACTGTTTGCCCGTGTTCCAGTTTGAGTCGGCAGCTCCAGAACTTTTTACTCCCATTGAATTGTTGAATTAAGGAGGAAATAGTGGTGTGCACCATGAATTTGGAACACTGGGTAAAGGTGATTGTTACTATAGTAGCTTTAAAATCGGAGAGAGGGAAGGAGTTATGTCTCTTATATTTTTATGCTCATGATGCTTTCTTGTCTTGTCTCTTTGTTACTTAAAATTGGTTAAGCGAACAACTTTTCCAGCATAAAATTTAATCCCTGGTCATTTTAAGATTTACTATTCTAGCATTGCTTATGCGCTAAAGGAGAAAGTGTTAGTTTTCTGGCATTTAGGTTTTAGTAGTTGTCATGGATTCCCTTTCCAGTTTGCCATCAAAGGTGTATTCAGACACTGATAAAGCCTCATAAATAACACGGAGCAAGAGGAAAAAAATGACATATGAGGCATAATAAGCAAATTATTTCGAGGACGGAAATGGATGATCTGCTCAGTAACCATACCCTAAGGTGGAGGTTTTTGAGTCTTCATTAATGGGAGTTCAGGTGATGTAATAGGTTTGAGTTGGTATACCGTATCAAGGTCCTTATTTTACAGTAATTGACATCATGTGGCAAGACAATTGTTGAGGGTGGGGGACTAATCGTCAGAAGGTACTGCTCTTACTCTTCACACGAAGGTAACCTGTAGTTTCAGATTCAATAAGGGTAAAATTCATCTTTTTGGGGACAAAGGAGCAATTAGACTCTCTAGAGAAATGAGTTTCTCAGTTAACATTGGAATTGGACATACATGATTTGTCTTTCCTTATGGAGTGTGAGAAGCTTTTACTCGCTCTCTAGGATCCATTTACCAGCAGAGCAATCCATAAGTGATCTCCACCTTCTTATGAATTTACTTTACAATTGCCTAAAATGTTTATTCATCTCTCACGAAATGCACTTTTACCCCTTTGATGCAGCACCAGAGGAAGAATGGAACAAGCTCTTGATAGATGGCATGACTGTTGGAAAAGGTGACATTTCACCTGAGGAATTGTATGCTGTTATTAAGAAGAGAATGGAAAGGACTTTGATACGCACGGTAGGGATGCAACAGTTGATTTTTGCTCTGTGGCATTCGTCAAAGGATTGCTCACATGGTTTACCCTCTCTCTCTTTTTCTCTCTCAGGAGGGAGGTTCATACCAGCAGCGAGTTCTGATTGAGTATCTGAAAGGTATTGAGGCAAGAGCCGGGGAGATTATCAAAGTACTCCAAGGTTGAGATTTGGTAGTAAACTAGTAATTACACCTGGAGGTACCATAAGTCCACATTCTTTTTACGAAAAGCATGATGATATTCATTTATATATCGTCCTTTCTCTACCACGCATTACTGAGCAGCAATCTTTATGAAGCAATCTGAGATCCACAGTCAATCCCCTTGAGTTATGAGGTCTCTATCACGCTTAACATCTTCCATTTTTGTCCCATTGTTTCTATTCTTCTTTTCTCCGCGCATGTCTAGTTTTTATCCAATTTCTGTTATCCTGCCTCCAGTTTTGGTCCCTTGTACATTATCTAACCTGTAAGTATCTGGCATCGCAAGTTTTTCTGAGTGCAATAACACAATGTGGCAGTGCAGTTTGGCAATTTTAACTTGGATGCCGTTTGCATCGCCTACATTAATCGGTTGTAAACTGGTGTAACTGTACTCCATGTCCTCTGTTAATGAAATCTATCAATTGGTTTTGGTTTCATAGTTAATGATTGAGCTGGTGACCTCACTGCAGTAAACTGCATGCTGTGGAACTGTTTGATATAGCTACCAGTAGATCAGTTATTTACGAAACTGCTTTCTCTATAGTATTTTTGATGACTGCAAATGTATTTTCCTAAGATGAGCAGCTCCGCAGTTGTAAGAGATAGCTGCTTCTTTCCACATTGTTTTACCTGGGTGTATCATGTATGCAGTTACTATCTCTGTTGCCTTAAAACTCAACTTGCATGTGTCGTGGTTGTATTTACAGGTGGATCTTATTTCCTTTTATTTCTGAAGCATAGGATAATTGGATTTAACTTATATATGCTGACATTGTAAAGAATTTTTATGCTATCGGTGTAATTAATTAGGTTGCATGCATTATTTTTCAGGCTACTATTCTTCTTAATTATTATCTGTAGTTATCTAGGTACACTTAAGGTAAGCACCCAGAGCTTGTTCAGCAGTGGCAATCACATATTTGTCATCTACCTTGTAAAGTTATTCATCACAACCCCGGGATATTATTACGGCAAAGGATGAACAAAAATCTAGAGCTCTGATTCAAATATCTCTCAATTCATCTACAGGATTAGTCAATCAAATAATAGATAGTAAATGGGTCTTTCCAAAAAGGCGTGAATGCAAATAAAAAACTTCTCCTGAATAAGCTTCACGACCGGACAGTCTTTGTAATAGAAGAGAGATTTGGTGACTACACAAGATATTCTACATGTGGTTAATACAAAAGTTACTAGTTATTGGCCTCAAGAATTCCCGTTCTTCTAATTTCCTCTTGTCTGCTTTCTTGCTCATGCCACAAATTGAGCTAACTAAGTCCACTTTGCCATTACATCTTTCTTCATGAAGTAGGGAGTGTTGCTTTGGTTTATATCCCCTGCTCTCCAAGAAATCAAGAGCAAAATTAATTAAAGCCTTGATTAAGACGTAAACCAGCCTCTATCAGATTAGTAACCTCTTTCTCCAGCAACCTTTGCACCATTTATTGAAACTTTCCGCAAATTATCAAAGCTCAAACTGGCGCTGACGCCATTTTTTGTCGAGTCTTATGACCTGATCAACAAGATCGACATTAGCAAAAAGCGAATAGTGAGATTCACGAATAATTTCAGAATTTACGTAATGATGAAAAGTGTCATGGATATATTACGTTATTTTTTCTCATATGCCCTTACTTATTATTTAATAATTATATTTTATCATTTGTCCTACCTTTTTTTTATAATAACTTCACTAATTACTTGACATCCAAACATACTGTAGTCTCAATCAAAATTAGAAGTTTCTTGGTTTAATTACTATACTGCAATTTTCTTGCACTTACAACTCCTATTGAGTTTGCTTAAGTAATTAGTGAAGTTAATAACCTAAAAATAAAAAAAAGTAACTGTCTATAATATATTAAATTTGACTGACTGGGTAAATATTTCTTGGAAAAAGAAGTTAAGCCTAATTCATTTCTTTTCTCTCTTTTTCCTTCTCCATTATGGTCGGGTCAACACAACCCAAAACTTCAGAAGATGGTTTCCCTTTGTTTCACGTCTCGAGTAAAACGGTGCCGTTCCGGATATTCCATCCTATGGTTTCGGACTTTCGGTGTAACCAGAGAAATTTGCAAAAACAAAAAGATCAGAAAAAAGAAATGCACGATACAAGCAAACGACACGTAACGTAAACCAATAAAAATGCAGCAAAAAAACAGGTGGACCAAATTGCCTAGAACTGCTACGTCACCTAAACTGCTTTTCTTATAATTACTTGTAAGTTGTATATCTTTTTCACCGAAAACTCCTCCATAAGTAAACTTCTATCAAAAAAAAAATCAGAGCCAATATGTTGAGAATCCTTAGCAAAAATCCAAAATCAACAACAATGGTTACCAGATTTGAGTCCAAAATCGAAACTTACGATGTTATTGAAGATTTATCTTCATGGGAATTTGTTAATCCGTCGGATGATGAACAAGAAGACAGCTACTCCTTCAGTGATCATACTTCTGATGATGAAAGTGATGAATTAATGTCAAAGGAAGATGATCCATGTGAAATCGGGTCACCGCCTTCTCCTTCACATGTTCAAATCACTGGTTCATTGCTTGTTGATCCATGTGAAATCGGGTCGGACCCATGTGAAATCGGGTCACCGTCTTCTTCTCCACATGTTCAAATCACTGGTCCATTGCTTGTTTTTAATGTTAGGGTTGACGATGGTCATGAGGAGGAAGATGAAGAGGAAGAAGAAGAAGAAGAAGAAGAAGATTATGATGGGTATGATTTGGATGATGAGTTAGTACCAAAATGGTTGCGTGATAAATTTGGGAGACAAAGGATAAGGAAATTAGGGAAAAGAGCTTGTTCTAGAATGAACAAGTCCAAAAGAGGACCTTATATATTTAACAGGCCAGGTTGTGTTCATGGAAAACATGGACTTGGTGTACAGCACAGTTATGTCTAAAGTAAATATTGTAGTTTCAATTTCAACAAGGATGAATAACTGGGAAGTTTTAGGTTGTTTATTTTAACTGGAATTATGGCTGATTTGCTCTGAATATAATCTTAATTTGTGTATTTAGGACTGGCTGGAATTAGGTTGTTTTTTAATTTGGTGACTCTGTAGTTTGCTTTTTAAGCCTAGGTTGTTTACTTTGATTTGGATGTAAATATCTGAATTTATCTAATGCATTTCAATTTCAAGATCCTATCTTTTCTCTTTTCTGTATTATGCTATGAATAACTCCTTTTGTTCTTCATAATTTTCACTGCGCTCTGAACTCTGAAGGCTCGAGTGTGATTGAGATTATTTTTTGCAAGGACTTTGATGAAGTACTGAACACCACAATTTGTGTGGTGATCCACTGTACCACATATATTTTATGATATTGATTTCTCCTGAAAGCTTAAGTAAATCCGGATTGACAATGTTGTCATGCAATGAAATTGATACAAAATTGAAGACAGATAGCATTTATCATTTTATATTAAGTAGGTGATGCTTTGTGATTGACATGATCCTCAATAGTAAAGGGTGGAGATGGGTTGACAATAGTAAAGGGTGGAGATGGAGAATCAGGGTTGACGTTAGTGCTAGTACTATTTTTGTATTTATCTTGTTCTTGGTTCTTTATTATTACATTTATGTCATTTGTTCCAATTGCATTTTTGTTGTTTTTGTTTGTTATTTTATTTTTATTGTCTCTTGTGCCGAGGGTCTATCGGAAATAGTCTTGCTATCTTCACAAGATAGGGTAAGGTTTGTGTACATATTATCCTCTCCATACAAGATAGGGTAAGGTTTGTGTACATATTATCCTCTCCATAGTATTGGATTTTTTGCTGTTGGTGTTGGTGGTGATGCTTTATGAGGCTGCAATGCTTGGGAATAAGAATTTTTTGTACCGTTGTTTTTCCCATGGACAGATTTTTAAAAAAGAATTGCATTTGGTATCTTTAGTTATTGGTTAGAAATATTCTAGCAGTTTTGCTCCTTTTGATTATCATGAATTGGTTGAACAGAACATGTTACCCATGGTCTCTGTATTACTGCAAACATTAAAATGAAGTCACTGTATTCACTTAGGCAGGCTGGGTGTTTGCTTCAATTTGGGTGTGTCTCAACTATAACATGGCTAAGTGCTGGTTAATTCTGCCAACTAAGACTTGGAAGAAAATAAATCATATGCAGTCAAACTCAGGGGCAGCTCGAGAACATGGCCGGAGCCAAATTATAATAAGAGGTCTTTTTTAAAATTAAAAAAAAAAAAGTTATCATTCTAGATTTTGTACATGCAAAGTCATTAATAATTCCTTTTCCATTGATACTACAACTAATCTTTTTATCCCTCTTCTTCTTCTTTTTTTAATCTTAGGTACGAGTTTATCAATTTTAATTTTTTTTTTTTGCTGAAGAAATTAAATTGTTACATGAACTCTTAAAATTACTGTATATGCAATATAGGCCTTTAGAAAAGAATCAACGTTAAAAGCAATAATTTTTTTTTACATAATGTAAGGATCTCAATACGCACATTCAAAGTTGCAAATTTTTTGGAGAAATCAAATCTCTTACTGATCTATGGCAACATCAATATACATATATTTTGATGGTAATCTTTTGCTTATTGAACTAGCCGCAATTAGTATATTATACCAAATAATCATACTCAATAAAAACTCAGAAATATGTTGAACAAATAGCTTCATTTTAATTTTTTGGATCCTAACATGCTTCTACTAATTTCAATAAAATATCTCATATTTGTGGAGCTTCAAATCTTATGCGTTAATACTTTTGATATGACTTTCCGGCATATTTCGGACAATGATTTAAGAGTTAGGTTAGATACATTATCTTTTAAAATATTTTATCGCTTATTAAAAGAAGACAAATAGTGAATATACATGTTGTACTATTCCAAAAATTTATATAGTTTTTGTACAAGAATAACCATGTCACATAATACCAACTTAAATTATAACAATTTTTATAAAAATTATATATTAATATGAAAAATTGGGCCCCAAAGGCTTCGGCCACCCTGTCAAACTCGTGTGTTATAGTCATTCTCTATAATGGTGCTTCACAATTTTCGACAATAAATTTGCGTTGAGAAAATAAAATCAAGACCGAAAAATATCGCAACAATCGTAATATTTTATTTCGAATATTTGAGTGTTACAATCTCTATGGATCCTCTGATTCTTCTTTTCAATAGTAAATAAATTCAAGGGCCTTTGAGCTTGATCTTGGATCTATATTTGTTGCCACGAACGATGATCTTGTTCTTGAGCTTGAGCTTGAGCTTGATTGCTTGAACTTGACCTTGATTTGTTCTTCGTTCTTGAGCTTGAACTTGATTTCTTGAACTTGATTGCTTGAAGCTTGAAACTTGTAGAGAATTTTGTGGTGTTTGATCCACGAGCTCTCTCTTGCTTCTTGTTATAACTTATGGTGTCTTTTCTGGGTTATGAAGACCCATATTTATAATTGATGAAGGGAGGAGTTGTGATAAGAACAAACTCTTTCCGACCAATCAAATTGAAGTGTGATATGGCTGCATTTGGTTGGCCAGAACACGTCACTTGCACACTTGGCACGATTTTGTTAGCCTTTTAGTGTGACTTGACATGCCTTGTCATTTTGACATGTGGCATGATCCTATTGGCTCTTCCGTTTGACTTGGCGCGCCATGTCATTTGACACGTTGCACCAAACTGGGCCTCTAGTAAGATGACATCTTGGGCTTAATAAAGTGGGCTCATCACTTTAGCCCAATGGATTAAAACTTACTTATTTAATCCATTTATATTAGACTTATATAATTAATTCAATTATATTAGCCCATAATATTTGTTTGGACTAATATATCTTGAATTTAAAATATAGTCCAAATTATTTCACGCACTTAATTCCGATAAATTTTAAATGCCTACAACTATAATAGCCAGATTTCTTTTGGAACTTATATTTCATGTAGCAACCCCTTTGGGAGGGGACTACTTAGGAAACAAATCTAACTCACTGATTATAAAACATTAAAAAGATATTAGTTAGAAATATTCAGAACAATTTATTAACGAAAATAGGCCCATGTGAAAAGGTTCAAAGTGCAATATTTTTTTCTCTTGAAAATACACCATAATTTTATTATAAATGAAATATAATGTCAAAATATTAACATAAGGTGATATAATCCCTTATTGAATAATCAACGGATTAAAGTAACTTCCTAACAAATTTATACATTCATTCAACATCACTGTAAGTTTGTATTGTACATAAATTTCAAACTATCGGGTATATAAAAAAGAAACTAGTTTTCTCCTTTGTACATATTTACAAGACAAAGTGTAAATTCAGCATATTACAAGACTTGAGTTATTAACACACCCTAATACAATAAAATAGGTTACCAAATTCAAGTTACAAGATTTTGGTCTTTAAAATCCAACAAGCCTCCGAATAACATAAATGTGACATATATATATATATATATATATATATATATATCATGTACACAGAATATAATAAATTAAATTAAACAAGTATGCAAAAATTTATAAAGTCCAAGTCATTTTCAAGAAAGGAAATAACAATAAATACTAGGTACTATCACAACAAAACAAATCCTAGAATCACAAGCCTTGGCTCTGGTACCAAAACTTATGTAGAAAATACTAGTAGATGTCTAGTATAAAAACAAGTTTAGAAACTTAACACAAAAGAGAGGAGCAACTTGATCTTCACCAAAAACGAAATTTGCTTGTTGATTTAGTAGAAATCCATGGTTTTTTTCATGAAACTTCATATTCTAGTTTCTACGGAGGAGAGAGAGAGATATTCTTCTTTGTCTTGAAGAGTAGAAAAATGGGGAGTTTATGGATAGATATGAAATAAAATGGTTCCCCAACTACTAAATATTCTTAGATAAATACAAAAGATTGGAAACCCAAAAACTAAATTATATATTGTATTTAATAACAACTCGTCAAAATAATATTAAGTATTACATATAGCAACACCATGGAACTTCATTGTCAATATTAACACAATCTAAAGTAAGAAATTTTCATATATTGGCTATTTCACATTTAGGAAGTGCAAAGTAAAATATTTCCTCGTTATAAAAAAAAACTCAATCAAGAATATTATAAAAAAAATGGGGGTGTTACATTTCATGTTATGTTATACTAATATTTATTCCCTATAACAACACTTCACTATCGCAGTTAAAAATCCGGAACAAATAAGGTTATTATAAAGAGGTTATACTAGTATTTTATGTCTTTGTTAGGATTTGTTGTTATAGAGAGATTTAATTTTACTACCATTTTAGGCCTTTGTTGGTGGGCATAGTTTGGGCAAATTCGAAATCCGAATTTTTTGGATTTTTGGTTTGGATTTTCGTATTACGGATTGGACTGTGGATTTAATTTTTAAAATTTTGGATTTTGAATTGGATATTGGATTTGGTACTTTGGATTTTTGGATATCCGAAAATCCAAATTTTGTATACTTTATATGTACTCCATTGTTCATATGCCAATAGTAATAAGCTCAATACCCTACCTATTAGATGTTATCTCATATATTCAGTATTAATTACTAAGTTACTTTCAGAATACTTTCTATTTGGACATGATTTTACTATTGCTACTTCTTATCTGCCATTAGCCCTATCGGGGTAGCGGTAAGGTCTGCATACACACTACCTTCCCCATATCCCACTTAGTGAAATTTTACTGTGTTGTTGTTGTTGTTGATGTTGTACTTCTTATCGGCCATATTAATGCCTCTGTTGTATTTTTATATATTGGTCTTAGGGTACACGCTTTGCGTGTGTACCTATATCATGAGTATATAATTTTTTCAAAATTAGTTAACTATATTGAGTAATTTATTTGAGTTGTTGAAAAAAAATTAACGAAAAAAGATCTAAACTCTTTAAAAATATAAATATTGATCCAATTTAGCTAGTTCAATAAATAAAGAAACTATGTCTATATATGCGTTATTGTAATTTCTTATGACATATGTGGATATCTTATGAACATTATTGTTATTTTTGTTACCTAATATGAAAAATAAATAATAAGTTAGACTATAACATAAATCAATTTTGCTCTATTTTTTATTTTTTAATCGTCAATGCTCTTCTTGTGAAAATAAATTTATGTACCTTAAGAGTTTCATCAATTTAAAATATAAATTATATTTATATCATAATTTTTAAAAAGTTCGCCAATACTCCCTCCTTTCTGGTTGTAAGCACGTGATTTTTGCCTTATGAGAGAATTACTCCCAAAAAATCCAAAATAAAATAATTTTCCTTTGTGTGCAATTTTAGAATTTTTGTGGCATTTTTGATAATTATTTGTATTTCTGTCTGTGCGTGTTTATTGGTTAAATTAATAAAAAATTATAAAAATATGTCGCATTTGCATTTAGTATTTATTTAAGTTTGTTTTACAAAATCATAAAAATAATGTATGTTGCATTTTTAGCATTTAACGTCTAAATTGTGTGATTTTTATAGTTAATTGCTATTTAAATGTGCGATAATTGTTATTTGGACAGATTTTTGAAGTTATAACAGATTTTGAATCAGGGCAGTAACAGTAGTTTTAGGGGTAATACGGGAATTAACCAATTGCAGATTATTTAATTATGGTGGGGGACAAGACGTAATGATAAAAGCAAAAAGGAAAAGGTGGATAATGATGTCTTCTTTTCAAAAAGAGGGAACATGGGGCCCACTTTGACTACTTTTCAAAAAGAGGGAACACGGGGGCCCCACGTTGACTACTTTTACTAAAGTAAAAGTGTAAGTAATAATAAAAGTTAAAGGGGAAAGAGGTAAAAGGGGGTCTTGCTTTGTATATAAGGGGGGATGAGGGGATTGAATTTGGGAGGCATAGGAATTGGAGAAATTTCAAAACTAAAGGGGAGGAGATTTTGGAAGAATTTTGAGAGATAGAAATTGGAGAAATTTCAAAACTAAAGGAGAGAACAAAAACTGAAAAAAAAAATCTTCTACTTTCCTTCATTGTTTAAAATCAGCATTAATTGTTGTTGTTTCATCGAAGCTTGAAGCTTCTTTTTGGGATTACTACTCCACCGGTTTGCAAACTCTGTTACTGGTTTTGCGGTGTTGCTGAACCTGCTGTTGCTGTGTTATTATTGTTGCTGACTTCTCCTTCTTTTGTTCTTGTACTGCCATTTCCAGGTACACATTTGTACACTCTCGGCTTGAAGCGAAAATGAAATATTAATCAAGCTTTGTTCCTGTTGAATTCCTCCTATTTAGATTTGTGTTTGAATATTAATTTTCCTTTCTTTGTATAAAAATGTAGTGGATTGATTAATGAGTAATGAGGTTGCATATGTATAACTTCTTCATCTAATAATGTTACTTTAAATAAATCGAAGAATAGTTAATCTGCTTTGATATTATGGTGTGTCAATCTCATGTTCTAGTATATTTGAATAATAGAATATGGAATGAAAGCGGTTTTTATTTGTACAAACTCGATCGTAATTTTCCATTCGCATTAGCCGTAAACTAATAACTAATAAGTTACGTTTTCCAGCATGTAATTAATTAAGAGATTTTCTTTTATTTTAGAGATGAACTTAATAGAAAAAATGTAGTTACTGTAGGTTTATCCTTTTAAATAAAAATGAGACGAGCCTCACCAAATAAAGCGCACAGATTGTGGGGCCCTCACAAAATGTATGTGTTAATTACTTAGAACTCGGGATAGGCCGCTTAACGAACTCCACGGCCTTACCCAAAATAATAATACGCTAATCGCTTTAGGCGCGCATTTTAATAAATCTTACCTTCTTACTCGGGTGCACATTTATGTGACCCAAATCCAAATCTCAACGGAGTCGAAATGTGGCTCTAATCACGGGTACATTGATTGTGACGTGGTCCGAGATGCATGTCCACGACGATGCAAATTCCATTAAAAAATAAGAATGAGATGAGCCTCGCCGAATAAAAATACAAAATTGCGGGGTCCTCAGTAAATATTTGCTTTAAAATTGCTTAGACTTCGGGATGGACCGTTTAGCAAAATCCCACGGCCCTACCCAAAGTAGATGATACGCTAGTCGCTTTAGGCGCGTCTTTAATAATTTAATTTTCTTAAACTCGGGTGCACATTTATGTGACCCAAATCCAAATCTCAACGGAGTCAAAGTGTGTCGACGACCACGGGTACATTGATTGTGACGCGGTTTGAGATACATTTTCACAACGTTGCAATTCCCTGTAAAAAATAATAATAATTAAGAAAGAGGTAAAAAGTTAAAATTTGCACATAAGTTCAATATGTATTAAATCAGATAATCAAGCCGAATATGACAGTTGAGCGACCGTGCTAGAACCACGGAACTCGGGAATGCCTAACACCTTCTCCCGGGTTAACAGAATTCCTTATCCGGATTTCTGGTACGCAGACTGTAATATGGAGTCATTCTTTTCCTCGATTCAGGATTAAATTGATGACTTGGGACACCCTAAAATCTCTCAAGTGGCGACTCTGAAATGAATAAACAAATCCCGTTTCGATTGTCCTTTAATTGGAAAAAACTCCTTGTACCCTCGCGGGGGCGAAAAAAGGAGGTGTGACGCTGGTTTATGTGAATCTTTTCGCCTTTCAAGAGTTAATTTGACTAATCTTTGAAGCTAAATTGGATTAGGTTAATTTGATATTTTAAAGTTAAATTTTAGATATCCAAAATTATACGAGAAATACTATAAGTTGCAATATTTTCATGTCAATACGATGAAAAAAATTTAAATATTTTTGGTCAAATTTTATATAATTTGAATCACGAAAAAGTAAAAGGTTTTATATAAACTGAAACTGAGGGAGTAATTAATTCAAAGACTTAATTATTTGTTCTCAATATGAAAAAAATAATTTTATTTTTTTCGCATTGGGGCTTAGTACTTTAATAATAATATAAAAAAATATAATAATTTTTGAACTCATTTCCGACTCAAATAATATTTTATCTTTATTAATTTTTTTGTATAATATTTGAAATCTACATTTACTAATTTTAAAAATACTTAATTAAGTATAAACTTTTAATAGTAATAATATACATAAGGTTCCCCTTAGAATTCTAAGTACACCAATCTATAAGAAGAATAAAGATTAGACGTTTCATAAATATTTTCATAAGAAATGTAAGGAAAGGAAACTTAGTACTCCTATTTCTCCAAAACAATATTGTTTTAGTGTCCTAAATATTAATTGTTTTTACATAATTCAAATAAGGAAAGATAATAACTAAGACTTTAGCTGATTTTAAAGTCCTAAATATTAGAAAATAATTAAATTACGATTTTGTCTAATATAATGTCTATTGTTAAAGAATAAAAAAGCCAAACGATATTTCGGTAAGGGCCTTCGTGCTTTTAATATAATATTGATATAGATAATAATTTTATTATTTGAATACTTTATTTGGATGATCGCGGCAAGAATGATGAACTTTTCAGGCAATTTAATATGAGTACTTCATTTGGATATTCATTTTTGTGAAAAGTAAAAACATCTCAACTTATACACTCAAAACCAAAAATTCATAATATCCAAAACGATTAATCTGAAATCGAACTTAAAAAATCTAATCCAATCCGAACTTATTTGGATTGTCATTTCTTCAATCTGAAAATCGAAAGTCCAAACAGAAATTCTCATATCCAATCTGAAGTACCAGAGCTGTCACGACCCGGATTCCCCACCTTCGGGGATCGTGATGGCGCCTATTCGTAGAAGCTAGGCAAGCCATGAACTTAGAAATCATTAACTCTTTTGTTTTAAATCCCTTTACCAATTTTATTAACAAGAAATAAACATGTAAATAACAGCGAAATATGAAATTTACCGGAAGACTTAAGTAGATGTAAAACCAAAATATCTCGAAACCAACTCATACTTCTAACCAGAACCCGGTGTCACAACACCCACAGACTACTAAGAGTGCTACATACAACAGTTCGAAAGAAAGATAATACTATTTGTCTCAAACACATGAGATAACAGAATACAAAATAGGATAGAGGAGATGTCGGGCATGCGAACGTCTGCAAGGCTACCTCGGTGTCTCGGCGGACTAAAAGCTGGCTTCCGAGCTACTGCTGCTAACCAAATGCTGCTCTGGTATCTGCACATAAGTGCAGAGTGTAGCATCAGCACAACCGACCCCATGTGTTGGTAAGTGTCTGACCTAACCCCGGTGAGGTAGTGACGAGGCTAGAACCAAACTCCAGATAAACTTGTGTAGTTATATAATATATGGCGGAAAAATAAACAAGTAATAAACAATTTAAAAGAACAGTACAGTATAAACAATAAACAATTTGCTTCGAGGGGAACCAAATCAACCTAGCAGAACCAAATAGATATATGAAAGAACAGTACAGTATCCACAATAATACAATAACACTACTGTTGCGGCGCGCAACCCGATCCCTTATCATTTAACACTGTTACGGTATGCAACCTGAACCAATATAATAATTTGCGGCGTGCAACCTGGTCCAATACAATATCTATTGCGGCGTGCAACCCGATCCAATATAATATCTGTTGCGGCGTGCAACCCGATCCAATAAAATATTTGTTGCGGCGTGCAACCCAATCCAAATATACAACTTACAATGATCATAACAACAGTCCCGGTAAAGGATTAACCATAAATTATACTATCCCGGCAAGGAAACTCAACAGTACAAGTATATACGTCCCGACAAGAGAGAATCAGTTATAACCAATCTCAACTCAACTCCTAATCATCTCCATTATCACCATTTCTAACTCATAAGTAACTTCCACGAAAATAAACTAAGTCTTTGCTCAATACCACAGATTTACTCACTATTGCAACCACAATATCATTCAAGAATGCAACAAGTATCAATTTAAGACTTACGGTCATGCTCGACACCAACGTAAAGATACTCGTCACCATACCTATACGTCCTACTCAACAAGAAACAAGTAGCAAATATGAGTCAACTCTTAATCCCTCAAGCTAAGGTTAGACCGAACACTTACCTCAACTTCCATGGCCAACTCAAGCCTCAAACAATGCTTTTCCTTTCAAATTCGGCTCCAACCCAATCGAATCTATACATAATCGGCTTAATAACATCAATAAATGCTAAACAATTCAAATCCAATGCCTTATTATAGTTTTACAATCATTCTTCCCAAAAATCAACCCAGGTCTGCTTGGTCAAAACACGAGGTCCGGACCAAATCCAGATTACCAATTCAACCACGAGCCTGAATATATAATTTATTTTCAAATCCGACCCCAAAACTAGGTCTAAACCCCAATAAATCAAAAAGCCCTAACTCTACCCAAATCCCTAATTTCTACCCTTAATTACATGTTTTAGGCCTAGAAATCTAGTAGGTGTTTATGGAAAATGAAGAAAACAAGTTAAAGATTACTTACCAAGAGATTATGGTGAAGAATTGCTTCAAAAGTCGCCTAAGAGCTTTGGAGAAGAAGATTTTTATGAAAATTTTATGAAATCCCGTAAGACAACTGTTCTGAAATTTTAAGATTTAACTGGGTGATTTTACTCTACGCGATCGCGACAGACCCTTCGCGTTCGCGATGGGTCAGGCTGGTTAAGCCTTCATGTTCGCGTTAATGGGCTCGCGTTCGCGAAGCTTTAGCTTCTCGAGCCCTCGCGTTCGCGTTCAACAGGTTACGTTCGCATAAGGTAACTACCCCTCCCCTGCCCAGGCCCATTTGGCCTTTGCGTTCTCGTGGCCAGGACCGCGTTCGCGAGGCCAAGACCACGTTCGCGTGGCCAGGACCGCATTCGCGAAGGTATAACCCCCCACTGCCTCGCATTCGCGACCTCGGCTACGCGTTCGCGTAGAAGGAAATTCCTTCAGCAACAAATTACAATTCGCGTTCGCGAGGGCCATCCCGCGAACGCGAAGAAGGAAATACCAGAACACCTGAACATCATTTTCTGCAATTTTTCTTAAGTTCAAAACCTGTTGAAACACATCCGAAACACACCCGAGCCCTCGGGACTCCTAACCAAACATAGGTACTAACTCAACAACATCATACGAACTTATCCGTGTGATCCAATTGCCAAATAACCTCAAAAACAATGAATCAAACCTCAAAATCAAGAATTTTTCTCAAACTTCATCAAGTATCAAATTTAGCAATTCAAGTCCAAATCACGTCAAACGACGTCCGTATTTAACCAAATTTTACAGGAATGACTTAACCTATATAGAAGACTTGTACCGAGCACCGGAACCAAAATACGGGCCCGATACCATCGCTTTCTAATCAGATTTCCTTAAATAGTTTCAAAAAACAATTTCACTTAAAAATTCATTTCTAAGGCTTGGGACCTCAGAATTTGATTCCGGGCATACGCCCAAGTCCCATATTTTCCTACGGACCCTCCGGGACCGTTAGATCACGGGTACGGGTCCGTTTACCCAAAATGTTGACCGAAGTCAAATTTACTCATTTTATAATTAAAACTTACCATTTTTCACCGATTTTCATATTTAAGCTTTCTGGCTATGCGTTCAGACTGTGCACACAAATTGAGGTGATGATAAATGAGTGTCAGCACGTGATTTTTGCCCTATATGAGAATTACTCCCAAAAAAATTCAAAAATAAAATGATTTTTTTTGGTGTGCAATTTTGTGATATTTTGAATAATTATTTGTATTTGTCTGTGCGTGTTTATTTGCTAAATTAATAAAAAATACAAAAATATGTCGCATTTTGCATGTAGGATTTAATTCTACAATTGTTAGTAATTAAATTTGTTTTACAAAAATTAAAAATTACAAAAATAGACATCGTTTGCATTTTTAGCATTTAATGTCCAAATATACAATTTTATGCTTAATTATTACTTAATTGTGCGTTAATTGTTATTGGGAGTTAATTTGCGCTTTTATAACTTAATTTAATTCTTAATAATAGTTTAAGTATTTTTATAATTTAGTTTTAGAGAAATAAAAGAAGAAAGAGAGCGAAAATATAAAGAAAGTCGGAATTGGGCCTCTTCTTCGATTTCAAGCCATAGGCCCAAAAAATGGCCCAATCTTCCCTACAACCCAGTCCATTTCGAACTGGGTCGACCCAGTCCATAACCCAACACCCCTATTATTTTACAAACAAAATAAAACAAAAAAAGAAGAAGAAAAAACCCTAAAAATGACCTAAGTCATCCGCCCCCCCCCCTCCACTTTTGCTTCTTTCTTCTCCAAACTCTAAAACACACATCCATGGCTGGCATGGCTAAGCTCCAGCAGCTTCGTCTCCTTCGACACAACGTCACCACCATCTACGTCGACCTCCCCGTTGCATCGCCGGAAAACCCTCAACCAAAGAACAAGGAAACCCACCGCTGCCCGCTTCATCCCCGTCGTCTCTGAGCTTCGCCATCAACATCCATGGTTGTCCAAACTCAGTCACGTCCAAACAACCCCGTCGCGACCAGCCCGTTCCGCCATGGACGTCGTCGACCAGCTGCTCCTGTTCTGCGAGTTTCATCTTCTCCGAGCTTCATCTGCTCCGAGCTGCTGCTCCGTTCCGTCGAGTTCGTCGTCGACCAGCTGCTCCTGTTCTGTGAGCTTCATCTTCTCCGAGCTTCATCTGCTCCGAGCTGCTGCTCTGTTCCGTCGTCACGTCGTCGACCTCCAGCAGCCCCACGCGTGCATAGTTTCTGCGTCACCTCCGAGCTACTGTTGTCCGCCATCGTCTTCTTCCCCAGCTGCCATGTTCCTTCACTTTTGCCGTGACAACTGCTGCTGCTGCTTCGGCGCGGCTTCAGTTGGCTTTTTAAGTTCGTTCGTCGTCGTGTGGTCGAGCTTTGGTCGAGGGTCGTCGAAACAATCCGTATGTATGTTGTACGATTCGGTTAGTAGATCTTTTTTTGAGTTTTATTTTGTCCGTATTTTGTTTTGATATTTTTCGAATCTAAAATCGGCGAATGTTTGTTTTGTTCATGTCTATGGTTAGATATTTGATTTTTGGTTTTGTTCATGTTCATGTGCTTTGTTAAATTAATTTTCAGATTTCAAAATAGAAGTTTAATTAGTTGTTTTCATATTCATTTCATGTTTGTATTATTGTTTAAGTGAATATTTGTTAGTTTGATGTTTGTTAGATTCAAATTGAAATTTAATTAACTATTTCTTCAATTTGTTTCATGTGTTTATGTATTGTTAGAAATTGTTAATATTGTTAAGTTCAAGCTTAAGTTCATAATTGTTTATTCGTCGATCTTGTTATTTGTCTAAAAAGAATTTAGTTGTGTTAAAGGAAATATATTGATTTAATCGTTTTAATCCGTCATGTTTGTTGTGTTAAAATAGATTCATTCATGTTCATACTTTGTTTGGATGATCTTGAATCCGAATTTTGTATAGTTTGATTTCTTGTTTATCATTTATGATTATTTCTTGAATTTGTCTCATAATCTTGTTTAAGTTTAATATAGGAATTGTTTGTTGTAATGTTGTTAGAGTAGTTGATTTTAAGTTCAATATTATTGAATTTAGAAATCTAAATATACTTGTTTGTTGTTGTTGTTGAATCCGAAAATAGGATTGTTTGTTGCTAAAATATTGTTCAATCAAATTTTAGTTGTTCTTTGTTGTTCAATTCATGTTCATGTGATTTGTTGTTGAAATGTTGAAGAAATCATGTTCATGAAATTTGTTGTTTGAACATTGTTAGAAATTAATCATATTGTCTATATTTTGGTTAAGTTTGATTAATTGATGTGTTATAGCTGATGGGTAGTTTGGTAATTTATAGTACTTTCGGGGGTAAAATAGTAATTTGTAATAGGGTCGGAGGGGTAGTTTAGGAATTGTACATTTTGTAATTGTTTATATGAAGCATGGGGGACAAAATGAAATGGGGTGGGTTGTGATATAGTTGTTTAATATAAAGGGGGACAAGACAAAATTTAGTGGGGGGAATTTTGTATTATTTTATGTTAGGCATGGAGGACAAAATATAATGGGGTGGTGTGATATGTTTATTTAATGTAATGAGGAGGAGTGGGAAGATAATGGGTTGGGTAGAGAAAAAGTATTGATTTTAATTAATTGAAAGATTTATGGGATGGGTTATAAGAAGTCTTGAAATCAGAATAGACAAGAGACGAAAAAAATACAGATAGAGAGGAAAAAATCTGACAGAAAGAGAATAAGAGAGAGAAAAAAAGGTTGAACATTTAAGAGAGAGAAAATTCCGAAAAAAAATAAAAAAAAAATAAAAAAAAATATTCTGCTTTCTTTCATTGTTTGAAATTAACATTAATTGTTGTTGTGTCATCAAAGCTTGAAGTTTTTGTTTTGGGATTAATACTCCACCGGTTTGCAAACTCTGTTCCTGGGTTGTTACTGTTGCTGGATTGTTGCTGCTGTGCTGTATTGTTATTACTGCTGCTGATTCTCATCTTTCATTTTCTTTTGCTTCCAAATCAGGTACACAACTGACACGCTGGTTATTGTAATCTGAAATATGAAGTATGAATACGAAAATGAAGAGTTGAAATTCTGAATTATATTTAATTATATTCTGAATTTTATTTATATGTATAAATTATTTAGCTTGCAAAAAATCAGAATCATATAGATATTTAATACATATAGTGAAACATCGGATGATAGCTTAACGGACGAACTACCTATATATTGCCTAAAAATAAATAAATGGTGTAGTAACTTCGTCTAGTTAATTCGCTATTGTTGGATGATTATCATGTCTCAAAAAACACGTTAGTTTATCAAAATAGACCATTTTGGAACTTGGAAGAATGTTGTTTAATTAAATATTATTGGTTAATTTCAGTCTGTAAATAAATTAAGATATTTTTATTTATTTATTTTGTATAGACAAATTTAATAGAGAATAATGTAGGCATTTTAGGATTGTCTTTTAAAAATAAATGAGACGAGCCTCGCCGAATAAAAAATACAAAATTGTGGGGCCCTCAATAAATATTTAATTGAGTATTTAGAATTCGGGATGGACTGTTTAGTGAATTCCACAGTCTTACCCATAAATAATAATACGCTAATCGCTTTAGGCACGATTTAATAATAATACATTCTTAAACACGGGTGCGCATTTATGCGACCCAAATCCAAATCCTAAAACATTGAATAAAAATACGTTCCGGATCGCGGGTGCATTTTATGTGACGCAATCCAAAGACATATTTTTAAACGATGTTCACATTCTTGTAAAAATAATAATAACAATTATGAAAGCGGTAAAAAGATAAAATTTGCACATAAGTTCATATTTGTATAAAATCAGATAATCAAGCCGAATATAACAGTTGAGCGACCGTGCTAGAACCACGGAACTCGGGAATGCCTAACACCTTCTCCCGGGTTAACAGAATTCCTTATCCGGATTTCTGGTGCGCAAACTGTTAAACAGAGTCATTCTTTTCCTCGATTCGGGATTATAATTGGTGACTTGGGACACCCTAAATCTCCCAAGTGGCGACTCTGAAATAAATAAATAAATCTCGTTTCGATTGTTCTTTAATTGGAAAAAACTCCCTTGTACCCCCTCGGGTATGTAAAAAGGAGGTGTGACAATGAGGTTTTCAAGGCCTCGAAGACATAGAATTCAACTAAAAGCAGGCTTCTCCACCTCTAAAACAACCGTTCTTCCTCGAACGGACAGAGGAAAGAAGTACCTGAGTTGGGGAAAAGGTGAGGACAACGGGTCCGCATGTCGGAATCCCAGGTCGATGCCTCAAGAGGCTGACCTCTCCACTGAACACGAACAGAAGGAAAACTCTTCGACCTCAACTGATGAACCTGCCGGTGTAGAATGGCTACCGGCTCCTCCTCGTACGACAATTCCTTGTCCAACTGGACAGTGCTGAAATCTAACACGTGGGATGGATTGCCGTGATATTTCCGAAGCATGGACACATGAAACACTGAATGCACGGCCGATAAGCTCGGTGGCAAAGCAAGTCTATAAGCCACCTCTATCACTCAATTAAGAATCTCAAATGGACCAATGAACCTAGGGCTAAGCTTGCCCTTCTTCCCAAATCTCATCACGCCCTTCATGGGCGACACTCGGAGCAACACCCGCTTACCAACCATAAAAGCCACATCTCCAACCTTGCGGTCTACATAACCCTTTTTCCTGGACTGAGCTATACGAAGTCTATCCGGAATAATCCTGACCTTGTTCAAGGCCTCCTGAACCAGATCCGTACCCAACAACCGAGTCTCTCCCGGCTCAAACCATCCAACCGGAGACCGACACCGCCTACCATATAATGCCTCATAAGGAGCCATCTGGATATTCGACTGGTAGCTGTTGTTGTAGGCAAACTCTATTAAAGGCAAAAACTGATCCCACGAGCCTCCAAAGTCAATGACACAAGCTCGGAGCATATCCTCCAAAATTTGAATAGTCCGCTCGGACTGCTCGTCCGTCTGAGGATGAAATGTTGTACTCAACTTATCCTGGGTGCCCAACTCTCACTGAACTGCCCTCCAGAAATGCGAGGTAAACTGCGTACCTCGGTCCGAAATGATAGATACAGGCACTCCATGAAGACGAACAATCTCCCGGATATAGATCTCAGCTAACCTCTCGGATGAATAGGAGACTGCCACAGGAATGAAATGCGCTGACTTGGTCAGCTTATCAACAATGACCCACACTGCGTCGAACTTCCTCCGAGTCTGCGGGAGTCCAACAACGAAATCCATAGTGATCCGCTCCCACTTCCACTAGGGAAGCTCAATCCTCTGAAACAATCCACTAGGCCTCTGATGCTTATACTTAACCTGCTGACAATTCAAACACCGAGCCACATATGCAACGATATCCTTCTTCATTCTACACCACCAGTAATGCTACCGCAAATCCTCATACATCTTCGCGGCACCCGGATGAATAGAGTACCTAGAGCTATGGGCATCCTTTAGGATCAACTCTCGAAGCCCATCCACATTAGGCACAAAAACTCGCCCTACAACCTCAAAACTTCATCATCATCCAAAGTAACCTGCTTTGCACCTCCACGCTGCACCGTGTCTCTAAGGACACACAAATGGGGATCATCAAACTGCCGATCATGGATATGCTCCAATAATGAAGAACGAGTGACCGTGCAAGACCCGACTAGGCTTAGAAATATCCAACCTCACAAATCGATTGGCCAAAGCCTGAACATCCAAGGCGAGCAGTCTCTCACCGACCGGAATATAAGCAAGACTGCCCATACTTATTGACTTCCTACTCAAAGCATCGGCCACCACATTGGCCTTCCCCGAGTGATAAAAGATAGTGATATCATAATCATTCAACAACTCCAGCCATCTCCTCTGCCTCAAATTCAACTCCTTTTGCTTGAACAAATACTGAAGACTTTTATGATTAGTGAACACCTCACATGCCACACCATACAAATAATGCCTCCAAATCTTCAATGCATGAACAATGGCTGCCAACTCCAAATCATGAACCGGATAGTTCTTTTCATGAATCTTCAACTGCCTCGAAGCATAAGCAATGACCTTTCCATCCTGCATCAACACTGCACCAAGCCCAATACGGGAAACATCACAATAAATTGTATAAGACCCTGAGCCTGTTGGCAAAACTAACCCCGGCGCCGTAGTCAGAGCTGTCTTGAGCTTCTGAAAGCTTGCCTCACACTCGTCCGACCATCTAAACTAGGCACCCTTCTGGGTCAACCTGGTCATCGGGGCTATAATAGGTGAAAACCCCTCCACGAACCGACGATAGTAGCCTACCAACCCTAGGAAACTCCGAATTTCTGTAGCTGATGCTGGTCTAGGCCAATTCTTGACTGCCTCAATCTTCTTCGGATCAACCTGAAGACCCTCTACTGATACAACATGACCCAGGAATGCAACTGAACTCATCCAAAACTCACTCTTCGAGAACTTAGCATATAATTGACTATCTCTCGGAGTTTGAAGAACCACTCTGAGGTGCTGCTCATGCTCCTCCTAGCTGCGGGAATATATCAAAATATCATCAATGAAGACTATCACTAACGAGTCCAAATAAGGCCTGAACACTCGGTTCATCAAATCCATAAAAGCTCCTGGCTGCTAGGGCATTGGTCAACTCAAATGACATAACCAAGAACTCATAATGCCCGTACCGAGTGCGAAAAGCTGTCTTAGGGACATTGGAGGCCCTAATCCTCAACAGATGGTAGCCAGATCTCAAGTCTATCTTTGAAAATTCCTTGGCACCCTGAAGCTGATCGAACAAATCATCAATCCTCGGTAGTGGATACTTATTCTTGATTGTAACCTTGTTCAATTGCTGGTAATCAATGCACATTCTCATCGAACCATCCTTTTTCTTAACAAACAACACTGGTGCACCCTAAGGCGAAACACTGGGTCTAATGAAGCCCTTCTCAAGCAAGTCTTGCAACTGCTCCTTCAACTCTTTCAACTCTGGCGGGGTCATACGATACGGCATGATAAAAATGGGTTGAGTGTCCGGAGCCAAATCAATGCAGAAGTCAATATCCCTGTCGGGTGGCATCCCCGGCAGGTCTTAAGGGAATACCTCAGGAAACTCGCGAACGGCGGGCACATAATCAATAGAGGGAACCTCAGCACTAGAATCGCGAATATACACTAAATAGGCCAAACACCCCTTCTCGACCATACGCCGAGCCTTCACATACGAGATAACACTGCGGGTAGAATGACCAAGAGTCCCTCTCCACTCTAAATGAGGCATACCCGGTAAAGCTAAGGTCACAGTCTTAGCATGACAATCCAATATAGCGTGGTAAGGTGATAACTAGTTCATCCCCAATATAACATCAAAGTCGACCATGTCTAAAAGCAACAAATCTACACGAGTCTCGAGACCCCCAATCACCAAAATACAAGAACGATAGACTCGATCAACTACGATAGAATCACCCACCGGCGTGGACACAAAAATAGGAATACCCAACGAATCACTAGGCATGATCAGATACGGTGCAAAATAGGATGACACATACGAATATGTAGACCCTGGATCAAATAACACTAAAGCATCCCTATCACAAACCAGAACAATACCTGTGATCACCACATCTGAAGCCTCAGCCTCGGGCCTGGTTGGAAGAGCATAACATCAGGGCTGAGCCCCACCACCCTGGACTACCTCCTTTGGACGGCCTGCAGCTGGCTGGCCTCGACCTCTGGCAGCCTGAGCTCCACCTCTAAATCCTCTACCTCCACCTTTAGCACCTCTACCCCTGCCTCTGGCTAGCTGGGCGGTCTGTGGAACATCTGGTGCCTGAATCATAGCACGGGAACCCTGCTGCTACGACTGAGTGCCCACCAACCTCGGACAAGCCCTCTGGATATGACCATACTCACCACACTCATAACATCTGCCTGAATACTGTGGCTAGGAAACTGAGACTGACCCTAGCGACCTGAATGACCATCCCGAAAACTCTGGATCGGCGGTGCACTGATAGGAGCTGGTAGTGCACTGTATGGCTGCTGATTAGAATACTACATGCGAGAACCATGGCCACCCGAAGCACCGTGAGAAACCTGGAGAGCTGACTGAAAGGGCCTAGGAGGATGGCCTCTACCATATGAATCTCTACCTCCAGACGATACACCACTGAATCTATCTGAATGTTGGGGCCTCTTATCCGACCCATGACCACCTCCCTGTGACAGAACCATCTCAACTCTGCGGGCCATATTGGTTGCCTCCTGAAAAGTGATCTCACTCCTAGCCATCTGAAGACGAATAAGCTGAATAAGACCGTCAATGAATCTCCTAACCCTCTCTCTCTCTCTCTCGGTAGGAAGTATGACAAGAGCATGGCGAGCTAAGTCGATGAACCTGGTCTCATACTGGGTAACCGTCATGGGGAGAAACCTCTCCATAAACAACACTGTAAACTGCTCCCAAGTCAAGGATGGCGAACCGGCTGGTCTAGCTAAGCAATAATCCCTCCACCAAGTCTTGGCGGATCCAGACAGGCGAAATGTAGCAAAATCGACCCCATTGGTCTCAACAATACCCATGTTCCTGAGAACCTTGTGGCAATTGTCTAGAAAATCATGGGGATCCTCAGTAGATGCACCGCTAAATGCAGAAGTGAAGAGCTAGGTGAACCTATCCAGCCTCCACAAAGCATCGACAAACATGGCTGCTCCATCGTCGGTCTGAGCAGCTGGACTGCTCCAACTGGTTGATCTACTGGAGTCTGAATCTGGGGAGCCACCGGCTCCGGAGTGCGAGTAGTAGGAGTTTGAGCCCCTCCTCCAGCCTGAGAGACTGCTGGTGCTACAGGAAGCAAACCTGCTCGGGTGACACTCTCCATGAGGCCCACCAATTGGACCAGCGCTTCCAGAAGAATGGGGGTAGCAATAAACCCCTCTAGGACCTGAGTTGGGCCCACCGGAACTGTTGGGGCTGGAACCTCCTCGTCAATAACCTGAGGCTCCGCCACTGGTGCTGCTGCTCGGGGCTCGCCCTCTACCCCTCATAGGGGCTACTGCTGGGGGTTCGGGCTGCTGAGCGATAGATGAGGAAGCGCGTGTTCTTGCCATCTGCGAAAGAACAGAGTAGAAATTTAATTAGCATTTGAGAAACAAAACCGCACGACAAAAAAGAACAAATGTGAAGTTTTCCTAACTCTGTAGCCTCTGGGGATAAATACAGACGTCTCCGTATCGATCCCTCAGACTCTACTGAGCTTGTCTGTTAGTTGTGAGACCTATGTAATCTAGAGCTCTGATACCAATTTGTCACGACCCGGATTCCCCACCTTCGGGGGTCGTGATGGCGCCTACTCGTAGAAGCTAGGCAAGCCATGAACTTAGAAATCATTAACTCTTTTGTTTTAAATCTCTTTACCAATTTTATTAACAAGAAATAAACATGTAAATAACAGCGAAATATGAAATTTAGCGGAAGACTTAAGTGGATGTAAAACCAAAATATCTCGAAACCAACTCATACTTCTAACCGGAACCTGGTGTCACAACACCCACGGACTACTAAGAGTGCTACATACAACAGTTCGAAAGAAAGATAATATTATTTGTCTCGAACACATGAGATAACAAAGTACAAAATAGGATAGAGGAGACGCCGGGCCTGCGGACGTCTGCAAGGCTACCTCGGTGTCTCGGTGGACTGAAGGCTGGCTCCCGAGCTACTGCTCTGACCAAACGCTGCTCTGATATCTGCACATAAGTGCAGAGTGTAACATCAACGCAACCGACCCCATGTGCTGGTAAGTGTCTGGCCTAACCCCGGTGAGGTAGTGACGAGGCTAGAACCAGACTCCAGATAAACCTGTGCAGTTATATAATATATGGCTGAAAAATAAACAAGTAATAAACAATTTAAAAGGGAGGGGGCATATGCTTCGGGGAACAAAATCAACCTAGCAGAACAAAATAGATATATAAAAGAACAGTACAATATCCACTTTAATACAATAACACTACTATTGCGGCGCGCAACCCGATCCCTTATCATTTAACACTGTTGCGGCGTGCAACCCGACCCATATATATATAGCTGTTGCGGCGTGCAACCCGATCCAATATAATAATTGTTGCGGCGTGCAATCCGATCCAATACAATATCTGTTGCGGCGTGCAACCCGATCCAATAAAATATCTATTGCGGCGTGCAACCCGTTCCAGATATATATATATATATATATATATATATATATATATATATATATATATAATAATAGAAATGTTGCAGCGCGCAACCCGTTCCAAATATACAGCTTATAGTGATCATAACAATAGTCCCAACAAGGGATTAACCATAAATTATACTATCTCGGCAAGGGAACTCAACAGTACAAGTATATACGTCCCGGCAAGGGAGAATCAGCTATAACCAATCTCAACTCAACTCCTTATCATTTCCATTATCACCATATCTAACTCATAAGTAACTTCCACGAAAATAAACTAAGTTTTTGCTCAATACCACGAATTACTCACTATTGCAACCACAATATCATTCAAGAATACAATAAGTATCAATTTAAGACTCATGGTCATGCTCGACACCAACGTATAGATACTCGTCACCATGCCTCTACGTCGTACTCAACAAGAAACAAGTGGCAAATATGAGTCAACTCCTAATCTCTCAAGCTAAGGTTTGACCGAACACTTACCTCGACTTCCACGGCCAACTTAAGCCTCAAACACCGCTTTTCCTTTCAAATTCGGCTCCAACCCAATAGAATCTATACATAATAGGTTTAATAACATCAATAAATGCTAAACAATTCAAATCCAATGCCTTATTATAGTTTTACAATCATTCTTCCCAAAAATCAAAAAATCAACCCCGGGCCTGCTTGGTCAAAATGCGAGGTTCGGACCAAAACCCGATTACACATTCACCTACGAGCCCGAATATATAACTTGTTTTCAAATCCGACCCCAAAACGAGGTCTAAATCCCAATAAATCAAGAAGCCCTAACTATACCCAAATCCCTAATTTCTACCCTTAATTACATGTTTTAGGCCTAGAAATCTAGTGGGTGTTGATGGAAAATAAAGAAAACAAGTTAAAGATTACTTACCCACGAGATTATGGTGAAGAATTGCTTCAAAAGTCATCTAAGAGCTTTGGAGAAGAAGAGTTTTATGAAAATTTTATGAAATCCCGTAAGGATACTGTTCTGAAATTTTAAATTTAACTGCACGATCTTACTCTACGCGATTGCGACAGACCCTTCGCATTCACGATGGGTCAGGCTGGTTAAGCCTTCGCGTTAGTGTTAATGTGCTCGCGTTCGCGAAGCTTTAGCTTCTCGAGCCCTCGCGTTCACGTCCAACGGGTCGCGTTCGCGTAAGGTAACTACCCCTTCCCATGCCCAGGCCCATTTGGCCTTCGCGTTCGCGTGGCCAGGATCGCGTTCGCGAAGGTATAGCCCCCCACTGCCTCGCGTTCGCGACCTGGGCTACGCGTTCGCGTAGAAGGAAATTCCTTCAGCAACAAATTACACATCGCGTTTGCGAGGTCCATCCTGCGAACGCGAAGAAGGAAATACCAGAACACCTGAACAACTTTTTCTGCAATTTTTCTTAAGTTCAAAACCTCCCGAAACACATTCGAGACCTCGGGGCTCCTAACCAAACATAGGTACTAACTCAACAACATCATACGAACTTATATGTGCAATCCAATCGCCAAAATAACCTCAAAAACAATGAATCACACATCAAAATCAAGAACTTTTCTCAAACTTCATCAAGTATCAAATTTAGCAATTCAAGTCCGAATCACGTCAAACGACGTCCGTTTTTAACCAAATTTTAGCGGAATGACTTAACCCATATATAAGACCTGTACCGGACACCGGAATCAAAATATGGGCCCGATACCATCGCTTTCTAATCAAATTTCCTTAAACAATTTCAGAAAATAATTTCACTTAAAAATTCATTTCTCGGGATTGGGACCTCGGAATTCGATTCCGGGCATACGTCCAAGTCCCATATTTTCCTACGACCCTCCAGGACCGTCGAATCACGGGTCCGAATCCGTTTACCCAAATTATTGACCGAAGTCAAATTTACTCATTTTATAATCAAAACTTAGCATTTTTTACCGATTTTTATATTTAAGCTTTCCGGCTACGCGCCCGGACTGCACACGCAAATCGAGGTGATGATAAATTAGGTTTTCAAGGCCTCGGAGACACAGAATTCAATTAAAAGCAGGTGATGACCCTTGGGGTCGTCACAAGAACGTCCATCCCGATTTGTCGGGATTTCAACTACATAAGATTTTTATCCACTCTATTGACCTGCTAAACCACCTCCTTGAGTGCTAAGTCGGTTCTAACTTCTAACTGGACAGCAGTCATTGTATTTCCAAAGCAGTTGCCTCGGACTCTTAGCCCCCGTTTAGCCATAGATTTTGCCAAATTTTTTTAAAATTTATTTTGACAAATACCTATTTGTTTATAGATTTTATTCATATTTTGGCAAATTTCTAAATCCCAAAACCAGCTCAAGAGCTGTTTTTGGCCCAAGATATTACCGTTTGGTTTTTAAAATAATTTCAAAAATTGCCGCAAACTTTTGTATTTTATAAAAACCTCACCTTTTGTCATTATGACCCAACTAATTCATATCTACCCATTTTTTCCTCATTAAAATCATGCGGCTTTGCCCTTCTCTATAAACAGAAGAAAACATTCGCCAAAGTTGTTGTGCCAATCTGTGGCAATCTACCACAAAAATAAATTTGAAGGTAATTTGCTAAAATCTGCTAATGTTTGTATAAATTTTATTCAAATTTGTTTCGCTTGTTTTGTATGAATTTTTTTCAGATTTGTTTCGCTTGTTCTGTATTAATTTTCTTCAGAGTTGTTGGGTATGTTTGATAGTTTTTAAAACTAATGGGTATAAGTCATATTTCATTTTGTGAAATTTATTTTGAAAAATTATGTCCAAACAGATTTTCATCTTCAAACCAAACTTCACACAGATCAAATTTTTTAAAACAAATTTGAGAATGTATGATCAAACGCTAGACAATTCCCATCTATGAAAGGGATCCAATTCGGTATCTTGCGTACGAATTCATGTTGTCAACGAGGATCTATCAGTTCTAATACAATTACACATGCATATACAAGGTTCCAATCAGGACTATCTCTTGTTGCAGAGATATTAATAGTTTACGAGGACAGAAAATAGGGGCGGAGCCAGAGTGTGAAATGCGGGTTCGGTCGAACCTAGTAATTTTTGTTTAGATTCTATATTTGTCTTAAAAAATTTATTGAATATATACAAATTACTCATTTAGAACTCAGTAACTTAAAATGATTACAACACCGAATTCACAAATTTCAAATTCTCCGTCTCTGACCGAAAACAAATACAATTATATGTGATCTGACCGAAAACAAATACAATTATATGTGATAACGACGTAACGTTAATCGATGTTCCACACGAGTAAAGTGAGCATCCGTTTTCCTCTTTGTACACTAATTAAGCACCTGTCCTGAGGCATGGAGATATGCAGCCAACTTTAAGATAAGTCAATGAGCTGAATGTGTGTATCATATCAAACGCTATATCCTCCATAGACTCAGAGGATCAGGGTATGGGCAAAAAACTTTGAATGATAGGCAATTTTGATCATTTTATATGTCACAATCAATTAATTATGTTTCAAGTTAAATTAGTTGGAATTTGTCGCATAAATCTTCGATTCTCTCTGCGTATTTGATCAACTTAGTTATATGTTGAGTTAGGTGTATTGTCTTAGCGGTTCGTGTGATGGGCAATTGGGCATAGATGTAGGGTGTCACTTTTCAGTCGGATTTTTGGAAAATAGCCATACGGGCTAGCCACTTTTTAGAGTGGTCTTTAAAAAATAGCATAGCCACTTTTAACGCGTAAACATTAAGATAGTGTCATGGATTTCAATCTTAAAAACAGGTGAAAATTTTAGGACACTGTCATGAATTAAAAAAATTAGCTATTTTCTAATAACTTTTATACGTGTGGCTATTCCCAATTACAAGTCCGGGAAAAGACTATTTTTTGAATTTACCCCATAGGCCTATATATGTCATGGTCTCCTTAGGGGCATTTGCATTTATACCCGCTTTTTATGTTACATTTTAACTTGTGTCCGCTTTGCAAAACAAATTGCAAGTGTACCTGCTTTTTCGTATAACTTCAGCATACGGGGCTGAAGTAGCAAAGACAATCACGCAAAACTTTAGCATTCTAGTAGCCGGGCCTGAAGTTTGGCTCTAGAGCTGAAGTTTTTGTTTTGTAACTGGCGAACTTCAGCTCTAGAGCTGAAGTTTTTGTTTTGTAACTGGCGAACTTCAGCTCTAGAGCTGAAGTTTTTGTTTTGTAACTGGCGAACTTCAGCTCTAGAGCTGAAGTTATTTAGTTAACCTAGATACTAATAACTCTTTTGATTATCCTTCGTGTTGATGAGTACTGTCTTCAGCTCCGCCGTGGACATTCAAGCCTTTCTTTCCAAGGAGAGCAGAAGTACTCTTTGTGTACCAGCATTGGAAGAGATTATTTTCTTGTTGAAAGACATAGTAATTGATTTCTGGGTCAGTTGATATCACCACTGGTTGTCCAAGTATGCTTGTTTTAAATAATCCTCCGTACTTGACAAGTATCAACAAAGAGTTTAAGTTCATGTTATACTATTCTAATAGAGAAACGGACAATGTTGTTCCATTTAGAAGGATATCCAGTTGTAATGGATCCAATATATTTTCTGCTTAGCTGAGATTCTCCTGTATATGATTCGAGAGTATTACAAAGCAAGGAGGAGAAGAAAGGGGACTGAAGTTATTTAAAAAGTAAGTATAAGTTAAAAGTTTTTTTAAACAATGGGTATAGGTTAAATCGGGCGACCAAATAGGGCGCCCCGTGCAATTTTTACGTGTCCTTATTAGCCCCAGCGATTGGGCTTGCTGACAAGTAAGGTGGGCTGACTCCATTAGAGATAGGGTTTTTTTCCAATTCCTATACACTATTGTAAACTTTATTACCCTAGATATACATGTTTAGTTAATTACTCGGCATAAACAAGTTTTGTTTACAAAATATATACAATCCACCTTAAAAGGCTCTCAATCCATTATTTGTGCCTCCAATCAAGGGATTTAGTTAAACCTTTTTCCTTTTTTCTCTCATTTCTCCCCTGTTCTCTCCATATTCTTTCTTGCACAGTTAATAATCTACGTACTTTTTGCATTATAATTATATTATATTTCCTGACTTTTGAGAAGAAGTAGTGATAACATTCTACAGAACATATGGGTAACGTAACTTTGAGGAAGTTAATTACCTGTGCCCAATACCAGGACTAGAACCCTTGTGGGATCTGTTGAAGAGAGCTGATTAACAATGTTGGTAAATTTGATTAACTTAATTTGAATTAAACACTACCAAAGTCAATTATAACTAAATTATTATTACCAGATTAATACTAGGCAAATCAAGAAGTCATCTTTTAGAGGATAGTTCGATTATCAAGAGTTTACAAACTCTCAATATCATGACTTTGAGTAATCTTGCTTGCTTGTCGCATAGTTAAATTTTCATTATTTTATAGTCAGTAATAATTAAAAAGTCAGTTTCTCTTTAATTTCATATTCAAAGAGTAATTAGCTCTCTGTTTGAGCTCCGAATGTCTAAGGAAGCAACTCTCCAGTTCAAAAATATAAAGAGATCCAACATATAGTTCTATTTCCAGACAATTCACGCGTAAAGTTAAATCTGCCAATTTGTACAGTAGAAGTTTTTATTTTTTGTGCAAGTCTTTAAAGGTATCCAATTAAATATAACTACAATATCATATAACTTAAATACAAAATTTAACAATATGTCTTTTGTATATGATTTATATATAGTAAAAATAAATTTCATACAACTAATTATATATTATACAATTTATCTACAACTTTCACACATTATTTCTACCCAGTTAAATACAACTACAATAACATATAACTTAAATATAAATTTTATACAAAATTTAAACAATATGTCTTTTGTCTACTTTTTATCTGATTTATACATAGTAAAAATAAATTTCATACAACTAATTATATATTATACAACTTATCTATAATTTTCATATATTATTTCTACTCAGTTATATACAACTACAATATCATACAACTTAAATATAATTTTTATACAATGTTGTTCAACTTTCATACAATAGTTAAATAAATAAAATAAAAATATATAGATAACAAAATATAATTTTTCTACAATTTTACTACAATTTCGTAAATATAATGTATATCACATCTTCTTCTTCTTCTTCGAGTTTCAATCTGAAATTCAGCCAAAATCAAGTCTAATCTTCACCAAAATCCCTCAAAATTGAGATATAAACTCCAAACCATATTCCTAATTGTTTGCAACAACACCCAATCCAAACAAATAATAATTTTTGAAAACCCAAATTCGAATTTAATACTTCAAAGCTTTTTAATGGCTGTCAATGGTGGAATTGTTGCTCTCTTTTCCTTTGCTTTACATTACTGAAATTATGGATTGAGAGATAGAGAGAGACGTAGAAAGAATTCCCAATTCTTTGCAACAACATCCAATTTAAACAAATAATGTTTTTTGAAAATCCAAATTCGAATTCAAAACTTCAAAGCTTTTTAATGGTTGTCAATGGTAGAATCGTGGGTGAGTGCAAGATACATGGGGAGGGGGAGGGGATGTGGAGAAAGAAACGTGGGGGAGTGGAAGATATTTTAGAGTAATTTTAAGACACTAATTATTAACATTAATTCCCTTAAAATGTACATAAATGGTAATTGGGTATATAAAATGTAATTATAATAAAACTTGAGTATGGAGGGTAATATAGTTTCATATAGTGTATAGGAATGTAAAAATTTCTTAGAGATATGTTGATCTACCGTTAAACTAGGGGGAAGTGCAGAGTTAGCCAGTAATAATAATACATGTATTTACTTTTAAACCATTGTTTAAAATATTTTTAGTCTTTAGCCACTGATTTAATAAATTTTTACCCGCCCGGATGAAAATATCCTATCTACTATATTTCGCTGAAACCAACGTTCTCTGCTGAAACCTACAAAAATTAAGGATGTTTGGTCCTGAAGTTAGAGTTGGAAGTTCAAAAATTAAGGACATGTATTCCTTAACTTAGAGTTACAAGCACAGAAATTAAGGACAGGTAGTCCTGAACTTAGAGTTACAAGCACAGAAATTAAGGACAGGTAGTCCTGAACTTGGAGTTCCAAGTTCAAAAAATAACGACATGTAGTCCTCAACTTAGAGTTACAAGTTTAAAAATTAAGGACATGTAGTCCTAAACTTAGAGTTACAAGCTCAAAAACTAAGGACGTGTAGTCCTTAACTTAGACTTACAGGCTCATAAATTAAGGACAGCAAGTCCTGAACTTAGTCATGAACTTAGTTAGAGGAGTAGAAGCAAGGACACTACCATCTTTTTATATTAATTTTAATAGACTAGTGGCTACTTTTGCTTAGCATTAAAAATGCTGAATAAAAGTAAATACCACTTTAAAAATTGGCTACCCCACGCAATTTTTACGTTAAACTACCACAAAAAAATGCAAACACTCCTGTTTTTATGGTTGGGGTATTATCACATACAAAATGTATGTGTGTATACAAAACCTATATATTTTTTGGCTATTATTTGGAGAGCGGGTATACAATATCATTCTTCCATATCTAGGCTCTGTTCTTCTCCCACTCATGCAGATCTTCTATTTGTTTTCCAAATTTGGTAGAAACCACACCAGGTAACCCCTCTAAAGGGTTGTCATTTAAAAATTAGTTAGTGTGTTTTGAATTTTAGTTTATCAGTTCAATTTTCGGGACAAAAAATGTCTTCAAGTTAAGATTTTTAGTTCAAAATTTCCAGACAAAATAAGTACTGACTAATCTCTAAATAGCATCCCTAAGAATGGTTGTTTGTGCACCTACACCAAATTTCACTTTGAGTGGTTAGCAGAGAGCGGACCCAGGATTTAAGCGCAGCGGGTGCACCACCATCTTTAAAATAGGCTATGTCCCGAGTCGACTTATTCTGGCAATTTTGCCGAAGTAAATGTTAAAGGCACAAGAGTTTGCATTGTTTCTATTCGTGGAAACCGGATAGAAGTTGGGTTTTGGGCTTTTGAGGGAGAGATTTGTAAAAGAAAAATAAAGTGGTGCCCGTTAACGTATAACGTATGTAATATAAAATGGTGCCCAATTTTTTTATGCACCTATTTTGGTCCCTTGAGTCTAAATAATTGTTCCTTAGGTTCTGGACTAAGTTCACTATTATTATTAAATTAATATTGAATTCATAAAAGATAAAAGAAAAAGTAAATAAAGTTAACTACCAAGTTACATAGAACTATATTATTATTGAATTCAAAAAGGAAAAAAGGAAAACAAAAAAGTGAGGAACTTTGTTGCAGTTTGGTATTGAACCCTGGACCGCTAGGAACGGTAAGCGTTCGAGCGGACCACTCGACCGACGCAAGTGATGCGGTGGCACAAAAAATTTATTTAAGGGTTCTCAATATATATTCAGACATATATACTCAACTTTTGTCGAGACTACCGGGTGTCGGTGACCCTTCAACACATAAGGTGGTTCCGCCTCTGGTGGTTAGGATATCAATGGCGAGGTCAAATTCTTTAGGACTAAAATAGCACCGACTTCTAATTCTTTTGTGCTTAAAGAAGACATAAGATGCAGTAATACTGATTTTAAGACGATACTGTAAGAAGAACTTGATTAACATAAATTTATAACAAATGTATCAAATTTATTATTGTGGATTACTCTTACAACATAGATTACGAAATAAATAGAAAAAATATATATAATTAATAATATTAACTACATAACAAGGAGACAGACAACTCGTACTCATGATTTGATGATAGATGATAGCATATAATGTATCTATTCAGTTGGAATTACATGCATTTGAAACGACTAATTAAAAAAGCAAAAAAAAAAAGAAAAAAAAAAGTGAAGAAGTGTGATCTTCTCGTATGTACATCCTTTAGCAGTGTAATAGCAATCTTTTCTGATGTTCGTCGTTAGATGTTGAAAATATTTGTTAGTTGAAGTTTTGAACTAGGATTTGTTTTTTCTTTGTTTAACCATTTATGTATGTTCAGAGTTCACTTGCTCTGACTAATTTAGATTTACGTTATAATTTCTATGGCTCGAACAAGCTAAGATATCTAGTTAAGATAGAGGAATCACAACAATCTCATTACATTAGCTTGATTCTCGAATATATATTTAGTGTAATATATTCAAAAGTCTAATACCCACTACGTGCTATAGCATTTGACATAGAAAATATTCAACCTACTCTCTTTAGAACCTTACCATTTTTGATTTAGTGGAGAATCTAATAGAACCAAATGAGAAAAGGCCAAAAAAAGAGGACAAATGAAATGGAGAATCAAATGGAGAAAATTCCAACTAAAATCTTATTAATTAAACAAGTTCCTCACAAAGCGACGATGACATTTTCTAAATGGGCCTATATGTCTGATTTGCATAAAAATAGCACGGTATAGCCAGTTTTCAAACTGGTCATTTAAAAATAGCCAGCGTTTACCAAGTCACTAAAAAATAGCCACTATTTTGCTGCAATAGAGACCGGTCCAGCATAATATAATGGAGTTCGGTGCACCTGTGTACGAACTCCAGCATATTATGTTGGATCGGTATACTTTGTTGGCTCCAGTATAATATACTAGAGACTGGAGTACCGGTGTTCCAAACTCCAGTATATTATGCTGGACCGGTATACTTGATGGAACTCCAGTATATTATGCTGGAGTTCCAGCATAAGTATACTTGAACTCCAGCATATTATACGGGAGTTGCAGGATAACTATGCTGGAACTCTCGTATAATATGTTGGAGTTCCAGCATAACATATGGAAGTTCCAGTAAGTATAAATGTCCAGTATAATATACTGGAGTTTGGTGCATCGGTGCTCCAGTCTCCCGTATATTATACAGGAGTCAGCAAAGTATACCGGTCCAACATAATATGCTGGAGTTCGTACACAGATGCACCGAACTCCCGTATATTATATGGGACCGGTCTCTGTTGCAAAAAAATAATGCTTATTTTTCATTGACTTCGTAAACGGTGACTATTTTTGATTGACCATTCCGAAAACTGACTATACCGTGCTATTTTGACAAAAAAAACATAGTTTATCAGTTTTGATGGCGACATGCTTAGTATTTTCAACTATATAATTATTCCCTCTTTATCAAAATTCTAGCTTTCCAAACATTCCACATCCAACGAAGGAAAAGCCTTTTTTTTTTGTGTGTGTTAATAAGGCGTGGCAAATATGGCAAAGTAGAGGGACCAAGATTTTGAGAATTTAGATTATAACCACTTGTATACTATATGGTGCTTTACATTAATCGCACTTACTTTTTTAATTTATTAGTTTTAGGATACGCGCACATATAACCTCTCAAAGAGTAATATTTCATTAAAAAATATGTTTAAGTTATAAAGTAAAACTTAAGAAAAAAATATAAGTTCCTATAAATAAAATAAAATTGTTTACTTTGTAAATTTACGCTTTGTAGCTAAGAATTAGATATAAGCTATTAAAGGATTAGCGCGAGGTACAATATATATTGTAGCGCACATAAGACATCTGTAAAGCCAATTTTCAAAGAGTTCTAAATTTTATCTTTGAAATATTATATTTTAACATTTTTGAATAATAAGTCAATAAAAGTTCAATAAACAATGATCCAAACTGTTACAATCACAGATTTTCAAAATTAGTTTATATCGTTAATATTCAAATACAAACAGATCAAAAACTAAATGCATTTTTGTTTTGATATAAAATGTGCATATACAATTTATTTTGAAATTTATTCAATAAAGAGATTTTAGGAAATAATCTAAGATGAAGCGATCGTTTAGTAATAAAGGAAATAGGAATACTAAACAACCAAAAATGGTTGAAGCAATTGAAAAGAAGCGTAATAACTCATTGATCGAACACTTTTGCAACGGGGAGGAACAAGATGTAGAATACCAAAATACATCAATAGGGAAGCGTTCTATCCGCCTGAGATACCTCCATGACCGGCTACAGGTTTAGGTGAATTCAGTAATTTTTGTTGAGACCATGTATTTATACTAAAAAAGTTATTAAATATACAGGAATATTTAGCTTAATTAGTACCTAGTTTGATGGTCAAATTATCGTTATATATTAACTTAAAATAATTGTAGAAATTCATAAACTTAAAATTTTGAATCCGTCGGTGCGGAACGTAATAATTTCATGGATCTTATTTGACACACAACAGATGTCTCCTCCCCATCCCAGCCCTTCCCACGCCCCTACAACTAAATACATTGTGAAACAAACACGTGGAGAACTTGAGCATGAAGAGAATGGTAATGATCCAATAATGTAGGCTATCACATTGATCCCCGTTTATTTTTTTCTTTTCTTGTGGTACCCAATGAAACCGTGCCACGAATCAACCAAAAAGGTGAAAAGGAGAAAGAGATAAGAGAACTGCCAAACTCGCCAGATAAATCTTTTGAAATTTCTTTTGCTAAAATATTTGACCTTTTTACAGAATTTCATATAACTCAACTTAGCACTAGATAACTAATTATGTACTATCTTATCTCCCTTAATTGTCTATTATTATAGCTACGTGAATCAAACATATATAGTTGGAGAGACATGTTTGTTAACCTCAAAACTCGCTATTTCGTTAGGAATATAAGTATCTAGTTTTGAAGCAAAAACATGCTCCTTTAGCAAACCAACTAGCTAGCTACTTGTTTCCCAAATTCTATCTGCCTTTTGCCCTATCCAGTTGTCTGGCTTTATCAAAGCAAACAACGAAGAATAGCGATGTACATATTCTATATACATACTATGTGAAATAAATTAACGAAGATCCAAAATAAGAAATGAGGGAAGGGAAAGTAACTAAAGAGTTGAGAGAAAATACACAACATGAAAAAGGAGGCTAAGCTTTCTCTTTTTACATATATCTATGAGTTAGGAGCACTACCAATGTCAAGAACTTTACTATCAGATTAAGTTGATTAGTATATAACAAAAAGTAGTTCTTCGTAGCAATCTAATATAGTACTCACTAATTAAGTTAAAGAAAATAGAGTAATAACATGCTGATTAAATAATTAACTATATAATATAAAGTATCAAACTCTACATTTTTTATTTATTCTCTCCGTTTGTCGTTAGTGCGGCTGGCAGATGGAAAGCAGGAAAGGTCATGGAAAATGAGGTTTTATGGAGGAACCTCATTATCATAGCAAATAAGATAAGCAATACGGGGAATTCACATAAAGCAGGAGAAATTCACTGATCAGCTATATTACATTATTTTCGGCAGTACTATTTGTAAGTTGTGTAATAATATGGTTTTGTCCTTTCTTTTTTCTTCTCAAGATTTTACTGTCCTCAACAGTCAAAAGTCAGTAATTATTTCTTCAACAAATGAACATCCTGGCCTTGCCTTGTCGTTACAACAGTGGAATATTAATTGCACCTGACTTGACCTAGATTTGATTTCAGTAACTGTTGGCACTGTGTTGTTGTAAAGTGGCTGAATGAACTCCGAAGAGTGAAGGGCAAATGATTCACACTCAGTACGTGTACGTACCCAATAGCAAAATATTTTAAATATTTCTTTTTGTTTCTTTTTCTGTTTAGAGGGACTTGACAAAACTGATAAAGTTGTTGTCATGTGACCAGTAGATCACAGATTCGAACCGTGAAAAATAGCCACCTGCAGAAATAAAGGATAAAACTACATACAGTAAACTCTTGCGGTCCGAGAGCTTATGTACCGATTGTCATCATTTTTTCTTTTTCAGATTTAAAAAAATCGCTATGGGTGGAAAGGTGCCTGAAAAAAGCTAGAAAGAGGAAAAAAAGAATCCTCAACGGCCCCAACATATAGTACTCTAGAGCCATGAGCTCTCTTGGAAGAAAAAAACAAAAAACACCAAAAGAAACAAACGGACCTTCCCAAATTTAGGAACAGAAATTGGCTGAACACCAAAGAATAATTCTTCAAAAGGAAAGCTCAAATGGTGAAATTAACTAAAATGAGTCATGTTATTGGAAAAGAAATAAAGAATATTTCAAGATGATGAAGGAAGTAGAAGGATCATCATCAAGTAGTAGGTGCCAAGACTGTGGAAATCAAGCTAAAAAAGATTGCACTTATTTGAGGTGCAGAACTTGCTGTAGAAGCCGAGGGTTTCATTGTCAAACGCACATTAAGAGCACTTGGGCCCCTGTGTCCACAAGGCGTCCACGGCACCATCTTCACCAGCAACTTTCTACTATTCAACAACAGCTTCAAGCTGTACCAAACCCTAATAAAAGATACAGAGAAAATCATGAAATTCAAGGTATACTTCTACTCTACTGTACGATGCCCCTTTAATTTTTTGTTGCTTATTTGTGCATCCAACATTTGAAACTCAAACAGACAATCTTTGATTACATAGTACTCCCTCCTTTTCAACTTATGTGAACTCGGGCACGGAATTTAAGAAAATAGAGAAGACTTTTGAACTTGTGGTGTAAAACGAGACACATATATTTTGTGTGGCTATAAATTATTGCATAAAAGTAAATTGTTTCCAAATAAGAAAAGGGGTCATCCTTTTTGGCACGGACCAAAAAAGAAATAAGTTTGCTTGACTCTTTAAATCTACTATAGCTATGAACAGAAACTATGAAACCCTAGCTATTTGCTCCTTTCTTTTACTTATATATGCAGTACTATACCATATGCTCACTAGCAATCATCGATAAGATACAATTTTCGTTTTATTTTCTCTTGTTAATTATGTAGTATGTTAGACACGTGAAGTGAAGCCGAGGGTCTATTGGAAATAACTTCTCTATCTTTATGTATGGTAGGAGTAAGGTCTGCATACACACTGTCCTTCCCAGACCCCATCTATGGAATTACACTGGGTTTGTTGTTGCTGTTATTGTTGTTAGACACATGAAAGCTCCATAAGTATTGAGTCTATGCACTGACTGAGTAAAAGTGTTACACAATTAGATCACTAATTATAAGCTAAAAAGGGCAAATTCCTATGATAAGTATTAGAGTAGTCGGTAACCTAATAAAAATAGTAATTTTAACCTATGATTTAAACTAAATCAATGGTGTAAAATAATTTCATTTTCGTTTAAAATAATTTCATAACCAACAAGCTAAGCACTAAAAAGAAAAAAGGAAGAAAAAAAAAAGGAAAAGACTGGTAATAAGCTATTTTATTTAATTTTCGTTTGCTGTTTTTGATATATATATATAGGTGAAGAAGAAGGAGATTTTCCGGGGGAAGTGAGTTTTCCAGCAGTATTTCGATGTATTCGAGTAAGTTCCATTGACAATGTGGTAGATCAGTATGCTTATCAAACATCAGTGCAAATAGGAGGACATGTTTTTAAAGGAATATTATATGATCAAGGATCTGAGAATCGTTACAATAATATGGCAGCTGGTGAAAGCAGCTCCTTTCAGCAGCAGCAACCTCCTATTTTACTTACTGCTGCAACCACTAGTACTACTGCAGCACCTTCTTATCCCAATCCTTTTAGTACTTTCATTCCTGGTACGCAATTTTTTCAATACCCAAAATCATCTTGAAGCAAACTTAAGTTTAATCCATATATACTGATAGTGTAAAGAATTTTTATACTTATTGGTGTATTTTAATATTTTAAAGCGGGTTTTCTACGTCATTTTTAGAATAATAATTCCGCTTACTATATCTTTATCGTTTAAGTAATATGATAGCATATAATTCTATTAAGCAGTCAATACATAGAAGTTAAACTGCTTTTTTTTATCTCTCGGACATTTTGTTTTGAGCAGTGCAAGGGTAAAAAAAAAAAGCAATATAATGTACGTTGAACATTGAACAAAAAGGAAAATTAAATTATTAATTCCACTCATTATATAGATGGGATTATCTGTTCTTATCTTTTATCTTTTAATTAATTTGATAGTAAAAGAATAGTTAAACTCCTCTTTTATCTCTCGGCATGTTGTTATCTGTAGGGCAAGCCTACCAGGGTAAAAGGTAACAATGTATATTGAACATTGAACAAAAAGGAAAGAGAAGCGAAGAAAAGGTTTTAAAGGAATATTTTGATAGAATAATGCATTAAAATTAAAAATTGAGAAAAAAGAGAGTAGTCGTAGTAGTATTTGTTTCGAATTTCAACGAAGAATTATTGGTGTTTCATCTGCATAAGCAATGTTCCGTGTTAGTATATGGTTCCGCAGTTTGTCTTATTATGAATTTCTCCCACTCCGATTGTTTTTTCTTTGATTAGGGTAATTAATTATGTCTAATTTACTGTTGTTTATGAACATCGAAGCCACTTTATTCCTGCTTACCCGTTTCTTTGTCTGCCTAAAATGCATGTGTCTGTTTAATGGATAGAAGGACAATAAACGATAACTCTTGGACCTTATTTTAATGAGTGATATTTCTTAGCAAGTCAAAGAACTTTTACATCATACGTCATTTAAAATATATTTGGACATAACTAATTATAATATAACATATATCTAAACTGTAAAACATATACGTTAAATCCTATTTTAGATGTATTTAGGGTGTGTTGGTGACTTCTCCTCCCTCAATATAATGACCAATGAAAAGCCAACGTGGGAAAGGTCCCTTTCTTGATTTCTTTTGAGTTGATCACAATAAGGAAATCATGCACGAAAGTAGGCAATGATCTTACCCACTACCGTTGTCCCCTTGTTGCACGTAAAAAGTTCAACATATATTATATAACTCCAAGTCTTCAAAAATCTAATTACAGCCTTTTAAATCCTTGCATCTGCTCATGTTTTCTGACACTAATTGTAATCATATGCGTGGTTACACAATGGAAGGAAGTTGTTTCAAGTGTTATACTAGTTGTGTAAATGGTAGGAGTATTTAATTGCTCATTAAGAACTGTCGACACAAATATGTACCTAATATCTCCCTAGAGAATTATGTGTAATGCCTGTGACCATCTTATTGGGGTTCTTGATTTGTGATACGTCTATTTTCGAAAGCACTTCTATGACATTAGAACCTTAGTTGTATCTAGTTCTTAAGTAATGATTAAGAAAGCCTTCGATAATAAGCAAGTCTTAGACATTGAACATTGCAGCACTTTGGACATTAAAGGGAATCTCTAATTAATTAGTATAACGGAGAAGGACCCTCAATATGATTACTTAAATAGTTAAATAAGTATCTTGAAGCAAAAAAAGGGATTGGGTGGGCATCTTGTGTTAGATGATAGTGACTTGAACTAGAAAAAAAAAGCAGCTAGCAACATGTGTAACCTTTTATGCTAAAGAGATATTCACACACACTAACCAAAGGTAAAGGTTGATGCCCCTATCAATGACATAATGTTGGAATATATCCCTCTAGTAGTACTGATAGAAAAGAAACTAAAAACCAGGAAAAGGTATATATATCAGCCCCTTCATAAATTACATGTACATATGCATGTTGTAAAGGTCTTGTGTTGTGTATATATACTAAAATGTGTGATTGTCTCATCAGGAATAAGTATTTAGCCCATGCAAAAGAATAGGACCTACACATGTGCTGAATATGTGTTGAGACGTAATATAATTAACTAAAAGTATGTTTTTTCTAATTATCATCTTAAACTTTTAGAGGAGAATCTCTCCATATATTTTAATATAATGTATATATAGCAATCCATGCTAAGAAATCCCCAGAGTGCATTCCCACTCACGCCTAACTTCTAGATGACTTTCCCATTTTAGTTCTCTTAAAGAACCTCCTTTTTAAGGAAGCTATAACTTTTTTGGAAGGAGCAATTTCCCCCCTTTTTTTCCCTGTATCTTAAACAATGACATTGGGGGCAAACCAATATAGCTTTAGGCGGAACAGATAGTGATGTTTCTTTAATTAAAATATGGTAAGAACTTTAACATGTATAATAAGTTAGTACTTTAGTGCCTTTGGGACCAGGCACATGATCATGAGCTTTTTCGAAAGGAATAGTATCTATGGTAGCAACTATTTTGAGATTGGTTTCCCGGATACTTAGTGATCGATTCTTTGCACCAACAGTCTATTCGAGCTTGTCAAATCGGACTTGCCTAGTACGGTTTATATTTCCTATATAATTTGCAAGCATTGCACAGTAAATAAATTACCAGTGCGTACCCAAACAGAAACGACTCCATATTTTCCTAGGAAATTTTCAAAAAATAAAAGGGGGACTATTTTAAGATTGTTTTACAAGTGATCTTTGGACTTATTGAAGAGATAATGATGATAGAGTGCTTTTCTTAAGGCTACCACCACATGGGCGCAAATAAAACGAATCAGTACTTGTACGGAGTTCATGCATCTTTCAAGTTTTATGGATAAACGATGAGCTCACATTATGGACAAAATCATCTGTATCTTAAGCCTTTTTGTTTGTACTCTACATTGTATTATATTTTTCTCGTATTAGCAAAAGACATGGTGAAGAAAATAAAAGATTTATTTAAGAGTGGTGCATTGCCGTTTTTCTTTTTGATTTAGCTATGGATTTATTAAGCCTTTTTGCAGAAATACAGGATAAGGCTGCATATAATAGATCGTTATGGTTCGGTCCGTTAATTTCGCGAATTCTGCGCATAGTGAAAGCTTAATGTACCCGGTTGTCCCTTTTTAGCTATGGATTTATTGGCCACATGAAATAGTATTCGATTATTCTCTTTTACCTTTTTCTGCTACCCAATTTTGATGTTAATCTTTTCCACAAGTTGAGTGCATGGCTGTTAAATGCTTGTGCTATCTTTCTCCAAGAGTACGATATCGTCATGGTTGAGTCGATTTGTAAAGGTGGAAACTATTTAGAAGATTTAGGGATGGCAATAAGGCGGGGCGGGGCGGATATGGCAATACCCACAAAATTTAAACCCGCCCCACTTAAGTTTTTTCCTCCCTTTTTTCTTTTATTTTTTTTTCTAAAACAAACTAGTTTGAAATTTTTTTATTATTTTATGAAATGGAGAGCTTAATATTATTCAAGCCATTATGTTTTTCTCTTTGTCGTAATGTAAAACTACATGCTCATACTTGTGGAGCGCATCGTTTTATCATTTTATTTTCTTGTAGAAGCTTTACTTATACAAGAAAAGCTTATCATGTAAATATCATTTTATCATGGTGCGTGTTCATTTCAAAAGGTACACTCAATAGGGAAAAACTGTAGCTCTCAATCTAAAATTTGGATTTTCTGTGACGGGTTTGTCAAATTCATAGCTGCCCCGCATTGAACCCTCCTTAAACTTGCAACCCGCCCTGCTCCACTTTAAAAGTTTTAAAAATTGTTTCAAACTGCCCCTCCCCGCCCCACACCTACATGAAAGTAAACCTGCCCCGTCTCGCATCAAATAAAACCCGCCCCGCCTCCGCCATGCACCGTTATTATCCCTAAGAAGATTGATGCACTTGGAGATGAAGACGAATTTGAATGGACTCTCTTGAAAATAAGTTCAATTTATTGATTATTACGTGGAGGATTATAGGATTTTGTGTTTATTGCTTGTCTAGGTACAATAACACGATCCAAAGGAGGGCTTAACTTTTGTGCACCGAAAATGTAAAAGTATATTTACACTTGACGGTGTAATTAATTAAGCTTGTATATGTTTACGTTGTGTTTATCTTTTTATACCTTTACATTTTTCTAGAGCACAAAGACCGCTCAACGTTGTGCTTTATCTTTTGTACATTTACGTTGTGAGAGTTTTAATAGCTACATATCAGATTTCTTGCACGGTCTTTCTAACGTCATGAAGATATTAAGTCAATGCAAAGTTTTGTGTATAAATGTGGTGCAGAATATAATTAGCTTCTTCAATCAGCTATTTGTTAAATTATCACTAATTTGTTTAGCATCTCGAACATACATATATAAAGCAAATAACACTTTGTTGTTGTCAAACGCACACGTAAATATACGCGGTCGTCAAGTAATAAAGTAACTAAAAGTCGGACGTCGAACCCACGGAACTTGTAATTAACTATTAACTAAATTAGACTATCCTAATTATCTAAATAAGAATTAAACCCAAAAATAGTGATGCTAAAGTAACTAAACTAAAAAGAAAATAACTAATAAACTTTAAACAGAGGAAGAACAGAATTTTATGTTATCAATGTGATGAAAACGGTCTAGGGTTATGGGTTATCTAACAATCCTATTGTATTCTTCGATTGAATGGACTAACTAATTTATCTAGTTTATTGGTTAACAGGTTAAGTATTGCTCGTAAGAATCTGTCGAGTTCTTACTCGCCTATTCAAGCTAACCTAACGCCTATATATCTCTAGAATTAGAATTAGCAAGAACGCATTTATAATTTATGTACATCAACTAAGCAAGGCAATTAGGTATATGTCTATCCTAACCGCGAATCCATACCCTAATGCCCAAGTTCAAGAACTTGCTCTATTCAATCTTATATGCAAACTAGAATTCCCACTTTCGAGTTCAATCCTAGATTCGTAGATAATATTTAATTGGTGATCAAGCAATTAAATAATTAAACGCAAGATTGAATAAATAAACAAATATGACAAATTAAGAAATCAAAATCAATATCCGAATAACAATAGTCATGAAACAACCACAACCCTAAAATGTGAAGTTTAGCTCCACATAGACATGGTAGTTAAACAACAAATTATACAAAGGCATATAAAAATTATAAAGTTTGATGGAAGAAAGATGAAACACAACCTCCAAGGCGGCTCTGTGGTCTCCCTAGGTCAAAAGTCTATCAAAAGTTACAAAAATAATGTTTTTTACATGTATTTATACAAAGTAGGGTCGGGCCCAAACAAAAATACCTTCTCCCGCGCGAAATAGGAAAATAACTCTGTAAAAATTGCACAGGCGCACCGCATGGGGCGACGCACCATGCGATGTGCTTATGGGAAACTTAAGAGAGCATGCAATTTGAGGGCAGTAACAATTTACACAACCGCGACATGCCACGCGCCGACCCATGCGCCGCGGATGTGGGAATTTGGAAAAATGTAAAACATGAAAGTTGTAGCCCTTTCAAATAAAAAGCTTTAGAATAACTTCAATTCATTCTATAACATAGTATAAAACACTAGCGATTAATGCTCAAACTCAATTAAAGTGCAGTAAATTAGAGTGTAATAAGCTACTAAAATACGCAATTATAACTTATCATCACACTTGTTTTGAGATATATATCTATGAGCTCAACCCGTAAACAACCTTTTACTACAGAAATGCAGGGTAAGACTGCATATAATAGACTCTTGTGGTCCGGCCCTTTTTCGGATCCCACGCATAACGGAAGCTTAGTGCACCAGACTGCTTTTTAAGAACTCAAGTTGTTCGGTAATTTCTTATTGTATTTGATATTAGATGTTATGTAATACCCCAAATTTTTTTATAATATTTGCATTCTTGATTGAACATTTTTATAATGAGGAAATATTTTACTTTGCACTTCCTAAATGTGAAATGGTCAATATATGAAAATTTCTTACTTTAGGTTGTGTTAATATTGACAATGAAGTTCCATGATATTCCTATATGTAACACTTAATATTATTTAGACTAGTTGTTATTAAATATAATATATAGTTAAGTTTTTGGGTTTCCAACCTTTTGTATTTATCTAAGAATATTTAGTAGTTGGGTAACCATTTTATTTCATATCTATCCATAAACTCCCCATTTTTTTTCTACTCTTCAAGACAAAGAAGAATAGTTATCCATCTCTCTCTTTCTATCTATCTCTCTTTCTCTCTATCTATCTCTCTACTCCATACAAACTAGAATCTGAAGTTTCATGAAAAAAACATGGATTTCTACTAAATCAACAAGCAAATTTCGTTTTTGGTGAAGATCAAGTTGCTCCTCTTGGTAAGTTTCTAAACTCGTTTTTATACTAGACACCTACTAGTATTTTTTATATATCTTTTTGTACAGAGCTCCGATTTAAGTGATCCGGGACTTTTTGGAAAGGTATTTCATAAATATATAACTCTTATGAAGGAAACAAAATCTAGTTTTGTCGGTATTTACCTAAAAAGGATCAAAAAGTACAAGGCAAGTGTTGTCCAGATTTCCAGTTTTAGAAATACTCCATGTACTGCTGTTAGTAATTTTAGCATAACCTTTTGTTCAAAATTGATATGGAGGTTATTCAAGATGTTCTGAAATGGTAAGGCATAGATCTACAACTTTTGTGAAGACCAGAAAGTCTACTTTGTCCGTATAGATCTTCAAAACTGAGTCACAATTCGGAATAGTGATACTGTCCAGAATTTCTTTTTCAAACGTTTTTGGGTAATTTTCACCAATATCATGTTTAGTTTGACTTGCTAAATCACTGAACTTATTTAGATATTTGATTATGTATTTAAGGTATATAAACCCTTGAAAAAAATCAAAGGGGAAGTGTTTGAGGAAATGGACAGATTTGGTTTGTTTACGGCGTAGACGATTCGAACGTCCCCAAGTTGTGATTGAACTGTTTCGTGGTAAAACACCAAGGTTTGTGTATAAACTTGTACTCTTTTTGCTTGCTGGAATATGTTGAAATAACTTGATACTTTATTTTTCTTGGCTTCAATTTATATTGTTATATTCGTACTATATCAAGTATTGTAAGATATTTGCTAAATCGCCCATTCGTACGGATTGTTTGATCATTTTGCATTCTTGTTGGGACTTTATCCTTCTTGTGGCAGTGACTTTGTCACTCATCTTGGCATGCCTCTTGATTTGGATCTTTTGCCATCTTGACTTTGGATTTGTAGTTCGTTTTGAATTATGGAACTTGTCCGTGTTAAGTACGAACTAGGAAGCCATTTTTAATATGGTTCTTGATTCTTTTGTCTATTGGGTTTTGACCCTACTTGATTTGGGGCTTCGGTCCATCTTGATATCTGATTATGCTTAAGTGTGATGGCATGACGTACATATTGGGCGAAAAATGGATATTTGGTATACTCTCTTAAATTGATAGTATACACTTTCTAGACTCTTGAACATTGTCATTGATATTTGGAAACACTTCAAAGTTTGATATTGTTATGTTTGATATATTTGTTCACTTGTTTTAAATTATGTTAGATTGAGCTAACTATGACTGAAAAGGGGAATTGGAGAATTTAATGACTCCAAGCCTAAAGTTTATACACCACTAAGCTTTATGCTTAGCGATAGTTGTTTTCTATCGTAGGAAATGTTCGGGATGAAATCTGAAGATGGCCAGGGTGAAGTAGTCTTTTGGAAAAATTTATGAAGATCACATTTGCATATGCACCTTGGTTTGCATAGTTTTGGGACATGTACATGATATACAGGATATATATATATATATATATGTCACACTTATGTTATATATATATATATATATATGTCACACTTATGTTATTTGAAGGCTTGTTGGATTTTAAAGACCAAAATCTTGTAACTTGAATTTGTAACCTATTTTGTTGTATTGAGGTGTTTTAATAACTCAAGTCTTGTAATATGCTGAATTTACACTTTGTCCCGTAAATATGTAAAAAAGGAAAAAACTAGTTTCTTTTTTTTTACCCTTTGAAAAATAATCATTATTTACACTTTGAAATTTATGTACAATACAAACTTGTAGTGATTTTGAATGATTGTATAAATCTGTTAGGAAGTTGCTTTAATCTATTGATTAATTAATAATGATTATATCACCATATATTAATATTTTCACATTGTATTTCATTTAAAATAAAATTATGGTGTATTTTCAAAAAAAAAATATATTGCACTTTGAACCTTTTCGCATGAGCCTACTTCCGCTACTAAAATTATTCTGAATATTTTTATTAATGTCTCTTTTAATATTTTGTAAGTAGGAAATTAGATTTGTTTCCTAAGTAGTACCCTCCCAAAGGGGTTGCTACATGTTACTAAGTGACTAAAACACCAATCGGTTAACAAATTTCGGGAAGGAAAAAAAGATAGATTAGAAAAAGATTATCACATTAGTTACTTAATTAGCGGACCGATCTTCCTAACGTGTTGCAGATTATTCTATTAATGTTATTTGAAATAACAATGGATATACCATTTGAATAAGTGTTTTCACAGGGGCGGTCCGACCAATTCTGTAGCCTAAAACCAAATTTTTATGAGGGGTCTTAACTTTTTTATCAATAAAAAATATTTTATTTTTATTTGAAATCATTTTTTCTAACTTTTTTAGATGCAAAGTTATTATTAATTTTGTATAATCAATTTCTCCTAATACATCTTTCTCAATTGACAATATAGCTAATACATTTAATATCTTTGAAGCATTGTTGATCTTAGGTTTATCAATTTTAATTTTGAAACACTTTTTTCCGCTGAAGCGACGGTAATAAGAGTTATTAACATTATTTTATAAGTAATAGGCATTTGGAAAATAATCAAATTTTTTTATTTGATTGAATATATCAATTAAACTATGATCTTCTAATTGTACTATTTTTTAAAAATATTTTTAATTCATAAAATAAATCTAAACTATTAATATCGAGTTGATTATTATGATTTAAGGAGCATTAAAGACGAAGGCAATATTTTTCAAATTTCTATCATCTAGTAATATGAGTTTTTACTACTAAATAGAAAACCAAAAATATTTTCATATGCCTCTAATTGTTCAAATTTATTTTAAAGTGCAAAAATAAATTTGTCTACTACTCTCTCCGGTCCATAATAAGTGACTTTTTGGCTTTTATTTTGGTCCAAAATTTAGTGTTTTTTTATATAATCGAGAAGGAACTAACTTTATTTTTTCAAATTTGCCCTTATTTACAACTCTCTATGTGTCAAGTTAACAACATATAAATTTTAATTAAGGATAATTTAGTCAACACATATTTTTGTTCTAGGAGTCAATATTTTCGTAAGGTGCACAACAAAGGTTAAAAATTATTTATTATGGACCGAAGAGAGTATGTATAAAAAGTAACCAACTCTAAAGAACTCTTTGAGAGATTTTGACGTTTCACTATTAACATTCTCCTCAAATTATTTCTTCCTATATATTATAGGTTTCTTATGAAATTCGGGTACGATATTAATTTTAAATGCAATTTCCTTGGTAAAAATCAAAGTAATTACAAATCCTTCGTCTTTTTATTTGTTAAATAAAGAAATTAATTTTTTTTACTTCACATAACTTTTTTAAGAAAAATTATATATAGCCTATTAGGTGTAAAAAAAATGGGGCCTCCACAAATGTGGGCATAAAACAGTTGCTTTTCCTGCTTTATGGACGGACTGCCCCTGTGTTATTATACAAAATTGTTGCGTTAAAATGGTCCTAACAACAAATATACTTCTTCACTATCCGTATAGGTTTGACGGAGTTACAGCTAGGAAATGAACAAGTTTTTGAGATCATGATTTTCATTTTGAAAAGAACTACCTGCTTTTATGTCGAACTGTCGGAATAATCACTTTTTTCCCCTTAGTAATATTATAAAAACATGTTTTATTTTCAGGAAACACAAAATTTAATACCATAGTATATTTTTATTTTTATTTTTATTTTTGTTCTAAAGAAACCACATGTATGGAGCAAGAGTATGGCAGAACCGTGAAACGTTTGTACTAAATGATCGCTTTAATTTATGCATTAGAATAAAAAAATTCAAGGACGCACTCAGTGTTAAACAAATTCAAATTCTTATGATAGCTTCACATCACTACCAATTTACAAGCGCGTTGTTGTCAACCTCTAATATCCACGGGCGAAACAATCGCTATATGGTCTATAATATAAAATATGTTGTTTGTTTTACACTAAATTAGTATTAGCCCCTGCGCAGATGCACGGACATTAACCATGTGAAATGTTTGAGTTATTTGGATTATACGTAAAAAATCTTAAAATTTAAACCTTCTCGATAAATATAGATAATCATTGTATATTAATTAAGACATGAAAATAATTAAACATTTCTCAAATCTCCTAGTTATAATTCTATTTTTCTTTTTTAGTATCATTCTCGTTGGTGTCATTGGATCAAAAAATAGTGAGAAAGTAAAATAATAACTCATATTTATGGCAAAACAATCAAAGGTTGAGACTATGAAAGACTCTTTGGATATGACTTGACTCTTTTACTACTGCTTGAACTCTTATTTGGTGTTTTTTTTTCACCATGTTTGGCTTAACCTCAATGCAAACTACTTAAATTATAATTAAATTCAAATTCGAATATTATATCACATTTGAAATCGATGAGACCATCTTCCAATATATGACTAACAAAGTCAAATATAGAATAAAGTTATCATATACTATTGATATTTATTAGTTTTCGTGGCTTAACTACATAATCAATTATATATGGCAACTTTATCTATACTATATTAAAAGCACGAATGCCCTTAGCGAAATATCGTTCGTCTTTTTTACCCTTTAAAATATAGGGTTCACATTAGACAAAATAGTAATTTAAGTATTTTATTAATATTTAGAAATAATCATTTAATTAATTCTCCTATAATTTAGGAATAATTATTTAATTATTCTCCTATTATTAACCGTCTAGGAAAGGTAATAAAATTTTGCCTAAATATTTTCCTATTCGTTCTACTCCCTACGTATGTTGGAGTAGTTTATAGCTTTAAGGTTTTGGAGACCTTTTTTATAGTTAAAAATTCTGCCTAGCCTAAATTTTCGCCCCTATGTTGGAGTATTAAATGCGTTTATTTTGTAGTTAATATCTTTTAGGTTTAGGAGATCTTTTTGGTTAAATTTGTTTGCCTTAAATCACACACACAATTTTCTTTTTGGTTAGGAGTCTTTATTATTTGGTAAAATTCACGTTATATGCGTTGCGTGTGCACCTAATCTCAATATGTAAGTATACTTACTAAAAGTTATATTCGAGTATAAAATAAAATAGCAACAATTTCAAAAGTAATAGAAATTTAACCACTTCTTCATGTAAAGATAAAATCTGAACAAAATCACTCTTTAAAATCTGAAAAAATTCCAGCATAATATGCTGGAGTTCAAATATTTTACATACGAGATTCCAACATAATGTGATGGAATTTCACAATGTAATGTGCTGGAGTTCCAACATAATATGTTGGAAGTTTATACGCAAGAGCTCCAAAATCCAGCATATTATGCTGAAACTTTCCGTGTTTCAGCTAAAACAATAAATATTTTTTAATGATTTTGCAAATGCTGACTATTTTTCGATTACCGGTTCGAAAACTGGCTAGCCCTATTTTGCCTACAATATTGGACCCAGACCATTTAATTTTCATAAAGCACTATCTTTTAGTAGTAATTAATCATCTATAGATACCTTTTATGTGGTTATAAGATGTATTTAAGTTATTGTATTCATGAATACAGTAGCAAAAATAGGCGTGAATCAGGAAAGTCCAGCCAATCAGTTATTGTATTCGACTGTATTCATGGAGTGAAACATATGATTACAACTGGACAGATTATTGTATTCGACTGTATTCACAGTGTGAAATAGGGGATTACACTGTTTTTTAAAAGGAAAGTGAATCAATTAATATAATAGACTCCTAATATAACTCAACAAACTCAATTATAACACACAAAGTTTGTATTTTCAATTATAAAAAAGATTCTTAACCGAAAAATACTCCCAAAACATAGCAGTCTTCAGAGAAATTATATAATATATCTGAATACATAAATTATATTAATTAAAAAAAACTTATGAATACATTCATGGCATATAGCAAGACAGTGAATACAACGAAATACATAGAATACAGCGGGATACATTGAAATACAATGAGAAAAAAAGACAGTGAATACAATGAAATACATGGAATACAACGAGATACATTGAATTACAATAAAAAAAAATCTTAGAGCATGAGTTTGAACAGTAGAAGAAAGAAAATGATGAATAAAAAATGAAATTTTTTAGATAACAATCTGGTGGAGGGGATGAGTGTTGCGTTTGAAATACTTCAAATTCATGATAAGCATCTGCATATCTTCTTTAGACAAATAATTTGGGAAGTACCCCAAACTTCACCATAGATGCAAAGAAATTCCTCGCTGCTATCACTTTACCCACTTTGCAGAGCATATCGATCAATATACCAAAAGTAACAATATTCGGAAGAATTCCATGATTCATCATTTCTTGATACAGCTGAAAGACACTTCCGGCATTAGCCATCTTGCCATAGTCATCCATCGGAGTATTATAAGTGTAAAGATTAGGCTTAACTCCACAATTTTCATGAACATGCTTTCAGCTTCCAGTATCTTATCCTTACTGTAAAACCCGCGAATCAGAGTAGTATATATCACAACATTTGATTTAATCCCTTTTCTCAGCCATCTCATCATATAGGAATTGTTGAACGGTGAAGATACATCGGAGAATCCGGTTGAGATCGATTAGATCGGTGAGTGCTGGTGGTGCAGTTCAAGAGAATCGCAAACGAACTAGACAGAGAATGGGAAAAGAATCGAAAATTTTAATGGGATGGGGGAAAAGAATGTGATGTATCAAAGTAGAGAGAGAAAGAAAAATATTGTAATTGATTAGCGTATTTAGTAGCTTAGGGTAATGGTGCACTGTGGGTCGGGCCTGAACCGGACCGGGCCCACAGTCCTAACGGTCCTGGTGGGCCGGTCTTAACGGTTCTTTAAAGCCCGTGGTGGGCCGGTTCTTCCTAGAAAGCACACGAGCCCGGGACCGCTAAGCCCGGGACCGGTTGGCGGGCCTGGGTCGCGCCTAACGACTAGTTTTTATTTTATTTTTTTTTAAAAAAAAAAAATTAAAAATTCCAACGGTCAAAATTTAAAAAGTAGCCGTTTGGGCTGCAATTTTGACCGTTTTGGATGTTTAGACATTTGGCCCCAAAACTTTATTTTAACCCAAGACTTTATATATTTACACTTTTTTCCAATTCTCAACTATAAATACCCCCTCATTCTTTCATTTTTACTCACCAATTCATCAATCTTTCTCAATCTCTTTATTATAATTGCTTATTTTATTGTTGAAATTTCGTGAAAATTGTGAAGTTGGTGAATTGAAGTATTCAAGTTTTCAACGATTTTCAATTTTCAAGAAGTTGGGCAATTCGGTAAACGCGTTCCAACTCTTAAGTTTTAATATTATAATTTTGTTAGTTTTATTTAGTATAATTATAATTAATATGGCATTTTCTTTGAAAAATATTTTTGGTGGTAAGGGTAAAGCTAAAATTGGTGAAAGTAGTGGCCAACCTACTAGCCTTCCCCCGGCTCCCCGACCCAGACCTGATAGACGTCTTTCTGCTCCTATTATTCTTGATAGTGATAACCCTTGTTTTCAATTTTCCGATAGTCAATTTTGCCATAATGTAGCACCAGGTCAACATTTAGATGATGAAACTATGAATGCTCTTTATCCTAATGAAACTATCTTTGAAAATGATGAGGAAAATGAGGATGAAGATGAAACCCAATCGGATTTAGATGATACACCTACTAGTCATGTTAATAACCCAACTGATGTACCGTCCGACCCACATGTAGAAACCCCTAGTTTTAATAGACAACCTTCTAAACGCCTAAAAACATCATTAGTTTGGAATTTTTTTACTCAAGTAAGAGAACAAAATTAGGCTAAGGGTAAAACATGTGGGAAATTACTGGCGCATAAATATACTGGAGACCGTAGCGGCACGGGTAGTTTGACTAGGCACATAAAAACACACCCTAGAGATAAAACTAGATATTTACAAATAGAAGCGCAGCTAGAGGGAACACATGTAGATTCTGATGTTAACCCTAGTACAAGTTCAAATCTAGTTCAACCAGGAATTAACACTGTGACCAGAGGTATTTTATAGTACGGTCCAAATAGAGATCATGAAGAATTAGCAAAGATGGTTACCGTTATGTGCTTACCCTATTCTTTTCCCTCTAATCCTAATTGGGTCCATTATATTAGAAGAGTTTTTAATCCTACTTATAAAGGTTGGCCTCACGCAACAGTTAAGAACGGTATTTATAAATATAAATATGAATATGAACACTATTTGCGGTATTTATTTACTCATGTAAGTAATCGGATTTCTATTACTACTGATATTGGTAGAAGTGGTAATGATTGTGATTATCTAATTGTTACAAGTCATTGGATAGATGAGGAGTGGACAATGCAAAAACACATTATTGCGTATAGAATAATTAATTCATGTCACACAGGTAAGTTTATAGCTAACACTGTTGCAGATATTTGTAGATATTTTTGCTTTAGAGATAAAATAATGTCAATTTCTATGGATAATGTTTCTAGTAACACTAGTGCCATAGGCATACTTACAACAACACTAAATCCTGCATTTAGAAATATATTACATGTTAGATGTATTTGTCATATTTATCATTTAATTGTCGGTGATGGTATGCGAATTTTAAATTTAGAAATTGAAAAGGTTAGAATGGATCTTAATTGGCTTTTTTATTCAAACCGTAGAAGTAGACTAAGAGAATATTTTAAAAAATGTGATGCATATGGCCTTAAAGAAAGAAAGGTTCCTAAACCTTGTCCGACTAGATGGATATGTACGAAAGTTTGGTAGTTGCATATGAATATAGAAACCCAATTAATGCAACGTTTAATGCTCGGGTAGGTGGTGAGGATGATGATGAAATGCTTACTACTCAAGATTGGACGAATGTTAAAATTCTTATAGATTTTTTAGAACATTTTCAAATTGCTACAAATGCATTTTCTGGGCAATATTATCCTACTATTTCAAACTGTTTAGTTTATATTGCAGCACTATGTGATTTGTTTGTTGAATTTTCGGAGGGTGGAGAAATTTATCAACTTGCTATAAATGCAATGAAAGAAAAGTTTAAAAAATATTTTTTCCCTATCCCTCCTATTTATAGTGTTGCTGCAATGTTAAATCTTACAATGAAATTAAGAGGTCCTCATTTTTGGTACTCAAATATTTATAAGGCTTTAGATCTTTCAAATGAGGAATTTGCTACACTTGCAGATACAAAAGCCTCAATTAAAATTAATGCTCAAACAATTTATAGTGATTATCAACTTGCCTTAGAGCATGCTAAGCCAAATGTTCCAACCCCTACTTCGTCTAGTTCACAATCGTCTAAAAGAGCTGCGGGCTTAAAATCACTTAAATCTTGGACGGAGTTCAGGGGTTCTCAAAGTGATAATTATGATGAAACTTCACATCTAAATGAGCTTCAAGTTTATTTGTCGCAGGGACTTGAAAAGGAAAATCCAGGCGGCACTTTTGATCTTTTGGAATGGTAGAAGGCAAGGGAAAAACATTTTCTGATTCTTGCAAGGATGGCTCGGGATATTTTATCTATTCAAGTTTCAACTGTTGCATCAGAGAGCGCTTTCAGTCAAGTAAAGTTTCAAATAGGTGATCATAGAGCGTCAATGAGGGAGAGCTTGGAAAAATCTGTACTGTTCAGAGATTGGATCCGCTCGGAAAGAAGAAACTTTGGAATTGCGGAATCACAACCGGCGATAGATGAAGCTTATGAAGAAATGATGGCGGAACTTGCGGAGGATGCTGCTTCGCCGGAAGTGGTAATGAAAAAGCTTCTTTTCCACCACCACCAACGCAACCGCCTCCAAACCTTGAAGGATTTATAAAATTTGTTAGAGATACAATGTAGATTATGGTGTAACTTGTACTTTGGCATATCTTCTTTTAGTTTTTTTCCTTTTTAATGGTGGTATTAGTACCTTGTTGTGCTCATTCCATTGGGGGGGGGGGGAGACTAAGAAAGATATGTCATTTTTGGTAATAAAAATTATAATACGTGCCCTTGAATATCTTTTTGCAATATTTTTTTGTCTTTAACTTGCAATTATTTATAAGCTATAATATATATACATAACATACAATATATACTACAAGAAAATATATAAGGTAATATATATACATAACATACAATATATAGTACACGAATATATATATATTACAAAACATTATAAGAAATTATATTTGGAAATATATATACATAACATACTATATATAGTATACTATACTAGTATACTATATATATATATATATATATATATATATATATATATATATATATATATATATATATATACTATACTAGTATACTATATATACTACAAAATAAGAATTTTCAAAATTCAAAATGAGGCCCCCACCCCCAATGACCACCAACGGCCATATTGCACAAATAACCGTTTTTTTTTTAATTTACAAAACTAACCTTCTCTAACACTATATACCCCCCTCCCTCTTCTTCATTTCAATACTCAATACTCATTTCTCAATCTAAATTTCTCTCAATCTCCAATTTTCAAGACTTCAAGTCTCAATCTTAATTTTCAAGTTACATCATGCCTCGTTCGGAAAGAGTGCGCTTATTTGTTTCGCACTACTATGAACTGCTTGAAAAAAATGAAGAAGGCCAAATACTAAAATGCAAGAACTGTGGAAGAGTCTTAAATTTTCGTTCAGGGTGTACCACAGGCATTTTAAGGAGGCATATAACGTATTGTGTTGATGGTATTTATCCGCAAATTCGTCTTTAAGATATTTCAACAATTTGTGTTATTTTAAAATTATTAGACGTATTTATGCTTCATGTTGTACTTTCTTATTAATTTATTATGCATGGCAATTTAGTTTTACTATTGTTTTGTTATTTTACTTTTTCGTCAATCACTTTAATAATTAGATTCCTACATATATATTACATATATATTTTTTATATAGTCATGATATGGTTTACAAGAAATTGCCTTAAACAAAAAAAATAAAAATAAAAAAGCCCGTTAAGCCCGCTAAGCCCACTAGCCCGACCTGTTAGCCCATGACCATATGGGCTTAGGCCCGTCATGGGCTGGTTCCACCCGTTGAGCCCACGAAGCCCGGGACCATGAGGCCCGGGACCGCCAGAGCCCAGGCCCGCCAAGCCCAGGCCTGTTAAGCCCGACCCATTTAGGCCCGGGCCCGGCCCAGAATACAGTACTAGCTTAGGGTTAGGAGATAACCAAAATTAAATATTTTGTTATAAATCTTAAAAGATATCTATAAACTATAATTTTTTTAAATGATATTTATTTAAAATAAATAAGGTGTTAACCTTTCCTGCATGAGGTAAAATTTCCAAACTTCTTCAACGACCATATAATCGTAAAGCCCAAGCCCAAGTGAGAGCCCATATCTGACTCCACCTCACTGACCAAATTGGCGCCAAAAGGAACCACAATTTCCCGCCAAAGATAACCATCATATTTACATTGAAGTCTTCCTCCACAAACTAAGCCCTAAACATTCTCTTCCAACACCCCCGCCGGCGATCCTCGTAGTATCTCAGCCAAGCTCAGGCGAATAGATCATGGCTTCCGACTCATCTCCGGTCAACACTCACGGCGGTAAGTCTACTGCACCTTATGTCATCAGTTCCTATGCTTAGATTTTTCTATTTAAAAAAACTGGAAATGTATAGTGATGTATATTGAGAAATACAGGTCCATCTACACCAGATGACTCAACTTCAAGCCCAATTGGTAACACTTACTCATCTCCCGGTGACAACACTCGCCGGAAGCGCGGCCGCCGCTCGTCAGCCACATCCACACCAGTTGCACCGTCAAATCGGCGATTCACAACTCCCGATGCTACACCGACGCCTTCCAGTACTAATTCGCGCCGTGGCCGAAGAAGAGCGTCCTCCACCACCCCTTCTGGTGCAGCCGCCGCCACTCCGTCCTATGCGTCTGATGTTCCGCCGTCCTCAGAGGGCGGGGAAGGTGATGATGCCGATGAGGCCCCACCAATGTATGTGTGGGGCACAAACATCAGCGTACAAGATGTAAACGCTGCAATTCTTAGGTTTTTGAGGAATTTTCGAGAGGATCCTTCTCAAACTGAGGGGAAATACATGAGGGCAATTCATCATGTAATTGAAATGGAAGGCGACTCACTCGACGTTGATGCTCACGATGTGTTTGATTATGATAACGATTTGTATACCAAAATGGTCAGGTTCCCACTTGAGGTTCTAGCAATTTTTGACATTGTTTTAATGGACATGGTTAGCAGAATTAACCCACTATTCGAGAAGCACATACAAGCTAGAATTTTCAATCTTAAGAGTTCGACTTCAATGAGAAATCTTAATCCGGCAGGTTAGTTGCATTGTTGTAGTATATATTTTGCTTTTCAGAATGTAAGATTGATACTTGGAATTAAATTGTTTTATTTCTCTTCTATTAGATATTGAGAAGATGGTGTCACTCAAAGGGATGGTTATTCGATGTAGTGCAATTATTCCTGAGATAAGGGAAGCAATATTTAGGTGTCTTGTTTGTGGGTATTACTCTGATCCAATTGTTGTCGATAGAGGTTGGTTGACTGGACTGAACCTGCTACTTTTTGCCCTATATGAATTCTGGTTTCTGCATGCTAAGTATAAATTTTGACTGTTATCAGGAAGGATTAATGAGCCAACAATATGCGGCAAGCAAGAATGTCTAGCAAGGAACTCAATGACTTTGGTCCACAATAGATGCAGGTAAAAAAATGACTACCATTACTTCTGGATTGATCATTCTTGTTTAAGGTGGTCATTGATATTTTTTGTCCTAATTGATTACCTGAAGCCAACGTTCATAAGTATCTCTGTTCCCATCTCTCTCTAGTTCAAAGCAGAGTTGCACTTTGTTCTCAGTATTGCTTAATAGTCATCCGTCAAGGTTGAATGGTTATTTCTATACATTTGTATAGTTAATCGTTTTTAGTCTGTTGTTTGTGTATGGTCCAGCGGAGATACTTGATCATTGTTTAAGTTATTCAGTTTGTGCTGTAGAGTTAAAAGATTCATACTTGCTGCTTGATGTAAGATTGCAGTGAGGAGGGATTTGACTTTCTAACTTATCATCACCAATACACAGCAATGATGTTAAAAAGAAACTACCAATTATTCCTGATGATTCCTTATCATCACCAATTCACAGCAATGATGCCCTTAAAAACTTTATTGCCTTTCCACACCTATACCTTCAATAGATCTGATCTTGTACCTGAGGCTTTTAGCTTAATATCCTTGGACTTTAATGAGTGGTCCTTGACTTTTACCTAGTTATTGTGATGACAATTGATAAAATAGTTTGTGTTTAACTCAGTTAAGATACATAATACTGTAATCTGGAAGAAACAACTTCTGCCCTTGGATCAACTAGTTTGCAATTTTGATCATAGTCCAGAATAACGTGACCCCAAATGTTGGCTAACCTTATAAGCCTTCAGCATCTTAAGTGGGATTTCTTTTCAAAATGTGCTTTTCAAAGACTCAATTTACTTCAATTTTGTCTAAGCTGTTCCCCTGACACAGGTTTGCTGACAAACAAATCGTGAGAGTTCAAGAAACACCAGATGAGATTCCCGAGGGAGGAACACCTCACACAGTAAGCTTGTTGATGCATGACAAGCTGGTGGATGCTGGGAAGCCAGGAGACAGAGTTGAAGTAAGATTTTTCATATTATATGTTGTTTCTTGTTGAATTTCTATACTAATTCAACTTTCAGTTCCTTATGACCCAGTGGTAATTCGTTTATTGGTCAGGTCACTGGAATTTATCGGGCTATGAGTGTCAGAATTGGGTCAACACAGAGGACTGTAAAATCATTGTTCAAGGTAAGTCTCTTTCTGTATCTTATGATTGTTTTGGCTGCTCTGACGATAAGGAGTTCGCCAACTTTAAAACCCATCATATGTCCAAATTAGACAAGCAATACAATATTCAGAAACTGATTGGGTATATTTTGATTCCAGACTTACATTGATTGTCTTCATCTTAAGAAGACTGACAAGTCAAGAATGAATGCAGAGGATCCGATGGAAATTGAAAATGGAGTTGTTGGAAATGATGACTCTCTTGGCTATGAAGAAAAGGTTACTCTAATCTAAACTTCTTCTTGGAGGATAAGAATGATCCAGTCTTATTTTATGAATGGTTGTTTTGATTAACAGGTGGAGAAATTGAAAGAACTATCTAAACAGCCTGATATCTACGAAAGGTTGACTAGGTCCTTGGCGCCAAACATCTGGGAGTTGGATGATGTAAAGAAAGGTCTTCTTTGCCAGGTACCATGATAGTTTCCTCTTTGTGCTGTTACTGTTTCGTTCTTTTTGACTAACATAGTAAACTTGATTCATCCAAAAGATTATCAGAAAGTTGGGGTTGGGACATAGTTGTGTTGTACTGATAGTTAAGTGGTTTCCGTGTAGCTCTTTGGAGGGAATGCATTGACATTGCCATCTGGGGCAAGCTTCCGAGGTGATATCAACATTCTTCTTGTTGGTGATCCGGGGACCAGCAAATCGCAGCTGCTTCAGTATATTCACAAACTGTCTCCCCGTGGTATATATACCAGTGGACGAGGAAGTTCTGCTGTGGGGTTGACTGCTTATGTAGCCAAAGATCCTGAGACTGGTGAAACTGTATGATGTCTATTACTGCTGTTTTAATTGGCTTGGTAACATCAATGGTACTATGAAAATTTGACTTGACAATTTACTTTACAGGTCCTCGAGAGTGGGGCCCTGGTCCTGAGTGACAGGGGGATCTGCTGTATCGATGAGTTTGACAAAATGTCCGACAGTGCAAGGAGCATGTTACATGAGGTAAGACTCTTACCTCCTACTTCCTAAATTTTTAAAGCAAATACGAGTTCAATGATTCTTATTCCTTTTCTCCCTTTATTTCTTCTTAGGTTATGGAGCAACAAACTGTTTCAATTGCAAAGGCTGGAATTATTGCTTCGCTTAATGCTAGGACTTCAGTATTGGCTTGTGCAAATCCAATTGGCTCTCGTTACAATCCCCGTCTATCTGTCATTGATAATATACACCTTCCACCTACCCTGCTGTCAAGGTATAATTTTGCAAAAACTGCTGGAGGCTAATTTGATTTCTCATTTTCTTTAGCATAGTGCTATTGAAAATTAATCTACATCTTGGAATTGCCTATCTGCCGCAGTTCTCTAGTAGTCCGTTGGTTCTTAAATTGGATCCTTCTCTGACTATTGTTCTCTTCTTTCAGATTTGATTTGATATATTTAATTCTAGACAAGGCTGACGAGCAGATGGACAGGCGCCTTGCAAAACACATAGTTGCATTACACTTTGAGAATCCAGAGGTTTGTTGATTTTATCTTCGTAAACTTTCCAATATCTGTCGCTTGGCGAGGTGTATTCAGCTAATTAATTAATTTTCCATCTTTTGCAGAATTCAGAGCAAGAAGTGATTGACCTTCCAACATTAACTGCATACTTGAGCTATGCTCGAAAACATATACATCCACAATTATCTGACGAAGCAGCTGAAGAATTGACTAGAGGGTATGTGGAGATGAGAAGAAGAGGGAATTTCCCTGGCAGCAGTAAAAAGGTCAGATTTTTCAATTGATCAATCTTTAAGTTCCATTCTCACATTTTGCTTCTTAAAGCTACTGATGCAGATTATTATATTGCATTCCTCAAATAACCACCATAACTTAGTGCACTCCCGGGTATCTGATATATTACACTTTTCAGGTTATTACAGCCACACCAAGGCAATTAGAGAGCTTAATACGCCTTAGTGAAGGTCTCGCCCGGATTCGTTTTTCAGAACGGGTTGGTATAGCTTTCCTAGTGTTCGAGTCTTTGTCTTTGGAATTTACCTCAGTTAAGATGCTATTGCCACTTTGCCTGTAGGTTGAGAAAAGAGACGTAATGGAGGCTATTCGTCTTCTAGAAGTTGCACTGCAGCAGTCTGCAACTGACCATTCTACAGGTATACCTTTGGGCTTTGACAACCCTTCTACAGTAACCGTTGTGTTTTTATCTAGTAATATGCGAGATATACCAAATCATCATAGTAATTGAGTATCCGGTGGCATCTTTACTACCTGCTAAGCATTATATAGAACATTTTTCTTATTACTCAATTAAAAATTTCACACATGAAATGACCATGCAACAATTTCACCTCATATCTAGCCATTCACATTACTTGCTAAGTTGCTAGCACTATCATTTTTACCATGATTCCAAGCGCTTCAAAGTAAACGTCTCCTTGAGCAAATTCCAAAATCCCATCAACTTAAAAGTTACCTCTTCCTTGTCATGCTCCACTGAAAGCTCATCTAATATTCATTTCTTTCAAGTATTCTGATCCATATTAGATGAATATTATGTTTCTTGAGCAGGAACCATTGACATGGATCTCATCACAACTGGAGTATCTGCAAGTGAAAGGATGAGAAGGGAGAATTTTGTGTCAACCACCCGCAACATAATCATGGAGAAGCTGCAGCTGGGGGGACCATCAACTCGGATGCTGGAGGTACACAAACTTGTTGAAATTAACTGTAATAGCATTTCAGAAATAGGGAAATAAAAATAAATTCAGTACTGACTTCTGCTTAATGTGTAGTTACTGGAAGAGCTGAAGAAGCAAAGTTCTGGTGGTGAAGTTCACCTAGCAGATGTAAGTTTCTCTCCCACCCAACCTCCCTCTCGACAGATTGATCGAAAAATTATCTGATTTTCTTTTTCCCTCGCGTTGTATCAGCTACGAAATGCACTTGCTACTCTAGCAACTGAAGGATTGGTTTCTGTTCATGGTGACGCTGTGAAGAGAATATGATGAGTCTAAATTAGGAGTGAGGCATTCTCAAATTCATTGCTCAGGGAGCAGAAGTTGATATGTGGATTGCTACTATTTGCAAGAGCACTTTGCGGGCATGTTAGGCAAAGTCATGTTTTTTTGGTTCCTGATCAGCATTCTTCACTATCTGCCCTTTGAAACAGTTAGCCATACTTAAGAGCAATGTGTAGTACTTTGCAATGTTGAATATCTATTTGAACTTGATCTTAAGAACTTGATTGAAAGTGAAACTTGAAAACTTGTATATTCAAAATCATCATCCTTGCATTTAAATCCTCCAAAGATGGCGGACTTATTGGTGCTCAATAACCCATTATTTTGGAATCAAACATTATTACTTATATAGAAAAAGTAATAAGTCATACAAATATCCAGATTAAAAATAGTTGAGCATTCCCAACTTGAGATTTTTTGCCTCCGCCAGGACTGCTATTGGAGTCAAATTCACAAAACTTGCCGACAAACCATGTTCTAAATTGAAATTTGACTCATTTTGTACACGACACCTCTAGAAGTGTAACGTCTATTTAGTCCCAAAAAGAATGGAGTAACAATGTTAAATACCCATGGAACTGTTACTTTGTGCGCTACATATATAAAATTCATGCTTACTACATTTTTTCCTTCCCGTTTTTTGGGATTTTCCCATCCACAAATTTTTTATTTATTTAAAAGGAAAAAGAAGGTATGAAATAGTAAAATCGAAAGAGAAGTGAACGAGGTAATATTATCAACAAATGGATGAGGCTGGACACTTGGAACGTGTAAGTTTGTTTGTTTCTGTCTGTGGGGCCATCTACACCATCATGTGTTCATTACTTGTCCACACGTGATCCTACTCCGGAAATTTCGTCTACAGATTTTTTTAAGGACCATCATCGGTTGTAATTGATTTACCAATGTAATGTTTCATTAAAATATGTCCGAACAGATAAAAACTAATGAATATGTCAAAAATTGCACAGATAGAGCATGCAGTCTCAACATTAATATATTTTTCAACAGATCTTATAACCCCACGTATCGTTTGACCATTACGAACTCCGTGTTTGATTTGCCATACTATGTTATGTGAATTTTTGCACTTCTAACAATTGGTGGTGCCCCCAACCTATTCCATGTAGCACGACGTGGCTCAATATAAAAGTTATGAAATTAATGTAAGTTTCAGCTGAATTATATATATATATGTCAATTGTTTGATTCGTTTTTCACTCTTTTTTTTTGGTTAAACGGTAGAAGGATAATAGCAACAACAAACTAACGTTTAATATAAAAGGAATATAAATATATAAGCAAAATTTTAATATGCGAATATCTTTTAGCTTTGCTGCATTCACTTTGACATGGCATTCAAATCTTGCCTTTAGGGTTATTTTGCAAGCCCGGAAAAACTGTCTCCTTTTTCTTTACATTTTATTGCGTATTTGACCTTATATTACTTGTAATGATTAGAGCCGTTAAAATGGACTTGGCCCGTGAGGCCAGCCCAATCCAACCCGCTCTTTGGGCAGGGCTAGATTGAGATTTTTGTAGCCAATTTAAAACCGAGGCTTTTAAGTCCGGCCCAAATCAACCCGTTGGCCCTTGAGGCTTGACTAGGCTGGGCCTAGGCCGGACTGTGGGCCAAAAATTAATTAAATTCAAATTTAAATATAAAAAAAGTAAAAACTAAAAAATATTAATTATATATAATCCCCATTTTTCAATCTTAGATTGCTCATTTACCTTTCCATATCAACTAGAATTTATATTTTTGACATGCATGTAGTATGACAAGATTAGTTTTTATTTTGCTTAACTAACAACGAACTAGGAAAGTTTTAAGTGACCAATAATAATTTTTTTAAAAGAAAATATTACTTTAAGTGGCCAATAATCAGTTTGGTTACTTTAATATATTATTAATTATTAAATTGCTCTTTAGTATAGAAAAAGGTCGAGTTTTAATACCCAAAGAAAATTGACAACGCTAGCAAATTTCATGAATTTTAAAAATTTATGGACTGTAATGATGAAATCAACAAATAATGTTAAACCTAAATTTAAAAACCTTAACATATAAACTTATCAGTGCAATTCCTAAATCTAAGGAAAGTAAAAGAAAAGTACTAAAAAAATATTCACGTAACATTAAAAAAGAGCTAGAGATATAGAGAATTTGCATTTCAATTACGAGATTTCTTGTCAAATATCAAGATTCGTGTACACTATAAATAAACCGAAGTTGTTCATATGATTAAGGGATTATATTTCGAAAAAATTTCAAAAGATTTGAAAAAATATTTTTTCCTAAAAAAATTAAAGGGTCGGCCTGCCCTAGTCCGCGACCCTCTTAGGGCTAGGTTGGACTGGCCATTTTAAGGCCCATATAGATGGTGGGCCCGCCCGCCCTAGCCCATCAAACTTAAAAGCCCACGAGGCTTGGGCTGGGCTAACCCATTTTAACAGCTCTAGTAATGATAAACAAAGGGTTTTTACATCTAAACAATGGCTATTATGCAAAAGTAAATATTTAAACTTTTATGTGTTGGTTGTATGTACAAATAAAGCTTGAAATTGAACAAGCTTAGTTCAGTGATAAATACTTTTTTTATTTGCTAACGCATTAAAACCCTATAAGTGCCACTTAAAATTCTATAAACATGACAAATTAATATACCTTGTGAATGTTGAACATATATCCTAAAAATACACATTTTGACCCAAAAAAATATCCAAATGATCTTTATAATGAAGTATAGTCTTTTAAAATAAGGCAAGATACTCTTTTCATCTACATATAACATCACTAATCACTCTATTATTAATTATATATCACCATTACTGCATAACTTATTTTTAAACTAAATAATTTTTAGCTAGCAATTGGACATAGATTTGATTAAAACTTGATTTTTTTTTAAAAAAAATTGAAGTTGTGTTTGAACATGTATTTTATTTGAATTTTCTTTTGAAGTTTTTTGTGTGAAAAAGTTTTTGAGAACTTGAAGTTTATAAAAAATTGATCATATTCCATGGACAAACATAGTTAAAGATACTTTCTTTCCCCCCTCCAAATGTATAGGGGGTAAAGATGCATTTATAAAACTTAAGTTGAAGCATAGTTTAAAGACAGCCAAAAAGTTGGGTAGGAAATATGAAATAACAAAACTTTTTCCATCAACACAATAATAAATCCGACTAAGCGTGAATAATGTGGAATATCAAGGCGGTAAGAAAGAAATAAAACTCAGCTACTCTTTCTTTACTGTGTGATGTGATCCATATATCATTGTAGAGGAGAGAAGAAAGTCAGAACACAGATTCAAAACTCGGCAGAGCAGATAAAAGAACTACAATGGCGGAGCAAGGCGGTAGAGGATGCTGTCCGCCGATGGATCTGTTCCGTTCAGAAGCGATGCAACTCGTGCAAATCATTATTCCTATTGAATCTGCTCACCGTACAGTCGATTACCTTGGCGAAATCGGTCTTATCCAGTTCAAAGACGTGCGTCTGTTCATCTCTACTCTTATCTGTGTTAATTTGTGTGATTTATGTTTGCTGTATTTTTGTATTATTATATTTTCGGATAATTGTGTGGACTTTGTGTGGCTAGGGTTTTATCTATTGTTTTTCTGCTTTATTTCAGCTTATTTTGGACGAATTTGAGATTTATGATTCAGAACAGTATTAGAATTGAGTTAATTATTCCGACATTAACATTATGAAGTTTGAACCAATCGTTAATTCTAGATGCCGTTGTTTTCCCCCATTATATTCATTTAATTTTTCCGATGCCTTTATTAGCAACAGGAGATTTTGATTTAGTCATAGATTTTACATGGTTTCTCTATGACAGAACAAAGGAGGGGGACTTTGATTTGGTAGATTCGAGCTTTTTATGTAACTTAGATTTGTGACAGTAGATAAACTGCTTTCAGTATTGAGTTAGTTTGTAATGACAATACTATTTACTATTTTTCCATTTTGGCTTCGTTCTGATTTTAGAGCTAGTTCTATCGACTGACTCATTTGAGCATAGAGTAATATATGTAGGTATATTTCATTAAAGTAGAAGATAAAGCTAATTCTCTTTTTACATGATTTGCTGTTTTAGAAAATGTTCCATTTAAAGTTGACTTGTCTCTACTGCATCGAATTTATTGTGGTGTGGATATTTAAGGAACAACATACTAAAAGAAAATGGCACAGCAATCTAATATATAGGCTGAGGTTACATAGTTTTATATACATCTTGGATGCCTCCGCAATGTCTTCGTTAGAACTCAATTTTCATGATTTTGTTTTCGATAAGTTGCTTATGAGGCTTTTCTATGTAATATTTGTATTACTGTAGGGTCTTTGGACTTTCTTATTAAAATCAATCCAGTGGAGTGACTACTTATGCATATTATGAAATTTTACCTTTGCATTTCAATTGATCTATCCAATTTCTGCTTTCTGACAGTTGAATGCTGAAAAGAGTCCATTTCAGCGAACATATGCTACTCAGGTATTTCACGAAATAGTTTATAAGCCCTTTGAATTCCATCTAAGTTCAGTCTATTGTACTCTAGTCTTTCTCTATTTGAGCCTTGAAAGCTACAACCTCCTCTTACTTTACTTTCCCATTGAGTCCTTATACCTATCAAAATCTAGCTATTTATTTTTTGGGGGTAATCAGCCGTTATCTAAAGATAGGGGTAGGAGAATTATGTTATTTATTGTTTTGTTTGGGGGGGGGGGAGAGAAGAAATCCTCTTATGAATAGAGAATCTTATCATGTAACTTTTACTTTTTCTAACTTTTACATTTTTTTTTCATAAATCAGATTGTTCTGTTTCTTGCTTGATGGACTCATCAGGACCAATTTTTCCTGAGGCTTAGCATTAACTAGAGGGGTCGGTGGTATTAACCCAATTAGTAAAATCCTGGTCTGAGGGGGCATAGATGTACTCAGGCCTTCCATGTTGCTGTCTTGCTAACTTCTTTAAAGAACCTGAATTGTTTGGCACTGAAAAGAAATTTCTTTTGAATGACTGCCAATGCTACGAGCTTCCACAAAATATCCTCGTCTATTATTTGGTCTTTCTCTCGAGCCATACATCAAATGTCATACCCTTTTGCCTGACAACAGGTAAAGCTCAAAAGATGTTACCGTCCCAGTCTGGGAATGCCAATCATCTCTCCTTTCTACCAACACAATAGTCACACCCTTTTGTATTCGTCTCATGTCTGTTCCTCATGGTGAAGGGAAGCAAACAAAAAGAGGAACAAGGGAAGGATGTGCAATTTCTGCTGCATTCTTTACTTTAACTATTGGTATATGGGAGGACTCAAAATAACTAAGATATCTTTTTAAATTTGATCTAGCTATTTGCTCTTCTCAATGAAGTAGCTAACTAAACCTTAAGTGTCATGTTCAGTTTCAAATTGGAGACATTACAGTTCCTGCTGTGCATAAACACATTTTACAACTACCACAACAAAGATGTTGGAACTTCTGCATTTTCCGATAGAAACAGTCTCGTGAGACGTGCTCATTTTTGTATCAAAAGAACTTTTTTTTTGGTGTTAAACTGAAAGCTCCAGCGATGGTAGTAACTTGAATGGCTTTGAGCATAGATGTCGTTGATCCGCATATTGCTAGTGCCTGACACCTTTTTTTAATTGTGAAATATGTGTCTTTAAAGATACTTGTTTATCTTCATTTGCATAAACTCTTCTCTCCTCTTGCTATTCAGAACTAGTAATTCTATACATAACTCTGTGTTTATTGTAAAGATCAAAAGATGTGGAGAGATGGCTCGTAAATTACGGCTATTCAAGGAACAAATGTCCAAAGCAGGCTTGTTATCTTCTTCTACGTCTTCCACACAAGTTGATTTAAGCTTTGATGACCTTGAGGTATGTTTAATCTATTTGGTTATATATTAATTGCTTTTGTTCAATGAGGTCAACACAGCTTATTTGTGTACTAGGTCAAGCTTGGAGAACTTGAAGCAGAGCTGATTGAAATAAATGCTAATGGCGATAAGTTACAACGTTCATACAATGAGCTTGTGGAATATAAACTTGTTTTGCAAAAGGTGCAGTCTCTTGGTTTACTAGTGCCAGAAGAATTTCTGGAATTGCTTAGTTTCCTATTCGACTTTCAAATGGATAGCTGATTGCCAAAATAGTATACAACATTTTTGAGCATTCTATTTGTTTTCTAGGCTGGTGAGTTTTTTCGCAAAGCACAGAGCAGTGCTGAAGCTCTACTACGAGAACAGGCATCAAATCAAACTGGGGAACAATCATTAGAAACTCCTCTGTTATCAGACCAGGTAAATCTTGATATTTAGCAAATTGTATATTTTCTTCCATGGAGTAACCTTGTCATTGGAATTGTATTTTTAGGAAGCAGTGGCTGATCCATCGAAGCAAGTTAAGTTGGGATTTATTACTGGACTTGTTCCCAGAGAAAAATCGATGGCGTTTGAAAGGATTCTCTTTCGTGCTACCCGGGGTAATGTGTTCTTGAGGCAGGCTGTAGTTGAAGAGCCTGTCACTGATCCCGTTTCTGGAGAGAAGGTATTCTTCATCTATTTTCTTTTGTAACGTATTATGCATGGCAACTGTCAATTAATCTTGGGAAGATTCATGGACAAAAATTGACTCACAAAGCATGTCCTGTTATCTAGTAGTTTTGTCCTTGTTAGCTACTCAGTGAAGAGTTTCTGATCACACAAATGGATGGAGACCTCTAGAAAACTGTATGTTGTTGATATGACTTTTTGCATCTATATGGTCTAATTGGATGGATGTGGATTTGGATTTTCCATAGTTTTATAGTGTCTCTGCCGGTGAAATTTAAATAGTACTTATTCTTTTTAGAAACTTGAATCAGTATCTTCTTTTTGTGAGAAAGAATACTTCCTTTTGGAGCTCTATTTGTTTCTTCTCAACCTTTTAAATTACAAATGTCTGATTGTACATATTTATATTTCCCGCTATATCCATATACTTGAAGAAAAGAACACTGTTAGCAGCCATTTGATATGACGATGTTATCATATCTCAGAGAAAAATAAATAAAAATGATTTCATGCAGAAGTTCTGCAACTCTTATAGTTTGATATGAAGCAACTGTTGGTTATGGCTGCTCCCTATTAGCTGCAATCAGAAACTTTTTTGTTTTTATTTTGTTCGAACTCGCATATATTGGCTAACCAAAGTATGATTGATTCTTCATTTCTTACTCGGGTAATTTCAGGTTGAGAAAAATGTATTTGCAGTCTTCTTCTCTGGTGAAAGAGCAAAGACCAAAATTCTCAAAATATGTGAAGCTTTTGGAGCAAATCGTTATTCTGTCACCGAGGACCTGGGTAAACAGGCTCAAATGATTACTGAGGTATTCATCACATCCTTTATTTTTATATTTTCTTTATTTTTCCTAGGCCATTCTTACTCCAGTTACTTCCTCCTGCATTATATCCTTTCTCTGCTTCTGTAAATTTGCTGACTTAATTTTGAGTAATTGCTATCATAATAAATTCAAACTCCGGGCTCAAATCTTGGCAAATTAGCATTTGCAAGTCAAAGAAACATTAATAACAACCACGCACCCAGTGAAATCCCACAACCCCTACCTTGAGAAGGAACATATTCTTGTATATGAGTAGAACAGTATCTGACACAAAATCACCTGTTGATGATGTTAACTATATTTCTCATATTGTTATTGTGTAGATGAAGTTACTTTCTTCCTAACCTGGCATCTCTGTACAACTATTTTGTGAACGTCTGTTTGGTTGATACGTTTCATATATTTGGAACTAATGGAATGAAGTATGACTATAATGTTCCTTTGCAGGTTTCTGGAAGAATCTCAGAGCTAAAAACGACCATAGATGTTGGCATGCTGCACCGGGGAAATTTATTACAAACTATTGGTGAACAATATGATAGATGGAACATTTTGGTTAGTTGTTAAACTAGGAGCAATATTATCATTCTGCATTTCAAGTTTTTTTTTTCAAACTTGAAGAAGAAAAGTATTTGGCAAGTTTTGTTGTTTGTGGAGGGCTTTCATTCCGTACGTTGATATGTATGGTTTAATCTTAGCTTTTGTTCTATTGAGCACATTTTTTTTATTATTTTAGGTGAGGAAGGAGAAATCAGTTTATCACACACTCAATATGCTTAGCATTGATGTGACCAAAAAATGTCTGGTGGCTGAAGGTTGGAGTCCTGTTTTTGCAACCAAACAGGTGACTATTTTTGTCTTTCGTTTGTTGGTCATCGTACGGGGTTTCACGCATAAGATGAGAGATTAACAGGAAGAGGAGAATGTAACGTCTTATGATGAGATCTGATGATATCATGTTGTAGTTACAAGACTTTTCTCCCTTTCCTTGATACTTTCCTTTTCAATTTGGTACCAGAAAGAGGTTCACTAAAGCATGCTATATATAAACATGTTGACTCATTAAATGATATATGATTGTGTAGATTCAGGATGCACTGCAGCGGGCAACACATGACTCAAACTCTGAAGTTGGTGCAATCTTCCGAGTTCTGCGGACCCGAGAAATGCCGCCTACATATTTTCAAACAAATAAGTTTACTTCTTCGTTTCAGGAGATTGTTGATGCATACGGGTGGGTCTCCAGTCCCAGATTTTGGATTCCTTTTACGAAAAGATTAAGCAAGGATGTCTCCTTTTCTAATAAAGAGATCCGGATGTTGCAAAGTTAAAGAAAGCATCCTCTCCCTTTAGTACCTTTCAATATCTATCCACTAAAGAATATGTAATATCTACAGTCATTTAGAATCACAAATGCCTACTGATTGTGAACAACTATAACTTAGCAATTAAAATTGTTATCCATCTAATAACGAAAATGATTTGACTCGGCAAAACTGTGATCTCGGTACTTAGTATTTATGTTACATTGATCAATCATGCTTGTACTTTATCCTTGCATGTATTTTACGGATTAGCATTATGATTTCATGAACCATATCTTTATATGGCCTAAAGAAGCCTACAACTATTTACTCTGTAGAGTTTAGGCTGTGAATTCTGTTTAAATTCTTTTTGTTTGACAAATTAAAATAATAGGACATATGAAGTCATAGGTGCTTGCATTCGGAGAACTACCCATCTTTCTTAAGTAATAGAAGTCGTCACTTGGATTCTATCTTTATAGGTATCTAGGTGTGTTGATTTCTAATACTTTCTGTATGATGTTATTGTATTTCATATTCATGCTGTTTGATTAACTGTTGCAGGGTGGCCAAATATCAGGAAGCAAATCCTGGTGTTTACACTATCGTCACATTTCCATTCCTTTTCGCAGTTATGTTTGGTGATTGGGGTCATGGCATCTGTCTGTTGCTTGCGACTCTATTCTTATTAATCAGAGAGAAAAAACTGTCCAGTCAGGTGATTGCTGCATTTTTCGCTATTTATGGATTACAAATCACCTAGTTAGAATAGCCTATAGACCCAATTGGCTATATCTGTACTGTCTGTTACATCAGTTTGCTAAAAACTTAGGAATCACCCGTTATATCCCCTTTTTTTAGAAGGAATCATCTGTTATTTCCCTCGTAACACTTTATAAAAAATAAATCCTTTGTAATAAAGCTCAGAAGTTCTCTTTTGTTGTGTAGTGACTGCAACATGCCAAGAGCTAGGTCAGCTTCTTACATTCAATTATATAAAATAGATGTATTCAAAATTCATTATTTTGGTTATATGAAGACTTCTCCACTGATGTTGATGTAATGCTGGAGTTTTTTGGAGTCCTTACAGCTTAAGAGGATTCATACCCAGCAATTCTTGTGTACTATATCTCTATACTAGCCCTGAGCTTTTATTATTAATAAAATACCGTATTCATCAAAACTAGGTCAGCTTCTTAAGTAAGCAAGGGATTGGTATATGTTCATCAGACAGGTGTTACATGAGGTACCTTTAAATGACAGCCTTTTCATAGCTTCGACAAAGGAAAAAAGATCTATGTGGGCTAAAGTTATTAAGGTGACAATGCATAGATCAAATGCAGTCGCTCAAAGTTTCCTCGATGTTAAGAACTCTTTTCTTGGAAGATTGCAGAAATCTGAGTGTGTTGATCTAGTAACTCGTCCACTAGGACTACCATTTCTAGTTTACTTTTCTTGTACAATGTTCTGATAAATTGGGGTATACTTGGATTAAGAATATTATTAGAACTATTAGTTTGCTATAGTATATGGCACTGGTGGATTTGTTCAATTGAATTACGCATAAGGCATATGTTAGTGCTTCGACCAATCTGGAACCTTTCTGCCAGAGCATGAATTTAAACCACTTTAATTTGAAACATAATAGATAGTGATTCATGAATGCAGAAACTTGGAGACATCATGGAAATGACCTTTGGAGGGCGATATGTGATATTTATGATGTCCCTCTTCTCAATATACACGGGCCTGATCTATAATGAGTTCTTTTCTGTGCCCTTTGAGTTGTTTGGTCGATCAGCATATGGGTGCCGCGATCCTTCTTGCAGGTAGATTTTTTTGTTATAATTAATTATTGATAGGTTAGAGTTGTTCCTTTTAACATCTTTAGTGTCTATTTATTGCATGTTATCTAATCATAGCCGACTTGATTGTAGGGACTCTACCTCTGCAGGCTTAATCAAAGTGCGTGACACTTATCCATTTGGTGTGGATCCAGCATGGCATGGTACACGCAGTGAGTTGCCATACCTCAATTCATTGAAGATGAAAATGTCTATCCTTCTTGGGGTGGCCCAGATGAACCTGGGGATATTTCTGAGCTTTTTCAATGCTCTGTTCTTTCGCAGTGGTATAAATATTTGGTAAGTTTCATTATATTGGGATTACAGTCCCTAGATTTCTGGGATGCCGTTTAACAATTTTGGATGTTGCAATCAAAATATTGGCAGTTAACCAAACTTTGCATGTCAGGTGTCAGTTTGTTCCACAAATAATATTTCTGAATGCTCTGTTTGGATACCTGTCCGTCCTTATCATCGTGAAGTGGTGCACCGGATCCAAAGCTGATTTATACCATGTAATGATATACATGTTCCTTAGCCCGACAGATGAGCTTGGTGAAAACCAACTTTTTGCTGGTCAGAAGACAACCCAGGTTAATATCCCTTCATAGCCAAACTTTTCTCACGATTTCTCATGTCTTCCCTAATTTTACTTTTGACTTTTGTTAATTTTTGCCAGCTTGTCCTGCTATTCTCTGCCCTTGTTGCAGTCCCATGGATGCTTCTTCCAAAGCCCTTCCTCTTGAAAGCTCAACATGAAGTATGTTCGCTTGCCTTGTTTCTTTTTCCTTTTAAGTTATTCATAAGCTTCTGCTTAACGCTATTTGGTTTGCTACTTCTTCAGAGGCACCAAGGGCAGTCCTACACAGCACTTCAGGAGGCAGAAGAGTCTTTATTGGTGGAAAGCAGCGATGATTCTGGTCATCATGAGGAATTCGAGTTTAGTGAGGTTTTTGTTCATCAGCTCATTCATACAATTGAATTTGTACTTGGAGCAGTCTCAAACACAGCTTCTTACCTTCGTCTGTGGGCTCTCAGGTATGCTCGAGGAGTTAAGATGTGTTAATCTCTCCTGCTTTACTCTAGTAAAATAATCTTGTGTGCTTCTATGTTGGAAACCTCACTCATAATAGATGTTGAATAGATTTTAGACAAAATGCTTTGTAGTTAGATTTTGAAATCTTAATTATTGAGTGGAATTATTAGCTATAATGTGTTTATTTAGTTATCGAAGAATGGAAGCTCTTCTTAAATCAGCAGGCGTGATTCTTTGTGTTTGACCACTAGGGGTTTGTTTAGAGACCGTAATGTATTGGATAGTTGGCTGAGTGGTACTAGGATTTCTGATTTGATATATTATTAATAGGGGGGATGATATATCAATCCACCTTATTGGAAAAATTGCCCCATGCTTTTATTGTGAGGAGAATCCATTTAAAAATGCTGCTGAAAATTAAAAGAGCTAGTCTTTTTGGAAACCAACATAAATTGTATTAGTATCCTCTACTTCGTTCACAGTCAACCATCCCAATCTGCTAAAACTGTATATCCCGCTTACAATCTGCATATTACTTAATCCCCATAATATAAGCTTACCCTAGCTACCTCATAAATGTTATCACATGTCATTTTTCTTAATTACAAAGGGTAATATTCTATGTTGCCTTTCTTTTTTTTCAGCCTTGCACACTCTGAGCTGTCCAGTGTATTTTATGAAAAGGTTCTTCTTCTAGCCTGGGGGTAAGTCACTCATTCTATGTTCATTGGCAAATAGCTTTCTGTACTAGTTTTTGTGTTCATTCAAATTTATCAAACCTTAAATAGCTTTCTGTACTAGTTTTTGTGTTCATTCAAATTTATCAAACCTTATGCAGTGAATCTGGCTTAGGAAGTAGTACAGGTTTGGTTCTCTGTGACTCTGTGAGCGACCTGTTATGTATCGAGTTTATATTTGTAGGGTCCAATATATAACCTGAATGCTCCTAGGATTTAGCTGGTATATAGTGGGCTGAGAATATTCCAGAAGAAATATTGATATATTAATCTGATATTAATACGATTGTATTTTTATTTATTTATGCTCCTCAGGTTCAACAATGTCTTTATTCTCATCATTGGTATCATTGTATTCATCTTTGCCACTGTCGGAGTGTTGTTGGTGATGGAAACTCTCAGTGCCTTCCTACACGCATTGCGACTACACTGGGTGGAGTTCCAGAATAAGTTTTATGAGGGAGATGGTTACAAGTTTAGTCCTTTCTCATTCTCATTGGTTGACGGGGAGGATGAATGAGGAAGCATCAAGGATTATAGAATATGAAGCTCGCTGTTTGTAAGTTGATGTAGATGTGTTATTCTTTTTGTTTGAACGGTCATCTTAGTGGAGGGGATAAGATTGTTTCTCCTTTTCATTTTTTGGTGAGATGGAGCACTATTCCTTGAGCACGCTCCGCTCTATTTGTTTTATTGGCACCGAGAGAAATAAGCATTCTGCATGTGAGGTTCACAGCAATGAAAGCAGCATCTCTGCCGCTGCAACTTTTAGATGGTATAATAAGTTATTTATAAAATTGTATTGTTATGTTGTGTGGTCCTGAAGTAGCCACGGTTTTTGTGCAACAGATATGCTGGGACAGTTTGCTTGTCAATGTTCATTATCACCTATGTGTATGAGCATTTCTATCAGTAACAAACCACGTGAACAGGTTCATTCTTGGAAACTTTCCCCCCATGCCCCCAACCAACTCCAAAACCCAAAATAAAAAAAAATGATATGCAATTCTTATTAAAGAGATAAATTTGTCTGTCATTCTCGTGCCTTGATATAAATGCCTATTTGCCCACCAACTGTACAGTTTATTGGCGGTTGCAAAGTATGAAAAGGGACTTTCCCGCGGTGAGTCTGCGCGTGTTACTTGCTTCCTAGTGTGATGGAGGAGGTTTTAATAATTCTGAATTTTGGATGCCAATCAACTATCGTTAAACGATTGGCAGTTTAACCAAAGAAAAAAGCACCTTGGGGCTAGATAGTCCTTAAGGCGACGCACTGGAAAGAGTCAAACGAACTCTTGTTATTATTCTTGCACTTTGATTTCTAAGTTCTTTGATAGAAGATACGAAGATCAATTTTTTGTCACTGTTTGTCTACTCTTTGCTTAGAATATGGAAAATTTGATGGCCCGAGAGCAAGTAACTAAAGTATGGAGCATCATTACTCATAAGTTCCATCAGCAGGTTCGGTTATGACAGGGTTGACCTACACTCGCGCCGGAGATATTGTTGGTAAGACATTCTAGTTATTATAGAAAATAGGATTCCGAGTTTATCTTTCTGAATGGTTTGTTGCGGAACTCCCAAAGCTGCTGTTAATAAGAAAGGTGATAGGGACAACCACGTTCCTAGTGTAAACAAACATTAGCAGCTGCAGATGAAAGTTACCTTCCCATTATTGGGGAAACATATGCATATGAATTATGGAATTTTATTGATGTGTTCGGAAAATGTTCAATAGAGAGCGAAAAAACCAACTGACGTCCGAAACATATCAATTTTCCGCATCCTGAACATCTATCCAGTTAATGAGTAGGAGTAGAGGGGGACGGACGAAAGTGCTTTATTTTGGAGTTTTGGTAAAATGGAATTTAATCGAATACAAATTGTCTATTTTCTTGAAGCAATAACAATTCGAATGGCCCAATTGATTGATGGGTCCTGGAAAATACTAGCTTACACTTAATTTACAGTGATAGTGTAGTCGGTTAAAATAGACGTGAATTTTCAGTGTGAGCTGGTACTAACAGCTGAAACTGTTGAAACCATTGAATCCACTCCGCAAACATTGCGGCCTCTACAGATTTTGTAGTATCCGTTTTCACCCCATTTCTCTCCCCATGAGTTCTTGATGATCCAGTATGGTTTCTCTTTCATTCTAATGGGAGAAAAGCCAGTACCATAACCAACTAATAAGACACCATGATCCAACTTCTTAGAGCATATATATGGGCAGGAAACTCCGCCAACGTATGTCTGCATGAACACTGCATTGATCGCCACTGCAAGCCAAGCAACAAAAATGCTTTCAGAAGTTTACATCAGTGAAAAATTGAAAACCATTAGCATAAGAAGAGTAGTACATAATTCAAAATCCCAAAATGCAGTTTCAAGCTACATAACTGGATCTTTCACAAATAATATTTGTTGTTTATTAAAAAACAAATATTTATATTATATATATTAATAGTTAAAAGATTTTGTTACGGCTATCAGTGAATTTAAATAGCAAGTTAATTATCATTTTAACACATTACTAATTAAAACTTATCAAAATAGTTACTTGTAATTACCTAATAAGTGACTTAATTGTGTAAATACCTTTTACATTCCAGTGCATAAATATGACAATCCAAGTATATACTTTGACAATATCAAGTAAGGACAAAGAAGAAGCATAATGATAGGCAAATTGAAAAGTGTTTTGAGAGAATATTTACCAGCGAGAGGACCATTCTTGACAAGATTAGCAGCGATTTGTTCTTCGTCAAGGGAGACAACGCTAAAGTTAGCAACTTTAGCAGCAACCTTGGTGTTGTCAAATTTGCAGGTTCCACGATCGGTGCCAGTGTATGGATAATCTTCTTCTCGCATAAGTCCACCAGCTTTCAGAGTGTATTCAAAGGCACTATTCATTAGGCCACCATTGCACCCTGCGTCACATGAATCTTTTTCTTCTGGATCACACTGCAGATAAATGCAAGGCCAAATTATACATTTTTCAGGGAGATGGGGAACACTGAAATTTGGAAGTATAAAATTCATCTGAGACGAGTGAGGTAAATAAGGCGAGTCAGTGGTCTTATTAACTCTGTATTCAATCCCATTTCTGATTATAAAATGGCAGACACCGTAAATAGCAATAAGTTCAAGCCTAAACCTTATTTTGAGTTTGAACAGCTTTTTCCAAGTTGGAAATTATACAAATGATTATATAATGGCAATCAAACAATGGAAAATTTAAGAAGAGTTTTACAAACCTATCTCAATAACTCAACGCCTTTCTATTTATCCTTGTACATCTCCCACCACGTTGCATACACGAGCTTAAACTTGAAACTTCAAGTAATGTTAAAAGTATATTCAGATGCAGACAATTTTTGGATGCGATTTCCTCATCATCCAAACAATTTTGTCCGTGGTTATCCTCAGAGTATCAATTAGTTGAATTTCATAACCAGCCATAAACTAATAATAAAACAACTTTTCCTCCGCTCCCTTAAGATGGGTCCCCAGTCCCCACCCCTGGCCATCCACCAAACAAAGAAGAGGAGATTACTCTTATAAATTAGTGTCTGTTTTTTACATCAACAACAATATTCAAAATTTTGAAAAACAGTTTTTGAAGTTTTTCAAATTTTTGAAAAATTGTAAAATTATCTTCAAGTGAAAATAAAAAATTTGATGGCCAAACATTGATTTAGAAGAAAAGTTAAATTTTACGGGAAAAAAAAAAGAAATTTCATGGCCAAACGGGTTCTTAAACTTTAAAGTGAGACGGAATCAGAGAAAGCACTTTAATTTATGCGGTTAGTGTCCTTCACGCTATCAATTTTCTTTAACTAGAAAAAGATGACAGCTATGGACCAAATCCTGTGACACACCACAGCGAAAATTATTTTACACATTCAAACGTCCCAGAAAAAAAGAAAAAAGAAAAACAGTAACTCTATTGACAATATATTCATGATTTTAAGCTAAGATAAAGAGGAAGAACGTCAAACCTCGTGATCACAGTCCACAAGTTGTTGCTCGCTGAGGCTTACAAGCTTCCCTGTAGAAAGATAGGTGGCACCTTCTAACGCACCAGTGGTACTAAATGACCAGCACGAGCCACATGAACCCTAGTTTTTCAATCGATACAAATAGAAATTATGTAATTATTCATTAATGACGAACACTTCGCCTATCCAAAAAAAGATAAACTTTACACAAACATTGATATATACTAGTACCTGATTCTTTACTGACGTGACGGCACCGTGATCTCTCCAATCGAAACCTGAAGGGAGATCCTCAGTAGGAAGAATAGGAGCTTTATTGGCATCAGAAGGAAGCCGGAGCCGACGGTTAACTCCTAGAAAATTCCGGCGGAACTCGGCCGGAGTCAAATCGGAAAACTGAGTCACACCGTGAACGGCGGAGGGATCAAGCTTCTGGTGGCGCATTGCACGGCGCAAGTTAGCCTTGAACACCGAGAATCTGTAATGATGCTCCTCATCGGACGCGTAGGTTTTGCCGAACCTCCTCTTAAAAATCGTGAAGTGATGATCGGCGTTTAACAAGTGATCGTCGTCGTCGCCTACGACTTGACGGATCAAAATATCGTCATCTTCACCGCCGTTAATGTTGCCGTTAACGGACAACAATAACGACGTCGTTAAGAAAAGAGAAAATAGGAAAATTAAAGAGAAACGAAGAGCCATAGTTGGTTTTAGAGTATGCTTCTTCTGTGATTTTATTTGCTATATATATACATACAGAAGAACATGTATCTATCCATCAGTCTCCGAAAAGCAGAAGGTTGCTTGAAAAAGGAGGTGACCGATATCCAATAAAAGTACGCCACGTGGCGGATAGTCGCTCGATCAAGGAATGGTAGTTGCTTCTCGGCTTGGTTTTGGGCAGTTTTTTAGTTTTAGAGTCGTTTTTGAAAAACAAAACCGAAAAGCAAACTATCCTTTAAAGTTGTTGGCTTTAACAAACAAAGGTGTTTACGAAAGCAAAGATCTAATTAAATAAAGAACAAAGATTATTTGACATTGATTTAATGATTTTTAATTAAAATACTGTTGAAATTAACAACAATAATAAACCTAGCAACTAAAGCCTACACGTCTATAGATTAACAGATGTCAGTAGGAGAGTTTATCTCTCTAGAAAACCAAACACACCTTATTCAAACAAACTTCCATCAATATCTAAAATCTTTTCTGCTGATTATTAGACTCTGCAACATCCATGAAAAACTTCACAAAAACAAATAATTATGACTTAGCATCTACAGAACCACCACATATAGGGGCTATGCAAATAGAAGATAAAAAACAAACTTCTCCAAAACCATCTTTTCTACAAACTGTAACTTCAAACAAACATCCACCGGAAATTCCTTTTATACAACAGAGCACGAAGCTACAACTTGACTTATCGGATGAAAGCCTCCACTGCAGTACAGACGATGACATATTTATACCTATTACTACTGAGGATAAATGTCGTCTATACACTCCCTGGAAGTACTCTATTATAGTAAAAGTATTTGGTAGGAAAATACTGCACCAAATACTCCAAACTAAATTGCTGGCCTTATGGAACCCATATGAGGACATTCATCTTATTGATCTAGGCTCTGATTTCTTCCTCATAAAGTTTCAAAAGGAAGAAAACATGCTTAAGGCATTACATGGAGGGCCATGGTTCGTTTTGAATCATTTCCTATCCGTTAGGCAATGGGAGCCAAAGTTCATAGCTTCAGCAATCCAACTCACATACTCAGCAATATGGGTCTGCCTACCAGAGCTCCCTACTGAGTTTTATGATGAACAAATCTTATATAAGGTGGGTTCCTGTTAAAGGTGGATGCTTGCACATCTTCTACAACTAGGGGCAAATATGCAAGAATATATATAGAGGTACCGTTAGAGAAGCCGTTAAAGTCGCATGTTCTTATAGGCCACCATAGACAGAGCTTGTTATATGAAGGACTGAACATACTATGCACAAGCTGTGGTCGATTTGGACATACGACTATAAGCTGTCTCTTTACACCACATACAACAAAGAATAATCCAAATCTAAATACTGCTACTACTCCACAGAAAGGTACGACCCAACAAACGAAGTGGAAAATAGTTAGTTTTCCAAAAAAATCGACGCAACATAACAATAATGATAGAAACGCGGCCAACTTTAGGGCGGAACTGGGAATGGTGGAGCAAGGGCAACACTGGGAAGCAGGCTCGTCGACTATCAAAATTGGGCCTCTGAAAGCCCACAAACAAGCAAGAGACAAGGCTGAACCAAATGTACTCAATAACAAGTTTCACAAGTTAGAGGACTTAGACAACATGGATTTGGACAATATTAAATTGAAAGGCCCAACCGAGGAAGACATTGACAATAAATTACCTACTACATCTAACCAGCCCAATAGAAACATCCCTTCCCCACTAAAGTCCAAAGCAAATCAGATAATCCCAAACCAAATAATATCTCCAACACCAAGTACCAATACTTACCCCCTAGAACTCTACTCAACTCTCATGATCAACTCTAGCTAAATACACAAAACACGTTAACACAACTACCTACACCCATCATGAGCTAACCAAACCAATTCATAATACCTATAACCAGCCATTAGAAGACAACTCGAATCCAGTGCATGGCCAACAGGACTTAGCAGCAATCCACGTCAGTGGCAGCAACAGTGTATTGCATGCTACAGTAGCCTATAATCCTAGCCAACCCCAACAAAAACCAAATAATGACTTTTCATGTGATAACCTTAAGGTCCTTTCACTACAAACAAATCAGGTTCCTACTCAGTTAAATAAAGACCCTTTATTGCTATCCATCGTAGAACAACAACCCTCTTCTCTTGACCTTACTAAATCTGCACCTTCTACTGCACAACTAAATAAAGATGCAAAGACCAACACTCCCACAAAACAAAAACCCTACTGTGCTGAGAAACTGGAACAACAATCAACTATTTTTTCTTCCTCGACTGCGTATGCAGGGACCTCAGCTTCCACATATCAACACCCCACTGATATACACGCCTCAGGCAAACACAATGGTTATGCTCTTGTGGGATTACAGGGTTATGCTCTTGTGTTTACAATGGAATTGAACAATCAGGAGATTGTCCTTCTTGTGCAGAACCCATCGCATCTGGCAGAGATAGTTACAGAGGGAATGGGACTAGGGATGGAGGGGTATGCTCAACACCAATGGTACAACACATAAACACCCCTCATACTGGATCATCAGGCTTCAAGTTCGAATCCCCAGCAGTGGAGTTACATCATGTACTCACAGATACCAGTTCCAGCCACGACAAACCTACTGCCCTTTTACCCATCACATCACATGGGGCAGATTTATGCACCATAGTTCCAGCATCTCCACTCTTTCAATCCTCTCTCCCCATATGCCAATCCAATGAGTCTTCTCGAGACACAATTTTCCCCAAGCAGTCCACGAAGTCCACCACCACCTCCAACACCATCTCCCAACGAACTAGATGTGCAAACAAGGGAGGAGTTAGCAGAAATAATAGCAAAAATAAGAGAGACAAGGACAGAGTTCTTATGGTTAAAAGAGATACATCTTTACAATCTAAAGGAGCAATTTGCAAAAAAATTCATCCTAAAGTGTCCACTAGAGATGAACTCATGCAGCATGAACTTCCGTGTCACAACGAATCAAGAGGCAGGGAAATACTCGATGGTGATAATTCCAACTCTTCATCAGCTCCTATCACTGATGGATTCGCAGGACCGGATGTCATCAATGTTTGTCAGCCCGTTGATGCCTACTCCAACAGTCACAATACCAATGCCTTATATTATGAATATAATAGTTTGGAACTGTAGGGGATCCCATAACCCGGAGTTTAGGAGGCAATTTAGATCCCTACTAGACAACTATAGGCCAGTCCTAGCAATACTGCTTGAAACACACATGCATGACCATGAAGGACTTAGACAGGATTTTGGATTCACTAATATGGAGCAAGTGTATGCAAATGGGCTTGAAGGAGGGTTAGTTGTAGTATGGAATGAGGTTGCAATTGGTGTTGAGGAGCAGAGGGTAACTGAGCAAGAAATTCATTATCTCGTCCAGGTAGGTCCCATTAACCCTAAATGGATATTATCTGCTATATATGCTAAAAATTTATGCCATGTACGAAATGAACTTTGGGAGAGTCTTATGGATTTGCATGATAATCTTAAGTACCCTTGGCAAATTGGAGGAGACTTTAATGATATTTTATATGCTAATAAAAAATTTGGGGGGCTTCCTATTAATATTAGTAGGGCTGAAATTTTTTCTAATTGTATTAACTACTGTAATTTAATAGATTTAGGGTTTAAAGGTAGTAGATTTACTTGGACTAATTAAAGAAAAAAGGGGCATACAATACTAGAAAGACTAGATAGATTTTTGGCTAATTATGAATGGCTCAATCTGTACCTTGAGGCTACAATGCAACATTTACCCCGTACTTATTCTGATCACTGTCCGTTATTACTTAGCTTAGACAATAGGAAACAACCACCTAGAAATATTTTCAGATTTGAAACTATTTGGGTATCACACCCACAATTCCATCAATTAGTTCAAACTGCTTGGCATGATAAGTCACCAATCTTAGAAACTATTACAAATTTTCAGAAGGTCCTCATAGATTGGAACATAATACTTTTGGAAACATTTATAGTCGGAAGAGGAAAATACTAGCTAGACTTGCTGGAATCCAGTCTTTTGTACACTACCCCACTAGCTATTTCCTTCAAAATTTAGAAGTATAATTGAATAATGAATTTAGTAATATACTTAGGTTAGAGGAGGACTTTTGGAAGCTTAAGTCAAGAGTGACTTGGCTTAATGAAGGAGACGCTAATACAAAATTCTTCCATATGTCTACGTTGCAAAGACGTAGGAGAAATAGAATAACCTCTCTTAAAGATTCAGTTGGAAACTGGTTTTATGACCACCAAGCTATTCAGGATCACATACTCTCTGATTACAAAAATCTTTTTACAACTGACCACAATCAGTCTACTAATATTACTTTTAATTCGAATTTCAGTTCAGTTAGTAAGATGAATACTCAAATTCTACAAACACCTCTTAAGGATATTGAAATTGATCGTGCTATGTTTAGCTTTGGTCCTTACAAAGTACCGGGCTCGGATGGACTTCATCCTTTCTTTTATCAAAAGTTTTGGCCTGATGTCAGTAGTAAGGTTAGGCAATTTTGCCATGATATTTTTGAATCAAATGTAATACCTCATTCACTCGATCAGACTTACATATGCCTTGTTCCAAAAGTAAGGCATGCTCAATCAGTTCACCAGTTTAGGCCTAGTAGTCTGCGTAACACTACTTATAAACTAATTACAAAAATACTTGTTAATCGTCTTAAACCTTTTATTTCTTTGATAATAGGGCCAACACAAACTAGTTTTCAACAAGGAAAACGTGTTGCTGACAATGCAATAATAGTACAAGAAGCAATTAATTAGTTAGCAAAAATGAAAGGAAATAATAGTTACATGTTACTCAAATTAGACTTGGAAAAAGCGTTTGATAGGTTGGAATGGTCGTTTATTAGGAAAACTCTTCAATATTTCAATATCCCACCAAATACTACTAAGCTTATCATGTCCTGTGTCACTACAACTTCCACTTCAATTCTTATCAATGGATCACATACAAAATTTTTTTGCCCATCGAGGGACATTAGACAGGGTGATCCTTTATCACCATACTTATTTATAATGTGTATGGAGATGTTCTCGCGTAGTATTACTTTGTCTGTAGACTATCTTCAATGACAACCACTTAAGGTAGCAAGAAAGAGTCCACAACTTTCACATCTATTCTTCGCTGATGATATAATTCTTTTTTCAAGAATTATTACTAAAAGTTGTAATGCAATCATAGATGTGATTAATCATTTTAGCAAACATTCAGGTCAAAGAATAAATTTTGAGAAATCAAAATTATTCTTTTCAAAAAATAGCACGAATAGTGACAAGATATTAGCTATAGACTATTTCCATATTAAGGAAAGAACAAATTTTGGACGCTATTTAAGTTTTCCAATGTTTCACACATGTAAAAAAAAGGCGGACTTTCAATTTTTGTTAGATAACTTTAAAGTTAAATTAGTAGGATGGAAAACTAAGTGTCTTACAATGGCAGGATGATCTACTCTTATCAAATCTACTCTTAATAACTTGCCAAACCATATTATGCAATATATTCACATTCCATTGTCAATTATATAAAAGATGGAACAATATCAACGAAATTTTTTATGGGAATCTACAACAACAAGAAAAAAGATTCACCTCGTTAAATGGGAAACGATAACCCAGCCAATTGAAAAGGGAGGTTTAAGTATTCAAAGTCTTCAGCAAAAGAATATTGATTTGCTAGGTAGTTTAGCATAGAGAGCATTTCATTCGAATCAAAGTCTTTGGGCCAATGTTTTAATTAATAAATATGTTCCTTTAAGTTCCGCCACCAATCACTCCACTATTTGGCGTAACATAGTAAAAGGTTGGAAATCTTGCCAAATAGGATTGCAGTGGCAAATTGGTACAGGAAAGCATATAATGTTCTGGGATGATAAGTGGTTAAAGCGTGGCCTTACTGTTCATTCGTTAATAAGTGGCCCTTTACCAAGTTCTCATCTTAATAATAATATAAGTTCAATATACAAGGGCAATAGTTGGAACTGGAATAACCTCCCTTTCTAATTTCCGGAGAAATTAAAAAATATAATTCAGACCACTTATATATCTAAGTACAAGTGCGAAGCTGACCATATCTTCTGGGCATTAACTAGGAATGAGAAATTTATGGTAAATTCAATCTATAAAGCCCTTCACAATGATCTTAATAATGACCATAGTACTAATGTCCAATTCAAATGGATTTGGGACCTGCCAATACATCCGAAAATCAAATATTTTATTTGGTTACTTCACCACAACAGGCTACTAACCTTGCAATACCTACATCATCTTAACATCACTGATAATGCAGATTGCTCTTACTGTCACAAAGGAGAAGAATCCTTAAATCATTTGTTCCTTACATGTACGAATGCAAAATTTTTTTGGAATACGCTAAGCATGGGGAGTTATATAAATAGTCTGTTAACTTATAGCACACCCTAGGAGTGGTTAATTTCGCTACTAAATTATAGTCAGAAGAAATTTCCCTCTAATTTAAATAGGCGCACTTACCTTCCATTAAGTCTTTGGAATATTTGGATAACTAGAAACAAAAATATGTATGAGGGCAGGCATGATCTCATTAATAAAAATTTCACCATGCAACAAGCAACTGAATTCTGTTATCTAGCTGCCTCATCACATAAAATACAAAAAATATTAGAGTACCACTAAAATGGATACCTCCGGAACCTAACATATACAAATTAAGTACGGACGCATCATACTCACCACACACTAATAGATATGGAATTGGTGGAATAATTAAAGATCATGAGGGGAGTTGGATACTGGGTTTCTCAGGTACAGTCCTCTCTCAAGCGCCTATTACCACAAAAATACTTGCTTTATTACATGGACTTATGTTTGCGGTTCAACACAATACAACACCAATTCAAGTGGAAATTGACGCTAAAGAGGTACTTAGCCTATTGAAGAATAATAATATACTACATGTTAATCTACTAAATGATTGCAGGCACCTTCTCAGACAACTACATGATCCGCCAGTAAGCCATTTGTACAGAGAGCAAAATAGATTAGCTGATAGACTAGCAGATGCAGGAAGCTTTTTGACGGAAGGCTCTACTATGCAGATTTTTGCAGAACTACCACTTTTGGTTAGTAAGATATGGAATGAGGACAAGCTTGGAGTAACTACGACACGCTTGCTGCCACAGTGTAGATATAACTTGGAAGTGCAACCTGCAGTGTGTGAAACTAGAAATTATGACAATAGTCATTGTCACACCTCCTTTTTACATACCCGAGAGGGTACGAGGGAGTTTTTCCAATTAAAGGACAATCGAAACGGGATTGGTTTATTAATTTCAGAGTCGCCACTTGGGAGATTTAGGGTGTCCCAAGTCACCAATTTTAATCCCGAATCGAGGAAAAGAATGACTCCATATTACAGTCTGCGCACCAGAAATCCGGATAAGGAATTCTGTTAACCCGGGAGAAGGTGTTAGGCATTCCCGAGTTCCGTGGTTCTAGCACGGTCGCTCAACTGTCATATTCGGCTTATTTATCTGATTTTAAATACCATTATGAACCAATGTGCCAATTTTAACTTTTTACCGCTTTATTATTATTATTTCAAAAGGATGTGAACATCGCTTAAAACATGTCTTTGGACTGCGTCACATGAAATGCACCCACAATCTGGAACATATTTTATTTGATGTTTTGGGATTTGGATCTGGGTCGCATGAAATGCACACCCCAAGTTTTAAGAAAGTAGATTATTAAACACGCACCTAAAGAGACTATCGTGTTATTATTTTGGGAAGGGCCGTGAAATTTGCTAAACGGCCCGTCCCGGAATCTAAGTATTTAATATATACATTTAGAGGGCCCCGCAGCTTCTACATTTTTGTTTGTCGAGGCTCGTCTCATTTTTATTTTAAAGGATAAACCTATAATGACTATATTTCCTATTAAGTTCGTCTCTAAAATAAAAGAAAATCTCTTAATTATTTACATGCTTGCAGATTATTTATAGCAGGATCCGAAATGCTTTTACAGAATAAGGAAACGTGACCATGCATACGGACAGCTGATCGAACATTATGGGCCCAAATCCAGCTCATGCGGAATGGGCCAGACCTGGGCCACTGTTTATCCGAGGCGGGTCTGTTTGGTCTGTTTTGACCTGGGCTCGACCTTCATAAGGTTGAGGGGCGCGGACTTGTGCTAATTGTTATAAGGGTGTGGCTTGATAATTATAACGAGGCAGTTTATCAAAAGAGAATGAAAATTAACTGAGGCGGATAGTTTTATTCTTTGACATGCATTAAAAGAGAATGCTAATTACAAAACACAACTAATTTCCAAGACATAGCCTAGTATACTGCCAATCCTTTTGTCTGTCAACCTAACCGACATATGATATTAAACCATACTACATTTTTTGTATTCACTATATGAAAGGACCAACTCCAATACCCAAACAAGATTGTAAACCATTACACACTACATGATCATCTATATAGCAACTACATGTGGACATAGATGTCTTCAAATCTTCCCTTTTGTATTCATGCTCGACTTTCAAATTACATGGACAGTATTAGTTGTGTACCTGGTATAGAGGAACAAAAGAAGAAGGAAAAGGATCAGCTGAGTAGTACACAGCAAACAACAGCAACAGCAGATTCACAGCAACAACACAAGCAACAACAACCAGCCAACAATGATGAAGCTCAGCAAGGAGTCGAGCAACAAATAAACAATCCCAGAAAAACAGAGTAGGAAATAACAGCCCAGAATGTTGAATGTAACAGCAACAGAAATCCAATGACCACAAGAAAGCTTGGCAAACGACAGAAAAGCAAAACCACAAAGACAACCTGATCAAACTGGACTCTTACACAGTTTCTTCTAGACAATACTCATTCACAATGTTCTGAAATTTATTTCTGTTTTTCCTTTTTCAGTTTTCTTACTCACAGAATCTCTCAAGACTCCAAAAAATGAACTCTCTTTTTCTAATGGAAGGTCTGCCTCTTTTATAGCCTAACCTTAACACTTTACAGTCTGTTTGACAACTCAAAATTCCTCCTCCCTGTTGTTTTTCCACTCACTTATTTTAAATAACAAAACTCCCATGAAATCCCTGACAGCCCCTCTCTCTTTTTGTTGTTAAAGTGTCCTAATCTCTTGTTTATTTAACCAAGGTATGGGCAGCAGGAATATAATCTGACAGCACATGCTGTCCCATTATTTTAATTCCTTAAAGCTAACCATACACAGGCTGCCCACGGTCTAAACCAAATAAACATGGCATCATATTTAAAATCAAAGTCTGAACTGCCATTATAACCTTCCCCTAGATGTTCTTTAATTCAATTTGAACAAAATCAATAGGCAATACAATTCAGTTCCTAATGGGATTCAAATACGATCACAGCAAAAATAAACAACATGAATCAAGTTGTTACCATTAATGACTGAAACTAATTGACGACATATATCGACTCGACTATATTAATCGTAACACATAACAATCAATCGTTCATATAAACAACACGTACAGAGTCCCGAATGACTTCAGACAACTTTGTTCAATCACTGGGAACCTATATGAATTAACTCGTTTGACGACTAATCTAATCGAACATGTATATCACAGAATACATTCAAATCATACACAGAAAACAATTGACCAAATAAAAGGTCTTTACAAAGACGGAAGAAATTAAGAAAAGTATCAGAAAACACCGAACAAACACAACAGAACATGCTAACATACTCATCCACACAAAAACAGAAAAGGAAAACTTACTAAAAAATGTTCAAAGCAGGCCGACCCCAGTCCGAATTAAATTTGACCATTTGAGGCCAAACAAACTCTAACCAGGGTGTTCTCAAATCGAGAACACCTTGGTTAAGGTCTATTAGACCTCAAACCCTCTATGAAGCAGGTCGGGTTCCTCAGGCTCTTGTGTTCTAAGGTTCAGATTTTCAGATCTGGTTTTTTAGGAGTTGTGGTAGATTCGGACCAAACCAAGTTTGGTTTGGTCACGAGGAGGGTCCGGGGAGTGTTTGGTATGAAGATGGGGAGGTTTTGTATAGATCGAGTTTTGTCTCGAATCTTCAAATCCAGATTCGAGACGATAGGAGGTGATTCGAGGTACATGGCTAGTGGATTCGTGTTCAGGGTGGTTGGATGCTTCAAGGGTGTGAAGGGGGTGGTCACTGGCATTCATGCCGCCGGGTTCTGGTGAAAAGGAAACTAGGGCGGCGTTAGGGTTTGGGGGTTTCAGGGCTTGGGGAAGGAGACGAGTGAAGGGTGGGGTTCGGATAGGGGGCGTGGGGTGTGAGGGAAAGCTTATATATAGTCTAGGGGTTTAGATCTGAGCCGTTGGATCAGATGATATCAACGGCTTGGATCTGTTGGTGAGGGGTGAGACGAACTCGTTTGGTATTAAAACGGTGTCGTTTGGGTTTAAGTGATGGATTGGGTTGGACCGGCTAAACAGGTCGGGTCACGGGTGAGTATGTGGACCGTTGGATCAAGAGGCTTAGACGGCTCAGATCGACCTGCCTGAAACAGCGTCGTTTGAATTGGTGCTTGGGCAGGCCGGATTTGGACTGGACTTGAGTGCCTGTTTGGGCCTATTTTGTTTTATTTCTTTTGGGCCCAAACCGATTTTCAACTCTTTTCTTTTTGTTTTCTAATTTTTTTTTAAAAAACAAATGAAAAATAACAAATAGGTAATAAAACAAATGGAATTAAAACAAACAACAATGTAGCATTTTAACATAATTATCACACCAAATTAACTTGTTTAAGTAAATTAAATCACAACCCAGAACGAAAGATGCACATATATATATTTTTTGAAATTTCTTTTAATGACACATATTTTTTGTATTTTGTTTGACAATGATTAGATGTAAAATGGACAGACCCACAAATGACTAACAACACATGTCACAGAAAAATCGAAAAATTTGTACATCGAAGTCATTTGTCACTATTTTTATTCTCTTTTGGAGCGATTGTCCGTGAAGCAAAAATCACGTGCTTACAGCTGCCCCTCTTTGCACGAAGACACGAAGGGTTTTCGCGCAAAGATAAAGCGGGCGATTTTTGCTCGTCCGAGTACTCCGTGTGAAGCATTTTTAAAAAAGATTTGACCGAACCTTTGCTTCAGAGGTTTCCTACATATCCTAGGCTGAACAGGAATCAGGTCAATGTAGTTCGGGAAATTTTGGTAGCTGGGACTACCGTGCGATTGTAGTGCTTGCTGCTGTTGTGCGCTGTTGCATGCTGCCGTAGGATGCTACCGCTCAACCGATCTCCCTGTTACATTGTTCTGAAAGGAAAAACAAGAAGCTAAGCTAGACTATGGTTCATGAGGTTTCATATATCTTCAACTTGTTCTTGTTGCCTTGCTTTCTTGTCGGCTAACGCTTTCCTCTGATGCCTTTATTTTGTGAACTTGGGGGATGATACTGGTCCTTCGCCTTTTCTGAATGCCAGTTTTCATCACTTCGCTTGATCTGCTGGGAACATGGCCCTTTTCTTTAAGCCTTTCAATGGTTTCTCCAGTGGTATGGCTTTCTTCATCAAAATTGTTATGTTGAGTATGCTATAACGTTCCCAAACTGCTCCTTTTGAGACGCGTTCCTTCTTCCTTTTGAATCGCGCGCTTGCTTTTGCAGCCTTCTACTTCTCGGTGCTGGGGATTTTATTGTTTCCTGCTTGGGGATCTCTGTTGTAACCTTCCGTCTTCAGGTGGGGTTGCTGATTCCAAAATCTAGAGCTAAAAAGTATTCCCGCATTTTACTGGTGGGCGACCTAGAACTTAAATGTATTCCCGCATTATACTAGTGGGCGACCTAGAACTTAAATGTATTCCCGCATTATACTGGTGGGCGACCTAGAACTTAAATGTAATCCCGCATTATACTGGTGGGCGACCTAGAACTTAAATGTATTCCCGCATTATACTGGTGGGCGACCTAGAACTTAAATGTATTCCCGCATTATACTGGTGGGCGACCTAGAACTTAAATGTATTCCCGCATTATATTGGTGGGCGACCTAGAACTTAAATGTATTCCCGCATTATACTGGTGGGCGACCTAGAACTTAAATGTATTCTCGCATTATACTGGTGGGCGACCTAGAACTTAAATGTATTCCCGCATTATACTGGTGGGCGACCTAGAACTTAAATGTATTCCCGCATTATACTGATGGGCGACCTAGAACTTAAATGTATTCCCGCATTATACTGGTGGGCGACCTAGAACTGAAATGTATTCCCGCATTATACTGGTGGGCGACCTAGAACTTAAATGTATTCCCGCATTATACTGGTGGGCGACCTAGAACTTAAATGTATTCCCGCATTATACTGGTGGGCGACCTAGAACTTAAATGTATTCCCGCATTATACTGGTGGGCGACCTAGAGCTTAAATGTATTCCCGCATTATACTGGTGGGCGACCTAGAGCTTAAATGTATTCCCGCATTATACTGGTGGGCGACCTAGAGCTTAAATGTATTCCCGCATTATACTGGTGGGCGACCTAGAGCTTAAATGTATTCCCGCATTATACTGGTGGGCGACCTAGAACTTAAATGTATTCCCGCATTATACTGGTGGGCGACCTAGAACTTAAATGTATTCCCGCATTATACTGGTGGGCGACCTAGAACTTAAATGTATTCCCGCATTATACTGGTGGGCGACCTAGAACTTAAATGTATTCCCGCATTATACTGGTGGGCGACCTAGAACTTAAATGTATTCCCGCATTATACTGGTGGGCGACCTAGAACTTAAATGTATTCCCGCATTATACTGGTGGGCGACCTAGAACTTAAATGTATTCCCGCATTATACTGGTGGGCGACCTAGAACTTAAATGTATTCCCGCATTATACTGGTGGGCGACCTAGAACTTAAATGTATTCCCGCATTATACTGGTGGGCGACCTAGAACTTAAATGTATTCCCGCATTATACTGGTGGGCGACCTAGAACTTAAATGTATTCCCGCATTATACTGGTGGGCGACCTAGAACTTAAATGTATTGAAATTGCTTTCCCGTTCTTCCGAGAAAATTTTCGACAATCGGCAGAAAATTTTCTGCCCCGGTTTTTGGTGGTTTCCCTGGCGTTGCATCTTGCTGCCATTATCAATCCTTTGTTCTCCTGCAGCAGACAAAAGGATTTAGTCAGTTTTAATCGTGGTGGTAGAGGGTGCCTTTCCGGCGAACGATTTTTCTCTCTTTCCCTTTTCTTGCTCTATGTCCCCATAATTGATTAATGGGCAGAGTTGCCTGCTGGGGGTCTCTAGCCTACTGGGGATTGACTTTCAATTAATCCCCTTTTCTGCTTTCTCTTTAAGCACATGCTGTGGGAGTCTGCTTTTAACTCCCGAAACCACTCCCTTTATGAGCTTACTTCCTCCAAAATTGCCGGGCACGATCACTGCATTGCCTGGGATCGGCCTTTAAGACTGTTTGTATTATCCTACATTGGATGAATTCCCCTCCGGTTTCTGGTAGTAAGCGTTGAAAAATCCTTTCAAGACACATTTTAGGAAAAGAAATAAAAGATAGAAAAAGGAGAAAATCTTTCTGAACCAATATTTTGGTGGGAGAAGAAACTCAAAAGAACTTATCTGGAGGACATGACTGGTCCCCGTGATCATGACGTGCACCACCGATTCCCAACCCAGTCTATTTGTATCAATCGATTTGCCCGATGGTTTGATTTGTTGGGGATGATAAAGGAGTGTCCATTTCGAATGTGGTAGCTTTTGTTGATCTGTCTTGTCGCCTCATAGTGCCCTTCGAGGGGTTTTCACTAATGAGACTCTCTCTTTTCTCTCATCTCCCGGCGCCTTATGGTGCCTGTGAAGGTTTTCACCAATAAGACTCTCTCATTTCATGTCCCTCATCTTACATCGCCTCTCGGTGCCTGTGAAGGTTTTCACCGATAAGACTCTCTCATTTTATTTCTTTCGGGGAATCGGGGTGTTGTAGATACGACCCTCTCTTCTGGAGATTCCTTTGACCATCAATTCATTCCCAGTCTTACGATCCTCTTCTTTGCTGGGGATCGGTGTATTATTCTCGGCCTTATTTGCCTGACTCGACATCTCTTGAACATTGATCGGGAGGTCTTTTGGACGTTGATGTTGGTTTTGGTGTGGAGTTAAAGAAAGGCTATAAAAATGAAAATAATTTGATGGGTGATGTGCTACAACTTTTGGAATCAAACCTTTGTTGGAACTTAAAACATAACCTCTGCCCCAGTTTTCTTGCTTGGGGAATTTTATTTTTTTACACTTATGTTGAGCTATGTGCGTTACGCACATTGTGCCTATTATGCACACTATGTACATTATGCATCCTATATTCACTATGATGCACACTATGACCGAGCCGTGAGGCGCCTACGTATCCTCTTCGAGGAATCAGGTCAAACGTAGTTCCCACGGTTTTGTATTTCCTTATGATTTTATCTTCCTTTTTTCTTTTTCCTTCTTTTCATTTTTCTTTTTCTTTTCTTCTCTTTTTTTTTCATGTCTTTTCCATTAGTGATTCCAAAAGAGGGGTATGAAAGAATAACTTAAGGCTCAAAGGGGGAAGCAAGGGTTAAACAGTGTTTGGATAGAAGAAAGAATTGCCTCCGTCATCCCATTATCCAATAAATGCCAAATACAAACAAATACACCAACAATTGCCATAATTAAAGAAATTATGCATAATATCTCTTGACTGCATCTGAATTGATAGCCATGTCGACGCATCTACCTTCGACATCTGTCAAACACAAAGCACCGTTGGACAATACTCTGGTCACGATATACGGCCCTTGCCAATTTGGTGCGAATTTGCCTTTTGCCTCGACCTGATGTGGGAGGATCTTCTTCAATACCTGCTGCCCTACTTCAAACTTCCTGGGGCGCACCTTCTTATTATATGTTCTTGCCATTCTCTTTTGGTATAGCTGACCATGGCACACTGCTGCCAATCTTTTCTCATCTATCAAGCTCAACTGTTCCAATCGAGATTTGACCCATTCATCATCATTAATCTCGGCTTCAGCGATAATTCGGAGGGACGGAATTTCGACTTCCGCTGGTATTACGGCCTCAGTTCCATACACCAACAAATAAGGAGTTGTGCCTATGGAAGTTCGGACGGTAGTGCGGTAACCCAACAAAGCAAAGGGTAATCTCTCGTGCCATTGTCTGGACCCTTCCACCATTTTTCGCAGTATCTTCTTGATATTCTTATTGGCTGCTTCGACTGCTCCATTCGCCTTGGGACGATATGGGGTGGAATTGCGGTGTGTAATCTTGAATTGTTGGCATACCTCTCTCATCAAGCTGCTATTAAGATTCGCACCGTTATCCGTGATGATCACTTTTGGGATCCCAAATCTGCAGATGATATGGGAGTGAACAAAGTCCACCACTGCCTTCTTGGTTACTGATTTGAAGGTTTTAGCCTCAACCCATTTGGTGAAGTAATCAATGGTCACTAGAATGAACCTATGACCGTTGGATGCTGCCGGCTCGATGGGCCCAATGACATCCATGCCCCATGCCACAAACGGCCAGGGTGCTGACATCGTATGTAACTCTGTTGGCGGAGAATGAATCAAATCTCCATGTATCTGGCACTGATGGCATTTCCTCACGAAAGTGATACAGTCGTGTTCCATGGTGAGCCAATAACACCCTGTTCGAAGGATCTTTCTTGCCAATACATATCCGCTCATGTGTGGCCCACAAACTCCAGCATGTACCTCTGCCATAACCGTCGTTGCTTGACTGGCATCTATGCATCTCAACAATCCCAAATCCGGGGTTCTTTTGTACAATACTCCTCCGCTGAGGAAGAAACCATTCGACAAACGCCGAAGGGCTCTTTTTTGGTCTCCAGAGGCATGTTCTGGATATATCCCCATTCTGAGGTATTCCTTGATATCATGAAACCAGGGTTCGCCATCTGCTTCTTCTTCTATGGCGTTGCAGTAGGCGTGCTGATCACGGACCTGGATGTGCAGAGGATCAATATACATTTTGTCAGGGTGGTGCAACATTGATGCTAAGGTGGCCAAGGCATCCGCAACCTCATTGTGAACTCTCGGGATGTGTTTGAACTTCACCGATCGAAATTGCTTGCTCAGGTCATGCAAGCATTGTCGGTATGGTATGAGTTTTAGATCTCGTGTTTCCCATTCTCCCTGAATTTGGTGTACCAAGAGGTCCGAGTCTCCCAAGACCAAGACGTCTTGGACATCCATGTCGGCAGCCAAGCGCAGACCCAGAATGCAAGCCTCATACTCGGCCATATTGTTGGTGCAATAGAAGCGTAGTTGAGCCGTAACAGGATAATGCCGTCCTGTTTCAGAAATGAGTACTGCTCCTATTCCAACCCCTTTCGCGTTTGCAGCTCCATCGAAGAAAAGCTTCCAACCTGGTTCCTCGGGTAATTCCAACTCGTTTGTATGCATTACCTCTTCGTCAGGAAAATACGTTCTTAAGGGCTCGTATTTTTCATCAACGGGATTCTCCGCCAAATGGTCTGCCAGCGCCTGGGCTTTCATGGCCGTCCTCGTCACATAGATGATATCAAACTCTGTGAGCAGAATTTGCCATTTTGCCAACCTTCCCGTAGGCATAGGTTTCTGAAAGATATACTTCAATGGGTCCAAACGGGATATGAGATAAGTAGTATACGAAGACAGGTAGTGCTTCAACTTCTGAGCTACCCAAGTTAAGGCACAACATGTTTTCTCGAGTTGAGTGTACTTGACCTCATGTACTGTGAATTTCTTGCTAAGATAGTAGATGGCCTGCTCCTTCCTTCCTGTGTCATCATGTTGCCCCAATACACAACCAAATGAATTTTCCAAGACCGTTAGGTAAAGAATTAAGGGCTTCCCAGGCTTCGGCGGGACCAATACGGGTGGATTAGACAGATACCCTTTGATTTGGTCGAAGGCCTCCTGACACTCTGCCGTCCAACCTACCGCATCATCCTTTCTCAGCAACCGAAATATGGGCTCACAAGTTGCTGTGAGTTGGGCGATGAACCTGCTGATGTAATTGAGTCTACCCAGCAAACTCATTACCTCTGTTTTGTTCCTTGGCGGTGGCAAATCTCGGATGGATTCAATTTTGGATGGGTCTAACTCAATCCCCCGTCGACTGACGATGAATCCTAGCAGCTTTCCTGATGGAACCCCGAATGCGCATTTGGCCGGGTTGAGCTTGATATCATACCTTCGGAGTCTTTGGAAAAATCTCCTTAGGTCTGCTACATGGTCTTCCTGACGCCAAGATTTGATGATCACATCATCGACGTACACCTCGATTTCTTTGTGTATCATGTCATGAAACACAGCAGTCATTGCTCGCATGTATGTTGCCCCGGCGTTCTTCAATCCGAACGGCATTACCCGATAGCAGTAAGTCCCCCATGGCGTAATAAACGCTGTTTTTTCCGCATCTTCCTCGTCCATTAGGATCTGATGATAACCCGCATAGCAATCTACAAAGGATCCGATCTCGCGCCCCGCGCAATTATCGATCAAGATATGGATGTTGGGCAATGGAAAATTGTCCTTGGGACTTGCTTTGTTGAGGTTGCGGTAGTCGACGCACACCCTGATTTTTCCATCCTTCTTTGGGACTGGTACCACATTGGCCAACCACTCGGGATATCGAGTGACCCGAATGACCTTCGCTTGCAACTGCTTAATCACTTCTTCTTTGATCTTTACACTCATTTCTGTTTTAAATTTCCTTAGTTTTTGCTTGACCGGAGGGTATGCCGGGTCAGTGGGCAATTTGTGAACCACTAAATTGGTGCTTAATCCAGGCATATCGTCATATGACCATGCAAAAACATCTTTGAATTCCATGAGGGTTTTGATCAATTCTTCTCTGACATTCGGCTCAATGTGGATGCTAATTTTGGTCTCTTGGACGTTATCAGCGTCTCCTAGATTCACAGCCTCAGTGTCATTTAGGTTAGGCTTGGGTTTCTCTTCAAATTGGCACAGTTCTCGGTTTATCTCTTCGAAGGCTTCACCTTCGTCACATTCAGATTCATCATCACGAACGACCTCTTGCATCATTGAGTCGGATTCAGATTGATTTATTAGACTAGGTCGAAGATCCGCTGTGCATGCCATGTCATTAGAACCAGTAAAAAGAGAACTGTTCAGAAAGAAAAAGAACAAAACAAAAATTAAAATGGGACAAAAGAAAAGAACTTTATTAAACTTGCGGGATAAAAGGGTTCACACTTTTACAAAAACGAAAGTAAAATTTGGATTACACCCTTGAATAATCCGGACAAAACAAAACACACAAAACATAAATCAAAGCCTACTACCAAGACTCCCCTCGGACAGGAAGAGGAGTAACTGTCCAATTGTTGGTCTTGGCCTCAGGCCCCACAAACTGTATTTCTGCTCTGCTGGAACCTTCTCCAGCTTCCACCATACTGACATCCGCGAATAGCCTCTCAAAACTCTGATTCAGGTCTTCATTTATATCGATCAAAGGTCCTAGAATCTTTGGGACCGGTGACCCCTTGGCACTTGCTTTGACAAAAGACCTTGAGAGACGTGGCACTGGTTTAGGCAGAAACCAAACCCTCTTCTTCATTTTTCGCGCTTGCTTCCTATCTGCTGCGGTTGGTTTGAACCCCAATCCGAAAGTTTCCAGATTTTTAGGAAGGGAGACAGGTTGGACAATCCCTTGAAGCTCGACTCCTAGGCCTTTTCCCGGCACAAATCCATTACCCAGCATTTCTGAGACCATCATGACTGTTGCGGCAGCTACCCTAGGGTGCGGGATGATTTCTCCTTCAGAAATTTTGTTGGCCGACCCTGTATCGAAAATCTGGTAGACCCAAGGACCTTTGTCATCAGCGGTCTCTATGAAAGGTACAATGGTTCCGCCCATGGTGCACGTTGTATCCTCGCCGTGTAACACGACCTCTTGTCTTTCCCACTCGAACTTCACCATCTGATGTAGGGTGGAAGGCACCGCTTTGGCTGCATGAATCCAGGGTCGTCCCAACAGCAGGTTATAAGATACTGTGGCGTCCAACACCTGGAATTCCATGGTAAACAGGACCGGACCAATGGTCAGTTCAAGTACAACATCCCCCACAGTGGCCGTTCCATTTCCGTCAAACCCTCGGACACAGATACTGTTCTTGTGAATCCTTCCGTGGTCGATCTTTAACTGGTTCAAGGTAGATAGTGGGCAAATATTGGCGCTTGAGCCGTTATCCACCAATACCCGAGTTACCACCGAGTCTTCACATTTGACAGCTAGGTATAGAGCTTTGTTATGCTCCGTACCTTCCACCGACAGGTCATCATCTGAGAATGTTACCCTGTTCACCTCGAAAATCTTGCTGGCAATGGTTTCCAGGTGGTTTACAGAAATCTCACTGGGTACATGAGCTTTGTTTAATATCTTCAATAGGGCCCGACGATGCTCCTCAGAATGGATCAGTAACGACAACAGTGAGATCTGGGCCGGTGTTTTCCTCAGCTGTTCGACCACAGAATAGTCTTGTACTTTCATCTTCCTCAGGAACTCTTCAGCCTCTTCTTCAGACACAGGTTTCTTGGTTGCAACTGGGTTGGTTCTTCTTAGCTCCACCGGAGCAAAACATCGACCTGATCGAGTCAGCCCTTGCGCTTCACAACTGACTTCTTCCACCTGTTTTCCTTTGTACATCACCACCGCCTTTTCATATTTCCAAGGCACAGCCCTGCTGTCAATCATCGGCAGCTGGACCACAGGCTTTATGGTCACCAGTTCTCTACATACCCCTTTTAACACGACTGCCGGTGTGGGCGGGACCCCTGATATTACCAACTTGTTTGGCTCGGGTTTGCTTGTTATGGCGGACGGACTCTTTCCCAATATCACTACTGGCTTGACGCTTTCTCCCTGTGACTGTACCCTCGTTCCCCCACTGGTTGAAACTTCCTTTGGGGCGGCTTGAATCATCATCACTGTTTGTGAGGGTTTTCTCAACTCTCCTCCCTCATACACCAACTCAATCATGTGAGTTTCGTGGTGCGCTGGCAGTGGGTTTTGGTTGATGTTAGGAGCTTCTGGTGTCTGAACCTCGATCTTATTGGTGTCAATAAGATCCTGTATGGCATGCCTTAACTTCCAACATTTCTCGGTGTCATGCCCGAGCATCCCTGAGCAGTATTCACAACTGATTGATCGATCTAAATTCTGAGGTGGGGGATTTGGTTCTCGAGTCTGGACAGGACTAACCAAACCCAATTGCCTCAACTTGTGGAACAAGGCGGTGTAGGTTTCTCCCAACTCCATGAAAGTTCTCTGTTTCTGCAACCTGTCATTCCTAGCATCTGGATTTCCCCGAAAGCCTGCCCCTGGAGGGTTTCTATACGCCCTTGGTGGAGGGTAGGTGTTTTGTGGTGGCGTATATACGTTCTGGGGAACCGGTGCGCGCCATTGCGGGCGAACCGGAGGCTGGGTGTATGCCTGGGCCTGGTGTACGGAACAATGTGGTTCTTGAAGTGGATAGAAATTTTGTGGTGGGTTGTATGGGTAGTTTGACCTGTGAGGTCTGGGTTGGTTGTGGTGTGGCCTGCCAGCCCTGGACCAGCTGCCTGCCTCGATCGTGGCAACCTCTTCTTTCTTTCTTCTCAGCGCACCTCCCGTGCCGCTTTGAATAGCCTGGGTTGTGGCCTTGAGTGCTGAATAGTTTAAGATTTTGTCAGACCTCAGACCTTCTTCTATCATGACCCCTATCTTGACCACCTCGTTGAAAGATTTTCCAACCGTTGTCACCAAGTGACCAAAGTAGGTTGGGTCCAATGTTTGCAAGAAATAATCCACCATCTCTCCCTCTCTCATGGGAGGATCGACTCTAGCTGCCTGTTCTCTCCAGCGGAACCCGAACTCGCGGAAACTTTCCCCGGGTTTCTTCCCAGTTCTTAATAATGTGAGACGGTCAGGGACTATCTCGAGGTTGTACTGGAAATGACCTGCGAAAGCCTGGGCCAGATCATCCCAAGTATACCACCTACTGGAATCCTGCCTGGTGTACCATTCTAGTGCAGATCCGCTCAGACTCTGGCCAAAATAAGCTATCAACAGCTCATCCTTGCCGCCTGCCCCTCTCATCTTGCTACAGAATCCCCGCAAATGTGCCATGAGATCACCGTGTCCTTCATATAAATCAAAATTAGGCATCTTGAATCCAGCCGGGAGTTGGACGTCTGGAAAAGGGCACAGATCTTTGTATGCTACGCTGACTTGGTTGCCCAGCCCGTGTAAGTTCCTGAAGGACTGCTCCAGGCTTTTGAACTTTCTCAGCACTTCATCCTGTTCAGGGGCCTTAGCCGGCTTTTCAATCTCTGCCGGCACTTCCAAATGTGGATTGTAAGCTTGAGGCTCGGGTGCATGGAATGTAGGCTCAGGGGGATAGTATTGTGTATTGTGAGCCTGAAATAATGGCTCACTGGTCGTTCTTTGCAAAGAGGCTGATGTGGGTCCCACAAAAATGGGAATATTGGGTGTTGGGAGAGGTTGATGGGGTGGTGGAGCTTGGGAATCATGAGGGCTTCTTTCTTGATGATAAAGGGGATTTGGACGGCTTGTGGAAGGGCCAGAGTGAGGGTATTCCGGCATGTGTCCCAGTGTTTCAGGGCTCTTTTGTGTTTTGGCTAGGGCTAGCTGCATTGCATTCATCTCTAGTCCCATCCTTTCAATCTTTTCCATCGCTTCTTTTAGCAACTGGCTCATTGGCCTTTCTTCCTCATTACTATTCTCTGAAGTAGTCATGCTTGTTGCTACCGGTCCTTTGGATCTGGTTTGGTAGGAGTGTGTTGCCAGAGTTCTTTAACAACTAACTTGTCTGGATCAGACAACAACAAACTTTGTTAGCGTTAGAGTTTAACAGATTTGATCATAACACAGAGAGGATGCAATGCTCCTAGGCAGTTAACTGTTTCTACATGCTTTGCTTTGAAAAACATGCGTCATTCCGGTTTGCTCATTTGCCCCTTTTTTATTTATTTGTATTTTCTTTTCTTTCTTTATTAAAAGCGGTCGAATCTTATGGGGATTGCCTACGTATCACGTCCCCGCGCGAATCAGACCAGGCGTAGTTCTGCCATGAGGCTAACATTTATAAAAGAAGATGAACAAACATTACATTTGAAAACTTTGTAAAAACAATGTCTTGCAATACACACATTCAAATTGAAATAAAAGATACAATTCTTAACATCTCGTAACGTGCCCCACTTTCCACTTGTGTTGTAAATTATTAGATCATTTGCTCAAGGCGGGGCTTGACCCGGATGACCTCCCAATGTTCGATACATCCTTTCCAACTCCACTGCTAGATGACGGGCAAAGGTGGGTGCATGCTCTGTAAACCTTTCATAATCCATTCCTTGGCAGTTTACATAACTTTGAGAGGTGTAGACCGCCAGGTCGTGGATCTGTGCCCTGAAATCTTGGAGATGTTGGCCTTGATTCTGCAACTGCTGCTGGCGAGTGGTGGCTATATCTCGGATACGGCCTTCACGATCTAGGGCTGACTCTAATAGAGCTCGGAGTCTGGCCTGCTCTAATCTCATCTGCGCTCTTTCTCTATCAGTGTCCGCTTGTTGATGCTCTCTATACCTTCTTGACTCTTCTAGTTGTGCACGAAGTTGGTCTTCTGATCGTATCCAATGGTCTTTTTCCTTCTTAAATTGTGCCGTGTCTTTTTCGGATTGCCTATCTTGGTGTTCCTTATCAGATCTGGCTTCTTCGTTTAATTGTTGGATCCTTTCTTTCGCTTTGCTCAACACCCTTTCTTTTGCAGCAAGAACGGAATCATAATCTTGCATTCTTTCAAAAAGATTGGCGATGGTTTTTTGATCCTTCCAATTCCTCCTTGGCGTTTCAGAAGCCTTTTCCATTCTCAGAAATCGAGCATGAAGACTTTCATTCTCACAGGCTAGACTCTTCTTCTCGCCTTCAGCTTCTTGTGCTTGCAAATCCTTCTCCAGATGGAGGTTCCTTAGGTTTTCCTTTAGGGCATGGATAGTTGCTTTGTATCCCTTCTCTTTTTCTCCCCAGATCAACCGCTCTTGGGTTTTATCATTAAAGTTTTGAATATGGGGTCTTTTAGTTGGCCTTCTCAGCTCATGTTCTGGTACATCATCCACGTGAGACCGTTTCTCGAACCACCTTGCATATCCAGGATTTATCTCACCCTTTGTAGTGTCTGGGACTTGAGTATCGCTTCTTAAGTATCGACATCCATTCCACATCTGCTGAAGTAACGCCTCAGGAATGGTGGCCTCTGGGTGTAATTCGATTTCTTGCGTACTCAAATCTTCATCATCATGAACTACTTGATATCTTCCTAGTTGTCTTAGGACTCTCAAAGGCGCATACGGCTGGATGCTTCTCAATCCCAATAGTAGCAAATAACTATTTGAGTTTGACATATGTATCACTTTCCTCATCGGTAGCCATCCCAGAGTCCATTCAATTTGATTTGCCATTAGAGCCCTTAGCCGAGATACCCATGCTTCTATCCCTTCTGGAACCTGATAATTTTCACTCTTTCCTCATAACCCTCGATGTAATTATCATTGCTCGGCCCATACTGTATGATCTTGGGTTGTTGTTGGAGATGTTCAATCAGCCACATTTGCAACAAAATTTTGCATCCCTCGAAGACTTTCGCTCCTGCTTTACATAAAGTCAAAGCCCGATAAATGTCTGAGAGAATGATGGGGACAAGGGTGTGGTTTTCCTTGGTGGTGAGGATTTGCACAACTTTTGCGGTGCGAATATCGATTGTTCGTTCTTTGTTCGGGAAGACCATGATTCCTAGAAAAGCCACCATGAAGGCGAAGCGACGGTGAACCTGCCATGCGTCTTTGTCTTGTTTGTTAGTAAGGCCTTTCTCATGAATTTCGAACCCATCTGACTTTCCGAACCTTGAATACAAAAAGTTGAAAGAACAACATCCGTTGACGACATTGCTTTTCCTGATTTGACTGCTGATGTTCAGAAGACCGAAGAATCGATGTACCGAGGGAGCCTTCGTGAATATCAAGCTTTGATTCCTTAAACTTCCGTCAAAACCAACATATCCAGCTACCTCCTCTAATGTAGGAGTGAGCTCGAAGTCAGAGAAACGAAAGACATTGTGAACAGGGTCCCAAAAAGTTACTAATGCCGCAATCAGATCATCACGGGGTTTAACTTTCATAATGTCCGGGAGATTTCCCAAATGCTTGATGACCCACTTTTGACCATCTTCGCCTAATTCACACCACCACATTTGAAGCTGGAATAGAAACTCTTCTGTATTTGCGGATGAGGGGTTTTGTGTGGTGCTCATTTTGTATCTGAAATTTAATTTAATAAAGTCAAGACTCATTTTGAAAACATACTCTAATCATTTTCAGTCAAAACTATTTTCAAGATTTAAAACTATTTTTGGGAATTTTTCAAACTATTTTCAAGATTAAATACCTTTCAAGATTAAATACCTTTATTTCAAGATTTGAAAACTATATTTTACCTTTTTATTTTTAATTCTTATTATTTTTTTATTTTTATTTTTTTTTTAAAAAAACCCATTTTATTCCTCAGTTCTTACCATGATTTCATTTAAGCTGGTCAGCAAGCATGTTCGAGGCAAATGAATGCACATATAGCAAGTAGGATGCATCAGGATGGTCTTTTTATTTCGGGTTCATCTGTCCTAGACAGACCCAACCCCTGTGTTGAGTCCCCTAAGTCAAATGCACATGATGCAAATAAACGTTCCTACTAGGGATCCGGTACATGGCTGAGTTATTCTAAGTGTAAAACCTGAGGTTGATTGTTCTAAACCTGGCTTACCCAAACAGACAGTTTGAGCCGAAGCGGGGGCGACGTACCGGGAGCACGAAAGTCTGCCCGGCCTAGTTACTTGTCCCAACTTCGTCTTATTTGGTATGACTTTAACAGAAAGGTGGGTCACGCGCACGTGTACACCATAAATTCAGAAGACTCAGAAAGAAGGGGGTTTCGTAACAGTTGTATATATTCACAATTCAAATAATATTAAAGCGGTAAAAGCATCATTTAGCACATTGGGCATATATCGTGTAAAAATCAGATAATAAATAAAACTAACTATAACAATTATTCTAAGCTCGAATTCTTAACCCTGAACCAGTGGTTCTGGGTGTAAATTATCCCCAGCAGAGTCGCCAGAGCTGTCACACCTCCTTTTTACATACCCGCGAGGGTACAAGGGAGTTTTTTCCAATTAAAGGACAATCGAAACGGGATTCGTTTATTTATTTCAGAGTCGCCACTTGGGAGATTTAGGGTGTCCCAAGTCACCAATTTTAATCCCGAATCGAGGAAAAGAATGACTCCATATTACAGTCTGCGCACCAGAAATCCGGATAAGGAATTCTGTTAACCCGGGAGAAGGTGTTAGGCATTCCCGAGTTCCGTGGTTCTAGCACGGTCGCTCAACTGTCATATTCGGCTTATTTATCTGATTTTAAATACCATTATGAACCAATGTGCCAATTTTAACTTTTTACCGCTTTATTGTTATTATTTCAAAAGGATGTGAACATCGCTTAAAACATGTCTTTGGACTGCGTCACATGAAATGCACCCACAATCTGGAACATATTTTATTTGATGTTTTGGGATTTGGATCTGGGTCGCATGAAATGCACACCCCAAGTTTTAAGAAAGTAGATTATTAAACACGCACCTAAAGAGACTATCGTGTTATTATTTTGGGAAGGGCCGTGAAATTTGCTAAACGGCCCGTCCCGGAATCTAAGTATTTAATATATACATTTAGAGGGCCCCGCAGCTTCTACATTTTTGTTTGTCGAGGCTCGTCTCATTTTTATTTTAAAGGATAAACCTATAATGACTATATTTCCTATTAAGTTCGTCTCTAAAATAAAAGAAAATCTCTTAATTATTTACATGCTTGCAGATTATTTATAGCAGGATCCGAAATGCTTTTACAGAATAAGGAAACGTGACCATGCATACGGACAGCTGATCGAACATTATGGGCCCAAATCCAGCTCATGCGGAATGGGCCAGACCTGGGCCACTGTTTATCCGAGGCGGGTCTGTTTGGTCTGTTTTGACCTGGGCTCGACCTTCATAAGGTTGAGGGGCGCGGACTTGTGCTAATTGTTATAAGGGTGTGGCTTGATAATTATAACGAGGCAGTTTATCAAAAGAGAATGAAAATTAACTGAGGCGGATAGTTTTATTCTTTGACATGCATTAAAAGAGAATGCTAATTACAAAACACAACTAATTTCCAAGACATAGCCTAGTATACTGCCAATCCTTTTGTCTGTCAACCTAACCGACATATGATATTAAACCATACTACATTTTTTGTATTCACTATATGAAAGGACCAACTCCAATACCCAAACAAGATTGTAAACCATTACACACTACATGATCATCTATATAGCAACTACATGTGGACATAGATGTCTTCAAATCTTCCCTTTTGTATTCATGCTCGACTTTCAAATTACATGGACAGTATTAGTTGTGTACCTGGTATAGAGGAACAAAAGAAGAAGGAAAAGGATCAGCTGAGTAGTACACAGCAAACAACAGCAACAGCAGATTCACAGCAACAACACAACAACAACAACCAGCCAACAATGATAAAGCTCAGCAAGGAGTCGAGCAACAAATAAACAATCCCAGAAAAACAGAGTAGGAAATAACAGCCCAGAATGTTGAATGTAACAGCAACAGAAATCCAATGACCACAAGAAAGCTTGGCAAACGACAGAAAAGCAAAACCACAAAGACAACCTGATCAAACTGGACTCTTACACAGTTTCTTCTAGACAATACTCATTCACAATGTTCTGAAATTTATTTCTGTTTTTCCTTTTTCAGTTTTCTTACTCACAGAATCTCTCAAGACTCCAAAAAATGAACTCCCTTTTTCTAATGGAAGGTCTGCCTCTTTTATAGCCTAACCTTAACACTTTACAGTCTGTTTGACAACTCAAAATTCCTCCTCACTGTTGTTTTTCCACTCACTTATTTTAAATAACAAAACTCCCATGAAATCCCTGACAGCCCCTCTCTCTTTTTGTTGTTAAAGTGTCCTAATCTCTTGTTTATTTAACCAAGGTATGTGCAGCAGGAATATAATCTGACAGCACATGTTGTCCCATTATTTTAATTCCTTAAAGCTAACCATACACAGGCTGCCCACGGTCTAAACCAAATAAACATGGCATCATATTTAAAATCAAAGTCTGAACTGCCATTATAACCTTCCCCTAGATGTTCTTTAATTCAATTTGAACAAAATCAATAGGCAATACAATTCAGTTCCTAATGGGATTCAAATACGATCACAGCAAAAATAAACAACATGAATCAAGTTGTTACCATTAATGACTGAAACTAATTGACGACATATATCGACTCGACTATATTAATCGTAACACATAACAATCAATCGTTCATATAAACAACACGTACAGAGTCCCGAATGACTTCAGACAACTTTGTTCAATCACTGGGAACCTATATGAATTAACTCATTTGACGACTAATCTAATCGAACATGTATATCACAGAATACATTCAAATCATACACAGAAAACAATTGACCAAATAAAAGGTCTTTACAAAGACGGAAGAAATTAAGAAAACTATCAGAAAACACCGAACAAACACAACAGAACATGCTAACATACTCATCCACACAAAAACAGAAAAGGAAAACTTACTAAAAAATGTTCAAAGCAGGCCGACCCCAGTCCGAATTAAATTTGACCATTTGAGGCCAAACAAACTCTAACCAGGGTGTTCTCAAACCGAGAACACCTTGGTTAAGGTCTATTAGACCTCAAACCCTCTATGAAGCAGGTCGGGTTCCTCAGGCTCTTGTGTTCTAAGGTTCAGATTTTCAGATCTGTTTTTTAGGAGTTGTGGGTAGATTCGGACCAAACCAAGTTTGGTTTGGTCACGAGGAGGGTCCGGGGAGTGTTTGGTATGAAGATGGGGAGGTTTGGTATAGATCGAGTTTTGTCTCGAATCTTCAAATCCAGATTCGAGACGATAGGAGGTGATTCGAGGTACATGGCTAGTGGATTCGTGTTCAGGGTGGTTGGATGCTTCAAGGGTGTGAAGGGGGTGGTCACCGGCATTCATGCCGCCGGGTTCTGGTGAAAAGGAAACTAGGGCGGCGTTAGGGTTTGGGGGTTTCAGGGCTTGGGGAAGGAGACGAGTGAAGGGTGGGGTTCGGATAGGGGGCGTGGGGTGTGAGGGAAAGCTTATATATGGTCTAGGGGTTTAGATCTGAGCCGTTGGATCAGATGATCTCAACGGCTTGGATCTGTTGGTGAGGGGTGAGACGAAGTCGTTTGGTATTAAAACAGTGTCGTTTGGGTTTAAGTGATGGATTGGGTTGGACCGGCTAAACAGGTCGGGTCACGGGTGAGTATGTGGACCGTTGGATCAAGAGGCTTAGACGGCTCAGATCGACCTGCCTGAAACGGCGTCGTTTGAATTGGTGCTTGGGCAGGCCGGATTTGGACTGGACTTGAGTGCCTGTTTGGGCCTATTTTGTTTTATTTCTTTTGGGCCCAAACCGATTTTAAACTCTTTTCTTTTTGTTTTCTAATTTTTTTTTTTAAAAACAAATGAAAAATAACAAATAGGTAATAAAACAAATGGAATTAAAACAAACAACAATGTAGCATTTTAACATAATTATCACACCAAATTAACTTGTTTAAGTAATTTAAATTACAACCCAGAACGAACGATGCACATATATATATTTTTTGAAATTTCTTTTAATGACACATATTTTTTGTATTTTGTTTGACAATGATTAGATGCAAAATGGACAGACCCACAAATGACTAACAACACATGTCACGGAAAAATCGAAAAATTTGTACAGCGAAGTCATTTGTCACTATTTTTATTCTCTTTTGGAGCGATTGTCCGTGAAGCAAAAATCACGTGCTTACAGTCATAAGGTTTTGGAATGTTGTTCTAGTAGCTTGCTTGCTAAAACTACAAACAATATAGCTAGTAGTAGTAATAGTTTACCTTTAGTAGTGCAATCTGAGCACGAAGCGCTCTGTACGCATATGCTTGTTTAAATATAATATCTATCTTTATTACCAAAAAAAAAAAGAAGAATTCTATGTTAGAATTTTTGTTTTGGCCTCAATTCTTATCATCACTTCTATTGGCCAAGATTTTTTGGGGCCAAAAGATGATTTTTTATGGAAAAAAAATGCTTTTGAGGAAAAATAGAAATAGTTTTTGAGAAGCAGGAAAAAATAGTTTATCTCCAAAATTACTTTTCTGAAAAATACTTTTGAGAAAAATACATTTAGAAGCAGTTTTCAAAAGCTTGGCCAGACACTAATTACTGCTCAAAAGTAATTTTCAAATTAATTAGCCAAACACAAGATGCTTCTCACCAAAAGTATTTTTGAGAAAAACACTTCTCAAAATAAGTTGATTTTAGAAGTTTGGCCAAACAAATTATTAGTCAACATCAAATTTCAAGATCGGCCAATAGGCTTATCTACGTGGATTTTTTAAACTAAAAATAGCCATTCATCTAATTTTTTAAATTAAAAATAGCCGATGGATATATAATATATGTGTCATACATGTATTTATATATATATATATATATATATATATATATATATATATATATATATATATATATATATAATTGTGTATAATCAATATATAATCTATTATAGTGACTAAAAACATAAACAATGAATATGATCGATTATTTGTATAACAATTCTTTTATTCGATGAGAATTTTTAAAACAGAATGGTGATGAAAGAGAATTTAAATTTTGTAAGGGCTAGCGGAAAAATACTAACTACTCTCTCTTGTCTCACGTTTTCTTTTTTCAGTTTATTCCAAAAACTGATTATATCTCCTTTTTTGAAAATTATTAATCTTAATATTCTTACTTTACGCATGATTTGTTGGAAACTACTTTATATAAATTTCATTCATATAACCAAAAGACATGTATATTGTACTTTGCAGCAAACACAATTTGGTATGTTTTAACTTACCAAATGCGGAATTCCTATCGAAATTTAATACGGAAATTAGTGATTTTTTTTTTTATATAGTTTATTAATAATTGATACAAGCTATAGAGGTCGTCATAAATTAGTCAGCAGTTTAGACAGCTTCCACGAAATTTCAATTACCTCTTTGGCTTACATAAGCCAATTCCATAACTACATCTTCCCATAAAACCAACCTATTGATACTGCACCAAACAGATTATATTGACAAGAAAAAAAAGGGATGTTCCATTTCTGGAAAAATTATTCGTGAATTATAATATAAAGATCATAGTACAATCTCTAATAGTTATAGGATTATTCATTAGAGTTTAGACTTGTGCTAGTATAAGATATTGGTTCATAATACTTTTCCAAAAAAAACTTTAATTTGACCTGCATTATGTAACTTTATCCCTGCACTATTTGTTTTATTATTATGTATTCTAATTATTCAATTAAATAATGATATTAAGTGGGTAACTGAACTGAGATATAGGAAAACTTGAGATTTATTACCAAAAAAAGTTGAATTCTTTCCTAAATGAGAAAAGTTTATTTAAGAAATTTCTTGTAAATACCAAAATCAAGAATACGGACATTAGCAATAGCAGCAATATATGGGATATAACAATATCATCTTCCTATACCTTAGTGGCATTTTTTTTTTTTTTTTTGGGTGAAGAAAAATTGTAATTATTAATTTTCACGAACAAGTACAATGTAGCCTCCTGTCTACCTCTACTGGTATATATTATCTATACAAATCCAAATGAAAACTCAAATCAAAACTAAGAGCGTCAAAGAAGACTAACTATATGATCTGTCTTTGGTCGTTGGTCTTTTGTTGTGCAATGTCAGCCAACATATGAAGCTCTGTTTGGGCACATTCCCTCTATTCCATACTCATCTCCCCCAGGGCCATAGCTCCTTATCCCCCCATTCTCCACTTATAACCACTACTCACAGAGTACTTCCCAGTGGCAGTTTGCTACCCATTCTTGACAAAACCAGGTGCAAACAAGTCTCTAGTGACCAACAACGGTTGTGATGAAGTGGTAAGTACTCCTTCATCCTTAACCAGAGGTCCCGGGTTCGAGCCCTGGGTATGGATTCGCCTTTGTTAGGGGTCGAACGCTTTACCTCCCAATGTAGGACTTTCCGGCGCGAATACGGATTTAGTTGGACCCCAATACAAGTAGCAAACACCGGATGAGAAATAAATAAAAAAAAACAAGTTTCTAGTGGTGCATATTTTTTTTCCAGTACCAGCAACAGTCCAGTGAGTGTGAGTAATGCCACTATTCACTCTTTTAAGTACAGATGACTGACCTTAGTGGCAAAGCCATAGCTAACTTTTGAACCAATTTCAATTAGTAAGCACTAATTTATGAGAACTTAACTATACTTGGATTCCATCTATACATTTCCTGTTTTTGTTGTTTTCTCTGCCTCAGGTGCATAAACTGACACACATCAAAATGTTGTTGCATATCTTAACTATACCTCAAAGTAAATGTTTAAAGAGCCTACTTTTTACCTCAAATTTAATAGAAATAAATGTCTATGCAAAGTCTAGTGAATCCATAAGATGATAAAGAAATATATGATAGCAAGAATTACAAAACAGTAAAAGGTCCCTGTGGAAGCAGAATTACAATGACACCAGTGATGATAAACTCGTTTTCCACAGTTGTAGCAGAAACCGGCACCACACCTATGTTTAGATAAAAACAGAATCAGATAGAAGTAAAACACTTGAAATTTGAATTACCAAAAGAGTACAATTCTTAACAGAGCACAGGTGTGACAATATCAATCAAATTCATATAACATTACATCTTACTCAAGGCCGCCGTGCCTTTATAAGACCTCAGAACTGAACAAAACCAAAAGAATGGAAGAAACTCATAAGGGGATACAATAAATTATGATAAGATACACAAATAGCACAATCATGAGAACTGTCGTCAGGAATTAGGATACGAACAAATTAAGCACCTAATAACTCAGGTATGTTGCTGGGGGTCTATCGGAAACAACCTCTCTGCCCTCAGGGTAGGGTTAAGGTCTGCATACACACTACCCTCCCTATACCCCACTTGTAGGAACTCACTGAGTTTGTTGTGGTTGTTGTTTAACTCAGGTATGTTGAAATCGTTTATCTAATGAGCAACTTCTTTTCCTCCCATATCATATATTTGGCTTCACAGGCTCTTTTTTTCTTCTCTTCTTTTTAGAAATAATTTTTACCGGAAGATGAAATCAAAACTCGAACATTCATAGACACTACTTTCTCCCGAGTTTCTTTCTCGACGAAAAGTAAACACAAACAAATAAAAGGATAAACATTCTAATTGGTTAGGAAATAAATTAATTGGACCATTAACAATTAGAGCTTAATACTTCGAAAAACATGCAAAGAAAAGGTCTGTCTAGTACTGGGAAAATTGATTGGATCACTAACAAGACTAAATTTGGGAAATCAACATAGTTGATACATGCTTTAGTTTAGGGGATTCAAAAGTTATGCGACCACCTATAACATTCAATGGTCATAAACAAATATTAATGTGAACAGAGCAAAATATAACAATTGAAATCTCAGATAAGTGAAAACTGAGAATGCTCGGCAGCTTAATCTCAAGTAAGTGGCATTAGAGATAAATTAGATAGTTTTCCGCTCACATTAATTTCTTACCATGAATAAGATAATTCTTCTGCTCATATTCGAGGTACATAAGCCCGTTTAAGGAAAAAAACTACAGAATGCTTCCACAAACAACTCCTTGTACCCTTCATACGTGTAGCCTTGTCGAATATTTATAATTGCTCGATTGATAGGCCCAAGTCCTCAAAATCCTGCTCTTTTTTGTCCGCATTACTTCCTCTGGAGTTGAGACCTTATCAATAAATCACTCGTGCCTCAAATTTCAATCCCAAACGTCAGCTCTATTCGGACCCTTAACCATTCTATATACTAAATATTTGCATGATTTTTTCATCACTCTGATTCTTCTCCCCAAAAAGAAAATTTTACTGAGTAATCCTCAATACTCAATACTGATATCACACCAAGGCTTACAGTCTAGTGGAGTCTCTCACACAAATAGGTGTGCGTTCAATTTTCACACGTCCTTCTTTCCACTTCCCTTTCACTGATCCATGATTCCTCGGTGTAACCAAAAATTGGGTAGGCCACTAGTATTGTTCCCTAGCCAGGATTCTGCTATTTGCTGGAAGAAGAGGGCTAAGGAAAAGCTAAAAATTCATTGGGATAAATGCAGCGCCAATTAATTTCCGCCAATTTCCACGGTGAGTACTAAGTACTTTGATTAATAGTTTGCAGATTTCTAGAATAGGAATAGGCTTTTTCTTTAGAGTAAGACTCTGCTTGCTTCTTTCGGCCAGCTCAGCAAATGAGTGGCTGTATTGGACACCTTTTCCACGGCTAGCGCGCTATGGAAGAAGAAAGGACTTTTTGGTTAGACAGTGTGGAATTGGCTATGCATTTTATTAAAAGAAGCACTGCTATCAGGGTTTGCAAAATTTTGCCATTAAATACCAAAATAATTTGCAAAAGATCCAGACTCCCATATAATCCAAACCCCAGCAGTTATAAATCCATCCCAATTACAGATTAGATTTTACTTTGTTTCCTACAAGATTAGATTTTGCATATACCTCTATATTTCTAACATATAACCCTAACCAAAGGATAAAGAGAATTTATGAAAAAAGAAAAGGGGGAACAGGAACGTAAACAGCAAATAATTTACCTGCATTTAACGATTTTGCAACCTTCAGTTTTTTCAACAAAGCGGCGGCACTGAGGGCACCTTTTCCACTTATTAAGTTCCGCAAGCACACCAAAAGCGACGTCGTCTCTATCCCTTAATTCCCGACTCTCTTCACACTGAAATCCAGCATGCCATGGAAGCTTACACTGAAAGCAAAAAAATCTTTTGCAATTTGGGCACTGCGATCGCTTCGCTTTCCCTCCACACTCATCCAAAATCAAAGCCGAACAATTCCGATTCGGACAGTAACACTGCTCCAACCCTAATACAGCTGACTCACACAATACGTCGCACCATTTAACAAACAGCTGTAGACCAACGAGATTCCGACAAGAGATTGGGTCGAAAAAGTGCTTACAATCCAGAGAAGGACACGGAATGTCGCCGACGTTGTCCTCTAGCTTGAGGGAGATGTATTTTACTATACAGTCGGTACAAAATGGATGAATACAACGATTTTGGTTCTTGAATTTCTTGTTGGGTAACAACATAGGCTCGACACAAATTTCGCAGGTGAATGATTGAGGTTCATCTGGTTCTTCTGTTACTGGCAATTCGTGTTCTTGGTTTTTTTGTAGTGTATTTCCCATGATCAGTGTGTCAAAAGAGTGTTTGGATTTTGTTACACTTTGTAACTTGTGAGCAAAGGAAGTGATCAATTTCAGACGTTTCGGGCTCTTCTTCTTAATATTGAGTTTTGGCCAATGTTGTCCCTTATCCGGTCTATTTTGGTCCTTCAAATATAACCTTGAACATATTTGGTCCTTTAATTATGCTAAAGTGGAGTACTTTTAGTCTCACAGATAAAATTTGTCCAAGATCAATTACGGAGTTGGTTACCGCAATCACCGTCTTTTTAATTTACTTATCGAAAATATTTTATAAACCAACACCAACTAATAGTACAAAGCTGATAAATTTAAGATTTTAACATTGAACTTTTATTTTTAAAAATTTCGGTTGATTTTTTCAAAAAAGAAAATTTAAAATTTGGAAAAAATAGAGTTGCCAAAATCACTTCTAGGCATATTATTGAAGTAAACGAATAACCGGATTGTATTATCACTTTTAGCCCATCCCAGAAACTATTTATATCTGATAGCCGGATATAAAATTTGTATAATTTTTGTATATTAACATACAAAATATATATATATACACAAAATATATACATTTTTCGGTTATTATTTTTACAACAACTATATAATGTCATTTTCTCATCGAAAACGGACACATAAGGGGATATTTTCAAGGTCAAAATTTTAGAAGAAATTATCTAAAAATAATGAATTAAAGTGATAATTTGCATTAGTGGTCCAAGTAAAAGATAGGCATACATCAAGATCTATGGGTTCGGCCACGCAAGAAATACGTCCGGGTTCATTTCCAATAAAAGGAGAGGAAGCGTTTTGCTTTAGAGCAGAAAATTCGCTTTATTAATCAGAGTTGGTTAACACCGTTAGTTTTTGGACAGATTCTTTTAGTGAGACCAAAGGTGCTCTACTTAACATATTTAAGGGACTAAATATGCTCAGAGTTATATTTGAGGGATCAAAATAGACCTGCCATACAAAATAAGGGACAATATTGGTCAAAAACTTTCTTAATATTCGTCCCACAACTTCCCACTTTTCCAGTTAAGCCCTCCATTTTGTGCAAAAAATAATTACCGTATCAAACCTAAAGATAGCGACTTGTTTGGTAAGCATGTGGGGATAGTTAATTTCAGCGAAGTTACAACCAATGATCCAGCAAAATAGAAATTTTAATAGTCCGAAACATATTGCAGTTTCAAGTCATTCTACATTAGTTTTAATTTGTTGGAGATAAATATAAATTGAGTTGATAATATATACACCTTTTGTTAATTAGTAACTATTACTATTAGTTGCAAAATTGCTTATGAAGACACATATTATGTGTTTATTAGTTTTATAAACACTCAATGTGAGAGGAAGTTTTTTCTTCTCTTCTTTATTTAGCTCTTTACTTATCTCTTTATTAGTTTGATAAAAATAGGAATTTTAATAGTCCGAAACGTATTGCAGTTTCAAGTCATTTTACATTACTTTTATTGGAGATAAATATAAATTGAGTTAGATAATATATATACACTTTTTATTAATTAGTAACTATTACTATTAGTTGTAAAATTGCATATGAAGACACATGTTTTTTGTTTATTAGTTTGATATAAACAATCAAATGTGAGACGAAGTTTTTTCTTCTCTTCTATATCTTCTTTATTTAGCTCTTTACTTAGAAAGTATAGGTACCAAAAAGAGGAAAAAATAAAAAGAGGAATCATGGCAGAAGTTTCCTACATTCACTAACTATTCTATGTGTTCTCAATAATTCAATTAAAGCAGAAAGCTTTAGAACAAACTTCAGAAAGTATTATTATAGTCGTAAACTTAAGAATTCAAAACAAAATTATTTAAGAATATTTGAAAAATTCATAGGCATGTTCAACTTTTAAAATACTAATAAAGTTAACAAATAGTAAAATAACTAACATAAAATGTGACACATTAACTATTATTCTATTTGACTTAAAGTAACATTAGGGGTGTGTTTGGTATAATGAAAAATGTTTTCCGTGGAAAATATTTTCTTGGAAAACAAGTAGTTATCTTGCTCATTTGCAAATTAAGAAAAATAACTTCTCAAGAGTATTCATAAATAATTTAGATACAATAAACATTAAGCTATAAACTTTCGAACCAACAATCATCCGAACCCACAAATTTCATAAACTTCTGAACCACCAAACTTTCGAACTCGCAAAATTTCGAACCCATAAATTCTATAATTTCTAAACCAGCAAACTTCCAAACACGTAAACCTCTGAACTCATGACTTTGGAACTCGTAAAATTTCGAACCTGTAAACTGAAAAATAAAAAACCAGAACTGAAAATCTGTGCAACCTGGTACACTAAGCTCCCGCTATGGGCGGAGTCCGGAAAGGGCCGGACCACAAGGGTCTATTGTACGCAGCCTTATCTTGCATTTCTGCCTGTTTCCACGGCTTGGTCTATTTGCGTAACTGAAAATATATAATAATAAAAATAGCGCGGGGTGGGGGGTGGGGGTGGGGTCGATGGGTGGTACAGAAAAACAAAAAAACAGAAAATTAAAAATACAAAAAAAAGTAAAAAAAAATTGAGGGGGTTTGCGGGAGGAGGGTGGGTGGGTGTCGCAGAAAAAAAAAATTGAAGTTGGAGGGGGTTAGGGGTTAGATGTGAGGGTAGGTGGAGTTTTTGAAAAATATTTTCGTAATTTTTTCTAGGGAAGTTATTTTCCACCAATTTCAGAAAAATGTGATGTCTAAGAAAATATTTTTCAAACTATTTTGTGCAATCAAACAGTGGAAAATGGAAATATATTTTCGGGAAATATTTTCCTCATACCAAAAACACCGTAGATCTCCTACAATTTGATCAGCAAGAGGAAAAAATTACACATTATTGGTTTTGCAAAATTTATTTGTTTTTTGTTCTACATATATTGTATGAAATAAGTAGTTTTGTATTCCACTCTTACCGTCACTTTCTAATGACTTAAGAACGATATTGCTCAACTAAGCAAGTTATACTGGTTGTCAAGATTTGCCCAATACAAAACTTGTACAAATGTACAATCTCGGGAAGTTAATAAATAACTTTCGCACGGTAAGTTTTATTTGGAAAATATATCCAATTTATATCTACTTGAATATAATGAAGTTGGTTAGAAGTCAATTTTTATGCTGTAAAAGGAAAACTAACTTTTCTAGCTATAACCCAGCCGAGCTTTGGTCTAACTTCTACAGTGGTTCGACAAACACAACAAGTTTTTCCACAAAAAGTTTCTTGTAAATTCAAAATCAAGAATAAAAAGCATTACTAGAAACGCATGGCAAAGAATAAATTACAGACAGTAAACTAAGCAAGTTAAAAGCAATATTTTAAAAGGCGTGGGCGAAAGACGAGGCGTTTTACCTAACAAGTGGTGAGGGGAAAGTCTTAAAGCGCGAGGTGTAAGCCCCATGAATATTTAAGTTTTATATTTTGTAAATTAATAAAATTATTATAAAAATTCTTTAAAATTGTAAAAAAAATCAAGAAAATTATAAAACTAATATATATATGAACCATACGAAAAAATTTTACTTGCAAAAGTGAACAATGTAAAGATGTATTACACCTATGTCATCAAAACAATATCTAAACCAGCGATGGCAAAAGAAATACTAAATTCAAAAACTAACTTGAAATTAAATTAAAAAACGCAAAACTTTAATCAATTAAAGAGCAAAACATTTTTTGTTGAGAAAATGAAGCATAAAAAAAAGGAAATGCAAGCGTGGAAGCAGGGTAAGAATTGAAGGGTAAAACTCTTTGCTTTGTAGTTTGTACTTTGCAGACAAATGTAATTGTTTCTCGGTAGTTAACAACAAAGAGTAAAGATTATGAAATTGGAATAAACAATTAGAAAAAACCTTTGGGTTTTAAGATTTTTAGTTTGAACCGTAACATTAAAAAAAATAGTAAAAATAATAATATAAAATGTGCCATATGAAATTATTCTATTTAACTTAAAAGTAACATTAGATCTCCTACAAATTTGATCAGCAAGATGAAATTAAACAATTACAAATTAATAGTTTTGAAAAATTTATTTGTTTTTGTTCTACATTGTATGAAGTAGTTTTGTATTCTACTCTTACCGTCACTTTCTAATGAATTAAGAACGAAATTGCTCCACTAAGCAAGTCATACTGGTATTCAAGATTTGACCAATACAAAACTTTCGCATGGCAAGTTTCTATTGGAAAAAAGTTTAAGATGAGAGATGCTTCCATTCATATTTAAATCCAAGAGGAAAAAACAACATAAGTCAAAATATAAAGAAATAAATTCACCAAGAAGTTAAGGGGTGTCATTATATAATATATATACATATTTTAAAAAAGATTACCGAGCTATACAGTGTAATTTTCCGACGAACGGATGTCGGTTGACACCCCTAGGTGCATGTGGCTCCGCCTCTGCGATATACACATATCACGTACGCTTATTAGTTTGATATAAATATCAAGTGTCGATAAATTTTTGAAACAATTTGAATTAGTAAATCAATAATCTATGAGAACCTAACTATACTTGAATTCCATTTGTACAAACTTCCTTCTGATTTCTGTTTTCTTGTTTATGCAGTTTCCTCTGCTTCAAGTGTACTCACGAGCAAATATATATATATATATATAAAGTTGAGAATGTGAAAGGTAATGTGGCATCTTTCATTGTGTAGGGATTCTATTTATCTTTATTCTCCTTCTTTAACTTTTGCTTTCATTTTTTCCTTTTAATCTTATTTTCTTAAAAGTACACACATTGAATTTACAGTCTTGCACCTCTTTATTGAGGGTTATATGACTGAAGAAGTAACTGTAAAACCATTAAAAAAAATGTAACGGCAGCTATAGATGTGATGTTACAATTATGAAAATAATGATAGCAATTAAAAGTTGCAAGAATTAATAATTCTGTTCATCCTATATTTTCACTATCCCAGTTTCTTCTTCATAAAGATAGGACAATTCTCGTGCCCTGCATATTAAGAGTAACAAAAGTTTAAGCATCCCTTCCATATGAAGTGAGGGAATTTTTTTTCTATTTTCTCCTAAGAAGAGGCTCTTTGGAAAAGCAACAACACAGGGTTTCACCAGATGGATATGTATGTTTTTGTTAAATTTTTATTCGTTCATCTTTCTACTTCATCATGATATGTTTTTATTATTTTGCTTTTTTTAATTTCTTAATTGGTTCTACTTTTCATGTTTACACTTCTGTTAATATGTTCATATTCATATATATACATATACAGATAATACATACATACATATATATATATATATATATATATATATATATATATATATATATATATATATATATATATATACGCACACACATACACACACTTACTTTTTAATTAATTGAATTATATATATTTTAAACATGTTTTTTTTATTTATATCTTAGTTTTAATTTTATGTTTATAAAATACTAAAAGATTAAAGATGAGGCTTAAGCCCCGCCACACCTTTTGATTTCTTTTTTGATCTTACAAATATTACCTTAAGGGATTTAGCTAACATGTTATGCATTGCAATTGCTTTAGTTGTGATCTTACATAACATATGTCAAATATGCAATTTCGTAGGGTATCTTAGGTTATAGCGTTGTTTTAAAAACTCAAAAATCTTTCTCATAAATAATCTTGTAATTTTAAACGTGGATACCTGAGGGGAATAAATTTAATCTTAATATACTTCTTTACCTACTAATAATTGATTACGGCTTTGCTTTTCAGGGTATTACTATTACCTGACTCATGTTTTATCAAAAACTATTTTACCGTAGGTAAACGATTTTAAATATGAAAATTTCTTTATCATCTCATATATAATTTGAGTCTTATTTTTATTGTAGAGGGGAATTGTTCTTTCTTTGTTTTTCATTTTTGTTTAATATAATATCATAAAATACAAACATATTGCATAAATATATTTATAGGGAACTAAAAGTTGTGCTGGATACTTGTCTGCAACAGAGAACATCTTGGATGTTGATAGGTATTACTCCCTTAATGGATAAGGGACATATATATATATATATAAGACACCAAATTAATAGTGTTATGTTGGAGAATATGTAGAAGGATAAAACTGATCAAAGAGTACTGTTTCCCTAATTTTTCACTGTATGCTCTTGATAGTATAGAATACACTTTGTTGAAACTGATCACTTTACATAAAATTTAATATTATTTGTAAGAACAAAATGAGAATAAGAAATACATTTCGTTAATCTTAACGATGAATTTAAAAGTTTCACAGCATGAGTTATCTCAAGACCATGAGTTTGGAAATTATATTTATGTCTTTTAGGCTACTCTTTTATTAGTAAAGACTGATTTTATGTGATAAGAATTCTAACAATTACTGTTTACCCATATTTTTATTTTCTTTTGATGACCGCGCGATAAATTTACCAGTATTCTAATATTTCTAACTGAACCTCAAAATAATTGAAATAAATATGTATGGAGTAAAATATGTTCATATTTAATGTTCGCATGAGAAAGTGACACGTGGAGCAGAAGACAAAAGACAATTGTGATGACCCAAAAGGTCATCACATGTTTTTAAAATGAATTCTAAATTCCGAGACCTTAAAAACCTCTTTATGTCTCACATCAATTTGTGTGCGCAGTCGGAACGCGTACCCGGAAAGCTAATATGTGAAAATCTATGAAAATTGGTAAAGTTTGATTATAAAATGAATTAAGTTGACTTCAGTCAATATTTTGGGTAAACGAACCCGTACCCGTGATTTGACGGTCCCGGAGGGTCCGTAGGAAAATATGGGACTTGGGCGTATGCCCGGAATAGAATTCCGAGGTCCCAAGCCCGAGAAATGAATTTTTAAAGAAAATTATTTCCTGAAATTATTTATGAGATTTGGAAATGAATTGTGATTAGAACTCGATGATATCAGACCCGTATTTTGCTTCCGGCGCCCAGTACAGGTCTTATATGTGATTTAAGATAAGTCGTGAAATTTGGTAAGAAACGGACTTGAAACAACGTGAATCAGATCATTTTTGAGAAAATTGGAAATTTGAAGTTCCTAAGAAAATTTCACGATTTTGATGCTAAATTCCTAGTTGTTGATGTTATCTTAGTGATTTGAATGCACGAGCAAGTCCGTATGATATTTTTAGATTGGTGTGCATGTTTGGTTGGGAGCCCCAAGAGCTCGGGTGAGTTTTGGATAGGCCACAGAGTGAAATTTTAACTTAGGGAATTGCTGGTATGCTTCAGGCCTGCAGGCTTCGCATTTGCGAAGCCTATCTCGTAAATGCAAGCTCGCAAATGCGAGAGGTGGCCTGGGCTGCCTCCTTCGCAAATGCGAAATCTGCCTGGAATCCCTCTTAGTCGCAAATGCGAGACCTCAGTCGCAAATGCGACACTGCTTTCGCAAATGCGAACATAGTAGAGGTCGGGGTTTGCAATTGCGAACCCTGTTCGCAATTCCCATACCTGCAACCTGCAATTTTTATACTTAACCGAACATCAACCATTTTTCACATCTTTTCAAAACACAAACTCCCTAGGACGATTTTTCAAGAACAACTCTTCTTCCAAATCGATTGTAAGTCAATTTTAACTCGATTCCTTCAATCATTAACATCTTTTAACATGATTTCAACTCAAAACCAATGATTTTCATGGAGGAAATTGGGTGTTTTGGGTAGAACCTAGATTTTTCAAAAATTGGGGATTTGGGCCTCGATTTGAGGTCCGATTTCAAAACAAATTATATAGCTGGGTTCGTGGGGGAATGGGTAATCGAGTTTTGGTTCGAACCTCGGGTTTTGACCATGTGGGCCTGGGACGATTTTTGACTTTTTGGGTAAAACTTGAGAAAACTCATTTTCATGCATTAGAATTGATTCATTTAGCGTTTATTGATGTAATTAAGTAACTTGTGGCTAGATTCGAACAAATTGGTTGTGGAATCAATGGGTAAAGCGATAGTTGAGACGTGAATTGTGTTCGTGGCATCGAGGTAAGTGTTTGGTCTAACCTTAGCTGAGGGATTAGGAGTTGTGTCCTATTTGATACTTGTTTCTTGTTGCGTACGACATATAGGCATGGTGACCAGTATCTATACGTTGGTGTCGAGCATGACCGTGAGTCTTGAATTGAAATTTATTGTGTTCTTAAATAATACTACGGATGCTTAAGTTGATGATTCTCTGTATTGAGCAAGGATTATGGTTATTCTCGTGAAAATTACTTATGACTGAATATTAGTGTTAGCTGATGTAGTTAGGTGTTGGAACAAGTTTGGTTATAGTTGTTTCTCCCTTTCCAGGACGTAGTTACTTATACTGTCGATTCCCTTGCTGGGATAACGTAGTTATTTATTGATCCCTTTGCCGGGACTCTTGTTATGATTGTTGTTGATTGTGTATGTGGATCGGGTTGCACGCCACAACAATATTATATGTGGATCGGGTTGCATGCCGCAACAATGATATATGTGGGTCGGGTTGCACGCCGCAACAGTGATAAATAATATACGTGGATCGGGTTGCACGCCGCAATAATTATATATATGGGTCGGGTTGCACGCTGCAACAGTGATAAATAATATGGATCGGGTTGCACGCCGCAATAGTATTGTTATATATTGGGATCGGGTTGCACGCCGCAACAATTGTTGATACAAAGTGTTTATAGATTGGCTACAAGTTTCTTATTGTTTTGCCGTGAATTCTAAGCTGTCCTTATTCTGTTACTCTTGATTTACTGTTGATATTGATACACCCCCGCAACATGTACCCCCTCCCATCTTTACTTGTTTATTCCTGTTTTATTTTCCGCTGTATATTATATAACTGCACAGGTTCGTTTGGTAGTCTGGTCCTAGCCTCGTCACTACTTCACCGAGGTTAGGCTAGGCACTTACCAGCACATGAGGTCGGTTGTGCTGATACTACACTCTGCACTATGTGCAGATCTCGAAGCAGTTCTTGGACCATAGCATTTGTGTGGCCACTTTCAGTCCACGCGGAGATCCAAGGTAGACCTGCAGGAGTCTGCAGGCCCTGGTGTCTCCTCTATCCTTTATTTCCTGTTTCATTTCTTTGATTCGGAAACAGTGTACCTTTATTTTCAGACTTTGTATTTAGCACTCTTAGATCGTCTGTGGTACTGTGACACCAGTTCTGGGTGATTAAGGCTTTTAAACAGTTGTATTAGATTCATATTTAAGATATTTTACTACATTTCTTCCGCTTAATGAAATTTTCGTTGTTTTTCACATTATAGCCTTTTAAATGCTAAAAGGGTATAAAAAAGGATAAAGGTAATCTGTTCAATAATTAGCTTGCTTAGCTCACATTAGTAGGCGCCATCACGACTCCCGAGGGTGAAAAATCCGGGTCATGACAACAGTCGGGCCTGGGGGCTATGATCTTGCTTCTTATCAGAGAGAATGATATTCATAAAGGCGAAGTAAATGCCTACCACCTGGTAGCATTTAATGAAGAATATTCTATAATATTAAGTGTACGGTCTGTTACAGAGAATAAGGCATTTACTGCCTACCGTTACACATTCTTCAATTGCCCTCATAATTGTCCTTTAAGAGGAGCTTGATTCTAGGACCTTATTCCCTAGTTACAATTATAAATAGTGAGCTCTACTGCAATTGTAAGGGTGACGAGTTCTCTGACAAACATACATTACACTTTGTTCAAAGCTCAATAACATTTTACTTTCTTGCTTATTTATATTGTTCTTAACACCTCGGAAGCTTTGTTCCCGGGTTCAAGATCTCTATCCTCTCATCTCAATTTTAACGCTAAGTCTTCATTTATCATGGTAGGATCAAATCGATTCACTTGTTTATAAACCACAAATAAATTTAAATATACCGTTACGGGTAAACAAAATATTTGTACACAACTCTAGTTTTTAGACGGTCTATTACAAGGACAACAATAGTCCCAAATAAGGAGGAAAGAGAAATATAGGACAAGTAAAGGAGACAACAAACATGACAATAAGAAGAAGATTATGAAGTAACAAAACTCACAAGCACACCAGTCCCGACCATAAACTCGTCCTCCGCACTTGTAGCAGAATTTGGCACCACACCTACGTACAGATGAAAAGAGAATTAAATTAAAAACACTTGAAAGTTGAACCCTTTTGCACTTCTTATGGCATAATATAACAATAAAGTTAACTTTTTGAATTACATAAACAATGCAATTCTTAACCGAGCACAGGTGTGACTAAGGCTGTCCAACAGGACGGAACGACATTTAACCGGGACGATGGCGGGATGGTCTAAACGGGATGAAACGGTAGTCCCATCCCATCCCACTAACAAACGGGATAAGACGGGACGGTTCGTGAGCCCTAAGTGGGCCTTTAAGAAAAATTAATTATTTAAACATTAAATTTGGCAACGGCTAATTATTTATAGATAGCAACGGTTATTTTTTTAAAGTTGATAATGACTATGTTTTTAAAGTTTGCAACGGCTAGTTTTTTTAGGGGCATTTGCATCTATACCCGCTTTTTGGGTCACGTTTTAACTTGTGTCCGCTTTGCAAAAAAAATTGCAAGCGTACCAACTTTTTCGCATAACTTCAACATACGGGGCTGAAGTAGCAAAGGCAATCACGCAAAACTTCAGCATTCTAGTAGACGGGCCTGAAGTAGCAATTGTGCTAAAGTTTTTCTTTGTAATTTCTAAACTTAAGCATAGTAGCTGAAGTTTTGTTCTCTATTTGCTAAAGTTTTTGTTTGTAATTGCACTAAATAAGCTGAAGTTTTTTGTCCTGGATTCATTAGTTTTGTCATTAAGCTTTTTCAAAAACTTCAGCAGAAGATGCTGAAGTTATTTAGTTCATTTATAAAAACTCCAGCACTAAATAAGCTGAAGTTTTTTTTTTGTCCTGGATAAGCTTTTTCAAAAACTAAGTTATTTAGTTCATTTGTAAAAACTTCAGCACTATATAAGATGAAGTTTTTGAAAAAGCTTTCTAATATACTAAATAAATAATCAGATTGCCAACAATATCTAAATCATAAATTTTGGAACCAATAAACGTGAAAAGAACAGAATTATCATTCTCTACTAACTTACGTACGTGAAAATATTCACAAATTATTGTCTACTAACTTACGTAATTATTTATAATTTATTTTTAAATAATCTGATAAACATATTTATGACATTCATCCTATGAACTGAAGTTTCATAGCAGCACCAACAACAACAGAAGAAAGAAGAAGAAGAAGAAGAAGAAGAAGAAGAAGAAGACGAAATGGGGCTGAAATTATTTAAAAAGTGGGTATAAGTTAAAACTTTAAAAAAAAGGGTATAGGTTAAATGGGGGCGACCAAATAGGGCGCCCCGTGCAATTTTTACGTTTTTTTTTACTTATTTAATAAACTCAAAACTTAATAAATTATAAAGAAACAAAGTAAAAAATTATAAAATTTTAAAACAAAAGACTTGCAACGCAATATTTTAGTAGTTATAATAGAGTTGTAATTTATTTAATGATGGGTTTTCAATGTTTTAGTCTTATGTTTTGATGATCTAACAACTTACTCTTAAGAACCAGTTAGGGAACCTGACTCACTTGGTACACTTTAAATGAATGAAGTTCAACCTGAACTCCAGCTAATGTGAACTGTTGCAAACAAAAGGAAAGAGGAATAAGATATGGACCTGATCCCTTGGTGTTCTTTGACAGAAGTACAAGTTAACTTTACAGCTGGATTTTATAATGGCTAAAGACTCAAAACTATGGGACGTCACCTGTGATGGTCCACATGTTCCTATGAAGAAGCTTGGAGAAACTGGTCCAATGGTGCCGAAAGACAGAAATGAGTATAGTGATATTGACAGAAAAGCCGTAGAAAAGAACTATTGTGCCAAGAAAATCTTAGCATGTGGTATAGGACCTGATGAGTACAACAGTGTCTCAGCTTGTGATTCTACCAAAGAAATATGGGAAGCATTGCAAACCGCACACGAAGGAACTACTCAGGTTAAACAGTCCAAGATTGACATGCTCACCACTGAGTATGAGCTCTTCAGGATGAAGGATGATGAGTCTATACAAGATAAGCACACTAGATTCACATCCATCATAAATGAGCTTCATTCACTTGGAGATGTTATTCCCAAAAACAAGCTTATAAGGAAAATTCTTAGTGTTCTACCTGGCTCTTGGGAGAGTAAGGTGAATGCCATCACTGAAGCTAAAGATCTACAAACTCTAACTATGGATGAGCTGATTGGTAATCTGAAGATATACGAGATGTAAAGAAAGAAAGGTAGTGAAAGGAGAGAGCCAAAGAAGGAAAAAAACCTGGTGCTCAAGGCTGAAAACAGTGACTCAAGTGAAGAAGATAGTGATATGACCTATATTACTAAAATGTTTCAAAAGATGGTTCGAACAAATGGTGGTATACCAAAGAGGGGCAGTTCAAGTAAGGCAAGGAATAATGATCTCTGTCACAAGTGCGGAAGCCAAGGCATTTCATCAAAGATTGTCCACTTCTGAAACAGGAGCAATACAAACAAAACCCTGACAAAGCAGCAAAAAGGAACCCGGTTCCAGACAAACGATTCAGTCAAAAAAGTGCAGTTGACAATATTGTGAAGCATGCTCTTGCTGCTTGGGGAGACTCCTCCAATGAATCAAAAAGGGAACCAGATGCAGAAAACAACTCCATGATGGCAGTGGAAATTGAAGCAACGAAATATGACTCACTGTTTGTGCTGATGGCTCAGTCTGACGATGATGAAGATGATGAGGTAAATTTCAGGGATGTTCAGAGAAATCTGAAGTCCTACTCTTCTAAGACGTTAAGGTCATTAGCAAATGTTCTAATTGATGCATATTATAGTCTTATTAATGATAAGTTGATCTTGACCATAGAGCTAGGAGATGCTGAACAATCTAGAGATGATCTGGTAGTCTGTGTAGTGGATCTAAATGAGACCATAGCTAATCTTGAAAAAGAAAAGGAAGTTTTGAATAAAAAAATAAATAGCGGAGAAAATGAGAGAGATGACTTGATGGTAGTGGTTGTTGATTTGAAGGAAATCATAGAAGGCTTTAGCAATGAAAAACACACTCTAGAAGAGAAAATTGCAGCTACTAAGCAAGAGAGGGATGACTTTATAGTGATAATCACTAACCTAGAAGAAACTATTGAGAGACTCAAATCAGAACTTAACCTGCAAGTATTGAGAAAGGGAAAGAAATAGCCAGTGAGTCACACATCTATCTTGAAAAGGAATTGAATGATGTTAAAACTAGTCTATATGGTTTGAGAAAAATAGGCAGCTTCAAGCTGAACTAAAGAAAGTAAAAATTGATCTTGAGAAATCTCTCAAGTGGACCTGGTCCTCAGATGCTGTCACTACCATGTACTTCAACAATAGTGGAAACAGGCAGGGAATCAGGTTTCAAAAGGAGAAAACTCCTTACAACCCTCACAACAAGTATGTCACAGTTCCTGATAACTGGCTTTGTACCCACTGTGAGAACAATGGGCACTTCAAAGAAAATTGCTAGGCCAAGGTCCAATCTGTTTAGAAAAACAAATCGTTTACTGAAAAAGTGACTACTAAAGAGGGACCAGGTACCACTCGCAAGAAACGAATATTGCTTGCAGGGATTAGAAAAGCTCTTAATGGCCCTTTTCTCATAACAAGGGACCCAAACTAGTTTTGGTTCCTAAATCTAACCAATAATTTATATATGCAGGGAACAATGAGAGAAAGTGGACTGCAATGGTTTATGAACAGTAGATGCTAAAAGCACATAACTAGAAACACCATGGATTGTCTCTCACTGAAAGCCCTGCAGGAAAAAGGAATGTATCCTTTGGAAATAAAAAGGGGGGGGTGCAATCTCGGTGTTGGAAAAGTTGGAAAGTTATTTCACACTCGATTGAGAATGTGTACTATGTGGATTGCCTGAAGTACAGTCTCTTGAGTGTTTCTCAAATCTGTGATAAAAGGAGAAAATTAGAGTTCTTATCAAAAGGTGCGCACGGCTACAAATCTGGTAACTGGTGAAATGGTCTTAGTAGCCAAAAGATACAAGAACATCTATGTCGCTGACCTTAAATCTCTACAATCTGGTGATGTGAACTGCTTAAAGGCAGTTGTTAATATTGCAAAATTTTGGCATAAACGATTGGGACATGCAAGCTTCTCACTTCTGAATGAACTGATTCAGAAGTACCTGGTTCGTGGGCTGTCAAATTCAAGATCTACCTGGACACTGTTTCTTAGAACAAAGAAAGAGACTTTTGAGGTATTTGCGACATTTGTCAGAAAGATCCAAGTGAAGACGGAACTGAAGGAAGCATGTATCAGATTTGACCATGGGATAGAATTTGTCAACGCCAAATTTGATGGGTCTTGTAATAAAAATGAGATCACTCACAACTTCTCAGCACCAAGGACTCCCCAGCTAAATGGTGTTGTTGAAAGGAAGAACAGAACTCTGGAAGACATGGGATCGACAATGCTCATCGACAGGGGGAATTGCCAACACTGCTTACTACTTGGTGAATAGATGTATGATCAGGTCCCTCCTAAACAAAATCCCCCAAGAGCGGCTCAACAGAAGAAAACCAAAAATAACTCATCTAAGAACCTTTGGATGCAAATGTTATGATCTCAACAACGGGAAGGGCCAACTTGGGAAGTCTAATGCAAAAAGTGATGAAGGAATCCTCCTGAGATATTCCTCTTAAAGCAAAGTCTACAAAGTCTGCAACAAAAGGACACAATGTGTGGAAGAAAGTGGTCATGAGCTATTTAACAAGTCTCCTTCTTCTAACAAGAGAGGAAACAGTGATGATCAAGATAATAAACCATTTTTGGTTCCTAGGGAAATATCTGATGTTTCAAATGGCAAGGCTAATATGATGAGTCAGATGAAGGAGACATGTAAAGACAATGCAACATCTTCTTTCACTTCTCAAGAGGAACCTGGTACTTCGATCACTACTAACTGAAGCTGAAGAAAGGGTTGAAAATGTAGTGCAAGAGACTTCACAAGTAGCAGAACAAGGAGTGCAGGGAAATTCACTTAACTCACTCAGTTCCTCTACTAATCAAACTTCAGTTCCCATGAGGAAACATAAAAGCTCCAATCCACTTGATAACATAATCACCCCTCTTGATTCCGGATTCATACAAAATCAAAAGGTAGAAATTCTTTGACTCTCTCTGTATTTCCTACAAGGAAGCCTTTTAGGATGCTGTCTGGCATTCAGCAATCCAAGAGGAACTACATCATTTTGAAGGAAACAAGGTTATCTGGTGGTCAAGAAGAGCACATCTGGAATGACTCATTTTATTGGATCATGCTCAATCTCACGGGGTACGAGGAAATACGACCCAGTGATTCGCAGCTGAAGCAGTCGCTCCTAACATGCAAAGAACCCGGTCCAGCAAGAGGACCAAACTCGTTAATGTCAGATATCTTTGTCTTAGAAATAATGTGAAAAAGGGACTTATTTGTATGATATTTTGCTGCACAAGAACATCAAATTGCGGATATCTTCACCAAAGCACCGAGCGAGGGACATTTTGAAAGAAACAGCGTGAAGCTGGGGCTATTGAAGCTTCATTGAGAGCCTGATACCTCATCAATTGGCTATAAAAATTATCTTCAGGTAAAACTAGCTAAAGTATTTTCTGGCCAAGCCTAACTCACATCGATACCGTTGCAGGTAAACACGCATGACGATCATAAAAGCTAAAGGTACAATGCTGAACTACGAAAGAAGAGCTGCTAAAATCTTTTTCAAAAACCATTCGGGAATCAGGTTCCTATGTCACAGGTTAGCAGTAATGTGTTGTTTTTGCATGCTTTCATAAAAAGGTTAACAAAATTAATTCAACTGCCACATCATCCAACATTTCAAAGTCTGCATGTCACGTCTTGTCTTTCAAATTCCTTCATTTCCTCTACACGATAATGTATTCCCACAAACCTACCACCATTTCAAAACCCTTCAGAACCCGTTTCTCTCCCTTCTCATCATTAACCCTTCTTCCCATAAAGCTCTCTCTGTCTCTCTCTCTGTCTCTCATAGCAGTCATGAACCCTCATCTCCCTTATATCTTTGTGATCCCCTTTTAACTTTTCTCTCACTCAAAATTCCCCATCAAAATTCTCCTACAATGGCAATCGAACAACCTCTTCCTTCTCCTACCATCAACATCACTCACACTTCCCTATCATCTTTAATGTCATCTCCACAAATTCACTCTTCCACTATTCCCAACACTACTGCACCCACACATGTTTCCTCATCATCTCCTATTATTCTTTCTCCTCCATCAAACTATGTCTCCCTTCTATGTATTGAAAACCTCATGTCTCCTCCTTCCTCTAATCTCACCAACGAACACTCAGGAAGTGTTACTTCTTAGGTGTCAGAGGTCTCTAAGGATGATCCTGATCAGTATTTGAACTCCTCCATTTTAACTCAATGGCTCTCACAGAGTCACCAAAAAAAGAAGCAACAGACAATATCATGGCTATCGCTGTTGAGAGTCTTTTGAATGAAGGAGCCTATCTCTTGTCTGAGTATCAGGGGGAAGCAACTCTATTCCTAGGCGATGAAAAAATCATGGTACTCTTCGAGTCTCAAGTCCATGAAGCAATCACAGAAAAACCTGTTAGAGGGCCTGATTCTCTTCTAGTTAAATCAACTCAGGAACCTCTTGTTTATCCTAAGCCCTTAGAATCCTCTTCCAAGCCACCCACAACCAGGTTGCAACAGAAAAAGACTTTCGAATCTACCTTGCAGAAAAGTAAGAGAAGTGTCTAGACAAAGACGAAGAGGTTGATGAAACAAGGGGAATTTGTGACTGACAAAAGCATTCCAGTGGCTGAGGTTGACAAAGATGCTCTAGAGAACCCAGTTCCTTAGTAAAACGATCTACAAAAATCCAGAAGTCTGTGGATGGAGCCTCCGATGAAACTATTGCAAAACAAAGTGGAACATCCGTGAAGGGTAGCAGTAAGTCTAAGAAGAGTGTAGTTGAGCAAGCTATATGTGAAGGAGATATTGTGGGGTTTGTAAGTTGGAAAGGGAAGTCTGTTGAAGGATCCAGAAAACGAAAATGTAAAACTGTAGGGGAACCTGATTCTTTGTGAGGTTGTATGCTTGACCCGACAATCTCAGAGCTGGCAGATATTGTCATGCCTCCTTTTTTACCACCCGAGAGGGTATATAAGAGAGTTTTTCCAATTTAAGTGACATTATTCGATATGAGATTATTTTATTTAAATTTTTCAGAGTCGCCACTTGGAATAGTTTATTTGATGTCCCAAGTCACCTGTTTATTTTAAAATCCCAAATCGAGGAAAATTCGACTTTATTTTAAAAGGTTGCGAACCAGAATTTCTAAGTAAGGAATTCTGTTAACCCGGGAGAAGGTGTTAGGCATTCCCGAGTTCCGTGGTTCTAGCATGGTCGCTTAAACTATTAAGATTGGCCTATTATCTGATTTACTACATGTTTTAAACCTATTGTGCATTTTTAGCTTTATAATCGCTTTTTAATTATTTTACTGCTTTTAGGATTTACGGAATTATTTGTTGAACAAGTTACGATTGTCGTACATTTGCCGTTTTGGAACACACCGCAAACCACGCTACATGAAATGCACTCGTGATTCACGACATTTATTTTATTAATATTCAAAGTTCTTATGATCGGATTACATGAAATGCACCCCGAATTTGGGAATTAGGCATCATGACTATGTCACGGGAACCGTACCCATAGCCATGATGATTTATTATAAAACGCACCTAAAGCAAGCTACGGATATTCAAAGGTATTTTCTATATTAAGTTAATATTAATGTGAGGGTCATGGCTTGACCAATATTCAAAGAAGTAAAGTTCAAACAAATGTCTATGAAATTGGATCTTAATCAAATATAATTTCGTAGGCTTTCCAAATGGTTCAATTAATCAGGGAAGAGATCAATAACACTAGATTGAACAAAGAAAACTCGAAATGCAATCATTTTGATCAATTCACATCCAAGCTCTTAATGCCGAATTCATTTTTAAAAGGAAGGCATTTTGGACCTTCTTTAATCACTGGGCCAAATACTGAGTAGCCTAAATAATTACTTGACTTCTCAAACGGTCCAGAATAAATTGATTCCTACTACAAACCTTATGGCCCAAATATTTCCTTTATATTAATGTACAAAATCACCAACCAAATCAAGATAAACAAATCAATGAACCATCCTTTTTATTAATCCATTAATCACTTTCGCTGTTCCAATATTATGATAATAATGAAAAGACCAAGAATCAAATACCTTCATCAAATTAATGGACCAACTTCTCACAGTACTCCGTGAAAGCAAAAAGACAAACAACTATATAGTTTAAAATACCCATTTGATATACTAGTTCCGAAATAAAGAGCATAAGCGTATCAGCAAGAGAAATCAAACAAATAATACAAATATCTGGAGGTCAAAAGAAAAGTAAAGTTTGAAGTGTGACCTTTCAAGTGAACGATGACTTCAATATATTAATATGTTGACTGGTATTACATTGAAGAAGAAGACGTCCGAATCGAACGGAATTCAGTCGCCCAAAAACAAACGGATCCAACAGATTCAGCAACTCAACAGCCAAGTAAATATCCCAAAATAACCAGCTAAAGGCTGAACAGGTGAATCAATGGGACAGGAATAACAAAACAATAGTGGATAGCAGTTCTACAGCTCGAACAACACTCGGATTCGTGAAAGTTATGAACCGGCGAAGCAGAATAAGAAAATAGTCTTGAAATTCCTCTTTAGCTTCTGTTTTTGTTTAGGTTTTTGGAACTCTTTTTTGAATTTTTTTTGAGTTTTAATTCCAAACTTATCTTTGCTGGTGTGTAGTAGAAGAGTTGTAGGATTTTTCTCTTTTTTAGAAGATGAAGAACATGGGGCAACGTTAAGTTAAGGAAAATGGGGAGGTTCGATTTTTTTGTCCTCCCTTTCTATGTTGTGTTTGTGTGTTTTATGTAGAGAGAATGATGAAGAGTGGGTGGAGAAAATATTTTTGGGGAGAGCAGGGAACATGAGTGAGGAAAGTGGGGAACATGAGTGGGGAAAGTGGGTAGTGACTAGTGAGTGGAGAAAGTGGGTAGTGAGTGGAGAAAAGTGGGAATAAATTCAAACATGGTCAAAAATTAGCTGCTCACAGGTATGAGGCAAATCCTAGTGATGGTGGTGTCACACCTCCTTTTTCACTATACTCGCAAGGGCGTAAATGAGTTTTTCCATTTAAGGGACAATCAGAACGAGATTTAATTATTAATTATTTAGAGTCACCACTTGGAAGATTAATGGTGTCCCAAGTCACCGGTTTAATCCCGAACCGAGGAAAATACTGACTCTGTATTACAGTCCGCGAACTAAAAATCCGGATAAGGAATTCTGTTAACCTGGGAGAAGGTATTAGGCATTCCCGGGTTCCGTGGTTCTAGCACGGTCGCTTAACTGTTGTAAATGGCTAAGTATCTAATTTTAATACATGTTATGACTTATGTGCTTTTTAACTTTGAAACCACTTTTAATAACCCAATTATTATACAACCAGTTATTTTAATTACACGTTGTGAATCATGTCACTGGAACCGTACCCACAATCCACAACATGTTTATTTTACTAACAAGATTAAATCGTGGCCGGGTCACATAAATGTACCCTTGAATTTTTAGAAATTAGGCGTCACGACCACGTCACGGTAACCGTACCCGTAGCCATGGCAATTATTTAATTAAACACACCTAAAGCAAACTACGCATTTGAATTATTTTCCTTAACTACTTTATTGAAATAGTTCCATCTATAACAATCCCAAATCAATTATAAATCCTAACTTATTCAGCTTCTAAAAAATCTAATTAACTAAAAGCCTATTCACGTCCTCCATGATAATCATTTTTTAAAACTAGGTTCTTTCGAATTATTTGCACAAAAAAACAATCAAATTTATCTCAATTTCACAAAGTCATTATTACTAGCTATATCCCTCCTTTGTACCGTATTTTAGTTGCAACAAACACTAAATTTGATAGTGATTTACTTACGAGGCAGCAGAGAAACAAAATATCAATAGCTCTAAATGGATCAACGTTACATTCTATACCACGTAGTACCAAAAATAAAGATTAAGGAAAGAAACGGACCTCGAAGTACTTTTCAATAGCAGAATTTCCCGAAATAAAACAAACTTTATAGTTGATTAAACCAAAAAATCTGGCGACGGGGCAGCGAACATCAATATATGTGGAACAAGAGCCACGAATCAGTCCAAGAGCGAACTCCGGACCTCGACCGAGCAATGAGAAATTTCACGTTGAAACCAAACACCTACTTCATTTTGATTTCTTCTTAGAGATGACTACACTAAACAAAACTTTTTCCTTTGGAAATTTTTCTTTGGATCTGAAAACTATGAACTAAAACCAGCGGTGAAAATCTTCTTCGGTGTTGTTTTGGGGAACTAGATCAACGAAAGTAGAGGATGAGAATAAGAAGAAAGAGATAGAAAAGTATTTTCTTTTCGAAATTATTTGCTTTATGCTTTCATATTGATAAAAACTAAGAACAACTCAAGAAGTTTTTAGAAGTTACTTCTCTTCCCCTAGCTTCTGGAATTGTTTTTCATGTCCGTTCCCCACTATGCCGTGTCTTGTAGGTCTTGTGTCCTAGATGAAGGAAAACGGCGGATCACCTTTTTTTTTTTTACCTCTCCCCCTTAGTGTTAAGCCTTGTTTCATATATATAGGTCTAGGTTAGTGGTAGGGTTTTAGGTTAAGGGGTATGGGCCTAGAAATTATGGGCTAGGTCCAAAATTAGGCCTAAATATGGGTTGCTCGAGCCCAAGCTCTATTCTTTTGCCGCGAATGAGATTAAAAATACGCGCCCATTTGTTAATTATTCCTACTATTCAAATAATTATTAAAATAAAACTAACCATTAAAACAAATCTATTTTTTGTATTTTTAAAATATCATACTAAAAAAAATACGATACTATTGTTGTATATATTTTTTAAGATTTTTTTTTATTATTATTTTATTAAAAATGACTGCAAAACATTAATGAACCTATTTTTGTGATTTTGTTTTCTTGTAATAAAATAGAGTAAAAGAGTCAAAATTACTTAAAATATCTATATTATGCCTAAATTAAATATTTTACGCTAATATATAAAAGATCTTGGGGATGGTCAAAAATCACATGTCTACAGGTGGAATTTCAGCAATAGGAGCATTTGTTTCAGGAGGATGTGCCTAAGGTGTACGAAGATCCGGTATAAAATTTCTACGCATCTCTCTTCACTGTTAAAGGGGATCACATCTGTGTGCTAGTAAATTGAGTAGACATTGTGCTAGACGCTTCAGCATTGGGGAAGGTTCTCCAAATTTCATGTGAAGGAATGTCCTCAGTCAAGGGTGTCTGTGGTGCTAACTTTAGGAGAGCTATCATGAAAGAGCAAGCTGTTCAGCAGGGGGAACGGGTATATAAGAAGGTTCTACTTCCAGAGTATCAGTTTCTCTTTGAGCTGGTCAATAAGGTGTTTTTACCTCGTTATGAGAGGCGGTCTATCTCTACCATGTCTGATCTGGTCTTAATGGAGCTCTTGATGAGTTTGTCCCGATCAATCTGCCAGCAATCATGATAGACCATATGCAAAAGGTGACAAACTTTAAAGGTGGAAATCATGGGCTTCCATATGGTTTTCTCCTCATTCAAGTGTTTAAGTTTTACAAGGTTCCTTTGGCTAATCCCAAAGTGGGCACACACAAGCAAACCTTCTCCAAAACCACTCTGGAAGAATGTGAGTGCGTAGAAAAGGTTGGTGGAAGCATTCCGACCATTTCTCAGCTGATCAATGCTCAAAATGCTGCTTCTGAAGAGATTAGGAGGTCGAGGGCTCAGAATGCCATACTAGAAACACAGCTCAGTCAAGCTGTTAAAGGACCTAGTTCAGCTAATTCCACCAATGAAGAAGTTGCCCGCTTGACAAAGGAAAATGATGAGCTTCGCGCAAAACTGCTTGAAGAGCAGCTGTCTGCAAATGCCCGTTTGGACCTGGTTCTCAAAATCCTTGCTGCTTCTCTCTCTTAGTCTCCCTCTTCTAGTGCCCCTTAGATACCTCTTAGTGACTAGTGTCTTCTGTTATGATGCTTTGTGGTTGCTGTTTCTATTTTTGTTTGTCTTTTTATTTATGACATGCTGGATTTCACTATTACTACTCATGTTTTGCTCAGTCCATTGTTTATATCAATGAAACAGTTCCTCTCTTTGCTTGTACAATGTTGTTTTCCTTTGGCTTCTCTTTTCTGTCATGTTGTGTGCACATATGTGGCATGAGTTGGATGTGTGTCACACCTCCTTTTTCCGACCCCGCGAAGGGCGTAGGAGTTTTTTTTTCAATTAAAGGACAATCGAAACGGGATTTATTTATTTGTTTCAGAGTCGCCACTTGGGAGATTTAGGGTGTCCCAAGTCACCAATTTTAATCCCGAATCGAGGAAAAGAATGACTCCATATTACAGTCTGCGTACCAGAAATCCGGATAAGGAATTCTGTTAACCCGGGAGAAGGTGTTAGGCATTCCCGAGTTCCGTGGTTCTAGCACGGTCGCTCAATTGTCATATTTAGCTTATTTATCTGATTTTAATACAATTATGAACCGATGTGCCAATCTTAACTTTTTACCACTTTATTATTATTATTTTTTAAAAAAAAAAATTGTGAACATCGTTTAAAACATGTCTTTGGATTACGTCACATGAAATGCACCCGCAATCCGGAACACATTTTTATTCAATGTTTTAGGATTTAGATTTGGGTCGCATGAAATGCGCATCCGAGTTTAAGAAGGTAAAATTAATTAAATCGCGCCTAAAGAGTCTAGCGTATCATTATTTTGGGTAGGGCCGTGAAATTTGCTAAAACGGCTCCTCCCTAATTCTAAGCGATTAAATGTACATTTATTGAGGGCCCCGCAATCTATACATTTCATTAAGCGAGGCTCATCTCATTTATTTGGACAAATCTTAAAACGACTACATTTTTCTATAAAAATGAGTCTCTAAAATAAAGAAAGAAAATCCTAATTTATTACTAGCTTTTATTATTTTAAGAAGACATGACATGCTAATTGCTTGATTAATACAAATATTGATAAATACAACATGGAATAAAATAAAAAAATAAAAAAAACTAATTATCCCATAGCTGGATTAAAATTCAAATTGTTAGTAAGACTTAAGCTTATTGAAACTAATTATTTACAAATACTGAAAATTGAAAGAAAAAATAAACTTGATTACTAAACCATATTTCTAAAAAATTTAAACAATTTAACCTTAACTAACTTTGTTTTAATTCACATCATGTCCTAATACTTGATTCGCAAACTAATTCATGTTTTAACTGAAATTAACTACATGATTCCGATTAACTTATCGTTGACGAAAAACCTTATGAATAAGGAACTTAGTCAATTTTTGCCAAACTGATTCAATAACGCCATTTTTTACGTTATTTCTTCTTTTTATTAAACAGTTTTAATTAATAATCAGGCTTAAATATATTTCCTAATAATCTGGTTAAGGCGTTATTTAATATGTCGCTATAATATGCCTAGTTATGCCAAATGACAGTGATTTACAGAATAATAATACATGAATAACCTAAATACAATACAAAAAAAATTAAACTAAATTAAAAATTTAACACTCCATTCTTCATTTCAGCTTACAAAATGCCAAAATTACAGTTGTGTACCTGATATTGTCAATATAAGAAGAAGAAAGTCAGCAACGTAATACGTAACACAGCAACAACAACAATAACCAGCAATAACCAGTCAACGAAAATCCCAGTGACAGATTTGAAAAATTCAAAATAAAATCCAGGAATGCCGAAAATAACGGACAGAAACCAAGGGAAATTTTCAGATTTTTGAAAGGCTAGTTAATCTTCAACCCTTAATTTCTACACCTGTATACCAGAATATTTATCAGGTGTGTACTACTTTCTCTTCTAATTTTCAACTTTTTTTTATTTTTCTTTGTATGTTTTTTCTTTTCTTGAGAGTTTCAATGTTTTTTCGGAATAAGTGTTCAGCTCTTTTTTTTTTTTTTATAATCTCTCTTTTTTTCTCTGTCTGTGTCTCCTCTATCTGATTTCAAGACTTCTCTTTTATAACCCATCCCATAAATCTTTCAATTAATTAAAATCAATACTTTTTCTCTACCCAATCCATTATCTTCCCACTCATCCCCATTACATTAAATAAATATATCACACCACCCCATTATATTTTGTCCCACATGCTTTATTTAAAATAATACAAGATTCCCCCCACTATATTTTGTCTTGTCCCCCCTTTATATTAAATAACCATATCACAACCCACCCCATTTTATTTTGTCCCCCATGCTTCAAATAAACAATTACAAAATGTACAATTCCTAAACTACTCCTCCGATCCTATTGCAAATTACTATTTTACCCCCGAATGTACTATAAATTACCAAACTACCCATCAACTATAACACATCAATTAATCAAACTTAACCAAAATATAGACAATATGATTAATTTCTAACAATGTTCAAACAACAAATTTCATGAACATGAATTCTTCAACATTTCAACAACAAATCACATGAACATGATTTCTTCAACATTTCAACAACAAATCACATGAACACAAATTGAACAACAAAGAACAACTAAAATTTGATTGAACAATATTTTAGCAACAAACAATCCTATTTTCGGATTCAACAACAACAACAAACAAGTATATTTTGATTTCTAAATTCAATAATATTGAACTTAAAATCAACTACTCTAACAACATTACAACAACAATTCCTATATTAAACTTTATGAGACAAATTCAAGAAATAATCACAAATGGTAAACAAGAAATCAAGCTATACAAATTTCGGATTCAAGAACAATCAAACAAAGTATGAACATGAATTAAATCTATTTTAAACAACAAACATGATGGATTTAAACGATTAAACCAACATATTTCTCTAAACACAACTAAATTCTTTTAGACAAATAACAAGATCGACGAATAAACAATTATGAACTTAAGCTTAAACTTAACAATATTAACAATTTCTAACAATACATAAACACATGAAACAAATTGAAGAAATAGTTAATTAAATTTCAATTTGAATCTAACAAACATCAAACTAACAAATACTCACTTAAACAATAATACAAACATGAAATAAACATGAAAACAACTAATTAAACTTCCATTTTAAAATCTGAAAATTAATTTAACAAACAACACATGAACATGAACTAAAAATTAATTCAAACGATAAACAAAACAAACATTTGTTGATTTTAGATTCGAAAATATCAAAACAAAATACGGACAAAATAAGTCTCAGAAACAACTAACCGAATCGAAATGACGAACAACAACTAAACAAACGACGAGCTTGATTACGCAGGGGCTGTTTTGACGAGCGTCGACCAAAGCTCGAACAAACGACGATGGAGGCGAATTTAAGAAACGAACCAAGCGGCGACGAAGCAGTAGAGGCAGTACGGCCCGGCAACGACCAAGCAGCTATGAACCAAGCAGCGACGAGCTGCTATGTTGTTTGGATGGGGAATATGAAGGCAGGCAGAAGCAGACACGGAGAAGACGAAGGTGAATCAACATGACCGCTGCAGCATGACGGGTCTGTTTGGTTCGCTTGAAGCTGAAAGCAGAAGAAACAGCTACGACAATAGCTGCCTGAACAGCAACAGCAACGGCTGGACGCGACGAGGAGGAAGGCAACCATTGACGTCGAGCTCAAGCTCGAGCTTGACGCCGGACGACGAAGATGAAGCAGAAACAGTCGCGTGGTCGCCTGGGCTGCTCATGGTCGAAGACTAAGCAGCTGCGACCTTGGTGATGGTGAAGCCGAAGGCAGCGGGGTGGGTCATCGACGGGAAGCTGGGCAGCCATGGTTGCTCGTTGACGATGGGTTGTTCGACTACTAGCGAAGGGTGGTCGATGGAGGTGTTGTGCGCGGGTGTGAAGGTGATTAGCCATGGTTGGCTATGGAAGCCATTGGAGGGGAAGGGCGACGTGCCGACATGGGAGTTGGGTGATTTTGAGATTTTGGAGAGGAAGAAGATGGAGGGGGGCGGGTAGGCTAGCATTTTTTTAGGGTTTCTTCTTTTTATTTTTTCTTTGTTTTTGTTTTTGTTTTGTAAAAAATGAAAGACAAAGGGGGTTTGGGTCTTTTGGGTTATGGACTAGGTCGACCCAGTTCGAAATGGACTGGGTCGTAAGGAAGATTGGGCCATTTGTTGGGCTTGTGGCTTAAATTTGAAGAAGAGGCCCAATTCCGACTTTCTTTATATTTTCGCTCTCTCTCTTCTTTTATTTCTCTAAAACTAAATTATAAAAATACTTAAACTATTATTAAGAATTAAATTAAGTTATAAAAGCGCAAATTAACTCCCAATAACAATTAACGCACAATTAAGTAATAATTAAGCATAAAATTGTATATTTGGACATTAAATGCTAAAAATGCAAACGATGCCTATTTTTGTAATTTTTAATTTTTGTAAAACAAATTTAATTACTAACAATTGTAGAATTAAATCCTACATGCAAAATGACATATTTTTGTATTTTTTATTAATTTAGCAAATAAACATGCACAAACAAAATACAAATAATTATTCAAAATATCACAAAATTGCACACCAAAGAAAAATCATTTTATTTTTTTGAATTTTTTGGGAGTAATTCTCATATTGGGCAAAAATCAAGTGCTTACAATGTGTTAGACTTCTTTATGTTGTTTGCCTGCTTGTGTGTTTTTAATGATGCCAAAAGAGGAAAGTATGGTACTAAATGCAAGCATGGTACTAAATGCAATGCAAATCTGATTAAGGGGAAACATAAAGTTAGGGGGAACTTGTAAAGTTCTTTTTGCGTCATCTGGTTATTTTTGTTCTCAAGCTTTTTTATAAGTGTTTAAGTTTGTCATCATCAAAAAGGAAAAAATTGATGGGTTTTCAATGTTTTAGTCTTATGTTTTGATGATCTAACAAACTTACTCTTAAGAACCAGATAGAGAACCTGACTCACTTGGTACACATTTTAAATGAATGAAGTTCAGCCTGAACTCCAGCTAATGTGCACTACTGCAAACAAAAGGAAAGAGGAACAAGACAGGGACCTGATCTCTTGGTATTCTTTGACAGAAGTATAAGTCAACTATACAGCTGAAAAGCAACTGCAGAAAGTGACTGCTTGCAACTGTACACACGACAGTGCAACAATCACTTCCCATTGGGAAGAGGTATGTACCAACCAAGAATTGACATCATCCTTGTGATGTCTTTGGTAGTATAATAATATGGTGCAAGGCACATGATATTTACTTGAGCATTTAGTAATATTCTCTCAAGCATAAAAGAATCAATCCAGTATTAAAGTCATAAGTGTGTCAAGAACAAGAAGACAACTCCACTAAAAGATAAGTTTCACAATGAGTCTATGTGTATCCGTAGTTGAGTTGTAATCTTGTATTTGTTCTTCTTTGTAACTCCTATTTTGCTTTCTTAGAAGGTGTTTTAGGAAACCCAAAATCACAAACCTTCTGAGTTTGTGTTGTGACTAGAGTTAGTCATAAGTTAAAGTCTTTGTAACTAGTGAGTGACAAAGTGACTTGTGGTAAGTGTATCACAAGTTAGTTGAGTTGAAGTCTTTGTAATAGAGTCTTTACAAAGTGACTTGTAATAGTGTGATTACAAGTTAGTGAAGTTGAAATCCTACAAGTGTAGGTCGTGATTTTTATCCTCTTGAGTGGGATTTTTCCACGTAAAAATCCCTTGTCTCTTTTACTTACTGCTTGATTAGTATTCTCAGTGGAAACTCATAGAGGACCAGGTACTTTATAGTTTGGCGGACTCATATAAACTAACATTTAATATAATTTCAAGCCATAAAGTAGCTAAGTTAGAGTGTAATACAATTCTTAAAAAAAAATTCAAGGTTTAAAGCCTTTTATTTTATTAATAGAACTTTCAAATTTCACATACAAATACAATTCTTTTGAAGAACACCTAATCTACGCAGCCACCTTCTAGGAAATGTTTTGTTTGAACTAGGCCTCTTAGTAGCCAATTATAAATTATCGTACTAATATTTGTAAGCTCCTATATAGCTTCATTATAACTTATCTATAATTTTTCTCGGACATTGTTCTAGTTGGCAATGTTGATTGATGTTCCATGAGTTCCATGCCGTCATCATTCCCATAGGCCCAAAGTGTAATTTAATAAAATTAGGGGTTAAATTAAAAATTTGAGGGGTATGAATGTTTTTTTTGGGGGGGGGGGATGTGGGCCAAATATGGCCGTTTTATAGCCATTGTGAACGACTAACTTTGCAAACAATGTCGCTGCCCAACGACTCTATTTCAAAAATAAATAAATTAAAATTCAGGCGGGACAGGATAAATGGGATGAAATGGCCAGCATGTCTCATCTCGTGTACCATTTAATATAGGCCCATCCTGTTTAGAACTAAGTGGGCCGGGACGAGACGGGAAGGTTGGATAGACGTGCTGAAACTAATAATAAGCAGTTGATGTGTTTGGTAGAAAATAACTGATAAACTGTTCTTTTATTAAAATGACTAAAATACCCTTAAATTGTTTATAAAAGATTATAAATTAAAAAATTTCTTCGTAAAGAAAAGTATGAACAACGAATATGGAACGAAAAGAAAGTTAGGAAATTTATTTCGGGAAGTATTTTGTGAATTAAAAATTATTATTAAGAACAAACTAATAAAAACCTTGGTAAAACTAAAAGTGCTTATAAGCTGAAAAACCATAAGTTGGAACCAACTTATGACTGATTTAACTTATAATCACTTGACTTATAAGCACTAAATCAAAAGGTGCTTATAAGCCAATTTAACTGGCTTATGAACTTAGCCAAACACTTTCTTAAATGGATAACTTTCCGCTCGTATTAATTTCTTACCATGTAAGTAATAAGATAATTCTTTTGCTCATATTAGAGATGTATAAGTCCTCTTAGAAAGCTACACAATAGCCTAACATTGTAGAACATTTATAATTGCTAGTTGTGTAGGCCTAACGTTTTATAGGCCTTTTCCAGCCTTATTTTAAAGCTCACTAATCAGCAACATAATAGCAATTTATCCCTGTTTGTAAGTTTGTGGAATATAAAAATATACAATTCCTGATTCACATAATCGGATATTGCACCATTTTCAATTCTCATTATATTAAGAGAATTAATATTTTAAAAATAAAAATAAAGAGGAGAGGAAACAACAAACTAACTTGCATCGGACGGCTTTGCAACCGTCAACGAGTTCAACAAAGTGGCGACACTTAGGACACCTCTTCCACTTTTTACGCTTAGCAAGCACACGAAAAGCGACGTCGTTTTCATCCCTCAATTCCCCACAACCCATCGTGCCATGGAAGCTTGCACTGAAAACAAAATAAGCTTTTGCAATTTGGCACTTCGACCTCTTAGCATTCCCACCACACTCATCCAAAATCAAAACCGAACAATTCTGATTCGGACAGTAACAATGCAACCGACTCACACAACACGTCACACCATTTAACAAATAGCTCAAGATTCCGACAAGAGATTGGGTCCAAAAAGTTCTTACAGTTTAGAGAAGGACATGGAATGTCTCCTATGTTGTCCTCTAGCTTGACTATGATATACTTAATGATACAGTCGGTACAGAATGGATGAACACATAGATTTTGGTTCTTGAATTTTTTGTCGGGTAGCAACATAGGCTCGATACAAATTTCACAGGTGAAATTTTGAGGTTCATCTGGTAATTCTGTCACTTGCAATTCATGTTCTTGGTTTTGTTCTGAATGATTTTGGCCGAGTTTTTGCAGTGTGTTTCCCGTGGTCACTGGTCAGTGCGTGCCAAGTGTTTGATTTTTTGTTACTTTGAACTTTGAAGCAGAGGAGGTCAATTTCAGGCTTTTGAGACTTCTTCTTAAGAGTATTATTCTTCCCACAATACACTTCTACAGTTATATATACGGCCTTCTTTCCCAAGTTAGCCACTTTCTTGGAATATCATTGTAAACACGTGATTTTTGCCCTATGAAAGAATTACTCCCAAAAAATTCAAAATAAAATAATTTTCCTTTTTGTGTGTAATTTTTGAATTTTTATGATATTTTTGTATAATTATTTGTATTTTTGTCTGTGCATGTTTATTTGTTTAAATTAATAAAAATATAAAATATGTCGCATTTTTATTTAGTATTTAAGTTTGTTTTACAAAAAAAAATGAGAAAATCATAAAAAATAATGTATGTTGCATTTTAGCATTTAACGTCTAAATTGTGCTATTTTATCGTTAATTGCTATTTAAATGTGCGATAATAGTTATTGAGAATTATTTAGTATTTTTGATAAATTAATTTAGTTTATAACTTAATTTAGAATTTTAGTTTTATTAATTAGAAAATAGAAGAAAATAGAGCAAAAAATATAAAGAAAATCGGAATTGGGTCTCTTCTCCAAATTTCAAACCACAGGCCCAAAAAAAAAATACTCAACCTTCCCCATGACCCGGTCCATTTCAACATGGGTCGACCCGGTCCGCCCCATAACTAAACTATCCGCCCAACCCCCTCCCATTTTTCATTTCTTGTTGAAACCCAAACATAAGAAACCCTAAAACTACCCGCCCCCTCTCTTTCTTCTTCTCCTTCCAAACCCAGGCTCCTATGGCTTTCCCCCCCGCTGCATTGCTGTTTCTTCTTCTGCTCCGACCAACAACTGCAGCCACCCAAACGCTGCTGCTGCTCGACAACCACCACGACCACCCCTTCACCACGCAGCGATGGCTATTGTTTCGTCACCATCTCGTCGTCACCATCTGCTGCTGCACCTCCAGTCCAGTCCGCCATGGCTACTCCTTCATCTTCTTCATTGCCCTCAACAGTAGCTCCTCCTCACCATGTCGGACGATTACCGGAAACAGTCACGTTTCTGATGCTTCACTGCCCAGCCAGTAGCAGCAGCTACTGCTGCACCACGTCTGGCTAACCCCCCTCATCTTCTCCACTGCTTCACCACGTCCAGCAAACGACCACTCATTCTTCTCCAATCTCCATCGCAACTAGTCGTAAAACCAGCAACACCATACCAGGCGACCACCCAGTCGCCACCCTCACGTCCAAACGACTGCCTGCAGCATCCAGCCATGAATGACCCTCCCTCATCACCATGACTAACCAAAACACACACACACACACGCTGAAACCTAACCGAAAACATTCAAAAATCGCCTAGAAGTTCTGTCCGGGGGGGGGGGGTCCGTTCGAGTTCGTCGTTGGTCAGTCGTTGTTCGTGGTTCCGATCCGGTTAGTTGTTTTAACCAATTCGTGCTTATCGTTTTTCTTATTTTTTTTCTTTAGTTTGTTTCATTTTTCTTGTTTATTTTTAGGTAGAAATTGTTAGTAATTATAATGTTTTTAGATTTATGTTGAAGTTCAATTAATTATGTCTTTAGTTTGTTTTATTAATTTTAAAAGGATTTAGTATAGAAGAGTGTTAGTTTAATCATTTGAATCCGTCATGTTTGTTGTTTAATATAGATTTAATTCATGTTCATTTTTTGTTTGAATTTCGTTTTTAATCCAATGATTTAATGTGAGTTTATGTTTTGGTTTTTAATTTTTTGATTTAGTTTGAATCATGTATCTTTGTTGTATTTTGTTGGATTTAATTTAAAAAGATCAATTGATTATTTGAAGTTTAGTGATTTGAATATGTTTATTTGTTTTGTTTAAGCTTAATTCGAGTTTAATTCGAATTTGAATAAAACTTGCTTGTTATTGTTGTTGAATCTTTTCATTTATGTCCATACTTTGTTTGATTGTTCTTGAATCCGAAATTAGTATAAGTTTGATTTTCTTGTTTGTTGTTTATCATTTTTGATTATTTCTTCAGTTTGTTTCATGATCTTGTTTAGTTTTAATATAGAAATTGTTGGTTGTAATGTCGTTAGATTTAATTTTAAATGATTATTGAATTTAGAAATCTGAATATACTTGTTTGTTGTTGTTGTTGTTGTTGAATCTGAAAGTAGGATTGTTTGTTGTTAAAAATATTGTTCAATCCAAATAATTTTAGTTGTTTCTTTGTTGTTCATCATTTAGTTTGAATTTGTTGTTGAAATTTGTTTAGAAATTGGTCATATTTGCTGTATTTTGGTTGATATTGATTAGGTGAATTGGTTATAGCTGATGGGGGTAGTTTGGTAAATTGCAGTACGTTCAGGGGTAAAATGGTAATTGCAGTAAGGTCGGAGGGGTATTTTCGGAATTGAACATTTGAACAATTGTTTAATATAATGGGGGACAAGACATAAATTAGTGGAGAAATAATGTAATTCTTTATGTTAAGCATGGGTGACAAGATGTAATGGGGTGAGGTTGATATATTTGTTTAATGTAGTGGGGGACAAAACATTAGGTAATGGGATTAAAAGGGGGATGAGTGGGAAGATAGTAGGTTTTATGTTTAAAAATGCTGAAATATGGTAATAAATAGGGGACTGGATCAGATTTTAAAAAAAAGGAAGGAGAAAGAGAAAGGGGAGAAACAGAAAAAAGAAGGAAGAGAGAGAAAAAAAAGGAGTTAAATTTTAAGAGAGGGAAAAATTCCGAAAATACTAAGACTCCAAAAATAAAAAGAAAAACATTATGGAAATTCAAGAGAAGAATAGTATACACCTGATATACAATTTAAATATTCGGATATACGGATTTAGAAATTAAGGGTTGAACATCAATTAGTCTTTCAAATCTGAAAAGATTTCCTTGGCTTCTGTCCGTCGATTGTTGTTGGTGTTTCTGGATTTTTATCTTGAGTTTTAAAATCCTTCACTGGTTTCTCATTGCTGGTTGCTGGGTGTTGCTGTTGTTGTATGCTTCTGAATTTCCGTTGATCTCCCTTTTCTTTTACTTCCAATATCAGATACACAACTGACACGCTGATTATTGTAAACTGAAACATGAAGCATGAATACGAAAATGAAGAGTTGAAGTTCTAAATTTATTTTAATTATATTCTGAATTTTATTTGTATATATAAATTATTTAGCTTACAAAAATCAGAATCATGTAGCTATTTAATATATATAGTGGAACATCTGACGATAGCTTAACGGATGAACTATCTATATATTGACTAAAAATAAATAAATGGTGTAGTAACTCCGTCTAGTTAAAAATCAAACGAATAGACCATTTCGGAACTTGTAGGAATATTGTTTAGTTAAATAATATTGGTTAATTTCAGCATGTAAATGGTCTAGGATTAAAATTAGATTGCTAAGTTTTTTTTTAATTTGACAAACTGAGAACATGCCTAGTATAATATAACTAGGTAGTAACATGTGAATAAGACGACCCATGTCTAGTTTTATGCCATACACGTTGGGCCTGGGCCCGCATTGGCAATGGACTGTCCTGTTTGCATCATTTTCAGATTTTATGAATCATATTCGAAACCCATCTATAATAACTCAAGCATGTAAATAAATTAAGACATTTTCTCTTTCATTTTGTAGAGACTAATTTAATAGAGAAAAATGTAGGCATTTTAGGATTGTCCTTTAAAAATAAATGAGATGAGCCTCGCCCAATAAAATGCACCAATTGCGGGGCCCTCATAAAATGTATGTGTTAATTACTTAGAACTCGGGATCGGCCGCTTAGCGAACTCCACGGCCTTACCCAAAAAATAATAAATACGCTAATCGCTTTAGGCGCGCATTTTAATAATCTTACCTTCTTAAACTCGGGTGTGCATTTCATGCGACCCAAATCCAAATCCCAAAACATTGAATAAAAATGTGTTCCGGATTGCGGGTGCATTTCATGTGACGCAATCCAAAGACATGTTTTTAAACGATGTTCACATTCTTTTGAAATATAATAATAAAAGCGGCTAAGGGATAAAATTTGGACATAAGTTTATAATATGTATTATATCAGATAATCAAGCCGAATATAACAGTTGAGCGACCGTGCTAGAACCACGGAACTCGGGAATGCCTAACACCTTCTCCCGGGTTAACAGAATTCCTTATCCGGATTTCTGGTTCGCAGACTGTAATATGGAGTCATTCTTTTCCTCGATTCGGGATTAAAATTGGTGACTTGGGACACCCTAAATCTCCCAAGTGGCGACTCTGAAATAAATAAATCAATCCCGTTTCGATTGTCCTTTAATTGGAAAAAACTCCTTCACCCCTCGCGGGGACGGAAAAATGAGGTGTGATAGCTCTGGCGACTCTGCTGGGGATCAGAGTATTAACCCAGAACCACTGGTTCAGGGTTAGAAATTCGAGCTTAGATAAATTGTTATATTTGGCTTTATCTGATTTTTACATGTTTGAGCCTAATGTGCTAAATGCTGCTTTTACCGCTTTGATATTATCTGAACTGTATATAAATTGTACCGAAACCTTTCTCTTCTTACCTCCGGGGATGTGCTTACTGGTTGAGACTCCCTATTTTGTTAGTGTCATACCTTGAAATAAGAAAGAGGCCGGACAAGTTACTAAGCCGGATGACCCTTTGGTTCCCGGAAAGTTGCCCCCTCCTCGATTCGAGTTGTCCGCTCGGATACACAGTCTAAAACACCGACTCATGTTTTGAACATAGAATAACATGACTTCATGTTGGATCCCTAGTAGGAACGATTATTTGCATCATGTTGCTTTGACTTAGGGGACTCAACATACGGGTTGGGTCCGTCTAGGACTAACAACCTGAAATGAAAAGACCATCCTGCATCATCCTGTTTGATTTACGCATTTATTTGCTTCAGACTTGCATGCTGACCGGCTTCGAAAAATCAGGAATATTGGAAAATTATGAAAAAAAAGAAGAGCGAGGTAACAGTGTAGAGAATTAATCGCCTATTTTAGGAAGAGAAAAAAAAATAATACCCAAATACTGTCGAAATTCTGCCGAAAATCTTGAAAAAGTGAAGAAAAGAAAAATGTTTTATTTTATTTCACTCAAAAAAAAAAAAAGAAAAAAAGAAAGAAGAGTCTTTTTATTTTTTAAGTTTGGAAGATAGGTTAGTCATTTTGGTGAAACGAAAAAAAAAATCTTCACTTTGTCTTGTTTTCAAAATAAAAAAAAAAGAAAAGAAAAATAGTTTGTCTTGCCATGAAAAGTGAAAATGAAAAAGAGTCTTGTTTTTAAAATGGTTTTTTTTATTGTTTATGAAAATGCCAAAAATGAAAATAAAAAAGAGTCGTGTGTTGAACGTGGTTTTATTATTTGTTGCAAATATATATATATATAAATTCAAAAAGTATTTTTCTTTATTTCCTTTCTATAAAAGTTTTTTTAGACCCCCAATTTTCAAAAGAAAAATCCAAAAATATTTTCCACTATTTATTTCATTAGAAAGTTTTTTTTTATTTTTTTTTAAATAAAAAAAATATTTTCTTCTAATTTCTTCAAAAAAAAATCCAAGAAAAATATTTTCATTCTTCTTTCAAAATAGAAAAGAAAATTCAAAAATATTTTTTAGAAGCATTTCTTTCAAAAATGCTCCCTTTCTTCTTTATAAGTCTTTCCTTTCAAAAACAAAAAAACAAATAATAATAATAATAATAATAATAATAATAAAAAAAAAGGTTAGTTCATTTACTTCATTCATCATTGCCTGAACTACGCGGGTTTGATTCTCACCGGATGTGAGATACGTAGGCAACCCTCATCGGGTCCAACCTCCCCTTTTGCTAAAATAGCCAAAAACAAATAAAAAAAATATGTCAAAATTTTAATTTTGTCATAAATAAGTCGGGTGATGTCCAACCTCCCCTTTTGCAAAAAATAGCAAAAAAAAAAATATATATGTCAAATTTTAATTTCATCATAAAGAAGTTGGGTAACGTTGTTTTGTCAAGACATAGACGAATGTTCCCGAAAGGGACGCCGGAAGGCTGACTTTGCATAAACAACCACTTTTTGGATCATGTTTAAGATTTGGTCCAGCTGACCCACACAGCCTTAAAAATCTTCGTCCCCGAGGCGTTGAAAGGCCGTGTTTGCACTATTGAGTTTTCTATTTTGAAAAACGATAAAAAGAGTCATAAATAAGTCGGGTGATGCTGTTTTTGTCAAAAATAGCCGAATGTTCCCAAAAGGGACGCTGGAGGGCTGACTTTGTATAAACAATCACCTTGGGTCATTTTTAGGATTTTGGTCCAGTTGACCCACCCAGCCTTAAAAATCTTCGTCTCCGAGGCGCTGAAGGGCCGTGTTTGCAACACCAGGGTTTTATTGTAATTTGAAAAAAAAACAAAAGAGTCAGCGGTCAGGTGAATACCGTTTGGATTTTTAGTCAAAAATAAGCCGAGCCAGCTTCGGCCACGTCTTAAACCGTTCTTGCCGAAATAGCCTTAGAGTATCTTTCAATTGTCAAAAGGCTATTTTCGTAAAAGAACGGACAAGTTTGTAAAGTGTCATAAAATAATCCTCCCCGGCCTCAAAATTCATGTGAAATTTGGAAGGGGCCACATTTGCAAAAATAACCGTTCGGTTGCATTTGTCAAACGGAGAAAGGAAGATGACCATTTGTTTTTGGAGTTTGTAAATCTTTTGATTAGAATATATGAGTTGTTTGATTTTCGAGTTTGTAGGTCATCTTCAAACCCTTGAAACCCAGTTTGTTTTAATATGAAAATTGAAAAGATATGTTTATTATTGTTTATCTTTTATTGGTCCGAACTACGCAAGGTCTGATTCATGCGGGGTCATGATACGTAGGCAATCTCCATAAGATTCGACCACCACTGAAAAAAGAAAAAGAAAAAGAAAAAGAAAAAAAAAAAGAAAAATAAAGGAAAGTGTAGGAGATTTTCAAAGGGGCATAATTACAAGAAGCCGGAACGACGCACATGAATGCGTGATAGAACGGTCTAACTGCTTAGGTGCATTGTATCTCTGATATATGATTATCTGTCAAATGCCCTAACACTAACGTGATGGCTTCACTTTGCTGTTGTTCATATATAGAAAAGCGGTTGGTTGTGGTAACCCCTCCCTGCAAAGGAAATTCAAAGGACAATGACTCAGAACCTCAGAACCGAGTGGGTGCGTACCGATGACCGGCAACAACTGGTCAAACAGAACAACGAGTTAGTAGAAGAAGTGAAAATGCTGAGACAACATATGACAGACATGTATCAGGCATGGATAACTGGGAAAACACCACCCCCGCCAAGCTTCTTGAACTCTGTCATTACCCAAGTACCCAATACCATAACGGAAGATCCCCCATACTCTCCATCCCAACCCACTTATGGCAGCTTTCCCAGCTACCCGAGTAGCTCCATCACTCGTCAACGCTACTCCCCTCCTCGACACTACTTCTCTCCACGAGACTCCCAAAGACATGCTTCACTTTCCAAATACCCAGCTCCACAGAAGGCCTATCCACCCTCACAAGCCTACCGGAAGCCCCCTGGATCAGGTTTCCGGCCCAATCAAGCATTTAGGAACGAAAGGTTGCTGAAACGAGGAAAGGCTCTCACCCCTATCGGAGTATCTTATGCAAGTCTGTTTGAAAGGCTAAAGCATGCTGGCTTGATTGAGCCGCTCCCCGCATATACTCCAGATCCACATGCAAGAAACTTTGATCCGGCAGCGCGATGCGCATACCACTCCAATGTCAGAGGGCACAACATTGAGAGCTGTCGTAATCTGAAAAGGGAAGTAGAAAAAATGATCCAAAAAGGGCGGATTGTGATCAATAACAGTGACATGGAGCACTCGAACCCTATCGAGAACTTGTTGACGGAGGTTGATGATGTTGAAGCTGGTAATGGTCTTGGCAGTATTGATGCAAAGCTCAGTGGCTAAGATGCCAGGTTTGATAATTGGGAGGGCGCTTCGTTCCTTGGTTATCAAGAGAGAAGCTTTTGATAGTTTATTTTGTTGTCATTTCTGTTCTCCGGATTATTAAGGTTGTAATTCGGATTTTGTCTTGTGTCAAACCTTCTTATCTTTCCATTTTGTCATAGCGGTTTGTTTAAGTTTGTCCAGGCTATTTTAGGATTTTATTCTGGTTTGTTTCATTTGTTTTGTTATTCCAACCATTTCACCGGTAATCTAATGCAAAATCCGATCTTTTATTATTTCTCGTCATCTTTTATTTGGTCCTTTTATCATTTTTGTTCAGCGCCTATTCTGGTGACATGACATGCGGACACAGTTTGGGCCTGATCTTAAAAGATAATCATAAAACCATTGGGAGGTGGTCAGAACATTTAAAAGGAATAAAGACGGTTTGAGATTATTCGGAGCTCGAGTCATACGGAACTAGGGCAAGTAAAACACAAAGAAAACCGTTAAAAGCAAGATTCGCCTTTCACGATAATGAGAGTGAGATATTGCCCAACGGTGCTTTAAAAATGACGAAACAAAAAGGCAAATGTATGCACATGGTTATCAAGCCCAGCACAATCAGAAGATATGACAAATATTTAATGGTGTTGTTTGTGCTTGACGTGTTTTGAAGATTGGAATGACGAAGGCATTTTATTCTGCTATCTAAACACTTTCTCCTTCGTTAACCCTTTGAGCCTTATTTGTTTTCTTTCATACCCCTCTTTCGGAATCAGTAGCAAAGAGTAGAAACACAAACATAAAAAGATAAGATAAGAAAAAAAAACACAAAAAGAAAAAGAAAAAAAAATCAACAAAACGACAAAAGAAAAATGAAGAAAAAGAGAAAAGAAAAATGATAACGAAAACAAAAGAAAGTCAGAAGAAAAGAGAGGAACTGGGAACTACGTTCGACCTGATTCCTCAAAGAGGATACGTAGGCGCCTCACGACTCGGTCATGGTGTTAAAAAATATATATATATATATATATATATATATATATATATATATATATATAATCCCCAAGCAAGAAACTGGGGCATGAGTTGCGCTTGTTGTAAACAAATATGGTTCCGAAAGTTGTAATTTTGAACCACAAATTGATTTGTTTCTGAGCCTTTAATACCCTTTCTTTCTAGCCTATCCAAAAACCCACATTACGGTCCAAAGAAAGACCTTCTGATCAGTCTTTAAAAGATGCCAAGTCAGACAAATGAGAGTCTTACCGATGAACATAACACTCTGATCCACAGCAGAAAGGACTCTAATCCCCAGCAGAGAGAATCATACCGGCAACACTCCAAATCTCCAACTGGAAAGTGATACAAATAAAAGAATCTTATCGGTGAAAATCTTCACGGACACCATAAGGCGATGAAAGCTGAAAAAAAAGAAAAAAAAACAAAATAAGAGAGGCTTGATAGTGAAAACCCTTCGGGCACTACAAGTCGAATAAGATTGAGAATCAGATGGGAAATCGCCAAATGAAAATCTTGAAAGACGATTGACGGTAGAGGATAGGCCACATGCGCATGTCATGACCATTAGAGTCGATATCTGAGTTTGATAGGTTTTTATTTATAGTTTCTCTTGTTAAAGAGTTATTTTTTTCCTTTGTATTTTATTCGGTTCCCTTTTTGTTTATCTTTCTCCTTTCATAGAAAAATTCCCCAGTAGAGTCTGTTTGGTCAGAACAAGTGAGAAATGACTTCAAAATATGCCATCAACTTTCCAATTATGCAAGATGAGAGCTGACTAGTACATGCAAGTGGTATAGTCAGCAAGGAACAAGCGCGAGGCCAGTGTCAAGAAAGATATCCCCATCAAAAGGGAATTGACAAAAGGATTGACGAGTGTCAAGAGGGATATCCTTGCCGAAATCAAAGGTTATAAACCTCAAGTCCAAGGCCCGTGGACAGATCAAGAAGGGCAATGAGCATGAATTGGGAAATTCATGCGAGACTAAAAGGTCGAAAAAATGTCAGTTTCCGAGCTATGCCACAAAAGAATAGGGATATCCCCAGCAGAAAGGGATCATTCCCAGCAAATAATATCATCCCCAGCAAGTTTTGGAATGCAGAGCAGGGAAGGAGAAAGGGAAAAGTCATCCCCAGTAGGAGTATCATAACCAACCACCACAGTCGAATCTTAAAAGGAAATGGCATTGATGGCGGAAAGGCATGCCACAAGGGAGATTGTCAAACTGGGGCAGAAAATTTTCCTTTCATTTAGAAAATTTTCTGGAAGTCAGATACCCATTCGGGGAAGAATAAAGATAGCACCAGTCTCAAGGGAAGTGGTCTTTGAACTAGTTTTACCCCCAACATAACAAGTTTTAATAAAATGAAGTTGTTCCCCAGCGGACAGAACAAAAGGATGAAACTTGTGCTCGGAAAAAGCAAAAGGCCAGTATCATTCCCAGCAGCCTTCAGAAGAGTGAAGCACTAGTTTTGAAGGAATCAAAATCTCCCAGCAGTGTTATCCTCAACAGCGTTATCCCCGGCTGATAACATTTTATCCCCAACAATGTTGAGAGAGAAAAGTTTTGAAGGAAGTAGCTTTGGAGAAAAGAGAAAGAAAGGAGACTCCCCAATAATATTATTCCCCAACAGGTAAGTAAATAATTCCCCAGCAGTGTTATCCCCGGCAGTCTCGGGGAAAGACAACACGAGCTTTTAAAGAAGAAAGTCATCCCCAGCAAGGCCACAAATCGGCCACCATTTAAAAAAACTGATAAAATTTTCTTTGCTTGAGAGTTGAAACAGGAACAAAGCAGCGCAAGGGAAAAAGAAAAGAAAAGAAGGAATTACAAAGGTAAGTTTCTCAAACCTTTGATCTTTACATTTTCCTCCTAGGATAAAAATCCTAGTCTGATGAAATTTTCTCCTGAGGTATCAAATCTTAGTCCGATGAATCTTTCTCCAAAGCGCAAAAGGAGCTTGATTTATTTTTAAAGTATTAGAGTTGAATTCAGGGGCCCGCATGGAGAATGTAGGTGTTAAAATTTAAGAAATTGTTAAAGTCAGGAGCCCGCCTGGAGAATGGAGGTGTTAATATTTAAGAAAATTGTTGAGGTCAGGAGCCCCCTGAAGAACAGAATGGCGATTTAAATTTCAAGTTTTGAAGTTGGGAGCCCGCCCATATAATAGAGGAATATATTTCAGTCTTTACATTTAAGTTGAAGAAATTGGGTTCGTCCGCCCTCAAATAGGATATTTTGGGTTCGTCCGCCCTCAAATAGGATATTTTGGGTCTATCCGCCCTCAAATAGGATGTTGAATCTATTCGACCCGAGTGGTCTGGCTTGTATGAACATTGCCAAAATATATGTTTCATAAATCATTGCCAATGACATTTTGTTTTCGAAGTTGTTGTTGAAGTCAGGAGCCCGCCTGAAGAGAGGAAAGACGTTTTATTTTTAAAAGTTGTTGAAATCTCGCCAGCCTAAAGAAAGGAATGACATTTTATTTTTCAAAGTTGTTGAAGTCAGGAGCCCACCTGAAGAGAGGAAAGGCGTTTTATTTTTCAAGTTGTTTAAATCTCGCCAACCTAAAGAAATGAATGACATTTTATTTTCAAAGTTGTTGTTGAAGTCAGGAGCCCGCCTGAAGAGAGGAAAGGCGTTTTATTTTTAAAGTTGTTTAAATCTCGCCAACCTAAAGGAAGGAATGACACTTTATTTTCAAAGTTGTAGTTGAAATCAGGAGCCCGCTTGAAGAGAGGAAAGACGTTTATTTTTCAAAGTTGTTGAAGTCAGGAGCCCGCCTGAAGAGAGGAAAGGCGTTTTATTTGTTGAAATCTCGTCAGCCTAAAGAAAGGAATGCCATTTTATTTTTAAAGTTGTTGTTGAGGTCAGGAGCCCGCCTGAAGAGAGGAAAGGTGTTTTATTTTTAAAAGTTGTTGAAATCACGCCAGCCTAAAGAAATGATGACATTTTATTTTCAAAGCTGTTGCTGAAGTCAGGAGCCCGCCTGAAGAAAGGAATGACGCTTTATTTTCAAAGTTGTTGTTGAGGTCAGGAGACAGCCTAAAGACATGAATGACATTTTATTTTCAAAGTTGTTGTTGAGGTTAGGAGCCCGCCTGAAGAAAGGAAAGGCGTTTTATTTTTAAAAGTTGTTGAAATCTCGCCAGCCTAAAGAAAGGAATGACATTTTATTTTCAAAGTTGTTGTTGAAGTCTGGAGCCCGCCTGAAGAAAGGAAAGGCGTTTTATTTTTAAAAGTTGTTGAAATCTCGCCAGCCTAAAGAAAGGAATGACATTTTATTTTCAAAGTTGTTGTTGAGGTCAGGAGCCCACCTGAAGAGAGGAAAGCCGTTTTATTTTTTAAAAGTTGTTGAAATCACGCCAACCTAAAGAAAGGAATGGCATTTTATTTTCAAAATTGTTGTTGAAGTCAGGAGCCCGCCTGAAGAAAGGAATGACGCTTTATTTTCAAAGTTGTTGTTGAGGTCAGGAGCCCGCCTGAAGAAAGGAAAGGCGTTTTATTTTTCAAAGTTGTTGATGAAGTCAGGAGCCCGCCTGAAGAGAGGAATGACGAATTTATTTTCAAAGTTGTTGGTTGAAGTTGGGAGCCCACCCATATAATAGAGGAATACATTGCAAGTCAGTAAAGCAGAAGAATCCAACAGGAATCCCCAGCGGGAAACAATAAAAATCCCCAGTACCGGAAAGCGGAAGGTTGCAACAAGAGATCCCAGCGCAAAATCAAGCGCATGAGTCAAAAGGGACTTGAAAGAAGCGGCCTGTGAACATTGAATTATGCCCAGCATAACAAAGCCTAAGGAAGAAAGCCATATCCCCAGCGGACCGAATCATACAGTGAGAATTGGTATTTAGAGTAGCAAAAGGTTGGCGTTACCCCCCGTCAGTTCAAAGAAGCACCGGAATCGACGCAAGCCGACAAGAAAGCAAGGCATCAAGAACAAATGGAAGATAGGTGGGATCTTGTAATCCGTAGTCTAGCATAACTTCTTGATTTTTCTTTTAAGAATGGTGTAATAAGGAGGTCAGCAAACAAGTAAAAGTAGCATGCAACAGCAGCAACATTGCAGTCCCACGGTAGTCCCAGCTACCAAAACTTCCCGAACTACATTAACCTGATTCCCTTTTAGCCAGGGATATGTAGGAAACCTTTGAAGCAAAGGTTCGGTTAATCTTTTTTTTTCAAAAAATGCTTCACACGGAGTGCTCGGATGGGCAAAAATCGCTCACTTTGTCTTTGCACGAAAACCCTTCGTGTCTTCAGGCAAAGAGGGGTAGCTGTAAGCACGTGATTTTTGCCCTATGAAAGAATTACTCCCAAAAAATTCAAAATAAAATAATTTTCCTTTGTATTTTTGTCTGTGCAAAGGAAAAAAATGTATGTTGTATAAATTACTCCCAAAAAATTCAAAATAAAACGATTTTTCCTTGGTGTGCAATTTTTGAATTTTTGTGGTATTTTTGTATAATTATTTGTATTTTTGTCTGTGCATGTTTATTTGTTTAAATTAATAAAAATATAAAATATGTCGCATTTTCATTTAGTATTTAAGTTTGTTTTACAAAAAAAAAATGAGAAAATCATAAAAAATAATGTATCTTGTATTTTAGCATTTAACGTCTAAATTGTGTGATTTTATCGTTAATTGATATTTAAATGTGCGATAATAGTTATTGGGAATTATTTAGTATTTTTGATAAATTAATTTAGTTTATAACTTAATTTAGAATTTTAGTTTTATTAATTAGAAAATAGAAGAAAATAGAGCAAAAAATATAAAGAAAATCGGAATTGGGCCTCTTCTCCATTTCAAACCACAGGCCCAAAAACAAAATACCCAACCTTCCCCATGACCCAGTCCATTTCAACATGGGTCGACCCGGTCCGCCCCATAACTAAACTATCCGCCCAACCCCCTCCCATTTTTCATTTCTTGTTGAAACCCAAACATAAGAAGCCCTAAAACTACCCGCCCCCCTCTCTTTCTTCTTCTCCTTCCAAACCCCGGCTCCTATGGCTTCCCCCCCCCCGCTGTATTGCTGCTTCTTCTTCTGCTACGACCAGCAACTGCAGCCACCCAAACGCTGCTACTGCTCGACAACCACCACGACCACCCCTTCACCACCCAACCATGGCTATTGTTTCGTTGCCATCTCGTCGTCACCATCTGCTGCTGCACCTCCAGTCCAGTCTGCCATGGCTACTCCTTCATCTTCTTCATTGCCCTCAACAGTAACTACTCCTCACCATGTCGGACGACCACCGGAAACAATCGCGTTTCTGCTGCTTCACTACCCAGCCAGTAGCAGCAGCTACTGCTGCACCACGTCTGGCTAACCCCCCTCGTCTTCTCCACTGCTTCACCACGTCCGGCAAACGACCACTCCATCTTCTCCAATCTCCATCGCAACCAGTCGTAAAACCAGCAACACCATACCAGGCGACCACCTAGTCGCCACCCTCACGTCCAAACGACTGCCTGCAACATCCAGCCATGAACGACCCTCCCTCATCACCATGACTGACCAAAACACACACACACACACACACGCGCTGAAACCTAACTGAAAACGTTCAAAAATCGCCCAGAAGTTCTGGGGGGGGGGGGGGGTCCGTTCGAGTTCGTCGTTGGTCAGTCGTTGTTCGTGGTTCCGATCCGGTTAGTTGTTTTAACCAATTCGTGCTTATCGTTTTTCTTATTTTTTCTTTAGTTTGTTTCATTTTTCTTGTTTATTTTTAGGTAGAAATTGTTAGTAATTATAATGTTTTTAGATTTAGGTTGAAGTTCAATTAATTATGTCTTTAGTTTGTTTTATTAATTTTAAAAGGATTTAGTATAGAAGAGTGTTAGTTTAATCATTTGAATCCGTCATGTTTGTTGTTTAATATAGATTTAATTCATGTTCATTTTTTGTTTGAAGTTCGTTTTTAATCCAATGATTTAATGTGAGTTTATGTTTTGGTTTTTAATTTTTTGATTTAGTTTGAATCATGTATCTTTGTTGTATTTTGTTGGATTTAATTTAAAAAGATCAATTGATTATTTGAAGTTTAGTGATTTGAATATGTTTATTTGTTTTGTTTAAGCTTAATTCGAGTTTAATTCGAATTTGAATAAAACTTGCTTGTTATTGTTGTTGAATCTTTTCATTTATGTCCATACTTTGTTTGATTGTTCTTGAATCCGAAATTAGTATAAGTTTGATTTTCTTGTTTGTTGTTTATCATTTTTGATTATTTCTTCAGTTTGTTTCCTGATCTTGTTTAGTTTTAATATAGAAATTGTTGGTTGTAATGTCGTTAGATTTAATTTTAAATGATTATTGAATTTAGAAATCTGAATATACTTGTTTGTTGTTGTTGTTGTTGAATCTGAAAGTAGGATTGTTTGTTGTTAAAAATATTGTTCAATCAAAATAATTTTAGTTGTTTCTTTGTTGTTCATCATTTAGTTTGAATTTGTTGTTGAAATTTGTTTAGAAATTGGTCATATTTGCTGTATTTTGGTTGAAATTGATTAGGTGAATTGGTTATAGCTGATGGGGGTAGTTTGGTAAATTGCAGTACGTTCAGGGGTAAAATGGTAATTGCAGTAAGGTCGGAGGGGTATTTTCGGAATTGAACATTTGAACAATTGTTTAATATAATGGGGGACAAGACATAAATTAGTGGGGGAATAATGTAATTCTTTATGTTAAGCATGGGGGACAAGATGTAATGGGGTGATGTTGATATATTTATTTAATGTAGTGGGGGACAAAACATTAGGTAGTGGGATTAAAAGGGGGATGAGTGGGAAGATAGTGGGTTTTATGTTTAAAAATGCTGAAATATGGTAATAAATAGGGGACTGGATCAGATTTTAAAAAAAGGAAGGAGAAAGAGAAAGGGGAGAGACAGAAAAAAGAAGGAAGAGAGAGAGAAAAAAAAAGGAGTTAAATTTTAAGAGAGGGAAAAATTCCGAAAATACTAAGACTCCAAAAATAAAAAGAAAAACATTCTGGAAATTCAAGAGAAGAATAGTATACACCTGATATACAATTTAAATATTCTGATATACGGATTTAGAAATTAAGGGTTGAACATCAATTAGTCTTTCAAATCTGAAAAGATTCCCTTGGCTTCTGTCCGTCGATTGTTGTTGGTATTTCTGGATTTTTATCTTGAGTTTTAAAATCCTTCACTGGTTTCTCATTGCTGGTTGCTGGGTGTTGCTGTTATTGTATGCTACTGAATTTCTGCTGATCTCCCTTTTCTTTTGCTTCCAATATCAGGTACACAACTGACACGCTGATTATTGTAAACTGAAACATGAAGCATGAATACGAAAATGAAGAGTTGAAGTTCTAAATTTATTTTAATTATATTCTGAATTTTATTTGTATATATAAATTATTTAGCTTACAAAAATCAGAATCATGTAGCTATTTAATATATATAGTGGAACATCTGACGATAGCTTAACGGATGAACTATCTATATATTGACTAAAAATAAATAAATGGTGTAGTAACTCCGTCTAGTTAAAAATCAAACGAATAGACCATTTCGGAACTTATAGGAATATTGTTTAGTTAAATAATATTGGTTAATTTCAGCATGTAAATGGTCTAGGATTAAAATTAGATTGCTAAGTTTTTTTTTTTTAATTTGACAAATTGAGAACATGCCTAGTATAATGTAACTAGGTAGTAACATGTGAATAAGACGGCCCAGGTCTAGTTTTATGCCATACACGTTGGGCCTGGGCCCGCATTGGCAATGGACTGTCCTGTTTGCATCATTTTTAGATTTTATGAATCATATTCGAAACCCATCTATAATAACTCAAGCATGTAAATAAATTAAGACATTTTCTCTTTCATTTAGTAGAGACTAATTTAATAGAGAAAAATATAGGCATTTTAGGATTGTCCTTTAAAAATAAATGAGATGAGCCTCGCCCAATAAAACGCACCAATTGCGGGGCCCTCATAAAATGTATGTGTTAATTACTTAGAACTCGGGATCGGCCGCTTAGCGAACTCCACGGCCTTACCCAAAAAATAATAAATACGCTAATCGCTTTAGGCACGCATTTTAATAATCTTACCTTCTTAAACTCGGGTGTGCATTTCATGCGACCCAAATCCAAATCCCAAAACATTGAATAAAAATGTGTTCCGGATTGCGGGTGCATTTCATGTGACGCAATCCAAAGACATGTTTTTAAACGATGTTCACATTCTTTTGAAGTATAATAATAAAAGCGGCTAAGGGATAAAATTTGCACATAAGTTCATATTTGTATAAAATCAGATAATCAAGCCGAATATAACAGTTGAGCGACCGTGCTAGAACCACGGAACTCGGGAATGCCTAACACCTTCTCCCGGGTTAACAGAATTCCTTATCCGGATTTCTGGTACGCAGACTGTAATATGGAGTCATTCTTTTCCTCGATTCGGGATTAAAATTGGTGACTTGGGACACCCTAAATCTCCCAAGTGGCGACTCTGAAATAAATAAATCAATCCCGTTTCGATTGTCCTTTAATTGGAAAAAACTCCTTCACCCCTCGTGGGAACGGAAAAAGGAAGTGTGACAATCATAACAATGCAAGTTAAATAAATTAATAATATTATTTTATAAGTTAGTTATGCTAATTTAAATTTGTCATATGCAATAACCTTATAGAACATGGGAAAAGAACTCCCGGCTCCTTGAGGAGTTAGCACAACTATTTTCTTTATTTTCAGCCGTAGAAGCACCTTGATATTACCACCACTAGACTTTAAGTCCTAATACACTAGCATAAAAAATTATATATATAATTTTATAATAAGCATTAATTATTAACTTGGTAAAAATTGTTTATACTAAGATACATTGATAGTAAAAATCGATAGTAACATGATTACTATTATGCTTTAAAATACCAAAAGCAAGAATTAGGACTAAAATTATATTTCTTCTTAATCGGGATTTGGTATTTTATTATAACCAATATTATAGGAATTTAAATTATGTGAAACAATGGAGACTTCTAGTCTAATAGTATTAGGAGTCTTTCACGCTGAGATTTAATTCTCGTTATTTGGTTTTCTCATTCTTCATTTTTATTTTCTTTTATAATGTATGGAGTATCTGAACATGGAACATTAAGCCAAAGATCAAAACGAGGTGCCATAAAGGAGTTCGTAAGGTTGTCTAATTATTTGAAAACACACATATATAGTACATTTATTACTTGATAGTACAAGTTATAGGGTTCCTCACAGTGGCGGATCCAGGATTTTAAAGTCGTGGGTACTCACTGATAAAAAATTTGAAAGAAGAGAAAAAAGAGTTTAGTTATGGATGCTGGCTCAATCAATATTTATCTAAATATTTTTCTAATTACCTATACAAATTTACTAAATATTGTCAAAGCATGTAGATCTGCCCCTGGTTCCTCATATCCAAAAGAATAAAAAAACTTCCGATATCCAATATAATCTGAACCAACGACAGTATACGTAAAATGTTTCATTCTTTTAACGTAAATTTTATCACTTAATCTTGATTAAACTTCTCTATTCTCTTATTCTTAGTAACAGTATACACACTGCGTTTGATGATTTAACGAAATGAAAGTTCACATTTTTTGTGAAAAAATCGCAATTTTGATTAAATATTTTTATCGTTTGATTATTTATATTATATATTCATTGTTCTTCAACTAGGACACTTAACCATAAATCTCCACTGATCCTGTTACGATAACTATAGCTATCACACAATTGCTTGCAAACTAGTTACTATTTCAGAGGGAAACAACTTAACAAATTTGTTCTAGTAAAAGATATTCGGTTCATCATATTACTCCTAATAAATGGATACATATAACATAAACTACACGTTTGATTTTTCTAGCATAATTAATTAATTCCTCTTCCAAATGAGAAGAGTTTTTCTTTCGAAAAGTTTCTTGTAAATACAAAATGAAGAATAAAAACGTTTCTAGAAACAAATGAGAAATAACAATAATAAATGTGTTTGAAGGGATGCAATAATAGCTGCAAACATGTAGTAACAGGAAACCATAGCTGGCTTTTGAAACAACTTAAATTAGTAAGTCAATAATCTATGTGAACGTAACTATACTTGGATTCCATCTGTACAAACTTCCTTGTAGTTTCTGTTTCCTTGTTTATGTTATTTTTTGAAGAATTAACCCAAATAGCCATCCACCAAATCGCTTAAATTAAAATAGCCGATTGAAATATAATTTATGCATATTTTGTACTTATATGTGTATAATTGTGTATAATTAATGTATAATCTATGCATATGATTAGAAAAAGTAAACAATGAATATAACCGAGTATTTTGTCTGCCTTAATTGCACACACCGAGCAAATCTAATATTTCTCGTTGAACCTCAATGTAATAAAAGTAAATGTCTGTACACAAGTCTAGTTTGTAAACCATCTAATACAATACCGACAGACATCCCAAATAATGAGGAAAAAGAGATATGGGACAGTTAAAGGAAACAGTAAAATTGACCATAATATGAAGCACCTAGAAAAATCACAATAATCACACGAGGGCCAATTAGCTCGTCTTCCACAGCTGTAGCAGAAATAGGCACCACACCTACATCCAAATGAAAAGAGAATCGGATTAAAGTAACACACTTAAAAGTTGAATCCTTTCTCCACTTATGGTTTAATAGCAGAAAAGAATTATTTTTTTTGAATTCCAAATAGTGCAACTTTTTAACAAAGCACAAGTGTCACAAATATTAATCAAATCGCATAGGAGAGTACATTAAATTATGATAAGATATGCATAGGAGAGTACATTAAATCATGATAAGATACACAATTATATCAAGTTTCAGAGATAGATAATCCAAAAAACTTTTTTTGTATACGAGCTTATTGAATATACTAACAGTGGTCATGTCATTTGCTTTTTGCTGTTGCTACTCATACTGTATAGAGAGTAGTCCTATGCCTTCTTAAGAATCTTCAATTGTATAGACCACAACACAACTCGAAGAACTTGCACTCAACTTCCACAACTGTATAATCCTAATCCCAGAGATATGATACCTTAGGCGAATCCCACATCGACAAAATAACAAAATACGAAAGAGATGCCGGGTATATAAGTAGACATATTTTAGATTCTAGAAACCGTTTTAAAGTCGTACGGGCCTAGGCCCAATGCAGACAATAGCACTAGTGGGCTGAGCTATTACATATGGTATGAGAGCTACTCCGCGTACAACCTTGAACGGTGGTAGGTCAAACCTCGAGGACGTTAAGTCTCAAGGGGATGTATGTGACACCTTATATTCTAGAGACGCGTTTTAAAGCCGTATGAGCCTACGCTGGACTGTTACAAATTCTAACCCCAGAAAGTAGTAATCCATCCCAATTAAAGATGAGATTTTTCATATATCTCTATTAACATATAACTCTAAGCAAAGAATAAAGAGCCTTTATGTTAAGAGAGTTTATGAAACAACAAACTAACCTGCAGTAGATAGATCTGCAACCTTCAATACGTTCAACAAAGTGGTGACATTGAGGACATCTCTTCCATTTATTACGCTTAGCAAGCACATTAAAAGCGACGTCGTTTTCATCCTTAAGTTCCCCACAGTGTAACCCAGCGTGCCATGGAAGCTTGCACTTAAAGCAGAATAAACTCTTGCAATTTGGACAATTCGATTGCGTTGCATTCCCACCACACTCGTCCAAAATCAAAGCGGAACAATTCTGATTTGGGCAGTAACAATGCGCCAGCCCTAAAACAGTAGACTCACACAACACTTCGCACCATTTAACAAACAGCTGGGGATCAACGAGATTCCGACAGGATATGGGGTCCAAAAAACTGGTTACAATTCAGAGAGGGACATGGAATGTTGCCGATGTTGTCCTCAAGCTTGACAGTGATATACTTAATGATACAGTCAGTACAGAAGGGATGAACACAAAGATTTTGGTTCTTGAATTTTCTGTTGGGTAACAACATAGGTTCGATACAAATTTCGCAGGTGAAATTTTGAGGTTCATCTGGTAGTTCTTGCAATTCGTGTTCTTGGTTTTGTTCTGATTGATTTTGGCGTAGAATTTGCAGTGTGTTTCCCATGATCGGTGCGAGTGAAGTGTTTGATTTTTTCGAGTCGTCTTCTTAGAATAATATTCGTCAGTCTTCTTCTTAGGTCACAATTTCCGTGTAGGGCTGCTCTTTACACTTTTGCAGTTATATGCCTTCTTTTCCAAGTTAGCCGGACTTTTTTGGAACATCATAACAAGTTTTAAACATATATATAGGAGTAGTATTATTTACTAATTTTTATTTAGTTATGCAAATTTAAATGTCATATACAATAACAACTTTATAGGACACGGGAAGAGGACTCCTAGGAGTTAAATAGCTTTTTTTCTTTATTGGAAAAGCAAGGATTATGACAAAAATTGAATTATTTATTTCCTCTTATTAATTTCATATTTAAATAAAAAGTTTCCTCTATTTGAACTTAAAAATAGTGACGTATCGGTAAGCATCTTTCGACGAGGGGCGGCTCTAAAGGTTTGGGCAGTGAGGTCGTCGCCTTAGACCCCCAAATTTTGAAGGCCCCAAAATTATTTTAAATTATTATTATTATTATTATTATTATTATTATTATTATATAAATTATATAAATAATTAGTATAAAGACAAGTGTTATAATATATTTTTTTGTTATTTGATTGAGGTTATTTTATATCAATAAATTCATAAATTATGAAAATTCTCTTTACTAATTAATTAGTATATTTGCTTTGGTCTTCAATTTTAATTTTATCCTTTTTATATAGGAATTAAGTTATATATAGCGACAACATAATATATTTTTTTTATAATATTTTCTCAAACTGCATGAACACAAAAAGCATTCATGCACCGATTTAGTGTAATTCGACATATTATATTAGGTTATTTATAATTTATTTTAGAAAGTAAATTTTGTTGTTACTGTAAATATTTTATAAAATAAATTTAAAGGCCTCTCAATATAGTTTCGCCTTAGGCCACGAGATGCATTGAGCCGTCCCTGCTTTCGATAGCAGCTTCTTAGGATATTATAACTAACGTGATAGGAATTTTTATTGAAATTTTTACCTCCTATAGCAAAGGTTAACACCTTATTTATTTTAAATAAATATCATTTAAAAAAATTATATTCTATAGATACCTTTTAATGTTTATAGCAAAATATCTAATTTTGGTTACCTCCTACCCCTAAGCAACTAAATATGCTATTCAGTTACAATATTTTCTTTTTCTTTCTACTTTGATACATGTCATTCTCTTCCCTCAATCTAATTCACTTCTCTCGACCGCACCACTTCTTCTCGCCTTCCTCCTCCTTCCGCCGTCACTTCTGCCGTTCACCTCCACTTCCCCCATCTGCTACCTCACAAATAGAAGCTCAAAACACCCATAAAAATCCATCTAAACCACAAGAAAAAAAAAAGGGAAAAAGTTTATTTTAATCAATTCCCTCCCTTTCCTGAATCTACTGACATATTAGACGTAGTATCAAGAATTCAATAATGAAGTGGCGTCCGTTTGATGTCACTGTGATCTCCGCCGCAGGCATAAAAAAGGCGAAAGAGTTTGAAGGTTTTTGCTCGACGGCGGATTCGCCGGAAATTAGGGTTTGTTCTTGAACAAAGACCACGGAGTTTGGGGTTGAGCAACTTGATTTTCTGTTAATATATTTCAATGTATTTTCAATGTATCACGTTGTATTTTCATGTATTTCATTGTATTCATTGTATTTTTTCATTGTAATTCAATGTATCTCGTTGTATTCCATGTATTTTATTGTATTCACTATCTTTTTTTCATTATATTTCAATGTATCCCGCTGTATTCTATGTATTTCATTGTATTTCACTGTCTCGCTATATGCCATGAATGTATTCATATGTTTTTTTTAATTAATATAATTTATATATGTATATAGATGAATTATATAATTTTTCTGAAGATTGCTATGTTATGGGGTATTTTTCGGTTGGGAATTTTTTTATAACTGGAAATACAAAATTTGTGTGTTATAATTGAGTTTGTTGAGTTATATTAGGAGTCTATTATGTTAATTGATTCACTTTCCGTTTAAAAAAATATAATCCCTTGTTTCACGTCGTGAATACAGTCGAATACAATAATCTGTCCAGTTGTAATCTCATGTTTCATGCCATGAATACAGTCGAATACACTCGAATACAACAACTGATTAGCTGGACTTCCTTGATTCACGTCTATTTTTGCTAATGTATTCATGAATACAGTAGCATAAATACATCTAATACATTTTATAACAATAGAAAACGTATCTACAATCCATAATATAACAAATGATATATATAGATAGCTAATTAACACTAAAAGATAGTGCTTTATGAAAATTTTCCATTCTTGTGAGTATTATTTTTACTTATGATTTAGGATTTTGGGTGACAAATGGGCGGGTCGGGTCGGATATAGAGACGGTTCGAAAACGGGTAATAAAAAAATGTACTCCCTCCGTTTCATATTAAATGAAGTACTTTTCTTTTTAGTCTGTTCCAAAACAAATGACACATTTCTAAATTTGGAAATAATTCAAATTTAAACTCTTTCATTTTACCCATTTACCCTTAATGAGAAGCTTTTATAGCCACACAAATGTCATGCCCCCACAAACTTTTTACCCCTTAAGCTTTTAAGACCACAAGTTTCAAAAGTCTTCTTCTTTTTTTTCTTAAACTCCGTGCCGAGTCAAACTACCTCATATAATATGAAACTGAGGGAGTATAAATTACCCGAACCGACCCATATTTAATACGGATAGAAAAAATGGGTTAATCGGCGGATAATATGGGTAACCATATTATCCATGGCTTCATGAATATGATCACTTTTGGGAGAATTCCCAGTCTCCCAAACTTGAAGAACCCAAATTTGAGGTTTTACAAATATAAAAATTAAACCCATTAGTTATCCATTTTCTAAAGGATTAGTTACCTTCTATAGCAAAGGTTGATACTTTATTTATTTTAAATAAATACCATTTTAAAAAATTATATTCTATAACTACCTTTTATTTTTTATAACCAAATACCTATTTATGGTTACCTCCTACTCTTAAGCCATAAAATATGCCGCCCTCTCTCTCATAAAATACGATGCATCTCTGGCTTGACCCTAATGAAGGCAACGAAATCTCCACGGCCAACTCCAGTATATTTCTTCTTCTTCTTCTTCTTCTTCTTCTTCTTCTTCTTCTTCTTCTTCTTCTTCTTCTTCTTCTTCTTCTTCTTCTTCTTCTTCTTCTTCTTCTTCTTCTTCCTTTTCGATTTTGATTATTTTCGGAAGTAGATTATTCTTCTTTATAATCAACATGAATTTTTTGGGACTTTAACTTCTTGGCAATTTCTTCTTCAGTGGGTGCTAGCAATTTCTTTCGATTCGTTACCATCGGGTGCTAGCCAAATTCAGTTCTGGGACTTTGACCTCTTCAGATGCGTTACGGATGCTAGCAATTTCTTCTTTAGCGATCTTTCTCGTTTTCTTGTTCTTTCTCTCATCGTTGCTTATGGAATCATGGTCGAAATCTGATGGGTCGTTGATAACTAGGGATTTTGACGTGTTTCATGCCCCCTCTTGCTTACGCTTTGATTATAAATTCTTACAAAATAGTCCATAAAGGCTCATAAGTTGTGCTTGATTGCAGGTTTGATCGACAAAGTGACAAAATATCAAAGATCAACTCAAAAGGAGTGAAACATGCTCAAGTACCAAAGACAAGGCAAACTAAGGGGTCCGGACTAGGGGATTCAGAGAACTAGCAAATCAAGCTTCAAGGCAGTGCGGCCGCAATCGATCTTGCGCGGTTCGCACTGAAGGCTTTGCGGCCGCACTACCATTTTGTGCGGTCCGCGGAGGAGAAGATCAGAGAGATGTCCAGTGCCAACTTCAAACCCACGCGGTACGCGTTCATGTTTGTGCGGACCACGCTAGTTGCTTCCGCGGCCGCGGTCCATTCTGCGCGGTCCGTGGAGCCTGAGTTCCGAGAGCCAAGGCTTCAAATCCAAGAGCCTAGTGCAGCCGCGGTCCATTTTGTGCGGTCCGCATTGACCCGCAAGGGCATTTTTGTCCAGATTTTCCAGCTTAGTATAAATAGAACATTTTTCCATTTTTAGGGCATCAGATATTATCAGAACTCAGTTGCGCTCGTGAGAAGCCATATTGTAGCCATTTTGGGCACTTTTACTTAGTTTTTATCATTGAATCTTTGTATTTACTTTAACAATTAATTAATATGTCTTTATCTTCATCTATTTTTCTGTTTTTCTTTTCAAGCATGAGTAGCTAGACCCATTAGCTAGGGTTGTAGCTCAACCATAGTGTGCGTAATTAATGGGTATTGAAATTTAGGGCTAGATTGACTATGAGTGTTTTCTATTTAGGTCAATTTCATGGTTTAATTACTGAATTAGTGGTTGCAAACACTAGTTTGTGCTAAGTTGACTTGGGCTCTTTTTGAGAAAGAAAGTCTAAGTCTCCGAAATTGACCCAACAAGAAATTGGGATGGACTCAAGAGAATTGATAGTCTCAATTAACAGGTTAAACCTCGAGAGAGTAATACCCGACTTGAACCCTAGTTGTTTGAACAAATATGCATACCCAATTGGTCTTGAGGAAGTCAATTGGGCAAAATCATTCTTTCTACCGAGAGGTGTGAGAGTGGGTAAAATTGTGCAACGATTATAACATATTCCCAAATCATGTCAATCGTGCTAGGTTCAATCACCCGTCAATTGGCCACCTAGGAGGATGGCACTACCCTAATGCCTTTTAAACTATTAGATAAAACTTGTAGCCATTTACTCTTAGCTTACTCTAGTTGCAATTATAATTTGTAGTTTGATAATAGTAGAATATAAAGAAAACCCAAAAATGATTAGAAGTGATATTTAGAACAATTACGCAATTCCAACCTAAATAGATACTCAACTCCATTCCTAGCTCTCTGTGGAAATCAATCCCGACCCACAAATCGGGTAAAAGCTATTGCGACCCTCTCTCGCTACTTATTAGTGGTGCAGAGTTGGTAGCGATCAGTCGTCGGAAAATTGTCGACTAAAATAGGTCGTCTGAAGTTTGGGGTTGAGCAATTTGAAGATTGTGTTACCTTTTTTTTAAAGAGCATTTCAATGTATCTCGCTGTATTTCTATGTATTTTATTGTATTCACTATCTTTTTTTCATTGTAATTCAATGTATCTCGTTGTATTCCATGTATTTCATTATATTCAACGTCTTTTTTTCACATTGTATTTCAATGTGTCCCGCCGTATTCTATGTATTTCATTGTATTCACTGTCTTGTTATATGCCATGAATGTTGTGAGCACGTGATTTTTGCCTCATACGAATTACTCCAAAATAACTCCCGAAATTAGGTCTTTTCTTTAATTATGTGTTATTTTTAGGAAATATTGTACGGTTTTCCTGTTTGTTTGCATAGGCATATGTGCGTGTGTAATTTTATTAATGCATTTAAAAATACAAAAAAATAATATTATGTAATATGTGTTGCATGTGCATTTAGGATTTAGTTTTTCAATTTAGGAATTAACAGGTTTGTTTTACAAAAAGAAAAATCACAAAAAAATACGTAATTGTTGTAATTTTGTCATTTAAATGTGCCCTTATGTGATTTCATTTTTTCTTTGATTTGCGTGTTAATTATTGTAAGTATTAATTAATATTTGTAGTTAGATTTTACAATTAATTAGGAATTGTATTTAAATCAGAAAATTAAAGAAGAAAAAGGAAAAGAATTCAAAAAATGAAGAAAGAATCGGATTGGGCCAGTTTTAGGCCCAAAGAGTTGCACTTCCTACCCAGCCCATACCCGTCCCAAATCCAGTCCACCTGTATCTAAATTAAACGACGTCGTTTCATCATGCTCAATCTGGTTCGTTGATTTCACTTGATCAACGCTCCAGATCAATTCTTCCACACCTGACCCGTGCCCGTCCAAAACTGATTCGGTCTTGAGGATAAACAAAACAACGTCATTCCACTTACTCGATTAATCCAGACCATTGATCTCATCAGATCGAACGGTCTGGATCCAACCCTCACGTGCATATATAAAGGGTCCAAACTAACCCGCCCCCCCAAACCAGGCCCCCCTCCTCTCATTTCTCATCAAACGTCGTCTCTTTCAGAGACGAGGAACCCTAATAGCCGCCACCCCGTTCCCTCGCCGTAAACCCGGCGGCGCCGGCTCTAATGGCCGTGAAATTCACACCACTAGAGCACCTAACCGCCCTCTCCACGTATCCCTTAACCATTTTGCTCGAATTAGGCCGAAGCTCCTCGAATCTTCAATCCAAGATTCGAGCAAAACCTAACCCTACCCCAACTTACCCCAAACTCACACCTGATATCCGCTAGGTTTCCCCCATAACATAAAAGATCTTGGTTCTGTTCGAATATGTCTAGAAATGCTCGAATTTTAGATCGAAAAATCAGGAACCCTAAAAAATCTAAGCCATGGAATATGTCCAAATTAAATAATAGATTGAGGTCTAATAGACCTTAACCGAGGTATTCTCAATTGAGGATACTTCGATTAAAGTCTATTCGACCTCAGAATGTCCCAATTCAAGTTCGAGCCTGGGTCGGAATATTTCTGAGGTTCTTTCCTTTTTCTTTTATTCTATATGTATGATTTTTGTTTATCTATGTATCTGTTTAGTGAACTTCTATTAGTTTTCCATCTTCTATCAGTTAATTCTGCTCATCTTCAATGGACCTTTTATTTTGTCCATTTCTTTCACTTGTTATGTTTGCTATAATTGTTATATGCTATAATTTGAATAATCGATCAAATAAGTGTTGTCAATTGGTCTGGGACGTTTGGATGTTAAGATTAGCCTGATAATAAGTCTAAATTATGGTTCATTCCTGTCTGATTCCCCTCTTGATTCGTTCATGTTCTGAAGTTGTACTGAAAGGAGTTAATTGCTATATGTTGAACTTAGAATTGAGCCTGTTGGTACATTCAGTTCCTTGAACTGAAGTTATTGGTCATTGATTACCCTGGATCGTTATGTTAATACCATTTGATCTGATTTAAATCCATCTTGGTTTGAATGGTCATTTGAGTTTCAAATTGAATTGGTTCTAGCTGTTGTAGTTAAATTCAGTTAGTGGTTGGATTTAAATAGATTGGAGAGGTTCAATGCAGGTTGAAAGGGAGTGGGTAAGGCAGTAATTTTGTAACTTTCAGGGCAGTAATAGTAAGGGAATTTCAGGGGTGTTTGGGGAATAAAACAGTTAGTATGATACTTTATTGTTAGTGCTTTATCAATGGGGTATTAATTAATCCTAATGGGGAACCAAAGGAAGTGGAGGGGCTGAAATTAAGGGAAAGTTTTCCTTAGTGGCTGATTAATTAGAAAAGTAGTTTTAGTGTTATTTGAGTGGAAAAAACTGATTTGAAAAGAAAAAGAGGGGTCCGGGCAGTAGGCTGGAAGAGGGGGAAACAAGTTGTATAAAAGGGTATGTTGGGACTGATTTCAGGAAGACACAGAAAGAAAGAGAGACGGACAGAAAAAAAAAGAGAACTTGAGAGGATTTGGGAAGAACAGAAAAAAAGAAGAAGAGAAAATACAGAGCAGGCAGAGAGAGAGTTGAAGAGATTCAGGAGAAAGAGATTTAAAACTCTAAAATTTCTGAAATTGAGGGCTAAGACATACACGGATATACACACACAAGAAGTGAATTCTGCTGTTCCATTGAAGTTTTTTTTACTGATTGAGAATTGTTCTTTTAAACTTTTGAAATAATCTCAGTTCACCCGAGGGAAAAAGGTTTTAGAATTGGTCTTCAAATTTGGTTTAAAGTTGTACGAGATATTGTTTGATCGGGGTTGTTTGTTGCTGTTGGTTTTTTGCTGCTGCTACTGCTGAATTTTACCTCTTTTACCTTCATTTTCAGGTATATATATATTTAGACTCATGTTATTGCAAAGTTTCAATATTGCAAAGAAATGAAATCTGGAATTCTAAATATATCCGCTATCCATTTAAATTCATTAGTTGAGTTTCACTTTTTTAACTAATATAGCTTATGCTCGGCATGGGAGCTATTAGTCCATCAGACCTCTTTTGAAGTTAGTATAGGCTTTGCAATAATTCTATTTATTTCAGAATCTCATTAAGTATAATTATATTCGAATTGTCGAGACAGGGGACTTGGTAGAAAGTTGACTATTCTTTAAACTTTGTATTTAGACCATGTTAACTAAGCGCTTGGTAACATGAAAATATCGAGGAACCACGCTAGTAAACTTCGTCAAGCCTGATATTGTTTAATTCTAGTTGACATAAGTATTCTCGTTTATACAAAATAGGGCCTAATAATGGGGATAACTATAAGTGAGAGGTGAATCGATATAATTCGTTACGATTTAAGATATTGGAATATTCCGGATGGTTTAGATGTGTATTTGCGGTATATGTAATGTCATTTTATTAAATGAATTTGTAGATTAGTTCTCTTTCTTAACAACAAATGGCCCATTTATTTTAGGAATGTGATTAACTCATTTCTTATAAAAATAGTATATAAAAAATAATATCAATAATTTTACAAAGTACAGATTTAGTATTTGTAAATAGCTTGCATAAGCCGAGGTAAAAATTGGTTTGATTTTATCTATCCCAAATTCAATCATCGTAAGCAAATTAACCAAATAATTAGAACTTTGGACTAAAAACAAGTTGTGTAGAAGAATGGATTTATGAATACTGATTGCAGCATTTTAGTCAAAGATATACAAAGTAGAGTTCGCTACGAGTAGAATAATGAAAATTCTTCGAAAACTATTGGTTTGCTTAACAATTAATTTTTTTTAGTTTTACATGTAATTCGCTTGGTAAGTTTGTAAACAACATACACTTAGTCCTAAACCTAGGAAAATAATAAATAACTTGTGCATATAATCATCAAGTACTAAAAGTACATAATCAAATTACGGATACTGTATTCACGATAAAATGGTAATTTTAGCTGCACGTTATTTATTTATCTTTCATCTCATTAACTCTTCCAATTTGAATAGTTTTGAGGTATATAATTCACACGTTTAAAATATAACCTGTGGTCAACACCTAATAAATCTTGATTTTTCAAGAAATCTCGAGGTATCCCATTCGGTGATTTCCCATGGCTTTCATATTTAAAATAGATGGACATAATAAACATTTGTAGAAAATTTATATTGCCATTAAGAATATTTTGTGTAATTGGGGACACGTTCACGTGACATGATTACATTTCTAAAAACAATTCGGAGTATGCGTTCGCGCAACTTCGAACAAACTTTCTTAATAAAAGGGGTTTTTCGGAGGTTATTAAATTAATTTATTTCATATAACCCGAGATATGCAGTTCACCATTTAATCATACAAGAGTAACGAATGTTCGTAATTTTATTTTAAGCATGTGCAATTTCGGCCATAAATTCATTTTTATAATAAAAAATATAAAAAAAAATACTATTAATCTTATTGTGTACACGTATGCGTGACACGATTCTTTACATTTATATAAAAAAAATACGAATATACGTACGCGTGATTCGTTTCAAGGTAGGTTTATAATTGTAAACAATCTAACCAAAAGCGGTAACAAAATCATGCAACAAGAAAAAAAAATGTACTTAGTAAATCAAGATAATTAAGCCAAGTGTAAAATGGTTAAGCGATCGTGCTAGAACCACGGAATTCGGGAATGCCTAACATCTTCTCCCGGATTAACAGAATTCCTTACTCGGATTTCTGGTTCGCAGAACGACAAACAGAGTCATATTTTCCTCGATTCGGGATTAAAACCGGTGACTTGGGACGCCATAAAATTCCCAGGTGGCGACTCTGAAATTAATAAACAATCCTGTTTCGATTGTCCTTTAATCGGAAAAACTCCCTTTACACTACGCCCTCCTCCGAAAGGTTGTGTAAAGAAGAGGTGTGACAGCTCTGGCGACTCTGCTGGGGAAGAAAAAACCCAGAACCACTGGTTCAGGGTTCAAGAATTCGAGCTTAAAATAACTGTTATAGTTGGATGTGTTTGTTATATGATTTTTTCACATATTTATGCTTAATGTACTAAATGTTGCTTTTTACTGCTTTAATATTATCTGAATTGTGTATATAAAACTGCTACGAAACCTTTCTTCTTTCTGAGTCTTCTGAATTTATGGTGTACACGTGCGCGTGGCCCACCTTTCTGTTAGAAGTCATACCAAATAAGACGAAGTTGGGACAAGTAACTAGGCCGGGTAGACTTTCGTGCTCCCGGTACGTTGCCCCCATTTCGGCTCAAGCTGTCCGTTTGGGTAAGCCAGGTCTAGAACAATATGCCTCAGGTTTTTCACTTAGAATAACTCAGCCTCGTACCGAATCCGTAGTAGGAACGTCTGTTTGCATCATGTACATTTGACCTTGGAGACTCAACACAGGGGTTGGGTCTGTCTAGGACAGGTGCACCCGAAATGAAAAGACCATCCTGATGCATCCTATTTGCTACTTGTGCATTCATTTGCCTCGGATTTGCATGTTGACCAGCTTAATTGGGAAAAGAAAAAAAATCATTGTGAGAGCCGAGAAATAAAATGGGCTGTTTTAGAAAATTCCCAAAATAGTTTTAAATTTTGAAAAAAAAAAGAAGAAGAAGTGTTAAATAAAAAAAAATGAAAAAAATGATTTTCTTTTTTATGATTGTCTGTTTTCAAAAGGAGTCTTGATTTTGTTAAAATTAATCGCAGATACAAAATGAGCACCACCCAAAACCCACCATTCGCAAATGTAGATGAGTTTCTATTTCGGCTTCAGATATGGTGGCATGAGTTAGGAGAAGATGGTCAGAAATGGGTCATTAAGCATTTGGGAACTCTCACAGATATTATGAAAGTTAAACCACGTGATGATTTGATTGCGGCGTTAGTAACTTTTTGGGACCCTGTTCACAATGTCTTTCGCTTCTCTGATTTCGATCTTACTCCTACATTAGAAGAGATAGCTGGATATGCCGGTTTTGACGGAGATTTAAGAAACCAAAATCTTATATTCCCAAAGGCTCCCTCAGTGCATCGATTCTTTGGTCTTCTGAACATCAGTAATCAAATCAGAAAAAGCAACGTTGTCAAAGGGCGTTGTTCTTTCAACTTCCTGTATTCAAGGTTCGGAAAGCCGGACGGATTTGAAATTCATGAAAAGGGCCTTACTAACAAACAGAACAAAGACACCTGGCAGATTCACCGTCACTTTGCTTTCATGGTGGCTTTTCTGGGAATCATGGTCTTCCCAAACAAAGAACGAACAATTGATATTCGTACAGCGAAAGTCGTACAGGTCCTCACTACCAAGGAAAATCACACCCTTGCGCCGATCATTCTCTCAGATATTTATCGAGCGTTGACTTTATGTAAATCAGGGGCAAAAGTCTTCGAAGGGTGCAAAATTTTGTTGCAAATGTGGATGATTGAACATCTCCAACATCACCCCAAGTTCATGCAGTATGGTCCAAGCAATGACAATTTCATCGTGAGTTATGAAGAAAGAATAAAAGATTATAAATCTCCAGAAGGGGTGGAAGCCTGGATATCTCATCTAAGATCTTTAACGGCAAGTCAAATTGAGTGGACTTTGGGATGGCTCCCGGTAAGAGAAGTGATACACATGTCAACCTTGAATAGTTATTTGCTGCTATTGGGATTGAGAAGCGTCCAGCCATATGCGCCACAGAGAGTTCTAAGACAACTAGGGAGATACCAAGTGGTGCCTGATGATGAGGATTTAAGTATGCAAGTGATCGAGTTACACCCCGAAGCCACTATTCCCGAGGCTTTAATTCAGCAGATGTGGAATGGATGTCGATACTTGAAAGATGATACTCAAGTTCCAGATCCTGCAAAGGGCGAAATAAATCCAGGATATGCAAGGTGGTTTGAGAAACGATCCCGCGTGGATGATGCACCAGAACCCAATCTTAGAAGGCCTATAAAAAGACCACATGTTCAAACCTTTGACGATAAAATTCAAGAACGATTGGTTTGGGGAGAAAAGGAAAAGGGATACAAAGCGACTATTCATGCCTTAAAGGAAAGTATGAGGAACCTCAATTTGGAGAAAGACTTACAAGCACAAGAAGCAGAAGGTGAAAAGAAGAGTCTGACTTGTGAAAATAAAAATCTCCACGCTCAATTTCAAAAAATGAAGAAAGCTTCTGAAGCACCAATGAGAAGTTGGAAAGATAAAAAAATCATCGCCAATCTTTTGAAAAAAATGCAAGATTATAACTCCATTTTGGCAAAGACTGAAAAGGTGTTAGGCAAAGCTAAGGAAAGAATCATACAACTAAACGAGGAGGCCAAATCTAATAAGGAACGCCAAGTAATGCGATCCGAAGAAGACATGGCGCAATTCAAGAAAGAGAAATACCGTTGGATACATTCAGAAGCTCAACTCCATGCACAATTGGAAGAAGCGAGAAGGTACAATAGAGAACATCAACACGCAGACATCGACAGAGAAAGAGCACATGCAAGACTCGATCAGGCCAGACTTCGAGCTCAATTAGAGTCATCTTTAGATCGTGAAGACCGTATAAGAGATATAGCCACCACTCACCAACAGCAACTGCAAAACCAAGACCAACGACTCCAAGATTTCAGGGCACAAATCCATGATTTGGCGGTTTACACCTCTCAAAGTTATGTGAACTGCCAAGGGATGGATTATGAAAGGTTTATAGAGCATGCACCTATTTTTGCCCATCATCTGGCAATGGAGTTAGAAAGAATGTATCATACACTAGGAGGTCATCCGGGTCAAGCCCCACCGTGAGCAGATGATCCAATGATTGAAAACAAAAGTGGGGAGTGGAGCATGTTCACAGCTGTTAAGAGTTATGTCTTTTGTTTGATTTGGGTTTGTGTCGAGTTTTTAAACCATTTTCTTATAATGTTTTCCAAATGTAATGTCCGTTCCATCTTTGTATTATTTCAATAATAAATAAAAGTGTTGACAATTGCCTTCCGCCGGAACTACGCATGGTCTGATTCATGCAGGGAGATGATACGTAGGCAATCTCTATAAGATTCGACCACAATCAAAAGAAGTAATAAAATAAAGAGTGAGCGACAATAAAAGGAAAGATCAAGAAAAGTTGGGATGACACAAGCAACCGAGCAAATGCATGATAGAAAATGGTTATTTGTCTAGGAACATTGCATCTCAACGTATAATTGTATATGTGTTAAACTCTCTAAACTAACAAGTTTGCTCATTTCCAAAATTCAAGCAGTTAGTTTATCTAGAGTATACTGGCACATTATCATTATCAAACTAGATCAAAAGGACCGATACCCGAAAACATGTCTATCCCGGATGTCGACACAGGTATTGAGATAGAGGAGTTGGACGTCGGTAAAATGAAAGAAGAAATGCTTAAACTTAAGCAACAGATGACCGAGATGTATCAGGCTTGGTCTACAGGGCAATCACCCCCGTCTTACCCAGCTAACCCTGCCTCCACCCCACCACTAGCCCAAACTCAGGATAATCCTGCCACTGAACTATCCCCGAGTTTCCCCATCTACCAGCACTACCGAGGCACCACCTCTCATACACCACAGTCTCCACCCCCTAAACCAGTTCCATACCCTCCTCCACCAGTAACTCCTGTCTTCGTAGCACCTCCCCCAGCTACACTCCACAAATCTCCTAGTGAGCCTATGTTCCAGGCCCAAGACAACCAATACTACCCCCGGAGCCCACTTTCAAAGCTTCCGAAATCCATTCATTTACTCCCCGTTTTGACCTCCCAACAGAAATTGACAAGCCAGTCAAAAATACCGAACAAGAAGAGATGTTCAGGAAGGTCAAAAGCTTAGAACAATCGTTCCGAGACATGCGAGGGTTAGGAGGGCAGGTCAGTGTGGCCTACAAGGACTTATGTTTGTTCCCAAATGTGCAATTACCAGTTGGTTTCAAGATGCCCAAATTTGACCTATACAACGGGCACGGCGATCCAGTAGCCCACTTGAGGGGTTTTTGCAGCAAGATAAGGGGAGCTGGGGGAAGAGATGAATTATTAATGGCTTACTTCAGTCAAAGTTTGAGCGGATCAGCTTTGGAGTGGTATACCCACCAAGACCATGGGAGATGGTACACCTGGGATGACCTGGCACATGCATTTGCTTGTCACTTCCAATACAATCTGGAAATCATCCAAGATTGACTATCCTTGACAAAATTTGAGAAAAAGCACAGTGAAAGGGTGGATCCTCCAATGAAGGAAAGTGAGATGGTAGATTACTTCCTACAAGCCTTGGAACCTACTTACTATGCCCATTTGGTTTCAGCGATAGGAAAATCATTCAACGAAGTAGTGAAGATGGGAGGTATGGTGGAAGAAGGCCTCAAGTCGAATAAAATCATGAGCTATTCGGATATTAAAGCAACTACTCAAGCTATTCAAGGCGGGGTAGGAGGGATTGGAAAGAAGAAAAGAGAGGAAGCGGCAATGGTTGATTCAGGAACTTGGTCGGGATCCAGAGGTTCACCTCATTACTACAATCAACATCGATCCTACCAACCAACTTATCACAACAATTCACCCCAACACTACTATCACCCGTCGGAACCTCATTTTTCCGTCAACCATGCGCAAGCATACAATCAGCCACCTGCCCACGCTCATTGGCGTGCTCCTGTCATACCAAGTACCTACCCTTATCCGCGAACCTATCCCGGACCAGGTTTCAGGCCTAATCAGGCACTCAAGAGTGAAAGGTTGCAGAAAAAGAAAACCTTTACTCCATTGGGAGAATCCTACACTAGTCTGTTCCACAGGCTAAGACAGCTAGATATGCTAAGGCCGATACAATCCAAGCTGCCAAATCCTCCTCCAAAGAATCTGGACTACACCGTTAGCTGTAAGTATTGTTCTGGTACACCAGGCCATGATATAGAAAAGTGCTGGCATTTAAAAAATGCAATACAAGAGCTGATTGATACTAATAAAATTGAAGTTCAAACCCCCGAAGCTCCCAATATCAACAGACATCCAATGCCAGCCCATCAGGAGGCCAATATGATAGAAATAGTACGGGCTGATGGGGAAACAAAGAAGTCGTCACAAACCATCATGATGATTCGGTCTCATGAAGCCAAGACAGATGAACAGTTAGCAGAGGAGAAGTTGATACCTAAGAAGAACAAAAACGGTGATGAGCCATCTGTGGTAGTTGAGAAGGGATCTTCGAGCAAAGTTGCCACGAAGCAGGAAGGGTTTAAGGTGATTGTACCAGGGGTGGCCAACAAACCCATCATAGTCGTGGAAGGAGCCCGTGTAGATTGGGTTATTATCAAGGCAGTAACCCAGTTACCAGTGATCAACAACAAGGCTATTCCATGGAATTACGAACGGGTGAAAGTAATGTACAAAGGAAAAGAAGTCAAGGAAGAAGTCTGTGAAGTGCAAGGCTTGACTCGCTCAGGAAGATGTTTTACTCCCGAAGAGTTAAGAAAAACTAAAAATAATCCAACACCAATGAAGAAAGCCGTGATTGAAGAAGAAGCGGAAGAATTCTTGAGAAAGATGAAGCTGCATGACTATTCTATCGTGGAACAATTGAAAAAGACGCCCGCTCAAATTTCATTATTGTCATTGCTGATCCATTCGGACGAGCACCGTCAAGCTTTAATGAAGATCTTGAATGAGGCACACGCTCCTGATAAGATCTCCGTGAATCACTTGGAAAAAATAGCCAACAAAATCTTTGAGGCAAACAGAATCACATTTTCTGATGATGAATTGCCTGTGGAAGGTACTGAGCACAACAAAGCTCTTTACCTCACATTGAAATATGAAAACTCCGTAGTGACCCGGGTATTGTTTGACAACGGGTCAAGCACAAACATCTGCCCTCTCTCCACTCTGAGCAAGTTGAAAATAAAAGAGGAGAGGATCCACAAGAATAGTATTTGCGTACGGGGATTTGACGGTAGAAGAAGAGATTCATTTGGCGACATAGTGTTGGAGCTGACAATAGGGCCAGTTGAATTCACAATGGAGTTTCAGGTGTTGGATATAGCTGTTTCCTATAATTTACTATTGGGTCGACCATGGATCCATGCTGCTAAAGCAGTCCCATCAACACTACAACAGGTGGTCAAGTTTGAATGGGATAAACAAGAAATAGTTGTGCATGGGGAAGACAGTTTAAATGCTCACAGCAGTGCCATTGTACCGGTCAAGGGAATAAAGAATGACCAGGGACCATGGGTTTACCAGGTTTCCGACACAATGTTGGTAGAGAAAATTCCGGAGGGGAAATACATTTCGAATCCAAAGATAACCGCTGCATCAGTCATGGTAGCTTATGAAATGATGAAGAATGGTTTTGTACTCGGCAAAGGTTTGGGCTCATCTTTGCAAGGCATTATAAAACCAGTATCTCTTCCCGAGAACTAGGGAACATTTGGTTTGGGATTCATACCCACTGTCACAAATGTGAGAAAGGCCAGAAAGCCAAAACAGAAGGCATGAGTCCTTCCAAAGCTAGTCCCACATCTATCAAAGTCTTTTGTCAAGTCCGGTACCAGAAATCACCCGATAACAACAATTCCTAAATCCAAGATTAATCCTGAGGAGGAATTAATTGAAAGATTTGAAAAGCTGTTTGACGATGTGAACATGGTGGAAAGCGGTGAAGGTTTTAGCGACGCCGAAGTTCAATTCGTTGGGCCAGAGACAAAGCTTAATAACTGGAAAGCCACTCCTCTCCCCATTCGAAAGGAGTCTTGGTAGTTTATTTTGATTTTCCTTCAGTTTGTTTGGGTTACTTCAGGGTTGTAATCCAAATTTTTATCTTATAGTTTGTTTGAAGTGTGCAAACCTTGTTATCTTTCATCATCCAATGAAATACAGATTCTTTTTCATTATCATTCCTGATAGTTTTCTTTTCTTTTTCTTCTTTTTCTGTACAGTCCTTTTTACGCTGGCTCTAGTGATAAGACATGCATAAGGAATCCTCAGCCCAGTCTTAAAAATCAATTTGACTCCGAAATAATAATTCAAGAAGTATATTGTGATTATGAATTAGAATATGATGAGGATGAGGCTTTCGAAGAGATTAGTAAAGAGTTAATTCATTTTGAAGAAAAAACCAAACCTAACCTGAGTGATACCGAAGACATCAATCTAGGAGACACAAATAATATCCGAGAAACTAAAATAAGTGTCCACCTCGAACCAAAGATCCGGGAAGAGTTAATTAAAGCACTCATCGAATTCAAAGATGTTTTTGCATGGTCATATGATGACATGCCAGGCTTGAGCACTGATTTAGTGGTTCACAAATTGCCCACTGATCCAATGGTGCCTCCTGTCAAGCAAAAGTTGAGGAAGTTCAAGACTGATATGAGTGTGAAAATTAAAGAAGAAATCACCAAACAGTTGGATGCAAAGGTTATTCGGGTCACTCGATATCCTGTTTGGTTGGCTAATGTCGTTCCTGTGCCAAAGAAAGACAGCAAGATTAAAGTATGCGTCGATTACCGCAATCTCAACAAAGCAAGTTCGAAGGATAACTTCCCATTACCCAATATCCATATTTTGATCGATAATTGTGCCAAGCATGAGATAGGATCTTTTGTGGATTGTTATACCGGGTATCATCAAATTCTAATGGATGAAAAAGATGCAGAAAAGTCGTCATTCATCACACCATGGGGAACTTATTGCTACCGGGTAATGCCATTTGGTTTGAAGAACGCCGGGGCAACTTACATGAGAGCAATGACTACGGTGTTTCATGATATGATACATAAGGAGATTGAGGTATACGTGGACGATGTAATCATAAAATCAAAGCATCAGGCCGACCACGTTAGGGATTTGAGGAAATTCTTCCTGAGACTTCGCAGGTACAACCTCAAGCTTAACCCTGCCAAGTGCGCATTTGGTGTTCGATCTGGAAAGCTGTTGGGATTCATAGTCAGTCGGCGAGGCATCGAGCTAGACCCATCAAAGATCAAAGCTATCCAAGAATTGCCACCTCCAAGGAACAAGACTGAAGTAATGAGTTTGTTAGGGAGGTTAAATTACATCAGCAGGTTTATTGCTCAGCTCACGACAACTTGTGAGCCTATTTTCAAATTGTTGAAGAAGGATGCTGCGGTCAAATGGACTGATGAGTGTCAAGAAGCGTTTGATAAGATAAAAGGATACTTGTCAAACCCACCCGTGCTGGTTCCGCCAAAACCAGGAAGACCTTTGATTCTTTACTTAACAGTCTTGGAAATTCATTTGGTTGTGTACTGGGGCAACATGACATCACCGACAGAAAGAAACAGGCCATCTATTACCTTAGCAAGAAGTTCACAGCTTATGAGGTTAAGTACACTCATCTGGAAAGGACATGGTGCGCCCTAACTTGGGTAGCTCAGAAATTGAAATACTATTTGTCATCCTACACTACTTACCTTATTTCGCGTCTGGATCCGTTGAAATATATTTTTCAAAAGCCTATGCCAATAGGGAGACTTGCAAAATGGCAGATATTGCTCACAGAATTTGACATCATCTATGTGACTCGGACTGCCCAAGCATTGGCCGATCATTTAGCCGAAAACCCGATCGACGAAGATTACGAACCATTGAGAACTTATTTTCCCGATGAAGAAGTAATGCATATCGGTGAGATGGAGCAAATTGAAAAACCTGGCTGGAAACTTTTCTTTGATGGGGCTGCTAACATGAAAGGAGTCGGGATAGGAGCTGTGATTATTTCTGAAACCGGGCATCACTAACCTGTTACGGCTCAACTTCGGTTTTATTGCACCAATAATATGGCTGAGTATGAAGCTTGTATTTTGGGGTTAAGGCTAGCTGCAGACATGGATATCAAATTCAAGGAGAATGGGAAACACGAGACTTGAAGCTCATACCATACCGACAATGTTTACATGATCTTTGTCAGCGGTTTCGATCAGTGGAGTTCAAGCATATTCCAAGGATCCATAATGAAGTCGCCGATGCATTGGCTACCCTGGCATCAATGTTGCACCATCCGGACAAAGCTTATGTGGATCCACTGCATATTCAAGTCCACGATCAGCACGCTTACTGCAACATGGTTGAAGAAGAATTTGATGGTGAACCATGGTTCCACGACATCAAGGAGTATATCAGAATGGGGATATATCCAGCACAAGCCACAGGGGATCAAAAGAGAACCATTAGACGGTTGGCAAATGGATTCTTCTTAAATGGAGGAGTTTTGTATAAAAGAACACCAGACCTTGGATTATTAAGATGCATAGATGCTAGACAAGCTACGGCTGTCATGTCTGAAGTACATTCGGGAGTCTGCAGACCCCACATGAGCGGATACGTATTGGCAAAGAAAATTCTCCGAGCTGATTACTATTGGCTTACCATGGAGCGAGATTGTATCAGTTTTGTGCGCAAATGTCATCAATGCTAGATACATGGAGATTTGATTCATTCTCCACCATCCGAGTTGCACACAATGTCGACACCATGGCCCTTCGTCGCTTGGGGCATGGATATTATTGGACCAATTGAGCCGGCAGCATCCAATGGGCACAGGTTCATTCTGGTAGCCATTGATTATTTCCCCAAATGGGTTGAGGCCAAAACATTCAAATCGGTGACCAAGAAAGCTGTGGTAGATTTTGTTCACTCAAATATCATATGTCGATTCGGAATTCCAAAGGTGATCATCACAGATAACGGTGCTAATCTTAACAGTAACTTAATGAGAGAAGTATGTCAACAGTTTAAGATTATACATCGCAATTCTACCCCATATCGGCCCAAGGCGAATGGAGCAGTCGAGGCAGCCAACAAAAACATAAAGAAGATACTTCGGAAAATGGTAGAAGGTTCAAGACAATGGCACGAAAAATTACCATTTGCGTTGTTGGGATATCGCACTACTGTTCGCACTTCGGTAGGAGCAACTCCTTATTTGTTGGTATATGGCACTGAGGCGGTAATTCCTGGAGAAGTTGAAATTCCTTCCCTTCGGATCGTCGCCGAAGCTAAGATTGATGATGATGAATGGGTCAAAACCCGTTTGGAGCAGTTAAACTTGATTGATGAAAAACGATTGGCAGCAATATGTCATAGCCAATTGTATCAAAGAAGAATAGCAAGAGCATACAACAAAAAGGTGCGTCCCCGAAAGTTTGAAGTGGGTCAACAGGTGCTGAAACGTATTCTTCCACATCAGGTTGAAGCAAAGGGCAAGTTTGCCCCGAATTGGCAAGGACTGTTCATTGTGACCAGAGTATTGTTCAATGGTACATTATGTTTAACAGATATTGAAGGAAAATGCATAGACATGACTATCAATTCTGATGCAGTAAAGAGATATTATGCATAATTTTTCTTTGGTATAATTATTGAATGTTTGTATTTGGCATTATTTCGAAGATTGGAATGACGAAGTCAATTTATTCTGCTATCTAAACACTGTACCCTTTGTTTCCCCTTTGAGCCACATTTGTTTCTTTCCTACCCTCTTTTGGAATCAATGAAAAAAAAATATTATTATTGGAGTGAACTACGTTTGACCTGATTCCTCAAAGAGGATACGTAGGCGCCTCACGGTTCGGTCATATGGTGCATAATATGCATAATGTGCATAGCATAACATAGTAAAATAAAACATCAAAAGACCCCCCAAGCAAGAAACTGGGGCAGGAATTGTGCTGGCAATAACAAAAATGATTCCAAGAGTTGTAATTTTAAACCCATATCAAATTGTTTTGGCTTTTTGATACCCTTTCATTCCAACCACATCCCAAAAGACCTTTCGATCAATCTTAGAAAAATGCCGAGTCGAGAAAATGGAGGTGATTCATAACACTCTGGTCCAAACAGGAAAAAACGATGAAAATGAGAGAGTCTTATAGGTGAAAACCCTCACGGGCACTATGAGACGACGGAAGCTGAGAGAAAGTAAAATGAGAGAGTTTTATTGGTGAAAACCTTCGCAGGAACCATAAGGCGAAAAGGAATTAAGAAATAAACAAATGAGGGAGGTTTGTCGGTGAAAACTCTTTAAGACACTGCAAGTCGAACAAGGTCCGTAAGTTGGCAAAAAGTGAAATTGGGTTGTGGAAATTTTGGAAAGCAAAGTGAAACAATTGAAAAGAAGATTGGTTAAATAGACTGGGCTGATTAATCCAAAATGCATACCCTGATCATTGGTGCCAGTGACTCCAATCAGATAAGTTCCTTATTCCTATCTCCAACAGTCATCCAAATTTGGATTTTTCTTTTCATTCTTAATTGTCAAAATCGTCATGTTTCGTCACTAATAGTCTTACTCATCTAAAACTTTTGAGGTAAGTTTCGTTCCAGCAAATAAAAAGGAATGTCAAGGTATACTACCAAGATTCAAAATTGCACAATGCAAAATATGGACATGATAGGCGGGAGGTAATAGGATGAAAATAAGATATGGGTGTGAGAAAAGTTGAATAAGAGAAGTGGTTTAGTAATGTCATGAGAGACATATGGTTATGATTGAAAGGGTTTGAAGTGAAAACAACAGTTGGGGATCCTAAGGTTAAGGATCAATTATGAGGACAAAACAGTCTTTTCAACCGCTTCAAGGCAGTAAAACAGGACAAAGAGAAACCTCACCCTCAGCAAGAATGCCACAACTAACCACCACGCCCTAAACTAAGAAGATTTTCCTTGATTTGAAACAGGGGCAAAAACAATATTTGTTTCAGGAAACACCCAGTGAGGTAAGCAAGCAGGCGTCCACCTGGAGAACAAGGAAGAACAGTTGAAATATCAGCAAGCAGGCGTCCACCTGGAGAACAAGGAAGAACAGTTGAAATATCAGCAAGCAGGCGTCCACCTGGAGAACAAGGAAGAACAGTTGAAATATCAGCAAGCAGGCGTCCACCTGGAGAACAAGGAAGAACAGTTGAAATATCAGCAAGCAGGCGTCCACCTGGAGAACAAGGAAGAACAGTTGAAATATCAGCAAGCAGGCGTCCACCTGGAGAACAAGGAAGAACAGTTGAAATATCAGCAAGCAGGCGTCCACCTGGAGAACAAGGAAGAACAGTTGAAATATCAGCAAGCAGGCGTCCACCTGGAGAACAAGGAAGAACAGTTGAAATATCAGCAAGCAGGCGTCCACCTGGAGAACAAGGAAGAACAGTTGAAATATCAGCAAGCAGGCGTCCACCTGGAGAACAAGGAAGAACAGTTGAAATATCAGCAAGCAGGCGTCCACCTGGAGAACAAGGAAGAACAGTTGAAATATCAGCAAGCAGGCGTCCACCTGGAGAACAAGGAAGAACAGTTGAAATATCAGCAAGCAGGCGTCCACCTGGAGAACAAGGAAGAACAGTTGAAATATCAGCAAGCAGGCGTCCACCTGGAGAACAAGGAAGAACAGTTGAAATATCAGCAAGCAGGCGTCCACCTGGAGAACAAGGAAGAACAGTTGAAATATCAGCAAGCAGGCGTCCACCTGGAGAACAAGGAAGAGCAATGGAAATATCAGCAAGCAGGCGTCCACCTGAAGAATAAGGAAGAGCAATGGAAACATTAGCAGTCAGGCGTCCACCTGGAGAACAAGGAAGAACAATTGAAGTATCAGCAATCAAGCGTCCACCTAGAGAACAAGGGAATATAATTCAAATTTCGAGGTCAGGAGCCCCCCTGAAGAACAGAATGACGATTTTATTTTTGATATTGTTGGTTGAAGTCAGGAGCCCACCCATATAATGGAGGAATACACTTAGAATCAATAAGGCAGAGGAATCCGATCGGAATCCCCAGCAGGAAACAACAAAGAATCCCAAGCAGAGGAAGGAAGTACAAGACTCGATGAAAAACAATACAAAAAAGGAAACAAGCAGTTCAAGATCGGTAGTCTGAAGAGAATACAAGACAAATCGGAAGCAAAAGATACCAAAGGAATCACCAAGACATGAAAACAACAAGAGACACAAGGGCATTACCCAGATAAGATTTTGTAATACCATGGTCTAGTCTAGCTTTTTGTTTTTCTTTAAGCAGGGTGTAATAAGGAGGTCAGCAAGCAGTAAAAGCAGCATGCAACAACAGTTGCAGTCTCATGGTAGTCCCAGCTACCAAAACTTCCCGAACTACATTGACCTGATTCCTTTATAGCCAAGAATATGTAGGAAACCTTTGAAGCAGAGGTTCGGTCAAATCTTTCAAAAAATGCTTCCCACGGAGTATTCAAACAGGCAAAAATCGCTCGTATCCGCTCACTTTATCTTTGCACGAAAACTCTTCGTGTTTCCGGACAAAGAGGGGCAGTTGTGAGCACGTGATTTTTGCCTCATACGAATTACTCCAAAATAACTCCCGAAATTAGGTCTTTTCTTTAATTATGTGTTATTTTTAGGAAATATTGTACGGTTTTCCTGTTTGTTTGCATAGGCATATATGCGTGTGTAATTTTATTAATGCATTTAAAAATACAAAAAAAAAATATAATGTAATATGTGTTGCATGTGCATATAGGATTTAGTTTTTCAATTTAGGAATTAACAGGTTTGTTTTACAAAAAGAAAAATCACAAAAAATACGTAATTGTTGTAATTTTGTCATTTAAATGTGCCCTTATGTGATTTCATTTTTTCTTTGATTTGCGTGTTAATTATTGTAAGTATTAATTAATATTTGTAGTTAGATTTTACAATTAATTAGGAATTGTATTTAAATCAGAAAATTAAAGAAGAAAAAGGAAAAGAATTCAAAAAATGAAGAAAGAATTGGATTGGGCCAGTTTTAGTTCCAAAGAGTTGCACTTCCTACCCAGCCCATACCTGTCCCAAATCCAGTCCACCTGTATCTAAATTAAACGACGTCGTTTCATCATGCTCAATCTAGTTTGTTGATTTTACTTGATCAACGCTCCAGATCAATTCTTCCACACCCGACCCGTGCCCGTCCAAAACTGATTCGGTCTTGAGGATAAACAAAACGACGTCGTTCCACTTACTCGTTAATCCAGACCATTGATCTCATCAGATCGAACGGTCTGGATCCAACCCTCACGTGCATATTTAAAGGGTCCAAACTAACCCCGCCCCCCCAAACCAGGCCCCCCTCCTCTCATTTCTCATCAAACCTCATCTCTTTCAGAGACGAGGAACCCTAATAGCCGCCACCCCATTCCCTCGCCGTAAACCCGGCGGCGCCGACTCCAATGGCCATGAAATTCACACCACTAGAGCACCTAACCGCCCTCTCCACGGATCCCTTAACCATTTTGCTCGAATTAGGCCGAAGCTCCTCGAATCTTCAATCGAAGATTCGAGCAAAACCTAACCCTACCCCAACTTACCCCAAACTCACACCTGATATCCGCTAGGTTTCCCCCATAACATAAAAGATCTTGGTTCTGTTCGAACATGTCCAGAAATGCTTGAATTTTAGATCGAAAAATCAGGAACCCTAAAAAATCCAAGCCATGGAATCTGTCCAAATTAAATAATAGATTGAGGTCTAATAGACCTTAACCGAGGTATTCTCAATTGAGGATACTTCGATTAAAGTCTATTCGACCTCAGAATGTCCCAATTCAAGTTCGAGCCTGGGTCGGAATATTTCTGAGGTTCTTTCCTTTTTATTTTATTCTATATGTATGATTTTTGTTTATCTATGTATCTGTTTAGTGAACTTCTATTAGTTTTCCATCTTCTATCAGTTAATTCTGCTCATCTTCAATGGACCTTTTATTTTGTCCAATTCTTTCACTTGTTATGTTTGCTATAATTGTTATAAGCTATAATTTGAATAATCGATCAAATAAGTGTTGTCAATTGGTCTGGGACGTTTGGATGTTAAGATTAGCCTGATAATAAGTCTAAATTATGGTTCATTCCTGTCTGATTCCCCTCTTGATTCGTTCATGTTCTGAAGTTGTACTGAAAGGAGTTAATTGCTATATGTTGAACTTAGAATTGAGCCTGTTGGTACATTTAGTTCCTTGAACTGAAGTTATTGGTAATTGATTACCCTGGATCGTTATGTTAATACCATTTGATCTGATTTAAATCCATCTTGGTTTGAATGGTCATTTGAGTTTCAAATTGAATTGGTTCTAGCTGTTGTAGTTAAATTCAGTTAGTGGTTGGATTTGAATAGATTGGAGAGGTTCAATGCAGGTTGAAAGGGAGTGGGTAGGGCAGTAATTTCGTAACTTTCAGGGCAGTAATAGTAAGGGAACAGGGGTGTTTGGGGAATAAAATAGTTAGTATGATACTTTATTGTTAGTGCTTTATTAATGGGGTATTAATTAATCCTAATGGGGAACCAAAGGAAGTGGAGGGGCTGAAATTAAGGGAAAGTTTTCCTTAGTGGCTGATTAATTAGAAAAGCAGTTTTAGTGTTATTTGAGTGGAAAAAACTGATTTGAAAAGAAAAAGGGGGGTCCGGGCAGTAGGCTGGAAGAGGGGGAAACAAGTTGTATAAAAGGGTGTGTTGGGACTGCTTTCAGGAAGACACAGAAAGAAAGAGAGACGGACAGAAAAAAAAGAGAACTTGAGAGGATTTGGGAAGAACAGAAAAAAAAGAAGAGAAAATACAGAGCAGGCAGAGAGAGAGAGTTGAAGAGATTCAGGAGAAAGAGATTTAAAACTCTAAAAATTCTGAAATTGAGGGCTAAGACATACACGGATATACACACACAGGAAGTGAATTCTGCTGTTCCATTGAAGTTTTTTTTACCGATTGAGAATTATTCTTTTAAACTTTTGAAATAATCTTAGTTCACCTGAGGGAAAAAGGTTTTAGAATTGGTCTTCAAATTTGGTTTAAAGCTGTACGAGATATTGTTTGATCCGGGCTGTTTGTTGTTGCTGCTACTGCTGAATTTTACCTCTTTTACCTTCATTTCCAGGTATATATATATATATATATATATATATATATATATATATATATATATATATATATATATATATATATTTAGACTCATGTTATTGCAAAGTTTCAATATTGCAAAGAAATAAAATCTGGAATTCTAAATATATCCGCTATCCATTTAAATTTATTAGTTGAGTTTCAATTTTTTAACTAATATAGCTTATGCTCGGTATGAGAGCTATTAGTCCATCAGACCTCTTTTGAAGTTAGTATAGGCTTTGCAATAATTCTATTTATTTCAGAATCTCATTGAGTATAGTTATATTCGAATTGTCGAGACAGGGGACTTGGTAGAAAGTTGACTATTCTTTAAACTTTGTATTTAGACCATGTTAACTAAGCGCTTGGTAACATGAAAATATCGAGGAACCACGCTAGTAAACTTCGTCAAGCCTGATATTGTTTAATTCTAGTTGACATAAGTATTCTCGTTTATACAAAATAGGGCCTAATAATGGGGATAACTATACGTGAGAGGTGAATCGATATAATTCGTTACGATTTAAGATATTGGAATATTCCGGATGGTTCAGATGTGTATTTGCGGTATATGTAATGTCATTTTATTAAATCAATTTGTAGATTAGTTCTCTTTCTTAACAACAAATGGCCCATTTATTTTAGGAATGCGATTAACTCATATCTTATAAAAATAGTATATAAAAAATAATGTCAATAATTTTACAAAGTACAGATTTAGTATTTGTAAATAGCTTGCATAAGCCGAGGTAAAAATTGGTTTGATTTTATCTATCCCAAATTCAATCATCATAAGCAAATTAACCAAATAATTAGAACTTTGAACTAAAAACAAGTTGTGTAGAAGAATGGATTTATGAATACTGATTGCAGCATTTTAGTCAAAGATATACAAAGTAGAGTTCACTACAAGTAGAATAATGAAAATTCTTCGAAAACTATTGGTTTGCTTATCAATTAATTTTTTTTAGTTTTACATGTAATTCGCTTGGTAAGTTTGTAAACAACATACACTTAGTCCTAAACCTAGGAAAATAATAAATAACTTGTGCATATAATCATCAAGTACTAAAAGTACATAATCAAATTACGGATACTGTATTCACGATAAAATGGTAATTTTAGCTGCACGTTATTTATTTATCTTTCATCTCATTAACTCTTCCAAATTGAATAGTTTTGAGGTATATAATTCACACGTTTAAAATATAACCTGTGGTCAACACCTAATAAATCTTGATTTTTCAAGAAATCTCGAGGTATCCCATTCGGTGATTTCCCATGGCTTTCATATTTAAAATAGATGGACATAATAAACATTTGTAGAAAATTTATATTGCCATTAAGAATATTTTGTGTAATTAGGGACACGTTCACGTGACATGATTACATTTCTAAAAACAATTCGGAGTATGCGTTCGCGCAACTTCGAACAAACTTTCTTAATAAAAGGGGTTTTTCGGAGGTTATTAAATTAATTTATTTCATATAACCCGAGATATGCAGTTCACCATTTAATCATACAAGAGTAACGAATGTTCGTAATTTTATTTTAAGCATGTGCAATTTCGGCCATAAATTCATTTTTTATAATAAAAAATATATAAAAAAAATACTATCAATCTTATTGTGTACACGTATGCGTGACACGATTCTTTACATTTATATAAAAAAAATACGAATATACGTACGCGTGATTCGTTTCAAGGTAGGTCTATAATTGTAAACAATCTAACCAAAAGCGGTAACAAAATCATGCAACAAGAAAAAAAAATGTACTTAGTAAATCAAGATAATTAAGCCAAGTATAAAATGGTTAAGCGACCGTGCTAGAACCACGGAATCGGGAATGCCTAAAACCTTCTCCCGGATTAACAGAATTCCTTACTCGGATTTCTGGTTCGCAGAACGACAAACAGAGTCATATTTTCCTCGATTCGGGATTAAAACCGGTGACTTGGGACGCCATAAAATTCCCAGGTGGCGACTCTGAAATTAATAAAGTATCCCGTTTCGATTGTCCTTTAATCGAAAAAACTCTCTTTACACTACGCCCTCCTCCGAAAGGTTGTGTAAAGAAGAGGTGTGACAAATGTATTCATATATTTTTTTTAATTAATATAATTTATGTATTCAAATGTATTATATAATTTCTCTGAAGATTGCTATGTTTTTGGGGTATTTTTCGGTTGAGAATCTTTTTTATAACTGAAAAATGCATAATTTGTGTGTTATAATTGAGTTTGTTGAGTTATATTAGGAGTCTATTATGTTAATTGATTCACTTTCCGTTTCAAAAACAGTATAATCCACTATTTCACGCCATGAATACAGTCGAATACAATAATCTGTCCAGTTGTAATCCTATGTTTCACTCCATGAATACAGTCGAATAAACTCGAATACAACAACTGATTAGCTGGACTTTCGTGATTCATACCTATTTTTGCTATTGTATTCATGAATACAATAGCTTAAATATATCTTATAACCACAGAAAAGGTATCTATAATCCGTAATATAGCAAATTGTATCTGTAGATGACTAATTACTACTAAAAGATAGTGCTTTATGAAAATTTCTCTTTTCTAAATGGATAATATGATTCTTATCCATATTTGACCCATTTTAAAAAAGTTTATTATCCAACAAATTTTTTAGTGTATAATATGAGTGGTTAACTATTTTCTCTTGCAAGTTGATAAGAAATACAGAGACTTCCTATGGGATGCAACAGAGGACAAAAGGAAGGTTAACCTTGTAGCATGGGACAGAGTTTGCATTCCAAAGCAGTATAGAGGTTTAAACATCAAAGGTTGCTGTAAATGGAACATTGTTGATGTTGGTAAACTATTACGGCAATTAGCTAGAGAGAAAGACATTCTAGGGGTAAAATGGGTTAATAGTATATACATGAAGGACAAGGAAAACATATGGGAACACACTCCAATATGATACTGCAGTTGGTATTGGAAAAAATTGAACTCCCTCAAAGTTCAAATGGCAGGATGGTATCAAGGAGATAAATATCTGCTGTCCAAAACAAGAGAATATTTCATGTCTAGAAGCTATCAACATAGGCCAGGGCCCCTAGCTAAAGTTAGGGAAGTTAAGCTAATATGGAGCACAATTATTCTTCCTAAACAAAGATTTATAGTGTGGTTGGCATGTCAAAACAACCTGCTAACCAAGGAAAGAATACAGAGACCACAGTTTCAAGTAGATGATCAACACTGTTGCCTATGTGATCAGACACAGTTGGAGACACAGACTCATCTCTTTGGACAATGCAAGTGGATAACATACCTAAGGGAAAAGCTGGGCAGCTAGATGGGCATCAAAATTCAGAACAATGAAGCAAGTAAGGTGATCAAATGGATCAAAAGGAGACGATGGAGCCAAGTCCAAAAGGAAATAATTGTTGCTGTATGGAGAGCCATGCTGTGCTACACTTGGCAAGCAAGAAACTGGAAAATCTTTAGGAAAGTAAATATAAACATAAACCTTGTATATGAACAAATTAGGAAAGAGATTATAGACAGATTGGAGACATTGTATAGGAAAAGGAGAGCTAGAAAAAGTCAGTTGTTGATTCAGAAGCTATGTAACTAGATGTGCTATTTTGCTTGGAAATCTAGAGTCTGGATCCATTCAGACACTAGAGGTTTCTGAGGATGTAAAAACTGTTTTTGATTGTTATGGTAATATTCACATTTGTTACCAAAAACTATTTTCTTTTAACCATTTTGTCACCCCTCCTTATGATCACAAGCTCAAGAATCATTCCCAGCCTTAAAATAGCTTAGAGAGGAGGACCATCACTTGCAGGGACCGCGATTTTTGTAAACTAAAAACTCCATGTGTAAGAGCCTATTAACAACCAGAGGCGGATCAGAATTTAAACTTGATAGGTTCATTTTATGTTCTTACCACTGTATTAATTGCACAAGAATATCAGGATATTTGCTCAGGTTGTGACATGGCTGGTGTTATAGCGGGAAAGGAGATTATGTAACAAGATCTGAATTAGGGAATGAGGTTTATCAGAACATTCAAAATTTCACCTTTGATAAAATAAAGCAGCTGGAACATTAGCAAAGTTTATAGTAGATTCCATCTGTACAAACTTCCTTGTGGTTTCTAATTTTCTTGTTTATGCTGTTTTCTCTGCCTCAAGTGCACACAACGAGCATAAATGTATTCACAGCAACAACAACGACCTAGTGAAATCCTACTAGTGGGGTCTGGGAAGGGTAGTGTGACGCAGACCTTATCCCTACCTCGCATAAATGTATACACAATTCTAATATTTATAACTGAACCTCGAAGTAATGAATGCATACACAAGTCTAGTTTTTAAACCTTCTACAAGGGGAAAAAGAGAAGCAGGATAATAACAAAAGCAACCAGAAAACATATGGTAATTTTGAAGAACCGATAAACACAATCACACGAGTATCCATTAACTCGTCTGTTGCAGTTGTAGCAAGAAAGGGTACCACACCTACATCCAGATGAAAAGAGAATTAGATTATTTAAAGTAACACGCGCGAAAGTTGAACCCTTTCTCCACTTATGGTTTAGTATCAATCAAAATTCAAACAACATATATCTATAAGGCCTCAGAACTGGAAAAAAAACAGAAGAATGGAAGATATGCATAGGAGAGTACATTAAATCATGATACGATACACAAATTGCAGAATCATGAGAGGAATTGGAATACGCACAAATAAAGCATCTAATAAGCTGATATCTTATGTCATAAACCTGATATATATTTAAAAATATACATCTAATGAGCAATTTCTTTTCCTCTCATATCATTTATTTGGCTTCAATGTTTATAGCTGCTAACTTCTCCCATATATATTTCGCAAGGAAAAGTAAACACAATGAAGTAAAAGGATAAACTTGTGCGGAAAAGTAAACACAATTGAAAGGTAAACATTTCAATTGGTGAGGAAATAAGCATTCAATTAGAGCCGAAAACTTAAAAACATGTGAAGAAAAGGTTTGGCTACTCCAAGGAGAAATTGATTGGACTATTAACAAGACTAAATTTGGCAGATCAACATAGTAGAAACCCTTGAATTCATTGCAATTTTGAAAATATGGGTCCAGAATTTATTATTGATTGGCATTTAGCCATTTACTGATTCTTCACCTATATATGTAGGGCAGCCCGATGCACTTAGCTCCCGCTATGCGCGGGGTCAGGGGAAGGGCTGGACCACAAAAGGTCTATTGTATGCAGCCTTACCCTGCATTTCTGCAAGAAGCTGTTTTACCTGTATATGTAATTCAGTGGAAAAAATGCTGGATTCAGCTGAACTTATGGAACACATGTTGCGTCCGACTCTGTAGACAACATATCATGATGAATATCAGGATGTTTATACAGGTTGTGACATGGCTGGTGTTGCGGTGGGAAAAGAAGATTTTCTATCAAGATTTGAAATAGGTGATGAGGTTTATGGAAACATTCAAAACTTCTGATTCTATCTGTACAAACTTCCTTGTGGTTTCTGTTTATGCTGTTTTCTCTGCCTCAAGTGCACACAACGAGCAAATATTCTGATATTTATCACTGGACCTCAAAGTAATAAATGTATACACTAGTCTAGTTTTTAAACCTTCAAAAAGAGGAAAAAGAAAAGTAGGATAATAACAAAAGGAATGGTAAATTTGAAGCACCTAGAATTACAATAATCACACGAGTGCCCATTAGCTTGTCTTCCACAGTTGTAGCAGAAATAGGCATCACACCTACATCCAGATGAGAAGAGAATCCGATTAAAGTAACACACTTGAAAGTTGAAATCTTTCTCCACTTCTTACGGTTTAATTTGTTGAATTCCAAAAAGAGTGCAATTTTTTAACAAAGCACAAGTGTAACAAATATCAATCAAATTCAAACGATATAAATCTTTTTCAAGGTCTGCTTCCTTTATAAGGCCTCAGAACTGAACAAAACCAGAAGAATGGAAGATATGCATAGGCGAGTACATTAAATCACGATATGATACACAGATTGCAGAATCATGAGAAGAGCTGATAACTTATGTCATAAACCTAATATATATATATATATATATATATATATATATAATGAGCAACTTCTTTTCCTCCCATATCATTTATTTGGGTTCATTGGCTCTTCTTTTCTTTTTTCCCTTTGTGGTTTCTCACATGAAATCCCATGTTCAGTGTTCTTAGCTGCTGACTTCTCCCATGTTTATTCCGCGGATAAACTTGTGCGGAGAAGTGAACATAATTGAAAAGTAAACATGTCAAGTGGTGAGGAAAGAAGCATATAGTTGGAGCCAAGTACTTGAAAAACTTGTGAAGAAAAGGTGTGGCTACTACAGGAAAAAATTGATTGGACCATTAGAAAGGCTTAATTTGGCAGATCAACATATAGATACATGATCTAGTTTAGGGGATTCAAATGCTTTGTTGTCCGTATGCCCAGTTCGTCCTCCCTATAGCAGTCGATATACTCAACACCCATTAATGTCAACAAAGAAAAATATATAGCAACTAAAATCTCAGATTAGTGGAAACGGAGGTCTCTGAGAATGCTGGGCATCTTATTGAATCCGCTCATATTAATCATGTATAAGATAATTAGTCGGCTCATATTAGAGATGTAAAAGTACGACCAGAAACTATAGAGTGCTTCCACAGGCAACTCCTTGTACCCTTCGTACCTGTAGACTAACATTGTATGTAGAACATTTATAATTGCTAGATTATTTTGAAGCTCACTAATCAGCAGCATATTAGCAGTTCATCCCTATTTATGAAAATATTGAAATATGCAATTCCTGATTCAAATAATCGATATTGCACCATTTTCAAGTCCGCTAGGCAGATACTGAAATGCCATGAGGAAGAAATACAGGTCTTAAAATATTTACTGACTAGGTTTATAGTGAAAGATAGCTAACCACTCTGCTACCAAACAACAGCTTTTTAGTCCTCACTCCAGAGAGTTTTGGATGCAGGGGAGGGATTAAAATTACATTTTTTCCGTCTCTCTTTTGGTTATAAATGTAATCCTGCCTTTTCTGTGCTGTCCACAATTACTTTCCTAGAGTTTATCAATCAATCAACTGCGCCTCAATCCCAAACTTCTGCTCTATTTGGACCCATTTCAATTCAATATCAAATATCTGCATCATTGTTTCACCCAAATCCTTTTCTCTCTCCCATTTTTTTTTGTTTGTTTAATCATTTGGCTTCAGGTACCCACTGGTCCAAACAAGCTGTTGCAACTTGTTTGGATGGTTGTTACCTCTTGTATTGTATTGTATCGTTTCTTTAAATACAATATTTGTTTTGATTGTTACTTAAATTTCATTATATCGTATTGTTAAATCCCTTGTTATGTAACGGCGAAAAGTGCCACTTTATGGAACGACCGATTTAATGTGGTCACATCGTTTCCTTATTTTTTTCCTCTCATCTTGCTCTTCCATATTATTAAATAATACTATTTTATCATTTACCCTACCTTTTATATAATAATTCTACCTCCTACCTTATGTTTTCTTTATAATATTGCAAATTTATGCTTCATAATATTGGTACATGATATCATGAAACGACGGAAAACAACACAATCTATCCAAACATTGTATATATCAAAACGATACAGTACAATACAATACAATTCTATACGATACATTATGAAACGATACATAATAACCATCCAAACAAGCTATAATCCGGATGAGTACAGTAGAAAGCCCACCATAGGGTTTTAACACTCCCTAATCCTATCCCTAGAAGTTGTAATCCATCCCAATTAAACATGAGAGTTTTCATATATCTCTATTAACATATAACCGTAAGCAAAGAATATAGAGAATTTATACTAAAAAAAGAAAGAGGAGAGGAAACAGCAAACTAACCTGCAACGGACAAAGTTGCAACCTTGAATACGTTCAACGAAGTAGTGACACTGAGGACACCTCTTCCAATTATTATGCTTAGCAATCACGCGAAAAGCAACGTCGTTTCTATGCCTAAGTTCCCCACACCGTAACCCAGCGTGCCATGGAAGCTTGCACTTAAAGCAAAACAACTTCTTGCAATTTGGACACTTCGATTGCTTCGCATTCCCACCGCACTCGTCCAAAATTAAAGCCGAACAATTCTCATTTGGGCAGTAACACCGCGCCAACCCTAATATTGCAGACTCACACAACACGTCACACCATTTAACAAACAGCTGGGGATCAACGAGATTCCGACAGGATATGGGGTCCAAAAGCTGGTTACAATTCAGAGAGGGACATGGAATGTTGCCGATGTTGTCCTCAAGCTTGATAGTGATATACTTAATGATACAGTCGGTACAGAATGGATGAACACAGAGATTTTGGTTCTTGAAATTTCTGTTGGGTAACAACATAGGCTCGATACAAATTTCGCAGGTGAGATTTTGAGGTTCATTTGGTAATTCTGTCGCTGGCAATTCGTGTTCTTGGATTTGTTCTGAATGATTTTTTCCTAGTTTTTGCAGTGTGTTTCCCATGATCAGTGTGAATGAAGTGTTCGATTTTTTTTTTGTTACTTTGGAGTAGTGTGGCAAAATGGATAAAAAGAAAAACAGTTTTCGCCCATATTAAAAAATGAATTTGGATAATGAATTTTTTAAAAACTGATTGAATACCATAAGAATCATATTATTTATTTAGCCAAAGAATAACTAATGAGTTTAAATTTTATATTTATAAAGTCTTAAATTAGGGTTGTTCAAATTTGGAAGACTACGAATTCTCACCAAAATTATAATATTCAATGCCGGTTAACTCATTTTTTATTCATATAAAATATAAGTCGAAACAGATAATTTATCCGTTTTTGAATTACTCAATTTTGACATTTACCATATTTAACCCGACCCGACCCGACACGCTCGTTTGACACCCGTAGTTTGGAGCAAAGGAAGTGGCCGATTTCAGGAGTTTGAGACTTCTTCCAATTTCCCACCTCGTACACGTTGGCAGTTACACGCTTTCTTTTCCAAGTTTGCCAGACTTTCTTGGAATATCATAACAAGTTAAACAAATTTATATTATCATTTAATACTAAGTTTTATGAAAATTTAAAATTGTCATATAGGACACCTAACTCCTAGCGTAGTTAGCGAAGTTTTTCCCTCATAGGAAAAGCAAGGATTATGACTAAAACTGAGTTATTTTTATTCCCTTATATATACAGTATTTGATATTTGAAATGAAAAAGTTTCCCATAACAAACCTAAAGATAGGGACTTATTGATAGGCATCTCCGTTATACGAAATCCATGCAAAGCTTCTTTGGAGGATTATAACCAACATTATAGGAATTTTGGTTGTATGAAATTAGCTCGTAAAAAAAGAGAAGTTTAATAGTTTTAGCAAGAATATTTCAAATATAATGATATTTGATTGGAAAATTGAGACGGTATAACCACTCTCAAAATAATAGTCGAAAAATGTATATTTTTTTTGTTGATATATGCATTTTGTATGTTATATACAAAAAATTTACAAATATTATATACTTTTTCGGCTACTGAATATAAATAATTTCTAGCGCTGGCTAAATATATATATATATATATATATATATATATATATATATATATATATATATATATATATATATATATATATAACCTATTTGATTCTCGTTGTTTTCTTTTTCTCATCTTTTTCTTCAATTCCCTATGGAAAGCAAATTTTTTAAATAGTTCCCCATTTAAAAAAATATATTCAAAACATATTGCAATCTATAAAAGGAGGTATGATCATAGAAGTTTCCCACGTTCATTAACCTACTCTATGGGTTCTCAAAAACTTGGTCGAAGTAAAACGTTTTTGAACCTTGGAAATCTTTTCTCACAGATGAGTATGTGGAAAGTCAAAGAAGTTTCTCTGGAAAATGCAAAGATCAATGGCTGCTGAAATCCCCTATTACGTGAACGGTGATTAAAACATTGAATTTTTTCGGGTAAACTGAAACATCAATTCCTCATTTATTTGCTTATAAAAAACACTATAAACAACATACTCCTATATAACATGCGACAAATGAACTATTATTCAATTAGACTTAAAAATTCTACCTATCAAGTTTCTATGTATCTTTCTACGGATTCGGATTTGATCAAATGATCGATTGATTGGTTATTTTTTTAGACCAAATCTATTTGTTAATAATAAATATTAACGTAATATTATCCATGTTTGTAACGGATATGTTCCAATCCGTGGATTTGTTCCAGCAGGCTAATGCGTCTCCCCCCATTGCCAAATGCTTGCTCCATAATAGCAAGTGAATGCTCCATTAGTTAGCAGCCTGGTGCTCTGTCCACTATGGCCAAGTGCTCCACTAAATGAGTGGCAGTGGGTCCGTGTTTAGCAAATAGCTGCACTATAAATAGATGGTGCAAGCAGCTTGTTGAAGACACACAGAGAGAAATCGTTCCTCTTCAGTTTACACAGCTACTGATATCTTCTTCAGTAAGAACTCAACATCGGCTATAAATTGCATTCCTTCCTCTCAGAATTTTCATTCGACTTCTCCTCCTTTGTTGTGCATTATTTTAAAACTACAAACAAAGCAATTGTAAGTGTGATTTGCTACCGAACTTTGTATTCGCTGAAACACTGGGGTTTGAAGTACCGCTACATCAGTGTGTAATTCGTTCTTCATGTTAGAAGAACTCACATGAAAAATGTGATTGAAGTGATGCAATCAGCTGTAAGCTTGAAAAGCAACAGAAAACCATAGTTGGCTTTTGAAACAATTTGAAAGAGAAAACCATAATCTATGAGACTATTGACTAACTATACTTAGATTCCATCTACACAAACTTCCTTGTGCTTCCTCTTGTCCTTTGTTTTTCTCTGCCTCAGGTGCACACAGCACACATCGAGCAAATACTAACTGCACCTCAAAGTAATAAAGTACGACGACAATATACCACGGTATAATTCCACGGGTGGGGTCTGAGGAGGGTTTGTGTATGTAGATTTTATCCCTACCTTTACGGGTGGGGTCTGAGGAGGGTATGTATATGCAGACTTTATCTCTATCTGGAGAGGTTGTTTCCGATAGACCTCGACTCAAGTAAAGGTGGAAAGGAAGAATAGGGGAGAAGAAGAGGAAAGAGAGGGGAGAAAAAAGGAGGAGGGAGGCAAAAGATGATAAGCAAAGAGAAGGGAGCAACAATATCAGTAAAAGGGGAGAAAAAATAGTATCAAATAGTAATAATCAGGGAGCAACAATTCCACTAACAATTTTCAAAAATAATGGAACCTCAAAGTAATAGAGTAGTAGAACTAAATGTAAATATTATCGAGAAATATCAATTTTTGAATTTCAATCCAACCAGTGCAGTTTTTTACAACAAGCTGCAGAAAAGATATATGAAACATCCAACAATATGATGCGTGAGTGTGACATAACCAAACTATTATTAACACATAACTCTAACCAAAGGATAGAGAGACTGTTGAAGTTTGGCAAAATGCCAAAGTCCCACATTGGTTGGGAGTTAAGTTTGGGGGGATTTTTCCCCTATAAAAGAAGGCCTAATGTTTAGGATTGAAACACACCTCTCATTTGCCTTCTCATCTGTTTAAGGCATTTGTATCTTCTCTCTTTAGTATTATTTCACTTGTATTTTTGGAGTGAAATAAAATATTGGTTGTGTCCGAGGAGTAGGCAAAATTAGCCGAACCTCGTAAATTCTGGTGTTCCCTTTATTGTTGCTTTATTGTCTTATTTATTATTTGGTGGCTGTCATAATTTTGGTATAGTAGTTGTGACTTATTCACACTATATACATTTGGCTTCCGCAACAATTGGTATCAGAGCCAAGGTACTGTCTAAGTATGCTCTGTGGTTGCAGCATAGTCTGATCTTCCACATCAGAAAAGATTTATCTTGGTAACTGAGTCAAGGTTCTGTCTGAGTATGCTCTGTGGTTGCAGCTTAGTCTGATCTTCCACACCAGAAAGGAAATAATCTTGATTTGTGTCGTCAGCTATTAAATAATATTTGTGTCAAAGATGGGAGACAATAAACAAGAAGAATCTACATCAAGTGTCAACAATACGTCATCATTGGCATCTTCGCTTATGACAAGAATTGTGTCAAATGCGAAATTTGCGGTCGAAATATTTGACGGGTCCGGACATTTTGGGATGTGGCAAGGCGAGGTTCTAGATGTCCTTTTTCAACAAGGGCTAGATCTGGCCATTGAAGAAAAGAAACCAGATGTTATTGGAGAAGAAGATTGGAGAATTATCAACCGTGTTGCTTGCGGTACCATTCGATCCTACCTTGCTAGAGAGTAGAAATATCCATACACAAAGGAAACTTCTGCAAGTAAATTATGGAAAGCACTGGAGGATAAATTTTTGAAGAAAAACAGTCAAAATAAATTGTACATGAAGAAGAGACTGTTTCACTTCACCTATGTTCCTGGTACCACGATGAATGAACATATCACCAGTTTCAATAAGTTGGTCACAGATTTGCAAAATATGGATACAACTTATGATGATGGTGACTTGGCCTTAATGTTGTTGGCGTCACTTCCTGATGAGTACGAGCACCTTGAAACTACTCTACTCCATGGAAATGACGAAATTTCTCTCAGAGAAGTTTGTTCAGCTTTGTACAGCTATGAACAAAGAAAGCGAGAAAAACAGAAGGGCGGAGAAGGAGAAGCACTGTTTGTGAGGGGTCGTCCTCAAAATCAAACGAGGACAAAGAAGGGAAGATCCAAGTCAAGATCCAGACCCAGCAAAGATGAATGTGCCTTTTGTCGAGAAAAAGGGCACTGGAAGAAAGACTGTCCGAAGTTGAAGAATAAGGCCAAACATAACAATGGAAAGGCTATTATGGATTCAAATGTAGCTGATTGTGATGATTCAGACTTCTCATTAGTTACAACAGAGTCATCAACATCATCAGACATATGGTTGATGGACTCGGCTTGTAGCTATCATATGTGTCCCAACAGGGACTGGTTCGTGGAATTTCAAGAAGGAGAATATGGAGTCATCCACACAGCGGATAACAGCCCTCTTACCTCATATGGCATTGGTTCAATACGATTAAGGAACCATGATGGAATGATCAGAACATTGATAGATGTTCGATATGTACCGGATTTGAAGAAGAATCTCATCTCTGTGGGAGCCCTAGAATCAAAAGGGTTCAAAATCATTGCAGAAAATGGAGTGATGAGAGTATGCTCCGGTGCACTAGTGGTAATGAAGGCTAATCGGAAGAATAATAATATGTACCGCTATCGTGGCAGTACAGTTATTGGGACAGCGACAGTAACATCCAGTGACGACAAAGAGGCAGAAGCAACCAAGCTATGGCACATGCGCTTGGGACATGCTGGAGGAAAATCCTTGAAAACTCTATCAGATCAAGGATTGTTAAAAGGAGTAAAGGCTTGCAACTTGGAGTTTTGTGAGCATTGTGTTAAAGGGAAACAGACAAGGGTTAAATTTGGTACAGCGATCCATAATACTAAAGGCATTTTGGATTATGTACACTCTGATGTTTGGGGTCCTTCCAAAACACCTTCATTGGGTGGGAAGCACTATTTTGTAACCTTTGTTGATGATTTTTCCCGAAGAGTATGGGTGTATACAATGAAGAGCAAAGATGAAGTGTTGGGAATTTTTCTCAAATGGAAGACGATGGTGGAGAATCAGACAGGCAGGAGAATCAAGTGTATTCGCACAGACAATGGAGGTGAATACAAAAATGATCATTTCAATAAGGTCTGTGAAAATGATGGCATCGTCCGACACTTCACTGTTAGACATACACCACAACAAAATGGAGTGGCAGAACGTATGAACCGGACCTTGCTGGAGAAGGTACGGTGTATGTTGTCCAATGCTGGCTTGGGCAAAGAATTTTGGGCTGAGGCAATTACATATGCATGCCACCTCATTAATCGTCTACCATCTGCTGCTATTGATGGCAAAACACCATTTGAAAAATGGTACGGAAAACCTGCTGTAGATTATAACTCTTTGCACGTGTTTGGCTCAACTGCATATTATCATGTGACGGAGTCAAAATTGGATCCAAGGGCAAAGAAGGCTATTTTTATGGGAATTACTTCTGGAGTCAAAGGATATCGCTTATGGTGTCCTATGACAAAGAAAGTAATATTCAGCAGAGATGTTACCTTTGATGAATTTGCTATGGTAAATAAGGTAACAGAAGATACCAAACAAAATGAAGGTGCTTCTAAGCAGGTGGAGTTTGAGGGAAAATTTATTTTTCCTACACAAGAAGCAGAGGAGGAAACAAATGAAGATTACCCTCTGGAAGGAGAGCCAGTAGAGGAGATTCCAACTCAGGAATCTCAACAACAACTTGAATCAATAGCAACCAGCAGGCCAAAAAGAACAATAACGAAACCTGTTCGTCTCATAGAGACGGTTGCTTGTGCAACCTCAATTGTAGCTGATGATGTTCCTACTACTTATAAAGACGCTGTTCAAAGTTCAGAAGAAGATAAGTGGAGGATTGCCATGAATGATGAGATACAGTCCCTTCATCAGAATCATACATGGAGATTGGCCAATCTCCCGAAGGGAAAGAAAGCAATTGGGTGCAAATGGGTATTTGCAAAGAAGGAAGGATTTCCTAACCAAGTAGATGTTCGCTACAAAGCAAGATTGGTGGCCAAAGGATATGCTCAAAAGGAGGGAATTGATTACAATGAAGTGTTTTCTCCAGTTGTAAAACATTCCTCCATTAGAATTATGTTGGCTTTGGTAGCACAATTGGATTTGGAACTAGTTCAGATGGATGTAAAAATTGCGTTTTTACATGGAAACTTGGAGGAGGAAATCTACATGACTCAGCCAGAAGGATTCAAAGTTGCTGGAAAAGAAAATATGGTATGCAAACTTGAAAAATCGTTGTACGGATTGAAACAATCTTCTAGACAATGGTACAAGCGATTTGACGAGTTTATGTTGCGGCAAGGGTACAAGAGAAGCAAATACGATCATTGTGTGTATTTGCACAAGCTTAAAGATGGTTCCTTTGTATATCTTCTCCTATATGTTGATGATATGTTGATAGCTTCCAAGAATTCGGAAGAAATTGATAAGTTGAAGATTCAACTGAAGAAGGAGTTCGAGATGAAGGATTTGGGTGAGGCAAAGAAAATTCTTGGCATGGAGATAATTAGAGATAGACGTTCAAAGAAACTCTGTTTATCTCAAAAGGAATATTTGAAGAGAGTACTTCAACGTTTTGGCATAGATGACAAGACTAAGCCAGTTAGTACTCCACTTGCTTCCCATTTTAAGCTAAGTACTATTATGTCGCCAATGGATGAAGCTGAACGAGAGTATATGTCAAAGGTACCATACGCAAATGCTGTTGGTAGCTTGATGTATGCAATGGTTTGCACAAGGCCTGACATTTCACAAGCTGTTGGAGTTATTAGCAGATATATGCACAATCCAGGGAAGGAGCATTGGCAAGCTGTGAAGTGGATTCTACGGTATATTCATAATACTGTAGATGTCGGGTTAGTTTTTGAGCAGGAAGACAATCAGTTTGTAGTTGGATATTGTGACTCAGATTTTGCGGGTGATATGGACAAACGAAGATCAACTACTGGTTATGTGTTTACTTTTGCAAAGGCACCAGTTAGTTGGAAGTCTACTTTGCAGTCAACAGTTGCTTTGTCTACAACAGAGGCAGAGTACATGGCTATTACAGATGCTGTGAAAGAGGCAATTTGGCTTCAAGGATTGCTAAAGGAGCTTGGTGTTGAACAAAAAGGTATCACAATTTTTTGTGATAGTCAAAGTGCTATTCAATTAGCGAAGAACCAAGTTTATCATGCAAGGACGAAGCACATTGATGTTCGGTATCATTTCGTACGAGAAATCATAGAAGAAGGTGGAGTCACGGTGAAGAAAATTCATACTACAGAGAATCCTGCTGATATGCTGACAAAGGTGGTGACTGCGGTCAAGTTTCAACATTGTTTGGATTTGATCAACATTGTTGAACACTGAAGATTGAAGATGAAGACACAACCAAAATTTGTTATTGAGAGAGAATTGAAAATGTGGAATTTTGCCAAGGTGGAGATTTGTTGAAGTTTGGCAAAATGCCAAAGTCCCACATTGGTTGGGAGTTAAGTTTGGGGGGATTTTTCCCCTATAAAAGAAGGCCTAATGTTTAGGATTGAAACACACCTCTCATTTGCCTTCTCATCTGTTTAAGGCATTTGTATCTTCTCTCTTTAGTATTATTTCACTTGTATTTTTGGAGTGAAATAAAATATTGGTTGTGTCCGAGGAGTAGGCAAAATTAGCCGAACCTCGTAAATTCTGGTGTTCCCTTTATTGTTGCTTTATTGTCTTATTTATTATTTGGTGGCTGTCATAATTTTGGTATAGTAGTTGTGACTTATTCACACTATATACATTTGGCTTCCGCAACAGAGACTTTATACAAAAAGAAATAGGAAAGTACATAGCAAATTAAACCTGCAATTGATAATTTTGCAACCTTGAATACGTTCAATAAAGCGGAGACACTGTGGACACCGCTTTCACTTATTAAGCTCAGCAAGCACACCAAACAATCCATCGCTTCGTATTCCCACGTCGAACCATTTAACAAACATCTGGGGATCCACGAGATTCGAACAAGAGATTGGGTCCAAAAACTGGTTACAATTCCGACAAGAGATCGTCCCTCTCTGAACCAGTTTTGGACCCATATCTTGTCGAGATCTTGTGGGTCCAGAGCTATTTGTCAAATGGAGGGACATGTTTTGTGAGTCCGCTGTTTTAATGTTGGCGCATATCGAAAGTGCAACTTGTTGAGGTTTATCTGTTAATTCTGTCACTGGCAACTCGTGTTCTTGTCTTTGTTCGAATTATGGCCGAGTTTTTGCTGTACGCAACTCCAAAATACAAATTATATTGATGATAGTAACTAATGATTACAACTCAAAAAAGTAGAACAACATTGATGGAAACACAAAATGCAGAAGCTAAGTAAGATAAGAGAAATCCAAAGAAGGGGATGAGAAGCTAGACTCAGAATTGGGGATGAGAGGACTCCCACACTTTACTCGACAATAATGGACTCCCTATTTTTGGCCTAAGGTACTGCTATTTAGTAATTCCTCGTACCTCACATGTTCTATCCTGGGTCCCACAAATAAGTTTCTAAGTTTCCATCCATGCCCTCCAAAATGTTAACTACGTTCATAACAATTTTCCATGATCAGTGTCAAAGGAGTGGGTGAAGTGTTTGATTTTTGTGCAATTTGTGAGCAAAGGAGTTGTCAATAATACAACAACCACCCAGAAATCGTCTTACTAGTGGGGTTTGTGAGGGTATAGCATATACAGACCTTGTCCCTATCCCGGATGGTAGAGAAGTTTCGGGGAGTTGTCAATAATACATAAAAATAAATGTGTGTTTTTGTCTCTTTTACGTAAATCCACTATGCTTTAACAGCGGACTAGGAAGATCATAGTATTAGTACTTTTTTCCCGTTATATGGGATTTGCTATATAAATGAAAATTATTCCCGTATTAAACCTAAAGATAGTGACTTATTTGTAAGCTTCTTTAGTTCTTTGGATTGTTACAATCGTGAAAAGGAGCAACAAAAGAAAAGCATAGAGGACTATGAGGAGGAGTCACGGAGAGGAGGGGGATAACTAGGGGTCAAATAGGCGGGTTGGGCCGATTTGGTCGGGTTAAATCAATAATTGGGGTGGTCAAATGACCCGCCCAAAAGTTACTTGGGCGAAAATAGGTTGGGTCAAGATAAGTTAAAATTTGAATTATAACCCAACCCGCCCAACTCTTGTTAAGCTTTAATAAATCTGTGTTATTTCTTATACATTGTATAATTACTAAATAAGATTATTTTTTCTTTTGTTATAGCCATAAATAACATATCACAAAAAAAATTATTTCTAAGATATTTTGATAAAGTTATTAATAGATCAATTTGGGCTAAAAATTAGCTTAACTTTTAATGGATTGAGATGAGTTGAGTCAAGATGGACTAAATTTAATAAATGAACAGGTCAATAACCAGCCCAACCTTTTGCGGGTCATTTGGGACAGGGATAAGAATCTAAAATTTCGTGGAACTAATAGATATTTTTTTATGCTCATTCCAAGGTGGGATTGAAAGATACTCCCGATTTATATGTGGAAATATTTTAAAGCCTTTTGGACAAATGTCTTAGCCATTTTAGAAGGCTATGTTAAGTGGCAAAAGAAGTGTAAAAAGTGACAAATTCCATCAACCACTTTTTTGCCATGCAAAATAAAGTTCCATGCAATTACAACTATAAATAGCCACCAATGATTACACAATTCTCAATCATCAGCAAGACAAAAACAGAAATTCTTCTTCTTTTTCCTTCTAATTTCAATACTCACCAGCTTCCCTTTGTTGTTTTTCTTTTTGGTAGTTTAACTTCTCTTGTTCCCATCTTTCAAATAGTTGGGTTTGTAATTTTATATTTTGTTGATTCCTGTATCCTCTAAATAAATAGAGATAGGCTTGTTTAATCCTAGGAAACATTTCACATTGCTGAAATAGTTTTTTAGGACAGTGTCTAGCACGACTCAAGCCAATTCGTGTATCTGCTTACAAATAATATTATTGCAGTATTATTATTATTATTATTATTATTATTATTATTATTATTATTATTATTATTATTATTATTATTATTATTATTATTTTTATTATTTTTCGGTGTCATTTTCCTACAATCTAAGAAACTATGGCAAGTAATAATACCGCGGAAATTTTTGATGGTTCTACCAATTTTGGTGTTGTCTCTGCTGCTACTGTTCCAGCTGTCCTGCAAGATATCAATAGTGTTGCAAATACGTTATTGCATCCATAAATTTGGCAGACACTAATGTCAAAACACGGGTATGTGAATAGACATGGTTACATATCCAATGTTAAAATTAAAACCTTCAAGAAAAATACACCTCAATGCAAGAGAAGAGTTTGGATAAATGATAATCTCGCTAAGTCAAAATTAAATTTGACTAAAGTAGATAATATAATTGTTATTCTCAAATAAATAATGTGGCCAGTATGAGAAATTGGGTGATAGACTCTGGTGCTACTAGGCACATTTGTGCAGACAATGAATTTTTGTCTTACACCCAACTTGAGGAAGGAGAAGAAACTATTTATCTTGGTGACTCAAGAACAACTCGTGTTCTTGGGAAAGGAAAAATTCTTCTCAAACTCACGTATGGTAAAACTCTAGCATTGAGTGATGTATTGCATGTTTCTAATATCCAAACCAATTTGGTTTCTGTGGGATTATTAGGAAAAGTTGGAGTGAAGGTTTCTTTCGAGAATGATGAGTTTCTTTCCAAAATTTCGAGAATAAAATTTTGGTGGGCAATGGATATTGTAACCATGGTTTATTTGTGCTTAATATTTCCGATACTAGCAATAAAAATGTATCTTCTTCTGCTTATATGGATGAGTCAATTTCTTTGTGGCATGCTAGACTAGGACATGTTAATGCCGCGTATATAAAGAAAATGTAGTCCCTAGGATTAATATATGGTTTAGACTCAAATAATATTAACAAGCGTGAAATATGTGCTGAAGCTAAAAGTACTAGAAAGACTTGTTTTTCTGTAAATAGAGAAACTGAATTATTATCCTTGATTCACACTGATTTAGGCGATTTAAAGCAGACTATGACTAGAGGTGTTAAAAGATATTATGTGACGTTTATTGATGATTTTTCTGGATATACTAAGTTGTATTTTCTTAGAAATAAAGTTGATGCTTTTAGTGCTTTTATTTCTTATAAAACTGAGGTTGAAAATCAACTTAATAGAAAAATCAAGAGAATTAGATCTAATAGAGGTGGAGAATATTTATCTTTAAATGATTTTTGTGAAAAGAATGGAATAATTCATGAAGTAACTCTGCCTTATTCACCTGAGTCAAATGGAGTAGCTGAAAGAAAAAATAGAACATTGAAAGAGATGATAAACTCTATGTTAGTTAATTCTAATGCTCCTGATAATTTGTGGGGTGAAGCTATTTTATCTGCACGTCACTTACAAAATAGAATACCACATAGAAGAACAGGCAAAACTCCGTATGAATTGTGGAAGAGTTATAAACCTAACTTAAAATATTTAAAAGTGTGGGGGTGCCTTGCCAAAGTTCTTTTGCCTGAACCTAAAAAGAGAAAAATAAATTCTAAAACTGTTGATTGTATGCTTATTGGATAGGCTGAACATAGTGTTGCATATAGATTTCTTGTTTTAAAAAGTAACGTGCTTAATTCCAATACTATAAATGAGACAAAGAATGATGAATTCTTTGAATATATTTATCCACTGTCTAATAAAATTTCTCATACACCTGTTAGAATAAATAGTGAAATTACCTCTAATGAGGAACTGAGAAGGAGCAAAGGCCTAGGAAAGAATATTTTTCTTATGGAAATGATTTTCAAACCTTTCTTGTCAATAATGAACCATCAAATTATTTTGAAGCTATATCTTCTTCAGAAGCTAATTATTGGAAAGAAATAAAAGTTGAAATCGATTCTATTTTGAAAAATAAAACATGGATTTTAACATATTTACCTCCTAGTGCAAAGCCTATTGGTTGTAAATGAATTTTCAAAAGAAAATTTAATCTTGATGGATCTTTAGATAAATATAAAGCTCGGTTAGTAACAAAATGATTTTTTCAAAAACAAAATGTGGATTATCTTGGTACATTTGCACTAGTGACTAGAATTTCTTCTATTTGAGTTTTAATTGCCTTAGCTTCAAACCATAAGCTTTTTATCCATCAAATGGATGTCAAAACAACTTTTTTAAAAGGTGATTTAGAAGAAGAAATTTATATGGTTCAACCTGAAGGCTGTGTCATTCCTGGATAAGAAAACAAAGTTTGTAAATTAATTAAATCTCTTTATGGCCTTAAACAAGCTCCTAAGCAGTGGTATGAGAAATTTGAACAAGTCTTACTGAGAGACGTATTTTCCTCAATTGAGGTGGATAAATGTGTTTATACTAAAGTGGTAGACAATGATTATGTGATAATATGTCTATATATTGATGGCATGCTTATATTTGGTACAAGTTTAAATATTGTGCAAAGTACTAAATTATTTTTGTCTTCTGATTTTGATATGAAAGATCTGGGTGAAGTAAATACAATATTAGGAATTAAAGTTACAAGGAGTGAAGATGGCATAATGTAGTCACAAGAACATTATATTGAAAGACTTCTTAAGAAATTTGAATATTTTAATGTCATACTAGTAAGCACTCCTTTTGATGCTAACTCTCAGTTGAAAAAGAATAATGGTGACCAAGTTACTCAGTCTAAATATGCACAGATTATTGGGAGTCTAATGCATTTAATGAATTTTACAAGGCCTGATATAGCCTATGTTATGTGTAGACTGAGTAGATATACTCATAATCCTAACAGAGAGCATTGGTCTGCATTAGATAGACTAATGAAATATTTGAGAAGAACCATGAATTATGGGTATCCTATATAATGGATTTCCTTATATTTTAGAAGGGTACAGTGATGCAATCTGGATCTCTGATTCAGATGAGACAAAATCCACTAGTGGTTATGTATTCGCCCTTGATGGAGGTGCAATATCTTGGAAACCAACTAAACAGATGATCATTGCTAGATCGACTATGGAATCAGAGTTTGTAGCTCTGGAGTTAGCTAGTTCTGAGGCTGAGTGACTAAGAAACTTTTTAGCTAATATCACTTTAATAAAGGACGTATTGTCTCCCATGTCTATGCATTGTGATTGTCAAGCGGCAATAGTTATTGCAAAGAATAAATCTTATAATTGTAAAAGCAAATACATGAAATTGAGACATGATGTCATAAAACATCTGTTGAGAGATGGAACAATTTTCATTGACTATGTGAAATCAGAGATCAATTTGGCCGTCCTCTGACTAAACCTGTGGGAAAAAGTTAATTCTTTAAACCTCAAAAGAGATGGTTAAGGCCGACATGTTGTCAATAGAGATGTTAACCCAACCTTTGTGATTGGAGATCCCATGAAGTAGGTTCATATGAGTAATAACATGTCGATACTGGCACTGAAGCACTAAAAGAGAGTGCTTGACTGCTACTAATTGCGAGGTTAAGTTATGGTTCTTAATGAAATTCATAGTTCTTATGGATGATGTATTTAAAAGCAGTATAGACTTGATAAATTCACCTATACGAGTGGAGTGGGCCGCTCCAATAAGATTTTGGCTTAGTCTATATAGCTCTCATGAATCACTAGGCACTCGCATGGCCTATTGGGCGCAAAACCACGTTGAACAACAGAATTATCGTCGGTCAAAATGTGATTGATAAAATCTCTGACTTACCATAAGAATTATTGATTCATAGAAATGGTACATTTTACCAGTAATTTTGTAAGTTAAATTTTATTGGTCTAAATTTGGTTCATAGTCTAAAAGATATCAAACCTATTATATTTGGACCATACAAATCCAGCAAGTTTATTTTTGAAGGTCTTTAAAATAGTGGGGGACTGTGGCAATATTTTAAAGCCTTTTCGACAAATGTCTTAGCCATTCTAGAAGGCTATGTTAAGTGGCAAAAGAAGTGTAAAAAGTGGCAAATTCCATCAGCCACTTTTTTGCCATGCAAAACAAATTTTCATGCAATTACAACTATAAATAGCCACCAATGGTTACACAATTCTCAATCATCAGCATGACAAAAAGAAATCCTTTTTCTCTTTCCTTCTAGTTTCATTATTTACCAGTTTCCCTTTGTTGTCTTTCTTTTCGGTAGCTTAACTTCACTTGTTCCCCTCTTTTAAATAGTTGGATTTGTAATTTTATATTTTGCTGATTCTTGTATCCTCTAAATAAGTAGAGATGAGCTTGTTTAATTCTGAGAAAACATTTCACATTGTCAAAATAGTTTCTTAAGACAGTGCCCAACACGACTCAAGCCAATTCATGTATCTGCTTACAAATAATATTATTATTGTTATTTTTCGGTATCATTTCCTTATATTATATCTACTTGAATATAATAATTAAAGTTGGTTAGAAGTCAATTTCTGAGCCGTAAAAGGAAAACTAACATTCTGAGCTATACGTCAGCCGAGCTTTGGTCTAACTTCTACGGTGGTTAGACAACCCAAAGGGAAATGTTTAAATTCAACAACAACAATAACCTAGTGAGATTTCACGGATGAGATTTGGGGAGGATAATATGTACGCAGACCTTACCTCGAATAGAAAGGCTTTATGCAAAAAATAAGTCTCCGATAATTGACGGTCTTTAATAACTACACCATGAGTTACTAACACAAGAACTGATCTGATATAATCCATTTAACTACATTGATAATGTAAAACATCTCTATTCCATCCATATTTAAATGCAATAGGACAAACATCCTACTCAAGAAAATTGGATCGATGACTGAACAGTGTCACATTGTCGTTTGGATCATGGAATAGTTTGGTCTCTTGGTTGTATGTTATTTCCCAGGATCCTGAACCTAATTTTTTGGTCCGTTCTAAAAAGAATGATTTATTTCTAAATTTGGCAACAATTTAGCTTAAACTTACAATTCTAGTCTTTATGAAAAACTTTTATAACCACACTGGGCCCCTTTTTAATTTGTTTAGGACCACAAATTTTAAAAGTCTTCATTTTTTATTAAATTTTGTGCTCAGTCAAACAGGTTCACATAAATTGGAACGGGGAGTACTATATTGTTGGGATTACGTACTGATTCAGAAACAAATGATGCTGATCAAATCCAACTATTAATGCAAAACTTATTATTTGTACTAATCCAGAATATATGTACATTGACGGAGCCACAGCCTAAGTACTCAGCCTATAGCGAATCAAGTTTCGGCCACGCCATATTGGAGATTAAGAACTCATGCCTATTACCGTTGGCATCCAGACGAGATGGGTTTTCTGCAAAACCTGATAGCTTCTTGCTCTTCAATCGCTATTGGCACCAATTTGATGAATCTTATCAATTGACATGCCACTCAAAACTTTAATTACTGGGATTAATTTCCTTCTTTCTTCTTGTTTACGGTTAAAATTGGGCCTACCCGATTTTACTATTTGATCAAAATCAGGGAGTTGAATCGAGGGTTAGCCTCATAGTGGAGCATATCAAAGTGACGAAGACAAGGTACCGAGTTCGAGAATCGAAGTGCCTGCCGAAATCGAGACCGGCAGCGATCGAGACCAAATAGGACAGACTCCGAGCAAAGCACAATAACAGGAAAACGAGATATCCATGACTGGTTGAAGATCATGGTAGGATTCTCGGAACGGATCAAATCAAAGGCAGTTGTTTAGGCTAATCATAGGATTTACTTCCGCAGTTAAAATTGTACCATAAATATGATTCATCTACTATATAAAGAGAGTCCTAATCATTTTGTAGGCACTTTACATTCACGCATATCAAAGCAATACAATACTTTCTAGCTAATATTCTTGTTCTCCGGATCGAAATTTTTTAACTATTCTTGCATCGATCAGTTCGAGGGCATTCAACTCGAAGGCTGAACTCCGTTCAAACACTGGTTTGATTAATTTTATTGTTAATTTCTGCTACTAATTTTCGTATTCATCAATTGATATTAGGTGAAATCACGTGTCTTTAAAACCACATTATAAGTTTAATTGTTATCCAATTTTAAGGGTAAACAGTTTGGCGCCCACTGTGGGGCTAAGAATAAAAGTGATTGCCTGGTATTAATTCCCATAACACACACTACTTTGCGCTTGTTCTCGTAAGTGTCTTTGATTTCAGGAATCAACGTCAAACTCTCAAGTAGCACCCTCTCACACAGATAACGACCTTGGTCTTTATGGCGAAAATGAAAACATAATCGCCTCGGGAAACGAAATACCTCTAGTCAACCCCGATGGACCACCGGCCGTAGACCCAGTCGATGTCAGCTCTCAAATTGCCATTAATGGGAATTTGGGCGTCGACCATGAAAACAACGTCTGCAGAGGTGTCCGAGCAGCCGATCAAAATGCACAGAGTGGAGAAGAAGTTAGAATCAGCCTTCGAATGATATTCGAAATGTTGCAAACTCAACAAGCTGCGATAGCGCAACTCCAAAATCAAAATCGAGCACCAAGCAGAATAGAGCTCGAAACATCACAAGAAGTTGTTCATAGAATCGAACATGTACCGGAGACATCGAACGCCAATAAATCGAGGACTGACCCCACCATTATGAAGATGCTCGAGGAGCTCACTAAGCGGATCGAATCGGGAGAAAAGAAAATTGAGGCTAATGACAAAAAGATAGAGACGTACAATTCACGGGTTGACCAAATACCGGGGGCACCCCCGATTCTAAAGGGTTTGGATTCGAAGAAGTTCGTGCAGAAGCCTTTCTCTCCAAGTGCGGTTCCGAAGCCCATTCTTAAGAAATTCCGTATGCCAAAAATCCCCAAATACAATGGCACCACTGATCCTAATGAGCACGTCACTTCTTACACATACGCAATAAATGGGAATGACTTAGAAGATGATGAGATTGAATCCGTTCTATTGAAGAAATTTGGAGAAACTTTATCAAAGGGTGACATGATATGGTATCATAACTTACCACCAACTCTATTGATTCGTTTGCTATGCTCGCAGATTCTTTTGTGAAAACCCACACCGGAGCCATTAAAGTTGCAACAAGGAAATCGGACCTCTTCAAGGTAAGACAGAAGCATAACAAGATGCTCAAGGAATTCGTATCTCGGTTCCAAATGGAGAGAATGTATTTGCCTCTAGTCACCGACGACTGGGTTGTCCAAACCTTTACACAAGGTCTCAATGCCCGGATATCTGTAGCTTCACAACAGTTGAAGCAGAATTTGATCGAATATCTAGCTTTCACTTGGGCCGATGTACACAATCGGTACCAATCGAAGATTAGGGTCGAAGATGATCAATTGGTAACTCCAATTGGTTCGATTTATCCCAGCAGGCCCGTGGATTTCTTAGCTCTCCTCTCCTCTTGAACTCAGTTTGTTGTTTCCTTAAATAGGCAATGAGAAATGCCTTTAGGATTCACAGAGTGCCCTTTCAACATTTAAAAATTTGATTCCACTCAATTCTTAAGGTTTTAGTTTATTCGGTAGTAAATTTTTATCCCTACCATTATAGAAGCTTCTCAATTAGGTGACCACTTTAAACTTATACTAATCAATTCTTATCAATATAATTAAACAAGAAATTAACTAAATTATCAGATTAATGTTAGTTAAATTGACTAAATGATTAACAAGATATGACTGATAATACAATTAAGGAAACAAATAACATATTCACAATCAACAAAACCCATGGACGGAAGCCATTTTAAACCTACGGATTGGTCAAGTTTCAATTGAAATTGACCAAAAAAGAAAAAGAGATGAGGAAACATGAACAACAGAATATTACTAATCAAGAATAAATAATAAACTCGAAAAACTTATCGGCTAGGCTCGAACTTGGAATTAATATTCTGATTCAACCCAAAATAATGCCAAACGTTTGTTCTTTGGTGGAGAACAAACGAAAGTCATTATTTTGTGTTGAAACAAGCTTGATTAACCCAAAAAATCCGGCAATTTGACCTTTCGTGCACGGGTTAGAAGTTATGGTTCTAGGGCTTCGAATTAGATTTGATATTCGAAGAGTTCTAGGCGGATTCGAAGGAAACTGAGCGAGTATTTGGAATGAGGGGGGTTTGGGGGTTCCGGGTGTAAATTTTGGCGGTGAACGGAACCGGTGCCGCCACCCTAAGGCGGTGAGGGTATGGTGGTGGCTGGTCTCTAGGGTTTGGGTGAGGGAGATGATAAGGGGGTTCTGAGGGTAGGGTCTAATGGGTTAGGGTATACTAAAGGGGTAATTAAATTAGGGCCGTTGGATGATGAGAATCCAACAGCCATGATTGATCTTTTAACGAAACGGGTTCGTTTGGTGTAGCAACTGGGGCGGACCGGGCATTGGGTGGAGGGGTCGGGTTGGGTATTGGGTGAAGGCTTTTGGACCGTTCGATCAAATTAATTCAAAGGCCCAGATTGAGACGCCCGACGTCGTTTGGTTTGAAGCTGGAGACAGACCCGGTTGGGGAAAAGTCTGGGCCGGTTCTGGGGTATTTGGGCGGGTATTGAAGTGGGTTTTTGTTTTGGCTGGGGATTTTTTGGCCCAGATCTGATTTCCTCTCTTTTATTAATTCTTTTTCTTTTCTTTTCTTCCTTTTTCTTTCAAAAATTGAAACTAAAATTCTAATTAAATTATAAAACCTAAATTAGCTTTAAGAATATTAATTAACTCTAAATAATAATTATCATAAATAATTAAATACTAAATTAAAATAAAATCACACAATTTGACTAAAAACACAAAAATATGTTATTTTTTGTGAATTTTCATTTTTGTAAAATACATAATTATTAATTAATATAAAAATCAAATCCTAAATGCAGATGCTATATTTTTGTATTTTTAATGCATTAATAAAATTAAACATGTACACAAACAATCAGGAAAATCGCATAATAATTCCTAAAAATAACACATAATTAAAGAAAAGACCTAATTTGGGGAATTCTTTTGGAGTAATTCGTGTGAGGCAAAAATCACGAGCTCACAACTGCCCCTCTTTGCCCAGAAATACGAAGAGTTTTCGTGCAAAGATAAAGTGAGTGGATACGAGCGATTTTTGCCCGTTTGAATACTCCATGGGAAGCATTTTTTGAAAGATTTGACCGAACCTCTACTTAAAGGTTTCCTACATATCCTTGGCTATAAAGGAATCAGGTCAATGTAGTTCGGGAAGTTTTGGTAGCTGGGACTACCATGAAGCTGTGATTTCACTGTTACTGATGCTGCTGCTGATACTGCTTACTGACCTCCTTATTACACAATGACAAAAATGAAGAAGCAAGACTAAGCTATAATCTATGCTTTACAAAGATTTATTTTCAAACTTGTTCTTGTGACTGTTGTTGCCTCGTTGACTTGTACTTTCCTCAGAAGTTCCTTTGTTGCTGACTTGAAGTGTATTTTTGAGACGCTTTCCCTTTTCTCCAGGCGGGTACCCAATTGCTGAACCTTTAAACGTCTTCCTTTAACCATTGTTGCCCTTCCTCTGTTCTACAGATGGGCTCCGGATTACTTGAACTTGAATTGATTCTTCCTTTCGTTCTCCAGGTGGGTTCCTGATTATTTTAAAATTTGAATTGTATTCCCTTGTTCTCCATGTGGGCTCCTGATTGCTTGAACTTGAGTTGTTGCTCCTTATTTTCCAGGTGGGTTCCTGATTGAAGAACTTGCATTTCTTCTTTCCTTTGTTCTCCAGGCGGGCTCCTGATTACGTGAACTTGAACTGTACTCTCTTGTTCTCCAGGTAGGCTCTTGATTGCTGATACTTTAACTGTTGTTCCTTGTTCTCCAGGTGGATGCCTGATTGCTGATATTTCAACCGTCTTTCCTTGTTCTTCAGGTGGATGCCTGATTGCTAATATTTCAACTGTCTTTCCTTGTTCTCCAGGTGGATGCCTGATTGCTGATATTTCAACTGTTTTCCCTTGTTCTCTAGGTGGACGCCTGATTGCTGATATTTCAACTGTCTTTCCTTGTTCTCCAGGTGGATACCTGATTGCTGATATTTCAACTGTCTTTCCTTGTTCTCCAGGTGGATGCCTGATTTCTGAAACTTGGTCCATCTTCTTCTTGAACTGCTTTTCTTTGACTTGTTCTCCCTCGTTCCTCCAGGTGGGCGCCTGATTACCAATACTTGTGCCAATCTTCCTTGAAACTTGATTTTTTCCCCTTGTTCTCCAGGTGGGCCCCTGATTACTTGGTCATGCTCTGCTTTTTATCATTAATATCCGTGTTGTTCTTCCCTGTTCTTCAGACGGGCATCTGACTTCAGCAAAATAGACAAAAGAAAAGAAAATTTTCTGCCCCAGTTTGGTAACCGGGCACATCTGTGAGTGTTAATTGAATCCTTTTACCAAATATCTCTAACAATCTGCAAGCTATATCCCATGAAAATATTTACAAGTTTCACTGACACTAAATCAACTAAAAGAAAGTGCATCTACTTTTAATGAGCAATATAGACAACAAAGGGCAGCCCGGTGCACTAAGCTTCCGCTATATGCGGGGACCAGGGAAGGACCAAACCACAAGGATCTATTGTACGCAACCTTACCCTGCATTTCTGCAAGAAGTTGTTTCCACGGCTTGAACCTGTGACCTCCTGGTCACATGGCAACAACTTTACCAGTTACGCCAAGGCTCCCCTCCGAGCAATATATATATATATACAACATGGAAGAAAAACTACTTTTCTTTGAGGCAAGGGGAGGGGTGAAAATCAGCTTCAGCTCTTTTGAGTAAGTAATACTGTACAAACAAATGCAATTACAAGAAGTTAATAAACACATACAACAAAAAGGAATAATGGCGGTGTCTGGATCAACTTGCGCGCAACAACAACAACAAACCCAGTGTAATCCCACATGTGGGGTCTGGGAAGGATAGTGTATACGCAGACATTACCCCTACCTGGACCAGCTTTCCTGCACCTCGACTAATTCCATGGGGTATAAGAAAGTTCTACTTTGAAGAACTTCAAAAACATGCATCCTTTCTCATTAGAACACTTGCAGCCTTTCTCCAACCAAATTGCCAAAGCTGCAAATGTCAAGAAAGTATCCTTTCTCATTAGAACACTTGCAGCCTTTCTCCAACCAAATTGCAAAGCTGCAAATGTCAAGAATTATGTTGAGATTCAAAATTTGCTTTGCAATACATCAATGTCTGCAAATGGTGATAAGGCTGTACCTTTAAGTGAATAGCAGATCAAATGGTGATGCAGTTTGAGTAGAAGAATGAACTTATCAACCTCCACCATTCAAGATTTTGCACACATTCTTGTAGTGAATCCCACATGGATACCCTTATCACAGTCTCAACTCTCAAATATATTGCTCTTGGCGAGTTCTTTCTTTCTTTTCCTCATTCTTCTTTAATAAAAATGATATCCACCTCGTCTATTTTACTTTGTGCCTGCTACCTCCCACCGCAACACATATTAAATTACTCTTTCCACCAAGGCTTAGGCAGGTGGGATGTTCTGTGATCTGAAGACTTGCATTTGACCATTTACTGCTGCGTTTCAGGCAGAACACATGGAAAATAATTGTCCTGATATCTGTTACCCAAAAACAATGTGGATGTCAGTGCCTCTGTTCTCAACAAGCAAATAAATACTTTTAAAGCGCGAGGCGTTATGAGAAAACAGGAAAGGTATAAAACATCCACAATGCACAAAGTGCTCAACTTGCCAATTAAATAAACCAAAGAAATACCAGTTCACTATAGATTATATATAAACATGTGGTCAACACTCGTTTAATGATTTATGCCTTCATTTATGATGACGTATCTGTTCTTCCCCTCCTAGGTAAGGTTGAAGGCTCTCTATGTTGGGTGGCCATTTCCAGGAATCACCTATATCAATCACTAGAGAGAGAACACTCACCTTAGATAGAGGAAGAAATGCAACTACAATTTCACCTCATCGTTATCGCCTATATAGATTTTTTCTTTCTACGTAACGCGGTCGTTTTTAATCTTGTCTAATCTTTTATAAAGTCATATCCATCTTAGTATTAGCATATTTACGACACTCACCTTGTGGATATGGACTTTAGAACCCAACAGTCACTCCGATATAACATTTCTGGTCTTATAACGGTTACATAGAACTTGACTCACTTTTGTAGGTATCATTCTATCACATAACACTCTGGTAGCACTTGTATATTTCAACAACCTTATTTTATTTCAGTGTGCAACATTTCCATCTTTCATACCATTCATCTTTCATATGGTTCTCCTAGAACATCGAGCTAGTCCATGCACAACTAGAGTCTATGTTGCGCGGACTCTCCAAAATGTAGTCACACCTGTGTCAGATCCTTTAAAAATGCATTACTTTTGGAGGATCCGACAGGTATCTGTCACATTTTCGGGGAGTCCGAGCAACATAGACTAGAGTAACAAGTAAAAGTTCAGTACCGAGACCTATTGTAAACCCATTGTTACGGGTACTCCTTTGCATCCCCTACTATTGTTCTCACACTAGTGACTGTTCCTTCATACATATCCTTTATGACATTTACATATCCAAATATAAATTGCTTTCTTCCTCCGCAACCACCAAAACATTTTTTTGGTGCTTTATCATATTATTTCTCAAGGTCAATGAACATGTATAAATCTTTCCTCTTGTGATAAATTTTCATGAATATTCTTCACGCGAATATAGCTTCCATTGTAGATCTACTATGCATAAAGATGTAAACTAGTTCTCTGTTGCTTGCAGTGTCCCTAAATCTACACTCTATCACTATTTCCAGGAGTTCCATCGGATGACTCATAAGTTTAATGCAACGATAGTTCGGTGTACCTTTGAAACTAAATGCTAAATTCGGATTAAATAATCAGGAATATTCAACTCAACAAATGCTTGTGTGGACACATATGTTTACTTTGGCCAACAGGAAACATTTGGAAAATAGAAGAATCATATCATATCATCATATCATATATTATACTAAAAGTGGGAAGCTCCTACCTTCAAAGTTGGATTACAATTTTACCCTTACACTAAATTAAAATCTAATTAATTAAATAGGACTACTAAGTCTAAAGTTGAAATATGAAAATGCCGATCAAATTTACTAAAATTTAAATTTACATTTCAATATATAATAAATTGTATAGTACATATATTAAACGTACAATGTGAACAGATTGTTTTGATTTGAAAAATTGACAAATATGTTTCTAAAGTTAATGTCATTTATTGTGATCTATTAGATTTAGACTAACTTTCAGCTCCCGCGATTAATATCAGTCTTTAAAATGTGCTTTGAAGACTTAGCTCTTTCACCTTCTAACAATAACTACAAATTAATGAATATCAGCTTTTCCACTCCTCCATTTACTTATTTATCAGTTTTTCTAACATACCATCTACAATCTGATTTCGACTATGAACCAATAGATTCCTCTATACACACACACACACTGATACACATACACGCACACACTCTGTTCACTTTTACTTGTCCACTATTCTAAAAATAAATTTTTACTTTTACTTGTCACTTTTAGCACATCAAAAGAAGACAATTTCTTTTTTATTGTTATACCCACAGTATTAATTACTCATTTCAAATCATTTTCTCAAATTCATTAATATGCATCAATTAATATAGGTATCATGGTAAATTGTTCACTTCATTTATTATTTCTTAAGGGACATGAAAATTTCAAAGTGGACAAGTAAAAGTGAACGGAGAAGTATAAAAAAAATTAATGTTTTAAGTTTTTTCGTTACTCTCAAAAGGTTAACAATTTGAAAAGTTATAGAGCATATTCATATGTAGGCATAAATTTATAATTTCTAATTCAATGTATTTATTTCCTTAGTTAATCTCATAAGATAGATAAGTAATTGAAAAGTTATAAATAATCTACGGTTATAGACCAGTTTCATATGAAAAATAAAATGAGTAGTATTTGAACAGTCATTTCTATAGCTATTTAGGACCTGATGCCCATAATGCAATGAAGTCATGGAGATTTGTTAGGAGTTAGCTGGCAAAAGTTGAGTTACCTTGACCCATCTATTTCACTTTATATATTATTTTTCCTCTTTTTTATAGTGCTGATTTTCATATTAATGTTTTAATAACGTTATTTTATGTGTTATATATGTTTTTGTGCAGTGAGCACTGTATATCTACCTTCCTAATAAGGGGCTGAAGTGTTGTATAAATCGATGGCCTCATCGTATTTCTATGACCACTGACTTTATTTTGTCTGATTATTTACCTCGACAAAATATCAAAATGTTTGTTGAAAAAATAATTTAAATTCTTTTATATTTATATTGTGGATAAAATCATCTCTGTAACAAGATCCAAGCTCTTGATAGCATGGAAAGTAAGATCATGATATTTAAAAAGTCACACTTATTGGCTATATGTTAACCCCTTCAGTTGTTGTTCAATTAACTGAACTATATGTATATGTAATATAAATATTGAGCAAGATCTAAATAGGCTAATGTTCTTAAATTGGTACTCCATTACCTCACTCTTCACATATCTCATACATGCACGTTTTAAGACATTAGAACACGAAAATTCTTAAATACTTCTATGATTTATTAACAATGCAAGTATTTGATTTCTTGTTGGAATAGTACTGTGGCTATTAGTGTTCTTGAATAATAAGTTTTTAGTATTCCCATGTCCCGAAGAAACATGAATAATTTGACTGAGTGTGCAGTTGAGTACCACATCATGTATATTAATTTCATTGAGTTTTTGGTGCATACTTAACAAAGAATCTGATGATCTGATGAAGTGCATAAGCTTGTGTTTTTCATGTGTGATTATTTATTATCCTTTTGAATATCTCTTTCGTTATATATAGCAGATATACGAAGAGTATGTCGTTTATTTATTGGCTTTCTAGGCAAGTAAGAAGCCAAGGATCATATTATATGGTTTTTATAATGAATAGTTACAATTATTCTTAGTTTTTACTTTATTGCTCAAAGACATGTTTTAATAATCTTATATGGTTTTTTTGAAAAAAGTTTGTACTAAATGACTCGTGGTTTACTTTAAATTTTGTACTAAATGACTCATAGGTTTTTAAATATTTGTTTTAAATAACTTGAGATCAAAGGGGATTTAAGATTTAAATTCTATGGGTTCAAGCTTTAAGATTTTAGCATTCAATCCATTCACTTGTGGGATTACACTAGATAATTGTTGTTGTTTGTTTGTTTGTTTTATTAAACCCATTATGTTGTAATTACAATTTTAATGAATTTTCACACATAAATTATGCTCAACGTCTTACGTGAGTCCTATATCATAACACTTGATTTGTCCCTTCGCGGAATATACGTGCAACGCATGTGGCGAGAGACTAGTAAAATAAAAACAGGCATACACCAACCAGTGGGAAGCATGTAAACCAACAAACATGCCGCATGAAACGGGTGAAACTTTATGACAGAACTTAGACTTTAAAAGGCCTCAGGTAAGTAACTATTACCATGCTTTAAATGATTGAATTTGATATGGCAGATTCCAGCAGAATAGCACCATCCTCAACGATCATTTATCCACCACTCACGACTTCCAGAGTATGTTGCATTATTTGCTTTACTGATTTGACGTTTGGGTAGAAATATTCAGGGATCGGAGCAACACGTGCCACTGACCTGACAATTATTTGATATCTGGTCAGATAGGCCACAAATATGTATATCCTAGTAGCGGAACTAAGCAGGTATATAAACTTAAATACAGAAGCATACAGGATAAGTTTCTCAGATTTCATTAAATGAAGAAAAAAATTATATAAGTACCAGCGCAAATTTTTCAAGAATCTGCACACCACCACATTCATAAGAATGTCCACAGGTTCAGAGGACACAGAAGAAGGCATAAATCACTCCATGATACCTCTAAACAGCTTGGATAAAGCCATGCTTGCTGTAAGGAAAAACAATGATCAAACAGATCATATCAAATAAGATAGCTAGGTTTTACATAAAGCGGCAAATACAGGATTAGAATCAGTGTGATAGACATCAAAAGACACACTTCTCATCTCTAGATATAGAACAATGATCTACTTCTGATTGGATATATAGTTCACATCCAATCTATATCCTAATTACCTAAACTACGTCACATTTGTTCGATATTTCTGCATCGACTAATATAAAATGGTATGATTTCTACTTAATCGTATACTTTTGTTTTTTGTACATATGCATGTTCCAAATGTTAGAATATACTATAAGCCATGCGTATTGTTATAGTATTCTTTATGAACAATTATTTATTTACTTGTTTAAATTCAATAAAGTTTCATTTTAAATAGATCATGTGTTGGTTTGTGCGTCCATTGCTTACATAGTAGATGATTTAGTGTATAGAGTTTAGCTTATACACGGAAGATTAAATCATCGGTTCTTGTAAGACATAAAAGTTAATGTTCACAATCTAATGATGGAATTGGACAAATCATCGGAATGATTGTAGCACAAGATTAAATATAATTTATCTTGATTATGGGAATGGTTTAATTCCAACTTCTTGTGCTAGTACATTTTGTATGTATTGAACGGATCAAGTAGAGATGAGTATTTTATACTGACTTTATAAAATAATTTCTCTAGTCCATTTAATGTACTTATACTCTTAATCCTGATATAATTATTATTAGTTGTGTATGTCACTTGTTGTTTTGATTTATTAAAAGGCGAGATTCTTTCGCGAGTCAATAAGCCTGGTAAATTGGATAACAATGATATACATTGGCGAAGTAATAATTAGTTGATGGAATCCATGTCTCAATTTTGAGATTGATGATACTCCTTTATGAAAGCTTATAAGTTTTCATGTGTAAACCCGGCCGGTGGATTTTGTATCCGACACATGAAATAAGTTAAGTGTAAGTCTAAAGGAAGTAATCAATAAATTAAATAGTCAGTAATTTAATTTGATTGATTAGTATCTGAATCTTAACATGAGGAGTTAAATAAGGTTTTATGGAAGAATTTCGAAATTGAACTAAGGAGTGCAATTACGAATTTTTAGTGGAATAATTCGTAATTTATTATGATGGAAATTAGTTTCAGAATTTCGAAATTAATATCATAATAGGAAGCCTTGTTAATTAAATTTTGTGGTCCCTACTGTGCCTAAATAATAGAAAATAGTGAAAACTGTTACTTAGTGGGAAAGAAAACGTGGAAACCGTCCCTTAGTGGGAGAAGGAAACCTAACAGGTTTTGAAAACGGTTTTGACCTAAAAACGCAGCTATATATATGGATATAAGGGTTGGATGTTTTTGACATGATTCTGACTTCGGTTTCTACTAGAATTTTGCCCACCCAAAATTCTCTCTTTTTCGGTTATTGTTTGGGTAACACAGTAGAAGACTGTGGAAATCTGCTAGTGTGTTTTCAACTGAGGAACTGGAGAACGACCTAGATTTGTTGTGTTTACGCTTCAAGAGGTAATCCTAAAATCTCCATACGTGCTAGTTGTTTAGATTACACGTGAATAAGATTCTGTTATTGCTTCCGCTGTGGTATATATTCCATCACCAAAGACATATATACTTTTGTTTTTTGTACATTTCAATTGTTCTTATTTTTCATATATATATATATATATATATATATATATGTGTGTGTGTGTGTGTGTGTGTGTGTGTGTGTGTGTGTATTTCTTTCATATTGTTTCTGTGGTGTTACTAATATTGTTTTCTTTTGTCCTTTTGTCTTATTGAGCCGAGGGTCTTTCGGAAACAGTCTCTCTACTCCTTCGGGGTAGGGGTAAGGTCTGCGTACACACTATCCTTCCCAGACCCCACTAGTGGGATTACACTTGGTGGTTGTTTGTATGCATGTTCCAAAGACAGAGAGTCCATGTTGGTTGGGATGGGACGGGGGCAGTTGGAAGGAAGAAAGGCCTTAAACCAAGAGTGAAATGCAGGAAGAAGTGTTTGTAAGTCTCACTTCAAACATGATACTTAATGCTTTAACCCAATATCCAACCATCAAACAGTAAAAGAACGAACAAAGGTAAACTACATGTTCGTGAAAGGAACAATACAAGCACACGCTTAAACAGACTGCCAAGATGAAAACTGGGATAATAAAGTCATAAAGTCCACAACCATTTTGGTAGAGGGTAGACTAACCAGAGTTTTATTCATTTTAAAAGGCAAGACCAATCAAAACAATTCATTAGATCATTATATAATTGCAAATTAGTTATATTTATATCCATTGGATTGTTTTTCCTAGCCAGAGGATCTTTAAGGTCAGACCGAAAAGGTAAAATGGCTAGCTGACATATTTTCGTTCAGATTCACAGCTGAAGTTCCACAACCCTCTGAACATCACAACCTCTTATTGGACTACTATCTTCTGTAAACCCAATTACAGATCCTACCCAAATTTAAACCCAATTATCCCGGCCCAATTCCCATTCAAACCCGACTCCTAACCCGATTAAATGACCCAATCCAGATCCCCTACCTAACCCTTTTAATCATAGCCGTTGATCATTTAGATCAACAGCCAATATTGGCTCTTTCCTTTTTTAACCCTAAACGACCCCCAAACCTACCTCATTTTTCACTTACCGCCGCCCTTGAATCTCTATTCTTTCTCAACTCTCTCTGAAACTCTCATGAACCCTAGCCACCACCATCTAACCCCACCCTAATCCACCTCAACCCCTGCCTAATCCATGGCATCTCAAGGCCATTTGAGATATGTATCAGTCTCTTATGGCTCTTGGGAGCTGGTTTCTATGGTTTCATGGCTAGACCTCGAGGGAACCTGGCCCAGTCCTTGTTCAATTTCTGTTCATGGCTTTTCTCCGGCCATCCATGACATTTCTCCGGCCATTCATGGCCTTTCAAGGCAGATCCTTGACTTTCCTAGTTAGATCGGAAACTTTCAAGGTCTTTCTCACCTTTTCTGGGTTTTTCGAAACCCTAATCTTTAAGATCTTTTGATTTTCTTTCAGATCTACCATAGATCTATGCTTACTATGAATGTCTTAAGTGTTTTCTCGAAAGTTCTTTAATTCTTTCTTTCAAAAACGACTCTTCATTAGGGTTTTCCTTTAAAGCTTTTCAAAAAATCTCTACTCTGATTCTTGATGTTGCTTTTATGATTTTACTATGTTCGAACTACTTGTTATGCTTTCCTTCTACTTGAGTCAGTATGTTAAAACCGTAGTTCCTTTTGTCTCGTCCGAGTTCTGAAACTGCATGCTTAAATGTGTACTTGCTCGATTAAGTTCTTCATTCTTATTTGACTTATTTGATTCTGAGTTTTACCATCTTTTAAACTCGATTATTGTGGAAAACCCTAGGTCTTTTGGTCTGAGACTGTTTGTTTGAAAGTATACTTGACTCGATTAAAGGTTCCTTGTTTCAGACTCTCTTTTCTTTATGTGACTTATCTGTTTCTGAGTTTTACTATCTTTTTACCTCGACTATTGTTGAAACCCTAACTTCTAAAAAGGTTTCCTCACCTGTTACTGTGAGACCTTTACTTGTTTTTGACTCCCCTCTTCGTTTTAGCTAATATGTGTGAGCCCTGACTATCTAACTTTGTTCACTACTGAATCCTATGCTTATTTCTACTACTATTGTATGTTGTTTCTTTTGCCAATGTGCTTGGCCTCGCATGTCTGATGCTTCTGTTCACTCTATTTATATACCAATTGATCTTCCTTGATTGATCTTGATATTGAGACTGATTGCAAAAGTTTTCTTACAAGCCCTAATTTCTACTCGCTTGTTTAAATTAATTGATTCCTTTCCCTTTACTGTGATATTTTACCTTGTTGAATTCTTTTCAAAATAAGCCTATTTTGTACTTGGACTTGATTGTTTACTACATGCTTTTACTACCCCTTTTATGGCAATAATCAATTTATCCCCAAACTGATTTTCTTTCCTTAATTGAAACCTGTTAGTACCCGTTAAGCCATGATTCCTTAATTAAAGGGAATCACTTGGGTTAATTGATTCTGACTTGTGATTGTTTTCATGTTTGTGTTAAAACTTTACTTATTACCTTACTTACCACTTATTTTCAAAACTATAAATACCTACCCCCTCTTTTCTTTAACACACGAACCACCTGAGTTCAGAACACACACTTTACTCAAAACTCTCTCTTTTCTCTTTTACTACTTGTGCTATTGCTTTGTCTAGCCGGCTGAAAGCCAAGGCTAGGCTGTGAAAATTTGCTTACTTTTTCTTTCTGCACTTTGCTTCTCACTGGTATGTCCTAGTTAATTTTCAAGCATCAACAACAACATGTTTTTGCAATTGTTCCCATTTCTCTCATGTTTGTCTACTTCTGCTTATGTTTCTGCAATCAAGTTACATTACTAGCATGCGGTAATGTGTTCCCTTCCACTTTTAAGTTAATGCTCTCCTATGTGTATGAATCCCAAACCCCACATTCCCTCTTTGTATTTGTATTCTCTCGCTGGTTTGTGAGCATGCCAGCATCATCTATTGTTGTGCATGTCCAAACCTGACCCCTCTTAGGGTCATATGCTTCGTGCAATATATTCCCAAAACCCCTGACCCCTTTGTGTAACTACTAACTCTGTGTAGTTTGAGTTTCATTACTACTGTTTTTAAATCACTCTTATCACTTACTATTTCACAATCCAGTTTTTTAAATAAATCTCTATGTTCTGCACTCTCACTATACTCTTAGAACCTAGGTTCTGTCTCTCTTATGTGAGCCTTGCCTTGGGACCCTTGAGCTCCCTCTAAACTTGGACACATAAGGGCTGACCCTTCCACACTGCACTCATTTCTATCTGGTTATGCAAACCTGGGTGTAAGCACTGCCCGGGGTCCCTTGAGACCCTTAGGGAACTTTGACAACACCTAGGTCTGAGAAAGGCCTTGAAACAAGTGGCATTTGAGGTGGTTTATTCCATAACTCAGAGAGGAAGTCAGAATCAGGCTTCCTATGGTTGTAACTTCTTATTTTACACTTTTCTGATGTAATTCAGTATTTAGTCTGTAATAATTTGTAATAAATATTGGGGTTGACTAGTGAAAAAGAACGGGGTAATTATGTATATTTTAGCTATTAAGAGGGTAGATAACATGCCTATATGATCTGATTAATAAAATTCTGCATGTTTTACTCCCACACTTAGATATCCTGCCTATAGGATCTGCTTAATAAAATTCTGCATGTTTTACTTCCACGCTTAGATATCCTGCCTATAGGATCTGTTTAACAAATTTCTGCATGCTTTACTTACACACTTAGATATCATGCCTATAGGATCTAATGGTTATAATCAGACATCATATCTGCAAGGTTAAAAATCAGTTTCGAAATTAGATGTCATGCCTATAAGGTTAATATCAATATTTTATAGAAATCATGCCTATAGGAATTTCACTGTGATCAAATAAATCCTACCAACTCCACTTCGTTAGATACCATGTCTGTAGAGATTAAAATCAGCATGCCTATAGGATCTAAAACCAATTTAGCTAAAAATCAGTTTGACTCGTACTATTCTGAATTGGTTCTGAATGGGACTGGTAAATAGCATGCAATAGAGGTCGAGACCAATTCGTGTTTTAATACCTTAATGGGGTGGAAAGGGTAGATATGAATATGACGACCGGTGCGCTAATATCACTTTTAGCCTCTCTTTGAGGAGTGATTATCGGGTATTACATTGATGTGATCCATATTACAAATAAACCTAGAACCCCTTTTATATTCGTCAGCATGCTTAGTTATAACTCTTTCAAAACTTTGCTTTATTTTATCATTTCCAAACACTTGTGTATTTGAAATCCCCTCTTATTTGAGCCTTGTTTGTTTACTTGTTAATTGCACAAATTCACAAAGAACTATCTGGCCGGGAACCACGCTAGTAGATCTTGAGGGGTGCCTAATACCTTCCCCTTGGGATAATTTCAAGCCCTTATCCTATCTCTGGTTATCAAATGTAGTTGTAGTTGAACCCTATAGGTGCCCTAACATACCTTAAAATCATTAGGTGGCGACTCTTCAAATTGCAAAACCCCTTTCCCAAAAGGAAACAGTTATCCCAACCGAATGTCATAAACCCGATTTCTCGAGAAAAAGGGGGCACGACAGCATCCTGGTCTTCCACCAGCCATAGTATTGACCATTGAATCTAGGAGGTCTATAGGTTGATTGTCCTTCTTCAAAGCTTGGTAGAGCAGCCATTGAAGATCCTTCCTAGGTGTTAGCCTGATAGGAGAAACCTGCTCTGATACCAATTGTTAGTTTATATGAGTCCACCAAACTATAGAGTACCCGGTCCTCTATGAGATAATACGTAGAAAGTAGTAAAGACTGAATGTAAAGAAGGCCAGAGATTTTCTACGTGAAAAAATCCCACACAAGGGGATCAAAAAATCACGACCTACACTTGTAGGCTTTAAACTCAACTAACTTGTAATCTACATATTACAAGCCACTTTGCAAACACCCTATTGCAAATAATTCAAACTAACTTGTGATGCACTACCACAAGCTACTCTATAACTCTCCTAGTTACAAAGGATTTAACTTATGACTATTGTCACACCTCCTTTTTCACCTGCGCCCGCAGGGGCGTAGGAGAGAGTTTTTCCAATTAAAGGACAATCGAAACGGGATTTATTATTTAATTCAGAGTCACCACTTAGGAGATTTATGGTGTCCCAAGTCACCGGTTTAATCCCGAATCGAGGAAAAAATTGACTCTGTATTACAGTCCGCGAACCAGAAATCCGGATAAGGAATTTTGTTAACCCGGGAGAAGGTGTTAGGCATTCCCGAGTTCCGTGGTTCTAGCACGGTCGCTCAACTGTCATATTCGGCTTATTTATCTGATTTTAATACATGTTGAACCTATGTGCAAATTTTAACTTTTTACCGCTTTTATTATTATTATTTTTTAACGAGGATTGCAACGTCGTGGAAACACATCTTGAACCACGTCACATCAATGCACCCGTGGTTATTGACACATTTTGACTCCGTTGAGATTTGGATTTAGGTCACATAAATGTGCACCCGAGTTTAAGAAAGTAAATTATTAAAGGCGCTCCTAAAGCGACTAGCGTATCATTATTTTGGGTAAGGCCGTGAAATTTTGCTAAACGGCCCATCCCGAAATCTAAGTAATTTTACCAACCCATATAGAGGGCCCCGTAGCTTGTGTACTTTTGTTTGTCGAGGCTCGTCTCATTCACTATTTTTTTTAAAAGAATTTGCAACGTCGTGAAAATGCATCTCGAACCACGTCACAATCAATGTACCCGTGATTAGCGACACATTTCGACTCCGTTGGGATTTGGATTTGGGTCACATAAATATGCACCCGGGTTTAAGAAGGTAATGTTATTTAAAGTACGCGCCTAAAAAGACTAACGCGGGGTTATTTTGGGAAATGGCCATGAAACTCGCTAAACGGCCTGTCCCGAAATCTAAGTATTTTAATATATACAATTATCGAGGGCCCTGCAATCTAGGTGCTTTTTTTGGCGAGGCTCATCTAGTTCATTAATTAAAGGGCAATCCTAAAGTGACTATATTTTTTCTATTTTTATTTATCTCTAAAAGAAAAAGAAATCCTACTCAATCAACTTAATTCGCAAAGTCCGGTACAATAAGGTTGTTATAACTGGGGTTTATGGGCACATGAATTCAAATCATTCAACGGTTTTGGGCCTTTCTACAGTCCGTGTAAGAAATCAGTACAAACGCCAGCTTGGGCCCAAATGTGAGCCCAATTAAACAACGGCTGAGGGCAGGGCCCCAAGTCAAATCTCCACAGCATCAGTTACATGAATAAAACACGAATATTACTCCTACTCATTCTACTGTTCGTTATTTACATATAAGAAATGGCTTATATCATGCATCAAGTCCAATTTGGTTTAACACTGCCTTTATTAACCTAAATCCGGGCAACCAGTGCCCTTAATTTGAATTACATGTTCCTGCTTCAAAACTAGTGAACCATTATCAATTGTTTTGAGAAATCTGTGATTATTTAACAGTAGAACAACACAATCAGAAATGCTAAAATCATAATTGACGCCTACGGCTGGTGCTATCTAACAATGCTAGTCACATTTACAATCTTCTCTTCTTTTCAATTGCTGCAGTGATATCTAAATTATCAAATGGTGTGCAAGCTAAATACTCAGAACTAATAGAACATAATCTAACAACTATAGCTTCCGATTGGTTTAAACAGTCCATTAAGCTCGCTCCTAACTTCACAGATGCCCACATGTAGTAGTATGAACTATGTTTTTAACAACAAGAGAAACTCATACAACTTAATTTCAGTCCAACTATTATAGACTAACAGGGATCTGTAAGCACGTGATTTTTGCCCTATATGAGAAGTACTCCCAAAAAATTCAAAAATAAAATAATTTTTCTTGGTGTGCAATTTTTGTGATATTTTGTGATTTTTGTGTAACTATTTGTATGTTTGTCTATGCATGTTTATTTATTTGATTAATAAAAAATACAAAATATGTCGCATTTTTGCATGTAGGATTTAATTCTACAATTGTTAGTAATTAAATTTGTTTACAAAAATTAAAAATTACAAAAATAGGCATCTTTTGCATTTTTAGCATTTAATGTCCAAATGAACAATTTTATGCTTAATTATTACTTAATTGTGCGTTAATTGTTATTGGAAGTTAATTTGCGCTTTTATAACTTAATTTAGTTCTTAATAATAATTTAAGTACTTTTATAATTTAGTTTTAGAAAAATAAAAGAAGAAAAAAGAACAAAAATACAAAGAAAAATCAGATTGGGCCACTTCTTCAATTTCAAACCACAGGCCCAAATAATTGCCCAACTTTCCCCATGACCTGGTCCACTACAAAACGGGTCGACCAGGTCCGCTCCATTAACCCAACACCCCTTCTTCATTTTTGTCCAACACAAAACAAAACCAAAAAAAATAAAAATAAAAGGTGAATTATCACTATTAATAGTTTTATTTTTGTTTTTTTATATATATAAAAAATCCGAAAATATTTTATTTTATTTTTATTTTTATTTTTTATTTTAAAAAAAAAATATAATAATTTCGGGAATGATTTAAAAAAAAAAGGGAAGTATTGAATAAAAAAATATAAAAGTAAAAATAGGTGAAATTCTCTTTTTTTTTTAAAAAAAAGTAAAAGAATGTAGAAAATTTTAAAAAATAAAAAGTTTTGTGGAAATTTTAAAAAAATTTAAAAGTAAAAGAAGGTTGGAATTAAAAAATAAATATAAAGGTATCTGAAAATTTAAAAAATTTAAAGTAATTGAAAGTAGTATTTTTGAAAGAAAAAGAAAAGATAGTGGTTTGTTTTTTAAAGAAAAGTTAAATAAAGTGAGATTTTCTTTTAAAAAAATAAAAAGTGGGATTTTAAATAAGATAAAGTAATTAAAGTTAGAATTTTAAAAATAAAAGTAAATAAAGGTGGGATTTCTTTTTCTAAAAAAATAAAAGCAATTTGTAAGTGGGATTTCTTTTAATTAAAAAAATAATAAAATAATAAAAAACAAATCTGAAAATTTCGAAAATTTTGCTATAAATAGAAGAGAAAATTTAGGAAGAAGGGTGGAAAAAAAGAGAGGAAAAACTAGATAGAGAGAAGAAAAAAAGAGGGGGCGGAGTGAGAAGTATACACCCGATATACATTCTGGATACACTGAATATACAGGGGCAGAATTCATTTTGGAGAGTTTTGAAGTTGAAAAAGAATAGTTACTGCTTCATTGCCTCGCTTAAGATCTGAAATAGTCAGAACCTTCCTGCCTTTTACTTCTTCTCTATACTTGGAGTCGTTTATAGTCTCCTGGGTTTTCTGCTATTCCTACTGTACTGGTTTGCGGTGTTGCTGAATCTGCTGTTGCTGTGTTATTACTGCTGCTGACTTCTCCTTCTTTTGTTCTTGTACTGCTGTTTCCAGGTACACATTTGTACAATCTCGGCTTGAAGCAAAAATGAAATATTAATCAGGCTTTGTTCCTGTTGAATTCCTCCTGTTTAGATTTGTGGTTGAATATAATTTTCTTTTCTTTGTATAAAAATGTAGTTGATTGATTAAATTAGTAACGATGTCACATATGTATAACTTCTTCATCTAATAATGTTAGTTTAAATTAATCAAAGAATAGTTAATCTGTTTTGATATTATGGTGTGTCAATCTCACGTTTTAGTATTATTGAATAATAGAATATAGAATGAAAGCAGTTTTTCTTTGTACAAACTCGGTCGCAATTTTCCATTCGCATTAGCCGTAAACTAATAATTAATAAGTTACGTTTTTAGCATGTAATTAATTAAGAGATTTTCTTTTATTTTAGAGACGAACTTAATAGGAAAATATAGTCACTGTAGGTTTATCCTTTTAAATAAAAATGAGACGAGCCTCGACAAACAAAAATGCACAAGCTGCGGGGCCCTCTAAATGTATATATTAAAATACTTAGAATTCGGGACAGGCCGTTTAGCGAATTTTACGGCCTTCCCAAAATAACAATACGCTAGTTGCTTTAGGCGCACCTTTAATAATTTAACCTTCTTAAACACGGGTGCACATTGATGTGACCCAAATCCAAATCTCAATAGAGTCAAAATGTGTCGACGACCACGGGTACATTGATTGTAACGCGGTTCGGGATATATTTTCACAACGTTGCAATTCCTTGTAGAAAATAATAATAACAATTATGAAAGCGGTAAAAAGTTAAAATTTGCACATAAGTTCATATTTGTATAAAATCAGATAATCAAGCCGAATATAACAGTTGAGCGACCGTGCTAGAACCACGGAATTCGGGAATGCCTAACACCTTCTCCCGGGTTAACAGAATTCCTTATCCGGATTTCTGGTACGCAGACTGTAATATGGAGTCATTCTTTTCCTCGATTCGGGATTAAAATTGGTGACTTGGGACACCCTAAAACTCCCAAGTGGCGACTCTGAAATAAACAAACCAATCCCGTTTCGATTGTCCTTTAATTGGAAAAAACTCCCTTGTACCCTCTCGGGTACGGAAAAAGGAGGTGTGACAGCTCTGGCGACTCTGCTAGGGACAAACACCCAGAACCACTGGTTCAGGGTTAGAAATTCGAGCTTAGATAAATTGTTATATTTGGCTTTATCTGATTTTTACATGTGTTTGAGCCTAATGTGCTAAATGATGCTTTTACCGCTTTGATATTATGTGAACTGTATATAAATTGTGCCGAAACCCATCTTCTCTCTGAGTCTTCTGAATCATGAAGAAGGGTGTACTTCGTACGACTTCTTTTCTGTATAGTGTCAAGTCCCAATTTAGAACGAGGTTTGGATAAGTCGCAAAGCCGGTGAAGCTTCTGTATTCCCGGACTGCCGCCTCCTCCTCGGCTCGAGCTGTCCGCTCGGGTAAGCCAAGGTCTAGAACAAACACCCAGGTTCTGAACCTAGTATAACAAAGCCACATGCCGGATCCCTAGTAGGAACGTTTGTTTGCATCACGTGCATTTGACTTTGGAGGCCCAACACAGGGGTTGAGTCTGTCTAGGACAGGTGTACCAAAAATGAAAATGCTCATCCTGATGCATCTTACTTGCTACTACTTGCGCATTTATTTGATTCGGACTTGTGTGCTGACTGACTTGTGAATATCAGGAATAATATTTTGAAATTGAAAAAAAAACGAAATAGCGGTTAGGAAATTGATTGTTTATTTTTGAAAAGAAAACAAATGTCCAAATACTGTCAAAACTCTGCCGAAATTTTAAGAAAATGAAAAAAAATGTCTTATTAGTTTGTTTTATTAAAAGCTAAGAAAAGAAAAAAAAAGTCGTTGTTCTGTTTTTTTTTTCAAAAATAAAAAATAGAAAAAATATATAGTTTGTCTTGCCATGAAAATGAAAATAAAAAAGAGTCTTATTTTTAAAATGGTTTTTTTTTTATTATTTATTTGCTTATGAAAATGCAAAAAATAAAAAATAAATATAAAAAAAAGTCTTTCATTATTTGTCGCAAATATATATATATGTATATATATAAATCCGAAAAGTTTTTTTATTTCCAAAAGATATATATATCTTTATTTGTTGCAAAGAGTATTTGTCTTGCCAAGAAAATTCAAAATAAAATTCCAAAAAGATATGTCTTGCAAAAAATAATATAAATATCTTTATTTTCCATTGTTGATAAAACAAAAATAATAAAAATGTTTTCTTTTAAGAAAAAAAAATCCGAAAATATTTTGATTCTTCTTTCAAAATTGAAAAGAAAATTCAACAAATATTTTTTAGAAGCTTTTCTTTTATCAAAAGTAAAATTCCAAAAATATTTTTTTTTCTTTAGTTTAGAATAAAAACAAATGCAAATTCGAAAAAAAAAACTTCCTTTTACTTTTGAAATTCTCAAAGTTCAAATCAAAAGAAAAAGAATTTTTACAAGTTTTTCTTTCAAAAAGAAATCAATCAAAATATATATATATATATACTTCCTTTGAGCAGTTCTTTCACAGTTCCAATAAAAAAAATATTAGTTCATTTACTTATTCACGAGGCCCGAACAACGCGGGTTTGATTCTCACCGGATGTGAGATACGTAGGCAACCCTCATCGGGTCCAACCCCCATTTTTGCTAAAATAACCAAAAACAAATAAATAATAATAAAAATAATATGTCATAAAGAAGTCAGGTGATGTTGTTTTGTCATAAATAGCCGAATGTTCCCGAAAGGGACGCCGGAAGGCTGACTTTGCATAAACAGCCACCTTTGGGTCATTTTAGAATTTTGATCCAGTTGACCCACTCAGCCTTAAAAATCTTCGTCCCCGAGATGTTGAAAGGCCGTGTTTGCAATATTGAGTTTGCTAATTTGAAAACGATAAAAAGAGTCATGAATAAGTCAGGTGATGTTGTTTTGTCATAAATAGCCGAATGTTCCCGAAAGGGACGCCGGAAGGCTGACTTTGCATAAACAGCCACCTTTGGGTCATTTTAGGATTTTGATCCAGTTGACCCACTCAGCCTTAAAAATCTTCGTCCCCGAGACGTTGAAAGGTCGTGCTTGCAATATTGAGTTTTCTAATTTGAAAATCGATAAAAAGAGTCATAAATAAGTCAGGTGATGTTGTTTTGTCATAAATAGCCGAATGTTCCCTAAAGGGACGCCGAAAGGCTGACTTTGCATAAACAGCCACCTTTTGGGTCATGTTTAGGATTTTTTGTCCAGTGGACCCACACAGCCTTAGAAATCTTCGTCCCCGAGGCGCTGAAGGGCCGTGTTTGCAACACCAGTTTTTTTCGTAATTTTGAAAAGAAAAAAAACAAAGAGTCAGCGGTCAGGTGAATACCGTTTGAATTTTGTCATAATAAGCCGAGCCAGCTTCGGCCGCGTCTTAAACCGTTCTCGCCGAAATAGCCTTAGAGTATCTTTCAGTTGTCGAAAGGTTATTTTCGTAAAAGAATGGACAAGTTTGTAAAAGTGTCAAAATAATCCTCCCCAGCCTCAAAATTCATGTGAGATTTGGAAGGGGCAACATTTGCAAAAATAGCCGTTTGGTTGCATTTGACAAACGGGGAAAGGAAGCTGGCCGTTTGTTTTTGAGTTTGTAAATCTTTTGATTAGAATATGTGGGTTGTTTGATTTTCGAGTTTGTAGGTCATCTTCAAACCTTTGAAACTCAGTTTGTTTTAATATGAAAATTGAAAAAAAATGTTCATTATTGTTTATCTATTATTGGTCCGAACTACGCAAGGTCTGATTCATGCGGGGGCATGATACGTAGGCAATCTCCATAAGATTCGACCACAACAAAAAAAAGAAAAAAAGAAAAAGAAAGTGAATAAATAAAAAAGGCACAAAGATTAAATAAAAAAGGGTGGAATGAAGGGTTTCACGCGGGAGGATGCACGCGGTAGAAAAAAAACATGTTAGAAATGGTTAACTGCCTAAGAAAATTGCGTTCCCCAACATGCAATTGCAATATCTGTTAAAACTTTAACGCTAACAAGTTTGTTGTTTGTCCAAATCCAAACAGTTAGTTGTTAAAGCGTACTGGCACCATACCATTATCAAACAAGATCAAAAGGGATTATACCAGAAAGCATGACTGGCTCAGAAAATAGTGTTGAGTCGGAAGGGGCGGCACATCAGATGCTGAAGGAGGCAATGGCAAATATAGAAAAAATGAGATTGGAAATGCATGAAATGCAGCTAGCCATGGCTAAGGCGCAAAAGGAGCCCGAACCACTCGTCACTCCTACTTCCCCACCGGGACACACACCGAAATACCCTTTACCCGTCCCTTCAACGAGCTTCCCTGTTGCCCAATACTACCAAGGGGATACTTCCTATAATCCCCAAGCTCCACCACCCAAACAAAACCCTCCTCCGCCAATCGTCCCCGTCGTCGGGGCACCTCCGCCAGCCACGTTGCAAAGATCATCCAACGAGCCATTGTTTCAGGCTCACGATACGCAATACTATCCCCCTGAGCCCACATTCCATGCCCCCGAACCACATGCCTACAATCCACACTTGGAGGTACCGGCAGAGATTGAAAAGCCGGTTAAAGTCCCAGAACAAGAGGAGGTATTGAGGAAGTTCAAAAGCCTGGAGCAGTCCTTCAGGAACCTGCACGGATTGGGCAACCAGGTCAGTGTGGCCTACAAAGATCTATGCCCTTTCCCGGACGTCCAACTCCCGGCTGGGTTCAAGATGCCTAAGTTTGATTTATATGAAGGGCACGGTGACCCCATGGCACATTTGCGGGGTTTCTGTAGCAAAATGAGAGGGGCAGGCAGTAAAGATGAACTGTTGATAGCCTATTTTGGCCAAAGTCTGAGCGGATCGGCACTCGAATGGTATACCAGGCAGGATTCCAGCAGATGGTACACTTGGGATGATCTGGCGCAGGCTTTCGCAGGTCATTTCCAATACAATCTCGAGATAGTCCCTGACCGTCTCACATTGTTGAGGACCGGGAAGAAGCCCGGGGAAAGTTTTCGCGAGTTCGGGTTCCGCTGGAGAGAGCAAGCAGCCAGAGTTGATCCTCCCATGAGAGAGGGAGAAATGGTGGACTACTTCTTGCAGACACTGGATCCAACTTACTTTGGTCACTTGGTGACGACGGTTGGGAAATCCTTCAATGAAGTAGTAAAGATAGGGGTCATGATAGAGGAGGGTCTGAGGTCTGACAAAATCCTGAATTACTCAGCACTCAAGGCAACAACCCAGGCTATTCAGAGCGGCACGGGAGGTGCGCTGGGAAGAAAGAAGAAAGAAGAAATTGCCACGATTGAGGCAAGCAGTTGGTCCAGGTCTGGTAAACCATACTACAACCAACCCAGACCCCACAGGCCAAACTACCCATACAGCCCACCACAATACTACTATCCACCTCAAGAACCACACTTCTCCGTGCACCAAGCCCAAACATACACTCAGCCTCTGGTTCGCCCGCAATGGCGCGCGCCGGCTCCCCATAACACACATACACCATCGCAAAACACCTATCCACCGCCAAGAGCTTACAGGAACCCTCAAGTGCAGGTTTCCGGGGAAATCAGGCTTTCAGAAATGAAAGAATACAAAGAACATTCACTGAGTTGGGAGAAACCTATACTGCCGTGTTCCACAAATTAAGGCAGTTAGGCTTGTTGAGTCCTGTTGAGCCCAGATTGCCAAATCCCCTTCCCAAAAATATGGACCACTCGGTAAGCTGTGAGTATTGTTCGGGGGCTCCCGGACATGATACCGAGAAGTGTTGGAAGTTGAAACATGCAGTACAAAATCTTATTGACACCAACAAGATTGAGGTTCAGACACCAGAGGCGCCCAACATCAATCAGAACCCGTTGCCGGCACACCTTGAAACCCACATGATTGAGCTAGTGCACGAAGGAGGGGAGCTAAAGAAACCCTCACAAACAGTGATGATGATCCGTGTCGGTTCAAAAGAAATGTTAACCAGTGGAAAAGCGGTGGTATAGTTGGAAAAGGTGGATGGACAAGCCAGTTATGGTGTTGGAAAAGGGTCCAACGAGGCAGATGTGCAGTTTGTGGGGTTGAAAGCAAAAATCAACAATTGAACGGCTACTCCTCTTCCTATACGAAGGGAGTCTTGGTAGTGGGCTCTGATTTTCTTTTTTGTTGTCTGGATTATTCCAGGGTTGTAATCCAGATTTTTCTTGTGCTCGCCAAAGTGTGAAACCTTGCTATCCCGTATTTTAATAAAGTGAAAGTTTTTTTTTCTCATTCCTTATTTTGTTTTAATTTTTCTTCTTATTTTTCTCTTCTGAACAGTTCTCTTTATACTGGTTCTAATGACATGGCATGCACGACGGATCTTCAACCTAGTCTAAAAAATCAATTTGATTTCGAACTTATAGTACAAGATTGTGATGATAAGTCGGAATACGATAAGGATGAAGCCTTCGAAGAAATTAACAGAGAGTTGAGCCAATTTGAAAAAAGAGCCCAACTGACACGGAAGCTGTCAATCTAGGGGATGCGGATGACATCAGGGAAGCTAAGATAAGCGTCCATATGGAACCAAACATCAGGGAAGAACTAATCAAAGCACTTACTGAATTCAAAACATTTTGCATGGTCATACGACGACATGCCGGGTTAAAGCACCAATTTAGTGGTTCAAAAATTGCCCACTGACCCAGCATTTCACCCCGTCAAGCAAAATTGAGGAAGTCCAAAACCGACGTAAGTGTGAAGATTAAGGAAGAAGTAACCAAACAGCTGAACGCTAAGGTTATTCGGGTCGCTCGATATCCTGATTGGTTGGCTAATGTGGTGCCAGTGTAAAAAAAGGAGATGGAAAATCCGGGTGTGTGTTGATTATTGCAATCTAAACAGAGCAAGCCCAATGACGCTTTGTGATCAACAAATATCTAAGGGAAATGCGTCGACATGGCTATCAATTCTGACGCAGTTAAGAGATATTATGTATGATTGTAATTGTTGTTTGTTTGTATTTAGCATTTATCAGAGAATGAAATGACGGAGGCAATTCTTTCTTCTATCCAAACACTTTAACCTTTGCTTCCCCTTTTGAGCCTTATTTATTCTTTCATACCCCTTTTTTGGAATCAGTAATGAAAATGAAAGAAAAAAAAAAGTAATGATAATAAGAACAAAAGAAAAGTCACAAAAAAAACAAAGGAATTGGGAACTACGTTTGACCTGATTCCTCGAAGAGGATACGTAGGCGCCTCACGCTCGGTCATAGTGTGCATAAGATAACATAGTGTGACAAAATAAAAATCCCCAAGCAAGAAAAACTGGGGCAGAAGTTGGCGCTTGTAATTTTGGCAAGAAAGTTTGATTCCTAGAGTTGTACTATCTTACCCCTAAAAATTATTTTTGAACTTTGGATACCCTTTCTTCTTTCAGCCATACACAAAAACCCCTATTGATGTCCAAAAAAGACCTCCCGATCAGTAACTGAGAAGTGCTAAGTCAATGCAAATGGAAGTCGGGAATCCCCCAACAGAGAGAGTCATATCGGCAGCACTCCAATCCCCAGCTGAAAAATAAAATAAAATGAGAGAGTCTTATCGGTGAAAACCTTCACAGGCACCATAAGGCGACGGGAGTTGAGAGAAATGAGAGAGTCTTATTAGTGAAAACCCCTCGAAGGGCACTATGAGGCGACAAGACAAGATTGGCGGGAAGGATCCACATTTGGCAAAGAGTTGAGTGTCTGTTTATCCCCAGCAACATAAGGCCGTCTGAAGGGTTGATTGTTACAAATAGACTGGGTTGATTAATCCGGAATGCGTGACATGATCGTTGGGATCAGTTATATCATTCAGATAAGTTCTTTTCTTTCCTTTTCCCCAATATTTTGTTCAGAAAGACTTCTTCTTTTTCTATTTTTGAAATTCTTCACTTTTTCATTTCTTGGTTTAAAGATTTTACCTCCCCAACAGTTTGTTTTTGAAAAGGATTTTCAGAGTTTACTACCAGTTGCCAAAATGATGCAAAGCAAAAGGCGAATACAATAGGCCAAAGATAAGGCGATAAAGTGAAAAGAAGTTGGTCGCAAACACAGAGTGGGGAAGGAAGAAAAGGAAAATTCATCCCCAGCAAGTTTTGATAGCGTAATGAAGCACAGAGCGGGGAAGAGGGAAAGGGAAAAACCATCCCCAGCAGGAGTGGCACGACCACTCACCATGTGTTAAAACTAACAAATTTTCTTTGATTTGAAGCAGGAAAAGGAAATCTTGTTAATGGCGAAAAAACATGCCACAAGGAAAAGCACCAACACTGGGGCAGAAAATTTTCTGCCATTTGTCGAAAATTTTCTCGAAGGAACGAGGAAATCAATTCAAGTTTTAAGAGATAGCAAGACAACACGATTCTAAGAAAGACAGTCGGAGGTAAGACAATTCCAAGTTTTTGAAGATGGGTTCATCCGCCCTCGAATAGGATATTCTGGGTTCATCCGCCCTCGAATAGGATATTCTGGGTTCATCCGCCCTCGAATAGGATATTTTGGGTTCATCCGCCCTCGAATAGGATATTTTGGGTTCATCCGCCCTCGAATAGGATATTTTGGGTTCATCCGCCCTCGAATAGGATATTTTGGGTTCATCCGCCCTCGATAGGGTATTTTGGATTCATCCGCCCTCGAATAGGGTATTTTGGGTTCATCCGCCCTCGAATAGGGTATTTTGGGTTCATCCGCCCTTGAATAGGGTATTTTGGGTTCATCCGCCCTCGACTAGGATATTTTGGGTTCATCCGCCCTCGACTAGGATATTTGGGTTCATCCACCCTCGACTAGGATATTTTGGGTTCATCCGCCCTCGACTAGGATATTTTGGGTTCATCCGCCCTCGACTAGGATATTTTGGGTTCATCCGCCCTCGACTAGGATATTTTGGGTTCATCCGCCCTCGACTAGGATATTTTGGGTTCATCCGCCCTCGACTAGGATATTTTGGGTTCATCCGCCCTCGACTAGGATATTTTGGGTTCATCCGCCCTCGACTAGGATATTTTGGGTTCATCCGCCCTCGAATAGGATATTTTGGGTTCATCCGCCCTCGAATAGGATATTTTGGGTTCATCCGCCCTCGAATAGGATTTTATTTTCTAAATTGTTGTTGAAGCCAGGCGCCCACCTGTATAACGAGAGGAATACTTTTTGTCTGTCCATTTCATATTTTAGGCGCCCACCTGTATAACAAGGGAATACATTCCATGCCTTTACCAATAGGAGACGCATTTCCTCCTAAGTTCATTTTACCCATAGGAGATGCATTTCCTCCTAAGTTTACTTTTACCCATAGGAGACACATTTCCTCCTAAGTTTAGTTTTACCCATAGGAGATGCATTTCCTCCTAAGTTTACTTTTACCCATAGGAGACGCATTTCCTCCTAAGTTTAGTTTTACCCATAGGAGATGCATTTCCTCCTAAGTTTAGTTTTACCCATAGGAGACACATTTCCTCCTAAAGTTTAGTTTTACCCACAGGAGATGCATTTCCTCCTAAAGTTTATTTTATCCATAGGAGAGATATTTCCTCCTAAGTTTAGTTTTACCCATAGGAGAGGCATTTCCTCCTAAGTTAGTATTGAAGTTGGGAGCCCGCCCATATAACAGAGGCATACATTTCTGTCCTTTCATTCTGTTCTAGGTCGCCCACCAGTAAAATGCGGGAATACTTTCTGTTCTAGGTCGCCCACCAGTAAAATGCGGGAATACATTCTGTTCTAGGTCGCCCACCAGTAAAATGCGGGAATACATTCATGTTCTAGGTCGCCCACCAGTATAATGCGGGAATACATTCAGTCTTTTTCATTACAAGCGTTGAAGTTGGGAGCCCGCCCATATAATAGAGGCATACATTTCAAGATCAAGTCAGAAAACAATAAAATAGAGGGTTACAACAAGAATCCCCAGCAGGAAACAATAAAAATCCCCAGCACCGGGAAACAGAAGGTTGCAACAAGATGTCCCAGCACAAATTCAGGCGCATGAGTCAAAAGGAAGAAAGGACGCGTCTTGAAAGAAGCAGCTGGTGAACATTAAATCATGCCCAGCATAACAAGTCTGATGAAGAAAGTCGTACCCACCAGAGGAACCGCCGAAAAGCTTGATGAAGAAAGCCATGTCCCCAGCGGACCGAGCAAAATGATGAAAACTGGTATTCAGAAAAGCAAAGGGCCAGTATCATTCCAAAATTCAAGGAAGAAAAGCACCGAAGGAAACACAAGCCGACAAGAAAGCAAGGCAACAAGAACAAATTTTAGTCTAGCCTAGCTTCTTGTTTTCTTTTAAGCACGGTGTAACAAGAAGATCGGTAAGCAGTGATAACAGCATGCAACAGCAGTAACATCGCAGTCCCACGGTAGTCCCAGCTACCAAAAACTTCCCGAACTACATTGACCTGATTCTTGTTTAGCCCAGGATATGTAGGAAACCTTTGAAGCAAAGGTTCGGTCAAATCTTTTTCAAAAAAAAAAATGCTTCACACGGAGTACTCGGATGGGCAAAAATCGCTCGCTTTATCTTTGCACGAAAACTCTTCGTGTCTCCGGGCAAAGAGGGGCAGCTGTAAGCACGTGATTTTTGCCCTATATGAGAATTACTCCCAAAAAATTCAAAAATAAAATAATTTTTCTTGGTGTGCAATTTTTGTGATATTTTGTGATATTTTGTGTAACTATTTGTATGTTTGTCTATGCATGTTTATTTGTTAAATTAATAAAAAATACAAAATATGTCGCATTTTTGCATGTAGGATTTAATTCTACAATTATTAGTAATTAAATTTGTTTACAAAAATTAAAAATTACAAAAATAGGCATATTTTGCATTTTTAGCATTTAATGTCCAAATGAACAATTTTATGCTTAATTATTACTTAATTGTGCGTTAATTGTTATTGGAAGTTAATTTGCGCTTTTATAACTTAATTTAGTTCTTAATAATAATTTAAGTACTTTTATAATTTAGTTTTAGAAAAATAAAAGAAGAAAAGAGAACAAAAATACAAAGAAAAATCGGATTGGGCCACTTCTTCAATTTCAAACCACAGGCCCAAATAATTGCCCAACTTTCCCCATGACCCGGTCCACTTCAAACCGGGTCGACCCGGTCCGCTCCATTAACCCAACACCCCTTCTTCATTTTTGTCCAACACAAAACAAAACCAAAAAAATAAAAAATAAAAGGTGAATTATCACTATTAATAGTTTTATTTTTTGTTTTTTATATATATATAAAAAATCCGAAAATATTTTATTTTATTTTTATTTTTATTTTTTATTTTAAAAAAAAATATAATAATTTCGGAAATGATTTAAAAAAAAAGGGAAGTATTGAATAAAAAAAAATATAAAAGTAAAAATAGGTGAAATTCTCTTTTTTTTTTTAAAAAAAAAAAAAAGTAAAAGAATGTAGAAAATTTTAAAAAATAAAAAGTTTTGTGGAAATTTTTAAAAAATTTAAAAGTAAAAGAAGGTTGGAATTAAAAAATAAATATAAAGGTATCTGAAAATTTAAAAAATTTAAAGTAATTGAAAGTAGCATTTTTGAAAGAAAAAGAAAAGATAGTGGTTTGTTTTTTAAAGAAAAGTTAAATAAAGTGAGATTCTCTTTTAAAAAAATAAAAAGTGGGATTTTAAATAAGATAAAGTAATTAAAGTTAGAATTTTAAAAATAAAAGTAAATAAAGGTGGGATTTCTTTTTCTAAAAAAATAAAAGCAATTTGTAAGTGAGATTTCTTTTAATTAAAAAAATAATAAAATAATAAAAAACAAATCTGAAAATTTCGAAAATTTTGCTATAAATAGAAGAGAAAATTTAGGAAGAAGGGAGGGGAAAAAAAGAGGAAAAACTAGATAGAGAGAAGAAAAAAAGAGGGGGCGGAGTGAGAAGTATACACCCGATATACATTCTGGATACACTGAATATACAGGGGCAGAATTCATTTTGGAGAGTTTTGAAGTTGAAAAAGAATAGTTACTGCTTCATTGCCTCGCTTAAGATCTGAAATAGTCAGAACCTTCCTGCCTTTTACTTCTTCTCTATACTTGGAGTCGTTTATAGTCTCCTGGGTTTTCTGCTATTCCTACTGTACTGGTTTGCGGTGTTGCTGAATCTGCTGTTGCTGTGTTATTACTGCTGCTGACTTCTCCTTCTTTTGTTCTTGTACTGCTGTTTCCAGGTACACATTTGTACAATCTCGGCTTGAAGCAAAAATGAAATATTAATCAGGCTTTGTTCCTGTTGAATTCCTCCTGTTTAGATTTGTGGTTGAATATAATTTTCTTTTCTTTGTATAAAAATGTAGTTGATTGATTAAATTAGTAACGATGTCACATATGTATAACTTCTTCATCTAATAATGTTAGTTTAAATTAATCAAAGAATAGTTAATCTGTTTTGATATTATGGTGTGTCAATCTCACGTTTTAGTATTATTGAATAATAGAATATAGAATGAAAGCAGTTTTTCTTTGTACAAACTCGGTCGCAATTTTCCATTCGCATTAGCCGTAAACTAATAATTAATAAGTTACGTTTTTAGCATGTAATTAATTAAGAGATTTTCTTTTATTTTAGAGACGAACTTAATAGGAAAATATAGTCACTGTAGGTTTATCCTTTTAAATAAAAATGAGACGAGCCTCGACAAACAAAAATGCACAAGCTGCGGGGCCCTCTAAATGTATATATTAAAATACTTAGAATTCGGGACAGGCCGTTTAGCGAATTTTACGGCCTTCCCAAAATAACAATACGCTAGTTGCTTTAGGCGCACCTTTAATAATTTAACCTTCTTAAACACGGGTGCACATTGATGTGACCCAAATCCAAATCTCAATAGAGTCAAAATGTGTCGACGACCACGGGTACATTGATTGTAACGCGGTTCGGGATATATTTTCACAACGTTGCAATTCCTTGTAGAAAATAATAATAACAATTATGAAAGCGGTAAAAAGTTAAAATTTGCACATAAGTTCATATTTGTATAAAATCAGATAATCAAGCCGAATATAACAGTTGAGTGACCGTGCTAGAACCACGGAATTCGGGAATGCCTAACACCTTCTCCCGGGTTAACAGAATTCCTTATCCGGATTTCTGGTACGCAGACTGTAATATGGAGTCATTCTTTTCCTCGATTCGGGATTAAAATTGGTGACTTGGGACACCCTAAAACTCCCAAGTGGCAACTCTAAAATAAACAAACTAATCCCGTTTCGATTGTCCTTTAATTGGAAAAAACTCCCTTGTACCCTCTCGGGTACGGAAAAAGGAGGTGTGACAGGATCTATATCATCAGTGAGTGTAGAATTTAAACACACAACTCAAAGAGAGGTTAAATCAGAAACAAGCTTCACTTCTTCATATAGCATTATTTCTGCACATTTTCAGCCTACAGTCATTCGAACGATGCAATAGTGTACCTGGCATTTGAAAATATAAGAAGAGGAAGATGAGAATCAGCAGAGCAGTAACAACACAACAACAACAAACAACAACAGATAACCAACAACTTGAAAGTGATCCAATGTGGTACCAGAAGGACCAAAATACAACCCAGGAATGAAATAGAAAAGAGATTGACCCACAACACTTCCAGTAGCAAAACACACCAGGAATAAATCAGGAAAACCAGTTAAAACTCCAGCAATACCAATAGCAACACAAATACCCAAAGTAAGCCTAACAGAACTTGAGTTTAAACCAGAAAGTAGACCAATAGACTTCTAGAGTAGATTCAGCAGGCAACAGAGAGCATGAATCAGTGTTTAACACTCCAAATTCAACTAAGAACCAATGGAACAGTAACTTTCAATCATTTCCTATTTTTCTTCTTTTTTTTCAAACTCTTAGACTTAGTTTCAAAACTGAATCCTTCAAGAACTCCTAAACCTCTCATAATCCTCTTCACTCATCCCCCCCCCCTCAAGGACTGATTTATAGCTCTTTTAATAGGCATCCATTAGTGCTCAACCCACTAACATCTTATATTTTCAACTCTTTAATTACCCCCATTACCCTAGTGCTTTTACTTTAATCATTAATGCCTATTTCAGTCCCTAAAATCAGCAAGTGTATTCCTCACTATTATATGTTCCTTGCCATTATCTAATTCAATTGGTATGTGCATACTATATTTAAATCAATTCCCCTTGACTCATGTTACTTCTGACTTAATCCAAACCATCATTCCCCTTTTCCATCAGCCAATTTGAATTATTTTAATGGTATATTGGTACCCACTGACAAACCACTAAACCTTTTCAAGTTTTGGATCCTAAATTTCCCCTGATGCCCTGTGATTAATGTCCTACCTTAACCCCTTTTAATCTGTACTACATCTTTCAGCTATAACCAATTTAACTCATCAAGTTCAATCAACAGTTCAAGCTAGAACTCGGATTAGATCAAACAACATAAAAATAAAGACCAATGAATCTGAATAAAACCATATTGAACTACCAAGGTCAAATTTCAGACCATAATTGACACTGATACGCGGGAATGACTAACTACATTCTCAATACTAAATTAAACTTAGACCAAAATGAACGATCACTGCAAACGCACTGAATTGACAAACAAACTGAACTTATATGCAAAAAATGATGGACAACAAGAAAAGGGAACCAAACATCACATAAAATGAAGCAATTCGAACCAATAATAACAGCAAGTACTCATAGTTCTAGATTAACCTTAAACTGAAAACCTAAAGAAGCGACTAATTACACAGACAAACAAACACATAGAAAAAAAGGAAAAGAAGAAGCTAAGAAGAACTCACTATTCTTTTCTCGGATCTCACCAATATGCCCTTTCGAACTTGAGTTCCAGTTAGTATTATACGTCTATTTCATCAGAAATAGGCTTATAATACTAACCAGAACCCGTTTGACCCTGACAGCTTCGAAACAGTCTCGAACTATCGAACCCTAGATCCTTCATTCGACGAGTTTTACTCGGATTCGAGCCAATCTGGTTAGGGATTAGCGACGAGGAGGTCAAGGGGATTATTGGGTGTGATTTTGGGGTTAAGTGGACAAGATAGGGTTTGGGACGGGGGTCTTCGATCGAAGATTCGAGAAGCAGTAGTATGATTCGAGGTTAATGGAGTATGGAATCGTGTTGAGGGTGGTTAGGAGGTTCAGGGGTGTTATTTTCAAGGCCATCAGAGCCGGCGTCGCCGGGTTTACGGTGAAGGGATGGGGTGGCGGCTATTAGGGTTCCTCGTCTCTTTCAGAGACGAGGCTTGGGAGAGAATGAGAGGGGTGGCTTGGTTTGGAGGGGCGGGGTATGGTTTGGGAATATATAGTGGGGTGGGGATTTGATCCAAGTAGTTCAATCAAGTGAGATAAATGGCTTGGATCAATCCCCTTATAAGAAATGGTGTCGTTTGGTTTCGTTGGGGGACTGGGTCAATCCGGGGGCAAATGGGTCGGGTTGTGCGGATTGCCTGGGACCGTTAGATCAAGTTAATTTCAACGGTCCAGATTAAAACACCTGAAACGGCGTCGTTTGGCTAAGGCTGGAGACAGACTGGATTGGGGCGGGTATTGGGCTGATTTAGGGTGACATTGGGCCTGAAACTTTCTTTTAAAAACCAGCCCAGTCTGATTTTAACTCTTCTTCTCTTGTTCCTTCTTTTTCTTTTATTTTCTTTTTGATTTCTAATTACCAAAACTCAAAATTAACTTAAAGAATACTAATTAACCCTTAATAATAATTATCACCCAAAATTAAATACAAAGACAATCACACAATTTGGACATTAAATGCTAAAAAAGGCAAAGTACATATTTTGTGACTTTTCCGTTTTGTAAAACAAACTTGATTGTTTAATTAATTCCTAAATTGCAAAATTAAATCCTAAATGCACATGCAACATATATTTTTGTATATTTTTAATTAAAGTAGAAATAAACATGCACAAACAAAATGCAAGTAAATCACAAACAACACAAAACCATTTTATTTTTGAATCTTTGGGAGTAGTTCTCGTAGGGCAAAAATCACGTGCTCACAGTTTCCCCTCTTTGTCCGGAAACACGAAGAGTTTCCGTGCAAAGATAAAGTGAGCGGATACGAGCGATTTTTGCCTATTCGGCTGCTCCGCGTGAAGCATTTTTGAAAATATTTAACCGAACCTTTGCTTCAAAGGTTTCCTACATATCCCTAGCTAGAAGGGAATCAGGTTAATGTAGTTCGGGAAGTTTTGGTAGCTGGGACTACCATGGGGCTGCATTTTTGTTGTTACTGCTGCTGCATGCTGTTGCGACTGCTTTTCGATCTCCTTATTACACCGTGCTAAAAGAAAAATAAGAAGCTAGACTAAACTAGCGATTACAATATCTTATCTATCTTCAAACTTGCTCTTGTAGTCTTCTTTCTGATTTCTGCTATGGGATTCATGCTGGGGGTGTTTTGTTGTAACCCTCCGCATTACTGACCTCTGATTTGATCTTGAAATGTATTCCTCTGTTCTGCAGGCGGGCTCCTGCCTAGCCTACCTGTAGAATGGAGGTTGTTAAATTTTAAGTTGATGAAGTCAGGAGCCCGTTTGTAGAACGGAGGTTATTATAATTTTAAGTCGAAGAAATCAGGAGCCCGCCTGTAGAACGGAGGTTGTTAAATTTTAAGTTGATGAAGTCAGGAGCCCGCCTGTAGAATGGGGGTTGTTAAATTTCGAAGTTGTTGCAGTCGGGAGCCCGCCCGTAGAACGGAGGTGTTACTTTTAGGTTGTTGCATTTAGGAGCCCGCATGTAGAACAGAGGAATAAATTTCAAGAACCTCCATTCTACAGGCGGGCTCCTGACTTCTTCGACTCAAAATTTAACAACCTCCATTCTACAGGCGGGCTCCTGACCTCAATCTTGAAGTTTATTCCTCTATTCTACAGGCGGGGCCCCTGACTTTGTTTTGAAATGTACTCCTTTGTTCTACAGGCGGGCTCCTGACTCCAACTTGACTTTAAAAGATAATACGGCCTCCATTCTCCAGGCGGGCTCCTGACTTCAACATCAACTTTTAAAATAAATACCTCCATTCTACAGGCGGGCTCCTGACTCTTTCAACTTAAAGATATAACACCTCCATTTTTCAGGCGGGTTCCTAGCCTCAACAATTTCTTAAAAATATAACACCTCTATTCTTCAGGCGGGCCCCTGACTGCATAAACTTCTTAAAAATATGACAACCTCCGTTCTATAGGTGGGATCCTGACTCCTTTAACTTAAAATATAACAACCTACGTTCTATAGGCGGGCTCCTGATTGCATCAACTTCTTAAAAATATAATACCTCCATTCTCCATGCGGGCTCCTGACTTCTGTTATGACTTAGAAAGATAATACCTCCATTCTCCATGCGGGTTCCTGACTTCGACTGCAACTTAAAGATATAATACCTCCGTTCTCCAGGCGATCTCCTGACTGCGATAACTTCTTAAAAATATAATACCTCCATTCTCCAGGCGGACTCCTGACTTTCAATTTTTTTTTAAAAAAAAAAAAAATATAATACCTCCATTCTCCAGGCGGGCTCCTAACTTCAACCTTCTCAAAAAATATAACACCTCCATTCTCCAGGCGGGTTCTTGACTTCAACTTCTTCTTAAAAATATAATACCTCCATTCTCTAGGCGGACTCCTGACTTCGACTACAACTCAAAAATATAACACCTCCATTTTTCAGACGGGCTCCTGACTTCGACTTCTTCTTAAAAACATAACACTTCCATTCTCCAGGCGGGCTCCTAACTTCAACAACTTAAAGATACAACACCTCCATTCTCTAGGCGGGCTCTTGACTTCAGTAAACAACTCAAAGATAATATCTCCATTCTCCAGGCGGGCTCCTGACTTCAACAACTTCTTAAAAAAATGCGTTTTATTGTTGTTTCTCCTTCCTGTCTCCTGGACCATTTTCCTTCTAACTTGAAATTATCTTCTTTCAGGACTGCTTTCCTCAAAACTAGTGTTTCATTCCTCTGAAAACTGCTGGGGATAACACCGGTGTTTTATTCAAAAAATATGTTATTTTCCTCCTTCAAAGACTACTTCCCTTAAAGCTGGTGTCTTCCTTCCTCCGAAATCTACTTCCCTTAAGACTTATGTGATCTTCCTTCCGAAATTGCTTCCTTTAAAACTTGTTTGGCCTTCTCCCGAAAACTGCTGGGGATACCATTTTTCCCCAAACTTGCGTTATCCTGCTTCTTCCCCAAGTGGGTACCGGACTTTCAGAAAATTTCAAAATGAAAGAAAATTTTCTGCCCCAGTTTGACAATCTTTCTTGTATCATGATGTCTTTTCATCATTTATAACATTTCCTGTCCCTGCTTCAAATCAAAGAAAATTTTGTTAGTTTAAAACGTGGTGAATGGTCGTGTCATTCCTGCTGGGGATGGTTTTGTCTTTTCTCCTTTCCCCGCTTTGTGTTCCATTACATCACCAAAGCTCGCTGGGGATGAGATTATTTGTTGGGGATGATATTCCTGCTGGCGATCATATTCCTGCTGGGGATGGTTTTCCCCCTCTTTTTTCCCCGTTCCGTGTTGTCTGACCCTCTTGGAACTTGGTCGATAATCTGCCAAGAATGCTCTTGTTTCTTGATGATTCTTTATTCACCAATTGTTGCTTCCTACTTTTCTCCATACTCTCCCCGAAATTCTAGACCAATCCATCATTTGGTCTTGCAACGAATGTCTTTCTCATTCCATTGCATTATTTTTGGCCCGTCCTATCCACATTGTGTTTTTGCACAATCTTGGCAATTGGTAATAAGCTCTGAAAATCCTTTTCAAAAACAAACTGCTGGGGAGGTAAAGTCTTTAAACCAAGAAATGAAAAAGTGATGATTTCAAAAGATAGAAAAAGAAGAAGTCTTTCTGAACAAATGCTGGGGGAAAGGAAAGAAAAGAACTTATCTGAATGATATAACCGATCCCAACGATCATGTCGTGCATTCCGGATTAATAAACCTAGTCTATTTATATCAATCAATCTTTCGGATGGCCTCATCTTGCTGGGGATAAACAGGCACTCAACTTTTTGCCAAATGCGGATCCTTTCTACCAATTTTGTCTTGTCGCCTCATAGTGCCCTTCGAGGGGTTTTCACTAATAAGACTCTCTCATTTCCCTCAACTCATGTAGCCTTATGGTGCCTGTGAAGGTTTTCACCGATAAGACTCTCTCATTTTATTTCTCTCAACTTCCGTCGCCTTATGGTGCCTGTGGAGGTTTTCACCGATAAGACTCTCTCATTTTATTTTATTTTTTCAGCTGGGGATTGGAGTGTTACCGATATGACTCTCTCTGCTGGGGATTCTTTCGGCTATCAATTCATTTCCAGTTTATGATCCTCTTCTCTGCTGGAGATCAGAGTGTTATTCCTGACTTCCATTTGCAAGCCTTGGCACTTCTCGGAGACTGATCGGGAGGTCTTTTTTGGACATCAATATGGGTTTTTGTGTATGGCTAAAAGAAAAGGAGTATCAAAAGGGTTCAAAATCATTTTGATGGGTAAACATTAGAACTCTTGGAATCGAACTTTCTTCCCAAAATGACGAACACAAACTTGTGCCCCAGTTTTTCTTGCTTGGGGATTTTTATTTTTTGTTACACTATGACCGAGCCGTGAGGCGCCTACGTATCCTTCTTTGAGGAATCAGGTCAAACGTAGTTCCCAATTCCTTTGTTTTTCTTATGACTTTTCTTTTGTCTTTATTATCATTATTTTTCTCTTCTCTTTTTCTTTCATTTTCATTACTGATTCCAAAAGAGGGGTATGAAAGAATAAATAAGGCTCAAAAGAGGAAGCAAAGGTTGAAGTGTTTGGATGGAAGAACAAATTACCTCCGTCATTTCATTCTCCGATAAATGCCAAGTACAAACATACAACAATTACAATTAAAATAAATCATATATAATATCTCTTAACTGCGTCAGAATTGATAGTCATGTCGACGCATTTCCCTTCGATATCTGTTAAACATAAAGCGTCATTGGACAACACTCTGGTTACAATGAATGGCACTTGCCAATTCGGGGCGAACTTGCCCTTTGCCTCAGCCTGATGTGGGAGGATGTGTTTCAGCACTTGCTGGCCCACTTCAAACTTCTGGGGACGCACCTTTTTGTTGTATGCTCTTGCCATTCTCTTTTGATATAACTGGCCATGACACACAGCTGTCAATCTCTTTTCACCAATCAGGTTCAACTGCTCCAAACGGGCTTTGATCCACTCGTCATCATCAATCTCAGCCTCAGCAACAATCCGAAAGGATGGAATTTCAACTTCTGTCGGTATCACTGCTTCAGTTCCGTATACCAACAAATAAGGAGTTGCACCTACTGAAGTACGAACAGTAGTGCGATAACCCAACAATGCAAATGGTAATTTCTCATGCCATTGTCTGGATCCTTCTATCATCTTCCTCAGTATCTTCTTTATGTTCTTGTTAGCCGCCTCGACCGCTCCATTCACCTTGGGACGATATGGTGTGGAATTACGGTGTGTAATCTTGAATTGTTGACACACTTCTTTCATCAAACCGCTGTTAAGATTAGCACTATTGTCCGTGATGATCCCTTTTGGGATCCCAAATCTACAGATGATATGGGAATGTACAAAATCTACCACTGCCTTCTTGGTTACCGACTTGAAAGTTTTAGCTTCAACCCACTTAGTGAAATAATCGATGGTCACCAGAATGAACCTATGACCATTGGTAGCTGTCGGCTCAATAGGTCCAATGACATCCATGCCCCAGGCAACAAATGGCCATGGTGCTGACATTGTATGCAATTCTGTCAGCGAAGAATGAATCAGATCTCCGTGTATCTGACACTGATGGCATTTCCGCACAAAACTGATACAATCGTGCTCCATAGTGAGCCAATAGTACCCTGCTCGAAGAATCTTCTTTGCCAATACATATCCGCTCATATGTGGCCCACAAACTCCAGCATGTACCTCTGTCATAACTGTTGTGGCTTGACTAGCATCTATACATCTCAGCAATCCCAAATCTGGTGTTCTTTTGTACAACACTCCTCCACTGAGGAAAAATCCATTTGCCAGTCGCCGAATGGCTCTCTTTTGATCTCCGGTGGCCTGCTCCGGGTATATCCCCATCCTGAGGTATTCCTTGACATCATAGAAACCATGGCTCTCCATCCATTTCTTCCTCTATCATGTTGCAATAAGCATGCTAATCACGAACCTGGATATGCAATGGGTCAACATGAATTTTATCTGGGTGGTGCAACATTGATGCTAAGGTGGCAAAGCATCGACAATCTCATTATGAACTCTTGGGATGTGTCTGAACTCCACTGATCGAAATCGCTTGCTCAGATCGTGAAAACATTATCGATATGGTATGAGCTTCAAATCCCTTGTTTCCTATTCACCATGAATCTGATGCACCAGGAGGTCCGAGTCTCCCAAGACCAAGACGTCCTGGACATCCATGTCTGTAGCTAACTGTAGACCCAAAATGCATGCCTCATACTCAGCCATGTTGTTGGTACAATAGAAACGCAGTTGTGCCGTAACTGGATAATGATGTCCTATTTCAGAAATAAGTACCGCTCATATTCCAACTCCCTTCGCATTTACGGCTCCATCAAAGAAGAGCTTCCAACCTGGTTCCTCAGATAATTCCAATTCATCTACATGCATCACTTCTTCATCAGGAAAATACGTCCTCAATGGCTCGTATTGTTCATCAACAGGATTTTCAGCCAAGTGATCGGCCAATGCTTGGGCCTTCATGGTCGTCCTCGTCACATAGACGATGTCGAATTCTGTGAGTAATATCTGTCATTTCGCCAATCTCCCTGTGGGCATAGGCTTCTGGAAAATATACTTCAGTGGATCCAAGCGTGAAATGAGATAAGTAGTATATGATGACAGATAGTGCTTCAATTTCTAGGCCACCCAAGTTAGGGTGCAACATGCCTTCTCGAGTTGAGTGTACTTAACCTCATAGCCTGTAAACTTCTTGCTGAGATAATAGATGGCTTGCTCCTTCCTTCCTGTAATGTCGTGTTGCCCCAGTACGCAGCCAAACGAATTCTCCAGGACCGTTATATAAAGAATTAACGGTCTTCCCGACTCAGGTGGAACCAACATAGATGGATTTGATAAATATCCTTTGATTTGGTCAAATGCTTCCTGACATTCTGCCGTCCATTCTACCACAACATTTTTCTTCAGTAGCCGAAAAATGGGTTCACCAGTCGTTGTGAGCTGAGTGATGAACCTGTTGATATAATTCAACCTTCCCAACAAACTCATTACCTCTGTTTTGCTCTTTGGCGGTGGCAATTCTTGGATGGATTTGATCTTTGACGGGTCCAACTCAATGCCTCGCCGACTGACGATGAATCCCAACAGCTTTCCAGACGGAACACCGAATGTACATTTGGTCGGGTTGAACTTAATATTGTACCTTCGAAGCCTTTGGAAAAACTTCCTTAGGTCTGCTATGTGATCTTCCTGATGCTTGGATTTTATGATCACATCATCCACGTACACCTCGATCTCTTTGTGTATCATGTCATGAAACACAGTAGTTATTGCTCTCATATACGTTGCCCCAGCATTCTTTAAACCAAATGGCATTACCCGGTAGCAATAAATTTCCCACGGCGTAATGAAAGTCGTCTTTTTCGAATCTTCTTCATCCATCAAAATCTGATGATACCCAGCATAGCAATCCACAAAAGACCCGATCTCACGTCCGGCAAAATTATCGATCAAAATATGGATGTTGGGTAATGGAAAGTTATCCTTTGGGCTTGCCCTGTTCAGATTGCGGTAATCGACACACACCCTGATATTCCCATCTTTCTTCGGCACTGGCACCACATTAGCCAACCAATCAGGATATTGAGTGACCCGAATAACCTTTGCTTGCAGCTGCTTGGTTACTTCCTCTTTAATCTTCACACTCATGTCTGTTTTGAACTTTCTCAATTTCTGCTTGATGGGCGGGCATGTCGGGTTAATGGGCAATTTGTGAACCACTAGATCTGTGCTGAACCCCGGCATGTCATCATACGACCATGCAAAAACGTCTTTGAACTCAATAAGTGCTTTGATTAGTTCTTCCCTGATATTCGGTGCAATGTGGATGCTTATTTTAGTTTCCCTGATATCATCTGCATCCCCTAAATTGATGGCTTCTATGTCATTTAAGTTGGGCTTGGATTTCTCTTCAAACTGGCTTAACTCTCTGTTTATCTCTTCGAAGGATTCATCCTCATCGTATTCCGATTCATCATCATAATCAACCTCTTGTACAATTAGTTCGGAATCAGATTGATTTTTTATACTGGGTTGAAGATCCGTTGTGCATGTCATGTCATTAGAACCAATATAAAGAGAACTGTTCAGAAAGAAAAAAGAAGAAACAAAATTAGAACAAAATAAGAAGAAAAAAGCTTTCACTTTATTAAAATACGGGATAACAAAGTTTCACACTTTGCCGAATACAAAACAAAACTGGATTACAACCCTGGAATAATCCAAAAAGACAAGAAAGAAAAATTAGAGCCCACTACCAAGACTCCCTCCGGGTAGGAAGGGGAGTAGGCATCCAATTGTTGATATTTGCCATAGGCCCTACAAACTGTACATCTAACCTACTGGACCCTTCTCCAGCTTCTATCATGTTGACATCGGCGAACAACCTTTCAAAGCCCTCATTCAAATCTCCATCTAGCCCAATCAGTGGTCCGAGAACTTTCGGGACCGACAACTTTTTTATACCTGCTCTGACAAATGATCTGGATAGGCGCGGGATTGGCTTAGGAAGGATCCAGACTCTTTTCTGCAACTTGCGGGCCCGTCTCACATCTGCCGATGTAGGATTGAACCCCAACCCAAAGGTATCCCGATTTTTGGGCAAAGAGACCGGCTGAACAATACCCTGAAGATCAGCCCCTAAACTTTTGCCTGGCACAAACCCGTTCTTCAACATCTCCGAGGCTACAATGACAGTTGCAGCTGTTATTTTGGGAAATGGGATGCTTTCACCTTCGGGAACTTTGTCCACTAAAACCGTATCAAAAACTTGGTAAACCCACGGTCCCTTATCATCATTAGTCTCTATGAAGGGCACGATGGCATCACTTACGGTACTTGCATTGTCTTCCCCATGTACTACGATATCTTACCTATCCCACTCGAATTTGACCATCTGATGTAATGTAGAAGGTACTGCTTTGGCGGCGTAGATCCAGGGTCGCCCTAACAGAAGATTATATGACACTGCCATGTCTAACACTTGAAACTCCATGGTGAACTCGACTAGACCAATTGTTAATTCAAGTATGATGTCACCCACTGTGTCTGTACCACCACCATCAAACCCACGAACATAGATGTTGTTCTTGTGAATCCTATCACCATCGACCTTCAGTTTGTTCAATATGGCCAAAGGACAGATATTGACACTGGACCCATTATCGATCAGTATTCGAGTGACTACCGAGTCTTTGCACTTCACGGTCAGATAAAGGGCTCTATTATGTTATGTACCCTCCACGGGCAACTCGTCATCTGAAAAAGTGACCTTGTTGACCTCGAAAATCTTGTTTGCTATTTTCTCCAGATGATTCATAGAGATCTTATCCGGAACATGGGCTTCGTTCAGAATTTTCATCAATACCTGGCGATGCTCATCTGAATGAATCAACAACGATTACAATGAGATCTGTGCCGAGGTCTTCGTCAACTGCTCCACAATGGAGTAATCTTGCGCCTTCATTTTCTTTAAAAATTCTTCCACCTCTTCCTCGGTAACTGGATTCTTTGTCGCTACTGGATTGGCCCTTCTTAACTCTACGAGGGCAAAACAACTTTCCGAACGAGTTAACCCCTGTGCCTCACATATTTCTTCCACAACTTCCTTCCCCTTATGCATTACCATTACCCGACTGTAGCTCCATGGCACAGCTTTCTCGCTGATTATCAGCAACTACATTATTGGCCTGATAACAACTGGTCCTATGCATGCCCCCTTCACGGCTACTGGCTTGCTTGATATCCCTTGCACTGTTACTTTGACCGGCTCTGGATTCTTGACAACATCAGACGAACTCTTCCCTATCACCACCACTGGCTTGCCTTCTACTCTTTCTGACTGTACTACCGCTTTTCCACTGATCAACTTTTCTTTCGGACTGGCACGGATCATCATTACCATTTGTGAGGGCTTCTTGAGCTTCCCTCCTTCGTGCACTAGTTCGATCATGTGGGCTTCATGGTGTGCCAACAACGGGTTCTGATTGATGTTAGGTGCCTCTGGCTCCTGCACCTCGATCCTATTTGTGTCAATAAGATCTTGTATGGCAGTCTTCAACTTCCAACACTTCTCAGTATCATGCCCGAGAGACCCCGAACAATATTCACAGCTTACCGAGTGGTCCAGATTTTTGGGAAGGGGATTTGGCAATTTGGGCTCCACAGGACTCAATAGGTCTAACTGCCTCAATTTGTGGAATAGAGTAGTATAGGTTTCTCCTAGTGGAGTGAATGTTCTCTGCCTCTGCACCCTTCCATTCCTGAAAGTCTGATTCCCACGGAAACCTGGTCCTGAAGGATTCCTGTAGGCCCTTGGTGGTGGATATGTGTTTAGTGGAGGTGGATATGTGTTTTGTGGGGGTGGATATGTATTTTGTGGAGGTGGATATGTATTCTGGGGAGCCAGCACACGCCATTGCGGGCGAGCCGGAGGCTGGGTGAAAGTTTGGGCGTGATGGACAGAGAAATGTGGCTCTTGTGGTGGGTAGTAGGGCTGTGGAGGGCCGTATGGAATGTGTGGGTAATTTGGGTGATGGGGTCTGGCTTGGTAGCGGGGGAAAGGACCTCTCGATCTGGACCAATTACCTGCCTATATTATTGCGACCTCTTCTCTTTTCTTCTTCCCGAGCGCACCTCTCGTGCCGCTCTGAATGGCCTGAGTTGTTGTTTTGATTGCCGAATAGCTCAGGATTTTGTTGGACTTAAGTTCCTCTTCAATCATACCGCCCATTTTCACTACCTCGTTGAAAGATTTGCCAACTGACGTCACCAAGTGACCAAAGTAAGTTGGCTCTAGAGTCTGCAGAAAGTAGTCCACCATTTCCCCTCTCTCATCGGAGGATCAACTCTTGCCGCCTGCTCTCTCCAGCGGAACCCAAATTCTTGGAAGCTTTCCCTAAGCTTCTTTTCAAGTTTCAGCAATGTGAGACGGTCAGGGACGATCTCAAGGTTGTACTGAAAGTGACCTGCAAATGCTTGTGCTAAATCATCCCAGGTGTACCACCTGCTCGGATCCTGTCTTGTGTACCATTCCAGTGCAGAACCGCTCAGACTTTGACCAAAGTAAGCTATCAACAACTCATATTTTCCCCCGGCCCCTCTCATCTTACTACAAAACCCTCGCAGATGTGCCATTGGATCACCGTGCCCCTCGTATAGATCAAACTTTGGCATCTTGAACCCTGTCGGCAATTGAATGTCTGGGAATGGGCACAGATCTTTGTAGGCCACACTGACTTGGTTGCCTAACCCATGGACATTCCTGAAGGACTGCTCCAGGCTTTTAAACTTTCGAAGCACTTCGTCTTGCTCTGTGCTTTTAGCCGGCTTTTCAGTCTCTACCGGGATCTCGAAGTGAGTGTTATAAGTATGAGGCTCGGGTGCTTTGAAGGTTGGTTCAGGGGGGTAATATTGGTTATCGTGAGCCTGAAACAACGGCTCGCTAGATAATCTTTGCAGCGTGGCTGGTAGGGGTGCAATGAAAACAAGAACATTTGGTGGAGGAGGGTTCTGATTGGGTTGTGAAGCTTGGGGATCATAGACATTTCTTCCCTGATAGTATGGGTGACTGGGGAAACTTGTCGAAGGGTCGGGGGGAAGGTATTCCGGCATGTGTCCTGGTGGGAGAGTGGGAGTAACGGGAGGGCCAGGCACTTTTTGTACCCTAGCTAAGGCCAACTGCATTTCTTTCATCTCCTGTCTCATTTTATCCATTTTCTCCTTCAACATTTGATTCTCCGTCCTTTCATCCTCGACACTTTGGTCTGAACTAGTCATGCTTTTTAGTACGGGCCCTTTGGATCTTGTTTGATAATGGTAATCTGCCAGAACGTTCTAACAAACTAACTAGTTCGAAATCTCTAGATAAACAACAAACTTGTTAGCGTTAGAGTTTAACACATATTGCAATTTCAACGTTGGGGGATGCGATGTTCCTATGCAGTTTAACCATTTCTAACATGTCTTTGCTTTGACCGCATGCGTCATTCCGGCTTACTTTGTTTGTGCCTTGTTTAAATGTTTCTGAAACTTTCTTTATCTCTCTTTTTATTTCTTTCTTTTCTTTCCTTTTATTCATTTTGCCTTTTCTCTTTTTCTTTTTAATGGTGGTCGAATCTTATATGGATTGCCTACGTATCATGTCCCCGCATGAATCAGACTGAGCGTAGTTCTGCCACAAGTGCGGAAAATAAAGACATAATTTTTGGATTTTTCAACCTTTACTAGCAAAACGTTTTATTGCAAGGCAAAACATTTTTGAAAGGAAATTGACAGACTTGATACAGACTACAGACTTTATGCCAAAAAGGGAAATACAAACTCCGACGGACAACAGACTCTGAAGACAAGGAAAATACAGACTCAAACTATGAATGTTTCAGAGTTTTAAATTTCGGTGCCCACGGGGCGTCGTTCGGCCTCGCCGCGGGCTTTGGTGCAAGGCCCTTTTTCAGATCTTTTAAATCTTCCATGATCTGGTGGACATAAATCATTATTGAAGCGAAGAAGGTAGTACAAGACATATCCTCACAAGCTAGGCACTTTATGGTGATGTTGTACCCGATATCGTCGATTCTTCCCTTGATTCTGTCCCTTTCCATAAGCAATCGCTCTATTTATTGATTCCGCATCCCCAACATTTGAGCGTTGTAAAGGAGTTGATCCTGAAACTCATTCATCTATTTCTCCATTCGGGCCATTAGATCATAGTAGCGCTTCCTATCTGCTCTGGCATTTCGGGCTTGTCTGAAGATCCACTCTTTAAGAGTGGATATTGTTTCTCTCAATATAATGATGTTCCTTTCGTGGTCCCTCTTCATTTGTTGCATAGACCGTGCTCTCTCTTCTGCCTTCCTTATCCGTTTTACTTGGATTCTCGCTAGACCAGCTTTAGATTTTTCCAGGTCTTCTTGATACTCGAGGACTTTCTTCTTTAGACCGTTTATGAGCCTTTCATCAGCCCGGCTTCTCTTTGGGTTTCTGGTAGCTATTTTCATTTCCTGGATTTGAGATTTGAGGACCTCGTTTTCCTGAGCTAGTTTTCTTTTTTCTCCCTCATCTGCAACGATATGCAAATCTTTTTCAAATTTCAAATCTATAACTTGCTTCTCCAACTTGACTATTGTAACCATGTACTCGTACTCTTTAGCCAACCAATCTCACTGTTCTTGCGACGCCTTGACGAATTCCTGGAGATGGGGTCTTTTAGCCGGCCTTTCGTGCTCAAGTTCTCTCATGTACCAAGCAAGGTATCCTGGCGCCACTTCGCCTTTGGCCTGATCTGGCACGCAAGTATCTGCTTTTAAATATTGGCATTCACTCCAAATCTGACGGACTCTTGCTTCAGGGAACTGTCCGTCGGGGCTAATCTCAATTACTTGAGCACTAAGATCTTCATCCTGCGGCACTTCTTGGCATCTCCCGAGTTGTCTCAAAACCTGATATGGTGTGTAAGGCTGAATGCTCTTGAGCCCCATCAATAGAAAGTGGGTCCTAGCTGCCGGCATATGGATGACCTCGTCAACGGGCAACCATCCTAGTATCCACTGTATTTGGCTGGCAGTGAGGGTCCGAAAGAATGATGTTCACGCCGTAACTCCCTCGGGTAGACTGACCCCCTTGATTCTTGTGTAGAACTCTTTTATGCAAGTTTTCTTCGAGGAACCATAACTCAAGAGATGGGAACGGTGGCAGAGATGCTCAGTCATCCATATTTGTAGCAACAAGGTACACCCCTCGAAAAAGTTCCCTCTGGCTTTGCAGGCTGTGAGAGCTCAGAAGATATCAGATACTATCATAGGCGCAAGAGTGATTTCATCTTGAATGAGCAAGGTACTGATGAACCCGGCTATTTTTAGATCAATGTTTCCGTCTTTCCTTGGAAATACCAAAAGGCCCAAAAAGGTTATCATAAAAGCCACTCGTCTATGCTCGTCCCATTTCTGACGGTTACTTTTGCTGCATAACTTGTTACCCGGGTTGTTGAATCCTCCGACATGACTGTATCGGTCGTATATGAAGCGCGGATTACAAAAACCTGTGGCTAAATCTGGGTTATGGATGTCACACCTCCCTTTTCACCTACACCCCCGGAAGGGCGCAAAAGAGTTTTTCCAATTAAAGGACAATCGGAACGGGATTTAATTATTAATATTCAGAGTCGCCACTTGGGATATTAATGGTGTCCTAAGTCACCGGTTGAATCCCGAACCGAGGAAATTTATGACTCTGTTAACAGTCCGCGAACCAGAAATCCGGGTAAGGAATTCTGTTAACCCGGGAGAAGGTGTTAGACATTCCCGGGTTCCGTGATTCTAGCACGGTCGCTTAACTGTTGTATTTAATTTTATCTGATTTTGATACATGCTAGCCTGTGTGCTTTTTATTTATAAACCGCTTTTATCATTATTTTTAACGAGAGTTGCAACTTCGTGAAAATGTGTCTCGAACCACGTCACATCAATGCACCCGTGGTTATTGACACATTCCAACTCCGTTGAGATTTGGACTTGGGTCGCATCAATGCGCACCCGAGTTTAAGAAAGTAATTTTATTTAAAACGCTCTTAAAGGGTCTAACGCGTTGTTATCTTTAGGGAAAGCTGCGAAATTTACTAAACGGCTCATCCCGAAGTCTAAAATATTTTTAATCAACCATTTATTGAGGGCCCCACATTTATTCATTTTTTGTGCGGTGAGGCTCGTCTCAACTTGTGAACCTCTTTTCTATCATTATTTATTTTATAAGAATTACGATGTCGTGAAAACGCTTTTCGAACCCCGTCGCAATCAATGCGCCCGTGATTGTCAACATATTTCGACTTCATCGAGATTTGGATTTGGGTCACATAAATGCGCACCCGAATTTAGGATTACGTATCATAACTACGTCACGGGAACCATACCCGTAGCCATGATAGTTATTATAATGTGCCGGAGGCACACTACGGTGTTCATGATTCTTCCTAAGCTTTGAGATTTTTGAAGATCCAAATTAAGGATAAGAAGCTCTTGGAAGTGCTATTTGAAATATTAACAAAATATCTATCTTAAAACAATTTACTACTAAATAAATTACTAAACTTCTAAAGCTTGAGATTAATTGATAATAAACACTAAAATGTGACTTAAACAGAGATTTATTAGGGAAAATAGGCCACATTGTATTTATTAGATTGAACCCATACTAATGTTTCAAGAACAAATCCATGGCCTATTCTTATTTCACAAACCAAATAGAAAATTGTCTTCAAGTTAGCTTCTCATATTGATTAGAGACAAAAATGTTGTCAGCTTCGCTCGTCGCTATAGAAAAGGATCGACTCGCTAACAGAATATGGTTCCATCTTAATGTTTTCTTGATGATTTTAGAAGCTAACATTTCACTATCATTTTGATCACTCAACTTCAAGTGAAAGATTAACAAAACGTAATTCCAAAACCCATTTCAGTGATGGTCTTGAGCTAAAATCAAACAATTCATAGCAAAGCACATCGTGAACAAGGAGTTTCAACTAGGAGTAAAATCACAGATTATGTAAACAAGACCTCATGCACAATATTAAGTTAAAGGAGCAAGGAATGGACCTTTGCGAACAAAACTTTCAATTAAACCGAATCAGCCACAAACGAATTGCGAATGCAAGTTATCGACCAAATTGAACCCAAAAATCGATACAAGACGGAGACCACACCAGCAACCTCAACGAACCCATGGATTAAGAGAAATTATTTCACCTACTTTGCTTTAGTTTCTCTAAAAATGGAAGCTCCTAAATCCTGGAATTGCGGCAAGAAGGAAACAGTAGATGGAATGGAGTTTTCTACTGTTGGTCGTTGAAGAGATGAAAGGTCGAGTGTGTCTTTCGTGTGTGTTTATCGGCTGAAATTTTGTTCAAGAGAGTTTTTGGTTCACTGTTTTTTTTTTCAGAAAAAGAAAGTGAACGATGGGGTGGGCTTCTTCTAGGCTTCAACCTGACATGAGGAAGACGAAGACCAGTAGGGGGGTCGAAAAAGACGCCGACGAGGGGGTGGGGCTCTTGTGAAAGGCTGCGCAGCTTTTCCCAGTCCTTTTCAGCGTTCTCTCCCCAATTCTTTTGTCTTAGCCTTCTTTTTATAGTGTAGAGTCTAGGTTGTAGGGTTTTATGTTAAGGGGTATGGGCCTAGGAATTATGGGCTTGACAATTGTGGGCTAGGTTCAAAATTAGGCCTAAAGATGGGTTGCTCGAGCCCAAGCTCTATTCTTTTGCCGCGAATGAGATTACAAATACGCGCCCATTTGTTAATTATTCCTACTATTCAAATAATTATTAAAATAAAACTAACCATTAAAACAAATCTATTTTTGGTATTTTCAAAATATCACATTAAAATAAAAATATGATACTATTGTTGTATATATTTTTAAGATTTTTGTTTTAAAATTAAAAATAACTACAAAACATAAATGAACCTATTTTTGTGATTTTGTTTTTCTTGTAATAAAATAGAGTAAAAAAGTCAAAATTACTTAAAATATCTATATTATGCCTAAATTAAATATTTTACGCTAATATATAAAAGATCTTGGGGAGGGTCAAAAATCACATGTCTACAGCTGCCCCTCTTTGACTGGAAACGTACAGAGTTTTCAGACAAAGACTGACTAGACAGGTTTTTGACCCGACCCTTATTTGGAGAGACTAAGACTAAGAGAAAAGGGGGATGTGACCGAGCCCTAGTATCTGGGCTGCCTACATATCCTTGGCTATAAAGGAATCAGGCCACGTGTAGTTCAGAAATGAGTGAGATGACGGAGTATGCCGAGGTGGAGATCCGATCGAGGTGCTGTTCCGTCGAGGTTCTGGTCTGCGGTCCCTGTTATTACATCAAAAATCAAAAGATGAAAAAGACTAGCTAAGCCTATCGACTACGAGTTACAAGATTCCTATCTTTAAGTCTTCTGAAGCTTGATCTTGAGTCTTGAATGGTTCTTCATGTAGACTTTAGATTTGAGCCTTGACACTTGTTAGCTGCAGGTGCTAGCTCGTTCTTCTACAGCTTTTGGGTCAGGACCGGACATGTAGTGCTTGTGACCTCGGCCATGTCTTGAGCAGTTCACATATTTTCCTGCTTCTGAACTTTGGAGATCACTTTTTTTTTGTTCTTTTTCTTCTTTCCTTTGTTTTGGATTGAGACTCATTCTTTCTGCCATCTCGAATCGTGTGCCTCGAGGTCAAACCTACTCGACACCTTGAACCATTTTCTCTTGAAACTTGAGTTGTCTTCCGTCGAACTGATTTCCCTTGAAACTTGAGTTGTCTTCCCTTGCTCCCCAGGTGAAATCCATTGTTGCCGTTTTGAATTGCAAACTGAGATGTTTTCCCTTCTTCAAACTGCTAAACTTGAATGTATTCCTCTATTCTCCAGGCGGGCTCCTGACTTCTGGATTTTGAATTTGAATGTATTCCTCTGTTATCCAGGTGGGCTCCTGACTTCATAAAAATAGACAAAACAAAGAAAACTTTCTGCCCAAATTTGGAAACTGGGTACATGTTACTGGATATTAATAAGAATTTGATTAAAACTTGACTTGAAATACCTCTATTATACAAGAGGGCTCCTGACTTCCGAAACTTGAATTGTATGCCTATGTTCTTCAGGCGGGCTCCTAACTTCCGAAACTTGAATTGTATGCCTCTGTTCTTCAGGCAGGCTCCTGACTTCATGAAGACACAAAAAAAATCAATTGAAAACTAAAATTTGAATTGTATCACCTCTGTTCTTCAGGCGGGCTCCTGATTGCTTAAAATTTGAATGTATTCCTCTATTATCCAGGCGGGCTCCTGACTTCACAAAAAATAGACAAAACAAAGAAAACTTTCTGCTCCAGTTTGGAAAACTGGTTGTTTGTTACCACATACTAATAAGAACCAAAACTTGAATTGTGATAAGACTAGAATGCAACTTTTTAAAAATTTAAAGACTAAAATGTATCTTAAAATTTAGAATTTATCTTAGGTGAAAAATTTATCAGACTAAGATTTTCATCTTAGGTGAAAGATTCGACTGACTAAGATTTATCCTTATCTTAGGTGAAAAATTCATCAGACTAAGATTTCCATCTTAGGAGAAAGATTCAACAGACTGAGATTTTTATCTTTACCTTAGGTGAAAAATTCATCAGACTAAGATTTTCATCTTAGAAGAAAGATTCAACAGACTGAGATTTTTATCTTTACCTTAGGTGAAAAATTCATCAGACTAAGATTTCCATCTTAGGAGAAAGATTCAACAGACTAAGATTTTTATCTTTATCTTAGGTGAAAAATTCAGCAGAATAAGATTTTCATCTTAGGAGAAAGATTCAACAGACTAAGATTGTGACTTTATCTTAGGTGAAAAATTCATCAGACTAAGATTTTCATCTTAGGAGAAAGATTCAATAGACTAAGATTGTGACTTTAGGAGATAATTCATCAAACTAGGTCCATTTTTGTGTGATCCCGACTTTCTTAATTTTCCAAATTCCAATTTCCATTCTTTTCAAATTCTGTCTTCCTTTCTTGTTCCCAAATTATGCCTTCCTTTCTTTAAATTATGCCTTCCTTTCATTTTTCCAACTTCTTCCTTTATCTTAGGTGAAAGATTCATCAGACTAAGATTTTTATCTTAGGTGAAAAATTCAACAGACTAAGATTTCTTTATCTTAGGAGAAAGATTCAACAGACTAAGATTTCTTTATCTTAGGTGAAAAATTCATCAGACTAAGATTTCTTTTAACCATTTTCCTTCAAAATTTGCTTTATCTACCCACTAACTTGAATTATCTTCTTTCAGAACTGCTTCCCTAAAAACTGGTGTTGTCCTCCTTCAAAAAAACCACTTCCCTAAAAACTAGTGTTTCATTCCTCCAAAAATTACTTTTCTTAGAACTGGTGTTTCTTTCCTGAAAACTACTTCCCTCTCTTGTTCTCTTCTTCTTCTTTTTTTAATAAAAACACTTGTATTGACCTTCATGTTCTTCATATGGGTACCCGAAAAAAACTTTTAACATGACAGAAAATTTTCTGCCCCAGTTTGGTAATCCTCCTGTAGCATATCTTTCTGCCATCAATATCATTTCCATGCCCCTGTTTCAAATCAAAGAAAATTCTGTCAGTTTAAAAGTGCGGTGGTTGGTTGTGGTACTCCCGCTGGGATGGCTTTCCTTTTCTCCTTTCCATGCTTTGCGTTCTCCGACCATCTTCGAAACTTGGCTGATAACTTCCTCCCTTCTTGACGACTATCTCTCAATTATTACTTCTAGTCTTCTTATCTGACCCCATATGTTTTCTATGACAGCTGATTCTTCTTGAAGGTCTTGCATGTTTACTGATTAACCACTTTCCCCGTTATCTGTGTCACTGAAATACCCTTTTTCCCCGTTCAATCCCAATACCCTCTATCTGTTGCATTATTCCTGAACCGACATCTACCAAACTTTGTTTTCATAAGGATCCTAAAGTATGTTGATTATTACCAGCTCAGTGCTCTTGTTATTTTTCCTGACTTGTGATCCCATTTTGTGCAATTGGAAAGCTGGTGGAAAATTTTGAAGTCATTCCTCACTTGTTACGACCAAAAGACTCAGAAAGGGGAAATAAACAAAACAAAAGGAACAGAGTAAAGGACAATAGAAAGAGATGATTCCTAACAAGAAAACTACACAGTAGAAACCTATCGGATGTGGATACCGACTCTAATGACCTTGACATGCACCTGCGACCTATTCTGTTAAGCAAATCTGATGTTCATCTCTTGTTGTTCCTTTTTGCCGTGAAACTGGGCTTCATTGCTCCACTTATCCAATTTGATTCGCATTCCTTATTCGGCTTGTAGTGCCCCAAAGGGTTTTCACCATCAAACCTCTCTCATTTCGTTCTTTCTCTCAACTTACTGTCGCCTCAAGGTGCCCGTGAAGGTTTTCACCAATAAGACTCTCTCATTTTTTATTTCTCTCAGCTTTCATCACCTTGCGATACCCATGAGGATTTTCATCAATAAGATTCTCTCATTTTCATTTTCCTTGTTTGGACCGGAGTGTTGCCCCTGACAAGAATTACCTTACCTGCTTGACTTGGCATTTCTCAAAGACTGATCAGAAGGTCTTTCTTTGGACCGTAATGTAGGCTTTTGGATGGGTTAGAAAGAAAGGGTATAAAAGGCTCAAAACAATTTCAAAATGGGTTAAAATTACAACTTTCGGAATCCAACTTCTCACAACAACCACAATTTCTGCCCCAGTTTCTTGCTTGGGGACTTTTGGATTTTTGTTTTGGTATAACTGAACCTCAGAGAGGCTGCCTACGTACCCTTTCGGGATTAAGTCAAACGTAGTTCACATCATAGAAACTACGTTGTTGCGATTTTCTTTCTCTCTCTTTCTTTCTTTTTTTTTGTTTTTTTTTTGTTTTTTTCTTTTTCCTTTCTTTTCTTCATTTTTCTTTTTCTTTCTTCTCTTTCTTTCTTTTCTTTTCTTTTCTTTTCTTTCCTTTTCTTCTTTTTTTTTCTTCTTTCCCTTTCTTCCTTTCTTTCTTTCTCCTTTTCCTTTCTTCCTTTTCCCTTTTTTTTCTTTCCTTTTCTTTTTCCTTCTTTTTCCATTTGCGTATCTCCAGCACTTGCATTTCTTTAATTGTGCCGTTGACTCCGAAAGAGGGGTATGAAAAAAAACAAATAAGGCTCAAAGAGGTTGACAAAAGGGTAAAGTGTTTAGATAGCAGAACAAAACGTCTTCGTCATTTCAAACTTCAAAATATGCCAAATACAAACAAGTACAATCAGAATAAAGAAACCATACACATCGGAATTGACGGCCATTTCCACACATTTTCCTTCTACATCTGTCAGATATAATGTGCCATTCGACAACACTCTTACTATTATTACCACGACCGACCCCCTATCAATTTGGCCAACTTGCTTTTACGAGGATTTTTATGTTTTACTTGCCCCAGTTTCGCATGGTTCGGGCGTCAAACAATCTCAAAATGTCCCAATCTATTCTCATTTCCTCAAGTGTCCTTATCGTTTTCAAAATGGCCTCATTGCTTCGCCACTTTTGAAGATCAGACTGAGAATTATGCGTGCATGTCATGTCACTAGAACCGGCAAAAGGCAAAACAAAAAGTTAGAAAAGAACTAAACAAAGAAAATGATTGGGAGTAACAACAGATCGGAATTTGCATTAGACAAACGATGAAACAGTTCGAATAACAAAACAAAAACAAAACAAACTGGATTGCAACCCTAGAATGAACTGAAACAAACCTAGACAACCCTAGACAAACCACTACGACTAAACAAGCTAGACAAAAATGAAAGGATAGGAGGGTTTGAACACAAGACAATATCCGGATTATAACCCTATAAATAATCTAGACAACAGAAATGACAGCCAAATAGACCACCAAAGCTCCTCCCCAACTGACTAAGGAATGAAGCGTCTTTCCAATTACAAACACGGCATCTTAGCCACTAAGCTTCGCATCCATATTGCCATGACCACTATCTGCTTCAGTATCTTCAACTTCAGTCAACAAATTCCCAAGAGTATTCTCATACCCCATGTCACGGGGCATCATCCCCACCAAGTGTGCCTCCTCATGTAAGGGATGCAGCGTGATATTCTGGGTGCCACTGTCTTGAATCAAATTTTCCTGGATCATCCTTTCTATTTCTCTTTTCAAATCCCGACAATTTTCCACATTGTGCCCCAGAGCATTGGAGTGGTATTCACACCTTTTAGATGAGTCAAAGCTTCTCGCACGTCGGTCCACCTGATTTGGAGGAATGGGTGCAATCATGTCATGTTGTTTTAACTTCTCAAATAAGCTTGCATAGGACTCTCCTATTGGTGTAAAACTATCTTTCAACTTTTGTTCCCTTCTATACCCCTGGCTTGGATGTGGGTTACAAGGTGATTGAAAATTTTGCGGAGGCTGGTGGAGATTTTGTGATACTCGTGCTCACTTTCTTGGGTGATTTGGTGGTGAGTATGAGGGGTTTGGAGGTGGATAGTAATGCTTAAGGGGGTCATGGAAAACCTGATGAGGCTGCACATACCTTCGAGATGTTCTCCTAGGACCTCTTCTCGACCCTGATATCACCATGATTTCTTCATCCCTCTCATTCGTGTTACCAGATTCAATTTGGACAGCTTGAGCTGCAGCTTTGAGAGCTGTTTGACTTATAATTCTGCCTGTCTTAAGACCGTTCTCCACCATTTCTCCCATTTTGATTGCTTCCGGGAAGGATTTACCCACTGCGGATGTCATATATTGAAAATAATCTGGCTCTTGAGCCTGTAGAAAGACAGTGATTAACTCGTGGTCATCCATGGGTGGCTTAGCTCTAGCTGCCTGCTCTCTCCATTTGATGGCATATTTCCTGAAACTTTCAGTTGGTTTCTTTTTAGGTTAGAAAGGGAAATGCGGTCTGGGGCGATGTCGATGTTGTATTGAAATTGTTTGACAAAGGCCCGTGCCATGTCATCCCAGACGTACCAGCAAGATGTGTCTTGATCCAAAAACCATTCAGATGATACACCCGTGAGGCTTTCCCCAAAATAAGCTATAAGCAATTCTTCATTTCTTCCCACACCTCTCAATTGGGTGCAATACCTTTTCAGGTGGGCTATGGGGTCTCCATGTCCATTATACTTTTCAAATTTGGGGATCTTGAAGCCAGGCGGCAAGTGGACATCGGAGAACATGCATAGATCTCTGAAGGCAACACTCTTTTGTCCTGCCATTGCTTGCGTGTTTTTCAACCGTTGTTCTAATCTTTTCACTCTTTGGGTTATTTTTCCTGTACCCTCTTTCGGGCAGGCTTCTCGATGTTTGCAGGAAGATCAATCGAGTATGAGTGGTACTCGGGATAGTGGTACTGTTCGTGTTGTGTAGCAAATTGTAACTTGTGACAAGGCTGTCCTTGGCCATTGGCCCAGGCTTGGCGCATTTTGGTCATTTGTTGTTTCAGTGTTCTATTTTCCTCAACCACCGTAGACTCGTGTTGAACCCTCTGACCCTGAGTCTCTTGAGCACTCATAACAGCTTCGATGTCAGTTATCATTTTTCCTCAAATCTTGTGTTTCCAGCTTACCACAAACCAACCATCTCACCTTTCTTCACAATTCAAAACAAAACATGTTAGAATGGATTGAGTCGGTCCTCATTATTAACAACATCTTTTCCATTTTTTTATTCAATTCTTCTTTTACATTTTTCTTTTTTTTTTGGTTGCGGTCGAATCTTATGGGGATTGCCTACGTATCATGACCCCGCATGAATCAGACCGTGCGTAGTTCTTGCAAATAAAAGGTAAATGACAATAAAACATTTTTTTGGAATTTTCCATTTTCATAATAACAACAAAACTAACCAACTTAATGATGAAATACAGACTCGAAAATCAAACGACCCATATACTCTAATCAAAAGAAATACAAACCCCAAAAATGACAGATTCCTTCCCCTATATGCCAATTTTGACCCAAAATCTGAACGGTATTCACTTGACCACTGACTCTTTTTCTTGTTTTTTTCAAATTAAAATAAACGACCCGGTATTGCAAACACGACCTTCCATCGCCTCGGGGACGAAGATTTTAAGGCTGTGAGGGTCAGAATCAAAATATGAGCAAAGGTGGCTGTTTTTGCAAAGTCAGCCTTCCGACACCCCGTTTGGGAACATTTGGCTATTTTTGACAAAAACAGCATCACCTGGTTTATTTACGACAAAATTTAAAATTTTGATATTTTTGGTTATTTTTGCAAAGGGGAGGTTGGACCCGATGAGAGTTGCCTACGTATCTCACGCCCTGTGAGAATCAAACCATGCGTAGTTCGGGCGAATTAACGAACTATATTTTAAAACAAGACCCCTTTTTTTTTATTTTCCATGGCAAGGCGAACTATTTTCCCTTTTCTATATTTTTTTTTTGAAATCAAGATGAAACAACGACTCTTTTTTTCATTTTCCAAAACAACCTATTTTTCCAGACTAAAATAAAGACTCTTTTTCTTTTCTTTTTCAACAAACAATTTTTCAAAAATAAAAGACTCTTTTTTCTACTTTTCTTTTGCCTTTAGTAAAACAGACTATTAAAAAGCGTTTTTCTTTTTCATTTTTTCAAAATTTCGGCAGTGTTTCGACAGTGATTTGGGCAATGAGTTTTTCTAAAATAATCAATTAACTCCATAACTGTTATTTCTCACTTTTCTCCTTTTTTTTCAATTTTCCAATGTTCCCGAGATTCAAAAACCGGTCAACATGCGGGTTCGGAACAAATAAATGCACAACACAAATAGGATGCATTAGGATGGTCTTTTCATTTCAAGTTGCTAGTCCTAGACGGACCCAACCCCTGTGTTGAGTCTCCTAAGTCAAATGCAACATGATGCAAATAATCGTTCCTACTAGGGATCCGGCATGAAGTCACATTATTCTATATTCAAAACCTGGGTCGGTGTTCTACACTGTGTACCCGAGCGGACAACTCAAGTCGAGGAGGGGGCAACTTACCGGGAACCAAAAGGCCATCCAGCTTCGTAACTTGTCCGGCCTCTTTCTTATTTCAAGGTATGACACTAACAGAATAGGGAGTCTCAACCAGTAAGCACATCCCCGGAGGTGAAGAGAGAAGGGTATCGATACAGTTTATATACAGTTCAGATAATATCAAAGCGGTAACATTTAGCACATTCAGCACAAAACATGTAGGAAAATCACATACAATCAAATACAACAATTTATCTAAGCTCGAATTCTGAACCCTGAACCAGAGATTCTGGGTTCGATCCCCAGCAGAGTCGCCAGAGCTGTCACACCTCCTTTTTCACCTACACCCCCGGAAGGGCGCAAAAGAGTTTTTCCAATTAAAAGACAATCGGAACGGGATTTAATTATTAATATTTAGAGTTGCCACTTGGGATATTAATGGTGTCCTAAGTCACCGGTTGAATCCCGAACTGAGGAAATTTATGACTCTGTTAACCCGGGAGAAGGTGTTAGGCATTCCCGGGATCCGTGGTTCTAGCACGGTCGTTTAACTGTTGTATTTAATTTTATCTGATTTTGATACATGCTAGCCTGTGTGCTTTTTATTTATAAACCGCTTTTATCATTATTTTTAACGAGAGTTGCAACGTCGTGAAAATATGTCTCGAACCACGTCACATCAATGCACTCGTGGTTATTGACACATTCCAACTCCGTTGAGATTTGGACTTGGGTCGCATCAATGCGCACCCGAGTTTAAGAAAGTAATTTTATTTAAAACGCTCCTAAAGGGTCTAACGCGTTGTTATCTTTAGGGAAAGCTGCGAAATTTACTAAACGGCTCATCCCGAAGTCTAAAATATTTTTAATCAACCATTTATTGAGGGCCCCACATTTATTCATTTTTGTGCGGTGAGGCTCGTCTCAATTTGTGAACCTCTTTTCTATCATTATTTATTTTATAAGAATTACGATGTCGTGAAAACGCGTTTCGAACCCCGTCGCAATCAATGCGCCCGTGATTGTCAACACATTTCGACTTCATCGAGATTTGGATTTGGGTCACATAAATGCGCACCCGAATTTAAGATTACGTATCACAACTACGTCACAAGAACCATACCCGTAGCCATGATAGTTATTATATTGTGCCGGAGGCACACTACGGTGTTCATGATTCTTCCTAAGCTTTGAGATTTTTGAAGATCCAAATTAAGGATAAGAAGCTCTTGGAAGTGCTATTTGAAATATTAACAAAATATCTATCTTAAAACAATTTACAACTAAATAAATTACTAGACTTCTAAAGCTTGAGATTAATTGATAATAAACACTAAAATGTGACTTAAACAGAGATTTATTACGGAAAATAGGCCACATTGTATTTATTAGATTGAACCCATACTAATGTTTCAAGAACAAATCCATGGCCTATTCTTATTTCACAAACCAAATAGAAAATTGTCTTCAAGTTAGCTTCTCATATTGATTAAAGACAAAAATGTTGTCAGCTTCGCTCGTCGCTATAGAAAAGGATCGACTCGCTAACAGAATATGGTTCCATCTTAATGTTTTCTTGATGATTTTAGAAGCTAACATTTCACTATCATTTTGATCACTCAACTTCAAGTGAAAGATTAACAAAACGTAATTCAAAAACCCATTTCAGTGATGGTCTTGAGCCAAAATCAAACAATTCATAGCAAAGCACATCGTGAACAAGGAGTTTCAACTAGGAGTAAAATCACAGATTATGTAAACAAGACCTCATGCACAATATTAAGTTAAAGGAGCAAGGAATGGACCTTTGCGAACAAAACTTTCAATTAAACCGAATCATCCACAAACGAATTGCGAATGCAAGTTATCGACCAAATTGAACCCAAAAATCGATACAAGACGGAGACCACACCAGCAACCTCAACGAACCCATGGATTAAGAGAACTTATTTCACCTACTTTGCTTTAGTTTCTCTGAAAATGGAAGCTCCTAAATCCTAGAATTGCGGCAAGAAGGAAACAGTAGAGGGAATGGAGTTTTCTACTGTTGGTCGTTGAAGAGATGAAAGGTCGAGTGTGTCTTTCGTGTGTGTTTATCGGCTGAAATTTTGTTCAAGGGAGTTTTGGTTCACTGTTTTTTTTTTTCAGAAAAAGAAAGTGAACGATGGGGTGGGCTTTTTCTAGGCTTTAACCTGACATGAGGAAGATGAAGACCAGTAGGGGGGGTCGAAGAAGACGCTGACGAGGGGGTGGGGCTCTTGTGAAAGACTGCTAGCTTTTCCCAGTCCTTTTCAGCGTTCTCTCCCCAATTCTTTTGTCTTAGCCTTCTTTTTATAGTGTAGAGTCTAGGTTGTAGGGTTTTATGTTAAGGGGTATGGGCCTAGGAATTATGGTCTTGACAATTGTGGGCTAGGTCCAAAATTAGGCCTAAAGATGGGTTGCTCGAGCCCAAGCTCTATTCTTTTGCCGCGAATGAGATTAAAAATATGCGCCCATTTATTAATTATTCCTACTATTCAAATAATTATCAAAATAAAACTAACCATTAAAACAAATCTATTTTTGGTATTTTCAAAATATCACATTAAAATAAAAATACGATACTATTGTTGTATATATTTTTAAGATTTTTTTTTTAAAATTAAAAATAACTACAAAACATAAATGAACCTATTTTTGTGATTTTGTTTTTCTTGTAATAAAATAGAGTAAAAGAGTCAAAATTACTTAAAATATCTAGATTATGTCTAAATTAAATATTTTACGCTAATATATAAAAGATCTTGGGGAGGGTCAAAAATCACATGTCTACAATGGACCGTCCTGGGTATCTTTAACGAATCTAAAAACCGATGCACAGTGACAGCTCTTGGAGCAACCAGGTATTTTTGCCTCAACGGAGCTTCAGCATTTCCGATGTACCCGGCTATTTCCTCCAAAGTCGGAGTGAGTTCAAAATCAGAGAAGTGGAAGACATTGTGTGCCGGGTCCCAGCAGGTGACCAAAGCTCTTATAATATCCCCCCGAGACTGGATTTACAATAAACCCGTAACACCTTTTAGATATTTCTTGACCTCATCTTGCCCTTCACCACCTAAATCATCCCACCATAGCCGCAATTTGAAAGAGATTTTAGTCATTATTGAAAAAGGTTCATTTTGTATCGTGCTCTGCACATTTATTAAGGTGATTAAGAAATAAAATCTATTTGACTCAACAAATTGACTATTTTTTAATTTTGCACAGATTAAAAGGAAGATCCGGTTCTGCACACGGCTTTTCAGCACTTCGGGAACGAAGATTTTAAAGTTGGGTGAGTCAACCGGTCAAAAATCCAAAAATGACTAAAAGTGGCCGTTTATGCAAAGTCAGTCTTCCGGCAACCCTTTCAGGAACATTCGGCTATTCTTGCCAAAAACGGCATCACCCGACTTATTTATGTTGACAATTACAATTTGACATTTTTTGACTATTTTTGTAAAAGGGGAGGTTGGACCCGATGAGGGTTGCCTACGTATCCCGCACCCAGTGAGAATCAAACCGGCGTAGTTCGGGTAGATAAAACAAACTTCTTTTGAAAACAAGACTCTTTTCAATGGCAAATAAAACCATTTTTCATAAACAAAACCCCCTTTCTTTTTTCTTTGTTTTTTTTTCTCAAAAATTCGACAGAGTTTCGACGCTATTTGGACATTGATTTTTTTTTCAAAACAGGCGATTAACTACCTCTATCTCTCTTTCCTCACAGTATTCAAAAACCGATCAGCATGCAAGTCCGAAGCAAACAAATGCACAGGTAGCAAGTTGGATGCATCAGGATGGTCTTTTGTCGTTTTGGTGCACCTGTCCTAGACAGACCCAACCCCTGTGTTGAGCCTCCCAAGTCAAATGCACATGATGCAAACAAACATTCCTACTAGGGATCTGGCATGAAGTTGAGTTATTCTAGGTTCGTAACCTGGATATTTGTTCAAGACTGTGTACCCGAGCGGACAACTCGAGTCGAGGAGGGGGCTACGTACCGGGGACCCGCGAGATCGTCTGGTTTTGTAACTTGTCCGGCCTCTTTCTTATTCCAAGGTATGACACTAACAGAATAGGGAGTCTCAACCAGCAAGCACATCCCCGGAGGTGAGAAGAGAAGGGTTTCGTAGCAGTTTATATACAGTTCAAATAATATCAAAGCGATAAAAGCAACATTTTGCACATTTAGGCTAAAACATGTAATAAGATCAAATAATAAATGAAGCCAAATAATAACAATTATTCCAAGCTCGAATTCTTGAACCCTGAATCAGAGATTCTGGGTTTGTCGTCCCCAGTAGAGTTGCTAGAGCTGTCACACCTCCTTTTTCACCTGCGCCCGCAGGGGCGTAGGAGAGAGTTTTCCAATTAAAGGACAATCAAAACGGAATTTATTATTTAATTCAGAGTCGCCACTTAGGAGATTTATGGTGTCCCAAGTCACCGGTTGAATCCTGAATCGAGGAAAAAATTGACTCTGTATTACAGTCCGTGAACCAGAAATCCGGATAAGGAATTCTGTTAACCCGGGATAAGGTGTTAGACATTCCCGAGTTCCGTGGTTCTAGCACGGTCGCTCAACTGTCATATTCGGCTTATTTATCTGATTTTAATACATGTTGAACCTATGTTCAAATTTTAACTTTTTACCGCTTTTATTATTATTATTATTATTTTTTAACGAGGATTGCAACGTCGTAGAAACACATCTTGAACCATATCACATCAATGCACCCGTGGTTATTGACACATTTTGACTCCGTTGAGATTTGGATTTGGGTCACATAAATGTGCACCCGAGTTTAAGAAAGTAAATTATTAAAGGCGCGCCTAAAGCGACTAGCGTATCATTATTTTGGGTAAGGCCGTGAAATTTTGCTAAACGGCTCATCCCGAAATCTAAGTAATTTTACCAACCCATATAGAGGGCCCCGTAGCTTGTGTACTTTTGTTTGTCGAGGCTCGTCTCATTCACTATTTTTTTTAAAGGAATTTGCAACGTAGTGGAAATGCATCTCGAACCACGTCATAATCAATGTACCCGTGATTAGCGACACATTTCGACTCCGTTGGGATTTGGATTTGGGTCACATAAATGTGCACTCGGGTTTAAGAAGGTAATGTTATTTAAAGTACGTGCCTAAAAAGACTAACGCGAGGTTATTTTGGAAAATGGCCGTGAAACTCGCTAAACGGTCTGTCCTGAAATCTATGTATTTTAATAAATACAATTATCTAGGGCCCCGTAATCTAGGTGCTTTTTTTGGCGAGGCTCATCTCTTTCATTAATTAAAGGGCAATCCTAAAGTGACTACATTTTTTCTATTTTTATTTATCTCTAAAAGAAAAAGAAATCCTACTCAATCAACTTAATTCGCAAAGTCTGGTACAATAAGGTTTGTTATAACTGGGGTTCATGGGCACATGAATTCAAATCATTCAACGGTTTTGGTCCTTTCTACAGTCCGTGTAAGAAATCAGTACAAACGCCAGCTTGGGCCCAAATATGAGCCTAATTAAACAACGGCTGAGGGCAGGGCCCCAAGTCAAATCTCCACAGCATCAGTTACATGAATAAAACGTGAATATTAGCCCTGCTCATTCTACTGTTCATTATTTACATATAAGAAATGGCTTATATCATGCATCAAGTCCAATTTGGTTTAACACTGCCTTTATTAACGTCAATCCGGGCAACCAGTGCCCTTAATTTGAATTACATGTTCCTGCTTCAAAACTAGTGAACCATTACCAATTGTTTTGAGAAATCTGTGATTATTTAACAGTAGAACAACACAATCAGAAATGCTAAAATCATAATTGACGCCTACGGCTGGTGCTATCTAACAATGCTAGTCACATTTACAATCTTCTCTTCTTTTCAATTGTTGCAGTGATATCTGAATTATCAAATGGTGTGCAAGCTAAATACTCAGAACTAATAGAACATAATCTAACAACTATAGCTTCCGATTGGTTTTAACAGTCCATTAAGCTCGCTCCTAACTTCACAGATGCCCACATGTAGTAGTATGAACTATGTTTTTAACAACAAGAGAAACTCATACAACTTAATTTCAGTCCAACTATTATAGACTAACAGGGATCTATATCATCAGTGAGTGTAGAATTTAAACACACAACTCAAAGAGAGGTTAAATCAGAAACAAGCTTCACTTCTTCATATAGCATTATTTCTGCACATTTTCAGCCTACAGTCATTTGAAGGATGCAATAGGGTACCTGGCATTTGAAAATATAAGAAGAGGAAGATGAGAATCAGCATAGCAGTAACAACACAGCAACAACAAACAGCAACAGATAACCAACAGCTTGAAAGTGACCCAATGTGGTACCAGAAGGACCAAAATGCAACCTAGGAACGAAATAGAAAAGAGATTGACCCACAACACTTCCAGTAGCAAAACACACCAGGAATAAATCAGGAAAACCAGTTAAAGCTCCAGCAATACCAATAGCAACACAAACACCCAAAGTAAGCCTAACAGAACTTGAGTTTAAACCAGAAAGTAGACCAATAGACTTCAAGAGTAGATTCAGCAGGCAACAGAGAACATGAATCAGTGTTTAAGACTCCAAATTCAACTAAGAACCAATGGAACAGTAACTTTCAATCCTTTCCTATTTTTCTTCTTTTTTCAAACTCTCAGACTTAGTTTCAAAACTGAATCCTTCAAGAACTCCTAAACCTCTCAGAATCCTCTTCACTCATCCCCCCCTAAGGACTGATTTATAGCTCTTTTAATAGGCATCCCATGAGTGCTCAACCCACTAACATCTTATCTTTTCAATTCTTTAATTACCCCCATTACCCTAGTGCTTTTACTTTAATCATTAATGCCTATTTCAGTCCCTAAAATCAGAAAGTGCATTCCCCACTATTATATGTTCCTTGCCATTATCTAATTCAATTGGTATGGGCATACTATATTTAAATCAATTTCCCTTGACCGATGTTACTTCTGACTTAATCCAAACAATCATTCCCCTTTTCGATCAGCCAATTTGAATTAGTTTAATGGTATATTGGTACCCACTGACAAACCACTAAACCTTTTCATGTTTTGGATCCTAAATTTCCCCTAATGCCCTGTGATTAATGTCCTACCTTAACCCCCTTTAATCTGTACTACATCTTTCAGCTATAACCAATTCAACTCATCAAATTCAATCAGCAGTTCGAGCTAGAACTCGTATCAGATCAAACAGCATAAAAATAAAGACCAATGAATCTGAACAAAACCATATTGAACTACCAAGGTCAAATTTCAGACCATGATTGACACCGATACGCGGGAATGACTAACTACATTCTCAATTCTAAATTAAACTTAGACCAAAATGAACGATCACTGTAAACGCACTGAATCGACAAACAAACTGAACTCATATGCAAAAAATGATGAACAACAAGAAAAGGGAACCAACATCACAAAAATGAAGCAATTCGAACCAATAATAACAGCAAGCACTCATAGTTCTAGATTAACCTTAAACTGAAAACCTAAAGAAGCGACTAATTACACAGACAAACAAACACATAGAAAAAAAGGAAAAGAAGAAGCTAAGAAGAACTCACTATTCTTTTCTCGGATCTCACCATTATGACCTTTCGAACTTGAGTTCCAGTTAGTATTATACGTCTATTTCATCAGAAATAGGCTTATAATACTAACCAGAACCCGTTCGACCCTGACAGCTTCGAAACAGTCTCGAACTGTCGAACCCTAGATCCGCCATTCGACGAGTTTTACTCAGATTCGAGCCAATCTGGTTAGGGATTAGCGACGAGGAGGTCAAGGGTATTATTGGGTGTGATTTTGGGGTTAAGTGGACAAGCTAGGGTTTGGGACGGGGGTCTTCGATCGAAGATTCGAGAAGCTGTAGTATGATTCGAGGTTAATAGAGTATGGAATCGTGTTGATGGTGGTTAGGAGGTTCAAGGGTGTTATTTTCAAGGCCATCAGAGCCGGCGCCGCCGGGTTTATGGTGAAGGGATGGGGTGGCGGCTATTAGGGTTCCTCATCTCTGAAAGAGACGAGGCTTGGGAGAGAATGAGAGGGGTGGCTTGGTTTGGAGGGCGGGGTATGGTTTGGGAGTATATAGTGGGGTGGGGATTTGATCCAAGTCGTTCGATAAAGTGAGATCAATGGCTTGGATCAATCCCCCCTATAGGAAACGGTGTCGTTTGGTTTCGTTGGGGGACTGGGTCGATCCGGGGGCAAATGGGTCGGGTTGTGCGGATTGCCTGGGACCGTTAGATCAAGTTAATTTCAACGGTCCAGATTGAAATGCCTGAAACGACGTCGTTTGGCTGAGGCTGGAGACGGACTGGATTGGGGCGGGTATTGGGCTGATTTGGGGTGACATTTGGCCTGAAACTTTCTTTTAAAAACCAACCCAGTCCGATTTTAACTCTTCTTCTCTTGTTCCTTCTTTTTCTTTTATTTTCTTTTTGATTTCTAATTACCAAAACTCAAAATTAACTTAAAGAATACTAATTAACCCTTAATAATAATTATCACTCAAAATTAAATACAAAGACAATCACACAATTTGGACATTAAATGCTAAAAAAGGCAAAGTACATATTTTTGTGACTTTTTCATTTTGTAAAACAAACTTGATTATTTAATTAATTCCTAAATTGCAAAATTAAATCCTAAATGCACATGCAACACATATTTTTGTATTTTTCTTAATTAAAGTAGAAATAAACATGCACAGACAAAATACAAGTAAATCACAAATAACACAAAACCATTTTATTTTTGAATCTTTGGGAGTAGTTCTTGTAGGTCAAACACCACGTGCTCACAGCTATCCCTAGTCACAACATAAACTCAAAAGTTTACGAATTTGATTTGTTCCTAACACAATGCTTCTAAGAAAGCAAACTAGGAATTACAATGACGAACAAATAACAAGATTACAACTTAACTATGGATGTACATACAATCATTTAGAAACTGATCCTTAGTGGAGTTGTCTTCTTGTTCTTGACACACCAGTGACTTCAATGCCGGATGAATGCTTTTTCTTCTTGAGAGAATATCACTGAATGAACAAGTAATGGTGTGTCTTATACCAGGTTGTTTTATCACAAAAGATAGAACAATGCATAGTGATGCCAACTCTTGGTGTACACTTCTTTCCAATGAGAAGTGACTGTTGTACTGTCTGCATAGCCACTTCTGGGCAGTTACATTCCAGCTGGATAGTGGACTTTGTATTTCTGTCAGGACATGCCATAGGACAAGGTCCTAGTTGTGTTCCTCTTTTGTGACAGTTGCTTGATGGTCACTTTCTTCTACTACGTTCCAGCTGTGTACTTGACTTGCATTTTTGTTAGAGAACCCTAAGGGAGCAGGTCCCTGTTGTGTTCCTCTTTATATTGATTTCGTACAGTCACTGATTTGCTTGTGTCGGAGAACTCTAAGGGACCAAGTCATCAGGTCCCTGTTGTGTTCCTCCCTGTGGTCGTTCATCTATTTGTTGTTTTTTCAGGCTTCGACTAGTTCACATGAGATGTATATCCTGTGGGCTATGTTCTCTATCTGGTTCTTCACGACAACTTTGTTAGATCATCACAACATAAGACGCGTAAGACTAAGACATTGAAAACCTATCAAAAGGAAAGCAGAAACTTCAGTAATAAAACTTTTTCAATATACTACAAGAGTTTATTGGTGCGAAGAATTTGATCACTACATGTCAGAAATAGTAAAAGTTGATAAGAACGCTTTTATCTACTTGATAGAGGAACCACTCGAAAGGTGAGGTTGTTTATGTTGTCTATGACATGCTCACAACAAATATTGTCGAGTCAATGAATTCAATATTATAGAAGGAACGAGCTGCCTATATTGAGAATGATGGATTTCATTTTAGAGAAGCTACAATTTGGTTTATTATAAGAAGGAAACCGCGAAAGAAATTTTGTACAAAGTATCAAGTTGGGTAGAATAGTTATTGATGAATACGATACATTTAGCTTGGCCGAGCAAAATCGAAATAGCGAATTCTTGGGTCATTTCAATGGGTTCATATTTTACCTTGAATGTAAGTATTTTGTTCTTTTTTTGAATTTTTTTTTAACATAATGTAATAACTTATAGTTTTAAATCACTTTGAAGGTCTTTCCTATTAAATCAATGCATTCTAGAGTTGAAAAACAAGGAAATACCTTCTTGGTAGACTTAAACAAAAGAACATGTGATCGTTTTCAGTTTCTATTTTGATGAATTACCATGTGCACATATAATTGCAGCTGTCGAGAAGAATAATCTCAAGAAGTCCAATTTTCCGCCAAAGTGGTACTTAAACAAATTCTAGTTAAAAACATATGAAAGACAAATACATTGTGTAAATGCTAGAGAGTGTTAAGGCATAAATTATTACACCTCTGGATTTCAAGATTCTGCGAGATAAAAGGTAGAAGAGGAGATATATATCAGCTGCTAAATCATCAAAAATAAAGTTCAAATGTGATAGTTGTAGGAAAATTCGTCATGACAAAACAACTTACATATATCCTCCATCATTCCACCCATTTTTAAGAAAGATTAGAGAATTAAAGATATATATCATGACCCGCCACATCATCATGTCATGTAAGTGCCACTTGACATATATTTTTGCCATATGAAAAGCTTACATACGAAAGGTAGGAAGGTTCTGGGAAAATACAAAAATTTCCCTAAAAAGACCCTAGAACCCTATGGATTTGTTGTATGCCCTTGGTAATCCTGACCATTGTATCTAATGTGACTATATGCATTAATATAACGAAGTTGGTGAACAAATACAACCTATCATGACTGTATGTGTTGATGCAACGAAATTGATACATCAGCTACGAACGGTAATTAGGCAAACTATATTTATATATGATAAATAGGCTCTGAACTATAGTGCTTTATGAAAGGAATTTTGGCATGGTGCAATAATGTACGCATATAATTAGCAGAAAAAGCTCTATTTATAGATATTAGATAACAGTAAATGTATATCATAACAATAATATTTAGATCATAACTTTATCTTCTTTCTTTGTGTATATTAAAATGTATATCATAACTTTATTTTCCTCTTGGTACATCTAAAATATAAAATTATAAATGTAGTTGTCTATAATTTATTATTGTCTTTATATCCAAGTGTATATCACAAAATAATTATATTTTTTATACAACACAATGTGTAACACATCAAAAAATATGTATAACCAAAATGTATATCACAACTTTATTTTCCTTCTTTGTATATATTAAAATGTATATCAAAAATTTATATTTCTTCCTTGTATATCTCAGTGTATAACACATAACTTCATATGGATATGCACAAATACATATATGCTAAAAGCTAAGCACCGACACTTAGTTGAGACTGGGTTAACTTTATTGTTTAATGCAAGCGTGCCTTTGTATCTATGGGTTGAAGCTTTTATGACTACATCTTATCTCATAAATAGACTTCCTACGCCTGTTTTAAAGACGTGCTCTCCATTTCGAAAATTATCTAACAAGATACCAGATTATGGTAGCCTAAATATATTTGGTTGTAGATGTTTTCCACATCTAAAAGGGTATAACAACAATAAGTTTCTAACCAAAGACCTTTCGCTGTATATTTATTGGTTATAGTTGTTGCGGAAGCCAAATGTATATAGTGTGAATAAGTCACAACTACTATATCAAAAATTATGACAGCCACCAAATAATAAATAAGACAATAAAGCAACAATAAAGGGAACACCAGAATTTACGAGGTTCGGCTAATTTTGCCTACTCCTCGGACACAACCAATATTTTATTTCACTCCAAAAATACAAGTGAAATAATACTAAAGAGAGAAATACAAATGCCTTAAACAGATGAGAAGGCAAATGAGAGGTGTGCTTAAATCCTAAACATTAAGTCTTCTTTTATAGGGGGAAAATCCCCCCAACCCTTCTTTTCCCACCGATGTGGGACAAAAGATTTGCCAAATTCAATAAATCTCCACCTTGGCAAAATTCCAAATCTTCAATTTTCTCTCAATAACAAATTTTGATTGTGTCTTCATCTTCAATCTTCAGTTTTCAACAATGTTGATCAAATCCAAACAATGTTGAAACTTGACCGCAGTCACCACCTTTGTCAGCATATCAGCAGGATTCTCCGTAGTATGAATTTTCTTCACTGTGACTCCACCTTCTTCTATGATTTCTCGTACGAAATGATACCGAACATCAATGTGCTTCGTCCTTGCATGATAAACTTGGTTCTTCGCTAATTGAATAGCACTTTGACTATCACAAAAAATTGTGATACCTTTTTGTTCAACACCAAGCTCCTTTAGCAATCCTTGAAGCCAAATTGCCTCCTTCACAGCCTCTGTAATAGCCATGTACTCTGCCTCTGTTGTAGACAAAGCAACTGTTGACTGCAAAGTAGACTTCCAACTAACTGGTGCCTTTGCAAAAGTAAACACATAACCAGTAGTTGATCTTCGTTTGTCCAGATCACCCGCAAAATCTGAGTCACAATATCCAACTACAGACTGATTGTCTTCCTGCTCAAAAACTAACCCGACATCTACAGTATTATGAATATACCGTAGAATCCACTTCACAGCTTGCCAATGCTCCTTCCCTGGATTGTGCATATATCTGCTAATAACTCCAACAGCTTGTGAAATGTCAGGCCTTGTGCAAACCATTGCATACATCAAGCTACCAACAGCATTTGCGTATGGTACCTTTGACATATACTTTCGTTCAGCTTCATCCATTGGCGACATAGTAGTACTTAGCTTAAAATGGGAAGCAAGTGGAGTACTAACTGGCTTAGTCTTGTCATCTATGCCAAAACGTTGAAGTACTCTCTTCAAATATTCCTTTTGAGATAAACAGAGTTTCTTTGAACGTCTATCTCTAATTATCTCCATGCCAAGAATTTTCTTTGCCTCACCCAAATCCTTCATCTCGAACTCCTTCTTCAGTTGAATCTTCAACTTATCAATTTCTTCCGAATTCTTGGAAGCTATCAACATATCATCAACATATAGGAGAAGATATACAAAGGAACCATCTTTAAGCTTGTGCAAATACACACAATGATCGTATTTGCTTCTCTTGTACCCTTGCCGCAACATAAACTCGTCAAATCGCTTGTACCATTGTCTAGAAGATTGTTTCAATCCGTACAACGATTTTTCAAGTTTGCACACCATATTTTCTTTTCCAGCAACTTTGAATCCTTCTGGCTGAGTCATGTAGATTTCCTCCTCCAAGTTTCCATGTAAAAACGCAGTTTTTACATCCATCTGAACTAGTTCCAAATCCAATTGTGCTACCAAAGCCAACATAATTCTAATGGAGGAATGTTTTACAACTGGAGAAAACACTTCATTGTAATCAATTCCTTCCTTTTGAGCATATCCTTTGGCCACCAATCTTGCTTTGTAGCGAACATTTACTTGGTTAGGAAATCCTTCTTTCTTTGCAAATACCCATTTGCACCCAATTGCTTTCTTTCCCTTCGGGAGATTGGCCAATCTCCATGTATGATTCTGATGAAGGGACTGTATTTCATCATTCATGGCAATCCTCCACTTATCTTCTTCTGAACTTTGGACAGCATCTTTATAAGTGGTAGGAACATCATCAGCTACAATTGAGGTTGCACAAGCAACTGTCTCTATGAGACGAACAGGTTTCGTTATTGTTCTTTTTGGCCTGCTGGTTGCTATTGATTCAAGTTGTTGTTGAGGTTCCTGAGTTGGAATCTCCTCTACTGGCTCTCCTTCCAGAGGGTAATCTTCATTTGTTTCCTCCTCTGCTTCTTGTGTAGGAAAAATAAATTTTCCCTCAAACTCCACCTGCTTAGAAGCACCTTTATTTTGTTTGGTATCTTCTGTTACCTTATTTACCATAGCAGATTCATCAAAGGTAACATCCCTGCTGAATATTACTTTCTTTGTCATAGGACACCATAAGCGATATCCTTTGACTCCAGAAGTAATTCCCATAAAAATAGCCTTCTTTGCCCTTGGATCCAATTTTGACTCCGTCACATGATAATATGCAGTTGAGTCAAACACGTGCAAAGAGTTATAATCTACAGCAGGTTTTCCATACCATTTTTCAAATGGTGTCTTGCCATCAATAGCAGCAGATGGTAGACGATTAATGAGGTGACATGCATATGTAATTGCCTCAGCCCAAAATTCTTTGCCCAAGCCAGCATTGGACAACATACACCGTACCTTCTCCAGCAAGGTCCGGTTCATACGTTCTGCCACTCCATTTTGTTGTGGTGTATGTCTAACAGTGAAGTGTCGGACGATGCCATCATTTTCACAGACCTTATTGAAATGATCATTTTTGTATTCACCTCCATTGTCTGTGCGAATACACTTGATCCTCTTGCCTGTTTGATTCTCCACCATCATCTTCCATTTGAGAAAAATTCCCAACACTTCATCTTTGCTCTTCATTGTATACACCCATACTCTTCGGGAAAAATCATCAACAAAGGTTACAAAATAGTGCTTCCCACCCAATGAAGGTGTTTTGGAAGGACCCCAAACATCTGAGTGTACATAATCCAAAATGCCTTTAGTATTATGGATCGTTGTACCAAATTTAACCCTTGTCTGTTTCCCTTTAACACAATGCTCACAAAACTCCAAGTTGCAAGCCTTTACTCCTTTTAACAATCCTTGATCTGATAGAGTTTTCAAGGATTTTCCTCCAGCATGTCCCAAGCGCATGTGCCATAGCTTGGTTGCTTCTGCTTCTTTGTCATCACTGGATGTCACTGTCGCTGTCCCAATAACTGTACTGCCACGATAGCGGTACATATTATTATTCTTCCGATTAGCCTTCATTACCACTAGTGCACCGGAGCATACTCTCATCACTCCATTTTCTGCAATGATTTTGAACCCTTTTGATTCTAGGGCTCCCACAGAGATGAGATTCTTCTTCAAATCCGGTACATATCGAACATCTATCAATGTTCTGATCATTCCATCATGGTTCCTTAATCGTATTGAACCAATGCCATATGAGGTAAGAGGGTTGTTATCCGCTGTGTGGACGACTCCATATTCTCCTTCTTGAAATTCCACGAACCAGTCCCTGTTGGGACACATATGATAGCTACAAGCCGAGTCCATCAACCATATGTCTGATGATGTTGATGACTCTGTTGTAACTAATGAGAAGTCTGAATCATCACAATCAGCTACATTTGAATCCATAATAGCCTTTCCATTGTTATGTTTGGCCTTATTCTTCAACTTCGGACAGTCTTTCTTCCAGTGCCCTTTTTCTCGACAAAAGGCACATTCATCTTTGCTGGGTCTGGATCTTGACTTGGATCTTCCCTTCTTTGTCCTCGTTTGATTTTGAGGACGACCCCTCACAAACAGTGCTTCTCCTTCTCCGCCCTTCTGTTTTTCTCGCTTTCTTTGTTCATAGCTGTACAAAGCCGAACAAACTTCTCTGAGAGAAATTTCGTCATTTCCATGGAGTAGAGTAGTTTCAAGGTGCTCGTACTCATCAGGAAGTGACGCCAACAACATTAAGGCCAAGTCACCATCATCATAAGTTGTATCCATATTTTGCAAATCTGTGACCAACTTATTGAAACTGGTGATATGTTCATTCATCGTGGTACCAGGAACATAGGTGAAGTGAAACAGTCTCTTCTTCATGTATAATTTATTTTGACTGTTTTTCTTCAAAAATTTATCCTCCAGTGCTTTCCATAATTTACTTGCAGAAGTTTTCTTTGTGTATGGATATTTCTGCTCTCTAGCAAGGTAGGATCGAATGGTACCGCAAGCAACACGGTTGATAATTCTCCAATCTTCTTCTCCAATAACATCTGGTTTCTTTTCTTCAATGGCCAGATCTAGCCCTTGTTGAAAAAGGACATCTAGAACCTCGCCTTGCCACATCCCAAAATGCCCGGACCCGTCAAAAATTTCTACCGCAAATTTCGCATTTGACACAATTCTTGTCATAAGCGAAGATGCCAATGATGACGTATTGTTGACACTTGATGTAGATTCTTCTTGTTTATTGTCTCCCATATTTGACACAAATATTATTTAATAGCTGACGACACAAATCAAGATTATTCCTTTCTGATGTAGAAGATCAGACTAAGCTGCAACCACAGAGCATACTCAGACAGAACCTTGACTCAGTTACCAAGATAAATCTTTTCTGATGTGGAAGATCAGACTATGCTGCAACCACAGAGCATACTTAGACAGTACCTTGGCTCTGATACCAATTGTTGCGGAAGCCAAATGTATATAGTGTGAATAAGTCACAACTACTATACCAAAAATTATGACAGCCACCAAATAATAAATAAGACAATAAAGCAACAATAAAGGGAACACCAGAATTTACGAGGTTCGGCTAATTTTGCCTACTCCTCGGACACAACCAATATTTTATTTCACTCCAAAAATACAAGTGAAATAATACTAAAGAGAGAAATACAAATGCCTTAAACAGATGAGAAGGCAAATGAGAGGTGTGTTTAAATCCTAAACATTAAGCCTTCTTTTATAGGGGGAAAATCCCCCCAACCCTTCTTTTCCCACCGATGTGGGACAAAAGATTTGCCAAATTCAACAATAGTACCTTGCACAAGGGGTGCAAGTGCTATCATCCTCAAACGAAGAGCGTTATATATCCAGATATGTAATATTTGATGAGCAATTCTTGCCTTTTGTTTCAAGTGTTCCACGGGATACTACAGGTCACAACTTTAATATGACTACTTACCTTTTGGAGACAGGCTCCCGAGTCTAAGGGTTTCAAATTGAGTAGGACTAAGACAGAGTACCTGTAGTGCAAGTTTAGCGCTGAATCGAGGGATGTAGGCATGGACGTGATGCTTGGATCACAGGTCAACCCCAAGGAGGTAGTTTCGAGTACCTTGGGTTGGTTATTAAAGGGGATGGAGATATCGACGAGGACGTCACTCACCGTATATGGGTGGGGTGGATGAAATTGAGGCTAGCATCTGGAGTCTTATGTGACAAGAAAGTGCTACTGATACTCAAAGGTAAGTTTTATAGAGCGATGGTTAGACCAGCCATATTGTATGGGGTAGAGTGTTGGTCGGTGAAGAACTCTCAGATCCAGAAGATGAAGGTAGCTGAGATGAGGATGTTGAGGTAGATGTGCGGGCACACTAGGATGGATAAGATTAGGACTGAAGATATTCGGGAAAAGGTGGGTGTGGCCCCTGTGGATGACAAGATGCAGGAAGTGAGGCTCAGATGGTTCGGGCACGTGCGGAGGAGAAGCTTGGATGCTCCGGTAAGGAGTGAGCCGTTGGCTCTGGTGGGTATGAGAAGAGGTAGAGGACGGCCTAAGAAGTATTGGGGAGAGGTGATCAGGTAGGACATGGCATGATTGCAGATTTTTGAGGACATGACCCTTAATAGGAAGGTCTGGAGGTCGAGCATTAGGGTTCTAGGCTAGGGGGTAGTCGAGCTTCTCCTTCTCCATTCCGGTGGTGAAGTGAGTTTGAGTAGGTTGGTTTTAGACGGCTTGTGGTTAATGTAGAGTTCGCACTACCCATACTATTTTCCATAGCTCCGGACCTTATTTGCTGGTTATTATTATTGTATGTCATCTATTTTATGGTTTTTAGGATGCTGTCACTATTTCTATGGTTATGTTGATGATACTGATGAATTGTCTTTTGTTGTTTTATTTCCATCTTCCTGAGCCGAGAGTCTATCGGAAACAGCCTCTCTACCCTATCGGGATGGGAGTAAGGTCTGCGTACACACTACCCTCCCTAGACCCCACTTTGTGGGATTTTACTGGGTCGTTGTTGTTGTACTTAGTAAAAAGAAGAAACCAATAATGATGAAAGTCATGCAACACCCACAATACATGCATCCAGCGACCAAGAATTTACCACCAACAATGAAGTTTTTATACCTCAAGTTCAAGAATGCAACTCTACAGAACCTGGTTCATTGTCAACTAGCCCAGAAACAAGTTTACAATCAACCAATTTCGAGTGTGACGAGCTCTCTACTTCGACGCATAACCCAACCTCAACGACTGCTAGTGAATCATCTCCTATTGATGTTTCAGGAATTGATCCTCTTGTCGATCTCACTACACATCAGACTAATCCAGCATCCTCCTCAAGTTCACCTGACAATACTCATCACATGATCACAAGGACAAAGTCAAAATCTTTGCCACAACCATGTGAATTTTTGAATTTGTTGGCTGCGCGCTGCTACTCTAAGCGACATTCGCGAACCCAAAAACATCAAGGAGGCCCTATCTCAACCTCATTGGAGGTAGGGTATGGAAGAGGAAATGGAGCCTTTATCTCAGAATAGAATGTGGCAGCTTGTACCTCGTGATTCTTATATGAATGCAGTTGGCTCAAAATGGGTTTTCAAAACTAAGTTGTAGGCAGATGGTACAATAGACATGTTCAAAACTCGTCTAGTCGCAAAAAGATACAACCAAATTGAAGGACTCGACTTTGAAGATACATTTAATTCCGTAGTTAAAGCCACTACTATTCGTATTGTTCTAACCTTAGCAACAGTTCAGAAGTGGCCTCTTCGACAACTCGACATGAAAAATGCTTTTCTTCATAGTCTACTTAAAGAAACGGTCTATATGGAACAACCTCTTGGATTCCAAGATCCAACTACTCCCAACCATGTTTGTTTGCTTCAACGAGCCATATGCGGATTAAAACAAGCTCCAAAAGCTTGGTTTCAACGGTTCATTGAAGCTCTACTTCATCTAGGTTTTAAAGCAAGTCATGTTGACTCGTCTCTATTTGTTCTTTGCAACAACACCGCCATCATTATATTGTTGTTGTACGTTGATGATATCATAATAACTGGAAAGAGTCCAACATTTCTACATTCATTGATCTCTCAATTGAGTAGTCAGTTTGCTTTAAAAGACATGGGCAACCTTTATTTCTTCTTAGGCATTGAAGTCAACCCATATAGAGAAGGCCTTTATCTTAGCCAAACCAAGTATACTCAAGATGTTCTTCGTAAAACAATGATGCATTGTTCTCGAGCACTTCATACTCCAGTATCTCAAAAGAATGATTCCACACAACAATAGGTACATCGGTTGATCCGTTTGCCTATCGGTGTACTGTGGGAGCTCTTCAATACCTGATGTTAACACGACCTGACCTCACCCATGCAGTAAACCAAGTTTGTCAATTTATGCAAGCTCCTACTATTGTACACTGGTAGGGAGTAAAGCGCATCCTTCGTTATCTAGCAGGGATTGTAAATTTTGGCCTTCGCATTACGTCGAGATCATCACTACAAGTTGTTGGCTTCTCATATGCCGATTGGGCAGGTTGTGCCGTCACTCGCAGGTCCACAACTGGTCTTTGTGTCTTCTTAGGCGTAAATTGCATTTCCTGGTCATCGAAGAAACAACACACAGTAGCAAAATCGAGTGCCAAAGCTGACTATCGCGCGTTAGCCATTCTTGCTGCTGAAGTTACTTGGATAGTTCATCTTTTGCATCATGTTGGTGTTTTACTTGCTTCTCCACCAGTTCTTTACTCGGATAAGATCAGTGCGTTGCATTTGTCAAGTAATACCACTCTCCACGCTCGAACAAAACATGTCGAATTAGACTACCACTTTATAAGGGAAAAGGTTACATCAGGAGCCATGGTTATAAAATATGTGCCTTCACTAAATCAAGTCGCCGACATCTTTATAGAAACTTTGACGAAGGAACAATATCAGTTTCTGAGGAGCAAGGTTGGAGTTGTCTCGCTACCAACGTCGAGCTTGAGGTGGGATGAAAGTGAGTTGAGAAAAGAATCCAATTCCATGTCCATGAAGGAGTTTGGAAACGTGGAGTTAAAGTCTTAAGTGGATAAGATTGGAGAGAGGCGTGAGAAAGACCGAGAGAAAGGGAAGAAAGAATGAAGCCTAAAATGGGGTCTAATACATTATTTTGTGTGTATATATATCTATATCTATCTATATCTATATCTATATCTATATCTATATCTATATTATTATAAAAGCATGAATAAAAAGTTGGGTTACAAAAATAACCTTTTAATATTAAGCATAATAACTCACAATAAAAGGACATAATCGGAATTCTAGACATTAACCTTGTAAATTATTAGTTTTAGGACATAATACTATACATTAGGAATTTTACATGATTACCTTTAGGAATCCTACTATTATAATTATTTTCGGGCATAAATATTAGATATTAAAATAGATGTGCGTCCTAGCGCAATATAATTATTGTTGCAATTTATAAATTACTTTCTCCGTAGTTTTGTAGCTTTAGGAGAGAGACTTGTGACTTCAGTTATTCTATATAATGACCTAGATACATGCGTATATACACGTTTGATTTTCCAAGTTAAGGTGAAACATATTATAGTTATATATTGGTGAAACATATTATAGTTATATATTACGTACATAGTTCTAATAAGGAAGTAATTTTATAAGGTTAAAATCTTAATCAACTTTAAAGTCCTAAATATTAGGATTTATTACATAGTTCAAATAAGGAAAGATTTAATGAATAAAATTTTAGTTGATTGCTAAATCCAAAATATTAAGAGAATGACTAAATTACAATTTTGTCCAATATAAACTTTATTTTTAAAGAGTAAAAAAGGTTTAACTGCCAAAATCTATTTAGAAACAAGATAGTATATATTATTATAAAGGCCGATTATTAAACAGAAGAACTCATAAGGAAAAACATAGTTGTAATAACTTTTTTTTGGACTATAATAACTTCTACGTTAATTTTTTTAATATTTAAGATTCTAAAAATAATACAATCTTGTCTTTTAACTTCTTATTTAAAATATGTAGGAAGGTTTAATAAAATCAAATCCATAAGAATCCTCCATATTGATAATACATTACCACTCTATCATATTCAATACCAAAAAAAAGTAATGCTAAACGGATGGCATAAAGCATTGAAATGGAGAAAACAATTCCCAAGATAATATATTATTATAGTATATCTGAATGGTTTCCTACTCAAATAATAATTTTTTATTATTAATTTTTCGTGTAATATAGAAAAATATACCCAATTATTAAAGAACAACTACGGAAATTTTTAAGAATATAAATGTGTGAGAAAATAAAGAAAAAGGTTGGTAAGAATCCATACCACTAATTATTTTACAAACATAAAGATCTAAACGTAGAATGACATCGATCTTTTTACTATTTGAAAATAAAACTTATGGTGGATAAAATTACAATCACGGTTTAATATTCAAACATGAAATGAACTAATATTAAGAATCTAAATCAACAGAAATAAATTATATTTTATGTTCAAACCAAACAATCAAATCTTTCAATTAATTATTTAGCAAGAAAATTCAATTAAATTGTTTAATAAATCATCATATGAGTAAAATAATTTTTTAAATTAAAAAAATCTTATGGTACATAAATTTATTCCATAAAAAGTGTATTAGAGATTAAAAAAATAGATCACAAAGTAAAAGAGATTAATATAATATTAAGAAGGTCATACAAGTGTTTGATGAAGCACAACTAAAGCTAAATCCTAAACAAGTATAAGCTTTCAAGACTATATTATAAAAAATCGACTATGGTATAGTGGGATTATCCTTTGTAGATGTCTCCAGTGGAATCGAAATAATATTTCTATGTCATGCATTCCTTGCAAATGTCAAATTAAGATTGTTAGCAATAAGAACAAATGGTGTACCAGCAACGATTTTATTATGAGATCGTACAATTTACTTCAATTTTGATATACTTCTTCAAATAACTGAATTAATCATCATAAATATCAAATCAGAGCAATAATGCTAAATTTATATGGAAGGCAAAAGTGATAATATGGGATGAAACGCTTTTGGTTAAGCGTCATATGATTGAAACAATCACCCACAATTTTAGGGATATGATGGATATCGATGAACCGTTTGGTGGAAAAATAATAGTTTGGGAGGTGATTTCTATCAAGTACGATCAGTAGTTCCAAAAGTGACCAAAACAGTATTTGTAAAAGCTAGCTTGCCAAAATTATACTTATGACCTCAAATGAAAAATATTCAAACGACAAGAAATATAATAGTAAGAACAAATCCAACATTCAGTGACTTTTTGCTTCGTGTAGGAAACGAAGAAGAACATCTAATAAAAGATGATTTGATTCTTCTAGAACACTTGGTTATCAACCCCAATGGTAATAGTAGTGCATTTAATAAGGAAAATATTTTCATCATTAGATTAAAATACAATTTGTGCAAATTACATGATAGAAATTAAAGAGTTTTCTTAACTAGTAGAAATGAATATGTTGATTAACTAAATAAAATATTGATTGCTAAGTTTTTATGGTAAAAACAAAATATTTTTCAGTTCTGACTTAGGAGAAGATGATACCAACAATAATTACCAAAAAGAATACTTAAATACTTTAATACCAAATGGCCTTCTACTATACATGTTTGTTGTCAAATTCATTATTTCTTACATATGTTAGTGTCGCTATATATATATGGCTAAGTTAAAATTGATCTTTCTTTGCATATATGTTGATTTTGAAGAAAAATATGTCCGTCATGCTACTGAAAACTTAGATTCACTGAATAGCTTATATAATAGAACACATATGGTATATAGAAGTTTTTACAATAACGTCATACATGCATAACTTATGATACTGGTCAATGTGCTTCTAAGTATGTGTTTATTCCCGAAATTCAACTTTTGTCTTTCGAAACTAAAGAATATCCTTTTAAATTTGTTTGAAAATAATTTTCAGTATGTTTATGTTTTGTAGTTATAATAAATAAAGCACAAGGACAAACATCTTAAATATTGAACTATATTTACCACAACATATTTTCTTACATGAATAACTATATTTTGCACTTTCAAGAGAGATATCAATATAAAGAAGTGTTCGGTAAGATACTATCACATTAGAGAACTTTATACCGCAATACATAATTATCTACTTAACATCACTAAAATTGATCATTTATGTAAGTTCTGATATCCTTTCATTTTGAATTCACATATTATGCTAATGTAATAAAATTTTCGGTATTTAGACGATTGTTGTAATATTATATATAAAATTTCTCTCATTAATTAAATTCTATTGTTCCTTCATAAAAAATAAATATTTAAACCATCATGTGCTTCTATTAACGTGCAACGCACGTTTATAAATACTAGTATATATATATATATATATAACCACTCTCAAAATAATAGTCTCACTTATGCTAGATCATTATATAGCATAAGTGAAGTCACAAGCTACAAAACATAGTAATTTATGAATTACAACAATAATTATGCTTTGCTAAGACGCACATCTATTTTAATATCTAATATCTATGCCCAAAACATGCTTTGTATATATATGCATTCTGTATGTTATATATAAAAATTATACAAATTTTCTACACTTTATTAGCTATCGAATATAAATAATTTATGACGCCGGATAAAAGTGAAAAAAGTCCATAAAAGTTCCCATCGAATTTGAATGTTGAAAGGCTGAAGCCCAAATTGCTTCTAGTAGGCTGGCCGAAGATGGATCCTAAAGTAAAATTTTATTTTGTGTCTCATACAACTACATTAGTTGTATTATTTTTTGGGATTTTTACATACCTATACCATATACCAAACCTTATTACCTTCATTGTTTAAGGATTGTGTTAATTACATTTAAGCATACCAAATTATCATTTATATACCATAATTCAAATTAAGGGTATAATTATTCCTTCATTTATTGTAGGCGTGAATTTAGGACCGTATTTTTACTTTATTTCGTTTACCCGCCTCTCTCTCCTCCCACCCCCACACCCCCTACGATTTACCTTCAGTTAATTCCCCCCCCCCCACGATTTACCTTCAGTTTTTCCCCCATTCTCGTACAATCTCTTCTCACCCACAATTACCATCACTTTCTTCTCCACTTAATTACCTTCAGTTGTATCCCCCACGATTTGAATTCACTTCCATCTTTGACCTCTTTTTTTTTTGGCCAGTGGTTGAAGGTTACTGGTTAACACAGTCGATTGAAACTCGAAGAAGAAGAAGAAGAAGACATATTTCCAGAATTTGTAGATATTTTGTAGTCAAATTAGAAAAATTGTAGATAAATTGTAGACTGTTTTTTGCAGAAGATTTTGTAGAAGCTTTAGTCGTTTTGGATTTGTGAAAACAGAAAATAATGCATCTACAATCAGAATACAAATAATCTACAATTATCTACAAAATAGATACATTGAATTTTAATATCCAAATTCTCATTTCAATTGTAGCATAATTGGCATTTCGACATAATTGTAGAAGATTTGTAGAAGTTTTAGTCTTCCCAATCTACAATTTATCTACAATATATCTACAATTCTACAATTTAACTACAATTTATGGAAATACGTCTTCTTCTTTTCTTCTTCTTCTTCTTCTTCTTCTTCTTCTTCTTCTTCGAGTTTCAATCTAAAATTCAGTCAAAACCAAGTTTAATCTTCACCAAAACCCCTCAAAATTGACATATAAACTCCTAAACATATTCCGAATTACTTACAACAACACCCAATCCAAACAAATAATGATTTTTAAAAACCCAAATTTGAATTCAAAGCTTTCAAACTTTTTAATGGCTATCAATGGTGGAAAATATATGGAAGAACAGATGAAGATGAAGATGAAGAACAGAAATCTCCTTTCCGTTTGATTACTGGAGTTTCAGTAGCTTGCGTTTTTTGAGAATTGTAGTTGAGTGAGAGAAGAAAGATCTCTTTCCGTTGAGGAAGGAGAGAATTACGCAGCAATGAGATCTCCTTCCATTTCAAAATTCGAATTTAATGTTGACAGAATCACACGCAGATCAGGTGCCTTCATTTTAGCGCGTTTTTTATGGCAAAATCTACCTGGGTAAATAACAAATTATGAACATTTTTAGTAATAAGGTTTGATATATGGTATAGATAGGTAAAAAACCCATTTTTTTATCTTATAATTTTATTGACCCAGATTTTTATGGACCCAAAAATATAAAATTGGGTTACACAAATTTATGACACGAAAAGCCTCACACAACTAGCAAACAATAAAACTTGTCGAGCCCAAATTATGCTTGTGCTAAGTCCAAAATCCAAATAGGTGTCGGATTGGGATTTCGTAAACCTCGTTTGCTTTGGATTAGGGATAAGCAGAGCTGTTATCTTTCTAGATTCAGAGCAACCTTTCAGAATTCCATCTACTTGGTTTCTCTCAAAAGCAAACAAAACTAGCCACCTTCTGCTCACTGTCTGTTTGCATAAATTAATTTGAGGTTTGTATCTTTCCTTAATTCCTGTTTCTCTTTCCTTCTGCTCCGTATATCTCTGGTAAAAAAAGGCAGAGAAACTTGGCCAGGTAGATTGATGGGTAATTAACTTGGAATTATGGATCCGTATTCGTTATCTAGTTCCTATGAGTATTGGAACTAATTTTATTAATCACTCATATATGGTTTTGGTTTTGGATGTATTTTAATTTGATCCCAGGAACCGAATAACTACATTTAACCTCTTGCTTCCATATAATGTTCTCGGATTAGAAAAAAATTGTGCTAAGTAGTAATTGTTTTGTTCTGAGGTGCATATGTTTCGGAAGTGTAATCTTTGCTGCTAAGGAATTACTAATACAAATTATTAATTCCGGATCGGGAGCAATGAACATTGCCTGTATTGGGCGTGAGGAGGAGAATAACAAGTCAGCAAGAAGGACCAACCACCAGTGCCAGCTTCTAGATGAAACTACTCTTCTCATCTTGAGCTACTTGCCACTTTCGTCTTTGTTCAGATCCAAAAGTGTTTGCAAGCTTTGGAATACCCTATTTCTGCACCCTCATCTCTCCTTCCTTCATTATCGACTTTCCAACTTCTGTGGTTTGGGTTTGGATGATGTGGACATTGGGAAGGAGAAAGGAGATTACTTTACCACAATTCGTATGAGCAGTCAAGGCTTACATCTGCAGCAAACTATTAACAATGCTTCTTCTCCTAATTTGAGGTACCGCATACAATGCCCTACATTGCTCCAAAGTCTTGCTATCCCCAATCCACAAAATCCTAGTTTGTGCATTGCCTTGGAGTTTGTTCCATCTAACCAGCCTGCTGTCAAGTTGGTTTCTGTTCATGATGATGAACAAAATCAATATTCACTCGGTTATGAAGTTCTCACTCTTGCGATTGGGAGCGATCAAACCACTTACTGTTGGCGAGCCATTAAGGTACCACCACCTAACTTATCAAACAATGAACGAGATGGCCGAAAGAGGAAGAGCATTGAGGTCCTCTTTAGAATGGGGGTCGCTTATTGCATTTCGTATATTGAAATGGAGGATGATGATCTTGGTATAGAAGTTGATGTTTTGGATATGGTTAATGAGAGCTACATTGGTCATACTACTCTCCCTAGAGGTTTCTTCTCAAAGTTGAGCAGCACTAATCTCTCCGATTGGAATGGCCGGCTCTCATTCGCCGAATTAGTAAAAGACGAGCTCCATGTCTTGGTCTTAGACGATCACATGAAGCTCAAATGGGCTGAAAAAAAGCGGATCATCAAGCTGACATTCTTGAAACCGGATAATAAAGAGCTAATGACATTTATAACTTGTGCTGATAAGTCTATATTGTTCTTTGTGAGGCAGGACAAGAAATCTTTCTCCACGTATGACATCAATACACGGGAGTTAATAACTTGCCCACTATCAAGCGACCTGGATTCTAGTGAACAGGTTGCAGCTATGGTTGCAAGTTTGATGTTCTACAGAAGAGCTGTCTAGGAATTAATGATGTGGTGAAGGAAACTTTTGTTTTGATATCTTTCCGTCTTAAGTTTACTGTTTTCCTTGCTTCCTTCAAATCTTTATTTTATTTCTGTACTCCTGACCATTATGAATACAAACTTAATCGTTGATATTTATCCATTGATAATCCCGCGGTTGAGTGATTGATTATGTGGTTCATACTTAAATGGCTGATGTCTTTAGTGCTTTAATGAATCAGATATAGTGGTGTATCCCTGCTTATCCTTTTGTTTTATACCTCTTGAGGTTCATACTCCTCATCTTTGCTACCTCTAAACAAGTTGTCAGCTATTGTAGTAGATTCACATCTGATTGCAATGTGGCCTGCGTGGTGGAACTCAAACTCTCTATCTTAGTGGTGTACCTTCTGATCTTCTCTGCGTTTTTTTCTGCTCCTTTACTTTTTATTTGCTTTTGTTTCTGCTTTAAATATCCAAATAGATGAGTGTCTCTCCTTGATTGTTGTCATTTCTTTTTGCCCTGGTATAGGGATATGTTGTTATTTCTATATACCTTCTCAATTTTACCATATACTATTGTAAAGACACGAAATGCTAGAGATGAATTTCAGAAACAAGAGATTTCACATGTGCCTCCAAAAAATGAGACCAGACAATCCAAAATCTTCTAGTTATGTAGTTCACATGAATGTTGCATTACGCAGGTAGAATAGCAATGTATTTAGTTTCTGCTGTTGGAAGCTAACAGACAGAACAAATAGCGAGATGAGCTATCCAGCAGATTCTCAAGAAAGCACAAAAGTATAAAATTGTATCACTATGCATTTCACAAAGTTAATGAAGCTGCATTTAAAAGCACATATAGTCGATGGCTGAATGTTTGGAGAAGAAATGTTCAAGACTCTCCTCTATTTAAAGTTTGTCAGCAGTAGAACATGTATTTTACCATCGTAGTAAAATAAAACATATGGCAATCATTTCCAGAACAATCTTATACTCTATTGTATTTGTCGTTCTTCATAAGCAAGAATTCAGCTTATTGCTACTGCTTTGACAAGTCTTCCTCTGTAGTAAAAAGACTTTCTAGCCAACAGTAAGTTATTGTGGTGACACTGGTATCCAACGTTGGCAGCTCTTTTATGTACACAACTAACGCACTGTAACAGCAGGTTCTGGTTTCTGCACATTGAAGAATGCTACAGAACTCCTTTTGGGAGCTGCAAATCAAGATTCAATTTTCAAAAAGTTAGACAACAAGCAATTATACTTTTTTTATTTCATAGGTGTATGTTAGATAGAGTTCGAGCATGCTTTAAGAAAATCTGTAAGATTGCTGTAGCTAAAGAGAAAGCAGCGTGGCATAGAAATGATTACACGAGACAATATCACAACCATCACAGAAATCTCCACTAGCTACTACCAAAATAAACTTAAGATACCATTAAACATAAAACAAGCAAATTCTGAGAATATCAAATTGCTCAGTTGGACACAACACCCTATAGCGATTCGAGAAGAATCTTATCATACTGTGGTGCTTACCTTCCAATCCTTCAATATCCAAAGTTTGTGGATGTTTATTTTACCCCCTTGCAACTTGAGCAGTAGTATGAGTTTTCTTAGAAGTGTAGGCACCCAATATCCAGAATATATAATCCAAATTTCAACCCAATACCACTGAGAAGACACGAAGCAAAGCAAATTAAATAAAAAGAAAGGCAGATATATTGACCAAAAGTATTGATATTGACCAAAAAAGAATCCGCGGAGAGAAATCGAGAACTGGAGGAGAAGATACGGAGGTCAGTAGAAGTAGTGATTGTTTGACAAAAAAAAGTATTAAGCCTTTTTTTGTTAAACCAATTTAATGAATAGACAAGGGGTGAATCCAAGTTAAAACGAAATCAAACTACTTACGTGATATGGGACTGTATACAAGTCAATAGATTCCAATTTAATGCTCAACAACTAGGGATAAATAAGAGAATGTGATCATGCAATAAATGTGATAAATGACAGTCAATGTAATAAGAAGGAATATGTCATCCAATGTTGGGTGAGGTGGATGATTCCTTCCTTTGAAGTAACGTGTGACAACAGACAATGAAATGAACTATGTGATCTTGGATCTTGTGAATTAAGGAGGAATGTTGTGTGTTAGAATCGAACAATAGAGACAAGACCAGCTTTTTGTATATTCTTGATAGTCGACTCTTTATAAGATGTTTCTTCCTAAAAGTTCCGGATCTCCTCTTTGTTTCCTCTCTCTTCCTACTATAAGTAATATCCCTAGAAAATCCTTAAAAAGTACAATATGGAGAATATTCAATAGAATATTCCTATTCATAACCCTAGGAACATTCTAATATTTGCAGCCGTTTGCTCTCTACTCGACCTCAGCACCGGTCTCTCACTTTGAGCGGCTCCTTGCCACTGAACCATGCTTGGTATCGACCTCGGCCTCAGCTCGTCCGTCTGTTTCCGCTAAACTAGACCTAATTTTGATTCATACAGTTAGTCCCTCCGCTTATTGAGGTCGTTCTCTGGGGAGTCCTTGATGAGTGGATTTTGTCAGCATCTAATCGCAAGATATTCCGCCGTGGTGAATGAGTTGAATTGGTCGAGGTCGATTAGATGACGGGTCGGGTCGAGGCTGTGGTTGGCATGGCTAACATAGGATGAAGTCATGACCACGCGCGTCATCATTACGCGTCTTTCCGATGCAATGCGTCATTCCAGTGCCTCTGTTGCTTCGATCTTAGTGTCAATGATAGTTTCTTGCATCGATCTGGGCTCCACAATACCTTATAAATAGGGGAAATGAGATTAAAAAATGAGACTTTTCACAAGAAATTGATGTTGGCTTTCTGTCTAAGAAAAGAGTCTTGCATATTCATCCACTTGATTTGTTGAGCATATGCCAAATTAAGATGGATCCTATTATTGTCGCAGTCATCTTGTTCATATTTAGCCTCCAGATCTTCAACCTTCTTCTCAAGTTCTTCTACCTTGTCAAATATATTGCCAATACTTTCTTTAGACCATTTACAAAGACAATGAATGAGATTCTTGAGTTTATGATGTAGAGTATATATAGCATTGCCTTGTATTTGAGTTTCCCAGCAATCTTTAACAACCTGTTCAAAATCAGGTTGATCCAACCAAAAATTTAAGAATCTAAAGTATTTGATAGGAGGAGGATCATGCTTGGTGCACTAATAAAGAACCACATTATGATCAGATCCTGTTCTGGTCAAGTGTCTGACAGTAGCCACTGGAAAGACAGCTGACCATTGATCATTATAGAAAATTCTATCTAATCTCTGAAGAATCCTATTATCTCTCCTCCTTCCATTAGTCCAGGTGTAATTGTTACTTGTATAGCTAGCATCTGTCATACCACAATCTTCCATACATTTGATAAAGTCCATACTTTTACTAAGTCTGTAAATTCTGCCACCTTTCTTCTCATTAGCATCCATGATCACATTGAAATCACCTCCAATAGACCATGGTCCATTGATATGGTTACTCATATTGTTGATAGATTTTCAAAGGTTCTTTCTTCTTCTTGTACTGGTTTATGCATAAACAATAGTAATCCAGGAAGGAGTCTGCATCATATTGTGGTTGACTTCCATTGTAATCTGTTGTTTTTTGTTGCTAATGACATTGCAGGTATAATCATTATCCCAGAAAATCCAGATTTTCCCATTACTATTTGCAATCGCATTTGGAAAGCCAAGTTTTCTTCTGTAGTGGTTCAACTTTGTTTTGTCTACAAAAGGTTCCTGAAGAGCAATACAGGCAACCTTGTGTCTTTTGATAAGTTTTTTAAGTCTTTGGAAAGCTCCCTTAGACTTAACACCCCTGATATTCCAAATGATTGTATTAATCATTAAGAAATGGATTAGAAAGTATTTTTGGTTCCTCTACCTCTGCCTCTAGTACTAGGTGCAGTAGCAGATTTCTTGATGCTTTTGTTTGGGATTTTAGATCCTCTTGGGGACAAACCTTCCTTTTCTATCACTTCCTGAACCTGTTAGATGACTACACCAGTAGATTCCGATCTGGTGGTGGAGAAAAGGTTTTGACTAATTGCTCTGTCACGACCCGGATTTTCCAACCTCGGGAGTCATGACGGCGCCTACTAATGAGAGCTAGACAAGTCAATCCTTAACTACTTACTTCATTATCCAATTTCTTCTTTTTAACAAATATAAGACGATAACATGAGAACAACGGAACTTTAAATAATTAAGAGGAAGATGACAATTAAATATCTGAAATCTGCATCTATTACAACTCTTAAACCTCAAACACCCAAAATCTGGTGTCATAGTATCACAGACTATCTAAGATTTCTACATACAAAGTCCGAAGAAATAACAGTACATTGTTTCTGAAATAAAGGAAAATGAAACAGGAAATAGGGATAGAGGGAGACGCCAGGGCCTGCGGACGCCTGCAGGTCTACCTTGGGTCTCCGGGTGGACTGAAGGAAGCACTCCAACTACTGCCCAAAAGCTACTCCGGGATCTGCACATAGTGCAGAGTGTAGTATCAACACAATCGACCTCATGTGCTGGTAAGTTTATAATATTTGTATAACTGCATATAATCATTAATTAATGTATAATTTATGTGTACCGACTAAAAAGATAAATAATAAATCGATTCGGTTATTTGTATAGAGATCCCTATTTTATTAGTGAAAGACTCGTTGTTGGATCCATTTGTTTTAGTTGTTGGACTAATGTTTTTTTACGTGAATTTATATTGGATACACAAATGGACAAATCGATTAGGATTTTGCAATAAACTTAATTTGATTTGGTGTACCGTTGTTAATTATATGTTTCCCTGAATGGCTGAATCTACTAATTGTAGCTGGTGCCATGTCTTGTGCAACTGTAGATACATATGGTTTTTCAAAAATGTAAACTTCATAAGAATGAAAGGAAAAGAATGATACCTTCAGTTTCAATTTTTGAAAATAATGCTAATATTAATATATTATTGGCCGTGGAAGCTTTGCTATCGCTATAAACTTTGTTTAACGTCAGGGTATACTTAGCCAGATTTCACATATTAGCCTTCAGTGGCGGATCTAAGATTTTGTGCAAGCGGGTTTAGGCAGAAAGTAATGTCATCTACATTATTTGACAGTAAAAGCAACAAAGGCATAACAATAATCTTTCCCTCTGCTCTTTATTTTGCTTCATGACCTCTTTGTTCTGTTAAGCTCTTAAAAAATGAAAATAATAAAAGTGAACAACATATCTATTTACTTTTTCAAATTTGACAATTTATTGAACTTTTTTTTTAATTTTATGTTACAAAATCAATTCAATCTATGCCAAAACAACCAACTCTATTTATTGATTAAATCTAACAGATTAACAACCGCTGAAATATTCATCATATTAAATAATTTATGAAAAAAATAATAACAATAGAATAAAAATATAAACTGAAATAGAGTTATAATTTTAATAGTATCAGAATTCGAAACTATGAAAATTAAATAATAATTAAGAAAAAAACAGTGGGGGCTACAATGAGGAGGTAAGCAGAACAGTTCAAATGAATTATACTGTAACATACGTTTGGCAAAATAAAGAACTGTAAAGCATCGAACTCCAAACCTCACCTACTTCCTAAACCCGCTTGAACCAACTCGACCAACTATTGTTTCTGTCAAGTGGGTTCAACTTAATATACTTACTCGATATTGTGTTGTTTAAGCAAATATTTTCCACATAAAATAATAATTGTTTTTTGCGAAGCGAATTCAACTCGCTTGAATCAATGTGGGTCCGCCCCTGTTAGCCCCTTGACGTACGTACTGGCAAGAGAAAATTCTAGTGATCGTGTTCAACTTAAAGATTAATTCATATATATATATACCTTGATTTATAAGCCATACTCTAATTGTTTTGATTTATCTATCGTGCCTTTTGTTTTTGGGACGTTTGAATTTATATGATTTTTGTGACTTTCTGTAATTCAAATTTATCAAATATTTAAATTTTAAACTTTATATGCTTTTATTTGAACTAATTAACTTTTGAACTATCATTTTAATATTATACTTTTGTCATAATTAAATATTTATGTAAATCAAATTAATATCTTAAATTCTTTCACGATATAAAATGAGAGGAAAAGGTACTTGCTTTTTAGTGGACTAAACTCTCTGATATCTTTTTGGGATTTTTACATACCTATACCATATACCAAACCTTATTACCTTCATTGTTTAAGGATTGTGTTAATTACATTTAAGCATACCAAATTACCATTTATATACCATAATTCAAATTAAGAGTATAATTATTCCTTCATTTATTGTAGGCGTGATTTTAGGACCGTATTTTCACTTTATTTTGTTTACCCGCCTCTCTCTCCTCCTACCCTCCCACACCCCCTACGATTTACCTTCAGTTAATCCCCCCCCCCACGATTTACCTTAAGTTTTTCCCCCATTCTCGTACAATCTCTTCTCACCCACAATTACCATCACTTTCTTCTCCACTTAATTACCTTTGTTGTATCCCCCACGATTTGAATTCACTTCCATCTTTGACCTCTTTTTTTTTTGGGCAGTGGTTGAAGGTTACTGGTTAACACAATCGATTGAAACTCGAAGAAGAAGAAGAAGAAGAAGACATATTTCCAGAATTTGTAGATATTTTGTAGTCAAATTGTAGTCAAATTAGAAAAATTGTAGATAAATTGTAGACTGTTTTTTGCAGAAGATTTTGTAGAAGCTTTAGTCGTTTTGGATTTGTGAAAATAGAAAATAATGCATCTACAATCAGAATACAAATAATCTACAATTTTTCTACGAGATATCTACAAAATAGATACATTGAATTTTAATATCCAAATTCTCATTTCAATTGTAGCATAATTGGCATTTTTGATATAATTGTAGAAGATTTGTAGAAGTTTTAGTCTTCCCAATCTACAATTCATCTACAATTTATCTACAATATATCTACAATTCTACAATTTAACTACAATTTATCTACAATTTCTGGAAATACGTCTTCTTCTTCTTCTTCTTCGAGTTTCAATCTAAAATTCAGTCAAAACCAAGTCTAATCTTCACCAAAACCCCTCAAAATTGAGATATAAACTCCTAAACATATTCTGAATTACTTACAACAACACCCAATCCAAACAAATAATGATTTTTGAAAACCCAAATTTGAATTCAAAGCTTTCAAGAGTTTTAATGGCTATCAATGGTGGAAAATATATGGAAGAACAGATGAAGATGAAGAATAGAAATCTACTTTCTGTTTGATTACTGGAGCTTCAGTAGCTTGCGTTTTTTGAGAATTGAAGTTGAGTGAGAGAAGGGAGATCTCTTTCCGTTGAGGAAGGAGAGAATTACGCAGCAATGAGATCTCCTTCCGTTTCAAAATTCGAACTTAATGTTAACAGAATCACACGCAGATCTGGTGCCTTCATTTTAGCGCGTTTTTTATGGCAAAATCTACCTATTTTTGGATTGGTATATAATTTGTAGTAAAAGTGTGGACTACACGGGTAAATAACAAATTATGAACATTTTTGGTAATAAGGTTTGTTATATGGTATAGGTATGTAAAAATCCCTATCTTTTTTGTCCATCCATGGTTTATGCAGAGTCCGAAATCTGAATATTAGTTTTTTGGACTCAAATTACCTTAAGAAGTGTTTTTAAAAAAAATACATTTCTATATATAGCGTGCAAAAACAAGACGTTATACATTAACGGTAACGTCTGTCGTTAAGGTATAGCGTTTTTTATTCATACGCTATATGGTTTGACGATTTGACCGCCACATATAGCGTCTTGTTATTGTACGCTATATATAGCGTTTTCTTTACGCTATACCCCAATTTAAATACTGCCCTTCGTCTTCTTCCCCGACCACCCTTTCCCCCATTTGTTTTTAAAACCCTTTCTGGTCCCCCCCTCTCCCCTGCCCGTTATTAAAAACAAATTGTGGGCCCCTCTCGTCACACAAAAGGTTAAGAATGTAGGTCTCACATCGTAGTAGAGCATTGTATTGTTGTGGTTTAACTCCTTCGTCTTCAAATTTTCACACAAAACACTCACTACATCGAGGTATTTCGATTTATTTTATGTCCAAACTTGTATAATAATGTATATCACTGGCTATTGAATGTGTTTTCATGTCATTTTGTGTTTTATTTGCGAAACTAGTATGTTATATTTATCCGGACTTAGATATTAGTGTTCTAAAAAAAATATAAAATTGAGATTTAATTTTTTATGTTAATATCCGAATTTAGATATTAGTGTTTCCATGTCGTTTTGTATTTTATTTGCGAAACTAGTATGTTAGCGTAGTAAACTGTATAGTATTTTAGCGTAGAATCCTTGTAGTTTAAGTATTTCTTATAATGGTAGATTGTTATATATACTTTGTACAATTAAATACTTAAAATTATAAAACAAACACACACAAAATTATCAAAAAATTGAATTTGACACACATAAATATTCATGATAAGTTGGTGCTACTGGGCCTCAAATATCGAGCATGGAACCCAATTGTTATATATAATTTGTACAATTAAATACTCAAAATTATAAACAAACACACACAAAATTATCAAAAAATAAAATTTGACACACATAAATATTCATGATAGTTTGTGCTATTGGGCCTCAAATATCGAACTTGGAACCCAATTGTTATATATACTTTGCATAATTAAATACTCAAAATTATAAAACAAACACACACAAAATTATCAAAAATTGAATTTGACACACATAAATATTCATGATAGTTTGTTGCTACTGGGTCTCAAATATCGAGCTTGGAACCCAATTGTTATATATACTTTGCATAATTAAATACTCAAAATTATAAAACAAACACACACAAAATTATCAAAAAATTGAATTTGACACACATAAATATTCATGATAAGTTGGTGCTACTGGGCCTCAAATATCGAGCATGGAACCCAATTGTTATATATAATTTGTACAATTAAATACTCAAAATTATAAAACAGACACACACAAAATTATAAAAAAATTGAATTTGACACACATGAATAATCATGATAAGTTGTTGCTACTGGGCCTTAAATATCGAGGCTGAAACCCAATTGTTATATATACTTTGTACAATTAAATAATAAACATACAATTAATGTTGTTTAATTTACAGTTGACGACATGGACGCGCCTATACATCCCGGCCCTTACTCTCGTGAGCTATTAGTGCTTCAGGGCGATCATAGGTCCGCCCATATATGGGAGGGAGAGTTACTTTCCCAGACTCTCCGCGCTAGGAGAGTGGATGACCTGTAGGATTTTCTGAGGCACAGAGTTCTCCACGAGCGTGTAGTCCATTGCCTCCAGGACACGGGATTCTATAGGATTATTGAGCACGAGCGGATACAGGTTGACTGGGCTTTGATCACGGCATTGATTGAGCGGTGGCGACCGGAGATGCATATTTTTCACCTGCCCATTGGCGAGGCTACCATCACGCTGCAGGACGTTGAGGTTTTATATGGCCTTCCCGTTGATGGCATGCCCGTTTCACTGCCTATTACTATGAGATTTATGTCGCGTGATGCTTATTTGGACATGTTGCAGCAGCTCACAGGTTTCAGGCCACAGGACGAGACTGCATCGTCGAGTACTAGTCGGTTGACTTTGACCCCTATTAGACAGCACCTGGAGCTACTCCACCCCGATATCACTGACAAAACAGAGGAGGTACATATCACCCAGTATACGAGGTTGTTGTTGCTTCTTCTATTTTGAGGGGTCTTGTTCCCGAACACTTCGGGGAACCTAGTCAGCCTAAGATTTTTGCATCATCTTCAGCTGCTAGATGAGTTACCATATTACAGCTGGGGTGCTGCTATTCTCGGCTACATGTATAGGTAGATGTGCCGGGCGAGCATGGGCACTCAGAGAGATGTTTGTGGTTTTATGCCGCCTCTACAGGTGGTAACATATTCAAATAAAGTGTTCATCAGTTCCAAATCTACCTAGTTAGACTTTATCTTAAATATTATGTCAACTTTGTATGTTAGGTTTGGGCCTAGGAGCGGTTCTTGCAATTTCAGCCCCCCGCGACCACAATTATCTCCTATTGTAGCACCTCCGTTTCTCCCTCTAGCCAGGAGGTGGGTTCTCCGTCGTACACTTTCACGAGAGTATGATGCTCATCATAATCTCCCCTTCTGCAGGGATATGTTGGATCTGCTAGAGGGAGCACAGGTAAATATGTACCTAAACTTACCTGGTGTAGATTAACTTAGTGTTGTGCATACTCACGTTTCATGTTCTTATTTGATAGTTCATCTGGACGCCATACAACGACGATTTGATAGCTTCCCTGCCACCTTATTGCTCGGCCAGCCGATTGATTTGGAGCACTTCTGCCCCACTCATATGCATCGATGTTGTGGAGCATCATGCCTCGGAGCGGGTGCTTCGACAGTTTGGCCGCCCGCAGTATATACCGAGGGGGACTATATGAGAGCTTACACATTATCAGAAGTGTAAGCACGTGATTTTTGCCCTATATGAGAAATACTCCCAAAAAAATGCAAAATAAAATAATTTTCCTTGGTGTGCAATTTTGAGTATTTTGTGACATTTTTGGATTATTATTTGTATTTGTCTGTGTTTGTTTATTTGCTAAATTAATAAAAAAATACAAAAATATATATCGCATTGGCATGTAGGATTTAATTCTATAATTGTTAGTAATTAAATTAGTTTTATCAAAATTAAAAAATTTACAAAAAATATGCATCTTTTGCATTTTTAGCATTTAATGTCCAAATGAATAATTTTATGCTTAATTATTACTTAATTGTGCGTTAATTGTTATTGGTAGTTAATTTGCGCTTTTATAACTTAATTTAGTTCTTAATAATAATTTAAGTATTCTTATAATTTAGTTTTAGAAAATAAAAGAAGAAAAGATAACAAAAATACAAATAAAAATCGGATTGGGCCACTTCTTCAATTTTCAACCCCAGGCCCAAACAATTGTCCACGACCCAGTCCACTTCACACGGGTCGACCCGGTCCGCCCCATTAACCCATTGACCCAAGACCCACTCTTCATTTTGTCAAAACACAAAACAAAAACAAAACAAAAAAAAAACCCTAAGAAAACCTAAAAACTACCCGCCCCCCTCCATCCTCATCTTCCCCAAACTCTCAAACAAATCCAACATCCATGGCTGCTGCCATTCACCAGCTTCACCACCAAACGGACCATTCCACCTCCAGCTGCCTCCCCGTCATCGTCACGGCCCAAGCAGTCCAGCAAACACCACCTCCATCGTCACCTCCTCCTTCGTTCTTCATCCAAACACAACCAAACTACGCAGCCCCTTCGCACGGCCAAAACGACCATTATCATGGTCGCTACAGCTGCATCTTCGTCGTCCTCGTCAACCCCTTTTTCAGTTGCTTCGACTGCATTTGCTGCCTCAACGATGTCCTTGAGTCTAAACCAAACCTGCTCCTGTTCTGCCGCGTCACCTGCTGCTAGGCTTCGGCATGGTTTCAGTTGCTAACTAGAGTCGAGTACGTCGTCGTTTGGTCGAGCTTCATCTTCTCCGAGCTGCTGCTTGCACTTCATCTTCTTCAAAGCTCGAGCTCGCCATGGTCGAGCTCTTCCTTAGCTGTCTCTTCTGCTTTCAGCTGCAGGCAAACGACGACGCACCCCCCCAGCTGCTTCCGTTTCAGCACTTCTGCCGCATCAGCTGTGGCTGTGGCTTCGGCGTCAACTTCTTAGGTTCGGGTTCGTCGTCGTTTGGTTGAGCTTTGGTCGAGGGTCGCCGAAACAGTCCGTATGTATGATTGTTCGATTCGGTTAGTAGATTTTTGAGTTTTATTCTGTCCGCATTTTGTTTTGATATTTTCGAATCTAAAATCGGCGAATGTTTGTTTTGTTCATGTTTATTGTTTAGATATTTGATTTTGGTTTTGTTCATGTTCATGTGTTGTTTGTTAAATTAATTTTTCAGATTTCAAGTGAAAGATTAATTAGTTATTTTTCATGTTTATTTCATGTTTGTATTGTTGTTTAAGTGAATATTTGTTAGTTTAATGTTTGTTAGATCCAAATTGAAATTTAATTGGTTATTTCTTCAATTTGTTTCATGTGTTATGTATTTTCCAGAAAATATTAATGTTGTTTGAATCGTTAGAATCCGTCATGTTTGTTGCTTAAAGATAGATTAAATTCATGTTCGTCTTGGTTTGAAGTTCATGTTTAAATCCAGTGATTTAATGTGAGTTTATGTTTGTCTTTGATTTGTTAGTTTAATTTGAATCATGCATATTGTTGTTTGTATTATTGTCTCTTTGTTCATCCATTAATGGTCTAAATTAACCAGGATTGGTTCCCGATATGGTTGATTTATTTCCATTAATTTGGAGTTTGTGTTGTTCATCATGTTCATGTAAATTGTTGTTGAAGATTGTTGAGAAATTGGTCATCTTGACTATATTTTGGTTGAGTTATGATTAATTGATTGTTTAGAGCAGAAGGGTAATTTGGTAAATTGCATTGCATTCGGGGGTAGATTTGTAATTGCAATAAGGTCGGAGGGGTAGTTTGGTAATTGAACATTATTTTGATTCTTTATGTTAAGCATGGGGGACAAATATAATGGGGTGGGGTTTTTGATGTACTTGTTTAATATAATGGGGAACAAGACAAAACATAATGGGGAGGAATCTTGTACTTTTTTAATATAGGCATGGGGGACATATGGTAATGGGTTGGGAATGTAGTATTTATTTAATGTAGGCATGGGGGACAAAGTTTAAAATAAAGAAAACATTAAGTAGTGGGACAAAGGATGCCATTGGGGGAATAATTTTGGGATTGGGAATTGAAGACTTGTCTTGCTATATATAGAGGACTATTCTTGACATTAAGGGACTAGAACTTGAACATTGAGAGGATTTTTAGAGAGAAGAAAAAAGGTTGAACATTATTGAGAGATTATTGTTGAGAGACTTTTACACTTGAGAGTTGACATACTTTTATACGGGAGAGAGTTTGTGATAGTAAAAGAGAAAGACAATTTGAACTTTCACTCGAACAATTCTGTTTGCTTTTCTTCGAGTGTTATTCAAAAATCCGAAGCTGCTGCATCTCGTATCTTTTCTCTCTTCTGCTTTGACTGCGATTGTACTTTTGCACTGCTGAGTTTTCAATCTGTTACTGGGTCATTCTACTGGTTGTTACTGGTTTCGCGGTGTTGCTGAACCTGCTGTTGCTGTGTTATTACTGCTGCTGACTCCTACTTCTTTTGTTCTTGTATTGCTGTTTCCAGGTACACATTTGTACACTCTTGGTTCGAAGCAAAAAATGAAATATTAATCAGGCTCCTGTTCCTGTTGAATTCTTTTGTTTGGATTTGTGTTTGAATATTAATTTCCCTCTCTTGGTGTAAAAATGTAGTTGATTGATTAAATGAGCAATGATGTCGCATATGTATAACTTCTTCATCTAATAATGTTAGTTTACATTAATCGAAGAATAGTTAATCTGTTTTGATATTATTGTGTATTTATCTCATGTTCTAGCAAATAATAAAATGTGGAATGAAAGCAGTTTTTCCTTGTACAAACGCGATCGCAATTTTCCGTTCACATTAGCCGTAACTTAATAACTAATAAGTTGCGTTTTTCAGCATGTAAATAATTAGGAGATTTTTCTTTTATTTTAGAGACAAACTTAATAGAAAAATGTAGTCGCTATAGGTTTATCCTTTTTAAAATAAAAATGAGACGAGCCTCGCCAAATAAATCACAAACCGCCGGGGCCCTCAATAAAATACATAACCATTGACTAGACTTTGGATTTGGCCGTTTAATGAACCTTCACGGCCTCTTCCTAAAATAACAATACGTTAGACTCTTTAAGACGCGCCTTAATAAATCTTACCTTCCTAAACTCGGGTGCACATTTATGTGACCCAAATCCAATTCTCAACGGAGTCGAAATGTGTTTCTAATCACGGGTACATTGATTGTGACGTGGTTCGAGATGCGTGTCCATGACGTTGCAAATTCATTTTAAAAAATAAGAATGAGATGAGCCTCGCCAAATAAAATACAAATTGCGGGGCCCTCAGTAAATATTTGTTTTAAAAATTATTTGGACTTCGGGATGGACCGTTTAGTAAAATTCCACGGTCTTACCCAAAATAAATACGCTAGTCGCTTTAGGCGCGCCTTTAATAATTTAATTTCCTTAAACTCGGGTGCACATTGATGTGACCCAAATCCAAATCTCAACGGAGTCAAAGTGTGTCGACGACCACGGGTACATTGATTGTAACGCGGTTCGAGATACATTTTCACAACGTTGCAATTCTTGATAAAAACAGTAAATGATAAAAGCGGTTAAAAGTTAAATTTTGCACATAAGTTCACACTTGTATAAAATCAGATAATCAAGCCGAATATAACAGTTGAGCGACCGTGCTAGAACCACGGAACTCGGGAATGCCTAACACCTTCTCCCGGGTTAACAGAATTCCTTATCTGGATTTCTGGTACGCAGACTGTAATATAGAGTCATTCTTTTCCTCGATTCGGGATTAAAATTGGTGACTTGGGACACCCTAAATCTCCCAAGTGGCGACTCTGAAATAAATAAACCAATCCCGTTTCGATTGTCCTTTAATTGGAAAAAACTCCATTGCAGCCTCGCGGGTATGTAAAAAGGAGGTGTGACAGCTCTGGCGACTCTGCTGGGGAGATTTTGACCCAGAACCACCGGTTCAGGGTTAAGAATTCGAGCTTAGAATAATTGTTATTATTTGGCTTTATTTATTATCTGATTTTATTACATGTTTTGAGCCTAATGTGCTAAATGCTGCTTTTACCGCTTTGATATTATTTGAACTGTACATATAAACTGTGCCGAAACCATTCACTTCTTACCTCCGGGGAGAAGCTCGCTGGTCGAGACTCCCTATTCTATTAGTGTCAATACCTGAAATAAGAAAGAGGTCGGACAAGTTACAAAGCCGGACGATCCCGCGGGTCCCCGGTACGTAGCCCCCTCCTCGACTCGAGTTGTCTGCTCGAGTACACAGTCTAGAACAAATACCCAGGTTATGAACCTAGAATAACTCAGCTTCATGCCGGATCCCTAGTATGAACGTTTATTTGCATCACGTGCATTTGACTTTGGAGGCTCAACACAGGGGTTGGGTCTGTCTAGAACAGGTGCACCAAAAAACGAAAATGACCATCCTGATGCATCTTACTTGCTACTACTTGCGCATCTATTTGATTCGGACTTGTGTGTTGACTGACTTGCGAATATCAGGAATAATATTTTGAAACTGAAAAATAGCAGTTAGGGAATTGATTATTTATTTTTGAAAAAAAAAAAAACCAATACACAAATACTGTCAAAACTCTGCCGAGATTTTGAGAAAATGAGAAAAAAAACGTCTTATTAGTTTGTTTTATTAAAAGCAAAGGAAAAATAGAAAAACAAAATCATCATTGTTCTGTCTTGTTTTTGTAAAAAAAAAATATAGAAAAGAAAATAGTTTGTTTTGCCATGAAAATGAAAATGAAAAAGAGTCTTGTTTTTAAAAATATTTTAGTTTTATTTTTATTTTGTTTGTCTATGAAAATGCCAAAAAGAAAAGTCGTGTGTTGAACGTGGTTTTATTATTTATACATATATATATATAATCCAAAAAGCATTTTTTTTTACTTCCAAAAAATATATATATATATATCTTTATTTGTTGCAAAGAGTATTTGTCATGCCAAGAAAATTCAAAGTAAAATTCCAAAAAGATATGTCTTGCAAAAATAATATAAATATCTTTATTTTCCATTGTTGATAAAACAAAAAATAATAAAAATGTTTGTTTAAAAAAAAAATCCGAAAATATTTTGATTCTTCTTTCAAAATTGAAAAGAAAATTCAAAATTCAAAATATGTTTTAGAAGCATTTCTTTTATTAAAAGTAAAATTCCAAAAATATTTTCTTTTTTCTTTAGAATAAGAGAAAAAAAAAACAACAAATGAAAATTCAAAAAAAATATCTTAGAAGTCTTTCTTTTAAAAAGAAAATCAATCAAAAATCCAAAATATACTTCCTTTAAAGTAGTTCTTTCACAAATTCAAAAAAAAGATAATAAAAAAAGAAGAAGTTAGTTCATCTACTTATTCTTGATTGCCCGAACTACGCGGGTTTGATTCTCACCGGATGTGAGATACGTAGGCAACCCTCATCGGGTCCAACCCCCTTTTTGCTAAAAAAGCCAAAAACAAATAATAATAAAAAAAAGTCAAAATTTCAATTCTGTCATAAAGAATTCGGGTGATGTTGTTTTGTCATAAATAGCCGAATGTTCCCGAAAGGGACGCCGGAAGGCTGACTTTGCATAAACAGCCACCTTCGGGTCATTTTTTTAAAATTTGGTCCAGTTGACCCACACAGCCTTAAAAATCTTCGTCCCCGAGGCGTTGAAAGGCCATGTTTGCGATATTGAGTTTGCTAATTTGAAAAACGATAAAAAGATTCATGAATAAGTCAGGTGATGTTGTTTTGTCATAAATAGCTGAATGTTTCCGGAAGGCTGACTTTGCATAAACAGCCACCTTTGGGTCATTTTTTTTATATATTTGGTATAGTTGACCCGCACAGCCTTGAAAAATCTTCGTCCCCGAGACGCTGAAGGGTCGTGTTTGCAATACCAGGCTTTCATTGTAATTTGGAAAAAAAAAACAAAGAGTTCGCAGTTAGGTGAATACCGTTTGGATTTTTTTGAAATAAGCCGAGCCAGCTTCAGCAGTGTCTTAAACCGTTCTTGCCGAAATAGCCTTATAGTATATTTCAATTGTCGAAAGGTTATTTTCGTAAAAGAACGGACAAGTTTGTAAAGTGTCATAAAATAATCCTCCCCGACCTCAAAATTCATATGAATTTGGAAGGGGCCACATTTGCAAAAATAACCGTTTGGTTGCATTTGTCAAATGGAGAAAAGGGAGTTGGTCATTTGTTTTTGGAGTTTGTAAATCTTTGGGTTGTTTGATTTTTTTTTTTCTAGTTTGAAGGTCATCTTCAAACCTTTGAAACCCAGTTTGTTTTAATATGAAAATTGAAAAAAGGGTGTTTAGTATTGTTTGTCTTTTATTGGTCCGAACTACGCAAGGTCTGATTCATGCGGGGTCATGATACGTAGGCAATCTCCATAAGATTCAACCACAACAAAAAGAAAATGGAAAAATCAAAAAAAAAGGAAAAATGAAAAAAATCGAAAAAGAGAAAAGGAAAAAATGATCGAAAGAAAAAGGAAATACAAAATAAATACAGGGGTTCCCAAAGTACTTCAAAGGGGCAAATAAGCAAGTCGGGGTGACGCATGTTGTTTAAAGCAAAGCCATGTTAGAAACGGTTAACTGCCTAGGGGCATTGCATCCTCAATGTGTTGTTGTCAAATCTGTTAAACTCTAAACGCTAACAAGTTTGTTGTTTTCCGAATCTCAAACAGTTAGTTGTTAAAGAATTCTGGCAACACACCCTTACCAAACTATATCCAAAGGACCGATAACAACAAGCATGACTACTTCAGAGAATAGTACCGAGGAAGAAAGGCCGGTAAGCCAGTTGTTAAAGGAAGCAATGGAAAAGATAGAAAGGATGGGATTAGAGATGAATGCAATGCAGCTAGCTCTAGCCAAAGCACAAAAGAGCCCTGAGCCGTTGGGGCACATGTCGGAATACCCTCACTCCGGCCCTTCAACAAGCCTCCCGAATCACCGTTATCATCAGGAGAGAAGCCCCCATGATTCCCAAGCTCCACCGCCCCATCAACCTCTCCCAATACCAAATGTTCCCACTTTTATGGGACCCATATCAGCCACCCTGCAAAGATCAAACAGCGAGCCATTGCTTCAGGCTCCCGATACGCAATATTATCCCCCTGAGCCTACATTCCATTCCCCCGAACCACATGCCTACAATCCACATTTGGAGGCACCGGCAGAAATTGAAAAGCCGGTTAAAGCCCCAGAACAAGATGAGGTATTGAGGAAATTCAAAAGCCTGGAGCAGTCCTTCAGGAACCTGCATGGATTGGGCAACCAGGTCAGCATGGCCTACAAAGATCTATGCCCTTTCCCGGATGTCCAACTCCCGGCTGGGTTCAAGATGCCTAAGTTTGATTTATATGAAGGGCACGGTGATCCCATGGCACATTTGCGGGGATTCTGTAGTAAAATGAGAGGGGCAGGCGGTAAAGATGAACTGCTGATAGCCTATTTTGGCCAAAGTCTGAGCGGATCGGCACTCGAATGGTATACCAAACAGGATTCCAGCAGATGGTACACTTGGGATGATCTGGCGCAGGCTTTTGCAGGTCATTTCCAATACAATCTCGAGATAGTCCCTGACCGTCTCACGTTGTTGAGGACCGGGAAGAAGCCCGGGGAAAGTTTTCGCGAGTTCGGGTTCCGCTGGAGAGAGCAAGCAGCCAGAGTCGATCCTCCTATGAGAGAGGGAGAGATGGTGGACTACTTCTTACAAACCTTGGAGCCAACTTACTTTGGTCATCTAGTGACGACAGTTGGTAAATCTTTCAATGAAGTAGTTAAAATGGGCGGTATGATCGAAGAGGGACTCAGGTCCAACAAAATCCTGAGCTATTTCGGCAATCAAAGCAACCACTCAGGCCATCCAGAGCGGCACTGAGGGTGTACTGGGGAAGGAGAAGAAAGAAGATGTCACGACCGTTGAGTCTGGAGCCTGGTTCGGATCTAGAGGCCCGTCACCCTACTATGGCCACCCACGACCCTACCACCAAAATTACCCCCGCACTCCATATAGCCCTCCACGACATTATTACTCACTGCCAGATCCCCATTTTCCCGTTCATCATGCACAAACCTATACCCACTCTCCAGCACACGCACAATGGCGTGCACCGGCTCCCCAAAATACATACCCACCTCCACCAAACATATATCTACTTCTGAGGGCCTATAGAAATCCTCCAGGGTCAGGTTTCCGGGGGAATCAAGCTTTTAAGAATGAGAGGAAGCAGAAATATACTCCGCTGGGAGAATCCTATACTACCGTGTTCCACAAATTGAGGCAGTTAGGCCTATTGAATCCTATTGAGCCCAAATTACCAAATCCCCTTCCTGAAAATCTTGACCCTTTAGCAAGTTGTGAATATTGTTCGGGGGCTCCCGGACACGATACCGAGAGATGTTGGAAGTTGAAGAATGCCGTGCAAGAACTCATCAACACAAATAGGATCGAGGTTCAAGTTCCAGAGCAGCCAAACATTAATGACGATCCGTGCTGGTGAAAATAAATGAAAAATTGGACGGTCAACAATTGGACGGCTACTCCTCGTCCTATCCGAAGGGAGTCTTGGTAGTGGGCTCTGATTTTTCTTTCTTGTTTTGGATTATTGCAGAGTTGTAATCCAGTTTTGTTTTAGTGTGAAACTCTGTTATCCCGTATTTCTATAAAGCGAAAGCTTTTCTCTTCTTATTTTGTTTTAAGTCTGTTTTCTTCCTTTTCTCTTTCTAAACAAAGCTCTTTATACTGATTCCAATGACGTGGCATGCATAACGGATCTTCAACTTAGTCTAAAAATCAATCTGATTCCGAACTGATTATACAAAAGGTCAATCACGATGACGAATCGGGATACAATGATAATAAAGCCTTCAAAGAGACAAACCGAGAGTTAAGCTAGTTGGAAGAGAAATCCAAGCCCAACTTAAATGACGCATAAGAAATCAATTTAGGGGATGCAGACGATATCAGGAAATTTGAAGAGGGACAGCAAGTGTTGAAACGGATCCTCCCACATCAGGCAAAAGCAAAAATGGCAAATTTGTCCCGAATTGGCGGTGGCCATCTATTGTGACCAAGATGTTATCCAGTTGCGCTTTATGTCAGACAGATGTCGAGGGAAGATGCATCGACATTGCTATTAATTGTTGTTTGTTTGTTTATACTTGGCATTCATCGGAGAATGAAATGACGGAGGCAATTTTTTCTTCTATCCAAACATTTTAACCTTTGCTTCCCCTTTTGAGCCTTATCTATTCTTTCATACCCCTCTTTTGGAATCAGTAATGAAAATGAGAAAAAAAAAAGAGAAGAAAAATATAATAAAAACAAAAGAAAAAAAAAAGAAAAAAAAAGAGAAAAAAGAAAAAAAGGAGTTGTGAACTACGTTTGACCTGATTCCTCAAAGAAGGATACGTAGGCGCCTCACGGCTCGGTCGTAGTGTAACCAAAAAATAAGAATCCCCAAGCAAGAAACTGGGGCAGAAGTTATGTTTGTAATGTTGGGAAAGAAGTTCGATTCCAAGAGTTGTAATGGTTTTTACCCATCAGAATTATTTTGAACCCTTTTTGATGCCCTCTTTTTCTTTTAGCCATAAACAAAAAACCCATGTTGATGTCCAAAAAAGACCTCCCGATCAGAATCCGAGGAAAGCCAAGTTAAGCAAATAAAAGCAGAGAAAGTCGGCAACGAATTGATAACCTAAAGAATCCCCAGCAAAGAGTCATATCGGCACCATAAGGCGACGAGAATTGAGAGAAATGAGAGAGTCTCATCAGTGAAAACCCCTCGAAGGGCACTATGAGGCGACAAGGATATAAAGGGGGCTAGCAAGATAAGATTTGCAAAAAATGGGCCGCATCCGGCGAAAGTTGGGCTTCTGTACATCCCCAGCAAAGAATCATGTCGGTAACACTCCAATCTCCAGCTTAGAAAATAAAATGAGAAGAGTCTTACCGGTGAAAACCTTCACAGGCACCATAAGGCGACGAGAATTGAGAGAAATGAGAGAGCCTCATCAGTGAAAACCCCTCGAAGGGCACTATGAGGCGACAAGGATATAAAGGGGGCTAGCAAGATAAGATCCGCATCCGGCGAAAGTTGGGCTTCTGCACATCCCCAGCAAAGTAAGGCCGTCAGAAAAATTGATCGATATGAATAGACTGAGTTGGTTAATCCAGAAATGCATGACATGATCATTGGGATTGATTGTACCATTCGGATAAGTTCTTTATTTTTTCTTTCTCCAACATTTGTTCAGAAAGACTTTTTCTTTCATCTTTTTAAAGTCATCACTTTTTATTTTGGGTTTATAGTGTTTTTTTCCAGTAGTTTGTTTTTTAGAAGGATTTTGTTTTTCATAGCTTACTACTAATTGCCAAAATGCTGCGAAGCAAAAGGCGAACAGGACATGCCAAAGATAATACAATGAAACGGAAAAGACATTTGTTGCAAGACCGAATGATGAGTTGGCCTAAATGTCAAGGGGGTATAGTGAAAAAGGGGTCGAGATGCAAGAGCATCCTTGGCCGATCATCGACCAAATTCCAAAAAGGTCGGACAATGTGGAGCAAGGAAAGAAGAGGAAAAACCACCCCCAACGGGAATGTGTTCACCAGCAGGGACATGATCCCCAACAGTAATATCATCCCCAATAAATAGTATCATCCCCAGCAAGTTCTGATAGTGTAATGGAACGCCGAAAAAAAAAGAAAAAAAAAAGAAAAAAAAAAGAAAAAAAAGGGAAAGCAACCATGTTTTTTTCTTTTAAAACTAACAAAATCTTTCTTTGATTTGAAGCAGGGAAAAGAAATGTTACAGATGACGGAAGAACATGCCATAAAGAAGATCATCAAACCGGGGCAGAAAATTTTCTCATCGCCAAAATTTTCTAAAAAAAAACAGGCGCCCACCTGAATAACGAGAGGAATACTTTTTTGTCTGTTCATTTCAGGCACCCACCTGTATAACAAGGGAATACATCTCATGTCTTTACCATCAGGCGCCCACCTATATAACAAGGGAATACATTCCATGCCTTTACCAATAGGAGATACACTTCCTAGGTCTAGTTTTGCCAATAGGAGACGCACTTCCTAAGTCTTACCCATAGGAGACGCGTTTCCTCCTAAGTTTAATTTTACATATAGGAGACGCATTTCCTCCTAAGTTTATATTTTAACCATAGGAGAGGCATTTCCTCCTAAGTTTAGTTTTACCTATAGGAGACTCATTTCCTCCTAAGTTTACATAGGAGACGCATTTCCTCCTAAGTATAGTTTTACCCATAGGAGGCGCATTTCCTCCTACGTTTAGTTTTACCCATAGGAGATGCATTTCCTCCTAAGTTCAGTTTTACCCAATCCTAAGTTGTTGTTGAAATTGGGAGCCCGCCCATAATAACAGAGGAATACATTCAGTCTTTTCATTTCAGGTGTTGAAATTGGGAGCCCGCCCATAATAACAGAGGAATACGCGCCAGTCTTTATTTTCAAGCATTGAAGTTGGGAGCCCGCCCATAATAACAGAGGCATACATTCAGTCTTTATGTTTCAAGCGTTGAAGTTGGGAGCCCGCCCAGATAACAGAGGCATACATTTCAGTCTTTACTTTCAAGTGTTGAAGTTGGGAGCCCGCCCATAATAACAGAGGAATACATTCAGTCTTTACTTTCAAGTGTTGAAGTTGGGAGCCCGCCCAGATAACAGAGGCATACATTCAGTCTTTACATTTCAAGCGTTGAAGTTGGGAGCCCGCCCATAATAACAGAGGAATACATTCAGTCTTTATATTTCCAGAGTTGAAGTTGGGAGCCCGCCCATAATAACAGAGGAATACATTCAGTCTTTACTTTCACGTGTTGAAATTGGGAGCCCGCCCATAATAACAGAGGCATACATTCAGTCTTTACATTTCAAGCGTTGAAGTTGGGAGCCCGCCCATAATAACAGAGGAATACATTCAGTCTTTATATTTCCAGAGTTGAAGTTGGGAGCCCGCCCAGATAACAGAGGCATACGTTCAGTCTTTACATTTCAAGCGTTGAAGTTGGGAGCCCGCCCATAATAACAGAGGAATACATTCAGTCTTTATATTTCCAGAGTTGAAGTTGGGAGCCCGCCCATAATAACAGAGGAATACATTCAGTCTTTACTTTCACGTGTTGAAATTGGGAGCCCGCCCATAATAACAGAGGAATACATTTCAGTCTTTACTTTTCAAGCGTTGAAGTTGGGAGCCCGCCCAGATAACAAAGGCATACATTTCAGTCTTTATATTTCCAGAGTTGAAGTTGGGAGCCCGTCCATAATAACAGAGGAATACATTCAGTCTTTACTTTCAAGTGTTGAAGTTGGGAGCCCGCCCAGATAACAGAGGCATACGTTCAGTCTTTACATTTCAAGCGTTGAAGTTGGGAGCCCGCCCAGATAACAGAGGAATACATTCAACATTAATTTTCAAGGATTGAAGTTGGGTGCCCGCCCATACAACAGAGGCATACGTTTCAAGATCAAGTCAGAAGACAATAAAACAGAGGGTTACAGCAGGAATCCCCAACAGGAAACAATAAAAAATCCCAGCACCGGGAAGCAAAAGGTTGCAACAAGAGGTCCCAGCACATACTCAAAAGCATGGGTCAAAAGGAAGAAAGCCATGTCCCCAGCGGACCGAGCAAAATGATATTCAGAAAAGCAAATGGCCAGTATCATTCCAAGTTCAAGGAAGAAAAGCACCGGAAGAAGCACAAGCCGACAAGAAAGCAAGGCAACAAGAACAAATTTCAATCTAGCCTAGCTTCTTGTTTTATTTTAAGCACGGTGTAATAAGGAGATCAGTAAGCAGTGATAACAAAATGCAACAACAGTAACATTGCAGTCCCACGGTAGTCCCAGCTACTAAAACTTCCCAAACTACATTAACCTGATTCCCCTTTAGCCAGGGATATGTAGGAAACCTTTGAAGCAAAGGTTCGGTTAAATCTTTTTCAAAAAATGCTTCACCCGGAGTACTCGGATGGGCAAAAATCGCTCGCTTTATCTTTGCACGAAAACCCTTCGTGTCTCCGGGCAAAGAGGGGCAGCTGTAAGCACGTGATTTTTGCCCTATATGAGAAATACTCCCAAAAAAATGCAAAATAAAATAATTTTCCTTGGTGTGCAATTTTGAGTATTTTGTGACATTTTTGGATTATTATTTGTATTTGTCTGTGTTTGTTTATTTGCTAAATTAATAAAAAATACAAAAATATATATCGTATTGGCATGTAGGATTTAATTCTATAATTGTTAGTAATTAAATTAGTTTTATCAAAATTAAAAAATTTACAAAAAATATGCATCTTTTGCATTTTTAGCATTTAATGTCCAAATGAACAATTTTATGCTTAATTATTACTTAATTGTGCGTTAATTGTTATTGGTAGTTAATTTGCGCTTTTATAACTTAATTTAGTTCTTAATAATAATTTAAGTATTCTTATAATTTAGTTTTAGAAAATAAAAGAAGAAAAGATAACAAAAATACAAATAAAAATCGGATTGGGTCACTTCTTCAATTTTCAACCCCAGGCCCAAACAATTGGCCACGACCCAGTCCACTTCACACGGGTCGACCCGGTCCGCCCCATTAACCCATTGACCCAAGACCCACTCTTCATTTGGTCAAAACACAAAACAAAATACAAACAAAAAAAAACCCTAAGAAAACCTAAAAACTACCCGCCCCCCTCCATCCTCATCTTCCCCAAACTCTCAAACAAACCCAACGTCCATGGCTGCTGCCATTCACCAGCTTCACCACCAAACGGACCCTTCCACCTCCAGCTGCCTCCCCGTCATCGTCACGGCCCAAGCAGTCCAGCAAACACCACCTCCATCGTCACCTCCTCCTTCGTTCTTCATCCAAACACAACCAAACTACGCAGCCCCTTCGCACGGCCAAAACGACCATTATCATGGTCGCTACAGCTGCATCTTCGTCGTCCTCGTCAACCCCTTTTTCAGTTGCTTCGACTGCATTTGCTGCCTCAACGATGTCCTTGAGTCTAAACCAAACCTGCTCCTGTTCTGCCGCGTCACCTGCTGCTAGGCTTCGGCATGGTTTCAGTTGCTAACTAGAGTCGAGTACGTCGTCGTTTGGTCGAGCTTCATCTTCTCCGAGCTGCTGCTTGCACTTCATCTTCTTCAAAGCTCGAGCTCGCCATGGTCGAGCTCTTCCTTAGCTGTCTCTTCTGCTTTCAGCTGCAGGCAAACGACGACGCACCCCCCAGCTGCTTCCGTTTCAGCACTTCTGCCGCATCAGCTGTGGCTGTGGCTTCGGCGTCAACTTCTTAGGTTCGGGTTCGTCGTCGTTTGGTTGAGCTTTGGTCGAGGGTCGCCGAAACAGTCCGTATGTATGATTGTTCGATTCGGTTAGTAGATTTTTGAGTTTTATTCTGTCCGCATTTTGTTTTGATATTTTCGAATCTAAAATCGGCGAATGTTTGTTTTGTTCATGTTTATTGTTTAGATATTTGATTTTGGTTTTGTTCATGTTCATGTGTTGTTTGTTAAATTAATTTTTCAGATTTCAAGTGAAAGATTAATTAGTTATTTTTCATGTTTATTTCATGTTTGTATTGTTGTTTAAGTGAATATTTGTTAGTTTAATGTTTGTTAGATCCAAATTGAAATTTAATTGGTTATTTCTTCAATTTGTTTCATGTGTTATGTATTTTCCAGAAAATATTAATGTTGTTTGAATCGTTAGAATCCGTCATGTTTGTTGCTTAAAGATAGATTAAATTCATGTTCGTCTTGGTTTGAAGTTCATGTTTAAATCCAGTGATTTAATGTGAGTTTATGTTTGTCTTTGATTTGTTAGTTTAATTTGAATCATGCATATTGTTGTTTGTATTATTGTCTCTTTGTTCATCCATTAATGGTCTAAATTAACCAGGATTGGTTCCCGATATGGTTGATTTATTTCCATTAATTTGGAGTTTGTGTTGTTCATCATGTTCATGTAAATTGTTGTTGAAGATTGTTGAGAAATTGGTCATCTTGACTATATTTTGGTTGAGTTATGATTAATTGATTGTTTAGAGCAGAAGGGTAATTTGGTAAATTGCATTGCATTCGGGGGTAGATTTGTAATTGCAATAAGGTCGGAGGGGTAGTTTGGTAATTGAACATTATTTTGATTCTTTATGTTAAGCATGGGGGACAAATATAATGGGGTGGGGTTTTTGATGTACTTGTTTAATATAATGGGGAACAAGACAAAACATAATGGGGAGGAATCTTGTACTTTTTTAATATAGGCATGGGGGACATATGGTAATGGGTTGGGAATGTGGTATTTATTTAATGTAGGCATGGGGGACAAAGTTTAAAATAAAGAAAACATTAAGTAGTGGGACAAAGGATGCCATTGGGGGAATAATTTTGGGGTTGGGAATTGAAGACTTGTCTTGCTATATATAGAGGACTATTCTTGACATTAAGGGACTAGAACTTGAACATTGAGAGGATTTTTAGAGAGAAGAAAAAAGGTTGAACATTATTGAGAGATTATTGTTGAGAGACTTTTACACTTGAGAGTTGACATACTTTTATACGGGAGAGAGTTTGTGATAGTAAAAGAGAAAGACAATTTGAACTTTCACTCGAACAATTCTGTTTGCTTTTCTTCGAGTGTTATTCAAAAATCCGAAGCTGCTGCATCTCGTATCTTTTCTCTCTTCTGCTTTGACTGCGATTGTACTTTTGCACTGCTGAGTTTTCAATCTGTTACTGGGTCATTCTACTGGTTGTTACTGGTTTCGCGGTGTTGCTGAACCTGCTGTTGCTGTGTTATTACTGCTGCTGACTCCTACTTCTTTTGTTCTTGTATTGCTGTTTCCAGGTACACATTTGTACACTCTTGGTTCGAAGCAAAAAATGAAATATTAATCAGGCTCCTGTTCCTGTTGAATTCTTTTGTTTGGATTTGTGTTTGAATATTAATTTCCCTCTCTTGGTGTAAAAATGTAGTTGATTGATTAAATGAGCAATGATGTCGCATATGTATAACTTCTTCATCTAATAATGTTAGTTTACATTAATCGAAGAATAGTTAATCTGTTTTGATATTATTGTGTATTTATCTCATGTTCTAGCAAATAATAAAATGTGGAATGAAAGCAGTTTTTCCTTGTACAAACGCGATCGCAATTTTCCGTTCACATTAGCCGTAACTTAATAACTAATAAGTTGCGTTTTTCAGCATGTAAATAATTAGGAGATTTTTCTTTTATTTTAGAGACAAACTTAATAGAAAAATGTAGTCGCTATAGGTTTATCCTTTTTAAAATAAAAATGAGACGAGCCTCGCCAAATAAATCACAAACCGCCGGGGCCCTCAATAAAATACATAACCATTGACTAGACTTTGGATTTGGCCGTTTAATGAACCTTCACGGCCTCTTCCTAAAATAACAATACGTTAGACTCTTTAAGACGCGCCTTAATAAATCTTACCTTCCTAAACTCGGGTGCACATTTATGTGACCCAAATCCAATTCTCAACGGAGTCGAAATGTGTTTCTAATCACGGGTACATTGATTGTGACGTGGTTCGAGATGCGTGTCCATAACGTTGCAAATTCATTTTAAAAAATAAGAATGAGATGAGCCTCGCCAAATAAAATACAAATTGCGGGGCCCTCAGTAAATATTTGCTTTAAAAATTGTTTAGACTTCGGGATGGACCGTTTAGTAAAATTCCACGGTCCTACCCAAAATAAATACGCTAGTCGCTTTAGGCGCGCCTTTAATAATTTAATTTCCTTAAACTCGGGTGCACATTGATGTGACCCAAATCCAAATCTCAACGGAGTCAAAGTGTGTCGACGACCACGGGTACATTGATTGTAACGCGGTTCGAGATACATTTTCACAACGTTGCAATTCTTGATAAAAACAGTAAATGATAAAAGCGGTTAAAAGTTAAATTTTGCACATAAGTTCACACTTGTATAAAATCAGATAATCAAGCCGAATATAACAGTTGAGCGACCGTGCTAGAACCACGGAACTCGGGAATGCCTAACACCTTCTCCCGGGTTAACAGAATTCCTTATCCGGATTTCTGGTACGCAGACTGTAATATAGAGTCATTCTTTTCCTCGATTCGGGATTAAAATTGGTGACTTAGGACACCCTAAATCTCCCAAGTGGCGACTCTGAAATAAATAAACCAATCCCGTTTCGATTGTCCTTTAATTGGAAAACACTCCATTGCAGCCTCGCGGGTATGTAAAAAGGAGGTGTGACAAGAAGGATAATCGTTGTAGGGTGGACGACGCATTTATGGCATGGTTAGTGGTGCAGATCCATATTTGGGACCATCGAGATCAGATGATTCTGCCCCCACCTACACATATCCAGGAGGTTGATCTTCAGAGGTATATGTCCTGGTACCGGCACGTCACCCAAATTTCGGGAGCCCTATTCATCAGGCTGGCGGTTGGTACGTTCCATACGGCGGGCGACACGAGGCCCTGATATGTTTTCTATTATTATTCATTATATAACTGTATTTTAGTGCAATATACGTAGTTTATATTTTATACGTTGTGAAGGCTATTGGACTACACACAGTCTATCAGATGGGACTGCAAATGCAGGATTATGCCGGCAATCCTACAAATGCCTTGCAGGATTATAGCCGTCGATTTTTAGAGTTGGTTGCCCGGACACTGCAACGAGCCCGGGAGGATCAGCGTTTGGCACACAAATCGTAAAGAAGTAAAATTCCATTATAATGACTGAAAATAAAGTTCATTACAACTACTTTAGCTTAATACTACAACACCGAAATGAAAATGACTTTTAACAGGGGGTACATGCCGGATATGAATTTTACAAATTTTGAACCCAAGCATAGTTTTGGTGTGTTGGATCATGGTGGTCCATCCGGGAGCCATCACCGAAATGAAAATGTCCATTATGGAATTTCATCACATTACGACTTGTAAATGAAATGATACGGCTATATGGAAAGTATTTATTAAATTCAGCATCTTATTATTTTGTTGATTGTGCAGTGAAAACGAGTAAGTTGAACTTAACATAAAAAAATGCTTCAGTACAACTAATAAAAATGCACGACAACACACATAAAGATAAATTGATACATTAAACACATACATTTAGTCACTGCCGTCCATTATTCTCTGCTCCAACCACTTAAATTGTTCTAATAGCTTATTTTCTTCTTCTTCTACCTCTTTAAGTTTCGCTTTCAACTCCACAACCTCTTTTTAAGTTATTTTTCACGTTCCCACTATTTTAAACACAAATCAATAAGATCGTTCAACAATCCTTTGTAGTATTCCTGATGACAAGGTTCATCAATCCATACCTCAAAATCGCAAATAGGTTCGCCAGGAACCTTATAAAACTTGTTCAAACATTCCTAAAAGCGGCGTCCAGCTGCACCATTATCCCAACAACTTTGCATCTGGCATTTTTTTTCCGCACTTGCACCTTGAGACATAGATAGGCTGAGACATTTTTCTGTTAAAAAACTTGCTTTTCAAGGAAGATTTGCTATTAGTTATTTTTGAGCGAAGAAAATATGTAGAATGAGCTCGTTATTTATAGGCAAGACAATACACATAATGTAGTATTTAACTGCGCTATATATAGACATAACGTAATATTTAACCACGCTATGCCTTGCATGTTAAATGTTCTGACGGGTACGAAACAACTTTATGTTAGATCGACAAGACAACACACACACATAATGTAGTATTTAACCGTGCTATATATAGACATAACGTAGTATTTACCCGCGCTATGCTTTGCGTGTTAAATGTTCTAACGGATACGAAACAACTTTATGTCAGTTGGGCAGCTTTTTCATATCGACAAGACAACACACAGTCATAAATTAATCAGATTTATGAAAGTTCAATGTTGTTTCCAGTTCTTCCGAATATATAATTTTTTTTATTATCATTGAAAAACTAAAATGGAGAAATTCAACTCATAATTAACAAACATAATTTTATTTTATAAATCTTGCAACATAAACAAAACAACTAAATATTACAACACAAACTCATTGATAGTTAGGCACCATAGAAGAACATCCACCCCGAGCTTGATTACTGTTGCCACCCAAAAGACATTTTCGACGGTCGTGTCCTATTTGCGAGCATATACCACATCTCCGCGCATAAACGGTAGCACTAACATCCATTTGGTTCCATATACGCGTTCTCTTCTTCACCTGTATTCGACGCAAATAGGACTTGTTACACACCATTTTAAATGGTTCAGGCAGCTAATAATGCTCAGCACCCACTGGCTGCAACTGCCCACTATATGTGTTAAGGTACTTCGCAACACTATATTGTTGATCAACATAGTTGGTTACACCTAAACCAACTTGTTGAAAGCACTTGATGGCATGTGAGCAAGGCATGTGGTAGATGGACCATTTCCCACAAGAGCATAACCTTGTAGATTCATTTACAGTATGTACATTATTACCCCGATTTTGATGGATAGCGGTGCGAACTTCAAAAACATTTCTTTCGTTATCATACTGCAAAAATGAATGCCAATGCGCTCGCCGTCTATATTTCTCAAATCTCTGCATCGATACTGGCATAAATTCAACACCCATTTCCATTAATGACATTGCGGCTGTAGACCTTTCAACAAACCTCTCCGCCATCTGCTTGAATGACATCCGCACCATGGTCGTGACAAGCAATCCTCTTGCCGACTTCAATAACCCGTTGAAAGACTCTGACAAATTTGTAGTCAGAGTTCTCCATCGTCTGCCACCATCTGCATGCAAAGTCCACTTTTCAGGGTCATGTCGCATTAACCAACGATAAACTACCTCATCTTCTTGCTTGATATATTCCATGTGCCTCCGGAATTTATGTTATTGGTGGTCTGTTGCTTCCATCCACATCAAATCATGCAGATCCTTGTTGGGATGTGCCTTCTGGAAATTGGCTTTAAGGTGCCTAACACAGTAATGATGGTAGGCATAAGGTTCTTGCCATGCAGGCAAGTTCTCTACAGAACTTAAGATACCACCGTGTCGATCAGATATTAGATAAATACCGGAACGCTGTTTGACAACGTGCTCTTTCAAGTGGTTCAAAAACAGCGTCCACGTCTCTTGGTTTTCATTGGCACAAATAGCAAAAGCTAGAGGAAATATATGTCCATTAGCATCTACTGCCACGGCTATCAATAGCTTGATATCGTATTTTCCATAGACATGAGTGTCGTCTATGGATATTACGGGCCGACAATGCGAAAAACCATCAATTGCTGGTTTAAACGCCCAGAACACGTAATTGAATGTATATTCTGGTTTACTTGGAATCCGTTCAAGCTTCCATTCAACAACCGACCCGGGATTAAACTGCTGCAGTGCAGCCATGTACCTAGGCAGATTTGCAAATGACTTATCCCAATTACCATAGACTATTTCAAACGCTCGTTTGCGCCCGAGATATGCCTTTCTTTTAGTAATGATATGGCCATGTTCCTGGTGGACTGCTGTAATGCACTCTTTGATTTTATACCTTATGGACTCTTCGATGTGTGGAATAAGAACAAGAGAAATCAAGTCAATATCCAAGTTGAAGTGATTCCCGTTGAATGTGTCCATTTCGCATGTGTGGGTGTGAATGTATTTACCCACTTTCCACAGACCTGTCTTCTTCTTGCTCGCACACAACATCCAATGACATGGCCAAAACCACCTGCGACAAACAACCTTATATACAATCGGACTTGACTCCCATACCGTCATCTCACGACACTCTTTTATGTTGTGCATTTTACAAGCCCTGCTTAGACACGCTTTATCAGGAAAAACATGCCCTTTGCCAGCAGCGTTGGTCTAGACTCATCCCACATTGTTGTCCGAATTTCATCAAAATCCATTGTGAGAGCTTCCACATCCTGTATGCTTGGCAAGTTATCAAGGTAAGGAATCTTCCTTGAAAGAAATGGCACTTGGGACTCGTACATTCTTCGTCTAGGGGGGGTGGAGCATACTCTCTCGTCAAATCAGGTCTTCCTTCTCATCCTCCTTATCACTATCCTCACGAAGAAAGGGTGTCTCATCTCTAGATTCATCAGCATTGTTGTCGTAATCACTGTTCTCTTCCTCACTCTGTACATCTGCTAGATCTCGATTTAATACGTCATCTTTGGGCAATTGAGTGAGTACATTTGGTTCAACTTGCTCGTTTTCACTGCACAATCAACAAAATAATAAGATGCTGAATTTAATAAATACTTTCCATATAGCCGTATCACTTCACTTACAAGTCGTAATGTGATGAAATTCCATGATAGACATTTTCATTTCGGTGATGGCTCCCGGATGGACCACCATGATCCAACACACCAAAACTATGTTTGGGTTCAAAATTTGTAAAATTCAAATCCGGCATGTACCCCTTGTTAAATATATGAGCGTTAATACAAATTCAATACAACAAAAATGTACATCGTAACACAAAGGAAAATTGAAGCTTACCACTCGTCTTGTGAATTATGTAAAGCAGGCGGGGATAAGTTTAAATCAAGGAAAACTCTTTCATCCGGAACCTGTCCGGCAAAAACTCCTCCAGAATAGCCACCCGATGACTGGGGGTTATCCGGAACCTGTCCGGCAACCTCATTGTTTGGAACATCTTCGACCTTGACGTACATATCCAACATATTTATTACAAGATATTCCCAGTATTCATTCGGAGTCCTTAGAAAATCCCTCAAAGTTTCATCATAGTAGATGTTTAACTCCGAGTAAAAAGTAGCCACTTGCAGAGTGACGGAATACGGATATCTTCCGGTTACTTTAAGTATCACTGAACGTTTCCTCTCACCTATTTTTTTGCATAACAATGATATCAATTTATCGTACTCTATTGTAAGTGGTAATTTAACATGACCCTGTGGAGATAAACTATACCTCACAGAGTTATTCTCCATCACAACCTCACCCCCCAATATAATGAAACTCTTATTCTACGCTCTTCAGACATTACGAAAAAAATGCTTCAGAATTTAACAACAAGAAAAAATTGAACGGGAGTTAGAATTTTATGTGAACGAATTTTCCTAAAATCCTAACCACTTTATATAGGAAATGGCTAGCCCGGGATATGAAATTTTTTTGCCGTATAGCGTTCTTTAAATATACGTTATACACATTTAAATTATTGTGTTTGTTAGTTCACTTATTGGTGGGTCCATATTCAGGGTATAGCATTTTTTTTGGGCGTTATATGTATAACATATGAATAAAAGACGTTATACCTTAACGGTAGACGTTGCCGTTAATGTATAGCGTCTTGTTTTTGCACGCTATATATAGAAATGTATTTTTTTAAACACCTGTTAAGGTAATTTGAGTCCAAAAAAATAATATTTAGGTTCCGGACTCGTTTATGCACCACGTAAATATCGGTGAATTTTGTTTGTACGGAAAAGATTATCACTAAAAAGATTTGCAAAAGTGACCTATCACGACGCGTTGCAAAATTAGCAGAAGAGTTAGTGGTTTTTTTTTTTTCCAAAAAATATTGAACTGCTTGTTATGAAACTCTTTTTGTATTTTTTTGAAAATGCTTATCTAGTTATCTGTCTTTATAGAGAGAACTCAGTGGTTGAAGCAGTTTGTGTCCCTCCTAACTGCGATTTTTATCTGAAATGGGAGGTATTGGGAGGTCATAAATAAACGCATGCGAAAACTGTGCACAATTACTATATGTAGGTTCTTTACTCTGTTCCAATTGTCCGTTCCCTCGTCTCTGCAGCAGCGATATTCCAAAAGGTGGGGAATGACATCTCTATTTTATAAGGCAGAATTGGAACTCGTTTGGAGCTCGTCCTGGGGAGGAGCACCCGTAAAATGTCTTTGGACTTATATGTGTGGCTTAGTTTTGTGAGATTTACGCTTCTATCGTCAGAGCTTACGTCCCAGACACGCCCAATGCCTAGCGTACTGGGCTCGCCTAAAAGAACTTTATGCAATTGTATGTGATTAACCCTGTAAATTCTCAAATTTTCTTAATAAATCGTGGATTATTCAAAATTACTTTTTTCTTAATCATAAATCTTTAAGTTGAGAGTATTTTATGTCATAATTAAAATAAAAAAATTTGCACATTATCTACTAAGACTGCTATGATAGTAATTTCAAATAAATCTTTCATTTTAAAATGTATTTGTTTATTAACTTTCGTTATGTCTTTATTATATAATAATCTATAAATTTTTTTATTTATTTTCCTAAATATTTTTTTTCATGTTTACGCGAGATACAATACCTATTAATTTAATAGTTAAATATTAGCTAGTAACTATTTACAAATAATTAGTTATCATGGTATCATATGGTGAATTATGTGTCACTTTATTAACTTGTTGAAGCTAAAAAATAAATGATGCTAGAAAATCATATTTAAATTGTGAATTATGTTTTTATATAAATTCTCTTTCAAATAGAAAGCATATTAAATAAAAGGAGTATCTTAAAAAAATATCAATTATAATATCGAAATTCTTTCAAGATTCATTACTCCTTAAGAGATACATATAAGGTTTCGCATCGAATACATGACTTTTGATGTTTGAGTTGTAACGATATTGCAGCTAGTTCACATATTATGATATATGTCATACTTTTCGTATAATTCATAGTTGAATTATAATTTACAAATATTTTAAATAGATTATTTGTTATAGTTTTGTGGTTTTAATGTAATTTTTATAATTATTTTTTGTTTTATACTATCTTAAAATTCTTGAAATTAGTAAAATTTAAAGATCCGTGGAACTTACGCCCCACGTCTTAGGGCTTACGCCTCGCCTCGTTAGAGGTAAAGTGCCTCGCCTCACGCCTCCACCTTTTAAACATTGAATGGTACTATTTCTTCTACAATCTATATGCCGATACACAATTATTATGGGTTTGCAAAAAATTTCTTCATTCCACTTTATTTTACGTTGTTTTCTTCGTTTCAAGAAAATTGACATATTTCAATATTTTCTTAATAAGAAACTTTTATAATCATATAATGCTATGATATGTTTAAAGTCATAAGTTTTTAAAATTTTATAGTCACACAAATGTTATGAAATATTTAAGACCACACAGTTTCTTTTTTTATTAAACTTTGTGTTAAGTCAAATTACGACAAATAAAGTGAAACGGACGGAGTATAAAACTCAACCGAAGAGTGTTATATTCATTCCAGAATTAAAGAAAAGTATAATTCAAGTAAGTCCATCCAACATATTTAGTTATATTGGATTTATATATTTGCCCAAATTAAATTTGTAAGCGTGTCTCGACAAGAATAGAACAAAACACAAACAATCGGTTTAGGAAATAATATATATTATTGCAGAATAAATCCTTTTTAAGCAAATTTAATTTTATAGCGAAAGGAGAAAATTTAAATAAAAAAATGGTTTTGAGTTGCATGAGTTGAGCTATGACTCACTCCTCGACCTATCTCAATTACCAATTCAATTATAACCAATCGAACAAGCAGTTATATTCACAGACTCAACTCATCTTAACATGTCCAAATTTGATTAAATTCGCCCATGTGACAGTTGGCACCTCTATGTTAGAGTGAGGATTTGAACTTTATGACATCGACCTGATTAATAATTGGATTCTAATTAATTTTTATATATATTTAGTAATTTTTTTTAATAAAAATACAAAATTTAGACTAAAGTTATTGAGTTCGGCCGAACCTGTAAATGGTAGCTAGCCTTCTAACTCCGGCCTACTTTATGCAGGTCGATGTATCTATATAATCAAGTTGCTCCTGTTTGTAACATACCCTCAAGCAAAGTACTAAAATTCAATATATTCCTTATCTGTGAGGTTGAGGAAAAAGAAAATTAATGGGTATTTCGTGGTTCTATGTTGTTGCAATTTTACTTTTCATCACAAACACAGCAACGCTATGCAGGGGAGGAATCACCAGCAGTTATGTTAGGAAGGTAGAAAGCAGTGAGGATATGCCTCTTGATAGCGATGTCTTTCGCGTCCCTCATGGCTACAATGCGCCTCAACAGGTCTTTTCTACTTCTCTGCCCATTTAATTTAGGACTTTTCCTTCTATCTACACGTGCATCCATCAAATAAGCTATATGCTCGGACTCAAAAATGTTTGTCAATGCCGGTGTATTTTTGGAGAATTCGAGCAACATAACTAATAAGTGCTTTTCCTTATTTTTGTATGTGCTAAACTGTTGGGCTAAACTAATCCAAAGACACTCTTAACATGGTGTGATACTGTCTGCTTTGGGCCAAACCCGTACGGTTTTTTTCTAAAAAGCCTCACACCATTAAGAGATCCCTACACCTTATATGCAGGCTCCCAATCTTTTCAGCTACCAATATGGGACTTTGTTCGTACACCTAACAATCTTCCCCTCGAACTAAGCCATGATTCACGGGTCTTCCCCTCGAACTAAGTTCCATGTGACCATTGCCACGATCCACGGGTAATTTCCGAGATTTATTGTGTGCCACCCACATTGTTAGAGTATTATGGCTTGTGTGTGCACCGCCCCACACTATCACTTTGCGCCATCTTCATACTCGTCCCGTCAAACCTGGGCTCTGATACCTATTGTTGGGCTAAACTAGCCCAAAGACACTCCTAACATGGTGTGATATTGTCCACTTTAGACCAAGCCCGCATGATTTTTTCCAAAAGGCCTTACACCATTAAGAGATCCCTACAATAGACTCCCAATCTTTTCAGCTACCAACGTGAGACTTTGTTAGCACACCCAACATAAACATTGTAAACATGTTTCAATGGAGATTTCACGTCGTCCAAAGCATGAAAGTAAAAAGGGATTAATAATAAAGCAAGCAGCTTGACTCGTCCATGTTAGAAATTAACACTTAAAAAATGAAGAAAAACAAGTTTGAGTTGGTTAAAGATACTCTACATTTCTTTCTTTCTTTCTTTCTTCTTATATAAAGAAATTTTGTAGTTTAATCATCAGCAAAGTCTTTTTTTTTTTAAATTTAGTTTGAAATACTTTGCTTCTTGTAATGTTTTTTAATTAAATTGATGTGTAACTGAAGGTTCATTTAACGCAAGGGGATCACGTCGGTAAAGGAGTGATTGTTTCATGGGTGACAATGGATGAACCTGGCTCAAATAAAGTATTATACTGGGAATTCAATAGCAAGATTAAGCAAATAGCCAAAGGAACTGTTTCTACCTACAAATACCATACATATAATTCTGGCTACATTCATCATTGTACCATTCAAAACTTGAAGGTGAGTTTTATAAACAAGTTATAGTGTAAAATTATGTAAAATCAATATTTATATATATTTCAATTATATTACTCACTTTTTCTTAATAAACGTGGTATCCGTCTAAGGTTTGAACAGATGAGAAGAAATAATGAGATTTAAGCATGAAACCTCATGCTTCTCAACCGATGTCGATATTACTAATTTATGATTTATTTTTTAAACAAAGTATAACACCAAATACTACTACATGGTTGGAACTGGGCATTCAAGACGGACATTCTGGTTTGTTACTCCTCCACCAGTAGGCCCCGATGTATCCTATACATTTGGTCTCATAGGTAATCATTACTATATTTTTTCGATTTTTATTTAGTTAAATTGCACGTGGAAAAAATTAAACTGTCAGTGTATATAATATAAGTCGGCAATGCATGCAGGGGATCTTGGACAGACATACGACTCAAACATGACGTTAACTCACTATGAAATGAATCCAACTCAAGGACAAACTGTTTTATTTGTTGGAGACCTTTCTTACGCAGATAAGTATCCAAATCATGATAATAATAGATGGGACACCTGGGGTAGGTTTGTTGAAAGAAGCAATGCTTATCAACCTTGGATTTGGACTGCTGGTAATCACGATGTCGATTTTGCTCCTGAAATCGTAAGTTCTTCCTATGCAAATTCCGTTTTCATAAGTTTCAATTAAACATAGTAGCACTAAATATAGTATAGTTTTGGTGGGGAGCGCTTTACCCGCTTTACTGGGCCTATCTAGTACAAATTCAAATTAATTGGGTCAATAAATTTTGAGAGAAATTCAAAAATAGCTAGATTTATAAGTGGTCATTCGAAAATACCACAGTTTCAAAAGTAATCGAAATTTAGTCACTTTTCATGTAAAGATAAATCTGAACGAAAACACTGTTCAAAATCCGGAAAAATACTCCAATATATTATACTGGAGATTAGAGCACCGGTGGGGAGCGCTTTACCCGCTTTACTGGGCCTATTTACCGCAAATTCAAATTAATTGGGTCAATAAATTTTGGATACCAAATAGTTAAGCTAAAAAAAAATAGGGGTATTATCACTTTTAGCTCGCGCTAGAAATTATTTACATCTAGTAACCGAAAAAGTGTATAAAATTTGTATAATTTTTGTACATAACATACAGAATGTATATTATATATACAAAAATTATACAAATTTTATATATTTTTTCGACTATTATTTTTACAGCGGCTATACAATGTTATTTTCCCAAAAAAAATATCATTTTTTTCTCTGAGCACTCTTGACACAACGAAGGTGTAGTACGTTGCGGCTGCACCAATTGGTTTGATAGTGAAAATTGAATTAATACTTACTTATTGTGTGAGAGACTTACTGGTACCACTCAACAGTAAGTTTTGCCGTTTTGGTGGTGGTGGAATAAAATAGAGAGCAATGTATACACCAAGATATTCATTTTGCACACTGATATTGCTATAAAGTAGAAATAAATGTAGTGATAATACCACACTCACAAAACTTAAAATTTTGAATTCTTTTCTATTTGTATGTGCCCGAATGTTTCATATTTGTACAAAGTAATAAGATGTTTACTTTTTTTGCAGGGTGAACCAGAACCATTCAGGCCATACACAAACCGATATCCAGTTCCTTACCAAGCATCAGGAAGTAGTTCTCCTTTGTGGTACTCAATCAAGAGGGCTTCTGCATATATCATCGTTTTATCAACATACTCTGCAACTTGTAAGCACATGCACTATTATATTTAACGAAACCAATATAATTAATCAATTCGATGAATTATTGGTAAATTAGTCGTCTAATTTTTGGAAGGGGAGCCTTGGTATAACTAGCAAAAGTTGTTGCCATGTGACCAGGAGGTCAGGGGTTCGAGCCGTGAAAAAAGTCTCTTGCAGAAATGCAGGGTAAGACTGCATACGATAGACCCTTGTGGTCCGGCACTTCCTCGGACCCCGCACATAGCAGAAGCTTAGTGCACCGGGCTGACCTTTTAGTCGTATAAATTTTTATAACCGAGTGCTAATATATATATACTTTTTATAATCTCAAGCTAAATATACTCCTCAGTACCGCTGGCTCGAGGCAGAGCTGAAAAAAGTCAATAGAAAGGAAACTCCATGGTTAATTGTTCTTATGCATTGCCCATGGTACAACAGCTACGGCTATCATTACATGGAAGGCGAAACCATGAGAGTAATATATGAGCCATGGTTTGTTAAGTACAAAGTAGATATGGTTTTTGCAGGTCATGTTCACGCCTATGAACGATCGGTAATCCCTTTTACTCCTAGCATTTTTCAATATTTTAATATCAGAAAAAGTGCAACTTGAAATGAATTTTGTATAGTTTGTGATATTCAAATATATGTACATATATAAGTTCATTCAATCTGATATAGCTGAAAATTGACCAAATTGACTATTGATAATTATAAGTGCCATATAGGGATGAGAAATTAATATGTAGCTTCAAAATGGATTAATTTCATCAGTTATCACGAAGTTCTTAATAACCTAGATTTAAAAAAAAAGAAGGCATTTTTCTTTTTTATTACTGACAAATTTTCCACCTCTTCATTTTTTTAAACGTGGTGGCAGAAACGTATATCGAACATTGACTACAAAATTGTGAGTGGGGAATGTACTCCTGCGAGCAACCCATCGGCACCTGTCTACATAACCGTCGGTGATGGAGGAAATATTGAAGGCCTTACCACAAAGTAAGAATATTGCTAATATTCTGAAAATTTAATTAAATCTACAACAAATGTTAATACACCAACTGAAAAGTTAATGGTGGGTGTTATAATTTTCACTTTTCAGAATGACGGAGCCACAGCCTAAGTACTCAGCCTATCGTGAATCAAGTTTTGGACATGCCATATTGGAGATTAAGAATCGAACTCACGCCTATTACAGTTGGCATCGTAATCAGGATGGTTTTTCTGCAAAAGCTGATAGCTTCTTGTTTTTCAATCGCTATTGGCACCCAGTTGATGAATCTTATTAAATGATCATTGGTTTAAATTCCTTTCTTCTATGTGTTAAGACATAAATAAATTGGATGTCATCCTTGTAATATTCCAGCCTCTTTAGCGGTTTCTGGAATGTGTATTGTTAGCGGAGATGGATGATGTCACCGTATTGTTATCTGTGTGGTTACTTTTGTATGAGATATAGTCGGTTAATGTTACGACCCAATTTAGGATCGTGATTGGCGCTCAGGAGCAAGTGTCCCAAATAAGCCTCATCAGTATTATACAGAAAATCGGTCAGAATTTCCTCTGTTTTTGAATTATCCAAAAACTTTCCTGTATCAAATCAACAACCAAACATCCTAATATTAATTCAAATAACAATAACTTTATCAATTAACCAAAAAAAATCTCTACTATTAATAGTTCACCCACTAACAACTAATAATATTAATTTATCCCCATAAAAAAGTAATATACTCAAAATAAGTCTATAATAACGAAAGAATACTCATGACACTAAAAGAATGACTATGGAGCGACTATAAGAGTTCAAAGAAAAGACCATAACTATCAATTAGAACTCCTTGCCCACGCGAACAAATACGGGGCTCACCAAGAACTATCAATATGTGCTCTCTAATAAACGAAATCCTCGCCCGAGTCAATTGCTATCTCTATAAAAAAATATATAGCAGGGACTGAGTCGCTAGCTCAGTGAGTAATAACGCTTAACCACAACTATTTTTATTGGGGACCATTCAAAAATATACTAGTATATTAAACAGAAAATATCATAAGAATGCCCTTTCGGAAATAATAAATAATAATCAATCTCATCATGTTTTTCATGTAATATAATTCAATTGACAATTCGGTAATAAGCTCAGTAATGAGTTGCTTGCAACTTGCCTGTTAATAAGAAGTTGTTGCAAGCTATTTCATTGAGTTGCTTGCAACCTGTCTGCATCAGCTGCTTGTAGATAAACTTCAATGGAGTACTAAATGGATAATCTTCTTCAGGAAGATTATCTATAGCATAGTATTAAATGGACATACACAATATAATATTTTCATAACATGGCACTTTCTCTAGTAAATTCCGCTAAACCCCCTTAACTTTTAGGGTTATGGGAAACCAGTCCTTCATCTTTTGCCATGAGACAATAAACCTCCTTGATTTAAATCAAGGGCTAAAAATTAGTTAGGTCATTACATATGTTCGAGTCTAGCGTCGAGTTGAGTCATGCCGGGTCGAATTGGGTTCAAAGGGTCAGATCTCGGGTCGAAGTCATATCCCGAGTTAGACTCGAGTTTAGAATTGGAATCAAGGTCAGGTGCGAGGGTCATGTCAGATTGAGGTCAGAGGTCGGGGGTCGAGTCTCGAGTTTGGTCAAGGGTTTTAGGGGGTGGGGTCAGGATCGAGGGTCGGGGCCGAGGGCTCGAGTCCTTATTATGGGCAAGGAAGGGGTGGCGAGAGTTATTAGACTAAGGTTGGAAAGGGGAGGAGCAGGTGGTGGGCGAGGGGATGTGTGTGGGCAGGATACCATTTTGATACTGGAATACCATAGATATATTTCTGTCTATATTATTCATAATTGCACTATCCAAAAACTTGAACGTGAGTTTTATAAACAAGGCTTGAACAGATAAGAAGAAATAAGATTTAATCTTGAGACCCCATGGTTCTCAACCCATGTCACACCCTTAGGTGCGTAGATAACTCATTAATTATACAATATTTACCAATTTATGATTTATTTATTAAACATAGTATAACACCAAATACTACTACATTGTTGGAATTGGGCTCTCAAGACGGACATTCTGGTTTGTTACTCATCCACTAGTAGGCCCCGATGTATCCTATACATTTGGTCTCATAGGTAATCATTATATCCTTTATAGCTTTTTTTGTGTTCTTCATGTAAATGTATGAAATTTGTTCTAATTTTTGTTTTTATTTAGTTAAATTACATGTACAAAAAAAATAAATTGTCTGTGTATATAATATAAGTCGGGAATGTGTGCATGGGATCCTGGACAGACATACGACTCAAACATGATGCTAACTCACTATGAAATGAACCCAATCGAAGGACAAACTCTTTTATTTGTTGGAGACCTTTCGTACGCAGATAAGTATCCAAATCATGACAATAATAGATGGGACACCTGGGGTAGGTTTGTTGAAAGAAGCAATTCCTATCAACCTATCAATTTTGCTCCTGAAATCGTAAGATCTTCATATGCAATTTCAATTTTCATAACTTTCGATTTTTAATATGTAACTACCCGACTTATCGTTTTGAGCATTTACATCCCGTTCAACAATTTGAAGTCTTGAGAAGCTTTGTACTGTGTATTATGACTTGTGTGAATTGTCGGCTTTGATTTTCAGATGATTCGGGATTAAATTGAAAAAATAATCCTTGTTTAGAAGTTTAAATGAAAAGAGTTGATCGACGTTTGACGTTTGTGCAAACCACTCCGGAATGTAGTTTTGATGATTTCAATAGTTCCGTATGGTAATTTTGGACTTAGGTGTGTGTCCGGATATTTATTTGAAAGTCCGTAGTTGATTTTGGCTTGAAATGGCGAAAGTTGAAAATGGAAGGTTTGGAAGTTTGATCTGGAATTGACTTAATTGATATTGGGGTCAGAATCCAGTTCTGGAAATTTTGATTCCGTTATGTCATTTATGACTTGTGTGCAAAATTTGAGGTCAATCGAACTTGATTTGATAGGTTTCGGCATCTTATGTGGAATTTGGAATTCGTTAGTTTTCATTAAGCTTCAATTGGGGTGCATTCGTATTTTAGTGTTGTTTAATATAATTTTAGACATCGACTAAGTTCATGTCATGTTATGGGACTTGTTAGTTTACTTGGTTAGGGTCTAATGGGGCTCGGATGAGTTTTGGAAGAGTTTTTGGAAGTGTTTGGTGTTTTGAGCATAAGCATGTAATGATCCAAAGGTTCATTTTTAGTTCTAGAGATCGAAATTCGATTTCGAGACTTCTGGGAGTTTGATAATGAATTATAGGAATGATCTGGAATATTTGGTGTAATCTCATCAAGTCACGATTGAGTTTTTAATGCGAAACATGAATTAATTGTTTAACGAGCGAAATTGGTATCACATTCAGCAAATGAGATTCGAATTGAGTTTCGATTGAACGACTAGGTTCATATTATTATTTGTGACTCATAGAAACAAGAATCGTCGAATTCCGATTTCGTATGATGGAGTTAGAGCCTTTTTAGTGAAAAATTAAATTGTTGGTGCCAACAGATTCTGATGCGGACCTTTAGTGACGGGAAATGTGTTTTTATTGAGCAGTTTTATTTATTTATTTTAGCTCATTTCAATATTTTTGGGCGAAAGAACATGTCTTGGGGCGATTTTTCAGACAAATTTCACAGGAAATCTTGAGGTAAGTCACTTGTGATCATTTTCAGTCAATAATATTGAATTATCATTGGATATTCTGACTAGATTACGTGTTTTTGAGGTGTAATTTGAGAATTTGGGCCTAGGGATTTGAAAATAAGATTTGAGGATTTGAAGGTCGAGTTGATGTCGGAATTTGGTAAATTTGGTATTGTTGGATTCGTGGTTGAAGGGCGTTCATATTTTGTTTTGTCGAGTTCCGAGATGTGGGCCCGACTAATATTTTTGAGTTGAGTTTCGGATTTTTTTGAAAAAATTAGTATTTTCATATAGGATTGATTCCTAAAATTCGTGTTGACTGTATCGAATTAATTGTGACTAGATTCGAGGTGTTTGATACATGATCACGCTCAACTGTGTCTATTAAAAGACTAAGCGGGCGTTGCAAATATAATCCGAGGTATTATGCCCCATGTCGAATCCCACAAGGAATTAACGTATCATTAAAGTACTAAATTCTTATTAGTCAACCTTCTCAAACTTTGTGAATAACAAGTGGTGTTATGGTCACTACTACAGCTAACAGAATTAATAAACGAAGATTAACTAACACGCAGTTGTAGACAATTGGAATAAAGGTCTAAGGTAATGGTTTCCCCCGTTGTTGAATTCCTTAGTTGTATGTTTCTTATAGCTTCGATTTAGTTGCCTCTATCGATCATGAACTCTCCAGCTATCATAACTCTCTCTCAAGTAATTATGATAATTTACTAGACGCACTATCTTAAGCTACGCTAGCTAGATTCGCATTACAGCTTACTTAGATCGCATCCGAGGTATCATTATCTCTACTCCAACCTCTAAACCCTCGGTTATGACTCTCGCCTATACTCCCTAGATGGTGAGAAAGGCTTGGAAAATCATCGATCTAAGAAGGAGAAGTCAACAGTCAGGCTTGAATAGACATGGCTGGCCGTTGCAAAGTTAGAGATGACCGAAGACAGCCATAAAACTGAAATCAACCAAGGTCTGGACCAAACTTCTTCCAGGATATAGCCTTGAAACCATGATAATCGGGCATGTAGAAGCCAAAGGAGGTAGATACAGGCCTCCAATAACCTTGGAAGCCATGGATTTGGGAGGTTTTGGGGTGGTGGTTGAAGGCGACGGCTAGGGTTTGAGAGAGGATTGAGAGACGATTGAGAGAGAAGGGGGGTTCAGAGGCGGTTGTAGGTGAGAAATGGTTAGGGTTTGGGGGTAGTTGGGAATTAATTTAGGAAAGGGTTAGTGGTGGTCGTTGATCATTTTGATCAACTGCCTAGATTGAATGGGTAGGTAGGGGATCCGGGCGGGTTGTTCTAATTTGGTCGTGGGTCGGGTATGGCTAGGATTTGGGCTAGTTAATTGGGTTTAAAATTGGGGTTCAATTCAGGCTACAATTGAAACACAATTGGGCTATATTTTAAATAGCCACTCTTCCCTTGTTTATTTTATAAAAAATAGTAGAATAATTTCTGGAAATAAATTAAAGGTACTAAAATAATTAATATTACATAATTATCAAATTAAAATATTGGACCTAATTTGTATAGACATAAACGTAATTAAATCTAAAAGAGGCTAATATTGCAATTATATGCAATTTAGCTTTAAAAATATTAAATAAATTTCTAAAAATATGAAAAAATTAAATTAGCTATATTTTAGTATAAATATGAGAGTCCAATAAATTAATCACCAAAATGATAATTTTGGGAATAATTATTGGTTTTTTCTAGATAAGATAGGGCAATAAATTGATTTAAAAAATCTTTAAAATTAAGGAAAAATAATAAAATATTTGGACATACTTATATAGGCATACATATGTTATTTTGAAAGTATTTTATATATTAAAAATATATAGGAAAAAATTGGGTATCAACATAGGCCGCAAGTGCAGAGCCGCAGAAGCGAACATGGGGTCGCATATGCAGTTCTAGGTGAGTGGAGGTCGTTGAGCAGGTGCCGGGTAAAATACCGTACCTGCGATCTCACAGATGCGAGGGCTTGTCGCAGAAGCGGAAAGAGACTTGGAGAGGTTGGTCCGCAGAAGCGGATGGGCTTACGTAGAAACGCACCCGTATGAGCGGGATTGGGACAGCATAAGTGGGATATCTGGGCCTTAAGTAACCACTGTAGATGTGGATTTGTAATCGTAAAAGCGGTGCCGCACATGCGGCTAAATGGACAGCAGAAGCAAAACCACTGGCAATGCATATTAATTCAAGGGTTAGCGATTTTTATCATTTTTGGATATTTCAAGCTCGGGATTAGGCGATTTTTGAGAGGGTTTTCGAAGGGATTCTTGAGGTAAGTCACTTGTGGTCATTTTGTTCAATAATTTTGTTTCCCCATTGAATTTCCCGCCTAGTTGGTATGTTTTTTAGATGAAATTTTGGGAGTTTAAAGTTAGGTATTTGGAGAGTTTAATTGGGGATTTCAGTGACGATTTTGTATCAGATTTCAGTAAATTTGGTATGGTTGGACTCGTGGTTGAATGGAATTCTGGATTTTATAAATTTTATTAGATTCCGAGATGTGGGCCATGGGGCCGACTTTTGAGTTGACTTTTTGACTTTTGATTAAGAACTTAGTATTTTCTTATGGAATGGATTCATGTAGCTTGTGTTGATTGTCGAACTATTTGTGGCTAGATTAGAGGCATTCGGAGGCTGTTTCGCAAGGCAAGGGCGTGTTGGAGTAGAGATTTGCACAATTTGAGGTAAGTAACACTCTAAGCTTGGTTCTGAGGGTATGAAACCCTGAATTGCATATTATGTGATTGATGTTGAGATGACGCACATGTTAGGTGACGGGCATGTTGGCGTACACTGTAGAAATTGCGATTTAGTCGATTCTATGAAATTGTAACTTATGTTGATTGTCAAACTATTTGTGGCTAGATTTGAGGCATTCGGAGGCCGTTTCGCGAGGCAAGGGCGTGTTGGAGTAGAGATTTGCACAGTTTGAGGTAAGTAACACTCTAAGCTTGGTTCTGAGGGTATGAAATTCTGAATTGAATACTATGTGATTGATGTTGAGGTGGCACACATGTTAGGTGACGGGCGTGCACCGTAGAAATTGTGATTTAGTCGATTCCATGAAATTGTGTTGCCATCTTATCTGAACATATTTGTTGTACTCTATGTGTTAGAGCACTTGAGCTGTGATTCATGCTAGAAATCATATTTAGGCTATCTGCTGGTACTATTGGGACCTATAGTGGTCATTCTTTACTCTTGAGTTATTTGTTTAATTGCAGTTATGTACTCAGTCACATTCATCATTATGTGTCATATCTCAATCTCTGTTATTGTATATTATCACATCTTGTATCATTGATTATGGCTGCTTAGCATGAGTGTTTTGAACCCGAGAGACTGGAGAGATTGGTGACTGAGTTGGGCCTGAGTGCCGTATTGGAGTGATATTTATATATATTTGGATCGGGTTGCATGCCACAACAATACTTATCTCTATATATATATGGATCGGGTTGCACACCGCAACAAGCCTTATGGCTATATATATATGGATCGGGTTGTGTACCGCAATAGGCCTTATGGCTATATGTGGATCGGGCTACACGCTGCAGCAAGTATCGTACAGTGCTAAGTGACTGAGCGTGATGAGCGAGAATAGAGACGGGCAGATTGAGTACTCTGAGAGTGTGAGTATTTGGGATTTCACTGTGTTGCATCACATATGGCAGTCACATTTCAAGTAGATATAGAGATGTCATACTCTTCTTATCAGTCATACTTGGCGTATTTTACCTTTGTTGAACTTAACTGTTGAACCTAGAAGCATGTCTACTTTTCTGAATTGTTAAACTCTGTATTTTTACTGTATTGTTTGAGCTCATCGCTGCTTTTAGACCATATATTAGACTTGTTACTTATTGAGTTGGTTGTACTCATGCTACACCCTGCACTTCGTGTGCAGATCCAGGTATTTTTGGGCATAGCGGTTGCTGATTCCTGGCGTTTTATCAGTTCGGAGATCATCGAGGTAGCTACCTTGGCGTCCGCAGACCTTGACTCTCTTCCTTTATCTTTTAGTCTTGTTTATACTGTTCTAATATCCTAGACATTATCACATTGGTTAGACCGTGTTGTTATGTAGATGCTCATGTACTCGGAACACCCAGATCTTTTGGGAGAATTTTGTACTGAGTTTCAATGTTTATATCGGATTTTAGGAGATTCTTACTTATTTAAATCTATTTCCGTATCTTTGCAATTTTAAAATGTTGGCATGTGTGAGATGTCGGCTTGCCTAGTACCATGATAGGCGTCATCACGACATGTTGAGTTTTGGGTCGTGACAAGTTGGTATTAGAGCCTAGGTTACATAGGTCTCACGAGTCATGAGTAGGTTTAGTAGAGTCTTACAGATCGATACAGAGATGTCTGTACTTATCTTCAAGAGGTTGTCGAACCCTTAGGAAAACTTCACATTCTTGTATTCTTATCGTGCATATTTGTTGATTCTGAGAACTAAACTTTCACTATTTTATTCTCTCACATATGGTGACGACACGTGTTACCGGGCAGGACATACATCCACCAGTACCACCTGCTAGGTCCACGAGAGGCCGGGGTCGTGGTAGGTAGGGATGTTCATTTGGATCAGATATCTAAAATCCGAAATGATTTGCTCAATTTCGAATTTCGGATACTTGGATCGGATTGTGTTTATTAAAATTTCGGATATTCGGATCGGATTCAGATTGGTATAATTTTAACTCGATTCGATCTGAAATTGAAAATTATTAGGGCATGTATAAATACTAAACTTTAATTTCGGATAGTTAGTACTTCCTTTACATCTTCCTCTAAGTTATTACATTTACAATTGCTGGATTTAGCTATATTGGTATCATAGTACTCTTATAATTGTAGAAACGTGATTTTTTCTTACTGTATTACCTTTTTTACAAAGATATACATATGAGTTTGCAACTTTGAGGCATAATAATTCGATCAGAAATCCAAAAATCCGATCCTATTCAATCTTTAAAATTCGATTTGATCCGATAGTAATTCGGATCGGATTCGGATTATATTTTGTAGAATCTGAAATCCGAATATGAAATGTGCTAAATCCGATCAGATCTGATCCATGCACAGCCCATGTCACACCTCCTTTTTACCTACCCGTGAGGGTATAAGGGAGTTTTTCCAATTAAAGGACAATCGAAACGAGATTTATTTATTTATTTCAGAGTCGCCACTTGGGAGATTTAGGGTTTCCCAAGTCACCAATTTTAATTCCCGAATCGAGGAAAATAATGACTCTATATTACAGTATGCGTACCAGAAATCCAGATAAGGAATTCTGTTAACCCGGGAGAAGGTGTTAGGCATTCCCGAGTTCCGTGGTTCTAGCACGGTTGCTCAAACTGTTATATTCGGCTTGATTATCTGATTTTATACAAGTGTGAACTTATGTGCAAAATTTAACTTTTAACCGCTTTTATCATTTACTGTTTTTATCAAGAATTGCAACGTTGTGAAAATGTATCTCGAACCGCGTTACAATCAATGTACCCGTGGTCGTCGACACACTTTGACTCCGTTGAGATTTGGATTTGGGTCACATCAATGTGCACCCGAGTTTAAGGAAGTTAAATTATTAAAGGCGCGCCTAAAGTGACTAGCGTATGTATTTTGGGTAAGACCGTGAAATTTTACTAAACGGTCCATCCCGATGTCTAAACAATTTTAAAAGCAAATATTTACCGAGGGCCCCGCAAATTGTATTTTTATTTGGGCGAGGCTCGTCTCATTCTTATTTTTTTAAAAAAAATTGCGACGTCATGGACATACATTTCGAACCACGTCACAATCAATGTACCCGTGATTAGAAACGCATTTCGAATCCGTCGAGATTCGGATTTGGGTCACATAAATGCGCACCCGAATTTAAGAAGGTAAAATTATTAGATACGCGCTTAAGGAGACTATCGCGTTATTATTCTGGGAGGGCCGTGAGATTTGCTAAACGACCCGTCCTGGAAACTGAATGCTTCGATACCATACGTTTAACGAGGGCCCCGCAGCCTGCGCGTTTTGTTTATTTTTCATCGAGGCTCATCTCGTTCTTATTTTAAGAGGATATCCAGCAACTACGTTTCTTGTCGTGTTTGTCTCTATCAATTGAAAGCAGTAGATAGTCCTAATTAATTAAATGCTTGCAAGTTATTTATAACAGAATTCGGAAATGCTTAAAAATCAGGAACGAGGCTGCGTGCACAGTCAGTCGAATAAATAATCACGGGCCCAAATCCAACCCATGCGTGATGGGCCAAAATCTGGGCCACTGCTTGCTCGAAGCAGGCCTGCTTGGCCTGTTTTGACCTGAACTCGACCTTCACGAGGTTGAGATTGCAAGTTTTGTGTTCTTTGTCTTAACATGGAGTTTATTAGTTATATGAGACCATTAATCAGAAAAGGAAGAACCTAACCCATGATGTACAGTTTTCATACTTGGCATACATTACAACATATACTGCAAAGTAAACTAAATCTGAGATGCAACCTATTTCATTGAGCCTATTATCACCTATCAGCATACATATGTAAGCTACCCTTTAGCTAACCTATATTGATATACACTGGGCATACAGACTGCTTCTATTGTCAACACAAGAATGAAAATTATCATACAGTACATGATATCTAATATAACAATCTATGTATGAAAATCAACTTCAAGTCTTTTCTTTTCGCATTCATGCTCAATGTTCCAATTACATTTGATAGTGCCTTGGTTGTGTACCTGATGTAGAGGAACAGAAGAAGAAGGAAAAGGATCAGCTGAGTAGTACGCAGCAAACAACAGCAACAGCAGATTCACAGCAACAACACAGCAACAAACCAAACCAAATGTTTTCCACAACCCTCAGAAAACCAACAATATTTCCCAGAACAAAGAGGACCAGCAAATAGTCGAGTACCAAACCAGTAAACCCAGAAAAAGAGTAATGAAACACCAGAAGTAAAAGAGTGTTCAATGCAGCAACACCAGCAGTTCAACAATCACAAGCAACTCAGTCAGTGCAAACAACAGAACTTGGCCCAGACAGCTTGACCAATATGGATTCTTATATAGCTTTCAGACAGTGTGTGGTTACAGTGTTTATTGGAAGCTACCTTGTGTTTTCCAGTTTTCTTTAAACTCCCTAGACCTTTTTTCAGACTAAAAGTTTTCCACCCTTAAGACTAAAAATTCCAGCCCTTTTTAAGTTCTCAAATGGCCTATTTATAAGCCAACACCCAGTGCAGCTAGGCTGCCTCCCCCCTGCAACTTGCAGTCTGCCCATCCCTATTAAACCCATCCTTAAGCATCTTTTGATGCCAGCCATTTGCTCCCCACGCCTGGTTTTCTTTAATCAAGAGTTATGGGCTCATTTTAGTATTCATTTTAAACTCCCATGCTTTTATGTCTTGTTCCCCATTGGCATTAGTTTAATCTTAATTAGTACCTCACTTGTCAGTTCATTTAAACTAATCTTTTTGTCCTTTTCAACACCCCAGAATACCCTTGTTAACCCTTGATTATTACTGCCCTGCCTACTGCAGTATCAGGGCATTTTTGAACTTCTGAGAGTTCAATTTCAGGACTGCCCTGGACTGAACCTTTTCAGTCATTTTTGCAATGCAAACAAACTCATTTCAGACAATGCTGGGGCATTCAGTCAGTGACAAGGTTCAATTAGTCACGTGAAATTATTAGCTTATTTGATCCATCAATTATAGAGAACTAATCGACGACATTTATCGAGTCGACTATACTAATTATAATAGGTAATAATCAGTCGCTCATACAAACAATACGTTTAGGGACCTAAAGGGCATCAGACAATTTTTGTTCAATTACTGGGGGCCTATATGAGTTAACTTATCTGACGATTAAACTAATCGACGATCATGTCTATCACAGAGTACATTCAGAACACACACATAGAAAATCAATCGACCAAATAAAAGGTCTTTGCTAGAGATGGAAGAAAACAGAAAAAGTAACAGACCATAACAAATACTCACAACAACAAATCATGCTGACAACTTAATTAGAACTAAACAAGGGAAAGGAAAACTTACCGAAAATGTTTAAATCAAACAGACCCAAATCTGACTCAACTCTGCCCATTTGAGGCCGAACAAATTTTAACCAGGGTGTTCTCACATGAGAACACCTTGGTTAAGATCCATTGAACCTCAAACCCCTTTCAAGACCGGCCGGATTCCCCAGGTGCATGTGTTCTAAGGTCTGGATTTTCAGATCTGGATTTTTAGGAGTTGTGGGTAGATTCGGACCAAACCAAGCTTGGTTTGGTCACGAGGAAGGTCAGGGGAGTGTCTGGTATGAAGATGGGGTGGTTTGGCATAGGTCCGGGTTTTGTCTCGAATCTTCAAATCCAGATTCGAGACGATGGGAGGTGATTCGAGGTACCAGCTTAGTGGATTCGTGTTCAGGGTGGCTGGATGCCTCAGGGGTGTGAAGGGGGTGGTCACCAGCGTTCGTGCCGCCGGCTTTAATGGCGAAGGAGACTATGGCGGCTGCTAGGGTTTGGGGGGTTTCATGTTTGAGCTTGGGGACGATGGGATGGGGTGTTGGTATAGGGGGCGTGGGGTGTAAGGGAAGGCTTATATACGGGGTAAGGGATTGGATCCGAGCCGTTAGATCAGATGATCTCAACGGCTTGGATCTGATGGTGAGAAATGAGACGGGGTCGTTTGATAGTTAAACGGGGTCGTTTGGGCTTAAGGGACGGATTGGGTTGGACTGGGTAACCAGGTCGGGTCACGGGCGCGTGTGTGGACCGTTGGATCAAGAGGCTTGGACGGCTCAGATCGATTTGCCTGAGACGGCGTCGTTTCGGGAGGTGCCTGGGCAGGCCTGGTCTGGACCGGGTCCTTGGTCGTGGCTGAAGTGGAATGGACTTGGGCCTCAATTCAAAATAGGCCCAAGTCCGATTTACTACATCATATGCATTTTCTTTTGTTTTTCCAAAAACTTTTCTTAAAAAATACAATTAAATAAAAAATGACCTTGCCACATCCAACTAATCAATACTTAACACAATTATTTACACAAATACTAAAAATCTAAATGGTTAAATCACAACCTAGACTAAAAGATGCATATATATTTTGTATTTTGTTTGTTAATGATTAAATGCAAAATGGACAGATCCACACATGTCATGAAAAATTTGTACCGCGGGGTCATTTGTCACTATTTTTATATTTTGTTTTCCTTTTGGAGTGATTGTTCGTGAAGCAAAAATCACGTGCTTACAGCTGCCCCTCTTTGCACGAAGACACGAAGGGTTTTCGCGCAAAGATAAAGCGAGCGATTTTTGCCCGTCCGAATACTCCGTGTGAAGCATTTTTTGAAAAAGATTTGACCGAACCTTTGCTTCAGAGGTTTCCTACATATCCTGGGCTGAACAGGAATCAGGTCAATGTAGTTCGGGAAATTTTGGTAGCTGGGACTACCGTGTGACTGTAGTGTTTGCTGTTGTTGTGCGCTGTTGTATGCTGCTGTAGGATGCTACCGCTCACTGATCTCCTTGTTACATTGATCTTGAAAGGAAAAACAAGAAGTTAAGCTAGAGTATGAGATCTCATCTATCTCCAACTTGTTCTTGTTGTCTTGCTTTCTTGTCGGCTAACGCTTTCCTCTGACGCCTTTATTTTGTGAACTTGGCAGATTATGCTGATCCTTCGCCTTTTCTGAATGCCAGTTTTCATCACTTTGTTTGATTTGCTGGGAACATGGCTTTCTTCTTTAAATCTTTCAATGGTTTCTTCAGTGGTATGTCTCTTCATCAGCATTGTTATACTGGGCATGCTACAATGTTTCCGAACTGCTTCTTCTGAGACGTGTTCCTTCTTCCTTTTGAATGTGCGCTTGCTTTGGCAGACTTCTGCTTCTTGGCGCTGGGGATTTTATTATTTCCTGCTTGGGGATCTCTGTTGTAACCTTCCGTCTTCAGGCGGGGCTGCTGATTCCAAAATCTAGAGCTAAAAGTATTCCCGCATTCTACTGGTGGGCGACCTAGAACTTAAATGTATTCCCGCATTATACTGGTGGGCGACCTAGAACTTAAATGTATTCCCGCATTATACTGGTGGGCGACCTAGAACTTAAAAGTATTCCTGCATTATACTGGTGGGCGACCTAGAACTTAAATGTATTCCCGCATTATACTGGTGGGCGATCTAGAACTTAAATGTATTCCCGCATTATACTGGTGGGCGACCTAGAACTTAAAAGTATTCCCGCATTATACTGGTGGGCGACCTAGAACTTAAATGTATTCCCGCATTATACTGGTGGGCGACCTAGAACTTAAATGTATTCCCGCATTATACTGGTGGGCGACCTAGAACTTAAATGTATTCAAAATTGTTCCCCCGTTCTTCCGAGAAAATTTTCGACAATTGGCAGAAAATTTTCTGCCCCGGTTTTTTGGTGACTTCCATGGCGTTGCATCTTGCTGCCATCATCAATCCTTTGTTTTCTTCCTCCAAAATTGCCGGGCGCGATTACTGCATTGCCTGGGGTCGGCCTTTAGGACTGTTTGTATTATCCTGCATTGGATGAATTCCCCTACGGTTTCTGGTAGTAAGCTTTGAGAAATCCTTTCAAGACACTTTTTGGAAAAAGAAGTAAAAGATATGGAAAAGAGAAAAACTTTGTGAACCAATATTTTGTGGGAGGAGCTAATCAAAAGAACTTATCTGGAGGACATGACTGGTCCCCGTGATCATGGCGTGCACCATAGATTCCCGACCCAGTCTATTTGTATCAATCGATTTGTCCGATGGTCTGACTTGCTGGGGATGATAAATGGATGTTCATCTTGTTGCGAATGTGGTAGCTTTTGCTGCTCTATCTTGTCGCCTCATAGTGCCCTTCGAGGGGTTTTCACTAATGAGACTCTCTCTTTTCTCTCATCTCCCGGCGCCTTATGGTGCCTGTGAAGGTTTTCACCAATAAGACTCTCTCATTTCATATCCCTCATCTTACATCGCCTCTCGGTGCCTGTGAAGGTTTTCACCGATAAGACTCTCTCATTTTATTTCTTTCGAGGAATCGGGGCGTTGTAGATACGACCCTCCTTTCTGAAGATTCCCTTGACCATCAATTCATTTCCAGTCTTACGATCCTCTTCTTTGCTGGGGATCAGTGTATTATTCTCGGCCTTATTCGCCGGACTTGGCATCTCTCGAACATTGATCGGGAGGTCTTTTGGATGTTGATGTTGGTTTTGGTGTGGGGTTAAAGAAAGGCTATAAAAATAAAAACAATTTGAAGGGTGATGTGCTATAACTTTAGGAATCAAATCTTTGTTGGAACTTAAAACATAACCTCTGCCCCAGTTTTCTTGCTTGGGGAATTTTATTTCTTTACACTTATGTTGAGCTATGTGCGTTACGCACATTGTGCCATTTTGTGCACACTATGTACATTATGCATCCTATATTTGCTATGATGCATACTATGACCGAGTCGTGAGGCGCCTACGTATCCTCTTTGAGGAATCAGGTCAAACGTAGTTCCCACGGTTTTGTATTTCTTGTGATTTTATCTTCTTCTTCTTCTTCTTCTTCTTTTTTTTCTTTTTTTTTTCTTTTTTTTTTTGTCTTTTCCATTAGTGATTCCAAAAGAGGGGTATGAAAGAATAACTTAAGGCTCAAAGGGGGAAGCAAGGGTTAAAAGTGTGTGGATAGAAGAAAGAATTGCCTCCGTTATCTCTTTATCCAATAAATGCCAAATACAAACAAATGAACCAAAAATTGCCATAATTAAAGAAATTACGCATAATATCTCTTGACTGCATCTGAATTGATAGCCATGTCGACACATCTACCCTCGACATCTGTCAAACACAAAGCACCGTTGGACAATACTCTGGTCACGATATAAGGCCCTTGCCAATTTGGGGCGAATTTGCCTTTTGCCTCGACCTGATGTGGGAGGATCTTCTTCAATACCAGCTGCCCTACTTCAAACTTCCTGGGGCGCACCTTCTTATTATATGTTCTTGCCATTCTCTTCTGGTACAGCTGACCATGACACACTGCTGCCAATCTTTTCTCATCTATCAGGCTCAACTGTTCCAATCGAGCTTTGACCCATTCATCATCATTAATCCCGGCTTCAGCGACAATTCGGAGGGACGGAATTTCGACCTCCGCTGGTATTACGGCCTCAGTTCCATACACCAACAAATAAGGAGTTGTGCCTATGGAAGTTCGGACGGTAGTGCGGTAACCCAACAAAGCAAAGGGTAATCTCTCGTGCCATTGTCTGGACCCTTCCACCATTTTTCGCAGTATCTTCTTGATATTCTTATTGGCTGCTTCGACTGCTCCATTCGCCTTGGGACGATATGGGGTGGAATTGCGGTGTGTAATCTTGAATTGTTGGCATACCTCTCTTATCAAGCTGCTATTAAGATTCGCACCGTTATCCGTGATGATCACTTTTGGGATCCCAAATCTGCAGATGATATGGGAGTGAACAAAGTCCACCACTGCCTTCTTGGTTACTAATTTGAAGGTTTTAGCCTCAACCCATTTGGTGAAGTAATCAATGGTCACTAGAATGAACCTATGACCGTTGGATGCTGCCGGCTCGATGGGCCCAATGACATCCATGCCCCATGCCACAAACGGCCAGGGTGCTGACATCGTATGTAACTCTGTTGGCGGAGAATGAATCAAATCTCCATGTATCTGGCACTGATGGCATTTCCTCACGAAAGTGATACAGTCGTGTTCCATGGTGAGCCAATAACACCCTGTTCGAAGGATCTTTCTTGCCAATACATATCCGCTCATGTGTGGCCCACAAACTCCGGCATGTACTTCCGCCATAACCGTCGTTGCCTGCCCGGCATCTATGCATCTCAACAACCCCAAATCCGGGGTTCTTTTGTACAATACTCCTCCACTGAGGAAGAAACCATTCGACAAACGCCGAAGGGCTCTTTTTTGGTCTCCAGAGGCATGTTCTGGATATATCCCCATTCTGAGGTATTCCTTGATATCATGAAACCAGGGTTCGCCATCTGCTTCTTCTTCTATGGCATTGCAGTAGGCGTGCTGATCACGGACCTGGATGTGCAGAGGATCAACATACATTTTGTCAGGGTGGTGCAGCATTGATGCTAAGGTGGCCAAGGCATCTGCAACCTCATTGTGAACTCTCGGGATGTGTTTGAACTTCACCGATCGAAATTGCTTGCTCAGATCATGCAAGCATTGTCGGTATGGTATGAGTTTTAGATCTCGTGTTTCCCATTCTCCCTGAATTTGATGTACCAAGAGGTCCGAGTCTCCCAAGACCAAGACGTCTTGGACATCCATGTCAGCAGCCAAGCGCAGACCCAGAATGCAAGCCTCATACTCGGCCATATTGTTGGTGCAATAGAAGCGTAGTTGAGCCGTAACAGGATAATGCCGTCCTGTTTCAGAAATGAGTACTGCTCCTATTCCAACCCCTTTTGCGTTTGCAGCTCCATCGAAGAAAAGCTTCCAACCCGGTTCCTCAGGTAATTCCAACTCATTCGTATGCATCACCTCTTCGTCAGGAAAATACGTTCTTAAGGGCTCGTATTTTTCATCAACGGGATTCTCTGCCAAATGGTCTGCCAGTGCCTGGGCTTTCATGGCCGTCCTCGTTACGTAGATGATATCAAACTCTGTGAGCAGAATTTGCCACTTTGCCAACCTTCCCGTGGGCATAGGTTTCTGAAAGATATACTTCAATGGGTCCAAGCGGGATATGAGATAAGTAGTATATGAAGACAGGTAGTGCTTCAACTTCTGAGCTACCCAAGTTAGGGCGCAGCATGTTTTCTCGAGTTGAGTGTACTTGACCTCATGCACTGTGAATTTCTTGCTAAGATAGTAGATGGCCTGCTCCTTCCTTCCTGTGTCATCATGTTGCCCCAGTACACAACCAAATGAATTTTCCAAGACCGTCAGGTAAAGGATTAGGGGTTTCCCGGGCTTAGGCGGGACCAATACGGGTGGATTAGACAGATACTCTTTGATTTGGTCGAAAGCCTCCTGACACTCCGCTGTCCAACCTACCGCAGCATCCTTCCTCAACAATCGAAATATGGGCTCACAAGTTGCTGTGAGTTGAGCGATGAACATGCTGATGTAATTGAGTCTACCCAGCAAACTCATTACCTCTGTTTTGTTCCTTGGCGGTGGCAAATCTCGGATGGATTCAATTTTGGATGGGTCTAGTTCAATCCCCCGTCGACTGACGATGAATCCTAGCAACTTTCCTGATGGAACCCCGAATGTGCATTTGGCCGGGTTAAGCTTGATATCATACCTTCGGAGTTTTTGGAAAAATCTCCTCAGGTCTGCCACACGGTCCTCCTGACACCAAGATTTGATGATCACATCATCGACGTATACCTCGATTTCTTTGTGTATCATGTCATAAAACACGGCAGTCATTGCCCGCATGTACGTTGCCCCGGTGTTCTTTAACCCGAATGGCATTACCCGATAGCAGTAGGTTCCCCATGGCGTGATAAACGCTGTCTTCTCAGCATCCTCCTCGTCCATTAGGATCTGATGATAACCCGCATAGCAATCCACAAAGGATCCGATCTCGCGCCCAGCGCAATTGTCGATCAGGATATGAATGTTGGGTAGCGGAAAATTGTCCTTGGGACTTGCTTTGTTGAGGTTGCGGTAGTCAACGCACACCCTGATTTTTCCATCCTTCTTTGGGACTGGTACCACATTGGCCAACCACTCGGGATATCGAGTGACCCGAATGACCTTCGATTGCAACTGCTTAATCACTTCTTCTTTGATCTTTACACTCATTTCTGTTTTAAATTTCCTTAGTTTTTGCTTGACCGGAGGGTATGCCGGGTCAGTGGGCAATTTGTGAACCACTAAATTGGTGCTTAATCCAGGCATATCATCATATGACCAGGCAAAAACATCTTTGAATTCCCTGAGAGTTTTGATCAATTCTGCTCTGACATTCGGCTCAATGTGGATGCTAATTTTGGTCTCTTGGACGTTATCAGCGTCTCCTAGATTCACAGCCTCGGTGTCATTTAGGTTAGGCTTGGGTTTCTCTTCAAATTGGCACAGTTCTCTGTTTATTTCTTCGAAGGCTTCACCTTCGTCACATTCAGATTCATCGTCACAAACGACCTTTTGCATCATTGAGTCGGTTTCAGATTGATTTATTAGACTAGGTCGAAGATCCGCTGTGCATGCCATGTCATTAGAACCAGTAAAACGAGAACTGTTCAGAAAGAAAAAGAACAAAACAAAATTAAAATGGGACAAAGAAAAGAACTTTATTAAACTTTGCGGGATAAAAAGGGTTCACACTTTTACAAAAACGAAAGTAAAATTTGGATTACACCCTCGAATAATCCGAACAAACAAAACATAAATCAAAGCCTACTACCAAGACTCCCCTCGGACAGGAAGAGGAGTAACCGTCCAATTATTGGTCTTGGCCTCAGGCCCCACAAATTGTATCTCTGCTCTGCTGGAACCTTCTCCAGCTTCCGCCATACTGACATCCGCGAATAGCCTCTCAAAACTCTGATTCAAGTCTTCATTTATACCGATCAAAGGTCCTCGAATCTTTGGGATCGATGACCCCTTGGCACTTGCTTTAACAAAAGACCTTGAGAGGCGTGGCACTGGTTTGGGCAGAAACCAGACCCTCTTCTTCATTTTTCGCACTCGCTTCCTGTCTGCTGCGGTTGGTTTGAACCCCAATCCGAAAGTTTCCAGATTTTTAGGAAGGGAGACAGGTTGGACAATCCCTTGAAGCTCGACTCCCAGGCCTTTTCCCGGCACAAATCCATTACCCAGCATTTCTGAGACCATCATGACTGTTGCGGCAGCTACCCTAGGGTGCGGGATGATTTCTCCTTCAGAAATTTTGTTGGCCGACCCTGTATCGAAAATCTGGTAGACCCAAGGACCTTTGTCATCAGCGGTCTCTATGAAAGGTACAATGGTTCCGCCCATGGTGCATGTTGTATCCTCGCCGTGTAACACGACCTCTTGTCTTTCCCACTCGAACTTCACCGTCTGATGTAGGGTGGAAGGCACCGCTTTGGCTGCATGAATCCAGGGTCGTCCTAACAGCAGGTTATAAGAAACTGTGGCATCTAACACCTGGAATTCCATGGTAAACAGGACTGGCCCAATGGTCAGTTCAAGTACAACATCCCCCACAGTGGCTGTTCCGTTTCCGTCAAACCCCCGGACACAGATGCTATTCTTCCGGATTCTTCCGCGGTCGATCTTTAACTGGTCCAGAGTGGATAATGGACAAATATTGGCGCTTGAGCCGTTATCCACCAATACTCGAGTTACCACCGAGTCTTCACATTTGACAGCTAGGTATAGAGCTTTGTTATGCTCCGTACCTTCCACTGGCAGATCATCATCTGAGAATGTTACCCTGTTCACCTCGAAAATCTTGCTGGCAATGGTTTCCAGGTGGTTTACAGAAATCTCACTGGGCAGATGAGCCTCGTTCAATATCTTCAACAGGGCCCGACGATGCTCCTCAGAATGGATCAGTAATGACAACAGTGAGATCTGGGCCGATGTTTTTCTCAGCTGCTCGACTACAGAATAGTCTTGTACTTTCATTTTTCTCAGGAATTCTTCAGCCTCTTTTTCGGACACAGGTTTCTTGGTTGCAACTGGGTTGGTTCTTCTTAGCTCCACCGGAGCAAAACATCGACCTGATCGAGTCAGCCCTCGCGCTTCACAACTGACTTCTTCCACCTGTTTTCCTTTGTACATCACCACCGCCTTTTCATATTTCCAAGGCACAGTCCTGCTGTTAATCATCGGCAGCTGGACCACAGGCTTTATGGTCACCCGTTCTCTACATACCCCTTTCAACACGACTGCCGGGATGGGCGAGATCCCTGGTATTACCAACTTGCTTGGCTCGGGTTTGCTTGTCATGGCGGACGGGCTCTTTCCCAATATCACTACCGGCTTGATGCCTCCTCTCTGCGACTGTACACTCGTTCCTCCATTGGTTAAGACTTCTTTCGGGGCGGCTTGGATCATCATCACTATTTGTGAGGGTTTTCTTAATTCTCCTCCCTCACACACCAACTCAATCATGTGAGTTTCGTGGTGCGCTGGCAGTGGGTTTTGGTTGATGTTAGGAGCCTCCGGTGTCTGGACCTCGATCTTATTGGTGTCAATAAGATCCTGTATGGCATGCCTTAATTTCCAGCACTTCTCGGTATCATGCCCGAGCATCCCTGAACAGTATTCACAACTGATTGATCGATCCAAGTTCTGAGGTGGGGGATTTGGTTCTCGAGTCTGGACAGGACTAACCAAACCCAATTGCCTCAGCTTGTGGAACAAAGCGGTGTAGGTTTCTCCCAACTCCGTGAAAGTTCTCTGCTTCCGCAACCTGTCATTCCTAGCATCTGGATTTCCCCGGAAGCCTGCCCCTGAAGGGTTTCTATATGCCCTTGGTGGAGGGTAGGTGTTTTGTGGTGGTGCATATATGTTCTGGGGAGCCGGTGCGCGCCATTGCGGGCGAACCGGAGGCTGAGTGTATACCTGGGCCTGGTGTACGGAACAATGTGGTTCTCGAGGTGGATAGAAATTTTGTGGTGGGTTGTATGGGTTGTTTGACCTGTGAGGCCTGGGTTGGTTGTAGTGCGGCCTGCCAGCCCTGGACCAACTGCCTGCCTCGATCGTGGAAACCTCTTCTTTCTTTCTTCTCAACGCACCTCCCGTGCCGTTTTGAATAGCCTGGGTTGTGGCTTTGAGTGCCGAATAGTTCAAGATCTTGTCAGACCTCAAACCCTCTTCTATCATGACCCCTATCTTGACCACCTCGTTGAAAGATTTTCCAACCGTTGTCACCAAGTGACCAAAGTAGGTTGGATCCAATGTCTGCAAAAAATAGTCCACCATCTCTCCCTCTCTCATGGGAGGATCGACTCTAGCTGCTTGTTCTCTCCAGCGGAACCCGAACTCGCGAAAACTTTCCCCGGGTTTCTTCCCAGTTCTCAATAACGTGAGACGGTCAGGGACTATCTCTAGATTGTACTGGAAATGACCTGCAAAAGCCTGCGCCAGATCATCCCACGTGTACCACCTGCTGAAATCCTGCCTGGTATACCATTCCAGTGCAGATCCGCTCAGACTTTGGCCGAAATAAGCTATCAAAAGCTCGTCCTTGCCTCCTGCCCCTCTCATTTTGCTACAGAATCCCCGCAAATGTGCCATGGGATCACCGTGCCCTTCATATAAATCAAACTTGGGCATCTTGAACCCAGCCGGGAGTTGGACGTCTGGGAAAGGGCACAGATCTTTGTATGCCACGCTGACTTGATTGCCCAGCCCGTGCAAGTTCCTGAAGGATTGCTCCAGGCTTTTGAACTTTCTCAACACTTCATCCTGTTCAGGGGCCTTAACCGGCTTCTCAACCTCTGCCGGTACTTCCAAATGTGGATTGTAAGCCTGTGGTTCGGGTGCATGGAATGTAGGCTCAGGGGGATAGTATTGGGTATCGTGAGCCTGAAACAATGGCTCACTGGTCGTTCTCTGCAAAGGGGCTGATGTAGGTCCCACAAAAATGGGAATATTGGGTGTTGGGAGAGGTTGATGGGGTGGTGGAGCTTGGGAATCATGAGGGCTTCTTTCTTGATGATAGAGGGGATTTGGGCGGCTTGTGGAAGGGCCAGAGTGAGGGTACTCCGGCATGTGTCCCAGTGTTTCAGGGCTCTTTTGTGTTTTGGCTAGGGCTAGTTGCATTGCATTCATTTCTAGTCTCATCCTTTCAATCTTTTCCATCGCTTCTTTTAACAACTGGCTCATTGGCCTTTCTTCCTCATTGCTATTCTCCGAAGTAGTCATGCTTGTTGCTACCGGTCCTTTGGATCTGGTTGGTATGAGTGTGTTGCCAGAATTCTTTAACAACTAACTGTCTGATGTCAGACAACAACAAACTTTGTTAGCGTTAGAGCTTAACAGATTTGATCATAACACATAGAGGATGCAATGCACCTAGGCAGTTAACCGTTTCTACATGCTTTGCTTCAAACAACATGCGTCATCCCGGTTTGCTCATTCGTCCCCTTTTTTTATTAAGTATTTTGGGAAACCCTGTGTTTTATTTTATTATGTATTTTCTTTTCTTTTTTTATTAGAAGCGGTCGAATCTTATGGGGATTGCCTACGTATCACGTCCCCGCGTGAATCAGACCAGGCGTAGTTCTGCCTCAAAGTAAAGACACATAGAAATTCTTCCGAAGTCACTTAATTTTATTATCAAAATTTGCTATTACACATTGCTTCAAACAAAATAGCAACAGTACAGACTCCACGGTTCTTTGACCCTATTTGATTGAAGGAAAAATAGGAAACAACATATGGGACAACATCAAGCTCAACTAAAACAAGACTTGACCAGAGGTTAATTTTCCAACTTAGGGACCCGCGAGGCATCATTCGGCCTTTTCGCGGTTTTAGGTGCGAGATCCCTTGCGAGCTGCTCCAACTCGTGCATGGTCTGTTTGACATAACCCATCACTGCGGGGAGAACGGTAACGCAGGTCATGTTTTCACACCGCCGACACCTTCTGATGATGGCATGGGCAAGGGCCCTGATCTTGTCTCTGGTTTGTTTCTTCTCTATGAGTAGGTGTCTTATCTGATCACTGCACGTCTTAAATACCTGTGAGTCCTGTATATGATGATCCCTCAGCTGCCTCACTTCCTCCTTCATTTGGGCCAACAAGTCGTAACAGTATCTACTTTCCAATTGGAAATCCCTGGCCTGCTTAACTGCTTTAAACTCAAGTGTAGCCTTTTCCCTCTTTACTTTGGCAACAGTCTTCTCGTGGTCGCGTTTCAATTGGTTCAAACATCGGCGATGCTTATCTACTCTTGTTCCCCACCGTGACTTGAACTCTGTCATGACCTTTTCGGATTCTTCCAACCTGTCTCGCCATTCTGTGATCTCTCTTTTCAAACCCTTTATCAATCGCTGGTCTGATCGACTTCTGGGCTGCTCATCAAGAGACAATCTCAATTTTTGGACTTGGGCCTTAAGTTCTTCATTCTCTTGGATCAATCTATTATTTTCGCTTCGATCTGCCGCGATTTGTACGCTGTTATCGAATTTCAGACTGTCCATTTGTAGCTTCAAATCGCCAATCTCTGCCCGATAACCCCTCTCTTTTGCTAACCAGTTCCATTGCCCTTGGGATGATTCTACGAAATCTTTGAGATGCGGCCTCTTAGCCGGTCTTTCGTAGGACAGGCTACCTTTAAACCAAGCGTGATATCCTGGGGCGACTTCCCCTTTTGCCGTATCAATCACACAAGTGTTTGCTGTCAGATGTTGGCATTCACTCCAGATTTGGCGAACTTCTTCTTCAGGGAAATGACCGTTCGGACTGATTTCAATCACTTGGGTACTCAAATCTTCATCTTTCGGTACCACTTGGTACCTCCCAAGTTGCCTCAAAACCCGATACGGTGCATAGGGTTGGATACTTTTCAGTCCCATCAACAGAAAGTGAGGCCGGGTTGCCGGCATGTATATGATTTCCTCGATAGGTGACCATCCGAGCGTCCATTGGATTTGGCTGGCAGTGAGAGTTCGGAGAAATGAGGTCCATGATGTGACTCCCTCAGGTAAATTGAGCCCTTTGATTCTCGTGTAGAATTCTCCAATACAAGTTTTCTCTGGCGAACCATAACCCAAAAGTGAGGAGCGATGGCATAAATGATCGGTCATCCACATTTGCAACAGTAGGTTACATCCTTCGAAAAAGTCGCCCCTGGCTCGACAAGCAGTGAGAGCCCGGAAAATGTCAGCCATAATCATAGGCGCCAGAGTACTTTTATCTTGGGTAAGCAAAGTATTGACGACCCCGGTTATCTTTAGATCAATGTTTCCATCTTTCCTAGGGAACACTATAAGACCCAGAAAGGCTGTCATAAAAGCCACTAGCCTGTGTTCGTCCCACTTTTGTCGGTTGCCTCTACTGCATAGTTTGAAATCCGGCTTATTGAACCCGCCCACGTGGCCGTATCTAGCATATATGAGGTGGAGACTGCAGAATCCTTTGGCAAGATCTGGATGGTGGAATGTCCGAGGTATTTTTAGGAAATCCAGAAACCTGTGTACCGTGACAGCTCTAGGTGCAATCAAGTATTTGAACCTAAAAGGGGCTTCATCAATCCCGATGTACCCTGCTATTTCTTCCAACGTCGGGGTGAGCTCGAAGTCCGAAAAATGGAACACGTTGTGTGCGGAATCCCAACAAGTGACCAATGATCTGATGATATCACCCCGAGGCTGAACGTTTAGTAGGTCCGGGAGACCTTTCAGATATTTCCTTACTTTGTCTTGCCCTTCTTTGCCTAGGTCGTTCCACCATAACCGCACCTCAAACGGGATCTTGGTCATTACTGAAAAAGGTTCGTTTTGTACCGTGCTCATCCTGCACATTTATTAGGGTGATTATGCCAAGTGAATAAAAATAAAACTTTATTTAGACGTATACCTTTTTATAAAAACTTTATAAAGACCCCTTTTTTTTTTGAAAATTGAGGGTCTAAAAACTTTCAAGACCTTTGGCAAGACAAATATTTTTTTGCCACAACTAAAGGCATATATTTATTTACATATATATACAAATATATATATATATATATTAAAAATAAGACTCTTTTTCATCTTCATTTTTGTGACAGGACAAACTATATATTTAAAAAAACAAAACAGAACAACGACCCCTTTTTTTTCTTTGCTTTTAATAAAACAAAACTAATAAGACATTTTCTTTTCATTTTCTCAAAATTTCGGCAGAGTTTTGACGGTATTTTGGCATTGGCTTTTTTTCAAAAATAAACAATTTTCTTTTCATTTTTGGCATTCACATTATTCAAACACCGGTCAGCATGCGGGCTCGAGACAAATAAATGCCACGAAAAACAGATAGGATGCATTAGGATGGTCCTTTCATATCAGGTTGCTAGTCCTAGACGGACCCAACCCCTGTGTTGAGCCCCCTAAGTCAAATGCAACGTGATGCAAATAAGCGTTCCTACTAGGGATCCGGCATGAAGTCACGTTATTCTATGTTCAAAAAACATGGGTCAGTGTTCTAGACAGTGCACCCGAGCGGACAACTCGAGTCGAGGAGGGGACAACTTACCGGGAACCAAAAGGCCGTCCGACTTCGTAACTTATCCGTCCTCTTTCTTATTTCGGGTATTGACACTAACAGAATAGGGAGTCTCGACCAGCGAGCTTCTCCCCGGAGGTAAGAAGAGATGGGTTTCGGCACAGTTTATATACAGTTCAGATAATATCAAAGCGGTAAAAGCAGCATTTAGCACATTAGGCTCAAATATGTGAAAATCAGATATAACCAAATATAACAATTTATCTAAGCTCGAATTTCTAACCCTGAACCAGTGGTTCTGGGTTTTATGTTCCCCAGCAGAGTCGCCAGAGCTGTCACACCTCCTTTTTACCTACCCGTGAGGGTATAAGGGAGTTTTTTCAATTAAAGGACAATCGAAACGGGATTTATTTATTTATTTCAGAGTCGCCACTTGGGAGATTTAGGGTTTCCCAAGTCACCAATTTTAATTCCCGAATCGAGGAAAATAATGACTCTATATTACAGTATGCGTACCAGAAATCCAGATAAGGAATTCTGTTAACCCGGGAGAAGGTGTTAGGCATTCCCGAGTTCCGTGGTTCTAGCACGGTCGCTCAACTGTTATATTCGGCTTGATTATCTGATTTTATACAAGTGTGAACTTATGTGCAAAATTTAACTTTTAACCGCTTTTATCATTTACTGTTTTTATCAAGAATTGCAACGTTGTGAAAATGTATCTCGAACCGCGTTACAATCAATGTACCCGTGGTCGTCGACACACTTTGACTCCGTTGAGATTTGGATTTGGGTCACATCAATGTGCACCCGAGTTTAAGGAAGTTAAATTATTAAAGGCGCGCCTAAAGTGACTAGCGTATGTATTTTGGGTAAGACCGTGAAATTTTACTAAACGGTCCATCCCGAAGTCTAAACAATTTTAAAAGCAAATATTTACCGAGGGCCCCGCAAATTGTATTTTTATTTGGGCGAGGCTTGTCTCATTCTTATTTTTTTTAAGGAATTTGCGACGTCATGGACATACATTTCGAACCACGTCACAATCAATGTACCCGTGATTAGAAACGCATTTCGAATCCGTCGAGATTCGGATTTGGGTCACATAAATGCGCACCTGAATTTAAGAAGGTAAAATTATTAGATACGCGCTTAAGGAGACTATCGCGTTATTATTCTGGGAGGGCCGTGAGATTTGCTAAACGACCCGTCCTGGAAACTGAATGCTTCGATACCATACGTTTAACGAGGGCCCCGCAGCCTGCGCGTTTTGTTTATTTTTCATCGAGGCTCATCTCGTTCTTATTTTAAGAGGATATCCTATAGCAACTACGTTTCTTGTCGTGTTTGTCTCTATCAATTGAAAGCAGTAGATAGTCCTAATTAATTAAATGCTTGCAAGTTATTTATAACAGAATTCGGAAATGCTTAAAAATCAGGAACGAGGCTGCGTGCACAGTCAGTCGAATAAATAATCACGGGCCCAAATCCAACCCATGCGTGATGGGCCAAAATCTGGGCCACTGCTTGCTCGAAGCAGGCCTGCTTGGCATGTTTTGACCTGAACTCGACCTTCACGAGGTTGAGATTGCAAGTTTTGTGTTCTTTGTCTTAACAGGGAGTTTATTAGTTATATGAGACCATTAATCAGAAAAGGAAGAACCTAACCCATGATGTACAGTTTTCATACTTGGCATACATTACAGCATATACTGCAAAGTAAACTAAATCTGAGATGCAACCTATTTCATTGAGCCTATTATCACCTATCAGCATACATATGTAAGCTACCCTTTAGCTAACCTATATTGATATACACTGGGCATACAGACTGCTTCTATTGTCAACACAAGAATGAAAATTATCATACAGTACATGATATCTAATATAACAATCTATGTATGAAAATCAACTTCAAGTCTTTTCTTTTCGCATTCATGCTCAATGTTCCAATTACAATTGATAGTGCCTTGGTTGTGTACCTGATGTAGAGGAACAGAAGAAGAAGGAAAAGGATCAGCTGAGTAGTACGCAGCAAACAACAGCAACAACAGATTCACAGCAACAACACAGTAACAAACCCAACCAAATGTTTTCCACAACCCTCAGAAAACCAACAATATTTCCCAGAACAAAGAGGACCAGCAAATAGTCGAGTACCAAACCAGTAAACCCAGAAAAAGAGTAATGAAACACCAGAAGTAAAAGAGTGTTCAATGCAGCAACACCAGCAGTTCAACAATCACAAGCAACTCAGTCAGTGCAAACAACAGAACTTGGCCCAGACAGCTTGACCAATATGGATTCTTATATAGCTTTCAGACAGTGTGTGGTTACAGTGTTTATTGGAAGCTACCTTGTGTTTTCCAGTTTTCTTTAAACTCCCTAGACCTTTTTTCAGACTAAAAGTTTTCCACCCTTAAGACTAAAAATTCCAGTCCTTTTTAAGTTCTCAAATGGCCTATTTATAAGCCAACACCCAGTGCAGCTAGGCTGCCTCCCCCCTGCAACTTGCAGTCTGCCCATCCCTATTAAACCCATCCTTAAGCATCTTTTGATGCCAGCCATTTGCTCCCCACGCCTGGTTTTCTTTAATCAAGAGTTATGGGCTCATTTTAGTATTCATTTTAAACTCCCATGCTCTTATGTCTTGTTCCCCATTGGCATTAGTTTAATCTTAATTAGTACCTCACTTGTCAGTTCATTTAAACTAATCTTTTTGTCCTTTTCAACACCCCAGAATACCCTTGTTAACCCTTGATTATTACTGCCCTGCCTACTGCAGCATCAGGGCATTTTTGAACTTCTGAGAGTTCAATTTCAGGACTGCCCTGGACTGAACCTTTTCAGTCATTTTTGCAATGCAAACAAACTCATTTCAGACAATGCTGGGGCATTCAGTCAGTGACAAGGTTCAATTAGTCACGTGAAATTATTAGCTTATTTGATCCATCAATTATAGAGAACTAATCGACGACATTTATCGAGTCGACTATACTAATTATAATAGGTAATAATCAGTCGCTCATACAAACAATACGTTTAGGGACCTAAAGGGCATCAGACAATTTTTGTTCAATTACTGGGGGCCTATATGAGTTAACTTATCTGACGATTAAACTAATCGACGATCATGTCTATCACAGAGTACATTCAGAACACACACATACCGAAAATGTTTAAATCAAACAGACCCAAATCTGACTCAACTCTGCCCATTTGAGGCCGAACAAATTTTAACCAGGGTGTTCTCACATGAGAACACCTTGGTTAAGATCCATTGAACCTCAAACCCCTTTCAAGACCGGCCGGATTCCCCAGGTGCATGTGTTCTAAGGTCTGGATTTTCAGATCTGGATTTTTGGGAGTTGTGGGTAGATTCGGACCAAACCAAGCTTGGTTTGGTCACGAGGAGGGTCAGGGGAGTGTCTGGTATGAAGATGGGGTGGTTTGGCATAGGTCCGGGTTTTGTCTCGAATCTTCAAATCTAGATTCGAGACGATGGGAGGTGATTCGAGGTACCAGGTTAGTGGATTCGTGTTCAGGATGGCTGGATGCCTCAGGGGTGTGAAGGGGGTGGTCACCGGCGTTCGTGCCGCCGACTTTAATGGCGAAGGAGACTAGGGCGGCTGCTAGGGTTTGGGGGGTTTCAGGTTTGAGCTTGGGGACAATGGGATGGGGTGTTGGTATAGGGGGCGTGGGGTGTAAGGGAAGGCTTATATACGGGGTAAGGGATTGGATCCGAGCCGTTAGATCAGATGATCTCAACGGCTTGGATCTGATGGTGAGAAATGAGACGGGGTCGTTTGATAGTTAAACGGGGTCGTTTGGGCTTAAGGGACGGATTGGGTTGGACCGGGTAACCAGGTCGGGTCACGGGCGCGTGTGTGGACCGTTGGATCAAGAGGCTTGGACGGCTCAGATCGATTTGCCTGAGACGGCGTCGTTTCGGGAGGTGCCTGGGCAGGCCTGGTCTGGACCGGGTCCTTGGTCGTGGCTGAAGTGGAATGGACTTGGGCCTCAATTCAAAATAGGCCCAAGTCCGATTTACTACATCATATGCATTTTCTTTTGTTTTTCCAAAATATTTTCTTAAAAAATACAATTAAATAAAAAATGACCTTGCCACATCCAACTAATCAATACTTAACACAATTATTTACACACATACTAAAAATCTAAATGGTTAAATCACAACCTAGACTAAAAGATGCATATATATTTTGTATTTTGTTTGTTAATGATTAAATGCAAAATGGACAGATCCACACATGTCATGAAAAATTTGTACCGCGGGGTCATTTGTCACTATTTTTATATTTTGTTTTCCTTTTGGAGTGATTGCTCGTGAAGCAAAAATTACGTGCTTACAGCCCCAGTGGTAGGGGCAGAGGTGCAGCTCGTACAACAGCTAGAGTAGCACCTGCAGATCCACCAACTGCCCCAGCTCAGGAGCAGGTTCCAGATGAGGTTGAGTCGGTGGGACCAGCTCAGGCACCAGCTGTGCCTGTTGTAATTCCAAGCCTTTCAGGAGGATCCGGCCTAGATATTAACTGTTTGCACTAGCCTTGCTCAGGTGGTCTCAGTTCTGGCCGCAGCAACCACTTCTCAGGCCGGGGGAGGTACCCAAACTCCCGCCGTCCGTACTCTAGAGCAGGTGATGCAGGGAATTTAGACATCGGGGTACTACCAGCCCAGCCTATCATAGTTGCTGAGGCCTAGGTGGGTCCCGTTATGACCGATGATTTAAAGTTGGGAATCTTACAGAAATTTCCCAAAAAATTCCTAACTTACCAACCTTAACCTTTAGTTATAGACTTACCAAAACTAGCTAAACACATATAAAAATTAAAAACCTAAGGAAATAAGGTTCTTTCTCTCCAAGAATCACACACAAAGATCTCCTTCCATATTTTAAGCGTGATTAGCAACATAAGATGCAAGACGAGAAGAAATTTTCATGGATGAAGTAGCAAATAAAGTGATGAAATACATATATATATATATATATATATATATATATATATATATATATATATATATATATATATATACAAGATTCCAAAAATTTAAACAAAAAAGGACTTTTTTTAATGTGTATGGTTGAGATTCATTGAAAACATATAGCTGAGTCAATATACAAATTTGAGGAAGATTGGAGGTAATTTGGACTAATTTGGTATCAAAATTTGTAGTTAAACTCGAGTTCAAAAAATTCTTTTGCGACACATGTATCTCACACGCAGGTATACATGGATATACATGTGATACATGTAAGCACGCGATTTTTGCTTCACGAACAATCACTCCAAAAAGAAAACAAAAATAGTGACAAATGGCATCACTGTACAATTTTTCATTTTTCCGTAACATGTGCTGTTAGTCATTTGTGGGTCTGTCCATTTTGCATTTAATCCTACAAAGTATGTATGTCATGGTAATTAAACCATAATTCGGTCAGTAAAAGAAAATTCAAAAAATATATGCATCTTTTATTCTAGGTTGTGATTTAACCTACTTAAATATTTTCGTATGTGCGTGATAATGGGTTTAAGTGATTAAATTAATGATGGTTTTTAATTTCATTTTTTTTATTTTCCTTTAAAATTATAAAACAAAAAGAAAAGAGTAATGAAATTAGTTTGGGCCAAAAGTAAATTAAAATCAGGCCCAAAAACCAGGACACAAGTCCAGTCCAAACATAAGCTGCCCAGGTACGTCCCAAACGACGCCGTATCTGCGTCCTTATTGGAGCCGTTGATCTGACTCAAACAAACGGTCCTGATCAAGCCACTCATTCAACCCCAAACGACGTCGCTTTAGGCAATGGGTCTGAGCCGTCCAACCCCTTGATCCAACGGACCCAAGTTTTCCCCCCTAAACCCGTCCAGTTTTGACCCGATCCAGCCTTACCCGGTCTCACCCACTACCAAAACCCAAACGACACTGTTTTCCCTAAGTGAATAGATCCTGGCCATAGATCTCATTTGATCCAACGGCCAGGATCTAAACCCCCAGATCGTATATAAGCCTTCCCTCGTACCCCACGCCCTCTATTCGAACCCCCCTCCACTCATCGTCTTCACCAAACACTGAAGCCCCCCCAAACCCTAGCAGCCGCCCTAGTTTCCCTTTCACTAGAGCCCGGCAGCACGAACGCCGGTGACCACCTCCTGAACACCCTAAGACCCCCTCACTCTCCTGAACATGGATCGGTTACCCCCTAGCCTCGAATCACCTTCCTTCGTCTCGAATCTTCATTTGAAGATTCGAGTCGAACCCGGACCTATACCAAACCACCCCATCTTCATACCAGACACTCCCCGGACCCTCCTCGTGACCAAACCAGACTTGGTTTGGTCCGAATCTACCCACAACTCCTAAAAAACCAGATCTGAAAATCCAGACCTTAGAACACATGCACCTGGGGAATCCGGCCGGTCTTGAAAGGGGTTTGAGGTTTAATGGATCTTAACCAAGGTGTTCTCATGTGAGAACACCCTGGTTAAAATTTGTTCGGCCTCAAATGGTCAAAGTTGAGTCTGACTTGGGTCATTTCGGTTTAAACTTCCCCAGTAAGTGTCCTCTCTCCTTTTTAATTTTGATTGAGTTGTCAGCATGATTTGTTGTGATTATTTGTTATTATCTGTTATTTTCCCTGTTTTCTCCCATCTCTAGCAAAGACCTTTTATTTGGTCGGTTGATTTTCTATGTGTGTGTTCTGAATGTACTCTGTGATATACATGCTCGTCGATTAGATTAATCGTCAAATAAGTTAACTCATATAGGTTCCCAGTAATTGAACAAGAATGTTTTAAGACATTCGGGACCCTGTACGTATTGTTTATATGAGCGACTGATTATTACCTGTTATATCTAGTATAGTCGACTCGATAAACGTCGTCGATTAGTTTTCTATGACTAATGAATCAAATGAGCTAATAATTTCACATGACTAATTGAACCTTGTCACTGACTGAATGCCCGGCATCGTTTGGAATGAGTTTGTTTGCATTGCAAAAACGACTGAAAAGGTTCAGTCCAGGGCAGTCCTGAATTTGAACTTTCTTGAGTTCAAAATGCCCTGATGCTACAATGGGCAGGGCAGTAATAATCAAGGTTAAATAGGGGTATTCTGGGGTGTTAAAAAGAACAGAAATAATTAGTTTAAGTGAGCTGACAAATGGGGTACTGAATTAGAATTAAATTAATGCCAATGGGGGGACCAGACCTAAGAGTATGGGAATTAATTGAATACTTAACTAAACTCATAACCCTTGATTAGAGTAATAAGACAGGGAATGGGGGCTGATTAAGGATTCCGAGAAAGATGCCTTTAGACATGGGGAGTTAAGGGGTATGGGCAGATTGCAACTGGCAGGAATCCAGGCAGTTGGACTGACCTGGGGTTTGGCTTATAAATAGGCCATTTGAGAACTTAAAAGAGGCTGGAAAATTTTTAGTCTTGAGAGGGGTCTTGTGAGTTTAAAGAAAAGACTAAAAACATAAGAAAATTTCAGTAAAACACTGTAACCAAACACTGTCTGAGAGCTATATAAGAGTTCATATTGGTCAAGCTGTCTTGGCCAAGTTCTGTTCTTTGGCACTGACTGAGCTGCTTGTGATTGTCAAACTGCTGGTGTTGCTGCATTGAACACTTTGTTACTTCTGTTGTTTCCTTACTCTTTCCTGGGATTGCTTGTTTGGTGCTCGACTATTTGCTGGTTCTCTTTGTTCTGAGAAATATTGTTGGTCGTCGTGGGCTGTGGAAAACACTTGGATTGTTGATTTGTTGCTGTGTTGTTGCTGTGTATCTGCTGTTGCTGTGTTTACTGCATACTGCCCAGCTGATCATTCCTTTCTTCTTTGTCCTCTATACCAGGTACACAACCAATGCACTGTCAAAAATGTAATTGGAAAATTGAGCATGAATACAAATGAAAAGTCCTGAAGAATGTCTTTTATACATAGATTGTTACATTAAATATTCATGTAATGTGTAATAGTTTGCATTCTTGTTTTGGATGCTGGAGATAGCCTTCAGGCCTAATAAATGTCAATGAATGGTAGTTGAATGTTAGATTGTGCATATAGGTTGGGGATAAGAGTACGCCCAAGGCAGTAGGTTGTATCTCAGATTTAGTTCAATGGTGTGGTATAAGCCTGTAATGTATGCCAAGCATGACAATCGTACACTACTAGTTAAGTTCTTTCCTTTCCGATAAATTGCCATACATAACTGTTAAACCATGATTTAAGACAAAAAAAAACACAGGGTTTGCAATCTCAACCCCGCGCAGGTCGAGCCCAGGTCAAAACAGACCCAGCAGGCCTGCCCCGGACAAACAATGGCCCAGGTCTGGCCCATCACACGTGGGCTGGATTTGGGCCTTTAATTTTGCTCGGCTGACTGTGTGCGTGGCCGCGCTTCTGATTTTGCTCAAGCACTCGGAATTCTGTTATGAATAACTTGCAAGCATGTAATTAATTAGGATTATCTATTGTTTTCAATTAGTAGAGACAAACACGACAAGAAACGTAGTTGCTATAGGATACCTTTTTAAAATAAGAACGAGATGAGCCTCGACAAAAATAAATAAAATTGCACAAGTTGCGGGGCCCTCGTTAAATGTATATTATCGAAGCATTCAGTTTCCAGGACGGGTCGTTTAGCAAATCTCACAACCCTCCCAGAATAATAACGTGATAGCCTCTTTAAGCGCGTATTTAATGATTTTACCTTCTTAAAATCGGGTGCGCATTTATGTGACCCAAATCCAAATCTCGACGGATTCGAAATGTATTTCTAATCACGGGTACATTGATTGTGACGTGGTTCGAGATGCATGTCCATGACGTCGCAAATTCCTTTTAAAAGTAGAACGAGACGAGCCTCGTCAAACAAAAATGTACACAGCTGCGGGGCCCTCTAACTGTATATATATTAAAACACTTAGAATTCGGGACAGGCCGTTTAGCGAATTTTTCGGCCTTCCCCAAAACAACAATACGCTAGTTGCTTTAGGCGCGTCTTAATAATTTATTCTCCTTAATTCGGGTGCACATTTATGTGACCCAAATCCAAATCTCAACCGAGTCGAGATATGTCAATAACCACGGGTGCATTGATGTAACGTGGTTCGAGATATGTTTTCACGACGTTGCAAGTCTTGATAAAAAACAGTAAATGATAAAAGCGGTTAAAAGTTAAATTTTGCACATAAGTTCACACTTGTATAAAATCAGATAATCAAGCCGAATATAACAGTTGAGCGACCGTGCTAGAACCACGGAACTCGGGAATGCCTAACACCTTCTCCCGGATTAACAGAATTCCTTATCCGGATTTCTGGTGCGCAGACTGTAATATAGAGTCATTATTTTCCTCGATTCGGGATTAAAATTGGTGACTTGGGACACCCTAAAATCTCCCAAGTGGCGACTCTGAAATAAATAAGCAAATCCCGTTTCGATTGTCCTTTAATTGGAAAAAACTCCCTTGCGCCCTCGCGGGTGCGTAAAAAGGAGGTGTGACAATACACATTTGATATAAATATGATACATATGTGATACACAATGTGATACACCTATTATTTTTCATGTTCATCTTGTACTTCGAATTTTCAATTCAAACCACCACAAAACTCCACCAAATCATCTCAAAATTGAGATTCAAGCTCCTTAAGATGCAATCAATCTATTCTAATAACACCCACTCAAAAGAAAGTAAAAATTTGTTCTTTTTCTGTCTACAAATATCTAATTGACTAATATTGATAATATTTGGCTAATATTAATAATATTTTATGAATTGAATAATTTTTGTAATAAACTACTTATAAATGGACAGTATTTTTCCTTAAATTAAAGAAAACTTTTCGCAACAGAACACTTCCAATTTTTTTTCTTTTTAATTAAGAAAAAAGAACTTTGCTAGAAAACGACGGTCCAATATTACTATTACTACTCATATAATCGGCCAACGAGTCAACCACCAACTTATACTTTACGGCACAAATAGCAATAATTGCAAAAAGAAGTAAAAGGGTGCAAGTTGCTTTTATAGGTGGGACAGCCTTAAGAACGTGAGTAAACGCCAGTAAAGGAATTCGTTTCAACGAAATTTTTTGAGATCCCACACATTTGACAATTGAAATTCCACTCAAATTTTGCCCGATTTAAGCTTTATTAATAGACTTGTAAGTTGATGTTAATTTACATATTTTTTATTTATTTGGGTTTGAGACTAACTATGTTTAGCTCAATTAATATATGAAATTCAACTAATAGGCTTAAGGAGTAGTCTTGTTATTTAATTGTATAGATTTTCGTTTAAAAAGATTTGATTCTCCCTCCTAAACCAAACGTGAACCTCTCCTGAAAACTTTCCTTTTTTCCTTTTCTATGACAGTGTGATTAGGAGTAACAATTTGAGCTCAAACCTATTTTATCCGCTCAAAGGTTTGGCTGGTCATTGACTCGCCTATTTGTTGAACTCAACCTATCTTCATCTAATTCATTTAAGGGATTTTTACCTATTTATATCATATATCAAATCTTATTACCAAAAATGTTCATAATTTGTTATTTATCCGTGCAGTCCACACTTTTACTACAAATTATATACCAATCCAAAAATAGGTAGATTTTGCCATTAAAAAGCCCTAAAATGAAGGCACCAGATCTGATGTGATCCTGTCAACGATTTTATTCGAATTTTGAAACTGAAGGAGATCTCTCTTCCTGATGAAGGCACCAGATCTGATGAAGGCACCAGTTGCGTAATTCTCTCCTTCCTCAACAGAAAGAGATCTCTCTTCTCTCACTCAACTACATTTCTAAAAAAACGCAAGCTACTGAAGCTCAATACAAATTGTAGAATACAAAATTTCTCTTCGTCGATATCAGTACTCAAATTGTAGAAACTATATCTGTTCTTCGTCTTTTTTCCTATCAACTACACGAAATCATGTCAAAAATCCCAATAATGCTGAAATCGAATGGTAATTGGGATAACTATGGCAGATTTAGAGATTTTGAAGTTGATGCCATTGTGGTAGATGATAATGCAAGCTACGGAATTCTCAGTTCTACAATTGCAGAACAATTATCGATTGATACATCGGATAAAATTATAGAAATCAAATACATTGTGAACGAGAATTGTCCTCCAATGGAGATTAGGAATGTTATGGGGGTTCGTGTGTACATGAAAACCAAAAAGGAGAATAAAAACTTAGGTTCGTATCCTTTATGTATAAGCGTAAGAGATTTCAATATGGAATTGGCAATCAACAATGAAAGCACCAGTGCAGGTATGTTTGATTCGACATTGCAGAGAGTTATGGTGTTACTATGTTATCTACAATATTACTACAATTACCTACAATTAAACTACAAAGCTCACATAGTACTGAAAAGGATAAAGCAATGTTGCTTTCAAAATTATCTACATAGAAACTACATTTATGAATTTATTGTTTGCAGGTTCGTCTGGATCCCTAAACTTACTTGAATTTCCATCCTCACCAGCTATAGAGGAATATCAAAGTGAAATAATAACTGAATCTACGCAAACATATATTGAAGAAGGACAAGTTTATCAGGACAAGCAAACAGTAGCTGCTGCAATGAAGAATTATTCAGTGATGCACAAGTTCCAGTTCAGAGTAAAAAGATCTAGTCATAGAAGGTATGTAGTTATTTGGATAATATATCAGCAAAATCAGTGTATGATTGAAGATAGGTGGGTTTTATAAATTGTAGTTAAATTGTAGTCAGTTTGTAGTTAATTGTAGTTTTTTCATAAATTTGTGTAAATATTGTATTTCTTTTGTAGCTACTGGCTTATATGTGTTGCTGAAAGCTGTAAATGGCATTTCAAGGCAACGTCAATTAATGATTCGGCAATGTTCAAGATAAGAAGTTTCAGCCGTCAACACACATGCTGCCTAATGGACGAAACATTCATACAGCGCAAACGTACTGCAACAGTACTTGGTAGCATGGTCGTTCCAAAGTATTGTGATCCTAAGACTGTTTACACACCAAAGGACATACAAACTGACATGTTATCCGAACATGGACTGAACCTAAGCTACATGCAAGCATGGAGAGCAAAGGAAAAAGCTTTACAGTTTTTGAGAGGGAATCCGTGTGACTCCTACAACAAATTACCCAAATATTTTTATATTCTTGAGAAGAATTATCCTTGTTCTGTTGTTAAATTGAAGAAGGCAGCAGATGATTGCTTCTTATACGCATTTGTTGCTCTTTGTACATCAATAAATGGTTGGCAACATTGTAGGCCGGTAGTAGTGGTTGATGGGACATTCTTAAAGTCAGCCTACAGGGGGATTATGCTGACAGCAAGCACCATGGATGCAGCAGGTAAATAATGGAATAATTTTGTACTTATTTTGTAGACAGTCTTTAAAATGCAGTTAAATTGTAGTTATGTTGTAGTTATTTTGTAGTTATATAAAAGAATGTAGTTAACTTGTCTATATTCTCAATATATATTGTAGTTGTTATTTAATCATATTTTATGTCTTAAAAATGTAGGTACTATTTTTCCCTTGGCATATGATGTGGTTGATTCTGAAAACGGCGCATCTTGGAAGTGGTTCTTTGAGCAATTCAAGGAGGCATATGGTGAAAGACCTTCAATGTGTTGTTTCAGATAGGCATGAGAGTATACTGAAGGCAACATCAGTTGTCTATCCGGGCATGGCACACTACTCTTGCATGTGGCATATATGGACAAATATAAGGTCAAAATTCAAGAAGGGACATCTACAATTACATGAATTGTACTTTGCTACAGCACGGTCATACACTCTGGATGAATTTAATGAAAGGATGTTGAAGATTGAAGAGGTAGACCTGCGTGTAAAGTCTTACCTATATGATATTGGCTATCATAGATGGTCAAGAGTACATGCAACGGTGAATAGAACTTTTACTATGACGTCAAACATTGCCGAGTCGTTGAATGCTGTAACAAAAGATGCAAGAGAGCTTCCAATATTTGATCTATTTGAGTATATGAGGACTCTTCTTGAACGTTGGACAAAAGAAAAGTTATCGAAGGCAAAGGGTACTTTCACATACCTTGGTCACAAATACAACAAAGAATTGGAAGACAACAGTACATTATCTCAGAAACTAAGGGTAAGATATTTTTTTTTGGTGCAGTAGAATCAAAAAAGTACTAGCTGCAGTGTTTCCAGATTGTAGTTAAACTGTAGTCAAATTGTCGGTAATAATAGTTTGTAGATGAGCTGTAATATATTTGTTGCTGATTTGTAGGTAAATTGTTGATAATCCATTTTAATGATTGATGTATTATTATTTCTGTTTGGTCTTCAATTGTAGGTGAGGGCTTCAACAGATCATATACATACTGTGTTAGATGGTGTGAAGCGGTACATTGTGTGTCTAGAAAACAAGAAATGTAGCTGTGGACAATTCCAACTTGATGAACTTCCATGTGCGCATGCTTTGGCAGCATTAAGGCATAGGAATGAAACATACGAAAACTATTGCTCTCCGTATTACACAAGGAAGAGCCTTCTGCTTACCTATGAAATGCCAGTAAATCCTCTTCCTGATGAAGGCAAATGGGATGTGCCACAACATATTTTGGATGAGGTAGTAAAGCCACCGGCGGGAGATAAAAGGCAGCCAGGAGACCTCACAAGGAAAGATATAAAACATTTGATGAAATAAAGTCAAAGAAATACAAGGTGTCATGTGGCAATTGTGGAGGTGAAGGGCATAACAAAAGAACTTGCAAGAATGCGCCGAAAAAGAAATGAATATCATGTAGTTAGAATAGTTATTCAAAATAAATGTTAGTGAGCTCAAATTATCGGATTTTCTTGTGTAATTGTTTAAGTTTTTGAAGATGAATAAGAAGTATAAACAACAATTTGTGTATCTGCACTATTTATGTTTTTATGTATTCTGTCAAGCATCTAAAGTTGTCTTTTTTTATAGAATAGTTAAACTTTAATATTTACTGTATACAAAAAAACTGATATTAATAAAGAATGCATTCAACGTAAATTGTATCCAGATTGTAGTGAATATGTAGTTTAACTGTGTTAGAACTGTAGTCTTGTTATTCATATGTAGAGGAGTTGTAGTTAAAATGTAGTTTAACGTAGTTTAAATGTAGATAAATTGAATTTTTTGATAAACCTTGTTGATAAAAGATGGCTAAATTATTTATATGATTCCTGTATTTATTTTATCTTTCTGCTGTGTAACAAATGACAGTTATATACAGATATTACTTGGCACTTGAAGGTATTTATAAAAATAACTTGAAGATTAAAGTCAAATTGTAAGACAAAGCTGTTGCTGTAAAAATGTAATCAGAGTACTCGAGTATAATGTAATCAACAAAAAGTGTTGTAGAAAACCAAAACGACATATTTCCTACATTGTTTTCCAATTCAACTACCAAATTTCACAGACCAAACTAGGAACACAATAGTCTATTTCTTCTTTCGTTGCACTCTAGTCCTCTCGTTTTTTGCCGGAGCACCCTTCCTCCTTGCTAGCCTGCCAGTAACCTCACTCTCACTGATTGACCCATCTTCTTGCTTCTTTGTTGCATAGTCCCACAGTAGAGCTCCATAGCGTCTACGGTGTTGGTCAATATCAGAAAGATCTTCCTTTGGGATTGCCAAATCTCCAAGGCTAACATACTCCGCAAATGCAGCCACAAATACACCACAATCGCTGCATAAGATGAGAATTTTTAGTTATATAACAAATGATTAAAATAAAATAATTAAACATATAGAAAGGGAGATTATTTTTTTACACTGAGCCTTCCTTTTGTTGTGGAATCTCAGCAACCATCCATTGTATGTCGAGAGGGTCCGTAACTGGTTTCTCGATGTATGCCTTTGTGCTCTTGAAGTTAATGTCTTTACGTTTACCATAGAAACCAGTGCATGACAAATACAGAGGGATAATGATTGAAAACTTGTCAACCAATGTCTCAACTGTTTTATGACGGTTTGCTCTCACCATGGAATCATAAACATAAAGTTGTCTGTCCTTTATGTCAAAAACTAGCAACAACCAATGGAAGTTCTCTACAAGGTTCACAGGTATGAGCACATAGTCAACAAGATCCCAGGCAACATTAGCAAGAATTCTGTACCCAAGAATATATTCTCCAACATCATCCTCGGGTTTAACAACCGAATACCTTTGTTCCGGTGGAGAACTTATGAACTTGTCATAGATTCTTTCAATCTTTGTCTTGAACAAGCAATCCGTGGTTGTGAACCTAGTATTATTGTTGGGGCCATATTTGCCTCTTTTTCGCAGATAATACATAATAACATCAATGTGCTGCCAAAATAGAATAAACATATACAATAAGGTACGGTGTAACCACACTTGTCTACAAGACAGCTACAGATTAACTACAATTTGAATTTATTAAAAACTCTAACAGATTGCTGCAAATTAGCTACACTATAACTACAGAAATATAACAGTTAGTCCAAGTACCTCACAAAATGTAATTTAATTGTAGTTTGTATGAACCATAGTGAACAAGTACTATATGTACAATTGACCCATCAGACTACAAAACAACTACACATTAACTATATTTATGCACTGTCTACATTTATTCACTATACAGAGGAACAAATGAAACATACCACCTAACTTAAGGTCCCAATAATCAGCAAGTTCAACCTACAGTTAATATTAATAGGCACAATCACAAGCTCTACAATATTACTACAAGGTAACTACAGTTGTGGTACACAGAGATTCCAAGTCAGTCAAAAGTACCAAAATTCCAGTTTGTACATACAATCATCATCACATATGATACATAAGGTCCATAAAAAGCAAAATTTCACAGCTGAGACATAAATATAGTAACATATATATGTTGTCTACAATATTACTACAATTACACATCATAGCTGAAAAATAAACTACAATTACACTACACAGCTGAAGACAAAACAGATATTGTGAATGATTATGTTCTTTATACTTACTGTGTTATTGATGACTTGTCCGGGGTGAGCAAGGGCATAAAACCAGTCCTTATCAATCTTTTCACAACCAAAATCCAACCAGGGCTTGATTTGGTTATCCTTCTTGGAAAAGTAATATTTCCTCCTGTAATAACAAAAAAATATCAAATACAAAAAATTGACAAAATGAATTACAATTTTAAAGTATAAAAATGGTGAACAGACAGTGTAAAATGAAGCATTCATACCTCCTAGATACTTTATCACTACGAATGTATAACCAGTTGGTGAACCTTTCTGTCAATTCAGGATCTACATTTTCACCTATGACACTTGTGAAGGGGTGCTTGAGGTAAAAAAATTTAGGTCCAACAGATGTGCTGCCTCCAGAACTATACAAAGATGTGAAAGGTGATCGTGCATGTTTTCCCGGTTGCCTGGTTCTACCGGGATGAACAGGGGTTGATTCATCTGGTATGGGCTCGCCATACATGACCAACTGTGATAAGTTTTCTGGCAGCTCAAAGTCATCCAATGTCAAACCTTTGTTGTCAATGCCTTCAGGAACAACTTTTTTATCAGTGCCTTCAGGAACAACTTCAGTCACAGTCACACCGTGAATTGGCGACTGTGAAACTTCACCTTCTGTAGATAATTGTAGATCTATGTAGTTATGAACAGTATTATGGAGTTATAGAGAATATAGAGAATATATTACCTGCTTGTTGTGCCTCAGCTACTTCATCAATTACTGGTTCTTCCTCAATATTTCCTTGTAGATGTTCTGCTGAAACTTCAGCTTGAATGAATAATTGGAAATGAGAATTGTAGATATATGTAGGAATATGTAGTTAAGGTGTAAATTATTAAAATTTTGCATAAAAACCTTATTGTAATGAAGGAATGGTTCTGTACCTGCTTTATATGCCTCAGCTGCTTCTTGGAAGTCAGGATATAAGTCAACATGTGGTTGAAAATGTTCTGGAGAAATTGTAGCTGCAACACATAGTAAAAAAATGATTAGTATAATTAAATAATACTGTCTTGAAATTTGTAGATATGTATGTAGGAATTTTGTAGATACCTGTATTGCTTGTGCTTCCATGCAGTTGATCACCAGCATTGAACTGGAATTGCTGGTTTTTCTCTCCTTGATGTTGGTAATTATTTTTTGTTGAACTACCAGCAAACTACAATTTTGGGGAATATTTGAGACTACTTTATTCATATGTCTTAATTAGTCTTAGTACAAAATTATATGTAAATTCTTACCTTTGACTCGTCCAAATCAAACCTCTTGTTTATCACATTCATAACACCCTTCAAAGATTGATCTATGAACTCTCGAAGGCTTGAGAGTTCCTCAAAAACATCCTTCCTATAGGCATCTAACTTTACATCAACCTAAAAATTAAATATATAATTAGTTGGTAATCTTATTCTAACTGCTACAGTTACACTACAATTCAACAAACTATAATTGTTATAGATTTATACCACAAATTAACTACAATGTATAACATACTATAATTGTTATGTAATGAAGTCAAAATGTAGCAAATTATGTCAATATATTGTAGTTATTCATAATACCTGCACAATCCCCTTTTCCAACTTCATGAGCTTGCTACTGACAGATTCAATGTCCTCTTGACAATCTGTATATTTGGGTTCAAATGATGGAGAAGCAGCAGTTGGAACATGTGATGGTTGAGCACCATGTTCATCTTCATATTGAATCTTGTCTGGCAGATTAAGCACTCCAAGCTCTTCTCCAGATTCAATCATGTTTGTGAACTGAATGATGAAAATAACAGTTAATTCAAGTGACAAAAAAAATGTAGATTCAATGTAGTTATTATGAATGTAATTGTAGCATCATACAAAAGTGGAAAAAAATACCTTGATCCACTCAGGCTTGATCATCTTCTCTTCAATTGCAGTTAACCAAATCTGCCCCTTTGTAGCTGACCATCTTAAAATGCGAGGTATAGATTCAGAACATCTCGTAGCAAGCTCGGTGCTGACGGACGAGCAACACTCATATAGCCACACTTGCAAGGCTAATGAGCATCCCCGTATCAGATAAGAATGTACATGGGGATTAAGACGATGTCGGACAGATTCAATAACCTGCTTGAAGGATTTGATACCCCATGGGTATGACTCAAAATTACCAGACTCTATTAGAAAGAACATAAACTTGTCTATGAAAGTCACATGGTCTTTATCAGAAGGACAAACAAAAAATTCCAACATATAAAGAATGCACAACTTCACCGCATCCACATCGTTTGCCCATGCTTTATTAGTCACTACATTTTTCAAATGCCATTTCTCAACCCTTTCTTTGTTCGGAAAATATGTATTCATTAAAGGGCTAACATAGGTGGAAGTGTAACCATAGTCTGAAAACTTATTCACACAATTAAGACCAGTTATCAACCCAAATTCTCTCAAGGAAAAATTCAATTTTTCACCCTTAAATAGTACTGAAAAATATGAGTCAGTAGACTTTGTCAATTCATACTTCATCAGAAGATGAAGTGATTGGTTTTGCATACAGATTGTGGGGAGACCTAATAAGTAACCAAAACAAGTTTTTTTGAAAACCCTTAAAGCATTCAGAGAGAGTAAAGCTTGTATCTGGCTAGGTATGCTAGGATCACACAAACTGTGGAATCTAAGCACACCATAATCAACATTTTGTTGTGCAAAGTAAGGTCCATTCTGTAGAAAATATAAAATTAATGAACATTAGTAGTTTGCATAAAAAGGAAGCAGTAATCTACATATAACTACATGACAAATACAAAATATAACTAGAAGAAGAATAGCCTACCCACACCTATAACTACAAAACAATAACAGAAGAACAATGCACGTGTAAACATTATCTACAGGATGTAACAGTTACTTCAAGTATCTCACATAAATGTAGATTAACTGTAGTTAGAATGAAGTTAAATATATGAGCTATACAGGCTACAATAAAAAATATCATATCTACAATTTAACCATCAGACTACACATCAACTACAAACTAACTACATTTATACACTGTCTAAGAGTCACAGTTCCAATTAAACTACAAAATTGAGACAAAGAATCTACAAAACAGTTACTTCAAGTATCTCACATAAATGTAGATTAACTGTAGTTAGAATGAAGTTAAATATATGAGCTATACAAGCTACAATAAAAAATATCATATCTACAATTTAACCATCAGACTACACATCAACTACAAACTAACTATATTTATACACTGTCTAAGAGTCACAGTTCCAATTAACCTACAAAATTGAGACAAAGAATCTACAAAATTAGGACAACACCACATTTTACCAAAATACACTTGAACAATCAAAGAAGAACAATGCACGTGTAAACATTATCTACAGAATGTAACAGTTACTTCAAGTAACTCACAAAATGTAGATTAATTGTATTTAGAATGAAGTTAAATGTAGCAGCAATACAGGTTGCAATGAAAAATACCATCTCTACAATTTAACGATCAAGACTACAAATCAACTACAAACTAACTACAGTTATAGACTGTCTAATAATCACAGTTCCATTAAACCTACAAAATTGCGACAAATAATCTACAAAATTAGGACAATACCACATTTGGCCAAAAAACACTTGAACACTAAATTAACACTTGAACAACAGATTTTTACAACCAAAATCAAACTACAAAACAGTGAGGAAACATAAATAGTGTTTACCTTTATTGAAATTTTTTCCTTAACCAATTTTGGTACTTTTTTTGAGGGTTTCTTCTTTTTTGGTTTTGATGAAGAAGGAGAGACCTTAGGTTTTTTCACAGATGGAACTTTGGGGGAATCATCTACAAAATCGTCATCTACACTCAACTCTTTCCCCTTGCGTTTGAGTTGTTTCTCGACTAGTTTATCAACTCCACCAGCATCAACATCGTGCAAATGCTTGCTTCTCATTTCCGCACGAATTTGTCTAGGAGATGAAATACCAGTATTTTGTTCACTTGCATGCGTCGATTGTGGGGTTTTGGGTGGTGATTTTAGTGTTAAAACACCCAAATCAAAGGTTGGAATATCAGCTAATATAGCTTTTGATGATTTTTTTGGGGAGTGTTGGTTTTTTTCATGATTTAGGAGTTGAAGACAAAGATGGAAGTGAATTCAAATCGTGGGGGATACAACTGAAGGTAATTAAGTGGAGAATAAAGTGATGGTAATTGTGGGTGAGAAGAGATTGTACGAGAATGGGGGAAAAACTGAAGGTAAATCGTGGGGGGGAGGAGAGAGAGGCGGGTAAACGAAATAACGTGAAAATACGGTCCTAAAATCACGCCTACAATAAATGAAGGAATAATTATACCCTTAATTTGAATTATGGTATATAAATGGTAATTTGGTATGCTTAAATGTAATTAACACAATCCTTAAACAATGAAGGTAATAAGGTTTGATATATGGTATAGATAGGTAAAAATTCCTTCATTTAAGTCCAGTTTTAATTTTTAGCTTAAATTGATTCACGAGTAATTTTGCTAAAATATCTTTAAAATATTTTTTTTTGTTTGATATATTATATATGACCATAAAAAAAATTTATTTGATAATTAAATAATTCATAAGAAAATAATACACATTAATTAAAGTTTGGTAAGAGTTGGGTTGGGTTCAACTTGATCCAACTCATCTCAATTCAAGTTACTTTTGGGGATCGATGACCCGCCCATTTATTAATACAATCCATTTTGACCTGCCCAGAATCATTCCAGTCCGCCCATCCAACACCTATAAGTGTGGTTAACGTATGCGCCTCTCAATTAATTTGTTGGGATGAGTATTTTATTATTTCACCAACACATGGACGTAACAATTTAATATCGACTACTCTATTAGATTTATCTAGAGGTGGCAAAATGGTCAAAAGAAAACAGTTATCTACCCATATTATCTATCAAAAAATGGATTGGATAATTAACCATTTCAGAACGGGTCGAATTGGATAAAGAACCATGTTATCCACTTAAAAATGGTTAACCAAATGGATAACTAATGTGTTTAACTTTTATATTTGTAAAGATTCAAATTGGGGTTTCTCAAGTTTGGAAGACTAGTAATTCTCTCATAAGTGATCATATTTAAGAAGTCATGGATAATATGGATATCCATATTATCCGCCGGATAAACCTGTTCTTTATCCATTTCAAATGCGGGTCAGATCAGATAATTTATCGCTTTTTAAATTACCTATTTTGACATGTTCATATCCAACCGGATACGCCCGTTTTACACCCCCTAGATTTATAGAATCATTTTGTATGGCTGGAACCTCTCTTGGTTTAAGATGATCCGCCTCGTGCGGAGGGCACAAGCACAAGCACATTATTTCAAACGACGTATCTAATGTGATATACACCGAATTTCTCGTTAGTTGAGAAGTCAACTCAATTTATTGTAGCTTAGGAATTACTATATATATATATGATCATACTGTTTCTTCATTCTTTTTCTGGTTTTCCTCTCAATTTATTGTCGTTTATGAATTACTATATATATCATCATAGTTTTTCTTCATTATTTTTCTGGTTTTCCCACTCGTTTACATGTGAAATCTCAGATAAACCCCAATCCAAATGTCGATTGTCGACTACTTAAATCGTTGACTTGATACTTATCGTACAAAATCAGAATATTCCCCGTAATTCTAGACGTATATCCTTCGAATACTGGTATCTAAAAATACTCCTTGGATACATATATATATATATATATATACGACCTCCTATAATGTGAAAGTTGTGTTTTTGGTGTGCAAAAATGGGTGTGTCAAAAATGGAGTTTTTCGGGCGTTGCATCGTTCTTGTTCTGGGTTTACTTCTCAACGAGTCACTTTTATGCAATGGTGGAGTTACCAGTAGTTTTATTAGGAAAGTTGAGAAGACAGTCGATATGCCTCTTGATAGTGATGTCTTCCGTGCCCCTCCTGGTTACAATGCGCCTCAACAGGTATGTTTAAAGTGACGGTCGTTTTCTATTTTCGATATGTTTTTTTTTTTCAGTTAAAGATTTTAACGAACACCTTTGCTGCATTATAGAGCTTTTAACGAACATCTTTGATGCATTATAGAGCTTGCTATGAAGTGTTAATTTTTTTATGTATATCTTGATGCACTTTTCACTTTTGATTTTCTGTTTAATTTAATGGGATTCACTGTTCCCTTTTTACTTTATGATTTTGTTAATGGGCTAGAGGGGCCAGAAGAAAAGTAGATATCTTTGCTAGACAAAAACGTAGTGGATATTTTTGGGACAGAGGAGGCTGATCCACAATTTAAAATTGATAGGTTTCAACCTTAAAGTTGTTAGCAATGAACTCATTGTACTCTTGAAATTGAAATTACTCAAAATTGAATATTTTGTCAAAATATTAGTAGTTTTTCACATAAAAATAAGTGTAGAAAATACTGAGTTCATATTAACCCATTGGACAAATGATGCAACCGCCTCTGCTCTCGGATAGTGTACAAAGTTTTATCAGGTGTATCAAGTTCTGTTTATGCTTGTCTCATTCATGGAATTTGGTTTATTTGCTAATTGATTCTGTTTGGGGTTTTGTATAAGGTTCACATAACACAAGGAGATCATGAGGGAAAGGCCGTAATTGTTTCATGGGTGACTATGGATGAACCTGGTTCAAGTACAGTCCTATATTGGAGTGAGAAAAGCAAGCAAAAGAATACGGCCAAGGGAAAGGTTACAACCTACAAATTTTATAACTACACTTCTGGTTACATCCATCACTCCACTATTAGGCATTTGGAGGTGAACATTCATTCTTCCCTTCCTTTTTATTATTTCTGGGGATAATTTTGGCTCCTTGCTCATTGTTATTCATGGTAAACTATTTAACCCTCTGAGATTATGTTGAAACTTACAATGGATGTAATATTTCTTTTGCAGTTCAATACCAAATACTACTATAAGATTGGGGTTGGGCACACGGCGCGAACCTTCTGGTTTGTAACTCCTCCACCAGTCGGGCCTGATGTACCCTATACATTTGGTCTTATAGGTAACAATTTCAACCAAATCATTGCTGTTGGAACTTCTTAGAGCTTGCTTAGGTTATATTACCCAAGCTTTGAGGTTTCATTTATACTATAATAAAGACAGAGGCGGATCCAGGATTTAAATTATATGGGTTCAATTTTAATATTTTTCACATTGAACCCATTATAATATGGGTTCATATCTACTATTTTTGCAATTTTAGTAAATTTTTACATACAAATTTTGACTCCGCATAGAAAGTTATGGGCATGTTGATATACTATTTACAATATAATCTAGACCCTGCATCTAAGCTTTGAGAGATAACGTACTCTCTAGTTAATTGTGTGAAACAGCATATTCACAGCATATTTCTGAAAGGGAGGAGTGTTATCATTTGCATGTAGCATAAACATTGTTACATGGACGTCATACATACAATATACTTCTCCTTAAGTGCAAATCTTGAACGCAGCACAATGCAAACTTCTTTGCATACTTACAAAGGAAAAGGAAAATAATAGATAAAAAACATTGATGTTGTTGTTAGCATTTGTGTTCCATTTCTCAGTCGACCTGCATTTCATTACAGGGGATCTTGGTCAGAGTTTCGACTCAAACAAGACACTCACACATTATGAATTAAATCCAATCAAGGGACAAGCAGTGTTGTTTGTAGGTGACCTATCTTATGCTGATAACTATCCTAATCATGATAATGTAAGATGGGATACATGGGGAAGATTTGTAGAGAGAAGTACTGCTTATCAACCTTGGATTTGGACTGCAGGAAATCATGAGATAGATTTTGCTCCTGAAATTGTAAGTGATACTGAACTAGTTCTCTTCCTGCTTAAATTGACTTCTAGTATATTTCATGGATGCTTTGAGCTATTATTTTCAGCTAGATGTAAATTTTTACTGACGGCAAACTGCAAAATATTAGCTCATTCTGGACCTTCATCCCATTAAACAGAAACTGTGTGTTAACACACTCTTGTTTAAGTGGATGAACCGAAAGAATATTTAGTTGCTCGAATTCAACAGTCTTCACAATAATTAGTTTATCTTAGCTCAGCCAGAGATTCTGCTCTCTACTGCTAGTTTGAGTATATTGAGTATGTTGAACCTGGCATCTCTGTCTACAACAGCAGCAACAACATACCCAGTATTATCCCACACTGTGGGGTCTGGAGAGAATAGTGTGTACACAGACCTTACCCCTACCTTGTGAGGATAGAGAGGTTGTTTCCAATTTGGCATCTCTGTCTGTTCAACAAAAAAATAAGAGAGAAAAGACATTTGCTCAGCTTTGCAAAAGAAATGGCATGAGATTCATCTCGCATGCAACATTACAAAATATTCAGAGTGACTAATAATGAGCAAGCATCCACACCTTAGAGGACCGATATGGTTATATAGTTAATTAATTGAGCTCCGGAGCAAAAAAGACTGTTTGTGCTTTTCCATTCTTCTAATGTTATACTTTTTGATGTCCTAGATTTTAGATAGTTTTGTACTGGAATTTTGATGAATACATCCTAATACTGCCTGCAGGGGGAAACAAAGCCTTTCAAGCCCTACACTCATCGGTATCATGTTCCATATAGAGCATCAAACAGTACATCTCCCTTGTGGTATTCAGTCAAGCGAGCTTCAGCATATATCATCGTTTTATCCTCATATTCTGCATATGGTAAGGATATGGCATTCTTTGAGTAATACGAGATTCAATTATGCACTGGTGTTTGCTCTTTCTTTCTCTCTCCTTTAGCATGGACATAGAAGTATTCGACCAGAAAAAATGATCAACAGTCTGCTGCTTTTCCAGTTCTTGAAGAATGTCCTCTTCTAACATGCATCTTAAGAGACAAGAGTAGCTTTAGTATAGTATCAAATTTCAGTCAAGAGTCATAATGGCATTTTATTGATGTCTAACTTTTGTTCACATCCACCATGCTTCCCAATAATATGTGAGTGCATTTTCTTGGTCTCTGATAAAGATTATTCAGGAGAGGCAATTACTTTGAAAGTTCAGGACCATTGATTTGTCTATTTTCTCTAAGTTCCTTTTCTCTTTCCAATTATTAGGTAAATACACTCCTCAATACAAATGGCTTGAGGAAGAGCTACCAAAAGTTAACAGGACCGAGACTCCATGGCTGATTGTTCTAGTACATTCTCCATGGTATAACAGCTACAACTATCACTACATGGAAGGGGAAACCATGAGAGTAATGTATGAACCATGGTTTGTAAAGTACAAAGTGGATATTGTTTTTGCAGGTCATGTTCATGCTTATGAGCGAACGGTATGCACAAATCACAGAGTTCTTTTTTCTTTTCATTTGATCTTTAAACATCTCACCGAGTTCGATGTAGCTGCAGTGAGAATCGTAGTGGCAATTCTTATAAAAAGATCTAATTTTCTATTGTATTTCAGGAACGGATATCTAATGTGGCCTACAACGTTGTCAATGGAGAATGCACTCCTATTCGTGATCAGTCTGCCCCAATTTATGTAACTATCGGAGATGGAGGAAATTTGGAAGGCCTCGCCACCAAGTAAGATTAATCCAATTCTAGAAATTTGTTGTATCTTTTGAACTTGTGCTTGTGTCAGAGAACTAATAATCAGATATCTTCTATTCTAATTTCAGCATGACAGAGCCACAACCAGCTTACTCTGCGTTCCGAGAGGCCAGTTTTGGACATGCCACTCTTGCTATCAAGAATAGAACTCATGCTTATTATAGTTGGCACCGTAATCAGGACGGATATGCTGTGGAAGCTGATAAGATATGGGTTAACAATCGTATTTGGAATCCAGTTGATGAGTCCATGGTAACCAAATCGTGATGATATACAAGAGATTTTCTTTCATTTTCCTCGTCAGCATTGTGTAATTGATGCCTTGGTCTGTAACGAATAAATTTCGTCATTTCAGGCTCTTGCTGTTTCATAATGTGTACAATGTCCATCCTGGGATGTGGGAGAGGCCTTATGAGGAAAACAAAATAATGTCGTAAAAGAAAATTGAAGGATTTATATTACTTCATAGTTACTCACTTCTCCAAACGTGAATGTGGTTGAGGAGGTCAAATTTGAGTTGCAAACGTAATTCTAAGCCTTGCACTTGCGGATGTGTTTCTAAATGAGACATACAGAGGCAAAGCAAGCTGTTGTGTGCACAGTTTCCATATGTAGCTGGTCACATAGAATGTGTTAATAAAACATATCTGTAAGGTAGAAAAGGCAATATCAGGGTACTAAGTGACAAAATTATCCATTCATTCTTGCATGAAATCCAAGTAGTCCTTCACGTTATACTACAAGCTACAATATAATTGCCTATTTCCCCTTTACATTGTTAGCATCTAAAAGTTATTGTCAACCAATAGTTCAAAGATGTCGAAACAAAAACTAAACTTTTTGGCTATCTTCTCAACATCTGAACTTGTCAATTCTGGTCAACGTCCAGAGAAATGGTCAAAAAGGAAAATTGAATTTATTTGAAATGACACCAGATAGCCGCTTTAAGTGGCTGTTATTTAGGAATTAGCTCATGTGTCATGAATTTTAATTTTCTAGTTTTTTTTTCGGGACACAAATGTCCTGAATTGTCATGAAATTAAAATTTTTAGTCAAAATTCTCAAGTAAGTACTCCCTCCGGTCCAAAATAAGTGATTTTTTAGCTGTTTTCGCACAGATTAAAAAATTCATCTTTTAATATTAATTAACAATAAAATTGACCATACTAACCTTTACTATCTCTTCACATAAACATTCCTAACACATACTCCAACACTATTAACTCTAAGGGCAACGTAGGAAAAAATAATTAATTCATTCTTGAAATCTGGAAAAATCTCTTATTTTGAACCACAAAAAAAGGCCAAAAAATCACTTATTTTGGACCAGAGGAATACTAGCTAATCCTAAACAGAAGCCCTAAGAATAGTTGTTTGTGCACTTCCCCAAGAAATTGGTTGGATTTGATTTTAAGTTGTATTGGAAGAATTAGTTTTGAAAGTAATGAAAATTAAAACTATTATTGAAGTTCTAAAACCTCGTAAATGGTTTTAGATGATTGCAATTTAAGGAAAATTGAAGAAGGAAGGAAAGTAAAGGATGGAGATGCAATTTTTAGGAAAAAATTTGGTATTCGAAACCCCTTTCTTTTTGTCTTGCAACTCCCCAAATGTTATTGCAATTGTTCGACTTAAATTCCTTTTTCTAGATTTGGAACGTCGCATCAGTATTTTAAAAGGCGGAGCGTTTTAATTACTATTAGGCGAGGAGCACGTCCCGAGGCATGGGGTGTAGGTCTTATAGATCTTTAAATTTATTAATTTATAAATTAATAAAACAACATAACAACATAAAAATATAGGAAGTATATTACAAGTTTAAGAAAATTACAAATAATTAAAAAAGCTCATGAAAAATAAAATTTCTAGCATGTTTTTATCGGCATAAACAATCAATAATAATAATTTTACTACGAAATAAAAATCAATTATAATGTCTTAAATTTCAAATATAAAAAAATCAAAATATCTAACTTGTTATTACTTGTTATCGGTACCTCATTCATATTCGTTGTTGCTATCTTCGATTTAGTTTTCTAATTATTTATCTTGCTATTACTTGCTATTATGGCTTCTTTCACCTTCTTTAGCCGAGGGTCTATCGGAAACAGTCTCTCTGCCCTTCCAGAATAGGGGTAAGGCTGCGTACATCTTACCCTCCCTAAATCCCACGTGTAGAATTATACTGAGTGGATGTTGTTGTTGTATTCTATCTTCCTAAAAGTAAATAATAAATAAACTTTACCAGTGTTGTAATTAGAATATTACTCCTTTTGCTATTATCAAACTTTCATTAATTTTTTTCTTTTTGCCATAAATAAAGTCGAGCTTGCCACTTTTACACATAAAATTTAAAAAGAACACTCTTAATTTCAGCATTCTAAATGACCAAGAAGGCCCATTTCCTCCGATAACAAGTGAAGATATAAATTTTGGCTATCTATTTTAGATATTCACCTTCACGTTGTTCTCAATTATTAAATCTGCAATATTATGACTCGTCATTTAATTAAGTTACTCTCAATCTTCATATTCCTATAAATGAATAAAACTTTAATCATTCATTCGTTAAAGAGTTTTGAAGGTCAATAGTGCTAAGTAGGATATTTGACGCACGATTTGAGTAATAATTGTTGGGCGGGTCTCGAGTGTTGGGCATTAGCCGTGTTTAGGGCGCACAGTTGGGCGCTTGAGGCGTAAGCTTCATAAAACTAAGCCCCACGCGTGAGTCTCAGGGCATTTTGATAGTGCTCCGTTCCAGAGCGAGTCCCGAAAAAGCTTTTTAAAACAACGGGACAACTAATCTTTTTTTTGGGGGGGGGGGGGGGGTTGGGGGGGTTTTGGTTCAACCCTCAAAACTTTGTACATGCGTGAGTTAATAAAAGATTGAAACATTTGAATACCTCAGGGGTGTAAATGAGATTTTGGGACAAGTAAAACGACTTATTCGCAATAGTATTTGGAAGGCAACAAAGAACTGAAATATTGTAGGAAGAATATGATAAGAACATAAAATAAGGGTGTTTTTTCGTTAATAATTTTAGAAACTTGGGGAGAAAGCGGTAATAACAAAAGGAGAAGGGAGTTGTTCGTTACAAACTCAAAAATTTATAAGATGCACCGTCAACAAAAAATGGCGCAGTTGACGGACACTGGTAATTGCACATGCGAAACGAGATCCTCGATTCACCATTTCACCTCATCAGTCTTCACAATTTCACATTATCACAACTCCAGTTTCATCCATCATCTGATTTTTTTTTTCAAAAACGCTTCCTCCACGATCTGATTGCCGGAGGAGGCGATATTATTTTTTGGATGAAGAAGAGTTCACCTGAATTTCCCCGAAATGGCGGAACCGACAATTTCGAAACGCTCGCCTGAAGATCATGATAATGAGCTGAAGGAGAATATTGAGAAGAAAAAGGACTCAACTGCAAATCCTGAGTTCTTCAGTTGTATGCTTCAGCCATCTCCTGCCAATTCGGATCCTAATTACATTGCAATTCGCCGATTCCTTCTTCATCGCAAAGCCGAATCCGGTGTACTTCGTCGCAAGGTGCGGTTATTTCACGCGTTTTCACTAATACATGATTATATTTAACTGCAACATCGCTGTGAGCATGATCTGATTTCACTACAAATGGATACATACTTATTGTACGTATTTATATTTTTATGCGCATATTTGCTTCTTTTTTTGTATTCAGAAAAAAATATTACGTATATCTCATTGCTTCTATACATTTATTCAGTTTATCATAGTTCAAATTACTTTTTATGGTTTAGGTGTAAAACGAGATGCATTTCATTGAACACTTGGATAGTAGGATCTATTTATTTGTTGCAATTAGTGAAGAAGTAACCTGATTGGACTTTAATGCTTGTTGAAGGACTGGAGATGCAATGGAAAAGGATACGTGGCTTATCGAAATTATATTAGTAGGCCAAGGAATTGGGAGAACTTGCAAATACCAAGCCGCTCGAGCACCCCAGGGAACAGGTGGTTGAGATCTATCTTCATTTCCTCTAGTAGATTGCAATCTCAAGTGCTTAGGGCGCATGATTAAGACTCGTATTTGGTTGTTTACTTAATAATTATTATATTTTGTGTAAATTTCATTTGTTGTGTTAAATGACTAGGAATACTGTTGAGAGGTTGAGTTTCGGAAACTTAAGCTTGCTAGTAAGAATTACTCGGTTGACTTAAATGTCCGCTGCTTTGAGAACTCCACAGATCTGTATTTTGGACGTCTTTTCAACAATACTTAGCAAGCAGTGGCTTTTGAAACTAGAAATAGTAAGAAACATCATATGAAGCTTCAAATGGAATAATACCATCATATGAAGCCTAGAGTTTTTCACTTGAATTCCATGTAAAGGTACCTGGACAGATTGGAAGGGGAACCTTGGTGCAACGATAAAGTTATCTCCGTGTGACCAATAGGTCACGGCTTCAAGCCGTGTAAGCAGCCACTATTGCTTGCTTTAGAGTTTAGAGTAGTCTATCTACATCACACCCCTTGGGATGCGGCCCTTCTCCCGACCTTGCGTGAACGCAGAATGTTTTGTGCACTGGGCTGCGCTTTTATACCTGTACAGATTAGCAAAATTTGGAAAAAGTTTCAAATTCAGTCTTTACGTACACGGGCTATACTTCAATTCAGCTGTCTCTAGAAAACCGATAAAATTTCATGTTTGCCTTATACAAGGGCTTGCGCAGAAGTCTGACAATAATATGATGACGTTGCTTCTTAATCTGGAACTGTCAGACTATGAATTTATCACTGTACAGGAGGGGACCAAGAATGTGTTTTTTATTTGCTTGAAGTACTGGTTATTAATAAATTTTCAGCTCTTTAGGCAATAATATGATGACGTTGCTTATAAGAGCATGAGATGCTGGGAGAATAATCCTTTTTATATGCCTATTATTTTTTATGTGCCCATTACTGATTGTGGAGGGACGCAACATGATTTATTTATCTTCTGTTGCATGTACCTTCTACTGCTTTTGAGTTATTTTGACATCATGGAACTTTGGGGAATGTAAAGCTTTTCCAACATGAAGCATTTTATTTATTTATTTTATCTTTTTTATGTCATTTGTTGAAGTTCGTACTGCATACAATCTGACATCAGGATAATTTACTGGTTGATGCATCAGTGGGCGATGGATGCCTTCACCAAGTCCAGTTTCCCAGTTGCTTGAGTCGGATAGCTGGAATTCTTTCAAGGTATGTGCAGCTTTTGGTTATCTATGACTAATCTTTTTTCATACTTTTTACTTTAGCCTATGCATGCAGCTATTTATGAGGAATATTTGACTATCCATGACATGTCATCGAACTAGTGTTTGGATGATAGATTGTGTTGACGCCCTATGAATTAAGTTTGAAGGGTTGATAAGGTTAGTGCCAAATGAATTGGTCGAGTCTAGGTCCAACACCAACCATATGCGAAGTGATCTTGGCGTGCGACTCAACTAGAAGATCGGAAGAGTTTCTTTCTGGACATTATAGTTGCATGACAAATGAGAATTCTCTTAGCACACCTTTCACCACCTCATGTTTATGCAGGATTTACGGAGTCCCAGCCAAGCAAGTCAAGCATTGAGCCGGACTACTAGTTACAGTTCAAATGCGAGTGATACTGATGATCGGCCACGTAGAAGGTCGGAACCTGCATATTCCTTTGTTGGGATGCATTGCATTTTTGACCAATGCAAGGCCATGGGTAATTATTTTGCAAAGCAGAATCAGTCGGTCTCTTTCTTCATCAAGCTGTATTACTAACTTAACTAATCTAATTTTTTAGTTACGGTTATAAAGTTTGGGCATATGAGTTCTGATCTACTTGCATATGGAGCATCAGATGGCAGTTTGACAGTGTGCAATGTCTCCATGCCCCCTTCAGTCATTAAGCAGTTAATAGGGCATTCAAAAGATGTCACAGGTTGGATTAACTGGTATTGATTCTGCAGTCTTGTCTTTAACTTCTTATTCATATATCGGAGTTGTTTGACTTGTACTTTTCCTTTGTTAAATGTGTTAGAAATAGTGGCTTAAATTTGTAGCCATAGTCTTATTTAAGTCGCAATCAGCGTGAGATGTCAATGTTGTCAAATGCAAAAAGTGTAGAAAAGCATCAAAATCTAATGGTGTTTTAAACTGAAAGCTCAATTCAGGTCTTTAGCGAAAGAAGTGCTGTAGAACTAATATTAGGAGAATTTTAAAAAATGTAACTGGTGAAGTATTGGTATCAAACCATGTGGAAGAATTCAACAACTCTCATAGATCTTTGATTAGATGCAAATGTTAAGTTACTAATTCAGTATAGTGCCTATGTTTTCATAATCCAAATCTCTAATTTCCTATTTTTAATCCATAACTTATCCATTCAGTATGTTTCCGTATGAGTACTAATCATTTTGATGGCTTTATTTATTGTTTAGTTCTATCTTACAAGATAGAGTCATGAGTTCCTGAAATCAACTAAAAATTTTCAATGATTCTTGGTTTGCTAGTTTTTGCTAAGGTGCACGTCCTTCACCATCGTTGAAGCACCACCTAAGCAATGTGAAGCTTAGCGCTGCTCTGCTTCACACTTCAAGTCTCAATCACACCTTTGACACTATTCATTGTCCATGATTGTCATTGGAGTAGTTTCTTCTTTTCCCTACAAGAGTTAGGGGTATGGGAATGGAGAAATGAGTCTTCCAGTATTGGTTGTATTAAGTTGGTAGAAGCATAGACAAGATTTAACACACAAAAAACAATAGTAAAAGTTCTGAACATTAACCAAGTCCAGAATTCTCAGTTGACATTTGCAATGTCCAAATGGAAATGGTTTAGTAGACCTTATGTCTTCTGTCCTTGTGATTTTTTTCCTCCCATTCAACTGATTAGCATTTGATTCAAAACCTTGAAACCTTGAAACGAGGACACTGTGAGTCATGGGAGTTGTTTAATACCTATCCTTCCCAATATGAGTGGGAGCATTTGACTGGATATGGACACAGAGTTTAAGGAAGAAAAGAAGGCTTTTGACACAATAAATTTGTAGAAAATACCAAAGTATGCTTAATACCAAAATGGAGAGAGTAGGTGTTAGCACCTGCAGTAGTTGTTTCTATACCACTGTGATTTTTAATAGCATGGTCTCTTTTGCGATGCCTTTGTCGGACTTTTCAAGGTCGACCTAGTACTTTCAAGAACAGGTTATTCTATGTTTTTTTGTTTCCATCATTTTTCTTTAGTTTTTCGTTAAATTCATTTTTAAAATTTCTTCTTTTATTGGTTGAAAGTTAAAAGCATAAAATTGTCCCTCAATCATTTTGAATTCTTATCCATTTTGGATGGTATTATTGATGTTTTGGCATTAGCACTGCTGATTCTGCTCCTATTGGTATTGTGGTGGCGAATATCAGAGTTTTGCCTTATTTATTTTATTGTATTCTTTATAAGGTGGAGTATTGCCTTATGTAGGAGCCAAAGCCCAATGAACCCAATCACCAAATATATGGAGAGTGAAAACATGTTGAGGCTGTTTTAGTTCCTGTCCCAATTTATTGATGGTCTAAACTGAGTATCCAGAAAGCCAAAAACCACACTATTGTTCTCTTATGGAGTTTTACTATTAATGTGGTTAACATGCCTTTTGGTGACTCAAATTGCAAGTCTGTTCCTCAGTCAAGGGCGATGTAATGCTAGCTAAGCTTTATATATGTTTACCATGTTACTGTTATCATTTTCAAATCTGTCCTTTTCCAGATTTTGACTTTTCAACAAACAATCAGTACATTGCATCGTCTTCAATGGATAAAACTGTCAGAGTATGGGATATTTCTAGAGGACTTTGCATTAGGGTGATATATGGAGTCTCTTCACAGCTTTGCATTCGATTTCATCCTGTAAGTGGACAAAGATGTACTTTTTGATTTTGGTAAACATTTTCTGCAACCACCAGAGTAGACTTTCCTGAATGACATTCTTGATAGGTTTTTGAAAGACATGCTTGCATGCAAATTTCTTGTGTTATTGTGGATGAGTGTTTGCATGTGTGTCCACCTCAGTTCGTGCTTGGCAGTAACACTAGACCCATCTACGTCTTTCTTGACTCCATGTGCTTTTCAGTTTTTTTCTTTTTCTATTATATTTTGCAATTGTTATTCCATCGGTAGACTGTATGACTTGTTGTATCAAAGCACCTTTAAAATTTTCTTTTTTTTACAGCTGGCTTGGCATTTATATGCATTTAAACAACTGACTAAAATTGATTCTTTCTCTGTTGCTTTTTCTCTTCTTTTACAGGTGAACAATAACTTTCTTTCTGCTGGCAATGCAAAGAAAGAAATAAATGTAATTATCCTTTCTGTTTTGCTGAACGCATATTAATTGTTTAGATTTTACTCTATAGATATACTGTACTTATCCATGTTAGATTTATTTGCTTTAATTAAGGGAATACTTCTTCATGCGTGTACGATAAATATTTTTTTATAAGGAAAAACTAATAGCTAAGGGCACACGATAAACATTTATCTAACCTCCAAAGAAAGAGAATAGAGCAACGAAAGGAGGAAAGGATATTTCATGTGCACAATCATCATGATTAGATGATTTGAGAGAGATTATGTTTCTGAAACACAATGCATTAAGATACAATTGTTTTCCATCCCCGGGGTGTTGGCTGAGTTGTTGAGGCATAGAAGTAATAATCTGGAGATCTTAGGTTCGAGTCCATCACAACAGTGCCCGAGCCATGCTGTGCAGGTTGATCTGGCATTTGTGCTTGTGGGCTCTAGTGGTTAAGGTGGACGCAAGCTGACGAGGACACGACTGTCTAAAATGAAGATACAATAGTTCTTTCATGAAGCAGCACAAAACAAGCAGTTCACATCGAACTGAAAGTGAACAGATGAAACCTGCTGATTATTAAGAGTCAGATGAAATGTGGCAGTCATTGACTTGAATCCTCACTGGAGTATCATAAGTTGTTAAACAGTTTCTGAGAAGCACATAAATCACATGGTGGTTTACACAATGAAGCAAAGATTGACCATAAGCTTGTATTTTATGAACCAAGAAAACGTACAATTTTATTCAGGCTGACATTCTAACCTACTAAAGTATTTCTTTTGCTTCTAAATTAGGATTTGGATATTGTGTGCTTGAAAAGTAGGTTACTTCATACTTACACCCCTGAAGAAACCGTGTCAGTGGACTCATACGCATGTTCAATTATTCCTGTATATATTTGTTTCGCCAAATAGAATATGTCACAGCCTTCATGTATAGACTCATACACATGTTCAATTATCCCTGTATATATTTGTTTCGCCATATAGAATATGTCACAGCCTTCATTTCACTCTTTATTTTCTCACCTCATCAAGCACTAAACCTTTAAACTAACATTCAGGTGTTCAATTTTAGCACTGGGAGAACAGTGAATAAAATTGTCGTCGATGGTGAAGTCACTGCCATGGACCATGACCACACTGGTCAGCTTATTTTCTGCGGTGATGGTCAGGTTGCCTGCTTTGTGCCTATTCTTCTTTCATTACAGTTTCTGGTCCTCTCTGTGCCAAGTCTTACTATTTTCAGCTTCATTATCTACAGGGATCTATTTACACAGTTAGTATGAACTCCCATACAGGTGTGCTATCTCGAACTCATCGGAACAGAAGTAGCAGCAAGCATAGATCTGTTGTTACAACTGTTCAGTACAGGACATTTTCTCTGCTGGCACGAGGCCCTGTCTTGCTGGCTTTTACTCATGATGGAAGTTTGTCTTTTTTCAGGTCAAACTGAAATATTTTTGTCTCTTGTTTTGGTTTATCTTTCTTCTGAATTTTTTTCTCAAGTCACATTGAAGTGTATTATGGGCTTGCAGCGTCTCTTTGGAGATGAAAGGTTATTTGACACTTAGGTGCTCACTGAAACTGGCTCCACGGCTACACAGCATTCGTGCTTCTTTCTGTCCTTTACTTTCCCTTGAAAAGGGAGAGTACATAGGTATGTATCGGATTTGTTAATAAAAAAATTTAATCTCTTTAAAAGCTGTCTCCAATTTGTAAACCTCTGCTTTCCTTTTTTCCCCTCTTGAGGTCCTAAAACTGTAGTCTGTTTGGCTAGCCAATTTGGAAAGTCGTTTTCTCGTGGAGAGATTTGTTTTGGTACAAATCCCTAGTTTTGTTGACTTTAATTTCTAATCTTTCCACTTACTAATTTAGTTTACCATCAAGAAGATACTCAAAATAAAGAAGAAAATAGCAAGAGGAGTTTACTATAAGAGGAAAAGAAATTCCTAGGTACCCAGCTTATTTAAGAATTCTCAAGCAGATAGCATACAATAAATCCTTCGCAAGGTAGGAGTAAGGTCTACGTACACTCTATCCCCCGGGACCCCCGACCCTACTTTGTGGGATTACACAGGGTTTGTTGTTGTATAACATACAAGAAGTAAGTTCTAAAAACTTTGTCTGAGTTTTCCTACGTGCATCTTACTTTTTGGAGAAAGAAAGTTCCAATGAGTTTATAAATTGTGTTTCACTTCTTTGGGGTGCTATGGTAACATTTGTGTTCCCCGAAGCTTTCATGGATGTAAACAAGTTTTCGGTCTCTGCTATTTATGAATTTCTCCCAACTGATTTATCTGTTCTAACAATTGAAGTTGCTGGAAGTGAAGATGCAAATGTTTACTTCTATGATTTAACTCGGCCAAGGAATACATGTGTTAACAAGCTTCAGGTATATAAAAGTGTGGAGCAAATTTCAGTCTCCTCTCACAAGGAAAAAGGAACTAACACACTAAGGTATGACTGCAGGGTCATGGCTATCCGGTCATAGGTATTGCATGGAATCATGGAGAGAACTTGTTAGCTTCCTCTGATTTTGGCGGTACAGTCATAGTATGGAAGAGAGCAAAAACAGCTTAATACCAAAGTGCTCTGTACAGATGAGAGCTAAAAGCAGTTTGCAAGCAACTTATCTGTTTGGTTTTGGTGTGGAATTTGTGAGAATTGTAATTGTTACACAGCCATATCAGTGTAGCTAACTGAAAGTTTATCAGGAGAAGTTCCGACTGCTTCCACTGACTTTGTACAATGGGTATATCTGTATGTCAGTGAGTTGGAAGGAATTACATGGCTTTTTTTCAGTCAGAAACGACCTTTCAGTGCATATGTCAAATGCTTCCCCAGTTTAAAGTAATGCCTAACAGTACAGGTCGTACACATTTGTGTATACCAGGAACCTTAATACGGATTCTAAACAAATGAAGTGAGAATGCTTGACTAATCAGCCGCGCACACACAGCACAACGAAGAAACACAACACGCAATGACCAAGAAAAGGCCAAAAAAGGAAAAAGAAAAGAGACATTAATCTAACACATGTACCAAACACCCAGCAGTAGTTTCCATAAGGGAGCTGTTAACAGCAGGGTTATTGCTCGTGGAAATGGCAGCACCTATTTACACTAAACTACTTTATTATAAACACCCTATTAAGATATACTCCAACGTGGAAGAACAGAAGAGAAAACCTACAGTACATAATTACACACAGCCAAACACTTCCTCGACCTACTTAAAGGAAACAAGGTGCATGCCTATCAAACCAGTAGAAAACACAAAGTTTCACCCAGTTTCCCTTTACATCAGTCCACATGATAGTTGTTTCTGATGCAGTTATAATAGCCTCAGTGTTTGCTTGCATCCGTTGGCTAAATAAGAGAAATGTTACAGTTCCTCCAGCATATGCAGAAGTATCACCTCCGTCGGCGTTTGGACTCAACCTGAAATACTCAGGTCAAAGTTTGAAAATTGAGGCTTCAGTAACATATCTATAGGACAATAACAACCAAAGAAACTATTAAATAAAATCTATAGAACTCCAGCTAAGAGCTGATTTTGTCAGAGTTCTCATTCTTAACCACGTAATAATCCGAAGTTCACTCCCACTGAAAATGATCAGTCAGCCAAAAAATATTAAATAAATCTATAAAACTCCAGCTAAGAGCTGTTTACTCTTGCAGAAAATGTCTTTTTGATAACAAAAACCAATGAATAACGCACATCTGTTTTTGCTTAGTTAATTCAAAACATCATCTGGTATTTACTTTTCTTTGGCATTACTAATATGTTGCAAGAAATGACAGGGTAACATACCAAAGCTCCTACCATACTGTCATATGTAACGAACGGTATGATAAAGCAGCTTTGCTAAGCATGTAAAATCAAAAATCATTCTTTTTTGCCTTTGTTTTTCCCCCAACATGTTTGCAAATGAATACAGCAAGATACATCACCTGAAAGGAGGTTGGATCGTGGAAGATGAATACAGAAATGTAACCAGGGTGGACGTGCTAATCTAGCAATCGGCTCACCTTTGTATCTGAAAGTCTTGAAGTAGCATGAGAATTTAGCAATTTCTTCTGATCTTCAGAGGAACAATTTTGGCAAAAGAAGTGGTCAAGTCTCTTGGCTTCCTCAGGCGTCATGTCTATGCAAGCAGGGTGGAACCTGGATTAATATCACAGACAGTTGGTACCGGTCATCCAGATGTTACAAGTGGATACAAATGACGTTACTAGGAATATGCTTTGTTGCTTAAGAATCTTCCTATTTTAATGACTTTGAATCATGTAAATATGCTTGCACAAAACTTAATTGACGGCAGATTTAGCCCTCAAACTAGCTGAAACAAATGATATTTTCATTTGAATCTAACCAGGAAAGCTGATCAAGAATCTGCTCTATTCAGCTCCTGAAACTTAAGCTGCAAGTCTGTCACATGTTTATGAACTGCATTAACCCTGACTAGTATTGAATATACTATTATCCTTCAAAGGTCTCTCCCACACATTGGCATCCTTCCAGAGCAAGATTTTCGATGCGGAAAAGTACATATCTAGCATAACTTTTTTGAGAGTCCGGAACCAAAGTAATGTGGAAAATTGGCAAAAGAACTACCTATAGCGCATAGAAAATATGCGTTATATAGATCCAAGTGCGTAATCAAAGTTAACGTCCATTACTAGGGACACGGACGCATATAGCGCATATAAATAATGCATTATGTTGTTCTTCTCTGCGCCACAATTTTGGGGTTTAAATTGGCACACATGTGGGTCGTCTCTTCCTCGACCTTGTCACCACTCTCTACTGATTGATACTCAATTATTTTTAGAAACTAAAAAAAGCCACGAAAGGGAACAACCTTGTCCATCTACTCATTTCGATTCATGTATTCCAAATCAATTGCTTTAATTATTTTCGGATATTAAAGTTTCAAGAATTTTAAGTGACCAATATACTTTCCCTTATGAAACTGTTGCTCATTCAATAAGCTTTCCCTTAAGAAAGTTCATATAATACTTATTATCGTTGAAAACTTCCTCCCCCTTATAGTGACCACCAGTAAATAACTATTGGTATTTGTGCATTTTAATATTAAAATTATAATATTAAATTGCATTATTTCTTGTGAGATAGTGGTTATAAATTGGCAAGAAAGTGGCCATTATTTTGGTGTAACTCTTGAAACCACTAATGCCATGATTTACCACTAATTACCCACTAAATGTTAAAGTTTGTAACCACAAAACCATGTTCTATAACTTTATTATGCCACTACTTTGTTATTTATTTCATGGAAGAAATTCTACACCTATAAATAGTGGTGTTTCTTCCTTGTGTTTGGTGTGGGAAAATATGGTAGTGTGTATGAAAAAAGTGAACTTGGTGTAGTGAAAAAGAGAGTTAAGAGAAGGAGAAAATCTAGGTCTCCAACTTATTCTCTACAAAAGAGAATATTATTTTTGTTGAAGGAAGGTGTTCATTTTGGTGGAGCTTTGGACTCAACAACTTGTCCAGAGTTTGTTCGAGTCATACAACGTTGTCAGGCTGTTGTATCCTCGAGGGGACAAGTCAAGAGTATTATTGCTGGACCAGTGAAGATGCTACCGCAGTGGGCTTGAATCTCCTTAAAGAGAGCGAGATATCCGCGCCTCAGCCTAAAGAATATTTATTTATTTTTCTTCATCTTATTTTTCAACTGTAATTACTTGTAATTTCACCAACAATAAGTCATTAGGAAGAAACATGTTCTTGCAACCTTTTTAGTGCCAATGATTAATGACTTCGTGATGATGCTAAAGAAAATGGCGTATCTTTTTCTTCTACTCCCCTTTCTTTTTTGCTTCCTTCTTTCTTTTCCTTGGCACGATAAAGGTATTTTACTAAATAAATTGTTCGTACTGAATAACATACAAAAAAAGGTATCATGTTTGAAACTCGCTTCTTGAAATATACAACCAAAAAGGTAAAATGCACAGAGGTCAATCGACTAAATCAATAGCATATCCACATGAAAATTAATATAGTGCGTGCAGGTCAATTTCAACTGATACAATATCCATGTAAAAGCCTACAACCTCTAATATACTTTTCCAATGGTAGAGGAAGAAGTAAACATGAAAGAGAGATGGGAGGCAAATAATTTAATCACAAAGTTGACAAAAGAACCTTCCATAATCATATTCTCTCATGATCTGTGGCCACGAAAATCTCATTCAAAGTCATTGGTGGGAGTATATTTCTGAAAATGTCCAAGTTCGAGTTCCACTGCTTCTTTCCTACTTTTTCCATTCACAAATCAAATTACAAAAACGAAAAAAGCACATTTTGTGCCTCTCATTTAAGCGTCTTAATTTGATCTTCGCTAAAGAAGTAACAAAATATGTTGTCGCAGTGTACATGTTGATACATGTGCTATTTTGATGATCAACAAACAAAGTGTACTTGTTAAATTATTTTGAGAATATAGTCTTAGTAATTTTATTTTGATTATTACTAATTGAGCCAAATAGCTCGTATGAGCTGGACCATGTGATGAACCAGGTTGGAGAAGTGTTTCCCTTTTCATATAAGAATTAGGTTAGGTTGAACTAAGTCCTAATTAGATTAGGATACTACAAGGAATATCACACGCGGTTTAAATTTTATGAAAAGCTTTCTATGAAAATTATTTGGTGAAATCTGCAATTCCGGATGGAAATAAACTCAATTAGATATTCTTACTTATAATATACAAAGGAAAATGGAGGCACTTGTTAAACTAATTTTGATGTGTTATTAATAATTAAATTTTTTGTTACATAGCGGAATCATTAAGAAAAACATCAAGATAAGATTTTATAATTTTTTTAATTTATTTTTTTATTTTTTGATAATCATGATGTCCCCGCCAGCTTGCACGCACCTCAACTAATTCCACGGGATACTTGCTACCTCCCTCCAATAACATGTACCAGTTAACTCTATCCACCACGGCATGAACATATGAGAAGAATTCACCTAGTATTTTTTGTTTCCACTGGGATTTGATAAGATTTTATAACTTTAATATTCGAAAATAATTAAAAATAATTGTTTTGGAACACAAGAATGAAAATGAGTAGAGTAACACAGTTTCCGAAGCCTTCCTGCAGCCATCCATTTCCAACCATGTTCGTGGCTTTTTAGTTTCTAAAAACAATTGAGTACCACATGTGTGCCAATTTAAAACCCTTCAGTATGTACTTGGATCTACATAATGCACATTTTCTATGTGCTATAGGTATAATAGTATGGATCTTTTGTCAATTTTCCAAGCCACTTTGGTTCCACACTCTTTTTGTGACAGGTACATACCTAGCGTTATTAAAGGCTTGACAACCTAAGAAGCTTAAATAATGCCATCTTTGCATTGGAACTGATTATATCATTTCGAGCAGAGAATTATGAAGATTACTCTTCTTACGTTCATTCATTGGCCCAACCTATTTTGCGGATAGATAGGAAGAAAAAAGTTCAATATAAGTAGCGAACCAAGTATCATAGTTGCATAGCCATAAGAGACGCGTATGACCACTTATATTAGTGAATGAAAATCATTTATCTGGTAAACAAAAATAATTACCAATAAAAGAAACGAAGAAGTTTGCAACTGATCATTTAAGATCAGGCAGCACTATGATTTGGAAGAGGGATGTGTCAGGGAGCACTATGATTGGGAAGAGGGATGTGTATCAGATCAAATGCAAATTTTGATTTTCACCCTTTTTTGTTTGTTTGTTTTTTCTTTTTGTTGTTTTGTGGGGCAGAGAGGGGGGTTGGAGGCGGCAAAAGAACAACAACAACAACCCAGTAATACTCCTACTAGTGGGGTCTGGGGAGGGCAGAGTGTACCCCTCAGGGTAGAGAGGCTTTTCCGGGAGACCCTCGGCTCAAGAAGATTCCAAAAAATATTGAAATACAAAATGATGGCTCCATATATAGCTCTGCTCTGCCTATTACAGATTTCCAGATGCAACGATGGTGATCACCTTAATATCACCAATATCTTCTTTATAATAAGTACCTTAATATCACCAATATAAATCCTCCATCCATTATTAGACTTCATAAACTAAGTATCCAAACACAAGCCATATAAATATGCATAACACATCAGCATACATAATTAAAAATACACCAGTAATAGGGCACTTACTACTATCACCTCAAGGAAAGTTTTTTCTGACACAAATAGGAAGGAAAAGGAGAAGAGCGTTTCCAAAAAGGACATCAATTGCATTGCATCATGCAACTAGAAACGCCCATCAACCAAAAGAAAGGGAGAGTTGCTTTCTCCCGGTTTCATGAGCTAACGGCCTAGTTAAAACTTAAAGGAATCACTACCTTCTTGAAGAAAACCAATGTCAGCTATGTTATTCGTGTCATGAAAGCTCACTAGACTCTGAGGATTGGTTACAACTCTATCACAAACGCAGAATGTACAAGAGAAAAACCTCTCCTCACATATGTCGGTAAACTTGCTCCCAACATTGAACAGACGGCACATAACGTGTTAAAAGGAATCATGATCCTCCATCAGGAAATATCTAAGTAACTCTGCTAAGAACAAGATTATTTGAAACACAACACAAATACATGAACTACAGATAATCATGAACGGCTTGAGTCTCATATCCTGGAGTAACTAATTGCCACTTCTCTTTTTGAGTTAGCTTTTGCACAATATCTTGATTTATCCCCAAAAAAGAGGTAGCATGCAATAAAACATAGGAATATGCTTTGAGAATGGAAACTACTGCATAAACTGTACTGCTTATCAGGTGCTATAATAGCACTAGTTTGCCTCTTAGTAGAAACTATAAAATCTAACAAGATTTGAAACATAGTGCAACGGATGGCTAAACATGAAATTATATTATAATACAACCTACCACAATAAAAATGTAAAGAATCAGACTTACCAGTCACTGCAGCCTTCGCATTGAACCATGAGGTCATCCGGATTGTAAGGCATCTCACATTTACAATACCTGCAAAATTTGGACCAAGGAGAACACTCAACCAATAAATTCAGGTTAATAATCAATTCAAATATGTGGCAGAACTTGTTAAGAAAAAGATATATTTCCTAATGATTTAAGTTATATACACCACCAATCACACTAATGGTGAATTTTAACCTATGACAGCTGGTTACTTACCATCTTTGACAGATTACCAATTAATGTTTAACAAGAGATTTGAATGTAATTACCTAATAAGTGAGCTAATTGTGTAAATAATAGTACCAGATAGCTAGATATTGTAGCCGGATATTTTTATGCAACAGCAAAAAAAGAGGTTAAATCACTATTATAACCACATTTAGATGTAATTAAATTGAAACTGTAAGCAGTAACGGCACAATTACATTATATTTGACCTGATTGTGTAAATAATTTTTTACAGTTGTATTGTATTGAACTTAAATTCTTTCCTAATAAGACCACATAGCTAGGTGTTGTAGCCAGATAGTTTTATTCAATTGCGAAAACTGAGGTCAAGTTACTATTATAACCAACTTTAAGTGTAATTAAATAGATATGTAAGCAAAAAAGCCAGGATTTTCATCAAGCTTTAAACATACACGGCAACTCTGTCGGGATTAAACGCTCCAGTAGAAGAATTGTACTCGAATCGGCAAAAGAAATCTTCGTTGCCAACGGCGTCGAGTTTTGTGTAGCTCTTGAATGTGTGGACCGTACACTTGCCTTCAATTGTGTCGGCGCTTTGTGTATCGTAGTGATCGGACAGGAACAGTTCCTTTGAGCCGTGAAATTGACGTCGACCGCCGATCGACTCCTCCGGCCGGTAGTACCACCGGACGCGAACCCTGACGTTACCGCCTCTGCTGTCCGACTCAATCGTCTCAACTCGAGCTACGTACGACGGCTTTGACGACTCCGACGGTCGCATCAACACGCAGTCTCCGGCTGAGGAAACGATGACAGGTGGCGCAAGTTAGATTTTCCGGCGAATTTTTTTGCATATTTTGTAGGAAAATTGGGAGAAGAGTGGAATTGAACTTACCTCGGACGGTTTTGTTGATGGATTTGACCGTGTAAGAATCTAGGGTTCGACGATTGGCGCGAGTTTTAGCCATGGACTGAAGGAAGAGCGTGACGAACAAACTACAAAAGTCATGCGCCTGAAATTTCTAGAGAGAGAAATAGGAGAGTTAAAGAGCGAGAGAGACGAGCCAGCGTGTGTCACAGGTGCATTTTGTTTTTTTAAAGATTTCTTTTATTGAGTTTTTTTTTTTTCTTTTGCTGAAGGAGAAAGACTTGATAGTATGTTTCGCGCCTTCGCGCGCCAGCGATTTTTTGCTGTTTTGGTTCTGGTGCGCTGCAGTTTTGTTGATCAAAGTTCAAATGTGTTAAAATTTGCAGGAGTCAGGAACCAAAATGACGTCAAAAATTGGCAAATGACGTCATTTTGTTTCCGGACTCAAATTTGCAGCGGGTATAAACTAAAAGGGATTGAATAGAAGGCTCTGAATACCTTCATTTTTCTTGTTTCCAATAACTATATATTGAAACTGTTGAATTGTTGGATAACTTTATTTAAAAATTTAATGTTTTAGTAAGGACTAAGTATATACATTTATTAGATTTAATTAATTTGGGATGCAACACGCTCAATCAATTTGAAGGACTATTATTTAGGAAAACACTTAAAAAATATTTTGTGAATGAGTCGAATTAAATAATCTAATTTTTGTAGTTACCCCAAATTAAAGTGAGAATATATATTATTTAACTATGATTAAGTAAACAATATATATATATATGAAAAATATTGTGTCCTTAAATTTGTTGATTAATGTAAACACCCGTGATATTGTCCTACTTATGTGGTAAAAAAGAGTACAAATCGTTATCTTTCTGCAGCACTCTTTCTACTTGATTGCCCCTTAAGTTGATGCGATGGGTAAAAAAATACTGTTTCAAGTTCACGTAAATAATGGGGCACGCATTTATCTTTTCAAAACTTAATAAGCTACTAGTACTACTAACAATTAGGCGTAAATATTGGAATAATGGAAGTCCATTGCAGAGAGAAGTGGTGTATAGGTTCCAGGTTTTGTGCCAAATGTAAAATCATTTAAAATTTGAACTTAACTCGAAAGTAAAATATGTACCTTCACAATGATATTAGTGCAGCTCTCGTATTAGCATTTCTTAAATTCATTTAACCATTCATTCAATTCAAGGTTAATTTCATGCCAACAAAATAAAATTTTACTTGGCAAAATTATTTTTGTGAAGGAGAAATATAATAATTACTACAAAGGACCCGTTTCTGTAACACAAGATCTAATGGTTTAGAATTTAAGACGGATAAGAATATAAAGTAAGAGAAATTGAAAATTGGATCTCTCTTTTCTGAAATGAAACAAATAGAGTTCTTTTTCCATTAATAACTTCTTAATATGTACATCGATGAGGAAGACCAGCAGTAGCACTGCAGCCACATTTTGAATGAAGATGATGGGAAAGCAAATCAAATAAGCTAATTATTGGCCAAAAAAACTAGCATAAGAGCTTTTCGTAGAACCCTTTCTTTTCTATGAGATAAATCTCACACCAAATTTTTCTTTTAAATAATAATACCTAAATGATATCATGTCTATACATATGTAATTGACCTTTTGACAAGAGAAATCTTTGATGCATCACCACCTATCTCCTCAAAAACTATCAGCAAGTTTCCAGTTGGCTTCAACCAAGATCGAGGAACATGGTACCTAAAAGAAACCAATAGGTTAAAAGAGTTAGTAACCATTTTAATCTTCTCATTTATCAACTAAGGGTCAAAAATACTACTGTGATCTGCATACCATCTTTGAGTTGGCTGGCCACAACCGGATTGGCACTTTCCTTGTCGGAATGTCCCTATATAACTGCAAGGGCTGCAGTTACCAGTGGCGTAAGCAGTCCAGTATCTTCCGATGCTCTGCCCATTGATCCAGACTTGACCTTTTCCCATACTACCCATGTCCAGCGCTAACGGATCACTTCCTCGTGGTGCATTGAAGTATACCTGAAAGTTTCATGAAGAATCTCAGCATCCATGATCAAGATCAAGATTCCACCTTTTCAATTCTCGTTATTACAGATCTATTCTACATCATCAATCTTCTCTTTGAACATCACTTATCTAACTCTAAGACCGAAGCAAACATATTTACCTTGTACCAAGTAAGAGGTTGTCGCTGTCTTGCTATCAAAGAGCCTCCCACCCAATCAGCAGCAGAAATTGCATTTGGAGAACCCAAGTTCATTGCCTCACCTCTCAACCCCACCTGCGCAAAAACATTCAAAGTTGTGGTAAGGACCTCTAAGATGCCAAAGCATGAATAAGAAATTAGGACAAGCACCTGATAGGACCATTTCTGCCAGGATAAGTCCCTTGGTCCCTTGTCTAGCCCATGAAGAACAACTGGTCCAAGGACTCCCGTGCTCCACGTCTCATAACGTGCTCCATTGTTCTTCAAATAAAACAAACCAAGACACAAAGGTGAAAACCACTTTTGGCAAGCAAGAAAATGATGAGTGATTTATGAAATGCAGAGATATCTCCCCAGTCCCCACCATCCTTGCCCCATCTCAAGTTGTTGCTGCTAATGTTTATTATAAACTATAAATTTGCGATTCATTCTCCACACATATTACAGTTTTAAAATGATTGTGCGAGTTGGAATATGAGACTAACTGGCAATCCAACAGCTACACTGAGTAGGGAAATTCTGTTTATTCCAGCATGCAGGTTAACACCTCCTGTAAAGGTAACTCTTCGGTTTTCTCGGTTTCCATAAACTGAACCTGTAATTGGACACTGAAACTCTTAGAAGGAATCCAACCTTTGACGTTTCTCAACATTAAAAAGTTAAAATGAGTTAACTAAAAGAGAAAAGCATTTGCACCTGAAAGTTGTCCATTAATAAACACATGTAAGGCATGGCCTGCTGACTGGACAGTAAGAGTCAGATGTTGCCCTCGATGTAGAAATGATTCGGCTGAACTTATCTCAACACTGAAAAGTTCAATGATATGGTCAAATGAATATACACGTTTGTCAGCAGGCGTGTAAAAATATTTTTGTTCATACCTAGTGGTGTACCAAAGGTAGTCACTCGTATCCCTGGTAACATTTAATTGCTCCAAGAGACCAACAACAGTGAGCTTTGAATCCGCATCAATGGTGGATACATCTTCACTAAATGTTTCCCAAGTTCGCAGTTGTACGTTTGTGGGCAGCATTTGTGCATTGGATGTCTTAACTCCAACCTGATTTGAAGAGCAAAAAACTTCATTACAGAATATTTTCAGTAAATAGATTGCGAGTTGGCAATTGAGTATTTCATACATAACTTAGCTTCAATTCTCATCTTAGTAGATCATGTCAATGGGAAGAGAAAACCAAGGGCTTGTTTAGTAGACTCAATATTGTGAACTTACTCTTAAGTATTATTTGGTTAGAAGTAGGGGGTAGATGTTATGTGAAGAAAGATTACAACCTAATTTTAGCTACGTAAAGGAGTACGTAGAGAAGGATCAACGGAGATGGAAAAGGACGACATTTACTTGTGAATGACTCTTCAGCACCAATGAATAAAAGAAGAAGATATACAACAGGAGCAAGTAACTATCTTGATATATAACATACCCTGGCAGTATTATATACAACATTTTTACAGTCTGGAAGAATGCTTATTGACCAAGGTGGCAGGTCGTAATGTTTGTGCCTAAATGTCACCCTCGCAGGTGAAGTCAAATGGAAATTTGCAAGAAAAGCAGCACAATGTCCAGAGCCAGAAGAAAATACATGTGCCTGCAAAATGGAGAAGATTTCAGAATTTTATAAGGCCAAAGAATGATGCATCGAATATGTAAAAGAACGTATCAATGTAATATAAGAAAGAACAAAGAGTTATCGATAATCTATAATCAATAGAAATCTAACTTTAATTGAATACTCGTCCTCGTTGTCAGAGTGGATGCAAAATAGGCGGTGAGCCTGCACCCACTCCCTTTAAATTCCACCCACTTCCACAAAGGAGTAGTACTCACATCCACTGGCAGACCACTGGCTTAAAATTTTGGATCTGCGTCTACTCGCAGTAACACCCCTAACCCCAAAACAAGATAATTAAAAGAATTTACGGAAAGAGGGGGGGGGGGGAAGGAAGGTACCTGTTCATAGTTTCCTAAGGCAGTAATGGTAGGATCAGCAGAAATAAGTGCTGGTTCACATAACTTGATAGCCTTATGAAGCTCCTTCAAATGGTCATACTTTGGCTGCCTAATCAAGCCTATAAAATAAGCATGGAGAACTAATTAGTATATACGAGGAAAGTCGCGTTACATGCATAAGTTGTTGCTTTAAATGGTCATAGCTAAGTCTCTGACCATATTCATCAATAGGAGCATCATAATCGTAGCTGGTAGTGATGAAAGGCCCTCCAGCTGTTCTTCCAAAGTTGGTTCCCCCATGATACTGTTCAAAGAGGAAAAAGGAATGTCGGTTAAGGACAGAATAGCATTACAGGTTGGGCGTGATGGATCCCACAGATGGAAAAACTCTTGATATTATTTCCTTTCATTCATTTGGTAAGAGTCCTTTTACCTAAGAAAGCATCAAACAGGCATCCTCGGAAATTTAATATTTAAAGTTGGGGAGACTGGGAAATACATAAATAGCCACTGAAATTAACAGTTTAGACTTGGTGACAGGTCAAGATGAAAATTTTAGATAGTTATACAAGATTTTTTCCTAAGCCAACCAGATTTTTCATTACTCCTATTACTTACCGAGTATTTCAGAATTTTAAGATTCAAACAATCTCGATTCAAAATATTTCCTATATCAGATTAATGGATAAGCACTTTTGAGCAACAGGCATATCTCCAACCGATGTAAAACTTCAGAGAGCTAGTTATCGGTTAAGTTCCATTATAAACAAGTTTTTAGAAGCTGGTTACTGAGTACTGACCATATAATAATTCACCAAGGAGCCTCCTTTTTGAATGAACCGTGCAACTGCAAAGGCCAAATCTTCAACTGGTCGATGATGAACTGGACCGCCAAAATCATCAAACCTTTATACATCAAGAAACGTAAGTAAAATCATCCCAACATGGAAAAGTATTAATCACTCTGCAAATACCAAAGTATCACGAATTTACCAGCCGCTCCATGCCTCTGTCCATATAGTTGGCTTGTTAGGTTTGTTAGGGGAAAAGTAATCACAATAAAAACCATTGCAGGTGTTTATCTGTCACCAAGATGAAGATTACGTTCAGCATAACATTAGGTAAGCACTTAGAATCAACTTTCCTATATAATTGACTTTTTGTATGCATATTTTCCAATCCTGGTAATTAAGATGGGCAACGGAAATAACAAGAGCTAAAAGAACCGAGTTCTATGCGCAGTTTATTTAATAAATGAAGCTACGCTTATCTTGTCTAGTGGCAAAAAAATTCTTACCACTGGATCAGGGGCATCATCCTCTTTGCACATAATCCACGGGACCCCAGTACCCATTTCAACAGCCATTTTAGCCGCCCAAGTCATGTACGCATGACCAGGAGCGCCATATTTTTTTATTTCTAACCCATACTCGTTCTCAATCTGCATCAAACACTTCTAAACATGAGTACCTATGATGCTTCATCATTGCAAAGCACCATACTGCACATGGGCTGAAAACACAAAACATATGATCCAATCTCTGAGCTTTCTCACATATCATTAATTTTAAATTGCTTAAGGTACACACTTGATGCCCCAGGAAGTAGCTTTACTCACTTGTTCATGAAATGAATTGTACAAAATCATACCTGTGAGAGAATGATAGGACCACCTTGGGTCTGAAATAGCTTCTCATTCTTCATCATTTGGACAATTTTCTGTGTGAATCTTTGCATTTCCCTCTGCAAGACAAAAAATACCAGTCCACTTTATTTTTTACTTTTCTGATAACGAGAAATCCCCGAGAACCAGTTCAGCACAGTTCAAAACTCCATGGATAATGGGCCAGTCTACTGTAATTTAACTTCCAAATAGAGCAAAATTATTACTTGTTCTTTAACCAAATTTCTACTACACATTAGGCTGTGTGTGTGTGAGAGAGAGAGAGAGAGGAGGGGGGAGGGGAGGAGAGAGAGAGAGAGAGAGAGACCTTGAAAGGTTCATTATCAGTTCTGAAGCTGATACCAGGAACATACTTCAACCATACAGGAAAACCACTGCAATTAAAAATTAAAGAAAAAAATTATACAGAGCATATAGCATTAGAAAGAAAACACTATCGAAAATCAAAGCTCAATGTCGTTTGATATGAACAAAAAAGAATCAAACTTACCCAAAATTCCACTCTCCACAAATATAAGGCCCAATTCGAAGATGCATATAAAGCCCTGCCTTCTGAACCAGCTTTATGAATCGTACTAAATCATTACGTCCCTCAAAATTGTACTAAAAAAAACCCACAAAAATATACAGATTATACAGCCATTTTCACAAATACTTCCTCAGCAGAAGAAACAACTACTAATGCATTAAAAAAAGGGAGTGAAGAGCAAACTACATTGCCAGGTGAAGGTTCATGAAGATTCCAGAACACATAGGTTTCAATAACATCCAATCCTCCATCTTTTGCCTTCTGTATAATCCCCTCCCACATCTGCATTTTCTCCATTGTCAAGAAAAAAAATACCGAAATACCAATAAAAAAAAAGAGCAAAAAAAGAAAAAGCCATACATCAGGGGTACTTCTGGGGTAATGAATGGAACCGGAAAAAAGGATTTTTCTTTGGCCATTGATAATGAGTGACTTCTTGTCATAAGTCACACTGCAATAACCAAACTCAGACGCAAAAATCAAAACAAAGAATAGCAATAACCATTTGGCACCCATTATAGAGAAGTGGAAAGAGAGAATATGAAAAAAATGCTTTATCTTCAACAATGGTGGGAAAAAGCAAAGTGTGGAAAATGAGAAATGTGAATAAAGAAAGAGAGAGAGAGGGAGTCTGTAAAAGTGCAAACAATGAGGTACTGACAAGAGCTCTCCTCAAAGGCTAAGAATGTCTGTGACAGATAATCACACAGAAAAAAAGTAACAGTATTTTGGATTTTGTGTTACTGCATTTAACAATACAATGGGTAATAAATGTTAATGAATGTTTGGGTTTTTGTATTTTGTATCAAATGCACTCTTCATCTTTTATAGATACAGCCAGCGCCGACCTCTCCCTTTCTGGTTTGTCAAGAAATTATATCCTCACTCACTGTCCTCGCATTATTTCATCCAAAAATAGTTTTTTTTAGTCCTTACTCTAGTTACTGATGTCTAGACCTAAAATAAGTAAATTAAAGTATTTATTGTTCACATTTTAAAATTTTCAAATAAAATTATCGCGCAATTTACATAGTATAAAGTATAAACAAGCAAGAATTCTAGCTCATAGAATAAGGTAGCTTAGGAGTGCTATAAATTCAAAGTTGAGTTTAATGTCCTTTTAGCCTAAATCATTTAGTTTTTTTATAAACTTGGTGTGCGCGCCTAGATTAATTCTCACCGAGGTTTGGACAAACAGGATGAAACCACCTAATAACTTTGCCTTCGCTGATAATCATAGTGACCAATTTACTTTTTTATTTTGGTCTAAAATAAGTGTCCATTTATATAATTAAGAAAATTTATAAAAAAATTTTCAAAATTATCTTTATGTACGTATTCTTAAAAAGTCATTTACTCCTCACATTTGAAAAGAGAAGTAAGTGCTACTATAACTATGGTGCAATATTTAATGAAGAGTAGTTTAGTCACACTAACTATTTTCGTCTAGAATTTAGTATTTTCTTACTGAGTGTGCCCAAAACAAATTGATCACTTATCGTGGATCGGAGGGGTAATATTTAGAAGTCATTATCAAATAATTCAAATTTGTGTTGATTGGCATATAAAAGACGCAAATGCTCCTTTCCAAAAATATAAAGGCGCACTCTATACTGAGCTTGATAAAGAGAGAGATGCTCAGAGGCATCCTATATTACCCTTTGAAATAGGTCAATTTAGAATTCAAACGAGGATAAATTAAAAGTTTCGAGTTCATCCAAAGCTGTGAACACCTAATTTTTGATAATATTTAATTTTTTTTATCACTTCTTCTATTTAAATATTTTAGGGGGTTTTAACATACAAATTTTTAGTTTTGTTATACTTTTAATTATAGGTTAAAAATAAAAAAATTTAGAAGGTGAATTATTACTATTAATATTATTTTATTTTTATTCTTATTTTTATATAATAATAAAAAATCCGAAAAATATTAATTTTTTTTTTAAAAATTTTGGGATAGATTTAAAAAAATAAGAAAAAGGGAAGTATGGAATTAAAAAAAAAGTAAAAGTAGGTGGAATTCTCTTTTAAAAAAGTAAAAGAAAGTGAAAAATTAAAAAAATAAAAGTAAAGTTTTGTGGAAATTTTTAAAAATAAAAAGTAAAAGAAAGTTGGAATTAAAAAATAATATAAAGGTAGCTGAAAATTTAAAAAAAATTAAATTAAAATAAAGTAGAATTTTTTAAAGAAAAATAAAAGAAAGTGGATTGTTTTTTTAAGAAAAGTAAAATAAGTGGATTCTCTTTTAAAACAGTAAAAAAAGTTGAATTTTAAATAAGATAAAAGTAATTAAAGTTGGAATTTAAAAAATAAAAGTAAAGAAAGGTGGTAATTCTTTTTATAAAAAAAAAAGAAAAGCAAAATGTAAGTGAGATTTTTTTTAAATAAAAAAATAAAATAAAAAAAAAATCTGAATTTTTTTGAAAATTCTCCTATAAATAGAAGAGAAATATTTGTAGAAAAGAAGAGAAGAGAAGAGGGAATAATATTGAGAGAAAATAAATTTTCTTCTTCTATGCTAAAGAGAATTTCTACTAGTTTTATTCTTTCTACCTATTTCTTTCAACAACAAAAAAACATATAGCCATTCATTACCTTGTTTAAAAAAAATACCTCAAAAACAGGAGCTAAATCACACCAAAAATCAAATCCAAAAGCTTCAAACTCAATTTTAAAGATAGCCCAAAATACTAGCCCGAAGAGGTCGAAGTCGAGTTTGGTTCGAAAGGTTTCCGCTCGTTGCCTCTGATTGTGGTTCATTTGCACATTAATTGTTTGCTCCATATGTATTGAATAAGATCTGCATCTATAAAAGGTTCATTCTTTTCTTAACCAATGTTTCCATTATTTTTCTTTCACCGTATTTCCTTTTGATTTGTATATTATATTTTGGTTATCTACCAACTTAAAAGATAACCATATTCATAAATCATGACCTTGCAATAATCTCAAAGTAGTTTTAGGAAGAAACATAATCATGAATATTTGTAGTTTGCTTTAAATTGAATACAATCCTTTTAGAATAATCAAGGCGCGTCATGCCAAATAAAATCTCAAAACTCATGGCCCTCATTTAATTAATTTTAATCCTTATAAATCGAGGCGTGCCATTTAGTTGAATTTTCCATGGCTCTCGCAAACTTGAAAGTACGTAGTTGCTTTAGGCGTACTATTTTATTAAAAAAATAATAATTTCCTAAACTCGGGTGTGCATTTTATGTGACCCAAATCCAAATCTCAACAACGTTAGATAAAATATGTCGTGGATCGCGGGTGCATTTCATGTGACGTGGTTCAATACGTGTTTTATATGACGTTGAATTTTTCCAAAAAAAATAATAATTAAAAGCCGCTTTAAAAATATACCATAGGTTGAAACATGTTTTAAAAATCAGATAATAGGCCAATTGTAATAATTTAAGCGACCGTGCTAGAACCACGGAATCCGGGACTGCCTAACACCTTCTCCCGGGTTAACAGAATTCTCTACTCAGAATTTCTGGTTCGCAGACTTCAAAAGAAAAGTCGAAATTTCCTCGATTTGGGATTTAAAAAAAATCGGTGACTTGGGACACCAAATAAACTATCCCAAGTGGCGACTCTGAATTGAATAATTAATCCAATTTCGAATAATGTCACTTAAATTGGAAATACTCCCTTATATACCTTCGGGTGTGTAAAAAGGAGGTGTGATAGCTATGTCGACTCTACTGGGGATCCAAACCCAGAATTTCGGTTCAGGGTTCAAGAATTCGAGCTTAGAATAACTGTTATAGTTGGCTTGTTTTATCTGATTTTTACATGTTGAGCCTAATGTGCTAAATGTCGCTTTTACCGCTTTGATATTGTTTGGACTGTATATAAATTGCTACGAAACCCTTCTCTCTCTGAGTTTTCTAAATCATCTGGGAAGTGTGCACTTCGTGTGACTTCTTTTCTGTTAGAGTCTTATCCCAATTTTAAAACGAGGTTCGGACAAGTTGCAAAGCCGGTGAAGCTTCTGTATTCCCGGTACGCTGCCCCCCCCGGCTCGAGCTGTCCGCTCGGGTAAGCCAGGTCTAGAACAATAAACCCAGGTTTTTAAACCTAGTATAACAAGCCTCATGCCGGATCCCTAGTAGGAACGTTTGTTTGCATCATGTGCATTTGACCTTGGAGACTCAACACAGGGGTTGGGTCTGTCTAGGACAGGTGTACCCGGATGAAAAAGATCATCCTGATGCATCTTACGTGTTACTTGCGCATCTGTTTGTTTCGGCTTGCATGGACCGGCTTCTAGAACAGAGGAAGAAAATCAAAAAAAAATTAATAATAATAATATAGGAGTGAGAGGTATGTATTTAGAAAATTCTGAAACTCTGCCGAAATTCCGGAAAAAAAAAAAGTCATCCCCAAATGTGCCAAAGTTTTCAACTGTCATGTTCTGTCAAAACTGGCGAACTACGTGGGTCTGATTCTTACCGGATGTGAGATACGTAGGCAAACCTCATCGGTTCCGGCCCATAATTTTCAAAAAAAAAATCCAAAAATATTTTCCTTTACTTCCTCTCTAGAAAAGTCTTTTTTTAAAACCCATATTTTAAAAAAATAAAAATAAAATATTTTCCATTACTTGCTTCTTTAGAAACTAATTATTTTTAAAAAAAATATATATATACAAAAATATTTTCTTTTACTGCTTCTTTAGACCCTAATTGTTTTTAATATATATATATATATATATACAAAAATATTTTCTTTTAATTTCTTCCAAAAATCCAAAAATATTTTCATTCTTCTTTCAAAATTGAAAAGAAAATTCAAAATTAAAAAAATATTTTATTTTTTTAGAAGCATTTCTTTCATAAATTCAAAATAAAATTCCAAAAATATTTTTCTTTCTTCTTTAGAAGTTTTTTTTTCTATCGAAACCAAAAAAAAAAAACAGTAAAAATCTAAATTTAAAAAAAAAACTTTCTTCTTTCGAAATTCCCAAAAAAAAATTGAAATCAAAAATATTTTCTTTCTTCTTTATAAGTCTTTCTTGCGGAAATTAAAATATTCCAAAAAAAGAGTTAGTTTATTTACTTTATTTTTGGTCTTCCCGAACTACGCTAGTTTGATTCTCACCGAATGTCGGATACGTAGGCAACCCCCATCGGGTCCAACTTCATTTTTGTAAAAATAGCCCAAAAAGAACAAAAAAATTTGTTTTGATTGTAAATAAGAAGGTGATGTCATTCTTGTCTAAAATAGTTGAATGTCCCCAAAAGGGCGTCGGAAGGCCATTTTTGCAAGAACAGCCACCTTTAGTAGTTTTTTTAAGGTTTTGGCCGTTTAGCAAACACAACCTTAAAATCTTCTTCCCCGAAGTGCTGAAAGGCCGTATTTACAAAGCCGGATTTTTTATGAATTTTTTTTAAAAAAAAATAGTGATTGTCACACCTCCTTTTTCCATACCCGAGAGGGTACAAGGGAGTTTTTTCCAATTAAAGGACAATCGAAACGAGATTTGTTTATTTATTTCAGAGTCGCCACTTGGGAGATTTAGGGTGTCCCAAGTCACCAATTTTAATCCCGAATCGAGGAAATGAATGACTCTATATTACAGTCTGCGTACCAGAAATCCGGATAAGGAATTCTGTTAACCCGGGAGAAGGTGTTAGGCATTCCCGAGTTCCGTGGTTCTAGCACGGTCGCTCAACTGTTATATTCGGCTTGATTATCTGATTTTATACAAATATGAACTTATGTGCAAATTTTAACTTTTTACCGCTTTCATAATTATTATTATTAAGGAATGTGAACATCGCTTAAAACATGTCTTCGGACCGCGTCACATGAAATGCACCCACGATCCGGAACATATTTTTATTCAATGTTTTAGGATTTGGATTTGGGTCGCATGAAATGCACACCCGAGTTTAAGAAAATAGATTATTAAACACGCACCTAAAGAGACTATTGGGTTATTATTTTGGGAAGACCGTGAAATTCGCTAAACGGCCCTCCTGAATTCTAAGTAATTTAAAACAAGTATTTACTGAGGGTCCCGCAATTTGTATTTTTATTCGGCGAGGCTCATCTCATTCTTATTTTTTTTTAAAGGAATTTGCAACGTCGTGGAAATGCATCTCAGACCACGTCACAATCAATGTACCCGTGATTAGAGACACATTTCGATTTCGCTGAGACTTGGATTTGGGTCACATAAATGTGCACCCAAGCTTAAGGAGATAATATTATTAAAGGCGCGCCTAAAGCAACTAGCGCATTATTATTTTGGGTAGGGCCGTGAAATTTGCTAAACGGCCTATCCCGGAATCTAAGTATTTAATATATACATTTAGAGGGCCCCGCGGCTTGTGCATTTTTCCCTTTTTTTTCTTTTTTCTTTTTTTGCGAGGCTCGTCTCATTTTTACTATTAAAGGCAAACTTAAAACAACTACGATTTCCTACTAGTGAAGTCATCCGAGATTAAACAAAAAAACAAATTCTAATAGGTAATAATATCCATGGTAAAAATGAAAAGCAATTCAACAAAGATGATACACAAACACTGCATAGGAAATCCATATCGTTTCATTCCATTTAAGCAAATATCACAAGTTTAAAAATGCGTATGCACCTGTTTGAAGCAAGAACAACAACCAACTGGACCGACAACTATCGGAAACCTCTCCAACAACAGAACGACGGAACCTCGACGTCAAACTCAACGTACCGGACCTCGACGAACCAGAGGCGACCTCGATGGAAATAGAAAGCTTGGACCAAAACTGTTGCTGCTACTGGATTTTGCGACGCAACAGGCTATCTCGAGAAAATGCAACAGAAAGGGGTCGTTTGGATGCGAGGAAGGAGCTGGGTTGGGCGGTTGTCGACCGGAAAATGATGACGAGGGGGCTGGTGTCGTCGGGGCAGGTGTTCGACAGTAGGGTGGAGAGGCGGGGAGGATGGAGCAGCTATGGAGGGTTGTTTGGGCAGTGACGATGGTGAGGGAGTTGGGAGGAGACGGGGTGGTGTTCGGAAGGTGTCGAGGAGGCAGTGGTTGTCTGACGACAAGGAGGGGGGGGCTGCTGGTCGTGGTGTCTTGGGCAGTTATGGAGGAGTGGTCGTGAGCTGAGGTTGCGACGATGAGGAAGACGATGGCGAACAGTGGTCGACGGACGCGAAGGAGTGGGTGTCGCGGCTGGTTTTGGACGTGAGGGAGTGGTGGTTTTGGGTGTAGGGTTGTTGGTGGTTATGGCGTGGAGGTGACGGGTTGTTTGGTCATTTGGTGGTAGTGACGGAGAGGGGTCAGCTGGGTAGGGTTTGGAGGTGGTTTTGGGGTGTTAATGGTGGTTTTGGGCAGTGTCGTTTGGGTGTGTTTGTTGGTGGTTCCGGGCGGAGAGGGAGCTGTTATGGCGTTGTGGGTGGTGGTTTTGGAGTACAGTGACAACGGGGGGGGGGGGGGGAACTGGTGGTCGACGGACGTGGGGTGGCGTCGCGACTGGTTTTGGGTTGCTGGGTCGACGGAGTTGGGATGAGACGGGGTAGGTTTTTTTTTGTTTTTTTTTCTTTTGTTTTCAGTAGGGTTTCGTTCCTTTTCTTGAGGAAGAAGACGGAGGAACAGTGCCCACCAAAATTTTTCAAAAAATCCTCCCTCTTTCAAAGTTTGTCCGTGTATTTGTATAGTCTTTGCCCAGAAAAATGAGCCCCACGCGTGGTGGGGTTCGAGGCTTGTGTTCCCCACGCGTGGTGGGGTTCCCCGTGTATGGGATTCCGTTTATTATGGGCTAGGTCCGAAAATTAGGCCTAAAACCGGGTAGTTTGAACCCGAATTTTATTCTTTTGCCCGGACCCGAGAAATAGGAACACGTTGCTTAACTAGTCCTATGTAAGCAAAATAACTACCAAAAATAAGACTAGTATTTAAACAAAACTATATCTTTTTAAATATTTTTTCAAGATTTAAAATAGCTACAAAATATTAATAAAACTATTTTTTTGTAATTTTCGTTTTTTAAATGTTAAGATAAAATATGAAGTAATTTTTTTTGTATTTTTCAAAGTTAAAATGACTATAAAATATTAATAAAACTATTTTTTGTAATTTTCGTTTTTTAATAAAGACAAAATATAAAGTAATATTTTTTTGTATTTTTCCAAAATTAAAACGACTACAAAACATTAATAGAATTATATTTTTTTTGTAATTTTCGAATTTATATAAAGTACCAAAATAAAGTACAATTTTTTGTATTTTTCAAGTTTATGAGAAATACATAAACTAAAATTTATATATATATTTTTGTGATTTTTCTTTTTGCAACGAAATAAAGTAAAATAGTTAAAATGACTATATTAGACCCAATTACATATTTATGCTAAAAATGTGAAAATCCTCGGGGAGGGTCAAAAATCACGTGCTTACAGTGATAACCTTTTCTTGACTCAAAATGAGTCATAACCTTTTAAATTAAATCACCCTAATAAATGTGCAGGATGAGCACAGATGAAAACGAACCCTTCGCAGCTCTTGAAGAGATCCCCTTACAGCTCCACATGTGGTGGAATGACCTAGGAAAAGGTAGCCGAGGAACTGTGATAAAAGTTTTGGGTGGTCTTGTCGGACTTTTTAACATCAAGCCAAGATTGGACGTGATTGAAGCCTTGATACCTTTTTGGGATCCGACTCGCAATGTGTTTCGCTTTTCTGATTTTGCGCTCACACCCACGCTAGAGGAAATTGCGGGTTATGCCGGCCTTAGCGGAAACCTTAGAAATCGGTACCCGGTGTCACCGAGACCAGTATCTCCTCACAAGTTTCTGGATATGTTGAGTATTAGCCGGGATATTCAGGATGTGAATTTATCTGGAGGGTTTTGCACTTTCCAGTTCCTGTACCAACGCTATGGCAATCCCCAAGGTTTCGAAGCACCGAATACTGGTCTGACCCATGCCGGAAATAAAGATGAATGAGAGGCAAAGCGGGGTTTGGTTTTTATAGTACCATTCTTGGGTGTTATAATATGTCCGCGAAAAGACGACAACATAGAATTAGGCCTCGTGGGAATGGTTGATGTCGCAATCAAGAAAGCTAATGGCACATTAGTTCCCCCGATCTTATCTGAGATTTACCGAGCTTTGACCATCTGTCGAGAAGGGGGAAAATTCTTCCAAGGCTGCAACTTACTACTACAATTGTAGATACTGGAACATCTCTGCCACCGTGTCGGGTATATGAACTACGGCATGACCGGTTTGGATTGCATCGAAGAATTTGAAAGCCGAGTGGAGGGGGTTGAATTTCCAGAGGGTACCGAAGCTTGGTTTTCCCACTTGAGTTCTTTAACTTCGGATAAAATTGAGTGGACGTTCGGATGGCTCTCTACCACCGAAGTCATATACATGTCAGCTAAAGTGTGTTACTTTCTCCTAATGGGCATCCGGAGCATCCAGCCATATACTTCTCACAGGGTTTTGTGCCAACTAGGAAGATTTCAAACCGTCCTTCATCACGAATATTTGAGTGTACATGTCGACGAATTGGGCCCAAAGGCTGTATTTCCAGAAGGAAGAGTTCGCCAAGTTTGGAATGAGTGCAGATTTCTCGAACCCAAGACTATTGTGCGGGATCTAGCTAGAGGTGAGGTGGACCCCAATTATATGGTTTGGTTTGGCAAAAGATTTCAAATTCCTCGAGAGCCCGAGAGACCTGCTAAGAGACCTCATGTCCAACAATTCACTAACGACTCGCATGAGCAGTGGGGCTGGTTGGCAAAAGAAAAAAGCTATAGGGCTAAGATAAGTAAATTAGAGGGACAAATCAGGGACCTCAAATTTGGCCACAGTATCCACGCTGCCGCAGATGAACGGGAAAAGAAAAAGCTAACTCAGGAAAACGAAGCTCTCAAAGCTCAAATCCATAAAATGAGAATAGCTGCTAGAAACCCGGAAAGAAACCGGGCAGATGAAAGGCTTATAAGCGGTCTGAGAAAGAAAGTACTTGAGTGTCAAGATGACCTAGAAAAATTTGAGGCTAGTCTAGCAAAAGTCCGAGCACAATTGGCAGAGAATGCAGAAGGGCGGGCAGAGTTTGTGCGACAAATGAAAAGAAAATATGAGGGGACAATCGCCAATTTAAAGAGAAAGCTAATCACCCTTGAAAATGAGGCGGACAAACAGGCCAGGAATTTAAAAGTCGATAGGAACATTGTTATGCTTTGATGGCCCAAATAGACGAAGATATGCAACAATTGCGAAATCAAAATCAACATGAAACTCAAGTGTTGGAAGCCCGGAATTAGCAAATCGGACGTTTACTTCAGGAAAAGGGTATTGTCCGAGAGAGGGTTAGAGTCATTGCTGACTACATCGTCATGAAATGCCATACATGTGAGGATGTGACTCAGACCACTTTCTTCGCTGCTTTAATGACATTTGTCCTCCAGATAATGAGTGATTTGGAGCGGCTTCAAGGGGATCTCGCACGTAGGCCCGTGAGACCGAATGATGTCCCACGGGCCCCAGGAGTCGAAGCATTGATGTATTCATGATTTTTCACTTATTGAGTCTGTATTTTGGAAATTATTTTTTAGTCTGTTGGTAGTTTTAAAATTCCAAGAAAATGAGTAGTTTGAAGTCTTTTGTAATAGAAAGTTTAGGAGTTTTATTAATGAAAATTTGAAAATTCCGAAAAAATTATTTCTTTATTTTTCGCACTTGTTTTTCTTGAACTACGTAATGATCCGATTCACGCGGCATCGTGATACGTAGGCAATTCTCATCGGATTCGGTCACGATTTTTGTAAATAACTCAAATAAGAGAGGGATGTGAAAAAGAGAGCCAAAGAAAAACGAAAAAAAGGGCAAGGAAAGAGAGGAAAGAAAAGAGTGGAAAATGGGAATAAGAGGAGAAGTACAAAAGCCAAAAGTGGAAAGAAAAAGAAAATTGGGAAAATAAGCAGAGCCGGGATGAAAGATGCAGCCGTTGCGAAACATGTAGAAATACATTTAACTGTATAGGTACATCACACCCCAACGTGCGATTTCCTATGTGTTAATTGCTTTAAACTAACTGGTTTGTTGTCTACTATTGTAAAGGTTCTATAGTAAGGTGGTTGGTTTTGTGGTAGTCTGGCTTCACATTCATACTTCACAAGGTCAAAAGGAAGTGTTGAAATGTCTTCGGAAATTCCTCTGCCAACAGTTCCTATTCCAGAGGATAGTCCGATCTCGGTCATCCCAACTTCTGAGTCAGAAACGGCTGAGGAAAATAGAATTCTGCGTCTCCGCATGATGGAAATGTGGGACGCCTGGGCCAATGGAAAAGAACCGCCAAGTGCGATCCCTGGATTCCCTGAGCTTTTTCCTAGGGCAAGTGGGACCTCCAACATCCCCATAAGTTATCCAAATACCCCACTGGGATATCCTACCATTTCAGCCCACTTTGCTGGAACACCTTCTGAGTCTCGCCCCCAGGTGTTAGCTTCAAGTGCGGCTTCAAACATATTCACCGCGCCACCTTGTTCAGCTACGACACAACCTGCTTTACCCAGGCCTAACTTTGATTCATCTTCCTTCACATTTCAAGCACAATCTTTCCCAGTGGAACCTCCTCAGTTTCCTACTTATACTTACCCTCAACCACCCCAATTTGAGTTCACTGCGGGGCAAGAAAAGACCACCAAAACTCCTGAGCAAGAAGAGATTGTGAGGAAGATGAGGAGTATGGAACAGAGTCTCAAAAGCATACAAGGCTTGAGTGGACAGAAAAGTGTATCCTATGCCGACTTATGCATGTTCCCTCATGTGCACATACCATTGGGATTCAAAACCCCAAAATTTGAGAAGTACGATGGGCATGGTGATCCTATTGCTTATCTCAAGAGATATTGCAATCAGCTGCGAGGAGCCGGTGGAAAGGAAGAACTACTCATGGCCTATTTCGGAGAAAGTTTGGTTGGCATCGCATCTGAGTGGTATATGGACCAGGATATATCCCGCGGGTACATCTGGGATGATCTTGCTAGAGATTTCGTCAGGCAGTTCCAGTACAACATTGATATTGCTCCAGATAGGAACTCATTGACAAACTTGAAAAAGAAATCCTCAGAAAGCTTCCGAGAGTACGCAGTTAAATGGCGTGAGCAGGCATCTAGGGTAAAGCCTCCTATGAATGAGGTTGAAATGGTCATAGTTTTCCTTCAAGCTTAGGAAGTTGACTACTTCCAAAATATGATGTCCGCAATGGGTAAACCGTTCGCTGAAGCTATCAAGATTGGCGAAATGGTTGAAAATGGGCTGAAAGCGGGTCGAATTCTAAGCCAATCCACTATCAGATCTACCTCTCAAGCCATTCAGGGTGGGTCTGGAGGAATAGCAAAGGGAAAGAAAAAGGAAGAAACATTCATGGTAGTGTCAGGTGCAAGGAGAAACTGTACTCCCAGATCCCTTTTCTCAGAAAGGACCCCGCAACACTATTACCCTCACCAAGACTTGGCCTATACTCCTCAGCCATACTCGGTCATGAATGCTCAGCCTTATGTCCGGCCACAACAACAAGCCAACAGAAATCAAGCTCCATTTCCTAGAAACCAACCTCCTTACCAAACCCACTACAACCCCCGTCCTCTACAAAATAATTTCCACCCTCATGAACCGCCCAAGAGGCCAAATTTCACACCAATTGGCGAAACCTACTCTAGTCTATTACCAAAGCTTGTTCAAAATGGGTCTGCTACAGCATGTTCCTCAAACCAGGCAAAACCCAGCATCACCCGCTTACAGAGCTGGTATACGATGTGCCTATCACTCAGGGGCAGAAGGGCATGACACGGATGATTGCTGGACTCTGAAGAGAGCCGTAGAGAACTTGATAGAACAAAGGAAGATAGTGCTGAGGGATGAAGATGTTCCCAATGTGACCAACAACCCACTGCCAGCCCACAACAACGGGCCGGTGATTAGAATGATTTGTGAGGATAAGGAATTTGACCCAGCATTGAAGGCTATCATTTCCATTGCTGACGAAGAAAAGAAACCAAAAGTTGCCCCGAAGCAAGATAAAGGGGAGAAAAAGAAAGAAACCACCCCTCCAAAATCAGAGAAGAAAATTGAAGTTGAGACCGGGGCAACGCCTCCCAAAGATGTTGTTCTCTACATCCCTCAAAGCCGTAAAGAAAAGCAGATGACATTGAGTCCTCCCAGGAGATTCGAGCTGAACAAAACAACCCAGATGTATGTTCCCAAGGGGGTTTATGTGATGCGGGGGCCAATTAAGTCATCAAGGCTGAATGAGCCAGTGGTTATTGGACGCGCGCCACAGAAGCCCATGAAAGATCCTACTGCTGTGCCTTGGAACTACAACAAAATGGTGGAGACCTATAAGGGCAAAGAAATCCCAGGAGAAGTTAAAGAAAATAACCCTGTTGAAAAGTATTCCAATTTGGAAGAGGTGAACAACGCTACTAGAAAGCGCTTCCCACTTAAGAAGCCCATGAGTGCCGAAGAAGCGGAGGCTTTCTTTCAAAACATGAAAATGGTAGATTATGAGGTGATTGACCAGCTTCGAAAATTTCCCGAACAAGTCTCCTTGTTGGCTTTGTTGATGAACTCCGCCGAACATTAGAAGGTATTGATCAAGACCCTTAAAGAAGCATATGTGCCTGTTGACACTTCTATAAAGCAGTTGGAGAGAATGGCAGAAAGATTTTTCGCAATAAACCAGATCACTTTCAGCAAAAATGATTTGCCCTCAGAAGGGGCCGCACATAACAAAGCCCTGCACCTAACAGTCAAATGCAAAGGTCACTACGTGAAAAGGGTTATGTTGGACGGAGGCTCTGGAGTAGATATTTGCCCACTTTCAACTCTACAGCGCATGGAAATCGGGACCGAAATTATCCGACCCAACAATGTCTGCATACGTGCCTTCGATGGAATCAAAAGGGACACAATTGTAGAGATCAATCTAATTCTAACCATCGGCCCAGTAGACTTTGAAGTAACCTTCCAGGTTCTAGACATGGACACATCCTACAACTTTCTTTTAGGGAGGCCATGGATTCATGCAGCGGGGGCTATACCCTCTACTCTTCATCAGATGGTGAAGTTCGAGCATGAGGATCAAGAGATCGTGGTCCACGGAGAAGATGAGCAATCAATTTATCGGGACCCATCAGTCACATGTCTTTAAGCAAGAGAGGGGAGTGAGCACATAATTTATCAAGCTTTTGAAATTGTGGTTGCAGACCAGTACAAAGAAGGAAACCATTGCGCCCAACCCTTCCTTTCTAATGCATCAATCATGGTGGCCAAAGAAATAATCCGACATGGCTTCAAAGTGGGGAAGGGACTTGGGAAATCATTGCAAGGGATAGTTGAACTTATCACCCTGCCCACCAGTGAAAAGTTCTTTGGGGTAGGCTTCCGACCCACTCCAGCTGATATAAGATGGGCAGATGATAGAAAGAATGATGGTTGGGTCTTGCCTCAGCCGGTTCCGCATCTGTACAGAACATTTGTCAAGCCAAAATACCAGAAGAAAGAAGAAGATGAGGCATTTACTGCCGAAGAGATTGAAGAGATCTGTGGGGCAATGAGGAAGATACTATATGAAATCCACATGTTCCAGCCAGGGGAGGGCTCAAGCACCGCTGAGGTGCTGTATATGGGACGCAATGCCAAGTTGCAGAATTGGAAGGCTACGACATTCCCAATCAGGCAGGAGTCCCGGTAGACCTGTCCTGCCACTTTTTCTGCATCGCGAGTTATGTCAGGGTGTAACTCGGATGTTTTTCTTTAGTTTCTTGTCTTTTAATTTCCAATGTAAACCCTGTTATCTTCAAATTCAAAGAAATGAAATCATATTTCATCGTCCATCCTTTTTATTCTTTCTGATTTTGTTATTTTTTCTATTTTTTCTTTCAGCTCTAATAATGTGGCTTTAAATAACATGACATGCTTGCGGACTTCATGCCCAGATCCAAACACGATGTTTAACTGCGAAAAAATGAACCAAGAACCGGAATATGATGAAGAAGAGGCTTTTAAGGAAATAAATCGAGAATTAGAACAATTTGAGAATAAACCTAAACCAAACTTAAATGAAACCGAGCCGGTTAATTTGGGTAGCTCTGAAGAAGTCAAAGAAACCAAGATAAGCATTCATACAGATGAAAGAACCAGGGACGCATTGATCCAACTTTTGTTTGAATTCAAAGATGTCTTTGCTTGGTCATACGATACATGCCAGGATTAAGTGTCGATTTAGTGGTCCATAAGTTGCCAACCTACCCCGATTATTCCCCTATCCAGCAAAAATAGAGGAAGTTCAAAATTGATATCAGTGACAAGATTAAAGAAGAGGTCACAAAACAGTTAAAGGCGGGAGTGATCCGAGTGGTCCGATACACCACATGGCTGGCTAATATAGTTCCTGTGCCAAAGAAAGATGGGAAAATCCGGGTGTGCGTTGACTACCGAGATCTGAACAAAGCAAGCCCCAAGGACAATTTCCCTTTGCCAAACATCCACATCCTTGTTGATAACTGCGCCAAACATGAAATACAGTCTTTTGTGGATTGTTACGCAGGATACCACCAGGTGTTGATGGATGAAGAAGATGCAGAAAAGACAGCTTTTACCACACCTTAGGGCACTTACTGTTATAGAGTCATGCCATTTGGTTTGAAAAATGTCGGGGCAACCTACACGAGGGCCATGACTGCCATTTTTCATGATATGATGCACCAAAATATAGAGGTGTATGTGAACGATGTAATCATCAAATCCAAAACCCAAGATGACCAAGTTCGGGACTTGAGAAAATTCTTTGAGCGGCTGCGCAAATATGATTTGAAGCTGAACCCAGCCAAATGTGCATTTAGGGTACCATCCGGCAAACTCTTGGGATTCATAGTCAGTCGGAGGGGCATCGAGTTAGATCCAACAAAGATAAAGTCTATTCGGGATTTGCCTACTCCAAGAACCAATAAAGATGTTATGAGTTTGTTGGGAAGATTGAATTACATCAGTCGTTTCATTGCTCAGTTGACCTCTACGTGTGAACCCATATTTAAGTTGATAAAGAAAGATGCGGCAATCAAATGGACAATTGAATGTCAAGAAGCTTTTGATAAAATCAAGGAATATCTGTCAAATCTGCCAGTCTTTGTCCCACCTGAGCCAGGGAGGCCTCTGTTCTTGTACTTGACCGTCTTGGAAAATTCTTTTGGTTGTGTCCTCGGGCAATATGACGTGACCGGAAAGAAGGAGCAGGCCATTTACTATCTGAGCAAGAAGTTTACTAGTTATGAAGCCAAGTACACTTTATTGGAAAGAACTTGTTGCGCTTTGACATGGGTCGCTCAGAAGCTGAGGTATTATTTGCAAGCTTACACCTCCTACCTCATAACCAGGTTGGATCCTTTAAAGTACATATTTCAGAAACCAATGCCCACTTGGAGATTAGCAAAGTGGCAGATCTTGCTCACGGAGTTTGACATAGTCTATGTCACTCGCACGGCAATGAAAGCCCAGGCATTAGCGGATCATTTGGCTGAGAACTCGATTGATGATGAGTACCAACCTTTGAGAACTTACTTCCCAGATGAAAAAGTAAATTCAGTTGAGGCAATATCTGAAGACACTCATGCTTGTAAAATGTTCTTTGATGGGGCGGTAAACGCAAAAGGTGTTGGAATTGGGGCAATTTTGATCTCACCCACTGGTCAGCACTATCCAGCCAAAGCTCAGCTTCGGTTCTTCTGTACAAACAACACCGTATGAAGCTTGCATTATGGGTATAAACATGGCAATCGACCAAAATGTCGAAGAGTTGTTGATCATGAGAGACTCAGATCTGATTATCCGGCAAGCCCAAGGAGAATGGGAAACCCGAGATGTTAAGCTTATCCCTTACAAGAAGCATGTGGAAGACCTCAGCAAATGATTCAAGTCAATGGAGTTCAGGTACATTCCTCGTTGTCACAACGAATTAGCCGACGCACTTGCTACTTTGGCCTCAATGTTGCCGTATCCAGGCAATGCTCACATAGATCCCTTGGAAATTCAAATCCGGGAAAGGCATGGTTATTGTAATACAATTGGAGCAGCACCAAATACCCAACCATGGTACCATGATATCAAAAAGTTTCTGAAAACTCAAGAATACCCCGAGCAAGCCAGTGGAGACCAAAAGAGAACCATTAGACGACACGCAAGTGGTTTCTTTTTGAGTGGGGATGTCTTGTACAAGAGAACTCCGGACCTCAATTTGTTAAGATGTGTCGACGCAGAAGAGGCTGGAAGAATCATGCATGAGGTACACGCGGGAGTATGCGGGCCCCACATGAATGGGTATGTTTTAGCAAAGAAAATCATTCGAGCGGGTTATTACTGGATGACCATGGAAAAGGACTGTTTTAGTTTCGTTCGGAAGTGTCATCAGTGTCAGGTGCACGGTGATTTGATTCATGCACCTCCCACAGAACTGCATCCCATGTCTGCACCTTGGCCATTTGTTGCCTGGGGCATGGACGTCATTGGGCCAATCGAGCCAAAAGCCTCAAATGGACACAAATTCATACTAGTTGCCATTGACTACTTTACAAAATGGGTTGAAGCAATCACTCTCAAGTCTGTCACCAAGAAAGTTGTGGTAGATTTCGTGCACTCCAATCTTATCTGCCGTTTTGGCATTCTTACAACTATTATAACAGACAATGCTGCAAACTTGAATAGTCATTTGATGGGGGAGATATGTGAGCAATTCAAGATAATGCACCGAAACTCTACTCCTTATCGGCCTAAAGGCAATGGTGCCGTTGAAGCAGCAAACAAAAACATCAAAAAGATTTTGAGAAAGATGATTCAAAGTTCCAGGCAGTGGCATGAAAAGTTGTCAGTTGCATTGTTGGGAAATCGCACTACTGTGCACACATCAATTGGAGCCACCCCGTATCTTTTGGTTTATGGCACGGAAGCCGTCATACCCGCCGATGTTGAAATCCCCTCTCTCCGAATCATTGTTGAAGCCGAAATTGAAGACAGTTAGTGGGTTAAAACCCGTCTGGAACAATTAACCTTGATCGATGAAAAATGAATGGATGCGGTCTGCCACGGGCAGTTGTACCAACAAAGAATGGCTCGTGCCTATAACAAGAAAGTGCTTCCTAGAAGTTTTGAAGTGGGACAACTCGTTTTAAGGCGTATTCTTCCCCATCACCAGGAAGCAAAAGGAAAATTCGCTCCTAATTGGAAGGGCCCATACGTCATCAGAAAGATATTGTCGAGAGGAGCATTGTATCTGGGCGATATCAAAGGAAATGATCCTGAAGCAGCTGTAAATACGGATGCAGTCAAAAGGTACTAGTTTAGTCTTTCTGTAACAACAACATTGTCTGATTGGGAGGACGAAGACTTTTATTCTCGCTACCCAAACACTATATACCCTTTGCAAACCCATTTGTGCCGGTTACTCTTCTTTGATTTCCCTCTTTAGAACTTGAAAGTGTTATTGAAAAAAAAAAGAAATGAAAAAAAAGAAGAAGATGTTTTCCTGAACTACGTTTGACTTGATTCCGAAAGGATACATAGGCAGCCTCTCTATGGGGTTCAGTCACACCAAAATAAAAATCCAAATTCACTCAAAAGTGAAACTGAGGCAGATGTTGTAATGGTCCTGCGATAATCCCGCTTGAATGGTTCCAAAGTTGTAATTCGATCCAAATCATTTTTACCCAAATCCTTTCAAGTCCTCCCGATCAATCGGTGAGAATGTTCAAGGATCAGAGAATACAGCTACTTGGATCTGATGCAATAAAAATGAGAGAGTCTTATTGGTGAAAACCCACACGGGCACCATAAGGTGACAGTGAGCAGAAAAATTGAAAATGAGAGAGCCTGGTTAGTGAAAACTCGTAAAGAGTACTATCAGGCGACGACGAGAAGAGAAATGAGAGAGGTCGATTGGCGAAAACCCGCAAAGGGCGTCGTCGATCGAAAAGAAGACACTCCCCATCACTGAAAGAGTCCTGGCCAGGTTTCTCGATTGGAAGATGTGGTTCACAATGAGTTGGATAGTTGTGCATATCGAATATCCAGTCCAAGAAGCATGTCATGTCTATTGAAGTCTGCATGCACCCCAGATAAGTCCTTCTTCCCCCAAAAGGGACGCTTCTCCTTAAATTCATTTTTTCTTGTCATTTCTTTACTTTTCCTTGAATCCCTTTCGGTCTAACTCTGTTCCGAAACTAATATAAAGAAAAGGTGGCAAGATTGGTTTTACAGGATTTTGTTTAATAAAAGCCAAGTCCAAAGAAAAGTACCCAGCCTCAGTGGGTGCATCAAGTCGATCCCAACTGGCCATGATAGCCAATGCTCTGAAATCAGAGTTATTGAAAATGAAAAGAAATCCAAAGTCAAAAGCCCCTAGAAGCAGATTAAAATGAAAGGGCCAAAGCCCTATATGGGTGAGCCGTCATGATAAATTTTGAAAAGTTGAGTTCCTCGGTTTTAGGAGAGAGACCAATCTTTAAGAAAAGCCAACAAGCGGTAGAGGTTCTCGCCAAAAGAGTTGGGCCGAGATCAAGTGATCAAAAACAATGAAGGCCACAAAACCAACCACCGTTTCAAACTAACAATTGTTCTTTGTTTGAAAATTGAAACAGGTGCAATCCAAAGCAACAGTACAAGAAGCAGGTGTAACCAAAATGGAAAAAGAAATGTGCAAGTGCTAGAAATAGCTTAGCAACAATAATCAACCCAAAAGGGAAGTCTCCTCCAAAGTCTTTCCTGCATTTGTTTTACTAAAAAATGAATTGAAAGAAAATAGATAAGAAGAAAATAAAAAAAGGTAGTTTAGAAGCCCCAAAATCAATCTTTTACCTTTTTGCCAACATTAGGGCTCCAATCCCTGAGTTGAGATTTTAGACATAGGGTATTCGTTCCCTAGTCGCATTTTGCCAACATTAGGGCTCCAATCCCTGAGTTGAGATTTTTAGACATAGGGCCTCCATTCCCTAGTCGCATTTTGCCAACATTAGGGCTCCAATCCATGAGTTGAGATTTTTAGACATAGGGCCTCCATTCCCTAGTCGTCTTTTGCCAGCATTAGGGCCCCAATCCCTAAGTTGAGATTTTAGACATAGGGCCTCCATTCCCTAGTCGTCTTTATTGCCAGCATTAGGGCTCCGATCCCTGAGTTGAGATTTTTTAGACATAAGGCTTCCATTCCCTAGTCGCCTTTTGCCAACATTAGGGCTCCAATCCCTAAGTTGAGATTTTAGACATAGGGCCTCCATTCCCTAGTCGTCTTTATTGCCAAAATTAGGGCTCCAATCCCTGAGTTGAGATTTTTAGACATAGGGCCTCCATTCCCTAGTCGCATTTTTTGCCAACATTAGGGCTCCAATCCCTAAGTTGAGATTTTTAGACATAGGGTCTCCATTCCCTAGTTGCCTTTTTGCCGACATTAGGGCTCCAATCCCTAAGTTGAGATTTTTAGACATAGGGCCTCCATTCCCTAGTCGCCTTTGGTCAACATTAGGGATCCAATCCTTGAGTTGAGATTTTTAGACATAGGACCTTCATTCCCTAGTCGCTTTTTGCCAACTTTAGGGCTCCAATCCCTATTTGAGATTTTAGACATAGGGCCTCCATTCCCTAGTCGCCTTTCTTTTCCAACATTAGGGCTTCAAGCCCTGAGTTGAGATTTTTAGACATAGGGCCTCCATTCCCTAGTCGCCTTTTTGCCAACATAGGGTATCCACTCCTTAGTCGAGGTTATTTTAGATATAGGGCTCCATTCCCTAATCTCTTACTCCTAAAGACACGCAATCCTTATTTTACCGCTTTCAAAACAAAAAAAAGTTTAGATTTTAGTTACAAATAACTTACAAAATTTTCCTAGTGAAAACTGGGGCAGAAAAATTTCGTTCGTTTATTTGTTTTGGTGTCTGAGCAGGTTTGGCCTCGAGGCACAAGGTCTGAGACAACCAAAAGAATGAGTCTCAATCCAAAATAAAGAAAAGAAGAAAAGGAGCAAAAAGAAATGAACTCAAAGTGTTGATGTGGAGAAAGATGTGGACTGTTCAAGATATGATTGAAGTCACAAGCTTCGCATGTCCCGCCTTGATCCGAAAAGCTGAAGAAGAATGAACCAGTAGTTGCAGCTAACGAGCATCAAGATTCAGATCAGAGTCTGCAGGAAGAACCAGTCAAGATCAAGGACAAGTTTCACAAGACTCATAGATAGTAATCTTGTAACTCATAGCTGATAGGCTTGTTTAGTTTCTCTTTGATTTTTGATATAATAACAGGATCGCGGACAGGAGCCTCGATGGAACCTCACTCGACTCCTCAACTCATCATTCCATCATTTTTCTTGAACTACACGCGACCTGACTCCCTTATAACCTGGGATATGTAGGCTGTCCAAAACCAAGACTCGGTTGCACCCTTTCTCTTATCCTTATTTCTTCTCTTTTGAATAAAGATATATTCAAAAATTAGTCACATGACTCACCTTATCTTTGCTTGAAAACTCTTCATGTTTCCAAGCAAAGAGGGGCAGCTGTGAGCACCTAATTTTTGACAATATTTAATTTTTTTTGTCACTTCTTCTATGTAAATATTTTAGGGGGTTTTAACATACAAATTTTTAGCTTTGTTATACTTTTTATTATAGGTTAAAAATACAAAATTTTAGAAGGTGAATTATTACTATTAATATTATTTTATTTTTATTCTTATTTTTTTATAATAATAAAAAATCCGAAAAATATTAAATTTTTTTAAATTTTCGGGAAAGATTTAAAAGAATAGGAAAAAGGGAAGTATGGAATTAAAAAAAAAAAGTAAAAGTAGGTGGAATTCTCTTTTAAAAAAGTAAAAGAAAGTGAAAAATTAAAAAAAAAAAAGTAAAGTTTTGTGGAAATTTTTAAAAATAAAAAGTAAAAGAAAGTTGGAATTAAAAAATAATATAAAGGTAGCTGAAAATTTTAAAAAATTAAATTAAAATAAAGTAGAATTTTTTAAAGAAAAGATAAAGAAAGTGGATTGTTTTTTTAAGAAAAGTAAAATAAGTGAAATTCTCTTTTAAAAAGGTAAAAAAAGTGAAATTTTAAATAAGATAAAAGTAATTAAAGTTGGAATTTAAAAAAATAAAAGAAAAGAAAGGTGGTAATTCTTTTTTATAATAAAAAGCAAAATGTAAGTGGGATTTCTTTTAAATAAAAAAATAAAAAATAAAAAATTCTGAATTTTTTGAAAATTCTCCTATAAATAGAAGAGAAATATTCGAAGAAAAGAAGAGAAGAGAAGAAAAAAGAATATTGAGAGAAAACAAATTTTCTTCTTCTATGCTAAAGAGAATTTCTACTAGTTTTATTTTTTCTACCTATTTCTTTCAACAACAAAAAAATATATATCCATTCATTACCTTGTTTAAAAAAAAATACCTCAAAAACAGGAGCTAAATCACACCAAAAATCAAATCCAAAAGCTTCAAACTCAATTTAAAAGATAGCCCAAAATACTAGCCCGAAGAGGTCGAAGTTGAGTTCGGTTCGAAAGGTTTCCGCTCGTTGCCTCTGATTGTGGTTCATTTGCACATTAAATTTGATGGTTTTTTGCTCCATATGTATTGAATAAGATCTTCATCTATAAAATGTTCATTATTTTCTTAACCAATGTTTCCATTATTTTTCTTTCACCGTATTTCCTTTTGATTTGTATATTATATTTTGGTTATCTACCAACTTGAAAGATATGAACAAAAAAATGAAGGAAGAGCATCAAGAAATAGAATTCGTGAAAGACAGAATGAGTTTCTTCAATGAGATTGTAGTTCATAGGGAAAGATAGGAAAATGTATTCAAAATGGAGAGAGAACGATGTAATAGCTTGGATCCAAATTAAAGGATGTTAAGTCAATAGCAAATTTGATACCGACATGGGTGATTAGGTCCATAATAACTCAAATCATATATTTCTTCAATAATAATTCCATATTCATAAATCATGACCTTGCAATAATCTCAAAGTAGTTTTAGGAAGAAACATAATCATGAATATTTGTAGTTTGCTTTAAATTGAATACAATCCTTTTAGAATAATCGAGGCGCGCCATGCCAAATAAAATCTCAAAACTCATGGCCCTCATTTAATTAATTTTAATCCTTAGAAATCGAGGCGTGCCATTTAGTTGAATTTTCCATGGCCCTCGCAAACTTGAAAGTGCGTAGTTGCTTTAGGCGCGCTATTTTTTTTTAAAAAAAAAGTTAATTTCCTAAACTCGGGTGTGCATTTTATGTGACTTAAATCCAAATCTCAACAACGTTAGATAAAATGTATCGTGGACCGCGGGTGCATTTCATGTGACGTGGTTCAATACGTGTTTTATATGACGTTGAATTTTTCCAAAAAAAAAATTAATTAAAAGCGGCTAATAAGTTAAAAATATACCATAGGTTGAAACATGTTTTAAAAATCAGATAATATGCCAATTGTAATAGTTTAAGCGACCGTGCTAGAACCAATCCGGGAATGCCTAACACCTTCTCCCGGGTTAACAGAATTCCCTACTCAGAATTTCTGGTTCGCAGACTTCAAAAGGAAAGTCGAAATTTCCTCGATTTGGGATTTAAAATAAATCGGTGACTTGGGACACCAAATAAACTATCCCAAGTGGCGACTCTGAATTGAATAATTAATCTCATTTCGAATAATGTCACTTAAATTGGAAAAACTCTCTTATATACCTTCGGGTGTGTAAAAAGGAGGTGTGACAAAAGTGTGAATTCAAAATTTAATATTTAGACTATTTTTTATAGTATTCACACACATATAATAGTTGATAACAAAAATAATATGCTCAATTGGATTCTACTATTCTAAATCTGCCTCTGTCCTTTGGCTAGTGCCGAAGTTATATTCCAGCTTTTTTTCCTCTTATCTTCCTTCCATGCATCCAAAGAAAAAAAAAAATGTATTAAAAATAGTTCCAATTCCAAATTAATAGCATTTCCACTTCTAGTGTATCCTTTCATGAATGCTTTACCACTATTTATTGCATTATACATTTTGGATATAAAAATAGAAAAGGTATCGTGTAAGTTTTATTTACACTTGTTATATAATAATATTTCTTTTAATAAAAAGACAAAATTGAAATTATCGCCTTTACTCTTTTGGTCCACCAGACATTAAATAAAGTAATATCTATATCTAGTTTATGATGGCAACGCCAAATGAATTGGAATTGAGAGATTATAAAAGACGCAACATATGTAAATGTACTTTTCTCTGTACAATCTTTAATTTATGCTAACAAAGAAGAAACTTTTGACCTTATTTCAAAATTGACCAAACTGAGAATATATCTCGAAACCGAAGCTTATATCAAATTATATTACGTACTTTATTATAATTATTGATAATACTGAGATAAAAATATATAATTAATTATTATTAAATAATAATAATAATTTATGTAACAGCGTATACTCCTTCCGTTCACAACAACTTATCCCTTATACTAGAAATATATTTTTACTTGTTCATTTTAGGGAATCAAGAGAAACACAAAAAATTTCATGTTTTATCCTTGTCATTAACTAATCATTTCCTAAATGATTTTTGAATGTTAAGTATCATTATTACTGATATCAGAGTAAAATATATACTTTATTTATTATTTCTTTAAGGGGGTGCAAAGTTCATTGTGAACAAGAAAAAATGAGCGTAAGAAATATTTATTGAGCTAACATATAAATATTGTGTGCGAGTAAATTTTGTTCGAGATTATTGGATTTGGGGTTAGGTTGCGGGTGATATGGTTTTGTTAACCAATTCATTTCGAATAATCAATAACTGAGCTGTCAAGTTAAGCACATTAGACAATCCTTAATTTCATGATTAATAGGTCCCCTTGAATAGGTAATTGGGTTCAACTGCTTCCTATTTTTTGGATCAAACTCAACGATTAAAGCAAGTTTTTTTGTCGATCCTTCCTGTCGTAATTCACCAAAATTTGTATTCTAAGTAAACTGAATTATTGGTTATTACAGGAATCTTTTATTTCCTCACGTAATAAAGGCATCTGAAAAAAAAAATATTGTGATATCAACAGATTCACACATAACTTATTTACAACAAAATGTAAAAAAGTCTAGCTCATTCAATTTATAACCGTAAATTGTAGTCTTTATTTTAGTAATACTAGCGTCAAGAATAGGTTCGTGTCAAATCGTCAAATAACTACTTCTTGTCATAATCCTTAGTCATAAATTTTAGTAAGCGTCAAACTTACACTTTGTAACGTACACAGTAAATTTTCATTCGTTTATTCCTATTGAATATTATGATTGCCCACTGTCATTATAACCAACAAAAATATCAAAATTATAGAGTAGTAGTTAGAGGTCAACAAAAATATCCAATTATAGGGTACCAAAATTGCTACTCCAACCAAAAAATTGTGATAGAGTGGTAAGTATTATTCATTCTTAACCAAAGTTTCGAGTTCGAGCCTTTGGTGTAGGATCGCCTTGTTAAGGAATGCTTTACACTCAAATATAAAACTTTCCGACGTGAATCTAAATTTGATCGGACACCATATGCGTATTGAATACCCAATGAAAAGCCAAAAATTGATACTCCTACTTAATGTCCTAATATTCGAGGGGTAGTTGTAACAGTGTGACAGACAAAGTGATAATATACTTTAGAATAAAGAAAGAGGGGCATGAGGAAAGTGAGATATAGCCCATAAGTGATAAGTGGGGTGGACATAGGATGCTTCCCATATATGTGTGTTGGTTTTCATAACAATGGGAGAATTACTTTATTTTTTTGAAAACTTTGGCTAAGCGAATTAACATGACCCACTTTTCGACGCCCCATGTGACCATTCCATGTTCACAAGCTTCACCATTTTTTGTCCTCATTTAGCATTTCAGGATATGCCCACATTTTACTAATGGGATTTTACTGAGTGAATAATACTCACAAACAGACAACTTGAGAGCTGCAGCATGGACAGCGGATGGAACAATTTAGCAATGAGGTAAAAAATGTAATGAGATAAGACTGTCCAAAATCATATAAAAGTTAACAGTCTATTTCTTCAACTAATGTGGGGCATTTTAACATTTCATGGTTGAACATTTGTCGTAGACAATAACATCAGATAAATCAAGAATATAGATGTAAGTTACTTTGACACCATGCTATAAAATATCTCAAAAATTGCTTAATACTCCTTCTGTTCACTTTTACTTGTCCACTTTAGACTTGACACACTAATTGTTTGATCAAAAAAGTGTTAAACCTTTTAGTTAAACCAATTAATGATGAATTAAAGGGCGAATCTTAGTTGAACTTAATAAATTCTAGATCAAATGTAACAAGATATTCGCAGGATAAACAGTGTTCAAGAGCATTAAATAACAGATTTAGTAATCAATGGTTGGCCATGAATATAGTAACATGAATATGTAATAAATGTAGATAATGGCAATGAGTGTAATAAGAAAGGATCTACCACCCAATTACTATATGATTGGGATGTTCCTTTCTTCTGCCAGTGACGTGGAAGGATGAGAAGTGAAGGTGAATATGGAATCTTTGGATCTTGTGAAGAAAGATTGAACAACGTGTGCCTGAATAATGTAATCAGTGAACAAGACAACTTTAGTATATTCTCTTTAGTCAACCTTTACAGTGTGTTCTTATTAAAAAGTTTAGATCCTTTTTGCTCTCTATCTCTTACTATTTATAAGGGATATTCCCAAGAAATCTTAAAAAGTACAATATAAGGAATATCCAAGGGAATATTCTTGGTTTTTTTTTCTAAGCCAGTCCTACCGTTATAATTGCAACTCCAGTTACTCGTCCTCAGTAATGACCCTTACGAGAACGACCCCTTCGTTATAATACCGTGGTCGACCCCGTTCTTGGAACGTCTTATCTTCAGTTACCGAGTTTCCGAATTTTGACCAATACACAGATGATAAGCTATAATTGCGTATTTTAGTTGCTTATCGCACTCTAATTTACTGCACTTTAATTGAGTTTGAGCTTTAATCGCTAGTATTTTGCACTAATTGCGTGTTTCATGCCTTATAAGGGTGATTCTGAGATATATAGATGATATAGAACGAATTCGAGCTACTTGGAGCTTTGAAGTCGGAGTAAAAGCCACAAGGATTAAGCAGGGATCACATTCGGGGATCGAGAACCACATCTGGATATCAAAAACAAGAAAAAAATCAAACTCTGAGAAAACTACGCTGGCGAGGCGCCTCGCCTGTAAAAATTCCTATTTCGCGTACGAATATGTGTTTTCGTCTGGCCGATCCTACTTAATATAAATACATGTAATAACGTTATTTTGGAGACTTTGGACAGACTTTTGACCTAGGGAAATCACACACCGATTGGATGAGGCTTCTAACTAGCTTTTCTTCTTCTTCTTCTCTTTCTTTAGTTTTATAGTTTATTAGTTCTAGAGTTTTAGGTGTTGCATGAACGTTGTAGTTTGAAGCTTGATTTGTTCTTATTATTTTATCATATTAGTTTATTTATTCAATCTTGTGCTTAATTATTTGATTGTATGATCACCAATTGAATACTATCTACGAATCTAAGATTGAACTCGGGAGAGAGAATTTTAGATTGCATAAAAGATTGAATAGAGCAAGATCTTGAACTCGAGCATCAGGAATGGATTTGCGATTAGGATAGAGATATACCTAATCGTCTTGCTTGGTTACTATACATGAATTATTAATGTGTTCTTGTTAATCCTGATTCCATAGGAATATAAGAGTTATGTCAGCTTAAATAGGCAAGTAGTACTTCGCGGAGTTAGGTCAGCTTGAATAGGCGAATAGTACTTCGGGAGAAGACTATGAGTAATATTAACCCTGTCAACCAATAAGCCAAATAAATTAATTAGACAATTTAAGTAGAAAATTCAACAAGATTGTTAGCTAACTCATAGCTATAGAATATCGTCGCCCATTGAATTCGTCTCTAATATTGCCAATTTGTTCCTTTAATCTCTTAGGTTGTTATTCTACATTAGTTGAGATAATAATTTATACTTTAGGATTCGCTTGAATCTATTTATTGTTTGGGTTTAATTTAGTTGATAGTTAATTACAAGTCCCTTTGGGTACAATATCTGGATTTACAATCCTATATTACTTGTCAACTACGTATACTTGCATGTGTATTAGGGGAGCAACACACATACCTTAAGAAACAATAAATAAAGTGCATAATTTACCATGATACCCATATTAATTGGTATATAGTCTTAATGGATTGGAAAAATGATTTGGAATGAGTAATTAATGCTAAAGACAAAACAAAAAAAATTAATTATTTTTCTCTTGATATGCAAAATATGACAAGTGTTGGCCCAAGTAAAGGTTAGTTTTGAAGACCGACAAAAGAACTTAGACATGAACCAGGTCCATCATAGTAGGGCACAGATATGGACAGACTTAAGCATGTGAGATGCACGTGAAGGAGATTAACTTATCTTGAAAGAAGTAATATCTCCTGATCCTGATCGAAAATGTTGCATATTGGAGAAGGAGAAGGACTCCTTACTCAAAGAGAACACGGTTTAAGAGAAGGTGGAGTTAGGGGTTGAGATCAACTAGCACTCTTCCACCAAGGAAGAGTAGCATCATAATTCTAGTCAATCTCTATTTACTCACTCCATAAATATCAGCGTGGTTCTCTTTTACAGGTAAAACACATAAGCAGAAGTTAAACGTGAATTGAGAGCAAAATAGCAAGACAATTTTTCAAGCAATTTGTGTATGATTCAAGCATGCAAACCTGAAGCTACTTGAACCAGATAGAAGAATCAGTTCCAAGTGTCTGTCGTTTATTTTATTTCAATTGTAGTAGGTATTTTCATATTGTACCTTTCAGCTTTATCTAGAAGCAATTGTATTAGGTACTCAGAGTTTTTCAAGTTAGAGTTAACTTGAAGTTGTTGTAACAGTTGAGGTTGTGTGCTACAACGAGATTAGAGTTAATCCTAGGTTTACGAAAGTATTTTTGTAAATGCAGTTTTTAGCTCAGTGATTTAGTGGAGAGTTTGGAAAAATCATACTGGGAAGTAGGTCGTGGTTTTTTCACCTTTTGAGCCAGGTGTTTTCCACATAAAATCTTTGTATTCTTTAATTTCTATACTTATTATTCCGCAACAGTAGTAGTTGGAATACATAGAAGAACCGGGTCCTTCTATAATCAGGTTAAGCGAAAAATTGGACACCACACAAATTATCCCCCCCTCTTGTGTGGTATTGAAGTATAAACCATCAATTGGTATCAAAGCAGGTTATCCTTAAAGGGGCTAACATCTTAGGAATAGATCAGGATGAGTGCACCACTTGAAAACTGGAAAGGATAATCCACTGCTAGGCCTCCACTCTTCAATAGCCAGTACTACTCCTGGTGAAAAAATAGGATGAGAGATCACATCATAGGAGAGCATTATGAACTATGGAACATTTTTACTGATGGTCCCTTGGCTACTATGAAGAAGAATGCTGAATGAGTGGATATGCCAAAGACTAGAGCTGACTGCAATGCTGAGGACTTGAAGAAGTGGGAAAAGAATACTAAGGCCAAGAAATGGCTTGTGTGTGGTCTTGGTCCATATGAGTACAACATAATTCAAAGTTGTACTACTGCTAAGAAAATTTGGGACTCTTTGCAAATGGCTCACGAAGGAACTCCTCAAGTGAAAAGATCAAGAGGAACACTGATGTACTCTCAATATGAGAATTTCACCATGAAGGAAGGAGAAATCATCCAAGAGATGTATATAAGTTTCACAACACTAACAAATGAACTTAAGTCTCTTGGAAGGATTATCCTTGAAGAAGACAAGGTTAAGAAAATTCTGACAAGGGTTTTGCCAGTTACTTGGGAAAGCAAAATTACTGCTATTCAGGAATTAAAGAACATTGCCACTCTCAAGTTGGACGAGTTAATTGAAAATCTCACTGCCTATAAAATTATAAGGCAAACCATGAAGATAGATGCACCCAAGAAGGAAAAAAGCCGGGCTCTTAGAATCGCTGAAGGTGCAGATCTAGAGGAGGATGAAATGGCTATGATCATGAGTGATTTCAAGAAGTATCTAATGAGAGGAAATGGTTCCTCAAGAGGTGCAACTTACAACAAACCAAGGGCCCTTGAAAAACAGACCAACGAGGGCTGTTACAAATGTGGTAAGACTGACCACATGATCAAAAACTATCCTCAATGGGAAATTGAATGGAAGAAGGAAAGGGCTGAACGAAGAAACAAGAAGAAGGAACAGGTTCGTCCCAAGAAGAACAAAGGATCAACAAAGTCTATGGTTGCTGCTTGGGGAGAGAGCTCAGATGAGGATTCAGAAGATGAAGATGGAGATGGACAAGCACTTACAACCATTAGAGAATCTGATGAGGAATCAAAGGTAAGTGTGATTCTTCTCAAAGACAAAATTAAATTTTTGTCTAAAGAAAGTCTATCTGAGGTACTACTAGATTTCATTGATGAATCTAAGGTCATAAACAATGAAAAGGAACCGCTGTCTAAGAAATGTGTAATCTTGGAAGCTAAGTGCAAAAATTTGGAACTCTGGGCTGGTGAAAGTGATAGCAAAAATGCTGAGTTGAAGAACCAGGTTCTTGAACTCGATTCCACTATGCAAGAGCTTAGATCTGAAAATTTAAAACCGAAATTAGGAATAGGTAAAAAGAAAGCTGATCACACATATCTCACCTTACAAGAAAATCTAGGAAAAATGAAGGATGAGTTGTACAAAAAGGATGAGCAGATAAGAGTCCTAAAAGAAGATCTAAGCAAGGTTAAGCATGAACTAGACAGAACTTGTAAATGGAAATAGTCCTCTGGTGCACTATCATGGCTACAAGAACACCACAGTTGCAATAAGAGAGGACTTGGCTATGGGATCCCTGCACCTAAGTGGGATCCCAAAAGCAAGTACATATACTTCCTGAAAACAAAATCTGTACACACTGTGGTAAGACTGGTCACTACAAAAGTGAATGTAATGCAAAAGAAAAGGCTACTCAAAAGAACAAAACTTTTGTTCAAGGAAAAAATAGGCTGCCAGTATGGGCTAAAAAGAATTTAATTCACCTTTTTGCCTATAGAAAGGGACCCAAACTAGTTTGGGTTCCTAAGACTAACCCCTGATTTCCTTTTGCAAGTCTAAGTGAAGGGGGGCATCCAAATATGGTACATGAATAGTGGACATTCAAAGCATATGACTGGAAGTAAGAACCAGTTCCTTTCACTTGAGGACCTAAAGGAGGTAATGTCTCCTTTGAAAATGGTAAGAAAGGTGAGATCATTGGGGTTGGAAAGGTAGATAAGACAGACTCACATTCCATTGAGAATGTCTATTTGATGGATGGCTTGAAATATAACCTAATCAGTGTATCACAACTGTATGACAGAGGTAACTTGGTAGCATTCACATCTACCAAATGTTTGTGATAAATCTTACCACATACAAGATTGTTTTGCAAGAAAAAAGAGTAAACAATATATACATTGTAGATATGCCCACTCTTTCAGAAAATGAACTCACTTGCTTAAGTGTGTTGGACAATGATCCCCTCCTTTGGCACAAAAGACGGACATGCAAGTCTAAGTCAACTCAATATATTAGTCTCCAAGGACCTGGTGATATGGTTGTCTAACATCAAGTTTAAGGAAGACAAAGTTTGTGAGGCTTGTGCAAGGGAGAAGCAGGTAAGATCCTCTTTTAAATACAAGAAAGTGGTAAGCACGACCAGGTCGATGGAACTAGTTCATATGTATCTCTGTAGTCCAATGAGAACATTAAGCAGAGATGGTAAAAAATATGTGATGGTGCTTGTTGATGATTACTCTAAGTTTACTTGGACATTATTTTTAACATCTAAGGATAAAACATTTGATATGTTTACTTCTTTTGTTAGAAAAACTCAGAAACAACTAGGTAATCAACTTGCATCAATTAGGTCTGATCATGGAACTGAATTTGAAAATGCTAAGTTTGCTGAATTTTGTGATGAGCATGGCATAGATCATAATTTTTTTGCCCCTAGGACTCCACAATAAAATGGAGTAGTTGAAAGAAAGAATAGGACACTTGAAGATATGGCTAGGACTATGCTTCTTTCTAGTAAACTGTCTCATATCTTCTGGACAGAAGCTGTAAACACTGCATGTTACATCATTAATAGGTGCATGACTAAACTTCTTGTAGAGAAGACTCCCTATGAGTTACTTAAAAGGAGAAAACCAAATATATCCCATCTTAGGGCATTTAGATGCAAGTGCTTTGTGCACAATAATGGAAAGGACTCCCTAGGTAAGTTTGATCCCAAAAGTGATGAGGGAGTATTCTTGGGATATTCTTCACATAGCAAAGCTTATAAAGTGTACAACAAAAGAACTATGTGTGTAGAAGAAAGTGTACATGTAGTTTTTGATAAAACTAACATTCTTTCTGAGAGACAAGAACATGAAGATGAAGCTATTGGGCTGGAAAAAGGTTTAAATAAAGTCACAGCCCAAGCTGAAGCTACACCAGAAGAAGGAACAGGTGATGGAACAGGTTCTTCCATCTAGGGCAACCTAACAGAGGGAACTGAACAAAGAAGAACTGAATTTAATTCCCAAATGGAACCTATCCATGAGCCTATTCCTTAGCAATAGAACATGGGAGAAACATCAAACAGAAACCAGTTGGTTGTGAAACCTTACAAGTATCAAAGTTCTCATCTCATTGAGAACATTATTACTGATCCAACTCCTGAAATTAAAACTAGATCTCAATTAAAGAATCTGTGTGCTTTTGATGCTTTCCTAACTCTTATTGAACCTAAAAATGTTGGTGAGGCTTTGCAGGATGCAGACTGGGTAAATACAATGCAAAATGAACTCAATCAGTTTGAAAGGAGTCAAGTTTGGCATCTGGTTCCAAGACCCAAGAACAGATTAGTAATTAGCACTAAATAGGTCTTCAGAAACAAACTTAATAAAGATGGAACTGTTACAAGAAACAAGGCAAGGCTCGTGGTTCAAGGTTATAGCCAAGAGGAAGGCATAGACTATAATGAGACCTTTGCTCCAGTTGCAAGGTTGGAAGTAATAAGACTCCTCATAGCCTTTGCTGCATACATGGAATTTACTCTTCACTAGATGGACGTCAAGAGTGCCTTCCTAAATGGCTACTTAAAGGAAATGTTTGTCAAATAACCTCCAGGGTTTGAAAGCAAGGAGTGTCCGGATCATGTATACAAACTAGACAAGACACTATATTGACTCAAGCAGCTCCTAGAGCATGGTATGAACGACTATCCAAATTCCTGCTTGAACAGGCTACAAGAGAGGTAAAATTGATAGCACTCTGTTTTTGAGAGAAAAAGGTAAGGATCTTCTTGTAGTACAAATATATGTTGATGACATAATTTTTGGGGCAACCACTGAAAAACTAAGTAAGGAATTTGCCAAACTTATAAGGAGTGAATTTGAAATGAGTGTGATGGGTGAGCTTAATTTCTTCTTAGGCTTATAAATTAAACAAAACTTAAATGGAACCATGATCCATCAGCAGAAATATGCAAAAAAGTTGATGAAGAAGTTTAAAATGGAAGAATCAAATGAAATAGACACTCCTATTGCAACAACCACAAAATTGGACATAGATGAACCTGGTTCATCTGTTGATCAGAAGTTGTATCGGGGTATGATTGGTTCACTTTTGTATCTTACTGCTAGCAGACCTGACATTGTTTTTAGTGTAGGGCTTTGTGCCCGATTTCAAGCAAATCCAAAGGAATCCCACTTGACTGTTGTCAAGAGAAAATTGAAATACTTGAAAGGCACTACTGACCTTTGCCTTTGGTATCCAAAAGGTAGTAACTTAAACCTAGTGGGATATGTTGATGCTGACTATGGAAGTTTCCTTATGGATAGGAAGAGCACCTCAGGTATGACACACTTCCTTGGTTCATGTCTTGTGTCATGGGCTACTAAAAAGCAAAATTCAGTGGCCTTATCTACTGCTGAAGCTGAGTATGTTAATGATGCTTCATGTTGTACTCAATTGTTGTGGATCAAACAACAGTTGATGGATTTTGGCATTGAAGTTGGTTGCATCCCTATTTTCTGTGATAACACTAGTGTTATTAGTATGACTAAGAACATGAATCATCATAGGAGAACTAAGCACATAGATGTTAGACACCATTTTTTGAGGGACAACTATGAGAAAGGACTGATCACTATAGAATTTTATGCTACTGATAAACAGATTGCTGACATCTTTACAAAAGTACTGAGTAAAGAAAGCTTTGAAAGGAACATGTTAGAACTAGGGATGATTAAGATCACCTAATGGAACCAGTTCAGAATGCACAATAACAAAATGGAAAAAAAATTGGTTAGGAAATCTAGAACTTGTGTAAATATCTAGATTAATCTTTTCTCATTCTCATACTGTAAATAGTATACTCATGTGCCATGTATAGATATGACTCACTGATCTCTAACAAAATTTCTTCTATTTTGGCAAATTGAGGCATGATCAAGAGGATTCGTAGTAAAGAACCTGGTTCATCAGTATTGGTTCATCTGAATAATGAGGTATATTTTATACACTCTGCACAATTAGAAATATTAATATTTAATTCATGAGCAGAGTCCTACCTATGTTCAAAAACTTCAAAAACCTATCCTTTTGAGTTTGAACCAGTTCTGTTTCAATTAGATTCCTCATCATATTAAAATGCCTAGATTTTAGGGAAGATTAACCGCCTATTCAACCTAAAATTTCAGAGTGATTGGACTTCTAATTGACTACAAAAAATGGTCGTTGGTCATTAATTAACATTATCCCTTTAAAATCTATCATCATCATCACTGCCACTCCCATAATTCTCAAAACCGTCAAAAAAATTCTTGTTCTCTACTCCTCTCTCTTCTAACACTCTAATCAAAATTTTCTCCCTGAATTAACGAAGATGACCAACCCCCAAGATAACCCTAGTACACCTCCACCACCTACCCCCTTAGATTCCTTTACTACTCCTCAACCCAGCACAATCTCCCAACCTAGGAGAAGGCGAGTGAAGATGCTTTCTCGCAAAACTGTGGCTACATGTGCGCTTTCAAGAAAACTAAATGCAAAATTAAAGGCTAGTCAAGCCCAAGATTCTAAAAATTCTGATGATTCTTTCGAGTCTGAGAGTGAGGGAAAAGGAACTGGGTCTTCTGATTCTGAGCAGGAAACATCTGTGCAAAATCCTTCTTATGAGGTACGTTCTGTTCTAGTTGAAAATTTGGAGAACCGTTTTATTTTGGTTGGGTCTGTTGTAGATGTGAAAACGACTGAGTCAAGAAGGAGAGGAGGAAAATATAAAAGAGGAAAAGAAACTGAGAGTGAGGGTGTTTGTAGTGATGTGAGGGCAAAAGGGAAAGAAGTGGTTGATTCTTCACCCACCTCTAAAGTGGTTAAACTGGCTATCGGTAGAGCTGAGCCAGAAAAGGTGATAGAGAGTAGCAAAAAAACAGAGGGAAATGGTTCAGGGGAAGCTGCTGAAGGGATTGTCAATCTTAGTTTCACATACAGATGAACCTAGTTCATCTATTGAGGAAACCCTAGCAGATCTTCTGAAGAAGGTGGGTGCAAGTTATAGCACCAAGAAAAGGAGAACTCCAACACCAAAAGTTCTTAGCACTGCAAGAATCTCTAAGAAAAGGAAGGCTGCTTCTCTAACAACTACTGATATTCCTCTACCAAAAGGAAGCGCCACAAGAAATAATTTTAAGCAGAGCGAGGATGAGTTGCAAAAAGCTATGGAAGAAAGTAAGAAGAAAAGAATGGACAAAGGGAAAGCTAAAGTGACAGAGCCTGTTGAGGATGTTGATGTGGATGAGATGGACCTAGTCCATCAAGGTGAACATGTGATTGTGGAGGTGGAGGTTCAGAACCCTAAGCCCAAGAAGACCAAGACTTCCTCAAAGAAGTCTTCATATGTATCCAAGTTTGCCGACCCCTCTTCTTTGGATAAAAGAACAAGGTCTGTTGTGAAAGCCAAACAAGTCAAGATTACTGAGAAAGAAGATTGAAGTGGTGAAGAAGAGGGTGAATTTGACAATGAACAAGATAAGCTGGCTAAGTTTGGAAAATGAATCATCTTGAAGGGTAGACTTTTGAAGGATTTGGAGGAACCAAAGATGGTTCGACTAGTTGATGCTCTAACTATTTAGGGATGGAAGGACATGGTCCTTTAGTTGGATGGCAGGCTAGCGAGAAATGAGATTATTGAGTTCTTGGCCAATGCAGAGGTCAAGGATGGCAGAGTTACCAGCCAGGTGAAAGGGGTTCAAGTGACTTTTGATGCAAAAGAGCTGGGTGAAATCCTTGACATTCCTTCTGAAGGGTATGATGACTACATGAGGCAAAAATGGCCAAGTATGGACTCCCTTCCTACTGCCCTTGCCATTACTAGGTAGTTCTGTGATGTCACAAAAGTGAATGAGCCCAAGGTTGTGTATAAGAGTGAAATGAAGTCATGCCACGAAATCATGTTTGAATTTGTCAACATGTGTTTACTGCCTAGGTAGGAAAAAAGACATATTGCTAACTACATGGATTTGGTTTTGATTGAGTATTTTGAAAGCGGGCGGCAGATCAACTGGCCTGCATTTATGATCAAGCTACTTGATAGGGTTATCAATGGCTCCAAGGCCCATGCCACTCCTTATGGTTTATTCTCACTATTGTTCTTGCTCGTTTTAAGGTGCCACTGAAGAAGTGGGAGATGGCCACAAGCAAAGACCATTTTGGAATCAATACGCTAATTACTTGTGATTATAAGGTCAATGACATTTCAAATGAACTTGGTTCATCTATAAAGACACCTATCAATAGCAAGGTCGGAGCTCTGTTGCAGGAGAGTGGGGCTAAGGATGCTGAGATAGCTAGGCTGAAGACTCGTTTGGTAGATGTTGAATTTGAGAGAGATGCTCTTAGAACTGAGCTCACAAAGGAAAAGGAGAAGAATGATGGCATTCTTCAAGACATGTTGCACCTTCTCCATGTCAAAACCCAACCCTCTAGTCCTTCCAAGCCTTCATTTCCTAAACCTTGTCTAGACCCTTCAGTGACCCAGATTAGAGTTTTTTTTTCTTGTTTTGCTCATGTTTTAACTTTTTTTATTTCTTTTTGTGAATTGTGGCAGAATCATATTCTCTATCAATGAAGTTTGCTGCTTTTGCTCTTGTTGACTGTTTATTTTTCCTTGATAGTTTGAATATGTGTAGTTGATTACTGATGATTAATCCATGAATGCATTTGCAGTTGCCCCAGTGACCATGAGTAATTTTTTATATCTAGGAATCACACTATATTTATGCAACTTTTTGATGACGCCAAAAAGGGGAAAATATATTGTATTTTATATTCTGAATAGTGATGTTTATAACCTAATGAACCTGGTCCTTGATGATAAGTAAAAAAATTCTAACTTTGCATTGATGTTGAGCTGAGTTCTGGCAGGGCCTAAGTGTATGAAAAGCACAGAGTTTGTCATCATTAAAAAAGGAGAATTTGTTTGCCCAAGTAAAGGCTAGTTTTAAAGACTGACAAAGGAACTCAGATATGAACCAGGTCCATCCAAGCACAGATATGGACAGACTTAAGCATGTGAGATACATGTGAAGGAGATAAACTTATCTTGAAAGAAGTAATATCTCCTGATCCTGATCGAAAAGGTTGCATATTGGAGAAGGAAAAGGACTCCTTACTCAAAGAGAACACGGTTTAAGAGAATGATAGAGTTAGAGGTTGAGATCAACTAGGACTCTTCCACCAAGGAAGAGTAGCATCAGAATTCTAGTATAGCATCAGAATTCTAGTCAATCTCTATTTACTAACTATATAAATATCAGTGTTGTTCTCTTTTACAGGTAACACACATAAGCAGAAGTTAAACGTGAATTGAGAGCAAAATAGCAAGGCAATTTTGCAAGCAATTTGTGTGTGATTCAAGCGTGCAAACCTGAAGCTACTTGAACCAGATAGAAGAACCAGTTCCAAGTGTTTGTCGTTTATTCTAGTTCAAATGTAGTAGGTATTTTCATATTGTACCTTTCAGCTTTATCTAGAAGCAATTGTATTAGGTACTCAGAGTTTTTCAAGTTAGAATTAACTTGAAATTGTCGCAACAGTTGAGGTTGTGTGCTAAAACGGGATTAGAGTTAATCTTAAGTTTACAAAAGTGTTTTTGTAAATGCAGTTTTTGTCTCAGCGATTTAGTAGAGAGTTTGGGAAAATCCTACTGGGAAGTAGGTCGTGATTTTTTCACCTTTTGAGCCAGGGGTTTTCCACGTAAAATCTTTGTGTTCTTTAATTTCTGTACTTATTATTCCGCAACAATAGTAGTTGGAACACATAGAAGAACCAGGTCCTTCAATAATCAGGTTAAGCGAAAAATTGGACATCACACAAATCACTCACCTCTTGTGTGGTATTAAAGTATAAAACATCAACAAGTAAAAATGGAAATTTATTTTTAAAATACTTGATAACTAAAAGTGAACTGAGGGAGTATCAAATAGGGAAACAATGTTTTATTCTTTCTAACTAATGTGGTCATTAGTACATGAATTTATTTAATTATATTAAATTCCTTACCATATTTGGGGGGGGGGGGTTAAATCGACCTTTCTGTACTGAGATATAGGTTTAGGATGATAAGATTAAAGACCTTAGCATCTATTCTAATTATTAAAATGAGAACTTTCCTTGCACTTTCATATGACTCTAATACCAATTCGACAGTTAAAATGTTTCAGACATTACAATTTTCGAGTAGACAATAGTCTCCTTACACACAATGGGAAAAGCTAAAAAAAACAATGTAAAAAGGGGAATAAAGAAAGGAAAGGAACGACAATAGATCGTATAATTGTCGGTTGCCTTTGGCAACTTGGCAGCTCCGTGAAACACTGTTAGTATTGCATGTGACTGTTCGTAAAATAATTTGTAGGGTAGTTGCAAAATGGTTAAAGTACTTCTCTTTCTTGATAGAATGATGGAATTCTTTTGTTTGTTGCGTTTCATTTGCGTACACTCTTCACCCCAAGCAAGTACTTAAACATCTTAATCAAGCTCTTAAGTTTTATCTACTTATCGTATCAATAATCATGTCATCTAAAGTTAGTTGTGGAACTGTACATACATTAAGCACAGGGCAGAGAGAGAGCATTAACTATAAGTTCGTTCGAATCTAATAATTTTTGCTTAAATTATGTATCTGTATTAAAAAATTCATAATATATGTGTGCAAAAATTGTGAACCGAATAACTAAGACGAGTTATGAGTTCGGTAACGAATTCAAAACTTATATATATAAGCTTCAAATCATAGCTCCGCCTCTGATTAAACATGAGTAGATAACTTTAAAAAAGAATGTGTAACCTACTAAAATTGATTAAGTTACGATAAACACGTAAAATTTATTAACCTCATCAATAGATAAGGCCATATAAAAACTTTAACACGACCAATAGCTAAATCTTAGCTTGTTTAGCCTTATTTGTGTAAATCAGCTCTAGTTTGGGATCATAGTTAATTTTTTATTATACGTGAACATCAATTGAAAGTGAATCCATTTATCATGTATGCATAATCCAAAAAAGAAGGGAATTTTTTAGGACAAGCAAAGGGTATTGTGGCAAAACAATTTTGTTTTTGCTAGTTTAATGGAGATTTAATCTTATTGAGCAAATTGATAATATAACAACGAAATTACAGCATAATGTGATCTCTTTTTTTTTTTTTTTTTTTGGTAAAGATCGATGTGACATATTTCTCTCGAGTAGTGGAATTCATATGCCAGTGGCAATGGGGCAGGGCTGGGGTTGGCTTGGGGGAATCTTTAGGTGCATGTGGGTGGGTCAAGTCCTAAAAGAGTTAAGGAAACAGATTACTTAATAAATAATTAAGCTAATAAAAATAGATGAAGATCTAAATTCTAACATAGTATGATCAGATGCAACGAGTTATAAGCAGGTAAGAAGAAGAAAAAAGTTTGATTTGATATTAATTAAGAAAAATTTAATTTAATATAATAGGACAGATAGAACAGATTGTAAGTGGAGAAAAAAAAAATCATATAAAGCAGTACGAGATGAGATCTAACAAGATAGCCACCCTCTAGCCTAGCTAGCCCACCCCATTGTCATTGTCATAATTATAATGCATAATTATCATGAAAATTTATCTAAGAAAAGCTATAGAGTGTCGTAATAAACTATCTTCATTTTTCTGTGTCTTCGTTTTTGTAGAATTTATTGTTTTCAGCTGGAAAAAGGAGGATAAGGATTACGTGGAGGAAAAAATAATATCTTATATATATTGAAAGGAATTGAAGAACATATTAAATGCTATCATCATCATTTTAAATATGATCATATAACATCAATATGTCTCATAAAGACAGAAAAATATGACAAATTGATATGAAAAACGTTTGGATAGAGCTATTGAGAAGCTATTACTTCTGACGTGGCTTGATTATCCTCATTTGCTCTATAATATTAGACGGGTTTGGCCGAACATTATAGCTTTTACTTAAATTTTATATTTATATCATAAAATTTATTAAAAATATATAAATATTTAATTGTGAATCAAGTAACCAAACGAAATTATTGGTTCGATGGCAAATATAAAATTTACCTTTCAAATCCTGACTCCACCTCTAATTATCGTTACAAGTTTCAATTGATTCATGGATAAGTTTTCAGAACAAAAAGCAAAGAGAGAATTGGATAAGCTAACTGTCATTATACAACAACGTCGAAATAAGGATAACCAGAAAATAGTAGATGAGGTTGTTATGTTATTAACGATATTTGTGTGCCCATTATTCTGACCACATGGAAGTGATAGCTCATGTCCTCAATCATATGTACATTGTCCAATGCAAAACGCTCAATTGATTTTTGGCCCTCACATTTTCGAGATAGATATTTCGAAATGCCACATCCCGAGGACGATGGCATCGTGTGGCCAATTGAATCCTTTGCCGGAAAATTATACAGTTTATTATATAATCAACCCCGTTAATGCAAGAAAAATTCTAAAATAGCAGCAAAGGGAGTTAAGAAATGTTTTAAGTAATAGGTTCAACTCTCAACTGCAACATTTTTGCATTTTTTTCAATTCCCTTGCCCCTGATCTTAGGAGCTAGGAGCAGAACGTAAAAACAATTGCATTAAAAAAAAAAAAAAAAAAACTTTACTAAAATTGTTATCCCATATTTTTAAACGATACTTGCAATTAGACATTTTAAGGGGAGAATACAAAATACAAACCCAAAATGATAACTCGCAACTATTAGGGGCAAGTGCAAGGGATGCTATTAGAAATTAACTAGTGCTTATTTTGTCCAGAACTTTTAAACTAAAAATCTTAACTTCAGGACAATTTAGGATATTTTTTTCTTAAAAAATTGAACTAGAAAATTGAAATTCAAAACGTACTGGTTAATTTCTAAATAGAAGCCCTTTAAAGTGGCTAGCTGGTGTCATTTCACCAGCTGTTATCAACTTATCATCAGATAAAATTAGTTGTTGTAATTCAAAAATAGCCAAATTTACAATTGGTCATTCAAAAATAGCCATTGTTTCAAAATTAATCGAAATTTAGCCACTTTTTATGTAAAGATAAATTTGAATGAAAATACTGTCCAAAATCCGAAAAAATACTCCAGTATAATATACTGGAGATCTAGTATAATATACCGGTCCAGCATAATATACTGGAGATTGAAGCACATACTGGAACTTTCCGCGTGTTGGAGTTCCAGCATAATATGCTGGAAGTTCATACACAGGGGTATCGATTTCCAGTATATTATGCTGGAACTTTTCGTATTGCAGCAAAATAATGGCTATTTTTCAATGACTTTGCAAACATTAGCTATTTTTGTATGACCAGTCCGAAAACTGGCTAGCCCGTGCTATTTTTACGTTATTGGTTTATGATTGGGCCTGGATCCCAATTGCTAATTGGGCCTATATCCCAAATCAACCTTCGTGAAGGTCTCCTGGTCCTACTTTTCGGACCAATATCTGTTTGTGTGACATCCTTGCCGGTATCCATATTGTGTTGGGCCTGGTTCATAACATTTTGTTTCAGCTTATACTAGAATCTAGATAGATCTGAGTCCATTGCAGCTCAATGCAAAATTGCCTCTCCCCCTTATCTTGTGCAAACTCTGATCCACATGCATCTTGAAGCAGACCTTGACTTGGAGCAAGGAGTAAAAAATGAAAAATCTATGGCCCCAGGATTTTCCAAAAGCTGAAAAGCAGCAGATACAGATTATCCGCGTTTAGTTTCTGTCTCAAGGACACTTAATTAAAAATCAGAAAACAAAACTAGCCAAAGAATTTAGAAAAATTAACGTGATCTGCGTAATCTTTACTTCTGACTTGATTCAAGGTTGTTAACATCAGAGAAATCTTCTTTTTATGTTTGGGCACAAAAAAACTGGTATACAAGAAATATACCAAAAAGCTGGATTCCATGGTAGTACTGTTAGTAAAATTGTGTTCGTAAACAGAAAACTAGAAATTCAAAAGCGTTAACACAAAACAAAAATAAAAGGAAAATGTTCCGAGCCCTCAAATTTCTTGGATATCCTTAAAGAATTTAATCCCCTCATTATTGACAAGATATTCGGATTAATTCCTTTCAAAATATAATAATAAACTACTCTATAATAGCGGTACAATAAATTACAGAATTTCGAACTCGCGGAGCACATGATCACACAATGTAGGACTCCATTTGATTTTAGAAATATACAAAAACTTTTGAAATTTTTATTATAATTTTTTTTGAAACAATGCATCTATATTTATAGGAAATGAAAGGATGAAATGGAGAGTTACAATCCAAAATGTGCCTCTTTCATTTTATTCAGACTCTTTAACAAACTAAGTACTTTATTCAATGCCTAAGACCAAAACTTGTTCAAATGATTGGATTCAAAAAATGATAACACATCCACTAATTGTACAAACAGGATACTTCCGAGTAATATTTGTATTTGATTCGTTTTTGAAATATTCATTATTCCACTCATATTTTAGCGGATAATATAGGTGGTTACTTATTTTCTTTTATCCATTTTGCCACCCTTAGACCCAATCAACCGCAATAGTTCCTTTACTCAATGTTTTCCCTTAAATGTCTTAATAGCCTAAAACTTCAAAGTGGTGCGAGGTCCTCAAGTACAGCATCATAAGCATAAAGTGGAAGCACTAGCATCTTGTGATTCTTATCGTTCACATATATTCCTTACTTATAAAAGAGAAACTCTGATCATAATTATCTAAAGATGCAAACTGCAGCAAAAAGTATGGTTCTTTCTTAAATCACCACAAACTGCAGCAATAAATTGGAAGCATTAGCAGTTTTAGGCATTACCAGCTGAATGAATTAACCTTAATAGTCGCTCGCCCAATCCATGTATATTATGTGTATAATTGTGTGTAATCAGTATGATATATACTGGTTAGGAAGAATAAACAGTGAATCCGATTGGCTATTTATGTAAAGATTCCCACATCTTTGAACATTAAATGGACCTTAACTTTTCTTCATCACAGCAAGCCCACTTTACGTAAATAACTATGATTAGTAACTAGTAGAATAATGGGAATTTTTCATAAAGCACTATCTTTTAAGTTTAATTAGCCATTTATAGATACCCTTTGCTATATTACGTGTTATAGATACCTTTTATGTTTTTATACAATGTATTTTATGTATTTAAGCTGTTGTATTCATTAATACAACAAAAAAAATAGGCGTAAAAATTGGAATTCCAACTAAGTTTGACATGTATTTAGCTGTATTCAAGTGGCATTAACGTTAAATACAGAAGGTTAAACTGGTTAAAAACGGAAGGAAATCAAATCACATGATATTCTCCTAATTTAACTCCACGAACTAAGGAAATCAAATCACATGATATTCTCCTAATTTAACTCCACGAACTAAGGAAATCAAATCACATGCTATTCTCCTAATTTAACTCCACGAACTAAGGAAATCAAATCACATGATATTCTCCTAATTTAACTCAACAAACTAAAACGATCCCTCATTAATCTGTATTTGAAAGATACATAATAAAGATTATAGATGAATAAAGAGAAATACATATGAATAATACAGTTGAGTAAAACTGTATACAGTTGAATACAACAAAATACAACTTAATTCATCTGAATAAAACACTTGAATACAACAAAATACAATTGAATACAGCTGAATAAAACTCTTGAATGAAACAAAATACAACTAACTTCTGCTGAATAAAATAGTTAAATACAACTGATTAAAACTGAATACAAGAGAATACGCATAACTTTTTAATACATCTACAATATATAAATTAATGCTACTGAATACATGTGAATACAGCTGAAATATACATTCGAATACAACTGAATACAAATAGGCAATTTGGGCGATCTAGAGAGAGAAGCAGCTTGATGGCTTCGCCGGCCGGCGGCCAGCCATTAATTCCGGCTGGTCAGCCCCTTAACACATCTGCCCAACCTCCTACACCAACTACAAACAATCCCCAACCCTCAAATCTCACAAACGAAGCCATGAATTACGCAAAAGTTGTGAACCCTACTTCAACGACCACTGCCAAAGCAGAATCGAGCCGCTACAGTTGAACCAATTGCTCTTCGTCTATCAAAATCAACGAATTAAACTTACCCTAGGCGATTGTAATGGAGTGATAATGGAGGAGAACTAGAGAATTTGGGTGGGAGGAGAAGTATGAATCGTGGGTTGAGGGAGAAAGAGTAAAGTTTATGCAAAAAGAGAGAGAACGTGGTTAGTCAATTTTACTGTGATTATATGAGAGAAAAGACTAAAAAGGAGAGAAAAATATTATTTAGCATATATGGTGCCTTAAATGTAGGATGTAACTATAATTAAATATTTGGCTATAAAGTATAAAAGCTATCTATAGGATGTAATATTTTAAAATGGTATTTATTTAAAATAAATAGGGTACTAAGGTTTTCTATAGGCTGTAATAACTTAAATAACAACTACTGTGATATTAGGGAGAAATTCAAAAATAGTAAGATTTACAAGTGGTCATTCAAAATAGCACAGTTTCAAAAGTAATCAAAATTTAGCCACTTTTCATGTAAAGATAAATCTAAGCAAAAACACTATTCAAAATCCGAAAAATACTCTAGCATAATGTACTGGAGTTCCAGCATAATGTACTGGAGTTCCAGCATAATATACTGAGTTCCAGCATAATATACTGGAGTTCTAATATAATATACCGGTCTAGCATAACATGCTGGAAGTTCATACGCAGGTGCTCCAATCTTCAATATATTATGCCGGAACTTTCCGCGTGTGAAGTTCCAGCAAAATATGCTGGAAGTTCATGCAAATGTGCACCGATCTCCAGTATATTATGCTGGAACTTTCCGTGTTGCAGCAAAATATTAGCTATTTTTCAATGACTTTACAAACGCTAGCTCTTTTTGAATGACCAGTCCGAACACTGGCTAGCCCGTGCTATTAATGTTTTTGAATTCGTCCAATATTTAAGTTAGAGTACAGATACTAATAATATTAGATTGTTTTTACAATAACTGGCATATCTTTCTTTTTTGACTGCCAAACTTTGTACCTCTAACATAATTTAAACAGAGATTTAAAGTATGCATGTTGTGATAGGTAGGCTAATAAAAACCTTCTCCAACCATCCTCAGCATATCAATATATCATATTTATCAGACATACTTTTTAAGTTACTGCAAACAATTGTGAACTTGCTATTGTAGCATTGTGCTTAACCTAAATGAAAAACTAGCTTTTTAGGATTAAAGTTATGTTTTTTATTATAATTTATATTGACATAGCTCATAATTCTTTTAAAAAAACGATTTTTATTATGATGTGTCCAACATCTTACGCGAAGCGCGATTTGTAATCTAGCATTTATAGAAGTAATAGAAAATGCAAGTAAGTACACAATGCATGGTGCTGCTCACAGACGAACCTTTTGTTAGGTGCACCCACATCGTATTAGTTATAATCATATCATCATACTATATTATAAGCATGAAGCCTGAAAGAATGAGAGGACTGATGATGCAGTGAATTTTTCTTGTCTTGTATATTTACCCTGTAGCTGCTATATACATTACATCCTATAGATACAACAAATGTACATATAATATTCCTAGACAATGGTATTGTTTACTATGTGAGTCCATACTCACTTTTAGTGCATGCTCACTAATACAAATGTGGGCATGTGCTCACTCATGTGTATGGTACTAATAAATGAATGGCCAGGATGTGTTTATGTGTTCTAATCCAACGGTCAGGATTAGATCTTCTGATCTGAGTATCAACAGCTATAATGCTGCCACGTCACTGTCCACTTATCAGTATCAATGTGTTTTCATTTTGTCTTCTTCTTCTTTGCTTTGATGCCTCGCCTGTTCTTCTGTCTCTCTGTCTCTGTGATGCTGCTGCTTCTTCTGTTCTTCAACATCCCCCTCAAGGTGGAGGGGAGAGAATGGACCCCCAGCTTGGACAAAAATCTCCGATGAGAACCCCCAGATAAGGGTTTGGTAAATAGATCGGCGAGCTGAGATTCTGACGGAACAAATGAGAGAGAGATCAATCCGGACAGAAATTGTTGACGAACAAAGTGACAATCCAACTCCACATGTTTGGTTCGTTCATGAAAAACTGGGTTACGAGCTATGTGAATGGCGGCTTGGCTATCCGAGTGTACAGGCACTGGTAAAGTGGGTGGTGCTGATAGATCTGCAAGCAATCGGACTAACCAGGTGATTTCTGCGGTCACCCTTCTCATAGATCTGTATTCCGCTTCTGCGGAGGACATAGAGACTGAGATTTGTTTCTTCGACTTCCAAGAGATCGGAGCTCCACCAAGTGTGATGAAGAATCCACTAATAGACCGGCGAGAATCTCTATAAGCCGCCCAGTCTGCATCACAAAAAGCGAGTAGATCAAAGGAGGGATGTGCAGTAAGAAAGATCCCTTGAGAAGGGTCAGTGCGCAAATAGCGGAGGACACGCAAAGCTGCAGAATAATGAGACATGCAAGGGCGTTGCATATACTGGCTCAAACAGAGGACAGCGAAACAGAGGTCCGGCCTAGTATTTGTTAAGTAGTTGAGCTTTCCAACGAGATGGCGATAAATGGTAGGATCAGGCATAGGCTCTCCCATATCAGCTTGCAATTTAGAGGAAGGGTCGAGAGGTGAAGATACAGCAGGACCTGTGCAGTCAAATTCAGCCAAAAGTTCCAAGGTAAATTGCCTTTGCCCTATTATAAAACCATGCTTTTCTCTGAGAATTTCCATGCCCAAAAAATGATGAATGGGACCAAGATGTTTTACTTTGAATTCTGAGTGTAGAAAAGCTGCAAGTTGTGCAATTTCTGTGGTGTCATTACCTGTGAGTAGTATATCGTCCACATATACAACTAATATGGAGATTAAATCACCTGATTGCTTGAAAAAGAATGAATAGTCATTTAGAGAGCTGGAGTAACCTTTGTAGCTCAGAGCCCCAGCTAACCTAGCATACCATTGCCTCGACGCTTGCTTTAAACCATAGAGTGACTTCCTTAGTCGACAGACAAGATTAGGTTGAGAAGGGGACATACCTGCTGGGAATTTCATATAGACCTCTTCTTGCAGATCCCCATGCAAGAAGGCATTATTAACATCGAGTTGTGACACACTCCACCCCTTCTTAACAGCTACAGCCAAAAGACATCTGATAGTAGTCATTTTCACCACAGGTGAAAAAGTTTCTGAATAATCTATCCCTTCTCTCTGAATGTCCCCCCTCACCACCAACCTAGCCTTTAGCCTTTCAATTGTACCATCTGAGTTATGCTTCACCTTGTACACCCATTTACAGGGTAAAGCTTTCTTCCCTGGTGGTAAGGATACAACATCCCAGGTGTTATTTATCTCAAGTGCTGAAATTTCAGCATCCATGGCCTTTTTCCAACCAGGATGCAAAGAAGCTTGTAGATAACTACTAGGTTCTGATGTGGTAGAAATAGATTGAAGGAGGTGCTGGTTGTCTGTAGAAAGAGCATGGAAAGAAAATACATTTGGCTTGAGAGGTTTAGATAGACAGGAACTAAGATCGGATAGGTAGATGCTATTGCAAATGTAATCATTTAAGTAGGCTGGTCTCTAAGTTACCCTGTCAGATTTTCTGACTGGTGGGGGTGGAATTGGAATAGGTGTGCTGATTGGTGAAGGAGAAAATGATCTGGAAGGGATGGGTGAGTAAGAAGGACATGAAGTAGAAGCAGAGTCTGAAGGTGTTAGGTTGATGTCGGTTGAAGTAGAGGGACCAGGATATGTAGAGGAACTGCTAGGTGAGGAGTGAGTAGATGTAGGTGAAAAGGTTGGTAGAGATGTTCTAGAAGAGTATTCTGTTGAGTTATGGGTTAAGGTATCTGGTGGAATCGTATCCTGGGGAAAAAAAGGAAAATCAGATGTGAGGGGTGAGTGGAAAAGAAAAGGGAATTGATCTTCATGAAACCTAACATCTCTAGACACAAACACCCTTTTAGTGTCAAGATCCAGAACCTTGTAACCTTTCTGATGTTGTGCATATCCAAGGAACACACAACCTTTTGCCCTTGGTTCAAACTTCCCTCTGTTGTGAGACAAAGTTGAGACATAGCACAAACAACCAAAACTTTTGAGGGATTCATAGCTAGGCTGTTTACCAAGCAATACCTCATAGGGTGTTGATCCATTCAGAACCTTAGAAGGGATTCTATTGATCAGATATGTAGCTGTCAGTACACATTCTCCCCAGTATTGGAGAGGCACCTTAGATTGAAATAAAAGTGCCCTTGCTACTTCCAAGAGATGTCTATGCTTCCTCTCAACCACTCCATTCTGTTGAGGGGTAGAAACACAAGAGGTTTCATGTATAATCCCTTCTGATTCAAGAAAACTTGCCTCTATTGAACCTTTTCCTAGTTCCATGGCATTATCAGATCTGATTTTCTGAACTTTCAAGTTAAACTGTCTCTCTGTCATGCACAGAAATGATTTCAAAACTGAAAAAGCATTCCCCTTAGAACTTAAGAGAAAAGTCCAAGTGGCTCTACTATAGTCATCCACAATAGTCAAGAAATACCTATAACCATTATAAGTCACAGTCTTGAATGGCCCCCATGTGTCAATATGAATCAAATCAAAGATAGCAGAACTTTTAATATGACTCAAAGGGAAAGGCATTCTGGTTTGCCTAGCTTGAGGACAGATGTGGCACACACAATTAAACTTAGAGGGAAACTTAATGAAAGGTAGTCTTCTCATTACTGAAAAGGGCAAATGCCCTAGCCTAACATGCCATTGCTTTACAGTAGATGTAGCAACATTAGCTAAAGGTACTGAAAAGGAAACAGAAGTAGAAATAACACTGGAATTTCTCCCTTTTGGAATGGAAACTACATATTTTTTCTCTCTTTTGGGAGAGATAGACTCTATTCTAGTTGGCTGAAACAGGTACAATCCATCTCTGACTTCACCAAAAACTTGTCCCTTCCCCACTAAAGGGACCTGCAATAGACACCCATTAGAAGTTAGACTCAAAGAACAACTGAATTGAAGACATAACTTATGAACAGATAATAAGTTATATTTGAAAGAAGGTACATGAAGCACCCTATGAAGAACCATATCAGGCTGAATAGACACACTTCCTATATGTGTAACACACAACTGGAATGAATCAGGTAAGCTAATGTGCAAAGGTGCAGGAAGAGGAGTAAGAGATAGGAAAGAATTAGCATCAAAACACATATGTTCAGAGGCCCCTGAGTCAATTATCCATGTTTTAGTGTTGAAAACAGCAAGACAAGTTCCTGTGTATTGGAGTATGGTACCAGCTACAGCATTAGCATTGATTTCTGATGTTGTGGCTGCTGCACTTCCAATTTGCACTTGCTTGATTATGTTCACCAATTCTGACACTTGCTCCTTACTGAAAAATTGGTTTTGACTGCTGATATTTCCTTCACTAGATGTGTTGTTCTTCTCTTGACCTTCTTGTCCTGTCACCACTGCATTTCCCTTTATGACAGGGTGATAATTTATTGATTTTGTGAATTGAAAATCATCTGGGAATCCTATTAGTCTGTAACATTCTTCCTTCACATGCCCTGTTCTCATACAATGACTACAACTCACATTAGAATTGTACTTTGCCTTCCTTTTGAACTTTTGTTGCATGTTTTGAAAATTCCCCTGTTTCTGAGGAGTTCCCCATGATTTCTGAATATTGTTCCTTTGATTAAACTTCCCTTGAGCTCCTACCATAAAAGATGCAACATCTGTTGGATATTGTGGGCTAACAAATATTTCCCTCTGACTTTCATCTTGCAGGAGGATGGAATAGGCATGATCCATATTTGGAAGTGGGCTCATCATGAGGATGTTGCCTCTTGCATGTGCATACACATCATTCAATCCCATTAGAAATTGGATGACTCTCTGATCCTCTAGGAACTTGGCTACCTTCTTCTTCCCTTCACACACACAGGTACAAGTGCATCCTAGATGTGAGTTCAGGGAATCTAACTCATCCCATAACTTTTTCAGAGTTGTGAAGTATCCTGCAATACTGCTGTTTCCCTGAACTGTCTTAGTAACTTCCTTTTGTAGGTGGTAGAGCTTGGCTCCATTGGATTGTCCAAATCTATGTTCAAGACTATTCCAAAGTTCTTTTGCAGATTTGGAATAGATTACACTGTCTCCTATCTCTTTGGTTAGAGAATTTAAGAACCATGAGGTTACCATATCATTGCACCTACTCCATTGTGCATGATCCTTTGAATCCAAGGCAGGCTCATCACAAATCCCATTGATGAATCCCAGCTTGTTCTTGGCTGACAATGCAATCAGCATTGACCTTCTCCATCCTAGGAATCCTCTTCCATCAAAAGGTGAGGTCACAAGAGTCATCCCAGGGGCATCTGAAGAGTGAAGAAAATAGGGATGGTTGACATCATGATTGACTGCTTGACTTGTTGATCCAGAAGGAGGAGTTACTGAAGAATCTATTCCAGTCATGGTGATAAAACAAGTTGAGTTCAAAGAAGAAGATTAGAAGTCAAGCAGTGAGTTTTAGAAGATGGAGTTCAAGCAGATTTCTGCTCTAATACCATGAAAGAATGAGAGGACTGATGATGCAGTGAATTTTTCTTGTCTTGTATATTTACCCTGTAGCTGCTATATACATTACATCCTATAGATACAACAAATGTACATATAATATTCCTAGACAATGGTATTGTTTACTATGTGAGTCCATACTCACTTTTAGTGCATGCTCACTAATACAAATGTGGGCATGTGCTCACTCATGTGTATGGTACTAATAAATGAATGGCCAGGATGTGTTTATGTGTTCTAATCCAACGGTCAGGATTAGATCTTCTGATCTGAGTATCAACAGCTATAATGCTGCCACGTCACTGTCCACTTATCAGTATCAATGTGTTTTCATTTTGTCTTCTTCTTCTTTGCTTTGATGCCTCGCCTGTTCTTCTGTCTCTCTGTCTCTGTGATGCTGCTGCTTCTTCTGTTCTTCAACAAAGCCCAAAGTGTAAGGTTAAATTACTAAAGTATCCATCAGAAGCTGAAAGACTATTTTACCCTTCACTTTACTACTATTTCAATATATATATTTTTATACAAAAAAAAAAAACTTACATTTCAACTATCCAATCAATAAATCTATAACAATTACAAGAAATACGGTGAATGAAAAGACAATTACTGCTTGGACTTTCAAGCATTACTGCAGCCACTTGAATTATTTTCATCTACCGTGGTTATTAAAAATGTATAGGAGTACAATTTATCTTAACCTTTAAAATATCTTTCTTTTCAGTTTTCAACAGAAATGCACATTAATGTAATTAAGAATCCTTTCATCTTTATTTTTTCAAAAGCATGAGCTGAACTAGATTCAACAACTCATCTGATTCTATCTCCGATATACGACACTTATCTAAAACTATCAAATCAAGGTAAATTTTCCTCTTTACACGTTATTTTTCATTTGTGTTTTGTTTATTTCTACAACTCTTTCTTTTGCTCTTCTTAACCAATTCTTTAAACATTATAGTAATTAGATAGTAAGTTTTTATACTTTAATGAATTGATTGTCAAATGTGGACTATATCTTGGCATATCAAAGAAGTAAAAGGTGGACTAAAGTTTGGGATATGCAGTAGATAACTTTTACGATTTCTTGATTTGTTATTGTAACAGCTAGAATTTCTGTGTGTATGTAAATTTTTCTTATGATACGGTACTTTATTTAATCATATACGTTATAATTTTAATTTCTTGCTGAATATTGTTCGATTTGTGTTATTTTCTTTATGATAAGTTCTGCTAGAAGTTTTATTTGCAGTTAAGTTTCAATGCGTTTATTAATAATCATATTTTCCTGCCAAGATTGTTTCCTATTGAACGACTAAAACTTTGTCTCTGAATGAGTAAAAAAAGGCAAGTCAAAACATGTTCATAAGAACCCAAATATATTACTAATTAATTAATTAGAAATAATGTTAAAAGTTTGTCCTTCTATGGTATATGAGGACCAAGCTAAGGTCTCATACATATATACTATCAAAGGTTATGATAAGTACCCATCCGTTCTTAATTAGAAATCTCGAGTTCACAACCCGAAAATAAAGTTGCCTTTCATAGAAAATGTCCTTAATTGAACTTCATGGCGCATATCCGAATTAGTAGAATATTGTATAGAAAAAAAGTTTTTTTTTTGGCGCAAAGATAAAAAAGGTCCCACGCATCATTAGCCTTTTATCATTCTTCTTATAAACTAATATCTGTTAAATATCGATGAATAGTAAATCAAGTTCTCTTTAGAGTCACAAATTTGTTCCTTCGGCTGATTATAATTAAATCAAGTTCTCTTTAGAGCCACAAATTTATTCCTTTGGCTGATTTTAATTACTCAACATTTCTGAATGAGCATTTCATATAACGAGTTACCCGTTTATGTTCAGTTCTCTAGCTCATGAATAAATCACCCGCCAGAAACGAATAGCCCGAATAGAATGAAGGAATGATTCAATCTTCCATCATTTCAGAGCCGACGCCTGATTTTTTGCCTTTCTATCTATACTTTTCGTCCAAGAAAATTATGGAATAAGCAATGGCTTTCGCACGTATGCTATATCTTTTTTCTCTTCAATTTATTAACCTTTATTTGTCCACTTTTGGAAAAGTGAAGCTTCAATAATAAAGATGATGATGAAAGTATATACTTTACTGGTGACCGTACAAGAAATTTTACCTTGTACATTAAGAATCACAAGGTATTTTCATATAATTTTGTGTCTTTATCATAATTTTTTTGTAAAACTATGCTCTCTAATTTTCTCCTAAAGGTTTCTGATGTTGCATAACTCATCCAACTTCTTCTAAAAATATTTACATGAATTAGTATGAGATATACATGCAACGCACGTATTCGAAAACTAGTACTTAATAAAATATTTCTAAACAATAATAAGATCCCCAAAAGACAAGTAATCTTGCTAGCACGCACCTTCCAGTCCTTATCATGCACTTGTCACACCATACCCCTCCCCCCAACCCCCCCTACGGAAAAAAATTATCTACAAATATATTCCCCCACGTCCCAATCTCCTCACAACAATAAAGAATTCCAAACAAGGGAACCACGTTTCTCGAAATTTTAAGGTTGAGAAACCGTTCAATCTCCATTAAGAAAAACACAAATAAATCATTCGAAACATTATTAATAAAATTACCTAAAACAAAGCATTTCCCGTGTCAAATTTTCAAAAATTTTGAATAACCTTTTAGGAAATCAAAATATCTAGATACCCGATACCCTTTTAGCTATTCTACCCTAATGATAGACTAGAATATTTTAATACTAGTACTTGTGCAAGTAAAAAACCCTTCTTAAGTGGTGGGATCTGGGATCTAGTGGAAGGGATAATTTTTTAAAGATAGAAAAATCAAACAAGAAACTATAAATTGACTACAGTAGTTGAAAAAAGTACGAGATCGAATAAATAATTAAAAAAACAATAGTTAAGTCAGACATTAATGGGTGGGGGTTGAGCTGTACAGGGACTGTCAAGACTTTTGGCATCATTCTCTGGCTTTAGATTAAGGAATAGAAGAAAACTAATGCTACATTCTAAGCATGCTGATAGAAGCAAATACTAATTAACAAGTACTATTTCTTCCCTGTTCCTATCAAAAGCATTTTTTAAATTATAATAGTTGACTTAATTCTTGCAAATCATGACAAAATAAAATCTGCAGGCCCCATTTTATTTTGGTTTTGTACCCCAACGTGGCCACAAGATATTGGTCCATTCAATCATTTCTCTCAGCCACTTAAGATAACATATTTAATTACAAAGGGTCCAAGAGAATCTATATCAGAAAATATTAGCCTTTTGTCACTGTGTAACCTAATACTACCTTCCAAGGGTTATAATAATGACCTTAAACTTGCCTAACTGAGAAGAAAGGTGAGTTTTGACATTCCCATATTAAAATCTTGATGGCTCATAATCTAGACACACCAAAAAAGACTTCCAAATGAGATTAGAAAGGATGAAAGAATTCAAAGTAAGGGCACCCGTTATGCGTGGGATCCGGGAAAAGGACGGACTACAAGGGTCTATTGTCCGCAACCTTTACCCTACGTTTCTGCAAGAGGCTGTTTCCAGGGCTCTAACCCGTGATGATAACATGACATCAATTTTGCTAGTTACGCCAAGGCTTCCCTTCAAAATAATCTAAAGTAATTAGCGTGAAATCAGAATTGCCTCAAAATATTTGCGTATTGGATAACTTCTAGAAAGAAGGAACAGGATGGTAAAAGTTTAAGAAGAATCAGATGAAAGTAACTGCATATTGTCACTGGGATCTTAACAAAACCCTGCAGAACCAAGAAGGGGAAAAAAAGAAGGTGAAGATAGATACAATGGATTAGTACAATTACTGAACAAACCAAACCACTAAAGGGAAACATTAGGCCAAAAGATCAAATTATCGTCCGTCTGCTGACGTAAATGAATCAGCAAATCCAGATGGACGGGTGGGTATGCTTGTTTGTGTATTGTCACTGCTGGCTAGGTATGAAGAAGAGCCGTCAATGCCACTCATTCCCTCGAGAGCCTGCCACTTCTTAACTGCTTGGGGTAGGGACATGTCATAATCGATTCCATATATTTCATCTTCGTCAACCTCTGCTGGTTTCCAGAGCTCAGCTAGAGATGAAAGCACGTTAACCGCATGACCCATGTCTGGTCTTTGATGGGGTTCCCTAGCGCAGCAGTGACCAGCCAACTCAGCAACAGTGCTGACACTGGACAGAGTTTCTTCATCAAGATCGACTGTGGGGTCAATGGCCTTTCGGAATGTCTCTTTATTAATATGCATTCTGCGGAACCATGGGACAAGATGCATGCTTTCCTCAGGCTGTGATTCATCAAGAGCTTTTCTTCCGGTAATTAGCTCCATCAGAATTACACCAAAGCTAAACACATCAATCTTCGTGGTTACTCTGCCCGTAACTGTTCAATTAAAACAAAAATAATCAGTGTTAACTATTTCTTGCATACTAATAATGGAGTTCAAGATGAGATTTGTAAAATTGAATTTCAAATTGAACATGGTAACTAAGGATTCATATAGTCGAACACAACTTGTTTGGGATTGAGGCGTTGTTGTAGGGAGAATAAAATGTAAATCAGAAATCAAATGAAAGAACCCTATCAATGCCTAAAGGATATGAACTACAGTAACACAACTTTATTATCGAGGAAGAAAGTTTTTAATCAGAGAAAGGCAAGTGCTTTTTCCCAATACGAAGAAGTCATCATCCAACACTATTTTGTAAACAGAGCACAACACACAATGGGTATTATCAATCTCTTTGTCCAACAGAGATAGTGAATACAACAGAACTGACTTATGAAAATCAGAGCCATGTCACCAGGAAATTCCTACATTTTATCAAGGAAATAGATGGTGTCAAGCAAAAAAGTAAAAAATAATTTCTCCGAAGTATTTCAATTTACATTGATTGAGGCATATTACTTATTTTTATGTTCTCAGTATTCCCAGTCCATCATTTGAAGATATATGTTACAGCAAAAGTTCATCTGCTGCCACTTACAACAGGAACTTCTCCAACTTCATTTTTTATTGGTTTTGAATCCGCTGTCCTCATAAGCCTATTAATTTCATATTATTTGACCTTATATACACTTGCATACTTTGGTTTATGTAAGCAAATAGATGCAATAATAAAATGAAAGTTAACAAGTTACAAGATGAATTTTACCTGCATACTCTGGTGCAAGATAGCCAAAAGTTCCAGCTAACCTTGTAACAACGGAAGCTTTTCCATCAGGAGCAAGGCGAACAAGTCCAAAATCTGCTACTTTTGCCCTCATATCATCTCCCAAGAGAATGTTTGATGGCTTCAGATCTCTATGAATGAAGCTCTGTTGAGCTAAACCGTGAAGATACTCAACACCCCTTGCAACATCTAATGCTATGGTTAGTCTCCTTGTCCATTCGAGGGGTTTTAACCCTTCTTCCTTCCAGTTGAAAAGATACCTGCTGAGTGTCCCTTGTGGCATATACTCATATACAAGCAGCCTCTCATTTCCATCCAAGCAATATCCTAGCAGTGTAACCAAATGCCTATGGCGAACCTTAGTAAGTACTGCAATCTCAGACTTGAACTCGTCCAAACCCTTCTCACTCATAACTCCAGATTCCATCCTCTTAACAGCCATTTTAGTTCCATCATGCAACTCCCCCTTGTACACAGTTCCAAATCCACCTCTCCCCAATATATTCACTTCGCTGAAGTTGTTAGTTACATCCCTCAAAACTTGAATGGAAATCACCATGTTACCAGCCTCAACAATGTGTAAGTCCCCAGGTGCGCTGCTGCTTCCACAACTATCCCCTCCATTGACACTTGAACCAGCAATCGTGATCTTAACAGCATCTTGGTCAGATCCTGAATGATGAGGATGAATAACCACTGTGTGTGGACTCTGAACTCTACCTGACCGCTTGCGTTTAGTCCTGTAAAGGCAAAAGACAAACAGCCCAGCAAGCACAACGGCAGCACAAACACCACCGATCACTGAGCCCACAACAACCCCAGTTGAAGACTTTTTACCACTATTTGCATGAGTTTGTCCACCTCCGCTCCCATCAGATGAACCAGGAGTGCTCCCCGAAGGTGTTCCAGGTGCAGGTGGAGGTGGATTATCTTTCCCAATATTGACATTGCCTTGAGTTTTCAAAAGAACATTGCTCTTAAATGGTGGGATTTTTCCATAAAGTTGATTATTAGAAACATCCAATTCCCTCAAGTTAGGCAATAGCGCAAGCTCATTTGGAATAGTTCCTATAAGATTATTGTTTGCTAGGATCAACTTCTGTAATGATGTGATGGAGGAGTAGTTGGGAGAGATTGTCCCGGTAAGTCCCATCTTCTGAAAATTCAGCACTGTAATGTTGCCACCATCACAAGTAATGCCCATCCAAGGGGAACACGGATCATTCCCCTTCCAATTCTCAGCAAACTCCCTAGGGTACCCCACATCTTTAGCCACAGCCAACAGTGTATTAACCCGTGAGTCACAAGGAACACCCGGCTGTGACAAACAAAAACTATTGGTATCAGCCAACATATCCACTTGCACTGAAGATGGAAATTTTGGCGTAGGCCCTTGAAGAAAGTTGTTTGTCAATACAACCACTTTTAACGAAGGAAGATTAACCAAAGAGTTTGGCACTGGACCAGTGAGGCTATTATCTCTCAAACTACAGTTTTGCAACTGACTAAGGCCCGAAAAATCAGGCAAAGGGCCTGAAAACGCATTGCCTTGCAACCAGAGTTCGGTTAATTGAGTCATGTTTTGTATCACAGCGATCGAGCCATTCAACCTACCCTTTAGACCATTTAACCACAATGACTGTATCTGAGAGCCCGAAAAGCTTGAGGGCAGAGATCCCTCCAAATTATTAAACGACAAATGCAAGTTTGTTAAGCTAGCAAATGCATCAAAAAAATCAGGGATTGTACCAGTAATATTAGCAGAAACGGCAGAGAAAGTCTGAATAGACGTAGCACTTTTCAGACTTTCCGGTATTGACCATGGCGAAAACTGATTTTTATCCAAGTAAACACTTTGCAAAGAAGTCAACCCGTCGAAAAAATCGGTAGGAATTGAAGTGAACCCATTGTTGTTTAGAAGAAGGCTCTGTAACGAATCCAACCCGGAAAAGCTCGGGAGTGACCCAGTGAGTCCATTATTTTGAACTTCAAATACTAGCAATTCAGTAAGGTTATTCAAGTTTGGTGGGAGAGAACCTTTCAAACCTTGATTTCCGATTTGGATCCTAGTCACACGACCATCCTTAGTACACTGAACTTTCCCCCATTTACACGGGTCCGGGTCATTCCAACCGAGTGAACTCGGCGGGTTGATTCGTTTCTTCAATTCTTGCATCACTGCAGCGTCGTTTGCAGCACTACCCTCCTGAGAGTATACAGATGATACAACGTACAACAACAGTACTAACAAACGCACAGAACCACCAAATTGGAGTTTCTTCAATTTCATTGTGTTAAGAACAAAGAAATACACACAGTAGAAGAAGTTCAAGGAATGAATGGCTCAGAAAACTGGAAATTCTCTTTCTTTTTCCTTAAAAGGTTTAGGGTTTTCTTAAAGTTGGGGATATAGGAGAATTTTGGAGAGTGTAAAAAGGGAAATGCGGGCTTTTAGAAAAAGGAAAGAGAGGTAGCAGATTGAACGGCGGAGACGGAGGGGAACAAAGAAAGGAAAAAGGTTTGGTATTTGGTATTTGGAATTTTTGTTTTGCTGAGCTGGGAGGACATATTTTTTGCATTTTGAACCCTATAATATACCATCTTTTTGCATTTTAACCCGTGCCATTTTTCCTTTTTTTATTAATACTCTATTTGTGTCAACCTTTTCGCTTTTCGGGGTTTGGACAATATAAGTGGGCGTTTGGACATAAGAATTGTAAAAATTTTAAAAAGGGGAGAAAAATTTTCAAAGTGAAAATGGTATTTTAATTTTGAGTTGTGTTTGGACATGAGTATAACTTTGTATTGTTTTTGAAGTTTTGTGAGTGATTTGAGTAAAAAATTTGAAAAACAGATTTTTAGAGTTTTTCAAATTTTCGAAAATTACCAAAATACATCTTCAAATGAAAATTGAAAATTTTATGAGCAAACGCTGATTTCGGGAAAAACTAAAAAAAAATTGAAAAAAAGGGAAAAATTTCTTATGTCCAAACGGGCTCTAAATTTTGAACAATATTTTGACATATAATTTTTTCGTCACATTGACATGAGAAAAATTGTAACTTATATTACATTTATATAATTTTTAAATATCTAAATTTTAACTTTTAAATATTGAGTTAATCTAATTCAATTTAATTTTAAAGATTAACCAAATTAACTCTCAAAAATCGGAAAAAAATCTATTTCATATCACATATTTCCTTTTAGATTCTAGTTTTACCCTTAATTCCATATATTTATAGCCGAGAAAATATCATGACATGTTTAATTTTTCATAAAGGTCTTTATCTTTCTTTTTCTTATGTTCTGTATCAAGCCAAATGTATTCACATAAATTGAACGCGATTGAATATAATTTCTTTTAAAATCATTATGACATTATTGGTTTTACCTAAATGTCAATATAATATCGAGATTAACAAGAAAACATCCATTTTATTATTATTTTTAGATTTGTATTTCAGTTGGCCTTTGAGGTGAAATGTAGTCTATCACAAAACAAAACCAGAAAAGAAACAAAAAAAGATAAAAAGGTGAAATATGGGTTACAAATTGCATAATAGTGCATATATTATTGTGCAAAAGAAAAAAAGAGTCGAGGGGATGAGAATGGTGGGAGTAATAACCCATTTGGCCAAACTGCAAAAATCAGTTTATTTTGAGAAGTGCTTTTTTTTAAAAGTATTTTTCTCAAAAGTACTTTTGGTGAGAAGCAATTTGTGTTTGGCTAATTAGTTTGAAAAACACTTTTGAGCAGCAATTAGTGTTTGGCCAAGCTTTAAAAAACTGCTTCTAAGTGTATTTTTCTCAAAAGTACTTTTGGAGAGAAGCTACTTTTTTCTGCTTCTCCAAAACTGTTTCTGCTTCTCCTCAAAACCACTTTTTTTCCTTTCAGATGTTTGGCCAAACACCTTAATTTTTGGCCAAAAATGCTATTGACCAAAAAAAAAGTATTTTTGGCCAAAAATAAACTTGGCCAAACAGCGGCTTTCCATAATAGGAGAAGTTTGTTTTGGATGAAAAGAGAGAGTAAAAGGAACGAATACAACTGGCACATGCGAGTGGGGTCCCCATAATGTTTAATATGGACATGCTGGATTAAATCTAATAAGATTACACATTTCACGGGGATTTTTATATGTTACTCAATGTAACAAATTAAGTAAGTAGTTTTGTATTTATGTTATCTTGATTTCAAATTGATGACATAGAGATGTTCTTAATTTATGTTCCTATATTACTGTTTGTAATTTACTGTGTAATGGTTCTTTAGTCTATGCATTTCCAAGGTAGGGTTCCAAGGTTGGGTGAGGTTGCATACATTCTACCCTCCCCAGACCCCACTTGGGAAATTGCACTAGGTTATTGTTGTTATAATTTACCGTGTAGTGGTATGGTAAATTCTTGTTCATAATCTTGGAAGTTATCTTGTTAAACTTTTCCTTGTTTGAATATCCACGCTTTATTTTATTGGGACAAAATGGAAAAACAATTTTTGTGAACCACAACTTCTTACTTGTTTCCCTATTCTTGTTGCAAAAGACCTATTCTTGTTCGTGTCTATTCCTTATTTTCCTTACCTCTATTGGCCGCACTATTAACACTCCTCTCTTATGCCTCCTTACGGCCTATGAGCACAATCTAATAATCTCATGCTAATAAAAATTGGCAAATTTCGTAACTCATTAATGCACGAAAAACTTCCAATAAAGCAGCAAAAGGAGTTCAAAAAATGTTTTAGTTAATAGGTTCACCTCTCAACTGCAGCATTTTCGCAGTTTTCCAATCCCCTTGTGTCACATCCTGTAAGCGCCCTGGGGCTAAGAACAACAACATACCCAGTAATATCTTACATCATAGGGTCTGGGAAGGATAGTGTATATGCATATCTTACCCCTACCTTGTGAAGATAGAGAAGTTGTTTCCAATAGACCTCGGCTCAGGAAAGCATAAGCACCACATTAATGAAAAGATGGATAAGGGACGGCACCCAAAAGCCATGTAAAAGCAGCATAAAAACGACACAATAATGAGATGACCAAGATGAAAGAAAACTAAGGGTAGTCACAGAAACCTACTACCAACAAAATGCAAGAGTGCGTACTAATATTACCGGTATGAACAATCTAGACCACCTATCCTACTACCCTAATCCCCGACCTCTACACCTTCCTATCAAGGGTCATGTCCTTGTTTATGTCCTGGGAGCTAAGAACAGAACGTAAAAACAATTGCTAAAAGAAAAAGGAAAAAACAGAAGAAAAATTCTGACTAAAATTGCTATCCCATATATTAAAACCAAAATTGTTATCCCATATTTTAAGGGGAGAATACAACAAAATACAAACCCAAAATGATACTCAGTTATCATCAAATAAAATTAAGCTACAGAAGAACAATTGGTTTAGGATTGGAACCACTTTTTAAGCTGTTTAGAGCCCTGCTGCTTACTATCAGTTTGATTAGAACTGTTTGTGAATTTGGATCTGTATTGCTCAATCAGCATATCCAACTTGTCCTCAGCATCCCGTCCCGCCGGGTTTTTATTCTTTTTATCCTTTTTCTTGACATGTAAACTCATAGTTTGTTTCTGTTGGTTAGTTTTATCTTCCAACTTCCTCCTTTTTGTTCTCACTGCAACATCTTCTTTATGTCCAACCTTGAGAGCAGCATTATCTGAATGTTCATTTCCAAACCTGCCAAGCTTTTTTCCTTCTTGATTATCTTTTGGCTTTTGTTTTGTGCCTCCAAGCTTCTTACCTTCCTTCTTGTTATTCTTCTTCTCATCTCTTTCTTCTTCGGAGTTGGTTCCTCTGGCACCTCTATTTTTCAGTTCATCTCCATCTTTACTCCCTGAAACTGATGACACATTGCCTTCCTTTGCGGTGGCACCTCTGACACGTTTGCTTTTCACTACATCTCTATTCCCAGCAACTGATGTGTCCCCACTGGACTTGCGTTTTCTTGACTGTTTATCACGGGGATTCAGTTCAGTTTTATTGGCAGTCTGCTGCAGATCTTCTCTGTTCTTGTTAAAACCTTGCTGCTGAAGTTTCTGATTACGAAGCTTCATTGTTTGCACATTATCAAGAGCAAACTCCACTATTGGACGATGCTCAGGACCAAAAGTCTCTGGAAATACATAATTACTCAGATAACCCATAAACCTAGAATCCTAACATTCACCAGAAACACGTAAGGTTGCAATATCTAGCACACTAAAGGCACATTACCAGGATTGTTGTTGAGAACTCTTAAAGCCACAAGTGCATGTTGATGCTCTGAGAACTCAAGAAAAGCTACTCCGCGAGAATGATTCTTTGCTACTACTTGTCCTTTTTTCACATCCTTCAAAAACTTTATCTGCAACATAGAAAAAGATAATGAGTTGCAAGAACAAAAATAGCCAAACTGTAAAGACTAAATTTCAAAACATAGCTCACCTGCCGGATCACAGGCTTTTGCTTAGTAGCACGAGAGGTAACTGCATCAATGCAAAGTGTTTTCAGCTGTTTTTCACTCATCGACTTGGGAAGATTGTATACAATCAGCCGTGTCCTTGACACATGGAAATTTGGGGATTTCAGCTTGATCATCTTCTTTTCTTGAAGCCTGAGTGAGGAACTACATTAGCATCGCAAGCTAGGAACATACAAAACATTTAAGAACTGCAATAGAACAGCTCCACAACTTTTAAAAGCATTCTGCAAAGGTCATCAAAAGAGTAAAAGGTGAAGTAATTATCTATTCATCCAATTTATTTGCTAATCAATTCAGTTTCAACCTAAAGTGAAAGGAAAGGAATAAATAGTCCAAGGAAAATCACACTGGCATGCCAAAATATATATATATAAAAAAAAAAAAAAAAAAAAAAAAGGAGCGTTTGTTAACCGTTGAATGCAGAAAATTTACAAGAATTATTGTAAAGGGAGTTGCCACCAACCTGAAATGTGGCCTGTAGAGGCAAACTAAATCCTCAAACTAGCAAAATCACAAAGGACTCACCTCTCGTGACTGCAAGACATTACCTATGAAACCAGTTGCACTCTAAACAACAGAATGTTATTCGTCAGAAGAAAATTAGCCTCATCACGGGGACATTTCCGTTTGACAAAATGTGTGTGACGCCAACCCACTGTAATTTCACCCTTTTGCATAGTTCAAACTCTTGAAAGATACTCAGCATACACCACCTAAGAGTTTTTCATGATCTAGAGCCTTATTCGTCATCCTGAACTGCAATTCCTAAAAACTTGGCTAATTTTTTCAAGTTTACGCGCTCTATTTTTCACGTAAAAGAAAAAGTCTAGCTTAGAGTAGGCAATTCAGGAGGAAGATCAAGTCCAACAGAGATGGGCCAAACTTTCCTGCTTCTATTAAGGAAAGTTGGTTAAATAATGGAAAAAAAACTGTAGCTCTTCCACTGTTCTTATGTGGGACTTCTATCAAACACAATTAGCAGATTTCCATCACAAACTTATATCCAGCTTGTTACCTTTTATTGTCTTAACAGGGAGCTCTAATTTTATAAAATATTAAACATTATTATTATTACACAAGTCACTCCTACCCATATATTTCCTTTTTGCTCTGGGGCGTATAGACTTCTCTTAAGGGATCAGTCTTGCTCTATGAATCATTGTCCTATATTATGTTAAAGAAGCTTTTATTAAAAAGGAGTCATAAGAATAGGGGCAATTCCGAGTTTCCAAAAAACTATTACTCAGCTGATATGAGGTTAATTGTTAGGATATGCACTACCAAAAGCATGTTAACCTTTCAAGATCCACCATTTTGAATTTAAGAAAAAACTTGGTAAGACTTACCCCTTGCGCTTTGACATATCACTCACTGAAACACCTGCAGCAGCTGGGGTCCCCTCCACAATAAGACCCTCCTGTTACAGAAAAACAGATTACATCCACATTAATTTTAAAAAATCTCTTGGAAGAAGTTAAATGCCGAGACAGCATTAGCAATAGAAACTAACCTTTGCCAGGTAAAGGTTGCGGTGGTCATTATCCTCCTTTTTGGCCTTCTCCAACTCCTTATCATGAGCAGCTTTCTTGTCCAAAGCCTTCAAAATCTTTAATTGCCGACCCTTCAGAAAGACACCCAAACCATCCACAACGTTGGCAGCGGAAACAGTAGCTTCAGCAGCCTCTGCTGTTTTAAATTTGAGAAAACCAGTACCCCTTGGTCGCCTGCAACATGTAGAATAAGTTTACTAGGAGCCGTTAGACAACAAAGTGTAAACACACCGTAGAGCTCATACTTGGTGACTCGGTCAAGAACCGGAGCAAAGTATTCCACTTCACCAAAAGCAGAAAACCGTTGTTTGACTTCTTTATTATCAACATCAAAAGGAAGGTTGCTAATGAAAACTGTTCCCTGCAGATCATCTGCTCCCTCACTCTGCCCAGCATTAATCTCTTTGCTCTTGTCTAAATTGTCGTGTGGTGTTTTATTTGCCGTAGATGCACCCAGTGGTTCATCTGGTGGGAGAATAGTTTCAACATCCTTCCCCTGCTTGGGAAGGCCTGAAAAATCATTTGTAGAAGTAGTTGGCCCAATTGAAGTTGGAGAAATGAAATTCTGAAGAACTTTTTTCGCAATGTTTGCCTCTTCGTCAAAATTAACTTCAGTCTGGTTATTTTCTTCTTCTAAAAGGTGAGAGTCATCTCCGTCCTCTTCGGCTTGCTGAGATTTTCCATCAATTTCAATGTCTTCATCCGTATCGCTACTACTATCATCTTTTGCGTCCTGTCCTGCAGAGAAAATAGTGTAGATTGAATTTGTTATGTTCCCAAACTCATGAAGCAATGCCTTTAAGAGCATAAACAAAGTAACTGATATAGGATTATAACATCAGCACCAAAATGAAAAAGAAAGGAAGAACTAGCTGTGGAACAGTTTAGATGGATGAGAAGTGACAACCATCAAGAATTCAATATTCTCTAAATCAGACTTAACAAAGGTTTAAAAAAGAAAATAGCAAGACGGCAATATACCCTCAAACACTAGGGAGAGGAAATGACACAGCACCAATACGGCGGATTAGTAGTTAGTAATTATAAGGTCTATTTTAAGGGAGGTTAGTGAGAGGGCAATATACCCTCAAAACACTAAGAAATGACGCAGCACCTATACGACGGAGTAGTAGTTGGTCATGTTAAGGTCTATTTCAAGGGAGGATAGATAATATTTTGATGGGTTGCTAATAAGTGAAGCACAGATACTTCTGACAGAAAGACAAAGAGAAACATTTTGAGGAAAAAAGGGGATAAAAAGCTCTAAAAGCATGATCAGACAACAATGACAAGCTCTTGTGAGAAACCCCCCAAAATACCTAAACTATTGTTAACAGGTCTCTACAAGTAACCACACATCACGCATTAGGTGCCTAGACACCGAAGGATACTTGCATTATTTCAACTTCACTTCTAAAAGAACTTAGTTCTCTTCATATATACAGAGGAGAAATGTTGGACACTGGGACTTCAAGAAACCAAGCAAAGCAAGACTTGCACACATGGATCTTTTATTAAACAAAATTGTACCCGATTCAAAACATGAAGATCTTGATGAGGCATACGAAACGAAATTAGCATTCCAAACACATTTTGAGTAACAGAGTCAAAGCAACTAAGATATGTTACGAAGTGATCATCCATCTTAGTAGAAGGAGTAGAAGTATCTCAATTATAGAGCAAAGAATGCAACAACCTATTAAGGCACAATTAGCATTTAGTTTCAGCTTATACTAGATAGATCTGAGTCCATTGCAGGTCAATGCAAATTTTCCTTTTTCCCTTATCTTCTGCAAGCCTCTGATCCACATGCCCCTTGAAACAGACCTTGATTCTGAGCAAGGAGAAGAGATTGAAAAATCTACGGCCTGAGGGATTTTCCAAAAGCCAAAAAGCAGCACATACACATCATCCGCGTTATGTTTCTGTCTCATGTCTGCTCGCTACAGTATACTTATCAAATTGGTGATTTTTTAAGCACACTCATTAAAAATAAGAAAATAGATCTGGCCAAAGAATTTTGAAAAACCAACATGAGCCGCCTAATCATTATTCCTGACTTGATCCAATGGTGTATTAAATCAGAGAAACCTCTTATATGTCTGGTCACAAAAAAAAACTCGTATACAAGAAGTATACCAAAAGGTAGATGCCACGCTAGTACTTCATTTCCATGCCTAAAGACCAAAATTTGCTCGATATGATTGGATTAAGAAAATGATGACATATCTAGCAAAATATAACAAATACACTCAGACAAAAAGAGAGAGACACTTACCATCTTGTACAGTTGCTGAAGATTGACCACCAGCTGCATAAACCTTTTTTGATACGGCCCAATCAACTGCAATAGTTCGTTTACTCAATGTTTTCCCATTAAATGTCTTAATAACCTACAAAGAGATATTGAAAACAAAATTAGGAGTTCAACTAGATAAGAATCCAAGGGTATAACCAAATGAAAGTTCAAAGTGGTGCAAGCTCCTCAAGTACATTATTGAAAACATATATTGGAAGCACTAGCATTTTGTGATGCTTATCACTCACATATTCCTTATAAAAGAGAAACTCCAATCATATCTATCGAGATATGCAAACTGTGGCAAAAAGTATGATTCTTCACTTTAACAAGGGAAGTGTTCAGTAAGCCTTAAAGACTCTAGTGGTTATGTTTGACATCTTGTACTAATTTGTGTAGTAAAAGATTATCTGATCTCAAAAAAGCACCCTATGAATAAAGAGTAAACACGGAGAGCAGCTACATTTTGTCGTTACTTATTCTTTCCAAGATTAGGTAGGGAGCAAATGAGTATCAGAAAAGGTAATTAGCTATGCCATTACCGTGAAACAAAGCCCCGGGCCCCTTATTTAGACCACATCACCAGGTGCTTTAAGAAACCCTTTTATTTTTAAAAAAAAAATCACATCAAGAGAATATAGCAGGTTTAAGATAGTAACAAAGAAGATGTTAATCGACTCATTTTTTTCTACAGCTGAATCGAATTAAAAAAAAAACAGAAGTTGGTATTGAACTGTAAAAGAGAATGACAACAAAATGGATTGCCAAATGTAGATCCATATCGCTATAATTGACAAGTGGAATCTGAGCAGACAACAACCAAACAAAAAATCTGTCTCGATGTAATTTGAAAACTTCAAAAGGGGCATAAACATCCTTTTGTGCTTCATTTCTTTGAGGTTGAGGGGAATTTCAGAAAGTGGATAAAAACAAATTCATCAATTCTTTCACCACATGTGCATCTTCAGAGTTCACTTCCTCAGACTATAATAGCTTCTTAATTTCAAGATAGAAGAAGGGAATCAACTAATTAAAACCCTTATTAATGAAGTTACTTGATTTGAATATGAAGTTCATACATTCTCTGCATCCTGCTTCGACGTAAATTTGACAAACGCAAATCCTTTTGATAACCTGCAAAATGTTACTAATGGTTACTAGTGGCAATTAACAATAACAAACTTTAGATTGTAAAGGGAAGTCCCTTACCCTGTCTCAGAATTCTTAGGAATAACCACATCCCACACGAAGCCAACTTTTGAAAACAGATCTTTTATCTCATTCACTTTGGCCTATGTTTTATTGCCAAGCTCAAAGGTCAGAGCTCTGTGAGCACAAATGTATATAAAGGAAAATGGTACACTAAAAGTGGATTAGTTTATAGAACAGACATAATAAAATAGAGAACAGAAGAGTAGACCTTAAAAGGAAGATTCCTCACTATAAGTTTCCACCTTTGCGTCTTTGAGCCCTGGTCACAAATGTATTAATTAGAAAGTGCAAGTCCATCAGCTGATATAACTCTTCTTACAAAGTTGGGCAGCAAACTGTGTCCAGTAAAAATGGAACAAGTACTCTTCCAAACAAGAATGTTGCGCTAGCAATTTATACAAGTTACAGATATTTTGAGATAAAAGGTAAAATGAGGTGGTCCCCATAGGCATGGCCAATTATTGGTTGAGGAGCAGGAGTGACAACATGGAAACGCCAGGTTCGAATTGCAGTTACACAACTTGGTGCGAGCCCATCTGCTCTAGCCTTGGTGGATAGGATTATCTCGGCAACCTGTGTTTGTGGACCGGACAAGATGTGCAGTGGAGATATATGCAAATTAACCCAGATACCACCAATATCAAAAAGAGGCAGGGTCTAATTGGGAGTAATAATATGAGAAACCATGAGGAAGGCCCACCAGGAACTGATTAACATGGTAAGTAAAGGGAGTCACTCGTATTTCCTTTTTCTTCATTCTGACTTTCAGATGCTTAGTATTTTCTCCGGTCAACACACTACAGCAATACTGAAGCAGTAAAGTAAAAACCTAATACCTACCTAAAGAACTATAACTATTTAGCAGGAAAGAGCTCTAAAACACAGCTGAGAAGGTAGAGAACAAGTTTCTGCACCATTAGCCACAGCTGTTTGAAAGTATTAAGACCATCATGAAGTTTACTGTGCAGTCCACAATGAAATTTTCATTTGGAAGCCGGTAGCTCATGGTGGCTAACATCACCAATTTTTCAGGTTAAGGAGCAGCCCCCAGAAAAGTAAAACCAACTGAAAAGAGAGGGTGGTAATAAAGAAGCCAATGAATTGTTGCTAGAAATAATAATAGCTTCGAGACAGAAGCTGTAGGAAATATTTCTTCAAAATCAAAGTGCACATTCCAAAAACAATTTTTATTTTATTCTAATAAAGTGAATGATCGAGGACTTCTTCCTAAGCATTACATTCCCTTGGAAAGACAGTCTCTTTGTGCACACTATGAGGAGGATCTAGGATTTTAATTCTTGAATGTCTGCTACTAGGGGTGTGTTCTTTTCATCCCTCAGGCATTTCTACAATGGACTTGAATATTAATACTGACTGAAGCATTTCATTATTTTAATCATCGACAATTACCATTATAGTCTTCACTGAAAGAAATCATGACCAAGGTGAAGCAATAAGTAAAAACAATTTTGGACATGTCCTACTATTTCAAACTTGCTTAAATCTTCCCCCAAGGAAGCCATCTCACATGACAAAAGCTAATAAAACAGCAGCAGCCAATTATCTGAACAAAATTACAACAACCTCACCTCTCCACCAAGTTGGCGTGCCCAAAGTGTTGCTCCATTTACTTCTTTTTGGTGTAATGATGCAACACAAGCTTGAGCTGATTTGACACTAGTGAAAAGTACAGATGAAGCATCCATCTTACAACCATCGTGTGCTAGCCCTAGAATATCAATAGATTTGTAAAATATATTAGTGGCTAAGTCAAATAACATGTATCTTATAACTTTTATTGGAATTAATGATCCAACTTGTTTCTTCTAAGGAAGTTATAGTAAAAGTAACCGCTTCAAATCCAAAATCCTCAACAGTTTATTGCGGATTTAATCCATTGAGAATCACAAATCAAATTAAGCAGTACTAACTCAAAAAGATGTAGACTTTTAGGTAAGCATATTTGCTAAAAAGACCTTAATCACAAAAACTGCAACTGAGTGCTGAACATAGACATATTAAGAACAAAGCAGTGAGCTATTCTTAACTGCTTCAACCTAAGCACAAACATTGGTAATCCAAGTTAACAACCTGTTTACATGAACACCGACTTTTATAAGGAAAGAGATTACGTGAAAAAAATTTGGAGACCATGCATGATCAATGACTAACACAGTAATCCAAAAGAGAGGATGATCAAGCTTTATGTACTCAATACAGCATGAAAATATACAACGAGGAATTTGAACTCAAAAATTAGAGGAATTCAACCTTATAGAGATACTATGCCCGCTGCAAAGAGTGTAAGACATTGCACTTGATTCAGCAACTGACCATATAAGTAAGGATTGTCTATTTAATAGAGATGTAACTATATCATAGCTATTAAGACCTTAACTCGTTCTTTCCCTTTCTTAATGCCCTTCTTAACATAGATAAGAATTTTTTGATGGCTTGCACACAAAAGAGTTTATACTAGAGTACTCCCCCTTTTTCCATGATTTATAGTACTGACTGTAGAAGTTTTCCTTCTTTATGTAAAGGACCAGATACACATATATACAAGCAAGCATACTGTGTTTTAAGAAAAGAGTAATGTTAAAGAAAGTCATTACAGGATTAAATCTGGTTCATGAAAAAGATCTGATAGCCTGCAGCAGCTGAAATAGCACCCAAAACAAATGCAAAGTGGAAGCACATGTAAATGGTTTTACCATGACTTTCAATCTCTTCTTTTGGAAGAGGGTAAGTAACAGAACATACGGTGCCACACTTCTGCGCAAGCTGGTGAACCTCCTTTGCCATATCCGCATTTACAATACCTCCTATTATAACTGTCTTGGCGACCCTGTTTAACATGAAGGAAGACATAAGAAGTAAATACAAAAGGAGGAGTTACATCAGTCAACTAAGGCTAAGGGAAAGGAAAGACTACACAATCACTATTCAACGTTCAAATGCATAACATCAAACTGCCAAAGAGTGATGCAGTATGCCTGTTTCTCTTTTAATAAGTAATATTTAGTTGATATGGGAAAAATCCCCCTTCAACAAGTGGTACAAAAGGCAGAGAACCTAGACAAGAATGTGGTTCTCTACAAAAGACACTCAACCATCTATGCAAACGGGAACTCCATGGGTGCAAAAGATTATCTCTGAGCTATACAAAATCATTCTTCACCACCTCAAAAGTGTGATATGCCTGAGGTTTTAATTAACAAATTTAAGCGCAATGGAAAAATTGCTCCTGAAAGCCAATAATCACTAATAAAAACTTCTACATGAATCTGAAACTACAAACTTTAGCTCTCAGAAAACTGTGAGGACGCATAAAATTTTATATTTGGTAAACGGGGGAGGTTAAAAAGTTCACAAGTGATAATTAGTTTTAAACAAAGGTCTAAATACCTCAGCACCTAAGTAGTGCCTAGGCAGACACCAGCATCATGTCTAACGCAAAGACGCAAGACTCAAAAGTTAGGCGAGTATGACAAGATATTACAGCACTAATCCACCAAGAATGAAGAAGAATCTAGAGTAACTCAGCATACTTAAAAGTAAAAATTAAATGAAAACCACAGGAAGTGGAAATGATTAATGAATAACAACGGATGACCTGGTCCAATGTGATAGCACAACAATTATCATCCTTCAGCATTTTACAGAAGATTAATCCACTGGTCCCTAGAGTTTTAGTACTTCGTATTTGGTCCTTAAATAATACTAACAATATAACATAAACTCTAGAATACAAGATATCCTTTTTGTAATTAGCCGATACCAAAATTATTATCGACAAAAAGTGACAATTTCCAAAATGATATTTATAACTTAGTTTAAACAGAATATTTTCAATCAAGAGAAATAGAGAAATTTAACAAATGAAAGTGCAACAGTATCAAATACACAACAAAGTACCTCTGTTTTCCTGAATAATTTCCTTCTTCAGCAGCACCATCACAAAGCAATGCAGACTTTCTTTTTTTAGTGGGTTTTCCTAGGTTTTCTGCCAACATTAAGTTACAGCGTCAGGGGCTGTTATAAAGTAAAATCTGAAGGCTGAAGTTGATTGAATTTTGTATTATCGAATAATCTAAGTCACTAATAATTTTAAAATACAAAAATCACTAACTCATATGATACTTTTTTTTTTTTTGATTTGCACCGGGTGTCCGAGTCTCTAAGAGCCCCGACTAATCCCGGGGGTGCACAGGCCCTCGGCTAGGAGTTTCTCGCAAGTGCACCACGGTTAATTCAGATTTTACCCAGTCCGATGGCCCTCAGAAATTGTTTGCACTCAGTGGGTTTCGAACTTGAGACCTTGAAAGGGAGCAAACCCCAAGGCTCAAGTCAATTGCCACCAGGCTAACCCCTGAGGGTTACTAACTCATATGATACTTATCATTGTACGTAAAAGTAAATCCCGTTCAATGAACAAATATGAAGCTAATGCAAAACCTTTTCTTTTAAATGTATAATGTATTATTTATTCTACATTATGTGTATCTAACATAAGTATTCACTCAAGATATCTTAAAACATTTATTGAAGTGTATCTCTGTAAATGTCAATAAAAATATTATTATAACTGAATATCTAGAATATGGTGGCTCTTAATTTTGAATTTACATTTTATTGAGACGTGTTATATGGCATGCCATGACTCATGAACGGCCATATTCAACTTAATGAAAATCCAAGTTGATGGCCAAAATTATGTAAAAGCCGTGGCATTTAATGTATTAAGTGATACTTTGGTTCTGTCATCAAACACGTTTAATATATAATAACTTGAGGCATTCAATTTGAAGTGCTAAATTGGGTTCTCAGACAGCGCTTAGATACTAAAAGCTACATTTATATTGAAAATAACACTGGTATGCTACAGCAAAGAACCTGTTCCCTGCGAGTTTGAAGCTTGTTTCTTCTTAACTATTTCAGTAGAAGGACCATCCTTGTCGTCTTCTTTATGAGCAGTGCTTTCTGAATAATAAATATAATTGATAAAAAAAAGTCAGAAAATCAACAGATTGAGTATTTTCTGTTAGTGCAATTTTTCTTTTTAAAGGGGTCGTTTCGTTTAGAAACGAGTTATGCGATTGTCTCTATTCAATGTGGAATCAAAGGTGAGTGCAATATTGGATATCTACGGGATAGGCATGTTTTGATAAGATTAACATTATGGCAAGACTTTGTTGATTTTACGTCGAAAGGTGTTTATTATGTCAAGGACAAGTTTGGGGAGGAATATCAATTAAGAACTTTGATCTATGATGCAAAGTTCAAGGCAGGAGAGGAAACATCGAAAGTGATGGCTTGGATTTCCTTCCCAAATCTCTTGCCAACTTATTTTGAAGGAGTGTCTGTTTTCATTAGCCACATTGGTAAAAGGATATTGCAACCTTCGAAGAATGTCGCCCCCGACCTACACTGTGTCAGTGCCCGGTAGATATCCGACAATATCAGTGGAGCAAGTGTGTGATCTTCCTTGGCAGTTATGACTTGCGCAATTCTAGCCATATGAATATCGACGGTCCCTTTTTCATTTGGGAAGACCATGACGCCCAGAAATGGTACTATGAAGTCAAAGCAACGATGAATTTTCCAAGTATCTTTTCTTTGCTTGATGCTTGGTTTGTTGTTTAAAAATACTATATAGTGTATATCTTTAAAAATATTGTTATTCTTTTAACAAAATAAAATATTGGTTACTACATAAGGGTTATTTTTGTCATTTAATAGTTTTGGTCCATGTGTTGCTAATCCCCGAATCCTTTCTAAATTTTGTCCTAGGTAAAGTAATATATATATTCTCGTATAACTTATGTGGGTACTAGTAATGTGGAAAAGAAAATTTGGGACCAAGCATTGCTAAAATAATGCTGAATTTTATAGAAAAGAAAAGTGAAGCCAAACATTATATTAATGATGTTAAATTTTATGGGGAGATTTTATTTTTTCCGCTACTCCAACCAAACATCACCTTTTGAAAGAAAAAGCTAAAGAAGTTTTAAATCTCCATTACATTTCCTTTTACTGAGACGTGTTAGAGGACATGTCATGATTCTGAATAGTCAGTTTCAAATTAGTGAAAAGCCAAGTTGGTTTCATAAAATATTTAAAACATGTGGCACTTAATGTATTAAGCGCTCTTTTGGTTCTGTCATCAATCACATTTATATGTAGTAACTTAAGGCAGTCAAGTTTAAGTGCTGGATTGGGTTCTCAGACAGCAATTAGTAACTAAAAAGCTACATTAATATTGAAAGTATCTCTAATGTTATAGCTACGAACCTTTTCCTCGAGAGCTTGAAGCTTGTTCATGCTTGACTATTTCAGTAGAAGGAACGTCCTTGGCATCTTTTGCATCAGCGGTGCTTTCTGAATAACAAGATAAGCAACAGGTTGAGTACTTTATGTTAGTGCAATTCCTTATTGAATCTGGCAAAATATGAAACTAAAGAGGCACAAACCTTGATCCCCCTTTGATCGACGTTGTTCGCGGGGTGCACGTTGCATAGCTTGTTTAACTCCAATTTTCCTTCCTCCAACCACTGTGCCATTTTTTAGCTCGATGGAACGGTTAGCGTCGTCTACAGATGCACTATGACAACACATAAAGGAAGAATAAGTTGCACAATATACGAATCCCATACACAAGATTGGAAACACACCACTGAATATTTATTCTCTTAAGTAACTTATCAACTACGAAGCATTGCTTCAATCCATGATTTATTTATAGTGTCAGATCATGTAAAATCGACACCTTGCATTCAAAAGTAATACTTAGCATTTTCCAACATTGGCAGCATGTTAGACTGAAAATAAAGTTTGGAAAAGGTTCGTGTATATTAAGGCAAGGAAAAAACAACAATTCTAAATAATCAAGGACAAAGGAACAAACTAAAATAAGCAGATAATGAGCAAAGGACAAGAACCCCTTTTAATTATTCGCATTCATTTTTCATACACCATTAATGTCAAGAATGAGATAAGAAATTTTGAGTAGGGCGCAGACATTCCAACATTTAAACAGTAAGGTAGTAACAAATGCATTGACTTACAATTGCACAAAGCCGAAGCCTCGGTGCTCGCTTGAACCTATGCACATAAAAATGGAGACTTAGATTAGTTTTTCAACAAAGACTGAATCCTAATAAAGGAATAAGTGTTCCATCATTTACCTAATTCTCTTTAACACATAGCAAAAACTAAAAATACTAGGCAATTAAAAAAGAAAACCATTACTTGCATCTAACTAATTTTTTTCTTCAGCATATTTGAATTTGTAAATTTTTCAAGTGAAATTACCTTTATTTGTAACCATAAAGCATCGCCTAATTGGTCCAACTTCACTGAACGTCTCTTCCAACTGTAAATAATTAGTAGCTCAGTATGTTATTTTCTTTCTCTCTTTTTTGACGAATTGCAGCAGCAAAGAGCTGAATTTTGTTTCTATTAGGGAAGAAAGGAGAAATTACCTGGGCATTAGTGAAAGAATAAGGTAAATTGTTAACGAATATGGTGGCAGGTGAATGTTGGCTATCGCCATTAGACATCGTCTTTTTATTCTTTCCCATTTTTTTCCGATTGCGAAGAACTGAACACGAAGCGATAGCTTTTGAGGTTTATGTGCTGAGGAGATCTTTAGGGGTTTATGGGTACAGGGTTTTTCAATTTCGGGTTAGGACACAATCTTTTGGTCTGGGCTCAACAAAGAATTGGGTCCAGGAAAATTAAAGAAAGATAGTGAGTTGAGTTCGGCACAGGCCCAAGTGTCAAGAAAAGTGGGCCTACATTGATCGTATTGTGAAGAGAAATTTTCATAAAGAATTTTCACATTCCTATGTCATATAGGAAACTATATTACCCTCAATGTTAAAAACAATCGAAACTCTCTACCATTAACGTCTAAAATCAAGGTTTTTTCTTCTACAACCAGTCAAATCTTCAAAGTTCATACACAACAATAACTTTTTATGGTTATGATTTCGGGTTCCTTCAATAATATAAGAGGGAAGGAAAAGAGAGTAGCAATTACACCATTGACAGCCATTAAAAAGTTTTGAAGCTTTGAATTCAAATTTGGGTTTTCAAAAATCATTATTTATTTAGATTGGGTGTTGTTGTAAATAATTGGGAATATGGTTTAGAGTTTATATCTCAATTTTGAGGGGTTTTGGTGAAGATTAGACTTGGTTTTGGCTGAATTTCAGATTGAAACTCGAAGAAGAAGACGAAGACGACGACGACGACGACGACGACGACGACGAAGAAGAAGAAGAAGAAGAAGAAGAAGAAGAAGAAGAAGAAGAAGAAGAAGAAGAAGAAGAAGAAGAAGAAGAAGAAGAGGAAGAAGAAAAAAAAAAAAGAAGAAGACATGACATACATTATATTGCAGGAATTGTAGATAAATTATAGAAAAATTGTAGACTGTTGTTTATTTATTTTTGAGCTTTTGTGTTTTTGTGTTAAAAGTTTTGATGGGAACTTGTTATTCCACTTCGTCTGTTTTGGAGCTAACTTGTACAGAGGAGAAGATGTTTTTTAAGTTATATATATTGATATACCTTTAAATTCAAGAAAGTATTGTTGTATTGAATTTAAAGAGACGTGAATTTGTAGAATATGTTGAATGTAAGGAATTAGTCAAATAAGACTCACAATGGCTTGTTTTCTACATTTTATCTATAACAAAACTACATATCATTTGAAAATTAATATGAAAATACAGAATTTCAATGTTTCTACAAAATATCTACAAACTGTTCATAACAGAATTTATCTTTATTTTCATGCATGTTCGTCTGGAACACTAAAGTTACTTGATATGCCAACATTTTCCGTTATAGAGGAATACAACTTATCTACAATTTTCTACAACTTTCACACATTATTTTCACCCAGTAAACTACAACTACAATAACATAAAACTTACATACAAAATTTATACAATATGTCTTTTGTATATTTTGTATCTGATTTATACATATTAAAAACAATTTTCATACAACTAATTATATATTATACAACTTATCGACAATTTTCGTATATTATTTCTACTAAGTTATATACAACTACAATATAATACCACTTAAATATAATTTTTATACAATGTTGTTCAACTTTCATAAAATAATTAAACAAATAAAAGAAAAATAAATAAACAACAAAATACAATTTTTCTATAATTTAACTACAATTTTTCTACAATTTCTGCAATATAATGTATGTCATGTCTTCTTCTTCGAGTTTCAATCCGAAATTCAGCCAAAACCAAGTCTAATCTTCACCAAAACCCCTCAAAATTGAGATATAAACTCCAAACCATATTCCCAATTATTTGCAACAAGACTCAATCCAAACAAATAATAATTTTTGAAAACTCAAATTTGAATTCAAAGCTTCAAAACTTTTTAATGGCTGTCAATGGTGTAATTGCTACTCTCTTTTCCTTTGTTTTGTATTAATGAAATCTGGACATATTGCATTTGATGTAGAAGAATTGTAGAAAATTTAGTCGTTTTTGATTTGTGAATTGTAGAAGAATAATCAATTCATTTTTGAATTGTAGAAGAATAATCAATTCGTTTTTGAATTGTAGAAGAATAATTGCGTTTGATGTAGATACGCTAAATTTGAAACAAAACTGACGAAAAAGATTAATGTGCATGATTTGCGTTTGGAAAATCTGGAAGAATATTTAATCTCCCAATTTTAGCGCGCCTAAATAAGGAAGTCTACAGCTGCAATGATTCCTTATTTAATGCATAGTCTATATTTTGTAGAAATACTATTAGCATGAAGTGTAATATGCAAACTATGAGCATATTTGGTAATATAGTTTCCTATATGGTATAAGAACAAAAAATTTCCTTTTCACAAAGCACTATATTTTAGTAGTAATTAGCCAACTATAGATATCACTTGCTATATACGAATTATAGATACCTTTTCTGTGGTTATAAGATGTATTTAATGTATTTAAGCTATTGTATTCATGAATATAGTAGCAAAAATAGGCATGAATCATGGAAGTCCAGCTAATCAGTTGTTGTATTCGAGTGTATTTGACTGTATTCATGGAGTAAAACATGGGATTACAGCTGGACAGATTATTGTATTCGACTGTATTCACGGCGTAAAATAGGGGATTACAATATTTTTAAAACGGAAAGTGAATCAATTAACATAATAAACTCTTAATATAACTCAACAAACTCAATTATAACACACATTTTTTTTTATTTTCAGTTATAAAAAAGATTCTCAACCGAAAAACACCACAAAAATGTAGCAATCTTCAGAGAAATTATATAATACATTTGAATACATAAATTATATTAATTAAAAAAAACATATGAATACATTCATAGCATATAGCGAGATAGTGAATACAATACAATACATAGAATACAGCGGGATACATTGAAATACAATGAGAAAAAAAAAGATAGTGAATACAATGAAATACATAGAATACAACTAGATACATTGAATTACAATGAAAAAAAAAAGACAATGAATACAATGAAATACATAGAATACAACGGGATACATTGAAATACAATGAGAAAAAAAGGCAGTGAATACAATGAAATACATAGAATACAATTAGATACATTGAATTACAATGAAAAAAAGACAATGAATACAACGAAATACATGAAAATGCAGCGTGATACGTTGAAAATACACTGAAATATATTAACAGAAAATCAAGTTGCTCAGCCCCAAAATCCATCATCTTTGTTCAAGAACAAACCCTAATTTTCGGCGAATCCGCCGTCGAACAAAAACCCTGAATCCCACTTCCTACGCATCCTGTACATTGCTTCTGACACATGTTTGAACCAACGATAACCATTTTTGAATGATTTCTTGACTTTTCCGTCCATGGAATATATCTTATATTTGGCCACCCTCTTCTTCCTTTTAAGCTCCGGCGTTGAATACCATGGCCGATTCTCTGGTAATTGATAGTTACTGGATTTTGAGGTTTGGTATTTGTGAGAAGGCATCATATCCGTTGATGTTGTCGTCGCCAAGAGAAGTGGTGGTCGGTCAATGAATCCAGTATTATTTGGAAGAGAGAATGACATGTATCAAATCAGAGAGAGAAATAAAATAGTGTAACTGAATAGCATATTTAGTGGCTTAGGGCTAGGAGGTACCAAAATTAGATATTTTGCTATAAACTTTAAAAGGTATCTATAGAATATAATTTTTTTTAAATGGTATTTATTTAAAATAAATAAGGTGTTAACCTTTGCTATAGGAGGTAAAAATTCCTATTGTAAAAGGCAATCTATTTACATTCAGTAGCCGAAAAAATGTATAAAAGTGGATAATTTTTGTATATAACATACAGAATGTATGTATATATATATATATATATATATATATATATAATATTTTTCGGTTAGTATTGTTTGAGAACGACTATACAATGTCATTTTCTCTATTGTAAATTAAAGAACGAGGAAGCATAAACAAGTACTGATGAGCATGAAAACAATACTACTAGGAAAGAAAGAAATAGTATTGTGTATGTTGAAACTTTTTGATGTATTATATACCTTATTTTACTGGAAATAACTTTCTTCTGGATAATTTTTACAGATTTTAAATCATTCCTTATGATGGATCGCATAAAAGATGTCAAACAATGTGATTTTATAGAAGATATAGGCTATTCGAATACCCATAATGTCATTTGTCAATGATTTGATTTTCTCAAAGAGTCCAGTTTTAGCAGGTGTTTGGACATAAAAATTATAATTTAAAAAAAATAGTATTTGGAGTTAAGTTGAAAAATGATATTTGGAATTTGAAATTATGTTTTCACCAGAAAAATGCTTCATTTTTGTGAGTGGGGAAAAAGTTTTTTTTGAAAATTATTTTCGAAAATTTTCCTAATATAAATTCAAATATAATCCTCTCATAGCAACAAATATAATTGTGAACAGAAAAAGCAAAAAGATAAGGAAATTTTGCAAAGACAAGATAAGCTAGATGGACCCAACGTATATGTCAAAGGCCCACAACCATTGTGGTTGTAAGGGGCATGAGGTTTATCCACGTCACTGCTTACGTAAGTGGCGGATGAAGCTTATTAGGTACTCTATAAATTCAACTAAACTCAATATTTACGCTCTAAAACATAAATATGTAACAAATAATCACATAGTTTTAATGAATATTATATTCTGAATTCATAATCATAAATGTCCAATAAATTTAGCATAAATAACTTAAAAGTTGAGGTCAATCCGCCTTTAGCTACACCACTAAATGTAAAAACACGGTATAGCCAGTTTTCGGATTGATCATTCAAAAATAGCCAGTATTAACGAAATAAATAAAAAATAACCCCTATTTTGCTGCAACAGAGATCGGTCCAGCATAATATATTGGAGTTCGGTGCACCTGTGTATGAACTCCAGTATATTATGCTGGACCGGTATACTTTGTTGACTCCAGTATAATATACTGGAGACTGGAGCAAAGGTGCTACAAACTCCAGTATATTATACTGGACAATTATACTTGCTGGAACTCCGGTATATTATGCTGGAGTTCTAGTGTACTTATGCTGGAACTCCATCATATTATGTTGGAACTATGCTGGAGTTCCAGCATACTTATCCTGGAACTCCAGTATAATATGCTGGAGTTCAAGCATATTTTTGCTGGAACTCCAGTATAATATACTGGCGTATTTTCCGGGTTTTGAACAGTGTTTTTGCTCAGATTTATCTTTACATGAAAAGTGGCTAAATTTCGATTACTTTTGAAACTGGACTATTTTTGAACGACCAATTATAAATCTGGCTATTTTTGAATCCCCCCCACTAAATAGGAAGGAACTAATTCTCCTCAACAAGGCAAATCCTATATTTTAAACCGGTGTTGGTTGTTACCTAATATATATTTTCGTGAAACTAATTAAATTAAACTTAAATTTTATACAAATATATATAGACTTTTACAAAAATCCCAATTAAAGCTATGCACATTAATATATAGATCGTGGACATAGGGAATTTATTCGATTTTTTGTTGTTGTTATTGACATAGGGCACAAAAAATTCGTGTTTGATAGACCCTTATGGTTCGTTTTTTTTTTCCAGACTCACGTATAGTGGGAACTTTGCACCGAACTGCCTTTTTTTCATGAATAATTATTGTTACTTTTCATTTAGTATAAGATCATGTGCGAACCGTGCAACCTGCTCCACGGCTCCACCTCATTTCAAACCCCATTAGTCTTGTTTTAATGCAATTGAGGGGTCCCATTATCGTCACCAAGAAGTTTGAGAATCGATACATAAATTACTTCTAAATGAGAACTATCCACCCTAGTAGGTAATAAAAAACGCTCCTTCCATTTGATTGTGGCCACGTATTTAATCAATTTGGTTATATAAGTTAGGAGTATTAATGTTAAGGTGGCCTATGTTTTAAGATTTACTATTGTATAAATCACGGTTTAGTTGAAAATCCGACAATCATATCAATAATTTAACAGAAATATACAAGACAAGTCATGCATAGTGGTTTTATTTAATATTTTTTCTTGGATTTATGATAAGCTAAAAATGCCGGCTTTTAGGCATATCCTTACGGTGCATGAATTTATATAATGGTGTTTGGTATCAACACTCAACTAACTTTACTTAATTCATTAAATTACTTGGCAATACACATTTGTTTTTCGTACTACGTCATAGTGTGGTTGACAGTGAATTAAACTTTGGGTTTAATCAATTGTAAAATGGTGTATGATTTTCATTTTTATGCCTACTTATAAGTACTTTCCTCATTAAAAATATCAAGTTGCACTCATACTAAACGAATTAATTACCATAGTAAACATTAGAGCCATAACACGTAGAATATTGTGGAATTTTTTACCTTCGTCAAATATTAAGTGGGTGCTTAGCAAGAATTGTAAAATTCCAAAAAAGAAAAAAAAGTGAAAGAAAAATTCAAGTAAAAATAATATTTGGAAATTAGAGTTGTGTTTGGTAATGAATATAATTTTGGGTTGCTTTTAAATTTTTGTAAGTGATCCGAGTGAAAAATTTGATAAACAGCTTTTTGGAGTTTTTAAAATTTTCGAAAATTCCAAAATTCATCTTTAAGTAACAATTAAAAATTTTATGGTAAAACGTTAATTTCGAAAAAAGTAAAAAAAAAAAAAAAAAAAAAAAAAAACTGGAAAACTTTTCATGGCCAAACGAACTCTAAGAGTTGCTCGAATACACGTTATTGCATGATTTTCCAAGTACGTACAACAGTAACGAAAGTACAAATTTTGAATAAAAGGCAGGGTTAATAAATAGCAGCGTAACAACTAGCAAGATGCTTTAACGAGTATCTCGTGTAGTTAATCCAGTTAAGTAATTTTAGTTAAGCCGCACTAGTTAATATTCCAGGATAATATAACAAATTTCTTTATATTAATTTAATTAAAGTCAGTGGATATATAATAGAGTAAGATTTATATTTTCTATTCTTTATCTGCTTTATGCGTGGAACAAATACAGAACTTTAAATCCTCAACTTTGGTTTTGTTGTTGGCTGGGGTTTTAGGGGAAATGTATCGTGCCAGTATATATAACAAGGCCCAACTATATAACTAGGTGAAATTAAGATGATAATCATCTAATTCAGCACACACGTTGAATATTTTGGTTTTATTGTCTTATTTTTGAAAAAAAAAAAAAAGAGGTGAGAGTAAAAGTAGAATAATGACTCGTTGATTGTAAATAAACCTAAAAAATATGTTTTTCATGATCCTATTGTACGGTTCCACTTACAGGGAGCAAAATCAAGCAGCAGATATACTAGTTGAGTCTGGATGCAACATGGACACTACAACCGGTATCATTGTTTTTGCACAACCTCTCTCCTTTATCCGCACAGTTTTGGAAGACCACTACTAGAATTCCTGTAAAAAGCGACCAAAAAATAGCGACCAAATTTGGTCTATGGGAAAAAGCGACCAAAGTTGGTCTCTAAACTAGCAAAAATAATAAAATAAATTGTGGAAACAAAATAGCGACCAAGGTTGGTCGCTAAAGTAGTCAAAATGTTGACTGGATTGGTCAGACTTGCTTGGTCAAACGTTTATTAAGATTAGCGACCAATATTGGTCGCTAAAGTGGGACCCGCTTACAAAATTTTAATAATTATATTATTATTTTGAAAAAACTATAAAATATAAATATATATAATATAAAATTGGCGACCAACGTTGGTCATTACATAAAGGCAAGAAAGGTAGCGACCAATTTTGGTCGCTTAACTGGGTCCCAGTTATTCAATTTTAATAATTATATTATTAATTTAATTATTATATGAAATATAATTAAATCTGATTTAAATTTAGCGACCAACTTTGGTCGCTAAACTAAATTCATGAATAAATAACGACCATAATTGGTCACTATTCTGGTCAACAATGGTCAAACTTAAAAATCACTTTTGTATTTACTATGTAAATAATATAAATGTAAGTCATTAATACTTTTGTAATACAAGAGATGAATAGTACTACGAAGCGGGCGTGTGTGTCTATATATACAATATATGTACTTACGCTATACTATGCACTAAGTGTAAGTATGAGGTAATACCGTATCGAATACAACTTATATATATACATAATATGTACTTACGTTATATTATGCACTAAGTATTAGTGTATTAGATATTACTGTATCAAATACAACTTATATATATATATATATATATATATATATATATAATATATGTACTTACGCTATACTATGCACTAAGTATAAGTGTATGAGGCAATACCGTATCGAATATAGCTTATATATAATAATATATGTACTTACGCTATACTATGCACTAAGTATACGTGTATGAGGTAATACCGTATCGAATACAGCTTATATATATATATATATAATATAATATGTACTTACGCTATACTATGCATTAAGTATAAGTGTATTAGGTATTACCGTATCGAATACAGCTTATATATATATATATATAATATGTACTTACGCTATACTATGCACTAAGTATAAGTGTACGAGATAATACCGTATCGAATACAGCTTATATATATATAATATATGTACTTACGTTATACTATGCACTAAGTATATATAAGTGTATGAGGTAATACCGTATCTAATACAAATATATATATATATATATATATATATATATATATATATATATATATATATATATATATATATATATATATAATATGTACTTACGCTATATTATGCACTAAGTATTAGTGTATTAGGTATTATCATATTGAATACAGCTTATATATATATATAATATACTTACGCGTATAAGTGTATTAGGTAATACTATATCGAATATGGCGTATATATATATATAATATATACTTACGCTTTACTATGCACTGAGTATAAGTGTAGTAGGTAATACTGTATCGAATATAGCTTATATATATATATATATAATATATACTTACGTTTTACTATGCACTGAGTATAAGTGTATTAGGTAATACTGTATCGAATATAGCTTATATATATAATATATATACTTACGCTATAATATGCACTGAGTATAAGTGTATTAGGTAATACTGTATCGAATATAGCTTATATATATATAATATATATACTTACGCTATACTATGCACTGAGTATAAGTGTATTAGGTAATACTGTATCGAATATAGCTTATATATATAAAATATATATACTTACGCTTTACTATGCACTGAGTATAAGTGTATTAGGTAATACTGTATCGAATATAGCTTATATATATATAATATATATACTTACGCTTTACTATGCACTGAGTATAAGTGTATTAGGTAATACTGTATCGAATATAGCTTATATATATATGATATATATACTTACGCTATACTATGCACTGAGTATAAGTGTATTAGGTAATACTGTATCGAATATAGCTTATATATATATATAATATATATACTTACGCTATACTATGCACTGAGTATAAGTGTATTAGGTAATACTGTATCGAATGTAGCTTATATATATATATATATATATAGGATATGAATTGAAAGCTTTAAACAATTAAATTACTTTAAATTCAATTTAAAATTATATATATTAAATTGAATTAAATTAATTGAATTTTTAAATTGAATTAAAATTAATTGAATTAAATAAATATAAATATAAATTTTAAATTGAATTATAATTAATTTTTTTTTTGATATAGCGACCAATGTTGGTCGCTATTCTGGTAAAACGGTCAGAATTTAGCGACCAACTGTGGTCGCTATTTTGGTCAAAATAGTCAACACATATTTGGCACCAAAAATAGAGTTACAAACGGGTTTCCCCTCCCATTCTCTTATTTTCTTCAAAAAATTCCCCAAACCCTCTCTTCTCTCTCTCACACTCAAACCCCCCCCCCCCCTTCCGTCTCCCTCCAGTAGCGGCGCCACCGATGGCCGCCGGCGGCAGCAACAGCTCCGTCGGTGTCCTCCACTGCCCAGCTGGTAGGTTTCTCTCTCCTTTATTTTTTTTTTCGAAATAGACTTATTTTAATTTGTTTAATTCCTTCTAGTTTGAACCCTAAAAATTAATTGTTCTTAGCTAAATTAAATCTATGATAATTGTTAGTAGCTAAAATATTTGGTTTTACCTATTAATTTGGGCAAGAAATGGTTTGAAGAGAAGAAACCCTAAACTTTTAGGGTTTATGATTTTTTCTTGTGAATCGAACTTTTTAGGGTATAAATTGAATTTTTAGTTTAATCTTGATTAGTTTATAGGTAGATATTTAATATAGACACGTGATAGTATATATATTTGGATTTTCTCTTAAAGTTCAAGACAATGTTAATTTTAAGGCCTTAAGCGAATCGTTGTGTGGCTCTTGTTTGAGTACAACGAGTCACCCACATAGAGGATAACTAACATTAGCCGTGTAATAATGCTTGAAATAACAATGAGTTGAACCTTTAGGATAAAACTAGTTTAGTTATAAATAGAAATTTTAGGATATGACTTGAAGCTTTTAGGATATGAGTTGAACTTTTAGGATATGACTTGAGCCTTTTAGGTATGAGTTGAAGCTTTAGGATATAAATTAAACCTTTTAGGTATGAGTTGAAGCTTTTAGGATATAAATTGAACTTTTAGTTTAAGTTTAAACTCGTAGGATATGAATATAACTTTTAGGATATAGATTGAACCTTGAATCTTTGTATTGTCTTGATAGTTTAGTTATAAATATAAATTTTAGGATATGACTTGAAGCTCGTAGGATAAGAATTGATGAACTTTTAGTTTTTAGGTTTTGTTCTTGTGAATTGAACTTGTACGATATAAATTGAAGCTTTTATGTATGACTTGAACTTTTTACGATATGAGTTGAAACTTTTAGGATATGAGTTGAACTTTTAGGAAATAAATTGAACCTTTAGGATATGTATTGAACCTTTAGGATATGACTTGAAGTTTTAGTTTATGTTTAAACTCGTAAGATATGAATATAACTTTTAGTTTTTAGGTTTTGTTCTTGTGAATTGAACTTGTAGGATATAAATTGAAGCTTTTATGTATGACTTGAACTTTTTAGGATATGAATTGAAACTTTTAGGATATGAGTTGAACTTTTAGGAAATAAATTGAACCTTTAGCATATGTATTGAACCTTTAGGATATGACTTGAACTTTTAGTTTATGTTTAAACTCGTAGGATATGAATATAACTTTTAGTTTTTAGGTTTTGTTCTTGTGAATTGAACTTGTAGGATATAAATTGAAACTTTTAGGATATGAGTTGAATTTTTAGGATATAAATAGAAATTTTAGGATATGACTTGAAGTTTTGTGGATATGAATTGAACCTTTAGGATATAAATTGAACTTTTAGTTTATGTTTAAACTCGTAGGATAAGAATTGATGAACTTTTAGTTTTTAGATTTTGTTCTTGTGAATTGAACTTGTACGATATAAATTGAAGCTTTTATGTATGACTTGAACTTTTTACGATATGAGTTGAAACTTTTAGGATATGAGTTGAACTTTTAGGAAATAAATTGAACCTTTAGGATATGTATTGAACCTTTAGGATATGACTTGAAGTTTTAGTTTATGTTTAAACTCGTAAGATATGAATATAACTTTTAGTTTTTAGGTTTTGTTCTTGTGAATTGAACTTGTAGGATATAAATTGAAGCTTTTATGTATGACTTGAACTTTTTAGGATATGAATTGAAACTTTTAGGATATGAGTTGAACTTTTAGGAAATAAATTGAACCTTTAGCATATGTATTGAACCTTTAGGATATGACTTGAACTTTTAGTTTATGTTTAAACTCGTAGGATATGAATATAACTTTTAGTTTTTAGGTTTTGTTCTTGTGAATTGAACTTGTAGGATATAAATTGAAACTTTTAGGATATGAGTTGAATTTTTAGGATATAAATAGAAATTTTAGGATATGACTTGAAGTTTTGCGGATATGAATTGAACCTTTAGGATATAAATTGAACTTTTAGTTTATGTTTAAACTCGTAGGATAAGAATTGATGAACTTTTAGTTTTTAGATTTTGTTCTTGTGAATTGAACTTGTACGATATAAATTGAAGCTTTTATGTATGACTTGAACTTTTTACGATATGAGTTGAAACTTTTAGGATATGAGTTGAACTTTTGTGGATATGAATTGAAGGTTTAGGATATGAATTGAACTTTTAGTTTATGTTTTGGAATTTTAGATTGTCGGACGATTATTAGAAGAGGTTGATAACGTTATTAGACATGCAATAGAACTTCCACCAAGAATAACTAAGACACAGTACCTGTCAAAGTGTGCCTTTAATTATTCTTCTCATTAGCGACAATGATGATGAGAAGGCAATGACATGTGTTTCAAATAGTGATGGTGTAGGTAGGAATTTAGTATTTTCTAAGTAGATAAAAGAAGAGCTTATAGAGTAATTTTGTACTTCATTTTCCATGAGTAAAAAAAGTTTAATTGAGAGTGACAAGGTTGATGAAGACGAAATGTATTCCGTTGGTCATGGCAGTTCCCATAGAATGGGGATCATAAGACTCTATGATGACAGAGATTATAGGAAGTTTTGTTCTAAATTTTCTTTCAAGTCTGATCCGTACAAGCTTAATGTGATATTGGTGATATTTCTTCGGATTCAGACAATGATTTGACCGACAAAAGTATGGAAATGCTCTTAAAAAGAATTAAAGGTAAAATCTTTTCAGCATCCTTCTCTACCAAGAAAAACGTTTTACCTTTAATTCTTTTTAAGAGCATTTCCATACTTTTGTCGGTCAAATCATTGTCTGAATCCGAAGAAATATCACCAATATCATATTAAGCTTGTACGGATCAGACTTGGAAGAAAGTTTAGAACAAAACTTCCTATAATCTTTGTCATCATAGAGTCTTATGATCCCCACTTTATGGGAACTACCATGATCAACGGAAAACATTCCGTCTTCATCAACGTTGTCACTATCAATCAAACTTCTTTTCCTCTTGGAAAGTGAAGTAGAGAATTCTTCTATAACCTCTTTTATCTACTTAGGAAATGTTAAATCCTACCTTTACCATCACTATTTTGAAACACATGTCGTTGCCTTCTCATTATCATTGTAGCTATAAAGATCAATAATTGATCAAAGACACACCCTGTCAGGTACTGTATCCAAGTTATTATCTGTATCCAAGTTCATCCCGAGTAATAGTACCACGAGGATAATCACCAAAGCCACCAGACAGCTTTATGATGCCAATGAAGCAAGATGAGCTATTCAATGAAACACGTATTGTAAAGAAGAAGAAAGAGACTGATTCAGAAAGGAGGGTCGAGCCTCGACTATATACATGTAAGTTTTTTACTTTTCATTAAGTATTTTGATTTACTTTTATATAAATTTTGAAATACTAATTCAATATATATAATTTTTCATATAGGTTCGCTTCACATGCAGCTGACGTGGGGGAATTCATACGCAGTCAACCACCTAATGAATCGGGCGAGGCAATCCAACTTTCGGACGAGGATGCTGAAAGAACACTCCTTGAGTACTTTATATACTTTGAACTAGACAAAAAAATTTAGTTCTATTGTGTTAGTTCTTTTTAGTTCGAATGGGCTTGTAATAAGCGTTAACTTAGTTTTGTTTTCCTTGGTGTGCAATTTCGTGAGATTTTGTGATATTTTTGGATAATTATTTGTATTTGTCTATGCATGTTTATTTGTTAAATTAATAAAAATACAAAAATATGTCGCATTTTGAATGTAGGATTTAATTCTACAGTTTGTTAGTAATTAAGTTTGTTTACAAAAATGAAAGTTACAAAAATAGGCATCTTTTGCATTTTTAGCATTTAATGTCCAAATATACAATTTTATGCTTAATTATCACTTAATTGTGCGTTAATTGTTATTGGGAGTTAATTTGCGCTTTTATAACTTAATTTAGTTCTTAATAATAATTTAAGTACTTTTATAATTTAGTTTTAGAAAAATAAAAGAAGAAAAGAGAACAAAAATACAAAGAAAAATCGGATTGGGCCACTTCTTCAAATTTCAACCCCAGGCCCAAATAATTGCCCAACCTTCCCCATGACCCGGTCCACTTCAAACCAGGTCAACCCGGTCCACCCCATTAACCCAAATACCCAACACCCCTTCTTCATTTTTTGTCCAACACAAAACAAAACAAAAACTAAAAAAAACAAACACAAAAACCCTAAAAACTAAAAACATCCACCCCTCTCTTCATCCTCTCTAAACACCAACTTACCCATCAATGGCTACCTTCACCTCTGCAAGACCAGCTCCCATGGCTGCCCTCGCTACTTCCCTTCTCCCTCACACCTCACTCACGCACACACACTACCAAGAAGCCCATCTTCTCCACGTCGAGCTCAAAGCTCGTACATGGCTGCTCCCCGTCATCGAACCTCCAATGGTCGCCTCCTCCACCTCGCTTCTTCTGCTTCTGCTACGTCCCAACAGAACCCGTTGCTGCTTCTTCACGTTCATCATCTTCAACACCAAGCTCCCCAAGACTGCCCGTCATGGCTGCTTCATCTGCGTCTGCTGATGTTGCGCCCGCTGCCGTTCCGCTGCTGCCCCGACGCTGCTGTTCCAGCTTCATCGAGGCTCATCGCCATGGCTGCCTTCCTCCGTCATGCTGCTACTGCTTCATCTCTTTCATCTTCTTCGTGCAAACAAACCAAACGCACCCCCCAGCTGCTTCTGTTTCACCACTGATGCACGCGCCATTGCTACTGCTTCGGCGTTGCTTCATAGGTTCGTCTTCGTCGTCGTTTGTCCGAGCTTTGGTCAAGGTTTGTCGAAACAGTCCATACATATTTCATTTCGTTCCGGTTAGTAGATTTTGAGTTTTATTTTGTCCGTATTTCATTTTGATATTTCTCGAATCTTAAATCGTTAGATATTTGATTTTTTGTTTTGTGCATGTTCATATGTTTTGTTGAATTAATTTTCAGATTTCAAATGGAAATTTAATTAGTTGTTTTTCATGTTTGTTTTATTGTTTAGGTAAAAATTTGTTAGTTTAATGTTTGTTAGATTCAAATTGAAATTTAATTGATTATTTCTTCAATTTGTTTCATGTTGTTATGTTTTTCGAGAAATTATTAATGTTGTTTGAATCGTTTGAATCCGTCATGTTTGTTGTTTAAAAATATATTTAGTTCATGTTCATCTTTGTTTGAAGTTCATTTTTAATCCAGTAATTTAATGTGAGTTTATGTTTTTGATTTGTTGATTTAGTTTGAATCATGTATTTTGTTGTTTGTATTGTTGTCTCTTTGCTCATTCATTTTTGGTCTAAGTTAACCAGGATTGGTTCCCGATATGATTAATTTATTTCCATTAATTTAGAGTTGTGTTGTTCATCGTGTTCATGTGATTTGTTGTTGAAGATTGTTGAGAAATTGGCCATCTTGGCTATATTTTGGTTAAGTTTTGATTAATTGATTGTTTAGAGCTGATGGGGGGTAGTTTGGCAAATTGCAGTACGTTCAGCGGTAAAATGGTAATTACAATAAGGTCGGAGGGGTAGTTTGGGAATTGAACATTATTATAATTGTTTATGTAGGCATGTGGGACAAAATATAATGGGGTGGGGTTTGATATAATTGTTTAACATAATGGGGGACAAAACATAATGTAGTGGAGGGGAATATTGCATTTGTTTATGTTAAGCATGAGGGACAAATTATAATGGGTTGGAGTTGATGTATTTATTTAATGTAGGCATGGGGGACAAGGTTTAAAATAAAGAAAACATTAAGTAGTGGGGACAAAACATGCCCTTGGGAGAATAATTTCGGGTTGGGGATTCAAGACTTGTCTTGCTATATATATAGGGTCATTTGACACATTTTGGAGGACCAAGATTTGAGAGAGGATTTTTAGGGGGAACATTAAAAGAAGACTTTTACACGTGAGAGCTTTAAGACTTGAAACATTTTGAGAGTAAAAGAGAAATGCAATTTGAATTTTCACTTGAATAATTTCCGTTTGCCTTTCTCGAGTGTTATTCAAAATCAGTAAACTACTGCATCTTGTATCCGTCTCTCTTCTGCTTTGACTGCGATTGCACTTTGGTATTGCTGATTTTTCAATCCGTTACTGGGTTATTCCACTGGTCGTTACTGGTTTTGCGGTGTTTCTGAACCTGCTGTTGCTGTGTTATTACTGTTGCTGACTCCTACTTCTTTTGTTCTTGTACTGCCATTTCGAGGTACACATTTGTACACTCTCGGCTTGAAGCGAAATGAAATATTAATCATGCTTTGTTCCTGTTGAATTCCTCCTGTTTAGATTTGTGTTTGAATATAATTTTCCTTTCTTTGTATAAAAATGTAGTTGATTGATTAATGAGTAATGATGTTGCATATGTATAACTTCTTCATCTAATAATGTTAGTTTAAATTAATCAAAGAATAGTTAATCTGTTTTGATATTATTGTGCGTCAATCTCATGTTCCAGTGTTATTAAATAATAGGATATAGAACGGAAGTAATCTCTCTTTGTACAAACTCGATTGCAATTTTCCATTTGCATTAGCCGTAAATTAATAACTAATAAGTTTGACTTTTTCAGCGTGTAATTAATTGAGGGATTTCCTTTTATTTTTAGAGACGAACTTAATAGAAAAATGTAGTCACTATAGGTTTATCCTTTAAAATAAAAATGAGACGAGCCTCGCCAAATAAATCACACATCGCCGGGGCCCTCAATAAAATACATAACCATTGACTAGACTTTGGATTTGGCCGTTTAATGAACCTTCACGGCCTCTTCCTAAAATAACAATACGTTAGTCTCTTTAGGACGCGCCTTAATAAATCTTACCTTCTTAAACTCGGGTGCACATTTATGTGACCCAAATCCAAATCTCAACGGAGTCGAAATGTGTTTCTAATCACGGGTACATTGATTGTGACGTGGTTCGAGATGCGTGTCCATGGGTGCAAATTCCTTTTAAAAATAAGAATGAAATGAGCCTCGCCGAATAAAAATACAAAATTACGGGGCCCTCAGTAAATATTTGCTTTAAAATTGTTTAGACTTCGGGATGGACCGTTTAGTAAAATTCCACGGTCCTACCCAAAATAAATACGCTAGTCGCTTTAGGCGCGCCTTTAATAATTTAATTTCCTTAAACTCGGGTGCACATTGATGTGACCCAAATCCAAATCTCAACGGAGTCAAAGTGTGTCGACGACCACGGGTACATTGATTGTAACGCGGTTCGAGATACATTTTCACAACGTTGCAATTCTTGATAAAAACAGTAAATGATAAAAGCGGTTAAAAGTTAAATTTTGCACATAAGTTCACACTTGTATAAAATCAGATAATCAAGCCGAATATAACAGTTGAGCGACCGTGCTAGAACCACGGAACTCGGGAATGCCTAACACCTTCTCCCGGGTTAACAGAATTCCTTATCCAGATTTCTGGTACGCAGACTGTAATATGGAGTCATTCTTTTCCTCGATTCGGGACTAAAATTGGTGACTTGGGACACCCTAAATCTCCCAAGTGACGACTCTGAAATAAATAAACAAATCCCGTTTCGATTGTCTTTTAATTGGAAAAACTCCCTTCGCCCCTCGCGGGGGCAGAAAAAGGAGGTGTGATACTATTGTGTTAGTTCTTTTTAGTTCGAATGGGCTTGTAATAAGCGTTAACTTAGTTTTGTTAGTTTAATGTATTAGTTCTATTGATTGTTGCTTTTAATTGTTGTTGTTGTTGTTGCTGGCATAAAATGCCTGTTTAGGATGTTTGGTAAGCTGGCAGGTGGCGTAGCTGCCAAAACAGGCAGTTTCTGCAAAAAATATACGAAGAAAAGAAACCAACTTTGGTCTCTATTTGGTCGCATTTTACTATAAAAAAAATAATTTTTCGGGCAATAGCGACCAACCTTGGTCGCTACCTGCCCAGATTTGTATTAAGAAAAATACAATTTCTGGAAAAATAGCGACCAATGTTGGTCGCTTATCTTTAAAAAAAAATTAAATTCTTGAATTTAGCGACCAACTTTGATCTCTATTGTCCAAATTTTAAAATATAATATTTGGATTAGAGACCAAAGCTGGTCACTTTCTAATGATTAATGATAAATTAAAAACAACGTATTTCATATGTAGAGACCAACTTTGGTCGCCAAATTTATATTATTAAATTAATATAGCGACCAAAGTTGGTCACTAAAGTCAAAATCAGAATATTTAGCCCTTTTAGCTTAGAGACCAAAGTTGGTCGCTAAATAGCGATCAACTTTGGTCCCTAAATAAAAGGGACCATCAATATAGCTACCAGGCGTGTTTGGTCGCTTTTTGGTCGCTTTTTTGGCCGTAAGCGATCAACTTTGGTCGCTTTTTGTGATCGTGTTTTTCCGGATTTCTAGTAGTGGACGACAATCACTCAGTTTGCAAAGTCCTCATGGACCATCTCTTTGTTTATCCTGTGATACGGGAACAGTAGTAGTAATAGTTTTAGTTACCCTGATCCCCGTCTATAATGCTCGACCTCCTTTGTGGTCAACCCCCCTAGGTCACTATTTTTTTGTTTACATGTTTTCTGTACTCATCCACCTTAATATAATATAAATAGTTATTTTTTGAACCAAAAAAAAAAGAAGAAAAAACTGAAAAATAAAGACGTAATGTATTATTATACCTTGATGCAGGAAAAAAGATGACGAACGTGGAAGCTAAAGTTATCATCGTAGAAACCATGAAGAACAAAATTTTAAAAAATTCCCCTTTTTTTAGAAAAGAAAACGTGAAGTTTATCATAAGTATTTGCTTCGTTGACCAATGAAATATATATTGTTTATCTCCTTATTTTAGCAAGAAAATAGTTTTCAAACTTTTAACTAATGTACTTAAGAAAAACAAAGAGAGAGAGGAGTTTGGAGTGTGGACTATGACTTAAAAGACACTATTTGTCAGTTGAGTTTACGAACACGTTACTTTAGATTACTAATTACCATGATAAGACAAGAAGCTAAGGATATACTTAGAGCCGTTTGGACATAAGATTTTTTTTTTAAATCAACGTTTGTTCATAAAATTTTCAATTTTCGCTTGAAGATGCATTTTGAAATTTTTCGAAAATTTGAAAAACTTCAAAAAACTGTTTTTCAAAAATTTCACTCAGATCACTCACAAAAATTTAAAAACAATCCAAAACTATATCCATGCCCAAACACAACTTTAATTTTCAAATATCATTTTTTTTTTTTGAATTTTACAATTCTTATGTCCAAACGCCCACTTATAACATTAATAAAGCAACATTAGTATTGTCTGCCCTTTGACAAAGGGAAAAGTGTAGAAAGTGCACCTGACTAAAATTTACTAACTGAAACAGATTTGAAAAAAGAAATAAATGCTACTTTATTTTTATTTGCAAAAACGATTAGTATATATGGGACAGCAACAAACTCAACTTTGACTTATATATTTGTTAATACTAGAAAGCAGTAAGCTAATAATTGAATTGTTAATTCAACAAAATAAATATATCAAAATTTAACATTTAAATGTTGTAAATAGTGTATGAATGTATTTCCATGATGTAAATAGTGTGAAGGTAAATTTTCCTACAACATATCTATCTTTACACTATGCAAGATAAATTTTAAGTTACCTTTTCTTACCTATAAAAGCATGGCAATTTACATTGGTAAAGAACACACCAAGAAAGAGAAAAGAAAGAGTTCTACTACATTTGTTCTTAATCTTATTACTTTTCTTATTGTTATTTTATTTTGTTAAATTGCTTTATTTCATAACAACGATTGTCACCTTCATTTTCACAGTCACATCCTAGTTGTGTTCGATTCTCTTTCAGGTATATCACTATATATTCTTTTGGTTTATTGTAATATATATGCACCAATATGCTATTTATTAACATATTCATATATTGTTAAGCATTTATTTTAGTTGATCATGTTAGTTCTCTTACCTTGCTTATTGTTAAAGAAAATATAAGATATATATCTTAAGTTCTTAAGTGCGTTAAACTAACAAAAAATAATTTAATAAATATGTGTGGACTTGCGTAGAGCAAAACTTATCTTCAAGACATTTTATAAAAATAAAATAGTGATAACCAAGGTGACAAAGTAATAATTGTGCGTACTAGTTTAAATTACTTTACAATTGGTGGAAAGTAATATTTGAATACATTCACTCTTATCACCATATATGGTCATTCCTCAAATCCCCGTTTATAATAAGTTGTTTTTCTTTTACCGTACTGAATATATCTCTTTCTATTTGTTCATATACTCCATATTTCTTATTTATATATATATATATGTTACTTACCCCTCTTTTTTTTATACTACATATTTGAAGTGATCAACTTCTTAATTAGCTGTTTCTTTTTTTAATAAGTATATTTTTATTGAAAATTATTTTTATTCTTTCTAACCCATTTACTTTTGTGATTAGTTTCAACATGTCAAACTTGTCAAAGCTTGAATTCGCGGCACTAGACATTACCGGGAAGAATTATTTATCATGGGTCCTTGATGCTGAAATTCACCTTGACGCTAAAGGTCTTGGAAATACTATTATACAAGGAAATGAAGCATCACATCAGGATAAAGCAAAGGCCATGATTTTCGTTCGTCATCATCTACATGAAGGGTTAAAAACTGAATGTTTAACCGTAAAAGATTCACTTGAATTATGGATTAATTTGAAGGATCGATATGATCACCTAAAGCTTACGGTATTACCGAAAGCTCGGTATGAGTGGATTCATTTAAGATTGCAAGACTTTAAAACCGTAAGTGAGTATAATTCTGCTATCTTTAAAGTAAGTTCTCTATTAAAATTATGTGGAGACACCATCACAGATGATGACTTATTAGAAAAAATATTTTCTACTTTTCACGCTTCAAATGTGGCGCTACAACAGCAATACCGTGAAAAAAGGTTTTAAGAAATATTTGGAGTTAATCACATGTCTATTTGTGGCAGAGCAGAATAATACTCTATTAATGAAAAATCATGAAGCTCGTCCCACTGGGTCAGCTACGTTCCCGAAAGTGAATGTTGTAGCAGCATATGATAAGTTTGAAAGAAAATAAAATAATTACCGTGGTCGTGGATATGGTCGTAGACGTGGATGTGGCAGGGGACGAAATAATTATTGTTATTATGATGGAAATAAACAAGAAAACAATAAAGGTTCTCAAATTAATCTTTCAAAATGTAAAATTAGTATGTGTCACTGATGTGGTATGAAAGGTCATTGGGCACGCATTTGTCGTTCGCCAGATCATTTTGTTAAACTTTATCAAGCCTCCCTCAGAAAGAAAGAAAATAATGTGGAGACACACTTGACCTTTCAAAATAATGATGATAAAGCAGGTCCCTCAAACAAATATGATTCTGAGGCACATCTTACATATAAAGATGATGATTTTGGATGCCTAACAAATATTACTCATTTAGAAGCTATAGACTTCTTTGAGCATATTGACTGAAGGACTAATCATCTTACTAGGGAATGAAGCTATAATAAAAGTTGTCATTTTTTTATGTTTGCAACTAGTTTATTTTTCTTGAGTGTATTTTCCTATTACATCATGTGTTGCTAGTTTCTACATCCCTAATGTATTTCTTAATGTTGTTGTTTTTGTCTTTCATATTTCTTATAATGTACTTTTTGATTTTTTATGAAGAGTATGAAAATTTCCCAATCTTCAATTGGACTCAAGATTAATAAAGATGATATATGTCTTCTGGATAGTGCTACAACACGCACTATTTTAAGAGATAAGAGATATTTCTCTTATTTGGTAATGAAATAAGCAAATGTTAATACAATATCCTGTAGTACAAGATTAATTGAAGGTTTCGGAAGAGCCAATTTATTACTACCAAGAAGAACAAATTTGGTTATTAATGAAGCACTATATTGTAGTAAATCTCAAAGAAACTTATTAAGTTTCAAAGATATTCGCCAAAATGGCTACCATATTAAGACTGCAAATGATGAAAAGATTGAATATCTTTACATTACTACAATAATGTCTGGTAAGAAATATGTGCTTGAAATGTTACATGCTCTTTCCTCCGGATGATACTACACAAGTATTAACAGGATTGAAACACATGCCGTAGTAAACAAAAAATTTACTAATCAAGATAATTTTATTATTTGGCATGACCGGTTAGGCCATCCTAGTTCTAATATGATGCGAAAAATAATTGAGAATTCGCATGGACATTCAATGAAAAACCAGAAGATTCTTCAATTTAAGGAATTCTCTTGTGCTGCATGTTCTCAAGGCAAATTAATTATTAGACCATCAACTATTAAAGTTAGGATGGAATCCCCTGCATTTCTAGGACGTATACAGGGTGATATATGTGGGCTCATTCACCCTCCATGTGGATCATTCAGATATCATATGGTTTTGGTAGATACATCTACAAGATGGTCACATGTGTGCTTACTATCAACTCGCAATATGGTATTTGCGAGATTGTTGGCTCAAATAATAAAGTTAAGAGCACAATTTCCAAATTATGCAATTAAGACAATTTGTTTTGATAATGCTGGTGAGTTTACATCCCAAGTCTTTAATGATTATTGTATTTCAACTAGGATAACAATTGAGCATCCGATTGCTCGTGTTCATACACAAAATGGTCTAGCAGAATCATTGATCAAACGCCTCCAATTAATTGCTAGACCAATGCTTATGAGAACAAAACTTCCCATTTCAGTATGGGGTCATGCTACTTTGCATGCAGCAGCACTTGTGTGGATAAGGTCCACAAGTTATCATAAAGTCTCACCATTGCAATTGGCTTTTGGTCAGGAGCTAAATATTTCCCATCTTAGGATCTTTGGTTGTGCGATATATGTTCTAATTGCTCCACCACAACGCACAAAGATGGGTCCTCAAAGAAGGTTGGGGATATATGTTGGATATTAATCTCCTTCTATTATAAAATATCTAGAGCCGATGACTGGATATTTATTTACGGCAAGATTTTCTGATTGCCATTTTGATGAATTAGTATACCCAACATTAGAGGGGAGAAAATAAGCAGATGAAAAGGGAGATAGATTGGAACGCATTATCACTGTTTCATTTAGATCCTCGAACAAATCAATGTGAACAAGAGGTTCAAAAGATTATTCATTTGCAAAATATTGCAAATCAATTTCTAGATAAATTTACTAACCTACCAAGGGTGACTAAGTCACATATTCCAGCTACTAATACTCCAATTCGAGTTAATATCCCGATAGGATAATTAATTAAAGCAAAGAGTCTAAGCCACGCTTAAAAGTGGTAAACCAATCGATTCTAAAGATAAAAATCCTCGAAGAAGAAAAGAAACAAATGACTAAACTGATCATAACACGGAGGTAGTGGCTCAAGAAGAGCCCAAGACGTAACAAAGGATAAAACCTTAGGGGAGATCCAGGTACCTGAAAATAATTAGAATGAAGAGATATCAATAAGTTACGTCTCAACGGGAAAAAGATGGAACCGAAATAATATTGTTATCGATAACATTTTTGCTTATAATGTTGCTATTGAAATAATGCAACAAGATGAGTATCTTGAACCAAAATCTATCAATGAATGTAGACAGAGAAATGATTGACCAAAATGGAAAGACGCTATCCAAACAGAGTTAACTTCAATTGGAAAACGTGAAGTCTTCGGACCCATAGTTCGAACACCTGAAGGTATAAAGCCAGTAAGGTACAAATGAGTTTTTGTGTGAAAACAAAATGATAAAAATGAAGTCGTTAGATATAAAGCACGACTTGTGGCACAAGGATTTTCGCAAAGACCTGGCATTGATTATATGGAGACATATTCTCCTACGGTGGATGCTATCACATTCAGGTATCTTATAAATCTGGCAGTGCATGAAAAACTTGATATGCGTCTAATGGATGTTGTCACATCCTATTTGTATGGCTCGTTAGACAATGAAATATTTATGAAAATTCCTGAAGGATTTAAAGTGCCTAAAGCATATAAGAGTTTTCGAGAAACTTGTTCAATAAAGCTTCAGGAATCCTTATACGGATTGAAACAATCAAGGCGCATGTGGTATAATCGTCCTGAGTGAGTACCCGTTGAAATAAGGGCAAAATGATCCAATTTATCCTTGTGTCTTTATAAAAAATGTCTAGATCTGAATTTGTTATAATCGCCATGTATGTTGATGATTTAAATATCATTAGAACTTCTGGAGAGCTTCCAAAAGCAGTAGATTGTTTGAAGAAACAATTTCAAATGAAAGATCTTGGAAAGACAAAATTTTGTCTTGGTCTACAAATTGAGTATATGAAAGATGGAATATTTGTCCATCAATCAACATACACCGAAAAGATTTTAAAGCGATTCTATATGGATAAAGCACATCCATTGAGTATCCCGATAGTGTTGAGATCACTTGATATAAAGAAAGATCCATTCCGACCTCATGAAAATGATGAAGAGTTTCTTGGTGCCAAAGTACCATATCTTAGTGCATTGGAGCACTAATGTATCTTGCCAATAATTCCCGACCAGATATAACTTTCTCAATAAGCTTATTGGCATGATTTAGTTCTTCACCAACACAAAGACACTGGAATGATATTAAACATATATTTAGATACCTCAAAGTGACCGTTGATAGAGGTTTATTTTATTCAAATGAATCCAAGTCATCATTGATTGGTTATGCAAATGCAGGATATTTGTCTGATCCACACGAAGGTCGATCTCTGACAGCCTATTTATATACAAGCAGAGGTACAACCATGTCATGGCGTTCGACAAAACAAACTATGGTTGCTACTTCTTCAAATCATACAGAGATAATAGCCATTCACGAAACAAGTCGAGAATGCGTTTGGTTGAGATCGATAACTCAACACATCGGCAAACATGTGGTCTTTCTTCGAAAGAGAATATTCCAATAATATTGTATGAAGACAATGATGCATGCATAGCTCAATTGAAAGGAGGATATATCAAAGGAGATAGAACAAAACACATTTCACCGAAATTCTTTTTCACTCATGGTCTTCAGAAGAATCGTGAAATAGATGTACAACAAGTTCGTTCAAGTGATAATTTGACTAATATGTTCACTAAGGCATTACCAATCTCAATATTTGAAAAGCTGATATATAAGATTGGAATGCGTCGTCTTCGAGACATTAAGTGATTTTTTCATCAAAGGGAGTAAAATATGCGTTACACTCTTTTTTCCTTAACCAAGATTTATCCCACTCGATTTTTCTGGTGAGGTTTTTAATGAGGCATCAAGTAATGATGCATATTGAAAATAACTATGTACTCTTTTACTAGGATTTTTTTCCAATGGGTTTTTTCCTAGTGAGGTCTATGAGTCATTTTTTTCGTTTTACATGAAAATCCAAGGGGGAGTGTTGTAAATAGTGTATGGATATATTTCCATGATATAAATAGTGTGAAGATAGATTTTTCTACAACATATCTATCTTTACACTATGCAAGATAGATTTTAAGTTACCTTTTCTTGCCTATAAAAGCATGACAATTTACATTGGTAAAGAACACACAAAGAAAGAGAAAAGAAAGAGTTCTACTACATTTGTTCTTAATCTTACTTTTCTTATTGTTATTTTATTTTGTTAAATTGCTTTATTTCATAACATTAAAACATTTAATGAGTTCAAATTGCAAATAATTGTAAAAGAGGTTCAAAAATAAATTATTATCACTACCAAAAATTATGGTAAAATATTAAGTATATTCTTCATCCTTAATAAGAAATATGAAATTCGAGCATGGGAATAGAGTCATGCCGGACTAGTTGGGTCTAAAGCGGTAATGGACACCAGAAATGAAAAATATAAAAAACAAAATATTGTCACCCCCAATGGTTATGGTAGAGTATTAAGTGGGCATTTCGACATAAAAATTGTAAAAATTTTTAAAAAAGTAATTTTTTAAAGTGAAAATATTATTTAAAAATTAGAATTGTGATTGGATATAAATATAATTTTGGATTGTTTTTGATGTTTTGGAGTGATCTGAGTGAAAATTTTGGAAAACAACCTTTTGGAGTTTTTCAAATTTTTAAAAATTTTCAAAATCCATCTTCAAGTGAAAATTAAAAATTTTATGGTCAAACAGTGATTTTGAAAAAATATATAAAAAAAAATATGAAAATATTCGTAAGTCCAAACGGGCTTTAAGCATCTGTCATCCTTATTAGTAAAATTATTGGGATTCGAGCAAGGGAATAGAGTCACGTTTTCTAATGTGAATCCGAAGTGGATGGGTCTAAAGTGATACCAGACGCCGAGGAAAAAAAAAAATTAATCACTTATAATTTGTAATTAAAAAATAATAACAATTCCAAAGATAATCAGAAATTAATTAATTTTTCATGTAAATATAAAATCTGAATAAAAGCACTCTTAAAATTTGGGAATAGCATATGCTGGAGTTTGAATTGTTTAAGTATGAGCTTCCAATATAATGTTCTGAAATTTCATAATGTATTTGAGTTCCGCCATAATATGCGACATATTATGCTATAACTTTCTATGTTTCTGCAAAACAATGATTATTTTTTAATAATTTTACAAATGTTGATTATTTTCTAATTATCGATCTGAAAACTGGCTAGCCCGTGGTATTTTCACCCGTCCCCGAGTTGGAAACGAAAATAAACAAATAAAATGTTGTCAAATAGTTTGAAAAGAAATGGCACGACTCTAGAGAAAAAGAAGGCCAGGGCCGGGTTTTTGGTCCCCGGAGTGGTTGGGGGGAAGAGAGAGATTTGTTAAAAGAAAACAAATATCTTATCAAAGTCATGTAAGGTGGATATTGCTGCAAAAAAAACCTTCTATACAAGCTTAAGATGAGAGGAACATACAGAAGTTGAAGAGTAAGAAAAAAGAAAGATATTAGAGAGGTTTTAGGTCTACGTACCAACTGGTAGTTAGAGATTGCACTCCTTAACCAAACTGAAAGCTAAAATTTTAAGGAAAAAAAAAACTAAATAATCAAGAAAGAAAGTAGTAATAAGTATATAACAGTAACAACAAATCAAAAACAACAGAATAAAAACCTCATTAAGGAAGAGATAGAGATTGAAAGTGAAAGATTATGATTTTTCATAGGAAAGTCTCTTTTGAGTTCATATAGGAAGGAAATGAAAAAAACAATTTTTGGAGCTTTCATGTAGATATAGAGAGAGAAAGTTTGTAAGAAAAGAACAGAAAGAAAAAGTAAAGAGAGAGAAAGGGATGTGTACACGTGTGATATTTTGTATGGTTCTGTGCAGCTCTCACGTGTGAATAGATAAATTGATGGATAGAGAATATATATGATAAGTAAGAAGAGTGCTGCAGGACTGATGATTTAATTTCTTGTACTACTGCTACTATTACTTTCTACATTAAAGATTAAAAATTTTTCATTTTTTTGGGGGTCTTTGGAGTTTCTTATTTCTTAGTCATTTTGACTTCTTTATGTCTGAAAATCAGAAAGAAAGAGTTAAAGGAGATGGTATTTGAGTATAGGGATCAGTGTTTTTGCTTTCAAGAAGGAATTTTTTGGTCGATCGAAGCTTTTCTGTTCCCCAGAGAAGACACAAATATTGCAGGTTTTAAGGTAAAAGATTATTATAATTACTGTTTTCTCTATTTTGACTTTGTTCCCAACTTCTCTAAAACAAATGGATTCTTGTCAGTGGCCAATATGTATTACTAGAAGAAAAAATTACATGTTGTAAATAGTAATTTCCAATTTGCTGCTTTCATGTGACTGTTATTGGGAAATGGTTACAGAGCCTAATTTCATTATTTATACTCTAGTGAACAAATTATCTGTTAGTACATGTTTTAATTTTTTAATGGATTGTGTGGAAAGCAAAGACCATGTAGTTCATCTTGTTTGGTATGCAATTTTTGTTTTTTGTCTGCTCAGGAGTTATAAGCATTGGTAAAGATGGGTGCGTCAATATGTTATTAGTCATTATTATTGTATGATTTGATTTTGAATTTGGGTTGATTCTTTAGACTGAGATGAGCTTAAATTGAGCGACATGGACAGTGAAGATTCATATAACCGACCCCAACTTGCTTGGAATTGAGGCGTAGTAGGTTCAATTTTCTTGAAGGGATCATGTCTCAATGAGACAATACATATATAAACATGTCCAGCAGTTGCAACAGCTTTTGAAGTTTGACATTCGTCACGTCTTTGATCGTGCTTTAGTATTATCTTCCCTGAGTTTGGAATTGGTGAATTGTCTAGAACTGCGATAAGGGTTCAACTGAGCTGTTAATTGTAATTAATTTCATGTTTCTACACAGTTTAGTACCATAGTGTGAGCACTATAGAAGTGCATTCTCTTCCGTTTTCGTGTCTTTGATATCTTAACTTTCCCTTTGCAGGAGACTGTAATTGTATGATCAACCTTTATGAATTCGAAACACAAAAGTTATTCATCACAGAACTAAAAATAGAAAAGAAGAATTAGTGAGAAATCCAAGGATGGCAACTTATTTTCCTAGTCCAAACAATCAAAGAGAAGCTGAGACATTTCAATATTTTAGGCAATCTTTGCCTGGTTCTTATTCAGAAGCTTCAAATGCTCAAGAAAACATGATGGTGTTCATGAACTATTCTTCTTCTGGGACATATTCAGATATGTTGACTGCTACTTCCCAACAGCAAAACAGCTGCATCGATATCCCACCAGTTGGAGCCTCCGATTCCAACAACACATCACAACAGGAAATATTATCTAATCTTGGAGGATCGCGGATGGGAATTCATGATTTTTCTGCTTGGAGAGATAGCAGGAATGAGATGCTATACCTCAGTCTTGGCTCCAATATACCTTCTGGAATTGGAATTTCACATGTCCAATCTCAGAATCCTAACCAAGGTTTTACGTCATTCTTGAATCCTCCTTCATCTATTCCAGGTGAAGTTAGTGGTGGCAATGTGTCCTTCGGAGATGGTGATAATTCCCAACCAAAACAACAAAGAAATGCAGATTATTTGCCTCCAGATTATCCTGGAAGCAACTCAGATGCTATGAAAGGAGGGTATAATTCTCCATATGGTACGTCGAGTATTGGAAGAAACGTTCCCAACTCAAAGTATTTGAAAGCAGCTCAGTATTTGCTTGATGAGGTTGTTAACGTCAGAAAGGCTATCAAGGAGCATAATTCTAAGAAAGAGTTGACAAAGGAGTCTAGAGAGTCTAATGGCGACTCGAAAAATAAATCATCAGATCCTCCTGCAAATGGGAGTACAAATCCTCAAGATTCGAAAAACCACCAAAGTGAACTTTCACAAACCGAGAAGCAAGAAGTGCAGAACAAACTGACCAAGCTTCTGTCCATGTTGGATGAGGTATGATCCATGGGAAATCGTGTTTTGTACATCAATTTTTGGTGGTTTTCAAGGTTTTTGTGGCATGTATTTTCTCATTAGTTTAGGATTTTAATACTCTACATCCCAATTTTTGTATTTCTACTGATAATTGCATGAAAGGAGTCAAAGTAGTGGTTGTTGTGTTAAGGACTTCTTTGACGGTTCATATTAATCTTTCCGTTGGCTAACTTGTCCCGAAGGACCTTTAATTGTGATGAAATGTGCTTCTTTTGATATATTACAATGTGGCCGAGGAAATTATTATGAATAAAGCAGCTTGTCTGATGGAACTTTGAACTCCAGACAGCATTTAGAAAGCTGTTGTTAAATAAATTCCATGAATTTGGTAATGAAATAGCATACTTTAAATAATCACTTCATATATGGATAATGAAAGAGAATGAAGTGTTCTAATAGTATCACTACTGTATTTCCAATGAATGGCTTCTCTAAAAAGGCAAACTTAAACTATAAGGCATGACTAACTGCAGTATTATACAAGCTTTACTCTTGGTAAGAAATTTGCACTAACTGGTATAATAGTATCATTACTATCATTATTTGTGTTCAGTTAATGAAGGGCAATTGTAGTACGTTGGCATCCTTCTTTTTGATTCATCCGCTACTGCCAGAGTTTCTAGTAATCAAGTTTATGAATGCTACTGATGGTAATATGAGTTCACAACAAGGATTTGTAGTAGGTATTATTCCTAAATGTTGATTCCTCCTTCACATTTTTTATGTTGATATGTGTCTAGATTTGTAATCTAGATTTGATATGTGACTATGGATTCTGGAATTTAAACCATATGTGTGATTTGAATAAAAACTCGAAGTTGAGTTATGGTTTATTGTCACAGATTGATAGAAGGTACAGACAATATTATCATCAGATGCAAATAGTGGTCTCATCATTTGATGTGGTAGCTGGAGATGGAGCAGCTAAGCCATACACAGCTCTTGCTCTCCAGACAATTTCCCGTCACTTCCGTTGCTTGCGTGATGCAATGTGCGATCAGATTCGAGTATCACGAAGAAGTCTTGGAGAGCAAGATGCTTCAGAAAACAGCAAAGCGGTTGGAATATCACGCTTGCGCTATGTGGATCAGCATATTAGACAGCAGAGAGCCCTACAGCAGCTTGGTATGATGCAACAACATGCCTGGAGGCCTCAGAGGGGTTTGCCTGAAAGCTCTGTTTCAATTTTGCGCGCTTGGCTTTTCGAGCATTTTCTTCATCCGTAAGTTGATCAATTCAGTCATCCAATTTATCTCCGAAAAAGAACTCTGGTCGCCTAATTTGTAGTTGTTTCTCTTTTTCCAGCTACCCGAAAGATTCTGACAAAATTATGCTAGCAAGGCAAACTGGTTTAACGAGAAGTCAGGTATAATGTCTTACTATTTGCAAATGCTAAGATATATTATAGCCCGTTTGGCCAAGCTGCAAAAATCAGCTTATTTTGAGAAGTGCTTTTTTTCAAAAGTGCTTTTATCAAAAGTACTTTTGGTGAGAAGCAGTTTGTGTTTGGCTAATTAGTTTGAAAAACACTTCTGAACAGCAATTAGTGTTTGGCCAAACTTTAAAAAACTGCTTCTAAGTGTATTTTTCTCAAAAGTGCTTCTCAAAAAAGTGCTTTTGAAGAGAAGCTACTTTTTTCTGCTTCTCCAAAACTGCTTTTGCTTCTCCTCAAAAGCACTTTTTTTCCTTCCAGAAGCTTGGGGCCAAACACCTCAATTTTTGGCCAAACGGGCTATTAGTCTTTCTTGAAGCCAACAAATGGATGTTTATGTTTCTTCAAAAGAATTGTTTTAATAGAAGACTCTCTAAGACAGTGCGTATACGCTTATTAGTGATCTCAAAATAGTGAAAGTTGGCATGCTAGAGATTGATTATTATAAGAATGACATTGTTCCTTCAGCATGTGTATTTTTATATCTGAAACATTTTCCATTGGTCTTACTTTAGTGAGTACATTTTTCCTATCTTTGACTTGCAGACCTTAGGTACGTCGATTATTGCATCCTGGAGTGGAATTATTTGTTCATGAAAAGAATGTTTATTAGCTAGTGATCATCCAGATGAAAAAAGCAATAGAACATGTTGAAACTACGGTCTTCTTACCATGAGTCGCTCTAAAATGCTAGGGCTGTATAAAATCTTTAAATGTGACATTTATGGTACCCAGGCTGTTTGTTTCTCATAGTCATCTTATAATTAAAGTTTCCAGTGTCAAGGTATTTCAGTATTTGCTGCAGTCAGGATAAGTTGCCAGGTTTAACTGCCTTACGGATCTGCATTAAAAAACTTAAGTCAGTTAACCACCAGTGTTGGAAGTTTCTACATCACTGATAACATTCAGGGATCATTTAGTCGTCAACAATTATTGGCCTTAACTGATTAGAAGTTTATTGAAAAGGAGTTCTTGAATTTTAAGTCGATTGAATCATTTAAGTCCAGTGGCAAAGGGCTCCTTCCTGCATCTGTGCAGCTACTCAAAGATTTTAAATTTCGGCAGGAAAACTTTAATGCACTGAACAGAGTCTTCAGTTTGTTAAAGAAAATTTCATTTGGTTTCAAACAGTAGGCAGTTTCCAATGGAAAATATATTGTAGGCGTTTGGTTCTTTTGCATTAGTGGGCGTTTGATACTGGCTTAATATTTCGTTAACTGATGTCATGTCTCAGGTATCAAATTGGTTTATAAATGCACGGGTACGTCTTTGGAAGCCTATGGTTGAGGAAATGTACAAAGAAGAAGCTGGTGATATTGAAATGGACTCAAACTCTCCATCAGAATTTGCCTCCAGATTTGCAACGAAAGACTCAAAAGTCGAAGAAATAGAAGAATTGAAACATAATGAAACCTCAGAATATGAGCAGTACAATAGTGACCAAATCTTGGAGTCAAAATCAAACCATGTTGCTGATGTAGAAATGGAAGGAGCAAATAATGCAGAAACTCAAAGTCAATCTGGAATGGAAAATCAAACTCATAGAGACGAACCCCGGCCTGCTATGGATAATTGCACTCTTTTTCAGGACACATTTGTTCAAGGCAATGATAGATTCTCAGATTTTGGTAGATTTGGAAGTGGAAATGTACTTCCTGATGGAGTTTCACTTACATTGGGGTTGCAGCAAGGTGAAGGAAGCAGCCTACCGATGTCTATCGAGTCTCACGGTAGTTATGTACCATTAAGGGTAGATGAGATATATAGTACAGCACCTACTACTATGGTCTCTGAGACAACAGAATTCAACTGTTTGGATTCTGGGAACAGGCAGCATCCTTTTTGGCTCCTCCCATCTGCTACATGATTTAGTAGCATGATATGTGACGTAGAATTAAACTGCAAGTTTCATCCAAGAGGCATTCAGCTTCGCTCAGCTGGTTACTCTAAAGCTTGCAGTCAAGTTCACTGTGATGTAATAGTCTCATTAATCAATGTTGTAATATAGCAAACTATTGGATGGGAAGTTCCCCAAGTTATTAATTCTGTAAAGTCTGTAAAGATATAACAGATATTATTGTTTTTGATAGTTGGAATTTGGTATACAGTCGGTCCCAACTTGCTTGAGATTGAACATAGTTGTTGTATAGTTGGAAATATGTTATATACATTTCCTGATCTCTTAGCCTCAGCCTAGTCTCATATTGTATCTTCTTTTCCTACCCAAGCAGAACTTTGAGAGCCAGCTTCATACCAAGTTTTGTGCTGTCACAGATCACCAAGAGGGTTAGAGAAGATTTCGTGGTGGTAGATCTCTAAGTTCCAAACTATTTCTGCTGCTAATCAAGTTTAATCAACCTCATAATTCAAACCGGTCCTTTTCGAGGTGCAAAAAAAAAAAAAAAAACGAGAGGGGAAACGATAGCAAAGTAACCTCGGTGGAAGTGAGGTCTACGAATTTCCTTTCAGATCTCTATCTATAACATCTACTACGGAATAAGATTAAAGAGGAGGCACAATAAAGAGATTTACACAACAAGAAGTCTATGACATGGAAAAATATTTACAATCAGTTTGAACATTGACATGTTCTGGACAAAAATAATTGCCAGATAATATGCAGTCTGCAAATAACACAGCATTTCCTGTCAGACCCCCCTAAGCTTTCATTGGCACAACGGATCCACCATTTGTTAGATGACCACATCTACACTTGAGCTGTTTGATACTTCTCAATCAGTCTACCTGAAAATGGAAAAAGGGATCAGAAATACTAGTCAAAATACCATAGAAAGTATCCACTCAGAAAGTAATTCTCGCTGACCTTTTGTACAGAGCCACCACATCCTCATTAAGACGTGGTGATTCCAAAAACATATCATCACAGTTTTCAATATTGACAGTCTCCATCTCAAAATCGGGCTGGGCATAATACTCACTCCACTCAAACCACAACTTTGCAATAGACTCCTTTTTAAAACAAGTTTGATGATCTTCCTCCTCAGGTGAACCTGAGGCTATCAATCTGTAAGTGTATACTTTCCTGACCTGACCTGGTCGGAATGCACGCCCTATTGCTTGACGGGTTACTGACGGGTTGAGATGTACATCCAATATGATAATCCGAGATGCCCCAACAAGTGATATTCCTTCACCACATGCCTTAATTGAACCAAAGAAAACACGAGCATCTGCTGAAGTGTTAAACCGTTCCATTGATGACTCCCTGGTTTCCGAGTCTGAATCACCAGTGATCAGAAATATTTCCTTCCCCAGACTGTAACCCTTAGTCCTAACAGTCAACCTCTCCAAGAATTTCAAAGGCAAGAGGTACTGGCTAAACACTAGCAGTTTTTCACCTTTTGATTCACACAGCTGCAGCAGGTTAAGGTAGAATTTGGCCTTCACTCCTTCCCTCACTTCCAAATTCTCTAAGAGCATATCAATCTTCTCTTCATCAACTCTTTCTTTAACAGAAAAGTTTCTTGAAAGGCTCTTCAATTGTGGGTGCACATACATTGCACTTCCTTCAGAACTGATTTTGAACTTTCTTCCCAGTTTCTTCAGCTCTGCAACTTCACTTTTCTGCTTAGGATGGAGGTTTAGAAGGACAGTGTAATCCACCAATCCTGGAAGTTCTTCGAGGAAGTCTCCCTTGTAATAGTGAAGCACTTTACTGGTCATATCCCGCAGACCTAGTATGACAGAACTCTTCCTTGAGAAATTGTCATCCTTTAACAATGTATGCTCTACTAACTCATAAAAATCATTATCATTACTTTTCTTCAAGAGGTTCTTTCTGCCTGAGCTGGCCACTTTGCTCAGTATTGTCCTTTTGATGTTTCTGGAATCTTCCAACTTGAGAAATTTTGGCCGCACAAGGTTCAGAATGTTAAAGACCTCTTTAACATGGTTTTGGTAGAGGGTGCCAGAAAGCACCACCTTTAGTCGCGTCTGGACCTTCTCGAGTGAAGTCAAAACATCAGTGTCTTGGTTCCGCGGAGTGTGCCCTTCATCAAGAATGAGAATTGATGGGCACTTCAACAGAATCTCCTGACAAGCAGCTGCAGTCGTACTGCCAACATTGTCACACACGATTGTTGAGAACTGCTTATAGCCTAGAAAAAGAATACTTCTTTCCTGTGACCATTGCTTCAGAACTTCCAATTGTTGAGATCTATTATCTGCTTTTACTGAGTAGAAGTCATAGAGGGGAATTTCATCTACCTGCCACCTCAAGAACTCTTTCTTCCATGTAGCCAAGATTCCTCTAGGTAACACCACCAAAGGCCTAGCTCTATCATTATTGGCCATAAAACTCTGTAGGAAGCTGATTATCATGAAAGTCTTGCCAGATCCAGGGGCGTGAGCCATGATACAGCCTCCTTTATCTTTCAACAAGTTGCTAACAAGAAAATTAAATCCCTCAACTTGGTGAGCTTTCATCAGTTTCTTGTGTCTTGGATGAACACAAATTTCAGTCGTATCAATGTCATCAGATGAAATGATGCCCTCAGGAAGGAGTTCAGCATGCCCTATATCCTTGGCTGACCGACCTTCATAGTGGTACGTTCTTATACTCTTGGAGGCCTGTTAAAAAAACGCAAAAAGAACGTCTGTGAAATAATTCCAGATACTTAGATTAGAAGGCCAACTAATTAAGTAAATGACTTGTATTAAACCAGCCCAAAATGCTACCTCAGACTGGTTAAGACAGGGTCACAAAAATGAGCCAATCAAAGCTTTTGATAACCTAACCACCTCCCCGAACAGTTGCGAAAAAAGCTTATGCAATTTCTTCTTATAGTAACAAAACCATCATTCATTTCCTTCTGATGTTTTAGTATTTAGAAAGTTATAAGAGTTCCATTTTCCACAGAATGAGAATACCAAAAAAATGGTTAACTTTTCGGACTCAGTAAGGAAGGATGACAAGTTACTTTCGGTTCTCACCCAGCATTTGTTTCTAAGTCAAATAAACATTCATCTAAGACAGGCAGTAAACTGGGTTAATAGAAATGACAGATGCTACACAACTTAATCATCAAGGTCCAAAGCAGTTCAGATGATTTAGCAAAAAACAGTTAACACAAATAATCATGATCAATGTACTAATTTTTTCCCAAGCACAATATCCAAAACAAAAGATGATCAAGGATTGAAAGCCGGACCTTTGAATACTGGAATTCAATGATGGTATCAATGCTTCTCTGAATGACTCCGCATATACGACAGACATAACCAATATCATCTTTCAAGATGAAGGAATGATCACACTCGTCTTCCTCTTCAACTGTATGCTCATTTGGTGAAGGTTCAGCAGCAACATCCTATTTTTACATGCAACAGTCAAATATAACGTAGAATATCTAATAGCCAGGAAAGAACAATTTACATATACAACAAGGCAAACTGTTGACTCTAACATTAGAAGAAATACTCTCTTTGAATTGCAACTGCACGTGTGTTTTGATGTGATCATTTGAAATGTACAACTTGACATGTGGTTGGAAAAAAGGAACGTGAGCGTAAGGCAATTTTGTAGATAGATAAATGCCAATACAGCAAATGTTTCCTAGAGATTCTACCAAGAAGGTACTGCAAGTGATGTAGTCTACTATGATTTTAAAGCGCACTCAGATGTACAGTGCTAATACTGGTCCAAGGTATAATGTGATCTCCACTCAAGCTTAGTCCTTTCTTTTCATATTTTAGCTTTTGCGACCATTTGCATATAATCCTGGACAAATTCATAAAAAGGTTCACAAGAAACCAAACTGAAAGAATTCACTTTATGAAAGTAAATTATGGAAAAGGCAGAAGAAACTAAAACGTATGAATAATAAGGCTAGATATCACAGTTATAATTCATAGTAAACACTGAATGGAGCATACTCGATGCATCTGTTGTTTCTTTTTCCTTAGACAATGTGTACATCAGGCCATAGTGGAGTCTATTCCACACTGTACAGTGTACATGGCTACAAAGCCAATTTCTTGTTGCTTGCATGCCAAGCTCAAGAGACGCTCACTTCAATCAACCAAGCTTATTTTGCGCAATCCTTTTTTTACTTTTGATAAGATTTTTTCTTTAAGAGAGCCTTGAGGCAATCGTAAGAGTTACCGCCGTGTGACCACGAGAAGGTTCAAGCCGTGGGAGCAGCCTCCTGCAAATATGAAAGGTAAGGTTGTGTACAATAGGCCCAACAAGTTCCAGCCCTTCCCTAGACCCCACGCATAGGGGGAATTAGTGCACCAGGCTCTCTCCCCCCACCCCCCACCCCACACACACACACTCTTTCAAGTAAGACTTCTATACATAAAAGCACATGATGGTATTACAGAGTGAGATTTACAAAAGGTATTGCATTCCCCTACAAATCCTGAAAGGATTGCAGAAACTTAAAAGACGAATCTATATCATATACATGTTTCAATTTTTATAAAGAATTTTAGCAATCCTTAATTCCACAACTCCTCAATTGAGGTTGCATCATCTATCATCGCTCCGGGAGGAGGTAATGAAGCTTCCTCCATCAGAATTGTTCAATTCTTTGACCAAAACTCCTCCGGACCCAACCTACCCTTTTATGGGAACTCCCACATTTGTTTCACAATTGGAGTACTTTGCAGTAGGACTCCAAGAAAGCTAAGGCCCGAGAGTCTTAAATTCAAACAATTCAAAGCATAATACTTTACATGCTTCACGAAATTGATGCTTCATGTTCATCTTTGATATGCTTGATTCTGCCATATCTTTCTATTCATGTTTTCACGGACTCTTCTTGACAGGTAGTTTCTAATCAAACATAAAAAGAGGCAGGCATCTTTTTAGTTATTACTCTATAAGAAGTTCAGTTTCAAATTTGCTACAAAGTTGATTGAGGAAAAATTACAAAATAGGCCAGCTTTTAAGGGTTCCCTTTTGCACTTTACCAATTCCCTCGTATGAGTGAAGTTATGTCAACAGCTCAGCAATCATTTTTGCCTGACTTTACGACACATATAACATTCATTACAAATGAGTATCCTCATAATTCACCAACTATCTATCGTAAATATCAAATATTTCTTATAATTGAATAAGGAACTAATTTCCTTTGAGTGTACAAATGCAGCAGGTTTTAGTTGAACAAGTAATCTGCCTCCACATCCTCTACATACTTCTGAGCAAAGTCAACCCGTTCCACCAGATCAATGGCGTCTTGCAAAATCCCACAATCTAGTGATTTGTCGTTAAAGTTAAGCAGACTACTATCCCATTCATTGTCATCTAGACAACATTTCTCATTTATTGAGTGATAGTTTAAGACAGCTATCTTATTTTCCATCTTTACCAACTAATACACAATAATACATATTTTTAGCAGACATTTCGTAAAAAACATCATCATAGTGAGTGTCAGCAACTCCATTCTCTTCGGCTTTTAACACCTAAACATACATCATCTCCCTTGCCCCCAAAGGAAAAAACCAAAAATGAAAATCGCAAGGTACAAGGGTATTATAGTGAGAAACCATAGATGTATATGGTAAACACCTTTGAAATGACTACAAAACCTTTTCTAATAAAGTGAAATGACTATAGAAGTTGCATGCGCAAGTTTAAAATTTCGCTGGGAGAATAATAATACACACATAAACAATTGAAACATCGAAAAGAAGCTGATAATTTAGAATTGCCAGCACAGAGAATTATCAATTCTCTCCCAAATTGCTAGGCGCTATTCCAGAACCCAGTTTAAAATATAGTGGCAGAACCTAGTAAAGAGAGTTATTCATTGCTGTAGGGTCAAAATAACCAACGTTTCGACTATGCAGCTGAATACAATATCAAACAAATGTACCTTTGAGCATTCGAGAGCAAATGACATCTCATTCCATATATCAGTCAAACCTTCATCGGGCTGCTCGGTGCCATCATCAATCTCATCATCATCTTGTACACCAACATAAACACCTTTATCTTTCTTTATTTCAGCTTCTCCACCGAGGCTTACAACTTCTATCAAAGTCTGTCTTTCAGCAGAATCCCTCCCCTGCCCCTGGCATTGTTCAAACAGATTAGCAGCGAAGCATACGAAATTTGACTAAATAAAAATGACGTAAGAGAACCCGGGCCAATCATATATAAAACAAGATGATCAATGTTGTTCTTGGGGAGTTAAGGGAAGAGGAGAAGGATTAACAATCAATTCCGTTGTGGGGATAACCCTTTGAAATTCAATTTCCACAGCTCTCACATCTCAGATTTAATGAAATTATTGGGTGTCAGGGAAAAGGAGGACTAAGGATCACTTGTGTTGTGGGAATAGGAAAAATTCATAAATTGCACCCTAAAGCTGTGCGGAAAAGTTATCATCCGGACATGAGAAATTTATGGAAATTTCCAGTCCGATCATGTTACAAGATGTTATTGAAACAAGATGAGCCTAGAATTAGCAATTAGCCTTGGAATCTAATTTGGAAAACAATAGCTCCACCTAAAGTGGCTTGTTTTGGGTGGGTTGAAGCTCTAGACTTTTGTATAACACAAGATAATCTACGAAGAAGAGGGTTAATCTATGCAGCAGATGTGCTATGTGTGAACAGACGATTGAACAGTTAGTCATCTCTTCATTCACTGCACAGTGGCCTCGCAGATATGGAATTTATTCTTTAATCTTAAGGAATCCAGTGAGTGATGCCTAGGAATGTGGAACAACTACTTTACAGCTGAAATGGACAGAAGATCAGGAAGATATTTAGATGAGTACCGAATACTATTCTGTTGTGTGTATTGTTTATATGGGTAGACAGGACTTCGTCAAAAAAAAAAAAAAGGTAGAAAGGAATAGGACTGTTGAAGGGTAGACGGGAAGATGTAACTGATGTAAGTGAAATCCTGGAACTTATTGACTCCTCGAAGACTTAGAACGAGCATGACATTTGCACCAGGATCTTTTGTACAACTTCAGTCTTGGTACCATTTATTGATAAAATATTACCTTCCATAAAAAATGTATGTTACTAGTTGTACAGTTCACAGAGTAACAGTTTTTAAGAAATCATGAAATCATTTCCTGAGCTCAAGATCACAGAACAAGGACAAAATTTCAGTATTCATCACCAAGAAATTATGATCTGGTGTTTATCAGACTTATGTAGCAGTAAATGCATTTACCATATCAAAAATAAATAAATATATATATATATATAGCAGTAAATGCCCTTTTAGCCAGTATAAGCACATACTCACATGGCCTCCATAACGTAGGATGAAAACTCTAAAATCCTATGTAAATAGCAACTGAATTTACTGAGATAGGAAAAAATACCATTGACACACAATTCAATAAAATTTAACTTTAAGATGTTGCCTCAGACAGTCAAGAGTTTCTGATGAAGTTTCCAACAATCCTATATTAAACACCCCTCCCGATTTCCCGGACATATTGTGGTATCCTTTTTTATCAAACGCAAGATGTGTGATGATTGATTGGTCTATCAATACATTAGAGAGGGTCTCTTTCTCAATCTTCACATTAGATTGTCTGAAGACGTTGTCAAAGCTTTATGCACACATATAGGTATTTTCACACTTCCTATCCCTTTGTTTAGCCTAAAGATGCCACATATTTATTATTTATACTGGTAAGCATTGAGATCAAGAACCTCAAGTCCATTCCCTGTCCGCTTATGCTCCCACCTTACCCCTGACCCACGCTCCCCAACAAAGAAAGAAAAGAAAAGAAGACTTAAATGAATTGCTCGATCATTCCACAAGTATATTAGGATTTAAATAGTGTTTACAAGTAATTCAAAACAGAAAAAGAAAGTAATTCCTATTCTTAATAACAGGGATTCTACATCTTTCCCATATTTACAAGGAATAGACTCTTGCCACTAACAATTTCCAAATTCTTAAGTCTTAACACTCCTCCTCAAGTTCAAGGGTACATATCGTATGCTCCTAACTCTTACAGTGTCGAGCATACCATGATATTCTAAAAGGTAAATTTTAATAATTTGACAAGGGACTACTTGGAAGCAACAAATTACCCTGCATCTTCCTAAAACAAATAAATAAATTCACCCTGCTGACTGAGTGGTTAGATTCCTCCTGTTGAGGTAGATCATGACTTCACTTCCATGATAGATAGTAGTGATCTATATGATTTGAGATTTGGAGGTCAGAGCTTATATTTCACCATGATCAATTACAGAACATGCTCAGATATTTTCTCTAGCAGATCAAGTAAGATTTCTTTTTCACGAAAAACAAGATAATTGAGAAATGCAAATTCAGTGATGCTGCTTCGAATAACATCATCACCAAAGATAGCACCAAACAGTGGCATAAAGAATTTCCACGAATTTAACAATCTAGAATGTACTTACCACAAAATCCTTAACTTGAAAGTCAATCAAAGCATTCTGTAAGGGGATCCCCTGAAATGGAGAAATAGAACTCTTCTGAGTGTGAATCATCCCCTGAGATGGAGAGATGAAGTTTTTTTGACTGTCTTCATCATCTGAATCAATAATAACAACAGGCCCAACTGAAGGTCCAAAACATGTAGAGGGAACCATTGCTGCTGAAGCAATGCCTTTAGCTTCCTGCTCGTCCTCCAAGTCAATTACATCGGGCGCAAGCTGATTTCCTTTTAACTCCCCTTTCTCAAAGTTCCTTTCTAATTCCAAGACTTTGTTGGGAAGTGAATGATCACTTGCAAAACAAGAGTTCACTAACTTCATTCGCCGCTTAATAAGGTCCTCAATCTCTCTGGTGACACTTCCAAACTTCCCAGAATCTAACGCTTCAAGCAAGTCCGGAATAGCAAACGGATCAGAGCGGCCAAAAACTCCTGATGACACCTTTCCTTTTTCGTGTTCGCATTCTTCCCGCCAGCTATATGCAACAGTAGGGTTACTCTGGCTTCCACTTTCATCAAATTTTATCTTTTTTGTTCCCTTAGAAAATAAATCTGTTCCACAAATAAAAGTTTTAAGCATAAGGCACGAGAACAGAGGACATGATGACAACAGAATATATGATACTCATATGATATGCATGAATATTCAGCATTCAACTGCATTACTCACTACAAATTTTTCACACAAATGGAAGCAAATGGTAAACCAACGAAAGGGTTCATCGTCAATGGGTGTGTTGCTATCCATTGGCGGGAGAGTGCAGGAGGAAGAAAAAGAGCTGCATTCTAGCATACAGTATACATAATGAATGAAGAATTTCTTCATACCTTAAGTGATAGTTAATAATTTCACACCTTTCATAAATGGGGTTTATAATACAAATAAGTAGATACTTATAATACAACAAATAGTACTATTACCACTATGGGTGTGTTGCTATCCATTGGCGGGAGAGTGCAGGAGGAAGAAAAAGAGCTGCATTCTAGCATACAGTATACATAATGAATGAAGAATTTCTTCATACCTTAAGTGATAGTTAATAATTTCACACCTTTCATAAATGGGGTTTATAATACAAATAAGTAGATACTTATAATACAACAACTAGTACTATTACCACTACTACTACGACGACTAAAATCCTTTTTCTTTTTAAAAATAACAGCTCTGTGTATCCGTTGAACTTACTGAAGGCAAATGTCTGTTAATAAGGTCCTTGTAAACACCAACACTAAAAAAGAGTTCCATGTAACTTCAGCTAGTAACCTTGTTAAATACTACTGATAATTTGGGGCTAAAAAGTGGTTGATTTGACTGATTGATTTTACTTTTTAGCAAAAAGTGCAAATCAAACTAGGTCACGTATAATACCACATGGTGTACAGAAAAAAAAAAAAAAAAAGAGGGGAATTTACCTCGGGGGCTACAGGGCTGTAACCTTTTAGCCGTAGGGTTAACAAATCTGCTCCCTAAGTCCATTGCCACTGTAATTAAACCAAGAAAGAGAAAAGATCAACACAATGTCGTTCAAAATTTCAAACTAAAAGATACATGCATGCTGTAATTTTTAAGAAGTATTTTATGTGTAAATAACCCACTCACTTTGAGCAGAATGCAGCGATGAACAATAACTTCGCGAAATTTTGAAGGGAGGGGATTTTTAAAGAAAGATGGTTAACGAAGCTCTGTGTAATTGGAGCAGCAAGAACAAAAGGGGGTTTTGAGGAGAAAATAGCTTTCTGTTCTTCTTTCTTCTTTTTCTTTGAACACAAGTTTCTTATTTAATGTTTGATATGTTATATTAATTTTAGAATTATTAATTTTATTGCTTTACAGCTTGTTTGAATACTTGTTATATATCATTGGCAAAATACACAAGTTGTCACCTCACTTATGACCCACATCCCCTTACACACTTTCTGCAAACAAAAATTATTTTACACACGCAATCTTTCTAAAGTGTGTCTAAAACACACTACTTTTGTCAAATGAGACGCGCGTATTTAACAAATAAAAGTGAGTGCGTCAGATCTATACATGTTTTGTCAACATGCTCATCTGCAGCTTTATTCCAACGGCTCAGATTTAATAAAGTCAATGTGATGGCCTACATTATTCTTTTCTTTTTATCTTTTTTCTTTTTACTAGAAAATGTCTTTCTAGCCTCCATTTTCTTTTCTCAAGGTACTGTTCACTCAATCTCATTTGATAACACAATAAACTTCGGTGAAAGAACTTTACGACGCATGTTATATTTTTATTTCTTTTGTTTGCTAAAATATACTCTGGTGAAAGAACTTTGTGGCGCAGGTACAATGCCACTATTATTTCCAACCATTAACGGCGTATCTCGCTGTTAATTACTTCGATCGTTTTCTCTACTCGAGAAGCTTGCCGGTAAACTAGTCATTTTCAAGTTTTTTCTTTTCCTTTTTCTCTTTTCCCTTTTATACTGAGAGGAGCGTGTGACCTGAATAAAGGGATAAAATAAGTTTGACTTTGATTTTGGTTGCATATTTTGAATCTACAGTTGCAGATTTTGATTTTAATTTTGGTAAATAGAAATTTCAAAATTTGATAAGTTTGGGTGCTTCAATTATATGGATAGGTTCTTGATTCATGTTAATATTTTATTCTGGTGAGGATTTGCCATGGCTGTTGGAGTTTAGAGGAAGAGGTCGATGGGTATGGGGTTCAGAAAAAGACGAGAAAGGTGGGGGAGGGGGCTTTGTTTGTTTTCTTTTAAATATTATCAATTGGTGTAAATTTAGTATTTTTTTTTTCTTGAGTTAGGACACGTGTCACGACCTTATTGGCGCGTGACCTTACACATATTTTGAAAAACTGGTCAAGAAAAAAGTGGTGTGTACTAGCTACACTTTAGAAAGGTTGCGTGTGCAATATTATTATCGTCCACAGAAAGTGTGTAATGGAGATTTGGGTCATAGGTCAGGCGGGTACAGAAAGTATTGTGTCATTTGACGAATATAATATTTGAATAGATTGTATCGTTTGTCTTTATTATATAAAAATGTAAGATAAATTAAAAAAAATATTTAATTATGAAGGGTGAGATGAGAGAAAAAGACAAGATAACGACGCGACCACATCAAATCCATCGTTACATAAAATGGCACGTTAGGTCGTTATGTAACGACATATTTAACGATATGATACAATAAAATTTAAATAATAATACAAACAAACATCATATTTAAAATAACAATACGATATAATACAATATGTAACAATCATCCAAACAAGGTGTTATTTAAAGATAACTTATTTTGATATTATTATTCCACTATGAATTATTCCGATACTATTTTTAATTCATTTAAGGTAACTTAAGGGCTCGTTTGGCCCAAAAAATCACTTTTTCCTGAATTTTTTTTTCTTCATGTTTTTGAAAATTAGTGTTTGGCCATGAAATTCCAAATCTAACTTGAAATTGAATTTCAAATATTTTTTTGTTATAATTTCACTTCAAATCACTCACAAAAGTTCAAAAACAACTCAAAGTTGTATTCGTGTCCAAACACAACTCCAATTTTCAAATACTATTCTCAACTAGAAGAAGAAAAATTAACTTTTTTGGAATTTCACATTCTTATATGCAAACGTCCACTAAGTATGACTTAACTGCTGAGTTTTTGACCAATATTGTCCCTTATCTTTGAGGGTATGTCTATTTTGGTCTATCAAATATAACTTTGAGCATATTTAGTCCCTTAAGTATGCTAAAGTGGAGCACTTTTAGTCTCACTAGTAGAATATGTTAAAAAACTAACGGTGTTAACCAACTCTGATTCATGAATCAAATCTTCTGCTCTGAAGTAAAATGTTTCCTCTCCTTTTATTGGATAACACAAATTATCGCTTTAATTCCTCATTTTTAGATAATATCTTCTAAAATTTTGACCTTGAAAATGTCCCTTATGTGTGCGAGTATTCAATAAGAAAATGACATTGTATAGCTGTTGTAAAAATAATAGCCGAAAAAACATATAAAATTTGTATATTATTTTGTATGTTAATATACAAAAATTATACAAATTTTATATATATCTTTTCGGCTATCAGATGTAAATAGTTTATGGCGCGAGCTAAAAGTGATAATACAATCTGGCTATTTGTTTGCTTCAAAAATATGCCTAGAAGTAAACTTGGCAGCTCTTTTTTTTTTTCAATTTTTAATTTTTCTTTTTGGAAAAAACAACCGAAATTTTTAAAGTAAAAGTTTCAACGTTAAAATCTTAAATTTATCAGCTCTGTACAATTAGTGGGTGTTGGTTTATAAAATATTTTCGATAATTAAATTAAAAAGACGGTGAGTGCCGAAACCAACCCCGTAAGTAAGACTAAAGGTGCTCTACTTTCGCATACTTATGCTCAAAGTTATATTTGAGGGACCAAAATAGACCTACCATAAAAAATAAGGGAAAATATTGGCCAAAAACTCCTCAACTGCGCATATATTTCGTGTAATCCAAAATAAATCACTTACTACTATGCAAATTCTATATGAATGTATGATATTATTTTAATAATTCTAAATATGTAAATCCTTTGTATAATGGAACTTCTATACGGATGATCATTAATCTTAGTAAACAAATATAATATAATTTGAAACGAGGCTCCAAATAAGTAAACTAAAATAAAATATAAAATTCATATATAATCGTTAAAATATACTACAATATATTTTTCGGGAACCAAAAACAGACTATAATCTTATTTAGTGGGGTCTGGGGAGGGTAGTGTATATGCAGACCTTACCCCTACCCTGGGGTAGAGAGGCTGTTTCCAAATAGACCCTCGGATTGTTGTTGTTGTTGTAATTATACATGGGAGCTATCATAGTTGCCAACTAGGAGTAATTTGTTTTATACTCGACAAGTATGAATTTGCTTCCATTTTTTACTTTAGAAATTTGATCCTTTTTTTTTTTTAAATTGCATAGAACAAACAATTTAGTTAAAAGGTTTATCAAACGTAATGCCTTGTGATTAAATTCACGATAAGGGGAACTATGAAAAAAAGTGCACTATGTGAAAATAATTTTGATATAAAACTTTAAATTATTGAACAAGTGTAATCCTTTAGCCACGGCGAATTTCTACTATCTAATAAGAGGGAGTTAACAGCTGGACGACATGCTTGTCCGGCAACTCGAGGGCGAATTTCTACTATCCTTTTTGGCTTCTGCGCTGATACGGTAGTTTTTTGGTTAATTCTTCTTTCACATACAGCTTAGCCATATCACATTTTAAATTATTGTTAATTTTCTTTTGGTATTTCTTGTAATAGTGTCACAAAAATTTGATTTTTTTATTGATAGATTCTGCTGGTTTCATATGTTAACAAAGTTAATTTTATTATTCAAATGTTACTTTGTTATACCAGAGCTTCAAAATTTTAACTAATTCGTATGCTTATTTACGAGTTAACTTAAATTTAGTATTATTATAAAAATGAACATAACTAATTAATGTATTACTTAGTTTAGCAAAAAACTTGGTTAATAATCACCAATTAAAGGTTTTTTTAACTCAATTGTTTTAGCATAATATATACAAATTTGACTAAAAAGATTCCAGCTAAAGTAAGAAAAGGGAGAAAAATATCATTTCATAGCATACATTTTAAAGGACAAGAAAAGTTTACCACAATAACAACAACAACAACTATTATACATTAGTCCCAAATAAATTGGGTCGACAATATGAATCCTTATTTTTTTCGTTAAGCTCAACTCATTAATTTATGTTTATAATAATAAATTATGTTTGTTAAAAATTTCAATATCTTTTGTACGATCTTATTTTGAAAGAAAGTTTACAAGCATTTCGATATCAAAATCTGATTTTTAAATTGTCGAGGTTATGTTACATTTAATTAAGTTCATTAGTTATTTATTTATTAATACAAAAAAGGTTGTAGTTTATTATACTTTTGAAGTTTCTTGAATATCGAATATTTTTAGTGAAGAATCTGGCTTAAGCAAGATTTGATTAGTCTAGAAAGGGAAGTTCAATCAATGTACATTTTAATTTGGATTTGAAAACAATTTCAGATAACATATTGAAACTCCAATTAAATAAAAGAGAAAAAGAAACTTTTTTTCATACATTTGTTTATTCCATAAGCTCTATATGGGTTGCAAAATTTATCATAATATATATTTAGTTAGAAAAATCTCAGTTCGACGAAGCAAACTGGTAATTTTGTCACTTCCATTTTTCAGAAAAAATAAGTGTAAAGTGAAAAAAGTATTTTCCACTATATTTATGGTAAGTTGTTAAATGGGAAAAGAAAGGAGAAAATAAAAGTAAACCCAAAAAAACTAGGAGGACATTCGAAGAACAAAAGGAGGAGAGGAAAAAAAATTGCTTCCATAATTATTCTTAATGTTCTAGGACAAAGCTACTGAAATTTAATTCCCTATCAAGAATTAGAGAATGCACAAATATCCAACATACAAACGAGTAGAAATGGCGTGGAATAGCTACTTTTTAACATGATATTTATTTTTTGTTCAGCATTTTTAATGCTGAGCAAAAATAACCACAACTCTGTTAAAATTAATACAAAAATATGTTTTACCCTTTCTTCATGTTTGTTGGGCAAATATTAAGGATATGATGTCCTTAACTTCATGTGTACAGTGTAAATGTTAGCGGGACACAAATGAAATATGCTTAATTTGGACTAAGATATGCTTCAATTAAATTAATGTGAGAAATTATAAGATGGAGGGAAATAGGCAAAGATCACCCTTTTCTTAAATCAAATAAGCGGAACTGTCACGACCCCAACCCCGGTCATGATGGCGCCCAACACACTGCTAGGCAAGCCCGACCATTCAACAACATTATCCCAAATTCTTATTCAGATTATAGATAAATATCACAGAGAATTTACTAAGTCATTTCATTCAAGTGTATAATTAATAATAAAATCTGCGGAAAGTTCAATTAAAATACCACACCATAGCCCAACAGAATCCGGTGTCACGAATATGAGCCTCTAATACAGAATATCCACCTATTACAAGTCTGTCTAGGAAAAATACGGAATAAAAGATAGAGATAGAGGGGAGAGATCAAGGCTGCGAACGCCATGCGACTACCTCAATACTCCCGGATACTGCCTACTCAGCTAAACAATTCCTCACTTAGCCTGTGGTGTACCTGGATCTGCACGCAAGGTGCATGGAGTAATGTGAGTACTCCGACCCAGTGAGTAATAAGCATAAATAAAGGTTGAGAATAAGAAATCATGAAAAAATTACAAAGTAAACTATAACTGGCAGTTTAGAACAACAAATAGTGAAGCAACAAGTCAATTAAGTCAGAGTACCAAATACTGAGACAGGTATAACAGATAAAAAAACAAATGTATGAGTGTAATGCAATGCATATGATGGTACACTCTAGTACCCACTGCGGCGTGCAGCCCGAGCCATCCATTTATTTATCGTCGACGGTGCTCACTGGGTGTGTGTGCAGACTCCGGAGGGGCTCCTACAGCCCAAGCGCAATATCAAGTCATCTCGTGGCATCAAATCTAGGCCCTCGGCCTCATATCAATGTCAGTATAATCAACTAGGCTCTCGGCCTCAATATCAATGTAATCAACCAGGCTCTCGGCCTCAATATCAATATAACACTGTTGCGGCGCTCAACCCGATCCTTGCTCAGTCCAGAAATCATCATAAGCCCCTTGGGCATTTGTAAAACAGTAGTTCTCAGCCCGAAATATCATTCAAGTTTTCAAATCTTAGAAAGATGGCTGAGTTTGCAAAATAGTATTTAAAACCTTGGACTGAGGTCAAATGATATGCAAAATATGCGAAAGCAGTGATATCAATCTCTGAAGGATTCAAATAATTGTCAAGAAGCCCAAATGTAACAATTAAATTCAAGTAAGGATGATTCTCAATTTAGTTCAAGTAGAAAACACGGTAAAAACATCTCTCGGGACGGACCAAGTCACAATCCCCAACGGTGCTCTACCCCACGCCCGTTATCCGGCGTGCAAGTCACCTCAATATAGCGTTACGATGTGAAATTCTGGGGTTTCAAACCCTCAGGACATCATTTACATCAATTACTCACCTCGAACCGGCTAATTCTCTAGCTCGCGATGCCTTTGTCCCTTATTGACCTCTGAATGCCTCGAATCTAGCCATAACGATTCGATTCAGTTAATAAAAATTATAGGAATTAATTCCATATGGAATTCTACATTTTCCATCAAAAATCCGAAATTACACTCAAAATTCGCCTGTGGGGCCCACGTCTCAGAATCCGGCGAAACTCATAAAATCCGACAAACCATTCCGATACGAGTTTAACCATACCAAAATTATCAAATTCCGACAACAACTTAACCTCCAAATCTTAATTTTTTTCATTTTTGAAAAGTTTTGCAAAAATTCCAATTTCTTCCATCTAAATCCGAATTAAACGATGAATATAACCATGTATTTATGAAATATAATCACTTTCGGATATAGAACACTTACCCCAAATGTTTCCCTTGAAAAATCTGTTGAAAATCGCTTTTCTCAAGCTCTACAATCGTCAAAAATGAATAAAAATGGCTAATTCTCGAATATAAGTTGTTTTCCAGGCAAGTCGCATCTATGAAATGCGACTTGCACTTATTTCCAGCCAAAACAAAAGGCAGTCCCAACCTTCACTAAATCTGCCATAACTTTCTGTACAAATATGGAATGATGAATGGTTTAACTTTCTGGAAACTAGAATGCAAGGGCTATAACTTTCATGTTTTGCGAATTTTCAGATTCCTTATGGATTTTGAGGTATAAGCTTCCAAAGTAGCCCTCTCGCATCAAACATTTCTGGAAAATTTCAAAACAGCTTTACCAACCCTTATTCAATCGATCATAACTTTTTGTATAAATGTCGGAATAATAATGGTTTAGCTTTCTAGAAACTAGGATGCAAGGGCTACAACTTTTATGTTTTGTAAATTTACAGATTCCTTATGTATTTTGAGATATAAGCTTCCGAAATAGGCTCCACGATTGCACAGTTGCTGTCCAAAACAGCTTCTGCAGCAGAAAATTCCAGCAATCCTTTTATCCGATTTCTATTCCGTTAACCTTCCGAAATCCACTCGAGGCCCTCGGGACCTTACCCAATTATACCAACATGTCCCAAAATACAATACGAACTTAACCGTGTGATCAAATCGCCAAAATAACGTCATATACCACGAATTAAGCTTTAAAATCCAAGAATTCCTTCAAATTTCATAAAACATCAAATTTTCCATTTTGAGTCCGAAACACGTCAAACGACGTCCATTTTCAACCAAACTTTACAGAAAGTGCTTAAACCATATATAAGACCTGTACTGGGCGCCGGAACCAAAATACGGGCCCAATACCATCACTTTCTAATCAAATTTTATTTTTATTTTCCTTAAATATTTTCAGAAAGCAATTTTACTCAAAAATTTATTTCTCGGGCCTGGGACCTCAGAATTCGATGATTCTTGTTCCTATGAGTCACAAATAATAATACAAATATAGCCCTTCAGTCAAAACTCAATTCAGAGCTCATTTGCTCAGTTCAATACCCATTTCGCTCGTTAAATAATTAACTTATGTTTCGCGTCAAAAACTCAATCGCGACTTGATGAAATTAGACCAAACTTTCCATATCCCTCCTATAATTCATTATCAGAATTCCGGAAGTCTCAAAATCAAATTTCAATCTCTAGAACTAAAAATGGACCTTTGGATCATTACATACTCATAATCAAAACGCCAAAATCTTCCAAAAACTCTTCCAAAACATATCTGAGCCTCATGGGACCCCGACCAAACATGCCAACATAACTCATAACATCATTCAAACCTGTTCCAATCATCAAAACACCTCAAACAACATCAAATTACCCAAAACTCATCGAATTCAAGCCTAAGTTTCCAAAAACTTACGAAATACACTTTCGATAAAAAACCCGACCAAATGATGTCCGAATAACCTGAAATTTTGCACACACATCAGAAATGACATTACAAAGATATAAAAATTCTCGGTATTCCATTCTGACCCTCGAATCAAAATCTCACCTATCAACCGGAATTCGCCAAAATATTGACTTCGCCAATTCAAGCCTAATTCTACACCGGACCTCCAAAACCACTTCCGATCACACTCCTAAGTCACAAATCACCTCCCGGAGCTAATCGAACCGTCGGAAGTCACATCCGAGCCCTTTAACTCATAAGTCAATGTTTGGTTGACATTTTCAACTTAAGCCTTCTTAAAAGAGACTAAGTGTCTCATTTCTTATCAAAACCACTCCAAACCAACTCGATCACATAAGATACGGATAATAAAGCATAAAGAAACTGAGAATGGGAAAAACGGAGCGGTAACCCATGAGACGACGAGTCGAGTCATCACATCCTCCCTAACTTAAACAAACGTTCGTACTCGAACGTGCCCAGAGGTATCCCAAAAGCCAAACAATCGCTTAGTAACCTCGCCACGCATATACACGGGGTGATCCCACGTCACCCTATCTCATATAGGTCCGACAAAACATTGTAACTGAAATTTTGCAATCCAATCTAGCCCATAATCCATAGGACCACATTTCCACTTTTGAAATCTTTCATATGATCAGAATCCCACATTTATACTGTGAATAAGCTCGAACAAGCTGTAATAACCCACACCTACAACCTCAGGTGCTATTACATGATAGACCACATAACTCAAACGCTTGTAGTGATAACTCCTAATCACAGCAGCTGCACACAACACCCGAATGCCGATAGAAAAACTCTTATCAACTAAAGTCTATCTCACACTTTCATATGCTGCCAATGATAACTAAATCACGCGGTAAACCATAACCATTTCCCATATCAACCAAGCGCAATTTGATGTCTAGTACCATAAGTAAATAATCATGCCCACGGAGAAGTACATAATACAATGCCATACCAGTAAACCTCACTATTGTATCATCCGGTTACCCCAGAAAGGGAAAATACCTCAAAGAAAAGAGCCGTTTTGCAAATTCCACAAGTACCACCCCAATGATATACTATGAGCTCGTCAATCACAGTGGAACCAAGATACATGAATAGAATAATAATAACCGGCTCTCATATAGCTCACATTGACATTAACTTCACGAGCAACTTAGTTGCCAATAACATAATCCACCTGACACGGTCACAGACCTCCAATCCAAGCATATCATATAGAAGTAATCCAACAAGTATACATGTATATGCTAAGTGAAACAAGATTCTCATGCTCCTGGACTGGCATAAATAACACTCTATATTGTAGGCATGAGCAAACTGCGCTGTCATAGCTCAAATCAGTAAGTTAACACAAAATTAGTAATTACCAAGTTTGTTCTGGAATTTAGCATCTTGGAAATCTCAAGTATAGTCCAGATAGTTCGTAACAGAGTTACGAATACGAGAAACATTATACCTTTAAGCTCAATATCCCACTCTAGGCATATCATAGCCTACGTATCTTCCGAGCATGAATATTGGCTCGGTGCTTGCACACAGGTTCAAACCTCACATATATCCGCGCTCACAGCGTATAGTTATCACCATCAATTAGCTCGACTAGTGCATCTAATGAGTTAGATAAAATACTTTCCTCAACATGCCACAATCCCGAAATAGTATATTTTTGAGAATTCCCCGTTTCCAAATTCACAGATCACATAAATCACTGTAACTGATCACAACCTCAGCACCCAAATAACTGACGCATCCCTCAAGTACGATCATCCCAAGATAATTATTTTCAAAAAATTTCTAAATACATATCAAGATCGAAATATTGGTAGTCGATCAACCAAGTGAGCGTTGAAACGCCAATAGACATCTGTTAATCAGAATGTAATGAGCACCCTTCTCAGGCCTTACCGAGCAGTTATAACATTCAATCTAAATATCTGAAACTGACTACTCTATCCAGAATTCATGACCTTTTCTTCAAGAATGAATTGCCACCTCGTACATGAAAATATTAAACATGCACAACATACCACGTCTATTATGCCATCATTTTGCAAACGCAAGAATATCATTAGAATTTCTTGGCTATAGGAAAATTACATTCCGGCAGTTAGAAATCTTCTATTTGCTCCCATTTAGGAGGGGTTCATAATATACAATATGTTCCGCGCACCGGTAGAAGATATCCGGCACGAACCATGGTAAAAACCATTAAGAAAACTTTCAAATCTGTTTGCACATAACCAAGCTATCAATACGAGGCAAAGGGCACTTGTTCTTCACTGTTACTTTATTCAATTTCCTGTAATCAATGCACATTCTCATTGTGCCATCCTCCTTCTTCACAAATAAGACTGGTGCACCCCAAGGTGACACACTAGGCCGAATGAACCCCCCCTTTTTTTTCTAGGAGTTCCTGAAGCTGCTCTTTCAATTTCTTCAGCTCCGCTGGTGCCATACGGTATGGTGGAATAGAAATGGGCTGAGTGCCCGGCACCAAGTCGATACCGAAATCAATATCCCTGTCCGGTGTTATGCCCGGCAGATTTGCAGGAAATACATCGGGAAAAATCCCTCAAAACTATGACAGAATCAATATTAGGGGTCTCAGCTCCAACATCTCGCACAAAAACTAGATATGACAGACAACCTTTCCCAACCATACGCTGGGCTTTTAAGAAAGAAATTACTCTGCTAGGAACATAATCAGTCATATCGCGCCACTCGATCCGTGGTACACCCGGCATAGCCAAAGTAACTGCCTTAGCATGACCGTCTAGAATAACATGACACGGAGATAACCAATCCATGCCCAATATAACATCAAAATCCACCATGCTTAATAGAAATAGATCAACTCGGGTCTCCAAACCCTCAATAATCACAACACATGACCGGTACATGTCACACCTCCTTTTTCCGCACCCGGGGGGGCGCAGGGGAGTTTTTCCAATTAAAGGACAATCGAAACGGGATTGGTTATTTATTTCAGAGTCGCCACTTGGGAGATTTAGGGTGTCCCAAGTCACCAATTTTAATCCCGAATCGAGGAAAATAATGACTCTATATTATAGTCTGCGTACCAGAAATCCGGATAAGGAATTCTGTTAACCCGGGAGAAGGTGTTAGGCATTCCCGAGTTCCGTGGTTCTAGCACGGTCGCTCAATTGTTATATTCGGCTTGATTATCTGATTTTATACAAGTATGAACTTATGTGCAAATTTTAACTTTTAACCGCTTTATTATTATTGTTTTTACAAGAATGTGAACATCGCTTAAAACACGTCTTTGGACTGCGTCACATGAAATGCACCCACAATCCGGAACGCATTTTATTTGATGTTTTGAGATTTGGATTTGGGTCGCATGAAATGCACACCCGAGCTTAAGGAAGTAAATTATTAAACACGCGCCTAAAGAGACTATCGCGTTATTATTTTGCGGAGGCCGTGAAATTCGCTAAACAACCCTCCTGAATTCTAGGTAATTTTAAAATAAGTATTTACTGAGGGCCCCGCGATTTGCATTTTTTGTTTGTCGAGGCTCGTCCCATTTATTATTTTAAAATGAATTCGCAACGTCATGGAAATGCATCTCAGACCTCGTCACAGTCAATGTACCCGTGATTAGAGACACATTTCGATTTCGTTGAGATTTGGATTTGGGTCACATAAATGTGCACCCGAGTTTAGGGAGATAACATTATTAAAGGCGCGCCTAAAGCAACTAGCGCATTATTATTTTTGGGGAGGGCCGTGAAATTTGTTAAATGGCCCGTCCCGGAATCTAAGTATTTAATATGTACATTTAGAGGGCCCCGCAGCTTGTGTGTTTTTTTTCGAGGCTCGTCTCATTTTTATTAAAGGCAAGCCTAAAAATAATTAAAATTTTCTACCCATGACGTCATCTGAGGTTAAATGAAAACAACGATTCTAATAAATAATAATATCCATGGTAAATAAAAAAACGATTCAACCAAGATGACTCGCAAACCGTTCATACATTCTCACATTCACTTTAAACACGCAGTAACTATCCATAAAAATAAACATTTTTTAACAAAACAACAAGATTTCATTGTCGACATTCATCAATATCAAATACTCTCATTTGCCTTGAATCATAACATGCGAAACGAACAAAATGAAACAAGGGACGAAGAACACCAACCTTCGAACCTCGACAATCCTAGAACGACAAACAGTGCTTCCTACGGAACTCGAACCGGACTTCACCGAACAAGGAACAACAACGAAAACCCCGGAACAAACTCGACGAACCGGACCTCGACTCAACTTTTGGACTTTGGACTGGAACTCGACTCAGCTTTTGGGCTTTGGACTGGAACTCGACCTCAACTCGACCTCACTGACGGATTGTTTGGTCGACGACTGTGGAGCTCGCAACGGCAACAATAGCGGATTCAAGGAGAAGGAAGGCGATGGTTATGGCGGTGTTTGTACAGTGTCAAGGAGCTGGTCGTTGCTATACTTTTCCGGCGCGACGCCTGTGTACGTGAAGCTGCAGTTGGAGAGGTCGTTTGGGCAGTTGGCGACGGGGGGTGGTTGGACGACGCATCAGCGATGGCTGCTGCTTGACGGGTGGTCGATGGGTGCTGCTGGGGTTCAGACGGTGGAAAGGCTGGTCTCAGTAGGTGTTTGTACGTGGGGGGTGGTGGTTATGGCGTTCGTTTGGTGGTTGCAGGTTGGTAGTGGGTCGACGGAGATGGTACGTGGGGGTGCCGGAAGGTGGTGAGTGGTTGGTCGCGGGACGTGAGGGTTTTCGGTTATGGCGTCGGGGTGGTGTTTGGGAGGAGGAGGGTGGTCCGGTTTGGTCGTGAGGGTGTGGGACTGGTGGGTTTGGGTAGGGTTTTGCTAGGTATTTGCTTCTTCTTCTTCTTGAAGAAGAAGCGTGAACAGTAGTCTTTCCCTCTAGGGTTTTTTTGCTTCTTCTCTTTTTGAGAAGAAGATGCACCAGTCTCCCGTTTTCAAAATTTCCCCAAGTCCTTTTATGCTTTTGCCTTTGTCCGTGTTTTGTAATGCTTTGCCCATGAAAATGAGCCCCACGCGTGGTGGGGTTCGAGGCATATGTCCCCCACGCGTGGTGGGGTTCCCCACGTGTCCTGGACACGGTTTATTATGGGCTAGGTCCGAAAATTAGGCCTAAAACCGGGTAGTTTAAACCCGAATATTATTCTTTTGCCCGGACCCGAGAAATAGGAACACGTTGCTTAACTAGTCCTATGTAAGCAAAATAACTACCAAAAATAAGACTAGTATTTAAACAAAACTATATCTTTTTTAAATATTTTTTCAAGGTTTAAAATAGCTACAAAATATTAATGAAACTATTTTTTTTGTAATTTTCGTTTTAAATATTAAGATAAAATATGAGGTAATATTTTTTTGTATTTTTCAAAGTTAAAATGACTATAGGATATTAATAAAACTACTTTTTTTTGTAATTTTCGTTCTTTAATAAAGGTAAAAATATGAAGTAATATTTTTGTATTTTTTCAAAATTATAATGACTGCAAACATTAATAGAACTATATTATTTTTTTGTAATTTTCGAATTTATATAAAGTACCAAAATAAAGTACAATTTTTGTATTTTTCAAGTTTATGAGAGATACATAAACTAAAATTTATATATATATTTTTGAAATTTTCTTTTGCAACGAAATAAAGTAAAAATAGTTAAAATAGCTATATTGGACCCAATTTCACATATTCATGCTAAAAATGTGAAAATTCTCGGGGAGGGTCAAAAATCACGTGCTTACAGCTGCCCCTCTTTGACTGGAAACACGAAGAGTTTTCCGACAAAGAACGACTAGACGTGTTTTTGACCCGACCATTACTTGGACGGACTACACTTAAGGAAAGGGAGGGAATGTGACCGAGCCCTGGTATCTGAGCTGCCTACATATCCTTGGTTATACAGGAATCAGGCCACGTGTAGTTCGGGAATGAGAGAGATAGTGAAGTGTACCGAGGTGGAGAGCCGATCGAGGTGCCGTTCCGTTGAGGTTCCGGTCTGCGGTCCTGTCATTACAACAAAAATGAAAACTGAAAAAGACTAACTAAGCCTATCAGCTACTAGTTACAAGGATTCCTATCTCTTAAGTCTTATGAAACTTGGTCTTGAGTCTTGAATGGTGCTTCATATAGACTTTGGATCTGAACCTTGATACTTGCTAGTTGTAGGTGCTAGTTCTTGAGCAGACCACATTTGTTCTCCACTTCCGTAATTTGGGTTCTTTTCTTTTTTTTCTTCTTTTTCTCTCTCTTTTTTTCTTCTTGTTTTTTTGTTTTTTGGTGACCAGCTTCTGTTGATCATCCCAAACTGTTGACTTGCATTCTTGGGGCGAGCTTCTTGTTGCTTCTGTCTTGGATTGAGTGCTGGGGATTTTTGTTGTAACCTTCTGCTTTCAAGTGGGTCACTGCTTGATCTTGAAAAATGTTTCCCCGTTCTACAAGCGGACTCCTGACTTCTTCTATCTTCGACACGCAACAACCTCCGTTCTACAGGCGGGTCCCTGACAATCAAAACAAACAAAACAAACAAAATTTCCTAACCCAGTTTGTACTGGGAAGATTTGTGAGTCGTTAGCAAAATCGTAACTCACTTACACTACTGATGCAATGATGAGAGTAAACTAAAGACTAGGCTAGGATGTGCATCTCCTATGAGTAAAACCAAAACTCTTGCTAGCAAATGTGTCTGCTAAAATAAAAACCTCAATGACTCAAACTAGAAAGTGTGTCTTCTATGGTTGAATCGGAATGAGCTGAACTAGGAAGTGCGTCTCTTAAGGGTGAAAACTTCAGTGACTAGAACTAGGAAGTGCGTCTCCTATGAATAAAATCTCGATTAGGAAGTGCGTCTCCTACGGGTAAACTTCAAAAAACAGGACTAGGAATTGTGTCTCCTATGGTCGAACTTAAAATGAATCAAACTAGGAAGTGCATCTCCTAGGGGTGAACTATTCTTAGGAAGTGCGTCTCCTATTGGTGAAACTGAACTTAGGAAGTGCGTCTCCTATGGTAAAACTGAACTTAGGAAGTGCGTCTCCTATCGGTGAAATATTTTTAGGAAGTGCGTCTCCTATTGGTGAAACTGAGCTTAGGAAGTGCGTCTCCTACTGGTGAAACTTATCTTAGGAAGTGCGTCTCCTATTGGTGAAACTTGCTTTAGGAAGTGCGTCTCCTATGGTGAAACTGAACTTTAGGAAGTGCGTCTCCTATGGTGAAACATATCTTAGGAAGTGCGTCTCCTATGGGTGAAATGAACTTAGGAAGTGCGTCTCCTATGGTGAAACTGAACTTTAGGAAGTGCGTCTCCTATGGTGAAACTGACTTAGGAAGTGCGTCTCCTATGGGTGAAATGAACTTAGGAAGTGCGTCTCCTATGGTGAAACTGAACTTTAGGAAGTGCGTCTCCTATGGTGAAACTGACTTAGGAAGTGCGTCTCCTATTGATGAAACTTGCTTAGGAAGTGCGTCTCCTATTGGTGAAACTTGCTTTAGGAAGTGCGTCTCCTATTGGTGAAACTTGCTTTAGGAAGTGCGTCTCCTATGGTGAAACTTGAACTTTAGGAAGTGCGTCTCCTATGGTGAAACTGACTTAGGAAGTGCGTCTCCTATTGATGAAACTTGCTTAGGAAGTGCGTCTCCTATTGGGTGAAATAAACTTAGGAAGTGCGTCTCCTATTGGTGAAGCTGAACTTAGGAAGTGCGTCTCCTACTGGTGAAAACTTGCTTAGGAAGTGCGTCTCCTATTGGTAGAATTGAACTTTAGGAAGTGCGTCTCCTATGGTGAAACATATCTTAGGAAGTGCGTCTCCTATGAGTGAAATGAACTTAGGAGGAAATGCATCTCCTATGGGTAAAGACGTGGAATGTATGCCTCTGTTATTTGGGCGGGCTCCCAATTTCAACACTTAAAAGTAAAGACTGAATGTATTCCTCTGTTATTATGGGCGGGCTCCCAACTTCAACACTTAAAAGTTAAAAAAAAAGACTGAATGTATGCCTCTGTTATCTAGGCGGGCTCCCAACTTCAACACTTAAAAGTAAAAACTGAATGTATGCCTCTATTATCTGGGCGGGCTCCCAATTTCAACACTTGAAAGTAAAGACTGAAATGTATTCCTCTCGTTATACAGGTCGGCGCCTGGTCAAACTAAAACATAAAAGTATTCCTCTCGTTATTCAAGTGGGCGCCTGGTTTGAAATTTAAAGACTGAAAAGTATTCCACTCGTTATACAGGTGGGCGCCTGGTTACATGAAATGCCAATACTGAAATGTATTCCTCTCGTTATTCAGGTGGGCGCCTGGTTTCAACACTTGAAAGTAAAGACTGAAATGTATTCCTCTCGTTATTCAGGTGGGCGCCTGGTGGTAAAGATATGAAACATGATATGCCCGCATTATACTGGTGGGTGACCTAGAACAGAAATGAAGAGACAGAAACGTATTCCCGCATTATACTGGTGGGTGACCTAGAACAGAAATGAAAAGACAAAATGTATTCCTCTCGTTATTCAGGTGGGCGCCTGTCAAACTAGAACATAAAAGTATTCCTCTCGTTATTCAGGTGGGCGCCTGGTTTCAACAATAACTTTGAAAATAAGATCCTATTTGAGGGCGGATGAACCCGACATATCCTTTTTGAGAGCGGATGGACCCAAAATATCCTATTTGAGGGCGGATGAACCCGACAGATCCTATTTGAGGGCGGATGAACCCGACATATCCTATTTGAGGGCGGATGAACCCGACAAATCCTATTTGAGGGCAGATGAACCCAACAGATCCTATTTGAGGGCGGATGAACCCGACAGGTCCTATTTGAGGGCGGATGAACCCGACATATCCTATTTGAGGGCGGATGAACCCGACATATCCTATTTGAGGGCGGATGAACCCGACATATCCTATTTGAGGGCGGATGAACCCGACAAATCCTATTTGAGGGCGGATGAACCCGACATATCCTATTTGAGGGCGGATGAACCCGACAGATCCTATTTGAGGGCGGATTAACCCGACATATCCTATTTGAGGGCGGATGAACCCGACATATCCTATTTGAGGGCGGATGAACCCGACAGATCCTATTTGAGGGCGGATTAACCCGACAGATCCTATTTGAGGGCGGATGAACCCGAAATATCTTTAAGACTTGAAAATGTCTTACCTCGAATACTTGCTGGGGATTGGGATGAATTTTCCTTTTCTACCTTCCCCATTTTTTATTATTATTATTATTATTTTTTTAATTCCTTTTTTGTTTTGTTTTTGCATAGCTTCATCCTTCAAAGACTACCTCCCTTGATTTACTCACCTGTTGGGGGGGGGGTAAAATGTTATCAGCTGGGGGTAAATTTACAGAAAAATTTCTAAATGGAAGGAAAATTTTCTGCCCCAGTTTGATAATATCCCTTGTGGCACGCAGTTCTGGCATCAATGTCATTTCCTTTACCTGTTTCAAATCAAACAAAATTGTTAGTTTAAAACATGGTGGTTGGTTGTGATACTCCCAACGAGATGACTTTTCCTTTTTTCCTTCCTTGCTTTGCGTTGCACAACTTGTTGGGGATGATATTATGTGCTGGGGATAATCTCTTCCTGCTGGGGGATATCCCTCTTCTTTTGTGGCATAGCTTGGAAACTGGCATTTTCCCCGACCTTTCAGTCTAGTACGGATTTCGCCAAATCATGCTCGCCGCTCTCCTTGCTCTGTTCATGGGCCTTGGCCTTTGAGGTTTATAACCTTGGTTTTGGAAAGGATATCTCTCTTGACGCTCGTCAATCCTTTTTGTCAATTCCCTTTGCTGGGAATATCTTTTTTGACACTGGCCTCGTGCTTGTTCCTTGCTGACTATACCATTTGGATATACTAGTCAGATCTCATCTTGGAAAGCTGATGGCATATTTTGAAGTCATTTCATACTTGTTCTGACCGGACAGACTCTATTGGGGAAATTTTTTATGAAAGGAGAAAGATAACAGAAACAAAATAAAAGACAAAGGAAACGATGACTCTTTTACAAAAGAAACTATAAATAAAAATCTATCAAACGCAGATACCGACTCTAATGGCCATGACATGCATATGGGGCCTATCCTTTACCGTCAATCATCTTTCAAGATCCGCAATTGGTGATTCCCCATCTGATTCTTCACTCTTATTCGACTTGTAGTGCCCGAAGGGTTTTCACTATCAAGCCTCTCTCATTTTGGTTTTCTCTCAGCTTTTATCGCCTTATGGTGTCTGTGAAGGTTTTCACCAATAAGACTCTCTCATTTGTATCACTTTCCAGCTGGGAATTTGGAGTGTTGCCGGCATGACTCTTTTTGTTGGAGATTAGAGTCCTTTCTGTTGTGGAAACAGAATGTTATGTTCGCCGGTAAGAATCTTATTTGTCTGACTTGGCATCTTTTGAAGACTGGTCAGAAGGTCTTTCTTTGGACCGTAATGTGGGTTTTGGATAGGGCTAGAAAGAAAGGGTATTAAAGGCTCAAAAATGAATCGATTTTGGGTTATTAATTACAACCTTCGGAATTAGATTTATTTACAACAAACGCAACTTTTTGCCCCAGTTTCTTGCTTGGGGATATTTTAATTGTTTTTTTTTCATTTTTCAAAACTATGACCGAGCCGTGAAGCGCCTACGTATCCTCTTTGAGGAATCAGGTCAAACGTAGTTCCCAATTCCTCTTCTCCATTTGACTTTCTTTTTTTCTTTTTTTTTTGCTTTTTGTTATCACTTTTCTCATTTCTCCTTTCTTTTTGTCGTTTTTTTTTCTTTCTCTCTTTTTCTTTTATTCTTCTTTTTCCATTTTGTTGTTTTCTTTTCTTTCTTTTCTCTTACCTGCCATGCTCGCATATTTTATTCGTTGCTACTAATTCCGAACGAGGGGTATGAAAGAAAATAAATAAGGCTCAAAAAGGGGTAACGAAGGATAAAGTGTTTGGGTAGCAGAACAAAATGCCTTCGTCATTCCAGTCTTCAAAACATGCCAAGTGCAAACAACACAATTTAAATTTGTACTCTCTTTTGAGGGTGCTGGACTTGACAATTATATTCAACATTTGCTTTTTCATTGGTCCTTTCTAAAGCACCGTTGGGCGATACTCTCATTATCATGAACGCCCCTCATGCCAATTTGGCGAATTTTGCTTTTAACGGTTTTTCTTCATATTTTACTTGCCCCAGTTCCATATGACTCGAGCTCTGAATAATCTCAACCGTCCTTATTTCCTTTAAATGGTCTGATCACCTTTTCAGGGTTTTATGATTAACTTTTAAGATTAGGCCCAAACTGGGTGCGCATGTCATGTCCCTAGAATCGGCATCGAACAAGAAATGATAAAAGGACTAAACAAAAAAAAACTGGAAATAAAAAGGACCGGATTTTGCATTAGATTACCGGTGAAATGGTTTGAATGACCAGACAAACAAAACAACCAGAATAAAATTTTAACCCAGCCTCGACAAAACTTAAACAAACTTATATGACAAAATGGAAAGATAGGAAGGTTTGACACAAGACAATACTTGGATTACAACCCTAAGAATAATCTGAACAACAGAACTGACAACAAAATAAGCCCCCAACAGCTTCTCTCTTGCTAACCAGGAACGGAGCGGCCCCCGATTTTATCAAGAACTGGCATCTTAGCCCCTGAGCTTTGCATCAATACTGCCGAGACCATTACCAGCTTCAACCTCATCAACCTCCGTCGGCAAATTCTCAAGAGGATTCGCGTGCTCCCTGTCACTGTCATCGATCACAATTGCCCCTTCCTGAATCATTCTTTCTATTTCCTTTTTCAAAGAACGACAGTCTTCAATGCTATGTCCTTGGACATTAGAGTGATACATGCATCGTACAGCAGGATCGAATCCTTTTGCATATGGGTCTGGAGTATAGCCAAGGAGCGGCTCAATCAGTCCTGAAAGCTTTAGCTTTTCAAACAAACTTGCGTAGGACTCCCCAATTGGCGTGAAATTGTTTCCTTGCCTTTGTTTTCCCCCATGCCCCTGTTTTCTAGGGTCGTTGGGTGCTTGAAAATGTTGTGAAGGCAAGAATGCATTACGTGGTGCTGGCTCTCGCCAGCGGGGGTGACCTGATGGTTGACCCTGCGACCGGACCTTGTTCGGAGGATAATATTGAGGCGGATTATATGGAGCTCGGGGGCAGGCTTGGGCATGATGGTCTGAAAAGAGTGGCTCTGATGGTGGATAGTAGGGTTGTGGAAGGTTGTATGGAGTGTGGGGCCTGGGCTGGTAGTGAGGGGAAGGACCTCTGAATTTGGACCCAGTACCTGCTTCGACTGATGCGACCTCGAGCACACCTCCCGCGCCGCTCTGAATAGCTTGGGTCGTTGCCTTGAGCGCTGAGTAATTTAGGATTTTGTCAGACCTTAGGCCCTCCTCTATCATGACCCCTATCTTTACCACTTCATTGAAGGATTTCCCAACCGTTGTCACCAAGTGACCAAAGTAAGTTGGATCAAGTGTTTGCAAGAAGTAGTCCACCATTTCTCCCTCTTTCATGGGAGGATCAACTCTGGCCGCTTGTTCTCTCCAGCGGAAACCAAACTCACGAAAACTTTCCCCAGGCTTCTTTCCAGTCCTCAGCAATGTGAGACGGTCAGGGACTATCTCGAGATTGTACTGGAAATGACCTACGAAAGCCTGCGCCAGATCATCCCAAGTATACCACCTACTGGAATCCTGCCTGGTATACCATTCTAGTGCAGATCCGCTCAGACTCTGGCCGAAATAAGCTATTAGCAGCTCATCCTTGCCGCCTGCCCCTCTCATTTTGCTACAGAATCCCCGCAAATGTGCCATGGGATCACCGTGCCCTTCATATAAATCAAACTTAGGCATCTTGAACCCAGCCGGGAGTTGGACGTCTGGGAAAGGGCATAGATCTTTGTATGCTACGCTGACCTGGTTGCCCAAACCGTGCAGGTTCCTGAAGGACTGCTCCAAGCTTTTGAACTTTCTCAACACCTCATCCTGTTCAGGGGCTTTAACCGGCTTTTCGATCTCTGCCGGTACCTCCAAGTGTGGATTGTAAGCATGTGGTTCGGGGGCATGGAATGTAGGCTCAGGGGGATAGTATTGCGTATCGTGAGCCTGAAACAATGGCTCACTGGTCGTTCTGTGCAAGGGGGCTGGTGTGGGTCCCACAAGAGTGGGAATATCGAGTGTGGGGAGAGGTTGATGGGGTGGTGGAGCCTGGGAATCATGAGGGCTTCTTTCTTGATGGTAATGGGGATTTGGGAGGCTTGTTGAAGGGCCGGAGTGAGGGTATTCCGGCATGTGCCCCAATGGCTCAGGGCTCTTTTGTGCTTTGGCTAGAGCTAGCTGCATTGCATTCATATCTAGTCCCATCCTTTCTATCTTTCCCATCGCTTCCTTTAACAACTGGCTCATCGGCCTTTCTTCCTCGGTACTATTCTCTGAAGTAGTCATGCTTGTTGTTATCGGTCCTTTGGATCTAGTTTGGTAAGGGTGTGTTGCCAGAATTCTTTAACAACTAACTGTTTGAGATTCGGAAAACAACAAACTTGTTAGCGTTTAGAGTTTAAAAGATTTGATAACAACACATTGAGGATGCAATGCCCCTAGGCAGTTAACGGTTCCTAACATGCTTTGCTTCAAACAACATGCGTCATCCCGGCTTGCTTATTTTCCCCTTTGAAGTACTTTGGGAAACCCCTGTATTTTATTATATTTTGTATTTTCTTTTTCTTTAGATTTTTCATTTTTTTCCTCTTTTTTTCTCTTTTTCAAAATTTTTTTTCTTATTTTTTTATTTTTTGTTGTGGTCGAATCTTATGGAGATTGCCTACGTATCATGACCCCGCATGAATCAGACCTTGCGTAGTTCGGACCAATAAAAGCTAAACAATAATACACATTTTTCAATTTTAAAACAAACTAGGTTTCAAAGGTTTGAAGATGGCCTGCAAACTTGAAAATCAAACAACCCTCATATTCTAATCAAAAGATTTACAAACTCAAAAACAAAAGGCTGCCCCCTTTCTCTGTTTGACAAATGCAACCGAACGATTATTTTTGCAAACGTGGCCCCTTCCAAATCCCACATGAATTCGAGGCCAATGAGGATTATTTTATGCCACTTTTACAAACTTGTCCGTTCTTTTACGAAAATAACCTTTCGACAACTGAAAGATACTCTAAGGCTATTTCGGCAAGAACGGTTTAAGACACGGCCGAAGCTGGGTCGGCTTATTTTGACCAAAAATCCGAACGGTATTCACCTAACTGCTGACTCTTTGTTTTTTTTTTCAAATTACAATGAAAATGTGGAGTTGCAAATACGGCCCTTCAGCGCCTCGGGGACGAAGATTTTTAAGGCTGTGCGGGTCAACTGGACCAAACTCCTAAACATGACCCAAAAGGTGGCTGTTTATGCAAAATCAGCCTTCCGGCGTCCCTTTCGGGAACATTAGGCTATTTATGACAAAACAGCATCACCTGGCTTATTTATGACTCTTTTTATCGATTTTCAAATTAGAAAACTCAATATTGCAAACACGGCCTTTCAACGTCTCGGGGACGAAGATTTTTAAGGCTGTGTGGGTCAACTGGACCAAATCTTAAATATGACCCAAAAGTGGCTGTTTATGCAAAGTCAGCCTTCCGGCGTCCCCTTCGGGAACATTCGGCTATGTCTTGATAAAACAACGTCACCCGACTTCTTTATGACAAAATTAAAATTTGACATATTATTCTTTTATTATTATTTATTTGTTTTTGGCTTTTTAGCAAAAGGTGGGGTTGGACCCGATGAGGGTTGCCTACGTATCTCACATCCGGTGAGAATCAAACCCGCGTAGTTCGGGCAAATAAACTATTATTGAGAAGACCCTTTTCCATTTTCTATATATATATATATATATATATATATTTTTTTATATATATATTTTTATATAGCAAACAAACAAACTATTATTTTTCGTTCATAACAAACAAACTAACTAACGTAAAACATAAAACATTCCTTCTTTTTTTTTCATTTGTTTTTCTTATTCTAAAGAAAAAGAAAAATGTTTTTTTTTTGGAATTTTTACTTTTAACAAAAGAAATGCTTAAAAAATATTTTTTTGAATTTTGAATTTTCTTTTGATTTTTTTTTGGATTATATATATATTTATTTTGGAACAAATAATAAAATCATGTTCAACGCCCGACTCTTTTTGTTTTTATTTTTGGCATATTCACAGATAAACAAAATAAAACATTTTAAAAACCAGACTCTTTTTCATTTTCATTTTCATGGCAAAACAAACTATTTTCTTTTATATATTTTCTGAAAAAAACAAGACAGAACAATGATGATTTTTTCTCTATTTTTCCTTTGTTTTTAATATAACAAACCAATAAGACATTTCTTTTCATTTTCTCAAAATTTCGGAAGAGTTTCGATACTACTTGGACATTGGTTTTTTCCCTCTAAAAATAAGTAGTTATATCTCCACACTGCCATTTTCTCATCTTTTCACGATTTTCTAATTTGTGGAAAATGATGACAACATACAAAATCTTTTTGAATTTTCCAATGCTTTTATTTATTTTTATTATTTCTTTCAAAAATGTGGCATGGGAGACATAACGATTTCCAAGACTTCTTGGATTCCGCAAATGCTCCCCATGCGCTTTTCCCAACATATGAAGCGCGGGGGACATATGTGAATTCCAAGACTTCTTGGATTCCACAAATGTTCCCCATGCTTTGATTAATATAATAGCATGCTTAATAAAAAATCGTGCAACTTTCTTATTTAACGTGATCAGCATGATAAGAAGTGTCATTTGTCCGCAAATATCATTTGTCCGCCAAATGACTCATTCACCCTTGAATAAATATAACATGTAGCACATAGGATGCCAAAGATGGTCTATTATTTTCAGGTTGCTTGTCCTAGACGGACCCAACCCCTGTGTTGAGTCCCCTAAGTCAAATGCACATGATGCAAATAAACGTTCCTACTAGGGATCCGGCATGTGGCTTTGTTATACTAAGTTCAGAACCTGGGTGTTTGTTCTAGACCTGGCTTACCCGAGCGGACAACTCGAGCCAAGGATGGGAGTTGTGTACCGGTAACCAAAAGGCCATCCGATTTTGCAACTCCTCCGAATCCTCGTTCTATTTTGGCATATGACACTAACAGAAAGAAGCCACGACCAGCGTGCGCTCCTCAAGAGAGAAGAGAAGGGTTTCGGCACAGTTTATATGTACAGTTCAAACAATATCAAAGCAGTAAAAGCAGCATTTAGCACATTAGGCTCAAAACATGTAATAAAATCAGATAATAAATAAAGCCAAATAATAACAATTACACTAAGCTCGAATTCTTAACCCTGAACCAGTGGTTCTGGGTTTATCATTCCCCAGTAGAGTCGCCAGAGCTGTCACACCTCCTTTTTCCGCACCCGGGGGGGCGCAGGGGATTTTTCCAATTAAAGGACAATCGAAACGGGATTGGTTATTTATTTCAGAGTCGCCACTTGGGAGATTTAGGGTGTCCCAAGTCACCAATTTTAATCCCGAATCGAGGAAAATAATGACTCTATATTATAGTCTGCGTACCAGAAATCCGGATAAGGAATTCTGTTAACCCGGGAGAAGGTGTTAGGCATTCCCGAGTTCCGTGGTTCTAGCACGGTCGCTCAATTGTTATATTCGGCTTGATTATCTGATTTTATACAAGTATGAACTTATGTGCAAATTTTAACTTTTAACCGCTTTATTATTATTGTTTTTACAAGAATGTGAACATCGCTTAAAACACGTCTTTGGACTGCGTCACATGAAATGCACCCACAATCCGGAACGCATTTTATTTGATGTTTTGAGATTTGGATTTGGGTCGCATGAAATGCACACCCGAGCTTAAGGAAGTAAATTATTAAACACGCGCCTAAAGAGACTATCGCGTTATTATTTTGCGGAGGCCGTGAAATTCGCTAAACAACCCTCCTGAATTCTAGGTAATTTTAAAACAAGTATTTACTGAGGGCCCCGCGATTTGCATTTTTTGTTTGTCGAGGCTCGTCCCATTTATTATTTTAAAATGAATTCGCAACGTCATGGAAATGCATCTCAGACCTCGTCACAGTCAATGTACCCGTGATTAGAGACACATTTCGATTTCGTTGAGATTTGGATTTGGGTCACATAAATGTGCACCCGAGTTTAGGGAGATAACATTATTAAAGGCGCGCCTAAAGCAACTAGCGCATTATTATTTTTGGGGAGGGCCGTGAAATTTGTTAAATGGCCCGTCCCGGAATCTAAGTATTTAATATGTACATTTAGAGGGCCCCGCAGCTTGTGCGTTTTTTTTCGAGGCTCGTCTCATTTTTATTAAAGGCAAGCCTAAAAATAATTAAAATTTTCTACCCATGACGTCATCTGAGGTTAAATGAAAACAACGATTCTAATAAATAATAATATCCATGGTAAATAAAAAAAATGATTCAACCAAGATGACTTGCAAACCGTTCATACATTCTCACATTCACTTTAAACACGCAGTAACTATCCATAAAAATAAACATTTTTTAACAAAACAACAAGATTTCATTGTCGACATTCATCAATATCAAATACTCTCATTTGCCTTGAATCATAACATGCGAAACGAACAAAATGAAACAAGGGACGAAGAACACCAACCTTCGAACCTCGACAATCCTAGAACGACAAACAGTGCTTCCTACGGAACTCGAACCGGACTTCACCGAACAAGGAACAACAACGAAAACCCCGGAATAAACTCGACGAACTGGACCTCGACTCAACTTTTGGACTTTGGACTGGAACTCGACTCAGCTTTTGGGCTTTGGACTGGAACTCGACCTCAACTCGACCTCACTGATGGATTGTTTGGTCGACGACTGTGGAGCTCGCAACGGCAACAATGGCGGATTCAAGGAGGAGGAAGGCGATGGTTATGGCGGTGTTTGGACAGTGTCAAGGAGCTGGTCGTTGCTATACTTTTCCGGCGCGACGCCTGTGTACGTGAAGCTGCAGTTGGAGAGGTCGTTTGGGCAGTTGGCGACGGGGGGTGGTTGGACGACGCAGCAGCGATGGCTGCTGCTTGACGGGTGGTCGATGGGTGCTGCTGGGGTTCGGACGGTGGAAAGGCTGGTCTCAGTAGGTGTTTGTACGTGGGGGGTGGTGGTTATGGCGTTCGTTTGGTGGTTGCAGGTTGGTAGTGGGTCGACGGAGATGGTGCGTGGGGGTGCCGAAAGGTGGTGAGTGGTTGGTCACGGGACGTGAGGGTTTTCGGTTATGGCGTCGGGGTGGTGTTTGGGAGGAGGAGGGTGGTCCGGTTTGGTCGTGAGGGTGTGGGACTGGTGGGTTTGGGTAGGGTTTTGCTAGGTATTTGCTTCTTCTTCTTCTTGAAGAAGAAGCGTGAACAGTAGTCTTTCCCTCTAGGTTTTTTTGCTTCTTCTCTTTTTGAGAAGAAGATGCACCAGTCTCCCGTTTTCAAAATTTCCCCAAGTCCTTTTATGCTTTTGCCTTTGTCCGTGTTTTGTAATACTTTGCCCATGAAAATGAGCCCCACGCGTGGTGGGGTTCGAGGCATATGTCCCCCACGCGTGGTGGGGTTCCCCACGTGTCCTGAACCCGGTTTATTATGGGCTAGGTCCGAAAATTAGGCCTAAAACCGGGTACTTTAAACCCGAATATTATTCTTTTGCCCGGACCCGAGAAATAGAAACACGTTGCGTAACTAGTCCTATGTAAGCAAAATAACTACCAAAAATAAGACTAGTATTTAAACAAAACTATATCTTTTTTAAATATTTTTTCAAGGTTTAAAATAGCTACAAAATATTAATGAAACTATTTTTTTTTGTAATTTTCGTTTTAAATATTAAGATAAAATATGAGGTAATATTTTTTTGTATTTTTCAAAGTTAAAATGACTATAGGATATTAATAAAACTACTTTTTTTTGTAATTTTCGTTCTTTAATAAAGGTAAAAATATGAAGTAATATTTTTGTATTTTTTCAAAATTATAATGACTGCAAACATTAATAGAACTATATTTTTTTTGTAATTTTCGAATTTATATAAAGTACCAAAATAAAGTACAATTTTTGTATTTTTCAAGTTTATGAGAGATACATAAACTAAAATTTATATATATATTTTTGAAATTTTCTTTTGCAACGAAATAAAGTAAAAATAGTTAAAATAGCTATATTGGACCCAATTTCACATATTCACGCTAAAAATGTGAAAATCCTCGGGGAGGGTCAAAAATCACGTGCTTACAATACACATGGTCCACAGCAACAGTATCGCCCACCGGGGTAGATACATGAACAGAAAAAGAAAGAAACTCCAGGGGCGTACCCAAATAATGAGCAAAATATGAGGACACATAAGAATAGATGGAACCGGGATCGAATAATACAAAGGCATATCTGTGGCAGACTGGAACAATTCCTATAATGATATCATCTGAAGCAATAATATCTGTCCTTCCTGGAATAGCATAAAAACGGGCCCGACCACCGCCTGATCGACCTTAAATCTCCGTAAGCCATAACTGACTCACCAACACGCCTCAAACCAGAACCAATATAGCACATAACCGTGCAATCAACTTAATTAATAGCAAACTCCCCAACTTGGCTCAAAGCCATAGATCAAAACGCACTCAATAATTCACAACGCATATACTCTATTGCTGCCGTAATACCATAGTGAGATTAAACTCACTCCTTCATAAGCTTGTGGAAACACGATTCATCTGGAATTTTAACTCTTCTGCAATTCTTGCATTCACTTACACAATTGTTAAGCCCACTCTTTAGGCGGCCCAATTTAGATTTCAATGCATATTCTTCACTTGTAAATGAGATCTTCTAATAGACAACATAAGGATCACACCACCTTAGAACACTCCTCACGAGATTACCCACCTGCTTCACCTCCAATTAACATTTTTGTATACCTTCCACTATCATACACATTACACGATCACTTAATCTTCCTGAGTCTAAACTCATACCGTAACATGAAATTTACTTCACTCCAAATAGGAGACATGAAAAGATTCTCCACGCGCCCATAACTCGGGGCTACACATCTAATCACAATGAAAATCAAACACTTAATAGTTCATCTATCATCCTGCAGCCCTTTCTCGTCACTTCCAAGTCATATAGATACATCTCGCAGTACTAACATACTCCTCACGTAGCTATCCAACCATTATTCCCACTAATAGGGACAATACCAGACATATAAGTTCAAAATACTTGCTTGCACAATTAGCACCTCGGTGCTCAAGCCATAGGCAAAAGATCCGTCCTCAAGTCCTTCAGACTGGCCCAACATCAACTCACAAAGGTCACATCTCTCTCTTCGATCAGGGAATCACAAGCTATCAAGGCACATCTAATACTGAGCGTTCGTTCGCGCATACGAACACGTGGAAGGAATTGTAAGAGTCACTTTTTCAAGCTGAATCAAAGACGCACAATAAGAATTCAAGAATATGAACTCTTTCCTAATGGTACTGCAGCCTCTCAAGGATAAATACAGAACCGATCCGCGAGACTCTACTAAACCGGCTCATGACTCGCGAGACCAAGTAACCTAGGCTCTGATACCAACTTGTCACGACCCCAACCCCGGTCATGATGGCGCCCAACACACTGCTAGGCAAGCCCGACCATTCAACAACATTATCCCAAATTCTTATTCAGATTATAGATAAATATCACAGAGAATTTACTAAGTCATTTCATTCAAGTGTATAATTAATAATAAAATCTACGGAAGTTCAATTAAAATACCACACCATAGCCCAACAGAATCCGGTGTCACGAATATGAGCCTCTAATACAGAATATCCACCTATTACAAGTCTGTCTAGGAAAAATATGGAATAAAAGATAGAGATGGAGGGGAGAGATCAAGGTTGCGAACGCCATGCAGCTACCTCAATACTCCCGAATACTGCCTGCTCAGCTAAACAATTCCTCACTTAGCCTGTGGTGTACCTGGATCTGCACGCAAGGTGCAGGGAGTAATGTGAGTACTCCGACCCAGTGAGTAATAAACATAAATAAAGGCTGAGAATAAGAAATCATGAAAAAATTACAAAGTAAACTATAACTGGCAGTTTAGAACAACAAATAGTGAAGCAACAAGTCAATTAAGTCAGAGTACCAAATACTGAGACAGGTATAACAGATAAAAAAACAAATGTATGAGTGCAATGCAATGCATATGATGGTACACTCTAGTACCCACTGCGGCGTGTAGCCCGAGCCATCCATTTATTTATCGTCGACGGCGCTCACTGGGGGTGTGTGCAGACTCCGGAGGGGCTCATACAGCCCAAGCACAATATCAAGCCATCTCGTGGCATCAAATCTAGGCCCTCGACCTCAATATCAATGTAATCAACCAGGCTCTCGGCCTCAATATCAATATAACACTGCTGCGACGCGCAGTCCGATCCTTGCTCAGTCCAGAAATCATCATAAGCCCCTTGGGCATTTGTAAAACAGTAGTTCTCAGCCCGAAATATCATTTAAGTTTTCAAATCTTAGAAAGATAGCTGAGTTTGCAAAACATTATTTAATACCTTGGACTGAGGTCAAATGATATGCAAAATATGCGAAAGCAGTGATATCAATCCCTGAAGGATTCAAATAATTGTCAAGAAGCCCAAATGTAACAGTTAAATCCAAGTAAGGATGATTCTCAATTTAGTTCAAGTAGAAAACACGGTAAAACTATCTCTCGGGACTGACCAAGTCACAATCCCCAACGGTGCTCTCGGGGTTTCAAACCCTCAGGACATCATTTACATCAATTACTCACCTCGAACCGGCTAATTCTCTAGCTCGCGATGCCTTTGCCCCTTATTGACCTCTGAATGCCTCGAATCTAGCGATAACGATTCAATTCAGTTAATAAAAATTATAGGAATTAATTCCATATATAATTCTACATTTTCCATCAAAAATCCGAAATTACACTCAAAATTTGCCAGTGGGGCCCACGTCTCGGAATCCGGCAAAACTCATAAAATCCGACAACCCATTCCGATATGAGTTCAACCATACCAAAATTATCAAATTCCGACAACAACTCGACCTCCAAATCTTAATTTTTTCATTTTTGAAAAGTTTTGCAAAAATTCCAATTTCTTCCATTTAAATCCGAATTAAACGATGAATATAACCATGTATTTATGAAATATAATCACTTTCGGATATAGAACACTTACCCCAAATGTTTCCCTTGAAAAATCTGTTGAAAATCGCTTTTCCCAAGCTCTACAATCGTCACAAATGAATAAAAATGGCTAATTCCCGAATATAAGCTGTTTTCCAGGCAAGTCGCATCTATGAAGATGCGACTTGCACTTATTTCCAGCAAAAACAAAAGGCAGCCCCAACCTTCACTAAATCTGCCATAACTTTCTGTACAAATATCGGAATGATGAATGATTTAACTTTCTGGAAACTAGAATGCAAGGGATACAACTTTCATGTTTTGAAAGTTTTCAGATTCCTTATGGATTTTGAGGTATAAGCTTCCAAAGTAGCCCCCTCGCATCAAACATTTCTGGAAAATTTCAAAACAGCTTTACCAACCCTTATTCAACCGATCATAACTTTTTGTATAAATGTCGGAATAATTAATGGTTTAGCTTTCTAGAAACTAGGATGCAAGGGCTACAACTTTTATGTTTTGTACATTTACAGATTCCTTATGTATTTTGAGATATAAGCTTCCGACATAGGCTCCACGATTGCACAGTTGCTGTCCAAAACAGCTTCTGCAGCAGAAAATTCCAGCAATCCTTTTACCCGATTTCCATTCCGTTAACCTTCCGAAATCCACCCGAGGCCCTCGGGACCTTAACCAATTATACCAACATGTCCCAAAATACAATAAGAACTTAACCGTGCGATCAAATCGCCAAAATAACGTCATATACGACGAATTAAGCTTTAAAATCCAAAAATTCCTTCAAATTTCATAAAACATCAAATTTTCCATTTTGAGTCCAAAACACATCAAACGACGTCAATTTTCAACCAAACTTTACAGAAAGTGCTTAAACCATATATAAGACCTGTATTGGGCGCCGGAACCAAAATACGGGCCCGATACCATCACTTTCTAATCAAATTTCATTTTCATTTTCCTTAAATATTTTCAGAAAGCAATTTTACTCAAAAATTCATTTCTCGGGCCTGGGACCTCGGAATTCAATGTTCTTGTTCCTATGAGTCACAAATAATAATACGAATATAGCCCTTCAGTCGAAACTCAATTCGGAGCTCATTTGCTCAGTTCAATACCCATTTCGCTCGTTAAACAATTAACTCATGTTTCGCGTCAAAAACCCAATCGCGACTTGATGAAATTAGACCAAATTTCCAGATCACTCCTATAATTCATTATCAAAATTCCGGAAGCCTCAAAATCAAAATTCAATCTCTAGAACTAAAAATGGACATTTGGATCATTACATGCTCATAATCAAAACGCCAAAATCTTCCAAAAACTCTTTCAAAACATATCTGAGCCTCATGGGACCCCGACCAAACATGCCAACATAACTCATAACATCATTCAACCCTGTTCCAATCATCAAAACACCTCAAACAACATCAAATTACCCAAAATTCATCGAATTCAAGCCTATGTTTCCAAAAACTTCTGAAATACACTTTCGATCAAAAACCCGACCAAATGATGTCCGAATAACCTGAAATTTTGCACACGTCAGAAATGACATAACGAAGCTATAACAACTCTCGGAATTCCATTCTAACCCTCGGATCAAAATCTCACCTATCAACCGGAATTCGCCAAAATACTGACTTCGCCAATTCAAGCCTAATTCTACACCGGACCTCCAACCACTTCCGATCACACTCCTAAGTCAAAAATCACCTCCCGGAGCTAACCAAACTGTCTGAATTCACATCCGAGCCCTCTAACTCATAAGTCAATGTCCGGTTGACTTTTCCAACTTAAGCCTTCTTAAAAGAGACTAAGTGTCTCATTTCTTATCAAAACCACTCCAAACCAACTCGATCACATAAGATACGGATAATAAAGCATAAAGAAGCTGAGAATGGGAAAAACGGAGCAATAACCCATGAGACAACGGGTCGGGTCGTCACAGGAACTTTGCGCAAAGTAATTAGGTAAAGCATATAGATTTGCCAAATAAAAAATTAGGTAAAGTATATAAAATAGTAATACATGTAAAGGGATTATTGAGAATTTTACATGTAAAACTGCAGTGTACCAAGAGAATTTGCATACAAGTTAAGGGGGCAATGTATGTATTCGACGAACATTATTTTAATTACTTTCTAATCTGTATTTGAGTCAATAAAACGAGGCGAAAATACAAACTACATATTCACAATATTTATGAGTTTACGATAAGGTTTGATTTTATTATTAAGAGCTTTCATTCGTAAAGTTGTGCATAGAGAGGGATCATCAATTAATGGGAATTTAATATATGCAACATTTGAAAATATAAATAAATATTATTTTAAGTTTAAGTCAATTAAAATCTTAAGAAAGTTTAACTTTTATCTATAAAAAAAAAGGAAGAAGCAAATTCTTTTAGCTTTGCTTGAATAGAATTAATTTAAACAGTAACCCACCAATTATATATTTAATTAATAGATGTATGATATATGTAAAATTCAGTTATACATAGAGGAGTTTGACTAGGAGCATTTATATATATATACTCACTTTTGGGATCACCATTGAAGTTATACCCGCATTGCACTAAAATTTATAAAGTGTATCCGCTTGAATCGGAATTAGTTCAATCTCTTTAATGCAACTTCAGAAATCAAATATGAAGTTATTCTATCTTTCAAATGCAACTTCAGAACTTCGAATCTGAAGTCGTTTAATCTCTTCAATGCAAATTTAAAAATCAAATCTGAAGTTCTTTTATCTCTCAAATGCAACTTCAAAAATTCGAATCTTCAGTAGTTCAATCTATTGAATGCAACTTTAGATTTCGAATCTTAAGTTCTGAAATATAAATTTGTTCTTCGATTTGCAACAATTAAATACTCAAATCTACTTCAAATGAGCTCAAAGTTGAAACATAACTTTCAAACATCATAACAAACAAATTCCAGTTATCAAATTGTTGAAAAAACAACAAATTGTAAAAACTCATTTTGCAACTAAGAAGAAGAAAAAGGAACTCTAAGAACAAAGAAGAAGAAGATAGCAGTAAAAAAATAGAGAAAGTGTATGTATCTGAAATTATCTAAAAATTGGGTATCAATTAAACTTTTTTTGAAAAGTGGGTATAAATCCAACGAGTGAAGCAAAACTGGACGCCGCATAAAATTTTAACCTGTGAGTATGGTTGTTGGGTGCCCGGGCTAATCGTAACTAGTAGTATTACATATGCAACTCATGATAAGATTTTTGGATTTTTTTTCTTTTTTATTGTATTTCTTATTTTGGTCTCATTGTTATAAAATAAAATAGAAAATTCTAACTTATTCATATCTAAATTAAGTTTTTGTGATGGTACTTATGTTTAACCAAAAATTGGGATTTCGGCCAAAGCTTATTTTCGAAAAACTCGGGTTACTGATAATCAAATAGAAAATAGGAATAATTGATATAAATAATAGCTGAATAGAAAGCAAAGTAAATCAGTATATTCCAATAGTATTTCGTGCCTTTACAAATGTTCAATCTTCGCTTTTTATAGTTATCTCTAAGTAATACGTTTTGTTTCTCTCATAATAGAGCCATAATGGACAATTAATGGCATTTAATGTAACGTTATAATTGGTAATCAATACAGATTCCATAACGTTTTCTGTTAATAATGCCAATTAATTACCGATAACACGTATCTATACCGTTTTTTATAATCCAGGTTCATCCTCCTGATACGACTTCCGAATATTAAGAGGTTCGAGCATCTATCCTTTCTGATTTTCTTGGATCTCTGCTCGTGTCTGTTGAAACTCGTGTCTCTTCAACTATTCTTTGCCAATTGTCATCCTTTGACCAGTACACGTGTCATGACGTGTTACCTTATAATTAATTCTATATAGGAACTTAATTTTTTCCAATACAAATAGTCCCCCCACTTACCATTTATTCATCAATAGAATATTTGGGAAGTGGATCTTCATTAAAGCGGGAATATTTGCTGCCATTAATTCTTTTCTGGAACTGACGCTTCATATGTCACTTCCATTTAATGTTCATGACACGTGGCATCCCCCGGTTGGTTCTGCAACTTTTCAGCGCTTTTTAGGGTTTTTTACGGCTTCATCAATTACGAAACGGCAGCTTCCACCATGACATTTTCATCATTGCTCCTTTTCCTTTGACGGTTGCTTTTGAATATAAATATAACATTTCATCTTTGTCTTTCTTATAAAAGGTTTAGAATATTCAGCTCTTGTTTTCTTCTTTCTCGTACTACTATGTCTTTTTCAAACCCTAACCCTCAGAGAGTCCCCATTATTGATAACCTTCCTCTTGCTCCTGTTAGAAGTAGGAGAGGAGGAAGACTTCGTAGTTTAGGATCTTCATCATCACGAGACCCTTCTCTTCCTTCAACGAGTTCTACTCCACCTTCTAGAACCAAAGGTTCTCTTTCCCAAAGGTCTTCGTCTAGAAATAAAGAACCCAATGAACCTCTTCGTGGACCTTTGGTAGATGAAATTGTTCCTGCTAAATTATCTTTTTATACTGATAGAGAGTCCATTAGAAACCAAGTTTCCTCTATGTCTTCATTAGATCGTTCTAACATTTACCCATCTCAGATCACCGAAGGTTTGATTTCTGTGGTTCGTAAAGATTGTCATTGGAGTCATGATTTCCCCATTATAATTCCCAATGCAAACCAAAGAATTACTTCTTACTTGACTGGGTTTTCTTTCGTATATACATACCCTTTTACACTGAATTTCAAGCCTCATATTGACCCGGTTATCATCGAATTTTGTCCCTTTTTCGACATTTATTTAGGACAAATTGAGCCCCATCGTGTGGAGAGCTGTTGCTTGTTTGAGGCATTTGGCCAACATGGCTGGCTTGCCTTTTACTTTCTTCCATTTGATCTACCTTTATTCTCCCAAACTTTTCCGTCATGTAATTTTCACTTTAGTAGCGAGAAGTAAGAGAGTTTTAGTTAGCCAAGAGGATGATAAAGACCGTGGCTGGTATGCTAGGTTTGTTGTTGCCCCCACTGTTGGTTTAGTGAGTGAAAAGAATGTTCTATTTCCTGAGAAGTGGAATTTTGCACGTAAGTTTTCTTTTTACAATTTTCTATACCTTTTTCTCAATTTTGCTTGTTATCATTTTAACTTTCTCTTCTTTTTCAGCAACCATGAGAACTGTTGATGAGATTCCCAATTTCCGTGGTTGGGTAGGAAAGTTGTTAAGTGTTGCTCCGATAGAAGGCAGATCCTGAAAAAACCTTTCTCATCAGTTCGGTTGGAAAGTGAAGACTCATGGTAAATTCTTTTTCTCTTATATCCTTCATATTTTCATTCACTTTTTTCTTTGGAATTTGTTTTGATCCTTCTTTTTATCAGGATTTCTCATTCAAGGCATAAGTGTTGATGTTGTTGTAGCCTCCAGAGTCTCTTTGTAAAGAGCCCAAGAGATAACTTTGGGTTCTTCATTGAAAAGGAAGGCCACTTCTGTTCAGGATTCTGAAGAAGAGGAAGAACAACATGGAGGTTCTTTGATAAAAAAAACCACGAGCCAGAAGACATGTCTTTTCAGACGATGAAACGTGTCTTTTCAGACGATGAAGCATCTCCTCCCCATTCTGTTCCCTTTACCGAGCCTGTTTAAGCCACCATGGTGATCTCCGATAATGATACTCCCGTGGCTGCTCGTGATTCTAACGATCAGCTTTTTGCTCGTGTGTTTGATAGTGAAAATTTGGGTCCAGTTTCTGATGAAGTGACCCTTGCCTCATTTTCCATGCCTGCTCCTATGACATCCTCTTTACTAGTTGTGACTGCTGTCGTTGCTGCTCTGCCCCAAGCTATTTTGATTCCTTCCACAGTTCCTCCTTCAACTGTACATCATACTGAGGTTGGTTCCTCAAGTGAAAGTGGAGCTATGGAGCAAGTTATCATCGAGGTTCCTACCGATGGTAACCTTTTGAGAAAATCAGGTCGGGCTGAAGTGTGGTTGAAACCTCTGATTGGTCTAGTTGAGAGATCCAATCTTGAGAGTCACAACTCTTTGACTTGGATAAATGACATAATACAGTCATCTTTAAAGGTATCACTTTTTATTCTTAACTACTCCCTTCTTCTATTAAGGTTCTTACCTCTCTTTTTCTTTTTAGATCAATCTAGTTGGCATAGAGATGATGAAAAGGGTTTCTCAGATGGAGCAGTTAATGCATGAGTATCAAACTGAAGTGGACAACTGGAGAGAACAGTATGAAAGTCTTCAAATTGATATGGAAGTGTTAGAAGAGAGCAAATGCACCTTAGAGCAGCAATTGAAGGTTTTGACTTCAAAATTAGCAGTTGAGAAGGCTTCCTCAAATCAAGCTGATAAGGATAAAAATCTCATTGAAACATCTTTTTCGGAACAACTCTCCAAGGCCAGTGAAGAAATCAAAGAATTGAGAGCTTTACTAAGTGAGAAAGAAGTTTATGCTGGTGAACTCGTACAAACACTTACTCAGACCCAAGAAGATCTTCGTGAGTCTTCTGATAAGGTTAGTTTATTAGAAAGTTCACTCGCTCCTCTGCAAGCTTCTTATAATTCTGCCTTGGCTGAGAATGAAAAGTTAAAAATGAGATTGATCAATGGGAGAAAGATTATGAGATTCTTGAGGACAAGACTGAAATTGAAGTGAGTTGGGCTATTTTAAACATACGTCATGATACACTTGTAGAAGCTAGCCAAGAGGGCTTTAACTTGGATGTTGAGTTAGCTAAGATAAAAGAGACTGTTGAATAGACTCAGCAAGGCCAAACTTTCCCTCTCCCATGGCTGATACTCCCGAGCACATTCAAGATGATATGGGTACGGTGAAGGTTCCAACTCCTTCAAGCCAACTCGAACCTTCTGCTGCTAGTGACCCTGCTTTAGATCCTTCTTCAGCCCCTCAGTGAAAAGTTTATAACATGTTACTTCTCTCTTTTTTCTTTTGGTGGAATGTGGTTATAACCCCTGGTCTCATTTGGGGGTTTAGTTTTTGGAAATGATAAGTCCCCAGACTTTTTCGGGGCATTTTGTATAAATGACAAACAATTTATGACTAAGTTTATACTTAATCTAAACTTTTTAATATTAAGAAATTTTCTGTTTTAACTTAGTTATTCTGAGCTTCTGTTTCACTCATTCTTGCCTTTATACTCAAGGACTTGTTAGTTAATTCGTGGGTTTATGTTTTACCCCTTTTTTGCATTTTTGCTTCATAAAATACTTAATTTCCTGGATGTTTGAATCAAACATGAATTTTATAAAAGAGGACCCTTTTATATTCGACACTTAGTGAAGAAGACGTCTCAACTTCATAATGGTGTAAATGTACGATAAAAGAAATAAGAACACATATGTTTCTTGAAATAACTTTGATAAAGTTTTCATTTGAACTTTTTCAAATTTAAATAACATACATGTATTTAAATAACTTCTATAACTTTCTCATAACTGTTTTCTTTACAACAGATTTTAAAAAAGGAAAAAAATCCAAGGTTTTTATTTATAACCCATTTCTATACATTGCCTTTAACCTAGATATGATAAGGTTTTCTTTTGATTGGCTTTATGTTATTGGCTCGTAACTTTGTTCTGCACTTGATTCATCAATGAGTAGACTTTCGGGCTTCGACTTGAACTTTGACTATTCGTAGTCTTCTTTGCCTTCTTTATACATATGACCTATGTATATTATATAGTCCCCCAAGTATTTGAGCTTTGAAGTATGAAATCTCGAGCACTTGACTACTTCTCTCATTCGGTCCTTTTCTTGAAAAGGAAAAACATACTGGACTCAGAGGTATGATTATAGATGAAGACTGTTTAACCCGTTTGCATTTCTATCAGAATAGTTGTAATCCTAGACTGGAAATTTATACTTTTCCATGTTTCTTGTAGGTCGTGATTCATCATTTAGTACGGGTTAGCTTTTTGCCTATCATCTAAAATCATTAGTAAAATTTTAACAATTCAAGAATAAAATTTTAAAATAAGGGTACCTGCCGGTGGATACTTCTTTTCCTCAGAAATAGTATCTCTTCAGATGAACGACATTCCAATGCGAAGGTAATATCTTGCCATCCATTGTTTCCAGTTCGTATGCTCCCTTTCCTGCGATACCGTGAATCTTATAAAGTCCTTCCCAAGTTGGACTTAACTTTCCTGCATTAGCCGCTCTCTTGGATTGAAAAGAGAGCCGCATTAGCCGCTCTCTTGGATTGAAAAACCTTCTTGAGTACGAAGTCCCAATCTTAAAGTATCTTAGGCAAGCTTTCTGATTATAATATCGTTCCATGACTTGTTTTTGTGTTTCCATTCTTATTAATGCAGCTTCCCTTTTTCTTCAAGTAAATCTAGGTTTATTTGCATTTCTTCTTCATTAGATTCCTCAGTTGCTTGTGTATATCTCGTACTTGGCTCCCCTATCTCAACCGGGATTAATGCTTCAGCTCTGTACACCAATTAGAACGACGTTTCACCCGTACTTGTTTTTGTTATTGTGCGGTATGCCCATACAACACCAGGTAACATCTCTGCCCAATTACCTTTGGATTCTTCCAATCGTTTCTTCAAATTATTGATAATGACTTTATTTGTCGATTCAGCTTGTCCATTACCCACCGGATGGTAAGGCGTTAAGGTAATCCTTTTGATCTGCTAACTTTGAAAAAATTCTGTGATTTGTGCGCCTATAAATTGCGGGTCGTTATCACATATGATTTCCTTCGGTATGCCAAATCAACATATGATACTTCGCCAAATGAAATCTCTGACCTCTTTTTCTCGTACCTGTTTAAAAGCACCTGCTTCTACCTACTTAGTAAAGTAGTCAGTGAGTACTAGCAGAAATTTTTCCTTGCCTTTTACTTGTGGTAGTGGACTCACGATATACATCGCCCATTTCATAAAAGGCTATGGTGCAATGACCGGATGTAACAACTATGCAGGTCTATGCATATTGTTACCGTATCTTTGGCACCTATCACATTTTGCCACAAAAGTTTTCGCTTCTTCTTCCATTTTGGGCCAATAATAACCTGCTCTAATCATGATTTTTACTAAAGATCTTCCTCCCGCATGATTTCCACAATGCCCCTCATGTATTTCTATCATCACATAATCTGTTTGAGAAGGTCCGAGGCATCTTGCTAAAGGACCACCGAACATTTTACGATAAAGATTGCCTTGCTTTAAACAGTACCGAGCAGCTTTTTTGAGAATCGCGTGAGCCTTTTTCTTATCTTCAGGGACAGTTCCATACTGCAAAAAAGTGACAATCTCATTCCTCCAATCCCAAGTTAAATTATTGAAATTTACCTCATTTTTGCCTTGATCGAGTACTGAGTGGAATAGATGTATTATAGAAGCATTTTCATCATTTGTCACTTTCGCTGCAGATACAAGATTAGCTAGGACGTCTGCCTCGACATTTTCCTCTCGTGGTACCTACACAATTTTCTAGGTTTGGAATTGCCTAACCAGATCACGCGCCTTCTCCAGGTACTGCTGCATTCTTGCCTCCCTGGCTGTATAAGTCCCCAGTATTTGGTTGACTACGAGATGCGAATCGCTTTTGATTATGACCTGCTCTATGCCAAGCTCGCGTGCCAGTTCTAAACCTGCAATCACAGCTTCATACTCTGCCTCATTGTTAGTTATAGGATGACATTTTATGGCTTGTCGTATGGTTTCACCCGTAGGTGGTACTAAAACAATTCATAGACCTGCCCCCTTCACATTCGATGAGCCATCAGCAAATAAGGTCCAAGTTCCTGGATTAGCCCCGTGGAATACTTGTCGCTCTTTTTCTGCTTCTAGTTGCATCCTTTGGCTAAAATCGGCCAAAAAAAACTGCTAACACCTGTGACTTTATAGTAGTTCTAGGTTGATATGTGATGTCATATTCACTCAATTCTATGGCTCACTTGGCTAACCTACTCGATAACTCATGTTTATGTAATATATTACGCAGGGGATATGTTGTCACTATAGAGATAGGGTGGCATTGAAAATAAGGCCTTAGTTTCCTAGATGTCATAACTAATGCAAGTACAAGTTTTTCTAGCTGAGGATACCGTATCTCAGCATCTAATAATAACTTGCTAACATAATAAATCGGAGACTGTTTACCTTGGCCTTCACGAACCAAAACATCACTCACCGCTACTTCTGAAACAACAACGTAAATAAGCAACCTTTCCCCATCTGTTGGTTTTGCGAGCAACGGTGGATTTGACGAGTATACTTTCAAGTTTTTAAGCGCTTGTTGATATTCCTCAGACCATTCGAACTGATCTTGCTTTTTTAGAGCTGAAAAGAACTTAAAGCATTTTTCTGATGACTTGGAAATAAATCTCCCCAAGGCTGCAATTCTTTCCGTCAGTCTCTGTACTTCTTTCTCACTTGTAAGCATATCAGGAATCTCCTCAATAGTTTTAATCTGCGTGGAATTTACTTTAATGCCACGGTTAGAAACAAGAAAACCCAAAAACTTACCTGATGAAACGCCAAATGCACATTTTTCAGGATTCAGCTTCATATTGAATTTACGGAGAATCTGAAATGTATCAAACATGTACTGTATATAATTCCCTGATTGTTGGGATTTAACCAGCATATCATCTATGTAGACTTCCATGGTTTCCCCTAAATGTTCTTGGAACATTTTGGTCACCAACCTTTGGTATGTGGTACCGACATTTTTGAGGCCAAATGGCATTACTTTGTAATAGTAAGTCCCCCTGTCTGTTATAAATGAAGTTTTTTCCTCATCTAGGGGATCCATTTTTATTTGATTATACCCTGAATATGCATCTAAAAAGCTTAACAATTCATGTCCTGCAGTAGTATCAATTAGCTGATCTATATGTGGTAACGGAAAAGAATCTTTAGGACAAGCTTTGTTTAGGTCAGTGTAATCTACACAAACTCGCCATTTACCATTCTTTTTGGTACTACTACAGTATTAGCTAACCAATTAGGATACTTTACCTCACGGATAGACCCAATTTTTAAAAGTTTTTGCACCTCATCTTGAATCACCTGATTTTTGAACGATCCCTGCTTTCTTTTCTTTTATTTGATAGGCGTATATGATGGATCTTCGTTTAACTTATAGGTCATTACTTCCGGAGGTATTCCTGTCATATCAGAGTGGGACCAAGCAAAATAATCCACGTTTGTTTTCAAAAATTCAATCAACTTACCTTTCATTTCGTGGCTTAAGTTGGCCCCAATGTAGACTTTCCTTTCAGGCCTTTGTATGAATAATTTTACAGCCTCTAACTCTTCAATAGCCGTTTTGATATTTTCATTTTCTTTTGGTTCTTGGATGGAATCGGGCCTTGAGTCCACATCCGTTCGCCCGTGTTCAGTTGAGGCTTGTGTTGTAGCATCCTTAACTGGACTGTGTAATTGCTATTTCTCTTCGTTTTTGTGCTTGAATCTGCTATGGAGTTGATGCTTCTAGATGTCTGTTGATCTCCACAAATTTGACGTATTCCCCATTGTGATGGGAATTTAATGACTTGATGTAAGGTAGATGGCACAACATCCATTTTATGAATCCATGGTCTCCCGAGAATCATATTGTAATCCATATCTATCTCTACCACCTGAAATTTCGCATCTTTGACAACTCCCTCTGCGACTGTTGTAAGTACTACCCCCCCTTTTATCACGACGCTGGAATTGTCAAAGCCAGATAAAGTATGCCCCTTGGGTACTAGCTTATCTTCAGCTTGCACCTCGTTTAATACTCTTAGCAAAATAATGTTCACAAAGCTACCTAGATTAATCAACACTCGTTTCACATTAGTGTCATGTACAATTAGAGATATTACCAGTGCATCGTTGTGTGGAGTTAGCATGCCATCCGCATCTGCATCATCAAATGTAATACTTTCTTCTTCCAAAATATGTCGGACCCGCTTCCCCTTGTGTAACTGTGACTTTTGAAACTTTCTTGGTTGTCGTGTACGTCACGTCATTAATTTCTTCTCCCCCACTTATAATGTTAACGATCCTTTTTGGTAAAGGAGGTTAGGGGGCTCATGTCTGTTCTTCATATACCTTTGTTTACCTTTTTCACTAAACAATTCGGTAAGATACCCTTGCTTTAACAAATGGTCAACTTCACCCTGTAGTAATCTATAATTTGTCGTTTTGTGACTGTGGTCGTGGTGAAATTCGCACCAATGATAAGGATTCCGTCTGTTTGGGTTTGATCTCATTTCTTTTGGCCAGTGTACCTTGTCGCCCATGCTCGTCAAAACAGCCACCAATTCGGATGTGCTTACATTAAAACTGTAACCGCCGATCTTCGCTTTGGAGCTTCTGTCATCATCATGTGTTTCTCATGCGTTTCGTTCTTTCCCGAACCTTGATGATGAACCTGATTCTCTGTCTCTTAACCTATGATCATACATTGAGTTATCCTGTTTTGAGCGTGAATCTCTTCATGCTGGTCCCATATAAGGCTAGTATCTGTTTTTACCGGACCTTTTATCAGTTTCAACACGCCTTGAACTTACCTTCTCCTCTTTTTGAAACTAAGTAATAGTATCCTCTTCTATCCGCAGTTTTGTGCTGTATCTGTTGTAAACGTCATTCCAAGTTGTTGCTGGAAATTCTCGTAGGCTTTATTTGAGTCGTCTCGTGGCCTCTGAACTCTTCTCGTTTAGATTGTTGGTAAAAGCCATATCTGCCCTGTTATCAGGTAGGCGTGGAAACGTCATCCTTTCACACTGAAATCTGTCTACGAATTCTCTGAGCAGCTCCGAATCTCCTTGCTTTATTTTGAAAATATCTTACATTCTTTTTTCGACTTTTTGAGCTCCCAAGTGTGTTTTGATATATGAATCTGCAAGCTCAGCAAAAGAATTTATAGAATTTTCGGGCAAAAGAGAATACCATGTTAATGCTCCCTTAGTGAGTGTTTCACCGAATTTTTGATTAGCACTGATTCAATTTCCTGTTTGGTTAAATCATTGCCCTTTACGCCAGTTGTGAATGCAGTCACGTAAACTCGTGGATCAGTTGTGTCATCGTATTTTGGGATATCGAGCATCTTGAATTTCTTCGGAATCGGCAGAGGAGCAGCACTGGACTTCTAAGGTTGTTGTGAATATTTATCCATATCTATTCCCTTGATTACAGGCGGTACTCCAGGTATTTGCTCTATGCGATCGCTTTGCTCCTTGAGTTGTTTCTTCAAGGTTAATACTAAAATTTGTAAATCAAAATTAACTATGTTACATGGTTCACCATCACGAGACTCGCTGGGAGTTCCACCACTGCCTGAATTAACGAGCCCAGAACGTGAGTTTTCCAAAGTATTATTATTCGGAGTTGGTGTTTGTGGTATAACTGGTAACTAGCTGGTAAAAGCCCGGAGAGCGTTATTGACTTGCTGAGCAATTAATTTCTTTAGAGCATCTTCAAGTGCTTGTTCGTTCGCAACTCTGTCATTTTGATTTTCTTCAGATCCGTTTTGGTTCGCAACTTTGTTATTGGCTTCAGAGCCATCTGGAGTCCCCTCTCGTGAATGTCGTTGAGAATCATGCGGCGATGGAGGTAGGGTCCTGTCATCCGCATCATTCACTTGATGTTGTGGATCTTGGAGTGGTAAATTGTATTGGTTATTGTCGTTGACATTCGACATGGTTGTTTTTGATGAAAGAATTGATTAGAAAAGCAAACGATTATCATATTCCCGGTAACATAACCAATTTGTTTAACCAAAATTTGGGATTTCGGCCAAAGCTTATTTTAGAAGAATTGAGGTTACTGATAATCAAATAGAAAATAGGAATAATTGATATAAATAATAGCTGAATAGACAGCAAAGTAAATCAGTATATTCCAATAGTATTTTGTGCTTTTACAAATGTTCAATCTCCGCCTTTTATAATTATCTCTAAGTAATACATTTTGTTTCTCTCATAATAGAGACATAATGGACAATTAATGGCATTTAATGTAACGTTATAATTGGTATTCAATACATATTCCATAACGTTTTCCATAATTAATGCCAATTAATTATCGGTAACACGTATCTATACTGCTTTTTACTATCCAGGTTCATCCTCCCGATACGACTTCCGAATATTAAGAGGTTCGAGCATCTATCCTTTCTGATTTTCTTGGATCTCTGCCCGTGTCTGTTGAAACTCGTGTCTCTTCAACTATTCTTTGCCAAATGTCATCCTTTGACCAGTACACATGTCATAACGTGTTACCTTATAGTTAATTCTATATAGGAACTTAATTTTTCCCAATACAACTTATCTCGCCTCATGAAATGTAACCCTCTCACAAACACGTGCAAAAAATAAATTGGTTAAGAACCAACAACAAGAAAATTCTAATAATAAAATAATGATATTAAAAAAATTAAAGAGAATGCCAAAATTAATTTAACATAAAAAGCAAAAATTAGGATTTTTATGATCAATTTTGACTTTTGCCTTCTATTCAAGTGTTTCATGTGTTTTCTTATTGTCACGATCCAATTTCTCTTATAGGTTGTGATGGCTCCCAACATTACTGTTAGGAAAGCCTACAACGAACTGACTTTGTGATCCTTTCTTTTAAAGATTTAAGTGGTTGGCTTTTAGTTGTGCATATATAAGAAGTAAGAATTTAATATAAAAATGAGAGATAAAGTTTTAGAAAGCAAATGAGATAAGAAAATAACCCAAAAATCATCAAGTGTCTACTAGCATAAACCTCCGAGACCTGGTGTCACAAGTATATGAGCTACTAGTAGAATATACAAAAGAATACTATACTACTGTCTGAAGTGAAATAGATAGAAAATACAGGCAAAAGAAAGACTTCGGCTGCTGCCGATCAGGCTCAGAAGGCACTTCACCGCAAAGTCTTGTAGTAGTCAAGGATGCGTGCCGGGCTGAGATCCAGATGCACCTACCTCAGATCCTGCACATTTAGTACAAAAGTGTAGCGTGAGTACATAAACAACATGTACCTAGTAAGTATCCAGTCTAACCTCGAAAAAGTAGTGACGAGGGGTCGATTTTGACACTTACTATGGGCGAACAATAAAATGCCAAAATTACAATTAATCATGGATTGCATAAATATAGATGAAACTCACTAACAGGAAATAATAAACAATTCGTTCACTAATAGTAAAACCTAAATTAATTTACATCATTTAACAATTAATCTCTCAAGCCAGTGAAGTAATATCAATTATAATTGGGTTCCAAGAATTTATTACGCACGAATTATGCCGAGGTCATACGGCCCGATCCAACATACAAATATATAAAAATTGTATACTGCCGAGGGTCGAACGACACGAATCATATATGTATCTATCAGCTACCGAGGCGTTCAGCCCGCTCCACCAGAAGAGAAAATACTTTATAACAGTCAATTCAAGATTTATTAAGAGGCTAATATTCAAAGGAATACCAATTCTCAATAACAGCCAAGTGACCCGCCCACAACTTCAAGTAAGTGAAATTTAACCTTTTACAATTTCTTTATCAAGTTCCAATATGACTTAAGCAATTAAGGAACAAGTATGGTGAAAACATCGTAAGTATAATGTGGTATGAGTCCTAGACTACCCGGACAATGGCATAATTAGCAGCTACATACGGACTCTCGTCACCTCGTGCGTATGTAGACCCCACAAATAGGAGCACGTATTAATCAATTCATCTATGTGGTTAATTCCATGCTTCAAGGTTAGAAAAGCGACTTACCTCGTCTAAAAACCTACTTTCCGGTTCAAAGTTGTGCTTTAAACCCTCAACTTGGTGCCAAACGACTCGAAACTAGTCAAATGTTACATAAAATAGTCAATATATGTTCAAAAGTTCACATCCTAACTATCAAAGGGATTTTCCAACCCTATTTGAAGAATCCCTAAAATTCACCCCAGGACCACATGCCCGGATTCCTGAAATTTTTTAAGAAAGTTGTTGCCCATGACCTCATGAACTCAAATATATAATTTTCACTAAATTCCATAACAAATTTTGTGGTTAAATCTTATTTTTATCAAACCCTAAATTTTTACCTAAACCCATAATTTTCACTAATTTATAAGTTATAATCTACCCATAAACCATATATTTAACTCACATTCGGTAGAAATTACTTACCTCAATTAGTTGATGACAATCCCTCCCTAACCAGCTCCAAAATCGCCCCCAATAAGTGTAAGAAATGAGCAAAAATGCCTAAGTCATATTTTAAAAGGACCACATTGCCTCCTGTGATTCCGCACCTGCAGCATCGCTTTTGCAGACCGAAGTCTGCTTCTGTGGAAGTGCCTAAGGCTGGCCGACTCCGCTTATGCGGAACGTGGGGCTCACTTTCGGTTCCTGGTCTGCTTCTGCGGGTCCTTGCTCGCTTCTGCGAACTCGCACCTGTGGTTGGCCCTACGCAGGTGCGATTACACCAAAATATGAAAGCTTCAACTGATGCTCCCAAGTCCAAACTTGGTCCGAGCCTCGTCCGATTAACACCCGGGGCCCCCGATGCCCCGCCTAAACGTACCAACAAGTTTAAAATCATAAAACGGACCTACTCGAACTCTCAGAATGCACAAAACAACATCAAAACTAAGAATCACACCCCTTAACCAATTGAATCAAAAAATATGAACATCAAGTTCTTTATTTTACTCCCAACGCACCAAAACATACTTAAACTACTCGGAATGATACCAAATTTTGCGTGCAAGTCTTAACTGATAATGCGAAACTATTCTCAATCTCGAAATCCCAATTGGACCTCGATAACACCAAAACCTACTCCAAACTAAATTTAAAGAACTTTAAAACTTTCAAAGAGTCAACTTTCACTATTAGGCGCCGAAACGCTCCCAGGTTATTCAAAACCCGATCCGAACATAGGCCCATCTCCGAAATCATCATACAAAACTATTGGGACCATCAAATCCCATTTCCTAGGTCGTTTACTCAAAACGTTGACCGAAGTCAAACTTAGCCTTTTAAGGTCAACTTAAGGAATCAAATGTTCTGATTTCAATCTGAACTCTTCCAAATCCCAAACTAATCATTCCCGCAAGTCATAAAATAATAAAAGCACGCACGGGGAGTCTTATGTAAGGGAACGGGGTTCTAGAAAGCAAAATGATTGATCAGGTCGTTACATTCTCCCCCTTTAAACAAACGTCCTCAAACTGGTCTAGAATCATACATGGGGTTGCTGAATAAGTGTGGATATCTGCTCCACATGTCCTCCTTTGACTCCCAAGCCAACTCCTCAACTAGTTGGCCCCTCAACTGAACCTTTGCCGCGGAAATCCTCTTGGATCTCAACTGGCGAACCTGCCTATCAACAATGGCAACTAACTCCTCATAACTCAGGCTCTTATATAACTGAATCGTGTTGAAGAATAACACATGTGACAAGTCGGCATGATACCTCCATAGCATAGACACGTGGAAAACCGGATGAACTCCCAATAGACAAGGAGGCAAAGCAAGCTCATAAGTAACCTCTCCAACTCGTCACTATCACACCTCATTTTTAACTACACCCCGGAAGGGTATAAGGGAGTTTTTTCCAATTTTAAATGACAATCGAAACGGGATTATTTTATTTAAAATTCAGAGTCGCCACTTGGGATGATTTATGGTGTCCCGAGTCACCGGTTTCAAATCCCAAATCGAGGAAAGATTGACTCTGTATTACAGTCCGCGAACACAAAAATCCGGGTAAGGAATTCTGTTAACCCGGGAGAAGGTGTTAGGCATTCCCGAATTCCGTGGTTCTAGCACGGTCGCTCAACTATTATATTTGGCCTATTATCTGATTTTAATACATGTTTTAGCCTATGGTGCCATTTTAACTTATTAGCCGTTTTAATTATTTCTAAGGAAAATTGCAACGTCGTTTAAAATACGTCTCGAACCATGTCACATAAATGCACCCGCAACTCTCGACATATTTTATCTAACGTTGTTGAGATTTTGATTTGGGTCACATAAATGCGCACCCGATTTTAAGAAGGTAAATTATTAAACAACGCGCTTAAAGCAACTACGCATTTCTCAACTTCGAAGGGCCATGGAAATTCACTAAATGGCGCACCTCGATTTCTAAGGATAAAAATACTAATTAAGCGAGGCCCGTACAATTTTACAATTTTATTTGGCACGACACACCTCAATTTTATTAAAGGGAAAAACATTTAGCTAAGGATGTTCATATATAAAACTTAATTCGAAATTAAGTATCACAATTACGTCATGGGAACTGTACCCGTAGTCGTGATATTACGTGTCTAAAGCAAACCACGAATGTTCATGACTCGCTTTCCTAAAATTGGGATTTGCAAGGTCCATATATTATCAAAAAAAAGGCCATAAAACACATCGGTGGAAGTAAATCAATTAAACATGCTAACGAAGCTAGGCCAATAGAACTCAGAAAACATATCTTTTAGCGGCAAGAATTAAAATATAAAATAATCATTAGGACACAAGGCAGAAAAGTGGGAAAGAACATAAGCACTGAACTTCAACAAAACCAAATTATCGCATATACCTCAGTGTCAAAGCCAACAATCCTTTCAAAAATGTTTCTTTTATTGTAGCCAAAATAGAAAATCATTCGGTAGAAACTAAGAAAATGCAGAACATCACATGAGCAGCAGATTCGACAAGGTAACAGTTCCTATATTCCGGCAATTGACAAGTTCGATTCTATAGGATATGATGACAGAAAAATGGAAGGCCAAAAATATGAATTGTCCATTAAATATTACAATCTGTTATGCACTCCACGAGTCATAGAAAGAGAAAGCAGATTCACATGATTTCATACTGCTTTTGCATAGATAAAAAAAAACTCTACACTCAATCTTTATCTCTATTGTTATCCTACTAGTAGCGGATAGTTATAGTATAATTGCAGAATAAGGATAAAGTGAAGAAACGACTTAAAGGATCCATTAAAGCACCTCGATTTAAAACTAACAAAAAGGTAAAATACTAAAAATATCAAGAGATTGTGCACAAAACAATTAAGCCAAAAGGAGGAACAAAGAGATGGCACAAAAGCAGACCAACATCAAAATGGGTTACAACTCCAGCATTTGGTTATCCTTAAAATATGTTAAAAATTCCCAAACGAAATCTAATATGATGCTACTATAGCAACTACCAAGAGAATGACAGTAAACAACCAACTAAAAAAAACATCTATTCTAAATCTAGAACTTAATACATGGATATCTCTATAGTGATTACAATCCAATTTCCTATACTAGAGTATAGATCCCAACCCAAACACAGCAAATACCCTTTTTCTTTCACATGATTCACTCATCTCAGATATTTAGAACCAACTTATTTTTAAAAAAAAACGTTTATAAGACTACACATCAGGTTATTATCACCCAAGAAATGCTTAAGTCGTCACACAAGCTTCATCAAATTTTAGATTGATGACAAGTTAACTAACAAATTTTAGTCGTATAGGTCACAAACAAAACAAAAAAAAACTTGTTTTATTTCACGACAAAACAAATTTAAACAAAAATAAAAGAGATATGCACCTGAGAGTATAAAACTGCAATCGATTTTAATATTCCAGAAGTGAGGAGTGCGGATACAATAAACAAATGCTCAAAAAATAGCTATGAATTCAGCAACGGAGGCCGAGATCCCGAACCCAAATACAAAACTCCAACTCTAACTTTAATCCAACTTCATTCTTGAGAACCAAGTTAAAAAAAAATACTAGAATTTTTTTTTTCTTTTTGTAATTTTCTGATTTTTTTTTCTCGAAATGAAGTAAAGCTCAAACAAATCAAACTCAAACTACTATTTTTTTGTCTTGTTTTCTGAAAAATGCAATCTTAAACTTAAAGAGCTTTAAGAAAAGAACTCAAAGAACCCTAAATCTCCTCAAATTTTCTCTCTAAGAATCCTCTCTAATTTCTGAAAAACAAAACAACCCCCCCAAAAAAAGACCCCCTTCAAAGAAATATCCTCACCTTATATAGATCCTCAGATATTCTCGAAGCTTCTGCCCTCCTCTCCAAGAAATCTCCAAATATTTCCTCTGAATCCGAAAAAAACCACGAAAAATCTCACAAAGAACAAAAATCGGACAAATGGAAGGCGTGGATGTGATTTCTCGCATCCAACAACTCCCATTTAACCGAGAATCGTCTCAAGACTTCAAAAGCGCGTGAAAATGGCTAAATGCTGAAAATATCCTAACAGAGACGGTTATGCCACGTTGGAGAGAGAGGCAAAGACCATGTGCAAGGCGTTCAGGGTGGAACTCGTTCTGAAACTTAACCGAGTTGGACGGATTTGGGCGAGTAGAATCGGGGATAGGGGCTGGGCGCCGCTTTGGGGTCTCTAGGTTTAGGGTCTCGTTTGGGAAAAAATGTTATAATAGAGGTTATATGTTTGGGGAATGGGGCGGGTCAGAGATGTGGGCTGGCGGGTTGTGGATTAAATTGGGCTCACAGATTTTGGGGGTTTAAGTGAAAGAGAGGAGGTGTTGGGCTAAGGGCTTTTGGGGTTAGAATTGGGCTTATAAATTGGTTTTGGCCTCATTTCAAGGCTTCTCCCTTCTTGTTATCATTTTTTTAAAACCAATAAATTTAACTAAAAATCCTAGATTAAAATCTAGTTTGTAAAATCATACTAATTAATTATTTAAAACATAAACATAACTAATTAACTTAAAGCTAATGCAAAGAAATTACTAATTTTGAAACTAAGAGCTAAAAAAATGTAATAATAACCAATATTTTGGATTTTTAAAAAAATGCAACGCATGAAATTTGACTCTTTTTAAAGTATTTACCATGATTTTTTTTATATTAAATATGCACTAAAATGTAATTAAACGCAAACACTTACTATAAATTCCTAAAATAATAAACACTCAAAAGAAAGATACATTTGTGACCTTTGTAGGAATATTATTGTTCGGGCAAAAATCACGTAAAAACAGCTGTCCCTCTTTGTTGGAAACACGAAGAGTTTTCGTGCAAAGATAAAGTGAGCGGATACGAGCGATTTTTGCCCATTTGAATACTCCATGGGAAGCATTTTTGAAAGATTAGACTGCACCCTGCTTCCGAGGTTGCCTACATATCCTTGGCTATAAAGGAATCAGGTCAGTGTAGTTCGGGAGGTTTCGGTAGCTGGGACTACCATGAAGCTGTGATTTTACTGTTGTTGTTGTTGTTGCTGCTGCTGCTTACTGAATCCCTTATTACACTATGACAAAACAAAAGAAGCTATACTAAACTATGATCTATGAATTACAAGAAATCCTATCTAATCTTCAAACTTGATCTTGCAGCTCTTGTTGCCATGTTGATTTGTTGCCGGCTTGAATTGTAATCTGAGATGTTTTCCCTTTCTTCAGGTGGACGCCTGATTGCTGAACTTGAACTGTATTCCCATGCTCTCCAGGTGGGCTCCTGACTGCTGAACTTGAATTGTATTCTCGTGCTCTCTAGGTGGGCTCCTGACTGCTGAACTTGAATTGTATTCCCGTGCTCTCCAGGTGGGCGCCTGATTACTAAACTTGAATTGTATTCCCGTGCTCTCCAGATGGGCGCCTGACTGCTGAACTGAATTGTATTCCCTTTCTCTCCAGGTGGGCACCTGACTACTGAACTTGAATTGCATTCTCGTGCTCTCCAGGTGGGCGCCTGACTGCTGAACTCGAACTGTTTCTCCCTGTTCTCCAGGTGGGCGCCTGACTGCTGAACTTGAATTGTATTCCCGTGCTCTCTAGGTGGGCGCCTGACTGCTGAACTTGAATTGTATTCTCGTGCTCTCCAGGTGGGCGCCTGACTGCTGAACTTGAATTGTATTCCTTTGTTCTCTAGGTGGGCGCCTGATTGCTGAACTTGAATTGTATTCCCGTGCTCTCCAAGTGAGCGCCTGACTGCTCAACTTGAATTGTATTCCCGTGCTCTCCAGGTGGGCGCCTGACTGCTGAACTTGAATTGTATTCTCGTGCTCTCCAAGTGGGTGCCTGACTGCTGAGCTCGAACTGCTTCTCCCTGTTCTCCAAGTGGGTGCCTGATTTCAACAAAAATAGACAAAACAAAGAAAATTTTCTGCCCCAGTTTGGTGTTGGGCACATCTGTGAGTGTTAAACTAAATCATGTTACCAAACATTATCAAGAATTTGAAAGCTAGATCTCGTTATCCAGGAGGGTCCTGACAACTCCTATTTAAATGACAATTTTAAAGCTAAATTATGTCTTCTGAAGGTATGTCCTATGCTAAGTCTTGTTATCCAAGCAAATTTTAAAACTGCATCCCATTATCCAGGAGGGTCCTGAAACTCTTAGTTAAATGATGGTTTTAAAATCTAAATTATATCCTCTAAAAATGTGACTTCCGTTAATCTTGTTATCTAAGAAGGTCTTAAAACTACATCCCATTATCCAGGAGGGTCCTGAAAATCTAAAATCAAGTCTTATCTTAAGAGTGACAACTTTTAACGACTGAATTATACTACCCTACAGCAGAACTTACGCTAAATTTTGTTATCCAATGGAAATTTTAAAGCTAGGTCCTATTAGTCAGAAGGGTCCTAACAACTCTTAATGAAATCCTATTTTAAACATGCAAACTTTGAAACCAATTTATATTCCTTGGGGTACACTTATGCTGGATTTTGCTACTTATGATTGTTTCGATTTCTAAGCTAGGTCCCATTTTCCAGGATGGCCCTGAAAATTAAAATCAGACCTGTCTGGTGCTTGCTTTTCCCCTATGGAAGGTTTCCCCGAACAATCAGAAACTTTCTACCCTTGTTTCAATCAAAGAAAAATCTTGTCAGTTTAAAATGTGGTGGTTAGTTTGTGGCATTCTTGTTGAAAGTCTCCACGCTGTCGTGCTTAGTTTTGACTGACTTCCCCTGAACTGGCCAAGAGCCGCTTGACCTCCCGACTGACTTTCAAACCTCATGACCTTAGATGACCCGAGTGTTCTATGCCCAAACCATTGTGTTATATCTCTGACCCATCTGTTTGAACCTCTGTATTTCCCATGAAGTTACCGAGCCGTTTCACCGATGGAACTTCCACTGACCTTTTATACCCCATTTCATATCATACTACCTCTAGCAATGCCTTGGCTGCCCTGCACCTTGTGCAACTTTGGAAATTGGTAGTAAGCTTTGAAATTCTTTTTTATTTGCTTAAACAGAACTGACATTGGGAACATCTTAGAAAAATAAACACAAAAGAAATGAAATGCAATGACTTTCAGAGTTAAGGATGAGAAAAATCCAAAACTGGAAGACTATCTGAAGGGGAAAAAGAAAAGGGACTTATCTGAGGGGAGCAGCTGACACCAATGATCACGACATGCACTTCGGATTAGTCGGCCCAGCCTGTCCAACCAACCAACTTTCAGTTTCCATACTTTGTTGCCCCGGAGTTTCCATAACCTGATTTCTTCACCAAAACCTTGACCTTGTTCGGCATGTGGTGCCCTAAAGGGTTTTCACCAACAAGCCTCTCTCATTTGTTCATCTCTCAACTCACTTTCGCCTTACGGTGCCCGTGAGGGTTTTCACCAATAAGACTCTCTCATTTTTGATTTCTCTCAGCTCTCGTCGCCTTATGGTGCCCGTGAGGGTTTTCACCAATAAGACTCTCTCATTTTTAACATTTTTCTGCTTGGACCAGAGTGTTGCCCCTGATATGAATTACCTCTCCTTGCTTGACTTGGCATTTCTCAAAGACTGATCGAAAGGTCTTTCTTTGGACCGTAATGTGGGCGTTTGGATAGGGTTAAAAAGAAAGGGTATCAAAGGCTCAAAACAATTCAAGTGGGTTCGAAATTACAACTTTTGAGATCAGATTTCTTGCAACAACCACAACTTCTACCCCAGATTCTTTGCTTGGGGACTTTTTGGGATTTTATTTTGATGGGACCGAACCGTGAGGCTGCCTACGTATCCTTAAAAGGAATCAGGTCGAACGTAGTTCATGTCATAGGAATTATTTTGTTTGTTGTGATTTTTCTTTTCTTTTCTTCTTTTTGTTTTTCTTTTAGTTGTTTTTTCCTCTATTTTTTCTTTTTTAATTCCTTTCTTTTATTTCTTTCCTTTCTCTCTTCATTCTTTTCTTTCTCTTTTCATTCTTTTCTTTCTTTTTTTCTCTTTGTCCTTTACTTACATTTTGCACTTGTATTCCTGAACTTTACTACTGATTCCAAAAGAGGGGTATCAAAAAGAAATAAATAAGGCTCAAAGGGATAACAAAGGATAAAGTGTTTAGATGGCAGAACAAAATGCCTTCGTCATTCCAATCTTCAAATATGCCAAGTACAAACAACTACAATTTAAACAAAGAAATCATACATATATCTCTTGACCGCATCGGAATTGATTGTCATTTCTACACACTTGCCTTCTATATCTGTTAAATACAAAGCACCATTGGACAACACTCTTGTCACGACGAACTACCCCTGCCAGTTTGGGGAGAACTTGCCTTTTGCTTCAGCCTGATGAGGAAGAATGTGTTTCAATACTAACTGACCTACTTCAAACTTCTGTGGACGCACCTTCTTATTATATGCTTTTGCCATTCTATGTTGATACAACTGGCCATGACACACTGCTACTAAACTTTTCTCATTAATCAAACTCAATTGTTCCAGGCGGGTTTTAAGCCATTCATCATCGTCAATTTCGGCTTCTACGACAATCCTAAAGGACGGGATTTCAACTTCTGCGGGTATCACTACTTTCGTGCCATATACCAACAAATAAGGAGTTGCCCCTACTGACGTACGAACAGTAGTGCAATAACCCAGCAATGCAAATGGCAGCTTTTCATGCCATTGCCTGGACCCTTCCACCATTTTCCGAAGTATCTTCTTTATGTTCTTATTAGCTGCCTCGACTGCTCCATTCGCCTTGGGGCGGTATGAGGTAGAATTGCAATGTGTAATCTTAAACTGTTGACATACCTCTTTCATCAGATAACTATTGAGATTAGCACCGTTATCTGTGATGATCACCTTTGGGATCCCGAACCGACAAACGATATTTGAGTGCACAAAATCGACCACAGCTTTCTTGGTTACACACATGAAAGTTTTAGCTTCAACCCACTTGGTGAAATAATCAATGGCCACCAGAATAAACCTGTACCCATTGGATGTTGCTGGCTCAATTGGTCCAATGACATCCATGCCCCAAGCAACGAAGGGCCATGGTGTAGACATCGTATGTAATTCCGATGGTGGAGAATGAATCAAATCTCCATGCACTTGGCACTGATGACACTTCCGCACGAAACTGATACAATCTCGCTCCATATTGAGCCAATAATAACCTGCTCGGAGAATCTTCTTTGCCAGCACATATCCACTCATATGCGGTCCATAGACTCCAGAATGTACCTCGGTCATGATAGTCGTGGCATGTCTAGCATCTATGTATCTTAACAATCCAAGATCTGGAGTTCTTTTGTACAAAACCTCTCAACTGAAGAAAAATCCGCTAGCCAAACGCCGAATTGTTCTCTTTTGATCACTTGTGGCTTGTACCGGATACATCCCCATCCTGATATATTCCTTGATATCATGAAACCAAGGCTTACCATCAAGCTCTTCTTCTACCACATTACAGTAAGCATGCTGATCATGGACCTGAATATGCAACGGGTTAACATAAGCCTTATCTGGATGGTGTAACATTGACGCCAAGGTAGCTAAAGCATCAGCAACCTCATTATGGATCCTTGGAATATGCCTGAACTCTACTGATCGAAATTGTTAACAAAGATCATGTAAACATTGCCGGTACGGTATGAGTTTTAAATCCCGTGTTTCCTATTCCCCTTGGATCTGGTGTACCAGAAGGTCCGAGTCCCCCAAGACCAAGACCTCCTGGACACCCACGTCTGCAGCCAACCTCAAACCCAGAATGCATGCCTCGTATTCAGCCATGTTGTTAGTATAGTAGAAACGAAGCTGAGCCGTAATAGGGTAGTGATGTCCTATTCCAGAAATCAATACAGCTCTTATCCCAATGCCTTTCATGTTAGCAGTTCCATCAAAGAAAAGTTTCCAACCTGGCTCTCCAACTTGTTCCAACTCATCAAGGTGCATTACCTCTTCATCAGGGAAGTGAGTCTTCAGAGGCTCATATTTTTCATCCACTAGGTTCTCAGCCAAATGGTCGGCCAACGCCTGGGATTTCATCGCGGTCCGGTTCACATAGACGATGTCAAATTTCGTGAGCAAAATCTGCCACTTTGCGAACCTCCCTGTGGGCATAGGCTTCTGAAAGATATACTTTAACGGATCCAAACGAGAGATGAGGTAAGTAGTGTAAGAGGACAAATAGTGTTTCAACTTTTGTGCTACCCAAATTAGGGCGCAACATGTCCTCTCAAGGTAAGTGTACTTAACTTCGTAAGATGTGAACTTCTTGCTGAGATAATAGATGGCTTGCTCCTTCCTACCGGTGATGTCATGCTGACCCAATACACAGCCAAAGGAATTGTCCAGGACCGTCAAATACAGAATCAAAGGTCTCCCCGGTTCTGGTGGCACCAACACAGGCGAATTTGACAAATACCCTTTTATCTTGTCAAATGCTTCTTGACACTCGTCCGTCCACTTGACCGCAACATTTTTCTTCAACATCTTGAAGATAGGCTCACAGGTTGTCGTAAGCTGAGCAATGAACCTGCTGATGTAGTTCAACCTCCCTAATAGACTCATCACTTCAGTCTTGTTCCTTGGAGGTGGAAATTCTTGGATAGCTTTAATCTTTGACGGGTCCAATTCAATACCTCGGTGACTGAATATGAATCCCAACAATTTTCCAGACGGCACACCGAATGCACATTTTGCAGGATTGAGCTTAAGATTGTACCTACGAAGCCTTTGGAAGAACTTTCTCAAATCTCTGACATGGTTAGACTGCTTTCTAGACTTTATGATCACATATCCACATAGACCTCGATCTCTCTATGTATCATGGCATGGAATATGGTTGTCATTGCCCTCATGTAAGTTGCCCCAGCATTTCTCAAACCAAATGGCATGACCCTATAGCAGTATGTTCCCTATGGCGTGATGAATACCGTCTTCTCTGGATCTTCCTCATCTATTAGGATTTGATGATAGCCCTCATAGCAATCCACAAAAGATCCAATCTCGTATTTGGCACAATTATCAATCAGAATATGGATATTTGGTAGTGGAAAGTTATCCTTGGGACTCGCCTTATTGAGATCACGGTAATCAACACATACCCTGGTCTTGCCATCCTTCTTTGGCACAGGTACTACATTGGCTAACCAAGTGGGATACCGAGTGACCCAAATAACTTTTGCATCGAACTGTTTAGTAACCTCTTCTTTGATCTTCACACTCATATCAGTTTTAAATTTCCTCAGCTCTGCTTGACAGGAGGGAATGCCGGGTTAGTGGGCAATTTGTGAACCACCAAATCAGTGCTTAAACCTGGCATGTCGCCATATGACCATGCAAAAATATCTTTGTATTCAACCAATGCTTTAATTATCTCCTTCCTGAGTTGAGGTTCAAGATGGACACTTATTTTAGTTTCTCTGATATTGTCTGGGTCCCCTAAATTGATTGCTTCTGTATCACTCAGGTTAGGCTTGGGTTTTTCTTCAAAATGGCTTAGTTCTTTACTAATCTCTTCAAAGGCCTCATCCTCGTCGTATTCTGATTTATTATCACACTCTATTTCTTGAATTACTATTTTCGAATTAGATTGGCTTTTAAGACTGGGCCGAAGATTCCTCATGCATGTCATGTTATTGAAACCAGCATAAAAAGAGTAATACAATGAAGAAAAGAAAACAAAAATAAAACTGTCAGGAATGAGGAAAAGGGAAATTGCATTTCATTGAAATTAAAAGATAATAAGGTTTATACATCCAAACAGACGGAACATAAAATCTGAATTACAACCTCGGAATAATCCAGATAAACTGAAAAAAATCAAAGCAAACTACCAAAACTCCTTCCTGGTGGGGAGAGGAGTAGCTTCCCAATTGTTAATATTTGCACCGGGCCCAACAAATTGCACATCTGCCTTGCTAGAACCCTTTCCAGCTGCCACCATGTCCACCACGTCGAATAATTTCTCAAACCTTTCAAGCAACTCCTTATTAGGACCAACCATAGGACTGGGAACCGTTGTTGCTGGGCGTTTCTTGGCACCGGGCCTCACAAATGATCTGGAGAGACGTGGGATGGGCTTTGGGAGGACCCATGCCCTTTGTTTCAGCTTTCTGGCTCTTTTTATGTCCGCAACTGTGGGCTTGAACCCCAAACCAAATGTATCCAAGTTTTTGGGAAGAGACACCGGATGTACGATACCTTGCAGAGATGCACCCAAACCCTTGCCTGGTACAAAACCATTTTTCAACATTTCAACGGCTACCATGACTATTGCAGCGGCTACCCTCGGTGCTGGAACACACTTCCCTTCTGGAATTTTCTCTACCGATACCGTGTCAAAAACCTGATAAACCCATGGCCCCTTGTTGTCTTCAAACTCTATGAATAGAACAACACTGTGGGCACACAAATTATCCTCGCCGTGCACAACAATTTCATGTCTATCCCATTCAAACTTGACCATTTGATGCAGAGTAGACGGGACCGCTTTTGCAGCATGAATCCAGGGCCGACCCAACAGCAGATTGTAAGAAATAGCCACATCGAGTACCTGAAACTCCATGGTAAATTCAACAGGCCCTATTGTAAGCTCGAGCACTATGTCCCCAACTGAATCTTTCCCTCCACCGTCGAATCCCCAAATGCAGATATTGTTCTTGTGAATTTTTTCATCATCTACCTTCAATTTGTTCAAAGTGGAGAGAGGGCAAATGTTCACACTGGAACCATTGTCGACCAGTACTCGGGTAACCATGGAATTTTTGCATTTTATCGTGAGATAGAGGGCTCTATTGTGCTCAGTGCCCTCCATGGGCAACTCATCATTAGAAAAAGTGACTCTGTTTACCTCAAATATCTTGTTATTTATCTTTTCCAGGTGGTTTACTGAGATTTTTTCAGGAACGTGGGTCTCATTCAGGATCTTCATCAAAGCCCGACGGTGCTCGTCTGAATGGATCAATAATGACAATAATGAGATCTGAGCCGGTGTCTTCCTCAACTGCTTCATAATGGAATAGTCCTGCACTTTCATCTTTCTCAAGAATTCCTTTTCTTCTTCTTTGGTCACAGCTTTCTTTACTAGCACTGGGTTGTCTTTAGAGCTTTTAGCTTTTTCTCAATTCTTCGGGGGCAAAGCATCTCCCCGATCGAGTCAAACCATGGGTCTCACAAACTTCTTCTTTAACTTCTTTCCCCTTGTAAGTCACTGTCACTCGTTCATAATTCCACGGGACCGCCCTACTGTTGACTATCAGTAATTGAGTTACCAGCTTGATAATGACAGGGTTTATGCGGTCACCTTCCACAATTATAACAGGCTTGTTCGCCACTCCTGGCACAACCACTTTGGCTACTTCTTGTTTTATTGCCGCATCACTTGGGGTCCCTTTTTTGACTATTACAGATGGTTCACTGTTTGCCTCGCTCAACCGGATCACTGATTTCTCACTTGTTGGCTTTTCAACCGACCTGACTTCACTGGCCCGGATCATCATAATGGTATGTGAAGGCTTCTTGGGTTCCCCTCCCCTATGCACTATCTCAATAATATTTGTCTCTGGATGGGCTGGCAACGGATTCTGGTTGACATTGGGTACCTCCGAAGCTTGGACCTCAATCCGATTAGTATCAATGAGCTCTTGAATAGCTGTTTTCAATTGCCAGCACTTCTCTATATCATGCCCCGAGCGCCAGAACAATATTCGCAACTCACAGAATGATCAAGGTTCCTCGGGGGAGGATTTGGCAGTTTTGGCTCGATCGGACTCAGCATACCCAATTGTCGCAACCTGTGGAACAAACTGGTATAGGATTCTCCCAATATAGTGAAAGTTCTCTTCTTTTGCAACTCTCATTCTTAAACACTTGGTTGGGCCGGAAACCTGATCTAGGAGGGTTCCAGTAGGCTCTTGGGTGTGTATAGGCATTTTGTGGATCTGGGTATATATTTGTGGGACTGGCGCACGCCATTGTGCGTGGGCCGGAGGTTAGCTATATGTTTGGGTATGGTGGACAGAAAAATGGGGGACTGATGGTGGGTAATAGTGTTGTGGTGGGCTATATGGGGTATGAGAGTAGGTTTGGTGGTGGGGTCGAGGTTGGTTATAGTAATGTGATGGACCCCTGGGTCCAAACCAAGCTCCTGAATCAATCGTTGCTACATCCTCTTTCTTCTTCTTTCCAATTACTCCCCAGTTCCGCTTTGAATGGCCTGAGTGGTTGCCTTGATAGCCAAGTAACTCATGATTTTGTTTGTCTTGAGCCCTTCTTCTACCATACTGCCCATCTTTACCACTTCATTGAAAGACTTGCCTACAACTGATACCAGATGACCGTAATAAGTAGGTTCTAAGGCCTGCAGAAAATAATCCACCATTTTACTTTCTTTCATTGGAGGGTCAACCCTTGCTGCCTGCTCTCTCCACCTAAAACCATATTCCCTGAAACTTTCATTGTGTTTTTTCTCAAGTTTTGTCAAAGACAGACGGTCCGGAATAATCTCGAGATTGTATTGGAAGTGGCAAGTAAATGCCTGGGCTAGATCATCCCATGTGTACCATCTTCTGTGATCCTGCCAAGTATACCATTCTAGCGCTAATACACTCAGACTTTGACTGAAATACGCCATTAGCAGCTCGTCTTTTCCGCAAGCTCCCCTCATTTTGCTACAAAAACCTCTCAAATGCGCCACTGGATCACCGTGCCCATCATACAAATCAAACTTGGGCATCTTAAATCCTGCCGGCAGCTGCACATATGGAAACAGACATAGGTCTTTGTAAGCCACACTTACTTGACCTCCCAACCCTCGCATGTCTCTGAATAATTGTTCCAGGCTTTTAACTTTCCTGAACATTTCCTCCTGCTCGGGATTTTTAGATGGTTTTTCAATTTCCATAGAGAGGTCAAAATGAGGAGTGTAGGAATAGGGTTCGGGAACCTTGAAAGTGGGCTCCGGGGGGTAATACTGGTTATTGTGAGTCTGGAACAGAGGCTCACTGGAGGATCAGTGTAATGCAACAGGTGGAGGTGCCACAAAAATAGGAGTGACTCGTGGAGGAGGGTGCGGGACTTGTTTGGGTGGTGGAGCCTGTGATGTATGGGAAGTGGTGCCATAGCACTGTTGGTAGAGGGGAAAGGCCGAAGATGAGTTCACAGTGGGAGGTTCCTAGGTTTGAGCCAATGGCGGGATAAAAGCAGGGTTGGCGGGGTAAACTGGTGGTGGGTGCCCTTTTTCCCATGCTTGGTACATTTCAGCCATCTGCTGCTTCAGCTTATACAACTCATCTTTCAGATTAACCTCTGATTCTTCCACCTCTTTTGACGGATCGACAATACTTGCCTCAAGTTCCTGGTTGGCCATGTTCAGCTTGTTTTTGGACTGGGTGTTGTAGGAGTGAGTTGCCAGAATGCCAATCAAACTAACCACCTGCCTGACTGGAATCTCATCAATAACAAACTTGTTAGCGATTAGGGCTTTAACAGATAGGCAACCACACATTTGAGGAGTGAATGCACCTAAGCAGTTAGCCGTTTCTATTATGCATTTGATCGGTTGCTTGCGTCATTCCGACTTTTCTTTATTTTTATTTGCAACTTCTCTTTTCTCTCTCATTTTCTCTTCTCTTTTTCTTGTCTCTTTTTTTTATCTTTTTCTTTCTTTTCCTTCCTTTGCTCGATTTCCTTTTTACTCTCTCATTTTCCTCTCTTGTTTTGTCATTGTTTCCTTCTCACGGTTTCTTTTTCTCTCTTCCTTTTCTTTTCGCACTTATTTTTTCTCTCCTTTTCTTTTTTTCATCTTTTTACTTATCACTCTTTTCTTTATTTTGGGTTATGGTCGAATCCTATGTAGATTGCCTACGTATCATGACTCCGCATGAATCAGACCGAGCGTAGTTCTGGAGAAATAAATAACAAAATATTTTGAGATTTTTAATTTTCATAAAAAGCAAATGTTTTGATTACAAAGACTCAAAACTAACAGATTCCAAAAGCGACTAACAGACTCTAATGAAAAGACGCAATACAGACTCCAAAAATAAACTATCATAATCCAACAAAAGAAAATACAGACTCGAAAACAACTGACAGACTCCAACAGAAAGAAAATACAGACTCAAAACAACTGACAGACTCTAGCGAAAAAGGAAATACAAACTCAAATGAAAATCATAAATACATTAATGCTCCTGGTGCTCGCGGGACATCATTCGGTCTCGCCGCGGGCCTATATGCAAGATCCCTTTGAAGTCTATCCAAGTCACTCATTATCTGTTTATCAAATGTCATCACTGTCGCGAAGAAGGTGGTGCGAGTCATATCCTTACAGGCTTGTCACTTCACAACAATATAATCGGCGATGGTTCTAATTCTCTCTCTTATAACACCTTTTTCTTGCAACAAACGCCCGATCTGCTGGGCCCTGGCTTCCAAAGATTGCACGGCCACATGATTCTGCTCCTGAAGTTGTTGCAAATATATTTCTAATTGTGCCAATGCTGTATAATAATGTTCTCTTTCAGCCTTGAAATCTTTCGCATGTTTGATCATTTTGTTCTCCGCGGTAATGACCTTCTTTTGTAACCTTGCAACCTCATTGTCGTACTTTTCTTTCAATTGCTTAATCAGGCACGCTCGTTCATCCGCATTCTTAGCCAATTGCTTTCGAGCCCTGGCTAGTTCATTTTCTGCTTTGTTGAGATCAAAACTGTATTCGCCCACTTTCTGCCTCAGGTTATTTATAAGTTTTTCATCTTTGGCACTTCGGGCGGGGTTTTCTGCCGCTATTTTCATTTTCTGAATTTGGGCTCGAAGGGCCTCGTTTTTTTTGGCTAGCTTTTTCTTTTCACCTTCGTCCGCCGCGGCTTGCAAGCTATTCTTGAATCGAAGTTCTTTGACTTGTATTTCCAACTTTCCGATTGTGGCCCTGTACTCATTCTCCTTGGCCAACTAAGCCCACTGTTCTTGCGACGCCTCAACGAATTCCTGAATGTGAGGCTTTTTGGCTGGTCTTTCTGGTTCGGCCCTTGCAGTGTTCTTCTTTCTATACCAGGCAAGATAGGCGGGTGAGACTTTGCTTATAGATAGGTCACACACTCGAGTGTTCACCGTCAAATACTGGCATTCGTTCCAAATAGAACGAGCTGTTTCTTCATGAAATTGGCCGTCAAAACTAACCTCAACCGCATAAACACTAAGATCTTCATCTGGGTGCATCACCTGACACCTTCCCAACTGTCTCATAACCCGGTAAGGAGCGTATGGCTGAATACCTCGCAGACCCATTAGGAGGAAGTAAGGACCAATGGCGGGCATATATACAATTTCTTCAACAGAAAGTCAACCCAGTGTCCATTCTATTTGTCCCGCAGTGATGGAATGAAGGTGGGATACCCGACCTCCAAATCCCTCCGGCAGCTTGAACCCTGAAATCCTTGTGTCAAACTCTTCAATGCAACTTTTCTTTGTGGATCCGTAACTAATATACTGAGGGCGATGACACAAGTGCTCGATCATCCACATCTGTAATAGCAAATTGCATCCATCAAAGAAATATGCCCCAGCTTTACAAGCTGTGAGAGCTCGGTATATCTCTGACACTATCATAGGGACAAGAGTGCTCTTGGTGTTGGTAATCAGGACCTTGATGACTCCAGCCACCCGCAAATCGATATTCCCGTCTTTTCGGGGAAACACCACAAGGCCTACAACAGCTACCATGAAGGCAAAACGCCTATGCTCATCCCATTTTGTTCGGTTCCCTTTGCTACAAACCCCACTTTCCGGATCGTTGAACCCTCCCACATGCCCGTACCTATGGTATATAAAACGTAGTGTGGAAAAACCACCCTCTAACTCGGAGTACGGGACTCCCTTGCTTATCTTTAGCAAATCCATGAATTTGTGAGAGTTAACGGCTCTTGGAGCGATCAGATACTTATGCCTCAGCCCTTCAGTACTTTCCATGTAACCTGCTATCTCTTCCAAGGTTGGGGTTAGTTCAAAATCCGAGAAGTGAAATATGTTATGGGCCGGGTTCTAAAACGTAACCAAAGCCTTTATGATATCTCCTCTAGGTCTGATCTTTAACAACCCGGTGAGACCTCCCAAATGTAGACTAACCTTATCTTACTCCGATTTTCCCAGATCCTCCTACCACATATGCAACTCCAAAGGGATCTTGTTCCTAACTGTTATTGGCAAACTTTGTCTCGTGCTCATTCTACACATTTATTAGGGTGATTAAGTAAAAAATCAAGACTCATTTGATTCAAAGACAAAGTTGACACACTTTTCTTCTTCTTTTTTCAAATTAAAAATAAAATCCGGTTTTGCAAATACGGTCTTTCAGCACCTCGAAGATGAAGATTTTAAAGATGTGTTGGCTAACCGACGAAAACCTTGAAAAATGACCACAGGCGGTTGTTCTTGCAAAAGCAGCCTTCCGGCGCCCTTTTAGGGACATTCGACTATTTTGACAAGAATGACGTCACCCTAATTATTTTCAAATAAAGGTAAATTTTTTGTTCTTTTGGACTATTTTTGCGAAAGGGAAGTTGGGCCCGATGAGGGTTGCCTACGTATCCCACACCCTATGAGAATCAAACTAGCGTAGTTCGGGCAATTTTGACAAAAAACAACTTTTTCTTTTTCCTTGAAAACAATAAAAAAAATCTCTTTTGTTTTTTTTTTCAAAATCTCGGCAGAGTTTCAGTATATTTTGGGACATTGGTTTTCAAAACAGGTAATTACCTCCCTTAGCCCTTACACCGCTATTTATTTTTCAAACTCTCTCCTTTTATTCAAAAGTCGGTCAGCATGCAAATCCGAAGCAAATAAATGCACAAGTAGCAAGTAAGATACATCAGGATGGTCTTTTTCATTTTTGGTACACCTGTCCTAGACAGACCTAACCTCTGTGTTGAGTCTCCAAAGTCAAAATGCACATGATGCAAACAAACGTCCTACTAGGGATCCAGCATGAGGTATTGTCATACTAGGTTTAAAAACCTGGGTTTATTTGTTCTAGACCTGGCTTACCCGAGCGGACAACTCGAGCCGGGGGGGCTGCGTACTGGTAATCAAAAGATCATCCGGCTTTGCAACTTGTCCAAAACTCATCCTATTTGGGATATGACACTAACAAAAAGAAGTCACGACCAACGTGCACTCCTCAGGAGAGAGAAGATAGGGGTTTCGTAGCAGTTTATATATATAGTTCAGATAATATCAAAGCGGTAAAAAGCAACTTTTAGCATATTAGGCCCAAACATGAAATAAAATCAGATAAAGACAAATATAACAATTTATCTAAGCTCGAATTCTGAACCCTGAACCAGAGATTCTGGGTTCGATCCCCAGCAGAGTCGCCAGAGCTGTCACACCTCCTTTTTACCTACACCCCTGAAGGGTATAAGGGAGTTTTTTCCAATTTTAAATGACAATCGAAACGAGATTATTTTATTTAAAATTCAGAGTTGCCACTTGGGATGATTTATGGTGTCCCAAGTCACCGGTTTCAAATCCCAAATCGAGGAAAGATTGACTATGTATTACAGTCTGCGAACACAGAAATCCGGGTAAGGAATTCTGTTAACTCGGGAGAAGGTGTTAGGCATTTTCGAATTTCGTGGTTCTAGCATGGTCGCTCAACTGTTATATTTGGCATATTATCTGATTTTAATATATGTTTTAGCCTATGGTGCCATTTTAACTTATTAGCCGCTTTAATTATTTCTAAGGAAAATTGCAATGTCGTTTAAAATACGTCTCAAACCACGTCACATAAATGCACCCGCGGCTCTCGACATATTTTATCTAACGTTGTTGAGATTTGGATTTGGGTCACATAAATGCGCACCCGAGTTTAAGAAGGTAAATTATTAAATAACGCGCCTAAAGCAACTACGCATTTCTCAACTTTGGAGGGCCATGGAAATTCACTAAATGGCGCACCTCGATTTCTAAGGATAAAAATACTAATTAAGCGAGGGCCATGCAATTTTGCAATTTTATTTGGAACGACACACCTTAATTTTATTAAAGGGAAAAGCATTTAGCTAAGGATGTTCATATTTAAAACTTAATTCGAAATTAAGTATCACAATTACGTCACGGGAACTGTATCCGTAATCGTGATATTACGTGTCTAAAGCAAACTACGAATGTTCATGACTCGCTTTCCTAAAATTGGAATTTGCAAGGTTCATATATTATCCAAAAAAAGGGCATAAAACACATCGGTGGAAGTAAATCATTTAAACATGCTAACGAAGCTAGGCCAATAGAACTCAGAAAACATATCTTTTAGCGGCAAGAATTAAAATATAAAATAATCATTAAGACACAAGGCAGAAAAGTGGGAAAGAACATAAGCACTGAACTTCAACAAAACCAAATTATCACATATACCTCAGTAGCAAAGCCAACGATCCTTTCAAAAATGTTTCTTTTATTGTAGCCAAAATAGAAAATCATTTGGTGGAAACTAAGAAAATGCAGAACAACACATGAGCAGCAGATTCGACAAGGTAACAGTCCCTATATTCCGGCAATTAACATGTTCGATTCTATGGGATATGATGACAGAAAAATGGAAGGCCAAAAATATGAATTGTCCATTAAATATTACAATCTGTTATGCACTCCACAAGTCATAGAAAGAGAAAGCATATTCACATGATTTCATACTGCTTTTGCATAGATAAAAAAAAACTCTACACTCAGTCTTTATCTCTATTGTTATCCTACTAGTAGCGGATAGTTATAGTATAATTGCAGAATAAGGATAAAATAAAGAAACGACTTCAAGGATCCATTAAAGCACATCGATTTAAAACCAACAAAAAGGTGAAATACTGAAAATATCAAGAGATTGTGCACAAAACAATTAAGCCAAAAGGAACAAAGAGATGGCACAAAAGCAGACCAACATCAAAATGGGTTACAACTCCAGCATTTGGTTATCCTTAAAATATGTTGAAAATTCCCAAACGAAATCTAATATGATGCTACTGTAGCAACTACCAAGAAAATAACAGTAAACAACCAACTAAAAAAAGCATCTATTCTAAATCTAGAACTTAATACATGGATATATCTATAGTGATTATAAACCAATTTCCTATACTAGAGTATAGATCCCAACCCAAACACAGCAAATACCATTTTTCTTTCACATAATTCACGCATCTCGGATATTAAGAACCAACTGATTTTTTTTAAAAAAAACGTTTATAAGCCTACGCATCAGGTTATTATCACCCAAGAAACGCTTAAGACATCACACAAGCTTCATCAAATTTTAGATTGATGACAAGTTAACTAACAGATTTTAGTCGTATAGGTCATAAACAAAACAAAAAAAACTTGTTTTATTTCACGACAAAACAAATTTAAACAAAAATAAAAGAGAGATGCACCTGAGAGTATAGAACTGCAATCGATTTTAATATTCCACAAGTGAGGAGTGCGGATACAATAAAAAAATGCTCAGAAAATAGCTATGAATTCAGCAACGGAGGCCGGGATCCTGAACCCAAATACAAAACTCCAACTCAAACTTTAATCCAACTCCATTCTTGAGAACCAAAGATAAAAAAAAATACTGGAATTTTTTTTTCCTTTTTTTGTTGTAATTTTCTGATTTTTTTCTTTTCGAAATGAAGTAAAGCTCAAACAAATCAAACTCAGACTACTATTTTTTTGTCTTGTTTTCTGAAAAATGCAATCTTAAACTTGAAGAACTTTAAGAAAAGAACTCAAAGAACCATAAATCTCCTCAAATTTTCTCTCTAAAAATCCTCTCTAATTTCTGGAAAAACAAAACAACCCCCTCCCAACCCCCCCAAAAAAAGACCCCCTTCAAAGAAATATCCTCACCTTATATAGATCCTCAGATATTTTCGAAGCTTCTGCCCTCCTCTCCAAGAAATCTCCAAATATTCCCTCTGAATCCGAAAAAAACCATGAAAAATCTCACAAAGAACAAAAACCGGACAAATGGAAGGCGTGGATGTGATTTCTCGCATCCAACAACTCCCATTTAACCGAGATTCGTCCCAAGACTTCAAAAGCGTGTGAAAATGGCTAAATGCTGAAAATATTTTGTCAGAGACGGTTATGCCACGTTCGAGAGAGAGGCGAAGACCATGTGCAAGGTGTTCGGGGTGGAACTCGTTCTGAAACTTAACCGAGTTGGACGGATTTGGGCGAGTAGAATCGGGGATATGGGCTGGGTGCCGCTTTGGGGTCTCTAGGTTTAGGGTTTCGTTTGGGAAAAATGTTATAATAGAGGTTATATGTTTGGGGAATGGGGCGGGTCAGAGATGTGGGCTGGCGGGTTGTGGATTAAATTGGGCTCACAGATTTTGGGGATTTAAGTGAAAGAGAGGAGGTGTTGGGCTAAGGGCCTTTGGGGCTAGAATTGGGCTTATAAATTGGTTTTGGTCCCATTTCAAGGCTTCTCCCTTCTTGTTATCATTTTTTTTAAACCAATAAATTTAACTAAAAATCCTAGATTAAAATCTAATTTGTAAAATCACACTAATTAATTATTTAAAACATAAACATAACTAATTAACTTAAAGCTAATGCAAAGAAATTACTAATTTTGAAATAAGAGCTAAAAAAATGTAATAATAACCAATATTTTGAATTTTTTTTAAAAATGCAATGCATGAAATTTGACCCTTTTTAAAGTATTTACCATGATTTTTTTAATATTAAATATGAACTAAAATGTAATTAAATGCAAACACTTACTATAAATTCCTAAAATAATAAACACTCAAAAGAAAGATCCATTTGTGACCTTTGTAGGAATATTATTGTTCGGGCAAAAATCACGTGCTCACAGTCTCAACACCTCAAATCGGCCTATAAACCTTAGGTTCAACTTTCTCTTCTTCTCGAATCTCATGATCCCCTTCATCGGCGAGACTTTCAAGAGAACTTTCTCGCCCACCATAAATGACATGTGCGTGCCTTCTGATTCGCGTAACTCGTCTGTTTGGATTGTGCTTTGTGAAGTCGCTTCTGAATCAACTTTACCTTTTTCAAGGCATCGTTCACCAAATTAGTACCATATAACTTAGCCTTGCCGGGCTCAAACCACCCGATAGGAGAACAACATCACCGACCATATAAAGCCTCAAATGGAGTCATCTCGGTGCTGGACTAATAACTTTTGTTGTAAGAAAACTCTCCCAAAGGCAAGAATCGATCCCACTGCCCTCCAAAGTCAATCACACATGCTCTGAGCATGTCCTCCAAGATCTGAACTGTCAGCTCTGACTGCCCGTCGGTCTATGGATGAAATGTTGTGTTGAGCTTTATGCGGGTCCCCAACTCACTCTGTACCGCTCTTCAGAAATGCGAAGTGAACTGAGGGACTCTATCTGATATGATGGAAACAGGCACACCATGTAACCGAACTATCTCCTGAATATAAATCTGGGCCAACCTCTCTGAAGTATACGTAGTCACAACCGAAATGAAGTGTGCCGACTTGGTCAACCTGTCGACAATGACCCAAACTGCATCAAACTTTCGCAAGGTCCGCGGCAACCCAACTACGAAGTCCATAGTAATGCACTCCTATTTCTACTCTGGTATAATCATCTGCTGGGTAGTCCACCTGGCCTCTGGTACTCATACTTAACTTGCTGGCAATTCAGGCACGTAACGACATACTCAATTATGTCTTTCTTCATTTGCCGCCACCAATAATGCTGCCTCAGGTCATGATACATCTTCAAAGCACCTGGATAAATGGAATACCGAGAACCATGTGCCTCCTCTAGAATCCTCTCCCTCAAGCCATCGACATTTGGAACACATAGACGACCCTGGAGTCGCAGAATGCGCTCTAATAGTGAAGATTGGGCAACGACGCATGCAAGAACTCGGATAGGCTCTGAAATGTCCAACCTCACTAGTCTGTTAGCCAAGGACTGAATGTCCAAAGTTAGTGGCCTCTCCTATTGAAATGAATTCTCAAGCTACCCATACTCTCTGCCTTTCTGCTCAAAGCATCCGCAACTACATTCGCCTTGCCCGGATGATAAAGAATAGTAATATAATATTTCTTTAGTAACTCAAGCCATCTACGGTGTCACAAATTGAGATCCCTTTATTTGAACAAATGTTGCAAGCTGCAATGATTAGTGTCAACCTCACAAGATACCCCATAAAGATAATACCTCAAGATTTTAAGAGCATGGACAATCGCGGGCAACTCCAAATCATGTACATGGTAATTCTTCTTATGGGGCTTCAACTGACGTGAAGCATATGCAATAATTCGTCCATCTTGCATCAATACACCACCCAAACCAACACGTGAAGCATCGCAATACACAATATACATCCCTGAACCGGAAGACAATACTAGAACTGGTGCCATAGTCAGAGATGTCTCGAGCTTCTGGAAGCTCGCCTCACAATCATCGGACCAACAGAACGGAGCACCCTTCTGGGTCAATCTAGTCAAATATGCTGCAATAGATGAGAATCCTTTCACAAACTGACGATAATAACCTGGCAACCCCAAGAAGCTCCTGATCTCAGTCGTCGTAGTAAGACGAGGCCAACTATGAACTACCTTAATCTTCTTGGGATATACCTTAATACCCTCGCCTGATACAACATGGCCAAGAATGCTACAGAATCTAGCCAAAACTCACACTTGGAGAACTTAGCATATAGTTTCTGTTCTCGCAATCTGAAACACCACTCTCAAATGCTGCTCGTGCTCCTCCATGCTACGCAAGTAAATCAAAATGTCATCAATGAAGACAATGACAAACGAATCAATATATGGCTTGAACACCCGATTCATCAAATCCATAAACGACGTTGGGGTGTTAGTCAAGACGAAGGACATCACTAGAAACCCATAATGGCCATATCTAGTCCGAAGAGCAGTCTTCGGAACATCCGAGTCCCGAATCTTCAATTGATGGTACCCCGATCTCAAGTGGATCTTAGATAACACCCCAACACCCTGTAATTGGTCAAACAAATAATCAATGCACGGCAATAGGTACTTGTTCTTAATGGTAACTTTGTTCAACTGACGGTAATCACTGCACATCCACATAGTCCCATCTTTCTTCTTCACAAATAACACTGGTGCACTCCAAGGTGACTCACTTGGTCTGATGAACCCCTTTGCTAACATCTCCTCAAGATGTTCCTTCAATTCCTTTAGATCTTTTGGAGCCATACAGTATCGTGGGATAGATATAGGATGGGTACCTAGATCCAAGCCAATACAGAAATTAATATCACGATCTGGTGGCATGCCTAGAAGATTAGAACGAAACACATCAGAGAGCTTCCAGACTACGGGTACTGAATCAATCGCTGGGGTCTCTGCGGTAGTATCCCAAACATAAGCTAGATAAGCCAAACAACCCTTCTTGACCATATGTCGAGCCTTCAGAAAAGAGATAACCTGACTAGATGCATTGACATGCGAACTCTTCCACTCCAATCTAGGCAACTCTAGCATCGCCAAGGTAATAATCTTGGCATGGCATGATTTGGAGATAACCAGTCCATGCCCAGGATAACCTCAAAATCGATCATATCAAGCAACAGAAGATCCGCTTTAGTCTAGTAACCGCAGAATGTGACAACACATGACTGATAGATTCGATCCACAATAACAGAATCGCCTACAAGAATGGACACATAAACATGAGTACTCAAAACCTCTTGAGGAACATCTAGGAAATGAGAAAACAGAGATGACGCATATGAATAGGCAGACCCTGGATCAAATAATACCGAAGTATCCCTACCGTAGACATAAATAATACTTGTGATCACGACATCTGAGGTCATTGCATCTGGTCTGGCCGGGAAAGCATAGAATCTAGATGGAGCGCCACCTTCTTGGCCTTCACCTTTAGGACAACCCCTCCACTTTTGGGCGGCCGAACAGCTGGTGCGGCTACTGGTGCTGTAATCATGGGTTGCTTACCATGCTACACTGTCTTGCCCCGAAGCATGGGACAAACCTCCATACATGACTAAGATTCCCGCACTCGAAACAACCCATTGGTACGGTAATCTACTGACCTAAAGCCTGACCCTGATGGCCTGAATACCTAGTGGAAGAACCCTGGATAGCTGGTGGGCGGTAAGAACTCTCTGGCATGGTTCTGAAATAGGGTCGAACTGGATCACCCCGAGGAGGCGATGTTGTTGGATATATGGGCCTGCTAGGATGACCTCTCTCAAACTGACCTCTACCCCCAGCCGGGGCACCTCTAAACTTTCCAAAATAATGGACCCACTTGTCCCGCTGCATCTACTCTCTACCTCTTTGATAGTAACCCTCAATCCTCTGAGCTATCTCCACTACTAGCTGATAAGAAGTCCCGATCTCAACCTCCCGGGCCATAGTGGCCTGAATAACTGAGTGCAACCCCGCAACAAACCTCCTTACTCTTTTCACGTTAGTAAGAAGTATCATAAGTGCATGGCGAGACAACTCAAAGATTCTCGCCTCATAACCGGTCACTGACATCTAACCCTGCTGGAGCTGTTCAAACTGAAACCGCAACTCTTCCCACTGGAGGGTGGAATATACTTATCCAAGAAAAGGCGTGTAAAATTATCCCAAGTCATGGGAGAAGAACTTACTGGTCTGGCGAGAAAATGTGACTTCCACCATCTACGGGCCCTGCCCTCTAGCTGAAAAGTAGTGAAATCCACCCCGTAGACTCCAATATCCTCATGTTGTGCAGTTTGTCCCTACACCGATCAATGAAGTCCTGGGATCCTCATGTAGCTCACCCCCTTAGACAGAAAGGGGGTAGCCTAGTCCATCTATCCAATAGGTTCTGCGGCTCGCCAGCCGCAACTGGTCTAGGCTCAGGTACTGTTGTTGCTACTGGCTGGGCCCTACCCACGGGTAGTGCACTCGAGGTTTGATATACAACAGTTGCATGCCCAGGAGCCTGAGTAGTAGGGGTTTGTGCTTCCCCTACCGCCTGAGATGTGGCTGGGTCTGGTAGAAATAAACCAGTATGGGTCATAGAATCCATGAAACATACAACCCATAACCTCCAGAAAGCCCGATGCTGACATGAAATCTACCGGGGTTGGCTTTGCTACAGGCACCTCGCCCTGCTCCTCAATAATGAGACCCTCTACTAGATCCGCTGGTGTTATAGCTGGGGCAACTCTGGGACGTCCTCGTCCCCTACCTCGGGCGGGTGCCCTCTTTCGGCCTCTAGCAACAGGGGGAGCAGCTCATCCCTGGTCTGGAACATCCGCTGTGCGCGTTCTCACCATCTATGAGAGAATAAGATAAAGACACTTAGTATAACATCAATTGCACGATAAGAGATGAAGAAAGAGTAGTTTCCTAACATCCTATAGCCTCTCGAAGATAAGTACGAACGTCTCTATACCGATCTGCAAGACTCTATTACACATGCTCATAACTTGTGAGACCTACGTAAACCTAGTACTTTGATACCATGTTGTCACAGTCCAATTTCTCCTATAGGTCGTGATGGCGCCGAACGTTACCGCTAGGCAAGCCTACAGGAACTAACTCTGTGATCCTTTATTGTAAAAATTTAAATGGTTGATTTTTAGTTGTGCATAAATAAGAAGTAAGAATTTAACAAAAAAAAAATGAGAGATCAAATTTTGGAAAGCAAATGAGATAAGAAAATAACCCAAAAACCATCAAGTGTCTGCTAGCACAAACCTCCAAGACCCGGTGTCACAAATATATGAGCTACTAGTAGAATATACAAAAGAATACTACACTACTGTCTGAAGTGAAATAGATACAAAATACAGGCAAAAGAAAGACTTTGACTGTTGTATAATGGGCTCAGAAGGCAGCTCACTGCAAAGTCTCGTAGTAGTCAAGGATGTGTGCCGGACTGAGATCCAGATGCACCTGCCTCAGATCCTGCACATTTAGTGCAGAAGTGTAGCATGAGTACATAAACAACATGTACCCAGTAAGTATCCAGTCTAACCTCGAAGAAGTAGTGACGAGAAGTCGATTTTGACACTTACTATGGGCGAACAATAAAATGCCAAAATTACAATTAAGCATGGATTGCATAAATATAGCTGAAACTCATTAATAGGAAATAATAAACAATTCGTTCACTAATAGTAAAACCCAAATTAATTTCCATCATTTAACAATTAATCTCTCGGGCCAGTGAAGTAATATCAATTATATTTGGGTTCCAAGAATTTATTACGCACGAATTATGCCGAGGTTGTACGGTCCGATCCAACATACAAATATATAAACTGTGTACTGCCGAGGGTCGAACAACACGAATCATATATGCATCTATCAGCTACCGAGGCATTCAGCCCGCACCGCGAGAAGAGAAAATACTTTATAACAATCAATTCAAAATTTATTAAGAGGCTAATATTCAAAGGAATACCAATTCTCAATAACAACCAAGTGACCCGTCCACAACTTCAAGTAAGTGAAATTTGACCTTTTACAATTCCTTTATCAAGTTCCAATATGACTTAAGCAATTAAGGTAACAAGTAGGGTGCAAACATGGTAAGTATAGCGTGGTATGAGTCCTAGACTACCCAGATAATGGCATAATTAGTAGCTACGTACGGACTCTCGTCACCTCGTGCATACGTAGCCCCCACAAATAGGAGCAGCATTAATCAATTCATCTATGTGTTAATTCCATGCTTCAAGGTTAGAAAAGAGACTTACCTCGTCTAAAAGCCTACTTTCCGGTTCAAAGTTGTGCTTTAAACCCTCAACTTGGTGCCAAACGACTCGAAACTAGTCAAATGTTATATAAAATAGTCAATACATGTTCAAAAGTTCACATCCTAACTATCAAAGGGATTTTCCAACCCTATTTGAAGAATCCCTAAAATTCACCCCGGGCCCACGTGCCCGGATTCCTGAAATTTTCTAAGAAAGTTGTTACCCATAACCTCATGAACTCAAATATATGATTTTCACTAAATTCCATGACAAATTTCGTGGTTAAATCCTATTTTTATCAAACCCTAGGTTTTCACCTAAACCCATAATTTTCACTAATTTATAAGTTATAATCTACCCATAAACCATGTATTTATCTCACATTCGGTATGAATTACTTACCTCAATTAGTTGATGACAATCCCTCCTTAACCAGCTCCAAAATCTCCCCCAAGAAGTGTAAGAAATAAGCAAAAATGCCTAAGTCCCATTTTAAAAGGACCACACTGCCTCCGGCGATTCCGCACATGCGGCATCGCTTTTGCAGACCGAAGTCCGCTTTCGTGGAAGTTCCTAAGGCTGGCTGGCTCCGCTTCTGCGGACGGGATCCCGCTTCTGCGGAGCATGGGGCGCACCGCGGTTCCTGGGCTGCCCTTCTTGGGCTGCTCTTGCGGGTCCTTGCTCGCTTCTGCGAGCTCGCACCTGCGACTGGCCCTCCACAGGTGCGATTACACCAGAAGCTGAAAGCTTCAGCTGATGCTCCCAAGTCCAAACTTGGTCCGAGCCTCGGCCGATTAACACCCAGCACCCCCGAGGCCCGCCCGAACGTACCAACAAGTTTGAAATTATAAACGGACTCGCTTGAACTCTCGAAACACACAAAATAATATCAAAACTAAGAATCACACCCCAAACCAATTGAATCCAAAAATATGAACTTCAAGTTCTTCAATTTACTTCCAACGCACCGAAACGTACTTAAACTACTCGGAATGATACCAAATTTTGCGTGCAAGTCTTAAATGACATTACGAAACTATTCCCGATCTTGGAATCTCAATTGGACTTCGATAACACCAAAATCTACTCCAAACCAAATTTAAAAAACTTTAAAACTTTCAAAGAGCCAACTTTCACTGTTAGGCACCGAAACGCTATCGGATTATCCAAAATTCGATCCGAACATACGCGCAAGTCCGAAATCATCATAAGAACCTATTGGAATCGTCAAATCCCGATTCCGAGGTCATTTACTTAAAACTTTAACCGAAGTCAAACTTAGCCTTTTAAGGCGAACTTAAGCAACCAAGTATTTCGATTTCAACCCAAACTCTTCCAAATCCCGAACTAATCATTCCCGCAAGTCATAAGCATGTACGAAGTGTCTTATTTAAGAGAACGAGGTTCTATAAAACAGAACAACCGGTCGAGTTGTTACACTTAAATTTAAGGGGACCAATTATTTATTGCGAGTACAAATACGTTGGGTTGACGGTTATGATTATTTATTAATATTCTTTTATACAAAGTCCATCAAATACAACATGCATGGCAAAGCTTGTCTAAAGCCTCGTGCTCGCTTGGTCATAGGTGCATGCGTTTGAACAATATTTGAGTTAGAAATTTTAAAAAGTATATAACTTTAAGTACAAAAATATGCTTTTACCGACCCTTTTATAACTTCCTTTTCAAATATTCTTTTTTTAATTTAACTCAAAATTTGTTGAAGCACAATTAAATTATGGTCTTAAATGGGTTGTGAGCCAAAAAAGGATTGCAAGAATGCAAGTGTGTGATTACAAAATGTGTCATTTTGTGCACGATTAAAGATTAATTACAAAGGTATTAACTTAATTAGTCGAGTGTGTTGACAAAGTCCTTTGCCATCTGTATGCAGTTCGAAAAGCGCAGTTAGGCCACTTTATCGCTTCAATTGCAAACCCGACCAAGTTCATTCCAATTTAGAATATTATGGGATGACAATATTATTTTTGTTTGTCCATATATATTTATCTTGCCTTTTTATTTTCAGTTGTACAATTTGAAATTCAATCACATTACAAAATGCACTAAAATTATAATCTTAACAATTTGAAATTCAATCACTAATGTATATTACAAAATGCACTAAAATTAGAATCTTAGTGATTGTTGGACGTCTAAATACCGCCAATTGAAAAAATAGAGTTAATTATGTAGTTAGGTTATAACTATACATGATAAGCGAGTTAAGAGTTGCATGATAAAAGAAATATTTTATTGCCTTTTTCATTTCACAAATCAAAATAGAACGAGAGATAAAACTTGTTTCATAAGCGGAAATACATTCATATATCCTAGAGTTATTGGATGAATATTGGAAAAAGAATCAATACTTTCATAATGTAAGACACACCGAAGCCTTGAATTAACCTAAATATTACACTTCATATCATTTATCAACAAAAGCTTTGACATAATTAAAATTAGAACTACACCAATTGAACACATTATACAAGGATAATCTAATAAGAGATACTTGCACATCTCTAGTCTCAGAATTATTGATGGAAAAGAATGGAGAAATAATCTTTAGCTCTTTAATGTACGATTTTACTGTAAGATTTAAATAAAACTTATGTAATAAGCTTTAAATCGTCTATCAAGAAACCTGCTAACAACGTAAACAAACTAAAAACTACAGTAGTTACACACATACTTTATTATTTGCAAAGATTAACAGTAATAAAACATGTACAAGTAGTTCAAATACATAATTTAAAACTTTTTCTGAAAATGAAAGTAGAACCAAATTCATACCATTAGTTGAGAAAAAAATAAATAAAATTAAAGTACATAGGTTATGCCGAGTGCTATAGGGTTGAGTCAAGCGAGCAGCACGAACCAGAGGTTCATCTACTCCGAAATTAACATCATTTTTTTTTCTTTTGGCGCCCTTTCCTCGAACCCCTCCGCCAAAAGTCTGTCTGTCAAGATTCCTCCTCACTGTTCTCGCTTCCGATTCCTCACAAATACGAACCCCATTCCCCTCTTCTCCCTTTTCTATTTCAAAAGATTTATGTAGTCAACTCATTACACTGTTTTCACAAATCACTTGTATTTCTTTCTATTTTCAATGGCTTCTGAGGAACAGTTGGCTGCAATTAAAGTAAGCGTAAAATTTGAGTTATCGTTGATGTTTTGGTTATTATTTTTTTTCTATTCACTCTGTGGGTCCTGTAAGTTGAGTGCAATATTATGTGTTTTTTGTGTGTTTTAGGGTGCTAAAGTGCTAATGGTTGGTGCTGGTGGTATTGGTTGTGAGCTGCTTAAAACCCTTGCTCTTTCTGGGTTTGAAGACATTCATATTGTAAGTAAGATTTAGCCCCATCTTGGGTTTGCCTTTTTGATATTTACTGTTGTTAAGTAGTTTATGATTAGCTTTTGGGTCTAGAAATATTAGGGCTTTTTTCTAGGGTTTAGTGAGTAAGTTTTGTTGCCTTGTAACTATTAGGATTTTAACACTACGTGATTTCTTTCCTCTGCTTAAGGGTTGGTGGGCAGAGTTACTTGGTACAATAGCAGAGGTGCACGCAAAATGGCCTAGGCACCACCTTCATTAAAACATATTACGATTTTTGCCAGTTATTCAATGGTGGGTTGTGCATAAAAAGTTGATACGAGGAAAAGTGTTGTGTTCTCTCTACATAGCCTACAACTTTGGCCTCCAACCTTATATATATGTATGAAAAATTCATTAGAATTGGTATTTATTAAGAGAACTGGAGCGACTGCTTCAAGAGCCTGCTTCAAGAGAGAAGTTGCAGCATTTGGCATTTTGCTCCTTGAGCTAGTTAGAACTTCAAATCCACTGGGATCCTCCCCATGGTTCTCTAAAGCATATTTTATTGGTTATAATTGTCATGGTTCGAGAGGATGAAGAGATATGCTTTTGAAAGTTTAGTGTCGTCAAAGGCGCGCTTAAAGCACGCTTAAGTCCTGAAGCGAGGCTCAAAACATGTTGAACGTTTCGCCTCGCTTAGCGGACACTTTAGTGTCGTCATCAAGGTTCTAAGGCATACTTTTTCTTGCCCATGATCTTATCCTTAAGAGGCGACACTAAACAATTGTTATTTCACTTTATCGTTTTTCAATTTCTTTGTTCATATATTTGTTATTCATGCTTATAGATGTTAGCCTTGAACTACATGGATAATTTATTTTCCAATTCCGCCTGTCTTCATTAAAGCCCACACTTTATTTGCGTGTTACACGTAAAGCTCCAATGGACCTTAGAGTTTTTTGCCTTTGATGACACACTTTACGGTTTAGCTTTTGTCCAGATAAGCAATTCCGTTGCTACTGTAAATAGAGAGATTTATGTCTCATTTTTGGATTATTGACGAGCTCAGTGTTCATGCTTTATGAGCAAATTGATATGACAAAAGAAGCGGGCAACAATTTGAGTCAGCTCATCGAATGACATAGCTGTTCCTGAGAAGTCCGATGCTATAGAACAGCTAAAACCTTGGTTCTCTGACTCTAAACTCTAAAGGTATTCTTTCACGGTAATATTAGCAAGGAAGGTGATTGACCTTACAAATAGGCAACTGGCAGAGAGAACAGGAATCTACATATCATAGCTTGAATATCTCTGGCCACAGTTTGTGTTGGATTACCGGCTAAGTTGCGCGGACTCTTCGATTTTGGTGCCATCCCCGTGCGGATACGCGGACGGGATACGTCCTGGATGTGCTCAACTGACTTCGGACACCTTGACCGGAGTCCATCGATAAATTTGGGAGAAAAAATGAGATTTTTGATTTCTCAAATAAAAAATAAAACAGATTTAGAACAATGAAAGGATAATGTCCATCTTGGAGAATGAAAGATTGAATTGTACAATATTCATATAAGTTTTTCACAGAATATCTCTCAAAATTTTACAATATTTTTATAGCTTTATTTTTTATTAGCCGAATCCCCGCACCCGAGTCCGAGCAACTTAAATTACCGGAGCTATAATAACTGTTAGATATATGCATGCGATGTGATTTTTCTTTGTTCTGCAAATAGGAAAGAGCTAGTCTTTATGTTTTCTCTACATGTTTTCCATTGATAGATGAGCGCTGGCTCGTGTATTGGAATTTACTAGGATCAGAGCCTACTTGAGTGAGATTCCACTTTGTTGCTCTGTAGGTTGGAAGGCTGATTGCAGGATTTTATTGAAAAACTAGAACCCCTGCATTTTGGGCTGGAGGGGGGGGGGGGTTGTAGGGGTGTGCTTTGTTTTTTTAGGGGTGAACTCCATTGATCATCTTTATTTGTTCCATTTGCTCTCAGTCTATTCGGATGTACATATGGAGTTTGCAGAAGGGTGAGGGGGCTTCTGAAATCTGTGAGGGTGGGGTGGGGTGAGGGTTCTGCGTCATGTTATTTGGACTCACTTTTGTTTGCACTGTCTCCATTTAGTTTCTAACCTGGTTTCATGTTTCATTTTGTCTATTTCCAGATTGACATGGATACAATCGAAGTCAGTAACTTAAATAGACAATTCTTGTTTCGACAGAAACATGTTGGACAATCTAAGGCTAAAGTAAGTAAATCACATCAATTTCTTTTTTCTGGATTCCATTTTCAGACAGATTTGGTTCCTAAGTAATGTACTCAAAATTTTCTCCAGGTTGCTAGAGAGGCTGTCCTAAAATTTAGGCCTCATATTAGAATTACACCATACCATGCAAATGTCAAAGATCCAGACTTCAATGTGGATTTTTTCAAGCAATTCAATGTTGTGCTTAATGGCCTTGACAATCTAGATGCTAGGCGACATGTGAACCGCCTTTGTTTGGCATCTGGTGTCCCATTAGTTGAAAGTGGGACTACAGGTTTCCTCGGCCAGGTAAAATCTACTCTTTTTTTCTGTTTTTTATACTAAATTTCATTTTAACTTCTGTCTCTGTCTTATATTTGCTAGTCTGTACATTTTAGATTTCTTAGCAACATTCAAACTTGGATGCAACCAGTGTAATATATTATAATGGAAGTTACGTAATTAAAAAAACAAACATAAAGGGAATAGTCTATCATATTGTCTTGCATGTGGCATTCTCGAGGCGAAAAGTGTTGTGGTTGTTTAGCTACCAATTGAAAACAGCTACTCGCTATTTTATACTTCTATTTCCCTCTTCAAGTGAAAGAAGCTATTATAATTCCACTATTTTACTTGATAACAAAACAATTCCAATATTTTGATGTCAAATGTACCATGTGAGAGTTATGAAGCAGATTGCTAAATTTGAAGGGAAAAAAATTCAGTTCATAGTAAGATATATTAAGAAAAGGTTCTTAACTATTTTACTGAAATTTATGAAGTATACATGTTCCCCACTTGTGGGATTATACTGGGCCGTTGTTGTTGTTGTTGTTGTTGTTGTTGTTATGAAGTATACATGTTGATCATCGTTACAGCTGTTATATCCAGTAACTTTTTATTCTGTTCAAGACTGCTTGGAAAATTGGAAATAATTGTTAGTTGGGTGGAGTTGGCCAAATTGGATCAGATTATGTCTTGTTCAAAAGAATTCCTGCAATCATTATCATCATCTTTATTGCATGTGATCAATTTCTTATTTACCTCATTCTTTTGAAGGATGGAGCAATAATGATGTTTTTCTGCTTTTCTCTGGAGTTGTTTGATTCAGACTTTCTAGCCAAAAGGTCAATCTGTTTTTTACACCCTCTAAGTCATAGAAGAACTACATAATCCTGTAGCTTTCTATGTGTTGTTGAAGGTCTGAGGTTCCTATGTGGCTGCTCTTGTTTATGGTTCTGGTCCCAAAGTGTATTACCATGTGGTCTGCTATGTCTATTTATCAACTGACTGAATTTCCTAATCAAAGGTGCTTTCATGGAGTCTCAACTCCAATTCATGCCTTGAAGGCTAGATGTTTATTGAATCTTTTTGCTTGGTGTCACCATTGTAATGTAAATATTGCTCTTTTGTTTTTGGATTTTGTAAGCTCCTTGGGTTTTAGATAGGAGTTGAAAAGCATTATACAGGAGCTATCTGTTTTTTAAACACATTTGCATCCTCTGGATGCTTGTCGAATGAAAATCGACTTTTACCTTATAAAAAGAAAAGACTGAATTTCCTTTGACTCTTACTAGTTCTGAAATTCTTCTGGTCTACTCATTTGTTGTTGGCAGGTCACCGTGCATGTGAAGGGTAAAACAGAATGTTATGAATGTCAGCCTAAACCAGCTCCAAAAACTTACCCTGTCTGTACAATCACAAGCACTCCATCAAAGGTACTGATGAGTGCTTAATCTTTTTGTTAATATAAATTTGAGCTGAGCCATGTAAATCTGTATATCTGTATTTAGTTAAATGTCATTCCGGTACTGATACATGATGAAAGAGCTATTTTCTCAGCATATTGCACATATTACAGTGAGATTATTGTTAGGTGCTTCTGTTTCTTGCCACTAATGTGGCACTTGGTCTCTATCAGCTACTTTTTCTATGATATTAGAGGCTTATATGGGTATTCATCACAATAATACTTGCAATGACTTGCCTTAAACATTTTGTTTTGACATTGTTTTCTGATTCCAGTTTGTTCACTGCATCGTATGGGCAAAAGACCTGCTATTTACAAAGCTTTTTGGAGACAAGAATCAAGACAATGACCTTAATGTTCGTTCTACTGATGCTTCAAGCTCGTCAGAACATGCGGAAGATGTTTTCGAGCGTAGAGCTGATGAAGATATTGAGCAGTATGGGAGGAGAATATATGATCATGTTTTTGGTTACAACATCGAAGTAGCATTACGTAATGAAGAGACGTGGAAGAACCGTAACAGGCCTAGGCCTCTATACACCAAAGATGTATTGCCACCACAACCAGTTGAACAGAATGGAAACAAGGATAAAGCTTCAAAAACTTGTGACCCCACTTCAGTGTCTGCAATGGCATATCTGGGCCTTAAAAATCCTCAGGATTTGTGGAGCCTAAAGGAAAATTCTGAAGTATTTCTCGAGGCATTAAAACTCTTTTTCTTGAAAAGAGAGAAGGTTTTGATACCATCCCCACCTTCTGATTCTGTTCTCTTTTACATAGTTTAGATTTCTATTTCATTTAATCTATGTTCTAATTATTTCTGTCTTTACCACTGTCGCAGGAAATTGGCCAGTTGGGTTTTGATAAGGATGACCAGTTGGCTGTAGAGTTTGTGACTTCTGCTGCAAATATTCGTGCCGCTTCTTTTGGGATTCCATTACATAGCCTTTTTGAAGCTAAAGGTATTGCTGGCAATATCGTGCATGCCGTTGCAACGACAAATGCCATCATTGCAGGGTTGATTGTGCTTGAAGCAATGAAGGTGTTGCAAAATGATGTAAAAAGCTACAGGTAGGACTGATTCCACTATTTACTGCGCTTTTCTTCACTTGGAAGCAGATAATTATTATTTTGGAGATCAACTAGAATGGCCAAGATATCAGATACTCCTGCCGGCTGTGACTGATCTCTACAGGCTTCTTTGAAGCGATTTACACATGCTTCCAGTTCTCCTCTTTCCCACTTCCCGCTGCATTTTTTTTTTTTGAAAATGAATTTTGGTCAAAATTGTTGAAGTGCGGATTTCATCATCTGATATGGATCAAGTGAAAAACAACTGTAATCAGCTAGCGATTAATCATTTGGGGAAGCAACAAATTCAGTAGTTATTATAAGTAGTAATTACGATTGTTGAAGAGAGTGACCACCTCATCTAAAAGTTTAAACTGCTAAGAGGGGATATTTTATTATCTAATTTAGGTCTGCAGCGTGGCTGCTCATGTGAGGGCCTGATGTTTCTGCTCGGTTTGGAAATATTTTTGTTGATGGGTGGAGAGACTTGAACTTAGGACTTCTGCCTGTTCTTACCACATGAAAGTGTGTTGCCTAATTCAAAAGTTTTAAGCTGTTAAAAGAGGATCATTGTAAAAGTATCTCTGAAGGTCTGAAACCATAATTTTTACTATGTCAAAAATCATTGCTAAATTTAATTCTGATTAACAAATTTATTATTCTTATCGGAATCATATGTTTTGGTCTCTTTGATGCAGAATTGATAGAAAAGTAAACAAATAAGGTAACTGATCTACGAAATAGTTGTGGAGTTTTGTTTCTAAATTTAAAGGGTTTTCCGAGAACACTGCATAAAGTACTAGAAATTATCAATTTAAGTACATGAATGCAATTTGTTGGGTGAAATGTTATTGATTATCACCAGTGCCAGTGTAGGGATGATTGTGGATGAGAGAATCTATAGTTTTAGAAAACCCCTAATTTGAATTATTGAAGACAAATTATATAGTATTGGAATGCATTAGCCAAATAGAGCAAAGTGGATATAGAGGATTCATATAGTGGAACCCTACTAATTAGGGATTGAGGATTAGTTAATTGATTGCATACTGATTATTCACTATAGAAAATAAAGAATATTTTAGCAGCTTTTAGCAAATAGTAGAAAATCAAAATAAGGCATCCTACCTCTTGAAGCATTGTGCAATGCATGTCATCCTGTTGTTCCGTGTAAAAAGTAAAAAGAATAAGAAAGCTGCCAGGGCCTTGTAAAATCCAAGAAGGAAAACAATCAAAAGACTTGAGGAAAAAGTTTCAGGAGGCTTTTATCTACCCTTTCTTTTATTTTTTGTTATTAGCTAACAATATAAGGACAAACTCCTATTTGACCAAATCTATCAAGAACTCGGTGACGAGAACTTATGCTGCATAGAAGTACGACGAATAGAACAATGACCATGTCTTTTTGCTAGGTACTGTTTATAATAGCATGTGCACTCCCTTGCAGGATGACTTATTGCCTTGAGCATTCCTCAAGAAAGATGCTTCTCATGCCAGTGGAGCCCTTTGAGCCAAACAAGTCTTGTTATGTTTGTTCTGAGGTATGATCTACTGTAAAGTATAATAGATTGTCTTTCCGCCTGCCCTGCTTTACGAAATTTTGTTTCAGCTACTAATTTCTCATTTGATGCAAATATATGAGCAGACACCTTTAACACTTGAGATCAATACTCATCGTTCGAAGTTGAGGGATTTTGTTGAGAAGGTCGTTAAAGCAAAACTTGGCATGAGCCTCCCATTGATCATGCATGGGGTGGCACTTCTTTATGAGGTGGGTGATGATCTTGAGGAAGATGAGGTTGCCAATTATGCAGCAAACCTTGACAAGGTACGGTATTGTCATGTCTGTGTATGTATATGACGAAGCTCTATAGTTATCGGCTGATAAGTTACTTGTCTCGGTGATTATAACACCCTTAGGTGCTGTCTGAGCTTCCCTCTCCGGTTACTGGTGGCACAATTCTCACAGTTGAGGATCTTCAGCAAGAGCTGAAATGTAGCATCAATATTAAGCACAGGTCCTCCTTGTTCTCACTATCGTTGGATTTACCTTTACATGGAATTTTACTTTTACGTAATGTTATTTGGTATTTAGCAATAGAGAGTTAGCTGATGATATTTCAGAAGTTAAGTTGTTGGTGGAACTTGACATGATAGTTCATTCAAGTTTAATGATTCTTCATTCTTTTTCCTTTTGATTCATTCATATCTTACATCGCAACCTTAATTGCATGCTCCCTTGAATCTGTTTTAGTGCTTATTCGTTGTACTGCTTGACTTGTAATTTTCTAATTCTGCCGGATTAAGATTATGGTTTGGATTGATGCATAGAAAGAAAGAAATAAAGAAGAAGAGCAAGTTGGTGTTGTTAAATGAATCATGCTTATTAAACCTGGCCTGGACTAGCCTTTGGAATATGATACAGTTAATGGGCGAACTTGATGCAAAGTCTTTATTCGATCTTTTAATTGTTAAAGAGCTGCTCCTGGCTTGTGGGGGACTGATTACTTTTTGGTCCAAGTGCGTAGCAAGAGAACTTTCAAAATCTCAGAGTGTTCTCCTGAAAATTTTCTAATCTTATATCTGTAAGGTGTTTGTCTATTACTTTTGTTCTCTCGCTATAGCTGGGAGTCAAGGTAACCACTCCCTTCTCACAAATTAACCGCCTCGCTTCCTTTTCGAGTTGTTTCAGTTTGTACCTAAAACTGTGTTTGCACTTTTATGTTCTGGGGCCCACTTTTGTATTGACAAAGGTTCTTCGAAGAATATGATTGACCCAAATTTTCAAATAGGATGTTGATACTGTAAGTCTCTTTTAGTAGACTTGTAAATGGGCATCACCAATATTTTGTTAACGAATCCTCTTATCTAATTGAATAAAATTAAGGCAGTATGTTTAATTGTCCAATTAAACTATGAATTACAATGGGAAAGAAGTTAGATGTTCTATTGAGATACTCTCAAATGACCTCTCCAGGATCCCCAGGGTCAGGTTGACCATTCTGTAATGGACCTTGGACACTTAAAATTCATTTTCTTAAAATGAAATACGTGCACGTGCCACTAACCACTAGATTATGATCGACTCCTCCACTATGAGCTTCGCATATTAGAAAGGAAGCTGGAATCTCCATCTTGGCTTGATTAATTTGATTGATATGTTTGTAGCTGATTTAAAGAGTTGTTTGTGTTCTTGGTTTTCCCTGTCTAGGGATTTCCCGTTATTGCCATGAAGAATATAATTCTTCCTGACATAAGGAAATGAAAATTCAGACAACCGGAATCTATCGGCAATGAGTTCTTCAATTAGATATTCTCATGCTGCATAATGTGGTAGTCTCTGCTGGGCTTGGTTCGAGACATTATATGTACACGTAGACTAGATGTTTCTTCACCAACTTGTGCTATGGCTATTGTTCCAAGTCGTGTGGTTGTCTGTTGCTTTGATGTAATTGTTATATTTTCTTCTTTGATGTTTTTCCCTTCCTTTTGCTTTTGAAGCTCATCCTATCCATAGTATGAGACTTGAAGCATTAAATTTTTTTGTGTGCCTGGTGGTTTGATCCCTTTCCTTTTTGTATTCCTTTTGGAGGACTTGTCTTAGTGTATTTGGGAGTACATTGCTATTTTGAGGGCATTCTGTATATAAGTACTTGCTTATGCTGTTTATTTTGTCCATTGGCCTCAATCCTGAAGATTATTTACTTTTTCTTCTCTTCTTGCTCTGCAGTCTCAAACTAATTTGAACTGTTATATGATTTTATATTTGCAGAGAAGAGTTTGATGAGGAGAAAGAACCCGATGAAATGGTTCTTTCAGGATGGACACCAGCTCTTGCAGCAGAAAAGAAAACCAAAACATCTGACAATGGCCCCAGCTCATCCAATGCATCTCAGGCAGTTCAGCCGGAGCCGGAGGATGATGATGAGTTAGAAATTATTCTCAAAGACCCTGAAATTCTTTCTGCTGGGAATAAAAGAAAGTTGTCTGACATTTCAAACACTGCCGATTCAGAGGTATCCCGTGTCACTGGTGAAATGCAGACTAAAAGCCATGTGGAAGAGGATGATACTCATACTGATACTATCATGATTGATGGAAATTCAGACATCAGCAAGAAAAAGAGGGTGCAATAATAATTTCCATGATCTTAATTCTAGCTGTGCTTCTAACTTTGTACGATATAGGGAAACAGTGATTCTTTTTGCCACATCCTAACTGATGAGTTGTTGATCTTTAGGTGCAAACTTCGTGAAGTTTTGATACTGGCATGATGCCCCCAGTAACTCCATTTCTAATGTTGTCATTTGGAGCAGTCTTGATTCTGACTTTAACAGATATGACCGTCTAAGAATGTAATTCTCACTATTTTACCAGGCACTTTCAAATCGGGTCATTTACTATTGTGTCTCCTGTGTTTAGTTGTTATAACGACTGCATTTTCTTTTTCTCTTTTTGGTTCATGTATCCATCGGTTTGTACATACTATTTTTAAGTCGTCATAAAAAGGAAGGATAGTAAACCCCATTTGATGGCCTCAAGACAGTTACAGATCATCAGAGGCTTGACATGGATTAATACCAAATTTTGTTCATATTGTATGCAATCTGCAACATACCCTTAAGCCCAGAAGGTACTGGTTAGTCTGGTTTGACCTTGAATAGCAAACTGAAAATAGTATGAGAATTTTTCAAGCGACGGAAAAAATTGTATTTGAAATGATGAACTAGCAAAATGTGACTCAAATTACTCAAGAACCAGTCAGCGTATATAATTACATTCAATGAGCATTAACCCCATCTAGAATGCAAAAAAGCACAACAGTAAAGGATGTAAGAGAAACTATGAAGTAAATAATACTATACAATAGTACATTATTATTCAATTCACAAACTTTTTTCCATCTACACCCAGCATTTCATGTTTGGAATGCAAAACAATCAAAAACATGTCCGCCAGCTATTGTGACTCATTCAGAGAAGTCGCAGTAAAAGAGCTGGCTCCAACTATATATACATATATATTTCAGCTGAGATACACCAATTGAGATTTTTCTATTATAATCTCTGTCAAAGTGATTGTGGCATTCATCGGCCATTAAGTTCAGCAAATTGAGCAAACATTGCAGTTCCTGAATGATCGTCAATTGTTTGAAGTTCAGCAGGATTTCTTGTCTGCTCGGGTGAAGAAATTGGTCGGTTATCAGGAGTGGAAGGTGCAGAGGCCGGGGCAGGAGTAGGGGCAACTATAGCAGGAGAGGCCGGAGAAGCAGATGCTTTATTTTCTTCCTCAGTTTTTCCTTGTAATGAGGCTTCTTGCAGCTGCAAAGCATATTCCAAGTTCCACAGCACATCACCCATACTTGGCCTATCAGCACCACATTCAGCCAAACACTTTTCTGCTGCTTCAGCAAATTTCTTCATTGACTCTGGATTAATTTGTCCCACAAGATTAGGATCAACAATCTTGTCCAACAATCCTTTTCTCTTCCATTGCAATGCCCATTCAGCCAAATTCACTTGCTCTCTTGGAAGTGCTGGATTAATTGCAGGACGAGCGCATAAGGCTTCTAGAAGTACTACCCCGAACGAGTATACATCTGACTTGTCCGTTAGTTGCTGCTTGCGGAAGTACTCAGGATCAAGGTACCCGAAACTTCCCTTCACAGCTGTGCTAACGTGACTCTCCGTGGAAAGGCAATCCTTCGATAGTCCAAAATCAGCCATCTTCGCGACTAAGTTCTCATCGAGAAGAATGTTAGTGGTTTTGACATCTCTGTGAATTATCGCTGTAGATGCACCCGTGTGGAGGTAATGAAGCCCACGAGCGGAGCCAATGCAAATTTCTAGCCTTTGCTTCCAGGACAAAGAAGGTAAGTTCTTTCCATATAAATGATCTCTGAATGGACCATTTTGCATGAACTCATAAACCAATATCATCTCCGTGTTTTCATCACAATAACCAATCAACGACACCAGATGGCGATGTCTGAGCTTGGACAACATCTGAATCTCGGTCTGAAACTCATTGATGCCTTGTTCAGATTGTGGATTGCCTCTCTTAACAGCAACTTTGGTACCATCGTCAATTTCTCCATAATACACATTTCCAAAACCACCAACGCCAATTATGGCATTCGAATCCCAATTATTTGTGGCGTCTGATAATTCAGCAAAAGAGAAATACCGTCCTAATCCCATTGTTGAAGAGAAAAATTGGCTCTTGCGCGACAATGAAGCCTTGCTTGCCATAAAACTTGTATCTCCGGCGTGTAGTGGAAGCAACCAAGAGGAGAAACTGTTCCTCTTTTGCCAATCTTGAGGCCTTTTTTGCCACTTGAAAACAATAGCACCTAATCCTACAAAGGCTCCAAACATCATTGCAAAACCAACATAAGCCACTGTTTTGCTTGGCCCACTACTCTTCTTACCATTAACACCATATTCTCCATCAAAACTACCCAAAGAATTATTCATCCTAAAAACCTCAAGACCATTCAAGATCGCGTTCCTGTAACCTTGGACATCGTTCACTGGAGAAACCTTTACACTGAGCGGATTGGATGATGAAGAGGAATCTACTACAAAATCTTTGTAAAAAGCTGTAGACAAATGATTATTAGTCAAAGATGACAAGTCTAGCCCGGAAATTGCCATCTTATCATTAATGTACACATTGAAATACAGCTCATTGAGCGCTTTGCTAATGATATCGCAGAAATGAAGGCGAATGAGGTATGAATACGCGGTATCAATATCCATCATCCATGATATGTTGAAATTGGGAATAGTAGTTTCTGAATCTGCCATTTTTACTGCAGTACTGTAAACTGTAGGAGGAGCAATCAAAGGCGAACCTCCCGGTGTAGGATATTGAATAGCAGATGGTTGAACAGAAACAACTTGTCCTGTGGCATTATTACGGAACGGTGAATCAGGTAACCAATTTCTCCCTAAAGTATCCTTTGTAGCATCAAGAAATGAACCACCCATATTAAGCCTATAGGTAGTTTCAAAATTACTGTTGGAGAGATCAAATTTTTGCGAAACGGGGAAAAGTAAAGGGACAGAGTAGTCAAGTACTTGGCTTGGAGCAGTAACAAACTCAATTGCATTGATAAATGCAATGGACCCTTCAGAAGGCGAAAATTTAATAGCGTAACGTTCTGTTGTGACATTTACAAGAAACTCTTTCATAATTGCTTCGTTTTTTTCCATTTGAAAGTCGCGGAGAAGGACTAATTTATCTGTTGAAACAGAGAATTTAGCAGTTTGGAGATTAAATTCGTTATTTTGTAAAGGAAAAAAATGAAGACGGATCCAATGCAATCCTGGATTTGTCACATGAAATGTGTACGTAGCTTCACTATTGAAAATCTTCGCGTTGAGATATATAGGTGAAGGTACATTATTATTGTTCTCTGGTGCAGAAGCCTGAATGTCACGTCCACTATAGGCTAAATATTTAGCTGTATTTTGATCTGGTTGAAACGCGCGATTTCCTGGAAGAGTAGTAGGAGAAGTGGATCCACAATCAACAAGGTAATTATCTGATGGTGTAAATGCTGGAAAAGATTTTGCAGATGCAGTATCTGATTGTGCTGAAACGGGCATTATACTCGAGGGGCTAAGAATAATGAGGCAAATAAACGCCACGAGGATATTGGCCATGATTGACGACGATAAGAATGAGATAAAATGTGGTGGAGGTGGTGATCCTCTAGGCATTTTTTTCATCTCCAGCCCCTCTTGATGAGGATTTGGGGATGAAATTTGAGAAAATTTGTTTAATTCTATGAATTGAAGGATATGAAAGAGAAAAAGGGAAAGAGAGGAAATGGTGGAAATGAAGAATGAGAGATTTGAATTCAGTCTATTTTTGCCAATATTATCGCCATTGTTGTAGGGTGTGGGAGATTTTTGGTTTGGTTTTTCGAATTTCTGTTAGCGTTGGCGCCCTTAGTTTCTCTAGCTTTACAATGTTTTAGTGGTTGAAATGATTAATCTACCGGTATTTTCTCCCTGCTCTTCGTTAGCGTATAAAGAAGTTACAACTCTCTGTTCACAAATTCTTATGACCATTTTCAATATCATTGGCTTAAGTTCTCTTTAGTCTTTTGTTATTACGAAATAAAGAGAAGAAAAAAAAGGGACAAGTAACGGTTATCAAAAGTATTCGAAACTTAACTACTTCTTAGAGATAAATCTGAATTAAAACAACGACAACAACAAAAACAACAAACCGAATATGATCCCAATAAGTGGAGTCTGAGGAGGATAGTCTATACGCAGACCTTATCCCTGCCTAATGCAGGTAGAGAGGCTGTTCCAATAGACCCTCGGCTCAGGAAAGGTAGGAAGAAGAGAAAAGCAAGGAAGGAAGAAAGAAGGAAGAGAAAAGAAAAAAGAGAGAGATAAAGGATAAGTTGTACCAAATAATAGGAACATGGAATATAATACCTGAGATGAACAAAACCACATAACATAATAAAAATCTAAGAATATGAAGGGACATGCATGCTACTAAGACTATCGGTGAACAACTAAAAACTACCCACTAACCTTCTACCTCCACGCCCTCCTATCAAGGGTCACGTCCTCAGTGAACTGAAGCAGCGCCATGTCATGTCTAGTCACCTCTCCCCAGTACTTCTTAGGCCTACTTCGACCTCTTCTCAAACTCTCCATGGCCAACCTCTCACACCTAGTGACAGGAGCATCAATGTTTCTCCTCTTAACATGTCCGAACCATCTTAGCCTCAACTCCCACATCTTGTCCTCTACGGGGGTTACTCCCATTCTGTCCCGGATAACTTCATTCTTAATCTTATCTCTCATGGTACACCCACACATCCATCTCAACATACTCATCTCTGCTACTTTCATCTTCTGCACGTGGGAGTTCTTGACTGGCCAACACTCAGCCCCATATAACATAGTCGGTCGAACCATCATTCCATAAAACTTACCCTTAAGTCTTGGCGGCACATTCTTATCACATAAAACACCGGAAGCGAACCTCCACTTCATCCATCCCGCTGCGATGCGATGTGCGACATCTTTGTCATTCTCCCCGTTACCCTGGATACTAGACCCGAGATACTTAAAACTCGCTCTCTTGGGGATAACTTGAGCATCAAGCTTTACCTCTACGTCTGCTTCATGGGTCCCGTCACTGAATCTTCACTCCAAGTATTATGTCTTAGTTCTACTTAGTTTGAAACCTTTCGACTCCAAGGTTTGTCTCCAAACCTCCAACTTCACGTTAACTCCGCATTGAGTCTCGTCAATCAATACTATATCATCGAAAAATAGCATGCACCAAGGCACATCCCCTTGGATGTGTCACAACAGTACATCCATCGCCAAGGCAAACAAAAATGGGCTAAGAGCTGATCCCTGGTGCAACCCCATCACCACAGGGAAATGCTCCGAGTCACCACCCACAATCCTCACCCGAGTCTTAGCATCATCATACATATCCTTAATCCCCCTAATGTATGCTACCGAAACGCCGCTAACCTCCAAACACCTCCACAGGACCTCCCTCGGGACTTTATCGTATGCTTTCTCAAGGTCAATAAACACCATATGCAAGTCTTTCTTCCTCTCCCTGTACCGATCCACTAATCTCCTTACCAAATGAATTGCTTCCGTAGTCGAACGCCCCGGCATGAATCCAAACGGATTCTCGGAAATAGACACGCACTTCCTCACCCTGGCCTTCACCACCCTCTCCAAACCTTCATAGTGTGACTCAACAGCTTGATACCCCTATAATTGTTGCAATTTTGGATATCACCCTTGTTCTTGTAAAGCGGAACCATCGTACTCCACCTTCATTCTTCGGGCATCTTCTTCGTCTTAAAAATAATATTAAACATCCCAGTGAGCCACTCCAAACCCGCTCGCCCCGCGCTCTTCCAGAATTCTACTGGGATTTCGTCTGGCCCCGTCGCTCTGCCCTTCACATCTTATGCATCACCCCTTCGTCTTAAAAATAATATTCCAGTATAATATAACAGAGTTTTAATGCTTTACATGTGAACTTCCAACATAATATACTAGATATCTTGCATAATATACTGGTCCAACATAATATGCTGGAAGTTTATACACATGTGCTCCAATCTCCAATATATTATGCTGGAACTTTCCGTGTGGCGGAGTTCCAACATAATATGGTGGCAGGGGCGGCCCAAGAAGATTGGTGGCCTAAAGCCAATTTTTAATCCGGGGCCTATCAGAAGGAAAAAAAATTCATATTTTTAATGGAAGTCTATTTTTCTATCTCTTTTAAGATGTAAAGTTGTTAATAGTTTCTTTTATAAATAATTTAATCTCTCCTAAGATATTGTTGATCTTAGATAATTAAACCAGATTCAAGAAGTTTATAACTTGATATCAAAATAATTTTTGATGTTCTAATATATTTGTTGAAATGCTTGAAATCTGAGGGGGGGGGGGGGGAAAAAAAATGCGCAATATAGTTTTATAAAACGGTACTCTCCAACTCTTATTTTTTATAGAAAAATAAAACTCTTTTTTTTCCTACAGAGAACAATATAACTTATAGAGAACTTAAGCTTTTTTGTAGAAATCAAGAAGAGAATATAAGAATGTAGTACCTGTTTTCTGATGAGAAAGATAAAAATAAGACTTGGACTATTGAAGATATCAAAAAAATGGATTCTGAAAGTTTATTCCATGTTTTTAGTGAGAAATATAAAAGGATAATAATAATATTGGTACCTCACTAATGATGTCAATCGTCAAATTTAAATAATGAAAAGTTTTATATTCGTGACGACGGTTTAGGGGGAGTGATTCTTTTTCTCTAATTTTTGCTTAAACGGTTACATCAATACTAAATTAAAAGTTATATTGACTTTTTATAAAATATTTTATTTTTTTTAATTTTAACATACCTAATATATTTAGACCCTATCTCTAAAGATTGTTGTGAGATGTATATGATCCAACTTACCTTATATTGGATTTGAGTCATGTGGTTGAAATAAATTATGTTAAAACGTGTTCTTTCTTTTACTAGGCCTTATGCGATACGAATCTAGATTAGTCGGGGGCTCAATACAAATACGAATAGAAAACAAAAAGAAAATTTGGGGCCTTCAAAATTTGGGGGCCTAAAGCCTTTGCTTTAATGGCCGCCCTGTATGGTGGAAGTTCATACATATGTGCACCAATCTCCAGTATATTATGCTAGAACTTACCGTGTTGCAGCAAAATAGTGGATATTTTTCAATAACTTTGTAAACGTTGATTATTTTTTAATTATCAATCCGAAAACTAACTAACCCGTGCTATTTTCACTATCTAAATTAACGAAAAACAAAATATGAAAGAGGCCGTCACTTGTTAATTGCAATTTGCAATCAATGACCAAAAAAAAAAAAAACGATAATTTAAACTAAGGATTTTTGGCCAAGCTGCTTTTAAAAATGTGTGCTTTGTGAGAGTAGTAGATTATGTGAAGTAAAATTATTTGAGAAATACTCTTGTTAGTAATTTTTGATCGACTAATATTTTCAAAAAATGTTTTTAAGTGTTTAACTTCATCTTTTTCTTTGTTTTAAGGGATAAAATGGAGTGATCATAGTTCAAATTTGGTGTTATGAACTCCAATCTTAACGATCTATAGGAACGTCATAACAAACATTATTCTCTTAAGCCCTCTTTACTGTTTTATTAATTATATGAAACATAATTTATTGCTATCGAAATAATTGTGTTTGAGGTCTAACTAGATTTTTGGACTTATTTTTTTTGTTTTGAAAATAATTAACCTCATTAGCTGCACATCCAACTGCTTAAACTAAAAATACATGCAAATGTATAATAAGTGTATAATATATATATATATATATATATATATATATATAATCAGTGCATATTTTGTGTATATCAGATAGAAAAAGTAGACAGTGAATTAGGCCGGCTATTTGTGAGAAGATCCCCGTTAAATTGAAGCAACTAATGTATTTTGTTGGGGTATTATTACTTTTAGCCCGTGTCAGAAACTATTTATACCTGATAGTCGAAAAAGTGTGTAAAACTTGTATAATTTGTATATAACATATAGAATGTATGTGTGTGTGTGTATATATATATATATATATATATATATATATATATATATATATATATATATATATATATATATTGTTACAGCGGATCCATTTTTTGTAAAGATCTCCGGATTTTTACAGCGGCTATATAGTGTCATTTTTCGTATTTTATTGTGAATGCTTGGTGGGTTATTTTAAGAAAAAATTACATAGTATATCCGCTCTAAAAAATAATTGCCAAAAAAGTATATGTTTGTATATTATGTGTATAATTTATATATAGTATATACTCCCTCCGTTTCAATTTATGTGAATCTATTTCCTTTTTAGTCTGTGCCAAAAAAAGAATGACCTCTTTCCTTATTTGGAAACAATTTACCTTTACACAATGATTTATAGCCACACAAAATATATGTGCCTCATTTTACACCATAAGATTAAAAGTCTTCTCTCTTTTCTTAAACTCCGTGACGAGTCAAATGGGTTAACATAAATTGAAACGGAGGGAGTATAATTTATTATTGCCCTTCTTTTGATTTTAGTTATTGGGCTCAGATACTTAATTGGGCTTGAATAAAGATGACTTCCCTGAGCCCAACAAGTTGGCTCTGTACATCTTCCCCTACAATACGTCGGAATAATAATTAATTGCAGATTATATATTTTCAAGCAACGGTGTGCTCAAAGTATTGTACTTTCTGAACAAGGGATCTATAGATTGCTTGTTCCTCAAGTTGAGAGATTGTTCACTACCGATATCAGAAAGCAGTTTGCACAGATCTTAGAGCAAATTCCGATATGTCGACCGAAGAAGAAGCCGTCAGACGCCGTACGGCACTCGCCGACTATCGGAAGAAGCTCCTTCAGCACAAGGAGCTTGATGCTCGTGTTCGGACAGGTCACATTCTCAATCTTAAACCCTAGTGCTCTAATAATTGATGTTCAATATCATCAATTAATACTATTATTTACTCCTAAATGAGGTGGATTAGTTAATAATTCTTCAGTTCGATGCATATAACTTTTGTTCTTCTATGCGATTAGATACTGTATGTTCTATGCTGAAAGACGAAGCAGCAATTGTTAATGTGAGGGTTTAAATTCTTATATGTTTGAACCTGCCTGATACTTGTGTGAGATGCATGCCAATTTGCATTAAAATGTGATAGCTTTATGTTGAAATTAAGCATTACGCGGAAAGAAGAAGAAGATTAGAGAACTCATCGGGTGTCCTTGGATGATATAAGGATTTATAGGGTTCTGTGTTGCACTTCCAACAATTCAAATGTGTATATGTCAGCCAACACTTATGCTTTTCACTTGCTTAGGTGATTAGACAGATGATTAGCATAGGAGTGATTGAGTTTGTATTTTAATTTTAGGAAGAACTTTTAAAGATTAAAAGATTGAAACATCAAATAGGAAAGTCAATGCAAGTGAACAAGTCCATTAAACTACGTGTAAAAGTCACTTTCTTTTTACAGTTTCTGACCTCTGAAATTCTAAATCATTTCTCATCATTCCTTACCTATAAGTGCTTGATGTATTATTGTATCTTGACTTAAAATTTTCAGTCCTTTTTTGCACATGTGGACACACACACATATATGATTTTGGAATGTAAAAAATTCATGTATGTAATTATAATGATTTTGGAATGTAAAACATTTGTATGAATCTTCAAGGTTTGGGGTAAAACATAGTGGCTTATAATATAATGTAACCTAGTGGAGAATGTTTCTTATAGATTCAATCTTACAGATGTTATTGCTACATATCTTGTCTAACTTATCAACAATTCTTGCTCGTTGGACAATGGCTTCCTGTTCTCATAATAAGCAGGATTATTTTGCGTGAAACTGTTTCCTAGATCCTGTGGGATTTTACTGGGTTGTTGTTGTTGTTTGCTAGATCATGCCATTTCTTTTGGTCTTTTCATTTGTTAGATTTGTTCATTCACTAAAATGATTCTCTATCACCACAAAGTACAAGTGCTAGTACTTTATTGAGAAAAAAGGACAAGTTCTTACTTGCTGAATATCCAATCTTAGGTTGGAAATCTTTTGGACAGTTTCTTACTATAGAATAAAGATGAGAGGCTGATACAACATATAACATCCAGTCTTTTCCATAGGGCATATTAACAAATAATTCTTAATAGAGGTTTGCCAATTAAATCCAACTCTCTATCCCAAGCTAGTTGGTTCAACTGTATGAATCCTCTATATCTAATCCGTTATGTTGAGACATATTGTTATAGTATAGTTAAATACTTAGCTTTTAAGGAAAACTAAGTTTCTCTTGACCTAGAAGTTCTTAAAAATCACACTTATCTCTACACTAACATATAAGTCTAATTATGCTAAAAGAATCTTGGGAAATATTGTGTCTAATATTTGTAACATCTAAGCTTTAATCCCACCTAGTTGGTATCTCCTGTATGAATCCTTTGCTTCCATGTTATTCTTTTCTCAGTTAAGTTCGCATTGGTTTTGAGAGAGTGAGAGTGAAAAATTTAGAGCATATTTTTTTATAAGTGATCATGAGGCAATATATTTTTTTCTGTACTTTCATGATTATTCCTTGATATTTGTTCCGTCTATTAACTTGCCTTTTCTATAAGCTGATACAACAACAACAACATACCCAGTACAATCCCACAAGTGGGGCCTGGGGAGGGTAGTGTGTATGCAGACCTTACCCTACCTCATAGTATTCAGAATGTTTTGATCTTTTGTTATTGTATTGCTTCTACTAATTGTAAAGTTGCTCTCTTCAGTGAGAGAAAACTTGCGGGCTACCAAAAAGGAATATGCTAAAACAGAAGATGATTTAAAGTCTCTTCAGAGTGTTGGGCAGATCATTGGAGAAGTGCTCCGACCTCTAGATAATGAGCGTTGTAAGTGCCTTTATCTTGACTAATATTACTTTACTCCTAGGAATGCACTATTGACCACAAAGTTGTGGTATCTTTCCTTTTCTTTTGACATGAAAGAAGTTGCTAAGGAACTGGAAGAAATTTATGGGGCTAACCAGTACTTTCCATTACTGTCTCAGTGATAGTTAAAGCTAGCAGTGGCCCACGGTATGTGGTTGGCTGTCGCAGTAAAGTGGACAAGGAAAAATTGACTTCGGGCACAAGAGTGGTTCTCGATATGACGACACTTACAATTATGCGAGCACTCCCCCGTGAAGTCAGTAGTTATTGTTTGCTTGCAAGCACTAAGTGTTTGGGTTTATGTTTAAAATTATTACATTTGTCCATCCCCAATTTCCTCATGGTGAGAAATTTATGGCAGGTTGATCCTGTAGTACACAACATGCTTCATGAAGATCCTGGTAACATAAGTTACTCTGCTGTGGGTGGACTGTCAGATCAGATCAGGGAGCTGAGAGAATCCATAGAGTTACCTCTAATGAACCCCGAGCTTTTCCTTCGTGTTGGGATTAAGCCTCCAAAGGTAAATTGTTCAATGTAATCTTGTGTTACACATTCTTCTAAGTTTGTCGGCATGACAAAGATTGATCTTGCTTTTAATATGTCTCAGGGTGTTCTTCTCTATGGGCCGCCTGGAACGGGCAAGACATTGTTAGCCAGGGCAATTGCTAGCAACATAGATGCCAATTTCTTAAAGGTTGGATTACTAGAGTTTTAGATATATCCTCCTGTCTAATAGCATCTGATAGTGTGGACTTTTATAAATGGTGATTCCTGCAGGTTGTGTCAAGTGCCATTATTGATAAGTACATAGGTGAGAGTGCAAGATTGATCCGGGAAATGTTTAATTATGCTCGTGATCACCAAGTAAGTTTTCAATTGCATTCACTACATAAAATTTCTGAAAATCATAAAATTGGTGATTCCTGGAGGTGGCATAAAATCTGAAAATCATTGTCTTTATTGTAGCCCTGCATCATTTTCATGGATGAGATTGATGCAATTGGTGGACGTCGTTTTAGCGAGGGGACAAGTGCAGACCGTGAAATTCAAAGAACGCTCATGGAATTGCTTAATCAGTTGGATGGATTCGACCAGCTTGGAAAGGTAGAGGTTGATCTTAGATGTTTGCTTCTATATATGTTGGAATTTGTTCCATAGTCCACGATCTATGATTTGCATCCTTCATACATAGTCTCTTTGAATTCTTCAAGTTTGATTAAATATGAGGAAGGAATGTTAAAGTTGCTTATCATAGTCTATTCTTAGAATCTGTGCATAAATTGCTTCACCGTTTAAATAACCTATCCATAGGTCTTCCTCCTTAATAGGAGGAAAAGTGACATCCAAGTTCGGATTTTGTTTACTTTGATTAGTCTAATCTCTTTGAATTTGTAATTTTAAACTTGGAATTCAATAGTTATTTTGAGCATGTTCGTAGAGGAGCAGAATGCATAAAAGGGGCTGGGATATTGTTTGTTTGCCTGAGTCGTTTTAATCTTTATTCGGTTTTCAGGTAAAAATGATTATGGCAACGAATAGACCTGATGTTTTGGACCCAGCTCTTCTTCGCCCTGGTCGGTTAGATAGAAAGATAGAAATACCCTTGCCTAATGAACAATCAAGAATGGAAGTCCTCAAGATCCATGCTGCTGGGATAGCCAAACATGGTGAAATTGATTATGAGGCTGTTGTCAAGCTTGCTGAGGTGGGCTAATGATGTTAACAAGAAACATCATTATATCGCTTCTGTCACATCAAAATTCTGACAGCATTGTTTTTATCCTCAGGGTTTTAATGGGGCTGATCTGCGGAATGTTTGCACTGAAGCCGGTATGTCTGCGATTCGTGCAGAGCGTGATTATGTCATCCATGAGGATTTCATGAAGGTATTTGTCTTCTTTTCCAAAATTTCTCTTAGTAAACTGGTAATTTTTAATTTCACTGTCTGACTATTCTGAGTTCACCATATAGAGTTCTTCATGCCACCGAAGTGTTGGTGGTTTTTTTTTTCTCTTTTGGTAAGAGTGTTACTGGTTGTTAAAAGAGTAATGTAGTGACTCATGGTAAATCTGCATGCGTCTTATCATGTGAAGCACCTCTGGTTTTAGATTTTGTACAACTACTCTAGATAGCATTGCTTAATTCTTATTGTTAATGAAGGCATGCCTAGAATCCTTTCACTCAGGGACATAGGTTTGTTTTGGAAGAGATGACCTCGTGTTTCTACTTCGTTAGTAGTATCTGTATTCTTAAATTCTTTCTCCCTATTTTTCATCCTATTTTTCATCGTTGAAACTTTGTTCCAGAAGAGATGCGGCATTGCTTCTACTTTATTAGTTTTTCTCTTTTGTTGTTCCGAAATTCTTTTTTCCTATTCTATCTTCATTTTCCTGTAGGCGGTAAGGAAACTGAATGAAGCAAAGAAACTTGAATCAAGTGCTCACTACAGTGCTGATTTTGGTAAGGAATAAGCATGGGTGCAAGGGCCTCGGACCAATGACACAACCGAACGCGATCTGCGCTTTACTGTGCTTGTGCCATTTGAGATTTGTTTATTCTGTATTTTAGATTATGTGAAGCAGCCACCTCTTTCCCTAAAAGCAGCCTGCCTTTACTGATTTTATTTCTGTCACATCTGTTGAAGGATGGCAGAATAGAAGATACACGATAGATGTTTATTTGCTGTATTGCGTTTCTATGTGCTGAATTATGATTTGCCTTGGACCCAAAAAGAAAAACAAACGTTTAGTTGATCCTCAGGTGGTATAAAGGTTGTGGTACTCAATACAGCAGAGGGATCCAATCGAATTCTTTTCTCAGCTGAGTGTAGTTTTATGTTCTCTTGTAATTTCTTCAATTCAAATCGATCTCGAAATTGTATAAGATTTCTTGCCATCAAATAACGTGACAGAGAACAGTAAAAGCCAAGTAGTCAATTAGCCAGATGAACCAATTAACGGCGTGAGGTTACAACAGTGGACTACCATAATACAGTTTTAACAATTTAAATTATCCTAGAGTCTAGGTTGAAAATATTTAATAGCATTCACGTACGCCCAAGGGAGTAAAGCCTATGCAATGAGATCCCTTTGGCCTTGTTCTTAATCTCCTCCATGAACAACTTCAACTTCAAACTACATATAAATTGAAATATAGCTGCGTCTACTGCCACTGCAATGCATCCACAGCTTGCTGGTGAACTTGTTTATCACCTGCTGCCACTACATTGAAACCTGCCAATTGGACACCGAATTTAATTCACATATCGACTTGGGACATATTTTCAGATATCCAAGGTTAGGTTGTGTATGTGAAATGACATTTTTTAATGAGAACAGTGAAAAGAATTACTTGGGGCTGGTGAACCAGCAGAAGCTTCCCAAGTAAGTTGTTGTCCTTTCCAGTCGGTTATAATTCCTCCGGCACCTTCTATTACTGGTATAAGTGATAGGATGTCGTATGGCTGAAATTTTTTGTTTTTAAATCAGCATAGAGATTGTGAAAACCAAAAAACCAATTTAATGTCACTGGCTGAGGGAAGTAAAACAGCGAAATTTTCACCCCTGCACCAATATTATCAGGCAGGGTATATACCGAAGTTTCAATCAGTTAGTAATATTGGAGATAACCAAAGAGACGCTAGCTGTCCTCTATAAGGAAGGGAAAAACCTCAATATGCACGTTTGGTGAAGTAAAAATCGTATCTTTGTTAGTCTAGGTAATAGAGCAAGGAGTGAGTAGCGGACCTTAAGACCAGACTCTATTACAAGATCCACAAATCCAGACGCCAATAGGGCATAAGCATAGCAATCACATCCGTACAGTGGAACTTTCACCTGTAACAAATATAGAGGGAAGAGATAAGAATTCATAGTGGAGGAAAGAGAGTGAAACTTATTCATTCTCTCTTCCTCTTCAGTTTCCTCCCTACTCAGATCTTCTCATTGCACTCATTCCCTAGTTTTTGCTATCTTGATTGCACATTAGCTAGAACTCTATCCAATGATTTTTTGGCCATAGAATTACATACCTTGCTTCTAACACGAGCAAAGGCAAGCTCAGCGTCGCCTTCGAACAAATGTGGGCTAGTAGTGTACCTGAACTTGAAGAAAGAATGAAAATGAGAACTAGATGTAGCACAATTTTGATAACCCTGAGAAATTGAACAGATACACAGAATACAAGTACTTGAAGGTGAATAACAATGTTCTATCTTTTATAGAGAAAACTGAAAAGGTTCCAAGGAGCAACGTACAGGTAGGCCTTTGAAAGACTTGAACAACTGCGAGTAGAGATTTCTTGCCCATTCATGCTAGTGCGCCGCCCACTTAAACCAGTCCACCTCTCTTTCAGTACAGGCTGGTCAATAATACCAAGAATCTGGAAAGGCATGAATGAAGAGATCACATAGACAAACTTTTGAAAACATAGTTTATCTGCATGTGTCTAACAGTCTACGGGAGCATAATATAAGGAGATTAAAGATAGTATCCTAGGCTGGAACTCTCATTACACCATGAGAAAGTTAAATGAGGTGGTTCCAGAGTCGATCACAATATTACTAACACAAGTGATCCCATATGGCACTAAGGAAAGAAAGCATAGATATAATATTATGTTCACACCTATTAAGAAATCAAAAAGGCAAAAGCACCTACGTTATATTGCTAATTTCTTAAACAGACATCAATATTCCAACTCAGGCATCAGACCTTTCGCCCTTCAAGAAGAGGGAAAACATATACAGGTATAGAACCAAATGAGTAATGCATACAGGAACCATGCATGAACCAAGTGATCTAGGACTTCACTGTTGTGAGAGAAATGAAATAAAGAGGCGATTAAGCATGTTCTCAATATGGATATTCAATTGTATTTGGTATAGAAAATCTCTTGTAGACATTTAGGCAGAGTCTACATGAGAACCTCAAATTTCCCTTTTTGCTGTTATTTTTGGTTTATAAGTTCACGAGTATCTATCTCCGTTTCCTTTTTAATAAGTTATACCCGATGTCTTCTGCCAAGAGAAAATTTTCTTAGCTACAGTTAGAAAATCAAAAGTATGCCAACAGACACTGTTTTAGTGTAAAATAACCCTTGGATTTCCAACTAGCAAACACTGTCTCGACAAGAATGAAGTTTTGGAGAAAAATTGATAGTTGACAGGACTAATAAGCAAGCTTTCATTGATCTAATAGCAAACAAGGCTTATTAATGATAAAAATAAAATCAACTGGCTGGCGATTCATACCGGTTTACCTTTGTACAACAGAGCAATAAGAGTGCCAAACAAGGGTTTCCCTGGTGAGCAAAAAGTATACTGATTCATGAATATTTGAACTACAAGTTAAACAGAGTTGATATGGGAAAGACAAGCAGGTACCTGTAATGAAACTCTTCGTCCCATCTATTGGATCTAAAACCCAAACATACTCTGCAATTTCGTCCTTACACCTCCATCCCTTCTCCTCTCCATAACTATCACCAAGCAGTTCAAACACAGATTTTCAGCAAGCGTACACAGATTGTGTAATACATGAAACAGAGACAAAAGGTCTCCAATATAGATATCAGGAAAAGCATCATTGTAACTCTTGATCAATGTTTAAGGCTTCAATGGCATTGAAAGACAGCCTTCCATTTTTATTCCAACACACTGGTGATGACACAATACAGAATATCAAGAACAAAAAATATAATAATTGCATTGACTTGTGCCCATCGAATTAAAAGTGTGAATGGTATTCAGCTACCACGAGGACGATCCTACACAAGCAGATAGACTGGGCTACCAGTTAAAATTTGTGGAAAATTCACTTGTATTCTATTACTGTCTTATCAAAGTTCAAAGCACGGGAGCTTTTCAGCAAATAAGATCCATTTTAACTGTACTGCCTGCGGTTTTTTCTAGAAGATTTATCTTTCGGCTCTCGATAGAATGAGATATGGCATGTCACAAAATAAGTTTTCCAGCGAGTACATAACCACAACGAGATAGTGCCTTTCTTTCCCTATGGCGAGTGTGAGGTTATGTTGACAAATATCATATGCTAACCGTCATACTAAGATAAGCCATTCTGAGCTAAAAGCAACAGGAATGCCAAGCTGAAAATGGTCGGTCCATCCATAGGCCATTCAGTTTAAAATTTTAACATGCACACATATTGGAATAGGGAATACTCCTCTCGAATGCTGTCAAAAAATCACATTCTGTGAACCGAAAGGGGAAGCCTACTCATCGATCAATTAGAAGTTAAAAATGGAGAGACTAACTTCTATGCATGGACATCATAGAAAATATCTACACGATTAGGTCACTATTTACATGTAATATTTTTGATAGACATTAATTATTAATCAGATAAAAAATAGTAAATGACATGATAAAAATCACTGGTAAGAATTTTTACATTGTTAGTTAGTGTATACAAGGATAGCGATATTAAAGCGAGCAATAAGTAAACTAGTGAGAGCAAAAACTAGTAACTCACATTGCATGGGAAGGGAAATTCTCTTGAATTATCTTCACCATAGATTCCTCTGCCGCTTGATCAGCAATCGTCACCGGACCTTTAACAATAAATTTCCACAAACATTTGAAAAAAATTCTCCGGATTGTTAACATTCGCAAGCAATTTATCCACGTAAATTAAAATCAACAAGACTCACTCGAATCTTCTTTATCGAGAATATCGAAGCTTTTCCGGAAGTATTTGCGGATAACTTCACCAGCAGCATCGGCCATTTTGTTACCTACAGCAGCAAATTTGTCGAGCTCAGAGTCCTCAATTCCTAAATCAGCGATATGTGCGTTATTAGCGAGCACACAATTCGAAGTCATCGTAGGCAACGATAGTTTGACTCCGCGTGAGATTGCGAACGAATTGGTACCGGAATGTGGAAAAGCAAGTGAATCGGAGACGATTCTCCGGCTATTAACGACGGAGATTGATGAGGAAAGAGGTATAGAGGTGCGGGGATTTAGAGAAAGGAAGTGAGATTGAGAGATCATTTGGAGTTGCATTGAGGAGTTTTAATAGGGCGGGAAAAGGAAGTGCTTCACGAGAGAAAGATCGGTGGGAGTTGGGAGTGAGAAGGAGCAACAGCACAGATGGCGTAAAGCGGCGTATTGGTAAGGGGAAGTATGGAAGCTGATGTGTTTTCCACCGTCCGATGTGGAGTCATTTATCTCCGCAATTACAAGATACAACAGTGCGGCCCAACTGTTAAAATATACCGTATTTCTTTAATAACCATTCTGCTTGAAAGTTTAGAGCTGGTTCCGTAATATACCAATCTATATACATATATATATATATATATATAGAGACATAGACAAGGTGATGTGGCAGGCCTTCATATTTATCTTTTATCTCCTTTTCTTTTTGAGTTTTACTCTATTTTTTTCTTTATTTTCTAATTAAAGGATTAGTTGTATTCTACCTTTATTAAGTTTGATTAAATAATGTAACAGACGTATTAATTTATTGTGCCGAAATGATATCACTTTAGGATCACGATTACTGTTTGTGCTTAAAAATTCAAAAGCCACAAACTAAAAGGTTCACATTAATTACGACACCAAAAGCCGCATTAGTTATTCATCCGTAAGGTAAATATAAAGTAGAACTCTTTCGTCTAATTCTTAGTTTATTTTGACCCTTTTCCCTTTCTTTTTGGTTTCTAATGCCATATTATATTGAAAGAAGAGACTAGGGCCTTTTCCGCCCATTTTCCCGACTTAATGCGATGATGATTTTGATGTCGGTACATGCTAAGTAACAACAACAACCCAGTGTAATCCAACTAGTAGAGTTTGAGGAGGGTAGTGTGTACGCAGACCTTACCCCTACCCCGAAGGAGTAGAGATGCTGTTTCCGAAAGACCCTCGGCTCAATAAGACAAAATGACAAAAGAACAAAAGAAAACAATATTAGTAACACCACAGAACAATATGAAATATATATATATATATATATATATGAAAAATAAGAACAACATGAAATCAAGAGGCATGATACCAAGCAAAAGCAAAATAGTATCCTTACTAAACTAGTCCCCCAAAGTTATGACATAAGGCAATACTCAGCTATCTCCTAACCTACAACCTTAATACTCGACCTCCACATATTCCTATCAAGTGCCATGTCCTTGGAAATCTGAAGCATCGCCATATCCTGCCTAATCACCTCCCCCTAATACTTCTTAGGCCGCCCTCTACCTCTTTTCGAGCCCTCTACAACCAGCCGTTCACACCTCCTTACTGGAGCATCTGGGCTTCTCCTCTGAACGTGCCCGAACCACCTGAGTCTTGCTTCCCGCATCTTGTCATCAATGGGAGCCACGCACACCTTCTCTCGAATATCATCATTCCTAATCTTATCCATCCTACTATGCCCACACATCCACCTCAACATCCTCATTTCTGTTACCTTCATCCTCTGAATATGTGATTTCTTAACCGGCCAACACTCAGCCCCATACATCATGGTCGGCCTAACCACCACTTTATAGAACTTACCTTTGAGTGTTAGTGGCACTCTTTTGTCACACAATACTCCAGATGTTAACCTCCACTTCATCCATCCTACCCCGATACGGTGCGTAACATCCTCGTCGATCTCCCATCCCCCATGGATAACCGACCCAAGGTACTTGAAGCTGTCTCTACTCTGGATGACCTGCGATTCAAGCCTCACATCCACGCCCACTTCCCTCTGCTCAGCGCTAAATTTACACTCCAGGTATTCCGTCTTTGTCCTGCTAAGCTTGAAACCCTTAGATTTAAAAACTTGTCTCCAGACCTCCAGCTTCTCGTTAACACCAGTTCGCGTCTCATCAATTAGAACTATGTCATCAGCGAATAGCATGCACCATGGCACATCCCCTTGAATGTGATGTGTTAACGCATCCATCACCAGGGCGAATAGGAACGTACTGAGCGCAGAACCTTGGTGTAACCCCATAACAACCGGAAAATCCTCAGTCGCCTCCCACTGTCCTAACCCGAGTCTTTGCACCATTATACATGTCCTTAATCGCCATAATATAGGGAACCGACACGCCTTTTGCCTTCAAGCTTCTCTAGAGAACTTCTCTAGGAACCTTGTCATACGCTTTTTCTAGGTCAATAAACACCATGTGCAGATCTTTCTTCTTATCTCTGTACTGTTCAACCAACATCCTAACAAGGTGTATAGTTTCTGTAGTAGAACAACCCGGCATGAAACCAAATTGGTTGTCGGAGACGGATACCGTCATCCTCAACCTTGCTTCAACTACCCTTTCCTATACTTTCATAGTATGACTTAGTAATTTGATACCCCTATAATTGTTACAGCTCTAGATATCACCTTTGTTCTTATACAGTGGGACCACCGTACTCCACATCCACTCATCTGGCATCCTCTTTAACTTAAAAATAACATTCAACAACCTAGTCAACCACTCCATACCTGTTTTCCCCACACACTTCTAAAATTCCACCGGAATTTCGTCAGGCCCGGTCGCTTTGCCCCTACTCATCTTACTCATAGCTCCCACGACCTCCTCAACCTTGATGCGCCTGCAGTACCCAGAGTCAGCGTGACTCTCGGAATGCTCCAATTCACCGAACACAATATCCCGATCCCCTACTTCATTAAGAAGATCCTGAAAGTAAGTCTGCCATCTCCTCTTAATCTGGGATCGTCCATCAATACTCTCCCACCGTCATCCTTGATGCATCTCACTCGGTCTAAATCTCGATCTTTCCTCTCTCTCAGCTTGGCCAGCCTAAATAACTTATTCTCCCCTCATTTTTCCCCTAGTTCCTCGTACATACGACTATAAGCCGCAGTCTTAGCCTCCGTGACCGCCATCTTCACTTCCTTCCTAGCTACCTTATACCTCTCCATGCACGCTCGCCTCTCCCCCTCGCCTATGCTCCCCCTAACGCCCGGTACGCCTCCTTTTTGGCTTCCACTTTACCTTGTACCACTTCATTCCACCACCATTCTCCTTTGTGCCTACCAGTGACTCCTGTTGAGACCCCTAACACCTCTCTCGCAGCCTCTCTTATATAGTTTGATGTCGTTGATCACATAGAGTTCGCGTCACCACTGCTCCTCCAAGCTCCCATAACCGACAACCGCCCTTCCAACTCTTGAGCTTTGTCCTTAGTTAAGGCTCCCCACCTGATTCTCGGTGTTCCTCGACCCGACATTTTCCTCCTCTTCACCATAATACCAACGTCCATCACCAAGAGCCTATGTCGCGTCACAAGTATCTCACCTGGAATCACCTTGCAATCCTTGCACAAGCCTCTGTCGCGCCTCCTGAGGAGGAGATAGTCAATTTGAATCTTCGCCACTGCATTTTGAAAAGTAACCAAACGCCCCTCCCTCTTTGGAAAACAAGAGTTAGCAACCACCAACCCAAAAGCCTTAGCGAAGTCCAGTAACGAGGTTCCTCCTTCATTCCTCTCCCCAAAACCAAAGCCTCCATGCACTTCGTCATACACACCTGCGTCCGACCCAATATGGCCATTGAAATCCCCTTCTATGAATAACTTCTCATTAGGTGGTACCTGATGAATAATCTCATCCAACCCCTCCCAAAAGCGTCGTTTAACCTCCTCATCGAGGCCCATATGAGGCGCATAGGCACTAACGACGTTTACGATGCACTGAGCAACCACCAACTTAATACTCATCAATCTATCATTCACTCGTCTAACCTCAACAACATACTCTCTAAGTTCCCTATCCATCAATATACCCACTCCATTCCTACCCTTCTGGGTTCCAGAGTTCCAAAGTTTATACCCATCTACGTCCCTCGCTCTCGACCCTGCCCACCTTGTCTCCTGGAGTAAATGAAAAACTGATTAATACTCTTTTTGAACTATTCACATACTATTATATTTCAATCTTTTTTATCCTTGAAAAGTTTCCTTCGCTGCTTTTTGTTGTCGTTTTACGTACTAATATGTTTTCCCTCATTTTTAATGAATTTTTCATATCGGTTTAGAATTTAATATTTGTTCTTTAATTCTAATGATACAAATTTAGATAGAGTTGAATAAAAAATGATGAATCCTCTACTAAATAAGAAGATATAAAGAAATTAAAACGGTGAATTCTAATTTTAGAGTGATAGAAAACACTATCAAGGTATCTTTTTTTACAACTCTTTTCTTATTTAAGTTCCGCTTAAATTTAATGTTTAACAACTGTTGCAGGGTATGATGAATAACAAAAAACAAATGAGAATTCAAAGTTTTTCATTTTTTGGATTAACCTTGGCGAAGCGTGAGAAAAAAAAAACAATAGAAAGGAAAAAAAAAAAAGTAAAAGAGAAACTACCAACGGCAAATATATCGAAAACAATTACTCAATTCGTGTCAAATTATCTCGTGGTAACTAACTGTCTCAAATTATATATTTCTCTATTTATCCTTAGTAGAATTATGTTATTAATGACGACAACGAGTAAATATTTAATGAAAATAGATTATAACTTAAACATAAGTAAGGGTAAAATTAGTCACATACCCTTTCAAATTAATAAAAGAGGACATAGAAAATTTAATAGCTTTTACTGAATAGGAGAATTAAGAGGGAAATTAATTAAGGAATAATATAAAAGGAGAGGAGGGGGATAGTAAAAGGAAACATGGAAAATGGAAAACAAATAGCCAAAAAAATAAATAGGCCAGCCAAATAAACAAAGGAAGTCAATGGAGAGATACAACTTGAAATGTCACTTTTCTCATATTTTACTATTTTTAGTTTAAACACTTCTCATTTTATTTTCTCTTTTTATTTTATTTTTATTTATCTTAATTGAATGTAATGTTTAGAAGAAAAAAGTTTTACAGTATCATCTAAAGGATCAACAATCAACAAACAGAGAGTTTGCCTTAGGCTTTCTATGTTGTTAAGTTCCACCTTTTTATTAGTATAAATATACAGGTCATGATTTGCTTTTACTTTTTCTTCAGTCTTTCTGAAAAATTTATCTTTTCCAAAATATTTTTGGATGTATAAATCTGTTTGGATTAGATTGTAAAAGAATAATTAAAGATATATTTACTATTTAAAGTAAAACATACCCTATTGTCATAAGAATAATTAAAGATATATTTACTATTTAAAGTAAAACATACTCTATTGTCATACATGAAATTTTTTATTTTTTCAAGCTCAATAAAAAATCATAAATATTACTCTTTTGTTTGAACTTATATGTTTTACCAGATTTATTTATTTAGTACTTTTTTCTTTGTATATCACATATCTTTTTAATTTATTTTTTTTTTTCAAAAAATGGTAAACATCATATAATATTTTAGAAATATATATATATACAATTTTTAGAGACATATATAGAAGAAGTAATTCATCTTTTCTATTTGCAAATTCTTTTCTATCTAAAGATTTTTGCAAGAAGGTCATTTCGTAAATTTACTATTATTTCTCAGCGTGAAGCACGGATAAATTTACTAGTTTCTTAACTAAATTCTTCAAGTTTGTCGCATAAGTATAAATTCTTTCATTGATGTTAATAACTCGTCAGTGTTCATGTATATTTTTATTTTTTTTTGAGAGAAAAGGAAAATACTTATATTAATATTAAGTAGGATCCCGAAAATTACATTCCATGTGTCTTTTAAAACATTTAAATTACGTATGCGTTTGGACATAAAAATTGTAATTTTTGACAAAAATAATATTTGGAGTTAAGTTGAAAAATGGTATTCGGAATTTGAAATTATATTTGGACATGCATCTCACATGAAAAGTTGTTACAGTTTTGTGAGTGAGGAGAAAAAAAACGGAACATTTTGAAAAAGTGGTCAAAACTAATTTTTGATTTTTAAAAAATTCATATTCAAAAAATTCCAAAAAAACTTGCAAAATTTCATGGACAAATACATTCTTTAAAAAAAGATTTATGGACAAAATAGACCTACGTATACTAGCCAACCTACTACATACCCTTTGTCAATACCAATCAGCTGTCAAAACCGGTCAGCCCAGCCCAAGCCTCACGGGCTTTTAAATTTGGAGGGCTAGGCCGGCCCGGCCCGCCACATGAATAGGCCTTAAAATGGCCAGCCCAACCCGACCCTAAGAGGGCCACGGGCTAGGGCGTGCCGACCTTTCAATTTTTTTTAAGAAAAAAGAATTTCTTTAAATCCTTAAATATTTTTTTCGTGACATAGTCGATTAATCATGTAAATAACTTCTGTTTGCTTAGAGCGTAAAAAAAGACTTGATATTTAACGAGGAATCTCGTAATTGAAATGCAAATTCTCTATATCTCTAACTCTTCTTTTTTAAAGTTACATAGAATATCTTCTTAATGCTTTTCTTCATTTTTTTCGGATTCAGGGATTGCTTCAATAAGTTTAAATGCTGAGATTTTTTAATTTAGGATTAATATCATTTGTTGATTTCATCATTATAGACAATAAATTTTTTAAAATTCCTGAAATTTGCTAGTGGTCAATTGTTTTTTTTTTGGTTATTCAAAAATGATCTTTTTCTATACTAAAGAGCAATTTAAATATTAATAGTATATTAAAGTAATCCAAACTGATCATTGGCCACTTAAAGTAATATTTTCTTTTGAAAATTAATTATTATTGGCCAACTAAAACTTTTCAAGTTCGTTATTAATTAAGCAAAAGAAAAACTAATTTATCATATTACATTCATATTAAAAATGTAAATTCTAGTTGATATGGAAGGGTAAATGAGCAATCTAGGGTTGAGGGTTGGGTTGTAAATTATAAGCCTCAATTTTAAATAGGCTCAAGAAATTCTAGCCCTACCCTACCCAACTAGCAGGCTGGGTTGGGCTGGCCTCACAGGCTAAGCCCATTTTGACGGCTCTAGTCTGCACTAGAAACCCAATAAAGCGAATGTAGCAAATTTCTCGAATCAATTTGCACGCAAAATTATTTTTAAGGGATTTTTACATTCCTATGTCATATAGTAAACTGTATTACCCTCAATGCTTAACTTTTAATATAATTACCTTTTATATACCTAATTACTATTTATGTACATTTTAGGGGGTTTAATGGTATTAATTAGTCTCCTAATTTAACTCTACCGTATATTCCCACTCCCCCCATTTTCTCTCTCCAAATCCCACCTCCTCACCCAGTATCAAACCATACCCCACGATTTCCTCTTCAATCACCCAATTTCTTCTTCTAAAACCAGTGAAAATCTGTAACCCCTCCACCATTGACAACTATTAAAAAGACATTGTTTGTTTGGATTGGATGTTGTTGCAAGGAATTGAGAATTCTCTCTACGTCTCTCTCTATCTCTCAATCCCAAATTTCAATAATATAAAGCAAAGGAAAAGAGAGCAGCAATTCCACCATTGACAGGCATTAAAAAGCTTTGAAGCTTTGAAACTTTGAATTCGAATTTGGTTTTTAAAAATCATTATTTATTAGGATTGGGTGTTGTTGCAAATAATTGGGAATATGATTTGGAGTTTATATCTCAATTTTGAGGGGTTTTGGTGAAGATTAGACTTGGATTTGGCTGAATTTCAGATTGAAACTCGAAGAAGAAGAAAAAGAAGAAGAAGACATGACATACATTATATTGCAGAAATTGTAGAAAAATTGTATTCAGTTGTTTATTTATTTTTCTTTAATTCATTTAACTATTGTATGAATGTTGAACAACATTGTATAAAAATTGTATTTAAGTGGTATTATATTGTAGTTGTATATAATTGAGTAGAAATAATGTACAAAAATTGTAGATAAGTTGTATAATATATAATTAGTTGTATGAAATTTATTTTTACTATGTATAAATCAGATACAAAATATACAAAAGATATATTGTATAAAGTTTGTATTTAAGTTTTATGTTATTGTAGTTGTATTTAACTGGGTAGAAATAATGTGTGAAGGTTGTAGATAAATTGTATAATATACAATTAATTGTATGAAATTTATTTTTACTATGTATAAATCAGATACAAAATATACAAAAGACATATTGTATAAAAATTATATTTAAGTGGTGATATACTTGTAGTTGTATATAATTGAGTTGAAATAATGTATGAAAATTGTACATAAGTTGTAGATAAGTTGTATAATATATAATTAGTTGTATGAAATTTGTTTTTACTATGTATAAATCAGATACAAAATATACGAAAGACATATTGTATAAATTTTGTATAAAATTTGTATTTAAGTTGTATGTTATTGTAGTTGTATTTAAATGGGTAGAAATAATGTGTGAAAATTGTAGATAAGTTGTATAATATATAATTAGTTGCATGAAATTTGTTTTTACTATGTATAAATCAGATACAAAATATATAAAAGATATATTTTATAAAATTGTATAAAAATTGTATTTGTGTAATAAGGAATAGGTATTCATTCTATCTATAGTATTCACTTATTTAACCATATTTGTACTACGTTTTATGCTAGCCGTCGAAATCTTCTTATTTGATTCAATTTGTGACTAACAACAATGTACGTGTACAAGTTTACAAAGGTAGATTTGCTTTTGATTCATTAACAAAAAAAATTATCCGCATTAAATTTTGGCTGAAATTTTTTCATGTTTAGAGATAAAAACAAGAAAAATGACAAGCAAAAATCTTCCAGATTGTTCTCGTTCCAGATTCCTTGTTTCTTATGTCTTTTTGCCCATGAGTTCGAATTCACATGATTTTTGTTAATACTTGTGGTATTACGACTCGGATTTCCTACCCTCGGGAGTCATAATGGCGCCTACTCATAGAAGCTAGGCAAGCCACGAAATTCAGAGTTTAACTCATTTGTTTTAATCTTTTTAACAACTTGCATTTAACAAGTGATAAACATTAAATAACAGCGGAATGTGAGATTAGCGGAAGACTTAGGCAAATATAAAACTAAAATAATACAAAATCCAACATATGTCTCTACCCAGAAATCAGTGTCACTGTCGCGCCCCCTTTTTTCTCGCGAAATCGGGCTTGTGACATTTGGGAGGACAACTCGTTCCCTTTTGGAATTGGGTTTTGGAATTTGAAGAGTTGCCACCTAATGATTAAGTGCATTAGGACACTAAGAAGGGTTTGAGTTTGAAGAACCAGAGTTTGGGTAAGGACTAGAAATTATCTCAAGGGGAAGGTGTTAGGCACCCCTCAAGATCCACTAGTGTGGTTCCCGGCCATGTTATAATTGTGAATTCACATAATCAAATAAACAATTAAGGGCCTCAATAGAAGGATATTTTCACATAATATTGCAAATAAATTGAAAACTTTTGAGGAACAGTAAAAAGGGCAGAAATTTATGAAAGATTTAAGCAATTCTAGAGAAAGCAGATAAGGACAGGTAAAGGGAGGGAGGTCCTAGGTTTATGATTAATATGGATCACGTCAATGCAATACCCGGTAATCACTCCTCAAAAGAGGGGTTACACGTAGTATTAGCACACCGATCATCATATCCATATCTACCCTTCCCAACCCGTTAAGGTATTAAGGCACAGAATGGTATCGTTGCTTATTGCATGCTATTAACCGTCCCGATCCTATTAGCCCCGGAGGCATTCAGACTACTAATTCTAAAGGGGAGGGAGTTGAGGCTGTTCCATAGTTTTCAAAAGGATAAAAATCTAGGCGACAAGCAATAACAAATAGCAGTTAAAGGGGGAACAAATAGCAGTTAAGGCTCAAGTAGGTCTCCTTATTCAAAGCAGCAAATTATTTAGCATGACTTACAAGTACTGGTTATGGTCTGAATTTAAAGCGTTAGGGAAGGCTGATTCATCACATATTTCTCAGATGAGGAGTTCAAATTAGCCTTGTCTAGATGCAGTTATCAAAGACTGATGCAGTTAATTAATCACCTAATAGTTTGCCTAAGTGAGGCCAATAGGCATGACATCTAATAGAGCTATATTGATTTTAAGGAAAAAGTTTACTAGTTTTATAAAAAAGGATCTGCAGACTTTAAGACTGGTTTTAGATTCAAAACGGGACTGGTTCAGTTGATTTATTCCTATAGTCATGATTTCTAAGTGTCATTGATTTTTTTTTTTAAAAAAGTTACATAAATGCAAGAACCCTATTGCCATGATATCTAGAATGGATTGGTTATTATTAAGCCTAAGATTGTTTGCCTAACGGCGGGTATATGCGAAAGTGCAGAAAAACCTATAGGAATGTTTTCTATATGCAGAACCTATAGGCATAATCTCTAAGATGCAGAACTTATAAGCATGTTTTCTAAAATGCAGAAATGCAGGACTTATAAGCATGTTTTCCAAATGCAGATGAAACAATCTTATAGGCAGAATTTCTAAATGAATAATGAAACAATCTTATAGGCAGAATTTCTAAATACAGATATATAAACGAAACATGTTGTGATTGCAGAAATAGAACTTAAAGCATGATATCTACCCCATATTCATAACATGAGAGACCCTCCCCCATTTTTACTATACACCCCATAGTTATTACAAATCATTACAGACCCGAGTGAATCAGAAAGATAAGTAAAATTACATAAGAAGTTCCAGATACATATAAATAACCTAATTCAGACTCGAAATTCAACTATATGAGATAAAACAACTTCCACCATCAGATTTCCAAAAAACTTTCTCATATTTGGAGTGTGTCAAAGTTCCCAAGAGTCTCAAAGGGACTTTGGGCAAGGCTTACACCCCAAAATATTGCGGAATTAAGAACATAGTGCAGTGTGGAAATGCCAGCCCTCAGATGTCCAAGTTCAGAGGGAACTCAAGGTCCCAAAGCAAGGCTCATAAGAGAGGGGCAGAACTTAAGAGTCTAAGAATAAGTGTAAGTGCACAGGGGGAAAGGAGTCAGGGAGAGACATGGCAGGCTAGTGGTCATGCCCAGTAATTGGAATGCTGGCACACCCCTGACCAACCTGCTAGCCACACATTGAGTGTTAGGATCCATTGTGGATCAGGTTATGACCTAGGCAGTAATTAGGATACTGTCAGGCCAAGACCTTAACTCAGGCGTATAGAAGGGAATATGGGTAGGGATTCATAACAGAAACAGAAGCAAGGAAGAAAAATATTTAGCACAAATTACCGAACATGAGCAGTAAAGTAAACAAAAAGTCTAAAACTGTAGAGTGAACACATAGGGGTGAGGCAGAAAATTAAATAAAAGACATACCAGTTTCAAAGGAAAATAAGTAAGAAAGCAGTAGCCTTGAGAGAGCCAAGTTGCAAACAAAGTAGTTCCAAAAGATCTCAAGCAAATCCAAGTATTGAATTCAAACAGTATTGCAAGACAGTAAGTAATCAGAAGTGTTTTTGTTCGTGTGTATTTCAGTGTGTGTAAAGAGGGAAGACTAGGTCTCTATATAGTTTTGAAAACAAGTAATACATAGGCAAAGGATGCACAAACATGGAAATAACAATCAATTAGTGTCAATTAAGACAACTGAAATCCTTTAATTAGGGAGTCTAGTTCAAACGGTTAGTCAAGACAGAATAAGGAAAGAAATTAGTTCAATAGGGCTGGGTTAGGGCAGAGAAACCACATAGTGCATAAACAAGGTCAAATACATAGTGTGTAATTAAGGAAAGTTGGAATAATAGTGTATTTATAAAGTAAAAATAGGGCATCAGTTCGAAAATCAATTAAGAGGATCTCGGATCCAATTGTAATCATAGGGAATCAAGGTAATAAAGGAAAGAATCATATAAGTATAGAAATAATTCAAACATTGGTACAGAATTACAGAAGGAATACACGAGACCATGTATTTAAGGAAAACATCACAAGCATAGAATTTCTACACAAAAAGATCAAAATAAATAGCCAGTAGGGTAAAGGAGGTTCAATCGAAAGAAATCATTAAGGAATCATTAACCTTATTAAAAGGGATTTCGGAATCAATCACTTGGTTGTGAAAACCTTTTGAAAGAGGAGTTTTTCTCATATATAAAGTACCTAAATCAAAAAAAAAACTGTTTACCCTAGAAAAGAGTTACTGAAAGTTTCAGAGTCACAAACAAAAGGATTCAAGTTGGATTACAGGCTCATTGCGAGTCTGCAAACCTAGGGTCCCAAAGTGGAACTCTAGTGCCACTTATCAAAGAAAATTCTCAAATCTTTAGGGTTTCAAATAGAATCAGAGGTGAGAAATCAAAGTCATTGAGAGAGGCTTAGAAGTCCCTTTCAAAGGCTTGTGAGAGGCAAACATACACAAATGAATTCAGAAGAAAGAGAGGCTACGAGTTTTAAACAAAGCAGGTAAAAACATGCTTATCAGGAACATCAACAAAATTTAGTAAGGGGAAACAAAATCAAAGAGCTCAAACTTAAACACATATAGCAAAGAATGAGGAACAACAAACCGAGTTAACATATGAGCAAGAGAGTGACAAAAAGAACAGAAAGGTCTTTCATAATCAGAAAAGAAATAAAAGAGAGCAAACTCGAGAATAATAAGAAATAAACATACGAGCATAAACACATATAAAGAGAGAACAAAGGAGTCAGAAAACATTTAAAGAAACTTTCCAGAAACCCTAAAAATCGAATTTGAACGATATTGAAAAGGAAATTTTGGGGGGAAAATCTTAAGACGTCAAGTAAAGACTAGGCATGGCACAGATCTAAGAAAAAATTAGTAAGTATAGAACCTTAGACGGCTTAAAAACAGCAGAGAAGACCATAGAATGAGAAGGTCTTGAGGAAAGTCGGATCCTGAGTCGAAGAGACTCATATAGCTCGAATACGCCGGAAAATGGCCGGAGAGGCCATAGATCTTACAAATATGAGATAGATCTAAAGGAAGCCATTGAAATCGGCCTTCAAACCTCGAGTGGCTTAGGTTTAATGGTGAGAGAGAGTGAGCACAGGCCATCCATGGCCAGGAATGCCATGGATTCCGGTGGAAACATGACAGAAGTATGTGGGAATTCATTAGGATTTCGGGGAGGGCTAGAGAGGATTTGGGAGATGAAAAGAGTTCAAAGGCGGTGTATTTAATACAAATGAGTTAGGGTTAGGGGTATGGGAATTAAAAAAGGAAAGAACGAATCACGACCGTTGATCATTTGCCATTGATCAAAATGATCAACGGCCAGGATTAAAGGGGAGACTGGGCGGGTCTGAAAACGGGTCAAGGGTTGGGTTAAAATTGGAACTAGGCTGGTCCGGTTGGGGTTAGGATTGGGTCAATTTAAGGGCTAAAATTGAAATAAAATGGGGCTAAATGTTAAATAGCCAGTTTTTCCTTTTTATTTATAAGAAATAGTAATAATGACTTTAAAGTAAATTAAAAGTACTGAGCCAACAAATAATATATAAATATCAATTTAAAAATACTGGAACAAATTTTACAATTATAAAATGCTATTTATCTTAAAGTAGACTATAATTGCAATTATATGCAATTTAGTTTTAAAAAATACTAAATAAATTTATAAAAATATGCAAAAATCATCTTAACTATTTTTTGGTATAAATATGGGAATAAAATAAATTATTCACCAAAATTGATGATTTTGGGAATAATTATGGATTTTGTACTGCTAAAATAAATTGATTTTAAAATCTTTAAAAATTAGAAAAAAAAGACCAAAACTCTTGGGCATGCTTATATGTATATGCTATTTTGAAAGTATTTTGTATATAAAAATACATAGGAAAAAATTGGGTATCAACAATCACAACATTCACGGACTAACTATGATTACTACATACAAATATTTGAAAGAAAAAAACACCATATGTCTTGGATACAAGTGATACAGAACATAATAAAAGATAGAGGAGACGTCGGGGTCTGCGGACACCTGCAGGACTACCTCAGAATCTCGGTGGACTGAAGGCTGGCTCGCCTATTGCTGCTGACCAAGCACTTCTCTGGTAACTGCACAGAGTGTAGAGTGTAGTATCAGCACAGCCGACCCCATGTGCTGGTAAGTGCCTGGCCTAACCCCGGTGAGGTAGTGACGAGGCTAGGACCAGACTCCAGATAAACCTGTGCAGTTATATAATATACATCGAAAAAATAAACAGGAAATATGCAGTTTAAAAGAGGGGGGGACATGCTTCGGGGAACGTATCAAATTTAGCAAAAACTAAATAGAAATCTGGAAGGAAGTACAATATTTACAACAATACAACAACACTACTGTTGCGGTGCGCAACCCGATCCCTTATCATTTAACACTGTTGCGGCGTGCAACCCAATCCACATATATAACTGTTGCGGCGTGCAACCCGATCCAATATAATATAATAATAATATTGCGGTGCGCAACCCGTTACAAATATACAGTCAACAATAATCATAATAGGGTTCCGGCAAGGGATCAACAATAAACTACATTATCCCGGCAAGGGAACTCAACAGTACAAATGTCTACGTCCCAGCAAGGGAGGATCAGCTATAACCAATCTTAACTCAACTCCTACTCATCTCAGTTATCACCATTACTCAATCATAAGTAAATTCCACAAGAATAATTAAGTTTTTGCTAAATGTCAAGAATTCATCCACTAAAACATCCATAGTATCATTTAAGAATACAACAAGTATCAATTTAAGACTCACGGTCATGCTCGACACCAACGTATAGATACTCGTCACCATGCCTATACGTCGTACTCAACAAGAAGCAATTAGCAAATAGGACTCAACTCCTAATTCCTCAAGCTAAGGTTAGACCAGACACTTACGTCGATCTTCCACGACCAACTCAAGCCTCAAACACCGCTTTTCCTTTCAAATTTGGCTCCAACCCAATCGAATCTATACATAATCGACTTAATAACATCAATAAATGCTAAATAATCCAATTCCAATGCTTAATTATAGCTTTCTAATCATTCTTCCCAAAAATCCAAAAATCGATCCCGGGCCCGCTTGATCAAAACACGAGGTTCAGACCAAAACCCGATCACCCATTCACCTACGAGCTCGAATATGTAATTTGTTTTCAAATTCGACCCCAAAACGAGGTCTAAATCATAAATAATCAAAAGCCTTAATTCTACCCAAATCCCTAATTTTCTACCCTTAATCACATGTTTTAGGCCTAGAAATCTAGTGGGTGTTGATAAAAATGGAAGAAAACAAGTTAAAGATTACTTACCCAAGAGATTATGTTGAAGAAATGCTTCAAAAATCGCCTAAGAGCTTTGGAGAAGAAGAGGTTTGTGAAATTTTGCAAAAATCCTGTAAGTGTTCTGTTTTTTAGACTTCTAAATAACTGGGCAAAATTACCCTTCACGTTCGCGAGAGACTCATCGCGTTCATGATGAGTCAGGCCTGAAGACCTTCGCGTTCGCGACATAAGGCTCGAGTTCGCGGAGCTTTAGCCACTCGAGCCCTCGCGTTCGCATCTAACGGTTCGCCTTCGCGTAAGACAACTACCCCACCCCCTGCCCAGGCCCACTTGGCCTTCGCGTTCGCGTGGCCAGGATCGTGTTCGCGAAGGGATAACCCCCCACTGCCTCGCGTTCGCGACCTTTGCTACGCGTTCGCGTAGAAGGAAATTCCTTCAGTAAACATTAATGCATCGCGTTCGCGTGGGTTCTCCCGCGAACGCAAAGAAGAACACATCAGTACACCAGATCAGTTGTATCTGTAATTTTTCTTAAGTCCAAAACTTCCCGAAACACACCCGAGCCCTCGGGGCACCTAACCAAATATACGTATAACTCAACAACATCATACGAACTTATCTGTGCGATCAAATCGCCAAAATAACCTCAATAACAACGAATTAAACCTCAAAATCAAAGATTTTCCTCAAACTTCGTAAAATATCAACTTTAGCAATCTAGGTCTGAATCACGTCAAATAACTCCGTTTTTTACCAAATTTTACAGAAATATCTTAAATCATATATAAGACCTGTATCGGGCGCCAGAACCAAAATACGGGCCCCATATCATCATGTTCTAATCAAATTTCATTTCAAATTTCCTTAAACAATTTCAGAAAACAATTTCCTTTAAAAATTCATTTCTCGGACTTGGGACCTCGAAATTCGATTCTGGGCATACGCCTAAGTCCCATATTTTCCTATGGACCCTCCGGGACCGTCAAATCACTGGTCCGGGTCCGTTTACCCAAAACGTTGACCGAAGTCAAATTAACTCATTTTATAGCCAAATTTTATCATTTTTCATAGATTTTCATATTTAAGCTTTCTGGCTACGCGTCCGGACTGCGCATGCAAATCGAGGTGATGATAAATGAGGCTTTCAAGTCCACGGAAGCATAAAATTTCGTTTTAAAACAAGTGATGACCTTTTGGGTCATCATGTGGCAATGGCTATAACGATTTTTTACGATTTCTCCGTCAGAAAAGCCCTATTTCCCGTAACATCAGAAAATTAGAGAAGGAAAGATCCACCGAATTGTGACATATGAGTGAAAACATAAGAAAAAAGAAGATGAGGAAAAAAAGAAGAGAAAAAGAGTGTAACTAAATCCCTTAACTGAAAGCACTAATAATGAATTGGGAGCCTTTTAAGGTGGAATGTATATATTTTGTAAATAAAACTTGTATAGATAAAATAATTTACTAAACATGAACATTTAGGGTAATATAGTTTACTATATGACATAGGAATGTAAAAACCCCATTTGTAACATATACCATGTATCTTTTCGTAAGTACAAAAAACAAAATTCATATGCTTAAATAGATAGAAAAAAATCACATACCTTTATTTGTCATATTTCACTTCTTAAAATTCTTAACTAATATTTTAAAATATATATTTTCATCTTTATTAAGATGGAAAAGACTGCAATTTGTGTAGTACTATTTTTAAATATTAAAATTTTAATATTTTAAATATTAAACTAATCTAATTTAATTTGACTTCAAAGAGTAATTAAATCAACTCTAAAAGGAAAATATTTTAACCAGATAAACATAGACAAGAATTAAAATGGGATGGAAAAAGTAACTTCTCTTGAAATTCTAGCTCTCGTTTCTGACTTCATCAATTGCTACTGAATTGGTACCAATCCCCTAAATTATAACCATTGACCTATTAAACCAAATGAAAAAAAAGGGAGGTTTTGACTTCCAATTTCTAACTATCTAGAACATTGTTTTTACACGTCCCAGGAAACACTTCCTGGGAAGACATGCACAACACATTCCTAATTTTACAAAATGAGGTGAAAATATCCAATTCTTATATATATATACTCCCTCCGCTTCGCTTCAATTTATGTGAACCTATTTCCTTTTTAGTCTGTGCCAAAAAGAATAACCCCTTCCTTATTTGAAAAAAAATTACCTTTACACAATTAATTCATAGCCACACAAAATATATGTGCCTCATTTTACACCCCAAGATCCAAAGTATTCTCTCTTCTTACTCCGTGCTCAGTCAAATGGGTTCACATAAATTAAAACGGAGGGAGTATATAAAGAGAGAGAATGTTGATTCTGGGACGGTTGGTCTTATATATATTCTTAGACACAGTACATCACTTCATATTCTACAAAAGTCAAATATATAATGAAAGCAAATACTAATACAAGGTCTAAATAGGATAGAACCATTATCCACTACTGAAGAGTGTTTCTCTGCGTCAATTTAGGGCTGCAGACAATTGCTCGATTATACAAACAGCACCAAACTGGAGACAACAAAACGCAGCTAACATTGACAGTCATAGAAGAATTGAAAGCAACAAAGACAAGACCCTTAAAATACCTAGAAAAGAACATACTTTCAGTTTTTGTTCTTAAACTTACACCACCACCTGTTCTACGATCAACCAAGCAAGCATATGCTATAAACTGCTACAGTATATACCCATAAGCGAAAACCCACTACCATGCATATAAGATAAAAGGATAACTTAATTCCCACACAAATACAACATTCTTATTTTCATAATTCCACTTAACTACTTTTATTGGATCTAATGATTATGATTATGGTGACCAGGCAACTTCTCCTTTATCTTCTCCATCATACTCTTCTTCTCATGCTCATGGTGCTCTGGTGCAGTACTAGTAGACATCGCACTCGTTGTTGTTGTCGTTCCCGTACTGTGTTTGTATTGTTCTTCCTCCTTCGACTCCTTGTGCTTCCCAATGGTTAATTTCTCCTTTATCTTCTCTTTCAGACCTTTCTTCTTCGGCCTCCTCCCACCTTGTCCGTCATCCTCTGACTGCACTCGTTAAATATTATATTGAATAGTACTGTTAGGCCATACCAATAAATTAGTACTCAAAAAGCAAGGGAGAGATCGGACTGTAGACTATCAAGGGGAGCTTTTAAACTGGACATGGTACTCCGAAAAGCCGAAGAAAAAAAGAAGCAACTAAAATAAAATTGTAATACGTGAAAAATATAGTACGTATATGTTTATCAGTAATGGACTAATGGCTTCAAACAAATATTCTTACGATATCATAAGGTAAAACTGACCTACGCTTAGAATAATAACTAGTTAATTAACACAAGTTAATTTGCATTAGTCATAGTATAAAAATTCTTTTCACAGTATAAGAAGACGGAATTTCATCAAGGTCTATATAGAATTTTAAGACAGAAGGTATAAAGGAAAAAATAGGATGAGAAGTCATGTTTGAGATGAGAAATATAAGAAATCATACAGAGCTAGAGCTTGAACTGCCGGACCGGTGGAGCTCCTCCTGCTCTTTCTCCTCCTGTTGTTGTTTCTCCTCTTGTTGTTGCTGTTCTTTTCGCAGCTGCTGTTGTTGCTCTGACTCTGGCTTCTGGTGCAGTATTCCACCAACAGTCGTCGGAGCAACACCAGAGCCGGCAGTAGTGGCAACCCCAGTAAGGTGCATGGGGTTACCATGCTCATCGGTCAGCTGAACCGGGTGTCCATATTGGTCTGTCAGCTGAATTGGATTTCCATGCTCATCACGTAAGTCTGCCATATTCTCACGATATATATTCAAAGATAATTGAAAGGGAGATGGAATAAAACGGATATCAGTACTTCTTTCTTGTTTAGAAAAGCTAACTGCTGATTTTAAAAGGAAAACATAGTGTAAAAAACGGTGGAGCAGCAGCTGTTTCTGCATGAGTGCGTTTAACTAGATGGTTACACGTATGCAGGAAATAGCATCGCGTAAGCTGCTTGGTGCTGCCACGTAGGAGTTTTAGGACACGTCTTTGGTGTAAAACGACAATAGAATTTAGATTGAGTCGTTTCGAAAGCATCATCTTGATTCTGCTCAATTAGACCGCTAGAGGACAATACGGTTCTCTATCTGTTACAACTACTAGACATAAAATGTATATTAGTACATGACGTTGTTATATGAGATATGCTATAAAAACTATCTAAATAAAGTTTTGCAGGTCACATACCTTCCTATGGTTAATTTTGGCAGTTTTATGTAATTTAATTTATTATTGCAGGTCACTAACGCTTCTAAATCATCATCTTTTGTTATAGACAAAAATAGTTGCAGGCTTAAGTAATTTTTGATGATACTATAAATTTCTTCAACTTTTGTTGTACAAATATTTATTGATGAACTACTGTAAGTCGTTGCATTTTTGTTTTATTTATTAAATCTAACACTTTTTTCTCTAAATTTAGGTTGTGGTACGTGTAGCCGTGATACACGAGTTAACCGGCTCTATTACATTTCGCGTTGCGCATATATGATATTTGTCTTTCGAAAGCTTTATGTACCATTATTATTTCAGGTACCTTGTGTTTGATCCTTTTCTAGTTAACTGCAAATAAATTTCACTATTTTCGACGGTCCGATACTCGGACCGCACAGTGTGAGGTAATACTGGATATGTTATTGTATTGTCGACGCACACTGGATATGTTATTGTATTGTCGACTTTACTAGCGTAGTGGTGGAACCCTACAAAAATCAGGGTTCTATGCTGCTGATGCCATGAAGAAACAAATGCAGTAACTTTACGGTAACAGTAACTACCCTTTCGTAAATGAGGATTGTGAAAGGTGCGACTGTAAGTCTGTAACTGAATCTTGAGCACAATATTAAAGATAAAGAGATGGCCAGACAGAATATCCCACGTACAAGGGCTAAAAAATCATTACATCTTTAGGCAGGCATACATATAATCTAGATACCTGCTGCAGATTAGAAGCATTTAGACCAGTCAGTCTTCGGGATAATTTCATGCCCCCTTAACATGGAACAAAACAAACTTCAATGTACACCAAGAAAAAACTACCAACGGATACTATGCACTTTTTTGTTTTCTTTTCCTATATAATGAATGGATCATTAATCAACTTGTATTGTATTCCCAATTTCTTACATTTGTATACTTCAAAAGCTAACCTAAATTCTGGGAATCCATATCCGCCAGCAAGATCCTGACGCTTTTATGGCTCTCTACTATCCTTCCAAGGTGAGAGAGCTGACCCGCGGCTTCTGCAGATTTTGGAAACAATGCAATTCACTAGTCAGAAAACGAGATTTAGATACTTTACTAGTGAAGGATATTTGTGATCTAAATCTATCAGAACAAGGGAGAATATAATAGGCAAGAGAACATTATGATATTCCTAGATAAATTTGTTTGTGAAGACACTTTATATTGTTACCATTATCATCCACCAAGAAGCTTTACTCCTTGCTAGATCTTGTCCAGAAAAAACCCTTTTTCCGTGTGGAAAGGCTATCGGTATAGGGTTTTGTCCCCTTGGAACCAAACGAAAAATGACGCAGCAAGAAGGGCTTTCCCGAAGAGCTCTTCATGCTGGAACTTGAGCTCATCTTGAGACACCTTCCGCCGTGTTCACTACTTTTCTGTCGATCAAACAGTGCAAGATTGCCACTAAAATCACTGTCAACAATCCGATTCCTGAATCTCTTTCGAGCTTTCAAGTCCATCTGAGCTTTCATTGCTTTTTCGGACATCTTCAATGCCTGCTTCTCCCCAAAAGTACAAACAGGACAAGCTGGGTCATACTTGTTGATTTCAGGTGTCATACTCTCCAAGCACTCAGCATGAAAAACGTGGCCGCAAATTAGAACAGAAACAACAGCAAGTTCATTTGAGGCCCATGAAGTTCTCTCTGTTAGCAGCTTCGTACAAATGCCACAGGTTTGGAGATCTACAGAAGGTGAACTGGAACTTCGACCACTAGCTCTGCTTACCTTATCACGATGGAAACTCATGGATTCACTATCAAATGACCACCTTTCTCTACGAGGATTTGTAAGATCAGAGAAGGCAGGAACAGACCATCCATCTGATGATCCACCATTAGAGGCTCTTGTTGATTCATTACTCCAACCAGGGAGCACCAAGGATGATGATTCTTCAGAAATTGAGAAAGTAGGTGACTTTATCCCTGGTGTATGACTATCAGAAACTTGTCGTCCAAGCTGGTGGCCAGAAGAATAGTGAGGCAAAGGAGTAGAGCTCGCAGGAAGCAGCTGACTTCTTGATGATAAAGGAGATGTAGATAATGATGAAACAGAGGGAGCTGATGGAGCAGGAGAGGGGTATGGAACTGCTGATGACTCAATTGATTCTTTGACCTAATTACCAAAAGAAATGAAATCAGAAAGGTCAAAAACTAACAAAACATGCCTGGAAAGTAACTCCAGCAAAACTTATAACTGCTCTGTTCTTACCTCTGTGGAATTTCTCACAGCGGATTGATCTGCAAAGGCAAGAAAACTACTGTTATTTTACAAAGTACAAACAGCATTAACAGTGCATCAGTTTTTCTTTCATGTCATATAGAACCCAAAGGCCACGAAACAGAATATCCTATTCTAATATCTAGAATTTTACGGGTCCCGAAGAATAATGCAAATGCTGTTCCATTTCCGACAGAATTGACAAATTAAAATCACCAAACATCAGAACAATTGATCATCCTCTGGTCACAATCAGATTAAGAGATGTTGGGGGTACAAAAAGTGACATCTACCTTAAGACATGTTAAATAGGCCATAATATATATTACTGAGTAAATTTATGTCGAATTGAGCATGATTATCGGCTTCTAGCTTCAAACATGATTAAATGAAATCAAGGGAATCTGCTAATAATGTTTGAATAAGTCAATAATGTCTTATAACCAGGTATTTTCAACTAACTGCCTAGACATGATAAAGAATAATGGATTTATGTGGTACTCACTAACTGACCAGGCAAAATTACTGACTATTGCAATTGAACACGAATTAAGACCACAGACTGTTAACTAGGAAAATGCAAGCCAATTCAGAAGCCTAATCATTACATATCAGGCTACATTTCTGGGTATGACCTAGGGCCGGAGGAACATCATTTAATCATAGAAAAAAGGTCTAAGAAGAATTATAGGCATATCATTTCGCAAATAAAAAAAGTTCAAAAATGGAAACTACACGTCTGCTTTGGATAATTCTCAACTCCAACCAAGAGCTTTGGAGTTCAAAGGAGCAACGGGGGAAGGGAAACTGTCGACTCCTAGGCAAGAGCACATTGGAGTTAACCATATAAAAAAAAATTGCAAGCTAAAATGGAAAATAAAAATATTCAACACTATTTCTTCCTAAAAGCTGCAGAGCATGGTCATACAAGAGCAGAAAAAATGTATATCCAAACGCAACCATTTAGTGGATAATCTAGCTTTTGAGATAAAAGAGGCGGGAAGAAGAGAAAAAGTACTCATCACATATCATTAGTGCCTACTCGATTACACATTCAAATAAACTCATTCATACATAGAATACAAGAATGCTTGGAGATCAAAGTCAGTGACACGATGTATCATGGCTCGATTTGCATTAAAAAAAGAAGGCTTGGGAGATCAAAAGCTTCTATCGACCGAGTATTTGAACCCCAACTTGATGAAAACTAAACTGAAACTTTTAAAACCAATTATTTATATTTGCACTAACAGAAAAATAAGGCCCAAGGAACATTCATCTATATCATTTAAGCTAGTGACAAGTTAATAATTCTTTTTTTGCAGGATGAATGAGATCCCCAATTTTGTCATGATGAAAACCAGCTCATCTCTCTCTATGACCATCAAATATTAGGTTTGGATATCTCAGACACCACTGACCTCCCTTAATAGCATCTCATACAACCCAAAAACAACATAAAACAAGAAAATCATTTTAAAATTTCTTTCAAAACTTCCCACAAAAGTAGACCTCTACCACATCTATTCACTTCAGCTCTCTCCTTATGGAATGCAAAAATCAGGTCTAGGATTATCTTATCATCCGATCCACCAGAACATATCACCCTAAATGATCATTTTTCACTAGAGAACTCAAGGTTGTAACTTTCAACTGACTTATTTATTTGCTTAACTAAAAGACTGATGAAATATATATACTTATGGTTCCACACTACAACATATGACAAAAATTTCCTCCCAAACACCAATCTCATAATGCAGACATGGAATCAAAAGTCCAATTTCATGCACTTCAGGAGAGAAAGCGTGTAATTCACAAAGAAAGGAAAAACGGAAAGCAAGCTCTTCAATATACAGTCAGTACGTTCACATCCCTTTCTCTTTATTTTTTAGAAGAATCAGGTATTAGCACCTACAATCAGGCTAAGTGAAGAGAGAGCCATGTTGACGTTTACCAGATAGAGGAGGCGTTGAGTTCACCGTGTTGCAATCAGAATCTGGTGACTTCTGTAACGCAAGTGATCGGAAACTATCCAATGGACTACCCTCTTCAGATGCATATAGAGTTTCTAGTGTTGTTCCAGATTTAAACTCTGATCTATCATTTCCAACAACTCCATCAGAAGACCAATTGACTGATGTCTCCTCCCCAGCAACACGTCCCCGGTTATCCCAACGAAAGCTCCAGGAAGGCGAGTATCGGACATTCCTCTGCAAACTTTCACTGGTTGATCCATTTATAACCGCTCGATCTCTAGCAGCAACACAACAAGCTGAACCCATGCTTTCTTAGATACAAAATGTGAAATTCATAGGCAGCTAAAGTCACATCAATAATAATACCAGCACGTTCACTAGACGATGGAAATTGGAGATATTAATTTTCTGCAACAATTAAAAAAATGAAGTCAAAAAAAAAAAACTATCAACACAAATTATTGACATGCACAACTTGTAATTGCGCATTATGTCCTCATTGCATAACAATGGAAACAAAGAACAAAGAAAATGATTCCAGACACGCTGCTTCAATACATTTTATATTACCTTGACAATTTCAAGACAATTCAAGCTCCTACTCTTCGCCCTCACAACAGAAGAATCCTATAACTATCTGGTGGCATTTTAAAGACTAAAATTCAAGACCTTACCCTCCGAACTCCGATAAATCACTCTGGTCAGCAACAATCCTACATAGATCACTCACCCAAATATGTTTCCCTTCCAACACAATAATTGTGATCTATACAGTACCCGACGCGCACTGCAAATGCTGTGAATCTGGGTACACTCCTTAGGAGATAAAATGCTTTATGGAAAAAAAATTGCATGTTCTGTAGCAATAATTTACAGTTTTGGAATAAGGATGTTCAATTTCTTGCTCAAAATCAGACAGCAATTCTGAAACATTTGCATTACAACATTTACCAAATCTGATAAAACTGTGAGTACTCTCGGATACACTTATCAATAATAAAATTGCACAAAAAAAGTACCATATGCAATAAATACAGCTCCCAGGATCCATATAACCCCTTGAAGATTTATTTCACCAGAGAGAAAAATTTAAAAAGGAAACAAAACCTAAGAAATAAGACTAACAGAAAAGCTAAAGTCGATTTCATTTGCTACTTTATCGGGGAAAGTATTACTGGAATCAAAACCAGTCGCAAAAAACCTAAAAGTAAGTACCAAAGACTACAGAGGTCACAGAGATCCGAAATGAAAGCCAAAAAAAGCAGTAATAACAAAAAAAAAAATTAAAAACACAAATTATCCATAAAACCCTCAGAATTTCCATATATCATATAGACTCGATTTCTACAATTTAAATAATTAAATAAACAAATAATTGAATATATCTATAAATAATACAACGCCGTCATCATAAATATTAAATTGCTCTTTACAAAAAAAAACGACGTGATTTTACCTACTGTTTCACCGTCCGGCGGCCGTCAAACACGGAGAAGCGAGGAACAGTGAAGTGAGTTTTTAGGTGGGAATGAGGGCAAGGTGTGAGAGATATGTAGAGAAAGAGAAAAAAAGGTGAAGAGTGAGAAAAGGTTCTGATTCTTCTTCTGTTGAGTTGCAGAGGAGAGAGAGAGAGAGAGAGAGAAAATGAGGAGTGAGGTCGTTTTAGATGGCTAGTTTTGCAATTCCGTCCATTATATCACTTCCTGCCGTGAAGAATCAACGTTTGTTTTCACGGCGTTAAATTGAGACGTCTCAGTGGCTCTGCTTTTGTTTGTTATGTTTGTTAAAGTTACCCTTTTTTATAAACACTTTAATTTTCCGACTGGCGAAAACAACTGTAAAACAAATGTTATGGTAAGTGGTGTTGATTGTAGTTGTACATCGCATTTAAGTTGTTGTACCATTATGGTTTTGTTATTCTTTGTTTTGAAAATTTGTCAGAAGGGACTGTGAAAAGGGAGAGCTTTAAGACTTTAAAGTGATTTCTTATGTCGTACGCGGAGTGCGTAGTACGCATTCCATGCTTTTCGAGTCAGAAGAAAGTATCATAAATTTGAGAAAATTAATTTTGGGATTGATTCCTTAACTTTGTCATGTGAGTAGCATATTTATCAATAAATTGCAACTAATTGTAAGATTGTCTCCTTAATTAATGGAATCTAGAATTTTTAGGACACAAGCTTACTATCATTAGTTTTTTAAAAAATTTACTCCATGTTTTTATCGCATAAATATTTTTTAAACTAATGACATCAAATAATCTACATATTATGTACCAATGTCGTGTGCAACAACAATAATTATTATTATATTAAGTAAGTTCCAGTCTATTAGTATATAGTAATTTTTTACTGATCATGTTACTCCAATTAATTTTGTTTCAAGCAAATAATATATAAATCAAAAATACTAGAACAACAACAACAATAACAACAACCCATTGTAATCCCATAAGTTGGGTCTGGGGAGGGTAGGATATACGCAACTTTACACCTATCCTGGAGGACAGAGAAACTGTTTCTGATAGACCCTCGACTAAAGAAGATGGAAGATGCCCCGATAGCAAGTAATAGCAAAACGATATAATTAAAAAACTAAATCGAAGATAGCAATAGAGAATATAAAAGAGGTACCGCAAGTAATAACAAAACAAGAAATGCGGTAATAACAAACTAAGGATAAAAGGACCATACTAACACTAATACTATCGACCTAGTGAAGACAAAGGAAAATGTACGATTATCTACTAATCTTCTACCCTAATCTTTAACCTCCACACTCTTCTATCAAGGGTCACATCCTCGATTAGCTCAAGTTGCGTCATGTCCCGCCTGATCACCTCTCCTCAAGACTTCTTTGGCCTATCTGTGACGACCCGGCCAATCGTCTCATGAGTTACCGCTCTGTTTTCCCCATTTATGCTACTTTATGCTTTGTTTATCCGTGTTATGTCGTATCGGGTTGGTCGAATCGAATCCAGAATGATTTTGGTCAGGTTTGAGACACTTAGTCTCTTTTAAGGAAGTTTAAGTTGGAAAAGCAAACCGGATGTTGACTTATGTGTTAGAGGGCTCGGATGTGAGTTCCAGTGTTTCGGTTAGTTTCGGGAGGTGATTTGTGACTTATGAGCGTGATCAGAATGAATTTAGAGGTTCGTAGTAGATTTAGGCTTGAATTGGCGAAGTTGATATTTTGACGATTTCCGGTTGGTAGGCGAGAATTTGATATAGGGGTCGGAATGGAATTCCGAGAGTTGTAGTAGTCCCGTTGTGTCATTTGGGATGTGCGTGCAAAATTTCAGGTCATTCGGACATGGTTTGATTGGGTTTTTGATCAAAAGCGAAATTTGAAAGATTTTAGAAAATTTAGCTTGAATCCGATGTGTTTTGGTTGGTTTGATATTGTTTGAGGTGTTTTGAAGATTGGTACAAGTTTGAATACGGTATTAGGATATGTTTGTGTTTTTGGTTGAGGTCCCGGAGGCTTCGGGATGATTTCGGATGGTTAACGGAGAAGTTTAGACTTTGTTGCAACTGTTGAATTTGCTGCTTCTGGTATTTCCGCACCTGCGGATTGGGGATCGCAGGTGCGGCTCCAGCATAAGCGGAAGAGTGGTCGTAGAAGCGGAACCTGGAGAAGTTGTCAGGAACCGCAGAAGCGGCTAAGGAGATTGCATCTGCAAAGTCGCAGATGCGGTTGATGGACCGCACCTGCGAAGGCGCAGGTGCGGAAGGTTGATCGCAGAAGCGGTTTTGGTCCATTAAGTGATTTCAGCAGAAGCGGAAGAAGAACCGCATATACGGTACCGCAGAAGCGGGTATTGTACCGCAGATGCGAAAATGTCTGGGCAGAAAGTATAAATTGTGGCCTTTACGGATTTTGAGCTATTTCACCATTTTTATCTTGGCTTTGGAGTTTTTTGGATGATTTGAAAGAGGGATTTTAAGAAAACTTCATTGAGGTAAGGAATTTGGACCTAAAACTCGTTCCTATGCTATTATTTCACGGATTAGAGCTAGAAATTATGGAAGTTAAGGGTGAAAATTGGGGAAACTATGGCTTGGAAACTTAGGCCTTTGATTAAGGATTTGGCGGACCATTTGAGATCGGATTTCAGAACTTTTGATATGCATGAACTCGTGGGAAGATAAAAAACCTATTGATGTAAAAATTACTGAATTCCGAGACGTGGGCTCGGGGGTCGGGTTTTGGTAATTTCGGGATTGGTGTTGTATTTTGATTATTTTCGCTTGGGCTTCGTTCCCTTGGCATATTTTGACGTTCTCGTTCTGATTTTGGATAGATTCGACACGAGTGGAGGCCGATTCGAGGTGAGTAATGATCGTAAATGATGTTCTGAGGGTTTGAAACCCCGGATTGCACATCGTAGTGCTACATTGAGGTGAGGCACACGCTTGATGACGAGCGTGGGGTCGTGCACTATTGGGGATTGTGACTTAGTCCGTCCCGAATGACTATTTTACCGCGTATTTGATTGAAATCTATTTGTTTTCATCATGATTTGGGCTGAATGCCATATTTGGGTCTTGTGCCAACTATTTGAACCCTTCGGGGATTTTTACTGGTATTCTCTCACTATTTTGACTTTATACTTGAACTCACTCATGTTACATTTCACTATTTTCGTACTCAACCATGTTTACTCTGTTTTAAACACTTACATGATCTTTTAAATGATATTTTTGGGCTGAGAAACATGTTTTACTACTGCCCGAGTGGCTTGTGAGGACTTTTGACTAAGTGAGGCCGAGGGCCTATGTTGTGAGGAAACATTTGATACCGATTATGAGGCCGAGGGCCTGAGATATGTACGTCACGAGGTGGCTTGATTGATATGAGGCCAAAGGCCTAGTGATGATGCCACGAGGTGGCTTGATATTGCGTTTGGGTCGTAAGGAGCCCCTCCAGGAGTCTGTACACCCCAGTGAGCGCGGGTACCCATTGTGATGTGAGATTGAGCCCGAGGGGCTGGTACTATTCTGAGATCGCCGTTTTGTTCAGGGATTCTCATCTATTGCATCGCCCTTGACCAAGTTGACTCAGAAAGGTGCTTCATTTGTATGGTCGGACGAGTCTGAGGAGAGCTTTCAGAAGCTCAAGACAGCTTTGACCACAGCTCCAGTGTTAGTTCTACCATCAGCTTTAGGTTCATATATCGTGTATTGTGATGCTTCAAGAGTTGGCATTGGTTATGTTTTGATGCAGGAGGGTAGAGTTATTGCTTATGCTTCTCGTCAGTTGAAGCCTCATGAGAAGAACTACCCCGTTCATGATTTAGAGTTGGCTGCCATAGTTCACGCGTTGAAGATTTGGAGGCATTGCTTGTATGGTGTGTCTTGTGAGGTGTTTACTGATCATCGTAGCCTCCAACACTTGTTCAAACAAAAGGATCTCAATTTGAGGCAGCGGAGGTGGTTGGAGTTGTTTAAGGATTATGACATCACTATATTATACCTTCCAGGAAAGGCCAATGTGGTGGACGATGCCTTGAGCCGAAAGGCGGTGAGTATGGGAAGTTTGGCATATATTCCAGTTGGGGAGAGATCTCTTGCAGTTGATGTTCAGGCCTTGGCCAATCGGTTCGTGCGGTTGGATATTTCGTAGCCCAGTCGGGTATTGGCTTGTATTGTTCCTCGGTTTTCCTTATATGATCGCATCAGGGAGCGCCAGTATGATGATCCGCGTTTGCTTGTCCTTAAGGACATAGTTCAGCATGATGATTCCAGAGATGTGACCATTGGTGATGATGGGGTATTGATGATGCAGGGCCGGATTTGTGTGCCCAATGTGGAGGGACTTCAGGAGTTGATTCTGGAGGAAGCACATAGCTCGCGGTATTCCATTCATCTAGGTGCCGCAAAGATGTATCAGGATTTGAGGCAGCACTATTGGTGGAGAAGAATGAAGAAAGATATTGTGGGATTTGTGGCTCGGTGTCTCAATTGTTAACAGGTGAAATACGAGCATCAGAGACCGAGTGGCTTGCTTCAGCGGATAGATATTCCCGAGTGGAAGTGGGAGATGATCAATATGGACTTTGTTGTTGGATTTCCACAAACTCTGAGGAAGTTCGATGCTATTTGGGTGATTGTGGATTGGCTGACCAAGTCCGCGCACTTCATTCATGTGTGTACTACTTATTCTTCAGAGCGGTTGGCAGAGATCTATATCCGGGAGATTGTTCGTTTGCATGGTGTCCCAGTTTCCATCATTTCAGATAGGGGCACTCAGTTTACTTCGTAGTTTTGGAGGTCTATGCAGCGAGAGTTAGGTACTCAGGTTGAGTTGAGCATAACTTTTCACCCTCAGACGGACGGGCAGTCCGAACGCACTATTCAGATATTGGAGGACATGTTGCGTGCTTGTGTCATTGATTTCGGAGCTTCATGGGATCAGTTTCCACCGCTTGCAGAGTTTGCTTATAACAACAACTACCAATCGAGTATTCAGATGGCTCCATATGAGGCTTTGTATGGGAGGCGGTGTAGATCTCTAGTTGGTTGGTTCGAGCCCGATGAGGCTAGGCTATTGGGGACAGACTTGGTGCAGGATGCCTTAGAAAAGGTAAAGGTGATTCATGAGAGGCTTCGTACAGCACAATCAAGGCAAAAGAGCTATGCTGATAGGAAGGTTCGGAATGTGTCCTACATGGTTGGCGAGAAGGTTCTGTTGAAGTTTTCACCCATAAAGGGTGTTATGAGATTTGGGAAGAAAGGGAAATTGAGTCCTCGGTTTGTTGGGTCTTTTGAGGTGCTTCGGAGGATTGGGGAGGTAGCTTATGAGCTTGCTTTGCCACCCAGCTTGTCGAGTGTGCATCCGATATTTCATGTTTCTATGCTCCGGAAGTATATTGGGGATCCGTCTCATGTTCTGGACTTCAGCACGGTTCAGTTGGATAATGATTTGACTTATGATGTGAAGCCAATAGCTATTTTGGGTCGTCAGGTTCAGAAGTTGAGGTCAAAAGATATAGTTTCAGTGAAAGTTCAATGGAGAGGTCAGCCCGTGGAAGAGGCTACCTGGGAGATTGAGCGAGAGATGCGGAACAGATATCCTCACCTGTTTGAGGCTTTAGGTACGTTTCTTGATTCGTTCGTGGACGAACGTTTGATTAAGTTGGGGAGGATGTGACGACCCGGCCAGTCGTTTTATGAGTTACCACTCCATTTTCCCCATTTCTGCTTCTTTATGCTTTGTTTATTCGTGTTATGTGGTATCGGGTTGGTCGGATCGAATCCGGAATGATTTTGGTAAGGTTTCAGACACTTAGTCTCTTTTAAGAAAGTTTAAGTTGGAAAAGCCAACCGGATATTGATTTATATGTTAGAAGGCTTGGATGTGAGTTTCGGTGTTTTAGTTAGCTTCGGGAGGTAATTTGTGACTTAGGAGCGTGATCGGAATGAATTTTGGAGGTTCGTAGTAGATTTAGGCTTGAATTGGCGAAGTTGATTTTTGGCGATTTCCGGTTGGTAGGCGAGATTTTGATATAGGGGTTGGAATGGAATTCCGAGAGTTGTAGTAGTCCCTTTGTGTCATTTGGGATGTGCGTGCAAAATTTCAGGTCATTCGGACGTGGTTGGGTTGAGTTTTTAATCAAAAGCGGAATTTGGAAGATTTTAAAAAATTTGGCTTGAATCTGATGTGTTTTGGTTGATTTGATGTTGTTTGAGGTGTTTTGAAGATTGATACAAGTTTGAATAAGGCATTAGGATATGTTTGTGTTTTTGGTTGAGGTCCCGGGGGCCTCGGGATGATTTTGGATGGTTAACGGAGAAGTTTGGACTTTGTTGCAGCTGCTGAATTTGCTGCTTCTGTATTTCCGCACCTGCAGATTGGGGACCGCAGGTGCGGCGCCGCATAAGCGGAAGAGTTGTCGCAGAATCAGAACCTAGATAAGTCGTCAGGAACCGCAGAAGCAGCTAAGGAGACAGCATCTTCGAAGTCGCAGATGCGGATAATAGATCGCAGAAGCGGAAATGCCTGGAAAGGCAGTAACCGCAGATGTGGTTGATGGACCGCACCTGCGAAGGCGCAGGTGCGGAAGGTTGATCACAGAGGCAGTTTTGGTCCATTAAGTGATTTTCGCAGAAGCGGAAGAAGACCGCATATGCGATACCACAGAAGCAGGTATTGTGCCGTAGATGCGAAAATGTCTGGGCAAAGCTAGACATTAGAGCTAAAACTCGTTCCTATGCTATTATTTCACGGATTAGAGCTAGAAATTATGGAAGTTAAGGGTGAAATTGGGGAAACAAGGGCTTGAAAACTTAGGCCTTTGATTGAGGATTTGGTGGACCATTTGAGGTCGGATTTCAGAATTTTTGATATGCATAAACTCGTGGAGAGATAAGGAACCTATTGATGTAAAAATTATTGAATTCCGAGACGTGGGCCCAGGGGTCGGGTTTTGGTAATTTCGGGATTGGTGTTGTGTTTTGATTATTTTCGCTTGGGCTTCGTTCCCTTAGCATATTTTGACGTCCTCGTTCTGATTTTGGATAGATTCAACGCGAGTAGAGGCCGATTCGAGGGGCAAAGGCATCGCGAGCTAGAGATTTGACCGGTTCGAGGTGAGTAATGATCGTAAATGATGTTCTGAGGGTTTGAAACCCCGGATTGCACATCGTAGTGCTATATTGAGGTGAGACACACGCTTGATGACGAGCGTGGGGTCGTGCACTGTTGGGAATTGCGACTTAGTCCATCCCGAATGACTATTTTACCGCGTATTTGATTGAAATCTATTTGTTATCTTCATGATTTGGGCTAAATGCCATATTTGGGTCTTGTGCCAACTATTTGAACCCTTCGGGGATATTTACTGGTATTTCCTCACTGTTTTGACTTTATACTTGAACTCATTCATGTTATATTTCACTATTTTCGTACTCAGCCATGTTTACTCTGTTTTAAACACTTACATGATCTTTTAAATGATATTTTTGGGTTGAGAAACATGTTTTACTACTGCCCAAGTGGCTTGTAAGGATTTTTGACTGAGTGAGGCCAAGGGCCTATGTTGAGGAAATATTTGATACCGATTATGAGGCCGAGGGTCTGAGATATGTACGCCACAGATGGCTTGATTGATATGAGGCCGAGGGCCTAGTGATGATGCCACGAGGTGGCTTGATATTGCGCTTGGGCCGTAAGGGGGCCCTCCAGGAGTCTGTACACCTCCAGTAAGCGCGGATACCCATTATGATGTGAGATTGAGTCCGATGGGCTGTTACTATTCTGAGATGTTGCCCGAGGGGCGGATTTGTTGATACTGTGCCCGAGGGGCGAGCCTTTATGTGTTTACTTTTCATAATTGACTGTCAATTACATGTTTAATCATTGAAAAAGGCTTTTCATGAAACTACAATTGAGTTAAAGAATTTTACCTATCTTTCACTGATTTACTGATTTTAAATAGTTTTACTGTTTCATTATAGAATGCTTTGTGCCTTACGTGATTTCTTGCTTTCAGTCCTTATTTACATTTGTTACTCACTGAGTTGGAGTACTCACTTTACTCCCTGCACCCCTGTATGCAGATTCAGGCATTGCGGATCCTGCCAGTGCGAGTTGAGAGCTCCCGGCAGATATCGGAGTTCACGAGGTAGCTGTTTGATGTCCGTAGTCCCGTGTTTCTCCCCCTTTATCATTTCTATATCTTATTAGACATTTGTAATGGTTGTAGATTTTCCAGACTTGTATTAGATTTTATAGATGCTCATGACTAGTGACACCCCGGTTTAGGGCCGTGTTGGGTTATTTTTCCGCGATTTATGCTATTAACTGCTTAAACCTTGGTTTGTTGGTTATGTTTTTATATTTTATAATGGTTTAGGCTTTAAATCTTGTGTTAAATGGTTTAAAAACTGGAAATGAGAAATATCGTCTGGCCTTGTCTTCACGAAAGACGCCATCACGACAGGGTCCGGGTTTAGGGTCGTGACACTATCTCTACCCCTCCTCTTACCCCTCAAGGTCAACCTCTCACACCTCCTGTCTGGGGCAATTGTGCTTCTCCTTTTAACATGTCCGAACTATCCCAGCCTCGCTTCATGCATCTTTTCCTCCACAGGGGCCACTCTTACCTTATCCCGAATAGCTTCATTCCTAATTTTATTCAACCTAGTATGCATACACATCCATATCAACATCCTCATTTCAACTACTTTCATCTGCTGGAATGGGAGTTTTTGACTGACCGACATTCTGCCCCATACAACATAGTCAGTCTAACCATTACCTTGTAGAACTTACCTTTAAGTCTCAACAACACATTTTTATCACACAAGACACAGAAGCGAGGCTCCACTTCATCCACCCTGATCCGATACGATGTGTGACATCCTCATCTATCTCCCCATCCTTCTGAATTATAGGCCCAGATACTTGAAACTCTCTCTCCTGGGAATGACTTGCGTATCAAGCCTCACATCCTCGTCCGCTTCCTGGGTAATACCATTGAACTTGCATTCCATGTATTTTGTCTTGGTCCTACTCAACTTGAAACCCTTAGACTCAAGAGTATGTCTCCGGACCTCCAGCTTCTCGTTAACACCACCTCGCATCTCATCAATCAGGACTATGTCATCCGCAAATAATAAGTACTAATGCACCTCCCCTTGAATGTGTCACGTCAATGCATCTATTGCTAGGAAAACAAAAATGGTCTAAGTGTTGATCCCTTATGCAACCCCATCTCAACCGGAAAGTATTCTGAGTCTCCTCCTGTTGTCCTGACCCGTGTCTTAGCTCTATCATACATGTCATGGATCACTCTAATATACGCTACATGCACTCCTTTAGCCTCCAAATATCTCCATAGAACCTCTATCGAGACAAAAGGACTCCTAGCAAATATAGAACCTAAATTAACGTCCTAACATAGCTACACTATGTTTTCATCTGGTGTTTGTATACATATATTTTTTATTTCCTATCTTTTGCTTGATCTATATGAATCCTAAGAGATTGTGGATCTTTCAATTTTAAAATTATAATGTAACTTAAATTCTCTTATATTTTATTGGGTGTAAGGTGAGTCATGGCGTGTTGGTATGTTTTCAACGGTGAAGCAAAAAAGACTTGGTATGGAATTAGGGTGGTTTTGGGTGGGGAAGATGTTGAAAGTAAAGAGGCTGTCAAAATCAAATGTGAAAAGATTGCGCTAAAATTCAAAGACAAGAAATCAGATGGAAGGCAAAGTAAATGGTCAAAAGCAATATGGGATAACTCATTGGAAAATGGGACGTGCTAAAGTCTATAGTTTCCAATCCACACATATGTAAAGTAATCTATATATACATATAATTGAGGGAAAAAAGAAGATGACTTTGGCACTTATATTTACCTTTTGTCTTCTTTTTTTGACTCCCCCTCATTTTTTCATTTATTTATTTTTAATAGTCTAATATGTCATTAATTTCTTTCCACTTAATTACCATTTATACTCTTTCCAGAAACGTTTGTTCTATCCTAACGTCTTCTCTCCTTTTTATTAGTTTCATTCTCCTTCTTCATTTAACCATATGCATTTAATTTCTTCTTCACTCACATTTTAATGTGGTTGTCTTTTAATTAGTAATTAATCATCTTTATATATTTCTCCCCAGCACCCACTTCTCCCTCTATACTTTTTTATTTTCACTCACTTTCGTTGTACTCATTTCCATGATTGCGTATGTCTTAAAAATTGTTATAGTTTTATAGGATATCACTCTTAGTTGCACAGATTTTCAAAAATATATCCTTACATACTTGATTTTTTCAGGTCCAGAAGACATATTTGTAGTCTGAAGTTTTGGCGCATGTTGGTTATGTGTAATTTTTCCTTTTTAATTGGTCAGTTTTAACGTCAATCTCTCTTTTGTGGCAATATCCTAACATATTTTGTTATTTTTGATTCAGGAGAGATATTTACAGCCTGAAATCTTGGCGGATGTTGGTCATGTATAATCTTTCTTTCAATTGGTTATATTTAATGATAATCTCACCTTTCTAAAGACTGTGCATGGGTATTTATATGGAATAGTGTAGTTTGCAGATTTATATATTTAGATGTTTGTTACAAAGGCAAATTAAGAGAACAAAAATGAGTTTATCTTACTGATGGCAGAAAACGTAAGTTAAAGAGAGAAATAGAAGAAAATAACGAAGAGAAACAAAAGGGAAAAAAGAAAAGAAAAAATTCGTACATTTCTTTCTTCTTTTGTAATGTGTCAAAAAAATTGAATTTGTGTCTTCCTTCTGCTTTTTCATGCTTTTAATTTCCTCCCTCTTTCTTATTCTTTTTCTTTTTTTGGTTTATCATAAATATAAGAAATTTTGAAAAATTGCAATATAGAAACTGCGCCTGAATATTTATATGGAATAGTGTAGTTTGCACAATTATTTATATGTCTGTTACAAAAATAAATTAGGAGAACAAAAAAGGAGTTTATCTTAGTGATGGAGGAAAACATAACTTAGAGGGAGAAAAAGAAGAAAAGAAGGAAAGAGAAATAAAAGGGAAAAATGAAAGAAAAGAATTGTACATTTCTTTCTTCTTTTTACGTAGTGTGTCAAAAAAATTGGATTTGTAACTTTTTCTCCGTTTTCATGTTTTTAATTTCCTCCCTTTATCTTATTCTCTTTTTTTTTGGTTTATCATAAACTACAAAAAACTTTATAAAGTACCAATATAATGGGTGTGTGTATATGTATGTATTGTAATTTTCTCAAATTATAGGATTAAAATTATAAAGGACTTTTTTATATTCATTAATTTATTTTGTGATCGCGCGAAGCGCGGCAAATTCACTAGTTGCAATAAAAGTTTGGGGTAAAAATTCATTTCACCGCGTGGTAACCTCAATCTGCGTTTGACTTTCTTGAAAGTCAATAAAATACTCATAAAACTTCTTCAAATATTGAACAAAAAATGTCTTTAATTTCTGACATTTTACACTGTCGGCGGAATTTATCCAGTGGGTAGAACACACCCCATGATAGGTAAATTAGGCTAACGTTACGAAATTAAATTTTAATCAAATTCTGGCATTTAACTGGGTGAAAATACAAAAAAGGCAGTTAGTTGTCCAATTTTGATAAATATTTGATAATTCTGGAAGATTTGCGGACTATTTAAATAAAGGGACAAAAACACTAAAGAGTATCATGAATATTCATTTCAAGAGCTTAAAAATTCGAACACTACAAAGCAGATTTTTAGGTGTCATCAGAATTGCTATTATAGTTAAATAGGAAATTCATACAAATGGTGGCACGGTTGAAATTATTTTTAAAAGAGTTACATATATTTTTGCATTATTTATTATTCACAGAAAATATTGACATGATGTGGCAAAAGATTAAATATACAACACATGGGCAGAAGAAATTAATATAAATGGGGTCCCATATTTACAGAAATAGAATTTTTCTTATTCAGAGAACAAAGGAAGTTTCTCTAAACCTGGCACGTAAATAGAGCTACCGACTCTTTGTTCCACTATTGGTATTATTTTCTATATTAGTTTTACCAAAAACATACAAGCTTCTACATATATTCCATGTTACAAGCTATACATAGTTATCAGCCAAATATTCTCGTCAAAGTTGACAATCAGAAAGGGATTCACGATTTAAATTTTGTGAATTTCTAGCGCAATTTCTAATAATTATAATGATAATAATTAGATTCATATTAAAAATTTATAAATCTCAAACAAATATTATAGCCCAGATAAAAGTTATTGAATTACCCTTCGGAGTTACCCAGTTGGTTTGGAGTGTGGTAATTCATACGGATGACCTGCGATTGAATCCCCCCTTAATGTTTTTTGGGTAGAGCCTGTCGGCTCGCACATGGCTTGCTTAATGCGGTTTACATTCTCTGTGTGATTTGCACGCTATTACCACAGAGTGTTCACCTGTAAAGCAGAGACTGTAACAGAGATTGTAGCGAATGCGGATTTCCCCTCCCACGCTAAAAAATGTTATTGAGTTTACGGAAATTTATTACCGACGCTTTATTTCGCACCTTTGATAATAATAGAAAAACGCATTAACCCAAAGGCGACGTTTACTCGTTTAGAAGATTTGTCAATGTCAACAAATGAAAGGAAAACAGCTCTACTAATACGTGCCACTTTCAGTTGTCAATTCATGCATTTTTGTTTTATTACCTTAAAACTTTGTATTCGCAAATTGACAATTGCTTTACGGAATCTCATTATCTGAAAATAGTACTTTAGGGAAAGTTCTTTAGTGCAAATTTCATGCCCTACGTACAGTGGAGCCATTTGTATTTTTGAATGTCATTTAGTTTCGGTGCGGGAATTGCAATACAGAAACTAATAATATGTGGATTATAACTTATAAAAATTAATTCTCATATTCTTATCATGTCTTCTTGTCACGATTCAAAAATTCCTCCGAAGGAGTCGTGATGGCACCTAGTCTCTAAACTAGGTAAGCCTAACATTACTGAAATAACATTGATATTTGCCAACTTTAAATTCAATAACTCTTAACAATTTATAATTCCCAAAACCGATTGTACAAGTCACAAGCCTTTCTAAGAGTAGTTATACAAAACAAATACATCACTGTTCCGAAACAAATGGAACAAATGGAAATAAGTACAATTGAAGGTGACTCTGAGGACTGCGAACGCTGCAGCAGGTTTACCTTGAGTCTCCACTGCAACGAGTAGCTACTATCGATCAAATACCTGGGTCTGTATACAAAAATGTACAGAAGTGTAGTATCAGCACAACCGACCCCATGTGCTGGTAAGTGCCTAGCCTAACCTCGGCGAATTAGTGATGAGGCTAGGACCAGATTACCAAATAAACCTGTGCAAAATTAGCGTACAAAAATAATAGGAAGCAGATAACAATGATGACAACAATGATCAACCAGTGATATAAATAGCAGGCAACAAGAACACCATAAATATTTCTCAACAAATAATAAATACAAGTGCAATCAATTAATCAAGTCCTTCAAATATAAACCTTTCGCCTATAAATTTTTCAAGTAATAATCTCTAAGATAATATGCTTTTCAATAAATATATTTCGAATATATATCCTTCAAATAAATATCTTTCAGATAAGCATCTTTCGAATATAATTCTTTCGAGTAAAGGTCACCTTGTGACACCTCATTTCATAATCATAAATAATATAGGTCTCAGCCCACTTTCATATTTTCATGGCTCCTCGTGCCCATATTTATGTCACAACCGCACAGACAACTCACGTGCCATTAAATAAAACCATAATATTTTCCCCGGCACCTTGTGCCCACATATTTCTGTCTCACATTGCACAACAATATTCTCATGTTACTCAGCTCATAGGTTCCATAACCCAATACAATTAAGAATGTTCAAGGAGCCTCATTCACTTAACATAAAGTAGAGTACAACTTCCAACCCAATTAGGAAATCAACAAGAAAAGATGAAGTTATTTTTAGAAATCATTTGATAAAGAAAATACCATTTTCAATGAAAGTACAATATCGAAGGAATCATTACCTTTAATACGAGAAATTAATAAATCAAAACATAGTAGAAATTCCCTTTTAAGTAAAGTACAACCTCAAACGGTTTAAGGAAACTTTAGTTGAGAAATCAATTGAGTTAAATGTAATAACTCTTGAAATTTGAAGTATTGAACATATTAAAAAAATAAAGCGAGGTATTGTAAACACTATGGATTCCAACACAAAGGATCACAACAGTAAAAAGATCTAAACAGTTAATACACTTGAATTGTTAATAAAAAGTAAACACAGCAAACAGAAAGTGCACGACATCACCCTTCGTGCTTTAACACTCTCTCACCAAAACAATACACGGCATCACCCTTCGTGCTTTAACACTCTCTCACCAAAACGATACACGACATCACCCTTCGTGCTTTACACTCTTCCTCACCCAAGCAACAAGAACAATGCAAATAGGGTAAGGGAATCTATAACATCGAAATAAAATCAAGTAATAACGGAAAATCAGTAAATAAACGTACATGACAACATAACTCAATTAGAATCAGGAAAAATCAAGGACAAGTGCACGACATCACCCTTCGTGCTTTTACTCTCGTCCTCACCATAAGAATCAATATAAACTACACGGCATCACCCTTCGTGCTTTACACTCTTCCTCACCATAAAATCAATATAATCGGCACGGAATTGTACATCGTGCGGCACGACATCACCCTTCGTGCTTTACACTCTTCCTCACAAAATCATACACGGCATCACCCTTCGTGTTTTAATACTCTTCCTCACCCAAACAACAATCACAAGAAATAAGGGCAAGGAAATAAATGAAATCACACTAAAATCCCGGTAAGGGGACAATAGTACAACAATCAAATAAACGGCAAGGGAAACAACATCAAAACAATAACATCCTGGTAAGGGAGACAATAATATCAAACAAACGGCCCGGCAAGGGAACAATAATAATAATAACATATGAAGCGCAATAAACCACAACAGAGTTATAACAATTATAATATAAGACTCACGGGCATGCTTGACACCAACGTATAGATACTCGTCACCATGCCTATACGTCGTACTCCACAATTAACATGTAGCAAATAAGACACAACTCCTAATCCCTCAAGCTAAGGTTAGACCAAACACTTACCTCGCTTTGCAACCAATTCAAAATTCCAACAAGCCTTTGCCTCGCGAATTCGTGCCCGAAATTCCTAAATCTAGTCATAAACAATTCGATTCAGTCAATAAAAATTATAGGAATTAATTCTATATGAAATTCTACATTTTCCATTAAAAATTCGAAATTGCACTAAAAATCACGTCTCGGAACCCTACAAAAATTATGGAATATGAAACCTCATCCAACCACGAGTCCAAACATACTAATTTTACTAAAATTCGACATCAACTCGACCCTCAAATCTTCAAATTAAACCAAGAGGGTTTTCAAGATTTTCCCAATTAAAATCACCAATTAAATGCCAAAACTAGTAATAGATTCGGGTAATCTAACCAAAATTAAGTTAAGAACACTTACCCTGTTGTTTTCTCTGAAAATCTCCCGAAAATCGCCTCTTCCCGAGCTCCAATTCGCTAAAAATGGAAAATGGGTTCAGAACTTAATGTTCTGTCCAGAAAAATTCCGGGGACTGTTCACGCGTTCACACTGTTCACGATTGTTCACGGGGTACTGTACATGGCACTATTCATGGGGTACTGTACACGGTACTGTTCGGGGTATTGTACACGGTACTATTCACTGGGGTATTGTTCACGTTACTGTACACGTGGTACTGTTCACGGTACTGTTTATGGGGTACTATACACGGTACTGTTCATGAGGTACTGTACACGGTGCTGTAAAAAAAAGACAGCAGCTTCCCAAAGAGAATTTCAGCAGCTTTTTCTACCCGTTGACCTTCCGAAATCCACCAGAAGCCCTCAAGACTTCAACAAAATACACTAACAAGTCCTAAAATATGATACGGACTTAGTCGAAACCTCAAATCGCATAAAATAATGCTAAAACCGTGAATCACATCCCCATTCAAGCCTAATGAAACTAAGAACGTCCAACTTCTATATTCGATGCAAAACCCTATCAAATCAAGTCCGATTGACTTCAAATTTTGCACACAAGTCATAAATGACATAACAAAGCTATAAAGAAATTTAGAACTAGATTCCGACCCCGATATCAAAAAGTCAACTCTGCGGTCAAACCTAAGAAATCTTTAACCTTAGATTTCTAGATTCCGTTAAATGGTGATACTTTGATCTAGGGACTTCCAAATTCGCTTTCGGGCATATGACCAAGTCCCAATTCACGATACGGAACTACCAGAATGGTCAAAACTTTTATCCAGGTTCGTTTGCTCAAAATGTTGACTGAAGTCAACTCAATTGAGTTTTAAAGCTCTAGTTCACAATTTAATCCATTTTTCACATAAAAACCTTCCGAAAAATTATACGGACTGCGCACGCAAGTCGAGAAATTATTGATACCACTTTTCAAGGTCTTAAAAATACCGAGATAATTATTTAATTTAAAGATGACATTTTGGGTCATCACATTCTCCACCTCTAAAACAAATGTTCGTCCTCGAACGTACTAAGAATTATTCTCAAGTTACCAAATTGATGATTTTACTTTTACACAATTATTCGCGGTTGATCCCACATTATCGCATTCGACATAAGTCCGACAACACCATTTCAATTGAAATCATTTCCTTTATCCATATTCGTAAACTTCAAGACCAAATTTCTTACACTCCAATCATTTCTAGAAAGGTCCGATTTTTACGTCAACGCACGATATTAGTCCCGACTGGCTATAGCAACTCGTGTCTATGCACCCATCAAATACGGGGTATTACATTCTCCCCCACTTAAGGTCATTCGTCCTTAAATGAGAAGTAGAGTTCGTCTTCAAACACATAATGTAACTTATCTCTTTCTTTGCACATCTCAATATTCCAAATTTTTCTAACTCCCAAATTTTTCAGAAATTTCAGCAGAGTCTCCCCTATAATTGGGCCAATCCACCTGTCAGAGTAACACCAAAACAACTTCTAACAACATGTCCACAACCCAACAACGCACCACAAAGTATATATCAATAACACTAATCTCCGCATTACAAGCATGCCATTATCACAATGATATCTTGACATAAAACGCATCATATGTATGACCATAACCACATCTCTGGTCTTAATGGTTGTTCATAATAGATTACAATATCACCAATTAACCTCATGTTAACAAAATTTTGTTTCAAACCTCCAAATTACTAATAACAAGGCATGGGGATCTTATAATTACTTACCCGAAGTAACGAGTCACAATTTAACGCCACCTGGGCTCTCACCTTGTAGGCTAAAAGTCAATAGTTACAATACAATTTTGGCAAATTATGCACAGAAATATTCATATAAGAATTTTCAAATAAGCCTAATAGGCATGACTCCCTACAAGTGCTACAACACAAATTTTAATTTCACAAAAGGAGAATTTAAACACATAAAATTTTCACCACCAGGACCTCGTCCTTATATAACATCCACCGCAGCTTGTAGCCCGGTTTAAATATTTCATATCATATAAAAATGTGAGGATCTCATCCTCAACTCTGAATCACAAGTATTTTGCACTTTGTGCCAACTAAAATTTTCCATCTCCTTTCTTCCTTCTTTCAAATAATTTCGGTTAAACAAAATCACAACATACAATGATCTCTCTTACCGGTAGGGCATATAATTTACAATGGAAATCAATTATTTAGAAATTAAATCAAACTCATCGAATTGATTAACAAGAGTCACTTTTAGCCTCACAACTATTTTTAGTGACCAACACATAATGATAGACATAACTATCTCCATATAATCTCCAAATAGAAGTATTCACATATGTAGATTTAAGAATTACGAAGCTCACTCATAAGTGGAGCACAATAGGAGAACTTTCCTCGATGCTCAAAACCGAATCAAGTTAAGGAAATTTTGTCTTTATAATAATTCGAGACCGTACTTATAACGATATCGTCTGGTGTAGCAACCTCAGCCATACCATAGAAAATATATCAACGAACTGGGTCTCCACCTCGAGGAGTCTCACCTCCACCTCTAATATCCTGACCTCTACATATGGTTGGTCATATAAGTGGAGTAGTAACTGCAATGGGGCACGTAGCCTGAGTGCTTTGACGAAATATGTCTCTCCCAAGTCTAGGATAATTTCTCAATATGTTCCTAGTATTACCATTTTCATAACAACCCATCCGCAGTTCGACTGCTCATACTAAGTCTGTACCGGATAACTTAAATAACCATTGCAGGAAATTTCATGCCGCTGGTACATTAAAAGATGATTGTCCCACGTAAGTGCCCTGATTAACTGGAGCACTATGAGTATTCTGAAATTGTTTCCATGTCCTTGCTGATACTGAAATGTAGAATTATTAAGGACGTGGAAATACCAAAAGTCCCATCATCATTCCTTTCAAATATCAGCTCTTAATCATATACAAGTTTCGACAAACCTTTCAATAGCACATATATACAGCCCAAGCCAAAACTAATATAACACATGACCCCATAATTTGAGCGTTGATAGTAAACTCCCATCACATAGCACGAAGCCATATGAAACATTCTGATGATTTACAATACTAACCTTTATCGCTCGTACGACACCGGTCATAAGACACCTCAAGCTATTTATTTGGCGCATATCATCCTCATGACAGTTAAATTCGCCTCTTCCAGTGTCTCGGCTTGCTAGTAAATACCATTCGCTAAATAGAAATCCCATACGAAATACATAATCTCTAATACGACCAACTATTTTTAGATCTACATCCACATGTGATGATTAGGAAACCAATTAAACCTTCTTAAGATTGTACTTATCAACCAAATGTCAGAATCTGATGCACCCCCATGCGCACAACCTAAAGATCTCTTTGCGCTTCCATATCTTCGATTCTGAACGACACGTGATAACAATGGTTGAGCAGCCCTGGCTCTCTTATAACCTTTTATGGTATCACAAACCATTGGCATAGTGCGCAATTCCATACATGAGTGGATGCAAAAGAACATAAGATATATGCTTCAAGCTGAATAAATGTCGCACGATAAGGAATGAATGAAGTGGAAATTTTTCCTACTAGTTCTGTAGCCTCTCGGAGATAAGTACAGACGTCTCCGTACCGATTCGCAAGACTCTACTAAACTCGCTTATGACTTGTAGCACCTATGAACCTAGAGTATTGATACCAACTTGTCACAACCCAAAAATCCCTCCGAAGGAGTCGTGATGGCACCTAGTCTCTAAACTAGGTAAGCCTAACATTAGCTGAAATAACATTGATATTTGCCAACTTTAAATTCAATAACTCTTAACAATTTATAATTTCCAAAACCGGTTGTACAAGTCATAAGCCTTTCTAAGAGTAGTTATACAAAACAAATACATCACTGTTTCGAAACAAATGGAACAAATGGAAATAAGTACAATTGAAGGTGACTCTGAGGACTGCGAACGCTGCAGCAGGTTTACCTTGAGTCTCCACTGCAATGAGTAGCTACTATCGATCAAATACCTGGGTCTGTATACAAAAATGTACAGAAGTGTAGTATCAGCACAACCGATCCCATGTGCTGGTAAGTGTCACACCTCCTTTTTCCGCACCCGAGGGGGTGCAAGGGAGTTTTTCCAATTAAAGGACAATCAAAACGGGATTGGTTTGTTTATTTCAGAGTCGCCACTTGGGAGATTTAGGGTGTCCCAAGTCACCAATTTTAATCCCGAATCAAGGAAAAGAATGACTCCATATTACAGTCTGCGTACCAGAAATCCGGATAAGGAATTCTGTTAACCCGGGAGAAGGTGTTAGGCATTCCCGAGTTCCGTGGTTCTAGCACGGTCGCTCAACTGTTATATTCGGCTTGATTATCTGATTTTATACAAATATGAACTTATGTGCAAATTTTATCTTTTAACCGCTTTATTATTATTGTTTTTAAAAGAAATGTGAACATCGCTTAAAACATGTCTTTGGACTGCGTCACATGAAATGCACCCACAATCCGGAACACGTTTTATTTGATGTTTTGGGATTTGGATACGGGTCGCATGAAATGCACACCCAGGCTTAAGAAAGTAAAATATTAAACACGCGCCTAAAGAGACTATCACGTTATTATTTTGGGAAGACCGTGAAATTCGCTAAACGGTCCTTCCGAATTCTAATTAAACCATACATTTTGTGAGGGCCCCGCAATCTATAGGTTTTATTTGGCGAGGCTCGTCTCATTTTTATTTTAAAGGATAAACCTACAATGACTATATTTTCTATTAAGTTCGTCTCTAAAAATAAAAGAAAATCTCTTAATTATTTACATGCTGAAAAACGTCAACTTATTAGTTATTAGTTTACGGCTAATGCGAATGGAAAATTGCGATCGAGTTTGTACAAAGAAAAACTACTTTCATTCTATATTCTATTATTCAATAATACGAGAACATGAGATTGACATACCATAATATCAAAACGAATTAACTAGTATTTGATTAATTTAAACTAACATTATTAGATGAAGAAATTATACATATGCAACCCCATTACTCATTAATAAATCAACTACATTTTTATACAAAGAAAGGAAAATTTATATTCAAACACAAAATCTAAACAGGAGGGATTCAACAGGAACAAAAGCCTGATTAATATTTCATTTCTCTTCCAACCGAGAGTGTACAAATGTGTACCTGGAAATGGCAGTACAGGAACAAAAGAAGCAGGAGTCAGCAGCAATAATACCACAGCAACAGCAGATTCAGCAACACCGCAAAACCAGTAACAACCAGTAGAATAACCCAACAACAGATTGAAAACTCAGTAATACCAAAGTGCAATCACAATCAAAGTAGAGGAGAGAAAAGATACAAGATGCAGTAATTTCGGATTTTTGAATAACACTCGAGAAAAGCAAATGGAAATTATTCGAGTGAAAGTTCAAATTGTATTTCTCTTTTTACTCTCAAAATGTTTCAAGTCTGTCCGCTCTTAAGTGTAAAAATCTGTCAATAATCTCCACCCTTTTTCTCTCAATGTTCAAGTCCTAAAAACTCTCTCAAAAATCCTCTCTATTTCAAGTCAAGAATGACTCTATATATAGCAAGACCTTGTCTTGAATTCCCAACCCCAAATTATTCCCCCAATGGCATGCTTTGTCCCACTTATCAATGTTTTCTTTATTTTAAACCTTGTCCCCCATGCCTATATTAAATAAATGTCACATTACCAACCCATTACAATATGTCCCCCATGCCTACATTAAACAAGTACAAGATTCATCCCCATTATGTTTTGTCTTGTCCCCCATTATATTAAACAAGTACATCAAAAACCCCACCCCATTATATTTGTCCCCCATGCTTAACATAAAGAATCAAAATAATGTTCAATTACCAAACTACCCCTCCGACCTTATTGCAATTACAAATCTACCCCCGAATGCAATGCAATTTACCAAACTACCCCCTCAGCTCTAAACAATCAATTAATCATAACTTAACCAAAATATAGTCAAGATGACCAATTTCTCAACAATCTTCAACAACAACTCACATGAACACGATGAACAACACAACTCAAAATTAATGGAATGAATTAACCATATCGGGAACCAATCCTGGTTAATTTAGACCATAAATGTATGAGCAAGAACACAACAATACGAACAACAAAACACATGATTCAAACTAAATTAACAAATCAAAGACAAACATAAACTCATATTAAATCACTGGATTTAAACATGAACTTCAAACAAAGATGAACATGAATTAAATCTATTTTTAGCAACAAACATGACGGATTCACATGACTCAAACAACATTAATGATTTTTGGAAAATACATGACAACATGAAACAAATTGAAGAAATAACCAATTAAATTTCAATTTGAATCTAACAAACATTAACTAACAAATATTCACTTAAACAACAATACAAACATGAAATAAACATGAAAAATAACTAATTAACTTCCATTTGAAATCTGAAAATTAATTCAACAAAAACACATGAACATGAACAAATCCAAAAATCAAATATCTAAACATAGACATGAACAAAACAAACATTTGCCGATTTTAGATTCGAAAATATCAAAACAAAAATATGGACAAAATAAAACTCAAAAACTACTAACCGGATCGAACAACGACGAATTCGATTGTATGGACTGTTTCGACGAACCTCAGATGGGAATAAATCTGTCCGGACTCAACGACGAACTCAACGACGAACTCGACTTCCTTTTATACTTGGCGAACTCAAAACTACGCTCGACGACCTCGACTAAAACTCGACCAAACGAGATGGTCGAATCATGTTTTGGGACTGAAGGCGACCTTGACTAAAACTTGGGACTGAAGACTGGACTCGACCAAAAGAAGATGAAGAAGGCGTTGGACGTAGCAGCTGCTACAGTGACGACGGAGCAGTGACAGCAGCCACGGCGGACTGCTTGTCGTCGTTCATGGTGAAGCAGCTCGATGGGTCCGTTTGGCTCAATGACGTCGAGCAGCTGCTCGTCGAGGAGGAAGGCTATGGCGGACAGCAGTAGCTCGGAGGTGACACAGAAACTGTGCACGCGTGGGGGACTGCCGGACTGGTTTGGGTGGTGTCCGTGTGGGTTCGACGGGCAGTAGCAGCTGGAGGTCGACGACGATGAGAAGGTAACTGCGGCTGGTTGGAGATGACGAAACATTGGCAGCTACCATGTGAGAGCATCGAAGCTCAGCTATGGTTGGACATGGCAGAAGCTCGAATGGGGACGATGAAGTGGATGACGGGGAAGATGTGCTCGTGTGAATGTGTTGATGCAGTTGTGTGTGTGTGCGTCGATGAGGAGCTTGGAGGTGGAGGGTTATGAAGCTTGGTGAGGGCAGCCATGGCTGTGTAAATGGAGATGGAGAAGAAGAGAGTAAGAGAGGGGGCGGGTAGTTTTTTAGGTTTTTTAGGGTTTTTTCGTTTGTCTTTTGTTTTGTGTTTTGATAAAATGAAGAAAGGGTGTTGGGTTAATGGGTCAATGGGGCGGACCAGGTCGACCCGGTATGAAGTGGACTGGGTCATGGAGAAGATTGGGCAATTTTTTGGGCCTTTGGCTTACAATTGAAGAAGTGGCCCAATCCGATTTTTCTTTGTATTTTTGTTCTCTTTTCTTCTTTTATTTTCTAAAACTAAATTATAAAAATACTTAAATTATTATTAAGAACTAAATTAAGTTATAAAAGCGCAAATTAACTACCAATAATAATTAACGCACAATTAAGTAATAATTAAGCATAAAATTGTTCATTTGGACATTAAATGCTAAAAATGCAAAAGCTGCCTATTTTTGTAATTTTTAATTTTTGTAAAACTAATTTAATTACTAACAATTATAGAATTAAATCCTACATGCAAATGCGATATATTTTTGTATTTTTTTATTAATTTAGCAAATAAACAAACACAGACAAATACAAATAATTATCCAAAAATGTCACAAAAATACTCAAAATTGCACACCAAGGAAAATCATTTGATTTCGAATTTTTTGGGAGTAATTCTCATATAGGGTAAAAATCACGTGCTTACAGCTGCCCCTCTTTGCCCGAAGACACGAAGGGTTTTCGCGCAAAGATAAAGCGAGCGATTTTTGTCCATCCGAGTACTCCGTGTGAAACATTTTTTGAAAAAGATTTAACCGAACCTTTGCTTCAAAGGTTTCCTACATATCCCTGGCTAAATGGGAATCAGGTTAATGTAGTTCGGGAAATTTTGGTAGCTAGGACTACCATGGGACTGCAATGTTACTGCTGTTGCATGCTGTTATCACTGCTTACCGATCTCCTTGTTACACCGTGCTTAAAAAGAAAACAAGAAGCTAGGCTAGACTAAAATTTGTTCTTGTTGCCTTGCTTTCTTGTCGGCTTGTGTTTCATCCGGTGTTTTTCTTCCTTGAATTTTGGAATGATACTGGCCATTTGCTTTTCTGAATACCAGTTTTCATCATTTTGCTCGGTCCGCTGGGGACATGGCTTTCTACATTAAGCTTTTTGGCGGTTCCTCTGGTGGGTACGACTTTCTTCATCAGACTTGTTATGCTGGGCATGATTTAATGTTCACCAGCTGCTTCTTTCAAGACGCCTCTTTTCTTCCTTTTGACTCATGCGCCTGAATTTGTGATGGGATCTCTTGTTGCAACCTTCTGTTTCCCGGTGCTGGGGATTTTATTGTTTCCTGCTGGGGATTCTTGTTGTAACCCTCTGTTTTATTATCTTCTGACTTGATCTTGAAACGTATGCCTCTGTTGTATGGGCGGGCTCCCAACTTCAATACTTGAAAATTAATGCTGAATGTATTCCTCTGTTATCTGGGCGGGCTCCCAACTTCAATGCTCGAAATATAAAGACTGAAATGTATGCCTCTGTTATCTGGGCGGGCTCCCAACTTCAACGCTTGAAATGTAAAGACTGAAATGTATTCCCCTGTTATTATGGGCGGGCTCCCAACTTCAACTCTTGAAAATAAAGACTGAAATGTATGCCTCTGTTATCTGGGCGGGCTCCCAACTTCAACTCTGGAAATATAAAGACTGAAATGTATGCCTCTGTTATCTGGGCGGGCTCCCAACTTCAACGCTTGAAAGTAAAGACTGAATGTATTCCTCTGTTATTATGGGCGGGCTCCCAATTTCAACACTTGAAAGTAAAGACTGAATGTATTCCTCTGTTATTATGGGCGGGCTCCCAATTTCAACACTTGAAAAGTAAAAGACTGAATGTATTCCTCTGTTATTATGGGCGGGCTCCCAACTTCAACTCTTGAAAGTAAAGACTGAAATGTATGCCTCTGTTATCTGGGCGGGCTCCCAATTTCAATGCTTGAAATGAAAAGACTGAATGTATGCCTCTGTTATTTGGGCGGGCTCCCAATTTCAACTCTGGAAATATAAAGACTGAATGTATGCCTCTGTTATCTGGGCGGGCTCCCAACTTCAACGCTTGAAAGTAAAGACTGAATGTATTCCTCTGTTATTATGGGCGGGCTCCCAACTTCAACACTTGAAAGTAAAGACTGAATGTATTCCTCTGTTATTATGGGCGGGCTCCCAACTTCAACACTTGAAAGTAAAGACTGAATGTATTCCTCTGTTATTATGGGCGGGCTCCCAACTTCAACACTTGAAAGTAAAGACTGAATGTATTCCTCTGTTATTATGGGCGGGCTCCCAACTTCAACACTTGAAAGTAAAGACTGAATGTATTCCTCTGTTATTATGGGCGGGCTCCCAACTTCAACACTTGAAAGTAAAGACTGAATGTATTCCTCTGTTATTATGGGCGGGCTCCCAACTTCAACACTTGAAAGTAAAGACTGAATGTATTCCTCTGTTATTATGGGCGGGCTCCCAACTTCAACACTTGAAAGTAAAGACTGAATGTATTCCTCTGTTATTATGGGCGGGCTCCCAACTTCAACACTTGAAAGTAAAGACTGAATGTATTCCTCTGTTATTATGGGCGGGCTCCGTCTCCTATAGGTAAAACTAAACTTAGGAGGAAATGCGTCTCCTATGGGTAAAACTTAGGAAGTGCGTCTCCTATTGGCAAAACTAGACCTAGGAAGTGTGTCTCCTATTGGTAAAGACATGGAATGTATTCCCTTGTTATACAGGTGGGCGCCTGATGGTAAAGACATGAGATGTATTCCCTTGTTATACAGGTGGGTGCCTGAAATATGCAATGGACAGACAAGAAAAGTATTCCTCTCGTTATTCAGGTGGGCGCCTGGCGTGAAATGCATTCCCTTGTTATACAGGCGGGCGCCTAACATGAAATGTAAAGACTGAAATGTATTCCTCTCGTTATTCAGGTGAGCGCCTATCCCCAACCACAACTTTGAGAATAAAATCCTATTCGAGGGCGGATGAACCCAACATATCCTATTCGAGGGCGGATGAACCCGACGTATCCTATTCGAGGGCGGATGAACCCGACATATCCTATTCGAGGGCGGATGAACCCAAAATATCCTATTCGAGGGCGGATGAACCCAAAATATCCTTAAGACTTGAAAATGTCTTACCCCGAATACTTGCTGGGGATTGGGATGGATTTCCCTTTCTACCTTCCCCATTTTATTTTTTATTTTATTATTATTATTATTATTAGCTTCTTCCTTTGAAGACTAACTCCTTTGAGACTTGTTTTGCCTTAACCTGAAAGGAACCGCTGAGGATATCGATTTTCACCAAACTTGTGTTGGACTCCTCAAACCTTCTAGGGATAACACTGTTGGGATTATTTACTTACCTGTCGGGGGGTAAAACGTTATCAGCTGGGGATAATGCTGTCGTGGATAATACTGCCGGGGAATTCTGATTCCTTCAGAACCAGTGCTTCACTGAGCTCAAGTTTCATCCATTTGCTGTTGGGGGCAACACTGGTTCTAAGACCATTTCCCTTGAGGCTGTCGTTATCTTTATTCCTCCCCGAATGAGTATCTGACTTTCAGAAAATTTTCTAAACGAAAAGAAAATTTTCTGCCCCAGATTGATAATCCCTTGTGGCATGCATTTCTGTCATCAATGCTACTTCATTTACCTGTTAGTTTAAAACACGGTGGTTGGTTGTGATACTCCCACTGGGATGGTTTTCCCTTTCTCCTTCCTTGCTCTGCGTTCTACAACTTGTTGGGGATGATATTATTTGCTGGGGATAATCCCTTTCTGCTAGGGATATCCCTCTTTTTGTGGCATAGCTCGGAAACTGGCATTTCCCCGACTTTTAGTCTCGTATGAATTTCCCAAATATGCTCATTGCTCTCCTTACTTTGTTCTCGGGCCTTGGCCTTGAGGTTTATAACCTTGGTTTTGGCAAATATATCCCTCTTGACACTCGTCAATCCTTTGTCAATTCCCTTTTGTTGGGGATATCTTTCTTGACACTAGCCTCGCGCTTGTTCCTTGCTGACTATACCATTTGGATGTACTAGTCAGATCTCATTTTGTATAATTGGAAAGTTGATGGCATATTTTGAAATCAATTCTCACTTGTTCTGACCGAACAAACTCTATTGGGGAATTTTTTCTATGAAAGGAAAAAGATAAAAGGGAACAGAAAAAAGACAAAGGAAAAGATGACTCTTTAACAAAAGAAACTATAAATAAAAACCTATCAAACGCAGATACTGACTCTAATGGTCATGACATGCATATGTGGCCTATCCTCCACCGTCAATCATCTTTCAAGACCTTTAATTGGCGATTCCCCCTCAGATTCCCAATCTTATTCGACTTGTAGTGCCCGAAGGGTTTTCACTATCAAGCCTCTCTCATTTTGGTCTTTCTCTCAGCTTTAATCGCCTTATGGTGCCTGTGAAGGTTTTCACCGATAAGACTCTCTCATTTGTATCACTTTCTAGTTGGGGATTAGAGTCCTTTCTGTTGTGGAACAGAATGTTATGCTCACCGGTGAGACTCTCATTTGTCTGACTTGGCATCTTTTGAGGACTGATCAGAAGGTCTTTCTTTGGACCGTAATGTGGGTTTTGGATAGGGCTAGAAAAAAAGGGTATTAAAGGCTCAAAAAATGCATTAATTTTGGGTTATTAGTTACAACCTTCGGAATTAGATTTATTTACAACAACCGCAACCTTTGCCCCAGTTTCTTGCTTGGGGATATCTTAATTGATTTTTTTTCATTTTTCAAAACTATGACCGAGCCGTGAAGCGCCTACGTATCCTCTTTGAGGAATCAGGTCAAACGTAGTTCCCAATTCCTCTTTTCCATTTGACTTTCTTTTTTCTTTTTTTTTGTTATCATTTTTCTTTTCTTTTCTTTTTTCTTTTGCTTTTTTCTTTCCTTCTTTTTTTCATTTTTCTTTTGTCGTTTTGTTGATTTTTCTTTTTTTTCTTAGTTGCTACTGATTCCGAACGAGGGGTATGAAAGAAATTAAATAAGGCTCAAAAGGGGTAACGAAGGATAAAGTGTTTAGGTAGCAGAACAAAATGCCTTCGTCATTCCAGTCTTCAAAACATGCCAAGTGCAAACAACACAATTGAACATAGATTTATAGTCTCTTCCGATGGTGCTGGACTTTGACAATTATGTTAAACATTTTTTTTTCATTTCTAAAGCACCGTTGGGCAACACTCTCATTACCATGAACGACTCTCATGCCCATTTGGCGAATCTTGCTTTTAACGGTTTTCTTTGTGTTTAACTTGCCCCAGTTCCACATGACTCGGGCTTCAAATAATCCCAAACCGTTCTTATTTCCTTTGAATGCTTTGATTACCTTCCCAGGGTTTTATGATTAACTTTTAAGATTAGGCCCAAACTGGGTGCGCATGTCATGTCCCTAGAATCGGCAGTGAACGAAATGATAAAAGGACTAAAGAAAAAGATGACTGGAAATAATAAAAGACCGGATTTTGTATTAGACTACCGGTGAAATGGTTTAAATAACTAAACAAACAAAACAATCCAGAACAAAATCCTAAAACAAACTGGACAAAATTTAAAACAAACTACTATGACAAAATGGAAAGATAAGAAAGTTTGACACATGACACAATCCGAATTACAATCCTAATAATCCGAACAAAAGAAATGACAACAAAATAAGCCACCAAATGCCTCTTTCTTGCTAACCAAGGAACGGAGCGTCCTCCCTCTTTATCAAAACTGGCATTTTAGCCACTGAGCTTTGCATCAGTATTGTCAAGACCATTGCCAGCTTCAATATCAGCAACCTCCGTCAACAAGTTACCGATAGGATTTGAGTGCTTCTATTATCAGGCCCAATCCCCGCAGAGTGTGTATCATGAGATGCAAGTGAAGGGCTCTGAGTGTCATTGTCCGGCTTACCACAAATCAACCACCTTAACTTTATTTGCAAAACAAAGAGGTTAGAATGGACTCAGTCGGTCCTCATTATTAACATCTTTTTTTCTTTTTCTCTTTTTTTTTGATGTTTTTTTTTTCTTTTTGTTTCTTTTTTTTTCCATTTTTTCTTTCCTTTTCTCCTTTTTTTCATTTTCCTTCTTTTCGATTTTTTTTCATTCTCTTTTTTTGTTGTGGTCGAATCTTATGGAGATTGCCTACGTATCATGACCCCGCATGAATCAGACCTTGCGTAGTTCGGACCAATAAAAGATAAACAATACTAAACATTTTTTTTTTCAATTTTCATATTAAAATAAACTGGTTTTCAAAGGTTTGAAGATGACCTTCATACTCGAAAATCAAACAACTCAAATATTTTAATTAAAAGATTTACAAACTCCAAAACAAATGGCCGGCTTCCTTTCTCCGTTTGACAAATGCAACCGAACGGTTATTTTTGCAAATGTGCCCCCTTCCAAATTTCACATGAATTTGAGCCCGGGGAGGATTATTTTATGACACTTTACAAACTTGTCTATTCTTTTACGAAAATAACCTTTCGACAATTGAAAGATACTCTAAGGCTATTTCGGCAAGAACGGTTTAAGACACTGCCGAAGTTGGCTTATTTTTGACTAAAATCTAAACGGTATTCACCTGACCGCTGACTCTTTGTTTTTTTCTTCAAATTACAATGAAAACGTGGTGTTGCAAACACGGCCCTTCAGCGCCTCGGGGACGAAGATTTTAAGGCTGTGTGGGTCAACTAGACCAAAAATCCTAAACATGACCCAAAAGGTGGTTGTTTATGCAAAGTCAGCCTTCCGGCGTCCCTTGCGGGAACATTCGGCTATTTATGACAAAACAACATCACCTGACATAACTGAATTAAAATTTTGACATATATATATATATATTTTTTTTTATTATTATTTATTTATTTGTTTTTGGCTATTTTAGCAAAATGGGGGGTTGGACCCGATGAGGGTTGCCTACGTATCTCGCATCCGGTGAGAATCAAACCCGCGTAGTTCGGGCAACGAGAAGGGAGTAAATAAACTATATATATATATATATATATATATATTATTGTTACTTTTTAACTCGAACTTTGAGAATTTCAAAAGGAAGATAATAATTATTTTTCGTTTTTTCATTTGTTTTTCTTATTCTAATTTTTTTTTTTTTTTGGAATTTTACCTTTAATAAAAGAAAAGTTTAAAAAAAATATTTTTTGAATTTTGAATTTTCTTTTGAATTGTTTTTAGATTACATATATATTTATTTTGGAACAAATAATAAAATCACGTTCAACGCCCGACTCTTTTTTTTGGCATTTTCATAGACAAACAAAATAAAATAAATAAATAAAACATTTTAAAAACCAGACTCTTTTTCATTTTCATTTAATGGCAAAACAAACTATTTTCTTTTCAATATTTTTTGAAAAAAAACAAGACAGAACGATGATGATTTTTTTTCTATTTTTCCTTTGCTTTTAATATAACAAACTAATAAGACATTTTTTCATTTTCTCAAAATTTCGGCAGAGTTTCGATACTACTCGGACATTGTTTTTTTTTTCTTCTAAAAATAAGTAGTTATATCTCTACACTGTCATTTTCTCATCTTTTCACGATTTTCTAATTTGTGGAAAATGATGACAACATACAAAATCTTTTTGAATTTTCCAATGCTCTTTTTTATTTATTGTTATTATTTTCAAAAATGTGGCATGGGGGACATGGGGGATTCCAAGACTTCTTGGATTCCACAAATGTTCCCCATGTGCTTTTCCCAAAAATGAAGCATGGGGGACATTGTGGATTTCAAGACTTCTTGGATCCCACAAATGTTCCCCATGTGCTTTTCCCAAAAATGATGCGTGGGGGACATGTGTAATACCAAGGCTTCTTGAATTCCACAATGTTCCCCATGTGCTTAATTAATATAATAGCATGCTTATCAAAAATCGTGCAACTTTCTTATTTAACGTGATCAGCATGATAAGGAGTGTCATTTGTCCGCAAATATCATTGGTCTGCCAAATGACCCATTCACCCTTGAATAAATACAACATGTAGCACATAGGATGCCAAAGATGGTCTATTATTTTCAGGTTGCTTGTCCTAGACGGACCCAACCCCTGTGTTGAGTCCCCTAAGTCAAATGCACATGATGCAAATAAACGTTCCTACTAGGGATCCGACATGTGGCTTTGTTATACTAAGTTCATAACCTGGGTGTTTGTTCTAGACCTGGCTTACCCGAGCGGACAGCTCGAGCCGAGGAGGAGGCGGCAGTCCGGGAATACAGAAGCTTCACCGGCTTTGCGACTTATCCAAACCTCGTTCTAAATTGGGACTTGACACTATACAGAAAAGAAGTCGTACGAAGTACACCCTTCTTCATGATTCAGAAGACTCAGAGAGAAGATGGGTTTCGACACAATTTATATACAGTTCACATAATATCAAAGCGGTAAAAGCAACATTTAGTACATTAGGCTCAAAACATGTAAAAATCAGATAAAGCCAAATATAACAATTTATCTAAGCTCGAATTTCTAACCCTGAACCAGTGGTTCTGGGCCAATTCCCCAGCAGAGTCGCCAGAGTTGTCACACCTCCTTTTTCCGCACCCGAGGGGGTGCAAGGGAGTTTTTCCAATTAAAGGACAATCGAAACGGGATTGGTTTGTTTATTTCAGAGTCGCCACTTGGGAGATTTAGGGTGTCCCAAGTCACCAATTTTAATCCCGAATCGAGGAAAAGAATGACTCCATATTACAGTCTGCGTACCAGAAATCCGGATAAGGAATTCTGTTAACCCGGGAGAAGGTGTTAGGCATTCCCGAGTTCCGTGGTTCTAGCACGGTCGCTCAACTGTTATATTCGGCTTGATTATCTGATTTTATACAAATATGAACTTATGTGCAAATTTTATCTTTTAACCGCTTTATTATTATTGTTTTTAAAAGAAATGTGAACATCGCTTAAAACACGTCTTTGGACTGCGTCACATGAAATGCACCCACAATCCGGAACACGTTTTATTTGATGTTTTGGGATTTGGATTTGGGTCGCATGAAATGCACACCCAGGCTTAAGAAAGTAAAATATTAAACACGCGCCTAAAGAGACTATCGCGTTATTATTTTGGGAAGACCGTGAAATTCGCTAAACGGTCCTTCCGAATTCTAATTAAACCATACATTTTGTGAGGGCCCCGCAATCTATACGTTTTATTTGGCGAGGCTCGTCTCATTTCTATTTTAAAGGATAAACCTACAATGACTATATTTTCTATTAAGTTCGTCTCTAAAAATAAAAGAAAATCTCTTAATTATTTACATGCTGAAAAACGTCAACTTATTAGTTATTAGTTTACGGCTAATGCGAATGGAAAATTGCGATCGAGTTTGTACAAAGAAAAATTACTTTCATTCTATATTCTTTTTGATTAATTTAAACTAACATTATTAGATGAAGAAATTATACATATGCAACCCCATTACTCATTAATAAATCGACTACATTTTTATACAAAGAAAGGAAAATTTATATTCAAACACAAAATCTAAACAGGAGGGATTCAACAGGAACAAAAGCCTGATTAATATTTCATTTCTCTTCCAACCGAGAGTGTACAAATGTGTACCTGGAAATGGCAGTACAGGAACAAAAGAAGCAGGAGTCAGCAGCAATAGTACCACAACAACAGTAGATTCAGCAACACCGCAAAACCAGTAACAACCAGTAGAATAACCCAACAACAGATTGAAAACTCAGCAATACCAAAGTGCAATCACAATCAAAGTAGAGGAGAGAAAAGATACAAGATGCAGTAATTTCGGATTTTTGAATAACACTCGAGAAAAGCAAATGGAAATTATTCGAGTGAAAGTTCAAATTGTATTTCTCTTTTTACTCTCAAAATGTTTCAAGTCTGTCCGCTCTTAAGTGTAAAAATCTGTCAATAATCTCCACCCTTTTTCTCTCAATGTTCAAGTCCTAAAAACTCTCTCAAAAATCCTCTCTATTTCAAGTCAAGAATGACTCTATATATAGCAAGACTTTGTCTTGAATTCCCAACCCCAAATTATTCCCCCAATGGCATGCTTTGTCCCACTTATCAATGTTTTCTTTATTTTAAACCTTGTCCCCCATGCCTATATTAAATAAATGTCACATTACCAACCCATTACAATATGTCCCCCATGCCTACATTAAACAAGTACAAGATTCATCCCCATTATGTTTTGTCTTGTCCCCCATTATATTAAACAAGTACATCAAAAACCCCACCCCATTATATTTGTCCTCCATGCTTAACATAAAGAATCAAAATAATGTTCAATTACCAAACTACCCCTCCGACCTTATTGCAATTACCATTCTACCCCCGAATGCAATGCAATTTACCAAACTACCCCCTCAGCTCTAAACAATCAATTAATCATAACTTAACCAAAATATAGTCAAGCTAACCAATTTCTCAAAAATCTTCAACAACAACTCACATGAACACGATGAACAACACAACTCAAAATTAATGGAATGAATTAACCATATCGGGAACCAATCCTGGTTAATTTAGACCATGAATGTATGAGCAAGAACACAACAATACGAACAACAAAACACATGATTCAAACTAAATTAACAAATCAAAGACAAACATAAACTCACATAAATCACTGGATCTAAACATGAACTTCAAACAAAGATGAACATGAATTAAATCTATTTTTAGCAACAAACATGACGGATTCACATGACTCAAACAACATTAATGATTTCTGGAAAATACATAACAACATGAAACAAATTGAAGAAATAACCAATTAAATTTCAATTTGAATCTAACAAACATTAAACTAACAAATATTCACTTAAACAACAATACAAACATGAAATAAACATGAAAAATAACTAACTAACTTCCATTTGAAATCTGAAAATTAATTCAACAAAAACACATGAACATGAACAAATCCAAAAATCAAATATCTAAACATAGACATGAACAAAACAAACATTTGTCGATTTTAGATTCGAAAATATCAAAACAAAAATATGGACAAAATAAAACTCAAAAACTACTAACCGGATCGAACAACGACGAATTCGATTGTATGGACTGTTTCGACGAACCTCAGATGGGAATAAATCTGTCCGGACTCAACGACGAACTCAACGACGAACTCGACTTCCTTTTATACTTGGCGAACTCAAAACTACGCTCGACGACCTCGACTAAAACTCGACCAAACGAGATGGTCGAATCATGTTTTGGGACTGAAGGCGACCTTGACTAAAACTTGGGACTGAAGACTGGACTCGACCAAAAGAAGATGAAGAAGGCGTTGGACGTAGCAGCTGCTACAGTGACGACGGAGCAGTGACAGCAGCCACGGCGGACTGCTTGTCGTCGTTCATGGTGAAGCAGCTCGATGGGTCCGTTTGGCTCAAGGACGTGGAGCAGCTGATCGTCGAGGAGGAAGGCTATGGCGGACAGCAGTAGCTCGGAGGTGACATAGAAACTGTGCACGCGTGGGGGACTGCCGGACTGGTTTGGGTGGTGTCCGCGTGGGTTCGACGGGCAGTAGCAATTGGAGGTCGACGACGATGAGAAGACAACTGCGGCTGGTTGGAGATGACGAAACATTGGCAGCTACCATGTGAGATCATCGAAGCTCAGCCATGGTTGGACATGGCAGAAGCTCGAATGGGGACGATGAAGTGGATGACGGGGAAGATGTGCTCGTGTGAATGTGTTGACGCAGCTGTGTGTGTGTGCGTCGATGAGGAGCTTGGAGGTGGAGGGTGATAAAGCTTGGTGAGGGCAGCCATGGCTGTGTAAATGGAGATGGAGAAGAAGAGAGTAAGAGAGGGGGCAGGTAGTTTTTTAGGTTTTTTTCGTTTGTCTTTTGTTTTGTGTTTTGACAAAATGGAGAAAGGGTGTTGGGTTAATGGGTCAATGGGGCGGACCAGATCGATCCGGTATGAAGTGGACTGGGTCATAGAGAAGATTGGACAATTTTTTGGGCCTTTGGCTTACAATTGAAGAAGTGGCCCAATCCGATTTTTCTTTGTATTTTTGTTCTCTTTTCTTCTTTTATTTTCTAAAACTAAATTATAAAAATACTTAAATTATTATTAAGAACTAAATTAAGTTATAAAAGCGCAAATTAACTACCAATAACAATTAACGCACAATTAAGTAATAATTAAGCATAAAATTGTTCATTTGGACATTAAATACTAAAAATGCAAAAGCTGCCTATTTTTGTAATTTTTAATTTTTGTAAAACTAATTTAATTACTAACAATTATAGAATTAAATCCTACATGTAAATGCGACATATTTTTGTATTTTTTTATTAATTTAGCAAATAAACAAACACAGACAAATACAAATAATTATCCAAAAATGTCACAAAAATACTCAAAATTGCACACCAAGGAAAATCATTTGATTTCGAATTTTTTGGGAGTAATTCTCATATAGGGTAAAAATCACGTGCTTACAGTAAGTGCCTAGCCTAACCTCGGCGAAGTAATGACGAGGCTAGGACCAGAGTACCAAATAAACCTGTGCAAAATTAGCGTACAAAAATAATAGGAAGCAGATAACAATGATGACAACAATGATCAACCAGTGATATAAATAGCAGGCAACAAAAACACCATAAATGTTTCTCAACAAATAATAAATACAAGTGCAATCAATTAATCAAGTCCTTCAAATATAAATATTTCGCCTATAAATCCTTCAAGTAATAATCTCTAAGATAATATGCTTTTCAATAAATATATTTCGAATATATATCCTTCAAATAAATATCTTTCAGATAAACATCTTTCGAATATAATTCTTTCGAGTAAAGGTCACCTTGTGACACCTCATTTCATAATCATAAATAATATAGGTCTTAGCCCACTTTTATATTTTCACGGCTCCTCGTGCCCATATTTATGTCACAACCGCACGGACAACTCACGTGCCATTAAATAAAATCATAATATTTTCCCCGGCACCTTGTGCCCACATATTTCTGTCTCATATTGCACAATAATATTCTCATGTTACTCAGCTCATAGGTTCCATAACCCAATACAATTAAGAGTGTTCAAGGAGCCTCATTCGCTTAACATAAAGTAGAGTACAACTTCCAACCCAATTAGGAAATCAACAAGAAAGATGAAATTAATATTTTTTTTTGAAATCATTTGATAAAGAAAATACCATTTTCAATGAAAGTACAATATCGAAGGAATCATTACCTTTAATACGAGAAATTAATAAATCAAAACATTGTAGAAATTCCTTTTTAAGTAAAGTACAACCTCAAATGGTTTAAGGAAACTTTAGTTGAGAAATCAATTGAGTTAAATGTAATAATTCTTGAAATTTGAAGTATTGAACATATTAAAAAAATAAGGCGAGGTATTGTAAACACTATGGATTCCAACACAAAGGATCACAACAGTAAAGGAATCTAAACAGTTAATACACTTGAATTGTTAATAACAAGTAAACACAGCAAACAGAAAGTGCACGGCATCACCCTTCGTGCTTTAACACTCTCTCACCAAAACAATACACGGCATCACCCTTCGTGCTTTAACACTCTCTCACCAAAACAATACACGGCATCACCCTTCGTGCTTTACACTCTTCCTCACCCAAGCAACAAACACAAGGAAAATAGGGTAAGGGAATCTATAACATCGAAATAAAATCAAGTAATAACGGAAAATCAGTAAATAAACGTACAGGACAACATAACTCAATTAGAATTAGGAAAAATCAAGGACAAGTGCACGACATCACCCTTCGTGCTTTTACTCTCGTCCTACCATAAGAATCAATATAAACTACACGGCATCACCCTTCGTGCTTTATACTCTTCCTCATCATAAAATTAATATAATCGGCACGGAATTGTATATCGTGCGGCACGACATCACCCTTCGTGCTTTACACTCTTCCTCACAAAATCATACACGGCATCACCCTTCGTGCTTTAACACTCTTCCTCACCCAAACAACAATCACAAGAAATAAGGGCAAGGAAATAAATGAAATCACAATAAAATCCCGGTAAGGGGACAATAGTACAACAATCAAATAAACGGCAAAGGAAACAACATCAAAACAATAACATCCCGGTAAGGGAGACAATAATATCAAACAAACAGCCCGGCAAGGGAACAATAATATCAAACAAACTTCCCGGCAAGGGAACAATAATAATAATAACATATGAAGCGCAATAAACCACAACAGAGTTATAACAATTATAATATAAGACTCACGGGCATGCTTGACACCAACGTATAGATACTCGTTACCATGCCTATACGTCGTACTCCACAATTAACATGTAGCAAATAAGACACAACTCCTAATCCTCCAAGCTAAGGTTAGACCAAACACTTACCTCGCTTTGCAACCAATTCAAAATTCCAACAAGCATTTGCCTCGCGAATTTGTGCCCGAAATTCCTAAATCTAGTCATAAACAATTCGATTCAGTCAATAAAAATTATAGGAATTAATTCTATATGAAATTCTACATTTTTCATTAAAAATTCGAAATTGCACTAAAAATTCGCCCGTGGGGCCCACGTCTCGGAACCCGACAAAAATTACGGAATATGAAACCTCATCCAACCACGAGTCCAACCATACTAATTTTACTAAAATCCGACATCAACTCGACCCTCAAATCTTCAAATTAAACCAAGAGGGTTTTCAAGATTTTCCCAATTAAAATCACCAATTAAATGCCAAAACTAGTAATAGATTCGAGTAATCTAACCAAAATTAAGTTAAGAACACTTACCCTGTTGTTTTCTCTGAAAATCTCCCAAAAATCGCCTCTTCCCGAGCTCCAATTCGCTAAAAATGGAAAATGGGACAAAGTCCAGAAAAATTCCGGGTACTGTTCACGACTGTTCACGGGGTACTGTACGTGATGCTGTAAAACAAAGACAGCAGCTTCCCAAAGAGAATTTCAGCAGCTTTTTCTACCCGTTGACCTTCCGAAATCCACCCGAGGCCCTCAAGACTTCAACAAAATACACCAACAAGTCCTAAAATATGATATGGACTTATTCGAAACCTCAAATCGCATCAAATAATGCTAAAACCGTGAATCACATCCTCATTCAAGCCTAATGAAACTAAGAACGTCCAACTTCTATATTCGATGCAAAAACCTATCAAATCAAGTCCGATTGACTTCAAATTTTGCACACAAGTCATAATGACATAAAAAAGCTATAAAAAATTTTAGAACTAGATTCCGACCCCGATATCAAAAAGTCAACTCTGCGGTCAAACCTAAGAAATCTTTAACCTTAGATTTCTAGATTCCGTTAAATGGCGATACTTTGATCTAGGGACTTCCAAATTCGCTTTCGGGCATATGACCAAGTCCCAATTCACGATACGAAACTACCGGAATGGTCAAAACTTTTATCCGGGTTCGTTTGCTCAAAATGTTGACTGAAGTCATCTCAATTGAGTTTTAAAGCTCTAGTTCACAATTTAATCCATTTTTCACATAAAAACCTTCCGGAAAATTATACGGACTGCGCACGCAAGTCGAGGAATTATTGATACCGCTTTTCAAGGTCTTAAAAATACCGAGATAATTATTTAATTTAAAGATGACATTTTGGGTCATCACACTTCTATCCCATGTAAAATATATGTAATAGTGTATATATATTAGAAGGGTTGTCTTGCAGCAACAATAAAGTTATCTCCGTATGATCTATAGGTTACGAGTTCGAGCTGTGAAAGCAACCATTAATACTTGCATTAGGGTAGAATGTTTACATGTACACCCCTTCGGGTGCGATCCCTTTTTCGGATCCTGCAAAAACGTGAGATATATCTTGTGCACCAAATTGTCCTTTTTTATGCCTACATTACTTGTTGCTAATGCGGAATTTATGCATGTATTATGAACATGTATATACGTAATCAAATGGACCCTTAGCTTATATAGAAAAAGAAGATGAGAGAACGTTGATTATTGAAATAAAGATGGCTTTTTGTTCAAAACTATGGTCTATCTCAGAGATGAGAGGATAGAATTTACTTTTAGTGCATATTGGCTTCTCATACTTTGGTCACCTTTTGCTTTGGACTTGAGCTATTTTTGGCAGTGGATAGTGTTATAATGTCTCATTAGATGTTGAATAGGGAAAAAGAAATGTCTAAAAAAGTATTGGCATGATGTAGGATGATGGACGCTGTTAAAAAAAGGCAATGGTGTGAGCATGACTTAAAATCTTTGATTCCTATCTGTATAACAATACTTCGTAGTACTGATGAACTCAGTATTTAAAATATTGGTCTGTACATGTATATTTGTAAAAAAACTTAATTTTAATATTTGAAATTGTTGGGCTAAACTAGCCCAAATACACTCTTAATGGTATGATATTGTCCGCTTTGGGCCAAGCCCGCACGATTTTTCCTAAAAGGCCTTACACCATTAAGAGGTCCCTACACCTTATATATAAGCTCCCAATCTTTTCAGCTACCAATGTTGAACTTTGTTCGCACACCCAACAATCTCTCCCTCGAACTAAGTTCCATGTGGCTCACTGCCACGAGAAGCCTGCAAAAAAATTCTTCTTGTGTGCGCACCGCCCCGCACCATCACTTTGCCATCTCCATACTCGTCCCACCGAACCTGGGCTCTGATACCACTTGTTGGGCTAAACTAGCCCAAATACACTCTTAATGGTGTGATATTATCCGCTTTGGACCAAGCCCACACGGTTTTTCCTAAAAGACCTCCCACCATTAAGAGATCCCTACATCTTATATGTGTGAGGTCCAACCCATAAATTAAGGAAGACAACTTTCTTCCTTTGTCTTCTTTTTCTAAATTGGCAGCCACTTTTCCTTTTGCATAGTCAACATTGTAGGTTGTGTCAAATGTGGTAGGCGTGCAGAAAGAAAATGTCAAGTGTAGTAGGAGAGGTTCTGCCTATAAAAGGAGAGCTTCGGCTCTCATTTTTGACACACCAATCCCATCTATATTATATTAAAAGCAAGAAGGCCCTTAGCGAAAGGTCGTTCGCCTTTTTTACTCTTTAAAACTAGATTTCATATTGGACAAATTTGTAATTAATTACTCTCCTAATATTTAGAATTTTAAAATCAACTAAAATTTTGGTTGTTAAATCTTTCCTTATATGAATTACTCCATATAAGAAGTCCTAATATTTTGGATTTTCAAAATCAATTAATACTAAACCTCAAATAAATCATCTCCTTATTTCAAACTATAAAACATAACTATATATAATTCATTCCAAATAAAATTTAAGTACATGTTTCATAATCCAAGAAAAAGCTAGAAACATAATACATATTCGTACTATACAATGGTCTGCACAATTGAATGTCTATAGTATTTTTCCTTTTCCGATTGAATGACTAAACTGTCCTTTAATTTCAAACCAAAACAAACACACACATTCAGGGGCTTTGCTTTTTTTAAGTTGAAAACAAACTTGTCGTCACGTTCAAGAAAATGGCAAGACAGCATAATATTCAGGGCATTATGAAATATAATACCTATTTGTACAAATTGTAGAAAATATTTTCCAATAGTCACAAGACATTAATTACAAATCTAATTAAAATGTGTATTCCCATTGAAGTGCATTTTATGCTGCCTATCGTAGCAATAAAAGCTCAAGTACATAAATTGTGTATAAATATATTTTTGAAAAGTAAAAAATATATACAATAAAATTAAAATAAAATATACAATATATTCATTGAATATAAGTTGGAGCAAAATATGCATTATAAACTAAAATGAAGCAATAAGAAATACACAACTGTTACAATAAACCATTGTATATGACTATGTAACAAATAACAACTGAAAAATACTTTATTTAAAAGTTATTTTTCTTTTTTCTTTTTTTCACATGCCTAAAAGTAAATGTATCCATGCTCTTTGTCACGTTAACATCATGGGAGTGATTAAATAATAACAAGTAGGCCAGCCTAAGGGTAACTAAGTGTGATGACCCGCCATGTCATCATGCCATATAGGCGTCATTTGGCATATATTAATGCCATGTGGAAGCTTACATAAGAAGAAGGCTAGCATTTGTGAGAAGATTCTAGAGAGGTATGGACATTTCCTTAGGAAGAACCTAGATCCTTATGGATTTGCTAGGAAAGTCCTTGGAATCTTCTAGGCTTGTAGAGAATTCTAGAAAAAGCCCTTATCTTGTAAATATCAAGGACTTGTGTAGTAATTAATATTTACACACTAGCCCCTAGGAGACTAGTATATAAAGGGGCCATTCATTTGTAATTCATCAAGCAAACAATTCAAGTTCTCTCTAATACAAAGCTTCCTTTAACAATTCTCTTATGTTCTTTCTTCCATTCTCTTAGCGATCTTGAGTGTAGTAAGACTGACTTGATATAGCAAGAACGAGAGCAAGTTGTGCAAGATCGTGAGCGAGTTGTCAAGTGCCGCACGTGTACTTAGTTAACAACTAAGGACGTGACAACGTGGTGTCAGAGCGAAGGTTTCAACTAAGGGAATGACGAACGACGGAGAAATTAACGTTGCAAACACCCAAGCCAACGCCATCCAGGATGTTTCTGGCAAGAGCGGCCGTAACAAAAAAAGGAATGCCACCAACAAGAGCCAGGAGGTGCCACCTGAGGTTGTGTCAAACGAAGGGCTTACATCCCAAGAACCATCTGCCACTGAGGTGAGCGAGGATGAAGTGGAGGTCCTTCCAAAGGACGTCTCGCTCGGTAAAGAGTGGATGATGAAGATGAACGCGAGGATGGACGCCATGGAGATCTTTAGCCAACACTTGGGGAAAGGTGGAAGACACCCTTAACGTTCTTGAGGGGCACACTCTTGAAGAGATTGAGAGTATCCGAAATGACTTGGAGGGACGTACACAGACTGAGATGGAACTAAGGCAAATCACCACTGCCTTAGAGTGCAGACTCATGGAGGCAAAGATAGAGTCACTCAAGGGGCATGTCAATGCTGGCGTGATCGAGGTAGCCACCAATGTTGTGGTGACGAGGGAGGCCAAGATCGAGGCTCCCAAACCCCCGGTGTTCAAAGGTGTTCGTGATGTACAAGAAGTGGAAAACTTCCTTTGGCACTTGGAGAACTACTTTAGGCACGACAAAGTGAGGGACGACGAGGCCAAGATCAATACTACAGTATTGTACCTCTTAGAGACTGCCATGCTATAGTGGAGAAGGAAGATGGTCGACATGGATAAAGGTTTATGTATTATTAGAACATGGGATTAGTTCAAAGCGGAGTTCAAGCGACAGTTCTTTCCAAACAATGTCTTGTACGAGGCAAGGCGCAAGCTTAGGGAATTGAAACAAACAAGGAGCATATGTAACTATGTCAAGGAGTTCACCACCCTTATGCTTCAAATCCCCAACCTGACCAATGATGACTTGTTGTTCCACTTCATGGATGGGTTGCAAAATTGCGCTAAGCAGGAGTTGCAACACCAACAAGTCACTAATATAGACCAAGCCATAGTGGAGGCCGAATCATTGATGGATTTCAGGCATGACAAGCCCGATAAAGGCAATGGCAAGGAGTCAAAGGTTAACAATGTCAAAGGTGGGGAAGACCGTGGCAAATGTAAGGAGATACAACAACAATACTCCAAGACTCAAGACTTCAAAAAGTCGAGTGGTCGTCAGGGCTAGGCCGAGAAGAAGGCGCAGGTCGAGAAGAAGGGATACTATATATGTGGAGGACCACATGGCTTCAGGAATTGTCCTGACCTCAAGAGCCTCAGTGCCATGGTACGTGAGCAGAAGGAGCATCCACAAGGAGAGAGTCCGGGAACCGCACAGTTGGGTATGATCGGATTATGTGGTGCTGTCACGAAGCAAGCTATCCAACCTACTGAGAATGGCAATCAGTACGTGGATCTCACCATCAACAACAAGCCTGCTCATGCAATGGTGGATACTGGAGCAACTCATAATTTTGTGACTGAGGCTGCCACAAAGAGACTAGAATTGAAGCTTGCTCCAACCAACTCTTGCGTCAAGATCGTGAATGCCGAGATACAGAATGCTCGTGTGGTAGCTAATGGAGTTGGTGTCAAATTGGGAGCTTGGGAAGGTATGACAAATGTCACACCTCCTTTTTACCTCCACCCCGCAAAGGGGCGTAAAAGGAAGTTTTTCCAATTAAAGGACAATCGAAACAGAATTTATTTTATTTATTTCAGAGTTGCCACTTAAGAGATTTATGGTGTCCCAATTAACCGGTTGAATCCCGAATTGAGGAAAAGATTGACTCTGTATTACAGTCCGCGAACCAGAAATCCAAGTAAGGAATTCTGTTAACCCGGGAGAAGGTATTAGGCATTCCCGAGTTTTGTGGTTCTAGAACGGTCGCTCAACTGTCATATTCGGCTTATTTATCTGATTTTAATACATGTTGAACCTATGTGCAAATTTTAATTGTGTACCGCTTTTATTATTATCATTATTATTTTAACAGAGAACTGCAACGTTGTGAAAACGTACCTCGAACCACGTCACATCAATGTACCTGTGGTTATCGACACATTTCGACTCCGTTGAGATTTGAATTTGGGTTACATAAATGTGCACCCGAGTTTAAGAAAGTAAATTATTAAAGGCGCGCCTAAAGCGACTAGCGTATTATCATTTTGGGTAAGGCCGTGAAACTTTGCTAAACGGCCCATCCCGAAGTCTAAGTAATTTTACCAACACGTATAGAGGGCCCCACAGCTTGTGTATTTCTGTTTGTCGAGGCTCATCTAGTTCATTATTTTTTAAAAAAGGAATTTACAATGTCGTGGAAATGCATCTCGAACCACGTCACAATCAATGTACCCGTGATTAGCGACACATTTCGACTCCGTTGGGATTTGGACTTGGGTCACATAAATGTGCAGCCAGGTTTAAGAAGGTAATATTATTTAAAGTACGCGCCTAAAGAGACTAACGCGTTGTTATTTTGGGAAATGGCCGTGAAACTCGCTAAACGGCCTGTCCCGAAATCTAAGTATTTTAATATATACAATTATCGAGGGCCCCGCAATCTCGGTGCTTTATTTGGTAAGGCTCATCTCGTCATTTTTATTTAAAGGCCCAATCCTAAAGCAATCTATAATTTTCTATTTTTTTTTGCCTCTAGAACAAAGAAGAAGATCCTAATTAATTTTGCATTATTTAAGAATTAGAAAACATGGGTCTATTGAACTCATACGAAATCAAATTTTATTCGCCTTAGGTTCTGAATGCAGTCCATATAAATAGACCCTTATCAAAGTGTGTACATAGAGCAAACCAACTATAGATCTGGGCCCAGGTCCAAATGAGCATGCAGTCAGAGCTAGACCTGGGCCGTTTGCGACAGTACTGAAGCCCAAAATGTCCAAAGTGGACCACTGACCTCAGCTTCAAATCTAGTTGAACGCAGAATCACTGGAACAACTTCAAGTTATTTAACGTGCACTCAACAAATTATGAGAAGGGAGAATCACGTTTATCTACTCAAACTAAGGAACAATTGACCATTTGAATCTCATATTAAAATTCAGCTTACTCCACCTGTTTAACTAATGGTGATTCCTAATGAGGGATCGAGTTTTTGGACTAAACGTCTCAATTATTTGATTCTACTAACATCCACGAGCAGATTCAAAGCAGTCTTATTAATAAGGCATGTTCAATTCGATTAACTACTGCTATGAACTATTAATCTAGAATTACCAACGCTTATACTATAACAATGAAGTCCGGGCCATCAAACTTAAAGTGGCCGTCATACTGATTTCAAAATCAACTATATCCTAGAAAAAATAATTTAGCGGAATATATATGAAAGCAAACTGAGATTCCATTAATCAACACAAGTTAAATCAGATTGTTAGCTATAGAACTCTTATGCTTCCACGAATACACATCTAATTAGTTTAACTAAATCAGATTGATGTTCTAAATTCTAGAATCTATTATAATAGTCCAACACAGTCCACGAATTAAAACAAACAGTCCATCACAGTCCATTGGAGTTCAGAATACTTAACTACAGTGGACAAATACACGCATCATAAACAAATTATCCATGTATGCAACAGAAGTTTTTCACTATAATTCCGTAGCAGGAAACTTGCTTCATTTCTATTTCACATTCGATACGAGGTGTTACATCAAAGTCTCGAAGTGTACCTGGTATTGACAATACAAGAAGAGGAAGAAGAGGATCAGCAGCAGCAATAGCAATACAAAACAACAGAACAAACAGCTAGTGGCATATGCAGCAGACCCAAGTGGATTTGAAACCAGTTAAAACCAGAAACTCAAACTTCAACAGCTCAAACGACCTCAGAAAGGAAATCAGAAAAAACACACTTCTGCAACACTACACCCAAACTCACCTTAAACCATCTCAAAACCTATTTAAACTTTGAACTCCTTTCCCTCCCTTTTCAGATTACTTTCTCTTCTAAAGTCTGCCTAAAAGAAGAGACAAACCAGATCCAGAGAGATCTATGCCCAGACTAAAAAAAAAATCCAAAGAGAAACTGATTTTCTGCTCCCCAAAACCAGCCCCCTATCTCTGTCCAAAAAAACCTCCATAATCTGTCCTCAATGCTTTTATTTATATCACCAAAAACTGACCCCCTTCACGGCCCTCTTGAAACACTTAAACTAATACCACCACCATCTTTTTGCCCATGATATTCTCTTACAGCCCATTATCAAGTGTCTTGTGTCCAAAGGCATGGGCAGCTTATAATATTCAATTAATCCCCCATGCTATTATGTTTCCCAAGCCACTACTACTAGACAAAGTATTAGTTTAATGGTCAATTAAGTACCCTTACGGTCAGACCACTAACACTAAACATTTCAAGCCTTTTAAAACCCCAAAATACCCCTGAAAATTCCTGTGATTTACTGCCATGGCCTAAGCTTCATCGATCTGTTTTCTAAGTTACAAACATAATAACTGATTTTTAACTGATCACTAAAGTACTCCAGCTACAACCAATTCACAATCAAATTCAAACAATGATTCAATCAGAATTGAAGCAGTACGAATCAAATTATTATCAGGTTATTTAATCAGAATTGAAGCATGTAAAACTAATCGACGACACTTATTCTATCGACTACACGAATTACAACACATACAATCAATAGCAAATAAGAATCGAACAGGCACACAGGTGATTCGAATCGTATTGATAGAAACAGGGATTCATAATAAAAATTAATTAATCGACGACACTCATTAAAATCGATTATATAGTTTTATCATATTCATTGACCATGACCAGAAAAAGTTCGACCAAATAAAGGGTCATTGAAGAAGGACAGAATCAATCGACAAAAGAAATGAAAAGTCAATAAAACTAAACTACACAAATAAACAGATATAAACACATACAAAATGGAACCAACAGAATAGGAAAAATACCTCAAGAACTCGGACACTAGACGATCCTGACTTAGACTCTTACTCAGACCTTTTTATGAGGTCGAACGGACCTTAATCGAGTGTTCTCAACTGAGAACACTTCAACTAAGGTCCACTGGACACCCAAATTCCTTTTCTTCGGACAAACTTCGACCTTTGGTTTTCTAGGGTTCTTGGGGGGTTCGATTTGGGGTCCGAACGGTTCTGGTCTGATTCGAACCAAACCAACGGTGGTTTGGTGACGAGGGAGGTCAGGGAGATGTCTTGTATGAGCTTGGGACTGGTTGGGGTAGGTTTAGGTTCTGCTCGAATCTTCGATTGAAGATTCGAGAAGCTGGAGGTTGATTCGAGGTAAACGGTTAACATATCCGTAACGAGGGTGGTCAGGGGGTGCCTTGGTGTGAGTTTGGGACTGGTTGGGGTGGGTTTCAAGTTTTGCTTGAATCTTTGATTGAAGATTCGAGAAGCTACAGTCTGATTCGATCAAAACGGGTAAGGGATTCGTGGAGAGGGTGGTTAGGTGCTCTAGGGGTGTTGGTTTCATGGTCATTGGTGTTGTTGCCGCCGGCTTTCAGGCGAAAGGGTTTCAGGGCGGCTAGGGTTTCGAGGGTCGTTTGGTTTGTCTCTGAAGGAGACAATGAACAGGGGTATGGCTTAGAGGGGGTGTGAGGTGAGAGGTTGGGCTTATATACGAAGGGGGTGGTTTAAACTTGGCTGTTGGATCAAGCACGATCAATGGCCTGGATCAATTCATTTAAAGGAAACGGTGTCGTTTGGAGTAGTACTGGGGCGGGGTCGATCCGGGTTGAAATGGACCAGGTTATGGGGGAAGCCTGGGACCGTTAGATCAAAACAAATCAATTGCTTGGATTTATTGGCCAGATACGATGCCGTTTGGATATATCTGGAGACGGACTGGACCGTTTGATCGTATGAGATTGACGGTCCATATTCACAATGCCCAAACGATGTCGTTTTGGATTGGTCGCAGTTGGACTAGATTTGAGGCGGGTATGGGCTGACTTGGGGGTGACATTTGGGCCTGAACTTTTCCCTTTTAAACTGGCCCAGTCCGAATTTTTACCCTTTCTTCTCTTGTTTCTTCTTTTCCCTTTTACTTTCTTTAATTCCTAAAAACCCAAAATTCCTAAATTAAATTGTAAAACCAAGATTATTTTAAAAAGATATTAATTAACCCTTAACAACAATTAACACACAAGATCAAATATTGATTAAAATAAAAATCACACAATTAAACAATAAAAATGACAAAGCTACCAAAAATTCATATTTTTGTGATTTTTCCATTTTGTAAAACAAACTTGATTGTTTAATTAATTCCTAAATTGTAAAAATAAATCCTAAATGCACATGCAATACATATTTTTGTATTTTTATTAATTAGAGTAGAAATAAACATGCACAGACAAAATACAAATAAATCACAAACAACACAAAACTATTTTATTTTGAATTTTTGGGAGTAGTTCTCATAGGGCAAAAATCACGTGCTCACAGCTGCCCCTCTTTGTCCGAAAACACAAAGAGTTTTCGTGCAAAGATAAAGTGAGCGGATACGAGCGATTTTTGCCCGTTGGAATACTCCATGTGAAGCATTTTTGAAAAGATTTAACCGAACATTTGCTTCAAAGGTTTCCTACATATCCCTGGCTAGAAGGGAATTAAGTTAATGTAGTTCGGGAAGTTTTGGTAGATGAGACTACCATGGGACTGCATCTTTGCTGTTACTGCTGCTGCATGCTGTTACTACTGCTTTCCGACCTCCTTATTACACCATTTCTAGAAAGAAAACAAAACGCTAGACTAGACTAATGATTACCGAATCTTATCTATCTTCAACTTGCTCTTGTAGTCTTCTTTCAGATTTCTGAAATGGGATTCATGCTGGGGGTATTTTTGTTGTAACCCTCCGCATTACTGACTTCTGGCTTGATCTTTAAATGTATTCCTCTGTTCTGCAGGCGGGTTCCTGACTTCAACTTGAATGTGTACTCCTTTGTTCTACAGGCGGGCTCCTGACTCCAACTTGACTTTAAAAGATAATACGGCCTCCATTCTCCAGGCGGGCTCCTGACTTCAACAATAATTTTTAAAATAAACACCTCCATTCTACAGGCGGGCTCCTGACTCCTTCAACTTAAAGATATAACACCTCCATTTTTCAGGCGAGTTCCTGGCCTCAACAATTTCTTAAAATATAACACCTCCATTCTCCAGGCGGGCCCCTGACCTCAATAATTTCTTAAAAATATAACACCCCATTCTCCAGGCGGGCTCCTGACTTCAACCTTCTCAAGAAATATAACACCTCCATTTTTCAGGCAGGCTCCTGACTTCAATTATGACTTAAAAAAATTATAACACCTCCATTCTTCAGGCGGGTTCCTGACTTCAACTACTTCTTAAAAATATAGCACCTCCATTCTCCAGGCGGGCTGCTGACTTCAACTACAACTCGAAAATATAACACCTCCATTTTTCAGGCGGGCTCCTGACTTCGACTTGAAATTGTAACAACCTCCGTTCTACAGGCGGGCTCCTGACTTCAGCTATTTCTTAAAAATATAATACATCCATTCTCCAGGCGGGCTCCTGATTTCAACAGCAACTCAAAGTGTAATACCTCCATTTTTCAGGCGGGCTCCTGACTTCGACTATTTCTTAAAGACATAACACCTCCATTCTCCAGGCGGTCTCCTGACTTCAACAACTTCTTAAAAATATAATACCTCCATTCTCCAGGCGGGCTCCTGACTTCAATAAACAATTTAGAGATAATACCTCCATTTTCCAGGCGGGCTCCTGACTTCGACAATTTCTTAAAAATATAACACCCCATTCTCCAGGCGGGCTCCTGACTTCAACCTTCTCAAGAAATATAACACCTCCATTTTTCAGGCGGGCTCCTGACTTCAATTATGACTTAAAAAAAATATAACACCTCCATTCTCCAGGAGGGTTCCTGACTTCAACTACTTCTTAAAAATATAGCACCTCCATTCTCCAGGCGGGCTCCTAACTTCAACTACAACTCGAAAATATAACACCTCCATTTTTCAGGCGGGCTCCTGACTTCGACTTGAAAGTGTAACAACCTCCGTTCTACAGGCAGGCTCCTGACTTCAGCTATTTCTTAAAAATATAATACCTCCATTCTCCAGGCGGGCTCCTAATTTCAATAGTAACTCAAAATGTAATACCTCCATTTTTCAGGCGGGCTCCTGACTTCGACTTGAAATTATCTTTTTTAGAACTGCTTCCCTCTAAACTGGTGTTTCATTCCTCTGAAAACTGCTGGGGATAACACTGGTGTTTTATTCAAAAATATGTTATTTTCCTTCTTCAAAGACTACTTCCTTTAAAGATAGCGCTTTCCTTCCACTGGAACTACTTCCCTCAAACTGGTGTTTTCACTTCTCTGAAACCTGCCGGGGATAACACTGTTGGGGAATTATCTTCCTTCTTTAAGACTAGTTACTTCCCTCCTTTTAACAATGGTGGAGATAACACTGATTCAGAGATCACTACCCTTAAAACTCGGGTTATCTTGTTTATTCCAAGATTGCTTTCTTTAAAACTTGTATTGCCTTCTCCCGTAAACTGCTAGGGATTCCACTTCCTTCAAAGCTTGTGTTATCTTCCATCTTCCCCAAGTGGCTATCTGATTTCAAGAAAATTTTCTGCCCCAGTTTGATAATCTTCTTTGTGGCCATGTCTTCCCGCTGTCAATAATATTTCCTTTCCCTGCTTCAAATCAAAGAAAAATTTGTTAGTTTAAAACGTGGTGAGTGGTCGTGCCACTCCTGTTAGGGATGGTTTTTCCCTTCTTCCTTTCCCTGCTTTGCGCTTTATTACAAAACTTGTTGGGGATGATATTATTTGCTGGGGATGATATTCCTGCCGGGGATGATTTTTCTTTTCTCTTCCTTCCCCGCTCTGTGTTGTCCGACCATCGCGGAACTTGGTCGATAATCTGTTGGAGTTGTTCCTGCATCTCGCAAATCTGTTGGGGATCCTCTTGGAATTTGATCCATAACTTTTCAACTGTTATTTTTTCTGTTTTTCTCCAACTTCCCCTGGAAATTCGGTCCTCTTGGAATCTAGACCCATTCATCATTTGGTCTTGCGACAAACTTCTTTTCGCTTTGTTGCCTTATCTTTGGCCCGTCCTATTCACATTGTGTTTTTGCACCATCTTGGCAACTGGTAATAAGCTCTGAAAATCCTTTTCAAAAACAAACTGCTGGGGAGATAAAGTCTTTAGACCAAGAAATGAAAAAAAAATGATGATTTCAAAAGATAGAAAAAGAAGAAGTCTTTCTAAGCAAATGCTGGGGAAAAAGAAAGAAAAGAACTTATCTGAATGATATAACCGATCCCAATGATCATGTCGTGCATTCCAGATTAATCAACCCAGTCTATTTGTATCAATCAATCTTTCGGCAGCCTCATCCTACCGGGGATAAACAGGCACTCCACTTTTTGCCAAATGCGGATCCTTTCCGCCAATCTTGTCTTGTCACCTCATAGTGCCCTCCGAGGGGTTTTCACTAATAAGACTCTCTCATTTTTCTCAACTCCCATCGCCTTATGGTGCCTGTGAAGGTTTTCACCGATAAGACTCTCTCATTTCTCTCAACTCCCGTCGCCTTATGGTGCCTGTGAAGGTTTTCACCGATAAGACTCTCTCATTTCTCTCAACTCCCGTCGCCTTATGGTGCCTGTGAAGGTTTTCGCCGATAAGACTCTCTCATTTTATTTTATTTTTTCCGGCTGGGGATCGGAGTGTTACCGATATGACTCTCTCTGCTGGGGGTTCTTTCAGCTACTAATTCATTTCCAGCTTATGATCCTCTTCTCTGCTAGGGATCAGAGTGTTATTCCCGACTTCCGTTTGCATGACTTGGCACTTTTTGGATACTGATCGGGAGATCTTTTTTGGACATAAATATGGGTTTTTGTGTATGGCTAAAATAAAAAGGGTAAAAGGTTCAAAATAATCTTGATGAGTAAAACATTACAACTCTTAGAATCAACTTTCTTTCCCAAAATTATAAATACAACTTCTGCCCCAGTTTTTTTTTTGCTTGGGGATTTTTATTTTTATTTATTTATACTTTTTTTTGTTACACTATGACCGAGCCGTGAGGTGCCTACGTATCCTCTTTGAGGAATCAGGTCAAACGTAGTTCCCAATTCCTTTGTTTTTCTTGTGACTTTTCTTCTGTCTTTATTATCATTATTTTCTCTTCTCTTTTCTTTCATTTTCATTACTGATTCCAAAAGAGGGGTATGAAAGAATAAATAAGGCTCAAAGGGGGAAGCAAAGGTTAAAGTGTTTGGATAGAAGAATGAATTGCCTCCGTCATTTCATTTTCCGAAACCATGCCAAGTGCAAACAAACAACAATTACAATCAAAAGAAATAATACATAATATCTCTTAACTGCGTCAGAATTGATAGCCATGTCGACGCATTTCCCTTCGATATCTGTTAAACACAGAGTGCCATTGGACAACACCCTGGTTATAATGAACGGCCCTTGCCAATTCGGGGCGAACTTGCCTTTTGCTTCGGCCTGATGTGGCAGGATTCGTTTCGACACCTGCTGCCCCACTTCAAATTTTCTGGGGCGCACCTTCTTGTTGTAGGCTCTTGCCATTCTCCTTTGATACAATTGGCCATGGTATACTGCTGCCAATCTCTTTTCATCAATCAAGTTCAACTGCTCCAATCGGGCTTTGACTCATTCATCGTCATCAATCCCAGCCTCAGCGATAATCCAAAGAGATGGAATTTCAACTTCTGCCGGTATTACTGCTTCAGTTCCGTATACCAACAAATAAGGAGTTGCCCCTACTGAAGTACGGACAGTAGTGCGATAACCCAACAATGCAAATGGTAATTTTTCATGCCATTTCCTCGAACCTTCTACCATCTTCCGAAGTATCTTCTTTATGTTTTTGTTGGCTGCCTCAACTGCTCCATTCGCCTTGGGACAATATGGGGTGGAATTATGGTGTGTAATCTTAAACTGTTGACATACCTCTTTCATCAAATTGCTGTTAAGATTAGCACCATTATCCATGATGATCACCTTTGGGATTCCAAATCTACAGATGATATGGGAGTGAACAAAATCTACCACTGCCTTCTTGGTTACCGACTTGAAAGTTTTAGCTTCAACCCACTTAGTGAAATAATCGATGGTGACCAGAATGAACCTATGACCGTTGGAAGCTGCCGGCTCAATCGGTCCAATGACATCCATGCCCCATGCAACAAATGGCCATGGTACTGACATTGTATGCAATTCTGTCGGCGGAGAATGAATCAGATCTCCGTGTATTTGACACTGATGGCATTTCCGCACGAAACTGATACAATCACGCTCCATAGTGAGCCAATAGTACCCTGCTCGAAGAATCTTCTTCGCCAATACATATTCGCTCATATGTGGCCCACAAACTCCAGCATGTACCTCTGTCATAACTGTTGCGGCTTGACTAGCATCTATACATCTCAACAATCCCAAATCTGGTGTTCTTTTGTACAATACTCCCCCACTGAGGAAAAATCCATTCGTCAGTCACTGAATGGCTCTCTTTTGATCTCCGGTGGCCTGATCCGGGTATATCCCCATCCTGAGGTACTCCTTGACATCATAAAACCATGGTTCGCCATCCAGTTCTTCCTCTATCATGTTGCAATAAGCATGCTGATCACGAACCTGGATATGCAATGGGTCAACATGAATTTTATCTGGGTGGTGCAACATTGATGCTAAGGTGGCCAAAGCATCGACAATCTCATTATGAACTCTCGGGATGTGTCTGAACTCCACTGATCGAAATCGCTTGCTCAGGTCGTGCAAATATTGTCGATATGGTATGAGTTTCAAATCCCTTGTTTCCTATTCACCCTGAATATGATGCACCAGGAGGTCCGAGTCTCCCAAGACCAAGACGTCCTGGACATCCATGTCTGCAGCTAACCATAAGCCCAAAATGCATGCCTCATATTCAGCCATATTATTGGTACAATAGAAACGTAGCTGTGCCGTAACAAGATAATGATGTCCTGTTTCAGAAATAAGTACCACTCCTATTCCAACTCCCTTCGCATTTGCGGCTCCATCGAAAAAAATCCTCCATCCTGGTTCCTTGTTCATTTCCAACTCATCTATATGCATCACTTATTCATCAGGAAAATACGTCCTCAAGGGCTCGTATTCTTCATCAACAGGATTCTCGGCCAAGTGATCAGCCAATGCTTGGGCCTTCATGGCCGTCCTCGTCACATAGACAATGTCGAATTCTGTGAGTAATATATGCCATTTCGCCAATCTCCATGTGGGCATAGGCTTCTGGAAAATATACTTCAGTGGATCTAAGCGTGAAATGAGATAAGTAGTATATGATGACAGATAATGCTTCAATTTCTGGGCCACCCAAGTTAGGGCGCAACATGTCTTCTCGAGTTGAGTGTACTTAACCTCATAGCCTGTAAACTTCTTGTTGAGATAATAAATGGCTTGCTCCTTCCTTCCCGTAATGTCGTGCTGCCCCAGTACGCAGCCAAACGAATTCTCCAGGACCGTTAGATAAAAAATTAACGGTCTTCCCGGCTCAGGTGGAACCAACACAGGTGGATTTGATAAATATCCTTTGATTTGGTCAAATGCTTCCTGAAATTCTGCCGTCCATTCTACCGCAGCATCTTTCTTCAGTAGCCGAAAAATGGGTTCACAAGTTGCTGTGAGTTGAGCAACAAACCTGCTGATATAATTCAACCTTCCTAACAGACTCATTACTTCTGTCTTGTTCTTCGGCGGTGGCAAATCTTGGATGGATTTGATCTTTGACGGGTCCAACTCAATGCCTCGCCGACTGACGATGAATCTCAACATCTTTCCAGATGGAACACCAAATGCACATTTGGCCGGGTTGAGCTTAATATCGTACCTTCGAAGTCTTTGGAAAAACTTCCTTAGGTCTGCTATGTGGTCCTCCTGATGCTTGGATTTTATGATCACATCGTCCACGTATACCTCAATCTCTTTGTGTATCATGTCATGAAACACAGTAGTCATTGCTCTCATGTACGTTGCCCCAACATTCTTCAAACCAAATGGCATTACCCGGTAGCAATAATTCCCCCACGGCGTAATGAAAGCCGTCTTTTAAGCATCTTCTTCATCCATCAGAATCTGATGATACCCAGCATAGCAATCCACAAAAGACCCGATCTCACGTCCGACACAATTATCGATCAAGATATGGATGTTGGGTAATGGAAAGTTGTCCTTGGGGCTTGCCCTGTTCAAATTGCAGTAATCGACACACACTCTGATCTTACCATCTTTCTTCGACACTGGCACCACATTAGCCAACCAATCAGGATATTGAGTGACCCGAATAACCTTTGCTTGCAGCTGCTTGGTTACTTCCTCTTTAATCTTCACACTCATGTCTGTTTTGAACTTCCTCAATTTTTGCTTGACGGGAGGGCATGCCGGGTTAATGGGCAATTTGTGAACCACTAAATCCGTGCTCAACCCCGGCATGTCATCATACGACCATGCAAAAACGTCTTTGAACTCAATAAGTGCTTTGATTAGTTCTTCCCTGATATTCGGTGCAATGTGGATGCTTATTTTAGTTTCCCTGATATCATCTGCATCCCCTAAATTGATGGCTTCTGTGTCATTTAAGTTGGGCTTGGATTTCTCTTCAAACTGGCTTAACTCTCTGTTTATCTCTTCGAAGGCTTCATCCTCATCGTATTCCGATTCATCATCATAATCGTCCTCTTGTACAATTATTTTAGAATCAGATTGATTTTTTAGACTGGGTTGAAGGTCCGTTGTGCATGTCATGTCATTAGAACCAATATATAGAGAACTGTTCAGAAAAAGAAAAGAAGAAAACAAAATTAGAACAGAATAAGAAGAAAAAAGGTTTCACCTTTTTTTAAAAAAAAAAATACAGGATAACAGAGTTTCACACTTTGCCAAATATAAAACAAAACTGGATTACAACCCTGGAATAATCCAAAAGACAAGAAAGAAAAATCAGAGCCCACTACCAAGACTCCCTCCGGGTAGGAAGGGGAGTAGCCATCCAATTGTTGATATTTGCCTTAGGCCCCACAAACTGTACATCTAACCTACTGGACCCTTCTCCAGCTTCTATCATGTTGACATCGGCGAACAGCCTTTCAAAGCCCTCATTCAAATCTCCATCTGGCCCAATCCGTGGTCCGAGAACTTTCGGGACCGACAACTTTCTGATACCTGCTCTTTGGATCTTGTTTGGTAATGGTAATCTGTCAGAATGTTCTAACAAACTAACTGGTTTGAAATCTCTGGAAGGACAACAAACTTGTTAGCGTTAGAGTTTAACATATATTGCAATTTCACGTTGGAGGATGCAATGTTCCTAGGTAGTTTAACCATTTCTAACATGTCTTTGCTTCGACCTCATGCGTCATTCCAGCTTACTTTGTTTGTGCCTCGTTTAAGTGTTTCTGAAACTTTCTTTATCTCTCTTTTTATTTCTTTCTTTTCCTTTCTTTTATTCACTTTGCCTTTTCTCTTTTTCTTTTTAGTGGTGGTCGAATCTTATGTGGATTGCCTACGTATCATGTCCCCGCATGAATCAGACCGGGCGTAGTTCTGCCCTATAAGTGCAAAAAGTAAAAAGATAATTTTTGGAAATTTTCGATTTTTCACTAATAAACATTCTATTACAAACTAGACACTTTTTTGGAAAGGAAAATAGCAGACTCGAAACCCAACCAAGTACGAACTCAATAACTACTGACAGACTCTGACGCAAAAGAAAGAAAGACACTAACAGACAACAGACTCTAGGAAAAGGAAAAATGCAGATTCAAACTATGAACACATTAAAGTTTCAAATTTGGGTGCCCGCGGGGCGTCATTCGGCTTCGCCGCCGGTTTAGGTGTAAGGTTCCTTTCCAGCTGCTCCAATTCATACATGATTTGCTTCACAAATATGTCACTGCCGAGAAGAAGGTAGTACGGGTCATGTTTTCACACTCCCGACATTTCCTGGTTATAGCACGAGCAACATTCAGAATCTTGTTCCTGGTTTGGTCTTTTTCTAGGAGTAGGCGTTCTATCTGATCCCCTCTAGCCTTCAAAACCTGAGAATCATGCAGATGTTGTTTCCGTAACTGCTGCATTTCATCTTCCATCGAAGCCATCAGATCATAGTAGTGTTTACTCTCGGTTTCAAAAGCCTTGGCTTGTTTAGCCGCCTTGCTCTCGAGGGTGGTCACCTTCTTTTTTAGACTGACAATGGTCTTTTCATAATCTTTCCTTGCCTGCTGTAAGTACTGTGCGCACTCTTTTGTTCTCTTTTCCCATTGTGCCTGGAGTTGTGCTAAGGTATCCTCAGATTTCTTCAAATCATCCCGGCACTCACCGATTTCCTTTTCCAATCCTTTTATTAACTGCTCATCCGACCGACTCCTTTGTTGTTTGTCAGCATCTCTCCTCATTTGTCGGATTTGGGCTTTCAGAGCCTCATTTTCTTGGGCCAATTTGCTCTTTTCTCCCCGATCGGCATCAACTTGCAGACTATTTTCAAATTCCAGGTCTCTAATCTGTTGCCTCTACTTGCCTATTTCTGCCCTGTAACTTTCTTCTTTAGCCAACCAATCCCACTGTTCTTGCGACGCCTGGACGAACTCCTAGAGATGGGGCCTCTTGGCCGGTCTCCCAAACTCGATTTCTTTCCTAAACCAAGCAAGGTATCCCGGCGAAACATCACCCTTGGACCGATCGCGTACACATGTATTGGCTGTTAAGTATTGACACTCGCTCCAAATTTGTCGGACCACTGCTTCAGGAAATTGTCCGTTGGGCCCGATCTCGACTACTTTGCCACTAATATCTTCATCTTTCGGAACTATTTGGCATCTCCCCAACTGTCTCAAGACTCGATACGGGGCATAGGGCTGAATACTGCAGAGTCCCATCAAAAGGAAATGGGGTCCAGTGGCTGGCATATATATGATTCCATCCACAGGCAACCATCCTAGTGTCCATTGTATTTGGCTGGCGGTGAGGGTCCGAAAGAATGATGTCCACACCGTAACTCCCTCGGGTAGACTGACCCCCTTGATTCTTGTGTAGAACTCTTCTATGCAAGTTTTCTTCGAGGAACCATAACTCAAGAGCTGGGAACGGTGGCAGAGATGCTCAGTCATCCATATTTGTAGCAACAAGTTACACCCCTCGAAAAAGTTCCCTCTGGCTTTGCAGGCTGTGAGAGCTCGGAAGATATCAGATACTATCATAGGCGCAAGAGTGCTTTTATCTTGAGTGACCAAGGTACTGACGACCCCGACTATTTTCAGATCAATGTTTACGTCTTTCCTTAGAAATACCAAAAGGCCCAAAAAGGTTATCATAAAAGCCACTCGTCTATGCTCGTCCCATTTCTGACGGTTACTTTTGCTGCATAACTTGTTACCCGGGTTGTTGAATCCTCCGACATGACCGTATCTGTCATATATGAAGCGCGGATTACAAAAACCTGCAGCCAAATTTGGGTTATGGACCGTCCTGGGTATCTTTAACGAATCTAAAAACCGATGCACAGTGACAACTCTTGGAGCAACCAGGTATTTTTGCCTCAACGGAACTTCAGCATTTTCGATGTACCCGGCTATTTCCTCCAAAGTCGAGTGAGTTCAAAATCGGAGAAGTGGAAGACATTGTGTGCCGGGTCCCAGCAGGTGACCAAAGCTCTTATGATATCCCCCCGAGGCTAGATTTCCAATAAACCCGTAAGACCTTTTAGATATTTCTTGACCTCATCTTGCCCTTCACCACCTAAATCATGCCACCATAGCCGCAACTTGAAAGGGATTTTAGTCATTATTGAAAAAGGTTCATTTTGCATCGTGCTCATCCTGCACATTTATTAAGGTGATTAAGAAATAAAATTTATTTGACTCAACAAATTGACTATTTTTAATTTTCACACATTAAAAGGAAGATCCGGTTCCGCACACGACTTTTCAGCACTTCGGGAACAAAGATTTTAAAACTGGATGAATCAACCTGTCAAAAATCCAAAAATGACTAAAAGTGGTCGTTTATGCAAAGTCAGCCTTCCGGCGTCCCTTTCGGGAACATTTTGCCAAAAACAGCATCACCCGACTTATTTATGTTGACAATTAAAATTTGACGTTTTTGGCTATTTTTGTAAAAGGGGAGGTTGGACCCGATGAGGGTTGCCTACGTATTCCGCACCCTGTGAGAATCAAACCGGCGTAGTTCGGGTCGATAAAACAAACTTCTTTTTGAAAACCAGACTCTTTTCATTGGAAAATAAAACTTATATTTTGTATTTTTTCTTTTTTTTTTCCACTTTCTCAAAAAATATTCGGCAGAGTTTCGACACTATTTGGACATTATTTTTTTTAAAAAAAACAGACGATTAACTCTCCTTAACCCTCATACTGCTATTTCGCTTTCCTCAAAAAGTCGGTCAACATGCATGTCCGAAGCAAATAAATGCACATGTAGCAAGTAAGATGCATCAGGATGGTCATTTTCATTTTTTGGTACACCTGTCCTAGACAGACCCAACCCCTATGTTGAGCCTCCAAAGTCAAATGCATGTGATGCAAACAAACGTTCCTAATAGGGATCCGGCATGAGGCTGAGTTATTCTAGGTTCATAACCTGGGTATTTGTTCTAGACTGTGTACCCGAGCGAACAACTCGAGTCGAGGAGGGGGCTACGTACCGGGAACCAAAAGGCCATCCGGCTTAGTAACTTGTCCGGACTCTTTCTTATTTCAGGTATGACACTAACAGAATAGGGAGTCTCAACCAGCAAGCACATCCCCGGAGGTAAGAATAAAAGCCAAATATAACAATTTATCTAAACTCGAATTCTGAACCATGAACCAGAGATTCTGGGTTATGTTGTCCCCAGCAGAGTCGCCGGAGCTGTCACACCTCCTTTTAACTCCACCCAGCAAAGGGGCGTAAAAGGAATTTTTTCCAATTAAAGGACAATCGAAACGGGATTTATTTTATTTATTTCAAAGTCGCCACTTATGAGATTTATGGTGTCCCAAGTCACCGGTTGAATCCCGAATTGAGGAAAAGATTGACTCTGTATTACAGTCCGCGAACCAGAAATCCAAGTAAGGAATTCTGTTAACCCGGGAGAAGGTGTTAGGCATTCCGAGTTCCGTGGTTCTAGCACGGTCGCTCAACTGTCATATTCGGCTTATTTATCTGATTTTAATACATGTTGAACCTATGTGCAAATTTTAACTGTGTACCGCTTTTATTATTATCATTATTATTTTAACAGAGAACTGCAACGTTGTGAAAACGTACCTCGAACCACGTCACATCAATGTACCCGTGGTTATTGACACATTTCGACTCCGTTGAGATTTGAATTTGGGTCACATAAATGTGCACCCGAGTTTAAGAAAGTAAATTATTAAAGGCGCGCCTAAAGCGACTAGCGTATTATCATTTTGGGTAAGGCCGTGAAACTTTGCTAAATGGCCCATCCCGAAGTCTAAGTAATTTTACAAACACGTATAAAGGGCCCCGCAGCTTGTGTATTTCTGTTTGGCGAGGCTCGTCTCATTCATTATTTTTTTTAAAAGGAATTTGCAACATCGTGGAAATGCATCTCGAACCACGTCACAATCAATGTACCTGTGATTAGCGACACATTTCGACTCCGTTGGGATTTGGACTTGGGTCACATAAATGTGCACCCGGGTTTAAGAAGGTAATATTATTTAAAGTACGCGCCTAAAGAGACTAACGCGTTGTTATATTGGGAAATGGCCGTGAAACTCGCTAAACGGCCTGTCCCGAAATCTAAGTATTTTAATATATACAATTATCGAGGGCCCCGCAATCTCGGTGCTTTATTTGGTGAGGCTCATCTCGTCATTTTTATTTAAAGGCCCAATCCTAAAGCAATCTATAATTTTCTATTTTTATTTGCCTCTAGAACAAAGAAGAAGATCCTAATTAATTTTGCATTATTTAGGAATTAGAAAACATGGGTCTATTGAACTCATACGAAATCAAATTTTATTCGCCTTAGGTTCTGAATGCAGTCCATATAAATAGACCCTTATCAAAGTGTGTACATAGAGCAAACCAACTACAGATCTGGGCCCAGGTCCAAATGAGCATGCAGTCAGAGCTAGACCTGGGCCGTTTGCGACAGTACCGAAGCCCAAAATGTCCAAAGTGGACCACTGACCTCAGCTTCAATTCTAGTTGAACGCAGAATCACTGGAACAACTTCAAGTTATTTAACGTACACTCAACAAATTATGAGAAGGGAGAATCACGTTTATCTACTCAAACTAAGGAACAATTGACCATTTGAATCTCATATTAAAATTCAGCTTACTCCACCTGTTTAACTAATGGTGATTCCTAATGAGGGATCGAGTTTTTGGACTAAACGGCTCAATTATTTGATTCTACTAACATCCACGAGCAGATTCAAAGCAGTCTTATTAATAAGGCATGTTCAATTCGATTAATTACTGCTATGAACTATTAATCCAGAATTACCAACGCTTATACTATAACAATGAAGTCCGGGCCATCAAACTTAAAGTGGTCGTCATACTGATTTCAAAATCAACTATATCCTAGAAAAAACAATTTAGTGGAATATATATGAAAGCAAACTGAGATTCCATTAATCAACACAAGTTAAATCAGATTGTTAGCTATAGAACTCTTATGCTTCCAGGAATACACATCTAATTAGTTTAACTAAATCAGATTGATGTTCTAAATTCTAGAATCTATTATAACAGTCCAACACGGTCTACGAATTAAAACAAACAGTCCATCACAGTCCATTGGAGTTCAGAATACTTAACTATAGTGGACAAATACACGCATCATAAACAAATTATCCATATATGCAACAGAAGTTTTTCACTATAATTCCGCAGCAGGAAACTTGCTTCATTTCTATTTCACATTCGATACGAGGTGCTACATCAAAGTCTCGAAGTGTACCTGGTATTGACAATACAAGAAGAGGAAGAAGAGGATCAGCAGCAGCAGTAGCAATACAAAACAATAGAACCAACAGCTAGTGGCATATGCAGCAGACCCAAGTGGATTTGAAACCAGTTAAAACCAGAAACTCAAACTTCAACAGCTCAAACGACCTCAGATAGGAAATCAGAAAAAACACATTTTTGCAACACTACACCCAAACTCATCTTAAACCATCTCAAAACCTATTTAAACTTTGAACTCCTTTCCCTCCCTTTTCAGATTACTTTCTCTTCTAAAGTCTTCCTAAAAGAAGAGCCAAACCAGACCCAGAGAGATCCAAGCCCAGACTAAAAAAAAATTCAAAGAGAAACTGATTTTCTGCTCCCCAAAACCAGCCCCTATCTCTGTCCAAAAAAACCTCCATAATCTGTCCTCAATGCTTTTATTTATATCACCAAAAACTGACCCCCTTCACGGCCCTCTTGAAACACTTAAACTAATACCACCACCATCTTTTTGCCCATGATATTCTCTTACAGCCCATTATCAAGTGTCTTGTGTCCAAAGGCATGGGCAGCTTATAATATTCAATTTATCCTCCATGCTATTATGTTTCCCAAGCCACTACTACTAGACAAAGTATTAGTTTAATGGTAAATTAAGTACCCTTACGGTCAGACCACTAACACTAAACATTTCAAGCCTTTTAAAACCCCAAAATACCCCTGAAAATTCCTGTGATTTACTGTCATGGCCTAAGCTTCATCGATCTGTTTTCTAAGTTACAAACCTAATAACTGATGTTTAACTGATCACTAAAGTACTCCAGCTATAACCAATTTACAATCAAATTCAAACAATGATTCAATCAGAATTGAAGCAGTACGAATCAAATTATTATCAGGTTATTTAATCAGAATTGAAGCATGTAAAACTAATCGACGACACTTATTCAATCGACTACACGAATTACAACACATACAATCAATAGCAAATAAGATTCGAACAGGCACACAGGCGATTCGAATTGTATTGATAGAAACAGGGATTCATAATAAAACTTAACTAATCGACGACACTCATTCAAATCAATTATATAGTTTTATCATATTCATTGACCATGACCAGAAAAAGTTCGACCAAATAAATGGTCATTGAAGAAGGACAGAATCAATTGACAAAAGAAATGAAAAGTCAATAAAACTAAACTACACAAATAAACAGATATAAACACATACAAAATGGAACCAACAGAATAGGAAAAATACCTCAAGAACTCGGACACTAGACGATCCTGACTTGGACTCTTACTCGGACCTTTTTTTGAGGTCGAACGGACCTTAATCGAGTGTTCTCAACTGAGAACACTTCGACTAAGGTCCACTGGACACCCAAATTCCTTTTCTTTGGACAAACTTCGACCTTTTGTTTTCTAGGGTTCTTGGGGGGTTCGATTTGGGATTCGAACGGTTTTGGTCTGATTCGAACCAAACCAACGGTGGTTTGGTGACGAGGGAGGTCAGGGAGATGTCTGGTATGAGCTTGGGACTGGTTGGGGTAGGTTTAGGTTCTGCTCGAATCTTCGATTGAAGATTCGAGAAACTGGAGGTTGATTCGAGGCAAACGGTTAACATATCCGTAACGAGGGTGGTCAGAGGGTGCCTTGGTGTGAGTTTGGGATTGGTTGGGGTGGGTTTCAAGTTTTTCTCGAATCTTTGATTGAAGATTCGAGAAGCTACAGTCTGATTCGAGCAAAACGGGTAAGGGATTCGTGGAGAGGGTGGTTAGGTGCTCTAGGGGTGTTGGTTTCATGGTCATCGGCGTTGTTGCCGCCGGCTTTCAGGCGAAAGGATTTTAGGGCGGCTAGGGTTTTGAGGGTCGTTTGGTTTGTCTCTGAAGGAGACGATGAACAGGGGTATGGCTTAGGGGGGTGTGAGGTGAGAGGTTGGGCTTATATACGAAGGGGCTGGTTTAACCTTGGCCGTTGGATCAAGCACGATCAATGGCCTGGATCAATTCATTTAAAGGAAACGGTGTCGTTTGGAGTAGTACTGGGGCGGGGTCAATTCGGGTTGAAATGGACCGGGTTATAGGGGAAGCCTAGGACCGTTAGATCAAAACAAATCAATGGCTTGGATTTATTGGCCAGATACGACGCCGTTTGGATATATCTGGAGACGGACTGGACCGTTTGATCGTATGAGATTGACGGTCCATATTCACAATGCCCAAAAGATGTCGTTTTGGACTGGTCGCAGTTGGACTGGATTTGAGGCGGGTATGGGCTGACTTGGGGGTGACATTTGGGCCTGAACTTTTCCCTTTTAAACTGGCCCAGTCCGAATTTTTACCTTTACTTCTCTTGTTTCTTCTTTTCCCTTTTACTTTCTTTAATTCCTAAAAACCCAAAATTCCTAAATTAAATTGTAAAACCAAGATTATTTTAAAACGATATTAATTAACCCTTAACAACAATTAATACACAAGATCAAATATTGATTAAAATAAAAATCACACAATTAAACAATAAAAATGACAAAGCTACCAAAAATTCATATTTTTGTGATTTTTCCATTTTGTAAAACAAACTTGATTGTTTAATTAATTCCTAAATTTAAAATTAAATCCTAAATGCACATGCAACACATATTTTTGTATTTTTCTTAATTAGAGTAGAAATAAACATGCACAGACAAAATACAAATAAATCACAAACAACACAAAACCATTTTATTTTGAATTTTTGGGAGTAGTTCTCATAGGGCAAAAATCACGTGCTCACAACAAACTTTACCGTAACCGCTATGGATATCTTTGACATCATACTAGGGCAAGAGTTCTTTAGACATTGTCATACTTTGATCGACCCCTACCTCCAACGTCTCTTGGTTATGGAGTGAGAAGGAGCTTGCATGGTACCTACAATGACTATGCCACACGGACAGAGCCAAGCACAACTCTCAGTTATGCAGGTTGTCAAGGGGATCAAGAAGGGGGAGCCGACGTTCGTGGCAACCATCACAAGTCTGGAGGAAGATAAGAGTTTTCAAGAGACACTGCTGCCTTGCATAGAGAAGTTGCTTGAGGAAAACAAAGATGTCATGCCCGAGGAGTTACCTAAGTACTTGCCGTCTAGGCGAGAGGTGGATCACAAGATTGAGTTGGAGCCATGGGCTAAGCCACCCGCATTTGCCCCATATCATATGGCACCGCCCGAGCTGGAAGAGCTCAAGAAACAATTGAAAGAGTTGCTGGATGCTGGTCATATTCGCCCATCAAAGGCACCTTTCGGCGCACCAGTATTGTTCCAGAAGAAGAAGGATGGATCGCTGCGCTTGTGCATAAACTACCGAGCACTTAATAAGGTTACAGTGAAGAATAAGTACCCGATCCCGCACATTGTTCGATATACTTGGGCAAGCCAAGTACTTTACCAAGGTGGATCTTCGAAAGGGCTACTACCAGGTTCGCATTGCATAAGGGGATGAGCCAAAGACAGCATGTGTGATGAGATATGAAGCCTTTGAGTGGTTGGTGATGCCCTTCGGCTTAACCAATGCACCGACCACATTTTGCACCCTTATGAACAAGATTTTTCATCTCTACCTTGATCAGTTTGTGGTAGTCTACAACAACACCTTGGAGGAACACATGGAGCACTTAAGGAAGGTTTTCCAAGTCTTGCGGGAGAACGAGCTATACATCAAGAGAGAGAAGTGCGAGTTTGCAAAATCAAAGGTGCACTTCTTGGGCCATGTCATTATCAATGGAGAGCTACGCATGGATGAGGCTAAGGTACGTGCTATCTAGGAGTGGGAGGCACCTATAAAGGTAACTGAGTTGAGATCCTTCGTTGGCCTTGTTAACTACTATCGTCGGTTCATCAGTGGATACTCAGCAAAGGCAGCGCCATTGACTGAGTTGTTAAAGAAGAACAAGCCATGGGTTTGGACGAAGCATTGTCAAAAGGAATTTGAATGCCTTAAGACAGTTGTAACAGAGGAGCCAGTCTTGGCATTACCTGACTTTGCCAAGACATTCCATAGCATTTGAGGGTGTCCTGATGCCGCCATTGGGGGTGTACTGATGCAGGATAAGCATCCCATAGCGTTTGAGAGCCGCAAGTTAAATAAGACGGAGCAGCGTTACACGGTACAAGAGAAGGAAATGACTGCCATTGTGCATTGCCTTCGTACATGGAGACATTATCTGCTCGGGTCAAGGTTCGTTGTCAAGACTGATAATGTGGCTACTAGCTACTTTCAGACACAAAATAAACTCACACCAAAGTAGGCTAGGTGGCAGGATTTCTTAGCCGAGTTTGATTATGCGCTGGAGTATAAGCCGAGAAAAGGTAATGTTGTAGCCGATGCCTTGAGTCGGAAAGCCGAGCTTGCTACAATCACTTCAATGAGATGGGACATTCAGGAGGATATAAAAGAAGGCATGCAGCATGATCCAGCAGCCAGACAGCTTATCGAGTTAGCTAACAAAGGCAAAACGAGACAGTTTTAGATAGAAGACGGCCTACTACTTACCCCAGGTCGGCGGGTCTACGTTCCTAAGTTTGGAGACATTAGACGACGGATCATAATGGAGAGTCATGACACAATGTGGGCTGGTCATCCAGGTCAACGTCGCACTAGGGCCTTGGTTGAGTCAGTCTACTATTGGCCACGCATGCGAGATGACATAGAGTGCTATGTGCAGACTTGTTTTGTCTGTCAACAGGACAAGGTTGAACAACAACAACCCGGAGGACTTTTGGAGCCACTACTAGTTGCAGAGCGTCCATGGGAGAGCGTGACTATGGACTTTATCACTTGCCTACCGAAGTCCGACGGTTACGGTACTATTATGGTAGTCGTGGATAGATTTTTCAAATATGCCACCTTCATGCCCGCCTCAAGTTGCACAGCTAAGGAAGCCGCCAAGCTATTATTTAAGAACGTGGTAAAATATTGGGGCTTACCAAGGCATATCATCAGTGATCGAGACCCCCGCTTCACTGGGAACGTTTGGAGAGAGTTGTTCGACATACTTTGGCACGGAACTGCACTTTTCTACTAGTTTCCACCCACAGACGGATGGACAAGCGGAACGAGTCAATGCCTTACTAGAATGCTACTTGAGGCATTATGTAAGCCTACATCAGAAAGATTGGGCAAAGCTCCTAGACATCGCCCAATTCTCTTATAACTTGCAGCGGAGTGAGTCCACTAGGCGGACACCATTTGAGCTAGCCATAGGCCAACAACCACAAACTCCACATTCATTACCAGCCGCATTCGAGGGAAAGAGTTTGAGAGCTTATCATATGGCTAAAGGATGGGAGGAGCAACTCGACACTACTAAGTCCTACTTGGATAAGGCAGCTAAGAAGATGAAGAAGTTTGCGGACCGTAAGCGGCGTCCCACATACTATGGAGTTGGGGACATGGTCATGGTGAAATTTAACCCAAGACAGTTCAAGGCACTACGGGGAATGCATCAGAATCTGATTCGCAAGTATGAGGGGCCATTTAAGATCGTCGCCAAGGTAAGCAAGATCTCATACAAGCTTGACATGCCATCGTATCTTAAGATCTACCCTGTCTTCCATGCCAGCATGCTTAAGCCATATCATGAAGATAAGGATGATCCGAGTAGCGGCCAATCAAGTCGGGCACCAATGACTATCACCGCCTCGCATGATCGGGAGATTGAGGCTATCATAGATTACCAGGCCAGGCGAAAACAAGGGCAAAAAGCCACCGCTATGTTCCTCATCCATTGGAAAGGGCAATCACCGGAGGAGGCCACGTGGGAACGATATGAAGACTTGTGGTAATTCAAAGATAAGATCCAAGAGTTTATGCAGCAGCATTGCGCCGCGGTCGTCGCACTATTGGGTGGGGGAGAGTGTGATGACCCGCCATGTCATCATGCCACATAGGCGCCATTTGGCATATATTAATACCATGTGGAAGCTTACATAAGAAGAAGGCTAGTATTTGTGAGAAGATTCTAGAGAGGTATGGACATTTCCTTAGGAAGAACCTAGATCCTTATGGATTTGCTAGGAAAGTCCTTGGAATCTTCTAGGCTTGTAGAGAATTCTAGAAAAAGCCCTTATCTTGTAAATATCAAGGACTTGTGCAGTAATTAATATTTACACACTAGCCCCTAGGAGACTAGTATATAAAGGGGGTCATTCATTTGTAATTCATCAAGCAAACAATTCAAGTTCTCTCTAATACAAAGCTTCCTTTAACAATTCTCTTGTGTTATTTCTTCCATTCTCTTAGCGATCTTGAGTGTAGTAAGGCTGACTTGACATAGCAAGAACGTGAGCAAGTTGTGCAAGATCGTGAGCGAGTTGTCAAGTGTCGCACGTGTACTTAGTTAATAACTAAGGACGTGACACTAAGACTACATAAAATTTATGTCTGCACCGAATAAAAGTACTAAGTTTAGGAAATTTTTAAGTATTCTATCTTTCAACAGATGATTCTCCATCATGATTTATATATTAAGTAATTTGAAAGACCTTAATAGCTTTTTCTCAATAGTTTTGTATATAAAAATGTTGTAGTAGAATAGTAGGAGAGTCATCTTACTTAAGATAGTCTTTTCAAGATAAGAATTTTGTTATTTATAATTCTTGGGGCAGAACCGACGGAAGCGGGAGTGGAAGTGAGGCTTGATTCTCAAGTCATCCCTAAGAGGGGTAGTTTCAAGTACCTGGGGTCGTTTATTCAGGGGTCCGGGGAGATCGACGAGGATGTCACACACCGTATAGGGGTGGGGTGGATGAAATGGAGGTTAGCGACGGGAGTCCTGTGTGACAAGAAAGTGCCACTGTTACTGAAAGGTAAATTTTATAGGGCAGTGGTTAGGCCTGCTATGTTGTATGGGACCGAGTGTTGGCCGGTGAAGATCTCACACATCCAGAGGATGAAAGTTGCAGAGATGAGGATGTTGAGGTGGATGTGCGGGCATACAAGGAAGGATAAGATTAGAAATGAAGATATTCGAGAGAAGGTGGGTGTGGCCCCCATGGAGGACAAGATGCGGGAAGCAAGACTCAGATGGTTCGGGCACATTCAGAGGAGGAACACTGATGCACCGGTGAGAAGGTGTGAACGACTGGCGGTGGTGGGTACGAGGAGAGGTAGAGGGAGACCTAAGAAGTATTGGGAGAGGTGATCAGACATGATATGGCGCGACTTAGGGTTACTGAGGACATGGCCCTAAACAGGGAATTGTGGAGATCGAGCATTAAGGTTGTAGGTTAGGGGAAATTGTGATGTCTTTTTTACAGCGCACTAGAGTGAGACTAGCCAGTTAGGAATTAGTCTTAGGATGCTATTGATCAACTACTGATGATGGGCTTTATCTGTTGTGTATTAATACCTTACATCTTTCTCGTATTTCCTATATCTCTTATATTGCTGTTACTTCGTTATTTTATGGTATTTATGTTATGTTATGGATTTTATAGTATTTTATGTTGTTTTATTATGAGTCTATTGATAGTACTAATATAGTGTCTCTTGTTGCCTCTTTGAGCCGAGGGTCTCCTGGTAACAGCCTCTCTGCCCCTCGGGATAGAGGTAAAGTCTGCGTATATATTACCCTCCCCAGACCTCACTTATGAGATTACACTGGGTTGTTATTGTTGTTATTGTTGTTGTTGTTGTTGACAATTCTTCTTTTCATTATTGAATATCATTTCATTATTTTGAAATTTTGTCTCTTCCTTAAATTTTATTTCATCGGCTTGAGATTATCTCTTCCACTCAAAATAAGTTTTTCAATCATTAACACTTTCTCAAATGACATGTTTCTTTTATTCAATATTTATAATTGTTAATTTCTTTTGATTTTTTAGGAATTTCTTTTCAACTTGCCCAATTCTGAGTATTTAATTGTGTAATTCACAGAATAAGCCAGGAAACCAATACTATCCACGAAAAAATTTCTGCTTGAATTTAAACACTGTGAATCCTTATATAAATTTTATTGGGAATGACAAGAACTTAAAAAATAAAAGAATAGAGCTAAAGGGCGAAAGATAGGAGCTTATTTGATAAAATTAAATAATAGGAGCAAACTAGGCGAAGAACCATTGGAGTAAATTCAAATTTATAACCAGACCAACATTTATCAGTTTAGGAATTTCCTTTTTTGTTATTTTATTTTAAAATTCAATCACAGTTTTTGAGTATTATTGATATTATTTTTTAAAAGTTTGTTCTTATTGATACGGGAAACATGCGCAATGCGCGTACTTTAAGATTAGGACATGAAGGCCTTATAACGAAATATCGTTTGTCTTTTTACCCTTTAAATAAGTTTCACCTTGGACAAATATGTCATTTAAGTAACTTTCTGAAAATTTAGGACTTTAAAATCAAGTAAAATTTTAATTATTACTTGATAATTAGGAGTTCGAAATCTCTAAAAGTCTTGAAGATTTCTACAAGTGAGAATCCCGCAGATATGCTGACCAAGGTGGTACCAAGGAACAAGTTCGAGCTATGCAAAGAACTTGTCGGCATGCACTCAAACTAGAAGACAGTGCTACCTCCTCTAGATGAATGAGACTGGAGGGGGAGATTGATGATGTCCATCTCATTGAAGAAGTATTAGGCATGTGCCTAATAAGAGTTTTCTTTGGTTTGGTAGCCAACCTTGTTGACTTGGTTTGGTTGGTAGCCAACCTTGTTGAATTAGTTTGGTTTGGTAGCCAACCTTGTTGAATTTCTTTGGTTTGGTAGCCAACTTTGTTGAATTGTGAAAAGTGTGTGTAAATTGTCAAATATTGTAGGCTTTAGAGGGTGAAGCTTTGGCTATAAAAGGAGAGCTTCAACTCTCATTTCTACACACCAACAAAGAGAGAAAGAAAGAGTGAGGTTTCACAGACAAGGTATAAGAAAATAGTCTGTGAGGAAAATAGAGAGTGAGCGATATTGTAGTGAGGTGGGAATATCAAAAGAGGGTTATTTCTTTTGAGTGTTGTAGTGGTCTTTGGAGTATTTATCTCCGACCTACAAAGTGTAAAATTCCTTACTATAGTGATATCAGTTGCTCCTCTCGGGGTCGTGGTTTTTTCCCTTATTCAGAAGGGTTTTCCACGTAAAAATCTTGGTGTCATTGTTACTCTTTTATTCTTGTTAATTACCGTATCTCGGTGCTACATTATTATTCCGCTTTATTACCGTGAATATTATTTTGGTAAGGGGTTTATTCCCAACAACTGGTATCAGAGCACAGGTTCTGCTCGTTCACTGAAATACTATTCACTGTCGGTAGTACTATACTTGGTGAAAAATAAAAATGTCCGGAGTAAAGTACGAGGTAGCAAAATTCAACGGAGATAACGGTTTCTCAACATGGCAAAGAAGGATGAGAGATCTGCTCATCCAACAAGGATTACACAAGGTTCTAGATGTTGATTCCAAAAAGCCTGATACCATGAAAGCTGAGGATTGGGCTGACTTGGATGAAAGAGCTGCTAGTGCAATCAGGTTGCACTTATCAGATGATGTGGTAAATAACATCATTGATGAAGACACTGCACGTGGAATTTGGACAAGGTTGGAAAGCCTATACATGTCCAAAACGCTGACAAATAAATTGTACCTGAAGAAGCAGTTATACGCCCTACACATGAGTGAAGGTACGAATTTTTTGTCACATTTAAATGTGTTTAACGGACTAATCACACAGCTTGCCAACCTCGGAGTGAAAATCGAGGAAGAAGATAAAGCCATCTTGCTATTGAACTCGTTGCCATCTTCGTACGATAATTTGGCAACAACCATCCTGCACGGTAAGACTACTATTGAGTTGAAAGATGTCACATCGGCTCTTCTACTCAATGAGAAGATGAGAAAGAAGCCTGAAAATCAAGGACAGGCTCTCATCACAGAAGGTAGAGGCAGGAGTTATCAAAGGAGTTCGAACAACTATGGTAGATCCGGAGCTCGTGGGAAGTCAAAGAACCGATCCAAATCAAGAGTCAGAAATTGCTACAACTGTAATCAACCAGGTCACTTCAAAAGAGATTGCCCAAATCCAAGGAAGGGCAAAGGTGAAACCAGTGGCCAGAAGAATGACGACAACACAGCCGCCATGGTGCAAAATAATGATAATGTTGTCCTCTTTATAAATGAGGAAGAGGAATGCATGCACCTGTCAGGTCCAGAGTCGGAATGGGTGGTTGACACAGCGGCATCTCACCATGCCACACCGGTAAGAGATCTTTTTTGCAGATATGTAGCAGGTGATTTCGGCACAGTGAAAATGGGTAACACAAGTTACTCAAAGATTGCGGGGATTGGTGACATTTGTATCAAGACAAATGTCGGATGCACATTGGTTCTAAAGGATGTGCGGCATGTACCTGATTTGCGGATGAACTTGATCTCGGGAATTGCTTTAGACCGAGATGGATACGAGAGTTATTTTGCAAATCAAAAGTGGAGACTCACTAAGGGATCATTGGTGATTGCAAAGGGAGTTGCTCGTGGCACGTTGTACAGGACAAATGCAGAAATATGCCAAGGTGAATTGAACGCGGCACAAGATGAGATTTCTGTAGATTTGTGGCACAAAAGAATGGGTCATATGAGCGAGAAGGGATTGCAGATTCTTGCCAAGAAATCACTCATTTCTTATGCCAAAGGTACAACGGTAAAACCTTGTGACTACTGTTTATTTGGTAAGCAGCATAGAGTCTCATTTCAGACATCGTCTGAAAGAAAATTGAATATACTTGATTTAGTATATTCTGATGTTTGCGGCCCAATGGAAATTGAATCAATGGGCGGTAACAAATATTTTGTTACTTTTATTGATGATGCTTCACGAAAATTATGGGTTTATATTTTGAAAACCAAAGATCAGGTGTTTCAAGTTTTCCAGAAGTTTCATGCTCTAGTAGAAAGGGAGACGGGTCGAAAGCTAAAGCGTCTCCGAAGTGACAATGGAGGTGAGTACACTTCAAGGGAATTTGAAGAGTATTGTTCAAGTCATGGGATCAGACATGAAAAGACAGTTCCTGGAACCCCACAGCACAATGGCGTAGCCGAGAGGATGAACCGCACCATTGTGGAGAAGGTGAGAAGCATGCTCAGAATGGCTAAACTGCCTAAGTCATTCTGGGGTGAAGCAGTTCAGACAGCCTGTTACCTGATCAATAGGAGTCCATCAGTTCCGTTGGCGTTTGAAATCCCAGAGAGAGTCTGGACCAACAAGGAGGTGTCCTACTCGCATCTGAAGGTGTTCGGTTGCAGAGCTTTTGCACATGTACCAAAAGAGCAGAGAACAAAGCTGGATGATAAATCTATTCCCTGCATATTTATCGGATATGGAGATGAAGAGTTCGGGTACAGACTGTGGGATCCTGTAAAGAAGAAGGTCATCAGAAGTAGAGATGTAGTCTTCCGAGAAAGTGAAGTTGGAACTGCTGCTGATATGTCAGAAAAGGCGAAGAATGGTATAATTCCTAACTTTGTTACTATTCCTTCTACTTCTAACAATCCCACAAGTGCAGAAAGTACGACCGACGAGGTTGCCGAGCAGGGGGAGCAACCTGGTGAGGTTATTGAGCAGGGGGAGCAACTTGATGAAGGTGTCGAGGAAGTGGAGCACCCCACTCAGGGAGAAGAACAACCTCAACCTCTGAGGAGATCAGAGAGGCCAAGGGTAGAGTCACGCAGGTACCCTTCCACAGAGTATGTCCTCATCAGTGATGAGGGGGAGCCAGAAAGTCTTAAGGAGGTGTTGTCCCATCCAGAAAAGAACCAGTGGATGAAAGCTATGCAAGAAGAGATGGAATCTCTCCAGAAAAATGGCACATACAAGCTGGTTGAACTTCCAAAGGGTAAAAGACCACTCAAATGCAAATGGGTCTTTAAACTCAAGAAAGATGGAGATGGCAAGCTGGTCAGATACAAAGCTCGATTGGTGGTTAAAGGCTTCGAACAGAAGAAAGGTATTGATTTTGACGAAATTTTCTCCCCCGTTGTTAAAATGACTTCTATTCGAACAATTTTGAGCTTAGCAGCTAGCCTAGATCTTGAAGTGGAGCAGTTGGATGTGAAAACTGCATTTCTTCATGGAGATTTGGAAGAGGAGATTTATATGGAGCAACCAGAAGGATTTGAAGTAGCTGGAAAGAAACACATGGTGTGCAAATTGAATAAGAGTCTTTATGGATTGAAGCAGGCACCAAGGCAGTGGTACATGAAGTTTGATTCATTCATGAAAAGTCAAACATACCTAAAGACCTATTCTGATCCATGTGTATACTTCAAAAGATTTTCTGAGAATAACTTTATTATATTGTTGTTGTATGTGGATGACATGTTAATTGTAGGAAAAGACAATTACAAATGAAAGGAAAGATAACTGCTGAAAGTTTATCTTATTGTTGGTTTAGTTTTTCAAACATATTTACAAAGGATGCACATGATAGGAAACTGGCTGAAGTTAACCTAACTTATTATACCAACTTATATTGAACCTAATTACAACTAACACACAAACTAAAGCAGAAAACTTACATACATTTCAGGGCAAAACGATTAACAGTCCGTGCTAATACCAACAGTTTTTCAGTTTATTGTTACATAACTAATTTCAGTCCTACTAGTACAACTTCAAGCAAAGGTCTTACTATATTAAGAAATTAATCATTCTGACACATAAATCAAATGACTAAATCACATGATCTCGTGCTTCAGTTTCTATGTCATTCTTCACATTTCAGTTCACAATTAACCAGGATCAAGTTGTGTACCTGGATTGGAGTGAACAGAGGAATAAAGAGGAAGTCAGCAACAGTACAACACAGCAAACAACAACAATAGCAAATAACACCAGCAGGCAGCCAATTGGAATTCAGAAACAACTCCAAACCAGTTTCAAATCAGAAAAAAAACTTGACCACAGCTCATAACCAGTTGTGAGCCCAAACAGCAACAACAAATAACTCCGGGCAACTAATTGGACCTCAAATTCAACAAGAAAACCAACCAATGAACCTCAAACACCCTAGTAAACAGGCTGGAAACTGGAAACTACCCCATCCCCCCCCCAACAATTGGAAATCAGACACTTTACTTCAAGCTTGCAATGCTCTTTTTTACTGATTAAAGAAGGATTAAATGCAGAACCTAAGAGAACTAACTGCAATATATTTTGGTTTTCTATTCTTAAACTTTCCAAAACTTTTCTTTTCAGATCTTCCTTTTCCTCTAAGGTCTCCTTAAAAGAAAAACCAAGACCAGACTCAAAAAAGGATCCCCAACTCTGTCCAAAATCCCCCCACTTATACCCAAACACTGACCTTGCTAGCTCTCAAGAGCACTCAGGCAGAATTCTTAAACTAATTCTGCCCATGATCTTCTTTTTAATTCCACTAGAGTATGTTTTTCCCCATTATCCCTTGTCTTTTCCTTATTTAATGTTCAAACAGGCATGGACAACATATTTTAATCAATCTCTTTTAATCCTTCCCCTACCATTATGTTTTGTTCCCCACTAACACATTAGATTAATGGTTAATTAAGTATTTTACTGACAACCCACTTAGCAAGACCATTTTTCAAACTTTTAAACCCCCAAAATACCTCTGAAGACCCTGTGACTGCAGCTATAACCAATTTAAGCCTATCAATTGACTAATTAGATACATGAAACTAACTCCCAATCAACAACATTAGGACAATTCAACAAGGTCAGATTCATATCAGAACAAACTTAACAGAACAAACAAGTAGATTCGAATCACTAAACTCAATCATCAATTGAACTCAAATCAAATCCAACAGCATTTCAACCAAGATGGGGATTCAATGATTCAGGACAATAGTCAGACTGGACTATTAAGGTCAAAAATTGATTCACACAGATGCATGAGAATAAGCTATCTATATTGGGAACAAATATAACTCTAAATTAACCTCGAACAAAATGTTGGAACAACAAGTATACTAGCTATGAGCCCTGAGGCTGAGAATACAAAGGTCAGAAGATAAAACAACATCCAATAACTTGAAGAGAAAAACTGGACTATAGACATGAACGGACCAAACGACGAGACCATTTAATTGATTCAACATATGCCGATCGATCAAAATGAGAAAAACTGGACCAGAAAAAGGTCCGAAAGAGGAGGAGAATTAATTGACATAAGTGATGAACTAAAATGGAACTTAATCAGATAAAAAAATATCAACAACAAGAAAAATAAGAGAAAAGAGAAGGAATACCTCAGAAACTACAAGCTAAAATCCAATTCGTTCCAATCGAAACTTCGACTTGCGGTTTGAAGCCGAAACGGACCTTAATCGAGTGTTCTCGACTGAGAACACACGACAAAGATCGGCCACAACCTCAATTTTCTTTTGGATAGATTCCTAGGTTTTGTTCTTCTAGGGCTCGTTCAGTCGATTTAGGATTCGTCCAGTTCCGGCTTGATTTGAGGAAGACTAACATGGGATTTGGGACGAGGGGGGTCTAGTGGCCAATGGGCATAGGTTTGGGACAGCTTAGGTTTGGCGCCGCCACCAGGGGATCTTGTGGCGACGCTAGGGTTCTTGGCTCAAAATCGATATTCTAGTGACTGGGACTAGATTCGAAGGAAGGGGAGGGTGGATTTGGAGAGAAGAGGTCAGGGCGGAGCTATGGTGTGAAACTGGAGGCGTTTGGGTGAACTAGGGTTAGGGGTCAGTTCTTCGATCTAAGATTCGAAGAACTCGGGGATGATTCGAAGGCGATGGAGTGGGGATTCAGAAATAGGAGGGAGAGGGGGTTCTATGGTGTGAAGCTGGGGTCGTTTGGCCACCGTCCACCGCCGTGGGCGATTTCCGGCAGGCGGAGGGCGGCAGAGTTAGGCGGTGAGAGACGAGGGAGGGTGGGGTTTGGTTTGGGGGCTGGGCTAGGTAGGACTTAGGAATATATACTATGTGGGAGATTTAGTCCTGGCCGTTAGATCAATTAAGATCAACGACTAGGATCAGGGAGCTTACCAAATACGGTGTCGTTTGGTTTAGTGATGGGGTCGAGTTAAACCAGGTATAGAGAACGGGTCAGGAACGGGTTAAGGGAGGGGTGATCTGGACCTTTGATCAAGTGAGATCAACGGTTCATATTGAGCGTGACAGACACGACGCCATTTGAGCAGTCGTTTTGCTAGATCGACTGGACCGGGTACAGGGGTGTCGAATTGGGCTGGGTTTTTTGGGCCTGGTCGATTTCTTTTCCTTCTTTTTTTCATTTTTCCTCTTTTCTTTTATTTCCCTTTTTTAATTTATTTTTCAAAACTAAAATCCTAACTTAAATTATAAACCAAATTAAAAATACCAATTAATTCCTGATAACAATCATCACACACAATTAAATACCAATTAAAATAAAACCACACAATTTGACATTAAACGCCAAAAAATGCAAAGTACATATTTTTGTGATTTTCATTCTCGCAAATCCAAATATTGTTTAATTAATTCCTAATTGTAAAATTAAATCCTAAATGCACATGCAACACATATTTTTTGTATTTTTCTTAATTAAAGTAGAAATAAACATGCACAGACAAAATACAAATAAATCACAAACAACACAAAACCATTTTATTTTGAATTTTTGGGAGTAGTTCTCGTAGGGCGAAAATCACGTACTCACAGCTGCCCCTCTTTGTCCGGAAACATGAAGAGTTTCCGTGCAAAGATAAAGTAAGCGGATACGAGCGATTTTTGCCCGTTCGGCTACTCCGTGTGAAGCATTTTTTGAAAGATTTGACCGAACCTCTGCTTCAAAGGTTTCCTACATATCCCTGGCTAAAAGGGAATCAGGTCAATGTAGTTCGGAAAGTTTCGGTAGCTAGGACTACCATGAAGCTGTGGTTTTGTTGTCACTGCTATTGTTGCTGCTGCTATCTGCTTACTGACCTCCTTATTACACCATGCTAAAAACAAAGCAGTTATACTAAGCTATGGTCTATGAATTACAAAGATTTATTCTCAAACTTGGTCATGTGACTGTTGTTGCCTTGTTGCCTTGCTGTCTAGTTGACTTGTGTCTCCTCTGATGTTTCTTTACTTCTGACTTGACTTGTATTCTCTCTTGATTGCCGAATTTGAACTGCTTATTTCCTTCTTGCGAGCTTCGAATTATTTTTCCTTCGAAGCTTGAACTGCCTTCTTCTGACTAGTGTTGCCTTTCTTCCGACTTCTGAACTTTAATTTATGCTGGGGATCTTTGTTGTAACCCTCCGCTTTACTGACTTCAAACTCCAATGTATTCCTCTGCTATACGGGCGGGCCTCCGACTTCAAAACTTGAAATGTAAAGACTGAAATGTATTCCTCTGTTATATGTGCGGGCTCCCAACTTCAATACTTGAAAATAAAACGTCATTCCTCTCTTCAGGCGGGCTCCTGACTTTAACAACAACTAAAAAAATAAAACGTCATTCCTCTCTTCAGGCGGGCTCCTGACTTCAACAACAACTAAAAAATAAAACGCCATTCCTCTCTTCATGCGGGCTCCTGACTTCAACAATAACTTAAAAAATAAAACGCCATTCCTCTCTTTAGGCGGGCTCCTGACTTCAACAACAACTTCGAAAGTAAAACACCATTCCTCTTTTCAGGCGGGCTCCTGACTTCAACAACAACTTCGAAAGTAAAACGTCATTCCTCTCTTCAGGCGGGCTCCTGACTTCAACAACAACTTCAAAAGTAAAACGTCATTCCTCTCTTCAGGTGGGCTCCTGACTTCAACAACAACTTCGAAAATAAAACGCCATTCCTCTCTTCAGGCGGGCTCCTGACTTCAACAACAACTTCGAAAATAAAACGCCATTCCTCTCTTCAGGCGGGCTCCTGACTTCAACAACAACTTCAAAAATAAAACGCCATTCCTCTCTTCAGGCGGGCTCCTGACTTCAATAACAACTTAAAAATAAAACGCCATTCCTCTCTTCAGGCAGGCTCCTGACTTCGACAACAACTTAGAAAATAAAGCGCCATTCCTCTCTTTAGGCGGGCTGCTAACTTCAACAGCAACTTCGAAAATAAAACGCCATTCCTCTCTTCAGGCGGGCTCCTGACTTCAACAACAACTTAGAAAATAAAACACCATTCCTCTCTTCAGGCGGGCTCCTGACTTCAACATCAACTAAGAAAATAAAACGTCATTCCTCTCTTCAGGCGGGCTCTTGACTTCAACAACAACTTAGAAAATAAAACGCCATTCCTCTCTTCAGGCGAGCTCCTGACTTCAACAACAACTTCGAAAATAAAACTTCATTCCTCTCTTCAGGCGGACTCCTGACTTCAACAACAACTTAGAAAATAAAACGTCATTCCTATTGCCATTGTTCCCCCTTGCCTCCTGACCCATTTTCCTTCTAACTTGAATTATCTTTCTTCAGAACTACTTCCCTCAAAACTTGTATTATCTTCCTTCTTCAAAACTACTTCCCTCAAAACTGGTGTTTCATTCCTTCTTCCTCAAGTGGGTACCTGACTTCAGGAAATTTTTCAAAAATAAATGAAAATTTTTCTGCCCTAGTTTGATAACTTTCCTTATATCATACCTTTCCGTCATCAGTAGCATTTCCTGCCCCTATTTCAAATGAAATAAAGAATTTTATCAGTTTAAAATGTGGTGGTTGGTTGTGATACTCCTGCCGGGGATGGTTTTCCTTCTTTTTTCCATGCTATGTGTTGTCTGACCATCTTGAAACTTGGCTGATACCTTCCGACCTTCTTGACGATTCCTTATTCACAAACCTCTCAACTATTTTCCCAGTCTCCTTATCTGACCCCATGTATTTTTCATGACAGCTGATTTCACTTGAAGATCTTGCATGTTTATTGATTAACCACTTTCTCCATCGTCTGTGTTACTGAAATACCTTTTTCTCATGCAGACCCAATATCTTCTTTTGTGGTACAGTTCGTGAACTAGCATTTCCCCAACCTTTGAGTCTCCTATGAATTTCCAAATTATGTCCATCGCTTTCCGCGTTGTTCTTTCTTGATTTTTCCGCTGGCCTTGGCCTTATAACCTTCGATTTCTACTGGGGATATCCTTCTTGACACTCGTCCACCCTTTTGTCAATCTCACCATCGAATATACCCTCAGTTCAATCCCCCTGGCCCTCCTTTTGTTGCACTGTCCCTGAATTGATATCGACCAATCTTGGGTATTTTGCGCGAACCTCAAAGCACGTTGACTATTACCAGCTCATTGCGCTTGTTCTTTCCTGACTTATACCACTTTGATGTAATAGTCAGATCTCGTCTTGCATAATTGGAAAGTTGATGGCAAATTTTGAAATCATTTCTCACTTATTCTGACCAAAGAGACTCACGAAGAGGAGATGAAAAAGGAACGGAGTAAAAGACAAAAGAAAGAGATGACTCCTAACAAGAAAACTACAAAGTAAAACCTATCAGATGTGGATATCAACTCTATTGGCCATGACATGCACACGTGGCCTATCCTCCGTCGTTAATCACCTTTCACAATCTTCGTCTGGTGCATTCCAATCTGATTCTCAATTTTTATTCGACTTGTAGTGACCGAAGGGTTTTCTCTATCAAGCATCTCTCATTTTGGTTTTTCTTTCAACTTATAGCCGCCTCAAGGTGCCCGTGAAGGTTTTCACCGATAAGACTCTCTCATTTTATTACTTTTCTACCGGGGATCAGAGTGTTATTCTCGACTTCCATTTGCATGACTTGGCATCTTTCGAAGACTGGTCAAAAGGTCTTTCTTTGGACCGTAACGTGGGATTTTGGATAGGGATAGAAAGAAAGGGTACTAGCGGCTCAAAACGAATCAATTTGGGTTCAAAATTTACAACCTTCGGAACCGGATTTCTTTACCTCAAACACAACTTCTGCCCCAGTTTCTACTTGGGGATTTTTGATTTTTTTGTTACACTATGACCGATCCGTGAAGCGCCTATGTATCCTCTTTGAGGAATCAGGTCAGACGTAGTTCCCAATTCCTTTTTTGTTTTCCTTTTCACTTATTTATTATTTTCTTTTCTTTTCCTTTTCTTTCTCCTTTCTCTTTTGTCATTTCTCATTTCTCTTTTGTTGTTTTGTTGTTTCTGTTGTTTTCTTTTCCTTTTTCTTTTTCTTTTTCTTTATCTTCCATGCTCGTGTTTTCTAATCTTTGCTACCGATTCCGAACGAGGGGTATGAAAGAAAACCAATAAGGCTCAAAGGGTTAACGAAGGATAAAGTATTTAGATAGAAGAATAAAATGTCTTCGTCATTCCAATCTTTAAAACATGCCAAGCACAAAAAACGTTCACCACATCTTCTGATTGTGCCAGACTTGATAACCAAATCCATACATTCGCCTTTTCATTTGTCATTTTAAAGCATCGTTGGGCAACACTCTCACTTTCGTTACCATGAACGACCCCCTTGCCAATATGGCTAACTTGCTTTTATGGTTTTCTTTGTGTTTTACTTTCCCCAGTTTCTCGTGGCTCGGGCTTCAAATGACCTCAAGCTGTTCCTATTTCCCTTAAGTGTCCCGATAATCTCCCAATGGCTTTATAATTAAATTTTAAGATTAGGCCTAAACTGTGTGCGCATGTCATGTCACTAGAATCGACGTTTGAACAAAAGAAAACACAAAAGGATAAAAAGGAACTAAACAAAGAAGATGACTGGAGGTAACAAAAGACCAGAATTTGCATGAGACAATCGGTGAAACGGTTCGCACAACAAGACAAGTAAAGCAACTAGAGTACAATCTTGGAACAAACCTGGACAAAACTAAGCAAACCGCTATGACAAAATGGAAGGATAAGAGGGTTTGACCCAAGACAATATCCATATCACAACCCTAGAATAACCCGGATAACATAAATTACAGCAAAATAAACCACCAAAAGCCCCACTCCGGCTGACCAAGGAATGGAGCGTCTCCCCAATTACCAAACATGACATCTTAGCCACTGAGCTTTGCATCGAGACCGCTATCCGCTTCAACATCTTCAACTTTAGTCAATATCCCAAGAGGGTTCACATGCTCTTTATTACTGTCGTCGATCGCAATCACTCCTTCGTGAATCATTCTTTTTATTTCCCTTTTCAATGAATAACAACTCTCAAGGCTATGCCCTGGGACATTGGAGTGGTATGCGCATCGTGTAGTATGATCAAAGTTTCTTGCACGTGGATCTGGAGTATATCCGGGGAGCGGCTCAATCAGGCCAGCATGCTTTAGCCTTTCAAACAGACTTGCATAAGATTCTCTGATAGGGATGAGAGCCTTTTCTCATTTCAGCAACCTCTCATTCCTAAATGCCTGATTTGGCCTAAAACCTGATCGAGGGAGTTTCTGGTGTGCTCGTGGGGGTGGATAGGCACTTTGGGGAGCTGGGTACTTGGAAAGTGAAGCATGTCTTTGGGAGTCCCGTGGAGAGAAGTAGCGTTGGGGAGGGGAGTAGCGTTGGAATAACATAGTTGGACGACGAGTGATGGAGCTACTCGGGTGGCTGGGAAATCTATCATAAGTGGGTAGATATGGAGAGTATGGAGGATCATCCGTTATTGTGTTAGGTTTTTGGGTAAGGATAGAGTTCAGGAAGCTAGGGGGTGGCGGGGGTGGTGCTTTCCCAGTCATCCATGCCCGATACATGTCTGCCACATGTTGTCTTAACATTTTTACCTCTTCTACCAACCCGTAGTCCTGTTCAACCAGCTGTTTTCGGGCATCGGTACCAAACCACTCAGTTCTGCTGTTCTCTGCCATTGTGTTTTGCCTTTGTGTTGCAAGGAAGTGTTACTTTAGAACCACAACCAACCACCTTTCTGGATATATAATCAAGAACAAAATGGGAGCAACCTATTAACATTAGGGTTTTCAACAGACAGGAAAACACATATTGAGGATGCAATGCAACTAGGCAATTAACCCTTTCTATCATGCATTTGCTTCAGTTACGTGCGTCATTCCGGCTTCTTATAATTGTGCCCCTTCTTTTAAGCTTCCTTTATTCTATCCTACTTTATTTATTTTTTATTTTTCCCCTTTCCCCCTTTTTTTAGTGGTGGTCGAATCTTATAGAGATTGTCTACGTATCACGTCCCCGCATGAATCAGACTGTGCTTAGTTCTGTCCACAAGTGCGAAAAATAAAGACACAATTTTTGGATTTTTCAATCTTCATTAGCAAAACGTTCTATTACAAGGCAAAATATTTTTGAAAGGAAACTGACAGACTTGATACAGACTACAGACTTTATGCAAAAAGGGAAATACAAACTCCAACGAACAACCGACTCTGAAGACAAGGAACATACAGACTTCAAACTTTGAATGTCTCAGAGTTTTGAATTTTGGCGCCCGCGGGGCGTCGTTCGGCCTCGCCGCGGGTTTTGGTGAAAGGCCCCTCTGCAGATATTTCAAATCTTCCATGATCTGGTGGACATAAATCACTATTGAAACAAAGAAGGTGGTACGTGACATATCCTCACAAGCTAGGCACTTTATGGTGATGTAGTGCCCGATATCGTCGATTCTTCCCTTGATTCTGTCCCTTTCCATAAGCAATCACTCTATTTGTTGATTCCGCGTCCCCAGCACTTGGGCGTTGTAAAAGAGTTGATCCTGAAACTCATTCATCTGTTTCTCCATTCGGGCTATCAGATCATAGCATCGCTTCCTATCTGTTCTAGCATCTCGGGCTTGTCTAAAGATCCGCTCTTTGAGAGTGGATATTGTTTTTCTCAATATAGCGATGTTCCCTTCGTAGTCCCTCTTTATTTGCCGCATATGCTTTGCTCGCACTTCTGTACCCCTTGCCCATCTGGCTCAGATTCTTGCTAGCTTCCGATCTTTCTAAACCTTTTTGACATTCGATGATTTGATTTTTTAGCCCATTTATCAACCTTTCGTCCGACCGACTCCTTTTTTGGTTGTCAGCATCTTTTCTTATTTGTCGGGTTTGGGCCTTCAGCGTCCCATTTTCTTGGGCCAGTTTGTTCTTTTCTCCTTTTTCGGCAGCAGCTTGCACACTATTTTCAAACTCCGGGTCCCTAATCTGTTATTTCAGCTTGCCTATTTCTGCCCTGTAGTTTTCCTCTTTTGCAAGCCAACCCCACTGTTCTTGCGATGACTCGGCAAAATCTTGTAGGTGAGGTCTTTTGGTTGGCCGTTCTGGTTCGTCTCTTGCCATGTTCTTCTTCCTATACCAGGCGAAATAAGCAGGTGAGACTTCGCCTCTGGATAAGTCACACACTCGAGTATTTGCCGGCAAATACTGGCATTCGCTCCATGTATAACGAACGATCTTTTCATGAAATCAGCTGTCGTTGCTAACCTCGACTACATAAACACGGTGATCTTCGTCTGGGTGTACCACCTGACATCTTCCCAATTGTCTCATCATCCGGTAAGGCGCATAAGGTTGAATTCCTCGGGGTCCCATTAAGAGGAGGTAAGGACCAGTGGCGGGCATATACACAACAGGAAGCCAACCCAGTGAGGCCTCCCAGGTATAGCTTGACCGTGTCGCGCCCTGATTCGCCCAAGTCATCTCACCACATGTGCAACTCCAAAGGGATCTTGTTCACTATTGTTACGTGTAAATTCTGACTTGTGCTCATTCTGCACATTTATTAGGGTGGTTAAGCGAAAATCACGATGCAATTGACTCAAGGATAACATGGACACTTTTCTATTTAAAATAAAACCCGGTTTTGCCAATACGACCTTTCAGTACCTCGGGATTGAAGATTTTAAGGCTGTGTCAGCTAACTGGTGAAAGTCTTGAAAGAAAAAAAATGACCACAGGGGGCTGTTCTTGCAAAAATAGCCTTTCGGCGCCCTTTTAGGGACATTCGGTTATTTCTAACAAGAATGGCATCACCCTAATTATTTCCAAATAATTTTTTTTTCCCGCAAAGAGTGAAGTTGGACACGATGGGGGTTGCCTACGTATCTCACACCCTGTGAGAATCAAACTGGCGTAGTTCGGGCCGATAAAACAAACTTCTTTTGAAAACAACACTCTTTTTATTGGCAAATAAAACTATTTTTTTTTCATTTTCTCAAAATTCGACAGAGTTTCGACACTATTTGGATATTGTTTTTTTTTTCAAAAACAGGCGATGAACTCTCTTTAACCCTCGTACCTCTATCTCTTTTTCCTCAAAATATTCAAAAGTCGGTCAACATGCAAGTCCGAAGCAAACAAATGCACCAGTAGCAAGTAAGATGCATCAGGATGGTCTTTTGTCATTTTTGGTACACCTGTCCTAGACAGACCCAACCCCTGTGTTGAGCCTCCAAAGTCAAATGCACGTGATGAAAACAAACGTTCCTACTAGGGATCCGGCACGAAGCTGAGTTATTCTAGGTTTATAACCTGGGTATTTGTTCTAGACTATGTACCCGAGCGGACAGCTCGAGTCGATGAGGGGGCTACGTACCGGGAACCAAAAGGCCATCCGGCTTAGTAACTTGTCCGAGCCTCTTCCTTATTTCAAGGTATGACACTAACAGAATAGGGAGTCTCGACCAGCGAGCACATCCCCGAAGATGAGAAGAGAAAGCTTTCGTAACAGTTTATATACAGTTAAGATAATATCAAAGCGGTAAAAGCAATATTTTGCGCATTTAAACCAAAACATGTAATAAAATCAGATAATAAGTAAAGTCAAATAATAACAATTAATCTAAGCTCGAATTCTTGAACCCTGAACCAGAGATTCTGGGTACTGGTCCCCAGCAGAGTCGCCAGAGCTGTCACACCTCCTTTTTTACCTGCGCCCGCAGGGGCGTAAGGGGGGAGTTTTTTCCAATTAAAGGACAATCGAAACGGGATTTATTTATTTAATTCAGAGTCGCCACTTGGGAGGTTTATGGTGTCCCAAGTCACCGGTTGAATCCCGAATCGAGGAAAAAATTGACTCTGTATTACAGTCCGCGAACCAGAGTTCCCGAGTTCCGTGGTTCTAGCACGGTCGTTCAACTGTCATATTCGGCTTATTTTTCTGATTTTAATACATGTTGAACCTATGTGCAAATTCTAACTTTTTACCGCTTTATTATTATTATTTTTAAAGAGAATTGCAACGTCGTAAAAACGCGTTTCGAACCACGTCACATCAATGTACCCGTGGTTGTTGACATATCTCGACTCCGTTGAGATTTGGATTTGGGTCACATAAATGTGCACCCGAGTCTAGGGAGGTAATGTTATTAAAATACGCGCCTAAAAAGACTAACACATTATTATTTTGGGGAAGGCCGTAAAATTCACTAAACGGCCCGTCCCGAATTCTAAATGTTTTATTTAAACCATTTATTGAGGGCCCCACAAAGTTAAATTTTTAATTGGCGAGGCTCGCCTCATATTTATTCAAAGGTTGATCCTAAAGTGACTATGATTTTCTACGTTTGTCTCTCAAAGAAAGAAAACCTAATTAATTAAAACGCTCAAAGCTTAAGGTCCAATTTAAGAAGATGTCTGAACTTAGTCACATTAATAGGCATGATATTGGGCTTGAGACGGGACCCAAGTTGGATGGGGCGGAACCGCCCAAGCGAGGTTAATGAGTCGAACCCTTGTAGCCGGGCAAGCCACGAAATGGCTCACTGATGTGTTCGTCATTTAATCAGACATAATTAAGAAAATGGACTCATTTCGCTTTGTAAGTTATACTTTCTTTTTCCGGCTTCCAGTTATTAGAGCAGATGTGAAATGAGATACCCCAAATTCCTTTTAATTACAAATGAAAGGAAAGATAACTACTGAAAGTTTATCTTATTGTTGGTTTAGTTTTTCAAACATATTTACAAAGGATGCACATGATAGGAAACTGGCTGAAGCTAACCTAACTTATTATACCAACTTATATTGAACCTAATTACAACTAACACTCAAACTAAAACAGAAAACTTGCATACATTTCAGGGCAAAATGATTAACAGCATGTGCTAATACCAACAGTTTTTCAGTTTATTGTTACATAACTAATTTCAGTCCTACTAGTACAACTTCAAGCAAAGGTCTTACTATATTAAAAAATCAATCATTCTGACACATAAATCAAATGACTAAATCACATGATCTCGTGCTTCAGTTTCTATGCCATTCTTCACATTCCAGTTCACAATTAACCAGGATCAAGCTGTGTACCTGGATTGGAGTGAACAGAGGAATAAAGAGGAAGTCAGCAGCAGTACAACACAACAAACAACAACAGCAACAAATAACACCAGCAGGCAGCCAATTGGAATTCAGAAACAGCTCCAAACCCAGTTTCAAATCAGAAAAAAAAACTTGACCACAGCTCATAACCAGTTGTGAGCCCAAACAGCAACAACAAATAACTCCGGGCAACTAATTGGACCTCAAACTCAACAAGAAAATCAACCAATGAACCTCAAACACCCGAGTAAACAGGCTGGAAACTGGAAACTACCCCCCCCCCCCCCCCCCAACAATTGGAAATCAGACACTTTACTTCAAGCTTGCAATGCTCTTTTTTACTGATTAAAGAAGGATTAAATGCAGAACCTAAGAGAACTAACTGCAATATATTTTGGTTTTCTGTTCTTAAACTTTCCAAAACTTTTCTTTTCAGATCTTCCTTTTCCTCTAAGGTCTCCTCAAAAGAAAAACCAAGACCAGACTCAAAAAGGATCCCCAACTCTGTCCAAAATCCCCCCACTTATACCCAAACACTGACCTTGCTAGCTCTCAAGAGCACTCAGGTAGAATTCTTAAACTAATTCTGCCCATGATCTTCTTTTTAATTCCATATGTTTTTCCCAATTATCCCTTGTCTTTTGCTTATTTAATGTTCAAACAGGCATGAGCAACATATTTTAATCAATCCCTTTTAAGCCTTCCCCTACCATTATGTTTTGTTCCCCACTAACACATTAGATTAATGATTAATTAAGTATTTTACTGACAGCCCACTTAGCAAGACCATTTGCCAAACTTTTAAACCCCCAAAATACCCCTGAAGACCCTCTGACTGCAGCTATAACCAATTTAAGCCTATCAATTGACTAATTAGATACATGAAACTAACTCTCAATCAACAACATTAGGACAATTCAACAAGGTCAGATTCATATCAGAACAAACTTAACAGAACAAACAAGTAGATTCGAATCACTAAACTCAATCATCAATTGAACTCAAATCAAATCCAACAGCATTTCAACTAAGATGGGGATTCAATGATTCAGGACAATAGTCAAACTGGACTATTAAGGTCAAAGATTGATTCATACAGATGCATGAGAATAAGCTATCTATATTGGGAACAAATATAACTCTAAATTAACCTCGAACAAAATGCTGGAACAACAAGTATACTAGCTATGAGCCCTGAGGCTGAGAATACAAAGGTCAGAAGATAAAACAACATCCAATAACTTGAAGAGAACAACTGGACTATAGACATGAACGGACCAAACGACGAGACCATTTAATTGATTCAACATATGCCGATTGACCAAAATGAGAAAAACTGGACCAGAAAAAGGTCCGAAAGAGGAGGAGAATTAATTGACATAAGTGATGAACTAAAATGGAACTTAATCAGATAAAAAAATATCAACAACAAGAAAAATAAGAGAAAAGAGAAGGAATACCTCAGAAACTACAGGCTAAAATCCAATCCATTCCAATCGAAACTTCGACTTGCGGTTTGAAGCCGAAACGGACCTTAATCGAGTGTTCTCTACTGAGAACACATGACTAAGATCGGCCACAACCTCAATTTTCTTTTGGATCGATTCCTAGGTTTTGTTCTTCTAGGGCTCGTTCAGTTGATTTAGGATTCGTCCAGTTCCGGCTTGATTTGAGCAAGACTAACATGGGATTTGGGACGAGGGGGGTCTAGTGGCCAATGGGTGTAGGTTTGGGACGGCTTAGGTTTGGCGCCGCCACTAGGGGATCTTGTGGCGGCGCTAGGGTTCTTGGCTCAAAATCGATATTCGAGTGACTGGGACTAGGTTCGAAGGAAGGGGAGGGTGGATTTGGAGAGAAGAGGTCAGGGTAGAGCTGTGGTGTGAAGCTGGAGGCGTTTGGGTGAACTAGGGTTAGGGGTCAGTTCTTCGATCTAGGATTTGAAGAACTCGGGGATGATTCGAAGGCGATGGAGTGGGGATTCGGAAAGAGAAGGGTGAGGGGGTTCTATGGTGTGAAGCTGGGGTCGTTTGGCCACCGTCCGCCGCCGTGGGCAATTTCCAGCAGGCGGAGGGCGGCGGAGTTAGGAGGTGAGAGACGAGCTCGTCTCTGAGCTGTTAGAGACGAGGGAGGGTGGGGTTTGGTTTGGGGGGGCTGGGTAGGACTTAGGAATATATACTATGTGGGAGATTTAGTCCTGACCGTTAGATCAATTAAGATCAACGACTAGGATCAGAGAGCTTACCAAATACGATGTCGTTTGGTTTAGTGATGAGGTCGAGTTAAACCGGGTATAGAGAACGGGTTAAGGGAGGGGTGATCTGGACCTTTGATCAAGTGAGATCAACGGTCCAGATTGAGCGTGACAGAAACGACGCCGTTTGAGCGGTCGTTTTGCCAGATCAACTGGACCGGGTACAGGGGTGTCGAATTGGGCTGGTTTTTTTGGGCCTGGTCGATTTCTTTTCCTTTTTTTCATTTTTCCTCTTTTCTTTTATTTCCCTTTTTTAATTTATTTTTCAAAACTAAAATCCTAACTTAAATTATAAACCAAATTAAAAATACCAATTAATTCCTGATAACAATCATCACACACAATTAAATACCAATTAAAATAAAACCACACAATTTGACATTAAACGCCAAAAAATGCAAAGTACATATTTTTGTGATTTTCATTCTCGCAAATCCAAATATTGTTTAATTAATTCCTAATTGTAAAATTAAATCCTAAATGCACATGCAACACATATTTTTTGTATTTTTCTTAATTAAAGTAGAAATAAACATGCACAGACAAAATACAAATAAATCACAAACAACACAAAACCATTTTATTTTGAATTTTTGGGAGTAGTTCTCGTAAGGCAAAAATCACGTGCTCACAAATGGTATAATTCCCAACCTTGTTACTATTCCTTCTACTTTTAACAATCCCACAAGTGCAGAAAGTACGACCGACGAGGTTGCCGAGCAGGGGGAGCAACCTGCTGAGGTTGTTGAGCAGGGGGAGCAACTTGATGAAGGTATCGAGGAAGTGGAGCACCCCACTCAGGAAGAAGAACAACCTCAACCTCTGAGGAGATCAGAGAGGCCAAGGGTAGAGTCATGCAGGTACCCTTCCACAAAGTATGTACTCATCAGTGATGAGGGGGAGCCAGAAAGTCTTAAGGAGGTGCTGTTCCATCCAGAAAAGAACCAGTGGATGAAAGCTATACAAGAAGAGATGGAATCTCTACAGAAAAATGGCACATACAAGCTGGTTGAACTTCCAAAGGGTAAAAGACCACTCAAATGCAAATGGGTCTTTAAACTCAAGAAAGATGGAAATGGCAAGCTGGTCAGATACAAAGCTCGATTGGTGGTTAAAGGCTTCGAACAAAAGAAAGGTATTGATTTTGACGAAATTTTCTCACCTGTTGTCAAAATGACTTCTATTCGAACAATTTTGAGCTTAGCAGCTAGCCTAGATCTTGAAGTGGAGCAGTTGGATGTGAAAACTGCATTTCTTCATGGAGATTTGGAAGAGGAGATTTATATGGAGCAGCCAGAAGGATTTGAAGTAGCTGGAAAGAAACACATGGTGTGCAAATTGAATAAGAGTCTTTATGGATTGAAGCAGGCACCAAGGCAGTGGTACATGAAGTTTGACTCATTCATGAAAAGTCAAACATACCTAAAGACCTATTCTGATCCATGTGTATACTTCAAAAGATTTTCTGAGAATAACTTTATTATATTGTTGTTGTATGTGGATGACATGTTAATTGTAGGAAAAGACAAGGGGTTGATAGCAAAGTTGAAAGGAGATCTGTCCAAGTCATTTGATATGAAGGACTTGGGCCCAGCACAACAAATTCTAGGGATGAAGATAGTTCGAGAGAGAACAAGTAGAAAGTTGTGGCTATCTCAGGAGAAGTACATTGAACGTGTACTAGAACGCTTCAACATGAAGAATGCTAAGCCAGTCAGCACACCTCTTGCTGGTCATCTAAAGTTGAGTAAGAAGATGTGTCCTACAACAGTGGAGGAGAAAGGGAACATGGCTAAAGTTCCTTATTCTTCAGCAGTCGGAAGCTTGATGTATGCAATGGTATGTACTAGACCTGATATTGCTCACGCAGTTGGTGTTGTCAGCAGGTTTCTTGAAAATCCTGGAAAGGAACATTGGGAAGCAGTCAAGTGGATACTCAGGTACCTGAGAGGTACCACGGGAGATTGTTTGTGCTTTGGAGGATCTGATCCAATCTTGAAGGGCTATACAGATGCTGATATGGCAGGTGACATTGACAACAGAAAATCTACTACTGGATATTTATTTACATTTTCAGGGGGAGCTATATCATGGCAGTCTAAGTTGCAGAAGTGCGTTGCACTTTCAACAACTGAAGCAGAGTACATTGCCGCTACAGAAACTGGCAAGGAGATGATATGGCTCAAGCGATTCCTTCAAGAGCTTGGATTGCATCAGAAGGAGTATGTCGTCTATTGTGACAGTCAAAGTGCAATAGACCTTAGCAAGAACTCTATGTACCATGCAAGGACCAAACACATTGATGTGAGATATCATTGGATTCGAGAAATGGTAGATGATGAATCTCTAAAAGTCTTGAAGATTTCTACAAGTGAGAATCCCGCAGATATGCTGACCAAGGTGGTACCAAGGAACAAGTTCGAGCTATGCAAAGAACTTGTCGGCATGCACTCAAACTAGAAGACAGTGCTACCTCCTCTAGATGAATGAGACTGGAGGGGGAGATTGATGATGTCCATCTCATTGAAGAAGTATTAGGCATGTGCCTAATAAGAGTTTTCTTTGGTTTGGTAGCCAACCTTGTTGACTTGGTTTGGTTGGTAACCAATGTAGGCTGTGTCAAATGTGGTAGGCGTGCAGAAAGAAAATGTCAAGTGTAGTAGGCGAGGTTCTGCCTATAAAAGGAGAGCTTCGGCTCTCATTTTTGACACACCAATCTTAGAGGGAAAATATATGTGAGAGTTAGAAAGAAAGACTGAGGTTTCACAGATAGGGTATAAGAAAATAGTCTGTGAGAAAAATAGAGAGTGAGTGATATTGTTGTGAGGTGGGAATATCAAAAGATGGTTATTTCTTTTGAGTGTTGTAGTGGTCTTTTGAGTATTTTACTCGGACCTACAAAGTGTAAAATTCCTTGCTATCGTGATATCAGTTGCTCTTCTCAGGGTCGTGGTTTTTTCCTTATTCAAAAAGGTTTTCCACGTAAAAATCTTGGTGTCGTTGTTACTCTTTTATTTTTGTTAATTACTGTATCTCGGTGCTACGTTATTATTCCGCTTTTATTACCATGAATATTATTTTTGTAGGGGTTTATTCCCAACAATATGTAGGCTCCCAATCTTTTCATTCGCACACCCAATAGAAATTTAAGTGAAAACATTGAATTGCTTGTTTGGAATTGTATTTATAATAAAATACTAGAATTAGTTTCGCTTAAATACACCTTGAAATTAAACTAGCATTTTAATATATTACCTTGAAACTTGTGGGCTAATAATTAAACAATAGAAGATACGATGATGTAGATTTTTGAAGTTGACAAATAAAAGAAAATGGTCCTAATGGCTGCACGTCGATAATCTTTTGCTTGCACAGTTGTATTACGACAATAAATAAACATACAAATAGAAAATACCCAATACCTTGGAGATTTGGTTAGGATCATTATCAAAATTGTGCAAATGAGCACGATTTGTTTTTAATAATCAATATTATCTGAAAATGATTAGTCCAAATCGTTCAACCAACAACACTGATGATTGCGTTGGAACGGTTAAGAAAATTGTAAGAATACTTTGAAATACACTCTGATTCCCAAGCATGTTGTGATTAAAGATTACATCGCTTGTATAAAATCTTATACAAAGAAAGAAAGTAAGAGATTAGTTGAAAAAAGAGAAATACCTAACAAAACGTAAACAAATATTAAGCAGAATCTTGCACGTAATTCTGATTATTCCTGATTCCTACTGATTATTATGGTTAACTGGTGGCAAATGCAGTTGATGTTATCGTCAAACTGGTCAACAAGATCCCTAAATATAGTAAAATACAGCCAGACCTCTATATAACGATCTACTTATATAACAACACTTCATTATAAAACCAAACTTTTCCGCAACCAATTTTAATTTCATGTTATGTTATAATATATTGTTCTATATAACAGCACTTCGCTATAACATACAAAAATATTCGGAACAAACGAGGCTGTTATAGAGATGTTTGGCTGTAATTGTGATTCTTTTACTCGTAACCAGGGGCGGAGACACAAGGCAAGCTACGGGTTCGGCTGAAACCCAGTAACTTTTACTTAAATATATTTGATTTTTAAAATTCATTAAATATGTATAAATATAAAATTCAGAATCCAATTACTAATATGTGAAATCGTCGTTCTAAAATTCAGAACTCATAAGGTTGAAATCCTGGCTCCGCCTCTGCTCGTAACGAGGGTTTACAATCCTAATTTTAATCATAGCATTTCGATAATCGATATTAACGTTTTAGTCCCTTTCGTAGACTTATCCAATACGAACTTACATTAATTAGAATATTCTAAAATAAGTGTGCAATACAAAGTGAGGTGATTCAGATACTTCTGAACTTCAATAAAAAGGTGGCGTGTGCCAATAATAGACGCAAAATCACATTATTTGTATTCAATGTTTAGTTTATTTATTATCAGTAATCCCGTAATCAACTAAGGTTCTTTCTTCCTTTTCTACTTTGAGATTAAATTATGTTTTCTTTATCATCGGACACACTTGAAATATATTATCTTACTGAAAACTTCAGTCATGCCCAATTCTTGATTGAGGTTCAATTTCTTCAAATTTAGTAATATGTTGGAAATTAATTTCATATATATTCGTTATTGGGCTGTCCACTTTACCCAAGAAAACGGAAACAGATAAATCAATTGTTACTATTTTTTATCTTTAAAAAGAAGTGCTCTTGAAATAAACTGATTAAGAAAGTTGTCGGTTTGATTAAAAGACAAAAGCCAAGTAGACAATTCTATGACGTAATTACAACTCAAATCAGAATTTCTGCAAAATATCTTTCCTCCTACATTTTTATACCAAAAACATTAAATTTGATGTCACAAGCTCAGACAGTTCTGTCAATAGAACCATACTATTAGCAAAAGAGATTTTGCAAAAGAATTCTTCTTCCATAAGGTCAAGCAATATAATTAAAAGAATGTGCAAGTAAATCATACATTATAACCTAGTGGTATAGGTGGGAGTCTCCCATAAACAATAGGTATTGATTTAATTTTTGTTACTCCCTTTCTTGTTTTCCTTTTTCGAGCCTCCAAAGTAACAAAAATAATCTTTTAAAAAAAGTATATTAGGGGTCGTTTGGTTTGAATACGACTTATGCCGGGATAAGTTATGTTGAGATTAGTTATGATGTGATTAGTTATCCTGATATTGTTGTTTATCCACTGTTTGGTATGTTGTATTAAAAATGACAATTGCATAATTTCTAAGAAGAAGGTACAAGTTATTCCGGCACTAATTACCCCACCCTCTACAAGGTATAAGTTATCCCAATACTAATTTTAATCTCAGGATAACTTATACCAGGTTTGCTAACCAAATAAAGTATTAAAGTAATATTAAATTTTTATACTAGCGCTATACCTTCTTATACCTCGTACCAACCGTGAAGGGAAAATTTGACAATTCATTTTCTCATAGGTATGCTTGACTTGCCTTTTCCCGTTTAAGTCAAGTGGTTTGTAGTTTGATTTTAAAAGAACGACTGGTTCACCCCTACTTCAAATTTTCAAATGCCTATTGTCAATAGTCTAATAGTAGCTCACATTTATCGACTTTATTACAGACTTTGAACACATAAACACCTTTTAATTTATCTTTTTCTTCAATATTTACTATTTACTTATGAAGCCCAAACCATTGGATAATGCCATTGCTCTATGATTCATTGAAGTCATTTTTTGGGCCCTATGAAGCCCAAACAATTGGATATCCTATTGCTCTACGACCCATCAGGTCAATCCTGGGCCCAAAAGGATTTCCTCAGCAGGTTCTTTATTATTCTTAACGGGCTTTTACACCATTAAATTGAACTTATAGGGCAAGTTACATATTTGTCCGGTCGGCCAAATATAATTGCATCCGCCAGTCAAATATATATAAAATATGTAATTATACATTAATATACAAAATATGGAGTATATATTTTGACGACTATTTTTTTTTGGCAGCGGCTATACTGTGTAGTTTTTCCAAACGGGCAAGTCATACATTTGGCTGGCCAGCCAAAAATAATTACATTCGCTAGCCAAATATAAAAAAATATGTATAAAAAATATGTGTATTATAATATACAAAAAGTATATAGCTTGCCCAAAGCATTATATATAGGAATTTTAGGTCCATTGCTATCCCTAATAGAAAAGAGCCTATAAAATTACAGGGAAGAGCTAACTCAATTATGTTTTGTAGATGACCTTTTGATATTTTCCAGGGGAGATGTTACTTCAGTGACTAGGTTCTTAACTGTTTCAATCAGTTCTCAACAGCTTCAGGATTGCAGGCAAATATAGGGAAGAGCTCAATTTATTTTGGAGGGGTAACACAGAATGATCAATAACAGATACTGAAGAAGCTGGGATTCACAAAAGGAATGCTACCTTTCAAGTATCTGGGAGTTCCATTATCAACCAAAAAGTTAACAATGATGCAGTGGCAGCCCCTCATTGAGAAGATTGTAGCAAGAATCACATCAAGGACAACAAAAAAATTGTCTTATGCAGGAAGGAGCCAACTGATAAGCAGTGTTTTATTTGGTGTACAATCCTACTGGGATCAATTGTTTATCCTGCCAGCAAAGGTGATGAAAGCAGTGGAAAGTTTCTGTAGAAGCTATCTATGGACGGGCAACAATGTCATCACAAAAAAGCACTGATCAGTTGGGAGAGAGTCTGCTGCCCTAAAAGCAGTGGAGGATGGAACTTAATAAACCTGAGAATATGGAACATGGCTGCTATTATCAAATTATACTGGAATTTGGCAAGGAAAGAAGATAGGATGTAGATAAGGTGGATTCATGCATATTACATAAAAGGGCGCCAGTTGGAGCATTTAATAGTTCCAAAACAAGCAAGCTGGATGGTGAGGAAAATAATGGAAACAAAGAATATACTAGCACATGATAGTATACATATTTGCAGGAAAAAGGGTGTCATTAAGCAAATATACCTTCATCTACTGGGAGATCAACCGAGAATGCCATGGAAATGCTTGATGTTTGGGAATATTGCAAGACCAAAAGCAAAGTTCACTGTATGGCTGCAAATACAGAACAGACTACTGACTGCTGATAGGTTGAATAAATGGGGCATGATGATTGAGACCAAATGCAGTTTATGCCAGAAAGCAGAGGAAACAAGAGACCATCTATTTGTGGAATGTGAATATACAAAATCAGTGATGCATAAGCTAATGAGTTGGACACAAAATCAAAGCATAGTAGCAGATAGCTGGGAGCAACATGTGCAGCATGTGATCAGACGAGCCAAAGGCAAGTCAAAAGAAGGCCAACTATTCAAGATGTTATACTCAGAGTTAGTACATTATATATGGATAGAGAGGAACCGAAGGATTTTTGAGAAGATAAGTATTGGATGTAAGAGAATAGCCAAAGAAATCGCATGTGTTTGTTGTGTGCGAGCTCCTCCTAGAATAGCAGATATAGTTCAAAAATACAAGTTTTAGAATAGGAAGCTAGGAAGAGAAAGAGTATACTGTAAATATGATAGTTAGCTGTGTTAGCTAACTATGGTACCTTGTATAGTTTACAATAATGATGATTAATAAAAAGTTAGTTACCAAAAAAAGTGCCCGTAAAAAGTATAGTATGATAAGTCTCAAATTGGGAGAATTTTGTGATTAGTCTTTGAATACAGAGAGAATACCAAAAAAGGACTAATATTCACTTCAATAATCGATTATTCAAATATACCAAATTGAAGGTAAAGTGACAGAAAAAGAGACAAATAGATAATTAGGCATGGAGAAAGAGACGCATAGGAGTAGATAATTAGGCATTATATGTCCATCTATCCTCAATAGATATTTGCTTCAATTTTTCTTTTATACATAATTAAACATTGAAATTTAGTTACCATTAGAAATCAACTCTTTATCTTCATTCATGAATCATTTACCCATCCATGTTCAGTTGAAGGTTAAGAATAAGAAAAGGTTGGTTTGAAGCTTTAAAAAAATGGAGTTAATTGGTCGAGAAATCTTTACATAAAAATGTTAGAAAGGAAAAGACAGAATTAAGTTTGATTTCCTCTCTGGTTTACTATAGCGACAAAGAATCAAATTATCATTTAATTTTTTATTTATTTAAAATTACTCATCTCCCAAGTGCGTGCAGTATAACCCTAGGGTTGTAGTTTTTTTTCTCTCTCTACCAAGGGCGGCCCGATAAATTTTGTGGCCTAAAGCCAAACTTTATGAGGGGTTTTAACTTTTTAAATTTTCTTATTATTTATTTGAAATCTACTTTTTTTTAGCTTTTCTTAGATACAAAGTGTATTTGTTAAAGAAAGAAATCAAAAAAATTCACTTTACAGAACTCTTTTTAAGCTTATACATAATCTATTAAGTATAATAAAAGATGAGCTCCACATATATGGGGCTTAAAGCGATTGCTTTATTTGTTTTATGGAAAGGGCGCCTCCTTTACTACATGATGCTTATCTAGTCAAGACTAATTATATCTAACTCTAGTCAAATTAATTTATAGTTCACCTCTGAAATCATCTATGCAAAATATGTTTTTATATGTTTTTCTTTGTCTGCCCCTTCAAAAATTAAACGAGAATATTTTTGTTATCTAATTTCCCCTAATTATTCCCGCATTTTTTTTTTCAAAGATAAGGATATATATGCAATGCAAAAGGCAGCAATGGGTTTCTCTCTTTCTTCCTGCTTACAGCTTGTTTGGATGGTTGTTACATATCGTTTCATAATGTATCGTATCGTATTTTATTGTATTGTACTGTATCGTTTGATGAATATAATATTTGGATGGATTGTGCCGTTTTGCCGTCGTTTCATGGTATCATGCACCAATAATATGATGAATAAACTTGCAATATTATAAAGAAAAATTATGAGATAGTATATAAAAAGGTAGGGTAAATGATAAAATAAAATTATTTAATAATAATGAAGGGTGAGATTGAGAGAAAAACATAAGGAAACGACGTGATCATACCAAATCGGTCGTTACATAAAGTGACACATTTCATCGTTACGTAACGACGGATTTAACGATACGATGCAATAAAATTTAAGTAACAATCAAAACAAACATTGTATCTAAAGTAACAATACGATACGATACAACTGGTAACAACCATCCAAACAAGCTATTAAAGACTATTTTATTTTTTGCCTCTTCCCTTATTCCTTTTTTCCGCACTATATTTGGCCGCAGAAAGAGCTCTATGCAGAGGGAAACTTATATACTAACAATGTAAAGAACTTTTTTACCATCAGTGCATTTTAATTATTATAGCAGATAATCTGCCTTATTATTTTCATGTTATTAATGTAACTTTTCATAGACGATTACATGTAATTATCTTTTATATGTCTTAATAGGGTAAAAACGTCACCATAGTGTAAAAAAGTTAACTAAAAGTCCAATAGATCTGTTAGTCAATTGCAAGTGATTTGTCTTCAAATGTACTTTCTCTGTTAGGTTATTAAGGTGGTCGATATGAATTTTACAGGATAGAAGAGAACTTGATAAGCAATGCGGAAATAGCCAAAGGAAACAGAAATTAATCAAGAACTTGAAAATATCCTAAAATCTGATGCAATTGACAAAAGTACGATGTGGATTGTAATTAAAAATTAAAAAAAAAAGGGATTTGCATCTATACCCGCTTTTTGGGTCACGTTTTAACTTGTGACCGCTTTGCGAAAAAAATTGCAAGTGTACCCACTTTTTCGCGTAACTTCAGCATACGGGGCTGAAGTAGCAAAGACAATCACGCAAAACTTCAGCATTCTAGTAAACGGGCCTAATGTAGCAAAGACAGTGCTGAAGTTTTTTTGTCCTAGATAAGATGCTGAAGTTATTTGGTTCATTTGTAAAAATTTCAGCACTAAAATAGCTGAAGTTTTTTTGTCCTGGATTCATTAGTTTTGTCATAAAGCTTTTTCAAAAACTTCAGCAGAAAATGCTGAAGTTATTTAGTTCATTTGTAAGCTGGAGTTTTTTTTGTCCGGATAAGCTTTTTTAAAAACTTCAGCAGAAGATGCTGAAGTTATTTAGTTCATTTGTAAAAACTTTAACACTATATAAGCTGAAGTTGAATCCATAAGATCATAAGCAAAAACTTGAATCCCAGTATTTCCAAGTGAAGCAACAACCAGCTCAAGATGAAAAAGGAGCTTCATTTCAATCCATGTAACTAAACGGAGTTTATTCCATAGTGGTATTTCAGTGTTTAAAAGTACAGCTTCAAGTTCATTACTTGATTCAAAATTATGGGTTTCAGATAATTGAGGTGACAAATTAGAATTTTCATTGTTTTCCAAAAATGGCTGGTAAATGTTGTTTTTAGAAGAATCCACGGATTCCAGTGAGTGGAAAGTGGAAAGAGAAAGTTGAAAAGAATGCAAAGAGAAAGTTCATTTGGAAATACTGGGATTTAAAAAAATAAGTATAGGTTAAAAGGGCCCCCAAATACGGCGCCTCGTGCAATTTTTACAAAAAAAAAACTAGTATGCAGTTTTTAGTTAGATTTTACTTCTAAAATTTCAGCTCAAATTTATTTCTCGGAAGCAGATGGAGCTTTTAAACAATTAATGAGTTAAATGGAACTTAATATTTTCGATATGAAATATAAATCTATACGTGAAAGAATTAAAAAAAAGTAAAATACTGGATCATCCGCCAAAAATAGAAATATCCAGTTGCAGTAAATATATGTCTAGTTTCATGAATTTTGATAAAAATAGTATACGAAAATGTTATCTGATCATACACAAGACAAGAAGATACATAAGTACTTTTATTTTTTCCTTATAATTACACATATATTACATATGGAGAAACTACATCCAGAACTGATCAAACAAAAATATAAACTTACATAGTTACAAGGATTAGTATCTTACAGTACTATATATATAGCTGCAAACATATATAGTAACACATATATGTATTAGTACTAGGGTTTCAAGTTCATATTCATAACTCATATTAGGGTTTCCACAAACCCTAACAATTTTGAAATCACGTGATCATCAGTTGGGAATGAGCTTGAAAGGAGGTTTGGATAAAGCAGGAGTTGGATCATATCTCCCATAATCCTTTGTGTTCACCTTAAGCAGCCTTTCATGGATTTTACTCACCTCATCATCATGGCGTAATTGCTGTTGTTTCATGAAAATCTTGGCATGATCAGAGGCGGATCCAGGATTTTAATTATAAAGATTCAAGGTTCCGATTTCAACTAATACCAATCACCTTGTTTGAGTTGTGGGTTCATGGCTCAAAATTTTCAGCAAATTTAGTGACTTTTATCCTGAAGATCCATGTCTGGGATAGAAGCAGTGGCGGAGCCACCTTATAGGAAGGTGTGTCAAATGACACCCCTTCGCAGAAAAAATATACTGTGTACGTAGGTAAAATAAATAAATTATATGTATATATACTATGTATTGAATTCCCTTAATTTTCTGGTATACTTTTATATATTTTGACATCCTTTAATGAAAATTGTGGCTCCGCCACTAGATAGAAGCAATGGATTCAATTGAACCCATTGCTGAAGTATTAGATCCGCCCCTGGGCGTGATGTATAACATTCTAAGGCTGGAAAATTTAATGAGAAAAAAAAAAAGAGGAACAATTTTTTTTTTTTTTTTTTTTTTTGTGTGTGTGTGTGTATAGTGTATAAAATTTCTCCAGCTTATGTTAGAGATGAAGGAATAACATTTACACAGAAAACCCTAAGTCAAATCTTTTGTCAAAAGAAAAGCGCCGGACATGTAGTACTTTCAATTTCTTGATTAATATTGCTCATTAGGAGTATTTCTTATTGCTCTTTATTTGTGTCCAGAAAATACAATAAATTGGTGACTAAATTAAATACAAACCTCATGAATTGCACCTAGCTTTTCCTGCTCAAAGTTGCTCAAAGACCTCGATCGTCGACCTGCATGAAATATGAACTTTAATTTTCTTGCATTAAGAAAAGATAGGAAAAAAAAAAGAAAAAGTTCACCGCCATGAGAGAGTTGTGACTAATGATCACATGGCTAGCTAGGACTTTAACAAAAATACAAAATTATTGTACTCTCAGACAGAAAATAGTGAAATTAATGTCACTCGCTCCCGTTGAATTATAACGAGAAATGTAAAATCTAAATGGTAAATATTAATGAAAGTTGAGAACTTTGAAGAGAGTTCACTGCATGCAGGAGTTTTGCCTTTGACGACTTAGGCTTTATTATTTGTAGTAGCAATTAATAAATATATTCTTTTTTTCCTTTGTATACCATCAAGATTCTAGGCCATATGATAGAAAAACAACAAGGAAAAAAGAAAAGACAAGAAATTAAAGAGTGTAAAAGAAGGGCTATATTTCGTACTTTTCTTGTTGATTCTAAGCAAGAAGACCTAAGTACTGATCCTTAATTAATTAAGGCATTAATTAATGTTAAGTCCGATTATTTGCTTCCTAAAATAAACTTACCTGCAAATGAAGGTGACAAAAGAGATGCAGATATGAGAAGGAAGAAGAAACCAATTTTCTTGATTAGCATGATACCACCCATTATCTCTAAACTTCAGATTTTTTTTAATTAATCTGCAATTCACTCTTTTTCTCTGGCACTCTTTTATCTTTCTATGAAAAGAAGTGGAAGTAATGATGCTTTACTTTCTCTACATTGCATCAGAGAACATTTAAATATATAGTACTAGTATTTTAATTTGCTTTGAAGTACAGTGCCATGCTTTGGATAGAATTGAAGACAAATATTTTATTGTAAAGAATTTAATCCTTATTATGCTTTTATTTTAAAATTGTTAATATCAAAAAGGTGAGAGACACCACTTTTCTTTTGTTGGGACGCTATAAGTCTAAAGAGTTAGTGGATTAATAGTTTAATGCATCATTTAATTAACTCCACAAGAGGGAGTATGGACCCTTAATTAAGTTTCACCATATCCCACTTTGTTTTTAGTGTTAAATTTCACATTGTAAATTAATTTCAACATTCTTTGCACATTGGCCTTTAAGACCAGCTCCACAATATCTTCCCTCAATTTTTATATTTTGATTTTGCACAGCACACCCTCCTCTGCTCCACCTCTCGTTAAGAATTAGTAATAATTAGAGGGAAAAAAAGAAAACAAAAAATAGGATTTTACCAATAGAAACTACGTAATATTTTTTTTCCTGAAAGAATTAGTCGTATTAGAGCAATAGTTGTTTACCATTATAGCACTATATTACAAACTATGTCGATATTTCTTATCAACCCCTATATCGTATACACAATTCTTTTTTCTTTTAGCATTGTTGTTCGGACAGTTTGTATGCAATTCAACAAGTTCATCATCGGATATCTGATTGCTTTCATCAGTATATATATATATATATATATATACATGATTAGAAAGTTAACTTTATTTATCAAGGCTTAAACATATGAAATGACTTTGATCATGCTTCTTTTTGGATATAAATAAGAAAGAGAATATTCAATTACTCTAAGTTGAGGTAGTGAAAATAATTATCTGTACTTTATCAAAAGCTAGAATTATGTGTAAATTTGTCTATTATTAACTAGATTGGTACAAGTACGAGGGAGAGCGAAAGAAATTAAACCACCTTGAAATAGTAGTAACCACAAAGCTCGATGAATAGATGAATAGTAGGGGTCTTTATAGGGGGACTTAATTCTGTGTGTTTAAGAGATATTTTAAAAAAAAGCTTTTTCAGATAAATTAGTTGAGCATAAAATAGCTTTTTGGGGATTAGTGCTTTCAATTATCCAATACGACAAAGACAACCCACCAAATGCCATATTGAAATTCGAAAGGACAGTGGTGGAAGCTGATATAGTTAAGCACTATGCTCTCCTTATCAATTTGATATTAGCATATTATTGGTAGATAAATTCTTTCGATTTGTTAATTTAAATTTTAAAGGGAAAACAAACCACCAAAAATTATGTGAAGTAGTAAGTACTCATTCGTCCTTAATTAAAAATTGCAAGTTTAAGTCCTGAATATAAAGTCGTCTTTGATAGGGAGCGCTTTACTCTTAAAATGAGACTTTCTAACACGAATTCGATTAATTAGATCCTAAAACAAATACCGAACACCAAGTAGGGAAAAAGGGACAAACAAAGCTATTTGCTCCTCCTACCTGCATGGTTAGCAACTTGTCAATTGGCTATTTCATTGTACAGAATAATAAATCTAAATAAATGGTGCTCGAGAAGTATCTAAGTTTGCTCAGTGAACATTATTGTCTAGGCAATTTTAAAATTAAATCTTAAATCTTTTTAAAGATTAATTTCATTTTAAAATTGCTGGGACAATGACACTCACTGAGAAAAAAAAGTCAGATATTTTTCCAAGCACCATTAATTTGGAACTATTATTCTCTGTTCAATATATATAATAGCCAATTTACAATTTTGTTCCATTAATTTAACTTAAACGCTCCGTGTTTTATTTGTTTAACATTCTTTTAAACCCGGTTCATTTAAGAAAGAATGGCGTAGGATCTCTACAATTTTTCCACTTCGACATGTTTTTTTTTTCAAGTCCTATGGGATGCAAAACAAGTGTAAAGGTACTTTTGGTACTTTATGCATGCTAAATTTATGTGTCAGTTTTTTTTATTTGTTAAGCACTCAAATATTAACAAATATATTAGACGAAAAGAGTACGTAACGTCTTCGTAATCTTAAACAATGAATTGAGGAGGATAATAAAAGAACTAGGAGAGTTAATGAATTAGACTTAAATGTGATTAAAATATAAATTTTCTCCTTAATAACGAAGACCTTTTGCCTATAGTGTGGACAGATGTAAAGTAGGGGTGGACATAGTTTGGACAAATCCGAAATAACAAACCGAAATCCGAATTTCTTGATAATGTCAGTAGTAATAAGTCCAATATCTTGTCCATTGGATATTATCTCATATTTGGACATAGTTTTACTATTGCTACTTCCAATTGGCCTTATTAATATCTTTATTGTATTTTTTTGATAATGTGTGCATTACTTGAATACTTTATTTGGATGAAGCAGTGAGAATGAAGAACTTTTTAGGTAACTTAACATGAAAAGATATTCATTTTTTAAGAAGAAGAAACATTTAAACTTATAGGCTCAAAACTGAAATCCGAAATATTCAATCCGATTAATCCAAAATCAAATTTAAAAAATCCGATCCAAGCAAAGCTTTTTTGGATTGGATTTGAATTGTCAATTATTTAATCTGAAAACTGTATATCCAAATCGAAAATTTCATATTCAATCTGAACTGCCCGAACCCCCACCCCTAACATAAAGGTTGAGTACATTATTCTCAAATTAACCAATTTTCCTCTCTTCTAAACTTCCAATAACTATCCCTGCGCTCAATGGTCTAACTAGATGACAGTTAGATTGTTATATTATAGGCATCGTTAAATGAACTAACTTCAGCTAAATTTCCTAAAATACAAGCATATTCGAGTTATAGAATTAATAATATAATAACAGAGACCAAAGAAAATATTATTTAAGAACTCGAAAAATTATAATAAGCTTCTGTAAGAGGAGAAGACCCATGAAGATTCCTGAGCAGTTTAACGGATAAATTAAGTTGTCGAGACAATATTTTTCTACAAAATTTCTTGTATCACGAAACTTATTCAATCTATCGAAAATGTACTTTAAATTTTCATCAATTTCGACCTACCTTCGTTTATATTACGTTTAAATTACAGTGGTCTCCTAACGCTACAGTCAATTGATGAGACTTTCCTGTCAATTATACTTTAAAATTAGGAAAATCAATTGCTCCCTTCTTCAGCTTGTAACCATTTGAAACTCACCCTCTACCTCATCACTAACACTCACTTCCAACCCTCACCTTTTTCTTTTCCATTTTCTTAATTTTAAATATAAGTGCGCAACTTTGACTTTTAACAATAATTAACAATTTAACAAGAAATATTATCCCTTTATCCAACTATAAAAGTTAATGGGGTCCAAAATATTTCTATGTACTACAAAGTCAAAAGCAATTCATGAAGACCTATAGCCCGTTTGGCCAAGCTACAAAAGTCAGCTTATTTTGAGAAGTGTTTTTTTTTAAAGTGCTTTTCTCAAAAGTACTTTTGGTGAGAAGCAGTTTGTGTTTCGTTAATTAGTTTGAAGAACACTTCTGAGCAGCAATTAGTGTTTGGCCAAGCTTTAAAAAACTGCTTCTAAGTGTATTTTTCTCAAAAGTGCTTCTCAAAAAAGTGTTTTTGGAGAGAAGCTACTTTTTTCTGCTTTTCCAAAACTGCTTCTGCTTCTCCTCAAAAGCACTTTTTTTGGTCAAAAGTGCTTTTGACAACAAAAAAAAACACTTTTGACCAAAAAGAAGCTTGGCCAAACAGGCTACTAGTCTCGTCTGTTATTTGCTTGTTTGGCTTTTTGACTTATTACTCGGTTTATCAAATCTTTGGATCCGAGGTATCATCAGAAAGAGGTAACCAACAAATAATGCAACTACGGGGATCTCATCTCATCATAAATTTCTTTAAAAAATTTCCACCAAGAAAGTGTACTAGAAATTGAACATCTAACGTTAAAAAGAAAGAAAAAGGAAGTGTGCAACAAGGTCAAAATATGCACTCAAGAAAATGTAGCTTGAGAGTTGAGACTAAGGCCAAGCAACTAACTACAGCATGATTGGACTTATATCCATCTCACCATACCAACTCATTGAAATGCAAATAGGGATCTGAAATAATCTAAATATTCACGAAGAATTAAGAGATATTGTATATACCCAAATGAAAATTGATCCGAGACTTTCCACAAATTGAGATTTGGCTGTAGAAGAATCGACTGGTATTCGAAGAAGAACAAGGGGGATACAAAAAAGTAACAAGAAATGTGCACCAAATTGAACAAGTCTCAAGCACAGATACACTGTTATAAGTATCTACACACAAAAAAAATAGAGTGAAAAATATTAGCATCATTTCGAGGATGTACCACCATCTACCATGTCTGTGTTTTCACTGCGCAAACTGCTCTCTCTTCTGTACATTGGTTTTGCACCCTGAGAGAGCAAACGAAGAGTGTCCACATTACCATAAAAAAATCTCAAAAATTGATTGGAAATATTTGTTGATGAAGGAAAGATAAGAAACAATCATCCCGAAACAACAAATGACCAAAGGTTTCTGTTCCATTTTTTCAATCACCCAAATGGTTATTGATTTTTAGTTTTGTCTGTCATTATTGGTCATTCATCAAGATTTTTTCAATGGCCACAACCATTACAAGGAAACTACAATTTTGATCATTTTAAAGAAAATTCTAATGATTTTTTTTCCTGGGATGAAGGCATACAAGTTATGAACAGAAAGTTTAAAGCAATCCAGTCGTCCTGCAATGCTCAAGAAAACATCTTTGATCCACACTCACCTGAAAAATTGTCCCCAGCTTTTTCATAGCCCTAGCGCGTAGCCTGAGAACATCCCTAGGAACATTGGGCTCTTTAAGGACCTACACAAAAAACAAAATTCATTAATATGTAGAGGCTCCTCATTTCATAAATATGTAAATATTATTCTATTTGGTGCTGTAAGTTAGAGATCATTCAGTATATAGAAAGTCCAAAAGATGGTTCCTTTAAACCCCCCCCCCACCCCCCCACCCCCCCAAAAAAAAAAGTGTCCCAAAGATGATGTAAGAATGTAGAAAGTGAAATGCTCAGGACAACCCAAACGAGACAAGGACACTTAAGCAACAACTGGAGTTACAAACCATGATACACTGCAATAACGGATATTACTTTAAGTAAATTAATTTGTCATCTAATCTATTGGTTAGATTCACCCCTTCCAATTTGGAGTTGATCTACTTGAGTACAGCATTAATTTTATGTGAACACTAATTTATGTGAACAGCAGCATCTGTAGACTGTGGCAAGTCACATATAAATATATCCTTCAGCAATTCTAGCACTCAATAGAGAGCGACATAGTCAATGAGGATTTTTTTTTTTTTTGAAATAACATGGTTAATAAGGATATATAGAGTCGGCCCCCAATTTTCTTAGGGTTGAGGTGTAGTTGTTGTAATTCGAGCAACAATAGGATCCAACAGAGTTGGATACGGAAAAGTTGGTTGTGCTTACCGCTTGGCAAACACGTGATAAAGTCAACTCAATATCCACGACATTGATTTGCCAAAGGGATTTGATCATGATATCCTTCTTTTCTTCCATTGTTTTGATTGCATCCTCTACTTTGTTCTCCTCATGGTACCTCTTCTGTTCCTCTTGTATTTGAAGTAAAGCCACAGCCCCTAAACATAAACCAAAAAGCATGTTACTGCTAAATGTTTTTTTTTTTTTTTTTTTTTTTTTTGAGATGGAATTAGTGCTAAATGTTACTAGGAACAGAAGTTGGAAAGAGCAAGCCTGTTCAATGTTTATCACCTGAAGCCGCCATTGCTTGTGATTTTATTAGGTGTCCTTTGTCCCTTACCCATTCTGCCAAATATGGCACCTTCATGAATCTTTTTAAATTTCCAATTTCTTTTGCAGCTTGCCTTGTGTAGATATAACCAATAGTATGCAGCATAGCCTCACCAAAAGCTGAAAAGATGACCACATAAAGAAAATATCATTTCAGATACTGAAGGTCCTCAATATCTGATGGACACAACATATAACGTGACAACCTCGTGTTATCAAATCAACAAGACAAATGTTAATAGCTGGTCCTATATCCCCAAACGATTATCGCCTCTAGCATCTGATCTAGGGCTGCAAAATTAATAGTCACATCCCAAAGACAATAAAGAAGTCAAAGCAGATAAATCTCATGATCTCTCCCTTTTCTTTTTTGATTGGTGATCTCTTCTAAATCTTTCCAATCCAGCCGATCAAAGCATTTGAAAAGCAGTGGAAGCAATGTAACAAAACACTGCCACAGGACAAGAAGGCAGCACTTGCAGCCTTCCGGGAAAGCCTTTGGGCACAGTCAGAAGAGAAGCTTTTGGATAACTCGATAGGAATCAAAGGAGAAAGTTACAGTCACTGCCGTTCTAACAGTTGTAACAAGATGTGAACTGCAGGTGTGGTTCAAGAGAATAGAAAATGCTAATAGGAGATATTACTCAACTAACAGACCTCTATGGTCAACGGCAAGGCTAAGAGAATATTGAAAGCATCACGGATGATATCTTAAAATTTTGTTAGGATCTCTATATTGAAGGGGAGAGTTGGGGACTTGAGTATAAACATTTTTATATCATTCCACTTTCAAACAAATTGGAAAGCCATTCCTAATGGTATCGGATGATGAAAGAAATATGGACTACATAATGATAATTGAAGGTGTTAAACGAGGGATTACGCCCCGGTAAGAGAGCAACACGTGATGTCTGGGTTAGTCACATGGTGGGAGTAGAGGGGCATGCCAATTATCCACCGAGTTTCAAGCTGTGCGTCACTAACTCTCGATGATTTCTCTATTTCCCCCAAAAGAGAGAGAGAGAGAGAAATGAGACAAAACTAAAATAACATGGAACGAAGTTGCCTCAAAAGATCTACCTTCTCTGTGAAATTGGCTAAAAACAGAACACAAGCGAAAAATCACAAGACCATACCAGTTACTGTTAGTGTGGATTAAGGCTTAGTTGTTGTTACACTTACAGTAGTTCCATTTATTTTATTTTTTTTGGGGGGGGGGGGGGGAGGGAATCTTTTTAGTTTGATTAGATGTTTGTATGTTGATGCAGGGATTAGTATGATATTTAGAGAACCTCCACCTTTAGAAAACCCTAACTGTCTCAAATGAAAGATTATTATTTATCGGAATTCAATAGGCCCGAAAAGAGCAAAATACTTATAGTGGATTTATATAGCCGATGCCAACTAGTTCAGTATATAGGTACAATTGATTGATTAACCTTTTAAAGAAACAAATAATGGACAAGCAGGTGAAACAATCTAACCAGCTTGAGCAAGAAGTTGCGCTTCTGATTTTGCCCATTCTAAAAACTCATCCTTTCGGCCTTCAACATATGGCTGAAGATGTTCTTTTAGAATTGTTGTCAGTTTCTCTACCCTTTCCTTTTGCAATTTCTGAAGTTGAAAGAGGATTACTTCAATGAACTGCAATGAACAACAATTCTACCCTTTCCTTTTGCAATTTCTGAAATTGACCATTTATGAACACTGCTTGAAACAAGAATACCTTCAATTTCTCTTGAATATTCTGTCTACGAAGCTCAGGAACAACTTCGTCCTCTTCCTCTTCAACAGCTTGTATGGAAGCCAATCTAAGTTCCCCAACATAATCAACAAATACATCACTTCCGAACAGCATTCCAAACACAGCTGCAGGGTGCATCAAATCCCTGACCAAGGAGAGACAACGTGAATACATAAAATAGTTTTCTCCGCCTGAATTCTTAAAATACGGAAGTAAACAATATCACTGTCGATTGTCAATTTACTAACTGCTGGCACAAGTAGTAGACTCTTACTCATTTTTGCAGAAAACGATTAAGTAAGAAGTACAACAAAAATAGTTTGACAATTCAAAGAGGGCCACGACAAACGGATGTAGCTTTAAATAAAAGGGGCTAAAACAAATGAATTCAGGTTTTCCTACTGCATACTTCACAACAAACGGATGTAGCTTTAAATAAAGGGGCTAAAACAAATGAATTCAGGTTTTCCTATTGCATACTTACTTCGGCATGTCTTCTTTACCATATTTGTCATAAATTTCACGTTTCTCGGGATCACTCAACACCTGATAAGCCTCTCCTAGAACCTTCAAAAGTTAACAATAAGCAGAAAATGAGAGAGTGGCAGAGGAAATTATAAAGAAGTTTTATGACACCACTCCTACTCATACAAGCATTCTCTCCATCTCTTAATTTGAAAAACACTTTTAGTCATAGGATGTTTGAAACATGTTCAAGCGCAGTGCTTTGTTCAACTATCAAACATAGACTGATGACAACATCAGCTTGTATGGTAGGAGCTTAATAGAATGAGAATTTTACAGCATTGCTACTTCCACGAAATTTAAAGCATGGCAATTCAAAGTGTCCAAAAGAGTTTGTTAACCTAGGTGCCTCAGTTGAAAACAAAATTAAAAGATCTAACAGATCTTAAAGGCTGTACCTGGAAATTACGAGCAGCTTGTGGGTCCCCAGGATTCTTGTCTGGATGTGTAGTCCTTGCCTAATAAAGAACGAGATATTAGTGCAAGTGAAGATGTCAAGGATAACTTACAGATTGAAAAAAATTATCAAGGCTAAGTTAAGGTTCCTTGCAAGCGTACACTAAAAATAGCTCTAAGCTCATTCCAGGGAATTCCCTGACCTTTATACAAAACATACTTGAGGTGTGTAGAATGCCTTGGAAGCAGACACATATGCTAAGAATAATTGTCTTTTCAGAAGTAGCCATTGATATATTGCGGTTAACAACTAGTTAGTCATAGCACAAGTGTATTCTGGTGAATCTAGCCTAGAATTTCAAGAAAATGATCCTTTCGCCTTTGGGCAAATATATAGACGCCATGTTGGGAATAAAAATGTAAAACACTAAGAAGAGCTGCTTTTAGAATCGCATTTCCATGCTCTATGACAGCAGAAGTCCAAACTAATTCAGATGGCAGAATATTGTGATAAACCGACCAAACAAATGCACATAAAACAAAAACCGTGCCACAATGCTAATCCGTGGCCGAATTCTCACCGTTCATGTCACTCCGTTTAAGACCGTCTCAGTCCAATATTATAATATTTAGTTTCTCTAGCACTACAAGTTCTCTACAAATTCTACTAGCATATAAATCTCTAACATGCCTAGAAGACAGCTAGCAAACACAAGACTTAAAGTATATATATTAACATGACTAAAAGAAATGCACATCTAATTATCAAGTAAATATAAATGTATCTACAAGAAATGGTACGAGTGCATACTCAAAATTGAAATAGAACACCTTGAGTAATAAGCTAAAGCTAAATCACCTTTAAGTAGTAAGCTTTCTTAATTTCAGCAGGAGTTGCATTCACTCCTACCCCCAATAAGTCATAGTACACTGTGTCCTTCACCATTGCTAATCAAATGCAGTTCAATTGACTGCAACCTGAAATCACTCAACCTGGACCAGGAAACAAATTACTAACAATTACACTATTAATTTAGATACAACTATAAGGATGTACTCAGCTTGCAGCGCAAGACAACACAAGCTATCCAATAAAAAATCCAACCAGCCACCAAATATTATAGCCCCGTAACATGATAAAGACATAAACCAAAACATGAAATGTGCTGTAGATACCAAAAAACACCAGAATCTTATGATGAATCTTGTTTCCTCTATTATTATACACATGTTAGGAAAAAAAACTGAAAGAAACAAAATTTAGAATAGGGGTTACCAAACGGAACATTGAATTATGAAATGGGGAAAAAATTAGGAAAGGAGAAACTCACTATGTTGCAATTTGATAAAGGCTGAAAGGGACTTATTTTGCAGAAATGAGAAATCGTTGAATTGAATTGGGTCTAATCAATTGGAGCTGTACGAATCCAATAAATCTTGATGATATTTCAAATATATTTTGTGTACGAACATTCAGATGTGTGGCTGTGTTGCTTAAGCGCGTAAACCAATCGCCAATTCTCTGATAAATACAGAAACCTTAACCGCGGATTCTGCTAATAACCAAATTGATGCCTCATAAATTCTTGTTATTAGTATCAGATTAGATTACAACAAAATAAAATACTTTTATTCGTTAAAAAATCTGTGCAAAACGTAGCTTTGTTGTAGGGGCGGAGCCTTTGATCTGCAACTACGACCGACGACCACGTGCAGAATGCGTGGGCCTCTGATGATTAAACGGTCCAGCCCCCTCTAATTGGTTGTGTTTTAGTTTTACACTTCTTCTTTGTTTAAGAGAGTTTTTAACTCCGTAAATAGTGGTGTAAGAAAAGATTCGTAAAAGGAATTTCGCGCAGTATAGCTACTTTTCAGGCCGATAAATATATATATATATATATATATATATATATATATATATATATATATATATATATATATATTATAATATATTAATATATAATATACATATTTTTTTTATATTTAGCTCGAGATTATAATAAATTTTGGCGGATCAACAAATATTTAACTTCCCCAAATATGAAAAAGAGGGCATTTGGTAGAATAGAACTATAAATAATGTATGGTAAAAATGTTCAATATTAGCATCTTAACTACTGAAATTATTTTGAATACTAAAATAATTTTTGATGTTTAAATGAATCGTCTACATAACGTTATAACAACAAGCAAGTTATATATTTAGCCGGTCAGACAAAACTAATTACATTGTTAGCAAGTTATATATTTAGCCGGTCGGACAAAACTAATTACATTACTAGCAAAAATATTATATAATTATATATATATAGAGAGAGAGAATTATATATTTTCTCAACTATTATTCGTTAGAGCAACAATAATGTATAGTTAAAATAGCACGGTCTAGCCAGTTTTCGAACTGGTCATTCAAAAATAGCCAGTGTTTGCCAAGTTATTAAAAAATAGTCACTATTTTGCTGCAATAGAGACCGGTCCAGCATAATATACTGGAGTTTTGTGCACCTGTGCATGAACTTCCAGCATATTATACTGGACCGATATACTTTGCTGGCTCCAGTATAATATACTAGAGTTCCAGTATACTTTGCTGGCACTCCAGTATAATTATACTGAAGTTCCAACAAAGTATACTGGAACTCCAAACTCCAGTATACTTTGCTGTAACTCCAGTATAATATACTGGAGTATTTTCCGGATTTTGAATCGTGTTTTTGTTCAAATTTATCTTTACACGAAAAGTAGCTAAATTTCGATGACTTTTGGAACTGTGGCTATTTTTGAATGACCACTTATAAATCTGACAATTTTTTAATTTTTCAAGTTCTTAAGACTACATAATGGCATCCTCCAATTTTTATTGGATTTCCTCAGTGGGGCAATAGCATCTTCCAATCATGAAATGAAGAAAAAAACTTAATAGCCCAAAGGTCGGCCCAATTCAGAAAATTTTAGGACTCTTGAATAAAAAAAAGGGATTTTTACCTAACTATACTATATTAGAAACTTATTTACCTATATTTTCTATATTTTGCAGTTTTTAATAAGTATTTATGTTTTTCTTACATTTTGTATACAATATTTCTTAAAAGGCCCCCATCCCATTATTAGTGCCTTCAATTAAGGGATTCAATTAAATCTTTTCCCTTTTTTTTCTTCTCCTCTTCTCTCTCTTTTTTTCTTTGAATCAAAATCCCTTAATCTATGTCCAGAATTTTCATCTTCTCTCTTCACCATTGCCTACAGCTTTATATTATTAAAAAATATTCAAAAATTGTATGATAACTGTATTATAATTGTAATTGAATTGTATCAGATACATCAATGCATAAACATAAATGTATCGTAATTGTACTTAAATTGTATCTAACTTGTATCCGGTATATTAATACCCAAAATAATACATGATACTATACTAATAAATAATATACAATTATCATATTTGTGACCCAAATTATGAAATTCATCATGAATTCACAACTGCTCGTAACAATATACAATGAATATACAATTATCATACATTTATAATACAATTCCTACAACAATTATGATATGTATATATATACACACACAACTATAATACAATCGTGATACATTTATGAAAAACTGTGATACAATTATGATCTTCATTTTCCTCAAGTTTCAATCACAATTATACACTAAAAATTTAATATAATAGTATTATAATTGTATTAGTATCTTATTCACAAATTACCCACAACATGATTGTAAAGCAAAATTTTGTATTTCTTCTGTATTGAGATTTTTGATTATTGAAAGAGAGAAATTGGATATCAAAAGCTTTGGAAGAAGAAAGAATCTTCAATTTTGGGAGGGATAACAATGGATAATTGAAAGAGAGAAATTGGATATCAAAAGCTTTGGAGGAGGATTGAGTGTGCGAGATTTTTGGATTAGAAAGATTTTGGAGCATCAGCGGGTAAGGGAGAATTCTTACGGTGGGTAAGTACAAATTTGGATAATTGTTAAAGAAAGAGAGAAGCTGTTTTTGTAATTCTTTGGAAAAGGAAGAGAATTTTAAATGTATGAGGATTATGTGTAACTGATACACTATATTTAATGTATGTTGCATTTCCTCTTTTTTAATGATTTTGTATAAAACTAGTAAATATACTTGTAATTAACAAAGAACCTAAATAAAGGTAGTAAATAGGTTTCTATTATAGTATAGCTAGGTAAAAATCCTAAAAAAAGTCACGGTCGAAAGTTTTAAAATTTACTAGTGAAACTCCACGATAGATTTGTGAAATTTGAAACTATATACTCCCTCTATTCCAATTTATATGAACTTGTTTGACTAGGCATGAAGTTTAAGAAAAAATGGAGATTTTTGAAATTTGTGGTCCTAAATAAGTTAAAATGGGGCCTAGAGTATTTTTGTGGTTGTAAAAGCTTCTCATTAAGGGTAGAATTGGAAGTTTAAGCTAAATTGTTTCCAAATTTATAAATGAGTCATTCTTTTTGGAATGGACCAAAAAGAAAATAGGTTCACAAAAACTGGAACGGAGGGAGTAACCATGATTATTTTGCATTTAGATAACTGAAAAGTGAAAAGTGGATAGCATGTGGTATTTTCACAAAATTTATGGGATTTGGCTTTTAACCACTCATAAAAAGTGTGGCTTAATGTCACATCCTTAGTTGTTAACTAAGTACACGTGCGGCACTTGATAACTCGCTTACGATCTTACACAATTTGCTCACGTTCTTGCTATGTCAAGTCGGCCTTATTACACTCAAGATCGCTAAGAGAATGGAAGAAAGAACACAAGAGAATTGTTAAATGAAGCTTTGTTATAGAGAGAAATTGAATTGTTTGCTTGATGAATTACAAATGAATGACCCCCTTTATATACTAGTCTCCTAGAGGCTAGTGTATAAATATTAATTATTACACAAGTCCTTGATATTTACAAGATAAGGGCTTTTTCTAAAATTCTCTACAAGCCTAGAAGATTCCAAGGACTTTCCTAGCAAATTCATAAGGATCTAGGTTCTTCCTAAGGAAATGTCCATACCTCTCTAGAATCTTCTTACAAATGCTAGCCTTCTTCTTATGTAAGCTTTCTTCTTATGTAAGCTTCCACATGGCATTAATATATGCCAAATGACACATATGTAGCATGATGACATGGCGGATCATCACACTAAACTATCAATAGTGTGACATTTGATCAAAGGCCACACTTTTTGTCTTTAGGCAACACATTTTAAGGGTGGCCTAAACTAGCGTAACCTTTTTCCTAAGACTACGCTTTTCAAGTGTTGCTTAGAAGTCACGCTTCAAAGGTGCGGCCTATAAGTACAAAAGCCACACTTTCACATACCAATACAGTAACGCTATCAAGTGTTACAACAACACTTTCAAAGTGTCGCCTTTGATAACTTTTAAGGCACACTTTTTATGCGTAACTTTGGCAGCATCCCTTGTAATTTTTTTAAATATATCCAATAATCGCAATTATTTTGAGATCATTGCTATAATATAAAGAGCTTATGCACTACATCAACTAACCAAACAAAACTCAAATGCGCACACTTACTATGAACTTTCTGGAAAAAAAATATTATGTACTACATTAGCTAATAATGCAAATTTCTTAAAGATGTGTCCTAATAATGATCTTAAATAAAACATCGAACGTATGTATCATGATAATACTTTACACACACTAAACAGCTAAAGCTAGTATCTACTAGAATCCTCATTTGCTATCCCCTTAGCTATAGGTTTCTTTTTTGATACATGGCTGGTTTAACATTCGTCATCTCCTAATAATGCGAAAAATTCGTATCTCTATATCAGATGGGTACAACAATGTTTAAGAAGTTCAAATACATGAAAGTATTAATTGTGGGGGCATATATTTAAGGGGAGAAATCTGCTTAATAATAAACTGGCATTACCAGACTATTCACATAACTACACACCTCAAAGCATGATAATTCATGACTATTACCATTGTCCAAGCCAGCTTACTGTTCTACATAGAAAGAAAAGAACAGACATTTGATAAAAGTTAGTTTATTGTTATACAAAATAAATTGATCTTAAAGAAACACTATGAAGACATCTCAGAATACTACGTTATAAAATATAGGGTGATGCAGAAATCAAGAAGTCCCATGTGCACAATATACAATAATAATACATGTTTAGTCCCATGTAGGCACTGATCACCTACTGCTCGAACAGGCTTCTATATTCCAAGTGTATTTGTTGTGTTCCTTTGTTTTTCTCTATGAATATTGGCCTGTTGAATGGCATGTTAAAAAATAAACTCCTTCACTTCAAGTCTCTATTCACCCTTTCTAATTCAAACAAAATTCAAATTCTTTCCAAACGACATAATTTATACTAATACATGTGATGTCGAATTATGATATACCTCAAAGTTACGACTTTGACTTTAGTAATCCATTGGATCAGATGTTTCAATCCTCTAATGCTTTAAGGCACTACATGCCAAGAAAACACCAAAAAGAAAAGAAAAAACATGAGTCTGACTGATCATGAAATTTTTTAAGTAAGGTTTAGCGTCAATATCTTCAAAAACTGTGTCTATATAGGATTAACTTTCCAACAAGAACATCTAACCTTTATATGTCAGTAACTATGATGTGTTTCAACAAGTTGTCTGTAATATCTTTTACAACACATAAAAACAAGACACCCTCCAAACATTGCAACTTGAACAAAATGTGATACGAAAAACACAACAAAGTCACTTCTGTTGCAGTTTATGAGAGTACGCTCACTCAGATTCATATCTAAAAATAAAAAAATCTAAGTTAACTAAATCTTTCACTCCTACAATGCAGTAGTGATTGGGGTCTGGTCAATTTTCTTAAGATGTTAGCCTTACTTCAGAACAATAACGTCTTCACTTAGAAATCTTAAAGAAATTAGTACTCTTGCTGGATAAAAGGTTCTTAAGTACTTAACAATCAGACTCTTGAAAATAAATAGAACAATGGCTATTGGAAAAATGCTTATATAATTCAATTCAATCACTTTATTTATCACAAGTATAGAAGTAAAGAAAATTTTACTATAACGAACTGATTCTTGTTGCCTTGTACGAGATAAGGTATAGATTCAAATGAAAAATTCATGTGCAATGACAAATTATACATCATATCTTTTGTGTACTTTGATTTGACTAATTGAACTATCAATTTTCTTTTTCTAAATATACTCTGATTAGAAACAAACATGATTAAATACCTTTCACCCAGAGGAAATGACCCCATCCCCCTACTTGCAAGTTCTCATAAATGTAATTCTCGACTTTTTTTCTTTTCGATTAGCCAATTTACTCTTCGATCTCTAACCTAAAACACCTAACCCTAACATTTTGACATTGTGGCAACTGTGTCACGACCCAATTTAGGATCAAGACTGACGCTTAGAAGCAAGTGCTCCCAAATAAGCCTCATCGGTATTTAACAAAAAATCGAACAGAGTTTCTCCTATTTTAGGACTATCCAAAATTTTACCCTATCTAAAAAAAATCAACAGAATCAACCTATATCAACCAAAATATCTCATATTCTTCATCAACTAATCAATTAGTTATTCACTACTATTAATCAATCACTTGCAACACAGAAATCTTAAATTCATCTCCAAAATACTATAAGAGAGTCCAATACTAGTCATAGATCTAAAATAATGATCGAATACTCATGACACTAACAAAATGACTATGGAGCGACTCTAAGAATTTCAAGAAAAAATCATAACAATAAAATCTCCGCCCACGCAAACAAGTGCGGGGCTCACCAAGAACTATCAACATGCGCGATCTAATTAACAAAATCCTCGTCCGCGTCAACTGCTGTCTCTGAAAAAAATAATTAGCGGGGAACGAGTCACTAGCTCAGTGAGTAATAACACTTAACCACAACTGTTTTAATTGGGGACAAGTGAGAAAACATGCTTGTATATTAATCACAAAATAAAATGCCCTTTTTAAAACTGTAATAATAATAATCAGTCGCATCATGTGTTTCCTGTAATAAAATCAATTTAATAATTCAGTAATAAGCTCGGTAAATATTGTGTCATAGCAAATTTTTATATTTGGGAGGTTTCCAAGAAAGGATCATGTAATCTATATCACTGTGTGGACCCTTCATAAAAGGAGTCAAATATAACTGTAGATCCCTACTCGAGGAAAAACTGTAACTGTATGCTAGTTCTACCTTCTCATTAGCAAGGGCAATAACTGTAATCGGTAATCTGTAAATACAAGGTGCACCAGGTCTAACGAACCCGCCGTTAGCTACAGGATCCTTCAAAGTCTCCTCCCATTTGTATTATTTCTTGTAAACAGTAAATACTCATACAGAAGCATTTTCAAAATAATAAAGGGCATATCATTCAAATATTGTAATTTTATTTCGGTAACGGTAATCATGTCTCAAGTAATAGTAAAACATGTCTAGTAACGGTGAGAATAATTCAAATAACTATAACATCTCAAATAACGGTAAAACATATCTAGTAACGGTAAAAACGTTTAGATTAACTGGTAAACATCTCAAGTAAACTGTTTGGTACCATATCAAGTAAAGGACTTGTCCCACATGCAATTTCAAACTTTGGTAACACATTTATTTTCAAAATCATATATAAACCATGCAGGTTATGAAAACACAAATTATGGTAAGATTACAACTCACTGTACTCGTGTCGAAACATCAAACTCGTCATCTCAAGCGATCTGTACAGCTTTATTCAATCAATCTATAATCACATCAACGTCGATCTCATGTTAATTACCTTATTTAAGCTAATACATGGCTAATATAAAATACCCAACCCTCGAGGTTTCATATTTGACTTTAATTCGTCAATTTATACTTACTCGTGCTAGTGGTAATTTAAATCAAATTCAGAAAATCCACCAAGCACAATCTATTCATATAATATACTCAGTTAATTCTTGCAAAAGTCTCATGGATTTCTCCTAATTCCTTTAACTTTATCTTTTAAATTCTTAATTCAATCCCAACATCATCTCTACTTAGTCCCATAAAAAATAATGAATATAAAATAATAGTCTTAAAAGAATAAGAATTACATGAAATTACCTAGATTATATTGTTGAAGCTCAAGAATCTATATCGATGATAAGATGAAACACAGTATTCGACACTAAGAACCCCAGAAACTTTTTCTTCGTTTTGTTCACTGCTTTTGTTTTTTTTCTTTTCTCCTGAAGCCTTTCTTCGTTCCCTTCCCCTAAACCCTTTTCAATCATTGGTCAAATTATTTTGTAATGGACTTCGGCCCTTTTGTTTACATTTCTCTTTTTTTTTTTCTAATTATTTGCTAAATGTCTTCATTTAAAATATTGGGGTATTACATCCTCCCCGCCTTATGAAATTCGGTCCCCGAATTTAACTCTAGTGGTGTGCATGTAGACCGAAGTAGGTGAAAATACTTGACTCGCATGTCATCAACTAATTCCCAAATAACTTACTCAACAATATGATTTTCCTACAAAACTTTTTGACGGACACAATTTCTTTTTGTTGTAACTTCTTTTATTTTCTGTCAACAGTAGCTATCTACTTCTCCTTATAAGACGAGTTCTTATTTGGTTCTATAGTCAGTGTTTCAAGAACATGAAATGCTCCCGACATGTATTTTCGTAATATGAATACGTGAAACAATAGATCTGGAGGGAATATTTTTATTTATAAGGTAAATTTTATTAATCAAAAGCGAGAGAATGCTATACGATACGCTCGGGCAAGTATCCCATAAGGTCATATAAACCTCGAACTCAACTTATTTTTTTTCTGAATCTCATCACGCCCTTCATAGGAGATACTTGTAGAAACGCTTTTGTCCCCAATTGTGAACACTAAATCTCTTCTTCTCTTATCTGCATCAGACTATTGTCTTCTTTGAGCCGTGAGCAATTTCTGGCGGATCAACTCGACCTTGTCAATAGCTTCTTGTACTAAGTCGGGTCCCGACAAGTTAGTCTCGCTAGCTTCAAGCTATCCAATAGGAGAATGACATCATCTACCCTACAAGACTTTATATGGAGCCATCTGAAATGCTTGGCTGGAAGTTGTTGTTATAGACAAATTCAGCTAAGATCATCCCAACTACCTTCAAAATCAAGAATGCAAGCCCTCAACATACCGTCGAAGATTTGTGTATTACGTTTAGACTGCGCTTTTGTCTAAGGATGAAATGCAGTACTAAGATCTACCAGTCTATCTATTGCTTCTTGAAAAGATTTGCAAAGGTGATGGACACTAGAACCTCGTGAAATCAAACAAATTTCATTCACATATTTTTGAATACTTCTTCCATTTTATGTAGTATAACCAACTGAAGGGTGCAAAAGTTGTAAGTCGGTCTATAAGTCAGTCTATGTATCTAACGGCTTGAGGTAGCCCCATCACAAAGTCTATAGTAACTCTTTACAATTTCTACTTTTGGATCTCAAGCAATTCTGGTAGGCTAGTGGATCCATATTCAACCTTAACATGCTAAATAACTAGAAATAAAATGCAACATCCTTTTTCTCCCCTTTTTTTTCCACCAATACAATTGGTTTAGGTTAAGATACATCTTCATAGGTCTAGGATGTATAAATATATAATTTTAGTAGGTTTTCCCAAATAGCATGTCTCGACACCTCTATGTTTGGTAAATATAATCGACCACTTAGTCTAAAAATAACGTTACTAGCAATAGTCATATCCTTGTCTTTACCCCCAAGAACTTCATTTCAGTATTCACAAAAATGTAGGTGGACCTTGATGTGATCTACTAATAAAGACTTGGTTCGAATATAACCTAACAATGTCTTTGATTTTTTCAAATTAAATTTGATACCTATATCCTCGAGTATGTGCACGTCTTAGGTCAAAAGTCTCTTCGCAGGAGCTATACGAGCCAAATAGCCCATGAATAACCTCCTTAATGCATCTACCTACAGTGTCATTGAGTAGTTCGTCTACCGGTGGAAATAGAAGAATCGAATCTCTATGCTGGAACATCAATTTTCGGCTCTTATAATCTCTATAAACCTCGTTGGTTTCATCGTATGAGTAGTGTCTCTAAATCTTTAGAGAAAATACTACATTAACCATCTCCAAATTATGAATGGTTAATTCCGCTTGTGCTTATTCATTTGTCTTGAAACATAAGCTATCACATGACCATTCTGTATAAGAACACATTCTAATCCCACTTTCAAGGCATCACAAAGCACCATAAATCCTCTGGAACCTGATGGTAAGGCTAACACTAGTCTGGTGAGCAAACATGTCTTGAGCTTCTGAAAGCGTCTACTTATATTCCTTTCCACTAAAATTTTGCACTTTTCTATGTTAGTATGGACAGTAGCATTGCTATTTAAGAGACATCCTACACAAAACGCTTGTATTAATCTGTCAAACTCAAGAAGTTGCAATTATTTGTAAGAGTAGCGAATTTGGGCTATTTCTGATCTGCTTATGTCTCCACAAGATCTACCATAATCCCATCATTAGATACAACATGTTGCGGAAGCCAAATGTATATAGTGTGAATAAGTCACAACTACTATACCAAAAATTATGACAGCCACCAAATAATAAATAAGACAATAAAACAACAATAAAGGGAACACCAGAATTTACGAGGTTCGGCTAATTTTGCCTACTCCTCGGACACAACCAAATATTTTATTCCACTCCAAAAATACAAGTGAAATAATACTAAAGAGAGAAGATACAAATGCCTTAAACAGATGAGAAGGCAAATGAGAGGTGTGTTTCAATCCTAAACATTAGGCCTTCTTTTATAGGGGAAAAATCCCCCCAAACTTAACTCCCAACCAATGTGGGACTTTGGCATTTTGCCAAACTTCAACAAATCTCCACCTTGGCAAAATTCCACATTTTCAATTCTCTCTCAATAACAAATTTTGGTTGTGTCTTCATCTTCAATCTTCAGTGTTCAACAATGTTGATCAAATCCAAACAATGTTGAAACTTGACCGCAGTCACCACCTTTGTCAGCATATCAGCAGGATTCTCTGTAGTATGAATTTTCTTCACCGTGACTCCACCTTCTTCTATGATTTCTCGTACGAAATGATACCGAACATCAATGTGCTTCGTCCTTGCATGATAAACTTGGTTCTTCGCTAATTGAATAGCACTTTGACTATCACAAAAAATTGTGATACCTTTTTGTTCAACACCAAGCTCCTTTAGCAATCCTTGAAGCCAAATTGCCTCTTTCACAGCATCTGTAATAGCCATGTACTCTGCCTCTGTTGTAGACAAAGCAACTGTTGACTGCAAAGTAGACTTCCAACTAACTGGTGCCTTTGCAAAAGTAAACACATAACCAGTAGTTGATCTTCGTTTGTCCATATCACCCGCAAAATCTGAGTCACAATATCCAACTACAAACTGATTGTCTTCCTGCTCAAAAACTAACCCGACATCTACAGTATTATGAATATACCGTAGAATCCACTTCACAGCTTGCCAATGCTCCTTCCCTGGATTGTGCATATATCTGCTAATAACTCCAACAGCTTGTGAAATGTCAGGCCTTGTGCAAACCATTGCATACATCAAGCTACCAACAGCATTTGCGTATGGTACCTTTGACATATACTCTCGTTCAGCTTCATCCATTGGCGACATAGTAGTACTTAGCTTAAAATGGGAAGCAAGTGGAGTACTAACTGGCTTAGTCTTGTCATCTATGCCAAAACGTTGAAGTACTCTCTTCAAATATTCCTTTTGAGATAAACAGAGTTTCTTTGAACGTCTATCTCTAATTATCTCCATGCCAAGAATTTTCTTTGCCTCACCCAAATCCTTCATCTCGAACTCCTTCTTCAGTTGAATCTTCAACTTATCAATTTCTTCCGAATTCTTGGAAGCTATCAACATATCATCAACATATAGGAGAAGATATACAAAGGAACCATCTTTAAGCTTGTGCAAATACACACAATGATCGTATTTGCTTCTCTTGTACCCTTGCCGCAACATAAACTCGTCAAATCGCTTGTACCATTGTCTAGAAGATTGTTTCAATCCGTACAACGATTTTTCAAGTTTGCACACCATATTTTCTTTTCCAGCAACTTTGAATCCTTCTGGCTGAGTCATGTAGATTTCCTCCTCCAAGTTTCCATGTAAAAACGCAGTTTTTACATCCATCTGAACTAGTTCCAAATCCAATTGTGCTACCAAAGCCAACATAATTCTAATGGATGAATGTTTTACAACTGGAGAAAACACTTCATTGTAATCAATTCCCTCCTTTTGAGCATATCCTTTGGCCACCAATCTTGCCTTTGTAGCGAACATCTACTTGGTTAGGAAATCCTTCCTTCTTTGCAAATACCCATTTGCACCCAATTGCTTTCTTTCCCTTCGGGAGATTGGCCAATCTCCATGTATGATTCTGATGAAGGGACTGTATTTCATCATTCATGGCAATCCTCCACTTATCTTCTTCTGAACTTTGGACAGCGTCTTTATAAGTAGTAGGAACATCATCAGCTACAATTGAGGTTGCACAAGCAACCGTCTCTATGAGACGAACAGGTTTCGTTATTGTTCTTTTTGGCCTGCTGGTTGCTATTGATTCAAGTTGTTGTTGAGATTCCTGAGTTGGAATCTCCTCTACTGGCTCTCCTTCCAGAGGGTAATCTTCATTTGTTTCCTCCTCTGCTTCTTGTGTAGGAAAAATAAATTTTCCCTCAAACTCCACCTGCTTAGAAGCACCTTCATTTTGTTTGGTATCTTCTGTTACCTTATTTACCATAGCAAATTCATCAAAGGTAACATCTCTGCTGAATATTACTTTCTTTGTCATAGGGCACCATAAGCGATATCCTTTGACTCCAGAAGTAATTCCCATAAAAATAGCCTTCTTTGCCCTTGGATCCAATTTTGACTCCGTCACATGATAATATGCAGTTGAGCCAAACACGTGCAAAGAGTTATAATCTACAGCAGGTTTTCCGTACCATTTTTCAAATGGTGTTTTGCCATCAATAGCAGCAGATGGTAGACGATTAATGAGGTGACATGCATATGTAATTGCCTCAGCCCAAAATTCTTTGCCCAAGCCAGCATTGGACAACATACACCGTACCTTCTCCAGCAAGGTCCGGTTCATACGTTCTGCCACTCCATTCTGTTGTGGTGTATGTCTAACAGTGAAGTGTCGGACGATGCCATCATTTTCACAGACCTTATTGAAATGATCATTTTTGTATTCACCTCCATTGTCTGTGCGAATACACTTGATCCTCCTGCCTGTTTGATTCTCCACCATCGTCTTCCATTTGAGAAAAATTCCCAGCACTTCATCTTTGTTTTTCATTGTATACACCCACACTCTTCGAGAAAAATCATCAACAAAGGTTACAAAATAGTGCTTCCCACCCAATGAAGGTGTTTTGGAAGGACCCCAAACATCAGAGTGTACATAATCCAAAATGCCTTTAGTATTATGGATCGCTGTACCAAATTTAACCCTTGTCTGTTTCCCTTTGACACAATGCTCACAAAACTCCAAGTTGCAAGCCTTTACTCCTTTTAACAATCCTTGATCTGATAGAGTTTTCAAGGATTTTCCTCCAGCATGTCCCAAGCGCATGTGCCATAGCTTGGTTGCTTCTGCCTCTTTGTCGTCACTGGATGTTACTGTCGCTGTCCCAATAACTGTACTGCCACGATAGCGGTACATATTATTATTCTTCCGATTAGCCTTCATTACCACTAGTGCACCGGAGCATACTCTCATCACTCCATTTTCTGCAATGATTTTGAACCCTTTTGATTCTAGGGCTCCCACAGAGATGAGATTCTTCTTCAAATCCGGTACATATCGAACATCTATCAATGTTCTGATCATTCCATCATGGTTCCTTAATCGTATTGAACCAATGCCATATGAGGTAAGAGGGCTGTTATCCGCTGTGTGGATGACTCCATATTCTCCTTCTTGAAATTCCATGAACCAGTCCCTGTTGGGACACATATGATAGCTACAAGCCGAGTCCATCAACCATATGTCTGATGATGTTGATGACTCTGTTGTAACTAATGAGAAGTCTGAATCATCACAATCAGCTACATTTGAATCCATAATGGCCTTTCCATTGTTATGTTTGGCCTTATTCTTCAACTTCGGACAGTCTTTCTTCCAGTGCCCTTTTTCTCGACAAAAGGCACATTCATCTTTGCTGGGTCTGGATCTTGACTTGGATCTTCCCTTCTTTGTCCTCGTTTGATTTTGAGGACGACCCCTCACAAATAGTGCTTCTCCTTCTCCGCCCTTCTGTTTTTCTCGCTTTCTTTGTTCATAGCTGTACAAAGCCGAACAAACTTCTCTGAGAGAAACTTCGTCATTTCCATGGAGTAGAGTAGTTTCAAGGTGCTCGTACTCATCAGGAAGTGACGCCAACAACATCAAGGCCAAGTCACCATCATCATAAGTTGTATCCATATTTTGCAAATCTGTAACCAACTTATTGAAACTGGTGATATGTTCATTCATCGTGGTACCAGGAACATAGGTGAAGTGAAACAGTCTCTTCTTCATGTACAATTTATTTTGACTGTTTTTCTTCAAAAATTTATCCTCCAGTGCTTTCCATAATTTACTTGCAGAAGTTTCCTTTGTGTATGGATATTTCTGCTCTCTAGCAAGGTAGGATCGAATGGTACCGCAAGCAACACGGTTGATAATTCTCCAATCTTCTTCTCCAATAACATCTGGTTTCTTTTCTTCAATGGCCAGATCTAGCCCTTGTTGAAAAAGGACATCTAGAACCTCGCCTTGCCACATCCCAAAATGTCCGGACCCGTCAAATATTTCGACCGCAAATTTCGCATTTGACACAATTCTTGTCATAAGCGAAGATGCCAATGATGACGTATTGTTGACACTTGATGTAGATTCTTCTTGTTTATTGTCTCCCATCTTTGACACAAATATTATTTAATAGCTGACGACACAAATCAAGATTATTTCCTTTCTGGTGTGGAAGATCAGACTAAGCTGCAACCACAGAGCATACTCAGACAGAACCTTGACTCAGTTACCAAGATAAATCTTTTCTGATGTGGAAGATCAGACTATGCTGCAACCACAGAGCATACTTAGACAGTACCTTGGCTCTGATACCAATTGTTGCGGAAGCCAAATGTATATAGTGTGAATAAGTCACAACTACTATACCAAAAATTATGACAGCCACCAAATAATAAATAAGACAATAAAACAACAATAAAGGGAACACCAGAATTTACGAGGTTCGGCTAATTTTGCCTACTCCTCGGACACAACCAAATATTTTATTCCACTCCAAAAATACAAGTGAAATAATACTAAAGAGAGAAGATACAAATGTCTTAAACAGATGAGAAGGCAAATGAGAGGTGTGTTTCAATCCTAAACATTAGGCCTTCTTTTATAGGGGAAAAATCCCCCCCAAACTTAACTCCCAACCAATGTGGGACTTTGGCATTTTGCCAAACTTCAACACAACATACCCAAAATAGTGCTACTGATACTACCCAAAATTCATAGTTAGAGATTTTTACCATAAATTTGATATCTCACAATGTCTATAGCATAGTTCCACAGTATACCAAAATATTATCCATAACACTATGACCAATCTGTCCAAAAGGTCTTGAACACCCTATTCATTAAGTACATGAATGCGCTTGAGCATTGGTTAGTCCATAAGGCATCACATGAAACTCATCATGTCTGCACCAAGTTTGGAGAATTGTCTTAAAAATATCATATTCTTTAATAGTAAGCTGATAATAAACAACACCAAGAGTTATCATTGAGAAGTGAACTACTCCTTGTAACATATCAGGTGCGTCATATGGGAATTTATTATAAGATTTTGCTTTGTTCAAAAGTAGGTTGTCAATGTACACTTTATTTTAGGATATATATTTCTTCTTCACCACCAGTACCACTATACCCCATAATGATACGTTTAATCGGATAAAACTTATTTAGTATATCGTACAAATATTATTTATAACTCTCAACTCCCCAGGTGTCATACAATATAAGGGTATCAATACGGGTGGTATGTCACATGACAAGTAAATACCAGAATCTGTATTCTATCAGGTAAGTCTTCGTAAAGCTTCATGGATTACATCTGAATATTCTCTCACTAGTGGTACTTTTCAAACCGAGTGCCTCTTTTCTTAGTGTCGGATTACTATAATTACAAGAGACCCAACCAACCTTTCTTCAGTAATCATTAAGCTTTCATAAAATATATAACTTTACCAATCTCAAGAACCTCACTCCGCTTAGTTTAAAATTGGACTTGTTGGATATCTCAAACTTGGCTGCATTGGCATGACCATCAAGAGTAGCATGACAAAAAGATAACCAATCTATGCCGATCAGCACATCAAAACCAACCATATCATGCACGACTAAATCAACTTGATTATCTCCATCCTCAACTCGAATCTGACAAGTATGATATACATGTTCAAATAATAAAGAATCTCTCATAGGAGTAGTTACCAAAAACAAATATTGCACAATATCTTATTTGTTCATAATTTCTAAATCTTTGGTCCGGATTAAAACTCCCATAGAGGATTTCTTAGTTTTTCCTCCTTGCATGAATTCTTAGTTGTTTGCTTATGACACTACATATTTTCAATCTGTTTAGCAATATCAACTACCTCAAAGTAGTTCAAAAATCTTCGTATGCGGGATCCCCACCCTGTTTAAGGGCTAACCAACCTTTCAACCTAAAATGCTTTGTCAGACAAAAGTAGGGAGCGCATCTAGCTTTGTTGAGAAAATTTTTAGAGGCACATATCGGTTCATCCATTACCTGAACCAATTTTTTTTTTACTTTTACTTCCTAAAGAGTTACATATTTTTAACTACCAGGAAAGGAGCAATACGTAAATAACTTAATGAATCATTCCAATTCAACGGTGTTTCTCATGTCCATATTCATAAAATAAAGTATCATACCATGTATTTGATCATGTCATTCTATTTGTTAGTTACTAGATCTATACAACTCTTGCTAAAGCGCACTTAGCGCTAGTAAAGCTTTAAGTATTTCATCCAAGAAGCCATTAAAGCCTATTAACCTTAGATGTTTCAACTTTAAATACTCTCAAGGATTATCTTTGTGCTCGATATATCAGAGTACTCATAGGTGCGTGAAACTGGTCAAGGGTCCTATTTTGTTGCCTAGTTCTATTTCTGTTTATTAATCTCTGGCTCATTGCATGGACATAAGTGTCTTAACAGTAAAACTCCCATGTTGTTATAGAGGCAGATTATTACTCTTTCCTGGAATAGGATATATTACATGTCTCGTCGAGGTACAAAAATCCCGCATAGTGGCGTATCGACCCCTTTCTTGGCCTTGCCGCTACCTTTGTCTTCCCAGTTCCCCCTCACTTGAGAGAGTGGATGTTTACCAAAGGTGGTACTCATGCCTCCCGAACCTTCGGACTATCCTTACTATTGGACGATCGAGTTTAAGGCATATGGTAGAACGATAAACAATTTTAGAATTATCTAGATGACCGTATACGTCATACACGTACGGAGGAATAAGAACGAAGGATAAGACACATCCTATCACGCCCTCACAGAATCACGATTATGGGAATGACCAGCTACATAACCATAATTGAGATTCTACTACCGACGTGTGTTCCATTAGTCACATAAATAACCTAGGGCTCTGATACTAACTTTGTCACGACCCAATTTAGGATCATGACCGGCACTTAGGAGCAAGTGCTCCCAAGTAAGCCTCATCGGTATTTTACAAAAAATCAGACAAAGTTTCTCCTATTTTAGGACTATCCAAAATTTTACCTTGTCTAAAACAAATCAACAAAACCAACCAATATCAACCAAAATATCTCATATTCTTTATCAATTAATCAAATAATTATTCACCACTACTAATCAATCACTTGCAACAAAGAAATCTTAAATTCATCTCCAAAATACTATAAGAGAGTCCAATACTAGTCATAGATCTAAAATAATGAACGAATACTCATGACATTAACAAAATGACTATGGAGCGACTCTAAGAATTTCAAGAAAAAGATCATAACAATAAAATCTCTGCCCACGTGAACAAGTGCGAGGCTCACCAAGAACTATCAACATGCACGCTCTAATTAACAAAATCCTGGCCCGCGTCAACTGTTGTCTTTGAAAAAAAAAAATTAGCGGGGAATGAGTCACTAGCTCAGTGAGTAATAACACTTAACTACAACCGTTTTAATTGGGGACAAGTGAGAAAACATGCTTGTATATTAATCACAAAATAAAATGCCCTTTTTAAAACTGTAATAACAATCAGTCTCATCATGTGTTTCCTGTAATAAAATTAATTTAATAATTCAGTAATAAACTCGGTAAATACTGTGTCATAGCAAATCTTTATATTTGGGAGGTTTCCAAGAAAGGATCATGTAATCTATATCACTGTGTGGACCCTTCATAAAAGGAGTCAAATATAACTGTAGGTCCCTACTCGAGGAAAAACTGTAACTGTATGCTAGTTCTACCTTCCCACTAGCGAGGGCGATAACTGTAATCGATAATTTGTAAATACAAGGTGCACCAGATCTAACGAACCCGCCATTAGCTACGGGATCCTTCAAAGTCTCCTCCTATTTGTATTCTTTCTTGTAAATAGTAAATACTCGTACAGAAACATTTTCAAAATAATAAAGGGCATATCATTTCTTATCAAATCGATAATAGGCTAGATTTATGTAATTTGGCGACTGTGTACACCCCAACTTGATTATGTTGCACTGTTATAATATAGTTAAATGATGATGAATTCGCTCTAATTGTGAATTTCACACGTTGCAGGAGTGAGCAGCATGTATGAGGACTTAAAACTGTGATTGGAGCTAAATTGAAGTAAGAAAAGCCCCTAGGAGCTGAGTATATGGGAAGACGAGAGAAAGAAGAGATGAAATGAAGACATGTACTAGTGCGTCCACTAGCGCGACCGCGCTAGCCCAGTTCTCGAAAATTAAACTTTAGGGGTAAACTTGGAAGTTCAGGGGTAAATCCACTTAACCTATAGAAAGTCCAACTCGCCCAAGGAACGATTATCAAGGTTTTCATAGCTTAGTTCAAGGCAAGGAGAGGCAAGAGGCAAGGAGGATAATTCAACATCGAGTTCTTCCTTTCTTCCTTTTGTTTTTACTATTTATGATGAATTTGAATATTGTTATGATGAACACTAGTATGAGCAGCTAAATATTTAGTCTAAGGTTTTGATGGAACCTATTGAAGGATGAACTTCTTGTTATGTTAATATAGTTTGCCCAGTTTAATCTCTATTTGTTCAACTATGTTCATGTTGTAGTTAATTGATAGGATCCTCAATTAGCTGTGCTTATTTAGAGTGCATGACTCGAGAGAGAGTGCATATTTAGGTAATTGTTGAACAACACCACTCCCAAAGTATATGATGGATCAATAACTGAAGGTTTAAAGGCGGGATTAGGGATAACGAAGCCTTGGGTGCAATCTAAAGTGAGCTGTAATAAACAAAGTCAGCTAGGGTAACTCGGGAGAGTGTGTCTAGTAAATTATCGTGACTACTCGGGAGAGATTTACGGTAATAAGAGTGCTCATGATTGATAGATACGATTGGGCAAATCTATGTGAAGCATAACCGGAAGAGATTCCATCAATAGGGGAAATCATAACCTTAGAACCTTCTCTTAATTGTTTACAACTTAATTATAGTTAGTTTTCAGTTGCTTATTTATATTCATTCTTAGTTAGTATAAACATCCTCAATTGGTATTCAGAACGTTTGGGAAGTTGATTCCGTAGAATTTAGTAAGTCTAACGATAGTAATTGATAGGTTAATTCCTTGTGGGTTCGACTCTAGGCTAAATACTCAGATTATACTTGCAACGTCCGCGTGTCCTTTTTATAAGGCATAGTTGGGCGTGATCACAAATCGTGTAATTATATTTTGGTAATGGTAATCATGTCTCAAGTAACAGTAAAACATGTCTAGTAACAGTGAGAATAATTCAAATAACTATAACATCTCAAGTAACGGTAAAACATATCTAATAAAGGTAAAAACGTTTAGATTAACTGGTAAACATCTCAAGTAAACTGTTCGGTACCATATCAAGTAAAAGACTTCTCCACATGCAATTTCAAAGCTTTGGTAATACATTTATTTTCAAAATCATATATAAACCATGCAGGTTATGAAAATACAAATTATGGTAAGATTACAACTCAATATACTCGTGTCGAAACATCAAACTCGTCATCTCAAGCGATCTGTACGGCTTTCTTCAATCAATCTATAATCAAATCAACGTCGATCTCATGTTAATTTTCTTATTTAGGCTAATACATGGCTAATATAAAATACCCAACCCTCGAGGTTTCATATTTGACTTTGATTCGTCACTTTATACTTACTCGTGCTAGTGGTAATTTAAATCAAATTCAGAAAATTCACCAAGCACAAACTATTCATATAATATACTCAGTTAATTCTTGGAAAAGTCTCATGGATTTCTCCCAATTCCTTTAACTTTATCTTTTAAATTCTTAATTCAATCCCAACATCATCTCTACTTAGTCCCATAAAGAATCATGAATATAAAATAATGGTCTTAAAAGAAGAAGAATTACATGAAATTACCTGGATTATATTGTTAAAGCTCAAGAATCTATATCGATGATAAGATGAAACACAATATTCGGCACTAAGAACCCCAGAAACTTTTTCTTCGTTTCGTTCTCTGCTTTTGTTTTTTTTCCTTTTCTCCTGAAGCGTTTCTTCGTTCCCTTCCCCTAAAACCTTTTCAATCTTTGGTCAAATTATTTTGTAATGGGCTTCAGCCCTTTTGTTTACATTTCTCTTCTTTTTTTTTCTCTAATTATTTGCTAAATGTTCAATATGTCCTCATTTAAAATATTGGGGTATTACAAACCGATCCTCTCAATTTCATCCATGTTAGTTGTCATGTCAGCGACCCCACCAAATTAAAACTCTAACATAACCCCGGCTAACACGACATCTCTGGGCAGAACTAACACCTTCTCCGACGTCTTTTTTCTTCTCGTCCATCATTTTTCAAGTGAAAATACTCTCCCCTAAGAACAAAAAGAAAGGAAGAATAAAGGAATTGTGGCTGTCTCTGACCACCGGAATCCGTCAAATCCATCAGAGCAACTCCGCATGTTTAGTTGTATTTTTCTAATTATTTTCATTTTTCATTTTATAGGTATAGACCGCCGATAAACCTCCAAGATCTAAACCTTTTGTGGTCAAACGAAACCATGTTTCATGGATCTAAACTTATTATTGTGTTTCACTATTGTCATTTCTTGTAGCTGTGAATCCTCTCACATTCTGCTGAAATTTGATTTTGCGGTTGTTTATGGATGCCTTTGTCACTCCTGATTGTACGAGATACTAATTTCATAGCTCTATTAGCTTTTGCATTGACTTTTTTCTTCATAATATGTTAAGTGTTTATTTAGGCCTTTTGTTTCGTCTTGTAGTTGCCCGAAACTTTTTTCCATTTCTTTAATTACTCCACCATTGGTTTGACACATCATTTTGCCATATATTGTGGCCTAAGAAAAAAATACAAATCTTTTGAGGTTTAATTGGTGGGACCTATTAACTTGGCTGTTGACATGGACAAAATATTATAGGGGTCAGAGCTGGCACAGTGGAGGGGCATTAGGGTTAGGGGAAATTATGCAAATTTTGTTAACGGTAGGAGAGAGATTGGACGAAAAGTATAATGGGGGACAAAAGTAAACAATATATCATAGTAGAGGGACAATTTTGAACCTTTTTCCTTAATAAAATCACTTCCATTTCCATATTGAAAGTAACTAATACTATGAAAGAAATTAGTATAATAAATCATATATGGCTGAATTTTATGGAGATAAATGAGAACACAATAAATAATTAAACATGAATATCAGATTTACAATGGATGTAAAAGACAAAAAATTGAAATCGTTGAGACAAGAAACGAACCCTAACAAATGATGAAAAATCCTATTTGGATCACTCTCCTTCTCATTTCTCGCCCTTTTGGATCTCCTTATGCAAATATTGATTTCTATTCTTTCCGACTTCTCCTCGATCTTCATCTCTGTTTCAGACGGCTCTTCTTTCATCTTTGTTCCAGGCCACTCTCCTTCAAAATTGGAATATTTCTGAAGAGCAAACTTGTGCGTGCAAATTTCCTTTTAAAAATTATATTTTTGAAGAGCTAATATTAGTGGGCGGAAAAAGTTTTAGTTGGAGATTTTAGGCGAGGGAAATATTTGGGAAAAGTTTTAGGGGAAAACATTAGAGCACCCTTAAACATTAGAGCACCCTTTTTATGTCGTTGCTTTAAAATTAACAAATACAACGCTTAAAAAGTGTTGTAGTAAAGCTAAATAAGTGTACCCAAAATCCCAAATACATTATAATTTGGCTACGCTTGTTATCCGTAGTTTTTATATTCATAGAGAACGTTTTGTAAGATTTGCCTAAACTTCGTGGCCTAAATGTCATTACAAAGGCCACGCCTCAAAAAGCGTTCATGTATATCCTTTTAGCAACACTTTTCAAGTGTAGTCTAAAATTAATGTGGCCTTAGGCCAAGTTTGTTGTAGTGACACCAATAGTCATTCATAATTACTGTTACTTTTTATAACCATATACATATATTATATAATATTTATACATAATTATACCCTCATCGACTATTTTTAATTTAAGCGACTGGGTGTGCTACTATTGGGGGCATTTGCATTTATACACGCTTTTTGTGTCACGTTTTAACTTGTGCCCGTTTTACAAAAAAATTTGCAAGCGTACCCGCTTTTTCGCATAACTTCAGCATACGGGGCTGAAGTAGCAAAGGCAATCACGCAAAACTTCAGCATTCTAGTAGCCGGGCCTGAAGTTCAGCTCTAGAACTGAAGTTTTTGTTTGTAACTGGCGAACTTCAGCTCTAGAGCTGAAGTCTTTGTTTTGGAACTTTAGCTTTAGAGCTGAAGTTTTTGTTTTGTAACTGACAAACTTCAGCTCTAGAGCTGAAGTTTTTATTTGTAATGGCGAACTTCAGCTCTAGAGCTGAAGTTTTTGTTTTGGAACTTTAGCTTTAGAGCTGAAGTTTTTGTTTTAACTGGCAAACTTCAGCTCTAGAGCTGAAGTTTTTATTTGTAATGGCGAACTTCAGCTCTAGAGCTGAAGTTTTTAAAATTCTTGAGTATGTACTGCTGAAGTTTCTATTTTTGGGGGAGGAAGATTGACCTTTCAAATTCCATATTCTAAGTATGGAGATGGCTTCATTGATTTATTCTAGTAATTCATTAATATACTCGGAAACCTCATTTTCTTCTAAACAGATCTGCAGCAGTTTATCTTGCTGATATTTATATTGAACTTGCTCAGATTCCTCCAAGATAATAGCATTTGAAAGCCTTTCCTTCAATTTTTGCAAGAAATCCTCTGGATCACAAACCAAAGACATGTTGGAAGATCGAAAAGGTAAGTGACACATTTAAGAAAATCGAATAAGAAGAATCAATATACTTATATTGTCTTCTATATATATAGTAAGATGGCTTCTGAGTAATTGAGTGAAACCACAGAACGAGAGATATTGTTATATCAATGTTAAGTTCCGGAGAGATATGGAGATCACTAGGAGAAGGAGGAAGAGAAAGGGGGCTGAAGTTGTTTAAAAAGTGGGTACAAATTAAAAATTTTTTTAAAAATAAGTAGGTTAAATGGGGGCGACCAAATAGGGCGCCCCATGCAATTTTTACCTCCTATTGGGGTTGATTCTTCAAATTTCTATCGTGGCTGCTTTGAGATGGATCAACATATAGATTGTGAGCCAGCAACTATTTGGGCTGCATTACTGTCGGGCTCTTCTGCTTAAAATGATCCGAGTAAACTATGGGCCGAAATTCATATGGTTTGTCTTATATAGCCCACATTCTTGCCATACCTTATCCTCTTTGAATCTTGACGAATTTTCAGAAACCACTATTGTTTAGTAGCTATTAATTTTCTATAGCTACCATATACATAATTACTTTCTTTAGCTGCTCTTCAGTTGTTACGGTAGTGTATTCGCTGTATTCGCGTTGTTGTATTCATGAATACAGAAGCAAAAAGCACTTAAAAATTAGGGTAGTCCAGCTGTAAGTGCATGTATTCAGATGTATTTGCGCCATGTATTCATGAATACAACAACAAAAAGCGCCTACAATCAAGACAGTGCAACTGTACGCGCATGTATTCACATGTATTCACGCTGTTGTATTCATGAATACATCAGTAAAAAGCGCCTAAAATCAAGGCAGTCCAGTAGGTGCATGTATCACATATATTCGCGCCATGTATTCACGAATACAGTAGCAAAAAGCGCCTAAAATTATGGCATTCCAGTTATATGCATATGTGTTCACATGTAATCGCGTCATGTATTCATGAATACAGTAACGACAATCACCTTAAAAATAGGTATGTCCAACTGTTTAAGAGAGAGGAAAAAATATAAATAGCATATTTCATGCCTCAATGGTAGTATATACCATAAATATTTATTTTGCTATAAAATATAAAGGATAGCTATAAAAAATAATATTTTAAAATGATTTTGATTTATTATAAATAAGGTGTATGTGTTTGCTATAGGAGGTAAAATTTCCTTAAATCTTTTACTATATAAGAGCCCACAGAGATTAAACTGTATTCAAAATGATCATGTCCAATAAAAGATATATGTTGTATACGCAGAAGATAAAAAAAGACTAACTGTCATATTTATCTGTCTGCAAGTGTGATATATTATCATTATTGAAGGTAATAAAATGGGACAAAATAACTATAAAATCATATGGAAGAAAGTTGTTTTAAAAGATCTACAATCTCTCTGAATTAATTCGTGAGATTATAAAGAACAAAATAGAAATACCATAAAAATAAAGAATCTATGTATATAACAACTGATCAAGCTTGAATATCTAAACCCAAATATGAAGTAAAACTTCTAATGCATGTGATGGGGGACCATGCCAAAGAGCCAGTGAATTTCTGACCCAGATTATGCACTTTTTCGTAACTGATCAATTCGGCTTTGCCAAGTAAATATTGTACTTTGATCATTTGATATTTGAGAATGCTATGCCTTTTTGAGGCTACATTGGATGCGTCAATGTAGCCTAGAGTTTAAACTCAAAATTCAAACTTAAAGACATCGTGTCCTAAAGTTCGAAACTGTATCCAAAAACTTGAATTTTATGTCCTGAATTTTAAATTAGTAATTTAGAAATTCAGGACACTAACTCCTAAATTTCCAAGTTCAAGATACTTAATCCTGAAGTTTGGATAAATTGGCTAATCTTTAAATACATTGTAATTATGAAATATATTTTAATAGCGAGCTTAAAAATGGTTATTGATGCCTTTTGCCCACAAGTTTAATCATAAATATTAAATAGAATAAAAATATGATATAGCCGTTAAATTGCATGGATAGAGTGCACGCCTACACCCCCTACCCGTAAACTACTTCAGCCATTGCTTCCTTTCTTTAATGCAAGTCCCAAATTCTAGACCAGAAAGGCTACTATCTATTGTGGAGCCCAAACTATAGTCTGTAGCCTTTTTCCTCTTAAAGGAAATTAAGCAATTTTGTGTGTGTATAGAAAGGAAGGCACCTAGTTCCTCTACTGGTGAAAGGATTGGAATTGGCAGGCAAGAATTCTGGTAATATTCCTTTAATCCTTTCTGGAAAATCAAGAAGATGGGGTTCATATTTGGAGATATTGGACTATTTGTCTTGTCACTATTCATTACCATCGGATTGGAACCTTTATGACAATGTACCCTCCTTTCTTCCTTCTAAATTTGTGCTTTCCACGTCTTAAATTGTTACTTTCTCAAGATGAATGAATATTCTGTCTAACTAAGATTTATTTAGAAATGAAGAGAAAAATGTTCATTAGTTGATTGGTCGTGGAGTTAACTTTCTTAGTTGAAATGCATATTACAGTTTTTCTAACGTGTATCGAGCTCACATGGAGTCTGAAGTATAAGAGAACCATTCGATCAAATAAAACATTTTAATAAGAATTTAATTCTATATGCTCATAGTGTACTTTGTTTTTACTATCAGATCATTATAAAATAAATCATTGTAATAAACAAAAGTAATGCTGTAAAAAATAGACAAGTAATATGTTACAGCAATTTAAATTAAATTGAAAGGGTAAAAATTTAATAGACTATTAGTAGATGTAAGCAAAATCCTAAAAGGGAAGGTTTCATGGGTGGCATGGCCGGCTGAACACTAGAAAGTAACTATTACGTTATGCAATCTTTATAACGTTCTCGTTTGTTTCGAATATTTTTGGATGTTATAGTGAATCACTGTTATAGAAAACATATATTATAATAGAACATGACATTTGATTCCGAAAAAATTTGACTTTTATAGAGAAGTGTTGTTATATAAGAATGTTGTTATAAAGAGGTATGACTGTATTTTAAAGTCGTCCTAACCTCATACTACAATCATTTTGGATTTTGTGACATCAGTTTCTAATTGACTAGAGGTCTCGAGTTCGAATCCTAAAAATGAAAGATTTTTGTAGTGAAGAGTGTTTTTCCTTCAGCGGGTGTATATATATATATATATATATATCCTCTTTTCACTGCATTTTCAGGTGATTGAAAGTTAACTACACTGCATACAATGGCGTAGCCACCCTACGCCAAGAGTCGTCAAGCGCACACCCTTCAATTTGTTGAAAAATTATACCGTATATATAAGTTAAATACTACTTTATATAGTTATATATTCTATTTTGAACACTCTTAGCATAGTTGAGTGAGGCAGTCTAGTGTTTTAGGATGTTCAAAGTGACCTGTTATTCACAGGTTCAAAATTCTACCCATTTTGCTTGCCAAAACTAATCGGAGACCACTACGTGTGGTCTATTTTATTCTTTTTTAATCTAAAAAAATTTCTAATAAAATAACTCTTAAAACTTAAATTTTGTGTAGGAATAATCTTAGTAAACTTTTAACTAAAAGTTATTTCTTAAATAAATTTTATAATTTAAAAATCAAACTTTACAAAAATTTCTTCAAACAAAAGCTCTCCACAAACTACAAATTCTTCTCTACTCTCCCTTTCCTTTGGTTTATGCTTACTTTTATTAGTAAAATTTCTGGTGTTATCTTTTTGTTATTTTTGATTTATAAAATTATATTCTATTTTTTTATTGTTTAGCTAATGTTGCGTAGTTTGATTTTAAAAATTTGGTACACTATTCATCGACAACAAGAATTATTGAATTGCTTAAAATTTGAACACCATTGACGGAATTCGTGGTTACGCCACTATCTGCATATCAAGTTAAATTTACATGGATTAGAAGGTTTATTAGTAGATATTCTTTTAATGATTTGATAATGTAAAAAACTATTTACATATACATAACTTAAACTCTTTATGGAATTAGGATTTCCTTGTACTTGTATCGGTGTTCAACACAGAAGACTTCTTTGCATTACCATTTTTAACGTTTGCTTTGGCTAAATGGAGGCACAAAAGTATTCTAATATTCCCTCCAGAACATCATTATACATGTTAATTATGCCTCTAATAGGGGCTCTTAATTATAATAATCAACACTGATTTATCACTAATTATAAAACTAAAGCAAACAAAGAGGCCGTCTTTTTCTGCATTGATCATGTGAAGTATTCAAGTGTATGGCTGGCCACATGCTATCACAAACACTTTAATTTGATAGTGTTGTTAAATAATCTTTTCTAATATTTTATCAAATCGTGAAAAAAAAAAAAAGACATGACATGAGATTTCATCATCTTTGTTAGGCCCTTTTTGTAAAATTATGGGCCTTATTCAAAAGTAAATAAAGCCTTTTTCCACTAAATCTCCCTTTGAGATTATACAGAACATAATTCTCCACCAGTCAACATGAATAAATAAAGGTATATAAAAAAAGAATCCCTGATCATCTCTTCCTTCATCCTCCAATACATTTCTGCAAAAAGAAATTATAAAATAAAGAAATCCAATTGATGATTATAGAGTTAACTTCCAATCGAACCAGTTATCTTCTGCTACTTCCAAGACCATTGTTGTTGAAACTTGAAATAGTGTGATCGAATCAAGGGCGTACGCAAGAATTTTTGTAAGCGTTGTCGAAATTTATAGAACTGGAATATAACTTTAATTATCATATTATTAGATAAAAAATAGGCTTAGTTTATTGATTTTGTTGAGTCTTTAAGTTGGAAAAGGTCATGAGTTCAATTTTACTACATCACAAATTTTAACCACAAAGGCTCTTTCAAATATTTGTAAAAGAAAAATGTACTAGTTGAGGTTTGAATCTTTGATCTCTTAGAGCAAAATCAAGCACATAACCAACACACCAAAAACACAATTTATGTCTAAGTGATGTCATTTTTTCCTCCTTGTTTTTGTACACTATGAATATATATATTCAGTAAAAAAAATCGACGACGCGACACCGCGTCAGTAAGCATATATCCGCCTCTGGTGATCGCTATTTTACCAAAAAATTTAAACTGTTAGGAGAGCGTATTTTTTTTTATTTACTTATATCTTAAATATTTCCTTTCACACACGAGTCTATTCTTTTTTCTTTTTTTTTAATGGAGGGTGAATAGATTTAAAACGAAACATTTGCATGCTCTTATACCATGTTAATTTCGGGACGAACATCCGAGAGATAGAAATGGATATGGAACATCTTTATATATCTTATTTGCACATATGCACTCTCTTTTGGTGCACTTTTTTTGTACTGTAAGTCTGTTATATGGCATAAATAGCAACTATAGCCAACATAGCTATGAAGCATCAAAGATTGTGGGTCAGAGCTTCAAATATATATATATATATATATATATATATATATATATATATATATATGAAAATACATAATTTTATTGATAAACAATGTGAGTATAATTCTGTTTATCCCTTGATTATTCTCTCATGATTATCTCTGTGATTTTCGAGGTCTGAATCAACATATTTCTTGAACTTAGGATGATGCAGACCTTCCTGAGATATATTTAATCTCCATGAAATTCGAGCACTTGAAGTATTTGATTATCAAGAAGTGTCCGGCTATATTTTGATCTCTTGTGAATCCCGGGAGTTCATAAAATTGCTGAGATCGTCTTTGAAGGACATATATAACCTTATTTATATGCATGAAGTAGGGTTTGGGTAGAGTAGTCACCAAGTAACCCTAATAGACACCTAATATTTCAAGAGTCGCCTTGTAGTGTCTTGATCTGCTAAAATTTCAGTGTCTACAATTTATCTCTAGTACTTTTTTATGTTAAAAAATGTTGCTTAGCAAAGAAGATAAAATTACCAGAAAAGACCATGAATCTGTTTAATTAGTGGACAGCTACTTTTTAAACTAATCCTGATAATAAAAGAGAGATAACAGGATGTTTAATTTGTGGCTCAAATAATTTTATGAATTAATTAGTTCATATATTCTGAAGAATATTTGGATAAAGTTATTCTCTAAACAAAGAAATAGCCGAAAAAACGAAACCATTGGATTTTACATCTTTAATTTTGATGATGCTATATTCGAGACGATGGAATGGTGCTCTTTAACTCTCTTTAATTCCAAACTTTATTTGTAAATAAATTCAAGCTGTACGCCAATTCCCATTATGGTTCCAGATTTAAAGTATTAGTTTTAACTTTTGAATGGGATTACTTTCCTTCTTTCCATTTGCCAAAAGTTGAGAAAAATTTCCATAAAAAGGTCTTGATTAATTAATCTCTTTAATTTAATTGAGCAGGAATTGGTTATTCAACCTGGAAGTTAGTAAGCCCATTTTTGGAAGATAACTAATCTAATATAGAAATGAATAGTCTAAATCCTTTTTGAGTTTCACTTCAACACAGTCAATTAAAAAATAACTTAAAATAATTGCTCATAAAAAGCGAAAATAGCAACCTGAAAAATTGATAACTAGACTATTAATCGTGTAAAATTTATTTACAGTTTATAAGTTAAATTCATCTTGTTTTTGTTGCTTTGTTTTGACAAAGGGTTAATTTGAGGACATTTTAATGATTTTTATTTGGTGGTGGTGCTGGTGGTTGTGGGGGGGGGGGGGAAGCTACTTTAATTAACTTTTTTTTTGGCGTGATTACATTGACTAATAATGTGACAGGGATTCTTGGAAATAATTAAGCTTTATTGAAAGTGATTAAGTTAATAATGCGATTACGGAACCATGATTTGAGCATTTAGCTTGTGACTAATAACATGACAGCCTTAGTCATGTCTCTTTGTCAATTTGTTTTTTTTTTTTTTTCTGAAAGGAAAGAAAAAGAAAAATGAGACACGAGACGTAAGATCGGTAATGAGTACAAGTTGGGGTGAATTAAATTCCACTAAGCATCTTTTCCTTACATTATTTTTAATTAGTTTATTATATTTTACCAGACATATATAGAGGTACAAAAGTAATTGGAATATAAAGGGGAAAAATTACCATCTCTTGTAGTATCGCCCGGGTTAGATCAAGTTGCATCCCCATTTTGCCATGTTCTCATTGGCCAGTTTCGTCGCACGAAATGAAAAAAGTAAAAAAAAAAATGTAACAAAAATGAGTGCATTTCCTTCTCATTTACCTAAGTAAATCTTAATGTGTGTTTTTTTTTGTGATTTCATATTCAATGTTCAGTATTTATTTTGAACTAGACTAATTTAAATTCACGTCGAATATACATGAATTTCAACTTACGCCTTCTATAAAATTACTTTTGCATTTGCAAGTTCAAGAAATATTTGGGGATATATACCTATTGATTAGTAGCTTAGTTTTCAATAAGAATGAGATAAGATAATTATTTTTACAACCTAATGGTTGTAATGTTCCCGTTGTATCATTTTAGTATAAGTTTTTTTTTTGGGGTTTTCATTCTGGTATTTGGTACTTGCATTGTCACCCGAATAAATTCGGATTTGCGCAGGAAAACCCCACATTAAGAGGTAAAGTGCACCGTAACTAGGGGTATCAATGGATATTCGAAAACCGACTAAACCCGATCGAACCGTACCGCACCGAACCGATTTTTAGGTTTCTTTTTAAGAAACCGTAGGTTTTTATACAGATCTATAACTGCACCGATAATTAGGGTAGATTTTTTATTTTATAAAAATAAACCGATAAAATACCAACCATACCGAATAAATTTTACATGTGGAAAATATATTTATGTAGTAAGTTTAAAAATAATAATGCATTAAATTTTTTTTGGGTCTTGGAATTATAAAAACTATTACAAGCAAACAAGTAATTAAACTCAAAATACTAATTCCTATAACCTATTATGCTACTTCTACTTAAACTAATTTATTTCAAGTATCTCTATTAGCAAGACACAAAGTATTCTAGCGGTTATGAGTAGCAAACTATAATGTATTGAATATGTTTCTTCATGTAATTTAGATTTATCTTTTTGAATATTTAATCTTCTATAGACTTTATTCTTGAGTCCCAACTTGGTATATCTTTCAACCCGTGTGATTTATATTTTCTTTGCTTTGTTTGATTTCTTTTACATTGTTGTAGAATAGTTGATGGATATATACTCTAGCCATCTTTCTTTTTTCTTTTTTAATTCAATCACCATTTAAACAGTAAAAATATCTAGAGAGTTTTGCTAAATCCTCTAAAAGAACGTATATTATTGCACTATACTTCTACTGGTGAATTTTACATGATATTAAAAAAATACTGAAAATTAACCGAACCGTACCGATACCAAAGAGAAACCGACATGATTGGGACGGTTTCGAAAAGTCTAATTTTGCTTATAGATAATAGAATAACTGAAAAATTGATATGGTACAAATTTTATAAAATAATCGGCGAATCGAACCATTGACATCCCTAACCGTAACAACGGCGATTTCGTAACTAGGGTTTCTAACTCTTCTCCTGCACATTCATGGATCCATCCCACCATAAAAAAATTATGAAAATTAAAAACTATTGACAATAGAAAAATGGGATAGCAATATTATATGTTTGTTTTTTCCTTCCTTCAACTAGAAACATGCAAAAATTAATATGCTGTTCTCCTCTAAAAATAATTATTACTATGTTGTATACTTGTATTAACACCGTACACGTACAAATTTCATTTTTAAATAAATGGGGGTAAGTTAAGGTGTGGGAAAAGCATCGGATCACGTTCTCTTGCTCCTATAACATGGACTTAATTATGGTCATTATACAAGGATCTAGTGATATTAGTATTTAGTAGTATATAATAATAACTAGATTTGTACTTGTGCTGAAATATTTGTTCCCTGCACGTGGGACTTGTTCTTTATAAAGTCAGTGCTTTCTCTGTTTTTGGAAAAATTTGAAATTTTTTGGATTGATTACCTATGTTTGAAAAAAGATTATGTTATGTTTTTGAACATTTTTGCATAAGTTGAACAAATTTGGATACATTTTCTAAGTTACATAATTTACCTCTATAGAATTACCTAAACTTGGTTCTTTTAACTTAGACCATGATATCATTGTCCCTATCTACTTTAGTTGCATTATTTTTACTTAGTAGGTTTATGTTTTCTTTCCTAAAATGGTACTCCATTATTACTTTAGGTGGATACTATATAGCTAATTTACAATTTAATACCATAACATTGCTTTATTGCTTCCCTAACTTATCTTAAAAGAAAGTTATTTAACTATTGGCAAGGAATAGGCTCAAATACAACGGAACAGAAATGGGAAGTTTCTAGGGAATATTTGAAATTTATTTATCAAAATTATTCTAATTTTGTATATTATTCGCTTTAAACAAGGATTACTTACAAATTATATATAATTTATTATAAGTGTCTTAAATTATGGAATTCAGTTATACCATTTTTCTTTTTTTCTCTCCTCTCCTCTTTTTCTATTCTCGGTCGCCTCTAGCCATATACAATTAATTATTAGTGTCTTAAATTAAGGAACTTTTTTTGTTTTTTTCTCTCCTCTCTTCTTTCCCTATTTTATGTCGCCTCTCTCCACCCAAATATTAAATCCTTGTTCGAGTTGCCTTATACCAAAGATAATGTTACTCAATTCATGCTCCAGTTTTCATTGCAGGCATCTACCAACAATGTTGACATTCCAATATATCAACTAATGTTTCTGTTCAGGAAATTGATTATAAGTCTCAAACAATAAGATTATCAAAACTCAATTCTTCGTGTCTTCCCAGATCAAACATAAACTCGTCTGCTTTGCCATTATACACAAAAGTAGTGGTTGTTATAAAAGAAAACAGAAATATCGACCAACCGAAAGCAAAACAATATCGCTTGCATTAATTTCTCCCAAAAGAAAACTAAGATTAGGACATTTGAATGCATTTAGAAGGATTGGAAAACACATTTCACATGCAATTCCCTTTTTGGCCATTTACTATAATTGACACTTAAGGTCTAGAACTAACTCAATTATTGTCTGGCCAGGAAGAAATACGCAAACAAAAGGAAATATGCTAGAGTGAACCCCACATAACTCCTTCTACTCATATCAAAAGGTAGCCTGGTATACCAAACTCCCGCTATGTACAGATTTCGGGAAAGGGTCGGACCACAAGAGTTTACTGTACGCAACCTTACCCTACATTTCTGCAAGAGCCTGTTTTCACGGCTCGAACCTGTGACCTCCAAGTCACATGATAGCAACTTTACTAGTTCACTCTTAATCAAAAGGAAACAATTTAATTTGTGGTTTGGGGTAGCTTGGGGCCCGTGTAAGAAAAACTTATTCACACCCAACACTTATATCGATTTAATAAATATATGATATTTATCTTTGTATTAATTTGTACTAGTTAATTGTAGTTGAATAATCGAATATTTTTCCACCCACTGTTTTGTGGGAGGGTGTTTTCAGAAAAAGGAAGGCAAAATTGGTGGAATATAACTGCATCGATCAATTGTTGTTGAACTTGTCTAAAGAATCAATGAGCGTGAGAGCAACAGCCAAAAATATCTCAAAACCTTTGTGGGTGATGGTTTTGCACCACTTGTATTATATGACTAAAACTATTTACAAGATTCTGCTATTATGTTCTTGTTCAAAAATATATTCACAGGAATAACTATCGTAAATATATAAATTCATCCCATATATATCAATACATAATATCATTTGAAGTCATCACCATAACCATATGATATAATTATTGAAAGTCAAACCCAAGAATAAAATTATTCTAGATAGTTGCATTAACTTAGACTTGGGAAATAACTTGGGAGAATATTGAGCATGCTTGAAATGGTTATTAATAATATTATATTATATTTTACATCAATAAAAAACCAAACTTTCCAAATACAACTTCATAAGTTCTTGAAAGAGGCCAAATATGAGATTACAAAGCCCCCATGTACAAGAACACCAATAGTTACTACTATTATTTCCCTCAAAAGGAATTTATTCTTAACCCTACTTGACAAAGCTTAACAAAAGTACTAATACTTCTACTACTTGATACATTTTTTTTTAAAAATTTTTAGATCTACTGCTTAAAAAAATTCTCTTTTGATTCTTTCTCTTCAACCATATGATATTCGAAACTGACTGGTCTGGCTAATCAGTACTGCAAAACATCTGCAGTCATAATAGGCTGATTGGCACAAAGATAATTCCAAGAATTGGTCATGTTGAACCCATCAACCATAGGTTCATTTTGTGCAAAATTGAAGCTATAAGGCTCTTCTTGATTATGGTCCATATTGGCAAGACCATTACAATTGTTGTTGGCATCCAAGAAAGCAATAATTTCATTGAGTGACTCAAGCCTGTGATTTAATTCAGCTAATTGAGCTCTCAAGATTGAATTTTCAGCCTCAACATTAAGATAATGTTGTGTGGTAACATTCATACTTGTCAAAATCTGGTTATTTTCTTTTCTTAGTGTTGCAACTTGAGCCATTAAATCATCCAAATGTTTCTGTTTTCTCATCCTTGATCTTCGAGCTGATTCTCTGTTTGATATCATTCTCTTCCTCTTCCTTTGATCCACTAATTGCTGAAGATCTTCTTCTGAGCCTGAGTTTTGAAGAAATAATGATGACCCTGATGATGTTCCACTTGATGAAGCCATGACCAAATTTTTTTCAAGAACAATAGTAATATTTTCAAGATTTAAAGAGTTAAAAGTACAAAATAAAAAACTAGTAGGACCCAAATGGAGTTTTTGACTTGGACACAATTAACTATTAAAAATACTGAAGATTTATTTCTTGATAATGATAATATATAAAGGGGTTAATACTTATTTAGGGGGAGAGGAGGAAAATCATGAAATGTAGTAAAACCAGTAGAGGAAAACAACTGAGAAAGATTGCACCAAATGGGCCCTGCGCCTATATGTGGAATTTATCATAAACCCCGAAAGAAACAGTTCACTGAGAATTGCAGACATGAATTTCAAAGATTAGAAATACTAGGGGTAGCATTAAGATTAGCTAAAATAATAAAACCAGTGATAATTAATTCTTAGTAAATATATATATCAAGGCTAGATTTCTCCTGTTGAGGCCCAGCCTGATAACAACAGAAGAAAATGAACAAAAAGGCACTTTCTTGGTATTTTTTCAGAGATTTTGGGTGGAGATTTCAAGAAAATCTTGAAACCAAAAACTAAAACTTGACAGAATAAGAGACCAAGAAAAAAGAGAGCCTTTGGTTATTGGCAAAGAGCAGAGAAAAGGAAGGAGAAAAAGAGAGGGGTTAAAGAAGGTGTTTTGGCTGGGATTTTATAGAAGAAAAAAGGTGGGTGACAACAATTAAAAATTAGATTTTAATTTATATGGACCCTAATATAGAACTATAGATTTTTACATTATTAATATTTTTATATTATTATAGCATGTGATTTGTCTTACTTTTAAAGTTAATGGAATAGTAATTTTTTTTTTATCTACAATTACTTACTTCTATTTTCTCGGTGAAATAATAATATAAAAAAGTTACACTAACATGTATAACAAAATTTTATTCTGTTGAGTATTTTAACGTGTGTTGCCGTATGCATAATCGGATCAAGTATTTAAATTTTATGGGTTCAACGTTAATATTTTGGTATTGAACCCATAATATTTTTAAAGTTATGAGTTTATATATATACTATTTTTGCAAGTTTCATAATTTTTTTACACATAATATTTTACCCCGCATCGAAATATGAGTTCAATTAAACCCGAAGTTCATCCGCCCCTCATAGTAGGCAATATGCTCATTTTTTAAGTTACTAATCTCATGTTTTATAAATTAATATAGTAATTATAAGTAACCTAATAAGTCGTAGAAAAACAATTTACATTAACATTTGTAAAATTAAACTCATTAAAAAGTTGTTCTAAGAATTAGGGAAAAAAACAAATTGAGGGGTAAAAATAAATATAAAATAGAAGTTTGGAATCTACTGAGGAAAAAGGTGGGGTGGGGGAAGAAGGTGATGGGGACGTGGGGTGGGAGCAGAAACCTCCATGACCGTGTAGATCCAGCTGTGGAGCAACATCACATACTAAAGTTAAAATCTTCAACTATTCTCTTTCCTCGTAAGTCCTCAAATTTGTGCACAATATCAATTAAGCCCACATAAACTTGGCAATCTTTTATTTTTTTTACTTTTTAAAAAGGAAAATTGGGGGAGGCGATTATACGTGGTGAATTAATCTTTTACCAAGAAAGTAAAAGTTCAAACAATCAATCTATTGAGCTACTAATGTCTAATTATTGCCCTATTAATTAAAACAGTGAAGAGGAGGTGTATAGATGCTCCGGTGAGGAGGTGTGAAAGATTGGGTATAAGGGGTTGAGGAGAGGTAGATGTAGGACTAAGGAGTATCAGGGAGAGGTGATTAGATATGACATGACGCTACTTCAACTTACTGAGGTCATAACCCTTTATAGAAAGGTATGAAAGTTGAGAATTAAAGTAGAGGGGTAGTGGTTTAGCGGGCATAGCTTATTTATATGTCGATCTTATTAGCGTCTGTCTCGTATTTTCATTTCTTCGTATCCGCTTATTTCTTATACTATATGTTGTTTCTTTCGCTTCGGTTATTATATCACCTTTGCTTGCTATGATTACTACTTGTCGTTTCTGCTTCCTTATTAGTTTTTTTTTCTCTTGAGCCGATGTCTATCGGAAACAGACTCTCTAACTTCTTAAAATAGGGGTAAGGACTGCATACACGTTATCCTCTCAAACCTCACTTTGTAGGATATTATTAGGTTTGTTGTTGGTGTTGTTTGTTGTAATTGAAACAGTAAACTTAAAGTTTAAAAATTATGAACTATATTTTTTGTAATATCAAATATTTTAAAATAATTTTAATTAGTCAAAATGACTAATATATGTAACTATTACTTCTCATGTTTTCCATAATTATGTTTTATCAATAGAAAATTTCAAAAGAGAGTTACTCCATCCGTTTCATTTTATGTGAACCTGTTTGACTCGCACGGAGTTTAATAAGGTTAAAAGGAATTATTTCCTTTTTAGGGAAAAGAAAATGAAGATGTAATCAAGTCCAAATGTCCAAGTTGTAAATGAAGTCTTTTTAAGAAATAATTTATAGTACAACACAGTGGTAAAGAGTACACACGGGGGAAAAGGCAATTAAAACAAAGTTACAAGGTAGGTGTCTTCATATTATTGCTGCGAGTGGTTAAAAGGTCTATTCCCGTGTACACTCACTACAGTTAGAAATAACTTACAGTAAGCTTTTTACTTTTCTTCTTTTTCTTTTTCATTAAATTTTGCTTTTGTCTTTTTCTTTTTCTTTTTCATTTTTAATTTGTTTCTTTTCAGATGTGATGTTTTTAAATGACAGGAGTCATCTCGGTTAATGAAGTATTATTGGGATGTGTAGGTAAGCAGTAGAGTAAATTGTCCGAAATGACCCTAAATGATTCAGATTTCCGTACATATTTAGTGGTAATTTTGACATCCCATTCGCACACCATGCAGATTCCTTTTGAGTGTGTGTTTGGTCCATATCTCTAGTGGTTGTTTTTTCTCCCTCACCGCAGGAAACGCCGAGCAAAGATTTGAATCTTATGGGTTCAGAATTATAATCTGTTTAATTTACTGTCTTTTTAATTAATAATTTGTACATATTTATTGAATTTTTTAATACAAATATATAATTTGAACAAAACTATTGAACTAGGCCGAGAACACGGTGGCTAGTGTCACGGGACGTTTTTGGTCAGTCAAAAGTCACACCCGCGCGGCAGTCAAGTTGCGCACTTGACTCAGCCTTCCCCAAACACTTAGCCAATTTTCAGCAAATTTGGCTTTAACGATTTTAGGCAGCAATTCAATAAGAACAACAGCAAATACGGGAAAATCCCAACCTTCGCATTAATATTGAAAATATACAAAGGACCCCTCACTTTACTATGAACACAAGTCGTTCACAACCCACTTTTGACAAAGAACACAAGTCGTTCTTGGCCAAACACTAAGACCTGCCCAAGCCTAGCCTTAGTCCCTTTTTGAAACACTTGAAACCCTCACGTTTCACTCTTGTTTCACACTTATAATTTCACACGAAATTATCCACACCCTTCTGACTAAGTCCAAAAGCCCTATTTATAAAATATAGGCAACCCTTAGAACTTGACAGCACAATGACACTTGTCGTCTACAGCTTTTGCCACTTGTCAGGCTAAGACTAAATCTATTCCTAACATGTAGTTGACATCCCCAACTACTTAGGACATGATATATACGAAATGGAGTAATGATACAAGCATAAATCAGTCATGGTACAAAGAGGTTATGACAAGGTAACCGCCAAACTACTTTTCATGTGCATTGCATGTGCCATCTTCACTTGCCCAGCTGAATCACGTCCAAGGCTGGCATTGTGCCCAGCCTTAGCTCATATTGACATTGCTCCGCACCAATGCTATGCCCGCAATCCGCCGCCCATGATTTTGCCGCCCATGCCCGACGTCGCTGCCACCCGCACACTGCCTTGCCCATGTCAACCTTTATTTCCTTCGTGCCATTGCTTGTATTTTCCTTCACATAGCTTTGACTTAGCTATTGAAAGCCTTTGCCATCATCCCTCATTTCCGCCTTGCCTTAACTTAGCCCGCCCTTAGATGCCACAACCCAAAGTGTAGTGCCACTAACTTTGGCGCGCATGCCATGCCATGTCGCCCTATCATTGCCCACACAACTTTGTCAAGCCTTTGCCAAGTGCGTCTTGGCTGTCCCAAGGCCTTGGCCAGTACTTGTCCACAACAGCCCTCAATGCAATGTCTTATCCGTCGTCCGCATGATCGTTTTGCCCGCACATAGGCGAATGACAAGGTTATCACGCCCAAATCCTTGCCACAGCTATGTCACGCCCGATGACAAAGAGTGAGGCCCTAATAGCTAGGCCCTGATTTTGCGATACTCGTTTTTGGGTTCTACTAGTTCAAATTTGTACCAGAAAGTTTCATTTTGAAGTAAAGAATTAGAGGCTATATCATACTCGTGACCCAATTTACAATCTATAACAAAAAAAGTATGAATATTAATTTAAAAATGTGAATTTGGTCCTCAAATCTGAATGCATTTCAGACTTCCAAAGGTATATGTATTTTTTTGCGATGAGATTAAAGGATTAGAATAACATAGGCCATGAATGTTAATGGCCATGCAAATGTGACATAATCAGAATTAAAACAAATTGACATTTTCTTTCGAGAAAATGATACTGTATAACCGCTCTCAAAATAATAGCCGAAAAAAGTATATAAAATTTGTCTAATTTTTGTGTACAACATACACATTCTGTATGTTATACACAAAAATTATACTCCATCCGTTCCAGTTTATGTGAATCTATTTCCTATTTAGTCCGTTCAAAAAAGAATGACTCATTTCTAAATTTGAAAACAATTTAGCTTAAACTTCCAATTCTACCCTTAATGAGAAGCTTTTATAGTCACACAAATACTCTGGACCCTTTTTTGAATTGTTTAGAACCACAAATTCCAAAAGTCTTCATTTTTTTTAACTCCATACCTTCACATAAATTGGAACGAAGAGAGTACAAATTTTATATATTTTTTCGGTTATCGAATATTGCGTTACTAAAAGTGTAAGAAGCCCTTTTTTTAACCGTACATGGTCCATGCCCTTTGATTTCTTACCAAATAGAAAATAATATCGACATTCGTCTCATTTCATTATTAGTCCCAACATAAAGAAAAGCTTAAAAGACGTTCAGAGTGAGAGTGTGGATCTGGAATCTTCACAAGGAAAAGTTTAAAAAGCTGCTTATCAAATGAATCGTGTCCCCTACAAAAATATATGATTGATGATGGAGCTCCAGAAATAAATGAAGAAAAAGACACCAACGGTGGAGCCATACACTCTTTACTCGTAACAACAGAAAATATACAACACTCATGTGTGGGGGCCTACTTGCTGGTGAGTTTTTTTTTTAAAAAAAAAAAAAATTATACCGTGTAATAAGATCCATTAAAAAGTAAAGCATTATTAATCAAAAATTTTATTTTTAAAATTTGATCTCGAGATATCTTATTATAAGTGGTTGCGAAGTTCTATTCATTTCACTATAATTGTTTGTGATGATGGTAAGCTTCTTTCGTACCTTCAAAAAAAACATTATAAAAATCAGTCAATTTAAAGTAGCATTTATATATAAAACACAACAGTAAAAAACTTGGTTCTTTCAGCTTTTGCAGAAAGTTGAAAAAACATCAACCAATATCATTAAAAAAATCTCTTTTAACAAAATTGGAAAAAAAACTTTTCCAATGGTCTTTTGTTGATAATTTTTTGAGAACATTGAGAGAAAAATTAAACACTTCTTGAACATTAATGCAACCTTAGTTTGACGCTGATGGAGTTTATACGGTAAAGCCTTCTTATGTATACATATCAAAGTACATGTAACTAATAAAGGAATATGTATAAATCAAATTTGGTTAATTTAACTCTTTGAGCATGTTAGTCACAAATTTAGATAGTTAGGTTTGTGTTTGAATTTGAAATATCTTAGTGGGCGTTTGGACATTAGAATTGTGAAATTTAAAATTTTCATGGCCAAACACTGATTGAAAAAAATAAATAGAAAAATGTGATTTTTTTTAAGGCCAAACGGGCCCTTAGTCTATTACTTGAATTATGGTATATTCTAACTTTTTAGGACAATATGTGTACACGTTTAAGTTTTAAAGTATATTTAGTTTTCAAGATTTTGGTTCAAATCGTCACAATATTCATGTGAACTAATCATGTCAAGCAATAAAAATTTATGTTAAAAAGAGAAAAAAATATCATACATACGGTTTGGATTATGAGTATTTCTAGATAAGTTTTCATACTATATATTGTTTTATTGTGCTATATTTGATAAACGACTAAGGAAGTTTATGAAATTGCCACTATGTAAAACAAGAAGGACCACCTCAATTATGACTACAAAAAAAAAAAAAAAAAAAAAAAAAAGTTTGGCAACATATCCACAACACAGTATCTTCACAAAATCATGACACTGAAAAGAAAAAACAAACAAAAAAGCATTATCTTTTGAAATATGAAACGAAGAAGACCTCGTACCCATGACACGTGTCTTCAATCATATTTTCGAAAATGCCGCGTCTCTCTGCAGGTGGAAGCAAATTTATGACAACTCGATATAAATTATTTTGTATATTTGTAGTTTAAATTTTTTACTGTTAATTACTACTATTATTATTACAACTCACTTTAAACAAGTTAAAATAAATTATAAAATCCTAACTGCATATTGCGGTATTTAAACTCGTCTATTATTAAAAAGTATTCATTTCGCTCGCAAAAATTCGTATTTACTGTCACAAAAAAAAAAATTATCTGCTGATATTTCATATTCGTTGAACTGGAAATTTGAGCCCATACCGTCAAATCCTTGTGACTGATTGAGACTGGGATAAGTTTTGAAATTTTATTCTCCTAACCATTAAATTTACTACTCTATATTTTAGTCTGATTATGTTTTTGGCTTACTTGAGTAGTTTGATATTGATGGAACTAATATCCAAATAAATTACTAAGGTATGATTTTATTCCATGGTATTAGTAATTTAAAATCAAGTGCAAATGAACAGAGACCGTCACTTACTAGGTGAGCCGCAAAAGACAAGTTGGCCAAATTGACAAATCATTGTCGGGAGTGCGATGTGTTAACATTAATACGTTTTCAATTTTCTAACTTTTCTACCCAAAAGGAGAAGAAACACAGATTAAATTATTTAGTATAAGTCCTCTAAGACATGGTTTGATACAATGTATTTTGGTTCTTTAAAATGTCCTTGTCGACAGACGAATCGCCTTCATTTCGAAGTTTGTAGACATCAAATATGGGTTGGTCATTGCTGTTTTATCCGATGTTAGTGCCATTTTATTACCAGTTTATTCGTTTTTTTTTTTTTTTGCATTTGGTGAGTGGAAAAAATAAATTAGTAGAATATAGATGAGCATAACCCCTTTTTGATTTGGGTTTTTATAGTTTTGATTTGGTTAAAGTATAAATATGATGCACATAATTTGACAAAAATAGATATATATATATTTGATGGAATTCATGGTCAAAAGAGATGAAGTGGTGCACTAGTTTTAGTCTCTTATTTTCAATAGCCTTAAGGTCAGGGGAACGTTTTTGTTTAATTTTTTTTAAAAATAATGGTGAACTCATCCTTCGGAAATTCTAGATCCGCCTCTGATTTTGAGATAAATTATCAAACAAAAAGAATTGAATTGAGAGTTTAAAGGAGTTGCCTCCCCTATGGCTATGGACTTATACGTTGGAGAGAAAATATTGATTGGAGATGAGGTGATGCTGTTGCCTTTTCAGTAAGTAATAGATTCATGGTTATTGAAAAAATGACGAAGTTTAAATTGAGTTTCAAAGTTAAGATGTGTAATAAAATCATTGCTAGGGGTGGTTAAGAGATGGAAGTGTGGGAGTGCTAATGCATAAAGGGAAATAATTGACTTAAATTTACTAAGAGTGAAAATTTTATCACTATCGATATATTTTAACATGTTGTAGTTGTATCTTTCTCGTTTGCGCTGAGGGCCAATCTTCTTACTTAAGGTATGCTAACAAGTCGAAGAAAGATTTGGGTCCAGAATCATACCTACTTTTTGCATATGATTCCCTTTTTCTTGATACTTATCTATGATAACAATAACTCAGTGAAATTTTATAGGTGGGGTTTTAGGAGGATAGTGTTTATGCAGACCTATCCCTATCATGTGAAGGTTGCGAGGTTGTTTCCGATAAACCCTCGGCTTGATACTTATAAGTAGGGGTGGAAAATGGGGGATCAGGTCGAATATGGGACGGCTTGAAACGAGTAATGGAAACACAGATAAATTATAGGATCTGACCCATATTTAATACGGATAAAAATGGGTTAACCGGCGGATAATATGGTTATCCATATTATTGATGACTTCTTGAATATGATCACTTTTGGGAGAATTCCTAGTCTCTCAAACTTGAGGAATCTCTAATTTGAGGTTTTTTATAAATATAAAAGTTAAACACATTAATTATCCATTTTATATTCATTGGTTATGTTTGACCCAAAAATATGAATCCTGGTTCAAGCAATCAGATCTAAATAATGAAGAGTCAATCTTAACTAATAATAATATCCAAAAGATGAGGTTATCGGTTTTATGACAAATAATATGTATATTGACCGAATGATAATGAATGTGAGCGCTAATAATAGTATTCAATGATCCAGAAAGATGATAGATAGCATCAAATAGTAATAAATAACAATAAGTGGCATTTAAGTAAATAAAAGCGGGTGAGTCACCCGAAAAAGTGTACATCTATGAATATTCTTTCTGACAAAGAAAAATGATTGATGAGCCTTAGAACCATCAGGTTGTTCTTGGATCAAGTGGAAAAGCTAAACAAGAATTTTAGTAAAAAGGTGGTTTTTGTATGTTTGTAATATGATCAAATCTTCTATATACAGTCAATGTGTTTTTTTTACAAATTACTATCTCATGTCCCTTATCATTGTGTCTCTTTCTATTTATAGAGAACAAATTCCTAGAAACCCTAATAGTACAAGTACAGAGAATCTCCACTAGAATATTCTCTTTAGTATCTTATCTTGAAACTTGTCGTTATAACTCTGTCTAGGATGCTAGACCTTGACCTTGATCTATGGTGACTTCTTGATCTTGATTCTTGTCGACTCTTCGACCGCAACCTTCATCATTCCTGGAACCACTTCGACCTCGGGCATGTCTTCATTGGAGTCGTATTAGTAATACATGGCAGTCTGTGAATGCCTCCTTAATGTTAATATGGTTTAATCATATTAGAGATAAATATTTTTACCCTTACAGGTTATCCATTTTCTAAGTTGATAATATGGTTCTTGTTTGGCTCAAAAGATATCGAAACCTTTTTGAACAAATTAATCAAGGATGATGAAGGGGTAAATCTTAGCTAAGTATAATAATCTCTAGAATGAAAGATAGATAAGGTGAATACGGATGATAAGGATTCCTTATCTCGTTTAGACCTGAAAGAAAGACCTTTAATAATAATCTTCTCAATCCTTTATGTAAGTAAGTTTACGGTAAGTGTTATGGATTAGCAAAAAAGTATCTCCCTACAAATTTGTTTCATTCTCTATATATAAGGAACCCAATCTTGCTGAGCTCTAAAAGACAAGTTATAGGGAATATTCGAGAGAATATTCCTGATGTCCCCTAATGGGCATGCACTACTATAAGGGTCATACCGTCTCTTGTTCGCCGTAAGGTTGCTCTCTGCAAGATGTCGAGTTGTGTGGATCTCATCATTCGTCATGCTCATCAACGGTCGTGTTTGTCCAAATTTGGACCCATACAGTTAGTCCCTCCGCTTGTCGGGGTTGCAACTTGGTGCGTCCTCGATGAGTGGACACCATGCGTTCTTACGGAGAAATTTGACCCTACGAAGCGTTACAACTTGGCCAATGGTAGTCGGTCAGCGTATTTAGCACGACACCATGTAATGCATTTTACCGTGAAATGACATCATCTTCACGCGCGTCATCATTACGCGTGTTTTCGAGGTGGGGAATTGATGTCTTGTCGCTTCGATTTTGGTGCAACTCTGTGGCTTTCCGCTTCAATTCTGGCGCCACCCAATCCTATAAATAGGTGGAGGGTTTGTTTTTGTCAAAAATTCTTGGCCATTTCATTTCTGATTATCCTTCCTTATTTCTACGAGTTTGTCTTAACACCCTTCTGCATCTTCCTCTCACACTCTTCGTTCTCAACCTCTTCTTCTTCCTTTTTTTTTTGCTGTGTGACTACCTTTTTTAATGAAAGCATGTGATAACTAGGGATTTTGATGCATTTTATACTCCTTCTTGCTTATGTTTGATTAGAAATTTGTACAAAATAGTCCCAAAAGGCTCACAAGTTGTGCTTGATTGCAGGCTTGATCAACAAAGTGACAAGATGTCAAAGATCAGCTCAAAAAGGAGTGAAATTTGCACAAGTACCAAGACAAGACAAAGCTCAAGCAAAACAGGCCCAATGCGGCCGCACACTATTCTATGCGGTCCGCACAAGTGAGGATCAGAGAAGGTGATTTCCAGGCCAACAAGCAATGCGACCGAATGAGATTTAATGCGGTCCGCACTGAAGTCACTGCGGCCGCACTTGATTTAGTGCGGTCCGCATAATCAACGATTAGAGAGTGCCAGTTTTGGAGATTGAAGTCAATGCGGTCCGCGCTCCATTTCATGCGGGCCGCACTAGAAGCCATCACGGCCGCAGTCCATTCTATGCGGTCTGTATTGCCCGAGTTCAGGGAGCTGGATTCTCAAGCTTAGAGCCTTAGTGTGGCTGCACGTGATTTTGTGCGGTCCGCACTAGCCCCGCAGGGGTAATTTTATCCAGATTTTTCAGCTTAGTATAAATAGCTTCTTTTTTCATTTTTAGAGGAGGAGATAGTTTTTTCTTCAGAGCTGCGCTCGTGACTTCATAGTTTTAGCTGTTTTGAGTAATTTTAACTACATTTCAACATTGAATCTTCTTGTTTCATTTAGTAATTAATTAATATGAGTTTTTCTTCATATATTTCTTGTTTTTTCTTCTTTAATTATGAGTAGCTAGACCCATAAGCTAGGGTTGTGGCTTAACCCTAGTGTGGGTAATTGATGGGTCTTGTGTTTTAGGGCTAGATTGACTATGAGTGTTTGATATTTGGGCTAATTTCATGTTTAATTGCTGAATTAGTGGTTGCAAACACTAGTTTGTGTTTATTTGACTTGAGCTCTTCTCGAGAAAGAGAGCCTAAGTCTATGAAATTGGCCCAACAAGGAATTTGGGCGTATTCAAGAGATTGATAGCCCCAATTAAAGGATTAAACCTCGAGAGAGTAATACCCGACTTGAACCTTGATTGCTTGTGCAAATTTGCATACCCATTTGGTCTTGAGAAAGTCAATTCGGGCAAAATCACTCGAACCACCGAGAGGTGTAGAGTGGGTAAAATCGTGCAATGGTTATATCATACTCCCCAAATATGTCAATTATGCCTTAGACTCAAGTATCCGTCAATTGACCACCTAGGCGAAAGCCACTACCCTAGTGCCTTTTAGCTATTTGACCAACTCGCAATAGTTTACTCTTAGATTATTTTAGTTTAATTTAGCATTGTAGTTTGATAAAATTAGAACTAAATCAAAAACCCCAAAATATTAAGAAGTGCAATTTGGAACACATACATAACTCCACTTTAGACAGACACCCGACTCCAACTTCTAGCTCCATGTGGAAATCGATCCCGACCTTAATCGTGTAAAAGCTGCTTCGACCCTCTCTCGCTACTCAATAGTAGAGCAGGGTTGACCTCGATCACTTTTTGGAGCCGTTGCCGGGGATCTAACGGTTTTGGCTATCTATATAAATAGTTTTGTGTATTGTTCTTCTTTCCTTCTTTGTTACTAATTTTGTTTGTGTCACAACTTAGGTACCAAATGGCAGCGAACAACACCAATGACCCTCTTGGAAATGTGATCGCGGGGGAGGAGGTAGATAATGTCGGAGATGATGAGGTGCCTTTTGTACCTCATGGACAATGTAGAGGCCGCTAGGCTAATGCTAATGTTAATTACAATATCCCAAACCCTCATATGCCACCTCCAAGAGTGGCTCCTAGAGTGCTTCCGAACCAAGGCTATGCAAGTGCTATTGTCCCACCCCGAATCCGGGCGGGCAATTTTCAAATAATCAATGTGATGTTGACCTTACTAGAGTAACGTGGGTACTTCACGGGCGCTGCAAGTCAAAATGCTTACAAACATCTCAAGGGGTTCGTGGATACATGTTGGGGGAGCAAGCAAACTAATGTGTCCGAGGATGCTCTTTGGTTGAGACTCTTCCCATTCTCACTTAGAGGGAAGGCATTGGATTGGCTCGAGCGGCTTTCCAACCATTCTATCACTACTTGGGAGGAGTTGGCGGAATAGTTCACTGCAAAAAATTTCTCACCGGGGCATATGGTTGCATTGAGAGATAAGATCTTGGCGTTCAAGCAAGAGCCCACGGAACCTTTGCATGAGATTTGGGAGCGTTATAGAACGATGATAAAGGAATGCCCCAACAATGATATGACTGAGGCGATGATCCAACAAACCTTCTACCGAGGCATTAATATAACAAACCAATGCATAGTGAACCAACTTGCTGGGGGCAACTTCATGAAGCTATCGTATGATGAGGCTTGTGACATTCTTGACGAGATGGCTGACACTTCTTCCGCTTAAGTAAAGCCAATGTGCCCCAGGGTGACCCCACGGTTATTTATTTGCACAAGGAATTATATGATCATGGGCAGGTTATAGCTGAGTTGACAACCACGATGAACCAACTAGCGAAGGCATAGTTGCAACAAGTTCAAAATCCTCGCCAAGTGAATGCCATGGAGGGTGTTAACATGCTTGTCAACAATAGAAGACAAAGAGGGCAATAGAACCAAGGGAATTCAGAGCAATTTGACAATGATTGTGGTGGATTTCAAAATGATGGTTATGACGAACAAAGTGAAGAGGTGCAATACATGAATAATTATCAAGGCCAAAGAGGCAATTCTTCCAACCAACAACAATGGAGACCCCAAGACAATTGGGGCAATCAACAACAAGGCAATGATAATTGGGGGAACAACAACCAAAACAACAACTGGGGCACTCAGAACAAAAATCAAAACAACCAAGGAAATTGGAATGGTAATAACAACAATTGGGGTAGTAATAAAGGTTGATAGAACAATGGAAACCAAGGAAACCGGGGGCAAGGCTTTCAAAGGCCCCCAATGTACCAACAACCGAGCAATCCACCCCCATTTCCATCTTAAGGTCCTAGTTCTTCTATAAATGATATGGGTAGAATTTAAATGATGTTCGAACAGATGATGAAGAAGAATGCGGACTCGGATGCTCAGTTGGCTTCCCACAATACCTCTATCAGGAACTTGGAGGTGCAGTTAGGCCAAATCTCACAGTCTATAAATACTCGACCTAAAGGTGCGCTACCAAGTGATACGGTAGTGAACTCGAAGGGTGGGAACAATCATGTTATGGCGGTAACAACAAGAAGTGGGAGAGGCGGTGATGTGCATGCCTCCAAACAAAAGCAAATTGTGGATGATGATGTTGAGTTGCAAGAAGATGAAGTTCCTTTGGTGGTTGAAAATGTGATTGATGAAAATGTGAATGAAGAAGTGAGGATTTATATTCAAGATGTCGAGGTGGAAACCCAAATGATGTGAACCCGTCTAGGGAACACATAATAGACATGCTGTAGCCGGTTGTGCCTAAAGCCAAGGCTCCTTTGCCAAGGCCACCTCCACTTTATCCTCAAAGGCTTGCGAAGTAGAAAAATGAGAATCAGTTCAAAAAGTTCATTGACATGATGAAGAGCTTATCCATCAATGTGACTTTAGTGGAGGCTCTTGAACAAATACCGGGCTATGCTAAATTCATGAAGGACTTGGTAATAAAGAAGCGGTCTATGGATTGTGAAACTATAAAGATGACTCACCAAGTTAGTGCAATAGTGCATTCAATGGCCCCAAAGCTTAAAGATTCCGATGCTTTCACCATTCCTTGCACCATTGGGAGTGCGGTTTTTGCTAAAGCTCTATGTGATTTGGGGTCTAGTATCAATTTGATGCCCTATTCCGTTTTCAAGACTTTGGGTATTGGGCAGCCGAGGCCGACTTCCATGAGATTACAAATGGCAGATAGAACGATGAAGAGACCATTGGGTATTATTGATGATGTGCTTGTCCCGGTGGACAAATTTATCTTGCCAGCTGACTTTGTGATCTTGGATTGTGAGGTAGATTATGAAGTTCCTATCATTTTGGGGAGACCTTTCCTTGCTACGGGGAAGGCCTTAGTTGATGTGGAAGCAGGGGAACTCACCTTCCGGGTGGGTGACGAAAAAATGGTCTTTCATGTTTGCAAATCGATGAAGCAGCCCAACAGTACCGAGGTCTGCTCTTTTGTGGACCTCATCACAGCAGTGATAATTGATGACACCAGTGCAATGATCAATGTGTAGGACCCTTTGGAGGCCATATTGTTGAATCTTGATGTCAATGATGATGAGGGCCGAGTGGAGTGCGTGAACACTTTACATGGAACGGGCTCTTACTCTTATGAGCCTAGGAAATTGTCTTTGGACCTCGAGAATAGAAAGATTCCACCAACTAAACCTTCAATTGAGGAGCCTCCAGTGTTGGAGTTGAAACCACTGCCTCCACACCTCAGGTATGAGTTCTTAGGCTCAAATTCTACTTTACCAGTTATTCTTTCTTCTTGCCTTACTAACATGCAGGTTGATGCCACATTGGCGGTGCTTCAAAAGAAGAAAAAGGCAATTTGATGGACTTTAGCTGATATTCGGGCGATAAGCCCCGCATTCTGTATGCACAAGATTATTCTGGAAGATGATGCAAAGCCCTCATTGGAGCAACAAAGGAGGTTGAACGAGGCAATGCAAGAAGTTGTGAAAAAGAAGGTGATCAAGTGGTTGGATGTCGGGGTTATGTACCTTATTTCTGATAACTCTTGGACTTCACCGGTGCAATGTGTACCAAAGAAGGGTGGCATGGCCATGGTTACAAATTCACAAAATGAGTTGATTCCAACAAGAACCGTCACCGGTTAGAGGGTATGCATGGACTACCGCAAGTTGAATAAAGTGACTCGTAAGGATCACTTTCCTTTGCCTTTTCTTGATCAGATGTTATATCGACTTGCTGGGCATGCCTTCTACTATTTCTTGGATGGGTATTCTGGGTACAACTAAATCTTGATTGCTTCGGAAGATCAGGAGAAGACCACATTCATATGACATTTTTGCCTTTTCTAGGATGCCTTTTGGGTTGTGTAATGCTCCGGCTACATTTCAGCGGTGTATGATGACCATTTTCACCGATTTGGTGGAAGACATTTTGGAGGTGTTCATGGACAACTTTAGTGTTGTGGGGGATTCATTTGATGAATGCTTGAAGAATCTTGATAGAGTTTTGGCCCGTTGTGAAGAAACCAATCTTGTCCTCAATTGGAAGAAATGTCTTTTATGGTGGAAGAAGGAATAGTTCTTGGGCATAAAATTTTGAAGCATGGCATTGAGGTAGATAAAACAAAGATCGATGTAATTTCAAAGCTCCCTCCGCCTTCATTTGTCAAGGGAGTCCGAAGTTTTCTTGGGCATTCAGGGTTCTACCGGAGATTTATCAAAGACTTTTCGAAGGTGGTGAATCCCTTGTGCAAGTTGTTGGAAAAAGATGCTAATTTCATATTTGATGAAAAATGTATGCAAGCCTTTGAACTTCTCAAGCATAAGTTGACCACCACTCCTATCATTACCGCACCTAATTAGAGCTTGCCCTTTGAGCTCATATGTGATGTGACGGTTGGGGCGATTTTGGGTCAAAGAGTGAGGAAAATGTTTCATCCAGTGTACTATGCGAGCAAGACAATGAATGACGCTCAAGTGAGCTACACGGTGACCGAGAAAGAACTTTTGGGTAGTTTGTTCGTAATGAAAAAATTCTGGCCGTATCTTATGGGTGCTAAGGTTATTATTCATACCGACCATGCCGCACTCCGGTACTTGATGACGAAGAAGGATTCCAAAGCTAGACTAATGCGATGGGTCTTGTTACTTCAAGAGTTTGATTTGGGGATTGTGGACCGGAAGGGTAGTGGGAACCAAGTGGCGGACCACTTGTCCCGCTTGGAAGAAGAGGGGAGGCCTCGTGATGGCCTAGATATCAATGATTCATTTTTCGATGAACAACTCCTTTCGGTGTCGATGAATGATATGCCATGGTTTGCCGATGTTGCTAATTTCCTTATGACTGGTATAATCCCGTGTGAGCTCTCTTCTAACCAAAAGAAGAAGCTCAAACGGGATAGTTTGGATTTCTATTGGGATGAGCCATACTTGTTCAAGATTTGCACGGATGGTATGATCCGAAGGTGTGTCCCGGAGGAAGAGCAATTGAGTATCTTGGAGGCTTGTCATTCCTCTCCCTATGGTGGCCATCATGGCGGGGCGAGGACGACTTCCAAAGTTCTTAGTTGTGGGTTTTATTGGCCAACTTTTTACAAAGATTCAAGTGAACTTGTGAAGAGGTGTGATGAATGTTAAAGAGCGGGTGGAATTTCGAAGAAAGATGAGACTCCTCTCAATACCATTCTTGAGGTTGATATTTTTGATGTGTGGGGCATTGATTTTATGGGCCATTTGTTAGCTCGTGTGGGAACACATACATTCTTGTGGCGGTGGACTATGTTTAAAGTGAGTTGAAGTTGTAGCTTTACCCAACAATGAGGCCCGGAGTGTTGTTGCATTTCTCAAGAAGAGCATTTTTACAAGGTTTGGTACTCCTCGTGCAATCATAAGTGATGGGGGGTCTCATTTTTGCAATAGAGCTTTTGACACTTTGATTTCAAAGTATGGTGTCAATCACAAAGTTTCTACTCCCTATCACCCTCAAGCAAGTGGTTAAGTTGAAGTCTCCAATAGGGAAATCAAAAGCATATTGTCAAAGACGATTAATGCAAATAAGACCGATTAGTCAAAGAAGTTGGATGAGGCTCTATGGGTTTATAGGACTGCTTACAAGACTCCGATTGGTATGTCTCTATATCGGTTAGTGTTTGGGAAAGCTTTCCATCTACCGGTCGAGTTAGAGAACAAGGCCATGTGGGCTTTGAGGAAGCTAAATCTTGAATGGGATATTGCTTCCAATCTTCGTCTAGAGCAGCTTAATGAACTTGATGAATTCCGATTCCATGCCTACACCAGTTCGTCCTTGTACAAGGACAAGATGAACTACCTTCATGATAAATATGCTCGTAGCAAGGAGTTCAAAGTGGGTGATTTGGTTCTCTTGTTCAACTCCCGGTTACGTCTGTTTCCGGGAAAGCTCAAGTCAAAATGGAGTGGACCTTTTGAAGTGGTGTGTGTGACGCCGTTTGGTGCTCTTTATTTAAAGAACAAAAATGGGGATGTTTTTAAAGTGAATGGGCACAAGGTCAAACACTACTTGGAAAATATTGATGACAACCACGTGGTGACACTTCTTCATCTCAAATGATTTGATGGTAACCTACGTCGTGCTGCGACGTTAAATCAGACGCTTTTTGGGAGGCAACCTATGTGTTTTTCTTCTTGTTTCTCTTTGATTTTCATGGTAGTATAGGATTTGTTTTTGGACTAACTGGTTGTGAGATGCTACAGGATTGTGTTGATACAGTGCAGGACATAGTGGAAAAAGTGTCAGGTCTCTGAAGTTTTCAATGTGGACGCACTACATTTAGTGCGGACCGTACTGATGAAGGATGAAATGTCCAACTCTCTGAAGTTTTCCACCGCGGCTGCATTACATTTTATGTGGTCCTCGGTGGACCAGTGCAGCCGCATGGCATTTTGTGCGGTCCACAATAATATTTTGTGCGGACCGCATTGTTAAAAGACTTGAAAGCTGATCTGTGGGGACTGCGGCTGCACTACATTTTGTGTGGTCCGCATTGGCCCATGTGCGGTGATCACTGCCAACTCGACGCTACACTAAGGTAGAAAGAGCGGGTCGCAATAGCTTTTACCCGATATGAGGGTCGGGATCGATTTCCTCAGGGAGCTAGTAATGGAGTTGGATTGTCTATCTAGCCCAGAGATGTGTTTGTACTCCTAATGTCACTTCAAACATTTTTGGGTTTTCGAATTATAACTATTTTATAAAACTATTGATTAACACTAAATTATGATATGAGAATATTGTTATGTTGTATCTAATGAGAAGAAGGGCACTAGAGTCATGACACTACCTAGGTGGCTAGACGGGTAAATGTTACTAAGGTTCGATTGACATAATTGGGGCTTATGCTATAACCATTGCACAATTTTACCCACTCTCACACCTCTTGGTAGAGAGAGTGATTTTGCCCAATTGACTCTCTCGAGACCAAATGGGTAGGCAAATTAGACCAAGCAACTAGGGTTCAAGTAGGGTAATTACTCTCTCGAGGTTTAACCCGTTAATTGGAACTATTATTTCTCATGAGTCCATCCCAATTTCTTGTTGGGTCAATTTTGGGGTCATAGACTCTCTTTCTCAAGAAGAGTTAGACCCACAAAGCTTGAATTAGTGTTTGCAACCACCAATTCTAGATTAAAACATAAAATCAACCCAAATAGCAAACACCCGTAGTCAATCTAACACTAGATGACAACACCCATCAATTACCCACACTAGGGTTGAGCCACAACCCTAGCTAATGAGTTTAGCTACTCATGCTAGATAAAGAAATTGAAGAAATAGATGAAGAACTAAACATATTAATTAATTGCTAAAGTTAAACTACAAGAATCTATCGTAAATGTAAAGCAAAAGTGCCAAAAATGGCTACAAATATCGTTCTCAAGAGGGCAGCTCATGTCTGAATACCAAAGATTACCAAAAAATGGTAAAATGTTCTATTTATACTAGGCTGAAAAAACTGGACAAAAATACCCTTGCGGGGTCAGTGCGGGCCGCACTAAATGGACCGCGGACGCACTGGGCTCTTTGACTTTGACTTGTGCTTCTCTGAACTTGGACTCCGTGGACCGCGTAGAATGGACCGCGGCCGCGGAGGGAGCTGGCGCGGTCCACGCAATCACGACCGCGGGCCGCATGGCGTTGGCTTTGCAAACTTTCATCTCTCTGAATCTCATGACTGCGGACCGCACAAAAGAGTAGTGCGGCCGCGGAGCCTTCACTGCGGACCGCGAGATGTGTACCGTGGCCGCGTTGCCTCTAGCCTGGTTTACCAACTCTCTGAACCACCTAGTGCGGTCGCATTCAACTTTGCGCGGTCCGCACTAGGCCTTCTTTCCTTAGATTTCTTGGTCTTTGATACTTGAGCACGTTTCACTTTTTTTTGAGCCGACCTTTGATATTTCGTCACTTTATCGATCAAACTTGCAATCAAGCACAACTTGTGAGCCTTTTAGGACTATTTTGTAACAATATATGATCAAAATATAGTCAAGTAGGGGCATAAAACATGTTAAAATCCTAACTTATCAACTCCCCCAAACTTAAACCTTTGCTTGTCCTCAAGCAAACAAAATAAGACCCATCCCATAAAGGAAAATTCAAGTAATTTCAGCTGTTCTAAAGTAACCTCAACAAGCATCAATTGGGACTAAAAATTGCCCTCAATACGAATGGATCATTAACAAAATTTAAACTTTGAAAAACTATGGATCAAGTGTGACACAAGAGCATCAAGAATTGACTCATTACATCAAAGAACTCTCTCAATTACTTTGGTCGCTGTGGAACCCAAACTTACACATCATCAACTCTCCCTAAGCAAACCTTACCTTTTAGAGTATAAGCACACAAACCAAGGTTAATGGGAATTCACTCGTCTCTCTCAAGGAAAGGTCACAAGTACCATATGCTTGACCCTCATGTAAGTATCCACTAATGCGAGCGTCATCCAACTCAAGATCATATAGGGCTTTTGTGGAGTCAATGTGAAGGCTTTTGGTTCAGGGTAGGAAAAGTTGTTGGTCTATATGGGTTCCATCTTCCCTTAAGCACTTCTTTTGATTCATTTTGGCACAATTCTCTTTGACTCTTTGAGTATTTCACTTCTTTTCAAGGGGTTAGAGAGACACATTGTCACTCTTTCTTATGCAATTCAAAGCATTTCTTCTTTTTCTACTTTTTTTCCACACCTTTTTCACTTTTGTTTTTCTTGAATCCTGTTTTATTCTTTGCACACTGGGCTTTCTTTTTGTCTTTCTCTTTTCTTTCTTTTTCATCGCCTTCCTTTCCTTTTGATTTTGTACCTTTTACCACTTTGTTTCCTTTCTTGTCTCCCCCTCCTCAAACTTATACTTTTGCCATTACTCAAGGGACGATTTGGGTGCCAAGAGAGGGTATAATTTAGAACGGGTATAGGCTTGTAGCATTGGTTCTTGAAAGAAAAAGGTTTAAGGCTAAAAAAGGTTAGCTAGGGATTATATCCTTGGTAGGCTATGGAATTGTTCGATTATTATTTGGATCAAGGAGAGCCTATAATCACTTATCAAGTTGAATTTCACTCAAAATTTGCCTCAACAAACATTCAGGGCAAGTTCTAGACCATTGGCTCGGGCCTTGGACTCACAATTCGATTTCTCACCACACACACTCAAGGATTGCTAAAGACATAGAGTCGGGGGCTCACAACAACCTTAGACACGATTGAGCACACAATAGTCCCGAAAGACCATATGATGTTTGTTTGGTCAAAACAAGAATCTCAAGGTCACTACTTTCACCATCCTAAACACAACCACTTATCTTTGACCATGGGACCAAAGGCAAATGTGTTAGGCCCAAGTGAAGCTTTGCTTGAGGTACCCTTAACTATAAACTACTAAAAACAAAATAAAAATAAAAAACGGACTCAAACCCTTAAGAAGGTTGTCACGCCACCCATCATCGGGAAGAGCCACCCGGTTCGCACAATACTCCACCCTTGGAAAGAACCGTGGCTTTAAGAAAACCAAGGGCTTATTGAAAACACCAAAAACGAAACAAAAAGGCTGCGAGCCTATCTACTAAGCTAAAAATGAAAAAATTTTACGAAAAGAGAAAATATAATGAATATTTACAATAGGGGATTAGAATATACAACGGGGGATGAATATATACAATAATGTACCTTTATATACAAACCAAATGAAAGATAAAAAGTGCGATAAAAGTAACTAAATGTAAAGTTATATACAGACCAAATAGAAAATCAATAGAAACATAAACTAAGTCAATTAATATATACAATCATCCGGATAAAAAGTAGGGCGCACCCCCACAAATAAAAGCTGGCATTGTTCCCAATGCCAACTAAACAAATAAGCATCAAAAATCAAGATGAAAGGATATAGGAGCTCCCTAAGCCTCGTCTGTATGCATAGGAACATGAGTGGTCCCGGGGTCCTCTGTATGTACAGGAACCTCGGACTGGTTCCAGGTCTCCTGCTGCTCTGCTGTTGGGCCTGGGGCCTGGACCTGTACGGGTTGAATATCTGGAGCAACCTGTGGCTGACTGGAGGAGACCTCCTGTAGGTCTGCCAACCGGATGACCGCCTCGTCTGCACTAGGGAGCTTCCTCTTCTTCCTAGGAAGCCTCTGAGTCTGCTCCTGCTGTGGCTCTGCTACTGGTGCTGCTGCTGGGGTTGGATCCCCGAATAATAAGTAAGAGGCATTTGATCTACCATCAGCTTGTCCACATCTGCTCCCAGCTCTTTCACTGACTCCTTGGAAGCCCGTGTTTTGCGCAGCTTCTTGTGCTCCCTGGCAAGCTCCTTCAGGGCCTTGCCATGTGAATCTATTGCCTTAGCCAAGGCACCCTAAGTACTAATGATCTTTTCCTGGTTCTCCAGGATCTTCTTCAATGTATCCTCAATGGCCTGTGGAAATTGTGCTGGTTGCGGTGCTGATTGAGCCGCAATGTTAGAAGTCAAGATGCACAACTTGGATGATGCAACTGACATCCAGTTGTTCAAGCTATGAAGTGCCTGGCTCAGCTGGTGGGCAGTGATAGGATGGGCCCGGGAAGATGGTATCCCCGGACCAGCTGAAGTAGAGGGACCAGTAGTAGTGGAAGGTCCGGGAGGCATGTTAGTGACTGTGGAAGCAGGCTCAGTGGAGGGCTCTACCACAACAGGTTCTTCAGACTGGCCGATTGGAGCAGAAGCAGGTGGCTTGTAATTTTTGTCCTTGGGGTTGTCTGACCCCTTCAGACTGTACTATGAAAACGGAGCCACAGGTTTGACCTTGATGTCAAAAGGTCTCTTCTCAACCTCTAGGTCCCTGAAATACATAGTGAGGGTGCTGGAAAAAGGGTAGTTTCGGTCATGCTCAACCCCCACTGCAGAAATGATGCGGGACATCACATTGCCCACGTTGATAGGGTATCCTGCCATAATAGATGCAACAAGAACAGCCCGGAAAAGGGGAATAGTCTGATCATGGGTAGTAGGATCGAGCCAACTGCATACAAAAGTCAACCATCCCCTAGCCTCAAAGTTAAAAGTCCTCCAAAGTATTTTGACCCCTGCTTGCAACCACTCTGGAACCGTACCCGGGACTGCCAGGTATGAGGCTAACCACGGACGAACCTCCTCTCCCATTGCCAACTTTTCATTTTAAAGGGACTCGTCTTCTTCAATGAACCCCAGGTATTCATTTAGTGCCTTCCCGGTAAACATCACATTCTCCCGGAAGGGCTCGTACTCACTCCCCGAGTTGTCAATGGCTTTAGTACCATCCTTTGCTTCCCTCCCCGGGAGGAATTACCTCGGCCGGGTTGTTTCGAGCCTTTGCTTCTTTGTTTGACCATTATCTGCAAGCATACATATCTAACATGGTTAGTATCAGCACAGGCAGTGAAACAAGTGTTGAAATTGAATTGCAGATAGCAGATTAAACGTTGTAGAAATAGTTGCAGAACAGAGCACTGCAGCCCGCACAAACAGAAGTGGGGTTGCACTGGGGGCACCGCGGACCGGGCAAAGGCAATCGCGGTCCGCATTGGGACAAGGCCCTGAAAAACATCTATCTGAATCTCCCCACCGCGGTCCGCACAAAGTGGGATCGCGGACGCAGTGGGTCAGCATGGACCGCATAAAGTGTAATGCGGCCGCGCTGGGCATAGGTTCAATTTCAGTCACTTGGGCACCGGGTCCGCGTAAAATGGCAATGCGGACCGCGTCAGGGCACCGCGGACTGCACAAAGGCGACCGTGGGCCGCAGAGAGTATTTTGTACAGACACTAAGTTAGGGTTTAAGTTTTTGCTATTTTTGTTCAATTTTTACACCTAACTTGTCCCTACTCAATTGCCTAATCACTAAGCATATTTAGCACACAAACCCAACATTTAAAACTACCCTACGCTATAAAGAAGGAAAAAAAACTACGAGAAGAAGAAAAAGAAGCTAAGACTACTGGGCATGAAAATAAAAAGCAAGTATAAAATTAATCGATGAAATATGGATGAAATGTTACCAGATTGTGAATATGGAATGCAACTAATCAATGCAAACACGAATTACAATCAAATGAGAGTATGAACAGTGCTTTTAGGCTTCTGAGTGTTAAGAGTTCGAAAAGGGTAAAGGGTGACCCTTGGGGTCTATTTATTGAGAAGAAATGGGACCCATCCTCACCTACCAGTACGGCCACACAAAACCGACTGCGGACCGCGCTGGGTTTCTTCACTTGAAGCTTGAGAAGGCAACCTTCGCGGACCGCACAAAAATAGACCGTGGTCGCGGAGGTCCACCGCGGATAGCACTAAATGGAATGCGGCCACGGTGGCAAACTTCAGAGAGCACCACTTTTGACTATCACCAGTGCGGACCGCACAAAGTGTAATGCGGCCGCACTGGCAAACTTCAGAGACTGTTCAAATTTTTTCAAACTATTTTGCACTGCATAAACTCAATCCCTGCAACATCTCACAATTAGTTAGCTCAAAAATCAAACCTACACTACCAAGAAAAACACAGAAAACAACAAAAAGAAAAAGACATAGGTTGCCTCTCAAGCAGCACCTGATTTAACGTCGCGGCACGACACATGTTACCAGCACATCACTTTAGATGGAGAAGTGCCACCATATGGCTATCATCAAATTTCCCAAGATAATGCTTGACCTGATGTCCATTGACTCTAAATACTTCACCATTCTTGTTCCTTAGATCAAGAGCACCAAATGGGGTCACGAACACAACTTCAAAAGGCCCACTCCACTTTGACTTGAGCTTACCTGGAAACAGACGTAATCGAGAATTGAACAAGAGAACCATATCTCCAACCTTGAACTCCTTACCCCGAGCATATTTGTCGTAAAGTTACTTCATTTTGTCCTTGTACAAGGACGAGTTGGAGTAGGCATGGAATCTAAACTCATCGAGCTCATTAAGTTGTTCAACCCGAAGATTTGCCGCAACATCCCATTCTAAGTTCAACTTCTTCAAAGCCCACATGGACTTGTGCTCTAATTACACCGGAAGATGGCGAGCTTTCCCAAACACCAACCAATATGGAGACATACCGATCGGAGTTTTGTAAGCCATCCGATAAGCTCAAAGAGCATCATCCAACTTTTTCGACCAATCGGTCATATTAGCATTGACAGTTTTAGATAAGATACTCTTAATTTATCTGTTGGAGACTTCCACTTGGCCACTAGCTTGAGGATGATAGGGGATCAAAACCTTATTATTGACATCGTACTTAGAAATCAACGTGTCGAAGGCCTTATTAAAAAAGAGAGACCCCCCATCACTAATGATAGCACGAGGAGTGCCAAACCTTATGAAGATATTCTTTTTCAAAATGCCACAACACTCTGGGCTTCATTGTTGGGCAATGCCACGGCTTCAACCCACTTTGAGACATAGTCCGCCACCACGAAAATGTAAGTGTTCCCATAAGAGCTCACAAAAGGACCCATGAAATCGATGCCCCAAACATAAAAAAATATCCATTTCGAGAATTGTATTGAGGGGCATCTCATCCCTTTTAGAAATTCCGTCGGCTCTTTGACATTCATCACATCTCTTGACCACATCACCCGCATCTTTAAACAAGGTAGGCTAATAAAATCCGTAACTAAGTACTTTAGAAGCCTTTCTCGCCCTACCATGATGACCACCATAGGGAGAGGAATGGCAAGCCTCTAAAATACCCAATTGTTCCTCCTCTGGGACACATCATCGAATCACACCATCGGTGCAAATCTTAAACAAATATGGCTTATCCCAATAAAAATCCACGCTATCTCGCTTGAGCTTCTTCCTTTGGTTGGAAGAGAGCTCACACGGGATGATTCCGGTATCAAGATAATTTGCGACATCAGCGAACCGCAAGGAGTTGCTCGTCTGGAAATGCATCGTTTATCTCAAGGCCGTCATAAGGCCTCCCCTCCTCATCCAAACGGGACAAGTGGTCTGCCACTTGATTCTTACTACCTTTTCGATCAACAATTTCTAGATCAAACTCTTGAAGAAGTAACACCCATCTCATCAATCTCGTCTTGGAATGTTTATTGGTCATCAAATACCTAAGGGCGGCATGATCGGTGTTCACTATAACTTTGGCCCCCATAAGGTAAGTTCGGAATTTTCCATAGCAAATACAATAGCCAATACAATAGCCAACAATTCTTTCTCGGTGACTGTATTGTTCCTTTCAGCCTCATTCATGGTCTTGCTGCGTAGTACATCGAATGAAACATCTTGTTAATCCTTTGGCCCCAAACAGCCCCAACTGCAACATCACTAGCATCACACATGAGCTCGAAAGGCAAGCTCCAATTTGGCACGGTAATGATGGAAGTAGAAGTCAACTTGAGCTTAAGAAGCTCGAATGCTTGCATACAACTCTCATCGAACAAGAACTTTGCATCTTTCTCTAGCAACTTGCACAACGGATGTACCACTTTAGAAAAATCCTTTATGAACCTCCGGTAGAAACCCGCGTGCCCAAGGAAATTCCTCACCCCTTTGACAGAAGTAGGGGGAGGGAGCCTCGAAATAACCTCAATCTTAGCCTTATCAACTTCAATTCCTCGCTTCGAGATCTTGTGACCCAACACTATACCTTCTTCTACCATAAAATGACACTTTTCCTAATTGAGAACAAGGTTGGTGTCTTCACATCGGGCCAACACTCTATCGAAGTTTACCAAGCATTCCTCAAAAGAATCCCTAACCACGCTGAAATCATCCATGAATACCTCCAAGATATCCTCCACCATGTCGGTGAAAATAGCCATCATGCAACGTTGAAAGGTCGCTGGAGCATTACACAATCCAAATGACATTCTAGAGAAAGCGAATGTGCCATGAGGACATGTAAAGGTGGTCTTCTCTTGGTCCTCCGGGGCAATTAGAATTTGATTGTACCCCGAGTAACCATCTAGAAAGCAATAGAAAGCCCGGCCCGCAAGATGATCAAGCATTTGGTCAAGGAATGGCAATGGGAAATGATCTTTTCTAGTCACCTTGTTCAGCTTTCGGTAATCCATACAAACTCTCCACCCGGTGACCATTCTAGTGGGAATGAGCTCATTGTTGTCATTGGTCACCACGATCATACCACCCTTCTTCGGCACACATTGCACCGGAGAATTCCACGAATTGTCAGAAATAGGATAAACCACCCCAGCATCTAGCCACTTGATAACCTCTTTCTTCACCACCTCTTGCATCGCCTCATTTAGTCTTCTTTGATGATCCAGGGAAGGCCTTGCATCCTCCTCCAAAATGATCTTATGCATGCAAAATGCAGGGCTTATACCCCGAATGTCGGCTAATATCCATCCAATCGCCTTTTTCCGCTTTTGAAGTACCGCCAAAGTGGCGTCTGTAGACATGTGATTTTTGACCCTCCCCAAGATCTTTTATATATTAGCGTAAAATATTTAATTTAGGCATAATATAAATATTTTAACTAATTTTGACTCTTTTACTCTATTTTATTACAAGAAAACAAAATCACAAAAATAGGTTCATTTATGTTTTGTAGTCATTTTTAATTAAAAAAAATCTTAAAAATATATACAACAATAGTATCGTATTTTTATTTTAATATGATATTTTGAAAATACCAAAAATAGATTTGTTTTAATGGTTAGTTTTATTTTAATAATTATTTGAATAGTAGGAATAATTAACAAATGGGCGCGTATTTTTAATCTCATTCGCGGCAAAAGAATAGAGCTTGGGCTCGAGCAACCCATCTTTAGGCCTAATTTTGGACCTAGCCCACAATTGCCAAGCCCATAATTCCTAGGTCCATAACCCTTAACCTAAAACCCTACAACCTAGACTCTACACTATAAAAAGAAGGCTAAGACTAAAGAATTGGAAAAACGGGGGGAACAAAAGATGAAAAGCTGCGCAGCTTTAGACCCCCCACCCCAGACGTCGTCTTCTTCAAATAATCCCCCCTCACGATCTCATCTTCCTTCCCCACCCAAATGACCCTACCTCTAAAATGACCCCTCCTAACTTCGTTGAACCAGCAAGAAGGGAACGCAGAGGGTTAAGAACATGCAAAGCTGTGCATGAAAAACGGAACAAAAAAGAAAAAAAAGATGAAGTGCAGCGTAGTCTTCAGGTGGAAGTAGCGTTTCCACAGGCAACCAAACTGACGAACCAGCCCCGTCAGCCACGCCGCCTGTCCGCCGGAAAATAGCGATGAGTCAGACCCCACCTCGTCGTGCTGCTTCTTCTCCTCCAATTGAAAACTAACGAAAAACCCTATCCCCCTCCTTCCATGGCTTGAACTTCAACCAAATACAAGATCCCTAACACTATCTGTTTCATCTTCCTAGTGTTATATTTTGCTTCTCCATGAACGGAGTTTGCTTGAGCGATTCGAGTTTACGACGAGGCCCGTCGTTGAACGCTGTCACAGTTCCTGTGAATGTCGAGTTTTCCGATTGAGTGTCGACGGTCGTTTTTGTTGATCTTTGGTCGAAGCCTGTTCGAGGGTGTCGCGTTGAGTTTCCGGTCACTGGTTCATTTGCTCGTAAAGGCCTGTTGGGATCTCTTTTCTTATGCCTTCTTTCAAAAAGTGTGTTGCAGTAAAGGTGCATTCCTCAAAACCTTAATGTTGTTTCATCTCATTATTTTAGTTTGGTGAAGGATATCGATTAATTTGGTATAGCATGTTCTGTTGGTTTGTTTTCATTTGCTGTTTTAGTCTCATTATTTGGTTAAGTGCTTTAACGTGACAGCGAATAACTGTTATTTCAACGCAACCTTGAATCATATCATTAAAAGTTTCGTCGCTTATCCGGTAAAAAGGAAGAAGTTTAACTTGGGAGAAGCAGATATTGAAATTGAAAAACGAAAGGTCAAATTCTTTCTTATGTCTATTATAGCTCGCGTTGGTTTCGCTAATTTCGGATTACTCTCATATTAGTTGATCAGTCGACTCCTTCACAAGTCCAATGCCCATTAGTGTTATAAATTGTCCTTAATCTATTTCGATAATCATGGGTTCTTCTTTATTATTAGAGACAAAGTGAATAGAAATCGTAGTCTCTTTTAGGTCGGCCTTTTAAATAATAAATGAGACGAGCCTTTCCAAATAAAACTACAAATTGCGGGGTCCTCGATAAATATTGTCCTAATTTCTTAGAATTCAGAATGAGCCGTTTAGCGAATTTCATGGCCTTCCCTAATGATAATAACGCGTTAGACACTTTAGGAGCGTTTTTAATAAATTACCTTCTTAAACTCGGGTGCGCACTGATGCGACCCAAATCCAAATCTCAATGGAGTCGAAATGTGTCAACGACCACGAGTGCATTGATTGTGACGTGGTTCGAGACACATTTTCGCGACGTTGCAATTCTCATAATAATAATAAAAACGGTTCGAAATTAAAAAACCCATAAGCAAGAACATGTTCTGAAATTAGATAAAATCAAATACAACAGTTGAGCGACCGTGTTAGAACCACGGAACTCGGGAATGCCTAACACCTTCTCCCAGGTTAACAGAATTCCTTATCAGATTTCTGGTTCGCGGACTGTTAACAAAGCCATATGTTTCCTTGGTTCGGGATACAACTGGTGACTTGGGACACCATTAATCTCTCAAGTGGCGACTCTGAATAATAATATTAAATCTCATTCTGATTGTCCTTTAATTGGAAAAACTCCTTTACGCCCTTCCGGGGGTGTAGGTGAAAAAGGAGGTGTGACAGCGTCAACCTGTATGTTAGTTAAGCAAGACGAAAGAATAACAAGTAAAGTATAATTTAAACCCAAGAATTCATACCTGAGGTGTGGAGGAAGTGGCTTTAACTCCAACACCAGTGGCTCCTCAATCGATGGCTTTATTGGTGGAGTTTTGCGATTTTCAAGATCCAAAGATAGCTTCCTAGGCTCATATGAATATGAACCCATACCATGCAATGCATTCACGCACTCCACTCTACTAGCATCATCATTGACATCCATATTAAGAAGCACGGCCTCAAGGGGATCTTCAACGTGGATCATGGAACTTGTGTCATCCACTATCACAGCTGTGACAATGTCCACAAATGAACACACCTCCGTGCTATTGGGTTGTCTCATTGATTTGCAAACATGGAATACCACCTTCTCATCCCCCACCCGAAAAGTCAACTCACCCGCTTCAACATCAACCAATTCCTTCCCCGTAGTGAGGAAAGGTCTACCAAGAATAATCGGCACTTCAAAGTCCACCTCACAATCTAATATGACAAAGTCGGTCGGCAATATAAACTTATCCACCTGGACAAGTACATCATCAATTATGCCCAAAGGTCGCTTCATCGATCGATCCGTCATTTGAAGTCTCATTGAGGTAGGTCGAGGTTATCCAATTCCTAAAGTCTTGAAGACTGAGTACGACATCAAATTTATGCTAGTCCCTAAGTGACAAAGGGCCTTTGCAAAATCTGCACTCCCAATGGTGCAAAGAATGGTGAAAGCACCGGGATCTTCAAGCTTCGGGGCCATTGAATGCACTATAGCACTAACTTGGTGAGTCATCTTTATAGTTTCACAATCCATAGAATGATTCTTTGTGACCAAGTCTTTCATGAATTTTGCATAGCCCGACATTTGTTCAAGTGCCTCCACCAATGGCACATTAATAGATAAGCTCTTCATCATATCAATGAACTTTTTAAACTAATTATCATTCTTCCGCTTCGCGAGCCTCTGAGGATAAGGTGGAGGTGACCTTGATAAAGGAGCCTTGGCCTTTGGTACAACCGGCTCGGGCATGTCAATCACGTGTTCCCTAGACGGGTTCACGACATCTTGAGTCTCTACCTTGGCTTCATCATCAATATCAATCCGCACATCATTGTTCACATTCTCTTCAACCACATCTTCAACACCCAAAGGTACATTATCATCACGCAACTCAACATCTTCATCCACAAATTGCTTTTGCTTTGAGGTATTCACATCACCGCCTCTCCCACTTCTTGTTGTAACTGCCATCACATGATTGTTATTCCCACCCTTCGCGGTCACTACCGTATCACTTGGTAGAGCACCCTTGGGACGAGTATTCAACGCTTGAGAGATTTGGCCTAATTTCACCTCCAAGTTCCGGATAGATGTATTATGAGAAGCTAATTGGGCATCGGAATCTTGGTTCTTTTTCATCATTTGCTCGAACACGCTTTCAATTTCCCATATCACCTCCGGAAGAACTAGGACCTTGAGAAGGGAAAGGGGTGGATTGCTCGGTTGTTGGTACATTGGGGGACTTGGAAAGCCCATCCCCTTGTTGCCTTGATTTCCATTGTTGTTCCACCCGCCTTGATTGTTGTTGTTGCTCTAATTATTGTTGTTCCCGTTCCTATTGCCTTGATTGTTACCTTGATTACCCCAATTGTTGTTGTTCCAATTGCCACCACCTTGTTGTTGGTTGTTATTATTCCAATTATCGCCTCCTTGTTATTGATTGCCCTAATTTCCTTGGGGATACCATTGTTGATTCGGAGAGTTGCCTCTATTCCCTTGGTAGTTATTGACATATTGGACTTGTTCTCTTTGATCATCATAGCACTCATTTGAATAACAACTACCATCATTGTTGTTGTCATATGTTCACAATTACCTTGAGGTTGTTGTCCACTTTGCCTCCTTTTCAACATAGAAACACCTTTCATTGCATTGACTTGGTTCGGGTTGTGGACTTGTTGTAATTGAGCCTTTGCCAATTGATTCATAGTTGTTGTAAGCTCGACAATAGCTTGGCCACGATCGTGCAATTCCTTGTGAAAATGGATGACCGTGGGGTCACCTTGGGGCACATTTGCTCGGCTTTGCGATGCCAAAGATGTCGGCCATTTCATCAAGTACATCACATGCCTCTTGGCAAGAAAGTTTCATAAAGTTCCCTCCGGCCAATTGGTTCACAATGCATTGATTCGTGGTGTTGATGCCCCGATAAAAGGTTTGTTGAATCATAGCCTCGGTCATGTCGTTGTTAGGGCACTCTTTCACCATTGTTCTATATCTTTCACATATCTCATGCAAATGTTATGTTGGCTCTTGCTTGAAGGCTAGAATTTTATCCCGAAGAGCTCCCATATGACTTGGAGAAAAGAACTTGGCAATAAATTTGTCCGTCAATTCATTACATGTTGTAATAGAATGATTGGGGAGCCTTTCTAACCAATGCAATGCTTTACCCCGAAGAGAGAACGGGAAAATCCTCAATCTCAACACATCCTCGGACACGTTTGTCTGCTTGCTACCCCAGCATGTATCCACGAATCCTTTCAAGTGCTTGTAGGCATTTGATCGGAGGCGCCCGTGAAATACCCTCTTTGCTCGAGCAAGGTCAACATAACATTTGTGATTTGAAAGTTCCCCACCCGGATTCAGGGAGGAACAATAGCACTGGCATATCCTTGATTTGGTAAAACTCTGGGGGCTACTCTCAGCGGTGGCGGAGGAGGGTCTGGAATATTGTTGTTCTCATTTGCATTTACATTGGCATTTCGGCCTCTCCGTGGAACTTGAGGTAAGACCTCATCTTGTTCTAGATCCTATACCTCCTCCCCCACTATCACATTGCCGAGAGGGTCATTTGCATTAAGAGCCATTTGTACCTGATTGATCGACACAAACAAAATTAGTAGACAAAAAGGAAAGAGAAGCAAAACACAGAACTAAATAAACAAATAGTCAACACCGTAAGCTCCCCGACAACGGTGCCAAAAAGTGATCGCTGCCAACTTGACGCTACACTAAGGTAGGAAGAGCGGGTCACAATAGCATTTACTCGATATGAGGGTCGGGATAAATTTTCTCAGGGAGCTAGTAGTGGAGTTGGATTGTCTGTCTAGCCTAGCGATGTGTTTGTACTCCTAATGTCACTTCAAACATTTTTGGGTTTTCGAATTATAACTATTTTCATAAAACTATTGATTAACACTAAATTATGCTACGAGAAAATTACTAAGATGTATCTAATGGGAAGAAGGGCACTAGGGTCATGACACTACCGAGGTGGCTAATTGACGGGTAGATGTTACTAAGGTTCGATTGACATAATTGGGGCTTATGCTATAACCATTGCACAATTTTACCCATTCTCACACCTCTCAGTAGAGAGAGTGATTTTGCCCAATTGACTCTTTCGAGACCAAATGGGTAGGCAAATTAGACCAAGCAACTAGGGTTCAAGTAGGGTTAATCTCTCGAGGTTTAACCCGTTAATTGGAACTATTATTTCTCATGAGTCCATCCCAATTTCTTGTTGGGTCAATTTTGGGGTCATAGACTCTCTTTCTCAAGAAAAGTTAGGCCCACAAATCTTGAATTAGTGTTTGAAACCACTAATTCTAGATTAAAACATAAATCAACCCAAATAGCAAACACCCATAGTCAATCTAACACTAGATGACAACACCTATCAATTACCCACACTAGGGTTGAGCCACAACCCTAGCTAATGAGTTTAGCTATTCATGCTAGATAAAGAAATTGAAGAAATAGATGAAGAACTAAACATATTAATTAATTGCTAAAATTAAACTATAAGAATCTATCGTGAATGTAAAGCAAAGGTGCCAAAAATGGCTACAAATATCTGTAAGCACGTGATTTTTGCCCTTTCTGAGAATTACTCCTAAAAAAATTCAAAATAAATCAATTTTCCTTTTGTGTGCAATGTTGAGAATTTCGTGGCATTTTTGAATAATTATTTGTATTTTTGAAGAATTTCGTGGCATTTTTGAAAAAATCATAAAAATATGTATTTTTGCATTTTTAGCATTTAACGTCCAAATTGTGTGATTTTATCGTTAATTGCTATTTAAATGTGCAATAATTGTTGTTAGGAGTTAATTAGTTTTTTTTAGATAATTTTGAGTTTTATAATTTAATTTTAGCATTTTTAGCTTTATTAATTAGGAAATTGAACAATAGAAGAAGACTGGATTGGGCCTTTTCTTCAATTTTAAACCACAGGCCCAAAGATACCCAACCTTCCCCTACGACCCGGTCCATTTCGACCCGGGACGACCCAGTCCGCCCCATAACCAAACCACCCGCCCAACCCCTTTTCTTCATTTTCATTTTTCATTCCCCCCCAAACCCTAAACCTAAAAACTATCCGCCCCCCTCTCTCTCCTTCACGTCCAAACAACCCCAAGCCCCCTCCCATGGCTGCCCCGTCTTCATCTTCTTCAAGCTCAAACAACAACCTTGAACAACCTTCATCGTCCTCACCTCCACGACCAGTGTTGCCGCTGCTTCGTCTTCATTTTCCGTCGTGAAACTAACCACCATGAACGACGTCGACCACTACTGCTGCTTCATCTTCTTCATCACCTTCTCCGCCGGCGACCACCAACAGCACAACAGCTCCAAACAAAAGCCAAGCAGGCTGCTTTCTTCTTCATCTTCATCGTCGAGCTCGAGCTCTCATGGCTGCCTTCGTCGTCGAGCTCCATGTTCAGCAGTAGCAGCTGATGTTGCTTCACCGCCTCCATAGCTGCCCTCCTCCATCGAGCTCCAGCTTGGCGACGCAACAACAACAACTACTGTTCCCCGTCGTTGTTGCTGCCTTCTGCTACGTCCAGCCATGGACGACCACCAAAACAGACTGCTTCGTCTTCAAACGACACCAAATGACCATCTTCTTCGATCGTCCGTTCGTGGTCCTCTTCGGCGTCGAGTTATTTTGATGCGATAATTGTTTCCGGGCAGATTTATTTTCGTTCGAGTTCATCGTCGTTCCGATCCGGTTAGTGGGTTTAAGTTTCATTTTTGTCCGTATTTTGTTTTGATATTCTTGGATATGAAATTTGTAAATGTTTGATTCTTGTTTTTTTGTTCGTGTTTATCGTTTCTTGATTATTTCTTCAGTTTGTTTCATTTGTTCTTGTTTATTTTTAATATAGAAGTTGATAATTTAATTATAATGTTGTTAGATTTAAGTTGAAGTTCAATTAATTATTTCTTCAGTTTGTTCTTATTAATTTAAAAGGATTTAGTTTTAATATAGAAATATGTTAGTTTGATAACTTGAATCCTTCGTCTTGACTCTAATATTGTTAAATTTAGTTTGAGGTTCAATTGGTTATTTAACTTAGTGATTTGAATCTGTTTATTTGTTCTGTTTAAGTTTAATTTGAATTTGATGCTCAATGATTTGAATATACTTGTTTGTTATTGTTGTTGAATCTGAAAGTAGATTTGTTGTTTAGAAATATTGTTCAGTCAAAATAATTCCAGTTGTTTCTTTGATGTTCATCATTTAGTTTGAATTTGTTGATTGAATTTGATTAGGAATTGGTTATAGCTGCTGTATTTTGGTTAAAATTGATTAGTTGAATTGGTTATACCTGATGGGGTAGAATGGTAAATTGCAGTATTTTTAGGGATAGAATGGTAATTTCAGTAATTTCAGAGGGGTATTTTTAGAATTGAAAATCTGAACAATTATTTATTTTGAGTGCTCCGTCCAATAAATTAATAATATTAAAATAATGTATAAAATAATTCATAGTGGGAGACAAGACATAATGGTGGGAATAATGCATTTGTTTAATCAATAATGGGGGACAAGACATAATGGTGGGGAATAATGCATTTGTTTAATCAATAATGAGGGAACAAGACATAGTGGGATTGCGGGGGGTCAAGAAAAGTTGATTAAATAAATAATAATTGTATTTTTTATGTAGTAGTGGGTTTGGTAAGAGAAAGTGGATGATTTTATTATTTGATTAATTGATTAAGGGGTCTGTAATGAGACATAAATAGAGCAGACTTGGACAGAATTTAAGAGGGAGAATGAGCTGAAAATAGGGAAAACAAATTCGAAAAATATTAAAAGATTTTTAGGGATTCGAATTTGAAGAGAGTTTAAAAGAAAGAATTTTCTGAACATTAAGAGAGAATTAAGGGTTAAACATTAACTGGTCTTTCAATTAAAAAAAAAGTTCACTTTGTTATTGCCCGTTGATTATTATTGGTGTTTCTGGATTTTCATGTGGTTGATTTCTCGAGTTTAATTGATTATTTGCTACTACTTCACTGGTTATTGCTGGATTTTGTTCGGTTTTTCAAATCTGTCCCTGGGTGTTCCGTTTGTTGGATATTGTTGGTTATTTGTTGTTGTTGTTGTTGTTGTTGTTGTTGTGTTACATATTACTTTGCTGATCCTATTCTTCCTTTCCTTGTATTCAAATACCAGGTACACTACTCTGAATCATTTTGACATATGCATTGAAGCTGAAATGAAATGGCCAGAAGATTTATGTTTCTAATTATAGAATATTCGTATTTTTAGTTAGATATTCCTTATGTGTTTCATGATATATGAATGGTAGAATTATGTATAATGTGAAGCGTTAAATTGCGGAACTATTGGATGGGTGTCGGTATGAACACCATAAGTATTAGTTTCGATTTATGTTAATTTGTTAGTTTGAGATCGCATTCAAATCAAATTGGTAAATAGTCAATATGGGAAATCGATTTAATTTTGGGGGGAAGGGTTAGCAAAAATCTAGATTTGAATTTGCAAATATTGGAATAAAAGCAATTTGAGTTTTTTTTTTAATCTTTGAATCTTGTTAGGAACTAAGATCAGCAAATATTAGGCCAATAATTTCGTAGAATCAGCAGGCTTGATGCTTTTAATGTGTGACTCAATGTAGCAAGGCTAAGAACATTAATCCATTAGATGCGAGCTTGAGCAAGATGAATCAACGTTTAAGTTTAATAAACTTTCTAATATGCTTTAGTAATTATGGTTAAATCTAGTTTCAAATGGTTGTGAATAATTAATTCCAATAGTTTTTTTTATAACAATGCGAGCTTTTAATCTAGCTATAATTGATTTCTTTTGAATATTAGTTGGCGAATTTCGTATTTTATTTATAATTTTGAATTTTATTTTATTTTTTAATAAAATTCCTTTCCATTAATATTTGTCTTAATCTGGCAAGTAGTATGTAACATTTTTCTTATTTTTTAAGCTCGTAATTAATTAGAATTTTTATTTTATTCTTAGAGACTAATTTAAATAGAAATGTAGTCACTTTAGGATATCCTTAAAATAAAGGAGACGTGCCTCGCCACAGTAAATCACAAATTGCGGGGCCCTCAATAAAAGGACTCAATAACCGGATAGACTTTGGAGTTGGCCGTCTAGTAAATTTTCATGGCCTCCTCCCAAAACAACAATACGCTAGTCGCTTTAGGCGCGTCTTTAATAAATTATTTTCTTAAATACGGGTGCGCATTCATGTGGCCCAAATCCAAATCTCAACGGAGTCAAAATATGTCGATAACCACGGGTGCATTGACTGTGACGTGGTTCGAAATACGTTTTCACAACGTTGCAATTCTCCGTAAAATAATAACAATAATAATAAAATTGATAAAAGCGCTTCAAAGTTAAAATTTGCATATAAGTTCTTAATTGTTAAAAATCAGATAAATAAGCCGAATATAACAGATGAGTGACCGTGCTAGAACCACGGAACTCGAGAATGCCTAACACCTTCTCCCGGGTTAACAGAATTCCTTATCCGGATTTCTGGTTCGCGGACTGTTAAACAGAGTCAATCTTTTCCTCGATTCGCGATTCGACCGATGACTTGGGACACCATAAATCTCCCAAGTGGCGACTCTGAATTAAATAAACAAATCCCGTTTCAATTGCCCTTTAATTGGAAAAACTCCCTTATACCCTTACGGGGGCGAAAAAGGAGGTGTGACAATATCGTTCTCAGGAGCGCAGCTCACGGTTGAATACCAAAGATTGCCAAAAAATGGTAAAATGTTCTTTTATACTAAGCTGAAAAAACTGGATAAAAATACCCCTGCGGGGTCAGTTCGAGCCGCACTAAATGGACCACGGCCGTACTGGGCTTTTTGACTTTGACTTGTGCTTCTCTAAACTTGGACTCCGCGGACCGCGTAGAATGGACCGCGTCCGCGGAGGGAGCTGGCGCGGTCCGCGCAATCACGACCGTGGACCGCATGGCATTGGCTTTGCAAACTTTCATCTGTCTAATTCTCATGACCGCGGACCGCACAAAAGAGTAGTGCGGTCGCGAAGCCTTCACCGCAGACCGTGAGATGTGTACCGTGGTCGCGTTGCCTCTAGCCTGTTTACCAACTCTCTAAACCACCTAGTGCGGCCGCATTCAACTTTGCACGGTCCACACTAGGTCTTCTTTCCTTAGATTTCTTGGTCTTTGATACTTGAGCAGGTTTCACTCCTTTTTGAGCCGATCTTTGACATTTTGTCACTTTATCGATCAAACCTGCAATCAAGTACAACTTGTGAGCCTTTTAGGACTATTTTGTAACGATATATGATCAAAGCATAGGCAAGTAGGGGCATAAAACATGTTAAAATTCTAACTTATCATGGGGCCGCACTACATTTTGTGCGGTTCGCATTGCCTGGATATAGAGGGTGTGTAGTCTGAACCCCACCTCTGTGTGCACTGCATTGCCATTTTGTGCGGTCCGCATTGGCCTTTATGTGGCCGTACTCCATTTTGTGCGGTCCACACTATGTAACTTCTGCAACTGTGTGCAACTTTTTCTTTTTCTGCAACTCTAACAAGCTTAATGGATTATGTTTGCAGACAATGGTGAAACAAAGAGGTAAGGGTTCTAAACAAGCTGGTCGAGGTAAATCCTCCCGGGGAGAGAAACAGAAAATGGTAAGATTGACTGCTCAATCCCGGCAAAACATTAAAAATATGAGAAAGATGATTAAAGTTGCTGATAGGGACATTGACATATCTGGGAGTGAGTACGAGCCCTCCCGGGAGATATCTTCAGACTCAATCCCAGAGTACATCCCTGACTGGCCGGAGAGAAACAGACTAAGAGACACTCCTCCCACTTTTGTCGCTGCCCAAGCGTCAGTAAATGTATCTTTTGGGTCGTCTGAGGGCTCGGCTGAAGGCAGTGGGGATGAATACTCCACCTCTCCCAAAACTTTATTATCTAGAGAGGGTGCAGTAGGAGAAGGGGGTGAGCCCCAGGTTGGCGGGGCAAAACTAACAAGAAACCCGGAGGTGTGGCAAGACCGGTTTGTAAGCGAGGTAGATTATCACAAATTTCGGGAATGGTGGCCGGTGAGGAAGTTGATCCCGGAGAGGAGCTTTGTCGATAGAGACTTATTACCTCAGAATCCCAATGTGAGGAGGCAGTTTAGGTAGAGAGTTGGCTGGGAGTATTTCTTGAACAACTATGAGGATGAGAACGAGCACCTGGTCAAGGAATTCTATACCAATGTTGCCCACATCAAAAAGGGCACAAAAGTGACAAAGGTGCGAAATCTGAAGGTGCTTTTTTATGGGAAAACAATAAATGATTACCTCGGCTTTGATGAGGAGGATGAGGAACTGCATATGGCAAAGATGGAATTGGGCGAGGAGGTCCGTCCCTGGTTGGCACAGTATCTGGCAATCCCAGGTACCACCCCCGATTGGCTAAATGCAGGAGTAAAAATTTTGAAAAGAAGTCTGAATTTTGAAGTCAAGGGGTGGGAAACATTTGTGTGCAGCAGATTGGACCCCACTACTCATGACAACTCCCTCCCTCTTCATCGGGCAGTTTTGATGGCATCAATGATGGCGGGGTACCCTATTAATGTCGTGAAGGTAATATCTCGGGTAATTATGCAGGTAGTTAGTGAGGGTGATAGAAACTACCCCTTCCCCTGCTTCTTGACCATGTACTTCAGGGACCTCAAAGTTGAAAAGAGGCCATTTGATATAAAGGTAAAAGCGAAGGCCCCGTTCTCATGGTACAGTATGCAGGGTGATGACAACCCAAAGAGCAAGAATTTCAAGGGAACAACTACTGCTCTAACTGGACAGTCTGAAGAGCCAGTTATGGTAGTGGCTTCTACTCAGCCTGCCTCCACCTCCGCAGATATTCCTCTTGGTCCATCCACTTCAGCAGATCCCCAGATACCCTCTTCCCGAGACTACCCAGTGACTGCACACCGACTGAGTCAGGCTCTTCTGAGCATCAACAACCGGATGTAGACAGATTCATCCAAGTTGTCTATCCCCACTACTACAATGGGAGATCAGTCGGCATCTCCACCTCCGCAGGTCTCGTAGTCTATCGAGGATGCCCTCAAGGAGATTCTGGCCAACTAGAAGAAAATCATTGACACCCAAAAGTGCTCACGGTTGTTGTTGATTCACACAGGAAGGCTCTCAAGGAGCTTGCTAAGTAGAACAAGAAGTTGAGGAAGACGCGGGCTTCCAAGGAGTCCGTGAAGGCGCTGAGAGCTGAGGTTGACAGGATGAAGACAGATCATATGCCTTTGGACTTATTGCTACAAGACCCGGTACCAGTAGCTTATCCCCAGCCTGAGCAGTCCCAGAGGCCTCCCAAGAGGAAGATGATGATTCCCTGATCAGACGATGCAGTCATCCAGTTGGCAGACCCATCAGAGACTTCATCCAGTCAGCCACATGATGCACCTCAAGAGCCTGTCCAGGTCCAGGACCAGGTCCCAGCAGCAGAGTAGCAGAGTAGCTGGCTATATGGAGCCAGTATGAGGTTCCCAAGCATATTGAGGACCCATGGACCACTTAGGAGCCCATGCAAACAGCCGGGCCATAGGGAGTCTCTATATCCTTTTCCCCTTTTCGTTTTGGTACTTATTTGATTTAGTTGGCATTGGGGACAATGCCAGCTTTCATTTGAGGGAGTAGGCCCTACTTTTATGGATTTGAATTATTGTATATATTTGACAGTTTTATGCTTTCTTTATTTTTCATCTTTGGTTTGTATATAATTTTAACATTTCGTTACATTTCTTGTACTTTTATTTTACTTTGGGTCTGTATATAGAGTTATGTTACATTGTACATATTCATCCCATCTATGGTATATTCGATTAAATCCCCTCTTGTATATATTCATTTTACTTTCCGCAATTTTTCTTTCTTAGCTTTTTATTTATGTTCGTAGCTTCTTATTCTGAACGTTGTCAATAAGCCTTTGGTTTTCTTAATGTGACTATTCTTTCCAAAGGTAGCGTTTGTGTGAACCGGGTGGCTCTTCCCAATGATGGATGGCATGACAACCTTCTTAAGGGTTTGAGTCTGTTTTTCCTTTTGCTCTTTAGTAGTTAGTGGTAAGGGTACCTCAAGCAAAGTTTCACTTGGGCCTAGCACATTTGCCTTTGATCTCATGGTCAAAAATAAATTGTTGTGTTTAGGATGGTGAAAGTCGTGACCTTGAGACTCTTGTGTTGACAAATAATCATCAAGTGGTTTTTTTGGGACCATTGTGTGCTCAAATCTTATCTAAGATCCTTGTGGGCCCCGACTCTGTGTCTTTAGTAATCCCATAGCTTGAGTGGTGAGAAATTGCATTGCAAGTTCACGTCCCAAGCCATTGGTCTAGAACTTGCCCTGAATGTTTGTTGAGGCGAAATCCTTAGTGAATTTTGAATTGAGACATGATTATAGGCTCTCCTTGGTCCAAATAATAAGCTTGAACACTTCCATAACCTACCAATGATAAGATCCCTAGTCAACCCTTTTGAGCCTTAGACCTTTCTCCTTCAAGAACCATGATACAAGCTTTTACTCGTTCTAAAAGATACCCTCTCTTGGCGTCCGATCTTTTCCTTAGCACATGGAAAAAGTATAAGTTTGGGGAGAGAGATGAGGATTGCAACAAAGTGGTAAAAAGGCACAAAAATGAAGAGAAGGAAAGGCACTGAAAAAATAAAGAAAGGCAAAAAGACAAAAAAGAATGTTCATTATGTAAGAGAATAAAAAGAGATTCAAGAAAAGCAAAGAATGAAAGATGTGGAAGGTTGAAAAAGGAGAAAAGATTTGAAATGAATAATAAAGAGTGACAGTGTGTCCCTCTAACCCCTTAGAAAGAAGTGAAAAGACTCAAAAGTCAAGTGAATGTGTGCCAAAATGAAACAAAAGAAATGCTTAAGGGAAGATGAAACCTACTTAGACCAACATTGTCTACCCTGAAACAAAAGCCTTCACTATGTCTCCACAAAAGCCCTATATGATCTTGAGTTGAATGAAGCTTATATTAGTAGTGACTCACATAAGGGGCAAACATATGGTACTTAGAGTCAGACTTGTGACTTTTCTTTGAGAGAAATGAGTGATTTTCCATTAACCTCGTTCTAAGTGATACTATTCTAAATGTGAGGTTTGCTTAGGGAGAGTTGAGTATGTGTGAGTTTGGGTTCCACAATGACCAAAGTAATAGAAAGAGTTCTTTGATGTGTTGAGTCAACTCTTGATGCTCTTATGTCGCACTTAATCTATGGTGTTTCAAAGAGTAAATATTGTTAATGATTCATTTATATTGAGGGCAATTATTAGTCCCAATTGATGCTAGATGAGGTTACTTTAGGATAGCTAAATTTTCTTGGATTTTCCCTTAAGGGGTGGATCTTATTTTGTTTGCTTGAGGACAAGCAAAAGCTTAAGTTTGGGGGAGTTGATAACTAGGGATTTTGATGCATTTTATACTCCTTCTTGCTTATGTTTGATTAGAAATTTGTACAAAATAGTCCCAAATGGCTCACAAGTTGTGCTTAATTGCAGATTTGATCAACAAAGTGACAAGATGTCAAAGATCAGCTCAAAAAGGAGTGAAACTTGCACAAGTACCAAGACAAGACAAAGCTCAGGTAAAACAGGCCCAATGCAGTCCGCACAAGTGAGGATCAGACAAGGTGATTTCCAGGCCAACAGGCAATGCGGCCGAATGAGATTTAATGCAGTCCGCACTGAAGTCACTGCGGCCACACTTGATTTAGTGCGGTTAGCAGAACCAATGATCAGAGAGTGCCAGTTTTGGAGATTGAAGTCAATGCGGTCCGCGCTCCATTTCATGCAGACCACACTAGAAGCCATCGAGGCCGTAGTCCATTCTGTGCGGTCCACATTGCCCGAGATTAGAGAGCTGGATTCTCAAGCTTAGAGCCTTAGTGCGGCCGCACATGATTTTGTGCGATCCGCACTAGCCCCGCAGGGGTATTTTTGTCCAGATTTTTTAGCTTAGTATAAATAGATTCTTTTCCCATTTTTAAAGGAGGAGATAATTTTTTCTTCAGAGCTGCGCTCGTGACTTCATAGTTTTAGCTGTTTTGAGTAATTTTAACTACATTTTAACATTGAATCTTTTTGTTTCATTTAATAATTAATTAATATGAGTTTTTCTTCATCTATTTCTTGTTTTTCTTCTTTAATTATGAGTAGCTAGACTCATAAGCTAGGGTTGTGGCAGGTAATTGATGGGTCTTGTGTTTTAAGGCTAGATTGACTATGGGTGTTTGATATTTGGGCTAATTTCATGTTTAATTGCTGAATTAGTGGTTGCAAACACTAGTTTGTGTTTAGTTGACTTGAGCTCTTCTTGAGAAAGAGATCCTAAGTCTCTAAAATTGGTCCAACAAGGAATTGGAGCGTATTCAAGAGATTGATAGCCCCAATTAAAGGGTTAAACCTCAAGAGAGTAATACCCGACTTGAACCTTGATTGCTTGTACAAATTTGCATACCCATTTGGTCTTGAGAAAGTCAATTCGGGCAAAATCACTCGAACCACCATGAGGTGTAGAGCGGGTAAAATCGTGCAATGGTTATATCATACTCCTCAAATATGTCAATCATGCCTTAGACTCAAGTATCCGTCAATTGACCACCTAGGCGAAAGCCACTACCCTAGTGCCTTTTAGCCATTTGAACAACTCGCAATAGTTTGCTCTTAGATTATTCTAGTTTAATTTAGCATTGTAGTTTGATAAAATTAGAAGTAAATCAAAAACCTAAAAATGTTAAGAAGTGAAATTTGGAACACATACACAACTCCACTTTAGATAGATCCGACTCCACCTTCTAGCTCCCTGTGAAAATTGATCCCGACCTTAATCGGGTAAAAGTAGCTTCGACCCCCTCTCGCTACTCAATAGTAGTGCAGGGTTTGCCTCGATCAGCATGCCAAGATAACATCGATCTCGTGAAGGGGTTTTTGAGGCCGCCCCATTGGCCATGGCGCCCCCTTCAGGTGGTAAGGGTATGACGGTAGAAGTGGTGACCGTATTCCTACGGTGGAGGAGTTACTGCCGAGACACCCCATGTCTCGAAGTGACTACCTTAAAGATACCCTTTTTACTCCTACCCCCGTATTCTCTGAGACGGAGCAAGTTCACATCGACATTTTTCGTGCAAAGTACGGCATTCCCACTCATATTGACATGGTTCCAGCAGGGAGGGATTTCGTAGAGGTTCACAAACCTGGGTACCGCGCTTTCTACGAATACCCTTTCGTGATTGGCTACTCTTTTACTTTCCTTCCATTAGTGGAAGAGTTCTGTAGGTTCTACCAAATTTGGCCAGCACAACTCTCGTCATACACGCTCAAGATACTTCTATCGTTGACCAAGTATGCAGAGTTGGTGGAATGCGATGTTTCCATCTATCAACTCTTGCACCTGTTCTAGCCCAGTATCCATTGGGGTACTATGGTGAATTTGAGACATCGTGGCATAAAAGGGTTGGTGGTTAGGACCGACGACCGAGCAAGTCGCAAGTTTTAGCACAAGTATTTCTTTGTCAAAACTGAACACGTTGTTTCTGACTCTACCAGGTTCCCGGAGCGGTAGAACGAGACTCGTAAGTATCGCCACTCATTTTGCTCTTCCTTCATCTATATAAGGTTCATTTGTTTCCTGTTTGCAGCTATGGGACGTCCACCCCACTTTATTGTCGGCATCAGGGATTGGGTAGTCCGTCTATTGACCAATGCAGCGGATACTCGAGATTGGCCCGCCTTCATAAAATGCTATGGCCAGAGAGTGACATCCGTTAAGTGTCTCCCCCTTATCTCTTTGTTGGTCATATGTCGTCATCTGTTGATACGACTTTCCATGACGACAAGTCGAGGAGCTTCTAGGCAGAGGGCACCAGTCCTTATATTCCGATAGGTCGTCGCTGCCGCAGGAATGCAATTCACTTTGACTAAGTCTGTTCGAGGGGTCATGCTCAACCGATTGAAGTAGAAGGTTCCTCTCAGGACATGGTCGTAAGGGAGGAGGCTTCTTCAATACCGACTCTACACCTTTTGGACAAATCCTCTAATGGGGATGAGTCGTTGTTGAGAAAGAGAAGGAGAATGAAGCTTGGGAAGGATGTGGCCATGGACGCTGATAGGAGCAGGGCGTCACAGATGACACTTGTACCCATATTTATGGCCGACGCCATTTTAACTGGGAGATCTCCCCAAACGGAAGGAGTTTATCTAGGGGCCGTCTTCGCGCACTCCGCTGAGGGCAGTGCATCGTCCAACGTTGGGGGCTGTCGTGTTGATGGCGAAGACTCAGGTTCAGATGTCGACCCGAAGCACATTCGCTAGTTTGTAGGTCGCCATACTCACGTGGAGGTTAGGGCGGAAGGATCTGACTGTCATATAGTCATCATGGGGGAAAACAACTTGTTGTTGAACTGTGATCAGGTGGCGTCTGTTTTAGCCCCTCTATGCGTTGCTCCGGAAAATGAGGTGCTTAGGGCGATGAGTGACATGGAGTTGTCCTAGAGCGTCACTGGTATGGCCTTACGGGTAGGTGCCTTTCTTTTCTCTCTCACTTTTTTGTGCTAGACCCTTATCATGGAGACCAAGCGTGAGCTTTGGGAAAGGAAGAGGATGGCCAACTACGGGAAGATGTCTTCCAAGTATCAACAGTATCGCGCTAAGCATCGTGCAATGGCTGATATTTATAATTAGGACCCTGACTTTCCGTTGTTCCGCGAAGAACTCAAACAGAGAGAGGACCAACTGGCGCACATGGCCTAATAGCTGAGGGAGCGAGATAAGGAGCTCATGAAGGCTGTCACCCGCAATAGTGAACTTGAGACCTCCCTTAAGGTGAAGGGGGATGATCTTGAGTTAAGCGGGGAGGGGGGGTGATGGCCGAGAATGCCGACTTACAGGCAAATGTGGCTAGTTTGACTGCTGAGTTGAGTATGAAGTAGGTGGAGATTGAGGGGCTTAAGGGCGAACTGAACGTCGGTGCTGATAAGCTAGCGGCAGCTATTTCTGGAATAGCAGCCTTGGAAGATACCCTTCGTATTTGCAGGTCAGAGATGACCAAGGAGAAGGAGGCCTCTAAGATTAAGGTTGCGGGGATTGAAGGGCGTGTTAAGGAGTTGGAGGTGGAGCTATCTGTATTGAATGGACATGTGGCCTCGTTGAGAGTGGAAGATGCAAGTCGACGCTCACAACCTTCTACGTCTCGTGCTTCGGATAATCCGGTCGTGCCTCATCGCTTATACGGGTTGTGGGTCCATGCTGAGGCCCGACTTGACGTGTACAAGGCTCTTCATTCCGAGGGGAAGGTAACTGAAGTAGAGCTTCAGGTCGTGCATACAAAAGCTCGGGCAGCTCGGTGGGCGTGCGGGTATGACCCTCTTACTCCTAACGGGGATGACATCAATTCTGATGATGCGAATAGTCTTGCATCTGACTCTTGGTACAAAGATGCGTACCCAACAGGGGATAACGTGTAACCTTTTTTTTGTACTTACTTTTAGTTTTGGGATTTTTGTAAGGGGCGTTCTTGAGCCCGTTGTAAATATAGGTGAAACATTTTGATGTAATGTAGAATTTATTTTGTCGATTCAGTGATGATATTTGCAATACTTGTTAAGCCGATTTAGCTTTTGGGTGAGGTCGATTCCTTTTTCTTTTGGCGATGGCCTTGCCCATTGGGGTATTGCTTCGAACTGTCGTCGAAGTAGGATCCCGCCGTAGTTCGAACGAGGCCGAACCCATATTTTTGTCGATGGCCTTGGCCATTGGGATGTTGCTTCAAACTATCGTCCAAATAGGACCTTTTCGTAGTTTGAACTAGTATTTTCATCGATGGCCTTGTCCATTGGGATGTTTCTTCGAACTGTCATTGAAGTAGGATCCCATCGTAGTTCGAACGAGGTCGAACTCGTATTTTTGTCGATGGCCTTGGCCATTGGGATGTTGCTTCGAACTGTCATCGAAGTAGGATCCCGTCGTAGTTCGAACGAGGTCGAACTCATATTTTCTTCGATGGATTTGTCCATTGGGATGTTGTTTCGAACTATCATCCAAGTAGGATCCCATCGTAGTTCTAACGAGGTCGAAATCGTATTTTTGTCGATAGCCTTGGCCATTGGAATGTTGCTTCAAACTTTCATCGAAGTAGGATCCCATCGTAGTTCGAACAAGGTCTTACTCGTATTTTTGTCGATGGCCTTGGCCAATGGGATGTTGCTTCAAACTATCGTTGAAGTAGGATCCCGTAGTAGCTCGAACGAGGTCGAACTCGTATTTTCGTCGATGGTCTTGGCCAAATGTTGTTCGAACTATCATCGAAGTAGGATCCCGTCGTAGTTCGAATGAGGTCGAACTAGTATTTTAGTCGATGGCCTTGGCCATTGGGATGTTGCTTCAAACTGTCGTCGAAGTAGGATCGCATCGTAGTTCGAACGAGGTCAAACTCGTATTTTCGTCGATGGGCTTGGATATTGGGATGTTGCTTCGAACTATTGTAGGATCCCGTCATAGTTCGAACGAGGTTGAACTCGTATTTTCATCGATGGCCTTAACCATTGGGATGTTGCATAGAACTGTCATCGAAGTAGGATCCCGTCGTATTTTGAACGAGGTCGAACTCGTATTTTTGTCGATAGCCTTGGCCATTGGGATGTTGCTTTGAACTATCGTCGAAGTAGGATCCCGTTGTAGTTCAAACGAGGTCGAACTCATATTTTCGTCGATGTCCTTGGCCATTGGGATGTTCACATTAGAGGTTTGATCATATTCTTGTAGGAAAATACATGGCTTTATTCATACAATGGCGATTTGATTATATTCTTATAAAAATCACATGTCGATTCTGTACATACAATGGGGATTTGATTATCTATGTCTATTCCCTTCATTACTCGGTCCGAAGAATACGTCGACGGGTGGGGTAATGAACAATACTTTGAACCTCGAGACGTCTCCCTTGTCGCCTCATTAAAAACTTCATCGAGAAAGCCCGATTGGAAAAAAACTCGGATAAGGGAAAAAGAGTACGACTTAGGTGGCGCCTTCTTTCAGAAGTGGAAGTATTTGAGATGGGCGACATTCCAGTTGTTTTGGAGTAGTTTTCCTTCCATTGTCTCTAACTAGAATGCTCCTTTGTTTGCTGCCGCCATGATTTGGTATGGTCTGTAAGCACGTGATTTTTGCTTTACGAGCAATCGCTCCAAAAGAAAATAAAAATAGTGACAAATGATTTCGCTGTACAATTGTTCGAGTTTTTCGTGACATGTGTTGTTAGTCATTTGTGGATCTGTCCATTTTGCATTTAATCATTAACAAACAAAATACAAAATATGCATGTCAGGGTGATTAAACCATAATTCGGTCAGTAAAAGAAAATTCAAAAAAATATATGTGCATCGTTCGTTCTAGGCTTTTAGTTAACTTACCGAAATATTTTTTGTGATAATTGTGTTAAAATGTTGCATTGTTGTTGGTTTTAATTTCATTATTTTATGGTTTGTTATTTCATTTTTGTTTTAAAAGAAAAAATAAAATAGAAAACAAAAAGAGGGATTGAAAATCGGGTTAGGCCCAGGAAATAAAACAAAAAGATGGGCCCAAACCAGCACAAGTCCGGTCCAGACCAGGCCTGCCCAGGCACCTCCTGAAACGACGTCGTTTCAGGGACGGTTAATCTGGGCCGTTCATTTCCATTGATCCGATGGCCCTTATTAGCCCTCATGACCCGACCCATTCCCGTTTTTGACCGACCCCTCGATTAACCAAACGGCACCGTATGGTCTAGCCTCCCCAATCCTGGCCATCAATTTTAATCAATCCAACGGCCAGGATTGAATCAGCCTCCCCGTATATAAGCCTCCTATCATACCCCACGCCCCCTATTCTAACCCCCCCACTCATCGTCTTCATCCAAACACTGAAGCCCCCCCAAACCCTAGCAGCCGCCCTAGCTTCCCTTTCACCAGAACCCGGCGGCACGAACGCCGGTGACCGCCTCCTGAACACCCTAGGACCACCTCACTGTCCTGAACACAAATCCACTAACCACGAGCCTCGAATCACTTCCGTTCGTCTCGAATCTTCATTTGAAGATTTGAGTCGAACCCGGATCTATGCCAAACCATCCCATCTTCATACCAGACACTCCCCTGACCTTCCTCGTGACCAAACCAAGCTTGGTTTGGTCCGAATCTACCCACAACTCCTAAAAATCCAGATCTGGAAATCCAGAACTTGAAACACATGCACCTGGGGAACCCGGCCAGTTTTGACATGGGTTTGAGGTCTAATAGACCTTAATCAAGGTGTTCTCATGTGAGAACACCCTGATTAAAGTTTGTTCGGCCTCAAAAATTCGAAGTTGAATCAGATTTGGGTCTGTTTGATTTAAACATTTTGGTAAGTTTTCCTTTCTTTTGTTTTATTTCTAAATAAGTTGTCAGCATATCTCTTTGTGTTTGGTTGTTATTTTGTTATTTTTTGGATTTCTTTCATCTCTGTAAAGACCTTTTATTTGGTCGATTGTCTTCTGTTTGTGTTCTGAATACACTCTGTGAAAAGCATGTCCGATTAGTATAGTCGTCGCATAAATAATTCATATAGGCCCCAGTAATTGAACAAAAGTTGTCTGATACCCTTTAGGTCCCTGAACGTATTATTTATATGAGCGACTGATTATTACCTGTTATAATTAGTATAGTCGACTCGATAAATGTCGTCGATTAGTTTGCTATAACTAATGAATCGAATGAGCTAGTATTTTCACGTAACTAATTGAACTCGGCCACTGACTGAATGCCCCAGTAATGTTTGAAATGGTTTGTTGGCATTGTAAAAATGACTAAAAGGGTTCAGTCGAGGCAGTCTTGAATTTGAACTTTCATCAGTTCAAAAATGCCATGATGCCGCAATAGGCAGGGGCAGTAATAATCAAGGTTGACAGGGGTAGTCTGGGGTTTGCAAAGAACAAAAATGATTAGTTTAAATGAGCTGACAAGTAGGGTACTAATTTGGGATTAAATTAATGCCAATGGGGAACAAGACATAAGAGTATAGGACTTAAATTGAATAAAAAATGATGCCCATAACTCCTGATTAAACAAAACCAGGCGTGGGAATAAAGGGGCCTGACACAAAAAGATGCTTAGGCATGGGCTTTAAAGAGTATGGGCAGGCTGCAAGTTGCAGCAAAAAGGCAGCTTAACTGCACTGGTTTTTGGCTTATAAATAAGCCATTTGAGAACTTAAAAAGGCTGGACTTTTAGTCTTCAGAAAAGAGAGAGAAAAAACTGGAATTTTTAGTCTCGAGGCTGGACATTTCTTAGTCTTCAGAAAAGAAAAACGAGAAACAAAAGTCTCAGAATATTGTAACCAAACACTGTCTGAAAATTACATAAGAGTTTATGTTGGTTTAGCTGTCTTGGCCAATTACTGTTAGTTGCCTGTTTGAGCTGTTTGTGGTTGTTGAATTGCTGGGGTGTTTACATTAAATACTCTGCTGTCTCTGCTGGTTCATACTCTGTTTCGGGGATTGTTGTTTGTTGCTCGACTACTCGGGAGCTTCATCTTTGTTGGTTGATTTTGTTGCTGTGTTGTTGCTGTGTATCTGCTGTTGCTGTGTTTACTGCATACTGCCCAGCTGATCATTCCTTTCTTCTTTGTCTTCTATACCAGGTACACAACCAATGCACTGTCAAATGTAATTGGGAAATTTGAGCCTGAGTATAAATGAAAGTCCTGAAGAATGTCTTTATACATAGATGGTTACATTAAACATTCATGTAATATGTAATAGTTTGCATCCTTGTTTAGATACCGAAGGTAGCCTGTGTGCCCAATAGATGTCAATATGTGGTGATTGAATGTTAGTTTGTATATGTAGGTTGATAGATAAAAGGGTCTCAAATGCAGTAGGTTGTATCTTAGGTTTTTTTTATGGTTAGCATGTCCTTAAAACATAGAACTAACCATGTTAGTTAATTTCATGTCCTTTTGATAAATTGTCTCCTTATAATTGACAAACCATTGCTTTAAAATAAACGTCGCAAGGCTGCACTTCTCAACCTCCCGAAGGTCGAGCCCGAATCAAACGAACCCAGCAGCCTTTCATCAGAAAGGCACTGGCCCAGGTCCAGCCAATACCGTGTGGGCTGGGTTTGGGCCCACGGTGCTCGATTAGCTGCCCATGGGCACGATCATATTTTCTTATTCTGCAAAGGCACTCACGCTTTGATATTATCTGAACTGTATATAAATTGTGCCGAAACCTTTCTCTTCTTACCTCCGGGGATGTGCTCACTGGTTGAGACTCCCTATTCTGTTAGTGTCATACCCTAAATAAAAGAGGCTCGGAAAGTTTCTAAGCCGGCTGGCCTTTTGGTTCCCGGAAAGGAGCTCCTTCCTCAACTCGAGTTGTCCGCTCGGGTACACTGTCTAGAACACCGACCCAGGTTTTGAACATAGAATAACGTGACTTCATGCCGGATCCCTAGTAGGAACGCTTATTTGCATCATGTTGCATATGACTTAGGGGACTCAACACAGGGGTTGGGTCCGTCTAGGACTAGCAACCTGATATGAAAAGGCCATTCTGACGCATCCTATTATTTTCCGTGCATTTATTTGTCTCATGCCCGCATGCTGACCGGTGTTTGAATATTTGGAATATTGTGAAAAAAAGGGGAAATAACGGTTAGGAATTGATTGTTTACTGTCAAAACTCTGCCAAAATTTTGAAAAAAAAAAGTCGTTGTTCGGTTTTTCAAAAAAAAAAAAAAAAATTCAATAGAAATATAGGGTTTGTCTTGTCATAAAAATCAAAAAAAAAAAGAGATCTTATTTTTTTTAAAATGGTTTTTTTTATGAAAATAATAATAATAAAAAAAAAGAGTCTTGTGTTGTCTTTACTTTTATTATTTGTTGCAAATATATGTATATATATATATATATATATATATATGAAAAATTCAAAAGTTTTGCTTTACTTCAAAATGTATATATATCTTTATTTGTGGCAAAAGTATTTATCTTGCTAAAGGTCTAGAAAAGTCCTTTCAGGCTCCCAGTTTTCGAAACAAAAATCCGAAATATTTTCCGTTATTGACTTCTTTAGAAAGTTTTTATATATATATACGAAAATTCAAAATTCACAAAAAATCGCATATATTTTTGTTTTTATCAGGATAAGTGTCGTTTGTTAAAATCTTATTAATAAATGTGCAGAATGAGCACGATTCCGAATGAACCCTTTTCAATCATGAATAAAATTCCCCTCCAATTGCGGCTCTGGTGGAATGATTTGGGCAAAGAGGGGCATGACGAAATCAAGAAGTATCTGAAAGGCCTCACGAGTTTGTTGGATATCAGGCCACGAGGAGATATCATAAGGGCACTAGTCCCCCACTGGGATCCTGCGCACAATGTCTTCCGTTTCTCAGATTTTGAACTCACCCCAACTTTAGAAGAAATAGCAGGGTATATCGGCAGCACTGAGACTCCTTTGAGGCACAAATATCTGATTGCTCCAAGAGCTGTAGCAGTACACCGGTTCCTGGACTCCTTAAAGATAGTCAGAACAATTCATAACCCTGACTTGGCAAAAGGTTTTTGCAGCATGAGTTTCATATATCAAAGATATGGTCACATAGGAGGATTCGACAAGCCAGAAAACCAGTTGTGCAGCAAAGGTAATCGCCAAAAGTGGGAAGAACATAGACGAATTGCTTTCATGATAACTTTCTTAGGACTACTAGTATTCCCAAGAAAAGATGGGAATATTGACATAAAGATAGCAGGGGTCGTCAGTACGTTGCTCACACAGAGTGATAGTACGTTGGCGCCCATGATAGTATCTGATATATTCCGGGCACTCACTTCTTGCAAAGCCGGAGGAAGCTTTTTCGAGGGTTGCAATTTGTTGTTGCAAATGTGGATGATCGAACACCTATGTCACCGAGCCCAGTTTCTGAGCCATGGATCCGCTGGAAAGACCTGCATAGAGGAGTTCTATACCAGAGTTGATGAAACCTACCTACCAGAAGGAGTTATAGCATGGACCTCATATTTCCATACCCTCAACGCCAGTCAAATACAGTGGGCGCTAGGGTGGCTACCGATCGACGAAGTCATATACATGCCAGCAGCCAGGCCCCATTTTCTCTTAATGGGACTTAAAAGTATTCAACCATACGCGCCGCATCGGGTTTTAAGGCAACTTGGGAGGTATCAGATAGTGCCGAAAGACGAGGATCTGAGCATCCAGGTAATCGAGATCAGTCCCGACGGCCAGTTTCCTGAAGCAAGGGTTCGTCAAATTTGGAGCCAATGTCAATACTTAGAAGCAAATACTTGTGTAATGAATCGGGCAAAAGGGGAAGTTTCGCCCGGGTATCAGGCCTGGTACAAAGGGGAGACATCATCTGGAAGACCGACCAAAAGACCTCACCTGCAAGAATTTGCCAAATCTTCACAAGAACAGTGGGGCTGGTTGGCCAAAGAGCAGGAATATCTTGTCAAAGCAGGCAAACTGAAGCAACAAGTTCAGGATATGAAGTTTGAGTGCCAATTACAGTCTGCTGCCCACAAGGGAGAAAAGAACAAGTTAATCAGAGAAGGCGAGATCCTCAAAGCTCAGATCCGGAGAATGAAAAAAGAGGCTAATAGCCAGCTAGGAAGCCGGGCAGATAAAAGATTGATAGCAGGGTTAAAAGATCAGGTTGCGGAATGCCAGGAAGATTTGGAAAAAGCCAGGGCCAGCACAGCAAAATTGCGAACCAAGTGGGCAAAGGGTGCGATGGCTCGGAGGCAGCGCCTGCAACAAGTCATAAGGGAGTATGAACTGAGCATCGGGACATTAAGGGAAACGAATGCCTCTCTTCGAGAAAGGATCCTCAAGCAAACACGAAATGCCCAAGCCGACAGAAGGCAATATTACGATGCAATGACCAGAATGGAAAGGCAAATGGAGATGTTCCAGGATCAGCTTGCCAACAATGCGCAAACACTGGGATTGAAGAACCAACAGATAAGGCATTTGTTCACAGAAAGGGACAACATCCGGGGAAGGATTGATGAAATAGGGCATTACATCTACATGAAATGCTTGGCATATGAGCGAACACCTCGGAAGACCCTCCTTGTTTCCATCATGGGCTGCGTCCGCCGGATTATGAACGAGTTGAAGAGTTTGCAAAGAGACCTTACACCTAGAGCCGCGAAAAGGCCGGATGATGCCTCGCGGCCCCTTAAATTGGAGAATTAGTTTTGGTCAAGTCCTGTTTATTTGGTTTTGGTTGTTTTTCCATATGTTATTTTCTTTTTCGTTAAACCGAGTTTAAAACCGTGGAGTCTGTACTATTGTTATTCCTTGCTTGATGTAATTTGTAATAGCAAAATTTTGAGAATGAATTCAATGATTTCACAAGAATTGTGTGTTTCTTTACTTTAAGGCAGAACTACGCCGGGTCTGATTCACGCGGGGACGTGATACGTAGGCAATCCCCATAAGATTCGACCGCTTTCAATAAATAAAAAAGAGAAAATGTAAATAGAATAAAACGCAGGGTTTCGCAAAATACTTTAAAGAGACGAATGAACAAACCGGGATGACGCATGTGGATTGAAGCAAAGCATGTAGAAACGGTTAACTGCTTAGGTGCATTGCATCCTCTATGTGTTATGATCAAATCTGTTAAGCTCTAACACTAACAAAGTTTGTTGTTGTCTGATACCAGACAGTTAGTTGTTAAAGAATTCTGGCAACACATTCATACCAAACCAGATCCAAAGGACCGGTAGCAACAAGCATGACTACTTCTGAGAATAGTAATGAGGAAGAAAGGCCGATGAGCCAGTTGCTAAAAGAGGCAATGGAAAAGATTGAAAGGATGGGACTAGAGATGCATGCAATGCAGCTAGCCCTGGCCAAAACGCAAAAGAGCCCTGAGACACTGGGACACGTGCCGGAGTACCCTCACTCTGGCCCTTCCACAAGCCGCCCAAATCCCCTCTATCATCAAGAAAGAAGCCCTCATGATTCCCAAGCTCCACCACCCCATCAACCTCTCCCAACACCCAATATTCCCATTTTTGTGGGACCTGCATCAGCCCCTTTGCAGCGAACGACCAGTGAGCCATTGTTTCAGGCTCACGATACACAATACTATCCCCCTGAGCCTACATTCCACGCACCGGAACCACAGGCTTACAATCCCCATTTGGAAATACCGGCAGAGGTTGAGAAGCCGGTTAAGGCCCCTGAACAGGATGAAGTGTTAAGAAAGTTCAAAAGCCTGGAGCAGTCCTTCAGGAACTTGCACGGGTTGGGCAATCAAGTCAGCGTGGCATACAAAGATCTGTGCCCTTTCCCAGATGTCCAACTCCCGGCTGGGTTCAAGATGCCCAAGTTTGATTTATATGAAGGGCACGGTGATCCCATGGCACATTTGCGGGGATTCTGTAGCAAAATGAGAGGGGCAGGAGGCAAGGATGAGCTTTTGATAGCTTATTTCGGCCAAAGTCTGAGCGGATCTGCACTGGAATGGTATACCAGGCAGGATTTCAGCAGGTGGTACACGTGGGATGACCTGGCGCAGGCTTTTGCAGGTCATTTCCAGTACAATCTGGAGATAGTTCCTGACCGTCTCACGTTACTGAGAACTGGGAAGAAACCCGGGGAAAGTTTTCGCGAGTTCGGGTTCCGCTGGAGAGAACAAGCAGCTAGGGTCGATCCTCCCATGAGAGAGGGAGAGATGGTAGACTACTTTTTGCAGACATTGGATCCAACCTACTTTGGTCACTTGGTGACAACGGTTGGAAAATCTTTCAACGAGGTGGTCAAAATAGGGGTCATGATAGAAGAAGGTTTGAGGTCGGACAAGATCTTAAACTATTCGGCACTTAAGGCCACAACCCAGGCTATTCAAAGCGGCACGGGAGGTGCGTTAAGAAGAAAGAAAGAAGAGGTTGCCACGATCGAGGCAGGCAGTTGGTCCAGGGCTGGCAGGCCGCACTACAACCAACCCAGGCCTCACAGGTCAAACTACCCATACAACCCACCACAAAATTTCTATCCACCTCGAGAACCACATTGTTCCGTACACCAAGCCCAGGTATACACTCAGCCTCCGGTTCGCCCACAATGGCGCGCACCGGCTCCCCAGAACATATATGCACCACCACAAAACACTTACCCTCCACCAAGGGCATATAGAAATCCTTCAGGGGCAGGTTTCCGGGGAAATCCAGATGCCAGAAATGACAGGTTGCGGAAGCAAAGAACCTTCACCGAACTGGGAGAAACCTACACCGCTGTGTTCCACAAGCTGCGGCAATTGGGTTTGGTTAGTCCTGTCCATACTCGGGAACCAAATCCCCCGCCTCAGAATTTGGATCGTTCAATCAGTTGTGAATACTGTTCAGGGATGCTCGGGCACGATACCGAGAAGTGCTGGAAGTTAAGGCATGCCATACAGGATCTTATTGACACCAATAAGATCGAGGTCCAGACACCGGAGGCTCCTAACATCAACCAAAACCCACTGCCAGCGCACCACGAAACTCACATGATTGAGTTGGTGTGTGAGGGAGGAGAATTAAGAAAACCCTCACAAACAGTGATGATGATCCAGGCTGCCCCAAAAGAAGTCTTAACCAGTGGAGGAACAAATGTACAGTCGCAGGAAGAAGGCGTCAAGCCGGTAGTAATATGGGGGAAGAGCCCGTCCGTCATAGCAAGCAAACCCGAGCCAAGCAAGTTGGTAATACCAGGGATCCTGCCCACACCGGCAGTCATGTTGAAAGGGGTATGTGGAGAACGGGTGACCATAAAGCCGGTGGTCCAACTGCCAATGCTTGACAGCAGGGCTGTGCCCTGGAAATATGAAAAAGCAGTGGTGACGTACCAAGGAAAACAGGTGGAAGAAGTCAGTTGTGAAGCGCAAGGGCTGACTCGATCAGGTCGATGTTTTGCTCCGGTGGAGTTAAGAAAAACCAGCCCAGTGGCGACCAAGAAGCCAGTGTCAGAAGAAGAGGCTGAAGACTTCCTGAGGAAGATGAAAGTACAAGACTATTCTGTGGTTGAGCAGCTGAGAAAAACACCTGCCCAGATCTCACTATTGTCATTACTCCTCCATTCCGAGGAACATCGTCGGGCCCTGTTAAAGATATTGAACGAGGCCCATGTACCCAGTGAGATTTCTGTAAACCACCTGGAAACCATTGCCAGCAAGATTTTCGAGGTGAACAGAGTGACATTCTCAGACGATGACCTGCCAGTGGAAGGAACGGAGCACAATAAAGCTCTATACCTAGCTGTCAAATGTGAAGACTCGGTGGTAACCCGAGTATTGGTGGATAACGGCTCAAGCGCCAATATTTGTCCATTATCCACCCTGGACCAGTTAAAGATTGACCGTGGAAGAATCCGGGAGAATAGCATCTGTGTCCGAGGGTTTGACGGAAACGGAACAGCCACTGTGGGGGATGTTGTACTTGAACTAACCATTGGCCCGGTCCTATTTACCATGGAATTCCAGGTGTTGGACGCCACGGTATCTTACAACTTGCTGTTAGGACGACCTTGGATTCATGCAGCTAAAGCGGTGCCTTCCACCCTACATCAGACAGTGAAGTTCGAGTGGGAAAGACAAGAGGTCGTGTTGCACGGCGAGGATACAACATGCACCATGGGCGGAACCATTGTGCCTTTCATAGAGACCACTGATGACAAGGGTCCCTGGGTCTACCAGATTCTCGATACAGGGTCGGCCAACAAAATTTCTGAAGGAGAAATCATCCCGCACCCTAGGGTGGCTGCCGCAACAGTCATGATGGTATCAGAAATGCTGGGTAATGGGTTTGTGCCGGGAAAAGGCCTGGGAGTTGAACTTCAAGGGATAGTCCAACCTGTCTCCCTTCCTAAGAATCTGGAAACTTTCGGGTTGGGGTTCAAACCAACCGCAGCAGACAGGAAGCAAGCGCGAAAAATGAAGAAGAGGGTCTGGTCTCTGCCTAAACCAGTGCCACGCCTCTCAAGGTCTTTTGTTAAAGCTAGTGCCAAGGGGTCAGCGATCCCAAAGATTCGAGGACCTTTGATCGGCATAAGTGAAGACCTGAATCAGAGTTTTGAGAGACTATTCGCGGATGTCAGTATGGTGGAAGCTGGAGAGGGTTCCAGCAGAGCAGAGATACAATTTGTGGGGCCTGAGGCCAAGACCAACAATTGGACGGTTACTCCTCTTCCTGTCCGAGGGGAGTCTTGGTAGTAGGCTTTGATTAATGTTTTGTTTGTTTGTTTGTTTGATCGGATTATTCAAGGGTGTAATCCCAATTTTACTTTCGTTTTGTAAAAGTGTGAACCCTTTTTATCCTGCAAATTTAATAAAGTTCTTTTCTTTTGTCCCGTTTTAATTTCTTGTTTTGTTCTTTTTCTTTCTGAACAGTTCTCTTTTTACTGGTCCTAATGACATGGCATGCACAGCGGATCTTCGACCTAGTCTAATAAATCAATCTGAATCTGACTCAATGATGCAAGAGGTCGTTTGTGATAATGAATCCGAATGTGACGAAGGGGAAGCCTTCGAAGAAATAAATCGAGAACTGTGCCAATTTGAAGAGAAACCCAAGCCTAACCTAAATGACACTGAGGCTGTGAACCTAGGAGACGCTGATAACATCCAAGAGACCAAAATTAGCATCCACATTGAGCCGAATGTCAAAGCAGAATTGATCGAAACTCTCAGGGAATTCAAAGATGTTTTTGCATGGTCATATGATGATATGCCTGGATTGAGCACCGATTTAGTGGTTCACAAATTGCCCACTGACCCGGCATACCCTCCGGTCAAGCAAAAACTAAGGAAATTTAAAACAGAAATGAGTGTAAAGATCAAAGAAGAAGTGATTAAGCAATTACAATCGAAGGTCATTCGGGTCACTCGGTATCCCGAGTGGTTGGCCAATGTGGTACCAGTCCCAAAGAAGGATGGAAAAATCAGGGTGTGCGTCGACTACCGCAACCTCAACAAAGCAAGTCCCAAGGACAATTTTCCGCTACCCAACATTCATATCCTGATCGATAATTGTGCTGGGCGCGAGATCGGATCCTTTGTGGATTGCTATGCGGGCTATCATCAGATCCTAATGGACGAAGAGGATGCTGAGAAGACAGCATTTATTACGCCATGGGGAACCTACTGCTATCGGGTAATGCCGTTCGGGTTAAAGAACGCTGGGGCAACGTACATGCGAGCAATGACTGCTGTGTTTCATGACATGATACACAAAGAAATAGAGGTGTACGTCGATGATGTGATCATCAAATCTTGGCATCAGGAGGACCATGTCGCAGACCTAAGGAGATTTTTCCAAAGACTCCGGAGGTATGATATCAAGCTTAACCCGGCCAAATGCGCATTCGGGGTTCCATAAGGAAAGTTGCTAGGATTCATCGTCAGTCGACGGGGGATTGAGTTAGACCCCTCCAAAATTGAATCCATCCGAGACTTGCCACCGCCAAGGAATAAAACAGAGGTAATGAGTTTGCTGGGTAGACTCAATTACATCAGCAGGTTCATCGCTCAACTCACAGCAACTTGTGAGCCCATATTTCGGCTGTTGAGAAAGGACGCTGCAGTAGGTTGGACAGCAGAGTGTCAGGAGGCCTTCGACCAAATCAAAGGGTATCTGTCTAATCCACCCGTATTGGTCCCACCTAAGCCCGGGAAACCCCTAATCCTTTACCTGACGGTCTTGGAAAATTCATTTGGTTGTGTACTGGGGCAACATGATGACACAGGAAGGAAGGAGCAGGCCATCTACTATCTTAGCAAGAAATTCACAGTACATGAGGTCAAGTACACTCAACTCGAGAAAACATGCTGCGCCCTAACTTGGGTAGCTCAGAAGTTGAAGCACTACCTGTCTTCATACACTACTTATCTCATATCCCGTTTGGACCCGTTGAAGTATATCTTTCAGAAACCTATGCCCACGGGAAGGTTAGCAAAATGGCAAATTCTGCTCACAGAATTTGATATCATCTACGTGACGAGGACGGCCATGAAAGCCCAGGCACTGGCAGACCATTTGGCAGAGAATCCCGTTGATGAAAAATACGAGCCCTTAAGAACGTATTTTCCTGACGAAGAGGTGATGCATACGAATGAGTTGGAATTACCCGAGGAACCGGGTTGGAAGCTTTTCTTCGATGGAGCTGCAAACGCAAAAGGGGTTGGAATAGGAGCAGTACTCATTTCTGAAACAGGACGGCATTATCCTGTTACGGCTCAACTACGCTTCTATTGCACCAACAATATGGCCGAATATGAGGCTTGCATTCTGGGTCTGCGCTTGGCTGCTGACATGGGTGTCCAAGACGTCTTGGTCTTGGGAGACTCGGACCTCTTGGTACATCAAATTCAGGGTGAATGGGAAACACGAGATCTAAAGCTCATACCATACCGACAATGCTTGCATGATCTGAGCAAGAAATTTCGATCGGTAAAGTTCAAACACATCCCGAGAGTTCACAATGAGGTTGCGGATGCCTTAGCCACCTTAGCATCAATGTTGCACCACCCTGACAAAATGTATGTTGATCCTCTACACATCCAGGTCCGTGATCAGCACGCCTACTGCAATGCCGTAGAAGAAGAAGCAGATGGCGAACCCTGGTTTCATGATATCAAGGAATACCTCAGGATGGGGATATATCCAGAACATGCTTCTGGGGACCAAAAAAGAGCCCTTCGGCGTTTGTCGAATGGTTTCTTCCTCAGTGGAGGAGTATTGTACAAAAGAACCCCGGATTTGGGATTGTTGAGATGCATAGATGCCGGGCAGGCAACGACGGTTATGGCGGAAGTACATGCCGGAGTTTGTGGGCCACACATGAGCGGATATATATTGGCAAGAAAGATCCTTCGAACAGGGTGTTATTGGCTAACCATGGAACACGACTGTATCACTTTCGTAAGGAAATGCCATCAGTGCCAGATACATGGAGATTTGATTCATTCTCCGCCAACAGAGTTACATACGATGTCAGCACCCTGGCCGTTTGTAGCATGGGGCATGGATGTCATTGGGCCCATCGAGCCAGCAGCGTCCAACGGTCATAGGTTCATTCTAGTGACCATTGATTACTTCACCAAATGGGTTGAGGCTAAAACCTTCAAATCAGTAACTAAGAAGGCAGTGGTGGACTTTGTTCACTCCCATATCATCTGCAGATTTGGGATCCCAAAAGTGATCATCACGGATAACGGTGCGAATCTTAATAGCAGCTTGATGAGAGAGGTATGCCAACAATTCAAGATTACACACCGCAATTCCACCCCATATCGTCCTAAGGCAAATGGAGCAGTCGAAGCAGCCAATAAGAATATCAAGAAGATACTGCGAAAAATGGTGGAAGGGTCCAGACAGTGGCACGAGAAATTACCCTTTGCTTTATTGGGGTACCGCACTACCGTCCGGACCTCCATAGGCACAACTCCTTACTTGTTGGTATACGGAACTGAGGCCGTGATACCAGCGGAGGTCGAAATTCCGTCCCTCCGAATTGTCACTGAAGCCGGGATTGATGATGATGAATGGGTAAAAGCTCGATTGGAACAGTTGAGCCTGATAGATGAGAAAAGATTGGCAGCAGTGTGCCATGGTCAACTGTATCAGAAGAGAATGGCAAGAGCATATAACAAGAAGGTGCGCCCCAGGAAGTTTGAGGTAGGGCAGCAGGTGTTAAAGAAGATCCTCCCACATCAGGTCGAAGCAAAAGGCAAATTCGCCCCAAATTGGCAAGGGCCTTATATCGTGACCAGAGTATTGTCCAACGGCGCTCTGTGTTTGACAGATATCGAGGGTAGATGTGTCGACATGGCTATCAATTCAGATGCAGTCAAGAGATATTATGCGTAATTTCTTTAATTATGGCAATTTTTGGTTTATTTGTTTGTATTTGGCATTTGTTGGATAATGAGATGACGGAGGCAATTCTTTCTTCTATCCAAACACTGTTTAACCCTTGCTTCCCCCTTTGAGCCTTAAGTAATTCTTTCATACCCCTCTTTTGGAATCACTAATGGAAAGGACATGAAAAAAAAAAAAAAAAGAAGATAAAATCATAAGAAATACAAAACCGTGGGAACTACGTTTGACCTGATTCCTCAAAGAGGATACGTAGGCGCCTCACGGCTCGGTCATAGTATGCATCATAATAAATATAGGATGCATAATGTACATAGTGTGCATAATAGACACAGCGTGCGTAACGCACGTAGCACAACATAAGAGTAAAAAATAAATAAATTCCCCAAGCAAGAAAACTGGGGCAGAAGTTATGTTTTAAAAATTCCAACAAAGGTTTGATTCCAAAAGTTGTAGCACATCACCCATCAAATTATTTTCATTTTTCATAGCCTTTCTTTAACTCCACACCAGAACCAACATCAACATCCAAAAGACCTCCCGATCAATGTTCGAGAGATGCCAAATCCGGCAAATAAGGCCAAGAGTAATACACTGATCCCCAACAAAGAAGAGGATCGTAAGACTAGGAATGAGTTGATAGTCAAAGGAATCCCCGGAAGAGAGGGTCGTATCTACAACACCCCGGATCCTCGAAAGAAATAAAATGAGAGAGCCTTATCGGTGAAAACCTTCACAGGCACCGAGAGGCGATGTAAGATGAGGGCTATGAAATGAGAGAGTCTTATTGGTGAAAACCTTCACAGGCACCATAAGGCGCCGGGAGATGAGAGAAAAGAGAGAGTCTCATTAGTGAAAACCCCTCGAAGGGCACTATGAGGCGACAAGACAGATCAGCAAAGCTACCACATTCGAAACGAAGTGAACACTCCTTTATCATCCCCAGCAAGTCAAACCATCGAGCAGATCAATCGATACAAATAGACTGGGTCGGAATCTATGGTGCACGCCATGATCACGGGGACCAGTTTTGTCCTCCAGATAAGTTCTGTGGATTATCTCCTCCCACAAAATATTGGTTCAGAAAGTTTTTCTCTTTTCCATATCTTTATTTCTTTTCCTAAAAAAGTGTCTTTAAAGGATTTTTCAAAGCTTACTACCAGGAACCAAAGGGGAATTCATCCAGTGCAGGATAATACAAACAGTCTTAAAGGCCGGTCCCGGGCAATGCAGTGATTGTGCCCGGAAATTTTGGAAGAAGTAAGCTCCAAAAGGGAGTGGTTTCGGGAGTTAGAAGCAGACTCCCACATCATGTGTTTAAAGAGAAAGCAGAGTAGGGGATAAACTGAAAACCAATCCCCAGCAGGCTAGAGACCCCCAACAGGCAACTTTGCCCGCCAACCAATTATGGGGACAAAGAGCAAGAAAAGAGGAAGAGAGAAAAATTGCTCGCCAGAAAGGCACCCTCTACCACCACGATAAAAACTAATTAAATCCTTTTGTCTGTTGCAGGGGAACAGAGGATTGATGAGGGCAGCAAGATGCAATGCCATGGAAGTCACCAAAAACCGGGGCAGAAAATTTTCTGCCGATTGTCGAAAATTTTCTCGGAAGAACGGGGAAACAATTTCAATACTTTTAAGTTCTAGGTCGCCCACCAGTATAATGCGGGAATACTTTTAAGTTCTAGGTCGCCCACCAGTATAATGCGGGAATACTTTTAAGTTCTAGGTCGCCCACCAGTATAATGCGGGAATACTATTTAAGTTCTAGGTCGCCCACCAGTATAATGCGGGAATACTTTTAAGTTCTAGGTCGCCCACCAGTATAATGCGGGAATACCTTTTAAGTTCTAGGTCGCCCACCAGTATAATGCGGGAATACTTTTAAGTTCTAGGTCGCCCACCAGTATAATGCGGGAATACATTTAAGTTCTAGGTCGCCCACCAGTATAATGCGGGAATACTTTTAAGTTCTAGGTCGCCCACCAGTATAAATGCGGGAATACTTTTAAGTTCTAGGTCGCCCACCAGTATAATGCGGGAATACATTTAAGTTCTAGGTCGCCCACCAGTATAATGCGGGAATACTTTTAAGTTCTAGGTCGCCCACCAGTATAATGCGGGAATACTTTTAAGTTCTAGGTCGCCCACCAGTATAATGCGGGAATACATTTAAGTTCTAGGTCGCCCACCAGTATAATGCGGGAATACATTTAAGTTCTAGGTCGCCCACCAGTATAATGCGAGAATACATTTAAGTTCTAGGTCGCCCACCAGTATAATGCGGGAATACTTTTAAGTTCTAGGTCGCCCACCAGTATAATGCGGGAATACTTTTAAGTTCTAGGTCGCCCACCAGTATAATGCGGGAATACATTTAAGTTCTAGGTCGCCCACCAGTATAATGCGGGAATACATTTAAGTTCTAGGTCGCCCACCAGTATAATGCGGGAATACTTTTAAGTTCTAGGTCGCCCACCAGTATAATGCGGGAATACCTTTTAAGTTCTAGGTCGCCCACCAGTATAATGCGGGAATACTTTTAAGTTCTAGGTCGCCCACCAGTATAATGCGGGAATACTTTTAAGTTCTAGGTCGCCCACCAGTATAATGCGGGAATACCTTTTAAGTTCTAGGTCGCCCACCAGTATAATGCGGGAATACATTTAAGTTCTAGGTCGCCCACCAGTATAATGCGGGAATACTTTTAAGTTCTAGGTCGCCCACCAGTATAATGCGGGAATACTTTTAAGTTCTAGGTCGCCCACCAGTATAATGCGGGAATACTTTTTAAGTTCTAGGTCGCCCACCAGTATAATGCGGGAATACTTTTAAGTTCTAGGTCGCCCACCAGTATAATGCGGGAATACATTTTAAGTTCTAGGTCGCCCACCAGTATAATGCGGGAATATATTTTAGCTCTAGAGTTTGGAATCAGTAGCCCCACCTGAAGACGGAAGGTTACAACAGAAAGCCCCAAGCAGGAAAAACAATAAAATCCCCAGCGCCAAGAAGCAGAAGTCTGCCAAAGCAAGCGCACATTCAAAAGGAAGAAAGAACGCGTCTCAGAAGAAGCAGTTCGGAAACAATGTAGCATGCCCAGTATGACAATACAGATAAAGCCATAAGAGGAAAGCGTTAGCCGACAAGAAAGCAAGGCAACAAAAACAAGGGGAAGATGGATAAGATCTCATGATCCTCAGTCTAGCTTAGCTTCTTGTTTTTCCCTTTTAGAGCAATGTAACAGGGAGATCGGTTGAGCAGTAGCATCCTACATCAGCATACAACAGCGCACAACAACAACAAGCACTACAGTCACACGGTAGTCCCAGCTACCAAATTTCCCGAACTACATTGACCTGATTCCTGTTTTCAGCCCAGGATATGTAGGAAACCTCTGAAGCAAAGGTTCGGTCAAATCTTTTTCAAAAATGCTTCACACGGAGTATTCGGACGGGCAAAAATCGCTCGCTTATCTTTGCGCGAAAACCCTTCGTGTCTTCGTGCAAAGAGGGGCAGCTGTAAGCACGTGATTTTTGCTTTACGAGCAATCGCTCCAAAAGAAAATAAAAATAGTGACAAATGATTTCGCTGTACAATTGTTCGAGTTTTTCGTGACATGTGTTGTTAGTCATTTGTGGATCTGTCCATTTTGCATTTAATCATTAACAAACAAAATACAAAATATGCATGTCAGGGTGATTAAACCATAATTCGGTCAGTAAAAGAAAATTCAAAAAAATATATGTGCATCGTTCGTTCTAGGCTTTTAGTTAACTTACCGAAATATTTTTTGTGATAATTGTGTTAAAATGTTGCATTGTTGTTGGTTTTAATTTCATTATTTTATGGTTTGTTATTTCATTTTTGTTTTAAAAGAAAAAATAAAATAGAAAACAAAAAGAGGGATTGAAAATCGGGTTAGGCCCAGGAAATAAAACAAAAAGATGGGCCCAAACCAGCACAAGTCCGGTCCAGACCAGGCCTGCCCAGGCACCTCCTGAAACGACGTCGTTTCAGGGACGGTTAATCTGGGCCGTTCATTTCTATTGATCCGATGGCCCTTATTAGCCCTCATGACCCGACCCATTCCCGTTTTTGACCGACCCCTCGATTAACCAAACGGCACCGTATGGTCTAGCCTCCCCAATCCTGCCATCAATTTTAATCAATCCAACGGCCAGGATTGAATCAGCCTCCCCGTATATAAGCCTCCTATCATACCCCACGCCCCCTATTCTAACCCCCCACTCATCGTCTTCATCCAAACACTGAAGCCCCCCCAAACCCTAGCAGCCGCCCTAGCTTCCCTTTCACCAGAACCCGGCGGCACGAACGCCGGTGACCGCCTCCTGAACACCCTAGGACCACCTCACTGTCCTGAACACAAATCCACTAACCACGAGCCTCGAATCACTTCCGTTCGTCTCGAATCTTCATTTGAAGATTTGAGTCGAACCCGGATCTATGCCAAACCATCCCATCTTCATACCAGACACTCCCCTGACCTTCCTCGTGACCAAACCAAGCTTGGTTTGGTCCGAATCTACCCACAACTCCTAAAAATCCAGATCTGGAAATCCAGAACTTGAAACACATGCACCTGGGGAACCCGGCCAGTTTTGACATGGGTTTGAGGTCTAATAGACCTTAATCAAGGTGTTCTCATGTGAGAACACCCTGATTAAAGTTTGTTCGGCCTCAAAAATTCGAAGTTGAATCAGATTTGGGTCTGTTTGATTTAAACATTTTGGTAAGTTTTCCTTTCTTTTGTTTTATTTCTAAATAAGTTGTCAGCATATCTCTTTGTGTTTGGTTGTTATTTTGTTATTTTTTGGATTTCTTTCATCTCTGTAAAGACCTTTTATTTGGTCGATTGTCTTCTGTTTGTGTTCTGAATACACTCTGTGAAAAGCATGTCCGATTAGTATAGTCGTCGCATAAATAATTCATATAGGCCCCAGTAATTGAACAAAAGTTGTCTGATACCCTTTAGGTCCCTGAACGTATTATTTATATGAGCGACTGATTATTACCTGTTATAATTAGTATAGTCGACTCGATAAATGTCGTCGATTAGTTTGCTATAACTAATGAATCGAATGAGCTAGTATTTTCACGTAACTAATTGAACTCGGCCACTGACTGAATGCCCCAGTAATGTTTGAAATGGTTTGTTGGCATTGTAAAAATGACTAAAAGGGTTCAGTCGAGGCAGTCTTGAATTTGAACTTTCATCAGTTCAAAAATGCCATGATGCTGCAATAGGCAGGGGCAGTAATAATCAAGGTTGACAGGGGTAGTCTGGGGTTTGCAAAGAACAAAAATGATTAGTTTAAATGAGCTGACAAGTAGGGTACTAATTTGGGATTAAATTAATGCCAATGGGGAACAAGACATAAGAGTATAGGACTTAAATTGAATAAAAAATGATGCCTATAACTCCTGATTAAACAAAACCAGGCGTGGGAATAAAGGGGGCTGACACAAAAAGATGCTTAGGCATGGGCTTTAAAGAGTATGGGCAGGCTGCAAGTTGCAGCAAAAAGGCAGCTTAACTGCACTGGTTTTTGGCTTATAAATAAGCCATTTGAGAACTTAAAAAGGCTGGACTTTTAGTCTTCAGAAAAGAGAGAGAAAAAACTGGAATTTTTAGTCTCGAGGCTGGACATTTCTTAGTCTTCAGAAAAGAAAAACAAGAAACAAAAGTCTCAGAATATTGTAACCAAACACTGTCTGAAAATTACATAAGAGTTTATGTTGGTTTAGCTGTCTTGGCCAATTACTGTTAGTTGCCTGTTTGAGCTGTTTGTGGTTGTTGAATTGCTGGGGTGTTTACATTGAATACTCTGCTGTCTCTGCTGGTTCATACTCTGTTTCGGGGATTGTTGTTTGTTGCTCGACTACTCGGGAGCTTCATCTTTGTTGGTTGATTTTGTTGCTGTGTTGTTGCTGTGTATCTGCTGTTGCTGTGTTTACTGCATACTGCCCAGCTGATCATTCCTTTCTTCTTTGTCTTCTATACCAGGTACACAACCAATGCACTGTCAAATGTAATTGGGAAATTTGAGCCTGAGTATAAATGAAAGTCCTGAAGAATGTCTTTATACATAGATGGTTACATTAAACATTCATGTAATATGTAATAGTTTGCATCCTTGTTTAGATACCGAAGGTAGCCTGTGTGCCCAATAGATGTCAATATGTGGTGATTGAATGTTAGTTTGTATATGTAGGTTGATAGATAAAAGGGTCTCAAATGCAGTAGGTTGTATCTTAGGTTTTTTTTATGGTTAGCATGTCCTTAAAACATAGAACTAACCATGTTAGTTAATTTCATGTCCTTTTGATAAATTGTCTCCTTATAATTGACAAACCATTGCTTTAAAATAAACGTCGCAAGGCTGCACTTCTCAACCTCCCGAAGGTCGAGCCCGAATCAAACGAACCCAGCAGCCTTTCATCAGAAAGGCACTGGCCCAGGTCCAGCCAATACCCTGTGGGCTGGGTTTGGGCCCACGGTGCTCGTTTAGCTGCCCATGGGCACGATCATATTTTCTTATTCTGCAAAGGCACTCGGGATTCCGTTATAATAACCTGCAAGCATGTAATTGAATAGGGTCATTTTTAACCTCAACTAGTAGAGACAAATGTGACAAGAAACGTAGTTGCTATAGGATATCCTGTTAAAATAAAGACGAGATGAGCTTCGACAAACAGAAACGCACAAGATGCGGGGCCCTCGTTAAACGTATATTATCAAAGCATTTAGTTTCCAGGACGGGTTGTTTAGTAAATTTCACAACCCTCCTAAAATAACAATACGTTAGACTCTTTAGGACGCGCCTTAATAAATCTTACCTTCTTAAACCCGGGTGCACATTTATGTGACCCAAATCCAATTCTCAACGGAGTCGAAATGTGTTTCTAATCACGGGTACATTGATTGTGACGTGGTTCGAGATGCGTGTCCATGACGTTGCAAATTCATTTTAAAAAAAATAAGAATGAGATGAGCCTCGCCAAATAAAATACAAATTGCGGGGCCCTCAGTAAATATTTGCTTTAAAAATTATTTAGACTTCGGGATGGACCGTTTAGTAAAATTCCACGGTCCTACCCAAAATAAATACGCTAGTCGCTTTAGGCGCGCCTTTAATAATTTAATTTCCTTAAACTCGGGTGCACATTGATGTGACCCAAATCCAAATCTCAACGGAGTCAAAGTGTGTCGACGACCACGGGTACATTGATTGTAACGCGGTTCGAGATACATTTTCACAACGTTGCAATTCTTGATAAAAACAGTAAATGATAAAAGCGGTTAAAAGTTAAATTTTGCACATAAGTTCAGACTTGTATAAAATCAGATAATCAAGCCGAATATAACAGTTGAGCGACCGTGCTAGAACCACGGAACTCGGGAATGCCTAACACCTTCTCCCGGGTTAACAGAATTCCTTATCCGGATTTCTGGTACGCAGACTGTAATATGGAGTCATTATTTTCCTCGCTTCGGGATTAAAATTGGTGACTTGGGACACCCTAAATCTCCCAAGTGGCGACTCTGAAATAAATAAATAAATCCCGTTTCGATTGTCCTTTAATTGGAAAAACTCCCTTGCACCCTCTCTGGTGCGGAAAAAGGAGGTGTGACATGGTCCGTCCCGGTTTGTTCCCAGTTTTCCCTCATTAGGGTCTTTCGCTGCTTGTGTTTTAGCTTTGAGGACGTAGTCTCCGACCTTGAGCGGTCGCACTTTGGCCTTTTTGTTGTAATACATTTCTACTTGTTGCTTTTGGGCTACCATTCTTATGTAGGCCATATCTCTTTATTCTTCGACTTCATCCAGATCTTGTAGCCTGCTTTCGTCGTTATTTGGTCCGCTTTCATTGGAGTATCTCAAGCTAGGTTCCCCGACCTCGACGGGTATAACTGCGTCAGTCCCGTAGACTAGTGAATATGGTGTCTCGCCTGTGCTGGTTTTTGGTATAGTACGGTATGCCTATAATACTTCTAGTAGTAGGTTAGGCCATAGCCCTTTGGCGTCCTCGGGCTTCTTTTTCAATATATTCAATATTACTTTATTGGAGGATTCGACTTGACCATTGTCGGCGGGATGGTATGGCGTGGAGAGTATTCTTTTGATGTGCCATTTTTTGAAAAACTCGGTCGTTTTCTTTCCGACGAATTAAGGTCTGTTGTCACAGCTGATTTCCTTGGGGATGCTGAAACGGCATATTATATTTTTCCATATGAACGTGATGACCTCATGCTCACGTATCTGAGTGTATGCACCCGCTTCCACCCATTTAGAAAAGTAATTAGTTAAAACCAAAAGGAAATGTACCTTACCTCGTCATGCTTTGAGGGGTCCGATAATATCCATCTCCCACTTTATGAATGGCCATGGCGAAGTGACGGAATGAAGGAGTCCCCCTGCTTGGTGTATCATAGGTGCATACTTTTGACACTGTTCACACTTCCTAACGTAGTCCGCGGCTTCTTTTTTCATGGTGGGCCAGTAGTATCTGGCGCGGATGAGGCATCGAGCGAGGGCATGGTTTCCCGTGTGGGCACCGCAGTGCCCCTTATGTATTTCTTCCAGTACTCGCCTTGTTTGATTTACATTTGTTTAGGGAGCCGCTGAATGTTCTCTTGTAGAGCTTACAGTTTACGAGGCTGTATCTGGATGCCTATATTCGAAGCTTTTCGGTTTTTTTCTTATCTTATGGGAGCGTTCCATCCTGCAAATATGTTACAAGACGGTAGCGCCAGTCCCAAGTTAGGTTTACAGAATGTACCTCGACTTGGTCTATTGCGAAATGGAGAAGGGTGACCACGTTTTTGGTGGCTACCGTTAGCTTGGCGAGTCCATCTGCTTTGATATTCTACGCCCTGGATATTTGGTCGAGGCGGCATTCATCAAACTCTGGCAGCAGTTTGTGAATTTCTGACTGGTACTTTTATAGTCTCTATTCTTTGATTTGGAAAGTCCCGGTGACTTGGTTCACTACGAGTTGAGAATCGCAATGGAGGACGAGTCGTCGAGCCGTATTTGAGGGCTAATTTCAATCCTACAATCACAGCTTCATACTCAACCTCGTTGTTAGTCATCTCGGGGTTTTGTATGGACTGGCGAATTACTTTGCCTGTAGGAACCTCGAGGACGAGTCCCACTCCCGATCTCGATGCATTAGATGTGTCGTCAGTGTAGAGGACCCAGAGGTCGGAATGTGCAGAAGCGCAGAGCGCCTCCTGCTCTACTTCAGGCCATATTTTTGCGCTGAAATCAGCGACGAAATCGGTGAGCACCTGTGACTTAATGGCAGTTCGTGGTTGGTATGTCATGTCGTGCTCGCTTAATTCTATGGCCCATTTGGCCAGTCTACCCGATACTTTGGGTTTGTGTAGGATGCCACTTAGGGGGAAGGTTGTCACCACTTTTATGTGGTGATATTGAAAATATGGTCTAAGCTTTCATGAAGCTAAGACTAATGCCAAAGCTAGTTTTTCAAGGTGAGGGTACCTTGTTTCGGCATCAATTAAGGTTTTCCTGATATAGTAGATCGGAGATTACGTACCCTTGTTTTCGCGGATCAAGACTACACTTACTGCGACTTCAGAGACTGTTAGATATACTAGTAGGCATTCCCCCGGGTCTGCCTTGACGAGTAGTGGTGGCGAGGATAGATACGCTTTCAGCTTCCTCAAGGCGTCGATGCATTCTGCATTCCACTACAGTCTGTGGTCTTTCCTTAGCACATTGAAGAATTTATGGCATCTGTCCGATGATCGTGAAATGAACCTCGACAGGGCAGCTATTCGTCCTATTAATTTCTGCACCTGCTTCTTGCTGGTCAATATCTCTGGTATTCCTTCTATGGCCTTGATATGATCCTAGTTGATCTCGATACCCCTTTGTGACACTAGAAAACCAAGGAACTTTCCTGAAGTTACACCGAAGGCGCATTTTTCGGGATTCAGCTTCATCCTGTATTGCCTCAATATCTCGAAGGCTTCCTTCAAATAGTCAATGTGATCCTCTTTCTTTTTCGACTTTACTAGAATGTCGTCGATGTAAACCTCCATGATCTTACCGAGTTGTTCTTTGAACATCTTGGTGACTAACCTTTGATACGTCGCCCCTGCATTTTTGAGTCTGAATTACATTACCTTGTAGCAGTACGTTCCTCGGTGAGTGATGAAAGTAGTCTTTTCTTGGTCTTCTTTAGCCATTAGAATTTGGTTGTAACCAGAGTAAGCGTCTAAAAAGCTCAATTGTTCGTGTCCCGCTGTTGCGTCGATGAGCTGGTCGATGTGTGGTAATGGAAAGGAATCTTTCGGGCATGCTTTGTTTAAGTCAGTGAAGTCGAAGTACATCCGCCATTTCCCGTTCTTCTTTCTGACCATGATCACACTAGCGACCCATTGGGGGTATTTTTACTCTCGGATAGAACCATTAGGAAGTAATTTATCAACCTCGTCGCTGACCGCCTCATTGATGGCGGCATTGAACTTTCTCCTTATTTGTTGTACTGGCAGGTAAAGAGGATCGACATTCAGCCTGTGTGTGGCGACATCCCTTGGGATTCCTGGCATATCTGAATGGGAAAAGGCAAACAAATCAGCGTTGTTAGTTAAATACTCACGATATTTACCTGGTTCTGAGAAGTTGTGTCTGATATAAGCCTTTTTTCTTGTTATTGGCATTGTCCAATTGGATAGGGTCGAGGTCTTCTACGGCCGCCTTGCAATCTTCTACGCATCCGGGTCTTTGATGGCCTTCATTTGTACGTTGGGTTTGGTTCCTGATATAGCTGATTGCTATGCTTCCGCACTTGCTCCTTTTAGTTATTTGGTGTGTGTGCAATCTTGCGTGATCCGGTAGCATTCTTGGGCGGTGCATTGCTCGCCTTGGATGCTGAATATCCCCCATGGGATGTGAAATTTGATTACTTGATAGAAACTCGACGGGGCGGCTCGCGTGGCGTGTATACATGGACGCCCTATGATGGCATTGTAGGTTGTTTCCTGGTTCATGACATGGAACGTCATCTCCAGAGTGACTCCTCCTACCAGGACGGGTAGAACTATTTCTCCAGAGGTTTGTTCCACTGCATTATTAAAACCCGTAAGTGTTATGCAACACAGTATTATTTTATCCTCGAGCCTCATCTGCATGAGAATTTGCAGGTGAATAATACATGCGCCGCTTTCGTCATCCAGCATTATTCTCTTTACGTCAATATATGCGATGCGTAAAATTATAACCAAAGCATCATAGTGAGGGAAAGACAAACCATTGGTATCCGACTTATTGAAGATGATACTGTCTTCGAGGTTGTCATACCATTCGTGGACGACTGTCCGTTTGAGTTTGTGTGTGATGGTGAATTTCACATGGTTGATTATCGTGTCATCACCGCCACCAATGATCATTTGTATGGTATGAGCTGGTGACGGTGGTTTTGGAGGTCCTTGAGGTTGATCATGTCCACAAGCAAAGTTGGCCCATCCTCGGTCACTCGGCAGTTCTTTCAGGTATCCCTAGTTTAACATTCTTACCACTTCTTGTCGTAGACCTATGCAATCTTCGGTCTTATGTCCCCTTTCCTGGTGGAATTCACACAGAACGTTCGATCTCCTGGTGCTCGGATTCGACTTCATCTTTTGCAGCCACTGCACATTTGTGCCGAGCTTTTCTATTGTATTTCTGAAGGAGAAACACAAAAAGTTATGAGCATATATTAGTAGAGGCATACCTTTTTCACTTTGGGGTGGTGCGATGTGTTGAGGCGCGACATCTGTATGTCGTGGAGGAGGTGGGTTGGATGTTTGGACATAGGGCTGGTACCTTTCTCGGTTGAAACGTGGTAATTGATCCTTTAGACCATCTCTCCTCATCTCGGTTTGGACCGAAGTTAGTCGCTGGATTACCGTTTCGGTCATTCTCGTCTGCCCTCACTTCGACGCAATAGGCATTATGGATCTCTTCCCACGTGGTGGGGGGTACTTCATGAGTCTACTTAGTAGCTTCTTGGTTGCTTTTGACCCGTCTCTGTTCAACCCATTTTGAAATGCTGCTACCGCCATCCCTTCTAACATGTTCGGTAGGCTCATCCTTACTTTCTTGAATCGGGCTAGGAAATCCCGAAGTTCGTCGCCTATCGTTTGCCTGACGGCGAAGATAACATTTACCCTGGCCTCTGCCATTTTCGCTCCCGCGTGAGCGGTAACAAACTTATCTGCCATTTTTTCGAACGTTGATATCAATCGTGCTGGTAGTTGGGAATACCATGTCTACGCTCCTCCTATCAGAGTTTTGCCGAACTTTTTCAACAGTACTGACGGCACATGTTCTTTTGATAGATCGTTGCCTTTTACTACAATGGCGTAATGGATTAAATGATCCTCCGAGTCCGTGGTGCCATTATATATTTTCAGATATGGCGGCATTTTGAAGGTTTTTGGAATAGAGTGGGGGCCCGCCCCTTCGCTGTATGGTTGTTCGACGAATTGGCCCACATAACATTTTGGTAGCAACTTCGGAGCACCCGGTATTTTATCAACCCTTTCTTGATGCTCTTTCATCTGGTCACGGAGTGTTTTGTTCTCATTTTCCATCTCTTCCATTTTCTTTAAGATGGATGCAAGTGCATCGTTGCCTGCATCAGCGACAGTACGAGTGTTACCTATTCGTGTAGTTTCTGGCTCATCGGTGACAGTTGCGGTTTCTATGGGTAATGTGTCTTCGATATCCCTCTGAACAAGTTTCTCGAGTATATTGCTCAAAGTGTTTGTCATCCATTCTTCTAATAGCCTTTTCATGGCCGGTGGTGCTTCTCCTGCTACGGATGTTGAGGTTTCCCTCTCGCGCGAGACAGTTAAACCCTCGTGTGGGGGGAGTGAGATCTCTCCCACAGGTGTAGCACTTGGTGTTACGTTTTCGTTGTCTTCTCCACTGGCTTCATTGAGGGAATTCAGGAGGTTGTTCGTGACACCTACTATTGCCTTTAGCCTTGTTTCTCCCTTTCCTGCCATTGTTGGCCTTTGTGAGACTAAAATGAGGTGATTATTTCTTTCAAGAATCTAGACGAAACTAAGGTCTCAGCTATAGAAATCCCCACAGACGGCGCCAAATTATTTGGGTCAAAAGATATCGAAACCTTTTTGAATAAATCAATCAAAGATAATAAAGGAATATATCTTAGCTAAGTATAATAATCTCTAGAATGAAAGATAGATAAGGTGAATACGGATGATAAGAATTCTTTATCTCGTTTAGACCAAAAAGAAAGACCTTCAATAATAATCTTCTCAATCCTTTATGTAAGTAAGTTTACAGTATGTGTTATGGATTAGCAAAAAAGTCTCCCCCTACAAAGTTATTTCATGCTCTATATATAAGGAACCCAACATTGTTGAGCTCTAAAAGACAAGTTATAGGGAATATTCAAGAGAATATTCCCGATATCCCCTAATGGGCCTGCACTACTGCAAGGGGCGTACCGTCTCTTGTTCGCCTTAAGGTTGCCCTCTGCAAGATGTCGAGCTGTGTGGATCTCGTCGTTCGTCGTGCTCATCAACGTTCGTGCTTGTCCAAATTTGGACCCATATAGTTCTTATCCATATTTGCCTCGTTTTTAAAAAGTTCATTATCCAACCTATTTTTAATAAATAATATGGGTGAATAACTATTTTCTTTTATCCATTTTGCCACCACTACTTATAGGTAAAATTTGTTTATCATCTTTACGAGCAACAATATGAACATGTAGTTAATTTAAACAAAGCAACTGTACTTTTTCACCAAAATTCCTGTCGGAGTGGAGAAAACTGCAATTTGCTTTGAGTTAGGTGATATTAAAATTTGTGATCAAGCTATATGCCTCTTTTCTGCCACAAACGGAAGTTCTAAAAAAGCATGATTTGTTATATTAAGTAAAGATAAAGCAAATATGTGAGTTGTGCAACTCCATCATGTACAATGTGTTAATTTCGGTTATATGATTCTATATGTAAGAAAATTACTTTCTTGAACGTTAAGAACAAGCTGCAAACAGTAGAATATGAGGTTAATTTTGAGTTAGTAAAATGTGTTCTTGCTGGAGGAATAGACAATTTGGACATCAAAGGTACTTACATACAATTCTGATGTCCTAAATATACTTTGGTGGTTTGGAAATAATGTGATACAAATGTTTTCTTTAGTACTTTAGGAATTAGCTAAAATACAGGAACTCACTGCAATTTCTTTTTTCAATGCTGAAGTTTGGGAGCCATAACAGGTTAAAGAATTTATTGATGATTAGAACAGAATTAGACATCAGTACTCTGTCTAGAAATCATATTTACATTGGGAATAATACAGTCCCAATTTTTGTAGAACATAGAGGATTTATTAAAGTTTAGACGGTTTTCATCATGCTAAGAAACCAAAGAACAACTATCACTAAAAGAAATAAGGTGTTTAGTGGTGATGTTCTCTGGCAACCTCTTCGCTGTGAGAGCAGCGAAATCTATTTTGTGACGTATTTATTTACTTTTGTGGCAATCATAGTCACCACAAAAGCTAATTTATTTTATTATTAGTTTTTATTTCTAGTCACCACAAAAAGGATATAAACAAATGCGGCACAATATAAATTTAAGTGATTATCAAATTTATCATTAAACAATACAATACAATTATTTTCGAAGAATGATTTTTTCTTTGAGGAAAAATGTGCTCTATTTTTTTAAACACCGAAAGACCATTAAAATATTTTTGGCAAAATGGTTAGAACAGCTTGTGATATCGTGATTTTGGCTCATATAATACATGAGGACAAACAGAATTCTTTTAAATATATTTCCACATCGAATGCGCCCAAATCTCTTCATGTTTGGATAGATTAAATTTTTTGACACCCCAACTTCCAGTGAAGTGATTATAATTTTTTGGGAAAATTACCAGCTATGTCCATTTATAGGTATCTCATTATAAAAATTGGTCAATTTATAAAATATTACTAATATTAGCCAATTAGCTATTTGTAGAAGAAAAAAAAAGTCAAATTTTTGCTTTCTTTTGAGTGAGTGTTCTTAGAATAGATTGAGTGCATATTAAGGAGTTTGAATCTCAGTTTTGGAATGGTTTGGTGAAGTTTTGCGATGGTTTGAATATATTTGTATCACATTGTGTATTATTTATGTATCATATTTGTATTAATTGTGTATCACATGTATATCCATGTATATCGGTGTGTGAGATACATGTGTCGCAGAATATTTTTTTAAACTCGATTTAATTACGAATTTTGATAAAAACCAGTCCAAATCACCTCCAATCTTCCTCAAATTTTGTATATTGACTTATCTATATGTTTTCAATGAATTTCAACTATACTCATTGAAGAAGTTACTTTTTTGCTTAGATTTTTGGAATATTGTATATTTTTTTTGTATTTCATCACCTTATTTGCTACCTCATTCATGAAATTTCCTTTTCGTCTTTCATCTAATGATGTTAATCACGCTTAAAAATATGGAAGGTAATTTTTGTATGTGATTCTTTGAGAGAGAAAACTTTATTTATTTAATTTTTTAATTTTTATGTGTTTGACTAATTTTGGTAAGTCTATGACAAATGGCTAGAGCATGGATCTATACAAAAAATGTAGTAGAGGGGCGAATTGCAGTCGTACCCTATTTTTATGTCACCTTTTAACTTATACCCTATTTTTAAAAACTATTGATTTCGTAACCAACTAACAAAAAATCCGTAATAATATGACCATTATACCCCTTCCAAAACATATAAAAGTTGCATCAAGCATACCCAGATTCAAATTCCAGATCTCCTCCGTATCTCCTCCATCAGTCCGTCTCTCCTGAGATTGCCTCTCGCAACCAGATTCAAATTCCAAATTCAAATTCAAATACATTGTAAGTATTCAAATTCATCTCTAGAATTCAAAATAGTTTTTGAATTATATGTTTTCTGATTGATTGATTGATGTTGTTTGACGAACATCACTGATATGGTGAATTTGCATTCTAAATCTGTTTGAAGATGAATTCTAACATTCTAATCCGACAAATATACTAAAAATTATATTAAAACATTATATGAGTGTTTTAATATTTAAAACACCTATGCACAAAAAACTTCGGCATAGGTGTTGAAGCTTTTTAGTTAATATTTAAAAACTTCAGCGGGACGAGCTGAAGTTTTCTTCCTACACTGGTTAAAAAATAAAACATAAATTAAAATTTCATATTGCACAAAAAACTTCGGCACGGGTGCTGAAGTTTTTTAGTTAATCTGTAAAAACTTCGGTAATGGAGCTGAAGTTTTTCTCCTACACTATGTATTTTATTTTCATTTTTTGGAAAAACTTCATATCAAAAAAATAAAACATCAATTAAAATTTCATAATGCACAAAAAACTTTTTCAAAAAAACTTCAGCCTAATGTGTTGAAGTTCTTTAGTTCATTTCTAAAATCTTCAGCACCTAATGAGCTGAAGTTGTTTTCCCTGCATTCATGAATACCTGTCATACAACTTTTTTAAAAAAACTTCAGCTGATATGCTGAAGTTATTAAGCTTATTTCTAAAAACTTCTGCACTTAATAAGCTGAAGTTTTCTGTGCAACATTCATTAATTATTTCATACATCTTTTTCCAAAAAATTTCAACAGAAGATGCCTAAGTGATTTAGTTCATTTGTAAAAACTTGAGCATAAACAACCTAAAAATTCTTCTGTTCACTTTCCTAATACTTGCCACTAAACATGAATCTGCAGGATGAGTTCGATTTGCGTTGTTATAACTTTCAATGGGAGTTGGACTCCTGATTTCAAATACTTGGATCATGATACAAAACTTGTTCTACTTAATGAGCACATATCATTCAATACTTTCCTGAAGAAAATTAGTGAAGTTGCAAATATTGATTCAACCAGATATGCACTAAAAGTATGGTTTGATATCAAACTAAATACAAGCAAAAGAATGCTTGTAACTTCAGATGAAGAACTCAGTACATGTATACATTTGCTTACAACTGATTCACTCTACAAGAATTATCATTTCATCATCGAAAAAATACAACCTTCAGAATCTGCAGCATTCAAACAATCTCTTGCATATGTGATATATTCAGAACCTTTATAACATGAAGTATGACATCCAATAATGGAAGTAGACAATGAACTACAACCTTCTAACATTACAGCTGCTTCAGAATATATAATGTTGCAACAATTACCCCATCCTCCAATAAATTCAAACCAGTTTGTCGATGACCAAGAAGAAGAAGGACAACTAATAATGCAAATTGACAACCAACACACAATCCAACAAACCTTTTTGTTACCTTCTGCAATGATAAGCAACAATGAAGATGACGTAAACATGGAGAATATACCGATAACATCAGATAGAATTGAAGAAATTGCTGAAAGTTCTTGTGCTTCTCAGAAATCAAGAAAAAGGGTGAGGAGAAAGCTGAAAGAATCTCCACCATGTAAAATACTTGGGCATGATGCGTTGCCTGAGGAAGTAAGAGTTGGATCAATTTTTGAGAACAAACAAAACATGACTAAATTTTTCTGTAGCTTGGAGATAAATCAGAAAGTTGAATTCACTACTGTTAGATCATGTTCAAAGAGATACGAGCTGAAATGCATCGTGGACAAATGTGATTGGAATGTACGTGCTACCAAAATAAAAAATTCCACACTATTCAGGGTGATAAAATATCATAACATCCATGAATGTTCGGTTGATGCAAGAAAATCATATTAGAAGAATGCTACATCAAATTTTATAAGTGAACAAATTATAGAACATGTTCGAGACAAAAAGATAGAGGTTACACCAGCCTTTGTAGAAAATGAAATGAAAAAGAAATTTGGAATTGACATTGGTTATCACAAGGCATGGCGTGCTATTCAAAAAGTTGTTGCTTGCATAAGGGGGTCATCTGAAGAGAACTACCAGATTCTTCCTTCATACCTACACATGATGGTGTGCAAAAACCCAGGAATGTACACAAGCATAAAAAGAGATGTGCAGAATAGGTAACCATCAGCCCGAAGTTTCAAATGTTCCTATTTGAAAAACTTCACACCTAATGATTTATTTTTTTGTGTTTTACTGTACATATTTGCTTACATGTTCTTTGCTCCTACGGCATCACTAGCTGGTTGGTCCTACTGTAGACCCGTTATTGCAGTAGATGCAACGTTTTTAAAGTCCAAATATCGTGGTGTTCTATTTGTTGTTGTATCAAAGGATGCAAACAATCAAATCTTTCCTCTATGTTTTGGTGTAGCAGAATCAGAAAACAATGAGGCATACATTTGGTTCTTCGGGGAAATGAGAAAAGCAATTCAAGTCCATCATGAATTGATTTTCTTGTCAGATAGAAACCAATCGATTGCAAATGGGATTAGAAAAGTTTTTACTGAAGCTCACCATGGTATCTGCCTCTATCACTTTGAGAAAAATTTAAAGCAAAGACATGCAAAAGCCACGGTAATAAATCTTTTTCAAAGTGCTGCAAGGTCATACAAACGTGAAGATTTTAATCAGTTAATGTCCCAACTCAAAAGTATTGACAAGAAAACATACAATTACATAATGGAAGAGCCTCCAGAGAGATGGGCTCGATCGTGGTTCCCACGGCGACATTATGATATGCTAACAACAAATATGGTAGAATCAATGAATTCCGTTTTACTAAAAAGGAGAGAAATGCCTATTTTAAGAATGTTAGATTTCATCAAAGAAAAGTTACGAGAGTGGTTTTACGAACGAAAAAAAGGCAAATGAAACTTTTCACAGAGTATCAATATGGGCAGAAGAAGAGATGACTAAGAAGATGGACTTGGCTTGTAAAATATTTGTGAGTATATTTATTAACTTCAGCTTTTTATATCTGTTGCAGTGATTTACTGCTTACATTTAAAAAATTTCATACTTTTTTCTTTTTGAAGCAACAATACACTAATATAGTTTGTCCTAATTTTTTATTCCTTGTTAGGTGTTCAACCTTGATTCAATGTCGTTCAGAATAAATAGTGAAGGAATCGAATTCATTGTGGACTTAAAAAAGAGAACTTGTGACTGCCTGGAATTCCAACTTGATGAACTGCCCTGTCCACATGCAATTGTTGTTATTAATAAGAGATATCTGCAGAAATCTGATTGCTGCTCAAATTGGTATTCAAAGGAAACATGGTTGAAAACATATGAAGGACATGTGAATATCGTGGGAGATCAAAAATCATGGGATATACCACAAAATGTACAATCTGAGATTACAAAACCTCCCAATGTAGAGATTTTACAAGGAAGAAGACAAAAGAAGAGGCATATACTTGTGACTGAATCAGTACCATTCAAGTCTACCAAATGCAGTCGATGTAAACAAGTTGGGCATAACAGAACAACTTGTTTGTCTTCTCCAGCACCTCATCCATATTCAAAGAAACACACTGAAAAATACTCCAACCTTCAATAATCCTTGGTCTGAATTTAGACTTTTATTATTGTATGACATATTTGAAATGTGATTTTTTTCATAGGAATAAAAAAAAGAAGCTCTTGGACTAATTTATATACTGCTAAAATACAAATCACTCATTTTTGTTACAGGTTTGGTTGCATTTTAAAAAAGTATGCAATGACTTCTGCGAGAAAAAACTTCAGGTTACAGTATGTGAAATACATATCCTTAACACACTCACACACACACACGCACACTCACACACACACACATACGCGTACAACACAGCATGTACAAACAAAATCTTCAGCATCGATAAGCTGAAGTTATAGAAAATGAACTTAATAACTTCAGCATGAATATGCTGAAGTAAACAAAAAAGTACAGCATAAAAACATAAAAAAGAATTACAAAAACTAAACATAAAAACCAACTAAGAAGTATAAAGCAAATACCAACAAATAACAAAGATAATGCATTAGAAAGCTAAGAAGAAAGAGGATGAGAATTACATTAATACAAAAAGAGATGAGAACCACACACACACTACAAACAAAAACATCGGCTCTCAGGGCTGAAGTTATACAAAATGAACTTAAAAACTTCAGCTCTCTGGGCTGAAGTAAACAAAAAAACACAGCATTAAAACATAAAAAAGGATTACAAACACTAACAATCATCACCACCACCATCATCATCATCACAGTACTCCTCAATTTCTCTAAATATCTCATCATCATCATCAGTATCACAGATAACTATAGGATAGTCGGGCAAAAGACCACTGAATCCAAGGATATCAATCTTCAACTTGTCGAATTCATCACGCAACTGACTTTGTTCGACGATTACTCTGTCCATAAGACAAAGAAGAGTCTTCAGGTTGTTTTGCAGCTTGGAATAGTCGTTCCAGCTGGGGAACTGAAAACTATCAAACTGCTGCACAACCTTGTCGAACGAGGTTGAATAACCTCCACAACTACGTTCCAGGTTAAGCCTGTTCTGGAATGATTCATTGGCAAAGAACTGTGGCCTGATTCTCTCCCAATCGGCCTTTATTTGATCCCACAAAAGCATAAGATTAGTCATCGGTTTGTTATTGTACCACTCACACTTCAAAGTCTCCCACTTATGCATGATTTCATCAAAATTAGGCTTCCTACTTCCGCTTCCACCAGACATTCTTTCTTTAACAAAAGCTAAAACACTAAGGATGAATATAAATTTAAAGAAATATGATGGAAGTTTATGAATGACTATGAAATTTTCAAGTGAAGAGATTGTTAATATAGACAAAGAGTTCACCTAATCAATTTAATATCTATAAATGTAAAAATAACTTTTCAGGTGTTTTTACTGTTTTACGTTCAGAGAAATTGAATGAAACAAGATAGGTAGGTGGTAAAACAAGTATGTGGTAAATGCAAAAAGAAATGTAACTTCAGCCCTAATAAGCACACAGTTTTTCTATAATAAAAAAATAACTTCAGCCTGAAAAATAACTTTTCGGATCATTTACTATATGGTGAAATAAATTTAAATGAAAGATGAAGTAGGTGACAAAAGACAAAAAGTAGATAGTAAATGCAAAAAAGATAAGTATCAACTTAAAAAAATACCAAAACATGCTGAAGTTTTTGTCATAAGCTTTTTCAAAAACTTCAGCCCAATGTGCTGAAGTAATTTAGTTCATTTATAAAACTTCAGCACATAATAAGCTGAAGTTTTTCATCGTGCATTCAATAGTTTTGTTCTAAATGCTTTTTCAAAAACTTCGGCTAATGGAGCTAAAGTTAGTTAGTTCATTTCTGACAACTTCAGCACTTGATGAGCTGAAGTTTTTCTCCTGGACTCGATAGTTTTTGTTGTAAAGCTTTTTCAAATAACTTCAGCTACATGTGTTGAAGTTATTTAGTTCATTTCTAAAACCTTCAGCACTTGATAAGCTAAAAGTTTTTATCCTGGACTCGATATTTTTTGTTGTAAAGCTTTTTCAAATAACTTACGCAGAAAAAGCTTAAGTTTTTGTCCTACATTTGACACTTTTGTTATGACTTTTAACCAAAACTTCAGCTTAAAAAGCAGAAGTTATTTACTTCATACTGAAGTTTAGCATATTTGAATCAATCCAAGTATACTAAAAAACTAATTAATGCGAATAGAACAAAAATTTAAAACACATCACATAAATCACACAAAATAATGTATATTCACACAATCCAATTTTGTTTTCGCTTACATCCTTGAAAAAAAAATTAATTTTTTGTTTACAAGTTATTCTCTATTCAAAAAATTGACAGAGTGTCTTCATATTCGCCATAGACATGTCCTAGTTGCTCTTATTGGGTTTCTTTACAAAATTTCATGAACCTTCACTATGTCTTCAACTGATTCACAAAAGCGGCAATACGAGCACCTTTCTTTACCAACTTGTACGGACCTCTGAATTACATTTGGCATATTATTGCATTTTCCACATATGTGCATCTGTGAGGGCTCACTAAGTGTGAAAAGCCGTTCATGCAAATTCGCTACAACACCATGATCTATAAGACAGACACCCCAAATTTAATTCCACCAAAGCGTTTTCTGTCACACACAGATTGACAAAGTTTAGTACTATGATTTTTTTAGCAACTCCCGTCTTCTTTCATAAGAAAAAAAAACAAGAAAATGTTGGCAAAGACATGCTTACTGGTGTGCAGCTGGAAATTCGTGGGAAGCAAAGATAATGAAGGAGAAGTTCAAAAAACTTCATATGTGACGGAGAGTGGCCACATCAAATACTCGAGCCCCAGGACAATTTTACTAAAAGTTAGATTTATCAACTAGTAAAAATAGAAAATTGTCCAGAAGCTCGAGTGTTTGATCTGGCTATTCTCCTTCACATATGAAGTATTTAGACTTTTCCTTCATTATCTTTGCTTCCCATGAACTCTCTGCTACACCAAATAAGCATGTCTCTGCCAATATTTTTTTGTTTTCCTTTGAATATAAATTTAAAGAAATATGATATAAGTCTATGGATGACAATGAAAATTTTCAAGTGAAGAGATTATTAATATAGTCAAAGAGTGCACCTAATCAATTTAATATCTATAAATGTTGAAGATATTGTTAACTGTTTTTTGTTCAGAGAAATTGAATGTAACAAGATAAGTAGTTGGCAAACAAGTAAGAGGTAAATGCTAGTAGTTGGTAAATGCAATAAAAAAATAGTAAAAAATAAGGTCACAAAAAGTAGGTGGTATAGGTGATAAATGACAAAAAGTAGCTAGAAAATGCAAAAAATATAGCCCAATGTGCTGAAGAATTTTAGTGTATTTCTAAAAACTTCAACCCTTGATAAAGCTGAAGTTTTTGTATTGGATTCAATAGTTTTTGTCGTACATCTTTTTCAAAACACTTCAGCACATTCTACTGAAGTTATTTAGTGTATTTCTAAAAACTTCGGCTCTTGATAAGCTGAAGTTTTTTTGTTGGATTCAATATTTTTTTCGTACAACTTTTTCAAAGAAACTTCAGCTCAACGTGCTGAGGTTTTTTAGTGTATTTCTAAAAACATCAACATTTGATAAGCGGAAGTTTTTGTCCTTCAGTCGATACTTTTGTTATGACTTTTAACCAAAACTTCAGCTTAAAAAGCAGAAGTCATTTACTTCATGCTTAAGTTTTTTCAATAAAAATGTACTTAAAATTCATAATAAAAGATAGAAACATATTTGTATGAACAAAAGTGAAATAAAAAAATACTTAATGTATATTCACAAAATACAAATTATGTGCAACCAATCCTCTAATCAAAAAATTCACACAATCTCTTCGAAATCTCCATAATCATGTCCTTGTTGTTCTTCTGAAGTTTCATAGCCGCTATCTTTTTTTCACTTTCCATGAGCCCAAAGATTGGTAGCCAATTCTCTCCTGAAGGTCAATGACTGGCTTTGATCGAAATTGAAGACATCTTCTTTATTCAACCGCATATCAATTAACTTAAGAGCAAATACACCACAATCAACACTAAAAAAAACATGAAAAAATAGTTAACACAAGGGCAAAAAATAATAAACATAAGATGCATGATAAAACATATGCGAAACACGTACTTGTTAGTTTGTTGCGGTGAGCTCATCCACTTAATTTGAAATTTTTCCACAGGACTATCCCCATAAAATTTATTGTGTGCCCCAAATTCCAAGCATTTGAGACAGTGTGGGATCAAGCAGGCATAATTTCTGACATGTTCAACAGTACGCTCATATGTTACACTGCCCATGGAATTATACACATATATAAATTTATCTTTAAAGTCCAGAATTCCAAAAAAGTAGTGCATGGATCTCTGGCCCGTCATTGGCTTAAGTCGAAATGGAAAGAATACTTTTCTGGCAGATGCCCATGAGATACCACAGGAAAGGTCGAGGCCTTTTACGTAGTTGGCCATCTTTTCATTCGTTGATTCTTCCTCAAACCAACTAAAGTTCATAAGTGGCTGAATAACCGCTTCTTCTTCTTCTTCTTCTTGAGCTTGTTGTTTGGATATCCTCTTTCTCTTTGATTTGCTCTTTTTTTGATCCTCCATTCTCTTTTGCTTCCTTTTTCTAATTTTATCCATCTGTTCTTCTGAAGGATGAATACCAGCCAGCTTAGTCATATACTGATCAAAAATTAAATCAGTTACTGCAAATCTTGATTTTGGATAAGCTGGAAGGAGATAGCAATATTTTTGCGCAAGTAATATATTCCCACATCCATATGTTGCAAATGAACAACAACAAATGATAACATGTGAAAAAACTACAAACAGCATGACAAAAACTTAAGCATATTCAGTTGGAAGTGTTAGAAAATAATCTAAAAAACTTCAGCATGCTTGATTTAAAAGTTTTGAAAAAAACTAGAGAATGCATGTCAAAAACTTCAGCACGATTAGGCTTAAGTGTTAGCAAATAAGCTAAAAACTTCAGCATTTTAGCATGAATAAAGTTGAAGTTTTCCAAATTACAGTACAAAAACTTTACTATAAAAAATAAGCTAAAGTTTTGGGAAATACAGTTGAAAACCAATTCAAAAACCAAATTTAATAACTTACTTCATCCGCAAGATCAGAGTTAGGATCCATAAGCTCGGTAAAGAATGATTTTCGAATATCAATTCCAGCTAATCTGAATGGATTGGAATCATATTCACTGGCATCCACCTCCAACCACTCTGTAAATCTTTGCATCAATCCACTATCTTGATTAACATAATAGAAGGAACACCTTCGTATATTCTTTCCGACTTTCCAATCTTGCCCCTTTTCCTTTCGTTTATGAACTACGTAAGGAGATCTCAACCAAATACTCTCCATACAAATCCTTTTCCCTTTTTTTTTGTTGGTTTTCCTTTTGCTTGCTCTTCCTGCTACTCCATCACAACTAACTGTTGTTGTTCACCAGCAGGGGGAGAAACCACAGCCATAGTGGCAGATACTTGACTAACTCCCTGCTGTTCATGACGTTCTTGTCTCTCTTCCCGAACAACAACAGCATCAGAATTACCTTCTGAATCAGTCTCTTGTGTACTACCAATTGAAAATGAACATAAATTGAAGTTGGGGATATCACTGGTGTCACACATAGGAGAACTGGAAATCTTCCTTCTCTTAGGATTTGGAAGAAGTTGCGATGCATCAGATGATATCTGCAAAACCAAGGAAAATATAAACATAAATAAACTGATACAAAACACACATTAGGCAAACAAAACAACTTGTAATCGAATTGCAGAAAATAACTACCTGGTCTAAGTGTTGAGACACAGATGGTGTTTGTATTCCAACAGATCCATTTCCTTTACCTTCAGATATGCCTGTATCTTCATGCAAAAAAAATAAAAAAAAATATAAATAATACTAACTAAATTTTATAAAATAATACCAACACACTTCACACCTGTCTGTGAGCCAACATGTGTGAATAAATATATTTCTCCTTTTTGATATAGTTGCATAAGCTCACCAAATTCTTTTTGAGCTGCCTCGAGTCTTCCTGAAAAATCATTCAAAAACACAACAAAGAAAATAAAATATGTAAAGTTTCAAACTGTAAAAAATATACTTCGATCAAATGTAATAAATTCATGATCTATAGAATACCTTGACGTTTGTCTTCCGCTGTGGTTTCCCCAGGCTGCATGCCTTTCTCGGTATCAGCAATTCCAGCTTCATTCAATTGTGCACCAACGTCGAGGAGCATTGGAGTATTATCTGGAAGGTTTTTCTCAACTCTACCTATAGCATCATCAGAGACTTTTTGAGTTGTGTCAATTGAAGCACAACTAGTTTCAACTTCCACTGCATATTCATAAAGAGGGGGAATAGATCAACTAGTTTTTCTATATATATAACATAGTAAAAATTTATACATGAAGGGAATATTTCACTGCAGGACATTATCAAAAAGATCAGTTAAAACTTTAATCTCTAAGAAGGCTGAAGTTCGACAGTTACAAAAACAAAAATTTCAGCTCTAGAGCTGAAGTTCGACAACTACAAAAAAAATCTTCAACTGAAGTTTTGTTTCATGTTTTGTGTTTTTTGTTATATATTTTTATGAACTATTACAAACTTCACACTTTATACCTGTAGTAATAATTTCCTGCGTATCACCACCTAAAATTTCCTTGCAAATAGCTAGTGCTCCATCAAACAAATTGCCCTGTCCAATATCACTTTCCAAAGAATAACTCGATGCATGTTTTTCAGTACCAATAACTTGATCATATGCACCTTGTTGTTGAACATGTTCATCGCATTCACCAGCCGCTTCCTTACGTGTAGCATTATCATCTGCGACTTTACGCGATGGATCATGAGCATCATGTTCTTCAACTTGATTATCTGCACATTGCTTGCTTCCAACATTCTTAGTTGCTAACTGTTCTTCATCATTTACATCTCTGCTCAATATATCAGCACTGGAACGTTCCTCTTCAACTTGTTTCTGAACATGTTGATCGCCTTCAAAAGACGTTTCCTCACGTGTAGCATTTACATCTGCGACTTTATCTGATGCATTAATATCCGATGGAGGTTCGTAACAGACAATCACCCTATCATATTCTCGATGGTTACTCAAATCAAAATTGCCATCGTCCATTTCATTTGATTTGTTGACAATCTTAAGCAACTGTTCAAACTTCTCATCGAAATATTCCTAGAAAAAAAATTACTAACAATGATTAATCTGAATAACATCAACAGAAATAAAAAGACTTCTCTATAAATTAGCTTAGCTTCACTTTTACAAAAACCACATCAACAATAGCAGATCGCTCATCCTTTTTAAACTTATCGAAAACTTCGTTCACGATCGTGCTTCTTTCTTTTTCTGCATGCCTTTGAACCTCCGTCGTTAACCTCTAGAAGAGATAAACAACAAAAATTCATATATAGAAGAAAACTTCAGCTCAAAAACATGTTGTACTTTTACAAAAACAAAACCAAAAAACTTCAGATCAAAACTTACAGAACATATTGTCTCAAGTAATTCATTGTCATCAAAGTCAGATGTAGAACGGGTAGAACGACTCTGGGTACGAGATGATTCGCCAATAAAAGGAATTCGATTTTGTTCTTTTGATCGACTCCGACTACGTGGTGATTCACCAATGACAGGAATTCGATTCGCTTCTTTTGATCGACTCAGAGTACGTGGTGATTCACCAGTTGAAGGAACTGCATTAACTACCTTTGAACGAATTAAAGGCATTGAATTCAATTCCTCTTCTGTAGGAATTATATCCAATACCCTAAAGTCGCGATATCTCTGTTTAATACAAAAAAGTATATAATGAGGAGAAAAAAACTAATACATCAACATATTAACACAAAGACAAAAAAAAGTAACTTACTTCATGAGTACTGAACATATAATAAAGTTCAGCAAATTTAGGCTCTCCCACACATACATAACGTAACATCCTGGGAACCTGAGGGGTATCAAGGTATTCATCCTCTCTTATATACCTCTCCCGAACATCTGGGAAGCGCTCATAGAACCAAGCACATAACGGATATGGAAATCCACCAAGTTTATACTCAGTTGAATGTAATTTGTTCTGCTTGTCCAATGCATGTTTCAGTGAATAAATGAGTTTCTCATAAGCCATATTACCCCAAGGATATTCAGCACAAACCTTATCATCTTCAACAATAGATGCATACTCCTCCATCATACATGACTCCGTATTTTTCCCAAACAAAATAGACTCTACAACAAGAATTTCCATAAGCTTAACAGCATCATCATCACTCTCGCATACATGTACGTGATTCACATCATTCTTTGGAATTTCGTTGCGAGTCATAAAACTTCGAATATCCTTCAAAGTCACACCCCTGGACTTACCAAAATACCGCTTCAGAATATTGCTCTCTCGATTAATTGGTTTTTCAATATTATGTGTTGTGATCTGCAAACCGCACATAATGTGAAAGTCTTCAAGGGTGAAAGAAACATCATGACCAAAAATCTTGAAACTAATGGAGTCTCGATCATTGGTGAATATTCGAGAAAGATACAGGCAATGAACCAACTTCATGCTGCATTGAAAATTCTCCATAGCCATAATGTATTGAAATGCACCATTAGTAAGCTTATCCCGTTGTGTAGGAGTCAAGAAAGTTGCAATTAATTTCTTCAATCATGGTTCGCCTTCCAGTAACCCTTACAGTTAAACCAATCTCCAAACTCAAAATATCTTTGTCATGGTCTTGTAGGTGGAGGAGCAGGGACATAAGGACCTGGGAGTATTATAGGTTGTCTAGGTGCTTTGCCTACTTTAGCTGCATTAGGATCTTTAGGTGCTTTGGGAGCCATCTGTTCAAAAAAAGTAAAAGTTACAAAAAATAACATCAGGACATTATCAAAAAGATCAGTTAAAACTTCAATACCTAAGAAGGCTGAAGTTCGACAGTTATAAAACAAAAACTTCAGCTCTAGAGCTGAAGTTCACCAGTAACAAACACAAAAACTTCAGCTCCTTAAGCTGGACTTTACCAGTTACAAACACAAAACATTCAGCAAAAAAACATGTTGTAGTTTTGACAAAAAACAAAACACAAATTCTGTTTATCTAAGGTATCATTGAACTATTATAAAACAAATAATCCTTCAGCTCTTAAATAGTATCATATATTTAACTCTCAAAATTTTTAAATACTTGTTCAAAAAACATAAATATAGAATTTTCATCAACAACATAAACACTCGTTCAAAAAACCTAAAAACACAATCGTAAAAGTAAAACTAATGCATGACTATCAAAACCAAAACCAGAAATTAAATCGTAAAATAAAACCCAGAAAGTTAATGCAATGTACCTGTGATTAAATTATAGTGTGGGAACAACGACAACTAGCAGTTGAAAAATCAAAACAACAACGAAAACCGTTTGATTTTAGAGAAGAACAAATCAAAAAACGCGAATAATAGGAGTGAGAGACAGAGACAATAGAGGACTAGCGTTTACTTGGAGAGAAAGTAGTCTTTTAATAAAGAAGGGCAAAATAGTCTTTTCAAATGACTTTTAACAAAAAACGGGTACGAGTGCAAACAGAAAGACAAGGCGGCTACCCGTGCAATTTCGGCGTAGTAGAGTGCTAGAGCCCACGCACATTTTAGGCCCAACCCACAGTTATACCCTCATTCCCTACACCGAGACGCCATTGCTGAGAGTTCGGAATTACAGTGACTGATCAAAAGAATCATGGGAAGTCGATTAGGAAGAAGAGTTGTCAACTTCGCTAATCTTCCGATTAAGCTTCTCATGCCTTCCTCTTTCTCCAACATCACTGAGATCTCCCTCAAAACCATCCCCTCTGCTTCCAAGGTAACATCTTTTTTATTATATTTCACATTATTACTACTCCATTCGATCCCATTTTATGTTATGGAGTAATGGAGGTGAAATAAAAAGTTTTCAGTTGTTTCTAACAGCTTGTTTGGATGGTTGTTACCTATTGTATTGTATCGTATTGTATTTTAAATACGATCTTTGTATTGGTTGTTACTTAAATTTTATTGTATCATATCGTTGTCCGTCATTACGTAACGATGAAATGTACTACTTTATGTAACCACCGATTTGGTGTGGTTACGCTATTATCTTCTCTCATATCATCCTTCATTATTATTAAATAATTTTATTTTATCATTTATCCTACCTTTTTATATAATAAATTTACCCTGTAACATAATTTTTCTTTATAATATTGCAAGTTGCGTGATATCGTGAAACAACAACAAAGGATACAATCTTTCCAAACATTGTATTCATCAAATGATACAGTACAATACAATACAATACAATACGATATATTATGAAATGATGTGTATCGTTTGCTGTAAATACAATGGCAATCCATCAATCCCAACATAAGCTATATGAATCTTCACTATCTATTTTGTTCTATTCAATAATAAGCGATTCTCTGATACCAAAGATTTTTAATATTTCTAAGAATTATATGTATAGATTGAGATAAAGAGAGCATTGGAGTCATTATACGGCTTTGAAGTTGAAAAGGTCCAAACTTTAAACATGGATGGAAAGAAGAAGAAAAGAGGCGGGCTATTAATTGCTAAACCAGACTACAAAAAAGCTTATGTTACACTTAAGAACCCTTTGTCTATATCGAGGGATCTTTATCCTATACGAATGATCGAAGAGGAAAAGAAAAATATGAGCAAGAAATCTAAGTCTAGCATTGTTGAGGATGACGAGCCTAAGAAGATGCATTGGCTTGACGAGAAGAGAGACACGAGGAGTAGTTCAGAGAGGAGATTCAGTCGTGGTCGTGATCGTGAACGTGGTGGAGAACGTTCTTCAGATGTTGGTGCTGCAGCAGCAAAGTTCCCTTGGAGCAGTATGAGGTCTTATATTCCTAGGTAAATCATCTATTTTCTTTGGAATAATTTGAATTTTCTTGGAAATGTTAGTTTAATTTTGAAAAGCTATATGAAGTTCTATGGTTTTATGTTTATTATATATTGGAGGCATGTAAAACTTTGTAGCTTGAAACAGATGAGCTGCTTTCCAGTTATTGAATCAAACTAATGTTCAAAGATGTAGTCGTACACACTTTGTAGTATGGGAAAAGTATTCTTTGGAAGAAGTAACAGTGATGTACTTCTTTTACGTTCAATATTGAAATGGGTATTAGAAAATTCAGGATATCTTTTACTGATGGAATAGTCAAAGCTAGAAAAAAACACTTGATTGGAAAAGAAATTCAGCAAATTTAAGTGAATTTGTGACTGCTGCACATGATGGAACTGTGAAATGATCAGGTAAATGTGCCATTGAGAAAGCAACTGATTATGTTACAAACTAGAAAAGCAAATTGTCTGATACTTTATGTTTCTGTTTGAAAATGACTAGGAATTTGTGGGAATAAATTGTGTATGCAATTTGGGCTGCCTTCATTGAGAGCAGCTCTACATTATTATAATATACTCACTTTCTTCAGTTTCTTCGATGTCCAATTTTCCATGGAAAGACCAAATCTTTTAGTCTTCCTCCATTCAAATGTTCAGCCTGATAAATTTCTTATGTTAATGTAAATTGGTCTTTTGTTTCTTTTCTTTTTGGTGTATGCATGAGGTCCCTATCCGTATAGGGGATTTGGCTCCTTTTGTTGAGAACCATATTTTGGTGTAGGTTCTCTTTTTTTGGCATACGGCTTGTATACAGGGTTTCCCCCAATTGTTAATAAAAAATTATACCTTATCAGAAAAGGAAAAAGTTCTTATGTTAATTGTTTATATTTTTCATATTCCTGTTGTAGCTCATTGTAGTCTCTCCGAAACTCTGCCTCTTGAATTTTTGCTTTGGCAAGTTTTTTTCTTCTTTAAGCGACTTGACTTCCTTCTTTGTATATGACCACCTACTCTCCTTCCTGAGTAAACATCCCCTGCTATATGATCCTTGCATTGCATTGCTACCCTCATCTTCACTTGATCGAAGAGCCCAATATGCAAGTCTCTCTCTTTGCAGATTCTGACACGTATGAGCATGTCTAGAAGGTAGGTTCTAGTATTTGTGCTATATGTTGATTTGTAAGGTTAGGTGACCCTTATCCTCTTTTTAATGGCTTCTTACATCCGTTCTAGGCTTGTCTTTCAATTCAGTTGTTCCATTTTCATCGGTACTGCATTTTCAACAAAAAGTTATCTATTTGCACATGTGAAGACATTAGCTTGAAATTCTGTAGTGTTCGTTTTCTCTTGGAGTTGTCTTACGGCCTTTGGTACATGATTTGTTGTAAGAGCTTTCCATAGTGTCTATTATGCTTGTCTTATGGGCACAGTTCGATAGCAATTTGTGTTGTCCCATCTTTTTAGTATCACAATTTAGCCATGACAATGATTAGATACTAAGGTGTCTATTATATTTTTGAAGATCGAGGTCATTAACTTCTGTTTCATTGTCTATTATCTTCTACTACTATATTTTTCTGATCTTCTGCTTTATTATCTTTATTTTGCACCTACTACTCATATTGCATGATACATACCAATGATTTCATTCTTTCCTTAGTGCACTATTATTCCTCAAGAAGTGGTTAATTTTGTAAAGCGGGAACATCATAACTTTTCCTGGATGAATTTCCACTAGATATCTTCCAAGAAATTGAACTGTAGTGTCTTTTAACATCCCGAATGTTTCAGTCTGTGAGATAGCATTCACTTGATTTAAGGACTGTGATGGTGTTGTACCTGATGGAAGGGCGGAAATTGTGGAAAGTTCATTCCTGATAAAGGACTCCTCCATTATTCTTTCTCTGTTTTCCTTTACAGTATAGGAAGAGAGTTGTGGTAAGTTCATCAGTTTAGAATTGATTTAACCAAGTATAAAGGATTTCTTTTTATAATCAAGAAATCCCGGAGGACCAGTGGGAGTGGGAACAATGGACTATGTATAAAGGATTTTTATGGGCAACACTAGCTTTAATTTTTAAGAATCGGGCTTCTGTTTTTTTCCTCTTTCTTATTAGAGTAATTTCCATTTTCTCCTTTGCTTCTTTATGTTGTTAGTTTGTTTCATGTTTGTGCGTTGCAGCAGCGGATTTTTATTTTATTTTTAAAATTAAGCTTAATTGCTGTCATGGAAGTAAAGGCAATATGATGATTTTTGTGAAGCGTATGAGATTATTCTAGTTTGATAAGTAATTTGTTTTGACGTTGTCTTGTTTGGTAATAATTTCTTGCAAGAATAGATTTTTAGCTAGTATTTACGCTATAATAGTACTTTTCTTTTCTTAGCTTTTCCGCGTGTGACTTTTGTTTTCGACTTCTAGCTGGCAGTATGTAGTTTCTGTGGGTGCCTATGTGATCAGTCATGATGGAAATGGTGTATAATGGCTACGGGACTTTACATGCCCCAAATGGTTACTGTTAGCAAAAGAATAAAAATGTATACAAAAAGACTCTTAGTGTCTGCTTTGGATAAGAATATTTAAGTATTGATTTGGTTGTGTAAGAGACGGAGAGTAAATATACTTGGTGTATGTTCGTCCAAATCTTATGTTCGGTTTATTGAATGATTGCAGACACTATAAGTCAGTATAGTTTTATTCGACTAAACCAAATAGCCTTTCCTCTAGACTGATCTAATCCAATATGATCCCTGCAAATCTATTTTCTATTCTTGGTCAAATTAACAATGTCACTACCCTTCTCCAACATCTACTAGAGACTACATTCGTATGAGGATCTTTGCACCCTGCCACTGTTATGTAGATTTCTGTACTGATTGCGTAGAGATTCCTTCGGGGGTTTGCTGCCATTGATTTGCCTCAGTCCTCACCATTCTGATCTACATAGCATATTTGAGAGTGTTTCTCAAGACTCGATGCAGTATGGATAAGGGTGATTCTTGAACACTAGTCCATGTAAAATAGACTAATGCAAATGCATAGTATCCAATATCTAGGAGAAAATAGACTAACACAAACTGACCATACGTGTTAGCTGAATTTTCTGGGAAAGAAGAGGAATACTTATTTGGCCTATTGGAGATTTTGCATACAGGAATGTAAACAATGTAACAGAGTTTACAGACTTAGCTCGCACTGTCCCGTTTCCTTGTGGAGCAAATGAGTGGGTGGACTCAGATTGGTCTTTAGTTTGGAAATTACAGGAAGATCTTTGATTTGTTGATAAAGCTCATATATCTGGTAGGTTCATCACATGGTTTTGTGCCTTGTGTTTCTGTAGGTTCATTCTCTGGATGGAGTTGATCCTTCCCCATTTTTTTTCTTGTTCTGGGGTTATCAGGAGTCAAAATAAATATTATGTTAATATCTATGTGTTCTTACTTTTAACTTCTTAACCCCATCTTTAGGAATTTTAGGGAACTTAGGAATAAGAGTAGACTTGCTAATGAAGTACTGTAATTCACAAAACTTTCAGGCATCGTCCCGGTTACAAGTGAAGGGAGCCCATAACTTCCTAAAATTCTTCCAGATTATTCACTAAAGTCTAAATAAGCTAAACCTACTGTCTACATTTGTTGAAAATGTAATATTTTGGATAGACCGGCCATGTTGTATTGAGCCAAGTGTTGGCCAGTCAAGAAATCTCATGCCCAGAAGATGAAAGTAGCAGAGATGAGGATGTTGCCGTGGATGTGTGAGCATACCAGAAAAAGATAAGATTAGGAATATATATAGTAGGGACAAAGTGGGTGTGGCTCTTGTGGAAGAGGAGTTGAGAGAATCGAGGCTTGAGATGGTTTGGTCATGTGAAGAGGAGTGACGCTGATGCCCCGGTTAGGAGGTTGCCCGTGGCGAGCCAGGGGAGGGGTAGAGGAAGGCCTAAGAAGAACTAGGTGAGGTGATTAGGCAGGACATGACTCTGCTCCAACTTACCGAGGATATGACCCTCGATAGAAAGGTGTGGAGGTCGAAAATTAGGGTGGTGGGTTGATAGATAGTCTAGAGTTTTGCCTTGTCTTACCAGTAGTAGTAGTAGTAGTAGTAGTAGTAGTAGTACTAGTCGGGTACCTTCCTATTCCTAGTCCCTTGTTTCTATACGGTATATCAGTATTAGCAATAAGATTAACACTATTCTTATAGTTTCATATCCCTGGATCTCTGTCATGATTCGTTGTATTATTTGCTTACACTGTCTTATTACATTGTTGTTGTTATTATTTCTCTATTGCTCCATTTTTTTTTTACGTTCTTGACCTGAGGGTCTTTCGGAAACAACCTCTCTACCTTCATAGATAGGGGTAAGGTCTGTGTACATACTACCCTCTCCAGACCCCATTTGTGAAATTCCACTGGGTGGTTGTTGTTGTTGTTGTTGTTGTTGTTGTATTAAGGATATGAATCTTTGTTTGGCCACAGTTTTTATTAACCGTGTCTTTGGAGTTTGTGGATGGAAGTGATGTACTCTCTACTGGTTAGGGGTTCAGTAGGTGGCTTCTTAAATTCCAGTTAAGTACAGGGTCTATTGACAGACGGAACTAACAGTTACAGGACTCAGAGAATGTTGTCTGCAACATATTGTCTTCAGCTAAATCATGCAAAGAGAAGTTTCAGCGAGGTGATCATTTGTAGCTTAGACGAATATGTGTGTGTGTTGAACTCGCGGGATAAATCTGTTTACCTTCTCATTTTATACCACCAACCAAATGCTTGGGTTTCTTTATGTTTATGGTCAGGGTAAACCTATTGTTCATTGTCCAACATAGAACTGTGACCTGTTTATCTGAATGCAATTCGAGCTTGGTAAAGTAGTGGGCTGTAGATTATGAATGGGGATATTTTAGCATCAATTTCTTTCCCCAGGTTCTAACAAATTCCTATGGTTAATGTGGTCTATGGTCCTATGGCCAAGTGTCTTGATCTGTATTTGTCTTCTAATTCCTAATCATACTGCCGCCTATGGCATGGATGAATTGGATTCCTCCGCTCTTAACCAAAAGTGTCTTAGGTTTGAGCTTTGGAAATGGTGATAAATTTCAGTTAGGAAGCGTTTTTTCTTTTAATGAGTGTTACACTACATAGACAAGAGGGGTTGCTCTGATGGTAAGCAACCCCCACTTCCAACCGAGAGATTGTGAGTTCGAGTCTCCCCAAGAGCAAGGTGGGAAGTTCTTGGAGGGAAGGATGCCGGGGGTTTCTATTTGGAAACAGTCTCTTTACCTTAGGGTAGGGGTAAGATCTGCGTACACACTACCCTCCCCAGACCCCACACTAAGTGGGATTATACTGGGTTGTTGTTTGTTGTTGTTGAGTGTTACACTACATGAATTCAAATTAGTCCTGCAAATGTGTTTCGAGACATCTATTGCTTGAGTAAAGAAAGAATGACCAAACAAAGTTGATATAGGTAGGCACTCATCCTTCCAATTGACCCAAGACATTCGAGCTGAAGTAATTCCATTCACTCAAAAGGAGAAGAGTTTCAACCAAATAGAGATTTGCCTTACAAAATTTATATCTATCTATACTATATTAAAAATATGAATGTTTTTAACGAAAAGTCGTTCGCCTTTTCTACCCATGGGAGCAGGGGCGGACCCACATAGGTTCAAGGGGGTTCAATTGAACCCGCTGCATAAATATTTTTTACTATTAGTATGTGAAAATTATTTTTCAAAGACACAAACTACTATAAACATAAAGCAGTTGAACCCCCTTAACCAAAGTTGTGGGGTGATTTTATTGTGTGCCTCACACAACTGACATTAGTTGTGTGAGGCCTCTTTCTATCTCACACACTTGTGGATCCATATCTTACACATTTGAGTCCACAAAATTCTGGGACCACAAGGTTGTTAGACAGAAAAAAAAAAAAAAAGGTCTAGTTGTGTGAGGCACAAAATAAAAAATTTCAAGTTGTGCCATGGTCGGATGGTTCAAGCGGGGTACCAAATGGTTGCGTGTTCGAACCCAAATTCCAGCATTTTTAGCATTTTTTTCACATTTTTCAAAATGCTGACAGCTTCTTTATTTTTACGTGTGATAAACTAGAAAATCTCCTGTGTTCTCCTTATGCACTTCTTCTTCGTCTTCTTTTATATTTATTTTAGTTTAGTCTCTTTTCATAGTTTTAAAATTCCTATATGAAATTATTAATTTAGCTTAGATCTTTTTGTTTTTTCTTTTGTTAACAATTAGTGCAAGTTAAATTAAAATTAATAAATAAATAGAGTTTAGTATTTTAATATAGATCAAACTTATATTTGTTACAGTAAAATTTGTAAAAAAAAGCTTAAGTTCAATAAATTATTAAATTGTAAAGGTAGATAGATATGTTGTTAATATTTAGGTGCGTGATATATGTAAATCAAAATTTAATAGTATGGCTTGAAAACAAAATAACGAGTTGTGGACAAATTTTTTTAAAGGTTTTGTTAGAACCAAACTAAAGAGCAATTGGTAAACCCCGTTTGTTTGTTAACTCAGCATCGGTTTTATTATCGATTAATTTTTAGGACTTCAGTATATATCTCAATCCACTTGTATAAAAGTCTGGGTCCGCCACTGCATGAGAGCGACTCAGTTTAAGATGTGTAATAAAATCATGTGGTTAAGAGGTCGAAATGTGGGAGTGGTAATGCATAAAAGGCTTTAACTTATTTTTAGTTAAACAAAGCAACTGTCCTTTTAAACCAAAAAATCCTGTCGAGGAGGAGAAAACTGTAATTTGTCATGAGTTAGGTGATATTAAAATTTTTGATCGAGCTATATACTATCTCTTTTACCAGCTGTGCAAACGGAAGCTCTAAAAATAGATGATTTGTTATATTAACAACACAACAACAACAACAACGACCCAGTATAATCCCACAAGTGGGGTCTGGGGAGGGTAATATGTACGCAGACCTTACCCCTACCCCGAAGGGTAGAGAGGCTGTTTCCAGGAGACCCTCGGCTCAAAAAAGCAATAGGAGATGATATATTAGTACCATAAAAATGCGTAATAAAAATAACAACAATATATAAGAGATACGAAATATGAAATACAGGATACGAAATACGAAATAGGAAATACGAAATAGGAAATAGATGACTGGTATATTAAGCATAGGATAAATGCAAATATTTGAGCTGTTCAACTCTATCATCTACAATGTGTTGATTTCAATTACATGATTCTCTATGTAAGGAAATTACTCTCTTGAACGTTAAGAACAAGCTGCAAATAGTGGAATATAAGGTTAATTTATTGTTAGTAAAATGTGTTAATCTTGCTGGAGGAATAGACAATTTGGACATCAATATGCTCTGGTTTGGAAATATTGTGATACAAATGTTTTCTTTAGTATATGAGGAACTAGCTAAATTACAGGAACTCATTGCTACTTTTTATTTCAATGCTGAAGTTTGGGAGCCATATCAGGTTAAAGAATTTATTGATTATTAGAACAGAATTAGACATCAGTCCTCTGTCTAGAAATCCTATTTAACATTGGGAAAAATAGAGTCCCTATTTTAGTTGAACATAAGGAATTTATTAAAGTTTAGACGATTTGCACCATGCTAAAGAAACCGAAGAACAACTATCACTAAAAGAAATAAGGTTTTCAGTGACGACGTTCTGTAGCGACCTCTTCGCTATATGAGTAGCGAAATCTGTTTTGTAGTTTTGTGGCGATCACAATCACCACAAAAGCTATTATTAGTTTTTATTGCGAGTCGCCATAAAAAGTAAACAAATGCAGCACAAAATAAATTTAAGGTAGATTGCCACTGGTAAAGTTGCTGCCATGTGACCAGGAGGTCATGAGTTCAAGCCGTGGAAGCAGGGGCGGTCCAAGAAGATTGGTGGCCTAAAGCCAATTTTTAATCTGGGGCCTATCAGAAAGAAAAAAAAAATTCATCTATATTTTTAATGGAAGTCTATTTTTCTATCTTTTTAAGATGTAAAGTTGTTAATAGTTTCTTTTATAAATAATTTAATCTCTCCTAAGATATGGTTGATCAGATAATTGAACCAGATTAAAGAAGATTATAACTTGATATCAAAATAATTTTTGATGTTCTAATATACTTGTTGAAATGCTTGAAACCTGAGGGGAAAAAGAGAAAAAAAAGAATGCGCAATATAGTTTTATTCAACGGTACTCTTCAACTCTTGTTTTTTATAGAAAAAATAAAACTCTTTTTTTTCTACAAAGAACAATATAACTTATCGAGAACTTAAGCTTTTTTGTACAAATCAAGAAGAGAATATAAGAATGTAGTACCCGTTTTCTGATGAGAAAGATAAAAAATAAGACTTGGACTATTGAAGATACCAAAAAAACGGATTCTGAAAGTTTATTGCATGATTTTAGTGAGAAATGTAAAAGGAGAATAATAATATAGGTACCTCACTAATGATGTCAATCGTCAAATTTAAATAATAAAAGTTTTATATTCGCGACGACGGTTTAGGAGGAGTGATTCTCTTTCTCCAATTGTTGCTTAAACGGTAACATCAATACTAAATTAAAATTTATATTTACTTTTTATAAAAGAAAATTAATTTTAACATAACCAATATATTTAGACCCTACCTCTAAAGATTGTTGTGAGATGTATATGATCCAACTTACCTTATATTGGGTTCGAGTCATGTGGTTGAAATAAATCCTGTTAAAACGTGTTCTCTCTTTTACTAGGCCTTATGCGATACGAATCTAGATTAGTCGGGGGCTCAATACAAATATGAGTAGAAAACAAAAAGAAAAATTTGGGACCTTCAAAATTTGGGGGCCTAAAACCTTTGCTTTAGTGGCTTGACCCTTGGGCCGCCCCTGCGTGGAAGCAGCCTCTTGCAATGCAGGGTAAGACTGCGTACAATAGACCCTTGTGGTCCGATCCTTCCCCGGATCCCACACATAGCAGGAGTTTAGTGTACTGGGCTGCCCTTAGACCGTTGCTTAAAACAGTGTTCGTCGCTGAAACCACTACTTATTGGGGCGAAGCGGCGCTTACTTTTGGTGGCGACTAAAAAGGATGCACAGAAAGTCGTTATTCCTTTAGTATATGCTTTCTGTTGGTTGAGTTCTGATAAGAGTAGCATTCCATCATCATTATGTAGTTCATACAACAGTAGAAATTTCTATTTAGGTCATACATACATGCAACAATAATAAGTTTTAACCTACGGCTAGATTTTCTTTCCCAACTCAGATCTGCAATAGGGACAAGACCGATCTTTTAAAAGCCATTCTAAAATACAAACTCCGTGGTAGACATGGAAACACTGATTAATACAAGAAACAATACAACCTTCTAAAAATTCTTCTCTACAAATTGAACAAATATCCAATAAATTAGAATCCTCAAATTTTTTTGCTTCAAATCTCATCTTCTTGATTCTTACTTCTTTCTGTAGATCTTCAAACTTGGCAATCCTTGAATTCATCACCTCTCCCAGAGTCCTTTCCCATGTTTTGCAATTATAATCTTCGCTCATATTGTTGTAAATCTCCATAAATTCCGTTTGTGGAAAATAAGTAATTTTTGTAATCCCCAAAACCATGTACGTACTTTCACTAGAAACATTTAGAGTTGCACAATCCAGCATATTCCTAGCGAACTCTACTATTTTAGAAATCAACGTGTCTTTATTTTCCAACGTTGCAGTAGTCGTACCATCTCTATACGTTACACCTTTCCACTTTAACTTGTGATCTAAAGAGAAGGGAACATTCATCAAAAATATTATTTTCGATACAATGTCCGATGCATCATCTGATACAATATCATCATAAGGAATCCAAAAGACATATTCAGCTTTGTGATCTATGAGGTAAGAAGAAGAAGTCAATTTTGATGAACGGCGTTTTACAACAACAGTAACCTTAAGTGGAAAACCAACAGTGTTACGAGATGTTTTGTTCATATCCAACTCACACATGTTTTTTCTTAAACGTGTACCTCCGCCGCATGATTCTGAACATGTAATGCAGACATCAGTACCAGGATCCTTGAACATGGAACTTGGATTTTGTGTTAATTCTATAGCCGCAACCAAATCGGCTAGAGTTGATAGTTTCAGCATAGTTGCTGAAATAGTCTTGAGGGCAAATTGTTGCTTGAGTAGGCTTAAGACAAAAGAGGGAACTGTTGCTTTTATAATTAACGTAAATATCGTACTTTAATTCGATAGGGACTGGTTTTTTGAATCAAACGAGGAATGGGATTTTCTTTATTTAGTAAATTAGTAAATGTTGTTTCTCTTTTTCTCCCAAATTGTGGTTTCCGCGTATTCTTTTCCTGAGCAAGGGCGGCTTGCCTTATGCCCCAAATATTTAAGGTCCCAAATTTATGAAATACTATTATATTAATATAACTAGTAATAAAAGGTTCTATATTTTATATCTGATAAAATAAGAATTGAGTGAGTTACTACAATAAATTTTTTCATTCAGAAATTAAAATATATATATATATTTACCTTCTCAACAATTCTATTTTTCTTCCTATATATATATCTTTTTTCATGTTTCTCACAGTTTTATTTTCTACTTTCAACTCAGGTTTCTAAATTAGCTAAATTTTTTTGTCACATTTGATTAGTCCATACATCAAAAAGTAAGTTCTTAACATAACAGCCAGCTGAAAAACGTTAGCTAGCTAGGCTAGCGCGCAATGGCTTTCTCTGATAGGGGCTTGCTTCTTTAAGCTCCGCCCAACCTATACAAGGTGCTGCTCGCTTTCTCTCAGCCACTAGTGGCTTATGTAGTGGTCGGCATTCCTACGTCGCTCACCTTCGAAGAGTGAAAGGATCATTCAAAGCAGACTAAAGGCATAGGGCAAAGGAGCTTAGAAGGGTGACGGAGGGGAGTAGTAAGGTATGAAATCACTTAGATAGAAGCATGTTGGATGACGGAACGATGACTTCATGCTTAAATTATAAATTAGAGATTTCTGACCTTGAGAAATGACGTAAGTGATAGATGGAATCGTTCAGTAGGCTAGTTTCCATTTTCGATTGAGAAAGCGGCGGGCCCAGTGAGCTCTCCAATAGTGCACCGAAACGGGGCCGGAGAGACAGTAAACCCAATTCCATGTCTTAAGCATGATTAGGGTTAAGGGAAGGATTGCAGCTAGATAGTAGGCGGCGGGGGAAAGCTAGCTGAAGATGCATAGAATGCCCTGTTAGGGAGAAGCCGATTCGCCACTTTAAGAAAGTATTTTCGAACTAATGCCACATCTTCTACTTCGACAAGGCAGGTGCAAAAGGAAAAGGAGTAAGGGCTTAGGAAGGTAGCGCAGTGGAAGCAGCAATCCCTATTTCGTATAGCCCTTTATTGGGTAAAGTGAATCAGAATAGGCGGGTTGACATTCAATTAGAAGTGTCTATCTTTTTTAAGTAAGAAATCTCCGAGACAAGTGTCGCATGGTTCAAAGCTCGACGAATAATAGGCTCGCGCCTTTGTCATTTTCCCTTAATACCATATTTTTGTATAGGGGAGAGTTCAATATCATAACGTGCGCCTAATTCATATATCATGCATTGTGCTCTTACCATTAGATTAAATCAATTTCAGCTTTTTTTGTCTCTCATTATTGGATGGATTTTATGAAAGAAATTTAAGGGTCTTTTAATAAATTTTTATTTGAGGCCACCAGTTCCGTTGAGACCACTGACTCGCGTATTATTCAAGTAGACATTTGCTAACTAAATGACCATTTAATGTTTTTGCCATTGTTGTTTTATTTTAATTGAGATTCTATAAAATTTGATTGAGAAAATTTGGGGTGGACAGAGGGGAAGGCTAGTAAAACCTTGATTTATGTTTTTGAGATAGGCCATAAAACTTTTTAAAAGTAGATTTTATAATTTTATTTTAATTTAGACAATATTAAAGTTTGCAAAAGATAAAGAAACGTACAAAAAATTATTTTAAAAAAACGAATGTCTACTCTTTACTACTAAAAATATTTTAAAACGTTTGAACTAAACTACTTAAATATTCACAGTAGTAAATATATTTTTACAACCATATCAAACGAATATATGTAAATATATGTCTAACAACTTATTTATTTAAATTACTTCTTACTAATATAAATAATAATATTATTATGTAAAAGTAAAGGCATTATGACATTTAATAATATTATACCATTAAATATATGAAAATAATTAGCAACACTGACCTTTTTTGCATATGTGTATACATATATGAATTCTAATATATAAAAAAAGAATAAGGCCTCTTATTAAAATTTGTCTTTAAGGCCACAAAGTTTGTTGAGTCATCCTAAGTCTTACAGATTATTGTATATTTGAAGCCTTTTCCTTTTATTTTTTTGTATCTTTTGCTTTTAAATCATAACTTTGTCAAAGTTAGGTTTGACCAGTATGTTTATATTTTTTTATTAATTGCAATCTTTTCTTATATGGTATTAACAATTACACATCGTGAACAATTCAGTTCAATGATATGAGCTGAATATTTTGATTTTATAAGTTGAATATGATATATTTTAATGTAAGTACTGTAAATACGAAACAAGAAGAATCTGAAAGATTTAATGATTGGAACTTACTGTCAAAGGAATGATATATCCTAAACAATTATTGTACTAGGCCTAGTGTGTTAAAACCAGAAGAAAGTCACTAGTGATAATTTCGCCAATTATTTTTTTTATCAACTGTTTAGTAAATAATCATCTTTTTTTATTTGTTTTGCGATTGATGACCTTTTAGAATACGGCCTAAGACACTTTTGAGAAAATTAATTTTTTTATAAGAAAATATTATACTATGGCCTAAAATATTGTAATCTATTGCAAACATTAAACCACAATTTAAGTATTTTATGAGCAAACTAAAAATTACATGAACAAATATTAGACTTGTGTCTAATATTGTTTGGAAGGGGTAATTTCACAAGGGCTTATATGCACATCTTTGTAAAATAGGGACAATATCTAAGCAATAGCCTAAAAATGAGATATTTGCGTAAATTGGGCGTCATTAAACATCATAAATTGATGCGATCGAGCCATTTCCAATAGGCCCATAATTAAAAGGGCCACAATTAAGTTCGAAGCCCTGTTTATACACTTTAAAGTCCAGTATATTTTTGGGAATCTTGCGTAAATGTCCAAAATATGTTTTAACTTACCTATCTCTAGTCATTAATCATACAGTTACCAAAACTAGCCAAGTACATATAAAAATCGAAAACCCAAATAAATAAATAAAATTCTCTCCAAAAAAATTACACGCAAAGATCTCCTTCCATATTTTTAAGCGTAATCAACAACATTAGATGCAAGATGAATAAAAAATTTCATGGATGAGGTAGCAAATAAGGTGATAAAATACAAAAATATATACAGACACACATACAAGATTTTTCAAAAATCTAAGCAAACAAGGATCTTTTTCAATGGGTATAGTCGAAAATCACTGAAAACGTATAGATGAGTCAACATATAAATTTTGAGGAAGATTAGAGGTGATTTCGACTGATTTAGTATCAAAATTCATAGTTAAAAATCGAGTTCAAAAAAATCTTCTGGGAACATGTATCACACACATATGTATACATGTGATATACATTTGATACAAATAGATACATAAATGATATGCATTGTGATACACATATCATTTTTTCATGTTTCATCTTCTGCTTCAAATTTTCAATTTAAACCACCTCAAAACTCCGCCAAGTCATTCTAAAACTGAGATTCAAACTGCTTAAAATGTACATAATCTATTCTAATAACACCTACTCAAAAGAAAGCAAAATTTTAATATTTTTGGGCTATAAATATCTAATTGACTAATATTAGTAATATTTGACTAATATTAATAATATTTAATGAATTGGCCTATTTTTATAAGAAACTACTTATAAATGGACATAGTTGGTAGTTTCCTATTGTTGGTCCAATATATTTTTTGTTGGCCATGCATTTCTAACAGGCTAGCTTGCTTTGTCATTTTTTGAAGAATTAACCTAAATAGTTGGTCATCCAATTGCTTAAATTTAACAATGCCGATGAATATATATAGGGTGTTGCTAACATAAGGTAGTATTTTAACAATGTACCCATTTTCTCTTTCTCCAAATTACCCCTTCTTTTCATGTTGTATATTCATTAGCTGGGTTTTGCTCAAAAAGACCAAAGTGCCCTTGTAGTTAATGAATATACAACATGAAAATAAGGGGTAATTTGGAGAAAGAGAAAATGGGTACGTTGCTAAAATACTACCTTCATGTAGTATGTTAGCAAGACCATATATATATAATTTAAAATTTATGTATATTGGCTAAAAAATATAAATAGTGAATCAGCCGGCTATTTTTGTAAAGATCCCATTTTTTTTAATTTTTTTTACATTCCTATGCCATATAGGAAACTATATTACCCTCAATGTTTAAGGTTTGATATAATTACATTTAGTATACCTAATTACCAATTATATATCATTAGTGGTCTTTAAGGGTATTAATTACACTCCTAATTTAATGGTACCGTATATTCCTTCTAATACCACTCCCTCCACGTTTCTCTCTCCAATTCCCACACCTTCACCCACGTTTCCCTCCCACACCCACAATTTCTATATCAAAATCCCATTATTTCTTCCATAGCCAAGGCTTTAAATTTGAATCTGTGTTTTCAAAAGACATTGTTTGTTTGGATTAGATGTTGTTGCAAAGAATTGAGAATTCTCTCTACGTCTCTCTCTATCTCGCAATCCCAAATTTCATTAATATAAGAGGAAAGGAAAAGAGAGCAGCAATTCCACCATTGATAGCCATTAAAAAGCTTTGAAGCTTTGAATTCTAATTTGGGTTTTCAAAAATTATTATTTGTTTGGATTGGGTGTTGTTGTAACTAATTGGGAATATGGTTTGAAATTTATATCTCAGTTTTGAGGGGTTTTGGTGAAGATTAGACTTGACTTTGGCTGAATTTCAAATTGAAACTCGAAAAAGAAAGAACTATCATTCTGTACTTTTATCATAGTATTCCACCAACTTGAAAATACTGAGAGAACATCAGCATTTATGCAATTTTTTTAGTCGTGATAGAAATAAAATAGATGTGATGGCCTCTCCTCATTTTTTCAATTTTTTTTCTACCGTTCTAAATAATTAATGATAGCACATGCCAACAAAGTAAAAGCATGGTCGAAAAAGATTGACACACTAGTGTTTAAAATAAATTGCCAGCTACCAATTAGATAAAAATAATAATAGTAGCTATTTTATGCTTAGGATTCTACACCTATTGCTACTAAATTATAGATATGTCCTTTCTTTAAATTGAAATTATACCCAAAATTAACCAAAGCCGGCGTTGAATTCAAGAAATATTGCCATTTGCATTCGCAAGTCAAAAGGGTCACATTCTTTTGAGAAGAATATCTCTTTTATTCTTCTTCTTCCACGAGGAAAGCAAAATTTTGTTCTTTATACCATGATTGGTTTTGATTCTTTCTTTGATAATTGTACCATATTTTCCTCATCAAATACAAACACCCTCCCCCAGCCCCAAAAAATTAAAAAATTAACCTTTTAACATTAATTAACAATGAAATTGACCATATTAATTTTTACATAAATACTCCTAACACATGCTCCAACACTTTACTTCAAGGGCAATGTAGAAAAAATAATTAATTCATTCTTAAAATCTAAAAAAATTACTTATTTTGGACAATAGTTTTATCATGTATCAAAGTACCCTTAATGTACTTTGAATTAGTTACCATGACTCTTACCACGGATGCACGGACCAAATACAGTTACTTGTATTTATTATTTGTTCCTTGGATTCGGTAGGAATTTATAGCAGCCCTCTTTATGAGAGTTAGGTCTGGACATGTGTTTGTTGGAATTAATGAAAGTACATGTACGACAAAATTTACTCGCATCCTAGAGGTATACCAAGCCAAGACATGCAATATATTTTCTTTATTTATACACATTTATTGTTTGTCATGAGTTAGGGTGGCAAAACGAGCAGAACGGGTTTGATGTGAACGGGTCGAAAATAAATAATACAAAAATAAATAAATTATTCGATTCAATTTGCTCAGCTTCGCCCGTTTTGCCACCCTTGCTCATGACTTGTATTACTTGACTTAGCGTAAGCACGAATACAAGTATTTATCGTACAAGTACAACAAATGATTCGACAGAAAAAAAAATTACGCTCAAAGCACTTTACTTCGATTTCTCAACAAGTCAACCATGAAACGAAACCATTAGTAGGGAGGGGGGGGGGGTGGGGATTAATAATATTTAAACGACATCAACTTATTCAAATACCCAACCCTTTGACACACATTAGTAGGGAAAGTACAAATGTCGAATAAATAGTATTCTGTTTTAATTAGTGTAAATACACCGTCTAAGATAAAAGTCAAATGCCAATATTTAATTGGGAAAATGACACTGTATAGCCGTTCTCAAAATAATAGTCGAAAAAATGTAGTTTATTTTTTCTATATATATACAGACACACACACATTCTGTATGTTATATATAAAAATTATACAAATTTTATACATATTTTCGGCTACCGAATATAAATAATTTCTGGCGGGCTAAAAGTGATAATATATACTCCTATTTAATTCAACGTTCATAATTATTTTAATTCATTCATTACAATCTAGTGCATTACACTTCTACCTAATCTTATATACCTCTAAGAACTACCCTATAACTTTCAGAACTAATACTAATTTGGCAATTGCAGAAAGCAAAAGTGCACCAACTTTAAAAATAACTATAGAAATAGTGCGATGCGCAGATTATCTCACATTCACGCAAGGTTCAAAGAAGAGTCACACTCTAAGGAAGTGTGGTATAGACAATTTATTTCGATACAAATATCAGTGACTCATTTCACGACTTGAACTCCTGATCTACCAACAAAGCACACCAACTACCACCGCGAAATTATTATGTAGGCATCACTGGCAAGTCATTTGTCAACAATGCCAAACATGATAGGCTCAAATTATTGGCATAAATATACAAGTTATTCTTCCTTCATTTTAGGTCTAAAATAATATATGTCTCCCACAATAAGGAGTTGTCACAAGTGTATAATACTTGGGGCCCGTTTAGCCATATAAAGTTTGCTTTTTTCGATTTTTTTTCTTCCAGAATTAGTGTTTTTTCATTTGAAATTAAATTGCGAAAATTTGAAAAACTCCAAAAAGTTGTTCTTCAAAATTTTCACTTCAAGTCACATACAAAAATTCAAAAATAGATCCAACTTGTATTCATGTCCAAACACAAATCTAATTTTCAAATATCCAAAAAATATGGCATTTGGACATAAGAATTGTAAAATTTCCAAAAAAGTGAAAAAAAATTCAAGTGAAAATGGTATTTGAAAATTAAAGTTGTGTTTGGATACGAATATAATTTTTGGTGGTTTTTGAATTTTTGTTGAGTGATCTGTGTGAAAATTTTGAAAAATAGTTTGTAGAGTTTTAAATTTGCGAAATATTTCAAAATTCATTTTCAAGTGAAAATTAGAAAATTTATAGCCAAACATTTATTTCAAAAAAAAAAGTAAAAAAATTTCGAAAAAAAGGAAAAAAAAAATCTTATGTCCAAACGGGCTCTTAAGATAGATGAAAAACGAAAATATCTGGCGTGGTCACTTAGGCAAATTAACATATGGTGCTGTGCTAGTCGTATAGCAAACTCCTCTATAATAATGTAGCACAATTTCTTTAAAGACAAATTGAAGAATTAATTAGAACTCTGATTAAGGTTTGTTTATCGATGTTACAGCACGATTTCGACCTTTCAACATATTTTAAGCCTGTCTTTTTTGAGCGGTTAACCTGATCGTAATATTTGGGTTAAAATTGGATAGAGATTCAATAAAACGTGACAATAAGAGATTATGGCAAGTCTTAGCAATATAATAGTTAATAAACGAGTATTTAGAATCATGTAATTAATTAATTATAATTAGAATAATTAAATAAAAGAAAATGATAATACCATGCATTCGTTGGAGTATTTTGGAAAATTTATGACCAAAATTACTTTATCCCTCTAATAAACTTGCATAGCATAAATTCCAATTAAGTCAATTAACCAGCTTAGCGTTCTTGGAATACTTAACACTTAAACAACTAAAAACAGTTTTCTAAATTTTGTACACTGATCACTACACACACAAAAAAAAAAATTAGATTATCAATTCAATTTAATTGATTATAGTAAGTTTTTCTTTTCGACAATTGTAGTAAGTTATTAGTACTTTTGAGAAGAATATCCCTTTTATTTTTCTTCTTCCCAAGGGAGGAGCTAGAATATAATATATGGGTTTCCGGGAATTCAGTAACTTTTGCGTAAATTCTGTATTTTTGTTAAAAAAATTATTAAATATCCAATTATTATTGTATATAATTTGATATTGCGACAGAAATCCATAAACTTAAAATTATGGATCCGCCTCTGCTTCCTCCGCGAGGAAAGCAACATTTTGTTCTTTATGCCATGATTGATTTTGATTCTTTCTATGATAATTGTATCTTACTCTCCTCAGGTCATGTACGACAATTTTTTTCCTTGAATACTATACAAAAAGGATAAACGATAGGACTTTCTTCGTTTTAATTTATTTGAATCTTTCCGGAGTTTGATGGCCAAATTGAATGATTTTGTATGTGAATTCGAATATAAATTCTTTAAATTTTTTTGAATAAGATTTACATATTTAGAAATTATATAAAAAATATTTAAGTCGCAATAGTTAATAATTTGATATCTAAAACCTATTTGCAAAAAAACATGGTCAAAAATTTTTTGTATGTCTTTTCAAATAGTAAAAGATTTTTTTTTAATTTTTTTTACAATGGTCTTATCTTGGGGACGCATGCAATTGCCTTCAGTATAACTTTGAAATATTCTAATCCTTTGTACTTTGAATTACTCCCTCCGATCCACAATAAGTGATTAATTTGCCTTTTTATTTTGGTCCAAAATAAGTGTCTATTTATATAATCAAGAAAAAATTTAATTTGTTTTTCCAAAATTATTCTTATGTACGTATTCCTAAAAAGTTTTTTACTCCTCACATTAAATTATGTTGTAATATTTAATTAAGGGTAGTTGAGTCACACTAACTATTTTTGTCTAGAATTTAATACTCATTTCTTTAATGGGTGTGTACAAAATAAATTAATCACTTATTGTGGATTGAATAAAGCACTTACTATGAGACTCTTAATTACCACGGATGTACGGACCAAATACAGTTACTTGTCTTTATTGTTTTTTCGTAGGATTCGTTAGGAATTTACAGGAGCCCTCTTTATGAGAGTCAGGTCAGGACATGTGTTTGTTGGAATTAATTAATGTGCAAGCACGGCTAAAATTTACTCTGCATCCGATAGTTACACTAAAGTTGTATTATTTGATTTGGTATCAACACGAATACAAGCAAGTATTTATCGTACAAGCACTAAGCTACAACAAATGCTTCAGCAAATAATACTTTTACACATAAACGAATTTAGACAGTAAACGAGCTGAGAATGAAAGTGTTCGGACCGAAATAATCAGGTGTCTTGCGAAAGTTACCAAAGCAAATCTGTTTGACTCAAAAAATATAAAAACTTTTTTGAACAAATCAATCAAAGATGAAGGAATAAATCTTAGTCAAACATAATTAATTCCGAATCGAAAAGTTAACAACAATAATTACATATGAGACGAAAAAGGCATGATGATCTTATTTAGATTCAGCATTGTCTTTCTCATCAATTGATGAAGAAGTAAATTTACATATATTCCTCGAGGTCATTTCCTCGTTTTTCGAAAGATATAAGGAAAGAGTTTTTTGTCTTCCCTTTTTTTGAGAGAATGGAGAAGCCCCCTTTAATTGAGAGCTTCCTTTGGTTATATATAGTCGAGGCCTTTTTACCATTTGCTTGATTCGATGCTTTCTTGTCACTAATCTGTCTTGGTCGTGATTTTAGGCGTTACTCCTTTCGATTCGTCGATTGGCACAGAGGAGAAATGGAGTGGGCTCTATTGACTCTCACTACCCAGTTACTGAAGCGGGGTGTCGGGCAACTTGGTCGTGATGGTCAGATTTTGACCAATACAGTTAGTCCCTCCGTCTGTCGGGGTCGTCCCATATCGGACTTCGGGATCATGTTCGTTACGAAGTCGAGAGAAATCTGGCCTACGACTTTCCATTCCTTAGTCGCATTTTATGGGTTTTTAGCAGAGTGGTGGTGTTCGTTCGATCCTCGTGGACCGTTGTGGCGGTTTCGGAATCGAAACGCCGATTGGCACTGAAGCGTTGGTTTGTGGTTACCACCATTATGACACGTTTCTGGGAGACAGAAACGTTTTGTGCCTTATCATATTCGAATGGCGACTCTTGGTTTTCGTGCTCGGGGAATTTATGTCCCTTATAAATAGAGAAAACTTGTCACTTGACTGATTCACTTCATCTTTGCTTGAGAGAGTTCTTCAGATATAGCTTTTTCTAATACCTCGAATTTCTGCTTACCTTCTTGTCCCCTGAAATATTTTATCTCTTCTTCTCATTACTTCTTTGGCGCGTTTTCTACTAAAAATGGTTGTTGAATCTTCTCGCGACAGTTTTCCTACCGCTAATCCGGTGCCGGAGAGCTCTATTCAGGCCACCGAGGGAGGGGGCGGATGCGGCGGAGGATGAGGAGATTCTCTCAGTGGTTGAGATCTTGCCTTGCCCAGGGAGAGAGGCGACTGACTTCAGTTTTAGCGGCGGAGCGGAGCCGGAACCTGTCCCCTCCGCCGTGAGGGAAAGGGGGATCGTAGAGTTGAAAGAAAGGTGGGGAATCCCCAATTACGTTGATATGAGGCCGGTGGAGGGAGACGACATAGTTCACTTCGACCGTCTCGGGTACTGCGTGTTCTACGCCTACCCCTTTATCGTAGGGTACACACTCCCTCTTCCCATGTTGGTTGTAGATTTTTTTCATTTCTACGAAGTGTGCCCCGCCCAGCTTTCGCCTTATTTGTAGAAGTTATTCCTTATGTTGCTCAAATATGCGGAACTTGCCGTTCGTGAGGTCACTTTGGACCATATGCTCAGTATTTTTGCTCCTCAACTGATTCGTGGTTCGATGATTTACATGCGTCCTCGAGGGTCGAGGAGTCTGGTGGTGAAGATGGACGACCTGACCAACTGTCGTTTCTACGATAACTACTTTTATGTGCGGACCGAACACATTGTGGCGGACCCAACGGGATTTCCTAAGAGATGGAACTTCGCACGTAAGTTTGCATCTTTAGTCAGTGAAATGTTCGACCGTTTTCTGCGAGTACTAAACTGTCTCGTCTTTGCAGCTAAGAGATTGCCCCCGCCGCCTGTCGAAGGGATTCGTGAATGGGTGAAGGCCATTCTTCCCCACACAGTGGGAGTTCGCACATGGTCGACCTTTCATGAAAGGTTTGGACACAGGCCCCTTATAGGTGAGATGACGCTTTTATCTGTTGTTCTCTCTTCTTCTTCTTCTTTTTTTGTTTAGCCTCTTATGTATCGTTCGTCGTTGCCAGGGAGGGTGCGGAGAGCAAGGGCACCTCAGCTAGCTTTTCGCCAGCCGGCTGCATCTGCTCGCCCTATCGCAGTATCCACTGTACGACCTTCATCGAGCGCTGCTTCGATTGAATCTGCAGCCTTGGTTACTCCAGCGAGGGCCGCTTCCCAGGACGAGGTCCCGACCAATGTTGTTTGCCCAATGGACGAGTCACCATCTACTGGAGAGGAAGAGGGACCTTCGAAGAGACGGAGAGTAGAGTTTGAGATGGCACCCCCAACAATAATTCATCTGTACGACTCTCCCCCGACAGGCTCCGGAGAGGGTGTTATTGCGGCTCCCTTCATTGAGGCAGAATAGAACGTTGGAGTTGTCGGTGCCCGCGATCAACAATCAGAAACTCCTGCCGCTGTCTTGGCTCAATCAGAAGTCCCTGTCATTGTTGATGATCAACACCTTGTCGCGGTAGAGAACCATACCTCTGGGGCCGCTGTTGTGACTTCGGACGTGGCCCCATCTTCTGCAGTGGGTCATGCTTCATCTTCAGCAGCAAAAATGGGAAAAAGCGTGGTGATTGATGACTATAAGTCTGAGTGAGACCTAAACCCCGACGATGTTAGGATGTTTGAGGAGGGTCTCACTCATTCGGTGGTTAATGTGAGGGGATCGGACCATATCCTCCAGATCCTTTCTGGCGTTAATCTCTTGGCGGAGGGGGAAGATCTGGTACCGTAGTTCAGCTTGTTGTGCTCTGAAGCTGAGAACGAGTGCCTTTAAGATGTTCTCGATGCTGAGTTGAGGGACTAGGTGGCCGTCATAGTCTTAAGGGTACATTACATTTTGTTTTCGTTTTATGCTTTCACCCTTTCTGAAAGTACTAGTTTAACCCCGTCTTTACATTTTCTAGACATACATGGTGGAAGTGGAAAGCATTCGCCGGGCCAACATCCGGGCAAGGGTTTTTTTGAAGATGCTGGAGAAATATCGTTGCTACCGCGACAAGTGTCGCGAGATGCACGAGCGGTTGAGGACGGATCCTTGTAATCGGGCTCTTGGTGAGGAGTTGGAGAAAAGGGACCGGGAATTGATGCGGACCATCCGCAGCAAGAGCGAACTCAAGGAGCAACTTCGCATTAAGGACGAGGAGCTCGAGTTGGGTAAGGGGGTCGCAGTGGAGTGTGAGCATTTGCAGGGTAGATTGAGGTCGATGCAGTCGGAGATGGACCAAAACTTGGTCAAGGTCGAGGCGATGAGCGTGGAGTGGACAAGAAAATTGACCGTGATGGAGAGCAAAGTCGTTGTATTCGAGAGTATTGAGAGTGCCTGGTCCGAGGCTTTGGCGAGGGCAACGACCTTGGAGAACACCATCCGCGTACTTCAATCTGAACAAGAGTCGGAGAGAGCGACAGCTACCCTCATGGAGGCGAGGCTCGAGGAGCGCATAGGCGTGATTGATCAAGAGGCATCGATTTTGGGAGATCGGGTCGCGGCCCTGGAGGTAGAAAATGAGCAATTGCGAGCTCAGGTTGAGTCATCTTCTGTCGCCGTTCCCCGCCAAATGCACGAGCTCTGGGTTTATGCCGAAGCCCATCGGGACATATATAAGAGTTTGTGGGAGGCAGGCACCGTGACTGAGGCCGCTTATGAAGAACTGCGGGCGAAAGCTCGGGAGGCTCGTGTTAATCGTGGATATGACGTTGCGACGCCCAAGGCTAATGGGGATGTGGATGATGCTAATGGAGAACCTCTTAGAGACGGTGATGACAGTGGTGATGATGACGGCGGCGATGACGCCGAATGAAGAATGTTGCCCTTTGTTTTTATTTCCATTTTGTTTGTTGACTGTCATTTGTTCGTTCGTTTCTTCTTCTTCTTTTCTTCGGTTGTCCTAGGCCATATGTAAGCGGCGGTAGCCCGCACTATAACTTTTCATAAATAAAAGTTCTTTTCTTCGCTATTTGCCTTGTGTTTCACTTTTTATTTCAAATGTTCACGGCTTCGGTGTGAGATAGATGCTCGTCTGACGAGTCCCGATTTTTCTTTTCTTCCGGTGGTTGTCGACCTTCAGGGGTGTCATTTCAAATTTATCGAAATGTTGACCCGCCTTCGTTCGATCGAGGTCGAACCCTTCTCTTTTTTTTGGTGGAGGCCCTTGGCTTTTAAGGGTGTTATTTCGAATCTTATCGAAATAACAACTTGTCGTCATTCGAGCGAGGTCGACCTTTTCTTCTTTTTTGGAGAAGGCTCTTAGCCTTAAATGTTGTTATTTTGAACTTATCGAAATAACAGTCCGTCGTCGTTCGAGCGAGGTCGAAATCTTCTTCTCTTTCGGCGAAGGCTCTTAGACTTAAAGGGTGTTATTTCGAACTTATCGAAATTACAGCCCGTCGTCGTTCGAGCGAGGTTGAACTCTTCTTCTCTTTTGGTGAAGGCTCTTAGCCTTATGGGTGTTATTTCGAACTTATCAAAATAACAGCCCGTCGTCGTTCGAGCGAGGTCGAACTCTTCTTTTCTTTTGGCGAAGGCTCTTAGCCTTAAAGAGTGTTATTTCAAACTCATCGAAATAACAACCCATCGTCGTTCGAGTGAGGTTGAATTCTTCTTCTCTTTTGGCGAAGGCTCTTAGCCTTAAAGGGTGTTATTTCAAACTTATCGAAATAACAGCATGTCGTTGTTCAAACGAGGTCGAACTCTTCTTCTCTTTTAGCGAAGGCTCTTAGCCTTAAAGGGTGTTATTTTGAACTTATCGAAATAACAGCCCGTCGTCGTTCGAGCAAGGTCGAATTCTTCTTCTCTTTTGGTGAAGGCTCTTAGCCTTAAAGGGTGTTATTTCCAACTTATCGAAATAACAGCCCATCGTCGTTCGAGTGAGGTCGAACTCTTCTTCTCTTTTGGCAAAGGCTCTTAGCCTTAAAGGGTGTTATTTCGAACTTATCGAAATAACAGCTCGTCGTCGTTCGAGCGAGGTTGAATTCTTCTTCTCTTTTGGCGAAGGATCTTAGCCTTAAAGGGTGTTATTTCGAACTTATCGAAATAACAACCCGTCGTCGTTCGAGCAAGGTCGAATTCTTCTTCTCTTTTGGCGAAGGCTCTTAGCCTTAAAGGGTGTTATTTCGAACTTATCGAAGTAACAGCCCGTCGTCGTTCGAGAGAGGTCAAATTCTTCTTCTCTTTTGGCAAAGGCTCTTAGCCTTAAAGGGTGTTATTTCGAACTTATCGAAATAATAGCCCTTCGTCGTTCGAGCGAGATCGAACTCTTCTTTTTTTTGGCAAAGGCTCTTAGCCTTAAATGGTGTTATTTTGAACTTATCAAAATAACAGCCCATCGTCGTTCGAACGAGGTCGAACTCTTCTTCTCTTTTGGTGAAGGCTCTTAGCCTTAAAGGGTATTTTCGAACTTATCGAAATAACAGCCCGTCGTCAGTCCCGGTTTCTGGCGAGTCGGTCATCTTTCGTGGGAGTCCCAGTCCCTTTGGCATTGCTTGCACTGGGTGGTAAATGCTGGTGAATGCGAGGTGTTGATATTTTGTTTAGGTTCATGCTGTGTATGCACCATGGTTTTATTATCTGAATCCTGTCGTCCAGCTCGGAGATGTTGCCGGCAGGAGGTATTTCAGCTGTGTTGAAGTAGTTTTTGTCCTTCAGTTGAGATGTTCCAGTGTACGCTTGTCCATACGGGTCTCATGTGCTTGCCCGAACAAAAAGTGAGAGGTGAGGATGAGATTTCCTTCCCTCCCGCCCGGTGATTCGGTGAGGGAATACAGGTTGGTAACATCGTTTGCTTTGTTTAGTATATCAATGGTTGATAGGGCGAAGATTTTCGATCCCGGTGATCTTGCTTGGCTCTTCTTCCTCTTCTGTGCTGCTTTTGAGTCTCGCGTGAGTTTGGTTTTTCCTCCGCGCTCTTTTTGGTGAGTGATTGTACTTCTTGATTTCGATCTGGGAGAAACTAGGAAATTTTCACTAAGAAATCCCCACAGGCGACCAAATTGTTTGACTCAAAAGATATAAAAACCTTTTTGAACAAATCAATCAAAGATGAAGGGGTAAATCTTAATCAAACATAATTAATTCTGAATCGAAAAGTTAACAACAATGATTACATATAAGAGGAAAAAAGCATGATTGGTCTTATTTAGATTCAACATTGTCTTTCTCATCAATTGATGAAGAAGTAAATTTACATATATTCCTCAAGGTCATTTCCTCGTTTTTCGAAAGATATAAGGAAAGAGTTTTTTGTCTTATCTTTTTTGAGAGAATGGAGAAGCCCCCTTTAATTGAGAGCTTCCTTTGGCTATATATAGTCGAGACCCTTTTACACTTTGCTTGATTCGACGCTTTCTCGTCACTAATCTGTCTTGGTCGTGATTTTAGGCGTTACTTCTTTCGATTCCTCGATTGGCACAGAGGAGAAATGGAGTGGGCTCTATTGACTCTCACTACCCAGTTATTGAAGCGGGGTGTCGGGCAACCTGGTCCTGGTGGTCAGAATTTGACCAATACAAAATCGACATCAACGGGCGGAGATGAGCAATCCACTATAATAAAAGAGAGTACAAATATTAAGAGAATAATCTTACGAAGAGGCAAACACAAGTGAAACACTAACACTTGTCCTGTTGAGATGGTTAAAGTGACAACTGGTGACAGTTGTACAGATGAAGGCTTGAAGGGTGACAAAGTCAGTTAGGTGACAGCTGTGTATAGTACCAAGTTAGTTAATTAGTTAGTGTTAGAAGATAATTATATATACCCCACATGTACAGTGATAAAGACTAATAAGCCATTGTATTTTCTTCTTCATTTTTGCTCTATAATTGAAGGTCATTTTCTAGAATCTTCTTCTTCTTCCTTCTTCGATTCAATCTCAGCTTCAATCCTCCACCCTCTAATGGTGGATTTTATCATGGTATTAGAGCTTGAGTGATTCGATCGAGGACAGAGCAATTCTATTTCTAGCTTTGTGAAGACAATACTGTAAGTTCATAGATTTTCCTTTTTTGAGTTGATATTGAAGCTCAACAACAGTGAATTTACATATCGATAACCCTAGGCATCCACTATTCCTGCAACCATCCGATAATCCTAGAAATGTGATAATTTCAATTCAGTTGAAAGGAACGAAAAATTACTTTGTCTGGAGTAAAGGTATGGTGATTGCGTCGATAGCGAAGAGGAAATTAGGGTTTATTGATGAAAGTTGTACAAAGTCTCAGTTCACTGAAGATTTAGGCGAGGACTAGGAGAGAGTTAATGCAACAGTGTTGACATAGATCATGAACACCGTATTTCCAAAATTGGTAAATGGCATTGTGTATGCTGAAAATGATCATGAAGTCTGGTTGGACCTTGAAGATCAATTCAACAAAATCAATGGTTCTAGAGTCTATAATCTCTAGCGAGAAATAGCCACAATCTCTCAAGGTACCTCTAGTATCTCTGTTTATCAGTCTAGGTTGAAGTCATTATGGGATGAATATGGTTCTCTTATACCCTCACTCCTAGTTACTGCTGGTACAAGAGACTTTATCAAACATTTAGAACAACAAAAGCCTTTTCAATTCTTAATGGGATTCAATGAATCATATAGAGCAATTATAAGTCAAATTCTGCTGCAATCTCCATCACCTTCAGTTAGTCGTGCATTTGCAATGTTAATAAATAAGGAGAATCAAAGAAAAGTCTGTGTCTCTAACTCTCAGATTAGCTTAGCAAATGAAGTGAATGAATCTACAGTTTTCATGAGTACAAGAGGAAATCAGTCAGAGTTTAAAAGGCAAAATGATTTGTACTGTGAGTATTGCCACTTCAAAGGTCACTCAAAGGATACTTGTTACAAGTTACATGGATATCCACTTGGATATAAAGGAAAAAGACAACAACAATACAAGTAGGCAAATGCAGTCGTGAATAGCAACAGTCATGTTCAAGAGAATGTCATAAATAAAGGAAAAGTTGAATGCCTCAAGGAATGTCAAACTTCTTCACTGAGAAGCAGTATGGGCGGATAATGAGGTTGCTAAACAAAGACAAGGCAGAGGAGCACACAACTAATATGGAAGGTAATGATAATTCAAGTTTGTTGAAAGACTTTAGGGATCCTTCGATTATAGACACTGGAGCAACACGAGCAGACTTACCTTGATCTGCTGCTCCAGTGTATATAATCCAAGGATCCCTACAGGCTAATACTATCATGGTGCCAAATGGTAAGTCTGTTCCTGTTACTTATCAAGGAAGCTATAAACTTACAGGCGATGACACCATACATGATATGTTGTGTGTGCCTGAATTTAAATATAACTTGCTGTCAGTTTCTAAACTAACAAGAGAGTTACAGTGCTTAGTGAATTTTTTTCCAACATTTTGTGTCTTCCAGGATCTATTCACTGGGAAGGTGAAGTGGATTGGTAAAAAGAAAGGTATCTTGTACCTCTTAATTCCAAGGAAAACAAACAAATACAAAGAAATCCAAAAGATTAGGAGTTGTCTTGCAGCAGGAGTGAAGATTGATGTTGAAACCTGGCATAAAAGGCTTGGACATATTCCAGTAGCTGTCATGAAGAAGCTGGATGTTATGAAGAATAAAGACTTGCTAGATTGTAGTCTCAACAATTGTATTGTATGCCCTTTGGCTAGACAGACCAGAAGACCTTTTCCTCTTAGCAATAGTAGAGCAAGTGATGTTTTTCTATTAGTTCATGCAGACATTTGGAGTCCACATAGAGTTCCAACATACAATGGGAATAGATACTTTTTAACACTTGTAGATTATCATTCCAAGGTGATTTTGGTATTTTTAATGAAATTGAAGAGTGACACTATTGTCTGATTGAAATCATTCTTTAAACTTGTGCATGTGCATTTTGAAAAGACAATTAAAATGTTAAGGTCAGATAATGGTGCAGAATTTTTTAGCAAAGAATGTAAGGATTTCTTATCTAGTTTTGGAGTTCTTCACCAGAGCAGTTGTCCACACAATCCACAGCAAAATAGAGTGGTGGAAAAGAGACATAGACACATACTAGAGGTGGCAAGAGTATTGAGGTTTCAGGGGAGCATTCCACTATATTTCTGGGGAGACTGTGTGTTAACAGCTGCCTATATTATAAATAGGATACCATCCTCAATTCTAGGGGGCAAGTCTCCATATGAGGTGTTTCATAAATCCAAGCCAAGTTTGCTGCATTTGAGGGTTATGGGTTATTTGTGTTATGCCACAATCATAGAGAAAGTTGACAAATTCTCACCTTGTGCTATAGCAGCAGTTCACATGGGATACTCAGTCTTTCATAAGGGCTATAGGTCGTATGATCTCAAGGCCAAGAGATTTGTTGTGAGTAGAGATGTGACATTCAAAGAAAACATCTTTCCTTTTCAGTCAATAAAAAGAGGTGCAGACTTGCCATTGTTTCTGGAGATTAATGATGCTCAAACAGATATCTCAAGGACAACTGCACCAATGGTAGATCAGGGAGTAAATGGAACCGATACAAGACATGATGCAACCACCACAATTGATCCTCTACTTGATTAACCAGCCTGTGATACTCAATTAGCAGCAATTAATGAGCACAACTCTGATGAACAACTTCAGCATGCTGCATTGCCTATAAATGATCCTACCAAACCACTAGTTCCATTGAGGAGATCTTTAAGAGATCCAAAACCACCAAAATGGCTAAAAGACTACATTTGTCCAATTAAGACAAGCTCATCCTCCAGTTGCATCTATCCTATGTCTAATTATTTAGACTACTCTTCTCTTTCACCAAAATACCAATCCTTCTTAGATGCTACTTCTGAGACAGAACATGCATCTTATGTTGAAGTAATGCAAGACCCTAGATGGATTGAAGCTATGAAAACAGAAATTGATGCCCTTATCCTCAACAACACATGGGAGGTAGTTGATGTACCCAAAGGAAAAGTTCCTATTGATTGTAGGTGGGTGTACAAGGTCAAGCATAAATTCAATGGGGAGATTGAAAGATTCAAGGTCAGGTTAGTGGCAAAGGGTTATAGTCAGCAAGAGGGACTAGACTACTAGGAGACATTCTCTCCAGTAGTTAAAATAGTCACAGTTAGGGTGGTTATCGCTCTTGCAGCCATGAATAAATGGAATCTTTATCAAATAGATGTCTATAATGCTTTCCTTCAAGGTGATCTTGAAGAGGAAGTTTATATGCAACTCCCACCAGGTTTTGGTAGTCAAGGGGGAACAAGGCATGCAGACTACACAAATCCTTATATAGACTCAAACAAGCATAAAGACAATGGAATTTGAAGCTCACTGAGGCACTGATTAATGCAGGCTTTGTACAGAGCAAGCATGATCATTTTCTGTTCACCTTGAGGAAGAATGCTAAACTTGTCATCATCTTTGTTTATATTGATGATCTCCTTATCACAGGTAATAATGCTAATATGATTCAAGAAGATAAGACAATCCATTATAAGGCATTCAGAATCAAGGATTTGGGTCTTTTGAAATACTTCTTGGGGATTGAAGTTAGCAGATCCCAAAAAGGCATATTGATGAGCCAAAGGAAGTATACAGTGGAACTAATAGCAGAGCTGGGCTTAACAGAGTCCAAACCTGCAATCACTCCAATGGAGCAAAACAGGAAGTTGACAATAGTTGAGTATGATACACAATGTAACTTGAAGGATGACCCAGCACTCAGAGATGTCAAAAGATTACAAAGGCTCATAAAAAAGCTTTTGTATTTGACATTAACTAGGCCTGATATTGTCTACATAGTACAGACGTTTAGCTAATTCATGCAAGCTCCCAAGAAGTCACACTTAGAGGCAACACATAGATTGGTGAGATACGTGAAAAATGAACCAGGATTGTGCATTCTAATAAGTCCAGATAGTGACATGACTCTAAGAGCATACTGTGATGCAGATTGGACAAGTTGTCCAAATTCAAGGAAGTCAGTAAAAGGTTACTTGGCAAAGTTTGGAAAGTCTTTAATCTCATGGAAGTCAAAAAAGCAAAGCACAGTACCAAAAGGTTCAGCAAAATCAGAGTACAAGAGTATGGCACTGACATTGTCTGAATTGATCTGGCTGCTAGGAGTTTTCAAGGAACTGGGAGTTGAATTGCCTATTCTAATTCAGCTGTTCACTAATAGTAAAGCAACAATGCAAATAGCAAGCAATCCAGTATTTCATGAACGAACTAAACATATAGAGATCGATTATTATTTTATAAGAGAAAAGGTGCAAGAAGGATTGATTCAGCCTATGTATATTCCAACGGAAGAGCAGGCAACAGATTTGTTGACTAAGGGGCTTGGAAGTGTTTAACATCACCATCTGATGTGCAAGCTAGGTGTTTTGAACATCTTCATGGCACCTAGCTTGAAGGGGTTGTTGAGATGGTTAAAGTGACAGCTGGTGACAGTTGTACAGATGAAGACTTGAAGGCTGACAAAGTTAGTTAGGTGACAGCTGTGTATAGTAGTAAGTTAGTTAATTAGTTAGTGTTAGAAGATAATTATATATACCCCACGTGTACAGTGATAAAGGTTAATAAGCCATTGTATTTTCTTCTTTATTTTTGCTCTGTAACTGAAGGTCATTTTCCAGAATCTTCTTCTTCTTCCTTCTTCGATTCAATCTCAGCTTCAATCCTCCACCCTCTAATGGTGGATTTTATCATGTCCCGTAAAGTTCTTCCCCTAAACACAACTCTCAAACCTCATATGGCTACATTGTGGATGCTACAAAATGAGAAGGAAAGATCCTCAATTTATAGAAGTCCAAACATTTTCCTATAAGAAAAAGGGCTAGCTAAATATAGGAGAATTATAATTTTCTTCCACCAAAAGGAAAATTCAATTACGGTAAATATATTGTTCTTTTCTTCAAGAGATATAAAAACCAAATATGATAAGAAAATCAGGACAACACATAACAGAAATCAATCTACTACTGTATATTTATATGTGTTATGTGTATAACAATGTAAGTAACTCAAGTCAGAAATAATGGATTAAGTTGAATTTGATATAAATCCGTTGTTTGGATCATGGGAAAAAGAAAAGAAAATAAATACCAGTGCTGGCATTCAAGGGAAACTCGTACATTCCTTTTCATTGACAGGAACATCCCTTTGCTTTTGTTTGCTACTCACATTCAGAGCACTTTACTTCAAGTTCGTGGTCTATCCACAAGTCAACTATGAAACTAAAATGAATCTTTGCAAGGGAAAGTTTTGTTTGACTAAAAAGTATTAGGTCTTTTTGTGAAACTAATTAAATAAGAAGGTTTGAAGTAAATTTTAGTCAAAGATAATTTATTTTAGATTTGAAAGAGAAGATAAAAACGAACAAGCATAGCTAAACATAAATTTTGATTACAGTTATGATTGAATCCCCTGATGTAAGAAAAATATGATTGCTCCAATGATACGAACTGATAATGAAAAATACATAAATGAAAAGAATCACAATTCTTAAACAAGGCAGACCTCCATACATTTGATATGGTTAGATTACAAGAAATACCGAGATTCTAAGCTCTTTTCTCCTTTTTTAGGCGAGGAACCTCAGATGAGGATACATCTTCATCTTGAGATATGTATATGTCTGTGTGTGTGTTTTTTCCAGCCCCCCTTTCAGTTACTCTCCCCCCTAATATTTATACAAAAACACTTTCTTTACCCAGCAGTCCTTAACCGGAGTATCTAAGGTCTTGGAATATCCTGTAGAATATTCCTCTAAAATGTCTAAGTGTTGAACTAGCCATCCAGACCGAATTGAGTGTTCGACCTCGACCATAGTTGAATTTCTCGTTGGTGTATTGCTTCCCATATCTGACCTCGTCTTGGTTGACTCTTGGTCGTTCTTCCTTAAGTAAAATTCTTTTGTTCAGATTTTGATCTATACAAGTTTTAAGTTGCATTTGACATAGTAAAGTCTTTTTCTTATCTTTTTTGCCATGGAACGTAGGGGCGGGCGGGCGTTCAGATATTTCGAATTGAATATGAAAATTTTAGTTTGGATTTTTGAATATTTGATTATTCGGATTGAAGAAATGACAATCCAAATCCAATCCAAATAAATTTAGATTTGATCGGATTTTTTAAGTTCGGTTTCGAATTAATCGATTTGTATTTTGAATTTTCGATTTTGAGCCTATAAGTTGAGATGTTTTTTCTTACAAAACTGAACATCCAAATGACATATTTATGTTAAATTACCTAAACAGTTCCTCATTCTCAGTGCAGTCATTTAAATAAAGTATTCAAGTAAAGAAATTATCATCAAGGAAATGCAACATAGAAATTAATAAGGTCGATAAAAATTAGCAATAGTAAACCATGTCCAAATAAAAAGTATTCTGATAGTAATATTTAATATATGAGATAATATTTAATGGTCGGGTATTGGAGTTATTATTATTTGCATTTAATAATGGACTAAATATAAAGTATAAAAATTTCAGATTTTCGAATATCAAAAAATCTGAAGTACCAAATCCAACATTCAATCCGAAATCCAAAAGATTTAAAAGTCAAATCTAAAATCCATAATCTAAAATTCCAAACCAAATAATCAAAATGTTCGGATTCCGTTTTGAATTTTGGTTTGTCCAAACTATGTCGACTCCTAATGGAATGGGGGTTCAATAACATTACACGATATAACGACACTAATTTATTCAAAATGACACCCTTTGACGAGCATTAGCAGGGAAAGTACAAATGTCGAATATATAGTACTCTAGTATTAATTATTATGCATACAGCGTCTAAGAAAAAAGTCAAATACTAACATTTCAATCAACATTCATAATTATTTTAATTCATTCAACACAATTAATCTACCTAATCTTATGTAACTCCAAGCTCTCCCATAACTTTCAGAACATTATTAATGTGACAATTGCAGAAAGCAAAAGGCATCAACTACCACTGCGAAATTATTATGTATCTAGGAACAAAGTTAGAGCTAGGATTTTAAATCTATAGGTTCGAAATTTTAAGCATTTTAAGTTATTAGGTTATAAATTATTAAATTATAAATAATTAATAAATTATTCAAAATAAATACAAAATTTGAACTAAAGCTATAGTGTTTTTGTCGAATTCGTAGCCAGAACACTAGCTCCGCTAACCGCCCCTCGCTAGGCAAGCACCGCTGGCAAGTCATTTGTTAACAACGCCAGACATGATAGGCTCAAATTTTTGCATTTTCAAACGTAATTCTTGTTCGAGAAATTCATTTATAGAATAGCAACGAAAACAAAAGAGATCATTTTAGTTACTATTCTCATTTAATTTACATTTAGATTTTAGGCTGGAATATGACACCCATAATGGGGTGATATATAACTTACCCAAGTTAAATGTGGCAAGTTTATTCAGTTTCGTAACATCATAATAAGTGGGAAATTATGAAAGAGATGAAAATAATTCTGTTATTAAGAAGGAGAAAATAGAAGTTATGACATATTATTGAAACCTTTTTTATTAAATCAATTAAATAAATTGAAGGGGTAAATCTCAGCCAAGTATAATAAGATCTAGCTTGAAAGATGCAAAGAATGAACAAGATGAACAATGTTTCTTTATATCTCATAACCGAACGATAAAGTATAAATATGACAACTTTGAATGTAGAAAGATTTTGCCATGAATGTTCTTAGCTTGAAGTAAAAATCATATCTAGTTCTCAGAGTTGTGATAAGTCCAGAATCCCCCTTTTTACAGAGTGTTCGGTCCCCTTTTATAGGAGACAATCTCCCTTTTTACCCTAAAAGAAAAAAGGTACAACACAATGAATATTCGAAAGGCATATTCCTATTGTTTCCTATCATGCTAACACGACCACAGACGTCATGCATTCTCTGACCACTATTAGTTGTCGTCCATCATAACGAGTCTTAAGACGTGGCATGGTAGGGACCTTGCTCTCTGCTACACTTGGTATCGGTCAAAGTCATCCAAATTTAGACCCATATAGTTAGTCCCTTCGCTTGTCGAGGTCACAGCTTGGGGCGTCCTTGATAAGCAAACGTAGCCCATGCTTATGAAGAAATTTGATCTGCAAACCATGACAATTTCGGCTGATAACGGAAGAACGATGCATTTCGCTATATCTTGGGCGGTGTGTGCTATCTTTGGAGTGATGTCACTTCCACGTGTGTCATAATGGCGTATCTTCCCGAGGAATAACATGATGACATGTCGCTTTGGTTCTGCTGCCATGGGAAGCCTTTTCACTTCGATTCTAGCGCCACCCAACCCTATAAACAGGGGAAGGGTTTGTTTTATCAAAAATGTTTGGCCATTTCTCTTATGATCATTTCCTTTCACATTTCCAGCTTTGCTTCTGCGATTTTCTTCATCTCCTCTTTCTTGTTCATTGTTCTTAGTCTTTCTCGTTCTATTAGCACATCTCCCTTCATAGACATGCCTAGAATATACCGATCACGTGAGGGGGTTTCTAACGCCACTCCGCTATCCGTCGCGCCCCCTCCCGGTGGTGAGGACCTGACGATTGAGGAAGGAGATAGCTTTCCCACCGTCGATGAGCTACTGTCGAGACACCTCATGTCTCGAAGTGACTTTCTTAAAGATCCTCCTCCTACTCCCGCCTCAGTATTCTCTAAAATTGAGCAAGTCACATCAATGCCTTCTGTGCAAATTATAACATTCCCGCTCATATTGAGATGGTTCCAGCGGGAAGGGACTTCGTGGAAGTCCATAGATCGGGGTACTGTGCTTTTTATGAGTACCCCTTTGTGATTGGTCATTCCTTCCTCCTTTTCTCATTAGCGGAAGAATTCTGTCGATTTATCAGGTTTGCTAATAACTAGGGATTTTGACGCATTTTATACTCCTTCTTGCTTACGTGTTGATTATAAATTCATATAAAATAGTCCCAAAAGGCTCATAAGTTGTGCTTAATTGCAGGTTTGATCAATAAAGTGACAAGATATCAAAGATCAGCTCAAAAGGAGTGAAACTTGCACAAGTACCAAAGACAAGACAAACTCAGGAAAAATAGGCCTAGTGCAGCCGCACTACACTTTGTGCGGTCCGCATTAGGGAGATTCAGAGAGCTGGTACTTCAGGCATTAAGGCAGTGCGGCACAGAAGGTTTTATGCGGTCCGCACTGAAGGCAATGCGGCCGCACTACCATTCTGTGCGGTCCGCAGAGTCAAGGTTCAGATAGGGTGAAGTTGGAGCTTTCAAGCCTGTGCGGTCCGCAATCCAGTTTGTGTGGACCGCACTAGAAGCCTCTGCGGCCACAGTCCATTTTGTGCGGTCCGCAGAGCCTGAGTTTAGAGAGCCAAGTTTTCAAGTTCAAGAGCCTAGTGTGGCCGCACACCGTTTTGTGCGGTCCGCACTAACCCCGCAAGGCATTTTTGTCCAGTTTTCCAGTTTAGTATAAATAGAATCTTTTTCTATTTTTAGGGTATCAAACATTTTAAAATAGCTGTTGCGCTCGTGAGAACGTATCCTGTAGCCATTTTGGGCGTTTTTACTTACTTTTTATCATTAAATCTTTGTATTTAGCTTAACAATTAATTAATATGTGTTCATCTTCATCTATTTCTCTATTTTTCTCTTCAAGTATGAGTAGCTAGACCCATTAGCTAGGGTTGTAGCTCGACCCTAGTGTGGGTAATTGATGGGTGTTGCAATTTAGGGCTAGATTGACTATGGGGTTTGTTATTTGGGTCAATTTCATGGTTTAATTACTGAATTAGTGGTTGCAAACACTAGTTTGTGCTAAGTTGACTTGGGCTCTTCTTGAGAAAGAGAGCCTAAGTCTCCGAAATTGATCCAACAAGGAATTGGGATGGACTCAAGAGAATTGATAGTCCCAATTAAAGGGTTAAACCTCGAGAGAGCAATACCCGACTTGAACCCTAGTTGCTTGAGCAAATATGCATACCCAATTGGTCTTGAGAAAGTCAATTGGGCAAAATCATTCTTTCTACCGAGAGGTGTGAGAGTGGGTAATATCAAGCAATGGTTATAACATATTCCACAATTATGTCAATCGTGTCTTAGACGCAATTACCCGTCAATTGGTCACCTAGGCAAAAGTTACTATCCTAGTGCCTTTTAGAATATTTGATCAACTTGTAGCATTTTACTCTTAGCTTAATCTAGTTGCAATTATAATTTGTAGTTTGATAATAGTAGGATTATAAAAGAAAACCCAAAAATGAATAGAAGTGCAATTTGGGACCAATACGCAATCCCAACCTAAATATATACTCAACTCCATTTCTAGCTCTCTGTGAAAATCGATCCCGACCCAAAATCGGGTAAAAGCTATTGCGACCCTCTTTCACTATTTTTTAGTGGTGTGTAGTAGGTTGCGATCATTTTCCCGGCGCAACTTTCCCCGTACACGTTCAACATACTCTTGTTGTTGACAAAATATGCGGAGTTGGCGGGGTGCGAAGTTACCGTTCACCACTTCCTACATTTGTTTTCACCCAACTTTCACAAGGGTACTATGTTGCATCTGAGGCACCGTGGGACAAAAGGGCTGGTGGTCGGAACCGATGATCGGGCGAGCCGTAAATTTTGGTATAAGTATTTCTTTGTCAGAACTGAACACATCGTGTATGACCCTGCTAGATTCCCTGAGCGGTAAAACGATAATCGTAAGTGTCACCACTTGTTTATTCTTTCTTTTTTCTTCATTCACCTTAATGTTTATTTGCGGCTCTCTTTTGCAGCTATGGGGCGCCCATCTCATCCCACTACAGGTATAAGGGATTGGGTAGCCTGTCTACTTCTCCATGCAGTGGAGACTCGAGACTGGCCCGCTTTGTGAAACGCTTTGGGTTGAAAGTTTCATCTAGTGAGTGTCTTCCTCTATATCACTCTTTGGCTATATACCATTGTCTATTGATACGACTCTTTATGATGACAGGTCATTGAGTTTCTAGGCGGGGGCCCCTAGTCCCTTCATTTCGTCAGGTCATCGCCTCCGCAGATATGCAATTCACTTTGGATGAGTCTTTCCGAGAGGGTCGTGCTCAGTCGGTACAGGCGAGGGACTCCTCTCGAGATATGGTTGTGAGGGGGAAGATCCCTTCTTTACTAGTCCATCACCTTGTGGATGAGTCCTCTAATGGGGACGAGTCTTTATTGAGAAAAAGGAGAAGGATAGACTCGGGAAGAGCGTGGTCGTTGATACCGGTAAGAGTAGGATGGGTGCATCGGAGACGGCATCGTTACCCACATTTATGGTCGATGCCATCTTGGCGGGGAGGCCTCCCCAAATAGAAGGGGTTTATCAAGAGGGGGTCTGTGCACTCCGCCTAGGGCGACGCATCATCTACTGTCGGTGGGGGTTTGCGCGCTGAGGGTGATGGCTCGGGCTCAGACATCGACCCAGGGGATGTTCGTGAGTTTTTGGAGCATCACACTCACGTAGAGGCCAGAATGGAGGGTTCTGATCGACACATAGTCGTTCCTGGGGACTACGACTTATTGTCGGACTGTGTCAGGTGGCATCTGTTTTTGCCCCTTTGTGTGCTGCCCTTGAAGGCGAGGCACTTAGAGCGATGAGTGATGCGGAGTTGTCTTAGAGCATTTCTGGCATGGATCTACGGGTAAATGTCTTTCTTTTTATTTTGACATTGGATCTGTGTTACTATTTTTGGCCCATTTATTTTAACTTTTACTTCTCGTGCTAGACCCCTATCATGGAGATCAAGAGTAAGAATCGGGAAAGGAGGAGGACGACGTCTTCTAAGTACAAATAATATCACACCAAGCACCATGTGATGGTCGACATCTTCAATAAGGATCGCGACTTCCAACTATTCCACGAAGGGCTCAAGTAGAGGGAGGATCAGCTGGCACATAAGGTCGAGGAGTTGAAAGAACAAGATGAGTTGCTCGTAGTAGTGAACTTGAGGCGGCCCTCATTTCCAGGGAAGATGACCTTGAGCTAAGTAGGGAAATAGTGGCCGAAAATACGGACCTTCAAGCAAAGGTAGCCAGTTTGATTGCCGAACTGGATCTGAAGACGGCTGAGGTCGACGAGCTTAAGGGTGAATTAAGTGTGAACGCTGATAGATCTGCCCATGCTGAGAGGGAGAGGGCGACTTCTGTTTTTGAGGTGGTGGTTTTAGAAGACACTCTTCATGTTTGTAGGTTAGAGCGGACTAAAGAGATAGAGACGTTTGCGCTTAAGACAATAGAACTTGGGGGGCGTATTCAAGGGTTGGAGGCGGAACTATCCGTACTGAACAAGAAAGTGGATTCTTTGAAGGCGGAGAACGTATGACGACAGTTGTAGCCTTCTACATCTTATGCTCCAGCTGATCGTGTCGTGCCTCGACATTTATATGAGTTGTGGGTTCACGCCGAGGCTCAGCTCATGTGTACAAGGGTCTTCATGTTGATGGGAGGAAGTCTAAAGCGGAGCTTCGGGATGTATGCGCCAAGGCTCGTACGGCTCGTGAGGCATGCGGGTACGATTCTCTCACGCCTGACGGAGATGATTTTAATTCTGATGATGCGAATAGACTTGCCTCCGACTCTTGGTACAAAGACGTGTATGCCACCAGAAATGATGTGTAGTATTTGTTTTGTGCTTACTTTTTGCTTCGCGATTTTTTTAACGGCGTCTTTGAGCCCTTTGTAAAGACAAATACAGTAATATGCAAATGAAGGTCATTTTGGTCGTGCATTTCTGAGTCATTTCCTTTCTTTAGTTTGTTTAACGATGACTTATGCTGCATTCACGTCACTCCAAAGCTTTGTTAAAATGCTAAACTTATTGTATTTAGTTGAACTATGTTCATTAGCAACGACCTTAGCCGTAGGGATATTACTTTCGAGTTGGTGCCGAGGTAATATCTTGTCGTGGTTCGAGTGATATCGAACTTATTTTTTATCAATGGCCTTAGCCATTGGGATGTTAAATTCGAGCCGATGCCGAAGTAATATCCCGTCGTAGTTCGAGTCATATCGAACTCATTTTTTGTTGATGTCCTTAGCCATTAGGATGTTACTTTCGAGATGGTGCTGAAGTAATATCCTGTCATGGTTCGAGCGATATCGAACTCATTTTTTGTTGATGGCCTTAGCCATTGGGATGTTAATTTTGAGCTGGTGCCGAGGTAATATCCTGTCATGGTTCGAGTGATATCGAACTCATTTTTTGTTGATGGCCTTAGCCATTGAGATGTTACTTTCGAGCTGGTGCCGAAGTAATATCCCGTCGTGGTTCGAGTGATATCGAACTAATTTTTTTTCGATGGCCTTAGCCATTGGGATGTTACTTTCGAGTTGGCGCTGAGGTAATATCCTGTCGTGGTTCGAGTGATATCGAACTCATTTTTTGTTGATGGCCTTGGCCATTGGGATGTTACTTTTGAGTTGATGCCGAAGTAATATCCCCTCATAGTTCGAGTGATATCGAACTTATTTTTTGTCTATGGCCTTAGCCATTGGGATGTTACTTTTGAGCTGGTGCCGAAGTAATATCCAGTCGTGGTTCGAGTGATATTGAACTCATTTTTTGTCGATGGCCTTAGCCATTGGGATGTTACTTTCGAGTTGGCGCCGAAGTAATATCCCGTCGCGGTTCGAGTAATGTCGAATTCATCCTTTGTCAATGGCCTTAGACATTGGGATGTTACTTTCGAGCTAGCACCGAAGTAATACCCCGTTGTGAGGGTGGCGTTCTATTTTATTTGTTGGAGTGTTGTAGATGTCGGTTCTATACATATAATGGAGACGCGTGTTGATTTCGTGTACATAATGAAGTGATTTTATTCATATGTCAGAGATACGTGTCAACTTTGCTCGTACAATGGCGGTATATGCCGATTTTGTACATATAATGGAGATTCTTTATATCTAGTCCCTTCATTGCTCGGCCTAAAGAATCAGTAGGCGGGGCAATGAACAATACCTCAAACCTCGAGACGTCCCCCTCTTCGCCTCATTAAAAACCTTCCCGAGAAAACTTGATTGGGACAAGACCCGGGCGAGGGAAAAAGAATACGACTTGGGCGTCGTCTTTTTTCAGAAATGGAAGTGCTTGAGGTGGGCGATATTCCAGCTATTTTGTAGTAGTTTTCCTTCCATTGTTTCTAGTTGGAATGCTCCTTTGCTTTCTGCTACTGTAATTGTATATGGCCCGTCCCAGTTTGTTCCCAATTTCCCTTCATTCGGGTCTTTCGCTTCTTGCGTTTTGGCTTTTAGTACGTAGTCCCCGACTCTGAGTGGTTGTACTTTGGCCTTTTTGTTATAATAGCTTTTTGCTTGTTACTTTTGGGCCACCATTCTTATGTGTGCCATATTCCTTCATTCTTCGACCTCATCTAGGTCTTGTGATCTGCTTTCATCATTGTTTGGTCCACTCTCGTTGGAGTACCTCAGGCTAGGCTCCCCGACCTCAACGGGTATGACTGTGTCAGCGCCGTAGACCAGTGAATACGGCATCTCACTTGTGCTGGTTTTCGGCGTTGTGCGGTAAGCCCATAACACCTCTAGTAGCAATTCCGGCCATAGCCCTTTGGCATCCTCAAGCTTTTTCTTTAATATGTTCAATATTGTTTTACTGGAGGATTCTGCTTGACCATTGCCGACAGGATGATATGGCATGGAGAGTATCCGCTTGATGTGCCATTTTTCGAAGAATTAAGTCGTCTTTTTCCCGGTGAACTGGGGTCCGTTGTCGCAACTGATTTCTTTGGGGATCCCGAAGCGGCATATGATGTTTTTCCAGATGAACGCGATGACTTCTTGTTCGCGTATTTGAGTGAATGCACCTGCCTCCATCAATTTGAAAAAATAGTCAGTTAAAACCAAAAGGAAGCGTATCTTACCTCGCCCTGCTGGGAAGGGCCCGACGATGCCCATCCCCCCTTTTATAAATGGCCATGGAGAGGTGACGGAATGTAGGAGTTCCCCCGCTTGGTGTATCATAGGGGCATATTTCTGGCATTGCTCACATTTCTTGATGTACTCCGCGAACTCTTTTTTCATAGTGGGCTAGTAGTATATTGGACGAATAAGACTTCTAACGAGGGCCCGGTTACCTGTATGGGCACCGCAGCGGCCTTCACGTACCTCTTCGAGCACATGCCTTATCTAATTTATTCCAAGGCATTTGGCTAAGGGGCCGCTGAACGTCCTTTTGTAAAGGTCGTGGTTTATGAGGTTGTATCAGGTCGCTTGTATACAGAGCTTTTTGGCTTATTTTTTATCTTGTGGGAGTATTCCTTCCTGTAGGTATGATGTGATACGATTGTGCCAGTCCCAAGTTAAATTTATAGAATGTACCTCGACTTGGTCTATTGATGCGTGGAGGAGGGTTATCACATTCTCCTTGGTGATGTTTTTAGTTATTGCTGCTAACTTGGTGAGACTGGCTGCTTCGGTGTTTTGTGCTCGAGGTATTTGGTCGATTCGGCATTCATCGAATTTTGGCAACAACTTGTTGATTTCTGTTTGGTAATTGTGCAACCTCTGCTCCTTAATCTGGAAGGTCCCAGTAACTTGGTTCACAACAAGTTGAGAGTCGCAGCGGAGGATGATTCACCGAGCACCATACTTGAGGGCCAATTTCAGTCCTGCAATTACGGCCTCATACTCGGCCTCATTGTTAGTCATTTTAGGGAATCGTATGGATTGGCGAATTACTTCACTAGTTGGGACTTCGAGTACGAGTCTCAGTCCCGATCCCGACGCATTGGATACGCCGTCGGTGTAGAGGACCCGGAGGTCGGATCGTTCAGTCGAAGTGCAAAGCGCTTCTTGTTCGACTTCGGGCAGTATTTTCGCACTAAAGTCGGTGACGAAGTCAATGAGGACTTGCGACTTTATTGCGGTTCGCGGTTGATATGTTATATCATGCTCGCTCAATTCTATAGCCCATTTGGCCAACCTTCCCGATAATTCGGGTTTGTGTAGGATACTCCTGAGAGGAAAGGTTGTTACCACCTTTATGGGGTGGCATTGGAAATACAGTATAAGCTTTTGTGAAGCTATGACTAATGCTAGAGCCAGTTTCTTGAGGTGGGGGTACCTCATTTCGGTGTCAATTAAGGTTTTGCTGATATAGTAAATCGTATCTTTGTCTTCTCGGACTAGAACTTCACTTACCGCGATTTTGAATACAACCAGGTAGACTAGGAGGCATTCTCCTAGATTTGGCTTGGCGAGTAAGGGTGGTGAAGACAAGTATGCCTTCAATTTTCTTAGGGTGTCGACACATTCTGAATTCTATTAAAGTCCATTATCTTTCCTTAATACATTAAAGAATTTGTGGCATCTATCCGATGACTGTGAGATGAACCTCGATAAGGCGGCTATCCATCATGTCAGTTTTTATACCTGCTTTTTGCTGGTCACATTTCGGGTATTCCTTTGATGGCCTTAATCTGTTCTGGGTTGACCTCGATGCCTCTTTGGGATACCAGGAAACCAAGGAACTTACCCGAGCTTACACCGGAGGCGCATTTTTTGGGGTTCAGCTTCATGTCGTACCGTTTTAATATATCGAAGGCTTCCTCCAAATGATCGATATGATCTTCTTTCTTTTTTGACTTAACCAACATGTCGTCGATGTAGATCTCGATTGTATTACCGAGTTGGTTTTTGAACAATTTGGTGACCAACCTCTGATATGTCACCCCTGCATTTTTTAATCCGAACGGCAAAACCTTACAACAGTAAGTTCCTTGGTGAGTGATGAAAATGGTTTTCTCCTGGTCTTACTTTTCCATGAGGGTCTGTTTGTACCCCGAGTAGGCATCCAAGAAGCTAAGTAACTTGTGTCCTGCCGTTGCGTTGATAAGCTGGTCGATGTGTGGAAGTGGAAAAGAATCTTCTGGACATGCTTTGTTTAAGTCCGTGAAGTCTACACACATTCGCCACTTTCCGTTTTTCTTTTTCACCATGATCACATTGGCGACCCACTGAGGGTACTTGACTCTCGGATAGAGCTGTTTGCGAGCAGCTTATCGACTTCTTCACTCACGGCCTCGTTGATCGTGGCATTGAACTTCCTTCTTTTTTGCCGTACTGGCAGGTATAGGGGTCGACATTCAGCTTGTGTGTGGCAATATCCTTTGGGATGCCTAGCATATCTGCATGGGAGAAGGCAAATAGATCGGCATGGTTAGTCAAGAACTTATGAAATTTACCTGGTTCCGAGAGGTTGTGTCCGATATAGGCCTTTTTTATGTTGTCGTTGCCGTCCAGTAGGACGGGATCAAGATTTTCTATCATTGATTCGGATGCTTCCACGATGTCGGGGTCCTTGATAGCGTCTGTCCGCACGTCAAGTCTGGCTCCCGACATCGCTGATTGCTATGCTTCTGCATTTGCCCCTTTGAGTTGTTGGGTGTGGGCACAATCTTGGGCGATGCAGTAGCACTCTTGTGTGGTGCGTTGCTCGCCTCGAATGCTGAATACTCCTTATGGGGTAGGAAACTTGATCACTTGATAGAGACTGGAGGGGATTGCTCGCATGACGTGTATCCACAGGCGCCCTATGATGGCGTTATAGGCTGTTTCTTGGTTCATGATGTGAAACGTCATTTCCAGAGTGACTCCTCCGGCCAGGACGAGTAGCATTATCTCTCCAAAAGTTCGTTTAACTGCATTATTGAAACCGGTTAGCATTATACAACGCGATATTATCTTGTCTTCGAGTCTCATCTGTATGAGGACTCGAGGGTAGATAATACACACGTCGCTTCCGTAATCTACCATAATTATTTTTACATCAGTATCTACAATATGTAAAAGTGATAACAAGGGCATCATATGAGGGAAAGACAAACCGTCGGCATCTGACTTATCGAAGATGATACTGTCTTCGAGGTCATCATATCATTCATGGGTGATTGATCGTTTGAGTTTATGTGTGGTGGTGAACTTGAAATGATTGATTGCTGTGTCATCACCTCCATCGATGATCATTTGTATAATGCGAGCAGGAGAAGGCAGTTTTGGAGGTCCCTGGGGCTGTACGCGTCCGCGGGTGAAGTTAGCCCATGCTCGATCGCTCAACAACTCTTTCAGGTGTCCGTGGATCAGCATTCTCACCACCTATTGTCGCAGTCCTATGCAATCTTCAATATTGTGACCCCTTTCTTGGTGAAATTCATAGAAAGCACTGGACTACCGAGTGTTGGGGTCTGACCTCATCTTTTGCAGATATTGCACCTTTGGACCGAGTTTCTCCAGCGCGTACACTATTTCTGAAGGATAAATACAAAAATTGTGAGCAGATAGGAGTAGAGGCATACCTTTATCGTGTCGATATGGTGTTATGTGTCGAGGAGGAGCATCCACGTGTCGTGGTGGAGGCGGAGCAGACATCCTGACGTAAGGTTGTTACCTTTCTCATCCGAGGCGGGGCCCCAACTAACCTCTTTGACCATCGTTGCGACGATCATTCCTAGCTTCAGTTTGAAGTGACATCAACCGTTGGGCCGTTGAGGTCGTCCTCGTCAGATCATATCTCGGCGCAATAAGCGTTATGGATTTCTTTCCAAGTAGTTGGAGGGTATTTCATGAGCCTGCTTAGCAATTTTCTGGTCGCTCTTGACCCGTTCCTATTTAGTCCATTCTGGAAGGCTGCTATTGCCATTCCTTTTGACATATTTGACAAGCTCATTCTCACCCTGTTTAACCGATCTAAGAAGTCTCTGAGTCCCTCATTGTGCATTTGTCTTACGGCAAATATATCATTTACTCTAGCTTCTGCCTTTTTGGCTCCTGCATGGGCGGTGACAAATTTGTCTGCCATTTCCTCGAACGTTGCTATCGAGCGTGCCGGCAGTTGAGAGTACTATGTCAAGGCTCCCCCTGTTAGGGTTTCTCCGAACTTTTTCAATAGCACCGATGGTACATACTCCTTTAAAAGATCATTACCATTTACAACTGTAATATAGTGGATGATATGATCTTCTGGGTCAGTAGTACCATCATATATCTTTAAGTAGGGCGACATTTTGAATGTTTTAGGAATGGCGTAGGGGGTCGCTTCTTCATTGTATGGCTGCTCAATGAATCGACCAACGTCTCATTTTGGCAACAGCTTTGGGGCGCCTGGTATTTTGTCAATTCTCTCTTGGTGTTCCTTCATTTGATCACGGAGTGCCTTATTCTCATTTTTCATCTCCTCCATTTTCTTTAAAATAACTGCAAGCGTATCATTACCTGCGTCATTAGCGACATGAGTGTTACCTATATGGGAGCATCTTGCTTATCAGCATTTATCATGACATCTGCATGTGCAATATTCCTGTTATCCCTTTGGGCGGGTTTGTCAAGTATGGCGTTCAGAGTACTCGTTAGCCATTTTTCCAGCAGTCTTCGCACTACTGGTGGTGCCTCTTCTGTTGCAGATGTGGATGCTTCCTTCTCGCGAGAAACAGTTACACTTTCGTGCGGGGGAGGTGAAACGTCTCCCCTGGGTGTGATTTCCGACGTTTCATTTTTGTTATCTTCCCTGCTATCTTCGTTGATGGTGTTCAGAAGGTTGGTTGTGACTCGTACTATTTCTTTTTGTCTTGCATCTCCTTTCTCTACCATTGTTAGTTTGTACAAAGTTAGGAAGAGGTGATTATCCCTTTCAAGAGTCTAGATGAGACTAAAATCTTAGCTAAAGAAATCCCTACAGACGGCGCCAAATTGTTTGACAAAAAAATATTGAAACTTTTTTGATTAAATCAATTAAAAAAGTTAAAGGGGTAAATTTCAGCCAAGTATAATAAGATCTAGCTTGAAAGATGCAAAGAATGAACAAGACGAACAATGTTTCTTTATATCTCAGAACCGAACGATAACGTATAAATATGACAACTTTGAATGTTGAAAGATTTTGCAATGGATGTTCTTAGCTTGAAGTAAAAATCGTATCTAGTTCTCAGAGTTGTGATAAGTCCCGAATCTCCTTTTTACAGAGTGTTCAGACCCCTTTTATAGGAGACAATCTCCCTTTTTATCCTAAAAGAAAAAAAGTACAACACAAGGAATATTCAAAAGGCATATTCCCGTTGTTTCCTATCATGCTAACACGACCATAGGCGTCATTCATTCTCTGACCACTGTTAGTTGTTGTCCATCATAACGAGTCTTAAGATGCGGCATCGTAGGGACCTTGCTCTCAGCTACACGTGGTATCGGTCGTAGTCATCCAAATTTCGACCCATACACATACGTAGAGTTGCAATAAGAATAATTTAAAAAGTGATTTGAGATCAATTCTTTGTAAAAATTATAGAAGAAATTAGATTAAAGGGTGAGCTTGTGGTTAAAAACTTACAAAATTTTACTAGTAATTTTGCGAGAAACTGCAAAATCTTTTGAGACACAATCTATTGAAGAATAAGTTATCTCGACCACCGACCCTAGACCCATGAATCCTCGAGTACCGAACCAGAGGCAGATTTAGGATTTGATGGTTACAGCTGCCATTCAGGGATGCACATTTATCGAAGCAATGTCACGCGCCACCGTTTCGTCTATTTTTTTTTTGTTGCTAAATATATGTATTAATATTGTGATGAAGCGGATAAGTAGGAAAAATGACACCATTTAACATAATTTGTCTCTTGGCATATTGGTTATGTACTTGATTTTGCTCTAAGGACTTTTTCTAACTTAAGACTCAACAAAACTAATAGGCTAAAGTTATTTATTATCTAGAAGTATGATAATTAAAGTTATTATTCTCGTTCTTCTATAAATTTTAACACCGGTTACAAAAGTTATGTGAATGCCCCCGGTGCCATTGCTTTAATGCAAACCGACCATAGTGAAGAGATTGAACTTGGGTGCACATTTAGTCGGTTCGATCCATTTTTTATTAATTCGGTTCGGCCCGGTCCATTTTGAATTAATTCAATTCAATTTAAAATTATTGTATGCATAAATGAATATGTGATCACAAACTTGAATAAGTTCTGTCCAATTTGGTCTAATTCTCTGGATTCAAATTCGATTAATATGATTAAAAAATATAAAAAAATTAAATTAGGAAATACACCACTTCAATTACATATAGCTCGATTAATATTACGTCTTTCATGCATCACTCTAATAAAATTAATAAAATAATATTAGTTGGATAAAAAGAGGAAACGATTAAAATCACATTCAAATAAATTGAAGATTTAGAAAAAGAAAAAGGAAGCAAATATACAATTTAAGTAAATAATAAAAAGGAGATTGTACAAATAGAGTAAATAACATAGGTGAAGAAATTAAAAAAAAAAGGAGCATAAAGAAAAGAAAGGAAAGGGAAAAAGATAACAACAAAACAACTAGGACCACAACACAGTCTCGATCGTGGGCATTTTCTGACTTGGGGTGCCACTCGTTATATATGTTCAATATTTTGAGGAAAATACTAGTACATGTATACGATTTTACTCGAGCGATCGGGTAGCGTACCACCCCCAACCCCCTACATAGATCCGCCCCTGTCCCAAACCTCAACCTTGAACTCCGATTCTTCTGTCCTCATCTCATTCCGTCCTTCATATTATTCGCCTAAATTATAGTATATAAATATTGTTGAAATAATATTTTTCGCTTACTAATCAAATATCAAATAATAAGTATACAAATTATTTATTTTGTGAAAAATATTTTCTTTCGTATAAAAGACGAGTCCGAAATCTAAATGGCAACTTTTTGGACTCAAAACACGTTTCTATAGTTTTAAAAAAAAGTTTCTTTTCTATCTAAAATGTGGTATTATACTGTGTTTTACTTTAACAGAATTTTAGCCGTTAAAGTAAAATGCAATATAATACAGCGTTTTACATATAACGCAGTATTATAGTAAAAATAGCACGGTATAGCCAGTTTTCGGACTGGTCATTCAAAAATAATCAGCGTTTACGAAATCAATAAAAAATAGCCACTATTTTGCTGCAACAGAGACCGGTCCAGCATAATATACTGGAGTTCGGTGCACCTGTATATGAACTCCAACATATTATGCTGGACCGGTATACTTTTCTGACTCCAGTATACTATACTGGAGACTAGAGCACCGGTGCTCCAAACTCCAGTATAGTATACTGGACAATTATACTTGCTGGAACTCCAGTATATTATGCTGGAGTTCTAGTGTACTTATGCTGAAACTCCATCTTATTATGCTGGCGTATTTTCCGGCTTTTAAACAGTGTTTTCGTTCAAATTTATCTTTACATAAAAAGTGGCTAAATTTCGATTACTTTTGAAACTGAACTATTTTTAAACGACCAGTTGTAAATCTAGCTATTTTTTAATTTCTGCCAGTATTATATTGCGTTTTGCCCACAGCTGCTCCAGACAGTGCAAATCAGTGAACCTAAGGGCCCACTCTCTTCCTTTTCCGATTCGATCAGTGCAAATTTTCACTTGACTTGTAATTCCTCCAAAGTTGCTTCCATCTGAATTACTACTTTGTATTGGCAAATATCCAATGCTCGTGACATCTTCTTTCTTCTCTTTTGTTTCTTCGTCTGCTTCTACTTTGCTTGCACTTCTACCACTGCTTAATATTGTCAAAGACAACCCTAATTCACCACCTCCCGTGATAAGGACCTCTCACAAGAGGGTGAGCCTATAATACTTAAATGTTAACTCCTTTACCGTTGGAATAATACCAATAATTCAAGAAGGTCGTAGTAAGCCTTCTGACTTCCAAGCAGGGGCGGACCTAGAGTATAGAATACGGGTTTCTGAGAATTCAGTAACTTTTGCATAGACTTTGTATTTATATTAAAAGATTCATTAAATATTTATAAATATCTAACTGTGAACCCAATTATTATTGCATATTAATCTAAAATTATGGTAGGAACTCATAAGTCTTAAATCCTGGATCCACCTCTGCTTCCAAGTATAGACAACATTATAGTGTCCACTGCCCAGTACACTTTGTAGGTTCCATCCAACTTAATAATTATGACGTGACAACCCATTCTGCATGATATGTTTTTAACTTTTACTGATAAAAGGACAGGAGAAAAAAGAAAGAAAAGAATAACAACAAAAAAAATAACAAGGCAGAGGCGAAGCTAAAATTTTAAGTGTATGTATTCGGAATTCTAAATATTTTAAATTATTGAGTTTTAAAATATTAAATTATAAATAATTAATAAATTATTCAAGATAACTATAAAGTTTGAACCCGTAACCAGAACACTGACTCTGCCACTGAACAAAGGTATAGGTGTTAATCGGAGACTCGGCCAGATGGATCTTACTTAGAGAAAAACGAAAATATCTGGTGTGGTCACCTCGGCTAAATTAACATATAGTACTTTGTTTGTACGTCCTATAGCAAAACTTCATAACTCCTCTACATTAATAGTTTATAAGGCAAAATCGGTTCACATTAAATACTCGAATGATAGAATGACACGTGAAATTGGAGACAGACGAAAGACAAAGCGAGTGCAAAACAAGACCGAGGACAACAGTTTCGGTTGTCACCGGGCAAATCCCGAAAGGAACATTGTTAACGAAGGCAAACGAATATTTGCCACAAGATGACATTCAATGAAGAATATTTCTCAATATTAAATACACAATCTGTTACAGAGAAATTTTGACATTCATAGTCTGTCGTTATATATTCATCAACATCCCCCATTATTGTTATTTAAGAGGGGTTTGAATTTTGATCCTAGAACCTTGTTCCCTACATATAACTATAAATAGTGACTTCAACAACCATTTAACAGACGAATTTTTCTCACAAACTTATGCTACACATTATTCCGAGCTAAATAATACTTTATTTTCTGTCTACCAATATTCTTATTGCTGCCTCCTGAATATTGCTCCCGGAACCAAGCTGTTCGCTATCTTATCTCGATTTCAACGCTAAGTCTTGCATTTTATTTAATTTATTTATCATTTTGGGATCAAATCGATTCGTTTGTCTATAAATCACGCTATAAATTTAACTGTATCATTTTACGGGTAAACAATAGCACAATTACTTTAAAGCCAAATTCAGGAATTAGAACTATGATTAGGTTTTGTAATTGGTATTACAACACGATTTCGACATTTGTGCATAGAGACGAAATCATGATTTTAATTTTATGAGTTTTAAAGTTTAGAACAATAATTTTAAATGGTAATAGCTAAATTTAAAATTTAAATATATTTAATAATTTCTTAATATAAATATATTGTTTAAAGTTTCTAGATTTACCCACGATTTTAGGCTTGTCTTTTTGTGCGGTTAACCTAAACATTTTAAGTTGGTAGGACAATTGGACAAAGTGTACTTGTAGTTCCACCGGACTAGAAGTTAGAAAAAATAATTGATTGTGTATTGCCGTAAAAGATTTTTTATATTGTCAATTTAATTCAATTGTTTATAGTAAAATTTGTAGGTAACTCTTTCCTTTTTGTCAATTTAATTTGACCATATATAATAAATAAGTTATTCTTTTATTTTTCAAATTGACATTTAATGTAAAAATTTTGTAACTTTAATTATGTGAACTTGCTCATATTATCAATTTCAAACCCTAATAAAAAGAGGATTACAATAGATTTCTAACCCAATAGAAAACTAACTAATTTTAAGAAATTTATTAGTACATTGTAATGCAGATAACTTAGCTAGCGTTTGGACATAGATTGAGTTGAAACTTGAAAAAATAATTTTTGAAGTAGTTTTGAAAAATAATTTTTGGAAGTTGAAATTATGTTTGGACATGCATTTTATTTGAATTTTTTTTAAAGTTTTGTGAGTAGGAACTTGATTTTCACCCAAAATCTACCATAAACTAGATTTGAAAACTTAAAAAATATTTTTAAAAAATTTTCAAAAACGAATTACTAATCTATGGACAAACAATATTTTCAAAAAAAATTTGAAAAAAACTTGCCAAAATGTATGGCCAAACGGGGCTTAGATATTACAATCAAAGTGACAAAATCATTACTCAATCACATAATATTGGGCCACCACAAAAACTTTTTTGGCGTTTTCACTCCAACCACTGTCGGCACATTCCTCTATTTCCCTAAATTCTTACCCTGACAAAATCTTTCCCTCCGCCACGTGGCATATTGTCACCTTCTTTTTGGGTCCCACAATTTCATATTCCTATTCAAATCCAATATACAGCTCACAGATTAACCCAACTTTTCTCTCTCTCTCTCTCTCTCTCTTTAACCTTTTCTCCTCTATCATCGCCGTCGCATTATCCGGTGATTATGTTTTCCTTACGGCGCCAGTAATTTTTCTATTTCCGGAAATACCCTTCCTCTACTTATTAATTCCACTTTTCCGTTACACTTAATTTTCTTTTAGATTTTTTTTTCTTGGTTATGCATTTATTGCCGTCTCTTCGACCTATATACTTGGAAAAGGTTGCTGCAGCAGAAATTCAGAATTTATCTTTCTGAAAATATTTTAGAGGGTATTACAAGATTTTGTGGAGCTGTTTTGATTTGTCGATCTACAAGAGTTGAGAATTCCGGCAGCCATGTCGGGTCCGTTAGATCGGTTTGCTAGGCCTTGTGAGTTTATTTGATTTTCTTTTATTTTCCATGCTTTATTTTTATTTTCGAATTTTAAGTACATTATTGGTCAATTTTAGTTTATAGCTATTTCTCTTGTTAACAATTAGGGCTTTTGACCTTCTTTGAACTTTTTCAGTTTTTTGACTTTTGATGACTGTATTGGAATGAGATGGTTCAGAATTGTGCTGAATAGATATAGAGGATTCATATAGTCGAGTCAACTATTTTTGGATTGAGGTTTTAGTGGTTGTTGTTTTTATTGTTTTAATCATAAGCACGGAAAAAAAATACAATTTCTGTTGGAGTGAAATACGTCCCAAAATACAGCATAATAAGATCCATATTGCGGACTCCAACTAGTTTGGGATTGATACAGAGTTGTTTGTGTTGATTCTCTTATTCCTTGGAGGGAAAAATATAATTTTTGGTGGAGTAGTGTGGATTTTGACAAAATCTACTTAGTGGCGTAGGTTAGGGTAAATTTGTGAATATTTCTACGGCACAATAGAGTGAGACTAGCCAGTTAGGAGTTAGACTAAGAATGTCATTGGTCGTCTATTGATGCAGGGCTTTACCTGCTAGTTTTATTATACCAGCCATCTATTTCGTATTTCGTATTCTGTATTTCATATCTCTTATATTGCTGTTATTTTATTATGCATTTTTATGGTACTAATATATCGGCTCCTGTTGCTTTTTTTGAGCCGAGGGTCTCCTGGAAACAGCCTCTCTACCCTTCGGGGTAGGGGTAAGGTCTGCGTACATATTACCCTCCCCAGACCCCACTTGTGGGATTATACTGGGTCGTTGTTGTTGTTGTTGTTGTTGTTGTTGTTGCTACTTAGTGGCGTTCTTTGTTTCTCCTGGGTCCTGCCTGGTGGTTTGGGTTTATCTGGGGAAAAGTAGGTCTCGACGACGACATGGTCATCTTCACTATAATTGTCAAGCACTCTGTTCGGGATTATCGACTGATGCAATACGACCCACATTCTGGTTTTTGCAACTATCACAATGAGCATAGAAGTGGGAATTTTAGTAAAAATGAGCATAAGGGTGATTCGGTTGAGGAGGAAGTATTTTTTCAATTTTAAGTCAAACATCGTATCTATTTCACTCCCTTGCTTTCCATCTTAGCCAATTGACCATTTAGGGCATAAGGTACAAGTGCTTGAAAGTCTAAATTACGAAAATGTATGGGAACTTCTTTATGAAAAAATCTACAGAAACATAAAAGATAATTATAGAATCATGTAGTAGAGAGGAACTGTTGTTATTATTTTCTGTTTATTCGCATATCGCGATGGGCTTTTAGAGGAAAAAGAGTTTGTTCTGTACTTGCTGAATTCTAGTTGACTTGTGCCTAGGACTTGTTGGTCTAGTTTGTTTTCTCAGTACACTTCTGCTTTACCCTTTTGGATATTTTGGAATTGATTTTCCCACTCCTAATCTTTTCCACCACTTAACAGGCTTTGAGGGGTCATCTGCACGTGAAGAGAGAAGGGAAAGAAAATCTGATTTTGAGAATTCAGAGGATGAGAGGAGGACGAGAATTGGTTCCCTGAAAAAGAAAGCACTGAATGCATCAACAAAATTCAAACATTCTCTTAAGAAGAAAAATAGTAGAAGAAAAAGCGAGGGACGAGTGAGCTCAGTTTCCATCGAGGATATTCGGGATGCTGAGGAGCTACAAGCTGTTGATCAGTTTAGGCAAGCATTACTTTTGGATGAGTTGTTACCAGAGAAACACGATGACTACTATATGATGTTGAGGTAATCTCCTGTTACCTGTAACTTCTACATGTATGTATGCGCAAAGTGATACGATTTATGCTGCATTGAGTTTACTGTGATGTTTCTGCGTGTTTACGAGTCATTTGAATTACATCTTTGATTTTTAAAAATTTATTCATATGGGTCTTCTGTGAAAATTGGATTTGTTTGTCAACTTCATTAAAAACTTTTTTACAGGCCTGCCAGAACTGGAACAAAAGATAGATCAAATGTGAGTATAGATGTTTAATTTTACAATAGGCCGAAATGCAAAAGCAAACACACATATATTACATGCAGCCGTATGGAGAATTTAAGGAGGATTTGGATCTCGAGTTTTCTGGTTGTTTCTTCTTTGTGTTGTCCAGTTCAACAGCATCCTAACTTATTAACAATTCTTCTGTGTTTGTTGCAGGTTCTTAAAAGCAAGGAAGTTTGACATCGAGAAAGCGAAGCACATGTGGGCTGATATGATTCAGTGGAGGAAGGATTTTGGGGCTGACACGATTACGGAGGTAACATTATCCCTCCCAGCATGTGGCTGGAATGGTGTTCTTTCTTTTTTGTTGTATGTTTGTAACATCATTTAGGCTGAAATGCTTTCTGAACTTAATTGCTCATCAGGAGTTTGAATTCCCAGAGATGGACCAAGTTGTAAAACATTACCCCCAAGGGTATCATGGGATTGATAAGGAGGGAAGACCAGTATACATTGAAAGACTAGGGAAAGTTGATCCTACCAAACTCATGCAAGTCACAACCATGGATCGTTATATAAAATACCACGTAAGAGAGTTCGAGAAAACCTTTATGATTAAGTTTCCAGCTTGTACAATAGCCGCAAAAAGGCAGATCGATTCAAGCACTACCATTTTGGATGTTCAGGGAGTGGTAAGTTACCTATTGTTTAGTTTTTCTTTCTCCACCTTTGATGATTTGAGAAGCAGTTTTTGGGCAAATACATGTTTTCCCTATCTTCATTTCCTATATTGATTTTTAGGGCTTGAAAAACTTTAGCAAGAGTGCAAGGGAGCTTATTATGCGGCTCCAGAAGATTGATGGTGATAATTATCCCGAGGCATGATTTCATCCCTGCCTGAATAAATATTATGAGAGTCTCCTAACTTTGGGATCATTAACACATTCTCCCCTTTTTGACATGTGCAGACTCTTCATCAGATGTTCATAATCAATGCTGGACCTGGGTTTAGGCTCCTCTGGAACACTGTTAAGAGTTTTCTAGACCCGAAGACAGCCTCCAAGATACATGTCTGTCGATGCTCTTCTCCTGTAACTTATAAAGTCTCTGTTTTACAAGAAGTTGTTGTATTTACTTTGTTACTGTTTTTTGGTTTCTTGTAGGTTCTTGGGAACAAGTACCAGAACAAATTGCTTGAAATAATTGATGCTAGGTAAAAGGATCTGAGTTCTTATTCACTAGACAAAGAATTCTGCTGTATTTGTTTGCTTTTGGTAGTATTGCTGGTAGTTTCCTTCAACATTCTACTGATTTTTTATGCAGTGAGTTGCCAGAGTTCCTAGGCGGTACATGTACATGTGCAGATCGAGGAGGTTGCATGCGCTCAGATAAAGGGCCATGGCAAAATCCAGATATACTAAAGGTAGTTTCAAGGGCCTCGCAGCCGATGTAATGTTATTTTCTGATGATGCGCTGTTCGTCACATCTTCAGGAAGACAGTTCGTCTTCAAGATGTTTTTTTAATAATGAGAAACAATCTCTTTTGGTGATGCAGACGTGTTTATATTTCAAACTAATGGCTTTCTTTTTCTGATGCAGATGATTGGTGAAGCACGGCGTGCCAAGCAGCTTGTTAAAGTTCTAAATAGTGAAGGGAAGGTAGTTTATGCTAAGCCTCGCTACCCAACGGTAGGATTTCTGCTGTATTTCCGAAGTATTAAGAAATATATCATATGGTTTGTTTTCCTTGAAGATGGTTACACATTTTTTATTTTAGCAGGTGAAAGGTAGTAGTGACACCTCTACTGCAGAATCTGGATCTGAAGCTGAAGATATTGTTTCCCCAAAAGCTGTAAGGAGTTATTCACATCTTCGGCTTACTCCTGTCCGAGAAGAGGTATACTTATCTATTTTAGCTCAGATTCATGAGCTGGCTTTTCTTTTATTGAAAGGAATCGTCTGGACATCACTTGATAAAAAAGCCCGTCTTACGTCAAACCGCGGCTGTCTATTTGACGTTCTTGTTTGAGATGAGCCTGAGATTCAAGATTGTGTCACTTAGATTAAACACATCCCTGTTCCTACCTTATTTAAAAATAAAAATAACCATATCCCTGTTCCTTTCTTGAATAGGAAGTTGAGCATATTATTTGTTATTTTCATATTTAAGTTTTTCTGTCATCAAACAGGCCAAGGCTATTGGAATGTCTGGCTACACCACAAACTTCCCAGGATATGATGAATATGTTCCCATGGTTGACAAGGCTGTTGATTCTGCATGGAAGAAGGAATCATCCCTTCAAAGACCCTCCACCCCCAAAGGTAAGAATTATTGAGAAGAGAATACACTGCTTATGAACAAACTATGAAAGGAAAAAAAGAGGGGGGGGGGGGAGGGGAGAAGAAGCATAAATATCTCTGAATTCGTATAGTTTATTCAAGTGGTAGTTTAAATTTTTTATTTTTGCACCTAATCAAGGAAAAAGAAAAAGAAAAACTAGCTCACTGTTTGGTGTACATGTACGTGCGCGCGCGCGCGTTTGCTTATATTTATGCAGTTATGATGTTGGTATTTTCCTTACTTTTTTCTCCTCTTCCATCAAATGAAGTTTTTATTTCACAACTTTGAATATTAATCATCCTAATTTGTTTCTTTAGTTGCATGCACTATTCAGGCTTTAAACACCTGCATAATGTGAATATTTTCTTTTCATGAAAAAACATAATGTGAATATTGTCTTTTCACGAAATAACAAAATGTAAATATTTTCTTTTAATGAAAATACAAAATGTGAATAATTTCTTTTTTGTTCAACTTTTACCTGCCACGTTGCAGTCATGCAACCAGACTTTCTGTTTGACCTGGACTACTATTCCATGGTTAACTTGGACATATTAGGCTGGCTGTTGCGCTAGTACAACAGTAGTCTCATAAATTTGTTTAATTTATAATCACATGGTGCCGTCTTGTTTACCTTTTCAGCGATGCTTCCACCAGCAGACTCACAAAAACCTGTAGAAGGTCTTCGTGCTCGAGTTATAGGACTTTTTATGGCCTTCTTCATGACAGTGTTGATGCTTTTTCGCTCAATTACATGCCATGTAACCAAGAAATTACAAGATTCATCGACTGTTGAAAACCAAGATGGTCAAGAATTTACTTTTGATGCTAGCACTAAAGAGGAGTTTCGGCCCCCTTCACCTACTCCAGCTTTTACAGAAGCTCAACTGCTCTCCGTTGTTCTCAAGAGATTGGGTGAACTTGAAGACAAAGTAAATACGCTTCAAGAAAAGCCATCTGAGATGCCTTATGAGAAAGAGGAATTGCTAAATGCAGCAGTTTGCCGAGTGGATGCCCTAGAAGCTGAGTTAATAGCAACCAAGAAGGTAAGCGTTTATGAAGTTCCTCTAAATAAGCAAGGAAACCTTTTGTTATTGCTCCATCCAGAACCTGCATTTTAATGTGCATTTTTTCTCTTTTTATGATTGTTCATCTGGCAGTTCTTCTTACATAGGGACTTACTAATGTATGGTTTAATTAATGTCGTTTGTAGTTTGAAATATTGTTGTGGCAGTTGTCTGTATGAAACACTTTGTACTATTTGTTAATCCCTAAAAGAATTTTACATAAGGAGAGAGGAAAAAGGGTTGGGGGTGGTTGGTTTTACTTTTGCTGGTGGGAGAGATTTTATTTTGCTGGGTGCAAATGCCAGTGTATGCATTTTATTAAATGATGTCTTGTTGAAAGTAACAGTTTTTTTTCCTGTATCACAAACATCTTTTGCCGTGGTTCTTGAGTCGATAACTCCTTCCCTGCTTGAACAGGCATTACATGAGGCTTTGATGAGGCAAGAGGAACTTCTTGCTTACATTGACGGTCAAGAAGCTGCCAAGTTCCAGGTGAGTTCCTGTTATATTGCATGGTATTTGAACAAACATCGGACTAGGACTTAGCCTAATTTGAAGTTGTTTCTGCCATATGCAAATCTTTTTGCTGGCTGAGAGAAAAAACATATTAATTAGAAACACGCGTGCGTTTTCCTCCTATTAATTTGGTGCATTATAATTTGTGCTTTGGTGCTGATTTACATCCACAATGCCTTGTTCTGCAGAAAAAGAAGTTTTGCTTTTAAGATGAAGATGCCTCAGGACGTTGATCTCGGATTTTCAACTGTGGTATCCAAATGAGATACATATTTGTAATGTATATGTTGGCAGTACTCGCAGTTATTGTGCAGTGGATCTGATGCGTTGAGTGCTTCCTTTTGTTCTTTTTTTTTCGGATCCTCTGTTCCATTTGCAAAATGAGGTGCATAAATTCTCATGATGTGAAAAGTTATATTTTCTGTAAGTTTGTTGTGAGTTTGTTTTTGACATACTGAAGTAATATTTGAAAGTGTTTTAATTCAGCAATCACTACCTGTGTTGTATTCAAGTAGAAACGCCCAAACTTTCTGCGAGTAGCGATTTTTAGTGCCTAAATACTTGAGCAATGGAACATTTCTCCATCTATGTGAATTGAAGTGAAACAATGAAGCTAAAAGAACAAGTAAAGCAAACAAAATAAGGAATAAAACAATCTAATGTATCTAGTGAAAAATGTTGCTGCCATTGAAAACAACTATTGTAATTTGAACAAAAGCAAACAGCAAACTGCTTTCATTTTTATTTACAGAAAATACAAGCCGATGTATAATGTGCCATAATATACGGCATTTACAATTAGAGCTCCACAGGATATATGGGTGAATGTAAATCTCGCAGGTAATGTAAAAAAATATTCAAGTGTTACAGAGTTAATTTTACAAATATTTGAGATCATTCAAACAGCCTTTTGTTGGGCAAAAAATCAACATCTCTGCATCTATCTAAAGAAATTCAAACAACCCTATAATATTTCCAATTTGTTTCAAGCTTTTGCGCTTAGAAAACAAAGAACTTCTTCTTCTTCTTCTTTTTCTTCTCAAGGGCGGATAGGAGCTCTTGTTGACGAACAAGAGCTTCTTCAAGAGCCTGCCAGTTAAACGTAAAATATATTAACACTCTTACTCAAATCTTATTGGACTATCAAACTTCTCAATCACATCATCTGGTCCCAAATATTAGTCGTTTTGGCAAACTAGATTTGTTTCAAAATATTTGACGTTTTAGAAAAACAATAGGAAGTCATTATTCATTACCTGAGATGTTTAAGGAGAGATACGGATAGTTTAGACAAATACTCTTATGATTAAGTCTATTGAATGTCCTTTTAAGGATTGTGCAGAAACGTTAAAAGACAGATAATATGGACCAGACGTAGTAAAGAAAAAAAGCGGATAAATACCTTCTTGGTAGCAGAAAGCTCTTGCTCCAAAGTTTCGACCCGGTTTATGGCACTGTTAAGCATTTCCTCTTTCTCAGGTGGTAAAGATGAAGGTTTATGGCTAAGAGTAATGACCTTATCCTCGAGTTCTTCCATGCGTTTCATCATGCTAATATAATCTTTTGTGGAGATGACATGTCCATTTAACTGAGGCTGTCCTTTAATTATTTCAGCACTACACAAAGAACCAGCCAAGAGGGTAGCATCTGTAAGTTTTCTTGGCATGTTTTTAGTCATCCGAACCAGTGTCACGATGCCCATGACTAAAGTCATCACTCCACTGAATACGGGGTTGCTAAATCCTTCGGGCGATTTACAAGTATCGTGCACAGGGAAGAAATCTGTAGATCAACAGAGGAATACAAGTTTATATTGCAGAGGAATGAGCAGAATGAAAAAATGGTTATTTGAATCGGCAAAACATCAGCTATGGAATGAGAGTGTAACGGAAATGGATATTAGGTCTAACTCAACTTCAAAAGTTAGCTCATAAGGTGAAGATGTCGAATACCAAATAAGGAGACAGGAACTCATTTTCTCAACCAATGTAGACACTTAACAACAATATTTAGAAGCAACAATCCAATAGCAAATAAAACTGTAAACATGAGTCAAAGCAAATTGGCCAACACTAGCGCTTCCGTGCAGTAATTCGACCAAAGGTGATCCTATTACAGGAACAGCTTCACGGACGTCTACTGGCTGTAGACCTCCGGAAAACAGATGCATGTAAACTGAATATGAAGAAATCTAAAAGATTTGATACTCCCTGCATGCCCCGGGACATTTGGAGCGTAAACAACAGAACATGGGGTCTAACATTGGATAAACCAAGAATTGAGATGGATTTGACTCTAATACTATATTAAGAAAATGAACCTTGAACTCAATCGCGAAAGCTATCACATGAGGTAAAGATTGCTCAAGACCATATAACCAACAACACATTCCCTCAACCAAGGTGAAACACTTAATAATGGGTGAGTATTGTACCTTTAGAATTGGCAAAGTTGTTAGCTTTTACAGCTTTATGCCAAGTTGCATCAACAGCCTTGTCCACGATAGGGATATCAAACTGAAAATTAAAACCAAAACGTAGAATTTGGATTAGGGTATAGTAGAGGATGAATCGCTTGTATTACAATACGAAAACCATATAAGTATTAGAGAAGTGAAAGAAGCTGAAAAAGCTACTCTTCCTGTCGATATGTAGGTGAAAACAAAATTGCAGTAACTTTACTTTTTAGTCTAAAATTTGTGGAGGAAGAAGCAACTTACTTCCTCGCGGACAGGGGAAAGCTGGCCATATGCCACATTATCCCTTTGAACGTTGGGAGAGTCAGTTCCTTTTTTAAAGGAAGTGTTCTTCTTTACATTCTGCAACATTGAGGGACTTCATTACTCATCTGATATATTTAACCACTTCATAATTATATGAAGAATAAAAGTAACTGAGAAAAACAGCAGACATGAGAGTATGCACACCTTGGCATTGGCATTGTCATCCTCTGGGATAGTTTTCTCATCAAATGAGACCACCATTTTGTGTGAGCAGCATTTATGCTCACCATTGCGAACCATCTGACATCAAATCAATCACAGATCTCAGGCATGTCAAAGGAAAGTGATACTACTGGGCGATAATGTGCTGTCAGTCGACAGCACTGAACATGACTTATTAAAATTACAAGGTTGAGAGTTACCTTCATTATTTCTGGATCATTCCACGGGCCTTTATCAGAAAGCATGCATCCTCCTTTATCAGCACAAGTACATGTGCCACCTAAGAACTCTGGTAATTCGCTGGTAAAACGCAGTACAACCAAATCAAAATTAGGCTCTATGCGATAATCTAATCAGCAATGCACAATTTCACCGTAAGTAAAGAGTAATTAAATACTACTAGAGTTACCTGGCATCAATTACTTCAAGCAATTTGCTTTGGTATTTATTGCCTAGAACCTAAAAAGAAAAAGAATGATACTTCAGTTATTCTAATGAAAATGACAGAAACAGTACTTGGAGTAAGCTGATTATGGACTTACATGGATCTTTTGAGTGGTCTTTGGGTCAAGGAACGACTTGACAGAGTTCCATAAGAGCCTGAATCCAGAACCAGCATTGATGATGTACATGCGGCACAAGCTCTACACAGCGAATAAATGATTCAATTCAAAGAAAGGACTTAAAAAACTCTCATTAACATATGAATTGCTGTTATGCAGGGTTTCAGCTGAGTGAAAGAGAAAGAAGTACCTCAGGATAGTTGTTGCCGTCAATAGCCTGGAGGCGTTGAATGAGATCCCTTGCTGACTTGTTGAAGTTTTTAAGTCCCTGAGGCATTTGAGTAGATTAGATTAGTAATCCGAAAATAAGGGGATCTTCACACAAATAGCTGACTGGATTTGCTGTTTACTTTTATTAGCTAGTATACATAGATTATATACTGATTATTTGCGGTTATACACATTTTATACAATCGCCGATTATCTTTAGTTTAAGCGATTGGGTGAGCTTCTATTTACGTTAACTTCAAAAATAAGTCAGGTTATCTGATACAACACCGTTATTGCATAAATAAATTAAATCCTTCTTATTTAAGTAGTTTTGAGATCCAATCGTACCACTCCTTGGACATCCAGAATGGTTGTGCTTGTGTCAATGTGTCTTTTGGCTGCAAGTGAGCAGGCTGGCATTTTCTCGTTAATGGTCCTCTCGAACTCCTGTACGTGGTACTTGAGGTATCGGTCCATTGTCGTGGCTTGCAATAGCTTGACAGAATCTACTTGACCAATTCTTTCAATGTAAACTGGTCTGCCTTCCTTGTCAACTCCATGATGCCCTTGAGGATAGTACTTTAGGACTTCTTCTTTTTCCTTGAAGTCAAAGTCCTAATAAAGATGTGCAAAAATGCATTGATCAGTTCCTAAAAATGTGAGAAATCAAATAGTTTTTCCAACAAATTTTTCACTAGCATTTTCAATATACCTCCATTATGGTGTCTGCACCAAATTCCCTCCTCCACTGAAGCATATCAGCCCACATCTGCTTTGTTTTCTCAATATCGAATTTTCTAGCCTTCAAGAACCTGTGTACATCAATCACAATGAAAACATGTATATTTCGAGAAAATGTCCAAATTTATCCCTCTACTAAAATATCTTAATTTTGCCCTTCGTTACACTTTAGGGCCATGCATTGTCGTTAGCGAATCCTCTCGTATTTTCCCTTCAACGGAGTTCGAACATGGGATCCAGGTTTCAAAATACTTCGAGAAAAAGGTCAAAATTTGTCCCTTTACGTTTGACAACAACAATATACCCAGTATTATCCCACATCGTGGGGTCTGGGGAGGGTAGTGTGTACGCAGACCTTACCCCTACCTTGTGAAGGCAGAGAGGCTATTTCCAAATTCCAATAAACCCTCGGCTCAGAAAAATATAAGCACCACATTAGCCCTCTACTTTTGAATATGGTTTAAAGTTATCCTCCGTTTCTCCGCTTGGGATAAGGACAAATACGAGATGATTTGCTAACAACAAGGGCATGAATGACCCCAAAGTATAACACAGGGACACAAAATTTAGATATTTTATCTAGTAGGAGGATATCTTTTTACCCTTTTCTTTATATAAAACATCCCTTTAGCATGAAAAAACAAAGGTATATTTCTATCATGTACATAAGGAAATGAGGATTTTTGGTTACCTTAGCATCAAATGATAATCATCATGTTTTGCGGGAAGTAATTCGTCAAGGATAAGTGCTTGACGGAAAGCATCAACTGCCTTTAATTCCTCGGCATCATGTTCATCCTCAAAACCAACAGACATGACTCTACTGTGTCTGCGGCCCCTCTTTGTTAGAGAATTCCTGAACTTGGCGGAGGCATTAATTGCCGCTTTCTTGATAGACCCAAGCCTAGTCTTCCTCTCATCCTCGTCCATGTCAATCTTTTCTAGACCTGTCAAATATGAAATTAAACACATGCACAGAGGCGGATGCAACATAGTGTTTATCGGGTTCAACTGAACCCGGTTCTTACCCATAACTTTAAAAATGTAATGGGTTCAATACTAAACGTTTTAAATGTTGAACCCGTAAAATTAAAATTCTCGATCTGCCTCTGCACATGCATATGCATGTGTTGGCTTAGAAATCAAGGTGACAGAGCTTTTACAGCAAAGCCATCCGCAGAGGATACTGATATGCAAGACATAGACTAACAACAAAACAAAATGGAGTTAAAACTTGTGGAACTTTTGCATATTTTGGAAAAAAACATATGACAGGATCAAGGATGCCCTGGTGGGAAAAGTTACCCAAACTACCAGTGCTCAATGGTGGAGCCACAGTTCCTGTCACGGGTTCGGCTTAATCCAGTAGCTTTGGTTCAACTCATATATTTGTCTCAAGTTTTTTATTAAATATATATAAATTATTAATTTAGAAACCAATAACTTAAAAGAATAAGGATCCCGAAACCATAAACTTAAAATCTTGGCTCCGCCTCTGTGCTCAAGGGTGGAGCTAGATGGACACAAGGGGGTAATTGAACCCGCTTCATTACAATGTAAATAGGGAAAACACGATATTTTTTGCATATACATAAATTGTTGAATTTCCTTTGCATAAGGGAAGATTATAGTGCAGTGACAAAGGTGATTTAAAAATTTGCTTTAGTTTATAGGAAATCAGGTGTTTTTTGTTTTACATTTTTTGAATCTCCTTGCTATAATTTCTGGCTCCTCCATTGCCCGTGCTGGTGGAAGATAACATATATCTTGTAGAATAATCGAGGTGCGCAAGTTGGCTCAAATACCATAGTTATTTAAGAAAAAGATCAAATGCTTCAAGTACATAGCTAACAAAGAACATGAAGATGGATAAAACACCAATTTTGTGTCAAGTTTAAGACTATAAATTAAATGCAGCACGCGGTTAATTAAAAACTTACTTGGCCTGTGTGGTCTTTCAATAGGTCCTGATTTGTAGTCACTCATGATTGAATTAAGTTAGCTGTCTGAGCACAGGGAGATGATTGTCAAAATTTGTCACAATCGGAGTTTTAATCTTCCTACACCTTTTCAAGTAAAAAAAATAAAATAAAAGGAAGTCAGAATAGAAAAATATTTCAAAAGCACCAGTAGAAATAAGCAGTTGATCACTGAAACAAAGATTTCGTTCATATTCAAAACAAATGTAAATTCATCAATATAAGTAGTCCAAAATGCAACGACAATCATAAAGTGAGCAAATTAAAGCAAAACAAACATGACTAATCTCAAAACAATGGGGGTTATATACTTATATCAAATGTGGTCATGTGGATGCCGTCTATATTCAATGGGTTCAACTCGACTCAATATTTTCAACATGAGAAATAGATATTTATGTGAAAACTACTAAAATGCTAGCAAATGTCTGAATCAACGATTCCAAAAGTACAACATGTTTCAGGCTAAGAACCTTGAATTTTAAGACCATCGTATTTAAATCATGAATCAACCGTCTAGTTATATACCATAGCATTTTACGTGATAAATTCCAAGAATTCTTGAAGAATCAAGAAATTAGAAAGTAAGGTCAATATTGATGGTATAACATGCAAGAAAAAACGAAGGGAAAAAAAGGAGAAGAAAATGGAGATGAAAATTATTACCAGTGACATGAGTGGCAGGGACATTTGAGAAAATAGGAAAGGAGTTGTGTTATATAACATCGAATTAATAGTCAATCTCCGAAAGTATTGGTGTCCCAATAACTTAGCTAATGGACAAGCGCTAATATTTCTTAAATTATTTCTATTTTTCTAATTAGGAAAATAAAAAACATAAATGCGCCGACACCTATCATTAATATTCTGGTTCTAAAGATAGAATTTAACATGGTGATTTGGATAGAGAATTTGACAATATTAATGGTACTCCGTGATTCTCTTGTACACGTCCTTAAAAAAACTTAATTAGGATGAAATTTTGACTACTTTACCTTTATTCATGTCTTGATATTTAATCTTTCTTTATTAGTATTTGAACAAGATTATCCATAATTGAAGTGTTTGTAGTCTTTAAGAATAATTATTACTAAGGGTAAAAAAAGAAAAAAAGATAATCAATTTTGTCTTGAACTTCTAAAATAGTAAATAATTTAAGACAAATATTTTTAGTAACCACGACTCATAATATGAGACGGAGGGGTAGTTTTTAATTTCTTGATTTGACGAGGTCTTCACACTAGTCAAAGATACAGCTCAGTTCTTTTCTTCTTCGTGTTTTATAAGCGTAGTGCGAAACCACTACTATGTTCATATTATAGGTACATCATACAACTAACATTTTTTTTAAAATTTTAATGTCATTGTCTTAATTTAATTTTTACTAGACTCGTAAAACTTCTCAAAATGTTCCAAAATGTAAAATATGATATGTAGTGAACATAAATCTTTATTAATTTCCAAAATGTTTTAATAATGGTTATGAATTATCATGTATCTATTATGTTACATTTGGTTCATGTGAGGATAAACTTGGAGTATATATAGCATTAAATTTTCCATTATAATTCTAAACCTTACATGTGAACAAAATGATTGAAATTCATAATGCATTGTTAGATTGAGAATTATTGAGAGATTGGTATAAATGCATATGGGGGTGAAAGGAGGACTTTGGTTGTTTCCATTTTGTTCGATAAAATACTCGAATTAGTTAAACGGATCAATTTTAATATCTTCTACAATGAATTTTAATAAATTGATGATTAAAAAACCACAATTATCTAGCTTAATTAGATCACCTCAAGTCAATTGTCCATGAATCTAACATTATGCTGCTCCACTAAGAGGTGTTGCAAGCTTGCAAACTGTTGGCAAAGGGAGAGATTATTATCTTTAATTGTATATTATAATAGTTACATTATGCATATATATATATATATATATATATATATTATATACACGCATACAGTCAGAGCTCTCTATAACAACATACTTATATAATAGCACTGCACTATAAAAGCTAAGTTTTTCCGGAACCAAAGTTTATGTTCTATTATAATATATATTTTCTATAACGGTAATTACCTATAACAACCAAAAATATCTGGACAAACAAAGCTGTTATAGAGAGATTTGACTGTATAGGATTTATGCTCTCTCGCTCTAAGTGGCACCAAAGTCTATAATAAATTTTTGCTATTTAAAAATTGCTCTACAACTACAAGAATATTCTCATACAAAAGGGAAATATTAGAAGAAGAAGTTTTAAAATCTCAAACAGAGGACTGGATGTGAAAGAGAAATGAGGTTGACTCTATTTGGTGACCATACCGTACAACACATCTTGATCAGGCAATTACTTGTTCTATTATTTTCCATTTAAACAGTTCACCTCTTGAAAGTTATTTCCATCATTTCGAACACTGTTACTTTCGAAAAGTAAAAGTTTACTCTCTTAATACAAAAATGAATTGGCAGCTGGAATCGGTCAATTTCTAATTGGAATTGGTGTAATTATTAAGGTAGTAATTAGTAATTACACGGTATTATAATTACAAGGACTTATTTGTTTGTCATAATGTAATTATAATATAATTATAAGTGTACTGTTTAGTTGCTCAAGTACAATTACATAGTTAAATAAAATTTTAAATATAAAATTAATTATCAAAAATTAAAAGTTAAGATTTAATATATATACGTCTTTATAAGTAATAATAAATTTGACATTTAAGATAGATGTTGTTTATTGAAAGTATATTAATTACTAATCATATATATATATAATTAATATTGTAAAAATAATATATATATATATATATATATATATATATATATATATACACACACACACACTTCTAATTACTAACATTTTACTTTAATAAATTATAAAAATTAAAAGTACATATATTGTAAGAACATCATGGATTGCATGCTTGATAAAATGATTAATATTTATAAATATCATGCCATAATATTACTCAAATAGTTTACGAAAAAATAATCTATCAAGTCTAACTGAACGAATGCCATGCAATCTGAATTAATAAGTGAATACTACTAAATCAAATAAAATAAAAGCGAAATATAACATAAATTTAAAATTCAAAAAAATAAAATAACATAATACTCTTATGTAAAATTATAACATAACATAAAATAAGTTTCAACATAATTTAAGTCAATATAATTTAAGAAAAAGGGAAAACATAAATCTATAGCCTCATTCAACAACGAGATTTTACTTTGATGACATTGTATGGGTCAAAATCGAACTAGAGAAATTCGACACGTGGAGACGATTGTCATGAGTGACCTATAAATCAATATGGGCAGTTTGGCCGAGGTCAATCAGTGACCAACAGGGACTCACCGAAGTGAAAGAGGTATGCCTCCACTATTATGTGCTCACAATTTCTGTGTTTCTCTCTCAGAAATAGTCTACGCCCTGAAGAAACTCGACCCAAAAGTGAAGTGACTGCAGAAGATGAGGTTCGACCCAAACACCAGAAAGTCAAACGCCCTCTACAAATTCCATCAGGAACGGGGCCACAAAACGAGGACTGCATCGCTCTAAGGCAAGAGGTCGTGAACATGCTTCACCAAGGATATCTGAAAGAACTTTTGAGCGATCGAGGAAGGGCAAACTTTGCTCGAGGATGCAAACAGCATCAGGGTCCACCAAAACTGCCCTCCCCAACTAGAACCATCCAAATGATCATCGGAGGAGGCGACGACGCGTCAATCAACAGCATAAAACTCACGACCACCCACTAGCTGAAATGGTCAATCACTCATAGATGGTATGACGAACTCGAAGAGAGTATCATCTTCGATAAGTTGGATACCCACGGTTTGGTCATTTCTTATTGTGACGCCCTTGTTATTACTTTATGCATCTTAGATACTGACATATTATGGTCGATGATGGGAGTGGTGCATGCATTGTCCACCCTTGAGTTCTCGCACAAATGAAGCTCGAGGATAGGATAATGCCACTCTGCATCACACTGATGGGTAATGTAGTTGAGCGGACATATGGAGAAATCACGCTACCTATCCTGGCCGGCAGGGTCACTTTGGAGACCACGTTCCATATCATGGACCAAGATACAGCGTACAATGCCATCATAGGTTGGCCCTGGATACATGCCATGAAAGTTATCCCCTCCAGCTTATATCAAGTCATCAAATTTCCCACCCTTTTGGGGGTTATTCAGCATTCGAGGAGAGCAACACACTGCTCGAGAATGCTATCGCATCGCCCAAGACTGCACACACACTTAACAATTGAAAGGCAAAGCCGAGGCCGTATAGCAATTAACGAGGTCGAGGTCAGGTGATGACGAATGGAAAGACGTCATCAGGAACCCCAAAATCATTGAGGCCACAGGATCGACCGTAGAGGATCTCGACCCCGTACAACTTGACAAAGACGACCACAGCAAAAAAGTCTAATCGGCCACAAACTTCAGGAACCAGGTAAATTCCATCAATGTTTAGCTAACAATGCAGACTTGTTTAGAGGCTAGTACAATAGTGTTTTGTTTTAGTCTGCTAGTGGCTCCGGTTGTGTTCTTAATACTTTATTAGGGTCGTAGGTTAGGTTGTAGTATGTTTAGTGACCCTTTGTGTCCATATTCCCTTGTGTCTGTAGTACTGTGCCTTTGTTACTACTTAGTGTTATTACTTTGCTCTCTATTTTCTGGTTATTGCGGTGCTGGTGTTATCTTTCTGGATTCCTTTGTTGTTACTGATACACTGCCTCTTTCCTTCTTATTCCGAGGGTCTACCGGAAATAGTCTCTCTACTCCTCTGGAGTAGGGCTAAGATCTGTGTACACACTACCCTCCCCAAACCCCTCCTATGGAATCTCATTGGGTTGTTGTTGTTGTTGTAACGCAGACTTGTTTGCCTTTTCCCATGCAGATATGACGGGCATCCCGAAAGAGATAGCGACACACAAGCTGAACGTCAACCCATTTTACCCCCAGTGCAACAAGTTAGGCGGAAGTTCAACTCCGCAATAAATGACGCGGTCCTCGAGGAGGTTGAGAAACTGCTGGAAAATGGCTCTATCAAAGAATCAAAGTACCCTCAATGGGTCGCCAATGTGATCATGGTAAAAAAGAAGAATGGGAAATGACGGATGTGCGTAGACTTCACAAATCTAAACAAAGTCTGCCCTAAAGACTTATTCCCACTATCCCATATTGACTAGCTCATTGACTCAACGGCCTGACACGAGCTATTAAGCTTCTTAGACGTCTACTCGGGCTACAACCAGATCCTCATGGAGGAGGAAGACCAAGAAAAGACCAATTTCATCACTCACTAGGGGACGTACTACTACAGAGTGATGTCTTTCGGACTGAAAAATGCGGGGGCGGCGTATCAGAGGTTAGTGACAAAAATGTTCAAAGACCAGCTCGGCAAAACCATAGAAGTCTACATCGACGACATGTTGGTCAAGTCAAATAGGAAAGAGGATCACATCGACCACTTGAAAGAGGCCTTCGACATACTCAAACGATATGGTATGAAATTGAACCCTGAAAAGTGCGCCTTCGATGTAACCTTAGGAAAGTTCCTCGGCTTCTTGGTATCACAACGAGGCATCGAGGTCAACCCTGACCAAATCAAAGTTATAGAAGGAATACAGGAGAACCTAACCAGTAAGAAACAGGTATAGAAGTTGACTGGCCACATAACCGCCCTATCGAGATTCATCTTACGGTCCTCCTACAGATGGCATAAATTTTTTGGCGTACTCAAGAAAGACAATGGACTCCAATGGAACTCTGGGTGCGTCAAAGCTTTGAAAGAATTAAAGGCGTACCTATCTTCACCCACATTGCTCGCTAAGGCAGAACCTGGGGAACATCTCCTCATTTAACTAGTCGTGTCCGATGTGGCCGTGAGTGAGGTCCTGGTCCGAGAAAACAAAGGTACACAATCCCATATTTATTATATTAGCAAAACTTTGGTTGACGCCGAAATGAGGTACCCACACTTCGAAAAGCTAGCCTTGGCTTTGGTCGTAGCTTCACGAAAAGTTAGACCCTATTTCCAATGTCACCCCATCTCGGTGGTCACGACCTTTTCCCTAAGGAGTATTCTGCATAAACTCGAGTTGTGGGGCAGGTTGGCCAAATGGGCCATAGAATTGAGCGAGCATGATATAACCTATCAACCGTGAACGGAGATAAAGTCGCAAGTGCTCACCGACTTCGTCGCCTACTTAAGCATAAAAATAATACCTGAAGTCGAGAAGGAAGCCGCCTGTAGTTCCCCCAGAATACACGACCTATGAGTTTTGTATACCGATTGTGCCTCTAACGCGTAGAGGCGCCGGAATCGGGACTGGGACTCGTGCTCGAATTCCCAACAGGAGAAGTGATTCGCCAGTCCATAAGATGCCCAGTTATGACTAACAACGAGACCGTGATTGCAGGGCTAAAGTTAGCACTCAAGTACGGAGCAAAATGAGTCATCCTACGATGCGACTCTTAGCTCGTTGCCAATCAAGTCACAGGGGCTTTTCAAATCAAGGAACAAAGAGGGTGTTTGGATTGGCTTTTAAGCTGGTCAAACCAGCTTTTAAGCTCTTTTTAGCTTATTTGAGTGTTTGGCAAAATTTAAAAAGTGCTTGAAAATACTTGACTTTTAAGCCAAAAGCAATAAGCTAGGCAATCCCAACTTATTGCTTTTTGGCTTAAAAGCTAGCTGGGTTTGACCAAGTTATTTACCTTTTTATCCCTAATATTTTTTTATTATTCCAAAATGCCCTTCACAACAAAGGCCTTAAATTTATTCCTTTCTCTCCCATTCTTCATTTCCTGCATCTTTCCTCCATTGACCAACATTGAGATTTCAGATCAATTGTAGAAGTGAGGACAAAATAAAGTAATACGTGATGAAATATCACTATCTATGGTAACTGCACAGAAATTTAGTGAAGTTATCCACTTAACCACGAAATGGATGTTCAGGAAATTGGTAAAAAAATTATGTGTAATATCATGAAGGCAAGTGGACAATTTTAATTAATTTAATTTGACATGACTTGAAACATGAATTAGTTGAGATTAGAATCATTTTAGAATAAAAGGTCTTATAGTAATTAACTTATTTTTGGTGTTAACAGTTTTAAGGATATTTTAGTCCTTATAACAAAAAATGTATTTATAAGCACTTTTTAGCCAAACACATCAGCAACTTATTTTCAGCTCTGGTACTTCTATCCAAACACATAACTGCTTATTTCTAAAATAAGCTCCAGCACTTAAAAAGTGCTTAAAAGCTACTTAAATTAAGCCAATCCAAACGGGCTCAAAGACTACAAAAATACAAGGCCGAGATCTGCAAGTTGCTACCCGAGTTCGACGAATGCCAGCTCGACCAAATCCCTTGAGCATAGAATATCGAAGCAGATGGCCTTGCCAAACCGGCAGTGGCCATTAAAAGCATAACTGGAGAAGGGAACGTGTTCACTCTCCTCCACTCGTCGATCAACCAAATCGAGGTACGAACTATAAACCTAACTTGGGACTGGCACAATAGTATTGTCACATATTTGCAGGACAGAGTGCTTCCAGACGATAAAAAAGAAGCCAAGAAGCTTCGAATGCAGGCGGTCAGGTACATGGTCATCAATAACGACTTGTACAAAAGAATGTATGGCACGCCCTAGCAAAATGCTTAGGCCCAAACCAGATGCGACGCATTCTGAAAGAAGTCCATGAAGGTCACTGCGGATCTCACACCAACAATCTAACCCTAGTCAGATGCCTCATACGAGCATGCTACTATTGGCCCACAATGAAAAAAGAGGTCACTTGTAAGCACGTGATTTTTGCCCTATGTGAGAATTACTCCCAAAAATTCAAAATAAAATAATTTTTCTTTGTGTGCAATTTTGAGAATTTTCGTAGCATTTTTGGATAATTATTTGTATTTGTCCATGCATGTTTATTTGTTAAATTAATAAAAAATACAAAAATATGTCGTATTTGCATTTAGGATTTAATTCTACAATTAGAAGCAATTAATTTTGTTTTACAAGAACAAAAAATCATAAAAATAATGTACGTTGCATTTTTAGCATTTAATGTCCAAATTGTGTGATTTTATCGTAATTGCTATTTAATTGTGTGTTAATTGTTATTAATAATTAATTAACACTTTTATAAATTAATTTAGTTCTATAGGATAATTTAGGATTTTTAGAATTTAGTTTTAGTTTAAGAAAAAATAAAAGAAGAAAAAAGAAGCAATAAAAGAAGAAGAAAATCGGATTGGGCCTTTTCTTCAATTCTAAACCACAAGCCCAAAACCAGATAACCCCTTAACCAAACCCCTACCGGGTCAACCCGGTCCGCCCCATAACCAAACGAGTTACCCCCCCTTCCCATTTTTCATTCTTCCACCCCAAAACCCTAAAAAACACCCGCCCCCCTCCTATTCTTCTCCTTCTCCAAACCACCCCCTTCCCCATCAACCCTCCTATGGCTGCCCTTGCTGCTTCCCCCTCCACCATCACCTCCCATGGTTGCCCGCCCCCTCTCAATTCGCGTCCATCACGACCACCCCAGCAACGCCTCTCGCCCACCAGACCACTCAGCTCACGTCTCCATTGACTCAGCAGCTGCCCCTTCTTCATCTTCTTCGTCGAGCTCAAACAGTCCGTCGAGCTCCAGCCAGCTTCACCTGCTGCTTCTTCTACTTCGTCTTCACCAGTCCGTCGACCTCCAGCCATGAACGACCACGTCGCTTCAAACAACCCCACTGCCATCTCCAGCAACCACGGCTACTGTGTCTTCTTCTTCGTCAGTCCGACGACCAATACCTGAAGCCATCGATCCTCCAATCACCGGAAAAACCATCGCCAAACCACCAGCTCCCTCACAACAGGCAGCACGTCGAGTTCATGCTCAGTCATACGTCGAGGCAGTACGTCGAGGTTCCGTTCGAACCCGGGCTTCAAACTAGTAGGTTTCCGTTCTCTTTTCTTTTTAGTTCATTCAGCAGATTCGTCTTCCCCTCCTTTTCTTCTTTCTATGATTATGTTCGTGTTCCGATAGGTTGGTTTGAATTCGAACCCAGGTCTTTGTTTGTGTTAAAGATAATTCGTGTTCATTTTTTTGTTAAAAGTTCGTTAGTTTTTCATCAAGTGATTTAATGTCGAGTGTTTATGTGCTGGTCTTTAGTTTTAGATTTAGTTTGAATCATTCATCTTTGTTATGATGTTGTTTGATTTAGTTTGAGTTCAACTGATATTGAGTTTAGTGATTTAAAACTACTTGTTTGTCCCGTTTAAGTTCGGATATGAATCTGACTCTATTGTTAATTCATGAACGTTGTCGATTAGGAGTTTGTTTGGGCGAGTTTGTTATTCAGAGTTTGTTTGTTAATTGGATCGTTGATTAGGAGGATTGGATATAGCTGATGGGGGTAATATGGTAAATTGCAGTATTTTCAGGGGCATTTTCGGGATTTTAAGTTTTTAAAAAATGATTAATGAGTGCTCTGTCCACTAAGTATTAAATAATATTAAAATAATACATTATTTAATACATGGTGGGGGATAAGACAAGTGATAGTGAGAATTAATACATTGTTTAATATAGTGGAGGACAAAGCATGCGGTAGTGGGGAATAAGGAAATTAAATAAAGAAAAGATATGTGTTAGTGGGAATTAATATACTTGTTTAATATAGTGGGGGACAAAACATTAAGTAGTGGGATTCAAAAGGGGGATGGGTGGAAGATGGTGGGAATTAATTTAAGTGCTTCAAGTTTGGCTATAAATAAAGAGAGCTTGACACAAGTTAGAGGGGGATTTTCTGAACATTAAGAGAGAATTGGGGATTTTTCGGAAAAGAAAAAAACATTCTGGAAATCTAAAGAGAGAGTAATATACACCCTATATACACTCTGGATACACTGGATATACAGAGGGAGAATTCATTTTAAAAAAAAAATCGAAAAGAAAAAAAAAGAGAGGGTCAGAATTTAAGGGAAAAAACATTAACTGGTCTTTCAATCTAAAAAAGGATGTTGCTGGAATTCTGCTGGTGTTATTAAACATTGTTACTGTGTTGTTCTGTTTCCGTTACTGTTGCTGTTGCTGTGTTGTTTGCTACTGCTCCTGCTGATCATTTTCTTCCTTTTCCTTGTGGTCCCTTTACATTTCTAAGATTAGTTCTGAGGTGACTTCAAACTGCAAAAATGTTGAATTAAAAGGCTTAACAGATTGCCTATTAAAGTGTGTTCAATTAATGTATTAGAATGTACATTAGGAAATATTGTATATGTTTATGCTCATCTTAGATATGTATTTACATTGTACAACTATACTGAAAATTGGACTGTACCTAGAACTATTCTAAGTAGTTTGAACTGTTTTCTATATGCCTATGGGTACATGAATTGATAGATAATCATTACTGGAAATTATTTTGATTTAGTTTAATTAGTGAAGTATAATTCTGAATTCATGCAAACTGAAATAGAAATGAGTCAAAGCTTGTGAATTTTTAATCACGTTAGTAATGGAGATCTGTAACTATTAGGCAGAATAAAAAATGGCCATTAATTTCGTAGAATCAGTAGGCCCACTATATTTTAAGTTAGGATCGTAGTAGTAATTGCTAAGATTATTAATCCAATAGGCATGAGTTGAGTTCAAACAAGACGAGTAAACGATTAAGTTTAACAAACTTTCGAATAAGCATTAGTGATTAAGGTTAATTCTAGTTTCAAATAATTGTAAGCAATTAATTCCAACGGTTCAATTCATCTAACAATGTGGGTTTAAATTAGTTAGAGGATAATTAGTTTATTTTGGTAATATTATTTGTAAATTCCGTATTCTATTTATAATTTCACTTTTAGTAATATTCAATTATAGAATAAGGCATGAAACAATCTCCCTTTGTCTCGATTGCAATTTTCAGTTTGCATTTGTCTTAATCCGATAAATAAGTAACGGCCTTTTCAAGCATGTAATTAATTTGAAGATTTTGTTTTAGGGACAAACTTAATAAAAATGTAGTCACTTTAGGATTGTCCTTTTAAAATAAATGAAATGAGCCTCGCCTAGCAAAACGCATAGATTGCGGGGCCCTCACAAATGTACGTATTAATTACTTAGAACTCGGGATCGGCCGCTTAGCGAACTTCGCGGTCTTTTCCCAAAACAACCGCGCGTTAGTCTCTTTAGGCGCGTACTTTAATAATTTATTTTCCTAAACTCGGGTGCACATTTATGTGACCCAAATCCAAATCTCAACGAAGTTGGAACGTATCAAAAGTTGTGGGTACATTTATGTGGCGCAATTCGAGATGCATTTTCACGACGTTGCAATTCTTTGAATAAATAATAACAAACGGTAAACAGTTAAAATTTGCATGTAGGTTCATAATTGTATAAAATCAGATAATCAAGCCGAATATGACAGTTAAGAGACCGTGCTAGAACCACGGAACTCGGGAATGCCTAACACCTTCTCTCGGGTTAACAGAATTCCTTATCCGGATTTCTGGTGCGCAGACTGTTAAACAGAGTCATTCTTTTCCTCGATTCGGGATTCAACCGGTGACTTGGGACACCATAAATCTCCCAAGTGGCGACTCTGAAATAAATAAAATAAACTTTGTTTCGATTGTCCTTTAATTGGAAAAACTCCCTTCTGCGCCCCCTTTGCGGGGGCGCGGGCGAAAAAGGAGGTGTGACAGCTCTGGCGACTCTGCTGGGGACTTTTACCAAGAACCACTGGTTCAGGGTTAGAAATTCGAGCTTAGAATAATTGTGGTATTTGGCTTTATCATGTGATTGAGCTTAAATGTACAAAATGATGCTTTTTACCGTTTTGATATTATTTGAATTGTACATATAAATTGTGCTGAAACCTTCTCTTCTCACCTCCGGGGATGTGCTTACTGGTTGAGACTCCCTATTCTGTTAGTGTCATACCCTAAAATAAAAGAGGCTCGGAAAGTTTCTAAGTCGGCTGGCCTTTTGGTTCCCGGAAAGGAGCTCCTTCCTCAATTCGAGTTGTCCGCTCGGGTACACTGTCTATAACATATACCCAGGTTGAACCTAGAATAACTTGACTTCATGCCAGATCCCTAGTAGGAACGTTTATTTGCATCATGTTGCATTTGACTTAGGGGACTCAACACAGGGGTTGGGTCCGTCTAGGATAAGCAACCTGAAATGAAAAAAGACCATCCTGCTGCATCTTGTTTGTTTTGCACATTTATTTGCTTCAGATCTGCATGCTGACCGGCTTCTGAAATCGGGAATTTTTGAAAATTTGTGAAAAAGAAAAAAAATAGCAGTGTAGAGAGATAATTCCGAGTTAACGGCGAACTCTGCCAAAATTTTGTGGAAAAAAAAGTGTTTTTTAGTGTAATTTGTTTAAACAAGTCTTGTTGTCAGAATTAGTTTATTGTCGTGTCCCGAACTACGCGGGTCTGATTCTCACCGGATGTGAGATACGTAGGCAAACCTCTTCGGTTCCGGCCCACCATATTCAAAAAATCCAAAAATATTTTCCATTACTCGCTTCTTTAGAAAGTCTTTCTTTTAGACCTCAATTTAAAAAAAATATATAATACAAAAATATTTCCTTTTAATCTCTCTCAAAATACAAAAATATTGGTTTAAAAATTCAAAAGAAAATTCAAGATTCAAAAACATTTTTTCTTTTCTTTTGTAGTATTTCTTTCATAAATTCAGAGTAATAGTCCAAAAATATTTTCTTTCTTCTTTAGAAGTTTTTCTTTCGAAATCTCCAAAAAATAAAAAAAGAAGTTAAAAATAAAAATTCTTTAGAAGTTTTTCTTCTTTGTAAGTATTTTATTCTTTAAAAAAAATATTTCCTTTCTTCTTTAGAAGTTTTTCTTCTTTGTAAGTATTTTATTCAGAAAAAAAAAGAGTTAGTTTATTTCCTTTATTTCTGAGCGGCCCGAACTACGCCGGTTTGATTCTCACAGGATGTGAGATACGTAGGCAGCCCTCATCGGGTCCAACCTCCCCTTTTGCAAAAATAGCCAAAAAATGTCAAAAAAAATTTCGTCATAGAGTTGGGTGATGCTGTTTTTGTCAGAAATAGCCGAATGTTCCCAAAAAGGACGTCGGAAGGCTGACTTTGCATAAACGACCACCTTTGGTCATGTTTTTAGGATTTTGGTCGGTTAGCTAACGCAGCCTTAAAATCTTCGTCCCCGATGTGCTGAAAGGCCGCGTTGGAAAAACCCGGTCTTTATTTTAATTTGAAAAATAATAAGAAAAGACTCAGTGGTCAAGAATATCGTTTAGATTTTTGGTCAAAATAAGCCAAGCCAGCTTCGGCGGTGTCTTAAACCGTTCTTGCCGAGATGGCCTTAGAGTATCTTTCAGTTGTCAAAAGGCTATTTTCGTAAAAGAACGGACAAGTTTGTGAAGTGTCATAAAATAATCTTCCAGGCCTCAAAATTCATGTGAAATTGGGAAGGGGCCACGTTTGCAAAAACAGTTGTTTGGTTAAAATCGGCATATAAGGGAAGGAATCTGTTATTTTATTTTTCTTGAGTTTGTATTTCTTTTAATTAGAGTATGTGGGCCGTTGACTTTCGAGTCTGTTGTTCGTCTTTAAGTGATTCCAAAAATATTTTATTGTTGTTTATCTTTTATGTGGCATAATTACGCCCGGTCTGATTCATGCGGGGACATGATACGTAGGCAATCCACGTAAGATTCGACCACCTTTAAAATAAAAAAATAAAAAAGAGAAAAGAAAAAAGAGAAGAAAGAAAGGAGCACAATTACAAGTAGCCGGAATGACGCACATAACTGAAGCAAATGCATGATAGAAAGGGTTAATTGCCTAGTTGCATTGCATCCTTAATGTGTGTTTTCTTATCTGTTGAAAACCCAAACGCTAACAGGTTGCTTCTCATTTTTGTTCCATTTCAATCTTTAGAAAGATGGTTGGTTGTGGTCCTGAAAGTAACGTTTCCCTGCAACACAAAGGCAAAAGACAATGGCAGAGAACAACAGAACTGAGTGGGTTGGTACCGATGCCCGAAAGTAGTTGGTTGAGCAGGACTACGGGTTGGTAGAAGAGGTAAAAATGTTGAGACAGCATATGGCAGACATGTATCAGGCATGGATGACTGGGAAAGTACCACCTCCGCCACCACCTAGCTTCTTGAACTCTGTCCTTACCCAAGCACCTAACACAATAACGGATGATCCCTCATACTCTCCCTATCTACCCGCTTATAACAGCTTTCCCAACCGCCCGAGTAGCTCCATCACTTGTCATCCAACTATACTCTCCCAGCGTTACTCCCCTCCCCAACGCTACTTCTCTCCACGGGACTCCCAAAAACATGCTTCACTTTCCCAGTACCCAGCTCCGCAAAATGCCTATCCACCCTCACAAGCCTACCGAAAGCCCTCTGGATTAGGTTTCCGACCCAATCAAGCATTTAAGAATGAGAGGTTGCTGAAAAAAGAAAAGGCTTTCACCCTTGTTGGAGGATCATATGTCGGTTTGTTCCAAAAGTTGAAGCAATTGGACATGTTGAAGCCGATTCAGATAAAATACCAAACCCTCTGTCAAAGAAGCTTGATTTTTCTCGAAGGTGCGCATATTGCTCAGATGCCCCGGGGCATGACACCGAGAAGTGTTGGAAGCTAAAGAAAGCAATTCAGAAGCTTATTGATACAGGTGACATTGTCATGCAAATTCCAGATGCAACAGACACTAGTCAAAGTCCGTCGCCTATGGGTAATGAGATGCATATGTCGAATATGACTTGTTTTGAAAGGGAATATGAGAAGTCTTCTGAGATCCTCGGAGGTATGCGCGTTGCAGAGTTCTCAATGCTATCAGAGGTGGCTCTTAAGAACGAGCCCGCAAAGGGAACCCAAAATCAATGTGTTAAGAACAATGAGATGGAAGCTGGGGGAGGTTCTAGTAATGTTGATGCCGAATTCAGTGGCTAAGATGCCGAGCTTGGCAATTGGAAAGACTCTCCTTTCTTGGATGGTCAGGGAGGAGTTTTGGTGGTTCATTTTGTTATCATTTCTGTTGTTCGGGTTATTTGCAGGGATGTAATCCAGACATTGTCTTGTGTCAAATCCTCTTATCCTTCCATTTTTGTCATAGTGGTTTGTTTAGTGTTGTCTAGGTTCATATTAGGTTTGTTCCTAGGTTGTACCCCAGTTGTTTTGCTTGTTTTGTTATACGAATCGTTTCACCGCCTGTCTAATGCAAATTCCGGTCTTATGTTACTTTCTGTCATCTTCTTTGTTTAATTCTTTTATCTCTTTTGTCTTTGTTCAACGCCGATTCTAGTGACATGACATGCACACACAGTTTGGGACTAATCTTAAGAGTTAATTATAAAGCCATTGGGAGATGATCGGGACACTTAAGGGAAATAAGAACAGCTTGAGATCATTTGAAGCCCGAGCCACGTAAAACTAGGGCAAGTAAAACATAAAGAAAAACCATAAAAGCAAGTTAGCCATATTGACAAGGGGTCGTTCACGGTAACAAAGTGAGAATATTGCCCAACGGTGCTTTAAAAATGACAAATAAAAAGGCGAATGTGTGGATATGGTTATCAAGTCCGGCACAATCAGAAGATGTGGCGAATATTTAATTGTGTTGTTTGTGTTTGGCATGTTTTGAAGATTGGAATGACGAAGGCATTTTATTCTGTTATCTAAACACTTTATCCTTCGTTAACCCTTTTGAGCCGTATTGGTTTTCTTTTGTACCCCTCGTTCGAATTAGTAGCAAAGGCTAGAAAACACAAGCATGGAAGATAAAGAAAAAGAAAAAGGAAAAAAAAGAAAAGAAAACAACCGAAACAACAAAACGACAAAAGAGAAAGGAGAAAGGAGAAATGAGAAAGAGAAAGAAAAGAAAAGAAAATAATAAATAAATGAAAAAAAAGAGAAAAAAAAGAATTGGGAACTACGTTTGACCTGATTCCTCAAAGAGGATACATAGGCGCTTTACGGCTCGGTCATAGTATTCATAATGTGCATAGTGTAAAAAAAAATAAAAAAAATCCCCAAGCAGAAACTGGGGCAGAAGTTGTGTTTGATGTAAAGAAATCTGGTTCCGAAGGTTGTAAATTTTGAACCCAAATTGATTCGTTTTGAGCTGTTAATACCCTTTCTTTCTAGCCCTATCCAAAACCCCACGTTACGGTCCAAAGAAAGACCTTTTGACCAGTCTTCAAAAGATGCCGAGTTATGCAAATGGAAGTCGAGAATAACACTCTGATCCCCGGCAGAAAAGTAATAAAATGAGAGAGTCTTATCGGTGAAAACCTTCACAGGCACCTTGAGGCGGCTATAAGTTGAGAGAAAAACCAAAATGAGAGAGGCTTGATAGTGAAAACCCTTCGGGCACTACAAGTCGAATAAAGATTGAGAATCATACAGGAAAGCACCAGATGAAGATTGTGAAAGGCGATTAACGATAGAGGATATGCCACGTGTGCATGTCATGGCCAATAGAGTCGATATCCACATCTGATAGGTTTTACTTCGTAGTTTTCTTGTTAGGAGTCATCTCTTTCTTTTGCCTTTTACTCTGTTCCTTTTACCTTTGTCATTTCCTCTTCTTGAGTCTCTTTGGTCAGAACAAATAAGAAATGATTTCAAAATTTGCCATCAGCTTTCCGATTATGCAAGACAAAATCTGACTAGTACATTAAAGTGGTATAAGTCAGGAAAGAACAAGCGCAATGAGCTGGTAATAGTCAACGTGCTTTGAGGGTTCGCGCAAAATACCCAAGATTGGTCCATATCAATTCAGGGACAATGCAACAAAAAGAGGGCCAGGGGGATTGAACCGAGGGTATATTCGATGATGATATTGACAAAAGAATGAACCAGCGTCAAGAAGGATATCCCCAGCAGAAATCGAGGGTTACAAGGCCAAGGCCAGCGGAAAATCAAGAAAGAATAACGCGGAAAAGGTATTTCAGTTCACAGACAGTTCCGCAAAAGAAGATATTGGGTCTGCACTGGGAAAAGGTATTTCAGTAACACAGACGAGGGAAGGAGTGGTTAATTAATGAACGAACATGCAAGATCTTCAAGTGAAATCGGCTGGCATGAAAATACATGAGGTCATATAAGGAGACTGGGAAAATGATTAAGAGGTTTGTGAATAAGGAATCGTCAAGAAGGTCGGAAGGTATCAGCCCAGTTCAAGATGGTCAGACAACGCATAGATGGAAAATGGTTGATGGCATCCCCAGCATGAGTATCACAACCAACCACCACGTTTTAAACTGACCAAATTTTCTTTGATTTGAAGTAGGGACAGGGAATGCTACCGATGACGGAAAGATGTGCCACAAGAAAGATTGTCAAACTGGGGCAGAAAATTTTCGTTCATTTCGAAAATTTTCGGGAAGTCTAACACAAGTTTGGTGAAAAGTGGTATCCCCAGCAGTTTTTCGGGATAAAGCAAAACAAGTTTTAAAGAAAGCAATGTGAGGAGAAAGATAACACGAGTTTTAAGGGAGGTAATCTTCGAAGGAAGAAGACAAAAAAAAAAAGAAAGAGGAAGACCAGTTTTGCAAAAGGAAACGGTTTGCAGAGGAATGAAACATCAGTCTTAAGGGAAGTAGTCTTTGAAGGAGTAAGATAACATATTTTTGAAAAATGTTATCCCCAGCAGTTCACATAGAAGACAATACAAGTTTTGAGGGAAGTAGTTTTGAAGAAAGATAATTCAAGTTAGAAGGAAAATGGTTGTTGAGGTTAGGAGCCCCCTTGAAGAACGGAATGACGATTTATTTTTCAAAGTTGTTGTTGAGGTCAGGATCCCCCCTTGAAGAACGGAATGGCGATTTATTTTTCTAAGTTGTTGTTGAGGTCAGGAGCCCCTCCTGAAGAACGGAATGACGATTTATTTTTCGAAGTTATTGTTGAGGTCAGGATCCCCCCCCTGAAGAACAGAATGATGATTTATTTTTCGAAGTTATTGTTGAGGTCAGGAGCCCCCCTTGAAGAACATAATGACGATTTATTTTTCGAAGTTGTTGTTGAGGTCAGGAGCCTCCCTGGAGAACGGAATGACGATTTATTTTTCGAAGTTGTTGTTGAGGTCAGGAGCCCCCCTGAAGAACAGAATGGCGATTTATTTTTCGAAGTTGTTGTTGAGGTCAGGAGCCCCCCTGAAGAACAGAATGGTGATTTATTTTTCGAAGTTGTTGTTGAGGTCAGGATTCCCCCTGAAGAACAGAATGTCGATTTATTTTTCTAAGTTGTTGAAGTCAGGAGCCCGCCTGGAGAATGAAGGCTGATTTATTTTCAAAATTGTTGAAGTCAGGAGCCCGCCTGGAGAATGGAGGCTGAATTATTTTTAAGTTGTTGTTGAAGTCAGGAGCCCGCCTGGAGAATGGAGGCTGATTTATTTTCAAAGTTGCTATGGAAGTCAGGAGTCCGCCTGGAGAATAGAGGCTGAAATTTTTAAGAAGTTGTTGAAATCAGGAGCCCGCCTGGAAAATGGAGGTATTACATTTAAAAAAGTTGGAGAAGTCAGGAGCTCGCCTGGAGAATGAAGGCTGATTTATTTTCAAGATTGTTGAAGTCTGGAGCCCGCCTGGAGAATGGAGGCTGAATTATTTTGAGAAAGTTGTTGAAGTCAGGAGCCCCCCTGGAGAATGGAGGCTGATTTATTTTCAAAGTTACTATGGAAGTCAGGAGCTCGCCTGGAGAATGGAAGCTGAAATTTTTAAGAAGTTATTGAAGTCAGGAGCCCGCTTGTAGAATGAAGGTTGTTAAATTTTAATTTGGAGTCAGGAGCCCGCCTGTAAAACGGAGGTTGTTTATTTTAAAAAGTTGAAGAAGTCAGGAGCCCGCCTGTAGAACAAAGGTTGTTATATTCTAAGATTGGAGAAGTCAGGAGCCCGCCTAGAGAATGGAGGCTGATTTATTTTCAAAGTTGCTATGGAAGTCAGGAGCCCGCCTGGAGAATGGAGGCTGAAATTTTTAAGAAGTTATTGAAGTCAGGAGCCCGCCTGTAGAATGGAGGTTGTTAAATTTTAATTTGGAGTCAGGAGCCCGCCTGTAGAACGGAGGTTGTTTATTTTAAAAAGTTGAAGAAGTCAGGAGCCCGCCTATAGAACGAAGGTTGTTTATTTTAAAAAGTTGAAGAAGTTAGGAGCCCGCCTGTAGAACGGAGGTTGTTATATTCTAAGATTGGAGAAGCGAGGAGCCCGCCTGTTGAACGAAGGTTGTTATATTCTAAGTCGGAGAAGTCAGGACCCCGCCCGTAGAACAGAGGTTGTTAAATTTTAATTTGGAGTCAGGATCCCGCCTGTAGAATGGAGGTTGTTTATTTTAAAAAGTTGAAGGAGTCAGGAGCCTGCCTGTAGAACGGAGGTTGTTATATTTTTAAATTATGGAAGAAGTCAGGATCCCGCCGAGAGAATGGAGGTTGTGTCATCTTTCAAAAGTCAAGTTGGAGTCAGGAGTCCGCCTGCAGAACAGAGGAATACATTTCAAGGTCAAATCAAAGTAAATAATGAGGAGGGTTACAACAAAAATCCCCAGCATAACAAGCTTTAATGTAGGAAACAGTGTCCCCAGCAGACAGAGCGGAATGATAAAACTTGTGTTCAGAAAAGCAAAAGGCCAGTGTCATCCCCAACAGTTTTCGAAAGAAAAGCACCAGAGGAAACACAAATCGACAAGAAAGAAAAGCAACAGAGCAAGTGGAAGATAGATAAGACTTTGTAATTCCTAGTTTAGTCTAGCCTCTTGTTTTCTTTTGAGCATAATGTAATAAGGAGATCGGTAAGCAGTAGTAACAACATGTAACAGCAGTAACAGCAAAAGGCAGTCCCATGGTAGTCCCAACTGCTAAAAATTTCCCGAACTACATTAACCTGATTCCCTTCTAGCCAGAGATATGTAGAAAACCTTTGAAGCAAAGGTTCAGTTAAATATTTCAAAAAATTGATTCACACGGAGTACTCGTATGGGCAAAAATCGCTCGTATCTGCTCACTTTATTTTTACACGAAAACTCTTCATGTTTTCGGACAAAGAGGGGCAGCTGTAAGCACGTGATTTTTGCTCTATGTGAGAATTACTCCCAAAAATTCAAAATAAAATAATTTTTCTTTGTGTGCAATTTTGAGAATTTTTGTAGCATTTTTGGATAATTATTTGTATTTGTCCGTGCATGTTTATTTGTTAAATTAATAAAAATACAAAAATATGTCGTATTTGCATTTAGGATTTAATTCTACAATTAGAAGCAATTAAGTTTGTTTTACAAGAACAAAAAATCATAAAAATAATGTACGTTGCATTTTTAGCATTTAATGTCCAAATTGTGTGATTTTATCGTAATTGCTATTTAATTGTGTGTTAATTGTTATTAATAATTAATTAACACTTTTATAAATTAATTTAGTTCTATAGGATAATTTAGGATTTTTAGAATTTAGTTTTAGTTTAAGAAAAAATAAAAGAAGAAAAAAGAAGCAATAAAAGAAGAAGAAAATCGGATTGGGTCTTTTCTTCAATTCTAAACCACAAGCCCAAAACCAGATAACCCCTTAACCAAACCCCTACCGGGTCAACCCGACCCGGTCCGCCCCATAACCAAACGAGTTACCCCCCCCTTTCCCATTTTTCATTCTTCCACCCCAAAACCCTAAAAAACACCCGCCCCCCTCATATTCTTCTCTTTCTCCAAACCACCCCCTTCCCCATCAACCCTCCCATGGCTTCCCTCGCTGCTTCCCCCTCCACCATCACCTCCCATGGTTTCCCGCCCCCTCTCCATTCGCGTCCACCACGACCACCCCAGCAACGTCTCGCGCCCACCAGACTACTCAGCTCACGTCGCCATTGACGCAGCAGCTGCCCCGTCTTCATCTTCTTCGTCGAGCTCAAACAGTCCGTCGAGCTCCAGCCAGCTTCACCTGCTGCTTCTTCTGCTTCGTCTTCACCAGTCCGTCGACCTCCAGCCATGAACGACCACGTCGCTTCAAACAACCCCACTGCCATCTCCAGCAACCACGACTGTTGTGTCTTCTTCTTCATCAGTTCGGCGACCAACACCTGAAGCCATCGATCCTCCAATTGCTGGAAAAACCATCGCCAAACCACCAACTCCCTCACGATAGGCAGCACGTCGAGTTCATGCTCAGTCATACGTCGAGGCAGTACGTCGAGGTTCCGTTCGAACCCGGACTTCAAACTAGTAGGTTTCCGTTCTCTTTTCTTTTTAGTTCATTCAGCAGATTCGTCTTCCCCTCCTTTCCTTCTTTCTATGGTTATGTTCGTGTTCCGATAGGTTGGTTTGAATTCGAACCCAGGTCTTTGTTTGTGTTAAAGATAATTCGTGTTCATTTTTTGTTAAAAGTTCGTTAGTTTTTCATCAAGTGATTTAATGTCGAGTGTTTATGTGCTGGTCTTTAGTTTTTGATTTAGTTTGAATCATTCATCTTTGTTATGATGTTGTTTGATTTAGTTTGAGTTCAACTGATGTTGAGTTTAGTGATTTAAAACTACTTGTTTGTCCCGTTTAAGTTCGGATATGAATCTGACTCTGTTGTTAATTCATGAATGTTGTCGATTAGGAGTTTGTTTGGGCGAGTTTGTTATTCAGAGTTTGTTTGTTAATTGGATCGTTGATTAGGAGGATTGGATATAGCTGATGGGGGTAAAATGGTAAATTACAATATTTTCAGGGGCATTTTCGGGATTTTAAGTTTTTAAAAAATGATTAATGAGTGCTCTGTCCACTAAGTATTAAATAATATTAAAATAATACATTGTTTAATACATGGTGGGGGACAAGACAAGTGGTAGTGAGAATTAATACATTGTTTAATATAGTGGGGGACAAAACATGCGGTAGTGGGGAATAAGGAAATTAAATAAAGAAAAGATATGTGTTATTGGGAATTAATATATTTGTTTAATATAGTGGGGGACAAAAACATTAAGTAGTGAGATTCAAAAGGGGAATGAGTGGAAGATGGTGGGAATTAATTTAAGTGCTTCAAATTTGGCTATAAATAAAGAGAGCTTGACACAAGTTAGAGGGGGATTTTCTGAACATTAAGAGAGAATTGGGAATTTTTCGGAAAAGAAAAAAATATTCTGGAAATCTAAAGAGAGAGTAGTATACACCCTATATACACTCTGGATACACTGGATATACAGAGGGAGAATTCATTTTTAAAAAAAATCGAAAAAAAAGGGTCAGAATTTAAGGGAAAAAACATTAACTGGTCTTTCAATCTAAAAAATGGTATTGCTGGAATTCTGCTGGTATTATTAAACACTGTTACTGGGTTGTTCTATTTTCGTTACTGTTGATGTTGCTGTGTTGTTTGCTACTACTCCTGCTAATCCTTTTCTTCCTCTTCCTTGTGGTCCCTTTACATTTCTAAGATTAGTACTAATGTGACTTCAAACTGCAAAAATGCTGAATTAAAAGGCTTAACAGATTGCCTATTAAAGTGTGTTCAATTAATGTATTAGAATGTACATTAGGAAATATTGTATATGTTTATGCTCATCTTAGATATGTATTTACATTGTACAACTATACTGAAAATTGGACTGTACCTAGAACTATTCTAAATAGTTTGAACTATTTTCTATATGCCTATGGGTACATGAATTGATAGATAATCATTACTGGAAATTATTTTGATTTAGTTTAATTAGTGAAGTATAATTCTGAATTCATGCAAACAGAAATAGAAATGAGTCAAAGCTTGTGAATTTTTAATCACGTTAGTACTAGAGATCTGTAAATATTAGGCAGAATAAAAAATGGCCAGTAATTTCGTAGAATCAATAGGCCCACTATATTTTAAGTTAGGATCGTAGTAGTAATTGCTAAGATCATTAATCCAATAGGCATGAGTTGAGTTCAAACAAGACGAGTAAACGATTAAGTTTAACAAATTTTCGAATAAGCATTAGTGATTAAGGTTAATTCTAGTTTCAAATAATTGTAAACAATTAATTCCAACGGTTCAATTCATCTAACAATGTGTGTTTAAATTAGTTAGAGGATAATTAGTTTATTTTGGTAATATTATTTGTAAATTCCGTATTCTATTTATAATTTCAATTTTAGTAATATTCAATTATAGAATAAGGCATGAAACAATCTCCCTTTGTCTCGATTGCAATTTTCAGTTTGCATTTGTCTTAATCCGATAAATAAGTAGCGGCCTTTTCAAGCATGTAACTAATTTGGAGATTTTATTTTAGGGACAAACTTAATAAAAATGTAGTCACTTTAGGATTGTCCTTTTAAAATAAATGAGATGAGCCTCGCCTAGCAAAGCGCATAGATTGCGGGGCCCTCACAAATGTACGTATTAATTACTTAGAACTCGGGATCGGCCGCTTAGCGAACTTCGCGGCCTTTTCCCAAAACAACTGCGCGTTAGTCTCTTTAGGCGCGTACTTTAATAATTTATTTTCCTAAACTCGGGTGCACATTTATGTGACCCAAATCCAAATTTCAACGAAGTTGGAACGTATCAAAAATTGCGGGTACATTTATGTGGCGCAATTCGAGATGCATTCTCACGACGTTGCAATTCTTTGAATAAATATTAACAAAGCGGTAAACAATTAAAATTTGCACGTAGGTTCATAATTGTATAAAATCAGATAATCAAGCCGAATATGACAGTTGAGCGACCGTGCTAGAATCACGGAACTCGGGAATGCCTAACACCTTCTCCCGGGTTAACAGAATTCCTTATCCGGATTTCTGGTGCGCACACTGTTAAATAGAGTCATTCTTTCCTCGATTAGGGATTCAACTAGTGACTTGGGACACCATAAATCTCCCAAGTGGCGACTCTGAAATAAATAAAATAAATCCCGTTTCGATTGTCCTTTAATTGGAAAAACTCCCTTCCGCGCCCCCTTTGCGGGGGCGCGGGCGAAAAAGGAGGTGTGACATCACTAAATTCGTAAAAAAATGCGAACGATGCTAAAGATACGCCCCCATGATCCACCAAGCGGGCGAGCACCTTCACTCAGTCACCTTGCCTCGGCCTTTCATCAAATAGAGAATGGACATCGTTGGACCCCTCCCAGCGGGACGAGGTAATGTAAAATTTCTTTTAGTTTTAACTGACTATTTTTCCAAGTGGGTGGAAGCAGGTACATTCACCCAAATACAATAGCAAGAAGTGATCGCCTTTATATGGAGGAATATCGTGTGTCGTTTTGGCCTCCCCAAAGAAATCAGTTGTGACAATGGGCCTCAATTCACTGGAAAAAAGTTTGTTGAATTCTTTGAGAAATGGCATATCAAAAGAATACTCTTTACGCCATATCATCTCGTAGGCAATGGGCAACCGGAGTCCTCCAACAAGTCAATATTGAATATCATAAAGAAGAAGCTCGAGAACGCCAATGGACTGTGGACGGAGTTGCTGTCGGAAGTGCTATGGGCATACTGCACAATGCCAAAAACAAACACAGGAGAAACACCATACTCACTGGTCTATGGGACCGATGCAGTAATACTGGTCAAGGTCGGCGAACCAAGTATAAGGTACTCACACGAAAGCGGTCCGAGAAATAACGAAAGCAAGAGGCAAAACCTCGATGAGGTTGAAGAACGAAGAGGCATGGCTTACATAAGGATGATTGTCCAGAAACAATAGGCAAAGCGATACTACAACAAAAGAGCCAAGATCAGACCGCTCAAAGTCGGGGACTACGTACTCAAAGCCAAAACATAGGCAAACAAGGATCCACAAGAAGGAAAGCTAGGGACTAATTGGGACTAGCCACACAAAATTACGGCGGCGACAAGTGAAGAATCGTTTTAACTAGAAACGATGGAAGGAAAACTACTACCAAACAACTAGAACATCGCCCACCTCAAGTACTTCAACTTATAAGGAAAGATGTTCTCTGAGCCGTACTTTTTTCCCTCACATGAGTTTGTCCCAATTGGGTTTTCTCAGGGAGGCTTTTAACTAGGCGACGAGGAGGACATTTTGAAGTTAAAGCGCGAGCGAGCGAGAATACAAGTTAGCAAGTTCATTGCTCGACCCCTCGAATACTTCTCCGGGTCGATCAATAAAGGGACTAGGTAATCTGGGACAGGAACACCAGCCCAAAAAACGTGTAAACTTCTCCAATGTATATATGTAGGCAAAGCATACAAGCACATGATGCTCGCCTATGTCTCCACCAAGTTTTAACACTGCACCAATCAAGATACTCGCATTCGACCTCGTTCGAATTAACTAAGAGTAGCATTCGACCTTGTTTGAATTAATTAAGAGTAACATTCAACCTTGCTTGAATCAACTCACATTCGTCCTCATTCGGATTAATTAAGAGTAACATTTGACCTCGCTCGAATCAACTCGCATTCAACCTCGCTCGAATTAACTAAGAGTAACATTCGACCTCGCTCGAATCAACTCGCATTCGACCTCGTTCGAATTAATTAAGTCACTCACATTTGTCCTCGTTCGAATTAGTTAAAAGTAACATTCAACCTTGCTCAAATCAACTCACATTCGACCTAACTCGAATTTCATTCACAGTTAACCTCGTCGGAATTATGGTGATGTTTAACTTTACTCGAACTAATCAAAGACACAATCGGCCATGTTCGAGTTAACACCTACCAACAGTTCTATTAAATCAAGGCAATCAATCGAGGAAAACATTCAAGGAAAAAATAGAAGACTTAGAAATAAACAACAAAAGTAGCATTCCAAATCAAAAAGGTCTCTTACAAGGGCCGAACAGACGCCTACAAAACCATAAAAAAAGATTACAAAAGCATATCTCAACGGCATCATCCCCGACATCATCCCCGCCGTCATCCTCACCAGTCGAGTATGCATCATCATACCAAGCACCTTGCTCGATTCAGCCAAGCTCATCTTCATCATTGCCCACCCCGTGGCGTGGCGGGATCATAACCACAGGCGACTCGAGTTGTGCACACCTTGGAACGAGCACCCTCAAACTAAACCTCAATAACTTTCCCTACCGCCATCAAGTCCCTAAATATGTCTAGCTAGGCCTCGGCATGGATCCATTTCTCATATGAATTCCGCGCAACGGCAGGATAAACGGAAGTGTGAGAGGAGGACGATCGAGCCAATAGTTGCGCCCTTTCGGCCTCAAGAGCGGCGACCTGATCATTTAAGTTCGAAACCTCTCCCTCAAGCTCGCCAAGCCACTCATCAAGCCTTGCCTACCTAAACACGACCACCTCCGCTTTAGTCACTCGTTCAGATTTGAGAACGCGGACGACCTCCTCCGATACCGCCACCCTTGCCAAAGCCGATATCCTGGCCTCTGGGGACTTATCCAACTCCGCCGTCTTCTCGATCAACTCATCACTCAAGTCATTGGCCTTGGTCGAACTATGCTCAAGTTCAGCCCGCAGGGATGCCACTTGGTCCTGAAAATTGGCACACTCAGCCACGACCCCCCTGCTCACCCCGAGCTCGTCCTCCTTGGCTCTAAGTGCTCCCTCAATATTTACATCTTCTAATAACCCTCATGATCTCGTCGTCCTTCTACTTTAGCTCGTTCTTGAGAGACTGGAAGATACCGTCCACACCGAATCGGAGGCATATCTCGCGATACTTGGCACAATATTCTTTATACTTTGACCCATCCTCTTGAAAATATCCCATTTCTTCTCTTCTCGATGGGCGCACTCAATCTCCAAAATAAGGGTTTGATGAATATGGAAAAAGCAGAAAGAAGTTAGTAAAAACGGACAAAATAAAGAGCATAGAGTATGAAAACTCTAAGAACTAATAACTTTACCCGCAAAGCCATTCCGGATATGCCCAACGACAGAGCGGCAACATCGAACGTCCGTAAGGTCCTATCCTCGGTGTTGGAGCAAAGGGGAACCAAAGAAGGGATCACACTCTCCGTATTCTTCAATAAGTCACGGTCGAGGGGAATGACAATGTTGTGAGTAGTTCCCTCCGTCCTCACTTCCACCCGAGTGAACCCCTCATTGAACATTCGAACCTCTTCGGGATCGATGTCGAAATCGGACTCATAACCATTTACGGCCACACTTTTCCCCTCTCCTCGGCAGAGGAAGGTACATTGGCTTGCCTTGATGGCGACGGATCTCTCCTCAGAATGACCTCAGCTGCCTCTGATAGCCCCCCCTTCCACAACGACCTCGGGCAAGGGAGCAATTTCTACATCTGAAGGGGGCACAATCTCTGTGTCCAAAGCTATGCCGCCCTCGGGTGTGGTCGTGGCCAGCTCGGGATCACCCCTTGTTGGCTCTTCATTTCCTACTGTCTCGCCGCCAACTTCTACTCTCTATCTTTTTAGCGGAACTGCTTTCTCTTTGCCCATCGATGACTTGTCCACTAAATGCAATATGGGAGAAGTCGGAGTCTCCACCAAAGGGCCTGTTGAGATCTGAGAAGAAGCAGCTATCTGAACGAACTGGCCTGCAGTCGCAGCGAGTAGAGATCTGGTCGATGCACCCGATTGACGAAAAACGGGGGTAGGAGCCCTTGCTCTTCTCGTAGTCCTCCAACCTGACAGCAAACACATAAGTTAAAACTGACCGCACTATATGAAGGGAGCGAAAAAGAAGATCGAAACGAATAACATACCGATCAAAGAAGGTTTATGTCTAAAATTCTTGTTGAAAGATAACCATTCGCGGATCCCCACCATATGGGGTAAAATTTGACTCACCCAGTCGCGTATGTCGGTGACTAATGTAGGAGGGTCCCTCTCGGCTGCACAAAAGAGGAAGAAAAATGATTAAATCACCGGAGAGAGAAAAAACAAGGAATCATTTAGCAAAAACACTTATGGGCGAAGTTCCACGCTTCAGGGAATCCACTAGGGTTCGCCACCACGTGCTCGGTCTTGATGTAGAAGAAGTTGAACCAAAACTGACGATTTGCCTTATCATCCATTTTCACCACCAATCCCTTGGTCCCACAGTGGTGGATGTGTATCATCGTACCCCTGTGAAAGCTTGGTGCAAAACGATGTAGCAGATGGGGATGAAAATCCTGCGGTTGGCCAGCTCCGCGTACTTTATCAACATAAGAAAGAGTTTGTAAATACAGGGGGAGAGCTGGGCCGGACAGATGCCGTAGTAGCGGCAGAATTCCTCCGCCAATAGGGGAAGGGGAAGAGAATATCCCATTTGGAATGGGTACGTGTAAAATGCGCAATACCTAGAACGATGAATATGGATTGCGTCGTTCCCAGCTGGGACCAGGCCGATATGAGCAGGGATGTTTTACTTGGCCCTAAGCTCGGCAAGATGGGATACACCCATTTCGGACTTCATAGGCTCAGGCTCGTCCGCAAATGACCTCAAAAAGTCTGACCTAGCCCTATCATTATGAGGAATGATTTCCTCCACGGTGGGAAAGCTCTCATCCTCGGCAGCGACAACAACATCATCATCATGAGGAGGAGGCATCCTCACTCCTAGTGGAGTTGGTTCAGGAACCTCACCAGAGATAAGGGGGTATCCACCATTTTTGTTTAGTTGTAAATACAGAAGATACGAACTCAAAAGAGGTAGAAACAATAGGAATCACTCGAACTAAAAAGGAGAGTAAGAGTGCGAAAAATGGAAGCAACTCGAGTAGGAACACAGAAAGAAGAAGAAGAAGAAGAAGAAGAGGAGGAAAAAAAAAGATGCAGGTTCAAAGATTGGAAAATGTAAAACTTCACTCAAAGGGTTCCCCCCTTATTTATATAGAACACCGGCGCTCGAGTCGAGACAATTAACCATCAAATACATAGGGATCAAAATGACAAGGACACGGGATGCGATGCGTAATGATAACGCGTGAGGCCGTGACGTCAATCTGAACCAATGTCATTAAGTGTGGTTCTCAAAATGCCACGTCACCATCTCAGGCGTGATCCTCACCACTCGACCTCCTAATCCGAATTTCTCAAACTATGACTAATGAAGTCCGCTCATCGAGGCCGACCAAAAGACGACCTCGATAAGCGGAAAGACTAACTGTATGAGTCAAAATCGAACTAGAGAAATTCGACCCGCGAAGACAATTGTCATGAGTGACCTGCAAATCAATATGTGCAGTTTAGCCGAGGCCGATTAGTGACCAATAGAACAAGCCGCTGAGTGGTTCATCAGGGCCGAGGTCAAGCCACATAGATAAAAGTAATGGCTAGTATAGCTTTGGAACCTTCAAAGAGAATATTCTATTTGTATATAAGAACATTTTCCATTAGAATATTCCCTCCATTTGTACCTTTTAGGGTTCTTTGGGAATATCCCATATAAATAGCATGAGAGATAAGGCAAAAGGTATGTAATATTCTATATGATAAGAACACTTTTGAAAAGTAAGCTTTTAGATAAATACAAAGGATAACTTTCTGAAGAGATTCGATCTTTTTGAATTATCTATTGTCATTTCCACCAGATCCGAGAAAGTACTCAACACTTTCTTATATTCTTGTCATTCACCTCATTCAATATTGGGTGAATCTTCCTCCTTATTTACATTCATTGCCATTGATTATTATTTAATACTTGATACTTTATACACATTATTGCATTCGACACACTTATTGTTAGCATATTAATTCCGTTTCTTCACTATTATAACCCTTCTTACGGTCAACTCAAGATATGAAATTATTAACTTTAATTAGAATTAACCCTCATTAACAACTGATTAATTAGTTTAACCAAAGATTATCATTTTTGGTCAAATAGACATCACTTATTATATGCTAAGTTTATTAATGATTCATTATTTCTAATATTAGGAGGAGGAGTTTTAAAACTATAATAATAACACAATTATGCTAAACGAAGAAAAAAATGAGCAACTACATGGAATCATCCAATAACAAAGTTCAACTTTAAACGACATTACTCATTATAAGTCAAGTTTGTGGATGACTTATTCTTTCTAAGATTACAAGTTATAATTTTTTAGAAATTTTAGAATAATAACATAGCTAAGTGTAATAACAAAATAAAGAAAAATAATTAAGAAAGAAATAAAATATGAGAAATTATGTAGAAATATGTGAAGTAAAGGTTGAGCAAATGAAAAATAAGAAAATAAATAATGTAAAAAATAATATTTTAAAAAAAGAAATTTAAAAAGTTAATTTAAAAAAATAGAAATATAAAGTAAATTAAAAAGAAAAGAAAATATATTCAAAAAATAATCTGATAATTACCATGTAATTACCAACAATTCTCGTCTCCCCCTTGAGAATTGCAAAGTGTAATTACACCCAATTACATGCTGATCAAGTAATTACTTTGTTAGACAAACATGCCAAAAATGTGTAATTATACTTAATTACACCCAAATCCAATCAGGGTGGCTTTCCAAACATGCCCTAAGTTTACTTATTTTGTTAGGCTTTGGCTTTCCAAACATGCCCTAAGTTTACTTATTTCGTTAGGCTTAACTTTTTTGCTATAATCTTCACAGTTTAAATTCATTTCTTTTATATTTATAGTGTTTGTGCCAGCTTACATACATCTCGACTAATTCACGGGATGTCTTAAATTCTTGAAATTCACATAAGACATTAAATTTAGATATAATTGTGTAGACTCTTTGTATATTCTGTGCATCAATTTGTTGCTCCTCTCTCCCAAAATGGATATAATGTGCGATAGCTCCTAGAGAATTGTAATCTACAGAACTGAACATTACCACTTAGAAGTCGAAACAACTTATATACATAAGAATGTCGCGATATAGCGATGTTCAATTTGCTTTGACATGATTATTTTGCACTTGTAACATCGTCCTCCAAAAAAGATAAAAAAAATATAGAAACTTATTTTCTCATTGAACACGTACATTTGTGGAAGTTAAAAGAAATAGAAAATATTATGGGTTTGTGTTTTGGTAGGATAGAAAGTGTTTTACTGAAAAATACTTTTTGTACTTATCATTTATGATAATTGAAATTTTCGAAATAATTCTTATTTACTAAAAGAGGATTTTTTTTTACTTCCTTCACTAGTAAGCATAACAACTAATTTTTCTTTACAAATATTACAGCTTTTACTTCATATTACTTGTTTTAAGCAACGTGTTAACATTACTCTCACTCTTTTTACTACTAAAAAATTGTTATATTCTACGCTTTGTATAATTAATCATATCTTCTTTATATCTAATCAAAAGCTTAAAAATGGTCAAGAAAATGATGTTTCAACATAAAACATTTTTTATGACAGTCATCATGAATCATGAGTTACATTTTTCTGTTTCCCTCACGCAAACCATAAACAAATAATTGCCTTCTAAACCTAAACCTAAACCCCTTTGACTCATATAGCCTGAAAAGGCCTTACAATTTCGCAGTCTAAAGCCTTGTGTCTGTATCTTTTGCTCCAAAAATGGCGGCTACGCACCTTGTCTCTCACTCTCCATCACTTCCCAAATCTCTCACATACCCTTCAAACCCAACACCAAAGCTCTCATTTTTCAAACCCATTTTCCCATTAAAGCCCATTTCAAGAAATCTAAGCGTAAGAGCAGCTGTATCAACTTCTGAGCCTCAAACTCAGAAATTTCAGCACTGTTTCAAGAAATCTGGAGATGGGTTTTTGTATTGTGAAGGTGTTAAGGTTCAAGATGTTATGGAAACTGTAGAAAAAAGGCCTTTTTATTTGTATAGTAAGCCCCAAATTACTAGGAATGTTGAGGCTTATAAGGCAGCTTTAGAGGGTTTGAATTCCATTATTGGTTATGCTATTAAGGCCAATAATAATCTCAAGATTTTGGAACATCTGAGAGGGCTTGGTTGTGGGGCTGTTTTGGTTAGTGGGAATGAGCTCAAGTTGGCTCTTCTTACTGGATTTGATCCTACCAAGTAATATTCCTTAGTTCAGAATCTTTGTTTCTTGATAATCTTGTTAATTTGTGCTATATCCTAATAAAATACATATTAGTATTCATTGATTTGCAACACATTTCGAAAACCTTAAAATTTGCTTCCTTGAACAAAGTTTGGTTGGTGGGCAGAGTTACCCGGTACCGTTGGCGGGAGGTAGCAGGTACCGATTGGAATAGTTGAGGTGCGCGCAAGTTGGCTCGGACACACACCACTGTCATTAAAATAAGGATAGGTTCGAGTTCAAGCTAGACACTCAGGTGAGCGTAAATGGAGTAATATGGTCAATGAGGATTTATATAGTTGACCCTAACTTGTTTGGGACTGAGGCGTAGTAGTAGTTGTTGTTTGAATAAACTATGGTGTAAGATAGGTTCGAGTTGCAATTAAACACTCAGTTGGGAGGTTCACCCATCACCCGTGCTACACGGTCATCTGGAAAAAGGAAAATAAAGAACCTTGGTATAGGATTTGGGAATGAGATGTTATACCAGTAGTTAATTGTTAGTGTTTTGCTTGGCGGTAGCAGGTATTTTCCTAGTTGTCTGGTGCTGAATTGGTGCTAAGTGTATATATGTTATGCCCATACTAGTTTAGACAAATCTATCCTATGCATCGGCCTAATGCCCACAAAGTTGTTTGGAAATCAAAAAGAATTTCTTGTTACATTAGTGAGTATTGGAACAAGAAGAAATTGTTTTCGAAGGAACCCTGATTTGTACCTGGACAAAATTTTCTAGCTTACACAGCTACAAATGTGATGCCTTTATCATGAACTCTTCGAATTTGTTGCTCTCCTTTAGGCTTTATATCAAACCTACAGCTTAAGCACTTCGGGGACTTTCTTCTGTTGTATGAAAGGTTCTCTCTTAAATAGTTAGTTGGTGACATAACTTTGTTCAGAGTTCAGATAGTATCTCCTCCCAGATAGCATGACTTCTATATCTTTTATTTTGCTAGGACGATGTAATGTACTTTAAAAACTTTGGAAGGCTTTGCATAGGAACTTGAGCAAAAACTGAATCTATCCTCTTTGTTTTCCCTATAATTATTCTTTTCTTTAATGCATTTTAGTTTAATGGGATTGCTGTTCACTTGGCCACTCACCGTTACATTTTTTTGAGAAGGAAAAAAAAATGTGACTCTTCGTACATTGTATGAAGCTGATTCCTCAACTTCTCTAGCATAGGTGTATTTTTAATGGAAATGGGAAGCTGTTGGAGGACCTAGTGATAGCTGCCCAAGAAGGAGTGTTTGTAAACATCGACAGCGAATTTGACTTGGATAACATTGTAGCAGCTGCAAGGATTTCTGGGAAGAAGGTTAATGTGCTACTCAGGATTAATCCAGATGTGGATCCTCAGGTATTCACGTGCCAGGATATGAAACCTTAAGTGATTACCTGCTTATTCTACTACAATTTCCACTCAATGCCTTGGCGATTGGTCAGACATTATATTACTAACATGATCAGGCTACTTCTTTAAATAAAGTTGTCTTTCACATCTAAAGAATGAAATTCACAATTACAGTAATCAAAAACATTGAATATTCTGTTCTTTGTTTAATTTGTTGTTTAGTTGATTTGACAGCAGTCAGATGTCCCTAAAAAGTCAAGTTCATACTTTTGTTACATAATGGTACAGTGAAGTTAAATAGGAGTATATGATATTTCATTTCATCATTCTGGAGCCTTCATTGATCTTGCTCTTAGTTTTCTTTTCCTTCTTATTTCGAGTGACATTCTGCTATCATCTACTAATAAGTTTTTTAATATACCTGTTAGTGAATTATTTTTATAAACCTATTCATATGAACTTTTCAAATAATCAACTGCGTAATCTTGCCACAAGAACTTGGAAACCCAAAATCAGGTATGTGCCAAATCCAGTTCATTGTATCCAAAAAGAGTGATGGTTTAAACGATAGGTGCAATAGCCACTTTTATCTGCTGGCTTTAATTATTGCGTCAGACACCTTATTTCTGACTTGCTCCGAGTTGCTTGGTTCAAGTTCAAGCTAGATTAATGCTCTTTTCAGATCGAAGTTGATCCAGAAAAGGAGGGTTTCAAGTTTTGGCAATCTAGGATTACAACATCAATACAAATTTGCTCCCACTAAATTTGGATTTTGAAGTTGCCAAATATTTACTATTATTTTCATACTGGCTGATGAATTACAATGCTAGTAATCATTCTTTGTACTGACTTCTTGAGTGGGTTAGGTTCATCCTTATGTTGCCACTGGAAATAAGAGCTCCAAATTTGGCATCAGAAATGAGAAGCTGCAATGGTTCCTAGATGCTGTCAAGGCACATCCTCAGGAACTGAAACTTGTTGGAGCTCATTGTCATCTTGGGTCAACTATCACCAAGGTAATATTAGGATTTTCTGCATTTAATTATTTATAACATGAATTGGTCTACCCTGTACAATTGGCATTTTTGCCTGCGCTTCTGTATTTTGATAGTATATTGACTGGGCTGTTTAGTATCTGTAGTTAGATGTAGCACCAATGGGGAATATTACTCATGACCTATCTTCTAAGTTCTAATGCTTTATCGGGCGTCATTTATTTGGTGGCTGGCGTTTCCTTGTTGCCATCTACTTAGCACTATAAGATAGGACTCAGATTTAAGTTCATTTACAACTTATTCATTAATACTCCCCAGCTCCCATTTGCCCCTCTTGTTCTTTCTCTTACTTTTTGAAGGCTTGAAGGCATAAGAAAAATATTTAAAGGGGAAAAATGCAAAATTTGGCTGTCATTCCATTTGCATATCAGACTCCCTCTTTGTAATTTCTCTGCCATCTACAGTTCGTGGAAGTATGATTTACATATTTAACAAGTAATAGTTGGTTGAGCCCTATGTTACGTTTCTCTTTAGGCGAACTTGCACGCTGGATACCATATGTAGCTGATCCTTTAGAGTGTTGTCCCGCTTAAGCCCTAAAGCTCAGATAAGCTCAGCGCACTTCGCTTCACTTAGGCTGCGGTTCAGCGTAGGCAAGGCACTAAGGCGTACGCCTCATTGCCCATAAGTTCTATCTTTAATAGAACGATACTAAACAATAAATATGATTGGCAAAAAAGATATATTAATGTTAAAGCGGTAAGCTCAGATAAATATGTTGTCTTTTCCAGGTCGACATTTTTCGAGATGCAGCTGTCTTGATGGTGAACTACATTGACGAAATTCGATCCCAAGGATTTGAAATTGATTACCTGAACATTGGAGGTGGTTTAGGGATTGATTACTATCATTCTGGAGCTGTCCTTCCTTCACCTAGAGATCTTATTGATACGGTAAGGTTTTTACCTCATATAAGACATATGACATCTACCCAGATGTTTTCAGTAGAGTGATTTGCCTTAAGACAGGTTCTTAGTAGTAGTGACAGTTAAAGCTACTGCTCCAAACTGTGGGCCTCATCTGTGATTTAGTTGACACTTACCGCTTTCATGTGTACCGCAGGTGCGAGAATTGGTCCTCTCACGAAACCTCAATCTCATTATTGAACCCGGAAGATCACTGATTGCAAACACATGCTGTTTGGTTAACAGAGTTACTGGAGTTAAAACCAATGGGACCAAAAACTTTATTGTGATTGATGGTAGCATGGCTGAGCTTATACGTCCAAGTCTGTATGATGCTTATCAGGTGAGATTATGCTTGGTTCTTGTTGCCATTCATATCGGTAAACTTTGTGAAGTAGCTACCACCTGTTTGTAATTATACTCATTGTATGAGTATACAGTTTGAACCTCACTCTTTATTCGAACTATGCATATATGATTTGCGGTTACAGTGGATTTATAATCTTCTTGCTCAGTAAATGATTCTTTGATTGCAGCACATAGAGCTTGTTTCCCCTCCACCAGCAGAAGCTGTGATTTCTAGGTTTGATGTTGTTGGTCCTGTATGCGAGTCTGCAGATTTCCTGGGAAAGGACAGGGAACTTCCCGCCCCTTCTAGGGTAATTTGTTTTGACCTCTTATAGTGTATTAGAAAAGGACAAGGCATAGCCTCTCATTTGAGGATTTTGACTCCACTTTATGGTCATACTAACTATGACATTTTAATTCAGGGCACTGGTCTCGTAGTTCACGATGCAGGAGCTTATTGTATGAGTATGGCATCAACTTACAATCTCAAGATGCGACCTCCTGAGTACTGGGTATATTGTCTTAACATGTTATTACATTGATGTTCTGCTCCTAATATTTCTTTACGCTGTTACTTCACATTCCTTACTCTATGTTCAAGCCTAGTCATGATGGAAAAAAATCTTGGTATTCCTGTCAACATGTCGTACCCAAAAGTAAAGAGTACATGGTTACACAACAATTAACTTAGTCCTAGATCTTAAGTTAGTATATTTCATTGTCGAGAATTGAGAGTCAAGGAACCTTGTTGTTACTGGCTAAGCAATCTAATGACAAGATCTATAACTTACACGGCCCTTTTGCTTTCCTAAAGACTACAAGTTTTGTCCCTTAAATGCGAGTGGTTTGGTTATAATAAATGTTGCTCGGAAAGAACCAGTGCAACTTTCTTTTCTGTAAGGGGAATCTGCTCTTTTCTAATGTCCAACACTAACTTGGTGCTCGGCTGGACTTTGTTAATCATATACACAATATAAGAAGGTCGAGTGCAACTTTTCTACATGTAAGACTCTATTCACTTTACGAAGTTATGAGGGTGCTTGAAAACTCTTGTGATTCACTTAAATCATTCTGAAAATCTTTTCATTGCAAGCACTATGCCATGGTTTATCGGGTTGCTGTTTGATGTTATCGAAGTGATTACAAATAATTTATATTGCATTTAACACAAATGTGTGGGAATTAGCAGCATTGTTTCCCTTCGTCGATCACCTTCATACTTTTGGTACAATTTTTTGAAAACTAAATTTGGATTGCATACTACTGTTTGTAGGTGGAAGAAGATGGATCAATATCCAAAATCCGGCACGGGGAGACATTTGAAGACCATTTGAGATTCTTTGAGGGTCTGTAAAATCTCTGGTCATTTTAACCACTTAAAGCATAGCAAGATGTGAAACTTGGGAATTCCCCTATTAGTTTTCATCTTGTCAATGTTGACATTCTGTACTTTGGATTATTTCAAAATTGGATTTTTGTTACCATTTCCAACTTACAATTTATGTTTGTGTGATGTGTGATAATGCAAATCCCTATGGACTCTTCACTCGTATCTTTCACCCATTATAGACGTGAACAATTTTTTAAAAATAAAAACATAGCATAATTTAGTGTGATTAATAAGGTAGAGACACATTTCTTTCTTGTAATTGGTTCTTCGTTGGCCTTTCCTAACTAAAATGTATCGCTAAAAGTGACCTTAATTTTATTTTATTTTTATATAAAAAAACGCCACCTTAAAACTAGATAGAAAACTAAGTTAATTTTACAAGAAGATAAAACATTGCATGTGAAAGTGACGAGCATTAAAACTTTTTTATTAATTTTGGAGCACAGCTTTCAAATATTTCAACGAAATTTAAAGAACAAATTGTTCATTTTGAGGGTTGACAAATTAGTCATAATAATATTTTGTTTCTCATGTTTATGAATGCTAACTAATAAATGATGTGCATGATTGCGATTACTTCTTAATTAAATATAATTTGCGTAATCTGTAGGATTATTTTCAATAGATTACGTTTCATTTCAAACTAATAGTCAACTATATAAATCATTTGTATTCATACCGATCTATTGTATTTCAATTTATCATAACTACGAATATAATTTTATGTTTGATTAGCAATCTGCCATGACACTTCTTTTTTGTCCTAATATTATATTGGCTACACTTATATTGTGACAAACTTTTATAAGCAGAGGTAATGCACGAGATTACTTATTTATCTTTTTTATTGCAATTGCAAAAGATAAAAAAGACAAAATTAATAATTTCTAAAAGAGATTTCTTTTACATAATCATTAAAAGAGAAACCTAACTACAAAAAGTGAAGATTATGCACTAGAAACTCAAATTTGTTAGTTTGTGACCTGTGAGCGGGGTGTTCAAACCGAACCGAAAAATCGCACCAAACCAGAAAACCAAACCAAATCGATTTAAAAATCCGACTAGGTTTGGTTTGACTTGGTTTAGTATTGAGTAAAACCCCCCGAACCAAACCGACATATAAATATATAAATTTTATTTATATTTTTAAGACTTTATAGTGAATTTCTTTAGAAAATGTAGAAATATTTGGGATCCTCTTATGTATTAACCTTGAAAGCGTAAATTAACGAAAAATTATTGTTAGACGACTAAGAAAATAACTATCATGTGTTACTCAAAAAATTCTCCCATTAGAATATTTTAATAGATCATATGTTTGTCAATTTTTTCCATATTTACTAAACATATATTCACTTATCAAAGCTTTATTTATAATTTTAACAAAGGAAGATTGAAATAATATTCATGTAACAAAAAACCCGAAAATTCGAAAAACCCGACAAAATCGAACCAAATCACACCGATATAGTTTGTTTCGTTTGGTTTTGATAAAAATCGAACCAACCCGGTTCATGTACATCCCTGCTTCTGAGCATGGAGCTTATCGCATTACCCATTTATTATTTATTAATTACTTTAAACTGTAAAGGAAAAATGAAATACTGGACTTGGCGCTGCTCCGCGTCAACCGTACCTTTTGGATTTTCGTGTAGTTTTCGCTCCATAGTCCACACCCCCCGCCCTTCTCTCTCTCTCTCTCACACACACACACACAGAGTCTCTCTCTAATCTCTATCTATATATACAGTATATTATAGATTAACTCTTTTTAGTGAAGAGAGATTTTGGAAACCGCCTTTTATACGCTACTAGTTTTTTCTTCCCTCTTCTTCTTCTTCTTCTCCACAAATGCTTAATGCACACACTTGAATCGGAGCCCTAGCCTGTTCGTTTTTTCTCGCAATTCTCTTACGGTTTTTGGTCAAACTGTTCAAAATTGCCTTCATCTCTCGATTTGCCTCCCGATCGGTAATCTTTTACTGCATTTACTGTTTTCGTTTTTCGTACTTTTATTATGGCGTTAAATTGAGGATTGATTATTTGATGCATTTTAGTTTGTGTTTAATTTCATATATAAAATGACGAGTTTTGGTGATTCCTAATTTGTTAGTGCATTTCCTTTACACGCTTTGCGTGATGTGTTCTTCGCGTATTTGCTCTAATTGTATCGTTGAATTTGTCTAGCTTAACGAAGCTATTAAAATCAGGTGCATTTAAGTACAGTTAGAAATTAGTAACTGAATATCTTTCAGATATAATGCTTCGGCAATCGGTAACAAGCTTTCTTAATATTTGATTATTTTCAGTTTGTATTTGTTTCATCTATACAAATAGTTCGTATCGTGTGAGTTTTTGCTAGTCAATGAAGTGGATTAAGAACCATAAGATCCCAGGTTCAAATTCTAGTGGAGCCAAAGACATTAAGTGATTTCGTACTATTTGTCTAAGTCTTGGTGGATAGAGTCACCTGATACCTGTTGTCACGGGAGGTAGCAAGTACTCCGTAAAATTAGTCCAGGTGCGCATAAGTTGGCCTTGGCACCACTGTTATCAAAATAAAAAGAAATAGTGTGAGCTTTTGCTGTGTTTCCATTACACTCTTCTTGTGATGTTGTCTTTGCTAATTTGCTTGAGTTGTATGGTTAAATTTTCTCTAGCTTAACTGAGCTATTAAGGTTAAGTACGAGTTAAAAATAGGTATCTATCTCTGGCGTGTAGTGCTTCAGTAACTGTTAACAAGCTTTGTTAATTTTCACCATTTTATATTTATTATTTTTTGGTATTCTTCCTCATCGTACCAGTTCAGTTCCCTAATTTCTTTGCTGGAATAATGGCAATTATTTGATTGTTATTCTGCATTGAGAATAAATTTTATATAGTTCGCTCAGTTAATTTTTCAGTTGTAATTCGTGACAGATTAAGTGAAATAATTGCTATGATTTTAGCATGAATCCTGATAGGTTATCTTAAACTGTCACATATTCTTGGTTGCCGGATTAGCCCGGCTAGCTGCTGGAATAGTTTATATCCTGCTTGGAGTGAGTGGCAACTAGATAGTAGTACCTCAACTCTTGCATTATAAATTTCTTGTCGATTCCTAGGTTTATTGGTAGTATCACATAATTATATATGCACTTGCTATATAAGATGCGGGAAGCGAGGCTCAAATGGTTCGGGCACGTGCGGAGGAGAAGCCTGGATGCTACAGTGAGGAGGTGTGAGCGGTTGGCTTTGGTGGGTACGAAAAGAGGTAGAGGACGGCCTAAGAAGTATTGGGGAGAGGTGATCAGGCATGTCATGACACGATTGCAGATTTCCGAGGACATGACCCTTGATAGGAAGGTCTGGAGGTCGAGCATTAGGGTTGTAGGCTAGGGGGTAGTCGAGCTTCTCCTTCTCCATTCCGGGGGTGAATCGAGTTTGCTTAGGTTGATCTTAGACGGCTTGTGGTTAATGTAGAGTCCACACTACCCTTACTGTTTTCCATAGCTCCGGACCTTATTTGCTAGTTATTGTTATTGCATGTCATCTATTTTATAGTTTTTAGGATGCTGTCACTATTTCTATGGTTATGTTGACGATACTGATAAATTGTTTTTTCTTGTTTTATTTCCATCTTCCTGAGCCGAGGGTCTTATCAAAAACAACCTCTTTGCCCTATCGGAGTAGGGATAAGGTCTGCGTACACACTACCCTCCCCAAACCCCACTTTGTGGGATTTTACTGGGTTGTCGTTGTCGTTGTCGTTGACCTTGCTATATATTGTTAAATAGGTCGCAAATGATTATATCCCTTGTTCCAAATTATTTTTCTCTTATACAGCTGTGGTAAACTTGAAATTTGTCTGTCTAAACTTTAGAACTCATTGACCGAGCGATGTTTGCATCTCCTTGTAGACTATCTCCGTAGTCTTACAGAACACATCATTGATAAATTTGGCTCCTTGTGTATATTTCAGGTTTTATTGCATTTTGGCAGAAACCGGTCGGTCGATCTTCGGTGCAGATCATTATCATTCAGTTCATTCCAGGTCTCTTACTCAGTTATGGCCAGTGAAACAATTACAGGCCTTTCCAATGGTAACGGCAATGCTCATTCTACTCCACAAAGGACTTACCAGGTTGTAGTTGCTGCAACTCGAAATATGGGTATTGGTAAGGAGGGGAAGTTGCCTTGGAGATTGCCTTCAGATCTCAAGTTCTTCAAGGGAATCACTGGGACTACGTCAGATCCTTCAAAAAAGAATGCTGTTATTATGGGTAGAAAGACTTGGGAAAGTATTCCTCTTGAATATCGCCCTCTTCCTGGCCGCCTCAATGTTGTTCTCACACGTTCAGGGAGTTTTGACATCGCTACAGCAGAAAATGTTGTCATATGCGGAAGTTTAGGTTCTGCTCTTCAACTATTGGCAGCCTCACCTTATGGTCTCTCAATTGAGAACGTGTTTGTTATAGGAGGTGGCGAGATTTTCAGGTCAACTTTCTTGCTGCTCCTTTTTTATAGCTAGCCTTTAATGGTAGTTTATAACATTAATCTTTTTGATGCAGAGATTCCCTAAATGCTTATGGGTGTGATGCAATCCATATCACTGAAATTGAAACTGATATTGAATGTGATACTTTTATTCCTGCTATTGAAACCTCGGTATTTCAACCCTGGTACTCATCATTTCCGGTGGTTGAAAATAAGATTCGCTATTCTTTTACCACCTATGTCCGGGTGAAGAATTCTGAAGTAGAAACTGTTAATCAGGCAAATAACGAGACTCCTGAGATTGGTTCAGATTCTTTTAATGTTGAGGTTAAAGCATTCTCCTTCTTGCCTAAAATGATATTTGAGAAACATGAAGAATACATGTACCTGAGACTGGTTGAAGAGATCATCTCGAATGGCATGCCAAAGGATGACAGGACTGGCACTGGTACTTTGTCAAAATTTGGTTGCCAGGTAATGAGAAGTATAATAAAGTTCAATTTTGTCTTTGTCAGAAGAGATAATGTTCATTTTATATGCCTTTTCTCTCTTTTCCCTTTTTTTTGGGTGTGTTTGAAGAACTGATTACGTCAAGTATGCTTAGTTGGGAGAAGAGAGTCTGGAAGTAAAATAGTTTGGAGAAGGGTTCATTTGATCACAATGTAAATAATAAAGAGGGGAAGGCAAGGTGAAGCTTTGCATGTAATCTTACTATCGGAAGAATATCAAACAAACTTCTCTCTATTTGATTTACCTGTTCATATGTACTGGTAACTTAATGCCTGTTTGGTGTATCTGCCATAATGCTCTGATGTTTTACTATTGCTGCAGATGAGGTTCAATTTGCGTAAATCATTTCCCCTTCTTACTACAAAGGTATTGTATCTTATTCTGGTTTGTAGTTTAATGTGCTTTTGATTACCCACGTCCAATTTTTCCTACTACTGCAATGTGAAGGGCGAGCATAAATCATTTGACTTATTTTGTTTGTTATTTTGGGTTTTAGAAAGTTTTTTGGAGAGGCGTCGTTGAAGAACTCTTGTGGTTTATCAGTGGATCAACAAGTGCTAAGGTATCTTTCTATTCCTCACTGATTGTATAATTTGGGTTCTGTTTTTTGTCACTAATGCTTGGTGTAATTTTATGGCATCTTGGAGATTGTTACGGTTTTTTAGTGATTTCTGGCCCATTGAGCCTGCATAACTAAGATGTTTAGTTTAGGTCCTACAAGAGAAGGGCATTCATATTTGGGATGGCAATGCATCCAGAGAGTATCTTGATAGGTAAATTTTGCTCTCTCAATCTTGCTATCATATCTATTAGAAATGTTGGACTGTCTTAAGATTGGCGTCCATTTCAGTATTGGCTTGAAAGACAGGGAAGAGGGCGATTTGGGACCAGTATATGGGTTTCAGTGGAGACATTTTGGTGCCAGGTCAGTGTTCGAACTTACTCGTCTGACATACAGTTGGTCGAAACTCTTTCAGTTTTGTGGTAACTTGATCTATTGGACCTGCTATGTACAGGTACATTAACATGCATACTGACTACAGTGGCCAAGGGTTTGACCAATTGGCTGATGTTATCAACAAAGTTAAAAACAATCCAGATGACAGACGTATTATTCTTTCAGCTTGGAATCCGTCTGATCTTAAACTGATGGCGCTCCCACCTTGTCACATGTTTGCTCAGGTTAGTATAGTCATGGTTTTGTTTAGGGTTAACTTATTGTTTATCTAGTAAACTTCTCTTTCATCTTGTGGTTGCAGTTCTATGTAGCCAACGGGGAGTTATCCTGTCAGATGTATCAGCGATCTGCTGATATGGGTCTGGGAGTGCCATTTAACATTGCATCTTATGCCTTGCTGACATGCATGATAGCTCATGTTTCTGGTATGCTGTCCGGGTGCCTCTAGCAAATTGTGTAATAACTACTAGCAATTTCCTACCTACTTAGAGAGAGGAATGTAGTCTAATTAAGCGAAAAAGATATTGCAAAAACTCATACTAGGTGAGGAATTTGGAGATGGAAATTATGCCTTCTTGCGAGACTCAATCTTTGTCCCTTATTAGAAAATCTTATGCCTTAATATTTTAGTTAAGGTTCAAAGCAATACTGTTGATGGTAATGATTCTTGTTCTGTGTAAAACAGGTCTAATTACAAAAAGGATTTGGCACTTTAGAACTTCTGATTTGTAGATGTTGATGTATATTAGTATTAAAGACATACCTTTTGATGGTCATTCATTGCTCATTCTACGATCACCACACGTCAGTCCCCTTTGTTTTATGATGCACCTCATGATTTTTGCTTTTCTTTTATTTTACAGACCTAGTTCCTGGTGATTTCGTCCATGTCATTGGAGATGCTCATGTTTACCGCACTCATGTTAGACCTCTGCAAGACCAGCTTCAGAAGTTACCGAGACCTTTCCCAGTAAGTAATGGAATGTTCGTTCGTTTGCTATTTAATCTCTCTCTCTTCCCCTCTCTAACTTTGGTTGGTCCTGAATGGGTGTAGGTGCTGAAGATCAATTCACAGAAAAAGGATATAGATTCCTTTGTTGCTGCAGACTTTAAACTTGTTGGTTATGATCCTCACCAGAAAATAGAAATGAAAATGGCAGTATGATGTTCTGTAGATTTAATCCTGGAATTCTGCGGCTCTTAAGATATGTTGCTGATATTTTGAGGCAAGTAATGGAATTATTCATTTCCTTTTTTCTGCTCTCCCATAAATACTTATGTGACCTAATTTTCATTGTTCAGAGTTTAGAACTTCAGATTGAAAGAATCTGATTTCAACATTTAGATTGAAAGAATCTGATTTCAACATGTGAGAGATTTTATGGGGAAAAAATGAAGTGCATGATGTGTACTGCTTTCCATGCTTAGTGGAGAACTCATATTGAGGTTGCTTTTATAATTTTGCAGGTAGAGCAACTGGGGATGTATGAGGACCTATTCTATAATTTGAATCTTCATTAGTATACTTGAGAAAGGAAAAAAAAAAACTGAACTTGTAGGATTTGTGAATCCTCTAGCACCACATGATGGTTCGTGGTTGCTAAGGTGATTTAGAATACAAATGACTTTCTTTTTGTCTCGAGACTTTACCTTTTGGGCTTTACCTATCACTGTCAATACTTATATGCAGTTGAACTAAGCATCAGTTCCTTTCTATTGATGTATGTATTGCTTATGTATTCGCTCATTTATTTGTGCATCATTTCATGGATTTGGTTGCAACTTTTTTTATTTAGCTTCATTTGTGTGTGCGCGAGCACATACCGAAAGAGGGTGGGAGATTGTATATTGCTACAAAGATAAGTTTATTCTAGGTCTCATCGCATAGATGGATCATGGAATGCAAGAGCGCAAAGGTCTGTAGAATTTGTGTAGTTTCTAATAATAAAAGGTGGCAAATGAACTAGTTGGTCAAACTTGATCGGGTCAAAACATGTAAATTAATTAATGGGTTATGATTTAACTCTGACTTTGCTTCGGTCAGAATATGTCAAATAATGGGGTGAAATTCAAAAATAGCTAGATTTACAACTGGTTGTTCAAAAATAGCCTAGTTTCAAAAGTAATCGAAATTTAGTCACTTTTTATGTAAAAATAAATTTGAACGAAAACACTGTTCAAAATCCGGAAAATACACCAATATATTATGCTAGAGTTCCAGCATATTATACTGGAGTTCCAAGATAAGTATGCTGGAACTCCAACATAATATGATGGAATTCCATCATAAGTGCACTAGAACTCCAGCATAATATACTGGAGTTCTAGCAAGTATACCGGTCCAACATAATATACTGGAGGTTGGAGCACCGGTGCTCCAGTTTCCAGTATATTATACTGGAGCCAGCAAAGTATACCGGTCCAGCATAATATGTTGGAGTTCATAAACAGGTGCACCGAACTCCAGTATATTTTGCTGGACCGGTATCTGTTGAAGCAAAATAGTGACTATTTTTCATTGACTTGGTAAACGCTGGCTATTTTTGAATGACCAGTCCGAAAACTGGCTATACCGTGCTATTTTTACCAAATAATGTGTCCTAACTCAACCACCCACCTAACGACCAAATTTCTCCTTTTTATTTAAAGAAAATTATATAATGTAATTTTCTTAAATTATTAGTTTAAGGTTTCTGTTGTTGTAATGCGTTGTTCATCAGCCTTGTCTTCTTCGTACTACATCTCAGATCATATACTTTTTGGATTCCTTACGATAGTATCTTTTCAGATGATGATGCTTCGAACATTATATCAAAAATTTAGATCACAAGCTAAAGTGGAGAGGTATAGGATATCAAGATTTTAAAATTAGTAATACTACATTAGCAAACAAGGACACGTTGATTTTCAAGACAATGAAGTTTACTCAAAGCATGAAGGACTGTTCATCTAATGAAGACTGCTGGTACATGAATTTGGAGATTTCAAAGATCACTTATTTACCCCACAGGAAATTTATAACAACATGGGACAAGATTATAATTTGAAGACATGGCTATGGACTCAAGGAGAGTTGAATACAGAAGAAAATTGGGATCAAGAAGATGAGATTTGAAGGTAGTGAAATTAAGGACACGTGTTCGATTTGTTGTGAAGAATTTTTAGAAGGTTGTATTGTTTCTTGTATTAATCAGTGTTCCCATGAAGTGTGTATTTTAGAATGGCTTTTAAGGAGGAATTGGTCTTGTCCTTATTGCCCATCCAAGTTTTTATAGAAAGTCTAGTCTAAGCTTATAATTTAGTGATGCAATTTTTTGTATGTCATTACAGATTTGCGCTATTGTAATGCTGATTGAATACTATCTTGTCAAAACTTACAAACAAATTCTAATTTATCCTTTTGATTTTTTTTTAATGTGAATTTTTATGTCCTCTTTCTCTCTTTTCGTCTTTGGTCTCTTTTTATTTTTTGTTTCTTTTCTTGAGCCAAGGGTCTATCGGAAACAAACTCTCTACTCCATCGAGGTAGAATTAAGCCCTGTATAGACACTACCCTCCCCAGACCCGGATTTTACTGGATTGTTGTTGTAATTTTTATGTCCTCTCATTTCCGTGCAACACAACCCATCTATCAAATTCAGCAATTCTGATAACGTAGCCGAAAACAAATTTATTATGCTTCTGCTATTGTATTACTCCCTCTATCTCATATTATGTGTCGTGTTTTTCTTTTACACCCCCTTAAGAAATGTTAATTAGGAAAGGGATTAAACTATTATACCCTTATTTATAATTTAAGATAAAATCTCTCTTCATTGAATATTTATTCTATTTATGTGTATCTCCATCTTCAAGAACAATTATAATTATTAAGGGTAAAAAAGGAAATGAAAAATTAATTTTGTTTTGAACTTCTAAAATGACAAATAATTTGAGACACTATTTTTAATAACCACGACTGTTAATATAAGACGGAGCTAGCAATAACACGTTTACATCCAAAGTGAAGGTCTTATTCAATACTTTCATCTCCGTTCTTTCATTAGTCTCAACAAAGAAATAAAAGTTTCAATGATTGTTAACTTTTTCGAGAAAGCAATGGCTTAGATAACAAGTGATATTTTACTTCTTTCTCCTAGAATTTTATGGCTATTATAACGTGTGCTTTCATGTTTATATTTGGAGGCGAATTCAGAATTTAGAGTTAATGAATTTGAGTTCAAGACTGAATTTTAGCGAATCATAAGAGTCAGTTTGATCAACATTAAACTGATTTAATCATATTAGATAAATTGCAAAGTATTAACCAAACAAACCATAATATTTTATAATCTCCAAATAGAGATGGCCTGACTCTTGGTTCAGCTGCAACATGTTATTCACATCCTTCCTAGCATGGGCGAAGCCACACTTTGTTTAGGGTGGTCAATTGACCACCCTTTCTCAGAAAATTACATTGCGTATATCGGTAAAATATTAGATTTTAGAGGTACATAATATATATTGAACACCCTTTATCGGATTTTTTTTTACTTATTTCAAGTTTGAACACCTTAGAGGAAATTCCTAACTCCAACGAAATAGAAAAAAATCAAAGAGTGAAACAGTGGGTTGGTGAAAAAGAAATAAAAAAACAAAGACTTAAGGATTTGTGGAGTTCATTTAACAATTAAAAAGTTGCAAGATTTTTAGGTCGAACACCACCAGAGATAGTGGAATTCTTTTAAAAGGTTATGCAAATTTATTTTAACCGCAGAAATGATTGAGAGAGATAGAACAACCAGACAGGTGCAATTTTGAAAGCTACAATCTTGCTTTTCTAATTATATATATTCTTTACAAGAAAACTAAGTAAAAAAAATAAATTATGGCATTAGTTAGGTGCAAAAATAAGAAAATACTTTTTTCTGAACTATGATTGTGTTCCGGTGAGCTTGAACGCACCTTAACTTATGCGTTAGGTATCGCTGCCTAGTGACGAAACTAAGAATTTTTTTAATGGTGTTCAAATTTAAAAGAAGTGAAAAAAAATCCCAACGAAGGGTGTTCAATATATGTTATATACCTCTAAAACGTAATACTTTACATGTACATAGTGTAACTTTTCGACGAAGGGTGATCAATTGACCACTCTTCCGACCATGTGGTTTCGCCACTTCTGCTACTTTTCACCAACGCAAATATCATATAACTCTGCATACTAAAATTTAGGTAAATAAGAAGAAATCGCCTTCTTTTTTTTCTGTCTTTTGATTTGTTATGATTTATACTCACATTATTGATCGATAGGCCGATGCAGAAAATAAAGTATTGTTTTGTGGGGGAAAGAAAAAGGAGAGACATGGAGAGGTTGAAGTGCGAGGATCAGTTCCATACAATTCAATTTTTAGATCTGCTTTTCCTTCTCTCTTTATGCTTTTTTTTTTCATGACTCAAATCACTACTCACACTAGCTCAAAAGCATCAGATTTTTAGAACCAGAACTTAGAATACATTCCACAAAATATTCTTTTTTGGTAATTTTATCCAAAAAATAATAGAGTATCAGTGATGGGTTATGGTATTATGCTTTTTCTTAGTTCAAATAGTCCATATATATGTGAATGCATGAAAATGACTGGACATACTCCCTTTGCGCATATTTCCACATGTTATATGACTAATCTTTTTCAAATATATTCTTGGAATTAATTTATTAACTCACTTTATCGGATTCTCTTCAAAATAGAATATCTTTTATTTGAGTACAATTTTCTTTTGGATTACTATTAGGGCTGAAATCTTATATCCAAGACCAACTACACAGGGTTCACATTGGGATATAATCAATTTAAGGTCACCAGGGATTATGAAAATAATTACGGTATCAAATTCAATATTATTTAATGCTTTGTTTTCTTACATTTCTATTTTTGTTATAAGTAATATTTTTCTTATGTGGTATAATTTTTTTACCACATCTAACGTGGGATAACAATTCAGGGTTAGCTATATCTAGATAAAACAAGATAAATGACAAAATTGTCTTTCTGCAGAGCCTTTTCACAATAATTAAGAAGATTAAGGTTGAAATTGAACACGAAAGTTCATCCAAATTTATCCAATTTAAAATTGAACACATGTTTCAGATCATATAATGTACAATATATCCCAAAAATAGTGCAGTAAACCAGACAAATCAGAAGTACCAACTACTCCAGGGATATAATTTCTATATTACATCCCAACATAATTTTTCCGTGTATTTGAGGTTCGAAGAAAAGTTATGCTCAGATTAGAGGTCTACATATGTCGGGTTGGTTCGGATTTTACAATCACCAAACCAAATCAATAAAACTCGGGTTTTTCAATCTCGGTTTTTCTCGGGTTTTCGGATTATTCAGGTTTTTTTCGGGTTTTGTTTCCGATAAATTCTTCGTAGAACAAAACATATAACTTGTGCTCAAAATATTTCTTTAATCTTAGTAAGATACAACTGTATAAAGTATTTTCCAAGAAAATAATACAAAATATGAGATTTGTCATGGTTTGTCATGACATTATCCTAAAATATTCAACAATAAAGACAATAAAATTATGTAATATAAATATTGCTAATTAATAAGCCATAATAAAAATAAAAATAATCTAAAAGTACTAAGTCATGCTAAAATAAGTAGACTAATAAGGGAGTATTAATGACATAACTAAACGTTAAAGATTAAATAAAAATAGGTTATGCATTTTTATCTAAATTATTGCAAAATAAAAAATAGATATTCAATACATTCCGTTTTGTAGTATTGAATTGAATGTGTTTTGTTAGCATTAGCATTGATTTGATTTTGGTTTGTGTTTTTGTTAGCATTATTTAATTTCCTAATATTAATGGCTATAAAATTTATTGGAACATTCAAAAGTTTTAAGCCTAACCTTGAAATAATATCTTAAAAGATAAAATTATGAAATTTTGTAAGAAATATTTATAAATTACATCATAATAAGTATATTAATATATTAAATATATCTAAAAAATTTATATATATAATGTATGGTTGGTTTGGTTTCGATTTGACTTTCTTTAGTTAAAACCAAACCAAATCAATTATGATCGGGTTTTTTCCAACACCAAACCAAATCAAACCAAACCATAGTCGGGTTTTTTTTCTCGATTTGACTCGAATAATCGGATTGGTGCGGTTTGTCGGTTTCCTTTGTACACCCCTAGCTGAGATTAGTTATGCTGAGATTAATTATATTGGGATAGTTATGTTAGAATTAGTTACACTGAGATTAGTTATATTGGGATAGTTATGTTATAATTAGTTATCCTAATATTATTTCTAATTGACTGTTTGGTATGTTGTATTAGTCCTAGAATTGTCAATTTTACCGTGGAATAACTTATTATGGGATTACTATTTCACCCTCTGACAGATATAAGTTATTCCGGTACAATTTTAATTTTTGAGCTAACTTATCCCAGGATTAATAACCAAACGAGGGATAAGACGATACTAATATTTTATCTCAGGATTATTTTTACTTATCCATTGTACCAAAAGACCCCTAATAGATATAGTTAAACTAAGCCTTGTAATTCTAAGATGGGTGAGAAAGGAATAGCAGAAGGGAAAATTGCAATGTATGCACCAAAAAGTAAGTTTATGAGACAAAATAACAAAGATCTTAGGCAAAGTAACATTTGCAAAAACCTCCCATGACTTTCATAATTATATCTTACTGTACAGATATGTTGTAGCAAGCCAACAATATGGAGGAAGGCCTAAGAACTAGGAGTATACTATTATGTATGTATATATATATATATATATATATATATATATTTTAAACATAACAAGGAAAATAAAAGAAAAGAGCTTACAAAGGGAGAGAGCAAAAACTAGTACATGAAACTTGAACATGAACTAATAGCAAGCTATGATTCATAAGAATCAACAGCTGAAAACTCTTCTTCCCTCAACAATCTCTGTTGTCTTGCTATGAAATTCTCAACAGTTTTCCTGAATTCGTCACCGCTCATCTCGTCCTCTGGATATGAGGTTGTTGTCATTGTCATTGTTGGTTTTACACTGTCAGTGTTTATAACTTTCCGACATCCTACCGTAGCCGACCGGATCAATTCTCTTCTAGGTTTTTTCTCATCTTGGGACAAACTTATAGAGTTCTCCGATTGGCTACGATGGATTTTCTTCACTAGTTGTCTTTCCACCAAAATGCTCTGTTTCCTCTGTTTTTTGCTCTGTTCACAACAAGTATCTTGTACTAATATGCTCTGTTTACTCTGTTTTGTGCTCTGTTCACAACAAGCTTCTTTTACCAAAATGCTCTGTTTCCTCTGTTTCTTGCTCTCTTCACAATAAGTCTCTTTGTTCATTGAACATTTTTGCTTGTACTCGTCGTACAAATCGATTTTAACGTTCTTTGTCGAACCATCTTTAGCAGATGACAGTCCTGATTTCAAGAAGAGGATGATAACAATCACGTTTCCAAGAACGAAGACGAATCGAGGACTAATGAGAGTAAGACCAAGTCCCTTGAAATACTCTGTCGAGAACTTGAAAGTGAGTGGCAATTGTGTTGAAAATCTTGAGATTATGACGAAAAATATGCAGAATTCGATGAATCGAAACAAAGTTGTCATTCTTTGACGCTTTTTGTACCTCAGTATAGCGTTTGCTTTCTCCATTTTGATGTTGTTGAAATTTAAGGATTCCATGTGTTTGTTTTTCACTTTCCTAATAAAAATTGGGTTTTGTCCACTCGAATCACAAGTTATTTTTGTTTGTAACAATGTTCAAGTTGAAGAGAAAAGTGTGGAAAGAAGCAGAAGAAAGCAGAGCAAGTTATTTTTATATTTGCTTTGAAATTGTGGGGATTTTAGAGGCAACCTTGGAGTATATATAGGCTATATAGAAGTATATAAAGAATATATACTTCTTTTTTTCTTTTTTCCTGGTTGCTTTAAGCATATTATAAAGTTAAAGTCGACGGCTTAATTAATTTGGAATACTTAACCTCACACCTTATCCCACCTTATCCTGCTTTGCTTTATATTGTCAACAAAATATGATATAAATTTAATCTCATATCTTATCTTACTTTATTCCGTGTATCAAATGATCCCTAAGAATGTAAAATATTGTTTACCAAGAGTTCTATATTTTCAAGGTTTGAAATTTGAAACCTTTGATTAAGATTGAAAGGATCACTACCAGTCTGTTAGAGGCAGGTGGAGTGTATACATACATACATATATATATATATATATATGTATATAATCGATGAATTCATTATTTTCGACACGAGGTATTGATATGCAGTAAAATTTGCTAAAGTTTTGATAAATGTATTAAATTTTAAATTTATAAAATTAAAAATGTAATGGATTTAATGGTAAAAATCCAACCCACCAAATTTGTATCTTGATACACCTCTGTAGTCTACCGCACCCATGGTGATACTTTTTACCTTTTTTTGGGGTCCCATTTTGTGTTAATTGTGGAAATAGATTCTTGTCGTTTTCACTTTTGCACCCTTGGTGTTTGGTATTTGTATTTGAACCCGAATAAATTCGAATCCACATAAAAAAAATCTTACATTTGGGGTACATAAGAGACTTATTCGCAGAGACGGATCAAAGATTTTTAAAACATGGGTGCACCACTGAAGAAAAGAGGAAAAAAAATACTAAGTAGGAATTGGTCTTTGTTCTTTGGGTAAATAACTCAATATTCAACCAAGTGCACTATTCAGGCTTTGTGGAGCATGGGTGTCAACAAATAGTATTGGACTAATTCGGGAAAAAATTTACATAAAATACTTAATTTGCCGGAGAGAGCATGGGCTCACGTGCCCCGTAAACTAACTTATGCATCCGTCTCTGCTTATTCGGTTATGTCTAGAATAATGATAGTGCATTTGGTATGTAACAGTAGCATATTCCATTGCCTCTGTTGTAGTTGGGCACAACAACTCAATACCAAACTGCAACTTTGAAGAACTCATACTGTTTGGTACAAGTGGATAATTATTTCGAATATGATATAGCATCTCCAACTCTATTATTTGGATAAGGAATGATTTTTGATTCTAGTCGGACACATTAGAGATGGACCCTAATGTTTGTTTTCATTTAAATTAAGAAACACAAAATTAAAAAGGTGAGAAACTCTTATCCTATATGGATTATTCTATAATAATAATGATGTTTTGAACTAAATGACCACTTGATGCACAGGCTATGTCCTCGAATCTTGCAAGCATTGCACAGGTGGACATGGATTAGATAAAGAATAACATATGAAATTAAAAAATAGCTAGATTTACGAGTGGTAATTAAAAAATAGCCAAAATTTTAAAAGTAATTAAAATTTTGCCGTTTTTCATGTAAAGATAAATTTGAACAAAAACACTGTTCAAAATCCGGAAAATATTCCAGCATAATATACCGGAGTTCCAGTATAATATACTGGTTTAGAATAATATGCTGGAAGTTCATACACAGATGCTCTAATCTCCAGTACATTATGCTGTAACTTTCCGTGTGCTGGAATTTCTAGCATAATATGTTGGAAGTTCATACAGATGTGTACCAATCTCCAGTATATTATGTTGTAACTTTTCGTGTTACAGCGAAATGATGACTATTTTCCAATGACTTTATAAATGTTGGCTATTTTTTAATTATCAATTTAAAAACTGACTAGCCCGTACTATTTTCAAAGAATAATCCCTTTATCTAAAAAAAAAAATTAAAACAGAAGAAACTGTGACCGGTACAGATAATCTTGGATGTGACTTTTACCAATGCTACGTAAAATATATGGGTATCGAATGTTCAAAACTTTAACCACCTAATAAGTGTCGTTAAAATTTGAAATAGTGGTTATGTTCTGGCTTTTTTCTCTATTGTTACTCTTACTCTAATCCACATCCGGCGTAGAATAACTCACATATTTTCACGTAACTTGTATGGCCAACCAACATTATATATGAGTAACTTAGCTTATACGAAATATTATGTTGTAGTTATTTTTTAAGTATGGATGGGGCGGATTTAAGCCTAATTTACGGGCACGTGAACCCATGATCTCTCCGCAAAACTAGATATTTTATATACATATTTTCTAAAATTGATCTAATATTATATGCTGACACTCATGTTCCAAAGAGGCTAAATGGTGCACTTGGTTGAATGTTGAATCCTCTACCTAGAGGAGCAGGGATTAAATTCTACTTGGTACTTTTTTCTTGTCTCTTTAATAGTGCACTCGTGTTATAAGAATCCTAGTTCCTCCTCTTGAAGTATGGTAAATTAAACCAAATGACTCCTTAGTATTTTTTTGTTTGTTTTTATTGGAGTTTGTTCTTTGTTCTATTATTATTATTATTATTATTTTTATTTTATTGTTTTACATTGTTAATTGATATAATAGTGGGACAAACATGGTTATGGATTAACTATTGATCACGCCCAACTATGCCTTATAAAAAGGACAATGCGGTCGTTGCAAATATAATCCGGTTTACAAGTCCGGAGTCGAATCCCACAGAGAACTAAGGTTTAGTTACAGCTATTCACTATCACCAAGAAGACAAGCTTGAACAATTCCTAACTTATAAATATTTAGATTCTTGTGTTTAACTAATTAACTAACAAATTAAAATACTCAATTAACAACTAAATATACTAAGGGTTAGAGACAAGATTAAGGAGGTCTAGAGTTATGATTTTCCCAATTGTCGGAATCCTTCCCGCTATGTCTTCTATAATTTCGCCTAAGTATTCTCTACCGATCATGAGCACTCTTATTACCGTAAATCTCTCCCGAGTAATCACGACAATTTACTAGACGCACTCTCCCGAGCTACGCTAGCTGGCTTTTGATACAGCTCACTTCAGATCGCACCCAAGGCTTCGTTATCCCTAATCCCGCCTTTAAACCCTCGGTTATTGATCCCTCATATACTCTGGGAGTGGTGTTGTTCAACAATTACCTAAATATGCACTATTTCCCGAGTTATGCATACTAAATAGGCACAACTAATTGAGAGCTCTTCAATTAACTACAATAAGAACGTAGTTGAACAAATAGAGATTATACTACGCTCAATTATATAAAAACATAACAAGAATTTATCCTAAAAAAGGTTCTATCAAAACTCTAGATAACAAATTAGCTATTCATAATAGTATATAAAACTACAATACTAAAAGTCATAACCAACAAGGAAAAATAGGAAGAGGAAAGAAAAAACTTGTAGAAGAATTCCCAAGCCTTGCTCCTACTGTGTCTCTGCCTCCTTAGGTCAAATCTATGTCAAAGATATGTCCCATTTCAATTCTTGGCCGGCTTCCTTGGTTTAATATAGGGTTTAGGGTTTAAAATCCCGTGTTTTGCACTTTGGTCCTTAAAATCTCGTGTCCTGCCGCGGTTCCACCGCGGTCGCGCCGGAACCGCGGCCAAACACACTCTCAGATTCTTCAGTTGTCCGCGACTGCCTTCTGCCGCGGTTCTGACGCGGTCGCGATTTTTTACCCTGTTACGTTTGGAATTTGGAAAAACGTAAAACATGAAAGTTGTAGCCCTTTGCGTTAGCTTTCCAACCATATATTATGGAGCGCAAATGGAGTTCAAAGCAAAAAGTTATGTCTATTTTACTAGATAGTGCGCAATATGCCTCTTCGAGTTTTCGTTTTGTTGTTTTATCATCCGTTGATCCCTGAACGCGATCCCGGCTTAATTCCTTGAGCTCTTACTCAGACTTCAAAGCTTCAAACTACTTAAATTCATTCCATAACATCTATATAGCTCGCAATCACACCTACAAGGCATAAAACACATAATTAGTGCAAAACACTAGCGATTAAAGCGCAAACTCAACTAAAGTGCAGTAAATTAGAGTGTAATAATCGATTAAAATACGTAATTATCGCCTATCATCAGCTATCTACCTTCTATATGGGATAATTAATTCTACTATTTTAGTATAAAATTTATCAAAAATTAGCTAATATTTATAATCAAACATGAAATAAATACAATTTAATTTTTTAAATTATTTTTCTTATCTCTTGTACCAAGCGGCCTCTAAGGCTGTAAGCTTATCCGTCTGTTGGGAATAATTAACATCTTGTTATATTGATACTGCTCACTTAGTACTAGATTTTCGTTCCATTATTTGGCTACTTTACTAGAGTATCTTTTTCCCAATGAGCTGACTTGACACTTTAATTTGGACATTTTCAATAATATATGTGTTATAGTTAATGTATTTCCAAGTGGCAAACTTATATCCAAGTGTACATATTTTATTGGAATTCACACTTCCTTCCTTACAAACTAAGGAATTGTCATTTGCCACATAACGGTTTTCCTAACTTTTCTCTCTTGTAAACTCTCACACGAAAATTATTTATCTTTTGATTATGGTGGGCTCATACTGGTCGGATTGATTTTTTCGCGACAATTTAATAATTTAGTAACAAAAGATTGTTTTGATCTTTGGTTTACAAAAGACCCTACCATGAAATTATCATCATTTTTAAAAAATATAGCATTATGCTTTTGTGATGGAAAATATTTACACTCGGTTTTAACATTAAGTCAAATAATTTCTTACACTTCACAAAGTAAAATAAAATACATATTATTCATCACGATTAAATAATTAAAGTGTATATATAAGATACATATTTTTTTTTTTGGTCGAAAGAATTTTTTTATTTCAACCAAATTTTCAGATTTACATCACCTGCGGACCTCCAGTAACAGGTCTCATGACTAAACCAATAAAACAAGAAGCTATAAGATACATATCTTACATCTATTGATATATGTAATGTAAATAAATAGTGTTGACAAACATTTTTCGTTATTATTTGAGAGTTGTGATAGAGACATCAGATGGTTCCAACTTTTGGCTGATAAAGCAAAAAATAAAGTAAAGATCCCACCTCTTTATTTATTTATTTATTTGTAAAAAAACTCACATAATTCCTACTTTATATGGTCTAAATCATTGAGCTTGGACCCCATGTCTTCACCTTTCGATATGTTTAGTCACTTGGTTTGCTTCAGTAATTTTCATCTCAATAGAATAACACTCGGGGAATTATATACACTATAAATTTAATTTTTGCACTCCCCTAACTATAATAATCGATGTAGCAAGATAAACAGTGTCATGTACTAATAAAATTGACAGCCATGAAATAGATTTGAATACATATTTTTTAGTTGCATTTAATTATGAAAAAAAAAAACAGAAATACTGGTGATTGATATTAATTAATAATTTTGTCTTTAGTAATAACTTAAACTGGGACCTTACAAAGTTTAGTTTGTACAAGTCGTTTAAAAGAAAAAGAAAAAGAAAAAAATAGTTATTTCAAAACAGGATTTTTTCATTCTTATACACTATTTGAAACTTTATTACCCTTAATGTTCATGTTTAGTTAATTACCCTGCATAAACAAATTTTGTTTACAAAATATATACAATCCACCTTAAAAGACTATCAATACAGTATTTGTGCCTTCAATCAAGGGATTTAGTTACCCCTTTTTCTTTTTTTCTCTCTTCTCTCCAGAGGGGTTGCTCTGATGGTGAGATGGGTTGCTCTGATGGTAAGCAACCCCCACTTCCAACCGAGAGGTTGTGAGTTCGAGTCTCCCCAAGAGCAAGTTGGGAAGTTCTTGGAGGGAAGGATGCCGGAGGTCTATTTGGAAACAGTCTCTCTACCCTAGGGTAGGGGTAAGGTCTGCGTACACACTATCCTCTCCAAACCCCACCAAGTGGAATTATACTGGGTTATTGTTGTTGTTGTTGTCTCTTCTCTCCAGATTCTGTCTTTCTCCTTCATTTTCTCGAATTCCTACAATACAACATCAAGAAAATTCTCATAGCTGTAAATCTTAATCAGCAAAGTGCACAGTGGAGAATCAAGGATTACTGAGTATGCTTGAACATTACCTCTTTGTAAAGTAGTGAGCTGCTGGAGGGAACACCCAAGAAAAGCCATGCCAAACCGTTGAACTGTACGATAGCAAATTCATATCATTCAATGGAGTAGTTTAAAGAGAGAATGCCATTGAAATCAAGTGTTTGGCTCAAATAGCACTTAATAATTCACTATTTCGAAGATTCTACAACTCAAACTTTTGTGCTTAGCTTGACTTCATTAGATAGAACACTTTGATGGTTCATAATATCTCGAGTAAACAATTTCCCAACTAAATCTGCTAACTTCACCCATAGTGTACATTTACACCAATCGCAGTTGGATCAAAAAGTATAATTGAGCATATTTGAAGTTTTAGTAGATTTTAAATTAAATTCAATCGCCGCCAAACTTTAAATTCAACTTTGTATTAGTATTTCTAACAAGAATCTATGATGTCCAGTTAATTTTTCTCACAAAAATCAAATTTCACATAAAACTCAGTTTCTCCAAAGTGCGACTGGGGCGCTTTTAATGTGAAACTCGAAATTTCTCCACCAAAATCATTCAATTCCCATCAATATTCAAATTTTTCGGTTCAAACATAAATGAATCGGTGTACATGAGTTGATTTGGAATTTTTTTTCTCTACTTTTCTTTCCTTAATAAATCAAATAATCAGAAAAGAACAATGTATGGTACTTTAACATACGAATTAAAAATAAATTTCGCACAAATTTAATGGAAATTTGAATATCTACAATAACTTACATAGTAAAAATAAATTTTATACAACTAATTATATAGTATACAACTTATTTAGAATTTTTATACATTATTTTTCCCCAATAAAAGACATCTAAAATATCATACAACTTAAATATAATTTTTATACAAATTTTATCCAATATGTCTTTTGTATATTTTGTATCTGATTTATACATAGTAAAAATAAATTTCATACAACTAATTATATATTATACAACTTATCTACAAATTATCTACAACGTATCTACAACTTTCATATATTATTTCTACCCAGTTATATACAATTACAATATCATACAACTTAAATACAATTTTTATACAATATTGTTCAACTTTTATACAATACTTAAATAAAAAAATGTAAATAACAGAATACAATTTTTCTACAACTTTACTACAATTTCTGTAGTATAATGTATGTCATGTCTTCCTCTTCGAGTTTCAATTTGAAATTCAGCCAAAATTAGGTCTAATCTTCACCAAAATACCCTCAAAATTGAGATATAAACTTGAGATCATATTCTCAATTGTTTGCAACAACACCCAATCCAAACAAATAATGACTTTTGAAAATCCAAATTAGAATTCAAAGCTTTTTAATGGCTGTCAATGGTGGAATTGCTGCTCTTTTTTTCTTTGCTTTACATTACTGGAATTAGGGATTGAGAGATAGAGAGAGACGTAGAGAGAATTCTCAATTGTTTGAATTAATGCAAACAAGTAATATTTTTTGAAAATTCAAATTCGAATTAAAAGCTTCAAAGCTTTTTAATGGCTATCAATGGTGGAATTAATGCTCTCTTTTGCAAGATACGTGGGGGAGGGGGTGGGATGTTGAGAGAGAAACGTTTGGGGGAGGGTGGGGGAGTGAGATAAAGAGAGAGAAAGGTGGGGAGAGTGAGAGTGATTGTAGGAATTGATTAATTATCCTTAAAACCTAAAAATGTACAAAATTGGTAGTTTTGTATATATGAGGTAATTAAAGTAAAACTTGAGTATGAAGGGTAATAAAGTTTCCAATAATGTATATGTATGTAAAAATCTCAAAACTAATTATAATATATTTTTTAAGTAGGCTGGGCCGTGGGGCTATTGAGATTTGAGTGGGCCAATTCAGTGAATGATTGGGCTTGAGGGCGGCTTAGGAGCCCGAATATATGGGCTCCATCTGCTCTTCTTTTTTTATAGGAAAAAAATATTATTTATTCTCCAAAGACCTCCATTTACCTAATTATTTACATTATCAAACTATTTGACGGATTAGTGGGAAACATCCTCCCTTTTTCAGCCGGATCAATATAAAATTTAGAATTTACACTTTGCACCCCGACAAATCGCAATCTAACAATTTTGACCGATGTTATCTTTTAGACAATGAATTGTCTTTATATTTTGTATCGACGAGAATTAATGTACGAATTCTTAGGGGAAAAAAAGACTTTACTCTCATTCTACGAATTTCATTCTCTTTGGGAGTTGGGACATAGTATAATAAATTGGTGCAAAGCATAAACAAAATCCATATAATATAATGAATAGTTTAGATGAATCAATAAAATACAACAGAAAAGACAAGATTATTCTCTTCTTTGGTCCTAATATTATAGTATTAAGTGTTTAACTAGCATTCTGTCTACATCTAAGTGCAAACTTTAAGTTTCTAAAAAACCTTTTCAGGAAGAGATAAGGATAGTATCAACTAACTAAGACTTAGTTCGTTTATTAAATCCACATCGTCGATTTTTAAATCTTTTTATTGTACTAATTAAATTTCCAACCCATGCAACAAAATGCTTTATTTCTTTTCAACCCCATATGCTTTGCTACTTTTCTTCTAGCTTTTGGGCACCATTGATGATTTGTTGACACGTGGGTACCGATTCTTTGTGTTTCAAGAATAATGTTGATTAATTTAAAAAATTATAATTGTAGCATAACTGATTAAAGTGACATATATAAGTGATGTTCTATTGATTCTATGGCTAGTGGATAATATGCACACGGTGTATTTAGAGTATTTTGAGTCGGATGCCACTTTCCTTTTCATATATTCCTCCCTTTTCCTCTCTGTATTGATTTTTCAAGTATATTATAACTAGAAGACACCTTAATTTCTTCTTATATGATTTTCGGTAATTCGTACGTCATGAGCTAGTTTTTGAATTACATAAACTAACTTTTAAAATTGACACAACCTAGCACCTAGGCATAAGGTTTATAATAGCTAAGAGACTCAGTTAAATATTAATTCTTTCTATTCGTCGCAAGTTTGTTTCAACTAGAGGACCGGCCAAGATTTAAAGTTTATGGTTTTGAAATTCTAGTAATTTTTAAGTTATTGGGTTCTAAATTAATAATTTGTACATATCCAATGAATTTCTTGAAGGGGGCTTTGGCGTAACTGGTAAAGTTGTTGCCATGTGATCAGCAGGTCACGGGTTCAAGCCATGAAAACAGCCTCTTGCAGAAATGAGGGCAAGACTGCGTATAATAGATCCTTGTGGTCCGGCCCTTTCCTGGACCCCGTGCATAGCGGGAGCTTAGTGCATCGGGTTGCCATCCAATGAATTTCTTAAGAAAAAGACAGATTTAGGACTAGGGATGACAAAATGGTTAAAAGAAAATAGTTAACCACTCATATTATCTATCTATATTATTATAAAAGTATGAATACAATGCCGGTTTACAGAAGTAACCTTATAATATTAAGCATAATAAGGGAGAATTACATCCCTTGTCACTTGGCCCAGCAACCCATCAGAAAATGACCCATATTTGAAACTCTTACCCAATATAGGTCAGGTTATACATAATCTGAAAATTAATTTTCACCAGTTAGCCCACCCCTTATTTCTGCGTTCCCCTTTTTTCTTTGTTCTTTTTCTTCTTCCCATGTCAGCCTTTGCACCACAAAATTTCTCTACTATTGTTATTCTCCTTCAATTCTTTTCCGGATTTCAATGGTTAACTAAGGATTTGAAAAATAAAAGTCACCATTACAAGTGGTTCGAAGATTCGATTTCAGAAATTGAGTTTTCCGATTTGTTAGTTGTTTGGAATGAGTGTTGTCTCAATTGATTGGAATCATCAAGATGAGTTCAAAACTCAAATTTCAAGTGATTTGGAGTAGATTTAAGCTATATTTGATATAAAATTTCGTGAGTTTTTCGATTTTTTTAGTTGTTTGGAATGAATATTGTCTCAATTGATTGGAATCATCAAGATGAGTTCAAAACTTAAATGTCAAGTGGTTTGGAGTAGATTTAGGCTATATTTGAGTTAAATTTCAGAGGATGCCCAAGGAAGAAGAAGAAGAAGAAGAAGAACACGTGAAGTTCCATTGATAGGATTCATTTATATAATAATGTATAAATACTATATAATAGTGTATAAACACAACTTATACACTATTATATCCAAGGTTGATATATTATTTACAGGTATTTAGTGAATTTCTTGCATCATCATCATCATCATAATACACCTATATACATAGTGTATCAAGAATACATCCCTTGTCACTTGGCCCAACAACCCATCAGAAAATGGCCTATGTTTGAAGCCCTTACCCAGTATAGCCCAGGTTGTACATAATCTGAAAATTAATTTTCACCAGTTAGCCCACCCCTTATTTCTTTGTTCCCCCTTTTTCTTCGTTCTTTTTCTCCTTCCTATGTCAGCCTTTGCACCAAAAAATTTCTCTACTATTGTTATTTTCCTTCAATTCTTTTCCGGATTTCAATGGTTAACTACGGATTTGAAAAATAAAAGTCACCATTACAAGTGGTTCGAAGATTCGATTTCAGAAATTAAGTTTTTCTATTTGTTAGTTGTTTGGAATGAGTGTTGTCTCAATTGATTTGAACCATCAAGATGAGTTCAAAACTTAAATTATTTCAAGTGATTTGGAGTAGATTTAGGCTATAATTGAGTTAAATTTCAGAAATTGAGTTTTTCGATTTGTTAGTTGTTTGAAAATGGTGTTGTCTCAATTGATTGGAATCATCAAGATGAGTTCAAAACTTAAATTTCAAGTGATATGGAGTAATTTTAGGTTATATTTGAGTTAAATTTCAGAGGATGCCCAAGGAAGAAGAAGAAGAACACGTGAAGTTCCATTGATAGGATTCATTTGTATAATAATGTATAATTGTCACGACCCAATTTAGGATCATGACCGGCACCTAGGAGCAAGTTCCCCCAAGTAAGCCTCATAGGTATTTTACAGAAAATTGGACAGAGTTTCCGCTGTTTTTGGACTATCCCAAAATTTTTCCTGTCTCAAATCAGCAACCAAACATCCTAATAGCAATTCAAATGACAATGACCTTATCAATTAACCAAAACAAATATCTACCTTTAATAGTCCACCCACCAACAACTACAAATACAACTTTATCTCCAAATTTGATAAGAATGAGCGATACTCAAAATAAATCTATAATAACGAAGAATACTCAAGACACTAAAAAAATTTGACTATGGAGTGACTCTAAGAGTTCAAAGAAAAGATCATAACAATAAATAAAATCTCAACACACGCGACCAAATGCGGGGCTCACCAGAAATTATCAACTTGTGCCTCTAACTAACGAAATCCTCGCTCTTCAATTGTTGTCTCTGGAAAAAAAAATACCGGGGAATGAGTCGCTAGCTCAGTGAGTAATAATACTTAACCACAACCATTTTTAATTGGGGACAAGTCAGAAAACATGCCTGTATAATAATAATTAGGAACTATCATAAAAATAAAATGCCCTTTAAAAAAACAGTAATAATAATCAGTCTCATCATGTATTTCCTGTAATAGGAATCAATTTAACAATTCAGTAATAGACTCGGTAAGCACTGTGTCATATCAAATCTTTATGTTTGGGAGGTTTCCAAAGAAGGATCATGTAATCTGTATCACTGTATGGACCCCTTCGTCAAAGGAGTCAAATATAACTGTAGGTCCCTACTCGAGGGAAAATTGTAACTGTATGTTAGTTCTATCTTCCCACTAGCGAGAGTTATAACTGTAATCGGTAATCTGTAAATACAAAGTGCACCAGGTCTAACGAGCCCGCCGTTAGCTACGGGATCCTTCAAAGTCTCCTCTCATTTATACTTTTTCTCGTAACCAGTAAATATTCATATGAAAGCATTTTCAAAATAGACAGGGCATTTAAATACTTATCAAATCATGTAATCCAATTTTCGTAACGGTAATCATATCTCAAATCATAGTAAAACATGTCTAGTAACAGCGAGAACATATTAAATAACTGTAAACATCTCAAGTAACTATTCAGTACGATATCAAGTAAAGGACTTGTCCTACATGCAATTTCAAACATTCGGTAACAAATTTATTTTCAAAATAATGTATAAACCATGCAGGTTATGAAAATACAAATTGTGGTAAGATTACTACTCACAGTACTCGTGCCGAAATACCAAATGCTTCACCTCTAGCAATTCGCACAAATTCCTCCAATCTATCTATAATTATATAATATCGATCTCATGTTAATTTCCATGTTTAGGCTAATTAATAGCTAATTTAGAATGTCCAACCCTCGAGGTTTGATATTTGACTCCTAATTCACCGAATTATAATAACCCAACTAATCCCTCTTATTCCACTCGAAATATCAAGACCTATTTAATATCCCAAGTCACTTCTACAGTTAACTTAAACCAATTCAAAATCTATTAAATACAACCAATTCATATAATACACCCAGTTAATTCATGAAAAAGTCTCATGAGTTTTACCCAAATTTTCTAAACTTTATCTTTTAAACTCTTAATCCAATTTTAAAATCATATCTACTCAGTCCTATAAGAATCATGTATACAAAATTTCTACTATTTCAAAATGAGAAAAATATATGTAATTACCTGGAGCTTATCGTTGAGACTCAAGAATGTAAATTTACTTTCCCAGTAGGGTAGGAGTTTTGCGGAACAAAGACTAAACCAGTGCTCCTTTCTAATTCTTATGCCCTGTTGAATCTGAGACAACAAACTCCCTTCTTTGCTTTCTTTGCCTCTTACCTGGATGGGCCTTCTTTAATTTTTTTTTTGTTCTTAAACCTCAATTCTGCTCTAATTGAAGCTTCTGTTTCACTGCGTCCCTTTTTTCCCAAAATCCTTTTAGCCATTTTATTTCTTTTTCTTTTAATTTTTTTTATGCCCTCACGTTGCTGATGGGTAAGGCCCATTTACATACTTTTTTTTTTGTTTTGTTTGTTTTATTAGTTCTTTTTGTTAGATTTGGTTAAATTTTCTTTCTTTTTGTGCATCTCTTTTTTTTAATTAATTACTAAATGACTAATATATACTTGGTTAAAAATCATGGGATATTACATCCTTCTCACCTTATAAAAATTTGGTCCCCGAATTTACAACAAGTGCATACTTGTAGACTGAAATAAATGGGGATACTTCGCTTGCATATCTTTTTCTACTTTCCAAGTAGCTTCTTTAACGGTATAATTTCTCCATAAGACTTTTACGAACTCAATTTCTTTTGACCGTAATTTTCTTACTTGCCTATCAACAATAGCCGTCGGTTCCCCTCGTAAGACAACTTCTCATCAAGCAGTATAGCAGGTGCTTGAAGCACCTGAGATGAGTCTGATATACATTTCCTTAGTATTGCGACATGAAACACTGGGTGAATAAAAGATAACTCAGGAGGAGTGCCAAACGATAAGCCACCGCTCCCACTCGGTCTACTATCTCATACGGTCCTATAAACCTGGGCTCAACTTGCCTCTTTTCCCAAACCGCATCATACCTTTCATAGGGGAGACTCGTAGGAACACTTTGTCCCCAATTGTGAACACTAAATCTCTTCTTCTCTTATCAGCATAAGACTTTTGTCTACTTTGAGCTGCAAGCAATCTCTGTCGGATCAACTGGACCTTATCCATAACTTCTTGTACTAGGTCGGGTCCCAATAAGTTAGTCTCACTAACTTTCAAACCTTCCGATAGGAGAACAACATCTTCTTCCATGTAATGCTTCGTACGACGCCATCTGAATACTGGACTGGAAGCTATTGTTATAAGCAAATTCAGCTAAAGTTAGATAAGTGTCCCAACTACCTCCAAACTCAAGAATACAATCTCTCAACATATTGTCCAAGATATATATAGCACATTCGGACTTTGCGTTTGCGTGCGATAAAACTAGTACTAAGATCTACTCGTGTACCCAACATTTCTTGAAAAGGTTTTCACATCGTGAAGTGAATGTGATCATATATTAGAGCTAATGAAAAATAGAGCTCTATTGAGTCAGATAATTTTCTATTCATGTATATCTATGCATATTTTACCTCACTATAAAAGATTTTGACTAGCAAGAAACGTTCCTACTTGGTAAGCCAATTTACACCTTTCCTACATATAATCATACCTCTAGTGGTTTGAGTAATTTAGTCATATAATGTATTGTTCTATTGTATTTCCACTTCAGAATCTTGGGTTATTTTAGTGGGCATGTGAGTCGCAAGTTCTTTCCTTAACATACTGACATGTCAAATATTTTTTTTTAATTTTTTTTTATAATCATGTTGCTTCTTATAGGCGTGAGATAATACAATGTATCTAGAGTTGTGAGCTCCATCACGAATATCTTGTCTCAACCCATATATATTTGCTATACATAATTAATTACCTAGTCGGAGAATACCCTCACCCTATTAACAGTCATATCCTTGCTTTTACCAGCTAGAAACTAATTTCGATAATTAAATAATCGTTCATCCTCATATTGGCTAGCCTTTATATACTCTACATCGAGCTTGACCAATAGCCAATGATGTCTTTGATTTTTTTTTTCACATTGAATCGAATACGTGTACCCTCTAGTCTATGCATATCTTCGTCCAGAAATATCTCTACAGGAGCTAAATGCGCCAAATCACCCATAATTATTTTGGCATAAGATATAATATTTATCTTTACCGAACAATACAAAATAGTATAATTATATCTTCAGTAGTTCCCTCCATCAGCATTGCTAAATATTTATATCTCTGTTGGTTTTAAATGTACTTCTAGCTCTTGTGCTAGGTATAAATCTCATAAGTTTCTTCATACAAATAGTGTCTCTAAATCTTAACAGGAAATACCACTATGACCATCTCCAAATCATGAATGACATAATACGACTTGAGCTTCTTCAATTTCCTTAGAGCTTAGGCTATCACGCGACTATTTGCATGAGAAAATATCCTTATCCTACCTTTGATGTATCATAGAACATCATGAATCCTCTAGAGCCTATTGGAATAAGGCTAACATTGGTGTGATTGTCAAACATGCCTTGGGCATCTGGAATCTCGTTGTACATTCCTCAATCTATTGAAATTTAGCGATTTTTTTTGTTAACTTGGTGAGTGGTAGTGTTCTAGAGAAATCCTACACAATTGCCTATATATAGTAGCAGAATCTACCGTCTTTTCATTCTTAGATAACATGTGTCCAATGAACACCAATGAGTATAGCTAAAATTCACAATTGAAGAACTTGGTAAGAAGTTGTTTTCTCATAATGTCTTTAACATATTTTTCAAGTGATTCTCGTGCCCTTCCAGGATATGAGAATATACCAGAATATGGTAAGTAAAAACCTTTTTTTCTTTTTGGAAACAACTTTAAACACCATTTCCATTATACATATCAATGTGGATGGAGCATTGGCTAATCTAAAAGACTTCAAAAGTAACTCATAATGTTTGTACCGAGTACTAACGGCAAACGTCGAAATATCTTCCTTTCATATTCTAAGTTGATGATAACCAGACTAAAGATCAATGACCCATTGTAACTAATTAAATAAGTTAACTGTACAAGACAATAGGTATTTATTGTGTATTGTTATCTTAAATAATTATCTGTAGTTGATCCACATTCTTAAGGACTTATCCCCCTTTTTTTCACAAACAATATTGGTGTACCCTATGGTGCCACACTCGGTATCATAAAACTTGTATCCAGTAGGTCTCTCAATTATTCACTTAGCTCTCTCAACTCTGTTGGTGCCATATGATACAGTTTGCGTGTCAGGTGTCAGTTCAATCTATTTCTCATATTGGAGGTAGTCCTAGTAAATCATTAGGAATACATTAGAGAATCTCTCATTATGATACTCCTTTCTTTTTAAATTAAGTGTTTCTTCTCTTGTGCCCCTTACCGTATCTATGAGACCCAAACAACCTTTCTTCTATAACCGTCAAGTCTTCAAAATATATGATTTGCTCATCTTTAAAACCTATAATCCCCTTTTTGGACAAAACTAGATTTTTAAAGTCCACCAACCTAATAGTCATTCCGTAATAATCGAGGGTAGCGTGGTAAGAAGATAGTTAATCCATATACATGTGTACGTTAGAGTCAACCATATCAAGTACTGTCACACTTCCTTTTTCCGCCCCGCGAGAGGACAAGGGAGTTTTTTCCAATTTAAGGACAATCGAAACGGGATTTATTTATTTATTTCAGAGTCGCCACTTGGGAGATTTAGGGTGTCCCAAGTCACCAATTTTAATCCCGAATCGAGGAAAAGAATGACTCTATATTACAGTCTGCGTACCAGAAATCCGGATAAGGAATTCTGTTAACCCGGGAGAAGGTGTTAGGCATTCCCGAGTTCCGTGGTTCTAGCACGGTCGCTCAACTGTTATATTCGGCTTATTTATCTGATTTTTAATACAATTATGAACCATGTGCAAATTTTATCTTTTACCGCTTTATTATTATAATTATTATTTTTTAGGAATGTGAACATCGCTTAAAACATATCTTTGGATTGTGTCACATGAAATGCACCCACAATACGAAACATATTTTATTTGATGTTTTAGGATTTAGATTTGGGTCGCATGAAATGCGCATCCGAGTTTAAGGAAATTAAATTATTAAAGGCGCCTAAAGCGACTAGCGTATCATCTACCTTGGGTAGGGCCGTGGAATTTTGCTAAACGGTCCATCCCGAAGTCTAAGCAATTTTAAAGCAAATATTTACTGAGGGCCCCGCAATTTTATATTTTTATTCGGCAAGGCTCATCTCATTCTTATTTTTAAAAGGAATTTGCAACGTCATGGACACGCATCTCGAACCACGTCACAATCAATGTACCCGTGATTAGAAACACATTTCGACTCCGTTGAGATTTGGATTTGGGTCACATAAATGTGCACCCGAGTTTAAGAAGGTAAGATTTATTAAGGCGCGTCCTAAAGAGACTAACGTATTGTTATTTTAGGAAGAGGCCGTGAACGTTCATTAAACGGCCAAATCCAAAGTCTAGTCAATGGTTATGTATTTATTGAGGCCCCCAGCGATGTGTGATTTATTTGGCGAGGCTCGCCTCATTTTATTTTAAGGATAAACCTACAGTGACTACATTTCTTCTATTAAGTTTGTCTCTAAAAGCAAAAGAAAATTTCTTAATTAATTACATACTGAAAAACGTAACTTATCAGTTATTAAGTTACGACTAATGTGAACGGAAAATTATGATCGTGTTTGTACAAGGAAAAACTGCTTTAATTCTACATTCTATTATTTACTAATGCTAGAACATGAGATAGATACACAATAATATCAAAAACAGATTAATTATTCTCCGATTAATTTAAACTAACATTATTAGATGAAGAAATTATACATATGCAACCCCATTACTTATTAATAAATTGACTATATTTTTATACAAATAAAGGAATATTATATTCAAACAACAAATCTAAACAGTTCGGATTCAACAGGAACAACGCCTGATTAATATTTCATTTCGCTTCAAGCCGAGAGTGTACAAATGTGTACCTGGAAACAGCAGTACAAGAACAAAAGAAGTAGGAGTCAGCAGCAGTAATAACACAACAACAGCAGGTTCAGCAACACCGCAAACCATTAACAACCAGTAGAATAACCCAACGACGGATTGAAAAATCAGCAATGCCAAAGTGCAATCACAGTCAAAGCAGAAGAGAGAAAGATACAAGATGCAGTAGTTTCTGATTTTTAATCACACTCGAGAAAAGACAAACGAAATTTATTCAAGTAGAAGTTCAAGTTGTCTTTCTCTTTTACTCTCTAACACTCTTGAAATTCTCCAGAATGTATTACTCTCAAAAATATTCTCCGAATAATCTCTAAGTCTTCCTTAATGTTTTTTCATTCAAGTCCCCCCTTTAATGTGTCAAATGACCCTATATATATAGCAAGACAAGTCTTCAATTCCCAACCCAAAATTATTCCCCCAATGGCATGCTTTGTCCCACTTATTAATGTTTTCTTTATTTTAAACTTTGTCCCCATGCCTACATTAAATAAAACATCCACCCAATCCCATTATAATTTGTCCCCCATGCCTATATTAAACAAATACAATATTCCTCCCCATTATAATTTGTCTTGTCCCCCATTATATTAAACAAGTACATCAAAAACCCCACCTCATTATATTTTATCCCCATGCTTAACATAAAGAATCAAAATAATGTTCAATTACCAAACTACCCCTCCGACCTTATTGCAATTACCATTTTATCCCCGAATGTACTGCAATTTACCAAACTACCCCCTCAGCTCTAAACAATCAATTAATCATAACTTAACCAAAATATAGTCAAGATGACCAATTTCCCAACAATCTTCAACAACAACTCACATGAACACGACGAACAACACAACTCAAAATTAACGGAATGAATTAACCATATCGGGAACCAATCCTGGTTAATTTAGACCATGAATGTATGAGCAAGGATACAACAACACAAACAACAAAATACATGATTCAAACTAAATTAACAAATCAAAGACAAACATAAACTCACATTAAATCGGTGGATTTAAACATGAACTTCAAACAAAGATGAACATGAATTAAATCTATTTTTAGCAACAAACATGACGGATTCACATGACTCCAACAACATTAATAATTTCTGGAAAATACATAACAACATGAAACAAATTGAAGAAATAATTAATTAAATTTCAATTTGAATCTAACAAACATTAAACTAACAAATATTCACTTAAACAACAATACAAACATGAAGTAAACATGAAAAACAACTAATTAACTTCCATTTGAAATCTGAAAATTAATTCAACAAAAACACATGAACATGAACAAAACCAAAAATCAAATATCTAACCATAGACATGAACAAAACAAACATTTGCCGATTTTAGATTCGAAAATATCAAAACAAAATACGGACAAAATAAAACTCTAAAACTTACTAACCAGAGATGAACAACGACGAATTCGATTGTATGGACTGTTTCGACGAACCTCAGATGGGAATAAATCTGTTCGGACTCAACGACGAACTCAACGACGAACTCGACTTACTTTTAAACTTGGCGAACTCAAAACTACGACCTCGACTAAAACTCGACCAAACGAGATGGTCGAATCATGTTTTGGGACTGAAGGCGACCTTGACTAAAACTTGGTACTGAAGACTGGACTCGACCAAAAGAAGATGAAGAAGGCGTTGGACGTAGCAGCTGTAAGCACGTGATTTTTAACCCTCCCCGAGAATTTTCACATTTTTAGCGTGAATATGTGAAATTGGGTCTAGTATAGCTATTTTAACTATTTTACCTTATTTTGTTGCAAAAAGAAAAAAATCACAAAATATATATATAAATTTTAGTTTATGTATTTCTCATAAACTTGAAAAATAAAAAAAAATTGTACTTTATTTTGGTACTTTATATAAAATTCGAAAATTACAAAAAAATATAATTCTATTAATGATTTGTAGTCATTTTAATTTTGGAAAAATACAAAAAAATACTTTATATTTTGTCTTTATTAAAAACGAAAATTACAAAAAAATAGTTTTTTATTAATATTCTATAGTCATTTTAACTTTGAAAAATACAAAAAATATTACTTCATATTTTATCTTAATATTTAAGAAAAACGAAAATTACAAAAAAAAAATAGTTTCATTAATATTTTGTAGCTATTTTAAATCTTGAAAAAATATTCAAAAAGATATAGTTTTGTTTAAATACTAGTCTTATTTTTGGTAGTTATTTTGCTTACATAGGACTAGTTAAGCAACGTGTTCCTATTTCTCGGGTCCTGGCAAAAGAATAATATTCGGGTTTAAACTACCCGGTTTTAGGCCTAATTTTCGGACCTAGCCCATAATAAACCGTGTCCAGGACACGTGGGGAACCCCACCACGCGTGGGGGACATATGCCTCGAACCCCACCACGCGTGGGGCTCAATTTTCTGGGCAGAGACTATACAAATACACGGACAAATAAGGAATTGCGAGGGATTTTTGGATTTTGGGTGAGAAAAAAAAGAAAAAAAAACGGAAAACAATTTTTTTGCTCACTGTTCATCTTCTTCTTCACAAAGAAGAAGAAGAGAAAAACCCTACCGGACACCACCACCCCGTCACTTCCCCCCAGCACCGGACCAGCACCCCGTCACTGCCAAAACGACGTCCAAACCCACCTGCTCCAACAGACCCTCCATCGACGCCATAACCTCCATCGTCAACCTCCAGCCCTTCGTCGACCAAGCACCCATAACCACCCAACGCCATAACCACCTTCGTCGACCAAAACCCTACTGCCCCCCAGCTTCAAAACCCACCGGCTGCCCCGTGACCCCTCCAAACAAAAACCAGTCGACACCCTCACCACCACCATCGCTGCCTTCCAAACACCGTCACCTCCATAACCGCTGCCCAGCTCCGTCGACCACGACCACTCCTCCATTGCTGCTGCTTCACGTTCTTCTTCATCTATACTACCCAAACCAGTCGCGAACCACCCCCAGCGCACCAGCCTCGTCGTCGTTGCCCTTCGACTGCCATTACCCGAAAAAAAACAGTAGTCTCATCGCCTCCCTTCGAGCAGCAGTTGTGGCTGCGTTTGCTGCGTCGCATCGCCCAAGCAACCCACAGTCCGTCAAGGTCGTCGAAAGAGAGAAGACGAGTGTAGAGGTCATTGACAATCTTGGTTCGAGTCGTCGGTTCCGTTGAGGTCGTCGTTGTTCGTCGAGTCCGTCCGTTGAAGTCAATGTAGAGGTTTGGTCCCTGGTTCTATCCGTCTCTGTTTGTTCAGGTTAGTAAACTTCAAGCATTAGACAAGGAAATGTTACGGAATGTTCAAAAAATGCAATATAGAATTTGGTTTGGAAATTTTCTGCCTATGTTTCATTGTCTGCATTTTGGTTCATTTTTATGTTATGTTATTCTTGTTTATTTGATGTCGTTTAATTAAGTTGGACTAGTCGTTCTATGACACAAGTTTGACGTTAATTTGTTCGTCCTTTAATTTGCTTAGTTCATTCAAAAAAAAAAAATTATTATTAGTACATGTTATTACTAATCCCGAAATACTCATTCGCTAAAACTCTTTTATTAAACCTCTAACAAGTTATGAGATTTTAGTTGTAAAGAAGCTGTAAGGTTTAGTATGGTCAAAAGCGTAAAAATGGCATCCCTTTAAAAAATATAAAAATAAAATAAAATAAAAATAAAAATAAAAATAAATAATAATAATAATAAAAATAAAATGAGACGAGCCTCGCCAAATAAAAGGGACAAATTGCGGGGCCCTCACAAAGTATATGTATTAAATGCTTAGATTCCGGGATGGGTCGTTTAGCAAATTTCACGGCCCTACCCCAAAATAATAATGCGCTAGTTGTTTTAGGCGCGCCTTTAATAATGTTATCTCCCTAAGCTCGGGTGCACATTTATGTGACCCAAATTCAAATCTCAACGAAGTCGAAATATGTCTCTAGTCACGGGCGCATTGATTGTGGCGTGGCCCGAGATGCATTTCCATGACGTTGCAAATTCTTTAAAAAATAAGAATGAGATGAGCCTCGCCAAATAAACATACAAATTGCGGGGCCCTCAGTAAATACTTGTTTAAAATTACTTAGAATTTAGGAGGGTCGTTTAGCGAATTTCGCGGCCTCCGAAAAAAAATAACAACGCGATAGTCTCTTTAGGCGCGCGTTTAATAATTTACTTTCTTAAGCTCGGGTGTGCATTTCATGCGACCCAAATCCAAATCCTAAAACGTCAAATAAAATATGTTTCGGATTGTGGGTGCATTTCATGTGACACAGTCCAAAGATATATTTTAAGCAATGTTCACATTCTTGTAAAAACAATAATAATAAAGCGGTTAAAAGATAAATTTGCACATAAGTTCATATTGTATTAAAATCAGATAAATAAGCCAAATATAACAGTTGAGCGACCGTGTTAGAACCACGGAACTCGGGAATGCCTAACACCTTCTCCCGGGTTAACAGAATTCCTTATCTAGATTTCTGGAACGCAGACTGTAATATAGAGTCATTATTTTCCTCGATTCGGGATTAAAATTGGTGACTTGGGACACCCTAAATCTCCCAAGTGGCGACTCTGAAATAAATAAACCAATCCCGTTTCGATTGTCCTTTAATTGGAAAAAACTCCCTCGCGCCCCTCGGGTGCGGAAAAAGGAGGTGTGACAGCTCTGGCGACTCTGCTGGGGATTAACACCCAGAACCACTGGTTCAGGGTTAGAAATTCGAGCTTAGATAAATTGTTATATTTGGCTTTATCTGATTTTTTACATGTTTTAAGCCTAATGTGCTAAATGTTGCTTTTACCGCTTTGATATTATGTGAACTGTATATAAATTGTGCCGAAACCCATCTTCTCTCTGAGTCTTCTAAATCATGAAGAAGGGCGTACTTCGTATGACTTCTTTTCTGTATAGTGTCAAATCCCAATTTAGAACGAGGTTCGGATAAGTTGCTAAGCCGGTGAAGCTTCTGTATTCCCGGTACGCTGCCCCCCCTCGGCTCGAGCTGTCCGCTCGGGTAAGCCAGGTCTAGAACAAACACCCAGGTTCTGAACCTAGTATAACAAAGCCACATGCCGGATCCCTAGTAGGAACGTTTATTTGCATCATGTGCATTTGACTTAGGGGACTCAACACAGGGGTTGGGTCCGTCTAGGACAAGCAACCTGAAAATAATAGACCATCTTATGACATCCTATGTGCTACATGTTGTATTCAGTCAAGGGCAAATGGGTCATTTGGTCATTTCCAGCATGATGTTATTTTAATCAAAGCATGAGGAACATTCGCGGAATCCAAGAAGCCTTGGAATTCCCTATGTCCCCCACGCTTGCTTTTTGGGAAAACACATGGGGAACATTTGTGGAATCCAGGAAGCCTTGGAATTCCCATATGTCCCCCACGCTTCATATGTTGGAAAAAGCGCATGGGGAACATTTGTGGAATCCAGAAGCCTTGGAATTCCCATATGTCCCCCACGCTTCATATGTTGGAAAAAGCGCATGGGGAACATTTGTGAAATCCAAGATGTCTTGGAAATCCTTATGTTTCTCATGCCACATTTTGAAAACAACAATAAATATAAAAAATAAAAAATAAAAATACATATAAAAACAAGGCATGAAAATTCAAAAAATTTCGTATGTTGTCATCGTTTTCCACAAATTAGAAAATCGTGAAAAGATGAGGAAATGACAGTGTAGAGATATAACTACTTATTTTTAGAAAGAGAAAAAAACGCAAATGTCCAAGTAGTGTCGAAACTCTGCCGAAATTTTGAGAAATAAAAAATAAAAAATATGTCTTATTAGTTTGTTTTATTAAAGCAAAGGAAAAGTAGAAAAAAATAATCATTGTTTTGCCATAAAAGTTTGTCTTGCCATAAAAATGAAAAAAAGAGTCTTGTTTTTAAAATATGTGTTATTTATTTGTTTATGAAAATGACAAAATTAAAATAATCCAAAAAAATATTTTCTCCATTATTGACTTCTTTAGGAAGTCTTTCTAATTGTTTTCAAAATAATATAATATATATAAAAAAAAAAACAAATCCAAAAATAGTTTGATTCTTTTTTCAAAATTGAAAAGAAAATTCAAAATTCAAAAAACATTTTGAGAAGCATTTCTTTTATTAAAAGCAAAATTCCGAAAAAATATTTTCTTCTTCTTCTTTAGAATAATAAAAAAAAAAAAAGCAAATGAAAATTCACAAAATATATCTTAGAAGTGTTTCTTTTAAAAAAGAAAATCAATCAAAAAATAATATTTTTTTGCTTCTTTTAAAGTAGTTCTTTTAAACGAAAATTCAAAAAAAAAGGGTTAGTTCATCTTCTTATTATTATTTGCCTACTTATTCTTATTTGACCGAACTACGCGGGTTTGATTCTCACCGGATGTGAGATACGTAGGCAACCCTCATCGGGTCCAACCCCACCTTCTCAAAAAGAAGGAATGTTTTATGTTTTTCGTTAATTTGTTTGTTTGTTATGAATGAAAAATAATAGTCTATTTGATTGTTGTGGGAAAAATAACAAAAACAAAAAATATAGAAAATGGAAAAGGGTCCTCTCAAAAATAGTTTATTCGCCCGAACTACGCGGGTTTGATTCTCACCGGATGTGAGATACGTAGGCAACCCTCATCGGGTCCAACTCCCCTTTCCATTTTACCAATAATGATATACCATAAAGCATATATGTACACACATGTATATAAATACATATACTGTTTGTTTTGTTTTCCAAGATTTTTGTTTAGAGTCAAAATAAAGGTTTCTGTTTTGGCCTAAAAGGTCACCTTAATAAATGTGCAGGATGAGCACAGAGAAAAATGAACCATTCTCGGCCCTCAGCGAGGTCCCCCTACAACTCCACATGTGGTGGAATGATTTGGAAGCCAATGGCAAAGAGGTAGTAGGAAGAATATTGGGAGGTTTTGTAAATTTGTTGGGCGTTAGGCCAAGGACAGATATTCTTGAAGCTCTAATACCATTTTGGGACCCAACCCGCAATGTATTCCGTTTTGTTGACTTTGAACTTTCACCAACACTTGAGGAAGTCGCCGGATATGCGGGATTGAATGAGAGGTTAAGAGGGCAATATTTGCTTTCGCCAAGGCCAGTGTCTCCGCATGCGTTTCTGGATCTACTAAGCATTAGTCGGAAGGTACAACATGACGATTTATCGAGAGGATATTGTGATCTCCATTTCTTGTATCAGCGGTACGGAACCCCGCAGGGTTTTGAGGAACCAAACCTTGGGTTAACTCACGGAGGGAACAGAAACAAATGGGAAGCAAGACGTACTTTGGCTTTTATCACAGCATTCTTGGGAGTCATGGTCTGTCCAAGGAAGGATAAAAAGATAGAGATAGGTCTGGTAGGGATGGCCGACGTGGCAATCAAAAGAACCAATAGTACTGTGGTTCCTTTGATTTTGTCCGAAATCTACCGGGCTCTGACTATATGCCGAGAAGGAGGCAAGTTCTTCCAAGGTTGCAACCTGTTACTTCAGCTATGGATGCAGGAACATCTCCATCACCGAGTAGGATACATGAACCACGGGTTGACCGAGAGGAATTGTATCAGCGGATTCAAGAAGCGCATGACAGGCGCCAGATTTCCTGAAGGCGCCGAAGCATGGTTTACACGGTTAAGGTCAACAACAGCTGACCAAATTGAATGGGCATTCGGTTGGTTGGCTGATACTGAGGTGATCTACATGTCGGCTGAAGAATGTCATGTTCTCTTAATAGGCCTTCGCAGCATCCAGCCATATGCCCCTCATCGGGTATTACGACAATTGGGCAGGTTTCAAGTAGTCCCTACTGACGAAGACATGAGCAAGCATGCCTTAGAATTAAGCCCGGGAGTCATATTCCCCGAGGGGAAGATTAGAAAACTGTGGCATGAATGTAGATTCTTGGAGCCCAAGACCATGGTGCGAGAACTAGCCAAAGGTGAGGTAGACCCAAAGTACGATGCTTGGTTCAAAGGAAGGTTTCAGATTCGGCAAAGACCTGCTAAAAGGGCACACGTCCAACACTTCACAGATGATTCGCAAGAGCAATGGGGATGGTTAAAAAGGGAGGAAGGTTACCGGGTTGAAATCGGGAAGCTAAAGCAACAAGTCGAAAGACTTACATTCGAGAACAATGTGCAAGCCGCTTCGGAGCAGGCTGAAAGAAACAAGCTAGCCCAAGAAAACCAAATCTTGAAGGCCCGCCTTCACCAAGACAGTAAGAGTGACGTTGACCGACAGAAGCGTCGCTCTGACGAAAGATTGATAGCAAGTTTGAGAAGTCAGGTCATCCAGAGCCAAGAAGAATTAGAACAATCAGAAGCATGCATAGCAAGGATGAAGGTCAGATGGGCAAGGCACACAATGGCCCGGAAGCAGCGTTTGCAACAGGTCATAAGGGATTATGAGATGAGCATCGGAATATTGAGGGAGACGAACTCCACTCTACATGATCGGATCGTCAAACAAGCACGAGATGCCCAAGCCGACAGAAGGCGATGTTACGATGCAATGACCAGAATGGAAAGACGAATGGAGATATTCCAGGATCAGCTTGCCAACAATGCGCAAACACTGGGGTTGAAGAACCGACAGATAAGGCATTTGTTCGCAGAAAGGGACAACATTCGAGGAAGGATCGACGAGATTGGGCATTACATCTACATGAGATGCCTGGCATGCGAGCAAATGCCTCGGAAGACCCTCCTTGTTTCCATCATGGGTTGCGTCCACCGAATCATGAATGAGTTGAAAGGTCTGCAGAGAGACCTCACACCAAGGGCCGCGGAAAGGCCGAATGATGCCTCGCGGGCCCCTAAGTTGGAAAATTAATCTTTGGTTGAGTCTTGTTTATTTGGTTTTGTTGTTTTTCCATATGTTGTTTTCTTTTCTTTTAGTCAAAACGGCTTAAGAACTGTGGAGTCTGTACTATTGCTATTCCTTGCTTGAAGTAATTTGTAATAGCAAAATTTTGAGAATGAATTTAACGATTTCACAAGAATTTTGTGTTTCTTTACTTTAAGGCAGAACTACGCCTGGTCTGATTCACGCGGGGACGTGATACGTAGGCAATCCCCATAAGATTCGACCGCTTTTAATAAATAAAAATAAAAATACAAAATAAAACACAGGGTTTCCCAAAGTACTTTAAAAATGGATGAATGAGCAAACCGGGATGACGTATGTTGTTTGAGGCAAGGCATGTAGAAACGATTAATTGCCTAGGTGCATTGCATCCTCTATGTGTTATGATCAAATCTGTTAAGCTCTAACACTAACAAAGTTTGTTGTTGTCTGATACAAGACAGTTAGTTGTTAAAGAATTCTGGCAACACATTCATACCAAACCAGATCCAAAGGACCGGTAGCAACAAGCATGACCACTTCTGAGAATAGTAATGAGGAAGAAAGGCCGATGAGCCAGTTGCTAAAAGAGGCAATGGAAAAGATTGAAAGGATGGGACTAGAGATGCATGCAATGCAGCTAGCCCTGGCCAAAACGCAAAAGAGCCCTGAGACACTGGGACACGTGCCGGAGTACCCTCACTCTGGCCCTTCCACAAGCCGCCCAAACCCCCTCTATCATCAAGAAAGAAGCCCTCATGATTCCCAAGCTCCACCACCCCATCAACCTCTCCCAACATCCAATATTCCCATTTTTGTGGGACCTGCATCAGCCCCTTTGCAGCGAACGACCAGTGAGCCATTGTTTCAGGCTCACGATACACAATACTATCCCCCTGAGCCTACATTCCACGCACCGGAACCACAGGTTTACAATCCCCATTTGGAAGTACCGGCAGAGGTTGAGAAGCCGGTTAAGGCCCCTGAACAGGATGAAGTGTTAAGAAAGTTCAAAAGCCTGGAGCAATCCTTCAGAAACTTGCACGGGCTGGGCAATCAAGTCAGCGTGGCATACAAAGATCTGTGCCCTTTCCCAGATGTCCAACTCCCGGCTGGGTTCAAGATGCCCAAGTTTGATTTATATGAAGGGCACGGTGATCCCATGGCACATTTGCGGGGATTCTGTAGCAAAATGAGAGGGGCAGGAGGCAAGGATGAGCTTTTGATAGCTTACTTCGGCCAAAGTCTGAGCGGATCTGCACTGGAATGGTATACCAGGCAGGATTTCAGCAGGTGGTACACGTGGGATGATCTGGCACAGGCTTTTGCAGGTCATTTCCAGTACAATCTAGAGATAGTCCCCGACCGTCTCACATTATTGAGAACTGGGAAGAAACCCGGGGAAAGTTTTCGCGAGTTCGGATTCCGCTGGAGAGAACAAGCAGCTAGAGTCGATCCTCCCATGAGAGAGGGAGAAATGGTAGACTACTTTTTGCAGACATTGGATCCAACCTACTTTGGTCACTTGGTGACAACGGTTGGAAAATCTTTCAACGAGGTGGTCAAAATAGGGGTCATGATAGAAGAAGGTTTGAGGTCGGACAAGATCTTAAACTATTCGGCACTTAAGGCCACAACCCAGGCTATTCAAAGCGGCACGGGAGGTGCGCTAAGAAGAAAGAAAGAAGAGGTTGCCACGATCGAGGCAGGCAGTTGGTCCAGGGCTGGCAGGCCGCACTACAACCAACCCAGGCCTCACAGGTCAAACTACCCATACAACCCACCACAAAATTTCTATCCACCTCGAGAACCGCATTGTTCCGTACACCAAGCCCAGATATACACTCAGCCCCCGGTTCGCCCACAATGGCGCGCACCGGCTCCCCAGAACATATATGCACCACCACAAAACACTTACCCTCCACCAAGGGCATATAGAAATCCTTCAGGGGCAGGTTTCCGGGGAAATCCAGATGCCAGAAATGACAGGTTGCGGAAACAAAGAACCTTCACCGAACTGGGAGAAACCTACACCGCTGTGTTCCACAAGCTGCGGCAATTAGGTTTGGTTAGTCCTGTCCATACTCGGGAACCAAATCCTCCGCCTCAGAATTTGGATCGTTCAATCAGTTGTGAATACTGTTCAGGGATGCTCGGGCACGATACCGAGAAGTGTTGGAAGTTAAGGCATGCCATACAGGATCTTATTGACACCAATAAGATCGAGGTCCAGACACCGGAGGCTCCTAACATCAACCAAAACCCGCTGCCAGCGCACCACGAAGCTCACATGATTGAGTTGGTGTGTGAGGGAGGTGAATTAAGAAAACCCTCACAAACAGTGATGATGATCCAAGCTGCCCCAAAAGAAGTCTTAACCAGTGGAGGAACAAATGTACAGTCGCAGGGAGAAGGCGTCAAGCCGGTAGTAATATGGGGGAAGAACCCGTCCGCCATAGCAAGCAAACCCGAGCCAAGCAAGTTGGTAATACCAGGGATCCTGCCCACACCGGCAGTCATGTTGAAAGGGGTATGTAGAGAACGGGTGACCATAAAGCCGGTGGTCCAACTGCCAATGCTTGACAGCAGGGCTGTGCCCTGGAAATATGAAAAAGCAGTGGTGACATACCAAGGAAAACAGGTGGAAGAAGTCAGTTGTGAAGCGCAAGGGCTGACTCGATCAGGTCGATGCTTTGCTCCGGTGGAGTTAAGAAAAACAAACCCAGTGGCAACCAAGAAGCCAGTGTCAGAAGAAGAGGCTGAAGACTTCCTGAGGAAGATGAAAGTACAAGACTATTCTGTGGTTGAGCAGCTGAGAAAAACGCCTGCCCAGATCTCACTATTGTCATTACTCCTCCATTCCGAGGAACATCGCAGGGCCCTGTTAAAGATACTGAACGAGGCCCATGTACCCAGTGAGATTTCCGTAAACCACCTGGAAACCATTGCCAGCAAGATTTTCGAGGTGAACAGGGTAACATTCTCAGATGATGACCTGCCGATGGAAGGTACGGAGCATAACAAAGCTCTATATCTAGCTGTCAAATGTGAAGACTCGGTGGTAACCCGAGTATTGGTGGATAACGGCTCAAGCGCCAATATTTGTCCATTATCCACCCTGGACCAGTTAAAGATTGACCGTGGAAGAATCCGGGAGAATAGCATCTGTGTCCGAGGGTTTGACGGAAACGGAACAGCCACTGTGGGGGATGTTGTACTTGAACTAACCATTGGCCCGGTCCTGTTTACCATGGAATTCCAGGTATTGGACGCCACGGTATCTTACAACTTGCTGTTAGGACGACCCTGGATTCACGCAGCTAAAGCGGTGCCTTCCACCCTACATCAGACAGTGAAGTTCGAGTGGGAAAGACAAGAGGTCGTGTTGCACGGTGAGGATACAACATGCACCATGGGCGGAACCATTGTGCCTTTCATAGAGACCACTGATGACAAGGGTCCTTGGGTCTACCAGATTCTCGATACAGGGTCGGCCAACAAAATCTCTGAAGGAGAAATCATCCTGCACCCTAGGGTAGCTGCCGCAACAGTAATGATGGTATCAGAAATGCTGGGTAATGGGTTTGTGCCGGGAAAAGGCCTGGGAGTTGAACTTCAAGGGATAGTCCAACCTGTCTCCCTTCCTAAGAATCTGGAAACTTTCGGGTTGGGGTTCAAACCAACCGCAGCAGACAGGAAGCAAGCACGAAAAATGAAGAAGAGAGTCTGGTTTCTGCCTAAACCAGTGCCACGCCTCTCAAGGTCTTTTGTTAAAGCTAGTGCCAAGGGGTCAGCGATCCCAAAGATTCGAGGACCTTTGATCGGCATAAGTGAAGACCTGAATCAGAGTTTTGAGAGACTATTCGCGGATGTCAGTATGGTGGAAGCTGGAGAGGGTTCCAGCAGAGCAGAGATACAATTTGTGGGGCCTGAGGCCAAGACCAACAATTGGACGGTTACTCCTCTCCCTGTCCGAGGGGAGTCTTGGTAGTAGGCTTTGATTAATGTTTTGTTTGTTTGTTTGTTTGATCGGATTATTCAAGGGTGTAATCCCAATTTTACTTTCGTTTTGTAAAAGTGTGAACCCTTTTTATCCTGCAAATTTAATAAAATTCTTTTCTTTTGTCCCGTTTTTAATTTCTTGTTTTGTTCTTTTTCTTTCTGAACAGTTCTCTTTTTACTGGTCCTAATGACATGGCATGCACAGCGGATCTTCGACCTAGTCTAAATAATCAATCTGAATCTGACTCAATGATGCAAGAGGTCGTTTGTGATAATGAACCCGAAGGTGACGAAGGGGAAGCCTTCGAAGAAATAAACCGAGAACTGTGCCAATTTGAAGAGAAACCCAAGCCTAACCTAAATGACACTGAGGCTGTGAACCTAGGAGACGCTGATAACATCCAAGAGACCAAAATTAGCATCCACATTGAGCCGAATGTCAAAGCAGAATTGATCGAAACTCTCAGGGAATTCAAAGATGTTTTTGCATGGTCATATGATGATATGCCTGGATTGAGCACCGATTTAGTGGTTCACAAATTGCCCACTGACCCGGCATACCCTCCGGTCAAGCAAAAACTAAGGAAATTTAAAACAGAAATGAGTGTAAAGATCAAAGAAGAAGTGATTAAGCAGTTGCAATCGAAGGTCATTCGGGTCACTCGGTATCCCGAGTGGCTGGCCAATGTAGTACCAGTCCCAAAAGAAGGATGGAAAAATCAGGGTGTGCGTCGACTACCGCAACCTCAACAAAGCAAGTCCCAAGGACAATTTCCCGTTACCCAACATTCATATCTTGATCGATAACTGCGCTGGGCGCGAGATCGGATCCTTTGTGGATTGCTATGCGGGATATCATCAGATCCTAATGGACGAAGAGGATGCTGAGAAGACAGCGTTTATTACGCCATGGGGAACCTACTGCTATCGGGTAATGCCGTTCGGTTTAAAGAACGCTGGGGCAACGTACATGCGAGCAATGACTGCTGTGTTTCATGACATGATACACAAAGAAATAGAGGTGTACGTCGATGATGTGATCATCAAATCTTGGCGTCAGGAGGACCATGTGGCAGACCTAAGGAGATTTTTCCAAAGACTCCGGAGGTATGATATCAAGCTTAACCCGGCCAAATGCGCATTCGGGGTTCCATCAGGAAAGTTGCTAGGATTCATCGTCAGTCGACGGGGGATTGAGTTAGACCCATCCAAAATTGAATCCATCCGAGACTTGCCACCGCCAAGGAACAAAACAGAGGTAATGAGTTTGCTGGGTAGACTCAATTACATCAGCAGGTTCATCGCTCAACTCACAGCAACTTGTGAGCCCATATTTCGGCTACTGAGAAAGGATGCTGCAGAAGGTTGGACGACAGAGTGTCAAGAGGCTTTCGACCAAATCAAAGGGTATCTGTCTAATCCACCCGTGTTGGTCCCGCCTAAGCCCGGGAAACCCCTAATCCTTTACCTGACAGTCTTGGAAAATTCATTTGGTTGTGTACTGGGGCAACATGATGACACAGGAAGGAAGGAGCAGGCCATCTACTATCTTAGCAAGAAATTCACAGTGCATGAGGTCAAGTACACTCAACTCGAGAAAACATGCTGCGCCCTAACTTGGGTAGCTCAGAAGTTGAAGCACTACCTGTCTTCATATACTACTTATCTCATATCCCGCTTGGACCCATTGAAGTATATCTTTCAGAAACCTATGCCCACGGGAAGGTTGGCAAAGTGGCAAATTCTGCTCACAGAGTTTGATATCATCTACGTAACGAGGACGGCCATGAAAGCCCAGGCACTGGCAGACCATTTGGCAGAGAATCCCGTTGACGAAAAATACGAGCCCTTAAGAACGTATTTTCCTGACGAAGAGGTGATGCACACGACTGATTTGGAATTACCTGAGGAACCGGGTTGGAAGCTTTTCTTCGATGGAGCTGCAAACGCAAAAGGAGTTGGAATAGGAGCAGTACTCATTTCTGAAACAGGACGGCATTATCCTGTTACGGCTCAACTACGCTTCTATTGCACCAACAATATGGCCGAATATGAGGCTTGCATTCTGGGTCTGCGCTTGGCTGCTGACATGGATGTCCAAGACGTCTTGGTCTTGGGAGACTCGGACCTCTTGATACATCAAATTCAGGGAGAATGGGAAACACGAGATCTAAAACTCGTACCATACCGACAATGCTTGCATGATCTGAGCAAGAAATTTCGATCGGTAAAGTTCAAACATATCCCGAGAGTTCACAATGAGGTTGCGGATGCCTTAGCCACCTTAGCATCAATGTTGCACCACCCTGACAAACTGTATGTTGATCCTCTACACATCCAGGTCCGTGATCAGCACGCCTACTGCAATGCCGTAGAAGAAGAAGCAGATGGCGAACCCTGGTTTCATGATATCAAGGAATACCTTAGGATGGGGATATATCCAGAACATGCTTTTGGGGACCAAAAAAGAGCCCTTCGGCGTTTGTCGAATGGTTTCTTCCTCAGTGGAGGAGTATTGTACAAAAGAACCCCGGATTTGGGATTGTTGAGATGCATAGATGCCGGGCAGGCAACGACGGTTATGGCGGAAGTACATGCCGGAGTTTGTGGGCCACACATGAGCGGATATATATTGGCAAGAAAGATCCTTCGAACAGGGTGTTATTGGCTAACCATGGAACACGACTGTATCACTTTCGTAAGGAAATGCCATCAGTGCCAGATACATGGAGATTTGATTCATTCTCCGCCAACAGAGTTACATACGATGTCAGCACCCTGGCCGTTTGTAGCATGGGGCATGGATGTCATTGGGCCCATCGAGCCAGCAGCGTCCAACGGTCATAGGTTCATTCTAGTGACCATTGATTACTTCACCAAATGGGTTGAGGCTAAAACCTTCAAATCAGTAACTAAGAAAGCAGTGGTGGACTTTGTTCACTCCCATATCATCTGCAGATTTGGGATCCCAAAAGTGATCATCACGGATAACGGTGCGAATCTTAATAGCAGCTTGATGAGAGAGGTATGCCAACAATTCAAGATTACACACCGCAATTCCACCCCATATCGTCCTAAGGCAAATGGAGCAGTCGAAGCAGCCAATAAGAATATCAAGAAAATACTGCGAAAAATGGTGGAAGGGTCCAGACAGTGGCACGAGAAATTACCCTTTGCTTTATTGGGGTACCGCACTACCGTCCGGACCTCCATAGGCACAACTCCTTACTTGTTGGTATACGGAACTGAGGCCGTGATACCAGCGGAGGTCGAAATTCCGTCCCTCCGAATTGTCACTGAAGCCGGGATTGATGATGATGAATGGGTAAAAGCTCGATTGGAACAGTTGAGCCTGATAGATGAGAAAAGATTGGCAGCAGTGTGCCATGGTCAACTGTATCAGAAGAGAATGGCAAGAGCATATAACAAGAAGGTGCGCCCCAGGAAGTTTGAGGTAGGGCAGCAGGTGTTAAAGAAGATCCTCCCACATCAGGTCGAAGCAAAAGGCAAATTCGCCCCAAATTGGCAAGGGCCTTATATCGTGACCAGAGTATTGTCCAACGGCGCTCTGTGTTTGACAGATATCGAGGGTAGATGTGTCGACATGGCTATCAATTCAGATGCAGTCAAGAGATATTATGCGTAATTTCTTTAATTATGGCAGTTTTTGGTTTATTTGTTTGTATTTGGCATTTGATGGATAATGAGATGACGGAGGCAATTCTTTCTTCTATCCAAACACTGTTTAACCCTTGCTTCCCCCTTTGAGCCTTAAGTAATTCTTTCATACCCCTCTTTTGGAATCACTAATGGAAAGGACATGAAAAAAAAAAAAAAAGAAAAGAAAAAAGAAGATAAAATCATAAGAAATACAAAACCGTGGGAACTACGTTTGACCTGATTCCTCAAAGAGGATACGTAGGCGCCTCACGGCTCGGTCATAGTATGCATCATAGGGGATATCCGATGCATAATGTACATAGTGTGCGTAATAGGCACAGCGTGCGTAACGCACATAGCGCAACATAAGTATAAATAATAAATTCCCCAAGCAAGAAAACTGGGGCAGAAGTTATGTTTTAAAATTCCAACAAAGGTTCGATTCCAAAAGTTGTAGCACATCACCCATCAAATTATTTTCATTTCTTTCATAGCCTTTCTTTAACCCCACACCAAAACCAACATCAACGTCCAAAAGACCTCCCGATCAATGTTCAAGAGATGTCGAGTCAGGCGAATAAGACCGAGAATAATACACCAAGCCCCAGCAAAGAAGAGGATCGTAAGATTGGGAACGAATTGATAGTCAAAGGAATCTCCAGAAAAGAGGGTCGTATCTACAACACCCCGATTCCTCGAAAGAAATAAAATGAGAGAGTCTCATCGGTGAAAACCTTCGCAGGCACCGAGAGGCGATGTAAGATGAGGGATATAAAATGAGAGAGTCTTATTGGTGAAGACCTTCACAGGCACCATAAGGCGCCGGGAGATGAGAGAAAAGAGAGAGTCTCATTAGTGAAAACCCCTCGAAGGGCACTATGAGGCGACGAAACAGATCAGCAAAGCTACCACATTCGCAACAAGATGAACATCCATTTATCATCCCCAGCAAGTCAGACCGTCGGACAAATCGATTGATACAAATAGACTGGGTCGGGAATCTATGGTGCACGTCATGATCACGGGGACCAGTTGTGTCCTCCAGATAAGTTCTTTGGATTGTCTCCTCCCACAAAATATTGGTTCAGAAAGTTTTTCTTTTTTTCCATGTCTTTATTTCTTTTCCTAAAATGTGTCTCGAAAGGATTTTTCAAAGCTTACTACCAGAAACCAAAGGAAAATTCATCCAATGCAGGATGATACAAACAGTCTTAAAGGCCGGTCCCAGGCAATGCAGGGATTGTGCCCGGAAATTATGGAAGAAGTAAGCTCCAAAAGGGAGTGGTTTCGGGAGTTAGAAGCAGACTCCCACATCATGTGTTTAAAGAGAAAGCAGAAAAGGGGATAAATTGAAAACCAATCCCCAGCAGGCTAGAGACCCCCAACAGGCAACTTTTCCTGCCAACCAATTATGGGGACAAAGAGCAAGAAAAGGGGAAGAGAGAAAAATTGCTCGCCAGAAAGGCACCCTCTACCACCACGATTAAAACTGACTAAATCCTTTTGTCTTTTGCAGGAGAGCAAATAATTGATGACGGCAACAAGATGCAATGCCATGGAAGTTACCAAAAACCGGGGCAGAAAATTTTCTGCCGATTGTCGAAAATTTTCTCGGAAGAACGGGGAAACAATTTCAATACTTTTAAGTTCTAGGTCGCCCACCAGTATAATGCGGGAATACATTTTAAGTTCTAGGTCGCCCACCAGTATAATGCGGGAATACTTTTAAGTTCTAGGTCGCCCACCAGTATAATGCGGGAATACTTTTAAGTTCTAGGTCGCCCACCAGTATAATGCGGGAATACTTTTAAGTTCTAGGTCGCCCACCAGTATAATGCGGGAATACATTTAAGTTCTAGGTCGCCCACCAGTATAATGCGGGAATACTTTTAAGTTCTAGGTCGCCCACCAGTATAATGCGGGAATACATTTAAGTTCTAGGTCGCCCACCAGTATAATGCGGGAATACTTTTAAGTTCTAGGTCGCCCACTAGTATAATGCGGGAATACTTTTAAGTTCTAGGTCGCCCACCAGTATAATGCGGGAATACTTTTAAGTTCTAGGTCGCCCACCAGTATAATGCGGGAATACATTTAAGTTCTAGGTCGCCCACCAGTATAATGCGGGAATACTTTTAAGTTCTAGGTCGCCCACCAGTATAATGCGGGAATACTTTTAAGTTCTAGGTCGCCCACCAGTATAATGCGGGAATACTTTTAAGTTCTAGGTCGCCCACCAGTATAATGCGGGAATACATTTAAGTTCTAGGTCGCCCACCAGTATAATGCGGGAATACTTTTAAGTTCTAGGTCGCCCACCAGTATAATGCGGGAATACATTTTAAGTTCTAGGTCGCCCACCAGTATAATGCGGGAATACATTTAAGTTCTAGGTCGCCCACCAGTATAATGCGGGAATACTTTTGTTTGAGTCATTGAGGTTTTATTTTAGCAGACGCATTTGCTAACAAAAGTTTTGTTTTACCCGTAGGAGATGCACATCCTAGCCTAGTCTTTAGTTTACTCATCATTGCATCAGTAGTATAAATGAGTTGCAATTTTGCTAACGACTCACGAATCTTCCTAGTACAAACTGGGTTAGGAAATTTTGTTTGTTTTGTTTGTTTTGATTGTCAGGGACCCGCCTGTAGAACGGAGGTTGTTGCGTGTCAAAGAAAAGAAGAAATCAGGCGTCCACCTGGAGAACAAGGACAAAGAAAAATAGAAGTCAGGCGTCCACCTGGAGAACAAGGACAAAAGAAAGAAGAAATCAGGCATCCACCTGGAGAACAAGGACAAAAGAAATAGAAATCAGGCACCCACCTGGAGAATAAGGGAATACAATTGAAGTATTGAAGTCAAAAGCCCGCTCATATGAGAAAGGAGCACACTCATAATCAATAAAGCAGAGGAATACAACAGGAATCCCCAGCAAGAAGCAATAAAAATCCCCAGCATTCACAAAAGGCTGGTCAGAAAAGAGAAAAACAAAAAGGGAGAAAAACACGAAAGTGGAGAGCAAATGTGGTCTGCTCAAGAACTAGCACCTACAACTAGCAAGTATCAAGGTTCAGATCCAAAGTCTGCGTGAAGCACCATTCAAGACTCAAGACCAAGCTTCAGAAGACTTAAGAGATAGGAATCCTTGTAACTAGTAGCTGATAGGCTTAGTTAGTCTTTTTCAGTTTTCATTTTTGTTGTAATGACAGGATCGCGGACCGGAACCTCGACGGAACGGCACCTCGATCGGCTCTTCACCTCGGTACACTTCACTATCTCTCTCATTTCCGAACTACACGTGGCCTGATTCCTGTATAACCAAGGATATGTAGGCAGCTCAGATACCAGGGCTCGGTCACAATCCCTCCCTTTCCTTAAGTGTAGTCCGTCCAAGCAATGGTCGGGTCAAAAACACGTCTAGTCGTTCTTTGTCGGAAAACTCTTCGTGTTTCCAGTCAAAGAGGGGCAGCTGTAAGCACGTGATTTTTAACCCTCCCCGAGAATTTTCACATTTTTAGCGTGAATATGTGAAATTGGGTCTAGTATAGCTATTTTAACTATTTTACCTTATTTTGTTGCAAAAAGAAAAAAATCACAAAATATATATATAAATTTTAGTTTATGTATTTCTCATAAACTTGAAAAATAAAAAAAAATTGTACTTTATTTTGGTACTTTATATAAAATTCGAAAATTACAAAAAAATATAATTCTATTAATGATTTGTAGTCATTTTAATTTTGGAAAAATACAAAAAAATACTTTATATTTTGTCTTTATTAAAAACGAAAATTACAAAAAAATAGTTTTTTATTAATATTCTATAGTCATTTTAACTTTGAAAAATACAAAAAATATTACTTCATATTTTATCTTAATATTTAAGAAAAACGAAAATTACAAAAAAAAATAGTTTCATTAATATTTTGTAGCTATTTTAAATCTTTAAAAAATATTTTAAAAAAAATATATAGTTTTGTTTAAATACTAGTCTTATTTTTGGTAGTTATTTTGCTTACATAGGACTAGTTAAGCAACGTGTTCCTATTTCTCGGGTCCTGGCAAAAGAATAATATTCGGGTTTAAACTACCCGGTTTTAGGCCTAATTTTCGGACCTAGCCCATAATAAACCGTGTCCAGGACACGTGGGGAACCCCACCACGCGTGGGGGACATATGCCTCGAACCCCACCACGCGTGGGGCTCAATTTTCTGGGCAGAGACTATACAAATACACGGACAAATAAGGAATTGCGAGGGATTTTTGGATTTTGGGTGAGAAAAAAAAGAAAAAAAAACGGAAAACAATTTTTTTGCTCACTGTTCATCTTCTTCTTCACAAAGAAGAAGAAGAGAAAAACCCTACCGGACACCACCACCCCGTCACTTCCCCCCAGCACCGGACCAGCACCCCGTCACTGCCAAAACGACGTCCAAACCCACCTGCTCCAACAGACCCTCCATCGACGCCATAACCTCCATCGTCAACCTCCAGCCCTTCGTCGACCAAGCACCCATAACCACCCAACGCCATAACCACCTTCGTCGACCAAAACCCTACTGCCCCCCAGCTTCAAAACCCACCGGCTGCCCCGTGACCCCTCCAAACAAAAACCAGTCGACACCCTCACCACCACCATCGCTGCCTTCCAAACACCGTCACCTCCATAACCGCTGCCCAGCTCCGTCGACCACGACCACTCCTCCATTGCTGCTGCTTCACGTTCTTCTTCATCTATACTACCCAAACCAGTCGCGAACCACCCCCAGCGCACCAGCCTCGTCGTCGTTGCCCTTCGACTGCCATTACCCGAAAAAAAACAGTAGTCTCATCGCCTCCCTTCGAGCAGCAGTTGTGGCTGCGTTTGCTGCGTCGCATCGCCCAAGCAACCCACAGTCCGTCAAGGTCGTCGAAAGAGAGAAGACGAGTGTAGAGGTCATTGACAATCTTGGTTCGAGTCGTCGGTTCCGTTGAGGTCGTCGTTGTTCGTCGAGTCCGTCCGTTGAAGTCAATGTAGAGGTTTGGTCCCTGGTTCTATCCGTCTCTGTTTGTTCAGGTTAGTAAACTTCAAGCATTAGACAAGGAAATGTTACGGAATGTTCAAAAAATGCAATATAGAATTTGGTTTGGAAATTTTCTGCCTATGTTTCATTGTCTGCATTTTGGTTCATTTTTATGTTATGTTATTCTTGTTTATTTGATGTCGTTTAATTAAGTTGGACTAGTCGTTCTATGACACAAGTTTGACGTTAATTTGTTCGTCCTTTAATTTGCTTAGTTCATTCAAAAAAAAAAATTATTATTAGTACATGTTATTACTAATCCCGAAATACTCATTCGCTAAAACTCTTTTATTAAACCTCTAACAAGTTATGAGATTTTAGTTGTAAAGAAGCTGTAAGGTTTAGTATGGTCAAAAGCGTAAAAATGGCATCCCTTTAAAAAATATAAAAATAAAATAAAATAAAAATAAAAATAAAAATAAATAATAATAATAATAAAAATAAAATGAGACGAGCCTCGCCAAATAAAAGGGACAAATTGCGGGGCCCTCACAAAGTATATGTATTAAATGCTTAGATTCCGGGATGGGTCGTTTAGCAAATTTCACGGCCCTACCCCAAAATAATAATGCGCTAGTTGTTTTAGGCGCGCCTTTAATAATGTTATCTCCCTAAGCTCGGGTGCACATTTATGTGACCCAAATTCAAATCTCAACGAAGTCGAAATATGTCTCTAGTCACGGGCGCATTGATTGTGGCGTGGCCCGAGATGCATTTCCATGACGTTGCAAATTCTTTAAAAAATAAGAATGAGATGAGCCTCGCCAAATAAACATACAAATTGCGGGGCCCTCAGTAAATACTTGTTTAAAATTACTTAGAATTTAGGAGGGTCGTTTAGCGAATTTCGCGGCCTCCGAAAAAAAATAACAACGCGATAGTCTCTTTAGGCGCGCGTTTAATAATTTACTTTCTTAAGCTCGGGTGTGCATTTCATGCGACCCAAATCCAAATCCTAAAACGTCAAATAAAATATGTTTCGGATTGTGGGTGCATTTCATGTGACACAGTCCAAAGATATATTTTAAGCAATGTTCACATTCTTGTAAAAACAATAATAATAAAGCGGTTAAAAGATAAATTTGCACATAAGTTCATATTGTATTAAAATCAGATAAATAAGCCAAATATAACAGTTGAGCGACCGTGTTAGAACCACGGAACTCGGGAATGCCTAACACCTTCTCCCGGGTTAACAGAATTCCTTATCTAGATTTCTGGAACGCAGACTGTAATATAGAGTCATTATTTTCCTCGATTCGGGATTAAAATTGGTGACTTGGGACACCCTAAATCTCCCAAGTGGCGACTCTGAAATAAATAAACCAATCCCGTTTCGATTGTCCTTTAATTGGAAAAAACTCCCTCGCGCCCCTCGGGTGCGGAAAAAGGAGGTGTGACAGCAGCTGCTACAGTGACGACGGAGCAGTGACAGCAGCCATGGCGGACTGCTTGTCGTCGTTCATGGTGAAGCAACTCGATGGGTCCGTTTGGCTCAAGGACATCGAGCAGCTACTCGTCGAGGAGGAAGGCTATGGCGGACAGCAGTAGCTCGGAGGTGACACAGAAACTGTGCACGCGTGGGGGACTGCCGGACTGGTTTGGGTGGTGTCCGCGTGGGTTCGACGGGCAGTAGCAGCTGGAGGTCGACGACGATGAGAAAGCAACTGCGGCTGGTTGGAGATGACAAAACATTGGCAGCTACCATGTGAGAGCATCGAAGCTCAGCCATGGTTGGACATGGCAGAAGCTCGAATGGGGACGATGAAGTGGATGACGGGGAAGATGTGCTCGTGTGAATGTGTTGACGTAGCTGTGTGTGTGTGTGCGTCGATGAGGAGCTTGGAGGTGGAGGGTGATGAAGCTTGGTGAGGGCAGCCATGGCTGTGTAAATGGAGATGGAGAAGAAGAGTGTAAGAGAGGGGGCGGATGGTTTTTTTTGTTGTGTTTTTAGGGTTTTTATTTTGTGTTGTGTTTTGAAAAATGAAGAAGGGTGTTGGGTATTTGGGTTAATGGGGCGGATCGGGTCGACCCGATCTGTAGTGGACTGGGTCATGGAGAAGATTGGGCAATTTTTTGGGCCTTTGGCTTACAATTGAAGAAGTGGCCCAATCCGATTTTCTTTTGTATTTTTGTTATCTTTTCTTCTTTTATTTTTCTAAACTAAATTATAAAAATACTTAAATTATTATTAAGAACTAAATTAAGTTATAAAAGCGCAAATTAACTCCCAATAACAATTAACGCACAATTAAGTAATAATTAAGCATAAAATTGTTCATTTGGACATTAAATGCTAAAAATGCAAAAGATGCCTATTTTTGTAATTTTTAATTTTTGTAAAACTAATTTAATTACTAACAATTGTAGAATTAAATCCTACATGCAAAATGCGACATATTTTTGTATTTTTTTATTAATTTAACAAATAAGCAAACACAGACAAATACAAATAATTATCTAAAAATATCACAAAAATACTCAAAATTGCACACCAAGGAAAATCATTTTATTTTGCATTTTTTGGGAGTATTTGTCATATAGGGCAAAAATCACGTGCTTACAAGTACAACTTGGTTAGCTAGGGTTTCCTTCTCTTAACTTGAATCTCAAAAGTTTTAAACACATGTCTAACTACTATAGATTTTTCACAGAAGTGGCAACTCGAAAGGATCGCTTAATATCTCAAAATATTTTTGATTTTTAAATCTTCGACTCATATTAAAATTCATACTAAAAGATATTCTAATCACTATCTTCTTATGTGAGTTCTTGCACGCCTATTATGTCCATATTTTCAATCTTTCTGGTAAATACAACTGCTAAAGAAGAGGTTCAAGTCTTCATATATGCCGTTACTATCTTATTTAAACAATTAACCAACCTTTCAACAAGCCTCTAAATATAAGATGTTGCTTGCATATCCAGCTGAGAAAGTTTGGTGTTATATGTAAGTATACCCAACGTCTAAATCAATTTCTTAAATGATCTAGCAGGCAAGTTCACGTCACAAACTGTCAAGAAGGAAGTGATTCATAAACACTTTAGTGAAATTATTCCCAAATTAGTTGTGTTACTCTTGTTGGCATCTCTAAGAGTACAATAGCATTTCATGTATTCTCCATGTTCTCTAGTCTAAAAGTTGCATGTTCCATAGACATCTTCATGAAATATACTATAGCTTATAATGTGGCAAGTATTCTACTAAAACCTTTAAGGATCCTTTGAACCATCAGAAATAGTAAACTTAGTAGTTTCAACTTTAGGAACTTTATTAAGAATATTTTGTTGTTCCCCATAACTTCTAGGTGCATGAGGACTTTAGAGCCCCTATTCTGTTGCTCATTCTTCTCATGTTTATCTATTATATCTATAAAGATCTCTTTCTTTTTGTGATAGCACTCCTCTATCGCTGTAGTAGTGGACTGGTAAAAATTTCGAAATGAACCCTATTACGCATCTTACTAGAAAGCATCTCATACGGCATAATGAACCTTAGTCTTGTATACTGCTTATGTAGAATTTCTTTGTTTAGAGATGGCTGCATATCCATTGGCGAAATTTGACGTCTTTGAAGTTTGAACCTCTAGCCAAATTCTATTATAGGGTAATTGGTCCGAGCCATACATGAATAGTATAAGTAATGATAGATTCAGTTATCTGACCCTAATCGCCACACACGTACGGTGGAATAAGAAAGAACGACAAGACACATCCTATCACGCCCTCGCAAAATCACGATTATGGGAATGACCGGCTACATAACCATAATTGAGATTCTACTACCGACGTGTGCTCCATTAGTCACAAGAATAACCTAAGCTTTGATACCAACTTTGTCACGACCCAATTTAGGATCATGACCGGCACCTAGGAGCAAGTGCCCCCAAGTAAGCCTCATCGGTATTTTACAGAAAATCGGATAGAATTTTCGCTATTTTTGGACTATCCCAAAATTTTCCCTGTCTCAAATCATCAACCAAACATCCTAATAGCAATTCAAATGATATTGACCTTATCAATTAACCAAAATAAATATCTACCTTTAATAGTCCACCCACTAACAATTAGAAATACTACTTTATCTCCAAATTTGATAAGAATGAGCGACACTCATCATAAATCTATAATAACGAAGAATACTCAAGACACTAAAAAAAATTAACTATGAAGCGACTCTAAGAGTTCAAAGAAAAGACCATAACAATAAATAAAATCTCCGCCCACGCGAAGAAATGCGGGGCTCACCAGAAATTATCAACTTGTGCGTCTGACTAACGAAATCCTCACTCTTCAACTGTTATCTCTAGAAAAAAATAGCGGGGAGTGAGTCGCTAGCTCAGTGAGTAATAATACTTAACCACAACCATTTTTAATTGAGAACAAGTTAGGAAACATGCCTGTATAATAATAATTAGGAACTATCATAAAAATAAAATGCCATTTCAAAAAAGCAGTAATAATAAGCAGTCTCATCATGTGTTTCCTGTAATAGGAATCAATTTAACAATTCAGTAATAGACTCGGTAAGCATTGTGTCATTTCAAATCTTTATGTTTGGGAGGTTTCAAAGGAAAGATCATGTAATCTATATCACTGTATGGACCCCTTCGTCAAAGGAGTCAAATATAACTGTAGGTCCCTACTCGAGGGAAAACTGTAACTGTATGCTAGTTCTACCTTCCCATTAGCGAGGGCTATAATTGTAATCGGTAATCTGTAAATACAAGGTGCACCAGGTCTAAGGAACCCGCCATTAGCTACGGGATCCTTCAAAGTCTCCTCCCATTTATACTTTTTCTCGTAACCAGTAAATATTCATATGAAAGCATTTTCAAATTAGTACAGGGCATTTCAATACTTATCAAATCACGTAATCCAATTTCGGTAACAGTAATCATATCTCAAATCATAGTAAAACATGTCTAGTAACAGCGAGAACATATTAAATAACTGTAAACATCTCAAATATACTATTCAGTACGATATCAAGTAAGGACTTGTCCCACATGCAATTTCAAACGTCGGTAACACATTTATTTTCAAAATAATGTATAAAGCATGCAGGTTATGAAAATACAAATTGCGGTAAGATTACTACTCACAGTACTCGTGCCGAAATACCAAATGCTTCACCTCGAGCAATTCGCACAAATTCCTCCAATCAATGTATAATTACATAATATCGATCTCATGTTAATTTCCATGTTTAGGCTAATTCATAGCTAATTTAGAATGTCCAACCCTCGAGGTTTGATATTTGACTCCTAATTCACCAAATTATAATAACCCAACTAATCCCTCTTATTCCACTCGAAATATCAAGACCTATTTTAGTATTCCAAGTCACTGCTACAGTTAACTTAAACCAATTCAAAATCTATTAAATACAACAAATTCATATAATATACCCAGTTAATTCATGAAAAAGTCTCATGAGTTTTACCCAAATTTTCTTAACTTTATCTTTTAAACTCTTAATCCAATTTCAAAATCATATCTACTCAGTCCTATAAGAATCATGTATACAAAATTTCTACTATTTCAAAAGGAGGAAAATATATGTAATTACCTGGAGCTTATCGCTCAGACTCAAGAATGTAAATTTACTTTCCCAGTAGGGTAGGAGTTTTGCGGAACAAGAACTAAACCAGCGCTCATTTCTAATTCTTATGCCCTGTTGAATCTGCTTTGCTTTCTTTGTCTCTTACCTGGATGGGCCTTCTTTATTTTTTTTTTTTTTTTGTTCTTAAATCTCAATTCTACTCTAATTGATGCTTCTGTTTCACTGTGTCCCTTTTTTCCCAAAATCCCTTTAGCCCTTTTATTTCTTTTTCTTTTAATTTTTTTATGCCCTCACGTTGCTGATGGGTAAGGCCCATTTACATACTTCTTTTTGTTTTGTTTATTTTATAGTTCTTTTTGTTAGATTTGGTTGAATTTTCTTTCTTTTTGTGCATCTCTTTTTTTTAATTAATTACTAAATGACTAATATATCTTTCGTTAAAAATCACGGGATATTACAATAATATTGTATAAATAGTATATAATAGTGTATAAATATAATTTATACACTATTATATCCATGGTTGATAAATATTTACAGGTATTTGGTGAATTTCTCATATTTTCTTGTTCTTCTTCTTATACACATATATACATAGTGTATCAAGAATATTCTCACCCTGTGATTATACATCTTTATACACTTTTATACAACTATATACATACTGTACCTCTTTGTATAAAAGTGTATAAAAATGTATTAGCATCGCTGACAAAATTTTTGTACAATTTTCACTTGCAATTCTTGTATAAAACTAGTCCAAATCTCCAGCAAATAACTTCAAACTTTGTATACAACCTACTTAGACTATTTCTAATAAGTTCAAACAATACCCACTCCAAATTTCTCACAAAATCATAATCGAAATTTAACAAGATTAGCATTAATGGAGATAAGATTTTAGGTTAGATATACAAAAAAAAATTAAAAAAACTAGAGAAGTATTGGTTATGGAAGAAGGCACGAATGAGTGTTGACTGAATGAGGAACTGATTTTTCTTTTCAGTTTTGTTTGCATATGATTCTTTTTCATTAATTAAATTAAATATTTATGGGTGAAAAATGAGGAGAGAGCAACAATAGGGGTAGGTAGCAATAAATGAGGTTGTTATAATTAGAGGGAATGAGAAAAGAAAAGATCTTATTGATATTTGGCTACACATTTGTAAATTTGTAGTTGGGCTAAAATAGTGCAAGATCAACTTATGGAGTGCATTATTCTGTAATTTTGTCGCATAATAACTCATAATAAAGGACATAACCGAAATTCTAGATATTAGCCTTATAATCCTATTAGTTTTAGGGCATAATACTACACGTTAGGAATCCTATTAGTATAATTACTTCCCGACTATCTAATTCATATAAAATTGAACAAGTAATTTTTTTTTTTGTCATGTAATCGAATTACTTTTAGGATATACTTCTTCAAAATTCATATTGCTAATTTAATTTTGAAAACGTATTATAATGAATGTCCTATTACTAATTTAATTTGAGAATGTATTATATTGTCCAAATCCATTTAGAAAAAGAAGAGCCAATATTATTATAGAAGCATAAATACAATATCAATATACCAAAATAGCCCTAAAGTATTAAGCGGAAGAATTCATAGGGAAAGGGCATAACTGCAATAACTTATTTTTTGGATACCTTCTATGCTAATTTTTAATATTTAATTTTAAAAATTAATAAATTTTGTCTATTAAATTCTTATTAAAAATATGTAGGAAGGTTTAATAAAATTAATTTCATCAGAATCCACCGTATTGGCAATACATTACCACTCCATAATGTCCAATACAGAAAAAAGTAATATTAAATAGACTACATAAAGAGTTGAAATTGAGAAAAAAAAATACCCCAACGATAATATATTTTTATATTATATTTGGACTATTTTCCTACTCAAATAATATTTTCTAATCAATTTTTCGTGTAATATTAAAAAAATACCCAATTATTAAACAACAACGAAGAAAATATTTAAGAATATAAATATGTGCTAAAGAGAAAAAAAATTATTTGTATTAAATATGGGTCAGGTCATATAATTTATCCGTTTTTTCATTATCTATTTTCGGCCCGTACCATATCTGACCCAACTCGCGTGTTTACGGATTCAACTGAATCCCTAACTCAAAGGCTAGCTATGCTCCTGGCTTCAACTAATGCCATAGTTGCTAGTAGGGTTGTAGACTTAGGTATGGTGGAAACAAAGTTGATATATTGAGATATGGACTATTGTTATGAATATTTGTTGGATCTTTGTGTAGACTGTACAAACGCCAAGATTTGAGAGACGTTATTCCCACTTACAATTAGAACTTCAACCGCTCTTGTAAGATATTTATTTATATTTGCAGTTCAAGAACTTACATTGCTAGCTAAAAACTCTTATATCTGTTTTATGTTGAAACAACAGCTGAAAACTCTTCATCCCTCAAAAATCTCTGTTGTCTTGCAATGAAAGCCTCAACAGTTTTCTTGAATTCTTCACTGCTCATCTCATCCTCCCGATATGAGACTGATTTTACACTGTCTGTCAGTGTATATAATACTCTGACATCCTATTGTAGCTGACCGGATCAATTCTTTTCTAGGTTTTATATTATCATGGGTGATGGGACAAACTAATGAAATTCTCCGAATGGCTACGATGAAATTTCTTTTCTACTTTTCTCTGTACCAAAATACTCTGCTTCCTTTGTTTCTTGCTCTGTTCACAACAAGCCTCTTTTACCAAAATGCTCTGTTTCCTCGAAACACTAGTGATTTTGGATAAAATACGCAGTTTTGATGAAGGAAAAGTTGTTTGTTTTGAGATTGTGGGAATTTTAGAGGCAACCTTGGAGTATATATAGGCAGTTGAAGTATATAATACTCTTCTTTCTTGCTTTCTCATTTTGTGTTACTTGTTTGAAATAGATTCTTGTCTTCACTTAATTTTTGCTAGTGCATTAGAAGAGACTAATAATTTTTTTTTAAATATTTCTGGAAATTATGTTATTAGAATCTCTCATGAGAATAAATTTCTTTCTTTAGTGCATCTTCCAATATTAATTAAAGAAATTTCATGTTTGTAACTTATATTTGTCATAAAATTTGCTTATTTGTTTGACTGCCTTTCAGATGTCTATAGTAGCAAAGTCACATATATTTTAGGGGTGTCAATTGATGTTCTTTCACTGAAAAAATTATATTGTGTTGTTAGGTATTAAAATTCTTTTTTTTTATGTATATATGCTATATATTGACTCTCATTGATTTTTTCGTGAGTTTTTTTTTTTTTTTTATATTTGACCCCCTAAGTAAAAAAAAATCTCCGCCACTAGATGTGTATAATATTCATGTTGTAGCTCTAAGAGAATAATATTACACGTCTTCCTGTTTAATAAGTTTGACAACAAAATAAGCAGTCCTTCCTAATTTTGTAAATTCTCTTTCTTTTGCTAATTTAAAATCTTCTTTTTATGCTCCATAGTTGTATAATGAGGCTTGATGTAGACTCCTTAGCTGAATTTTACAATATCCGCTTTCTTTAGTCATTCTTGAAAATCTCTCCAAAAACATCATAAATTTGTGTTTTTAACGTTGTCGTGAGCAGTGGCGAAGACAGGATTAATATTAAGGGGTTCAAAATAAAAGAGAATGTGACTAGTAGGAATTGAATCAATGACTTTATAAAGGTTTTGAACATCTTGACCACTAAGCTATACTTTTGGTATGTGTCAAGGAGATTCAAAATATAATATATAGAGATAGTAACACAAATTTTATCTTATATACACAGTGTAATTTTCAGGCAAAGAAGATTTGGGTGAACCCCTTTCTGCCCCTCTAAATCCGCCCCTCGTCATTAGTATCAAATCTCATTGTTCTATATAGAAAGGAGATCGAGGATAAATAATAAATTTGGAATTTAGTAAATCAAATGGATTCAACTTCAAACTTATAATATTCAAATCTGGGATATAATGAATTAGACTAGACTAGACTCAACAATTCCAGTTGTGAAACTTTTTGCTTTATCGCTTTTTCAGTAATGTCTAGAATAATGCCAGTGCTTTTGGTATGTAAAAGTATCCTATTCCAAATTTCTAATTAATCCCTACATTGTCTTTGTGTAGTTGGGCAGAGAAACTCAATTGCTGCTTTCAAGTCATACTTACTGTTTGGTACAAGTTGCAAATAATTTCGAATATAGTATAGCATCTCCAACCCGATTATTTGGATAAGGAATGATTCTTGATTCTAATCAGACACATAAGTGATGGACCCCTAATATTTGTTTTCATTTAAATTAAAAAACATAGAAATGACCGGCTCTAATGTGTTGAGTAGTAAGGCTTGTGCCTTAGGCCCCCAAAATATAGATATGACCGGTTCTAGTGTGTTAGAGTAGTAAGGCTTGTGCCTCATTTAAAAAAAAAGGTTTATAGGTATTTAAAAAATAATATTTAGTACTTTTAATACAAAAGTAAAGTTTTTAATATAAAAGGAAAGAAAGATTTTAAATACATAAATAAAGTAATAATTTGACTTACTTAAACATGAGTAGATGAATAGTTTTCCCAACGTTTCAATTTTTCACTTCTTACTCCTTCGTTAGATAACGCGTAAAAATTTTACTATCCCTTTCTTAATTTATCCAAGTCAATCTTCCTTTTCCCGATTTCTTCATATTTCATAAACTCCTACATATTTTCTATCTTTCTCTTTAATATTCTTACTCCCTTCTTTCTCTAAGAAATTGAAGCTTCCACTAGTTCTATACTTTTATTGCTCTATAAAATCTTATCTAAAATTAACAATATCTCAAGAAAGATTAAATGGGTTGACTATATTATCAATTGAAAATGAATTATTAGGGAAAATCGATTATAAAAAGGATTATTAACAACTTTGTATCTCAAAAAGCTAGAAAAATAGACTTTAAATAAAAACATATTATATAATTTTCTTTTAAAAATTTAGGTCTCATATTAAACTTTGGCTTTAGGCCCCGCATATACTTGAGCCGCCCCTACATAGAATTAAAAAAAGGGGAAAAAACATAAGTAGACAATATTTAAAAAAAAATCCAGATACGTAGCATCACTAGGTATTTTACATAACATGCAGCTTAATAAATACATCCCTAGCAGGAAGGTATAAATATCGACCAAGAATCACGCTTAAAAACAAGACTAGAGCATTCAATTCCTGCAAAAAGGGTCCAAAGGAGTTTAGTTTCTTTTCAATTCTTTCCTTAAGCCTTCCTAAATTAGCGCCAAAAATGAATAATTTATTTCAATTACATGGAATAAGTATAAATATGATATTATAATTGTGAATACCTAATTTTTGCTCGCTTCTAATTCTCCTACAAGTACTAACTAATATTTGGATGATTTGTAGTTATTTGTGCATTTTATTTTCCTTCCTTTATTAAAATTACCAAAAATATTTTTTTTACCTTTTATTTGTACATTTTAGTTTGCATCTTTAAATTATGTATACCAAAAAGATTTTTCTTTTCTACTTGTATATTTTCTTTAGGACTAAATAGGATAGTTAGGGGGGTTAAGGGATTGGGCTAGTATATTTTAATTGAAATTGAGCTAAAATTGGCCCAAAATTAGAAGCCAAAAAAGACCAGGTCCGGTCCAAATGGGGGCTGCCATAGGAGGGTCGAAACGACGTAGTTTTATATCGAAACTACGTCGTTTCATTAAGTGACTCGGAGATCAATTTCGTCCCTCCATTTTGCTTGATCCAATGGCCCTAATTCAATTCTACATTTTGTATATAATGTTAAAATTCAGATTTTTGGTCTCATTTACTTATGAGCCAAACCCTAGAAGAACCCTCTCTCTTCTCAAGCCGCCGCCGCCCTCCTCCACTGCCACCACCGTGCGCCGCCTCCGGTGGTACTCCAAACACCACCAAAATTTCACCATTTCTTCCTCTCAACCTCCTCTTTCCATATCTTCAAATAAAATCCTTCAAAACCCTCTCAAAATCCACGAATTTTAGATCTAGGAAAGCCCTAGCCGCACTTTTTTGTTAAATCCGTGAATATTGAGCCACCCCTTTCGCCCAACGCCTACATAGAAGTATATAGCTCGATAAGGGCTATAATTTGGCATTGATCTTAACCCGAAACTCTGGCTACCGAAATTCCGGTGACGTCACTGCCCGCCACCACTGCTTCTCCTTTTCTATTTTTTTTCTTTTTTTCGACCCCAAAGGCATTTGTTTCCTTTTGGCAAAACGCGATAATATATTGGTTTAGTGTCTGCCAAAAAGAAACATGCGCCTCGAGATCGGACAGCCACCAATTGGCATCCCCGATGTCTTCTCGTGGCTTGAACCATGTCAAATGCCCTCGATTGGTATAAACCTTATTTCCTTTTTTATCTTCTCTGATTTTTTGCTTTTGTAATTAGTATTAGTTTTAAAAGGTTTAATTTCTATTAACGTCGCCATTGTTTATGTGCAATTGAGTATTAGTTTTGAATTACATGTTACTTTATAAATGCGAATTTTAGTTCTTCGACCTAGCCGATCGAGTAGTTCGTTATTATCTATTAGTTCTGATTTTTGGTTCTTTGACCTAGCTGGTCAACTATTTTGTGTGAATTTGTTAAGTTTGAATCTTCAGTTTTCCGACCTAGTCGGTCGATAATTAAGTGTTTTATGCTAGTTTCATGAAAATAAAAAATATTAGTTGAATCGTTTACTTAGTTAGTCGTTTGTTAAGTTGTTATTAGTCATATGTGATAGTTTAGTAATGCTCGTTTAGTTTCTGTTTCACGCAATGGTTTGTAATCTTAATCGCTTCATGTTAGTTTGCACAAAATCAAATTGAATTGAATCTAGTTTGTTTGAATACTTAGTTCGGTTACCTTTTAAGTCTTGTTTCTGTTCTATCAATCCATAGTTTGGTCAGTTTGAAGGTTTGAGTTCTAAATTCAGCTATTTGTTGGTAAAAATAGAGAGTACTTGAGTGTAAGGCCTTTATTTGTTTGCTTTTCACTGTTGCGGACTGTTTTAGAGTACAATACTCCAAAATTCTATCCACAGTTGGTAAGAAAAACTGTTCATTTGATAAAATTCTGGTTTTGGACAGATTTTTGGTCAAAAAAATTTATCATTTTTTTGGACAGAATTTTGGCTAAACACAAAATCTGTCCCAAGGGACCTTCTCCTCTCCTATAAAGGTGAGGTCTCTTTACACACTCTAGGACACTTTTTGAACCTCTTTAGAGTTGTCTGAACATCTTTACTCATCATACACTCAAAAAAAAAAAGGAACAGAAAGTTTGAGATGAAAATATAAAAGAAACTTCAGCAAACTTTCATCCAAAAAAAACATTTTTTTTCTTCTGAAAAGCGAAAAAGAAAGGTTCTGCAGTCTCCCTTGGTTCTTTTGGTTCTTCAAGCTTGTTGATTTCTGGGTTTCATTTGGTTTAAGTTGTTGTTGACTGCTGCGGTTTGGTAAGTTCTTGTTGTGTTATTTGAGTAGATAACTTCAAAGTTATCCATTGCCGGGTTTCTTTCTTTTATTGTAAGGATTCTGCTGCGTTTAGGTAATCCTATCAACTCCTTAGTATAATTTTAACTATTAACTATTATTAATAATAAGCATGCAGTTTTGAGATGTATCTTGACTCCTCATCTTTGTGTTTGAATAATGATGAATGTTTTTGAATGTTTATTGAATCTGCTTGCTTTGTTTTGAATCAACCTTTTCCTAATATTTATGAATCTTTGATGTCATTTGAGTTCATAAAAGACGTTTAGTTTGAGTTAAATAATTTAGAACCATATATAATCTTTCTAGGTCGATACTAAGGGCAAATGTCTTATGCTGCAATTGACATTTGATGGCCCGAGCTTTTTATAAAGATAAAGCAGCATGTTTTGTCCATTTTCCTCTCTTTTAATTTATGATAAAAAGTGAGTAATGTAAGGTTAAGTAAGGACTATGTGTTTGATGGGAAGTTTACTGTTGTTTTGGCATGTTGGGGTGTTAAGTTTTGGTCGCATGCGTTAGGCTTCTTGTGAACCAAATCTTTTTGAAAAATAAAATATTTTGAACTCATTCTTGTTACTTTTGAGCCAAATTTCTTAAAGTTCATCTTTCTTAAAGGATGAAAATGTTACTGTTAAATAAGTTCAATGTTTGAAAAGATTTTTCTTTCTTTTCTTAGGTTGAGTCAGTTCATTCTTGGAGTTTTTGAGTTTGGACTAAGTCAAAAAAAAACTATCTTTGGTTCTTTGGTATTCCACGTTAGACATATATCATCTATACTTGGGAAAAATGGAGCTAATTATTTTATTTTAATCTTTGTTAAATGCTAGAATGTAGTTAATAATACATTAGTCGTGATTATAGAAAAATACTCCTTTGGTTAAAATTCTGATTGGAGCGGGAGTGTTTCCTTGTGTTGAATCTTTGAAAACTAAGAACTTTAAATGACTCTTTTTAGCTTTAATTCATTCTTGTAACTTGCTTATGTAACCATTCTTTGGGTGTCGTTTGTTCCATATGAATACTTCTTTGTGATATTTTTATACGCCGGTGTCATAGGCGAGTTTGAATTATTTGCGCCACATAAGCTTTAGTCGAAGCGGTTAGCCAAATAACTTAAGAACTTTTAATTAATTAGTTTAATATTTCTCAAAAGCGCTAAGCAACTAGTAGACGCGCTATAACTTTTTCATTCACAGATTCGCTTGCGTAGCGTGATGTTTAATATTCGATAAATTAATAACTTCATACCATGCCCATTAGTTTTAGCTAATTTTTAATTTAGTTAATCCTTTGCTAAAATTGCGGATTCGCTTGTGTAGCGCGACATTTGACTTTTAATAATTTTCAAGAATTAATCTTCTCAAATGTTGTAATTTCTCAAAAATACTACAAATAATTGATTATCATGATTTCAGATTTGATTGCGAAGCACAATTATGATAAGTCAATTAATCTTATTTTTCATTCACGGACTCGCTTGCGTAGCATGATGCTTAACATTAATAAGTTAATTCATCAATTTCATATCATATTCAATAGTTTTAATTAATTTCTCAATCTTTTTGTCATAATCGCGGATTTGCTTGCGTAGTGCGGTAGATGACATTTAATAAATTTCAAAAAAAATTAATTTTCTCAAATGTAGCAATTTTTTTCCAAATGTAATAACGTGTTAATAATTCTTTGCCATGATTGCAGATTTGCTTGCGTAGCGCTGCTATGACTAAATCAATAAATTTTGTCTTGATCACGCATTCGCCTGCATAGTGTGACAATGACATCTTATTACTCAAATATTTTTAATAATTCTAATAATCAAGCGATGAAAGGGGGCATAGGTAAAAATATGAGAACCAAATAAAACACAATTTATTCAAAATAATATTAGCCAAATATAGTCAATAAAGCGACCGCGCTAGAACCATGAGACTCGGAGAATGCCTTACACCTTCTCCCCGGTCAACAGAATTCCTTACCTGGATTTTGTTTTCGCAGACCAATAATAATAGAGTCAAATTTTCTTTTGAATAGAGATTTCAAATAAAAGGTGACTTGGAACACCCAAAAATCAAATTCCATGTGGCGACTCTGTAAATAAAACAACCCCTACTCAAATTTATCACTTTAATTGGAAAAGCTCTTTAACCCACAAATTCACCATAACACATCTTCTTGCGCGGGGTAGAAAAAGGGCGTGATAGCTCTGGCGACTCTGCTGGGGACAACCAGAATTCGAGCTTGTACATGTTGACTTTTATTTGGCTTTATTAATTTTGTATATATTGTGATTTATTTGTGCCTAATGTGCTGCCTGTTTGCCTTTTACTACTTCGATATTGTTGAATTGTACATATAAACTGTCTTCTCACGCACCCCCTTCTGATTCTTCTTGAAATTAAAAATTGGGCATTTGCTTGACATAGCCAGCTTTCTTTGAGATAGCCGAAGTGCTTGTCACACGGTGAAGGATTTTAGTCACACATGTTTTAGGCGGGGAGCACCACCAGTTAAGCCGGAAAGCAATGCTACCGGTACACTGACCCTCCTCGGCTCGAGTTGTCTGCTCGATTAAGCTAGTCTAGATACCTTCTCCACCAGAATTTAAACCTAGAAGAACAAACCTCATACCAGATATCCCTAGTGGGTTCGCTTTATGTGCATCACGTGCATTTGACTTAGCGAAACTCGACATAGGGGCCGGGTTCGTATAAGATAGGTATCCTCCTTAAGACCATCGTGTTCACTTGTGTGCTACTTGATACATCATTTGGAAGACTTACTTGCATTGTCGACCGGCTTTAAAAAAATTAGTGTAATTAAAAAAAAGAGAAATAATTCTCCTAGTTTAGTGCAAATAAACCTTTAAAAAAAAGAGATTTTATAGTAGTCTGGTGTAAGTTGTAAAGATTAATTTTCATTAAAAAAAGGGGGGAAAGTACCCAGTTTTATCGAACTACGCGAGTTTGATTCTCACCGGATGTGAGATACGTAGGCAACCTCCATCAGGTTTAGCCCACACTTTTCAAAAAAAAAAAGGAAGCATAAAATTCTCGAAAAAAAAGAGCCTATTTTGGCCACCTTTTTACTGTTTAGCCCTCATGTTCCGATTGTTTTGCCAAGACAACCTTAAAATCTTCTCGGGAAGTGTTGAAGGGCCGTTTGTTTTTGTAAAAATAGCTACTTTATCTGTATTTATTCACCTTTTACCATTTTGCCCACATGTCTGGCCGTTTTTTGTCGAAACATCTTTAAACCTTTCCGGAAGTACCGAAAGGCTGTTTTCGCAAAAGTAGTCATTTTATCTAGTTTTGTCTGGTTATATATGCTGAGACAGCTTTTGAACCCCTATCGGAGTAGCAAAGTGTCATTTTCGTAAAAATAGTTTTTTTTTAAAATTTATTTATTATTTTGTCTATGTTTTATTATTTTGTTCCTCTGTTTGGCTATTTTTGCCGAAATATCCTTTATGCCTCAATGGAAGTATCAAAGGGCCGTCTTTGTAATAGTAGTCATTTTTCCCGCTTTTATCATATCAAATTTTGTGTCCGGTAATTTCAAAATATATATTATAATAATAAGAAAAAAATAGATCGAGTCCTAAATTGACAAAAAAAAAAAAGAGAAAAAAAAGAATGATCATAATTTGCATATAGTTTAGGTAAGTCCTAACCCTTTTTATTTTATTCTTAGGATCAACATGAGTTCTCCACAAAGAAGCAGTCAGAAAAGGGTAAGGTACAAGACACATCCTATGTTCTTGATAAGAGATAAGACCCGGAGTAGTCTCTGTAATTGGTGGGCTACTTTTGCTACATGGGAACAAAATCGAGTATTTAAGCACCTCAAGTTCCTCACAAACATCATGGGAATTAAGCCTAACAGAGATTTAATCGAGGCTCTAGTGGGTTTTTGGGAACCCGCGAACAATGTCTTCAGGTTCAAAGATTGTGAAATGACACCCACATTGGAAGAATTAGGTGGGTTCACCGGATTGGGGAGAGACCTTCGTGGGAAAAAGCTTGCTGCTCCGAGAAAAGTTGGTGTAAACAACTTTTTAAAGAAGTTATGCCTCCGTCGAATTCCAATGGTTTGCTTAAACGAAGGTTGGGTTCCATCGGAATATCTTTATGACAGATTTGGGGACGAGAAAGGGTTTGAGAACTTCTCGGGCATAGAATTCGTCAACCAGTTGAGTTACGACGCTTGGAGGGAGTTGAGAATCTTCGCATTCATGATATCATTTCTAGGGATCATGGTCTTTCCAGAGCGTGGTGGGCGCATCAGAATTTGATTGGTTGCGGTAGTCTCGTATTTGCAAAGTAGCGAGGATCATACCATTCTTCCCATGATTTTGGGAGATATTTTTCGAGCATTGACCCGCTGTCAAGAGGGTGAAGATTACTTCGAGGGATGCAACATTCTGCTGCAGATGTGGTTCATATAGCACCTTTATCATCATCCAATAGTAATGAATTTCAATGAAAACTGGCTGAATTACATTGGATGTCACCCAGACAGGGCCGCAAGTTGTAATCTTCTAGAGGGGGTGAGGGCCTGGCGAAAATTACTTGGTTCATTGAATTCTGATAGAATCACTTGGAACTATTATTGGTTCCCTTCTGCTAGGGTCATGCATATGTCGACGTATCGCCCGTTCTTCATACTCATGGGTTTCAGAGGTTTCCAACCCTACGCGCCCCTACGCGTCATGCGCCAGCTAAGGAGAGAGCAAAAGAGGCCCCCGATTGAGGACATGCGCCCGTTCGTATGGGAATTCAAGGGAGAGGAACCTCCAAGGGAGTCATATGCACAAAAGGTTTGGTTTGGTAGTCGATTTTCTGATTTAGACGAGATGGTAGCTGATTGTGAACATGGGGGGGGTAAGCCTCGCATACCTTGAGTGGTTTCACAACCAGGCTATCCCCGAGCAAAGGACAAAAAGATCCATACAGAACGCAGTTGATTGGGAGGAGGAGATCGAGGTCATAGTTAGAGAAACTAGAAAGGAAGTGGTACAAGAGTTCCAATCTCGTATTGACACTTTACAAGATGATAAGGGCATTCTGGAGATAGCCATGGACATAGAACATGCTGATTTTGAGCGAGAAAAGGCTCAGTGGGCACGAGAGAAGCAAGCACTCAAAGCCCAAATTCGAAAGAAGAATGTAGTCACAACCGCTCAGCAACAAGAAGACAAAGAAACCCAGTTCAGGGTAGTTCGTGATCATAAGCGTAGAGGTTTTGCTCCATTAATCCAAGGTCTGAGGGATCAGATATGGGGAGTTGAGTCAAGCAAGGAGAGCCAGATCGTGGAATTTGAAATAGAAAGACACCACTACCAAAAGGTGATCAATCAGTTAGAAGCGGAGTCCTAGAAGTTCGGCGCCAGAAAGATATGGCCTTGGACCACGAGCGTGATGTGTTGGATCTAGCTGAGACCCGTGGTCAGCAAAATCAAGAGTTGCATGTGGCTCAGGAATACATTAAGGGAAAGATCCTTGAGGTAGTCACATATACCTCAAGAGCATGCAGGAGTTGCCAGGGAATAACGCCCGAGGGGTTTGCAGAAGTATCATTGAATGTTGCTCGTCATATATCTGCAGACTTGGAGAGGATATACCGCAATGTTGGCGGTCAGCCGCAGGAATAAGAGCCTTGATTACAATGATGCTGGTGGATTCTGCTGTAGAGATCAAAGTCTTCTTTTAGTTATTAATCCTTTTTCATTATGCTTTTGTTGTTTTTGAGTCTGTAAGAGTCTTTTGGTGTTTTGAGTCTTGTTGTTTTACCTTTTATCCTAAAAAGTCTGTTTAAGTCAGGTTTGGTCTTGTTTATCTTTATGTTACTCTTGCTTTTTGAGTCTTGTATAAAAAAAATTATATTGAAAATCAATGAAAAAGATTTTTGTTTAAAATGAACCAAAAGATGTTTGTTTTGTAAAAAACAATGGTCATGTAACTAAACTACGTAATGATCTGATTCATGCGGCGACATGATACGTAGACAACCCACAAAAGGTTCGATCAAATATATTTTTTGACTCTAAAGTAAGGGAAAAAAATAAGGCGAAGAAAAAAAACGGAAAAAGAGAGAAAGAAATAACAGTGTCAATAAGCAACAAGCTGATAAGCCGGAATGAAACATGAAGCCTTCCAAAAGCATGTTAGAGATAGTAATATTTTAGGAGCATAGCATATCTACGTGTGATTCCTATCTGTAAAATGCTTAACCCTAACAAATTTTTTACCTCTTATTAGTAAGCTTAAGGTGGTTGGTTTGTGGTGAAGGCAACACATCATTGCTTCACAAGATCTAAAGGAGCAGTGGTAATGGATAACAGTGATGAAAGCGAGTTGGTCAGTGACAATCTGCAGGGTCAGTCAGTTGAGCAAGAGTTGGAGGAGATAAGAAAATTGAGACAACAACTGTCAAATATATATCAAGCTTGGGTTTCCAGTTGACCTCTACCCCAGGGTCCTTCAGAAGGAACTTCCACCATACCCCAGGCTACTCAAACACTGCTCCATGCAACGAGCGATCACATTCTACCATCAGGGTATGTGCCAAACTACAGCCTCCACGCTGCCCCCGGTACCTCTAACATGCGACCTCCAGTCGCACTAGTCAGGAACACCTCTCTCGTCATGTCTGGCGCACCGGTATATACAATCCCGCCACCACCTCCTGTGACGAGGCCAAACAATGAGCCACCATCTCATGCTTATGATGGCCAATACTGCCCTCCAAATATGGCTTTCGGGGTCTCGGCCTCATACAATCAGACTCCTCAGTACGAGTCACTAGTGGAAAATGAAAAGCTTGCCACGACGGTTGAGCCAGATGAGATGGCCAGGAAAAATGAAAAGTCTTGAATAGAATATAAAGAATATACAAGGACTAGGTGGTCACAAAAGTGTTTCATTCAGTGATCTATGCATGTTCCCTCACATCCATTTGCCACAAGGGTTCAAGACCCCAAAATTTGAGAAATATGATGGACACGGCGACCCTATCGCCCACTTGAAAAGGTACTGCAACTAGCTGAGGGGTGCAGGAGGAAAAGAAGAGTTGTTGATGGCTTATTTTGGAGAAAGCCTTATGGGGGTAGCTTCCGAATGGTTCATTGACCAATATATCGCTCACTGGCATGTTTGGGATGACATGGCCCAAGCCTTCATCGAACAATTTCAGTACAACATTGATGTTGCGTCGGATCGTAATTCCTTGTCCAATATGAAGAAAAAGCCGATCGAAAGTTTTAGGGAGTATGCCATCAAGTGGAGGGAGCAAGCGGCTAGAGTTAAGCCACCCATGGATAACCACGAGTTGATCACTGTTTTTATGGAGGCTCAAGAGCCTGGTTACTTTCAGAACATGATGTCCGCGATGGGTAGATCTTTTGCAGAAGCAATCAAAATAGGGGAGATGGTCGAAAATGGCCTCAAGACTGGCAGAATTATATGTCAAGCTGCTCTCAAAGCCACCACTTAAGCTATCCAAAATGGGTCGGGGGGTTTGGCAAATAGGAAGAAGAGAGATGAAGGGTCCATGATGACTTTGGTATCTAGTACCTCAATACTCTGTGGGCCCACTACAATATACAGTGTTCAATGCTCAATCATATGCTCGGCCTCCCAATCAGCAGGTATGGGCACCAGCTCCAAGGGCCCCCGACCTCAACCGCAAAATTTCGGGCACCCTACAATGCTCGTCCCAGGCAGGATTATGGTCAAGAGTAGAGGCCAACAGAAAAATTCACTCCATTGGCCGAATCATACTCTAGTCTATTCCAGAAACTAAACCAAATGGGCGTGATTGGACCCATCGCTCCCCACCATACGCATCCTGATTCACATGGATTTCAAGCGAATGCTAGAAGTGAATACCATTCAGGTGCCCCGGGGCATAACACTGATGACTGTTGGACTCTGAAAAGAGTCGTAGAGAGGCTCAATTCTGAAAAATTGATTGTAGTAACGAATGGCAAGGACCCTCCTAATGTGACAAGTAACCCATTTCCAGCACAAAATGATGTTCATTTTGTGGGAATGATTGGCCGAGATCAAGAATACAAGCCGATCGGTCGAGCAAAAATGACAGTTGGTGTAATTCAAGAAGGAATAGGTCTGGAAGTAAGTCCCAGCCTAGATGTGCCATTGATTGTGAAAGGTTCCCAGAGCTCAAATAAGGCAACTTTATTTGTTCCGAAAATCTCGAGGTTGGAAGTCCACTACAGTGTTCCAAGCCCAAGGTTATATGTACTTGGAGGCCACCCCGTCACAAGGCAGAAGTAGGGAGGTACGAAAGGTATAACAGAGCCGATCATAATCAAACCTGTCGTGCAACCCCCTGTGACCAACACAAAAGCCACTCCTTGGAACTACAACAAAACCATGATGACCTACAAAGGCAAGGAAATCATAGAGGAAGTGGGGTAAACTGGAGGTTTGACTCGATCAGGGAGGTGTTACTCTCTAGAAGAGCTGAGGAAGGCCAAGCAAATCAGAGAAGGCCAATTGCCAATAAAGAAACCAGTCACTGAAGCAGAGGTGGAAGGGTTTTTGAAAAAGATGAATGTTCAGGATTACTCAATCATTGACCAGCTAAGAAAGACTCTTGCCCAAATCTCTCTACTATCTCTGCTCATACATTCCAAAGAGCATTCCCGTGTACTAATCAAGGTCCTGAACGAGGCACATATCTTAGAGGAGACCACAGTGAATCAGTTAGAGAAGATGGCCAACAGATTTTTTGATGTGAACAGAATCTCCTTTACTGATGATGAACTTCCCAAGGAGGGAGCCGGGCACAATAGGGCTTTGAACTTGATGGTCAAATGTGAGGGGCATTATGTAAAGCGAGTCATGGTTGATGGAGGCTCAAATGTAGATGTATTCCCTCTCTCTACCTTGCAAAGCATGATGATCAATACAGATAGAATCTGACCCAGCAATGTTCGCATCCAGGCCTTTGATGGCTCAGCAAGAGATACCATTGGGGAGATCAACCTTACCATGACGATTGGGCCGGTTGACATTGAGATTGTCTTCCAAGTAGTGGACATGACCACTTCTTATAATTTTCTTCTTGGAAGGCCATGGATCCATAAGGCCCGAGCTATGCCGTCACCTTGCATCTGATGCTCAAATTCGAACATGACAGGTAAGAAATTATTGTCCACGGGGAAGACGAGTCTTCCATTTATTAAAACCCGTTAATCCCCTGTATTGAGGCCAAGGAAGGGTGTGAGTCCATTGTCTATCAAGCTTTTGAATTGGTTGATGTGGACCATGTTAAGGAAGGAAAGCCCATTCCGCATCCTCGTCTTTCCGCCACATCTGTAATGGTGGCTGCAGTTATGTTGAGACAAGGTTATGAGCCAGGAAAAAGCTTGGGGGCATCATTGCAAGGAATTTCGGAGCCTATTTCTCCATTCAGTAACCAGGGTACTTTTGGATTAGGCTTCACGCCAACACAAGCAGACAAAAACAAAGCCAAACACCGCAAAAAGCATGGATGGGTCCTGCAACAACCTATCCCTTACATTTTCTACACTTTTGTCAAGCCACGACTCCAAGAGGGTCAAAATTCCTCGGCGCATGCAAACATTGATGAAATTTTCCATGGCCTCAGCCAGATGTTTTCAGAAGTGAATATGATCTAGGCTGGTGAAGGCACTAGTCGTGCTGATATGCAACTAATTGACCCAAACACCATGCTCACCAACTGGGAAGCAACTCCTCTCCCTACAAGGAAGGAGTCTTGGTATTTTGCTTTTGCAGCTTCTTTTTTTATTTTGGGTTACTTTCAGGGTTGTAATCCAAACATCTCAGTATGATTGTTATGTTTTGATGTTAACCCTTCTATCCTTTCGAATTCAATTAAATGCAGTTCAGTTTCCTATTAAGTTTCGTATCTTTTCTTTTTCCTAATTCTTGTCATTTTATTTTTATTTCAGTTTTGTTAATGCGGGCTTTAATAACATGACATGCATGCGGAATTCACGCCTAGATCTTAAAAAGCTGTCTAATATCGAAATAATGCATCAAGAGGTTGAATATGATGAAGATGAGGTTGTTGAGGAAATAAAAGGAGAGTTGGAACAATTTGAAAACAAGCCTAAGCCTAACCTCAATGAAACTGAGCCAATTAATATCGGAAGTCATGAAGAAGTCAGAGAAACGAAGATAAGCATTCACACTGAATAAAAAAACAGAGATGCCTTGATTCAACTTTTATTTGAATACAGAGATGTGTTTGCTTGGTCTTACGATGATATACCAGGTTTAAGTGTTGATCTAGTGGTTCATAAGCTTCCTACGCATCCTGATTTTCCATCAGTCCAACAAAAGCAACGAAAATTTAAAACAGACGTGAGTGACAAATTCAAAGAGGAAATAATGAAGCAACTAAGCGCCAATGTGGTCAGAGTTGTATGATACACCACCTGGGTGGCGAATGTTGTGCCTATGCCGAAGAAGGATGGAAAGACCAGAGTTTGTGTTGACTACAGGGACCTAAACAAAGCAAGTCCAAAGGATAATTTTCCTTTACCAAATATCCACATTCTTGTAGATAATTGTGCAAAGCATGAGATACAATCGTTCGTGGATTGCGATGCTGGGTACCACCAAATTCTAATAGATGAGTATGATGCAGAAAAGACCGCTTTCACCACTCCATAGGGTACTTATTGTTACAGGGTCATGCCATTCGGTTTAAAGAATGCAGGGGCAACTTACATGAGGGCCATGACCACCATTTTTCACGACATGATGCACAAAGAGATTGAAGTATATGTCGTTGATGTCATCATAAAATCAAAGACACAGGCTGATCATGTGTGTGATTTGAAAAAGTTCTTTGAACGGCTTCGAAGGTATGACCTTAAGCTTAATTCAGCCAAATATGCATTTGGGGTTCCATCTAGGAAACTCCTCAGTTTTATAGTCAGCCGGAGAGACATCGAATTAGATCCATCTAAGATAAAGTCCATTCGAGATTTGCCACCCCCGAAGAACAAAAAAGAAGTCATGAGTTTGCTCGGGAGGTTGAACTACATCAGTAGGTTCATTGCTCAGCTCACAACCACGTGCGAGCCCATCTTTAAGTTGCTGAAAAAGGATGTCGCTATCAAGTGGACGGACGATTGCCAAAAATCTTTTGATAGGATCAAAGATTATCTGTCAAAACCCCCCGTACTGGTCCCACCTGAACATGGTAGGCCTTTGTTTTTATATCTATCGGTGATGGATAATTCCTTTGGATGCATTCTGGGGTAACATGGTGCAACAGGAAAAAAGGAACATACAATCTATTATTTGAGCAAGAAGTTCACTAGTTATGAGGTTAAGTACACCCTTCTAGAAAGGACATGTTGTGCCTTGACTTGGGTCACTCAGAAGCTGAGACATTATCTTTTGGCCTACACTACTTACCTCATATCTAGAATGGATCCTTTGAAGTACATATTCCAAAAACCAATGCCCACTGGAAGGCTCGCAAAATGGAAAATCCTGTTCATAGAGTTCAACATCGTCTATGTCACTCGCACCGCGATGAAAGCACAGGTTTTGGCAGATTATTTGGCAGAGAATCCAGTTGATGATGAGTACATGCCACTTAGCACATACTTCCTAGACGAAGAGATCAACTCAATAGAGGAAGTGGTTCCAGACGATCACCCTGTATGGAAAATGTATTTTGATGGGGCTGTCAATATCAAAGGAGTTGGGATCGGGGCAATACTCATCTTACCTATTGGACATCATTACCCTGCAATGGCCCGACTTCGGTTTTTCTGTACCAATAATACGGCAGAATACGAAGCTTGTATCGTGGGTTTGAAAATAGCCATCGATCTGGATATGCATGAACTATTGGTTATGGGAGATTCTGACTTGCTTATCTAGCAAGCCCAAGTCGAATGAGAGACTCAAGACATCAAGCTTATTCCGTACAGACAATGTGTGCAAGACTTGAGCAAAAGATTCAAATCCATCTAGTTCAGGTACGTTCCTAGGTTTAACAATGAGCTAGCCGATGCCTTGGCTACTTTAGCCTCGATGCTCCCTTATCCAGGCAACTGATCCACTAGAAATGCAAGTTCGGCATCAACACGATTAAAACAACATAATTGAGCAGAACCCGATGGTGAACCATGGTATCATGACATAAAATGATTCCTAAAAATAAGAGAATATCCAGAGTATGCTAAAGGACATCAAAAAAGAACTATAACGCGGCTCGCCAGTGGTTTCTTCCTGATTGGGGAAATTCTGTACAAGAGGACCCTAGATTTAAACTTGTTGAGATGCATAGATGCTACAAAAGAAGAGCAGATCATGAGTGAAGTGCATTCGGGGGTATGCGGACCTCACATGAAGGGATATGTTTTGGCGAAGAAGATTCTGCGGGCAGGGTATTATTGGCTTACTATGGAGCGAGATTGCTTCAGATTTGTTCGCAAGTGTCACCAATGCCAGATTCATGGTGACCTGATTCACTCGCCTCCTTCGGAGTTGCATACCATGTCCTCTCCTTGGCCTTATGTTGCTTGGGGAATATATGTCATTGGACCGATCGAGCCAAAGGCTTTAAATGGGCATAGATTCATTTTGGTTGCAATTGATTACTTCACCAAGTGGGTAGAGGTCGTCACTTTCAAAAGAAAGCAGTGGTAGACTTTGTTCATTCCAACATCATCTATCGCTTTGGTATCCCAAAGACCATTATCACTAACAATGCAGCCAATCTAAATAGTCATTTGATGAAGGAGGTATACGAACAATTTAAAATCATGCATCGCCATTCTACCCCTTATCGGCCAAAAGCCAAGGAGTCGTTGAAGCGACAAACTAGAACATCAAGAAGATTCTCAGGAAGATGATCCAAGGTTCCAGGCAATGGCATGAAAAGTTGCCTTTTGCTCTTTTGGGATACCGCATGACTGTTCGCACGTCTATTGGTGTAACTCCATATCTGCTTGTATATGGAACTGAAGCTGTAATACCCGCTGAAGTCGAAATCCCTCTCTCAGCATTATTGTGGAATCAGAGATTGAAGACACTGAGTGGGTCAAGACCCGATTAGAACAACTGATGTTGATCGATGAAAAACGGCTAGCAGCAGTGTGTTTCGCCCAGTTATACCAACAAAGAATAGCACGCGCTTACAATAAGAAAGTGCACCCAAGGCAGTTTGAGGTAGGCCAGCTGGTTTTGAAATGCATCCTTCCGTACCTGGTAGAAGCTAAAGGAAAGTTCGCCCCGAACTAGCAAGGACCCTACATCATCAAGAAAGTGTTACCAAAAGGGGCCTTGCACTTGGTAGATGAAGAGGGACGGGTTCCAGACATGACTATTAATGCAGATGCAGTCAAAATATATTATGTCTGATATATACCCACTGTAGAATTTTCACGCATTGATTTTCTCAGATTGAAGTGACGAAGGCTATCATTTGCTCACTATTCCAAATAGGTGTAACCCCTTATGTTAATCCTTTTAAGCCGTATTTGTCTTCCTTGTTTCTCACTTTTTGGAACCTGTGTACTTGTAAAAAAAAAAAGCCAAACAACAAATCTCTAAGTCATTAAACTACGTTCGACCTGATTCCGAAAGGATACGTAGGAAGCCTTACCCTGGGTTCGGTCCCATTAAAAAAAATCCATATTCCCAATACTCCAAAACTGGGTCAGAAGTTTGTTTTATTTCATGGTTTTTCTATAAAAATGGTTCCAAAATTTGTAATTCAGTTCAAGGTTCATTTTGCCTTTTTACCTTTCAAGAACTTCTGATTGATATTTTTTGAGAATGTTTGAAGTCTCCATGACAAAGGCGTTGGGTAACCTCCCTTATGCAGTATCTTAGTTAAAAAAAAAGAAAAAAAAAGAAATGAGAGAGTCTTATCAGTGAAAACCCGTACGGACACTAGAAGGCGACAGTGAGCAAAGAAATGAGAGAGTCTTATTGGTGAAAACCTAGATGGGCACCATAAGGCGACGGTTAGTAGAGAAATGAGAGAGGTTAGTTAGTGAAAACTTGCAAAAGGCTACTAGCCGAATGGGGGTCTTTGATTCTCCGGCATGAGCACAACCAAGACAAATTCAAGCTGAACGTTTGCGGCGGATTTTGAGAATTAGACAGCTTAGACGGATCAGGCGTCCAGTCCAAAATGCATGTCATGATTCATTGAAGTCGGCACATACCTCCAGATAAGTCTCCCTATTCCTTTCCCCGAAAGGGACACCTTTTGTTTAAGCATAGTTCTTTTTTTTTCACTTTCAATTATTATTCTGTTTTTACCCATAGTTTTTCTTTGAATCCCTTTCGGTCTAATCCTGCATCAAAAGCGAAGCAAAGAAATGGCTGCAAAACTAGCTACAATTTCCCCGTAATATCGAGCACAATTTAGGGCATATATGGCATTGACGAAGGCATGAATCCATCTGTGATCTCATTCATTAAGGCGAACAAAGTGTTTCAAAGAAACTGAAAAGTCGCATGAGCAGGACCTGCTTCATGAGAAAAGTTGATAAGCACTACGGACACAAACTGATACTGGGTGCAAGACAACTGAGTTTGATTTTAAAGAAGAATTGTGTTGCCTTAGAGACAAGGGTAGCGGTACCATGGACATCTGGGTATGAAACAATTGGGGGCAACATTGGAAAATCAATGTCTCCCAAAAATGATACAGAGCAGCCGAACATCTCGGTACCACACTGACAAATCGGTTCTTCGACTGCAGTGGCCGTGAATCATACTACTCAGGGCATCAAGGCCATAAATCAATCACTTTGAAAACTCACAAATTTTCTTTGTTTGAAGCAGGAACAAAGCACTGCAGAATGGCGATTCTAAAAGAACGAATGTCACCAAATGTAAACTCCTTAAAATCTCCATTTTCTTTTATTTTCAGCATGCATCACTATTGTTCACACCTCCCGGTTACATAGCTTAACTCAGGTAGAATCCTTTCGCCTAGGGGGATCCAGCTCATAGTTCTGGGTAGAAGTACCTTCGCTCAGGGTGTTTTACGCAGCTTAACTTAGGTAAAATCCTTTCGCCTAGGGGGATCCAGCTCATAGTTCTGAGTAGAAGTACTCTTCGCTCAGGGTGTTTTATGCAGCTTGACTCAGGTAGAATCCTTTCGCCTAGGGGGATCCAGCTCATAGTTTCGGGTAGAAGTACTCTTCGCTCAGGCTGTTTTATGCAGCTTAACTCAGGTAGAATCCTTTCGCCTAGGGGGATCCAATTCATAGTTCCGGGTAGAAGCACTCTTCGCTTAGGGTGTTTTACGCAGCTTAACTCAGGTAGAATCCTTTCGCCTAGGGGGATCCAGCTCATAGTTCCGAGTAGAAGTACTCTTCGCTCAGGGTGCTTCACGCAGCTTAACTCAGGTAGAATCCTTTCGCCTAGGGGGATCCAGCTCATAGTTCTGGGTAGAAGTAGTCTTCGCTCAGGCTGTTTTACGTAGCTTAACTAGGATAGAACCATTTCTCCTAGAGGGATCTAGTTCATAGTTCCGGGTAGAAGTACTCTTCGCTCAGGTTGTTTTATGCAACTTAACTCAGGTAGAATCATTTCTCCTTGGGGGATCCAGCTCATGTTCTGGGTAGAAGTAATCTTCGCTCAGGATGTTTTACACAACTTAACTCAGGTAGAATCATTTCGCCAAGGGGGATGCAGCTCATAGTTCTGGGTAGAAGTAATCCTCGCTCAACATGTTTTATCTAGCTTAACTCAGGTAGAAATATTTTGCCTAGGGGGATCCAGCTTATAGTTCCGAGTAAAATTAATCTTCTCTCAGGTTATTTTACGTAGCTTAACTCAGGTAGAACCGTTTTGCCTAGAGGGATCCAGCTTATATTTCTGGGTAGAAGTACTCTTCGCTCAGGGTGTTTCACGCAGCTTAACTCAGGTAGAATCCTTTCGCTTAGGGGGATCCAACTCATATTTCCGGGTAGAAGTACACTTCGCTCAGGTTGTTTTACGTAGCTTAACTCAAGTAGGACCGTTTCGCCTAAGGGGATCCAGCTCATATTTTCGGGTAGAAGTACTCTTCGCTCGGGGTGTTTTACACAGCTTAACTCAGGTAGAACCATTTCGCCTAGGGGGATCCAGCACATAGTTTCGGGTAGAAGTACACTTCGCTCAGGTTGTTTAATATAGCTTAACTCAGGTAGAACCATTTCGTCTAGGGGGATCCAGCTCATAGTTCTTGGTAGAAGTACACTTCGCTCAGGTTGTTTTACGTAGCTTAACTCAGGTAGAATATTTTCGCCTAGAAGGATCCAGCTCATATTGTCGGGTAGAAGTACTCTTCGCTCTGGTTGTTTTCATAGCTTAACTCAGGTAGAACCTTTTCGCCTAGAGGGATTCAACACTTTATCAATAATACAAGGATACCAACCCATAATTACATTCCTTCCTAGTAATACAGGGTGCTAACCCCCGGTTACATTTCCTTCAGTAATACAGGGTATCATCCTCTAATTCCATTCCCTTTGGTAACACATGATACTATCCCGTGGTGGCATATCTTCATATAGTAATTTATACTACTGTCTTTGTCTTCCTTTCAGTGAATTAGATAATTTACAGCTTTCTCTAATGACTCACAAAATTTTCCTAGTTCCAGACTGGGGCAGAAAAATTTTGTTCGTTTTTGATGGTTTTGCAGGACCCTGCTGTAAAGCACAAATTGTAGATCTTAAAGCTTGCAATTTCAGTTCTCATCAGAAGAAAGAAGATTGTTGATCATACGACAGTTGGAGTTAGTTTCGATGAGGTGTCAGCAACTCGGCGTCTCAAGATCATCTTCTCAAGTTCTGACAAGAAAATCAAGCAGTCGAGAATGAGCCATAATCTTTTCTTCAAAAAAGCATCAAGATCCAATCTAAGGTCAACACAAGCAAGCAGGTCGAATCAAGATTTGACTCCAGAAGACCCATAGATAGGAAATTTGTACTCTTAGTTTGCAGGCATATGTAGTGCTCTCCTCTTTTTCTTTTGATATAAGAAGCGAGTAATAGTAACAGCAACAACAACATCAGCAGCAGTCTTAACTCCAATGTCTGGTAGTCCCCGCTAGCAAAAATTTCTCAGAACTACACCGACCTGATTTCTTTATAGCCAAGGATATGTAGGCAACCTCAGAAGCAAGGTTCGGTCACTTTTTTCAAAAAATGCTTTCATTGGAGTGATATGTGAGCAAAAATTAGCCATGGCGTTCACTTTTCTTTGCACGAAAACTCTTCATGTTGTCGAACAAAGAGGGAAAACTGTGAATACCTAATATTTGCTCGCTTCTAATTCTCCTTCAAGTACTAACTAATATTTGGATGATTTTTAGTTATTTGTGCATTTTATTTTCCTTCCTTTATTAAAATTACCAAAAATATTTTTTTACCTTTTATTAGTATATTTTAGTTTGCATCTTTAAATTATGTATACCAAAAAGATTTTTTCTTTTCTACTTGTATATTTTCTTTAGGACTAAATAAGATAGTTAGGGGGTTAAGGGATTGAGCTAGTATATTTTAAATGAAATTGAGCCAAAATTGGCCCAAAATTAGAAGCCCAAAGATCCCAGGTCCGGTCCAAATGGAGGCTGCCATAGGAGGGTCGAAACGACATAGTTTTATATCGAAACTACATCGTTTCATTAAGTGACTCAGAGATCAATCTCGTCCCTCCATTTTTCTTGATCCAATGGCCCTGATTCAATTCTGCATTTTGTATATAATGTTAAAATTCAGATTTTTGGTCTCATTTACTTATGAGCCAAACCCTAGAAGACCCCTCCCTCTTCTTAAGCCGCCGCCGCCCTCCTCCACTGCCACCACCGTGCGCCACCTTCGGTGGTGCTCCAGACACCACCAAAATTTCACCCTTTCTTCCTCTCAACTTCCTCTTTCCATATCTTCAAATAAAATCCTTCAAAACCCTCATAAAATCCACGAAATTTAGATCTAGGAAAGCCCTAGCCGCACTTTTTTGTTAAATCCGTGAATATTGAGCCACCCCTTTCACCCAACGCCTACATAGAAGTATATAGCTCGACAAGGGCTATAATTTGGCATTGGTCTTAACCCGAAACTCTGGCTACCGAAATTCCGCGACCCCACTGCCCGCCACCACTACTTCTCTTTTTCTATTTTTTTTTCTTTTTTTCGACCCCAAAGGCATTTGTTTCCTTTTGGCAAGACGCGAGAATATATTGGTTTAACGCCTGCCAAAAAGAAACATGCGCCTCGGGTTCGGACAACCACCAATTGGTATCCCCGACATCTTCTCGTGGCTTGAACAATGTCAAATGCCCTCGATTGGTATAAACCTTATTTCCTTTTTATCTTCTCTGATTTTTTGCTTTTGTAATTAATATTAGTTTTAAAAGGTTTAATTTCTATTAACATCGCCGTTGTTTATGTGCAATTGAGTATTAGTTTTTAATTACATGTTACTTTATAAATGCGAATTTTAGTTCTTCGACCTAGCCGATCGAGTAGTTCGTTATTGTCTATTAGTTCTGATTTTTGGTTCTTCGACCTAGCTGATCGTCTATTTTGTGCGAATTTGTTAAGTTTGAATCTTCAGTTTTCCGACCTAGCCGGTCGATAGTTAAGTGTTTTATGCTAGTTTCATGAAAAATCAAAAAGATTAGTTGAATCATTTACTTAGTTAGTCGTTTGTTAAGTTGTTATTAGCCATATGTAATAGTTTAGTAATGCTCGTTTAGTTTCTGTTTCACGCGATGGTTTGTAATCTCAATCGCTTCATGTTAGTTTGCACAAAATCAAATTGAATTGAATCTAGTTTGTTTGAATACTTAGTTCGGTTACCTTTTAAGTCTTGTTTTTGCTGTATCAATCCATAGTTTGGTCAGTTTGAAGGTTTGAGTTCTAAATTCAGCTATTTGTTGGTAAAGATAGAGAGTGCTTGAGTGTAGGGCCTTTATTTGTTTGCTTTTCACTGTTGCGGACTGTTTTGAAGTACAATACTCCAAAATTCTGTTCACAATTGGTAAGAAAAACTATTCATTGGATAAAATTCTGGTTTTGGACAGATTTTTGGTCAAAAAAATCTATCATTTTTTGGACAAATTTTTGGCTAAACACAAAATCTATCCCATGGCACCTTCTCCTCTCCTATAAAGGTGAGGTCTCTTTACACACTCTAGGACACTTTTTGAACCTCTTTAGAGTTGTCTGAATATCTTTACTCATCTTACACTAAAAAAAAGGAACAGAAAGTTTGAGATGAAAAGATAAAAGAAACTTATGCAAACTTTTATCCAAAAAAAAACATTTTTTTCTGAAAAGCAAAAAGAAAGGTTCTGCAGTCTCCCTTGGTTCTTTAGGTCCTCCTTGGTTCTTTAGGTCCTTCAAGCTTGTTGATTTCTGGGTTTCATTTGGTTTAAGTTGTTGTTGACTGCTGCGGTTTGCTAAGTTCTTGCTGTGTTCATTGAGTAGATAACTTCAGAGCTATCCATTGCTGGGTTTCTTTCTTTTATTGTAAGGATTCTGCTGCGTTTAGGTAATCCTATCAACTCCTTTGTATAATTTTAATTATTATTAATAATAAGCATGCAGTTTTGAGATGTATCTTGACTCCTCATCTTTGTGTTTGAATAATGGTGAATGTTTATTGAATCTGCTTGCTTTGTTTTGAATCAGCCTTTTCCTAATATTTATGAATCTTTGATGTCATTTGAGTTCATAAAAGACGTTTAGTTTGAGTTAATAATTTAGAACCATATATAATCTTTCTCGGTCGATACTAAGGGCAATGGCTTCTGCTGCAATTGACATTTGATGGCCCGAGCTTTATAATAAAGCAGCATGTTTTCACTACTACAAAAATCAGGGTTTAGCGACGGACAAATTCTGTAGCTAAATAGAAAAATTCGTCGCTAATCTCATTTAGCGACGGATTAGCGACGGATTATCAAAAGATTCTGCTAGCTACGAGCGTAAAATTAGCGACGACGTTCGTAGCTAATTCCAGTTTTTTTTGTAGTGTTTGTCCATTTTCCTCTCTTTTAATTTATGATAAAAAGTGAGTAATGAAAGGTTAAGTAAGGACTATGTGTTTGATGGGAAGCTAACTGTTGTTTTGGCATATTGGGGTGTTAAGTTTTGGTCGCATGCGTTAGGCTTCTTGTGAACCAAATCTTTTTGAAAACTAAAATATTTTGAACTCATTCTTGTTACTTTTGAGCCAAATTTCTTAAAGTTCATCTTTCTTAAAGGATGAAAATGTTACTGTTAAATAAGTTCAATGTTTGAAAAGATTTTTCTTTCTTTTCTTAGATTGAGTCAGTTTATTCTTGAAGTTTTTGAGTTTGGACTAAGTAAAAAAAAACTATCTTTGGTTCTTTAGTATTCCACGTCAGACAAATATCACTTATTATTGAGAAAAATGGAGCTAATTATTTTATTTTAATCTTTGTTAAATGCCAGAATGTAGTTAATAATACATTAGTTGTGATTATAGAAAAATACTCCTTTGGTTAAAATTCTGATTGGAGTGGGAGTGTTTCCTTGTGTTGAATCTTTGAAAACTAAGAACTTTAAATGGCTCTTTTTAGCTTTAATTCATTCTTGTAACTTGCTTATGTAACCATTCTTTGGGTGTCGTTTGTTCCATATGAATACTTCTTTGTGATATTTTTGTACGCCGGTGTCATGGGCGAGTTTGAATTATTTGAGCCACATAAGCTTTAGTCGAAGCAGTTAGCCAAATAACTTAAGAACTTTTAATTAATTAGTTTAATATTTCTCAAAAGCGCTAAGCAACTAGTAGGCGCGCTTTAACTTTTTTATTTACGGATTCGCTTGCGTAGCGTGATGTTTAATATTCGATAAATTAATAACTTCATACCATGCCCATTAGTTTTAGCTAATTTTTAATTTTGTTAATCCTTTGCTAAAATCGCGGATTCGCTTGTGTAGCGCGACATTTGACTTTTAATAATTTTCAAGAATTAATCTTCTCAAATGTTGTAATTTCTCAAAAATACTACAAATAATTGATTATCATGATTTCGGATTTGCTTGCGAAGCACAATTATGATAGGTCAATTAATCTTATTTTTCATTCATGGACTCGCTTGCGTAGCGTGATGCTTAACAATTAATAAGTTAATTCATCAGTTTCATATCATATTCAATAGTTTTAATTAATTTCTCAATCTTTTTGTCATAATCGCGGATTCGCTTGCATAGTGCGGTAGATTACATTTAATAAATTTCAAAAAAAATTAATTTTCTCAAATGTAGCAATTTTTTCCAAATGTAATAACGTGTTAATAATTCTTTGCGCAGATTCGCTTGCGTAGCACTGTTATGACTAAATCAATAAATTTTGTCTTGATCACGCATTCGTCTGCATAGTGTGATAATGACATCTTATTACTCAAATATTTTTAATAATTCTAATAATCAAGCGATGAAAGCGGACATAGGTAAAAATATGAGAACCAAATAAAACACAATTTATTCAAAATAATATTAGCCAAATATAGTCAATAAAGCGACCGTGCTAGAACCACGGGACTCGAGGAATGCCTTACACCTTCTCCCCAATCAACAAAATTCCTTACCTGAATTTTGTTTTCGCATACCATTAATAATAGAGTCAAATTTTCTTTTGAATAGGGATTTCAAATAAAAGGTGACTTGGAACACCCAAAAATTAAATTCCAAGTGGCGACTCTGTAAATAAAACAATCCCTACTCAAATTTGTCACTTTAATTGGAAAAGCTCTTTAACCCACAAATTCACCATAACACATCTTCTTGCGGGGGTAGAAAAAGGGTGTGACAATAATAGTATATAATTGTATATGAGATTCATTTTGTTGGTATAAAATTTTATTTTTAATTGTGTATCAACATCAATTTTTACATAGTACATAATTATATATAAGATTTATTCTGTTGGTATAAGATTTTATTTTTAGTTGTATATCAACATCAATTTTTACATAGTATAATGATGGTACTAAATAGTTTATAGATTATAATGGTATTTTTAGTATATTAATATACATAATATAGTAATCCTTCAGCCATTGTATAGATTGTGTTTTAATGTAAAAATAATAGATAATTAAATATATACATGGAATAAGTATATACATGATATTTATAGTATATAATTATATTTGGTATAATATATGTATAAATAATATACATGACATATTTTATTTATACCATTCATGTAAATACTCAAAGTACTTGAAATATTCAGAGAATATTTGAATGCTAATTTAAGGGACAAATATTTAGGAGAGAGAGAGAGAGTTAAATGCTAATTAATCAACTTAAATTTAGACAAATAAGGATAAAATTGATCCCGTAATTGGTGTTACTCGTTAATTGTGCATATAATTTTGGTAATATGCCAGTATTGTAAATGAATCTGCTATATATGGAATAAACCAAAAATGATATTATTTTTTTAAATACTTTTCAAAAGATGTTCTGTCATGTATTTTTCTCTTAAAAAAACAACAAAATGTGAAAGTCCTATATGGATTAACCAAACTTAACAGCTAGTGTAACTTTTGTACACCGAGACTAAAGGGACGAGTCAATTGTTTTTGTGGCTCTTTATAAATTTATTTTTAATTTTTTACACATGAGAAATTTATTTTTACACGTAAGAGATTGTCTTTTTATACACAAAAGATTTTAAATTTTTAAAGGGGCTTGATGTACAAATAGCACCTAAAGGGACATGCAAAAATATTTTACTATGTACCGTAAACATACTTCGGTAATTTGGAAAATAACTTATTAAGTACTGTGACCAGGGGCCTATACAACATAGAGTTATCGGGTTCAATTGAACCTAGTACTTTTGATCAGAGACGGAGTCAAGATTTAAAGTTTATGGGTTTTAAATTTGCAACTGAAAGCTCGTTTGTTACTGTGTTCGCAATTAAGTATTTGTACATATTTAATAGATTTTCTAATATAACCACAATGTCTAAGCAAAAGGCTATTGGGTTCATCCGAAACCCTTAGGTAACACTCTTCCTCCGCCCCTGCTTTTGACACGTAACATAAATTTATACGTAAAACCATCAAAATTACAATAAATAATAGATATAAACTCATAACTTTAAAAATATAATAGGTTCAATGCCAAAAACTTTAAATATTAAACCCATATAATTAAAATCTTACATCCATGCATGTGGCTGTGACTGATACAAATAATCATGGATGGAACTTTGCCCATTGATGCTAAGTAAAATATATGGGTTCTAAACTGTAAGCACTTACCCGAATCCGAAAGCACAACATTTTTTTTTCCTTCTCTATTAAACATAATTGCATAGCAGCAGAAAAAGTTCAACAAACAGTAATCAATGGTTAAGATGATAATCAGACAATGTAAAGTTGTAAGCTTATCCATTAATTCGGAACTGAACAGAGCACTCACTCGATAATCAACTTTCTAATTATATTTATGCTGTTCACTAAGTACTGTACCAGATTTTCGTTCCATTATTTGGCTACTTTGCTATAATCTCTTTTCTTTTTTCCTCGGGGGCGGTCCAACATTGTTGGTGGCCTAAAGTAAAATCTCGATGAGGGGCCCTAATTTGTTAACAAAATAAATTTGTATATTTTTGTTTGAAATCTATTTTTTTAACTTTATAAAATGATAATATAGCTAATCCGATCCATTTAGATTCTCCTAATACATTATTGATCCTAATGCAAAATTATTATAGGATAGGTATTTAAAAAAAATTAATTTTTGTTATCTTATTGAGTATACGGATCAGAGTATTATCTTCTACTTCTAATATTTCCTTTAACGTCGGCTCCCACCCTCCAAGAACTCCCCACCTTGCTCTTGGGGTAACTCGAACTCACACCCTCTTGGTTGAAAATGAATGGTGATCACCACTAAAGCAACTCACTCTTGTAAAAAATAAAAGATATCTTTATACCCTTTAAATAAAAAATTAAATTTTACCCACTAAATAAAAAAATTAAAAATATCTTTATACCCTTTAAATTATTAAAATCTCAACTATCAGCGCTAGTCACAAATTAAATTTCTTTTTCTTTTTGTATTAAGTTATTTACTTTTAACATTAAGATACTCAATTTTTATATAAAAAAATTAAAATTATTACTAAGGAAAAGTGAGGCCCCAAAATTTGGAGCCCTAAGTCATTGCTTGTGCTGCCTTACCCTTGAGCCGCCTATGTTTTTCGAATGAGCTGACTTGACACTTTAATTTGGACAGTTTCAATAATATGTGTTTTATAGTTAATGCATTTCCAAGTGGCAAACTTGTATCCAAGTGCAATCTTATTCGAATTGTCCCACCCTCCTTTCTTACAAACTAAGAAATTGTCTTTTTTTATTTATATATGGGTTTTTAAGAATTGTCATTGACACATAACGGTTTCACGAAAAATCTATGTTTTTTTTTTATATATAATTACGGTGGGCTCACAATGGTCGGATTGACACGTTTTGCTGTATGGTTTCGATAAAGGTCTCCCAAAATAGAAAGCAATTCTTAAATTAACACCACTCTTTTGTTATGTATAACTAGTATTAGTATTCGCGCGGATGCGCGGACACTAATTATATCAAATATTTAGGTTATTTTAGATTGTATGTAAATAATTTTAAAATTTACATTTTTTCAGTAAATATAGATAATTATTGGATATTAACTACATGAAAAAAAAATTAATCATTTCTTCTATATTTTTTTATATCATTCTTGCCGGTGTCATTGGATCCTAAAAATAGTCAGGAAGCAAAATAATAACTGATATTTATGGCAAAACAATCAAATGTTGAGATGATGAATGACTATTTGGATAAGACTTAACTCTTTTACTACTACTTGAACTCTTATTTGGTGCGTTGATATCTCTTAAAAATATTTCTTTCCTAAAATTTCAGTTTCTAAAACATTATTTTTAAATAATAATTATTGTTATAATGATGTAATTGAAAATATTATTCTTAATTTAAAACTCATTTTAGTTGGCTATCTAAAAATATAAAAAAATTCTTTAGCTAGCGAATTTTTTTACTCCATTTTGATATTTGACATTAACCATATTAAATATCTGAGTTATTTGAATTTTATTTAAATAACCTTAACATTTAAACTTTCTAAATAGTTATAGATAATCGTCGGATATTAATTAAGGAACACTACATGAAAAAGGACTAATATTTTCTCAATTCTCGTAGTGATAATTTTATTTTTGTACTATTCTCATAGGTGTCATTGGAACCTAAAAATAGCTACAAAGTGAAATAATAACTCATATTTATGGCAAAATATAAATGTTGACACGATATAAACGATTCTTTGATTACGACGTGTCTCTTATACTATGACTTGAACTCTTATTTGATATGATTTATCTTTCAAAAAATATTTTTATTTTGAAATTTCAATTTCTAAAACTTTATATATATTATAATAATGATTATCTTTATAATGATGCAAGTGAAGATATTATCCTTAATTTAAAATTCACTTTAATCAGCTATCTAAAAATTTAAATGATTCTTTGACCGAATTTACTTCAGTATGACTCCACTTTAAATTTATTGTCATGACCCGAATTTCTCACCCTTGGGAGTCGTGATGACGCCTACTAATGAGAGCTAGACAAGCCAATCCTTAACTACTTACTTCAGTATCAAATTACTTCTTTTTAACAAATATAAGGCGATAACAGGAAAAACTGCGGAACTTTAAATAATTAAGCGGATGATAACAATTAAACATCTAAAATCTGCGTCTATTACAATTACTTAAGTCTCAATCACCCAAAACCTGGTGTCACGGTGTCACAAACGGTCTAAGATTTACTACATACAAAGTCTGAAGAAATAATAATACACTGTTTCTAAATGTAAGGAAAATTAAACAGGAAAGTAAGGATAAAAGGAGACGTCAGGGCCTGCGGACGCCTGCAGATCTACCTTGGATCTCCGCGTGGACTGAAGGTAACCTCCACACTACGGTCCAAAAGCTACTTCGGGATCTGCACATAGTGCAGAGTATAGTATCAGCACAACCGACCCCATGTGCTGGTAAGTATCTAGCCTAACCTCGGCGAAGTAGTGACGAGGCTAGGATCAGACTACCAAATAACATGTGCAGTTCAAATACATATACACCGGAAAGAAATACAAAACTAACCAGTCAATATGGGAGGGGAAGCATGCTGTGGGGGAGATAACAATTCCGAATAGAAAAACATCAAGTAATGAAAGAAACAATATAACTCGAATATCAACAAAGAATCAGAAATCAACAAATGTACGACATCACCCTTCATGCTTTTACTCTCGTCCTCACCAAAGCAATCGTATAATAAAAATGTGCACGGCATCACCTTTCGTGCTTTTACTCTCTTTCCTCACCATATAATCAATAAAATCAGCACAGAATGGTACATCGTGCGGCACGGCATCATCCTTCGTGTTTTACACTCTTTCCTCACAATAATACACGGCATCACCCTTCGTATTTTACACTCTTTCCTCACAAAACAAACAATGCACGACATCAGCCTTCGTACTTTAACTCTCTTCCTCACCCAAACAACAATCACAAATAATAAGGCAAGAAAATAAAGAAAATTTGCAATAAGAATCTCGGCAAGGGAGCAACAAGTCAACGATTAAATCCCGGCAAGGGAACAACATTAATAACATCCACATCCCGACAAGGGAGATAACAAATAAATCAACAATAGCCCGGTAAGGGTGACAACATAATGATCTCTTCTCTTTCTCACTTTTACTTCACAACTCGAGCCAATGCTCTAGAGGTTCAATTATCACTTATGCTTTCATAATTCATTTCACAACTCGAGCCAATGCTCTAAAAGTTCAATTGTCACTTATACTTTCACAATTCGTTATCCAACTTGAGCCAACGTTCCTCAATGTTCATAGGTCACAATTCTTCCACAAACTTTATACAACAATTAGAAACCATCACCAAGGCATGAAAGATACAACAAAGTCATGATAATCATAATATAAAGACTCACGGGCATACTAGACACCAACGTATAGATACTCGTCACCATGCCTATACATCGTACTCAACAATTACCACATAGCAAGTAATACTCAACTCCTAATCTCTCAAGCTAAGGTTAGACCAAACACTTACCTCGATGGGAACACAATTCACGATTTAATTATAGCTTTACCCCTTGATTCCACCACCAATTCTCTCGTATCTAGTCACAAGTTACTTAATTACATCAATAAACGCTAAATGAATCAATTTGAATGCATGAAAATGAATTTTCCAAAGTTTTACCCAAAAAGTCAAAAATCGCGCCCGAGCCCACATGGTCAAAACCCGAGGTTTGAACCAAAACCTGTTTACCCATTCCCCCCACGAATTCAAATGTATAATTTGTTTTGAAATCGGATCTCAAATCAAGGTCCAAATCCCCTTTTTTTTTTTAAAAAGACCTAGGTTCTACCCAAAACACTAAATTTTCCCATGAAAATCATTGATTTTGAGTTGAAATCATGTTAAAATATGTTAAGGAGTGAAGAAAATGAGTTAGAAACCGCTTACCAACGTTTTGGAGAAGAAAGATTATTTGAAAAATCGTCTCATATGTTTTTGGGGTTTTGGAAAATGAAAAATAATTGAAAATCCCGTCTAAATATACTCCTCTCATACTCCCTGTGTGGACCGCACAAAATCAACTGCGGCCGCACAGTCACTAGTGAACCTGTTCGGACCGCACAAGATCTACTGCGGCCGTACAGCCACCAGTGCGGACAGCACAAAACAAGTGCGGACCGCACTAGCAGGTTCTGAGAGTTGCAGTTTTCTGAACCTCCAATAGCCATGTTTAAGCCTAAGACACCCCGAAACCTACCCAAAACTCACCCGAGACCTCGGGGCTCCAAACCAAATATACACACAACCTCAAAAACATTCCACAGACTTATTCGTATGATCACATCATCAAAATAACGTGTAAAATCATGAATTAAACCTCAAAACTCAACATTTTCATCAAGAACTCTCAAAGTTCATAACTTTCCAACCGGAAGTCCAACTCATGTCAAATAAACTCCGTTTTTCACCAAACTTTACAGTTATCTTTCAAATACAATAACAAGTTTGTACCAGGCTCCGAAACTAAAATACGAGGCCGATAACAATGGTTTCAAACATTAATTCTTTTCTTTATTTCTTAGATAATTTAGTAAAACAATTTCTTTCAAAAATTTATTTCTAAGGCTTGGGACCTTGGAATTCATTTTCGGGCATACGCCCAAGTCCCATATTTTATTGCGGACCTCCAGAGATCATCAGACACAAATACGGATCCGTTTTCTCAAAATGTTGACCAAAGTCAACCATAATCAAGTTTTTTTAACTTTAAAAATTTCTATTTCTCATATTTTCACATAGAAGGCTTTCTGGATATAGGTCCGAACCACGCACGTAAATCAAGGTGGGGTAAAAAGAGTTTTTTTAGGTCTCGAAACACTGAATTTACTTGTAACACAAGTGATAACATGTTGGGTCATCACATTCTCCACTTCTAAAACAACCGTTCATCCTCGAACGGACATAAGAAAGAAGTACATGAGTCGGGAAAAAGATGGGCATAACGGCTCCGCATATCGGACTCGGACTCCCAGGTCGATGCCTCAGCGGGCTGACCTCTCCACTGAACACGAACAGAAGGAAAACTCTTCGATCTCAACTAACGAACCTGCTGGTCTAGAATAGCTACCGGCTCCTCCTCATAAGACAAGTCCTTGTCTAACTGGACAGTGCTAAAATCTAACACGTGGGATAGATCGTTGTGATACTTTCGAAGTATAGACACATGAAACACTGGATGCACCGCTGACAAGCTCGACGGCAATGTAAGTTTATAAGCCACCTCTCCCACTCGATGAAGAATCTCAAACGGGCCAATGAACCTAGGGCTAAGCTTGCCCTTCTTCCCAAATCTCATCACGCCCTTCATAGGCGACACTCGAAGCAATACCCGCTCACCGACCATAAATGCCAATTCACGAACTTTGCGGTCGGTATAACTCTTTTGCCTGGACTGAGCTATATGAAGCTATCTTGAATGATCCTAACCTTGTCCAAGGCTTCCTGAACCAGATCCGTAGCCAACAACCAAGCCTCTCCCAGCTCAAACCATCTAATCGGAGACCGACACTACCTACCATATAAAGCCTCATACGGAGCCATCTGAATACTCGACTGGTAGCTGTTGTTGTAGGCAAACTCTGCTAAGGGCAAAAACTGATCCCATGAGCCTCTAAAGTTAATGACACAAACTCGGAACATATCCTCTAAAATCTGAATGGTCCGCTCGGACTGCCCGTCCGTTTGAGGATGAAATGTTGTGCTCAACTCAACCCGTGTGCCCAACTCTCGCTAAACTGCTCTCCAGAAATTGGAGGTAAACTACGTACCTCGATCCGAAATGATAGACTCGGGCACACCATGAAGGCGAACAATCTCCCGGATATAGATCTCAGCTAACCTCTTGGAAAAATAAGAGACTGCCACATAAATGAAATGTGCTGACTTGGTCAGCCTATCAACAACAACCCCCACTGCATCGAACTTCCTCTGAGTCCGTGGGAAACCAACAACAAAGTCCATAGTGATACGCTCTCATTTTCACTCAGGAATCTCAATCTTCTGGAACAAACCACTAGGCCTTTGATGCTCCTACTTAACCTGCTGACAATTCAAACACCGAGCCACAAATGCTATGATATCCTTATTCATTCATCGCTACCAATAATGCTGCTGCAAATCCTAATACATCTTCGCAGCGCCCGGATGAATAGAGTACCGGGAATTATGGGCCTCCTCTAAAATCATCTCTCGAAGCCCATCCATATTAGGCACACAAACTCGACTCTGCAATCTCAAAACTCCATCATCACCTAAGGTAACCTGCTTGGCACCTCCGCTGCACCGTGTCTCTGAGGACACATAAATGGGGATCATCATACTACCGATCTCGGATACGCTCTAACAATGAAGAACGAGCGACGATGCAAACTAGCACACGGCTGGGCTTAGAAACATCCAACCTCACGAACTGATTGGCCAAAGCCTGAACATCCAAAGCAAGCGATCTCTCACCGACTGGAATATAAGCAAGACTGCCCATACTGGCTGACTTCCTACTCAAAGCATCGACCACCACATTGGCCTTTCCTGGGTGATATAAGATAGTGATATCATAATCTTTCAACAACTCCAACCACCTCTGCCTCAAATTCAACTTCTTTTGCTTGAACAAATACTGAAGACTCTTGTAATCCGTGAACACCTCACATGCCATGCCATACAGATAATGCCTCCAAATCTTCAACGCGTGAACAATGGCTGCCAACTCCAAGTCATGAACCAGATAGTTCTTCTCATGAATCTTCAACTGTCGCGAAGCATAGACAATGACCTTGCCATTCTGCATCAACATTGCACCAAGTCCAATACGAGATGCATCACAATAGACTGTATAAGGCTCTGAACCTGTGGGCAAAACCAATATCGGTGCCGTAGTCAGAGATGTCTTGAGCTTCTGAAAGCTCGCCTCACACTCGTCCGACCATTTGAACTAGGCACCCTTTTGGGTCAACCTGGTCATCGGGGCTGCGATAGATGAGAACCCCTCCACAAACCGACAATAGTAGCCTGCCAATCCCAAGAAACTCTGAATCTCTGTAGCTAATACTGGTCTAGGCCAGTTCTTGACTGCCTCAATCTTCTTCGGATCAACCTGAATACCCTATACTAATACAACATGACCCAGAAATGCAACTGAACTCAACCAGAACTCACACTTCGAGAATTTAGCATATAACTGACTGTCCCTCAAGGTCTGGAGAACTACTCTGAGATGATGCTCATGCTCCTCCCGGCTGCGGGAATATATCAAAATATCATCAATGAAGACTATCACAAAAGAATCCAAGTAAGGCCTAAACACTCGGTTCATCAAATCCATAAAAGTTGTTGGGGCATTCGTCAACTCGAATGACATCACCAAGAACTCGTAATGCCCGTATCGAGTGCGGAAAGCTGTCTTAGGGACATCGTATATCCTCAATTGATGGTAGCCACATCTCAAGTCAATCTTCAAAAATACCTTGCCACCCTGAAGCTGATCAAACAGATCATCAATCCTCGGTAATGGATACTTTTTCTTGATTGTAACCTTGTTCAACTGCCGGTAATCAATACACATCCTCATCGATCGATCTTTCTTCTTAACAAACAACATCGAAGCACCCCAAGGCGAAACACTAGGCCTAAAATAACCTTTCTCAAGCAAGTCTTGCAACTGCTCCTTCAACTCCTTTAACTCAAGCGGGGCCATACGATACGGCGGGTTAGAAATGGGTTGCGTGCCCGGAGCCAAATCAATGCAAAAGTCAGTATCCCTGTCGCGTGGAATACCCGGCAGGTCTGAAGGAAAAACCTCAGGAAACTCATGAAAAATGGGCACAGAATCAATAGAAGGAATCTCAGCACTAGAATCACAAACATATGCCAAATAGGCCAAACACCCTTGTCGACCATACGCCGAGCCTTCACATAAGAGATAAAACTACGGGTAGAATGACCAGGAGTCCCTCTCCAATCTAAATGAGGTAAACTCAGCAAGGCTAAGGTCACAGTGTTGGCATGACAATCCAAGATAGCGTGGTAAGGTGATAACCAGTCCATCCCCAATATGACATTGAAATCAACCATGTCCAGAAGAAGCAAATCTACACGAGTCTCAAGACCCCCAATCACAACTATACATAAACGATGGACTCGATCTACCACAATAGAATCACCCACTGGTGTAGACACATAAATAGGAGCACTCAAAGAATCACTAGGCATGACCAGATACTGTACAAAATAAGATGACACATACGAGTATGTAGACCCTGGATCAAATAACACTGAAGCATCTCTATCACAAACCAGAACCATACCTGTAATTACCGCATCTGAAGCCTCAGCCTCGGGCCTAGTTGGAAACGCATAATATCGGGGCTGGGCCCCCACCACTCTAAGCTACATCTCTGGGATGGCCTGTTCTAGACCTCAATCTTCTTCAGATCAACCTGAATACCCTCTGCTGATACAACATGACCCAGAAATGCAACTGAACTCAACCAGAACTCACACTTCGAGAATTTAGCATATAACTGACTATCTCTCAAGGTCTGGAGAACTACTCTAAGATGTTGCTCGTGCTCCTCCCGACTGCGGGAATATATCAAAATATCATCAATGAAGACTATCACGAACGAATCAAAGTAAGGCCTAAACACTCAGTTCATCAAATCCATAAAAGCTATTGGGGCATTCGTCAACCCGAATGACGTCACCAAGAACTCGTAATGCCCATACCGAGTGCGGAAAGCTGTCTTAGGGACATCGGGTATCCTCAATTGATGGTAGCCAGATCTCAAGTCAATCTTCGAAAATACCTTGGCACCCTGAAGCTGATCAAACAAATCATCAATCCTCGACAATGGATACTTTTTCTTGATTGTAACCTTATTCAACTACTGGTAATCAATACACATCCTCATCGATCGATCCTTCTTCTTAACAAACAACACCGGCGCACCCCAAGGCGAAACACTAGGCCTAAAAAAACCTTTTTCAAGCAAGTCTTGCAGCTGGTCCTTCAACTCAGGCGGGGCCATACGATACGGCGAGATAGAAATGGGCTACGTGCCCGGAGCCAAATCAATGCAAAAGTCAATATCCCTGTCAGGTGGCATACCCGGCAGGTCTGAAGGAAAAGCCTCAGGAAACTCATGAACAACGGGCACAAAATCAATAGAAAGAACCTCAACACTAGAATCACAAACATATGTCAAATAAGCCAAACACCCTTCTCGACCATACGCCGAGCCTTCATATAAGAGATAACACTACGGGTAGAATGACCAAGAGTCCCTCTCCAATCTAAACGAGGTAAACTTGGCAAGGCTAAGGTCACCGTATTGGCATGACAATCCAAGATAGCGTGGTAAGGTGATAACCAGTCCATCCCCAATATGACATCGAAATCAACCATGTCTAGAAGAAGCAAATCTACACGAGTTTCAAGACCCCCAATCACGACTATACATAAATGATGGACTCGATCTACCACAATAGAATCACCCACTGGTATAGACACATAAATAAGAGCACTCAAAGAATTACTAGGCATGACCAGATATGGTACAAAATAAGATGATGCATACGAGTATGTAGACCCTGGATCAAATAACACTGAAGCATCTCTATCACAAACCAGAACCGTACCTATAATTACCGCATCTAAAGCCTCAGCCTTGGGCCTGGCTGGAAGCGCATAACATCGGGGCTGGGCCCCACCACTTTGAGCTACATCTCTGGGATGACCTGCTGCTGGCTGGCCTCCACCTCTAGCGGCCTGAGCTCCACCTCTAATACCTCTACCTCCACCTTTAGCACCTCTACCCCCACCTCTAGCTGGCTGGGCGGGCTGTGGGACACTTGGTGCCTGAACTATGGCACGGAAACCCTGATGCTGAGAGCTACTCTATGCTCGAGGGCAAAACCTAGCAATGTGACCCATATTACCACAAGTGTAACAAGCCCTCGACTGCTGAGACTGCTGGCCCTGACGACCTGAATGACGACCTCAAAAACTCTGAAGTGGCAGTGCACTGATAGGAGCAAGTGGTGTACTGTAGGACTGCTGATCAGAATACTGCATCTGAGGACCTCGGCCACCTAAAGTACCGTGAGAAACCTGGAGTGCCGACTGAAAAGGCTTAGGAAGATGGCCTCTACCATATGAATCTCTACCTTTAGACGAGGTACCTCTGAAAAAGCCTAAATAATGGGGCCACTTATCCGACCCATGACCACCTCCCTGCGATAGAACCATCTCAACTCTTCGGGCCACATTGGCTGCCTCCTGGAAAGATATCTCACTCCCAGCCTCCCTAGCCATCTGAAGACGAATCGGCTGAATAAGTCCATCAATGAACCTCCCCACCCTCTCTCTCTCGGTGGGAAGTATGATAAGAGCATGACGTGCCAAGTTGATGAATCTGGTCTCACACTGGGTAACAGTCATAGAACCCTGCTGGAGGCGCTCAAACTGCCTCTGATAGACCTCTCTCTGAGTGATGGGGAGAAACTTCTCCAGAAATAGCTGCGTAAACTGCTCCCAAGTCAAGGCTGGTGATCTGGATAGTCTAGCTAAGCAATAATATCTCCACCAAGTCTTGGCGGATCTAGATAAGCGAAAAGAAGTAAAATCGACCCCATTGGTCTCAATTATCTCCATGTTCCTATGAACCTCGTGACAGCTGTCTAGATAATCCTAGGGATCCTCAGTAGATGCACCACTGAAAGTAGTAGTGAAGAGCTTGGTGAGCCTATCCAACCTCCACAAAGCATCGGCAGACATAGCTGCTCCATCACCAGTCTGAGATACCACACCCGGCTGAACTACTCCAACTGGCTGAACTGCTGGAGTTTGAATCTGGGGAGCTACCTGCTACGGAGTGCGGGTAGCAGGAGTCTGGGCTCTTCCTCCAGCTTGAGAGTCGGCTGATGCTACAGGAAGCAAGCCTGCTCGGGTGACACTCTCCATGCGGCCCACTAGATGGACCAGAGCATCTTGAAGAACTGGGGTAGCAATAAACCCCACTGGGACCTGAGCTGGGCCCACCGAGACTGTTGGGACTGGAACCTCATCATCAAAGTCAACCTGAGGCTCCGCCACTGGTGCTGCTGCTCGAGGCTGAGCTCTGCTCCTACCTCGGCCTCTAGCACGGCCTCGGCCTTGCCCTCTGCCCCTCGTGGGAGCTGCTGCTAGGGGCTCGGGTTGTTTGTCAATGAATGAAGAAGCACGTGTTCTTGCCATCTGCGAAAGAACATAGTAGAAATTCAATTAGCATTGAGAAACCAAAATGCACGACAGGAGAGAATAAATGTGAAGTTGTTCCTAACTCTGTAGCCTCTGGGAGATAAATATAGACATCTCTGTACCGATCCCTCAGACTCTACTAAGCTTGTCTGTGAACTGTGAGACCCATGTAACCTAGAGCTCTGATACCAACTTGTCACGACCCGGATTTTCCACCCTCGGGAGTCATGATGGCGCCTACTATTGAGATCTAGGCAAGCCAATCCTTAACTACTCACTTCATTATCAAATTACTTCTTTTTAACAAATATAAGGTGATAACAGGAAAAACTGCGAAACTTTAAATAACTAAATGGAAGATAACAATTAAAAAATTAAAATCTGTGTCTATTGCAATTACTTAAGTCTCAACCACCCAAAACCTGGTGTCATAGTGTCACAGACGGTCTAAGATTTACTACATACAAAGTCTGAAGAAATAATAATACACTGTTTCTGACTGTAAGGAAAATGAAATAGGAAAGTAGGGATAAAGGGAGACGCCAGGGCCTGCGGACCCCTGCAGGTCTACTTTGGATCTCCGCGTGGACTGAAGGTAACCTCCACACTACGGTCCAAAAGCTGCTCCGGGATCTGCAAATAGTGCAGAGTGTAGTATCAGCACAATCGACCCCATGTGCTGGTAAGTGTCTAGCCTAACCTCGACGAAGTAGTGACGAGGCTAGGACCAGATTATCAAATAACATGTGCAGTTCAAATACATATACACCGGAAAGAAATACAGAACTAACCAGTCAATATGGGAGGGGAAGCATGCTGTGGGGGAGATAACAATTCCGAATAGAAAGACATCAAGTAATGAAAGAAACAATATAACTCGGATATCAACAAAGAATCAGAAATCAACAAATGCACACCATCACCCTTCGTGCTTTTACTTTCGTCCTCAACAAAGCAATCGTATAATAAAAATGTGCACGACATCACCCTTCGTGCTTTTACTCTCTTTCCTCACCATATAATCAATAAAATCAGCACGGAATGGTACATCGTGCGGCACGACATCACCATTCGTGCTTTACACTCTTTACTCACAATAATACACGACATCACCCTTCATGTTTTACACTCTTTCCTCACAAAACAAACAATTCACAACATCACCCTTTGTGCTTTAACTCTCTTCCTCACCCAAACAACAATCACAAACAACAAGGAAAGGAAATAAAGAAAATTTACAATAAGAATCCCGACAAGGGAGAAACAAGTCAATGATTAAATCCCGGCAAGGGAACAACATCAATAACATCCACATCCCGACCAGGGAGATAACAAATAAATCAACAATAGCCCGGCAAGGGTGACAACATAATGATCTCTTCTCTTTCTCACTTTTACTTCACAATTCACTTTACAACTCGAGCCAATGCGTTAGAGGTTCAATTATCACTTATGCCTTCACAATTCATTTCACAACTCGAGCCAATGCTCTAAAAGTTCAATTGTCACTTATACTTTCACAATTCGTTATACAACTTGAGCCAACGCTCCTCAATGTTCATAGGTCACAATTCTTTCACAAACTTTATACAACAATTAGAAACCATCACCAAGGCATGAAAGATACAAAAAAGTCATGATAATCATAATATAAAGACTCAGGGGCATGCTAGACACCAACGTATAGATACTCGTCACCATGCCTATACGTCGTACTCAACAATTACCACATAACAAGTAAGACTCAACTATTAATCCCTCAAGCTAAGGTTAGACCAAACACTTACCTCGATGCCACGAACACAATTCACGATTCAATTATAGCTTTACCCCTTGATTCCACCACCAATTCTCTCGTATCTAGTCACAAGTTACTTAATTACATCAATAAACGCTAAATGAATCAATTTGAATGCGTGAAAATAAATTTTCCAAAATTTACCCAAAAAGTCAAAAATCGCGCCCGGGCCCACATGGTCAAAACCCGAGGTTCGAACCAAAACCCGTTTACCCATTTCCCCACAAACTCAAATGTATAATTTGCTTTAAAATCGGACATCAAATCGAGGTCCAAATCACCAATTTTTGAAAAAAAAAACTAGGTTGTACCCAAAACACCCAATTTCCCCATGAAAATCATTGATTTTGAGTTGAAATCATGTTAAAAGATGTTAAGGAGGGAAGAACATGAGTTAGAAATCGCTTACCAACGTTTGGAGAAGAAAGGTTGTTTGAAAAATCGACTCTTATGTTTTTGGTGTTTTGAAAAATAAAAAATAATTGAAAATTCCGTCTAAATATACTTCTCTCAGACTCCCTGTGCGGATTGCACAAAATCAACTGCGGCCGCGCAGCCTCTCAGACTCATTGTGCGGACCGCCCAAAATCAATTGTGGTCGCACAGTCACCAGTGAACCTGTGCGGACCGCACAAGATCCACTGCGGCCGCACAACCACCAGTGCAGACAGCACAAAACCAGTGCAGATCGTACTAGCAGTTTCAGAGAGCTGCAGTTTTCTGAACCTCCAGTAGCCATGTTTAAGCCTAAGACACCCAGGAACCTACCCGAAACTCACCCGAGCCCTCGGGGCTCCAAACCAAATATACACACAACCTAAAAACATCCCACAGACTTATTCGTATGATCACATCATCAAAATAACATGTAAAATCATGAATTAAACTTTAAAACTCAACATTTTCATCAAGAACTCTCAAAGTTCATAACTCTCCAACCGGAAGTCCAACTCACGTCAAATAAACTCTGTTTTTTACCAAACTTTACAGTTATCTTTCCAATACTATAACAAGTTTGTACTGGGCTTTGGAACCAAAATACGGGTCTGATAACAATGGTTTCATACATTAATTCTTTTCTTTATTTCTTAGATAATTCAGTAAAATAATTTCTTTCAAAAATTAATTTCTAAGGCTTGGGACCTCGCAATTCATTTCCGGGCATACGCCCAAGTCCCATATTTTACTGCGGACCTTCTAGGATCGTCAGAACACAGATCCGTATCCATTTGCTCAAAATCAACCATAATCAAGTTTTTTTAACTTTAAAAATTTCTATTTCTCATATTTTCACATAAAAGGCTTTCCGGATATAGGTACGGACCACGCACATAAATCAAGGTGGGGTAAAATGAGATTTATTTAGGCCTCAAAATACTGAATTCACTTGCAATACAAGTAATGACCTGTTGGGTCATCACATTTATCGATATCTCTTACCCCAGAATTTGAATTCTTAATACCCTATATATACAAAAATATTGTTCTTTGAATCATTAAATGTTAAATTAGTCAATTATTATTATAAAATATTACGTATATTGTCTTAAAATTGTCAAGTAGTTTATTTTTCGACACTATACTTGGCTTAACCTTAATGCAAATTATTCAAATTGCATTCCAGTTCAAATTCGAATATCATATCAGTTTGTTATTAATAGTGATTTTTTAAAAATGACACATAATGTAAATTAAAAAATGTATTCGAAGATATCCTTATCTTATAATCTATGTATTTGAGTTGAAAAAAAATATATTTGAAATCGATGAGATTAACTTTCACAAATTTTATACTCAATAAAGATGAAACATAAGAAGAAATTTGTTGTCATCTTTTATTTCTTGTTTTTAGATCTTTCTAACATTTTTTTCAATATTTATTTTCTTTTATCTTATTTTTATGTCATTATTTCTTTTGTTACAAAAAATTAATTTATTTCTCTATAAAAGGATGAGTTTTAATAAAAATTATCTACATATGAACATTAATTATATTTTTAGTCTTTAGTTGAAATTATTTCATATTTTTCTTTTGGCTTTATCTAGTCAGCTTAAATAGGTACTCACCCGACCACTTAAATTAAAAAATTGAATAAAGTATAATTTATATATAATCCATATATAATTTGTGAATAATCGTGTGTTGTTAGTGTATCATCTATTTACATTAGCTATAAAAAGTAAACAATAAATATGATCGGATATTATGTAAATATTCCATAAGATTTCAATTTTTTGAGTTTATCCATGATATAACTTCTATTATAATAATTTTAAACCTCTCTACTAATGTTAAAAAATATCTTATCTTTTTATTATCTTTGAATTAAAAAAAGTAAAGAGTTTTTTCGAAATAATTTGTTTAATTTTAAAAAAAATATTTCACGTCATACCAATTTTTGCTTTACAAATAATCTTTGTGACACTTAAAAGTCGCTGTAGAAACTATCAATTAGAAACTAATTTATCCCTTGTTGAGTTTGACAAAAAAAATCTTTCACATAATCTAATGATTCAAAACTAATATTCTTCAACGAAAAAAATATTACACCTTGCAATATTGGCTTGACTACAGTTAAATGAAGGAGTTTCAGCTTATACCCTTCAATTCCTTGAATGTGCTAAATTGAAATTAATGATAGCAATTGTATAGCCAAAATTTTGTTATTTGCTTGATGTTCATTGATGCAAATTGACTCTTATGTTTACTTTATTATATATGCAAGTAAACTTTTATTTGGTTTTGTAAACTCTTTTTTGTTATTTAGATAAACATAGACGTGTACCCTATATATTACATTTATTTTAAAAGAATTTCGTTTTATTCAAATCTAGCTACAGTGTTTCAAAGAACTATACTTATAGGATTTTAAATGTGAAAGAGTTTTATAGTTATATGGAGTAGTTTTTTTTTTGCTAGAGGCGAAGTAGTATTTAAATAATTATAAAAAATAACAAAAGTTCCTAACATGATTGCATATGATCATTAACTGAATTAAGTACGATAACATGATAAAAAAAGATAAATTTTATTTTTAATTTAAATTCAAATTTTAGAACTTTATATTATATTATATTATATTATATTATATTATATTATATTATATTATATTATATTATATTATATTATATTATATTATATTATATTATATTATATTATATTATATTATATTATATTATATTATATTATATTATATTATATTATATTTAACTAAAATAGTCAAATATAGAATAAAATTATCATATACTATTGACATTTATTAGCTCGCCACTTGTTTTAACCATAATGTCAATTATATATGGTAACTTTCTTGCTTATATATATACCTGCGATGTTTCCAACAATGTAAAATGTAATTAGTTTTTAATGTTGAACTTATGGATTTTTACACAAATAGTCCTCATATTCATTGTTTTTTTTTTCTAGCCATATGCGTAATTTATACATTAATTATATATAATTATTCATATATAATACATAAATTATGCATATATTATACCTTCACCGACTATTTTTAATTTAGACATTTAGATGGTCGGCTATTTGGGTTAATTCTTCTAAAATTAAAATATATATTGCTTTGCTGTCATTAATATATATAAATGAATTTACAAACACATGTTTTGCTTCTTTGTATGTAATATAAATATCGAACGGAGATTAATATATTTGAGAGCGTGATGGAGACATCAAACGGTTACAACTTGTGGTTGATAAAGGTAAAGGAAATAAAAGACACCATTTCTTTCTTTCTTTTTTCACAAATAAACGACACATAATTCCCACTTTTAAATGGCCAAAATCATTGAGCTTGGACCCCATGTCTTTGATTTTTCATGACTTGATTTGCTTTAGTAATTCTCTCCTCAATATCAAAAGAATAAAAATCAGGGAAAGTATATATACTACAAATTTATTTTTGCCACTTTCTAAAATAGTTAATGGAATTAGGTAGCTCAATAATGTTATTTATTTATAAAGTTGCCATCCATGAAACTTGGATTAGGTTACATTTAAATGGCAACGACAATGTCATAGAAGCATTTGATTAGTCAAAAACTGCAGACAGTGGTGATTAAGATTAGTTATTAGTTAACGAAATAATCATGCCTAAGAAATTATACTTGGACCTTACAAAGTTTAGCTTGTAGAAGTTGTTCACAAAACTACACGGTATTTCCCTCGTTAAAGTAGAGTGGGCCAGTTCGATGAATAATTGGGCTTGAGGGCGTCTTAGAAGCCCGGATCTCTGGGCTCCATTTGCTTTTCTTTAGAATTGTTTTTCATAAAACACTATCTTTTAATGATAATTAGCTATCTATAAATACTATTTGCTATATTACGGATTGTAGATACGTTTTCTGTTGCTATAAGATGTATTATATGTATTTAAAGTTTATGTATTCATGAATACAATAGCAAATATATGCATAAATCAGGGAAGTCCAACTAATCAGTTGTTGTATTCGAGTGTATTCGACTGTATTCATGACGTGAAACATGAGATTACAGCTGAACAGATTATTGTATTCGACTGTATTCGACTGCGTAAAACAGGGGATTATACTATTTTTAAATGGAAAGTGAATCAATTAACATAATAAACTCCTAATATAACTCAACAAACTCAATTATAACACACAAATTTTGTATTTCCAATTATAAAAAAGATTCTCAACTGAAAAATACCCCAAAAACATAGCAATCTTCAGAGAAAGTATATAATACATCTGAATACATAAATTATATTAATTAAAAAAACATAGGCAAAATACATAAACGGTCCCTTTAAGTTGTCCTCAACGATCAGATGAACACCTCAATTATGTTACTGACCAGACAAACACCTCTTCTCAGCTAATGTGTGACTCGTGAATCCTTCACGATGACATGGCAAAATGTGTGCTTTTTATTCATGTCTGGGCGCATGAAACCCTCAAAATTAAGTTTTTATCTTTTTCTTTTTAAATTAAACTTATGTTAATGACCCCACTTGCCTTCGTCAGTTCGTCTTCATAGTTCTTCAAGTTTTCACCATTAATAAAAAACAAGACCAATTAAAAAGCTTCTATCAAATTACAGCAAATGGGAAAAACATAATAAGCACACAATTTTTTCCAATATATACTATCACAATTACTTATACAATCAATCACAAGCATTACCGTAATAATTAATTGGATAAATCAAATTTCTCACCATTAAAGTAGAAGAATCATATTTGAGATAGAAATTTACAATAATACTCAATAGAGTAAATTGAACCCTCTAAAACTGATGCTTTAACCAGATATTTTCCCAAATCCAATCACAAAAGAGAGCACAATTTTTTGCTAAACACTACTGCTAAACGTTATGGTTGAACTCAATTTGATTATTTTCTCTCAAATTCCCACTAACCTTATTTGGAATCACTTTTATGTGATTATTTCCTCTCAAATTTTCACACGAACCTTACATTTTGGTGTGTATTGGATTATCTCGATCGAAAGCTATGAAGTTCGGAAAAGCTTAAGCAATCAAACAGAAGAGACATAACTGGAATGGAGGGACAAGTTTTTTTCTTATAAGGCTTTGAAGAAAACGCTCAAGTTGATTGAGCCGAAGAAATCGGCGACGGCGGCTGATGAGGAATGTTAGGGTTTCTAAGAAGATGAAATTAGATGCTGGAGATTTTGACGCCTCAGGAGTTTTGCTTTGTGGGGGGGGGGGGGGGGGGGGGGGGGGTTGGTGTAGATCGAAACTAAGGGAAATGTTTTTTTTTTTTGTTAATTACACGTGTCATTCTTTAATTTCTGGCGAATTCGTCGTCGAACAATGGTAGCGGAATAAGGACTTTGTTAAAGCTTGAATCTTGTATTGAAGATGATGGAAGTTGAGAACCTCGAGTTTATCCAATATTAGGACTCTTCTTTTTCCAGAAGATGAACCTTGAGAAGATGACGTCGTCGAGCAATGGTGGCAGAATAAGGACTCTTCTTTCTCTAAATGACACCTACATTCAATCTAAGGAACACAAAAACATCCTTTTAAAACCTAACTCCCCTGTTGGAATCTCTTCAGTTCCTCTTCTATTGCTTAGTGACGACGTTCCGACACAAAAAACTTTATATAGATGTGTTTGCAGTTGCAGCAGTTCCTACGCATCCGATGACCCTAGTGCTATCTGTCCACATTGTGGAAACCATATGTCAACATATTTGACGTGGTAACATATATGCATGCTCCGATGAAATTGGAGAAATTGGGATCAGAAAGAACGTAGGTGATATGGGTGAGAAAAATTTTGAGATGGAACATCGTGTTTTCAGAGAATGGGGAAAGAGAATGACATGTATCAAAGTAGAGAGAGAAAGAAAATAGTGTAACTGAATAGTATTTAGTGGCTTAGGGTTTAGGAGGTAACCAAAATTAGATATTTTGCTATAAATATTAAAAGGTATCTATAGAATATAATTTTTTAAATGGTATTTATTTAAAATAAATAAGGTGTTAACCTTTGCTATATGAGGTAAAAATTCCTTTTCTTTACCAAAAAAATAGAAAATTGCATGGCGTGTCCTCCAATGAGTTTGGTTTTAGCTGAATGTCTTCATAATTAGCGTATTTAGCATGGCGTGTCCTCCGTTTTCTCCGTCTCTTCTTCTTCATCGAGAATACCATAATTTGGAAGCTTAAAATTCTTATCTGAAGTTAATTGTTAATTATTATGACAATCAGTATTAATTATTTGTACTTAAAGTTTTAACTTAAATATTACTTTAATAATTTGTTTTAAAATCTCAAAACTCTATTGCCGGGTAAGTGTTGAAGAAGATAAAATGGAGCTTCTTGATTTGGTGTTATTTGACTAAATTGGTGATTGAAGATCGTTTGTGTTAGTATATGGAGGCGTTGTTTCTAATTTGAGATCATTTAGAACAGATTTGGGGTGGTTTGATCGAAATTAGAATTGCAAATTAGAAGAATATTTTGTTGAGCAACACAAAAAAATTATCCCAATCAGGGAAACTTTAATGAACAATTTAACAAATAAGTCGATTGTAGATAGCACAAAGTTGCGCTAATTTGGCAAAATTTGATGAACAATTGAACAAGTATAAAATCCTGCTAACTTCTACCGATCCAGTAGAAAAATCCCTGAAGAGTTGCGCGTGTCTGGAGGTCATTTTTTAAATATATTTGAAAATCGAAACAATATTTAAAGACCAACCCCTTATAGGACCATTCATGTAAATCAACCGAAAAAAATACATTTCCTTTTTCACCAAAAGACTCCAGTTTCTTAATAATATATGTTATTTGCTTATCGTGGGATAGGCTTAAATGGTGTATTGTAGTCTGTAGTTGCACAAATATATATGTTGTTTTGGGAGTAAGTCATTTTTGAGAAAATTCCTAGTCTCAATATATGCTGTCAAAATAACAACGATTTGTGACTAGGATTAAATAGCTCATTGAAACTATACAAGCTGACTTGAAACAAATTAAAGGAACACTAATCATTTTCCTAATTTGCTACTACTTTGGATACCGACAAAAATAAAATCAATCAGGTGACTGCCCGAAGAATGAAGAGAAATGTATACTTTTAGTTCCTCCTCAAAAAGCCATTAAAATAACTATATTTTTGTATATCTGTCATGTAATATAATATTTTATATATTTTTTAGTAAAAATAATACGGTCTAGCCAGTTTTCGGACTGGTTATTCAAAAAAAGCCAGGGTTTACTAAGTCAATAAAAAATAGCCGCTATTTTGCTGTAACAAAGACTAGTCCAGCATAATATACTGGAGTTCGGTGTACCTGTGTAAAAACTTCCAGCATATTATGTTGGACCGGTATACTTTGCTGGCTCCAGTATAATATACTAGAGACTGGAGCACCGGTGCTCCAAACTCCAGTATATTATGTTGGACCGGTATACTATACTGGAACTTCAGATTTTAGACTGGAACTCCAGTATTTTGAACAATGTTTTTGTTCAGATTTATCTTTACATGAAAAGTGGCTAAATTTCGATTACTTTTGAAACTGAACTATTTTTGAACGACTACTTCTAATTCTGGCTATTTTTGAATTTCTCCCTATTTTTAAGCTAGCAAATACATTAAATTTTGATCGACGGACCAATTTTTGTATCTTGCCCAAAAATGAACAAATAGAGCCCAAATTATGCAAGTCCAAAAATCCAAATAGGTATTGGATTTCGGCTGATTTACGCAAATGTCCCATTTTTAGGCTACCATTTAGATTTGGTCACTACTTTTAAAAATTTACAAATATAACCCTTGAAAAATTATCTGTCAATACAACGTTAAACTTGAATTTAAATACTCATATATTGCTCCATCTTACGGATAATAAAATTAGACTTTCATCTGATATTTGCAATAACATTCATAATTTTAACATGTGATCTAATATTTTCTCGTAAGATTCATTTACGCAAATCCTTAAACCATAGTTGAAGAGGTCCATAAAATTACAAGACAAATAAAAATGAAGACACTTACTAAACAGCTGTCCCGAGAAGAGAAACTGGCGAAAATTTCTATGGTATTTCTTAAACCTTGTTTGCTTTGGATTTGGGATCAGCTATTATGAATATGGTGGAAGCCCTTAGTTTTTATTTTTTTAATAGTTTTTTTATATATGCACATTCAGAAGCAAATCCATCTATCTCTACTCGGTTTTTCTCTGCGCACTGTTTATTTACATAAATTAATTTGAGGTTGTATAGGTCAAAATCTGCCCCAAGCATGTTTAATGTAATACGACATTAAGGAAAGAGTCGGTCGAGATTGACCAGGAAGCAGCAAGATTCATGGTCGAGATGTCAACTATGACCGAGGTCGAGCATTGTGTAAAGAACTATAAGGGCTAATGTTGGAAATATGATATTAAGGAGAATATTCTATTCTGCACTTGTACTATTAGAGTTTGTTAGAGATATGTCTTGTATAAATAGAAAAAAAGATAAGGTGATAGGAGGGGTAATATTCATTTGATAAGAACACTTTTCAGTAGAAGATTCTTTCTTTCTTCCTAACAAAGATACAAATATTGCCTTTTCATTGACATTCTTACATATATTATTCCACACTTTTTTATTAGATCCAAGAACATTTCGAACATTCTAGGATTTGTTTGTCACGCATCATTGTCAGAAAAAATAATCATCTGGTTCATCCATTATTGGGTGATTCATTCCTTCTATTTACTTAAATGCCATTTATTATTATTTATTACTAGTTATTCCTTCATTATTGCTCATGCTTTGAGAATATTTAATGCGCAATATCATTAACTTCCCACTGAATCTACCATATATTGTCTGTATCTTATAGTTCTTCGTTGAGAAATATTATTGTTAACTAAATTTAACCCATCATTACATAAATATAAGGTTTAACAGAAAGTCTACACTTTTAGATCAAATAATTTGGTGCCGTCTGTGGGGATTTCTTAGTGAAAGTTATTAGTTTCCTCTAGATCTATAACCAACGCGAACCGCTAACGTAAAAAAAGAGAAATAAGAACAGGATCTCCTTTCTTTGTACGCACATATCTAACATGGCAGTTAACAATAAAGAAATAACAAGGATAATGGGCGATCTCACAACCAACCTCTTGAACACCGTCAATGAGATTTTGAAGCAGAGGACGAGGATAAAACGCCCAACACCTCCCCCAAGCGAGGCAGATCTCCCCCTCCCCATCGTAGCATCATAAAATATCTCAGTAAAGGAGCTTCCACGTCCGTGGTGGAAGAGACACCACCAATAGTAAAAAAATCTCCTCAAAGCTTGGCTAACTAACACGCTAACCAACATCCTCAATAAACCTGACGGTTACAGAGACCGCAAGGGCTTGCGTTGTACCACCAGCGGACGAGCAGCGCGACCAATTCCCTCCTCCAACAGCAAGTATTACTCACAACGTTGTTAACAGTGCAAGTGACGACACCCTTACAACTATCTTGAAAAGGATGGAGGAAATGGATAACGAGAATAAAGTGCTTCGGGACCAAATGAGAGAACACCAGGAAATGGTAGATAAGATACCAGGTGCCCCAAAGCTCTTGCCAAAGAGAGATGCTGGTCGGTTTGTCGAGCAGCAATACAGTGATGACGCCACCCCACATGCCATACCAAAGACCTTCAAGAAACTGCCCTACCTAAAATTATATGATGGTAGGACAGATCCCGAAGACCATGTAACTCACTATGTCACCACCGTAAAAGGCAATGATCTCACCAAGGAACAAGCATATTCCATTTTGTTGAAAAAATTCAGCGAAACCCTTAGGGGAGTGCGTTAACATGGTATTCACAACTGCCAATGCATTCTATTGAGACCTTCAAAGAGATGGCCGACAAGTTCGTAACGACCCATGTTGGGGCCGAAAAGGCCAAGAGTGAAAGACATAATTTCCATCAAACAGTCTCTTGGAGAGGGACTGAGGGACTTCCTTGCCCGTTTTAATCGAGTAAGGATGACCTTACCGAATGTATCGGAGGGGATGGCGGTTGCATCTTTCCATAACGGGTTGAGTAGAAATGGATCAAGGGAAAGTAGAAAATTATTAAGTCGGCTTATGAAGTAACCCCCCCCCCAACTGCTTGGGATGAAATACACAATGCATATTGTGCCGAGGTCCGAGCAGATGAGGACAACCTTAATAGCCCAACTCATCGATTGACCTCGGTACAAGTAGAGTCCAGAAAAGATCGAAGAAGTGATATCATGAGGTACATAGTAGCTCTACGACCCAATCGAGAATGACATGTACCGTATGTGAGAAGCGCCATTGTGCCTCCTTCCCACCACGAAGAGAGCCAGATAAAGGACAGGGACGTATCAGAACGAAAGAGGTATGTTCCCTTTGTTATCTGCTCACAATTTTTGTGTATCACCTACAGAAATAGTCTACGCCTTGGAGAATCTCGGACCTAAGGTGAAGTGGCCGCAAAAGATAAGGTCAGATCCGAATACGAGAAAATCAGATGCCCTATGCGAATTCCACCAAGAGCGAGGACACAAATACAAGGATTGCATCGCTCTAAGGCAGGAGATCGTAAACATGCTATAATAGGGACACCTCAAAGAGTTGCTAAGCGACCGAGGACGAACCAATTTCGCTAGAGGACGTGAACAACATCAAGGACCACCGAAACCGACCTTGCCAACTCACACCATCCACATGATCATTGGCGGCAGAGGCGATGCTTCTATCAACAGTATGATATTCACCATGGCCCACAAGCTCAAACGGTCAATCACCCATGATAGTACGACGAACTCGAAGAAAGTATCATCTTCGATAAGTCGGATACCAATGGTTTGGCTTTCCCTCACTATGATGCCCTTGTTATCACATCATGAATTTAGATACCGATGTGAGACGCATTATGGTAGACGATGGAAGTGGCCATGTGCATCATCCACCCTCGAGTACTTGCGCAAATGAAACTCGTAGATAAGATAATGTTGCTCTGCATCACGCTAACAGGTTTTAATAATCCAGTTGAGCGAACGTCCGGCGAGATCATGCTCCCCATCCTAGCTGAAGTGTCACTCTGGAAACCACATTCCATATCATGAACCAAGACACAACGTATAACGCCATAATAGGGCGACCATGGATACACACCATAAGAGCCATCTCCTCCAGCTTGTACCAAGTCATCAAATTGCCAACTCTATTGGGAATATTTAGTATATGGAGGGAACACTGCACATCCCAGGAATGCTACCGCATTGCTCTAGATGGTACGGTCACTCAACAAATGAGGGATAAAGAAAAGAAGGCATATCAATCAACTAGGTCGAGGTCTGACGAGGACGTCATCAAAGACCCCGATACGATCGAAGCTGCAGAATCGACCATAGAAGACCTCGACCCCGTTCAATTGGATGGTAACAGCCACAACAAGAAAGCTTACATCGGTTGCAAGCTTCAAGAACCAGATAAATTTCATCAATTCTTAACCACTAATGCAGACTTGTTTGCTTTCAGCCATGCAGATATGCCAAGTATCCGAAAGGAAATCGCCACGCACAAGCTGAACGTTGACATACTTCACCTTCGTAAGACATGTCCAGTGTAAGTTCAATTCCGCAATCAACGACGCAGTATGCGAAGAGGTCGGAAAATTATTAGAAAATGGCTCCATCAGAGAGTCAAAATAACCCCAATGGGTCGCCAATGTGGTCATGGTGAAAAAGAAAAATGGAAAGTGGCGAATGTGCATGGACTTTAACAAAGTTTGCCCCAAAGATTCATTTCCCTTGCCTTATATCAACCAGCTCATCGACGCAACAACAAGGCATGAAGAGCTGAGTTTTTTGGACGCCTACTCAGGCTATAATTAGATCCTTATGGAAGAGGAGGATTAAGAGAAAACCACTTTCATCACCCATAAAGGGACGTACTACTACAAAGTCACGCCCTTCGGACTGAAAAACATAGGAGGAACGTACCAAAGGTTAGTAATAAAGATGTTCCAAGACCAACTCGGTAAAATGATGGAAGTCTACATAGATGACACATTGGTCAAATCCAAAAGTAAAGAAGACCACATTGATCACTTGAGAGAAACCTTCGAAATACTCAGGCAATACAGAATGAAACTAAATCCTGAAAAGTGTGCATTCGATGTGGCTTCAGGAAAATTCTTGGGCTTTCTAGTGTCACAGCAAGGTATCAAGGTCAACCCCGACCAAATCAAAGCCATCTAAGGGATACCAGAGCGCTTGACCACCAAAAAATAGGTTCAGAGGTTGATTGGCCGTATCACCGCCCTTTCAAGGTTCATTTCACGATCATCTGATAGGTGCCACAAATTCTTCGGCGTACTCAAAAAGGTTAACGACATCCAATGGACCTCTAAGTGTGCCTTAGCCTTAAAGGAATTTAAAGCTTACTTGTCATCACCACTATTTCTTTCAAAACCAAAACCAGGGGAGAATCTCCTCGTCTACCTCGCCATATCCGAAGTAGATGTGAGCGCAGTCTTGGTCCGAGAAAATAAAGGTACGCAGTCTCCCATCTATTGCATTAGCAAAATACTAGTCGATGCTGAGACGGGGTACCCTCACCTCGAAAAATTGACCCTGGCCTTGGTCGTAGCTTCACAAAAGCTTAGACCCTACTTCCAATGCCACCCCATCTAGGTAGTCACAACTTTTCCCTTAAGAATTATTTTGCATAAATCCGAGCTATCAGGCAGGTTGGCCAAATGGGCCATAGAACTAAGCAAGCATAATATCACATATCAACCACAGACAGCGATAAAGTCACAAGTTCTTGCTAACTTCGTCGCCAACTTCAACACAAAAATAATGCTCGCAGTCGAAAATGAAGCCGCCCAAACTTCTCCCCTTCCCAAGTACAGGACCTCTAGGTCCTGTACACCGACGACACTTCTAATGCATCAAGATCTGGACCGGGACTCGTGCTCGAAGTTCCAACCGACAAAGTGATTCGCCAGCCCATAAGATGCCCGGACATGACTAATAGCGAGGCCGAGTATGAGGCTATATTTTCAGGGTTAAAGCTAGCACGCAAGTATGGGGCGAGACGGGTAAGACTATGCTGCGATTATCAACTCGTTGTCAACCAAGTCACAAGGACTTTCTAGATCAAAGAGAAAAGGTTACAAAAATACCAGACCAAGATCTGTAAGTTACTGCTCGAGTTTGATGAATATCAGCTCGAATAGATCCTCCGATCACAAAACGTCAAGGCGGACGACCTCGCCAAGTTAGCAGCAGCCACTAAAAACATTACAACCAGAGAAAGAAATATGGTCCACCTCCTCCACTCGTCGATAGATCAAATCAAAGTAAGAACCATAAACCTGACTTAAAACTGATGTATCCATATTGTTACATATTTGTAGGATAGCGTACTCTTAGATGATAAAAAAGAAGCCAAAAAACTTCGAATGTAAGCAGCCAGGTAAAACATCATTCATAACAACCTATACAAGAGGACGTATGGCGACCCCCTGTGAAATGCTTAGGCCCAAATCAGACATGGAACGTCCTTGAAGAAGTCCATGAAGGCCATTGCGGAGCTCATTCTGACAATCGAGCAGTGCCAAAAGTACGCCCCAATGATTCACCAAGCAGGCGAGCACCTCCACTCAGTCATTTCCCTTTGGTCGTTCATCAAATAGGGAATGGACATCGTAGGCCCCCTCTTGGGGGGGGGGGGCGAGGTAACAGGTAAGTTTTCTTTTGGTTTTAACTGGCTATTTTTCTAAATAGGTAGAAGCAAGAGTATTCGCCCAAATGCGCAAACAGGAAGTGATCTCCTTCAAATGGAAAAACATTGTATACTGTTTCGGCCTCCCCTAAGAGATTAGTTGCGACAACAGACCCCAATTTAGTGGAAAAAAGCTCGCCAATTTTTTTGAGAAACAGCATATCAAAAGAATACCCTCAACACTGTATCACCCCGCGGGTAACGAGCAAGTAGAGTCCTCCAACAAATTAATACTGAACATCATGAAGAAAAAACTCGAAGACGCCGTGGGACTATGGCTAGAATTACTACCAGAAGTACTTTGGGCCTACCGATTAACGTCGAAGACGGCCACATGAGAGATGCCTTACTCATTAGTCTATGGAACTGATACTGTAATACCAGTCGAAGTCGAAGAGCCCAGTTTTAGACACTCCCACGAGAGTGGTCCAAGGAACGATGAAAGTAGAAGGCAAGACCTCGACGAAGTCGAAGAACGAAAGGATATGGCCCACATAAGGATGACCTCCCAAAAATAACAAGCAAAACACTATTCCTTAAAAAGGCAAAATTCACACCACTCAAAGTCGGAGACTACATGCTCAAATCTAAAACACAAGCAAGCAAAGACCCACAGGAAGGTAAGCTTGGAGCAAATTGGGACGACCCATACAAAATCACGACAACAGCAAAAAAATGGTATTTCCAACTAGAAACAATGGAAGGAAAACTGCTACCAAACAACTAGAATATCACCTACCTCAAGTACTTCAGCTTTTAAGAAAAAGAATTCCTCCAAATTGTTCTCTTTTTTCCCTCACTTGAGTTTTGTCCCAATTGGGTTTTCATAAGGAGGTTTTTAACGAGGCGACGGAGGGGACACTTCAAGTTGAAATGCGAACATGAGGCATAGGAAGACCAGTTTATTGCTTGACCTCTCAATATACTTCTCCAGGTAGACCAATAAATGGACTAGATGAACTGGGACTAGAATGCCAACCAACACTAGGTAGATTGGAACTAGATTGCCAGCCCGAAAAATAGGTAAATTTCTCCAAGTGTATGAACAAAGCACCAATTCATGAAGTTTACCCATATTGTTGCCAAACATACAGCCAAAGCAATGTTGCCTCAATATCTTTTCGACCCTCGGCCATAACTAAATATAGGTTATATTCGAACACGCTCGAATTAACACCTATTTGGCTCTCGACCATAACTAAATATAGGTTATATTTGACCTCGTTCGAATTAACACCTATTCGGCCCTCGTCCATAACTAAACATAGGTTATATTCGACCTCGCTCGAATTAACACCTATTCGGCCCTCGACCATAACTAAATATAGGTTATATTCAACCTCGTTCGAATTAACACCTATTCGGGCCTGGCCATAACTAAAAATAGGTTATATTCTACCTCGTTCGAATTAACACCTATTTATAACTAAACATAGGCTATGCTCGACCTCGCTTGAATTAACACCTATTCGGCCCTCGGCCATAACTAAATACAGGTTGTATTCGACCTCATTTGAATTAACGCCTATTCGACCCTCGGCCATAAATAAACATGTAATATATTTGACCTCGTTTGAACCATCACCTACTAGCCCTCGGCCTTGATCAAACCTAGGTTTTGTTTCAACCTCGTTCAACCTACTTGAACTAAGTTTCTATGACTAAAGCAACCAAGCAACAAAAAAAAAAGAGGCATACAAACTCGAACAGAAGAAAATGAATCAGGTACAAGTAATAGAACTAGCATTTCATACATAGAATATTCTTTTTACAAAGGCTCGAAAAGACGCTCACAAAAAATATACACAAGTCTGCTTCTAAAAACAAAGGAAAAACTACTAATCACTGCCTAACCCAGATGTGCCATTAGCTTGATCGCCTAGGCCATCCCCATCTGCCTCTTCACTACCGCCATCACCATTGGGATATTCATCCTCATACCATGCGTCTTGTTCAATCTGATCCACGCCCGCATCCTCCTCCTCATCATCGACCTCCGGTGTAGCAGGATCATAGCCACAAGCAACCGGAGCTCTACATGCCTTAACACGAGCATCCTCGAATTCGGCCTCCGAAACAACTCCTTCCCCATCAGATCTCTAAATATATCCAATTGGGCCTCAGCGTGAATCCATTTCTCGTACAAATCCCGCGAAACATCAGGAAAAGCAAAAGTACGGAAAGAAGACGACTAAGCCAATAACTAAGCCTTCTTGGCCTCGAGAGCAGCAACTCGGTCACCAAGGCCTGAAGCATCTTCTTCCATCTCCCCTATCCGCTTATCAACCCGCTTAGAATGAAAAATGCGAATCATGACCTCAAAAGCCTCTACTTTCCTTGCAGCCACCAATCGGGCTAACTCTGCCTTCTCTAATTCCGTTTCCTTCTCAGCAACCTCACCACTCATAGCGTCCGCTTTGATTTGACACTCCTCGAGCTCGACACGCAACGAGACCACTTGGGCTTGAAGATCGGCACATTGGGCCTCGACCCCCTTGCTCACCTCAAGCTCTTCTTCCTTATCCCTTAACATCCCCTCAAAGACGCTGCATTTTTCGATGAACCTTTCCAACTCGCCATCCTTCTCCTTCAGTTCATCTTGGAGAGCCTGAAAATTGCCACTCGCACCGAACCGTCTGCAGATCTCGTGGTGCTTGTTGCGGTACTCACGATATTTTCGCTCCTTCTTTTGTAAAATAGCCTTGCGCCTTTCCTCTTGTCGGGCGCTCTCAATTTCCAAAATTATAGTCTACAAAAAAACAACAAAAATATAAAGTAAGAACGAATCACAAAGCATAAAACTTGAGAAGTAAAAGTCGAAAAGCTTACATTGAGGGCGAGGCCGGCTATGCTCCTTGATAGGGTAGCATCATCCAGTTTTTCAAGAGTTTTACCCTCCATGTCGGAGCAGAGGGGACCCAAGGAAGGTACCACGTTCTCCGTGTTCACCAGTAAATCTCGATCCATGAGGATCGCAATGGTCCCCGTGGACCCCTCCAATCTCACTTCAAGCCAGGTAAACCCCTTCCCCATCATCCTCATCTCGTCGGCATCAACATCGGAGCCCATTTCATAACCATACTCAACGACGCCCTTACCTTTCCCATCGGCCGATGAAGAAGGAACATTAGCCGGTCGCTAGGATGATGGCTCATCTCGGTGTAAAGTATCCGAAATTCTCACAGACAACCCTCCAGCTCTAGTCTCGGCATCATAAAGGGATACACCCTCCGTGACCTCAGTTGATGGCGAGATCTCAAATGGAAACTCAACGTCATCTTCGAGCACAACAGTCATTGTTTCTTGATCACCCCTTACTGAATGCACGGCCCGGACGGTCCCATCACCGGCGTCCACCGATCTCCTTTTGCGGGAAATCAAACCCTCGTCACTCGGCGATGACTTATTTTCTTCGTCTACTAGATGATGCATGGGAGAAGTCGGGAGCTTTGTTGCAGATGCAGTCAACGACCAAGATGACCTAGCCGCAACAAAAGAAGGAATAGATGCAGAAAACCGGGCAGGTCTGGCCGCAATCACAACACGAACAGACTCTGAAAAAGTAGCCTTACTCTTGCAAAATGCAGGAGGGGGAGCCCTCGGCCTTCTCGAAGATTCGCGACTAAAAAAGGATAATTAAAATTTGTCACTTCCTACATAAAACTATAACGAGCAGGCGACCGTGAGGTCAAAACACTGTAGATAAAGATAGATGAACTCACCGGTCACGGGAGACGCAGGCCCGAACTTCTTGAGAAAGGCCGACCATAAATCCCCATTGTGTGAGGTAGAATCTGGCTAACCCAGTCATGAATGTTCCCTACCAAAGGAAGAGGCACATTCTCGGATGCACGAAGAAGGAACAGAATGTCAAACCACGACTAAAACTAACATAACAAATGCTTGACAAAAAAGAGATACTTACGAGTGTAATTCCAAGCCTCAGGGAATCTGCTCGCGTTGGCCACCACGTCCTCAGTTTTGACGAAAAAGTAGTTGAGCCAAAACTGATGATTTGCCTTATCGTCCATCTTCACCACCAGACATTTACTTCCTCGGTGGCGAAGGTGCAACATCATCCCCTATAGAAACTAGGGGAGAAGAGATGCATCAGGTGGCTAAGTGAGACCCCAACCCCGGCCAACTTCGCATATTTCATAAATATGCGGATAAGCTTGTAGATATACAGAGAAATTTGGGCCGGGAAAATGTCGTAATAGTGGCAAAATTCCTCCGCCAATGGGAGGAGAGGAAAGAAGTAGCCAACATAGAAAGGGCATGTGTAGAACGCGCAATACCCGGGGTGGTGTATTTGTACCGCATCGCGCTCTCCGATGCAGGAATATTGAACTTTGCCCTAAGGTCAGCAAGATCGACCTTTTTCATTGTTGACTCCGAAACCTCAGGGTCGTCCTCAGGCGCCTTCAAAAAGTCGGACCTAACTTTTTCACTACAAGGGATTATTTCCTCCACCGTAGGAAAGTTCTCGTCTTCAATAGCAACAGAAATACTATAACCATGAGGAGGCATATACACCACCAAAGGGACCGGGTCAGTTGCCATACCAGAACCAGAGGGTAAGTTAACCATGTTTTTAAAGAGAAGATATTTTTAAATGCAAAACCTTCGGAAGCAACTGGAATTACCAAAATCAATGGAATAGGTCACACTAATGAAGTAAAAAGAAGACAAAAATCCAATGTTAGGAATAGAGAAGAAGACACAAAGATTCAATATTAAGAATATGCAAAGTACAAACAAATGGTCTCATGTCCCTATTTATAAGAGTTCAAGCGTCAGGACCAAAAAATAGGCCATCATTGCCCAGCGCAGGAATCGAAACAACAAAGGAACGGGAAACGATGTAAAGCATCGAGAAAATGCACCATAAGGACACATGATGTCATGACGCCATTATGAAATGGTACGACCCCAAGGGTCGCGGCTCATGAAAAGTCATGTTGTCACCTCGTTTGAAGCACCACTGCTCGACTTGCTCTCCTAATCTTGTCATCCACGATAAACAAAGTCCACTTATCAAGGCCGTCCGGGGTCGGCCTTAATAAGCGGAGGGACTAACTGTATAGGTCAAAATCAACCCCAAGGATGTTTAGCTTAATACGACATTAAGGAAAGAGTTGGTCGAGGTCGACCAGGAAGCAGCAAGATTCATAGCCGAGATGTCAACCATGACCGAGGTCGAGCATTGTGTAAAGAAGTATAACGGCTAATGTCGAAAATAGGATATTAAGGAGAATATTCTATTGCATATTCTCCGCACTTGTACTATTAGGGATATGTTTTGTATAAGTAGAAAAAGAGATAAGGTGATAGGAGGGGTAATATTCATTTGATAAGAATACTTTTCAGTAGAAAATTCTTCCTCTCTTCCAAACAAAGATACAAATATTGCCTTTTCATTGACATTCCTACATATAGTATTCCAAATTTTTTCGTCAGATCCAAGGATATTTCGAACATTCTAGGATTTGTCTGTCACGTATCATTGTCAGAAGGAACAATCATCTAGTTCATCCATTATTAGGTGATTCATTCCTTTTATTTACTTAAATGCCACTTATTGTTATTTATTACTAGTTATTTCTCCATAATTGCTCATGCTTTGAGAAATTTAATACGCAATATCATTAACTTCCCACTGAATCTATCCCATATTGTCCATATTTTATAGATCTATGTTAAGGAATATTATTGTTAACTATATTTAACCCATCATTACATAATTATAAAGTTTTACCGAAAGTCTATGCTTTTTGGTAAAACAGAGGTTTCTATCTTTTCTTCCATGACTTAATTCTCATTTTTCTCTTTCCTTTTTGCTCCTTAGAAGAGAATCACTTGATCAGGTAGATTGATGGGTAAGTAGCATCGAATTAAAAGTCCATATTCCTTGTCTAGCCCTGAAGGTATGGGAATTAATTTTAGTTAACCACTCATATATGGTTTTGGTTTCATATATGGTTTTGGATGTATTTTAACATGATCCCCGGAAACCCAATAACTAGATTTAACCTTCTATATAATGTATTCGGATTAGAAAAATTAAGTGCTAAGTAGCAGGAGTAATTTTCTTTGTTCTGATTTGCATGTCTCAAAAGTGCAATCCTTGCTGCTAAGAAATTACTTATATAAATTATTAATTTCAGACCAGAACTATAAGTAGTAACTGCGCCAAAGTCAAGAGACTAGTTGGGCGTGATGAGGAGAATAACAAGTCATGCCAACTTTCAGATGAAATTATTATTCACATAATGAGCTACTTGGCACTTTCGTCTTTGTCAAATTTAAAAGTGTTTGCAAGCTTTGGAATGCCCTATTTATGCACGCTCATCTCTCCGTATTTCATTATCGACATTTCAGTTGTTAGGTGTTTGTCCAAATTTTTTTATCATAATTGATTTTCCTATTTCTTTAAGGAAAGTGCAATATGTTTACCATAATTGGGTTTTCCTTCTTGTAGAAGTACATTATAAATTTTTCATATTTGCCTAGTCCTTTTTCTGATAGGAAAAGATTGAGACTTCTATAAATTGAGGATCCTTCTTTCTCATTCACTAGCATCCATAATGTAGCCATATGGGGTTTGAAAGTCGTATTTAGGAAGAGAACTTTACGGGGCAAGTGTTAGGTTGTTCTCTCGATATTTTGTATTCTCTTTTTATTATTATGGATTTCTCATCTCCGCTGTGGATGTAGGTCTGTTGACCGAACCACTTTAAATATTTGTGTCTCTTTTGGTATATTTCTCTTTTGTTGTTTGATTTATCATCGTTCAAGGTTTGTTTTACTAGCTTCCGCATGACACCTGATTTTTTCGGTCAGAACAAGTGGTATTAGAGCGAGGTTCAAGACAGGTTCAGTTCTAGCCGCAACATATTTGACAATAATCGTGATTTTTGTCGGAGAAGTGTGCTATGCACGTTGTCACACCCCTTTTTCTACCCCCAAAAGATATGTGTATGTGATGTATAGTTGTGGGTCGAAGAGTTTTTCCAATTAAAGTGACAATTTTAAAATAAAGATTATTTTGTTTACAGAGTCGCCACTTGGAATTGATTTTTAGGTGTTCCAAGTCACCTTTTATTTGAATCCCTATTCAAAGGAAGATTTGACTCTTTTATATCGGTCCGCAAAAATAAAGTTCGGATAAGGAATTATGTTGACCGGGGAGAAGGTGTGAGACATTCTCCGAGTCCCGTGGTTCTAGCATGGTTGCTTTATTGACTTAAAACTTGGCTTGAATTAATTTTGGACAAACTATAATTTATATGATTTTCATGTTTTACCTATCAACTTTTATTTCTTGATTATTAGAATTACTAAACAAAATAATTTAGATAATATTACGTTGTCATAACCACGCTACATAAGCGAATGCGTGATCGAATAAAAAAAGTTAATTAACTTGTCATAATTGCGCCTCGCAAGCGAATCCAAAATTATGACAATTAATTATTTGTAATACTTTTAAAAAATTACTACATTTGAGAAAATTAGCTCTTGAAAATTTATAAGTCAACTATCGCGCTACGCAAGAGAATCCGTAATTTTAGCAAAGGATTAACTAAATTAAAATTTAATTAAAAACTAATGGGTATGGTATGAGATTATTAAATTAAATTATTGAATGTTAAACATCACGCTACGCAAGCGATTTCGTGAGTTAAATCGCGCCTACTAATTGCCTAGCATTTAAATTAATTGAAAAGAATTAAGCTATCAAGAAGAAAAGAGAAAAAAAAAATATTAAAAGAGACATACACTTTTATTGGATCTATAGAAGAAACTCTGTTTTTAATTATTTGGGCTAACTCATGGTTATCTTAGGAGAAACGGGCCAACATTTTACTTATATTTTTTTTATAAAGAAGAAAGGAGGCGCCATCTAGCTTAATTTCCATTGGGCTCGGAGAAATTGAGTTTCTTGGCCCACATAGTTATTAAAAAAGATATGGGCCATGTAGCATGCTTCAGTGCTTCAGACCTAGACCTAATTTATTGGGCCCAATTACCTTATCTCTTACATGATACATCATGGCCTATTAGTTCCAAAAGACTACTACTAATTTATTTACTACTAATAGATAAATACTATAATCCAGTTAGCTTGAAAGTAACCCGGCAAGCAAATAACAGTGATAAAACTCTTAGCTTATTAGTAATACAAATACGAGTCAGGAGACGAAATGGGCGCATGAAAAAAAATAACCAATCTACCAAACTAAAACCCCTAGATCTACTTAACTTTTAGCTTACAAGAAACTTTTCTTACTTCAAAATTAATCCTTTCACCATTTATCAAAAAAGTCACAAGACACTAAAAATGTCATCTAAATTATCATCCAACTCAAAGTACATAACAAACAATTGTGATGACGGTCATCACTTGTTTTAGAAATAAATTTTATGTTCCGAAGTCTTAAAACCTCTTTCTATCTCATCTCGATTTGCGTACAGTCCGGGCGCATAGCCGGAAAGCCATTATGTGAAAAATTTATGAAAAATAATAAATTTTGTCTTTAAAATGAATTTAAGTTGACTTCGGTCAATATTTTCGGTAAACGGATCCGAACTCGTGATTTGACGGTTTTGGAGGGTCCGTAGGAAAATATGGGACTTGGGCGTATGCCCGAAATCGAATTCCGAGGTTACAAGCCCGAGAAATAAATTTTTAAGTAAAATTATTTTTTGGAATATATATGAGTTTTTGGAAATGGAAAATATTTGGAATTTGATGGTATCAGGCCCGTATTTTGGTTCTGGAGCCCGATACAGGTCTTATATATGATTTAAGTCGAGCCTGTAAAATTTGGTAAGAAACAGAGGTCATATGACATGATTCGGAACCTTAGTTGTAAAATTTGAAACTTTGAAAGTTCTTGAGACTTTCTTTGATTTTGATGGTAAATTCATAGTTATTGATGTTATTTTGATGATTTGATTACACGGGCAAGTCCATATGATATTTTTGGACATGCGTGCATGTTTGGTTTGGAGCCCCGAGGGCTCGGGTGAGTTTTGGATAGGCCACGAGGTGTTTTGAACTTAGGAAGTTTCAGATTTTCAACTGATGTGTGTTGCAGGTCTGCAGGAACCAAACATGCAATTGCGAGGCCGCATTTGCGCACCTGACTTCGCAAATGCGATATATGCACCTGTGCAAATTTTAACTTAGCCGAAAATCTCCTATTTTTCAAACCCTTTCAAAACCAAAACACTCTTGAGCGATTTTTCAAAGATAAGTACTATTCAAAATCGATTGTAAGTCATTTCTAACTCGTTTTTATTAATCTTTAACATCTTTTCTCATGATTACAACTCAAAATCAAAGGTTTTCATGGGGGAAATTGGGTGTTTTGGGTAAAACCTAAGTTTTTTAAATTTTGGGGATTTGGACCTTGATTTGAGGTCCTATTTCAAAACGAATTGTATAATTGGGTTCGTGGGGGAATGGTTAATCGAGTTTTGACCATGTGGGCCCGGGGGCAATTTTTGACTTTTTGGGAAAAACTTTAGAAAACTTATTTTCATGCATTAAAATTGATTCATTTAGCATTTATTGATATAGTTAAGTAACTTGTGGCTAGATACGAGCGAATTGATGGTTGAATCAAGAGGTGAAGCGATAGGTTGAAGCTTGAATTGTGTTCGTGGCATCGAGGTAAATATTTGGTCTAACCTTAGTTTGAGGGATTAGGAGTCGAGTCTTAATTGCTACGTGTTAACTGTGGAGTACGACGTATAGGAATGTTGATAAGTATCTATACGTCGGTGTCAAGCATGCCCGTGAGTCTTGTATTGTAATTTTATGACTCCGTTGTGGTTTATTCGTGCTTCATATGAGAATTATGTTATTGTACCCTTGCCGGATGTTGTTGTGATATTATTGTTTCCTTGCTGGGATGTTGTTGTAATATTATTGTTCCCTTGCCGGGATGTTATTGTTACATTATTGTTCTCTTGCCGGGATGTTATTGTTACATTATTGTTCCCTTGCTGAGATGTTGTTATTATACTATTATTCCCTTGCCGAGATTCTTTTATGATTGGTGTTGATAAATGAAATGGGAGCGGGTTGCACGCCTACAATGGTAAGATATGAAATGGGAGCAGGTTGCACGCCTGCAACGGTAATATATCTAATGGGAGCGGGTTGAATGCCTACAACGGTAAGATATGAAATGGGAGCGGGTTGCACGCCTGCAACGTTAATATATGAAATGGGAGCGGGTTGCACGCCAACAATGGTAACATGTGAAATGGGAGCGGGTTGCACGCCTACAACGGTAATATATGAAATGAGAGTGGGTTGCACGCCTACAATGGTACTATATGAAATGGGATCGGTTTGCACGCCTACAACGGTATTATATGTGTACTTTTTTCCCCTTATTTCCTTATCTTTTATTGGTAATTGATTTATGGCGTTCCTTACATTTTTCTACTCTTATTATGTCGTTATCTGTTACTCCCCGCAACATGTCTCCCCCGCCCAACTTTAGCTATAATTATATGCTTTTTTTCCCGTTGTATATGATTTAACTGCATAAGTTTATTTGGTAGTCTGGTCCTAGCCCCGTCACTACTTCGCCGAGATTAGGCTAGTCACGTACCAGTACATGGGATCAGTTGTGCTGATATTATACTCTGCACTATGTGCAGATACTGATACCAGGGCGTTTGGACCGCAATGAGGGTGCTGTCTTCAGTCCATTCAGGCGACTTGAGGTAGTCCTGCAGGCGTCCGCGGGCCTTGGCGTCTCCTCCTATCTTTTCTCTTTCTGTTTTTACTTATTCAGAGACAGACTTATGTATTTCATTCTGATCTTATTTGTAGTATTCTTAGATAGTCCGTGACTTGTGACACCAAATTCTGGGTAGTGTTGTACTTCAAATTATGTAGTAGTGTTTGGGTTGAATTATTAAGTTTTTATCTTCTGCATTTTTGGTTATTTAATTTATTTCGTGGTTTAATCACTTATTATTTTAAATTATTGAACATGTTTAATAAAAAGGGTAATGATTTTATAATATTCGGCTTGCCTAGCTTCCACGAGTAGAAATCATCACGACTCCCGAGGGTGAAAAATCCGGATCGTGAAAAATTGGTATCAGAGCTCTAGGTTATATAGGTCTCACAATTCACAGACAAGCTTAGTAGAGCCTGAGGGATCGATACGGAAAAGTCTGTATTTATCCCCAGAGGCTACAGAGTTAGAAAAAGTTTCACTTCTATTCTTCTCTATTATGCGATTTTGTTCTCTCACTACTAAATTGAAACCTCTACTCTTGTCCTTTCACGAATGGCGAAGTCACGTACCGCTTCTTCAGCCAAGCAGCAGCACAGGCCGGTGATAGATCAACTACGTCTTCGGAGTCTTTGTGGAGGTTGGATAGGTTTCACCAAGCTCTTCACTACCACTTACAACGGTGCATCTTCTGAGGACCCCCAGGATTTTTAAGACGGATTTCATGAGGTTCTCAGGAACATGGGGATAGTGGAGATTAATGAGGTCAACTTTGCTACTTTTTGTTTATCTGGATCCGCCAAGACTTCGTAGAGGGATTATTGTTTGGCTAGGCCAGTTGGGTCACAAGCTTTGACTTGGGATCAATTTTCTCAGCTATTTTTGGAGAAGTTTCTTCCTGTCATTCAGAGGGAGATCTTTCGGAGGCAGTTTGAGCGTCTCCAGCAGGGTTCTATGACTATTAATCAATACGAGACCAGGTTTATTGATTTGGCCTGTCATGCTCTTCTTATACTTCCCACTGAGAGGGAGAGGGAGAGAGAGAGAGAGAGAGAGAGAGAGAGTGAGGAGGTTCATTGAGGGACTCATTTAGCCTATTCGACTTCAGATGGCTAAGGAGACGAGGAGTGAGATTTCTTTTCAGGAGGCGGCCAATGTGGCCAGTGTCGCGCCCCCTTTTTACTCGCGAAATTGGGTTCATGAAATTTGGAGGGACAACTCATTCCTTTTGGGAATTGGGTTTGATTTGAAGAGTCGCCACCTAATGATTAGGGTGCATTAGGACACCAAGAGGGTTTGATTTGAGTAACCAAAGATTAGGTAAGGGCTTGGAATTATTCCAAGGGAAAGGTGTTAGGCACCCCTCAGAATCTACTAGTGTGGTTCCCAGTCAGACAATTATTGTGAGTTTAGGGTACAATTAACATGTAGACAAATAAAGCTTAAATAGGAGGGGATTTCACATATAAATGTTTGAAAATAGACAAAGTTTAAAAGGGCAATTTGAGGAAGCGGATTCTAGAATGAAAATGTTAAAGAAATAAGAATAAAGGAAAGGGGGTCCTACGTTTACTAAAAATATGGATCACCCCACACAACGTCCGGTAATCACTCCTCAATGAGGGGCTACACGTGACGTTATTGCGTGGTCATCATATCCATATCTACCTTTCCCACCCTGTTAAGGTATTTAAAGCACGGATTGGTCTCGTTTACTTATTGCATGCTATTACCCGTCTCAATCCTATCAGTCCCGGAGGCATTTAGGACTACTAATCCTAAAAGGGAGGGATATTAGGCTTGTTTGTAGTTTCAAAGGTAAAAACTCTAAGGCGACATATAAAACACGTATTGCAAGTTGGGGGAAAGCACATAACAAGTAGAGGCTCGGATATACCTCATTGAACAAAGAAGCACGTAATCAACATGACTTACACATACTGTTTAGGTCTGATTATTATAGATGAAGAAGGACGGTTACTGAGGCAGTTTTAGTTTATTACATAACTCAGATAAGAAGTCCAAATCAAGCATGTCTGCTGGTTTTAATAATTAACAGAAACAGATTCAGCTTATAATTTTACCCTAAGGCTTGCCTAAGCGTTGGACAAGGATCCTATAGGCATAATATCTACTGGATTCAGAAAAGAAAGGAAATAGTATGGTCTGAAACATACTGGTTAAACTCACTACATAAGGGTAATCAGATTGTTAAAAGAGAGGCAAGTCTTGATGAATTGGTTACAAGTTCTACAACTAATAGTACCCGTTATTACCAATTTTAGGTTTATACGTGAATGAAGCGGCTCAGATTCTATTAGGAGTTCCTATAGGCATGCTTTCTACACGTTGTTGATTTTGAACCTTGTAAACATGGTGTAAAAATGCAGGAAACCTTATTGGCATAGTTTTTAAATGCATAAGACTGGGTTTAATCCTACAAACATGGTATCTAGTTTGTAGAATTTTGCTTAAGGCCTATGCGCATGGTATCTAGGTGTAATTGAATACGCAGAATTGAACAATCCTATAGGCATGACTTCTATATGTATTTGAATATGCAGAATTCAAAATACCTATAGACATATGAGAATTGGATATGCAGAATTCAGAACGACCTATAGGCATGATGTCTATATGCATTTGAGTATGCAGAATTCAAAATACCTATAGACATGGTATCTATGTGAGAATTGGATATGCAGAATTCAGAACGACCTATAGGCATGATTTCTTTATGCATTTGAATATGCAGAATTTAAAATACCTATAGACATGGTATATACCCTTTGCATACATAGTTACCCACCCTTTTCACTAAAAATCCCCAAGAGTTTATTACAAATTATTACGGCCCGGAATAAAATAAGAATACATCATAAAAATATAAATAAAAGTACAACTAGAGGAAGCCTAATTCTGACTTCCTCACCGAGTTATGAGGAAAACCAACTCCAAGAGATCATGATCCAAAGCCTTTCTCCCATTTGAGTGTGTCAAAGTTCCCTAAGAGCCTCAATGGGACTCCAGGCAATACTCACACCCAAATGTATTTTAGAACAGGGATAAGTGCAGTATGAAAGGGCCAGCCCTCAAGTGTCCAAGTTCAAAGGGAGCTCAAAGGGTCCCAAGGCAAGGCTCACAAGAAGGGGGCAGAACTTAAAGACTAAGAAAGTGTGCAAGTGAAGAATAGAATGCTAAAAGGGGGAAAGGAGAGGGAAACAACCACAAATAAGTACCCACAAGGGGCCCAGGGGAATAGGGAAATTGTGAAGAGCTATTGCTTAGGCAAGGGCAGGCTTTAGGCATGCTCAGCAATGGGAAATGCTAGTATACCTATAAGCCTGCTAGAACACAAATTATTTGAGGCTAGGATCCCAGGTGATCAAGTTTGATTCATGGACAATAATTTGCAGTATTGCCGTGCCTCAAACCATAGCATGAACACATAGGGGTAGGGGTTTGGGATTCATAATAGAACAGGCAGAAAGAAATTTCAGCATGCTAGAGTAAGTGTTGAACTATACAGAAGCAGTAGGCAGACATGCATACAAAGGTAGTAAATAAACACATTGTTGTGGTGCTGAAAACCTTAAATCAGGACATACCAGTTTCAAAGAAGCAAATAGAGAAAAGAAGGCAGCAGGACTTGCAAACAGGCCACAGTACAAGTAACAAGAGAAAATACTTTTGAGTATGGGTATAAATTCAGAAAGACTATAAGTGTTGGTGTGTGTATCAATGAAAGAGTCAGGTATTTATAGTGTGAAAACAGGCAGAAAGAAGGTAAGAAAATAATTAAGGAACTGGGTATCAATTTAAATTAATTAGTACGAGACTTCCTTTAATTAAGGAGTTTAAACTAAAATGGTAATGAACAAAATTATTTAAGGTAAGGGATCAAGTAAGCATCTTGTGCAAAGTAGGCAATTAGGGGTAGATACATAGGAGTTTACTCAAGGGAAGAATTTTGAAATACACGATTAAATAAATAAGGTAAAAAATCAATTAGTACATAGTAAATCAAGGAGTCAGAGATTTGTAATTACTGGTCCATGAATAAACCAAGTCAGAAAGGCTGAGGAAAGTTTTCGACCAAGTAACAGGGAAATCAGCAAACAAAGAAAGAAAGAAATCAGGCTTACACAAAGGAAGTCTGAAATTAATCAAAAATTAAAAGCCATTTTAGAGGGAAGTTCAACACATATAAAGAGCACACAAGTATGTGAAACTGAATTTAGGACAAAGAAAATCGTCATGCAATTGCAAAATCAGTAAGTAGTAGACTATAGGAACATGGTAGTCACATAGGTCAGTCTTAGTAACTCAGCAATGTAGAAGAGAGAGAGTATCAAATAACATACAAAGGGTCCGGTAGAAAGACCTTAGAAGAGTTTAACAGGGAATCAAAACCATATAAAGAAACAAAGGTCGAAACAAAGCTTTGGAAGCCTAATCGATTAGTAGATGAGATAACTTTAGAAACTCGAAATAGGTTCAAAGAAGTTAGGGCTTTTTTTATTTTGAAATCAAACAAGTTCAGAGATGAAAAACAAACAAATCACATAGCCAATGGTCTCAAAACTCTTATGAATCCCCAAATTCTAGGGTTCTTGCCATCAATCGAGTGTAGAGATGAAAGGACAAGTAATCAAGGAAAAGATACTAACGAAACAAGTTTAGATATTTCAGAAAGGAACTGAGACCTTTAACATGCATCTTTCAGTAGAAGAAACTCATGAGAAACATAGTAAAAGAGCAATATGCGAAACACAGTAGAAGAACTCATAAGAACATAATAGAAGAAACACATAGGAAGACACAGTAGAAGAACTCGTAAGAACACACTAGGAGAGACACATAAAAATCACAGTAGAAGAAACTAATAAGAAACATCGTAGAAGAAACACACAAGAAAAAAAGAAAATCAGAGAAGCATCTAAATAACTTAACAACAACCCTAAATCGGAAAGATAAAGGTTTTGAAAGCATAGTTTGTTAAAACAAATCTCGAGAAACCGTTTAAAAGTTTAGCGAAAACACGAATCTAGAATAGATCTAAAGAAATCAGAAGAACCTCAAAAGTTAGGGTTTCAGAAGAAACCAGATGGTGAGAAAGGCTTGGAGAGTCGTTGATCTGAGTAGGAGAAGTCAAGATTAGGCTCGAATAGCCATGGCTTGCCGGAGCAAGGCCGGAGGTGGCCATAAAACTCGAATCAAACAAGCTCTAGGCCAAGCTTCTTCGTGGTCAGGCCTTGAAACTTCAGTAACCAAATGTGTAGGAGTTATATGAGGCCGGTATAGGACTTCCTTGGCCTTGGAAGCCATGGATTCTGGTGGTTTTAGGGTGGAAGTAGAGGGAGACGGCTAGGGTTTCTGAGAGAGAATTTGGGAGAGGGAGAATCCAAGGGCGGTTACCGGTGAGAAATGATTAGGGTTTTGGGGGTTATTGGGAAATTAAAAAGGAAAAGGTGAGTATGAGCCGTTGATCTAAATGATCAACGACTAGGATTGAAAGGGGGATTCGGGCGGGTTATTAAGAGGGTCGTGGGTTGGGTAAATTTAGGATTTGGGTCGGTTAATGGGACCTGAAATTGGGTTCAATTAGGGGTGCCCAATCTAGCCAAAATTGAAATACAAATGGGCTAACATTTAAATAGCTATTTTCCCTTATTTATTTTATAAAAATTAGTAAAATATTTTTTGGAAATAATTTAAAGGTAATAAAATGATTAATAATATATAACTATAAAAATTAAAATAATGGAGTCAATTTTATAATTATAAATAAAATTAAATCTTAAAATAGGCTAATAATGCAATTGTATGCAATTTAGCTTTTAAAAATACTAAATAAATTTGTAAAATTATGCAAAAATTATTTTAGCTATATTTTAGTATGAATATGAGAATCTAATAAGTGAATTTCCAAAATGACAATTTTAGGAATAATTATTGGGGTTTTCTTGATAAAATAGGGCAATAAATTGATCTAAAAATCTTTAAAAATTAATGAAAAATAAGAAAATCCTTGGACATACTTATATATGCATACATATGCTACTTGAAAGGTAATTTTCATATAAAAAATATATAGGGAAAAATTGGGTATCAATAGCTGCCCCTCTTTACCCGCGAAGGATGAAAGAGTTGGGGTAAAGATATGATTGCCAATTTTGACCGAATGAAATGGTTTGAAGAGATTTGGTCGTCCTATGGCTTCTGAGCTACCTACATATCCCTGGTTTTATAGGAATCCAGCCAGATGTAGTTCAGGATCCGTCGACGGAGCATGCCGATGGGGGCTTTCGAGAACGAACACGGTATTTAGGTCGGGGTGAATGGTTAAAGTCTGATAGGGCTACGGGAACTGGAGCGGGATCACTCCTACTGAGATGGCTGTTGCTCGTTGGTTTACCTGCAAATGAGCAATACGAGCATATATTGTGCGTAAATTTAAACATGATGCAAGTTCCCGTCGGACCATGAATGCTGTCTTTGGACGGTTAGGATGACGTCCTCTGACCATGATGTCCTGGGCCATGAAGCGTATAATAAAAGATTCGCAGGCCATGAATTTATGCTCTCAGGCTATGAGAATGATGCCTCCGAACTATGATGCCTTTGAATAATGATATGCAAAAGATTAAAAGGGGTCCTCAGGCCATGACATGGCGTTCTCGGGCTATGAAAATGGTGCCTCCGAACAGTGACGCCTTTGGACAATTTGGCGATCTTTCAGCCCATGAGATGCAGTGTTTAGCAATCTTTCAGCCTATGCAAATGCAGGAGGTGGCGATCTTTCAGCCGTGCTAATGTAAATAAGGTGGCGATCTTTTAGCCGTGCAAATGAGGTGGCGATCTTTCAGCCATGCAAGTGTAAATAAAGCGGCGGTCTTTCAACCATGCAAGTGGAAATAAAGCGGCGATCTTTCAGCCATGCAAGTGTAAATGAGGCGGCGATCTTTCAGCCACGCAAGGGAAAATAAAGCGGCGATCTTTCATCCATGTAAGTGGAAATAAAGCGGCAATCTTTCAGCCATGCCAGTGGAAATAAAGCGGCGATCTTTCAGCCATGCAAGTGTAAATGAGGTGGCGATCTTTCAGCCATGCAAGTGGAAATAAAGCGGCGATCTTTCAGCCATGCCAGTGTAAATGAGGTGGCGATCTTTCAGCCATGCAAGTTGAGGTAGAGCTTAACCTCGGAAGGCAGAATAGTAGCCTTATGCAATGCAGAAAAACGCAGATGGAGGTAGAGCTTAACCTCGGAAGGCAGAATAGTAGCCTTATGCAATGCAGAAAAATGCAGATGGAGGTAGAGCTTAACCTCGGAAGGCAGAATAGTAGCCTTATGTAATGCAGAAAAATGCAAATGGAGGTAGAGCTTAACCTCGGAAGGCAGAACGGTAGCCTTATGCAAGAAATAAAAGGCAGGTGGTAGTAGAGTTTTCTTAGCTGATAGCTGATTGAGATATTGTGGCTGCTGGGGACATTGTGCCTACTGGGGACACTGCGTGCGGATAGCAACTGTGAGTAGGTGCAACGGTTTGGAAAGTTGTATTTCTGAATAATGTGAGTCTCGTGAGTGTATAGCATATTTGATAATTTTGCAACTCAAGTGCCTGCATCCAAAGAAAAATCGTGAGTTTTGTAGAGGGGAAGGTTAGTTCATAACCCCGCTGGCTTTGCTCGATCTGCTCGATTCTGATCCGGTGATACTGCATGTATCATTGGGGTAGCGTTGCTAAACAAAACGACTTCAGAAATAGACATGCATGATTTAGTAAAATATAATATAAATACATGATTAACAGTATTTTCTTTAGATGAACCGACGACTGCGACGTGGTTCAGGACATTGCAACCCTTCTTGCTATGGAATTTGAGGGTCCTCCTCAAAATTCTGCTCCAGTTTACTATGTTGATGCTTTTGACTGTTGTTTGCGACGATTGGCTGAAATTACTTCGGAATTTTGAGGGTCCTTCTCAAAATTCTGCCCCAGTTTCCAAGGAGGGAAATGAAATTTTTATTGCATTGTGACCGAACACATAGGGCTACCTACGTATCCCCTCTTAAACAGGAATCAGGTCAGCCATAGTTCAAATTACATCATATAGGAAAGCATAAAGATTACACATAGTAACGCTTGACTGCATCTAAATTAATTAGCTTTGGCCAGACTTCTCCGTCCATTTCTGCAAGTATGAGGGCTCCTCCTGTCAGAACCCGGTGAACTATGTATGGACCCTGCCAGTTGAGAGAGAATTTCCCTTTGGCTTTATTTTGATGTGGAAAGATTTTCTTTAACACCAGCTGTCCCGGTGTGAACTGTCTTGGCTTGACTTTTTTGTTGAAGGCTCTGGACATTCTGTTCTGATAAAGTTGACCATGGAAAACTGTATTCATCCTCTTTCCGTCTATGAGGGCTAGCTGCTCATAACGATTGTTCATCCACTCTGCGTCGTCGAGCTCAGCTTCCTGTATGATCATTAGGGAGGGAATTTCTACCTTGGCGGGAATGACTACTTCTGTACCATAAACCAGCATATAGGGGGTTGCCCTAGTTGATGTGCGGACTGTGGTGCGGTACCCTAGAAGAGAAAATGATAACTTCTCGTGCCATTATTTATGCTTCACTATCATTTTCCTCAATATCTTATTGATATTCTTATTGGCGGCTTCTACTGCTCCATTCATCTGGGGTCTGTAGGCTATAGAATTCTTGTGTCTGATTCTGAAAGTGTCACACATGGCTTTCATCAAGTCAGTGTTGAGGTTGGAGCCGTTGTCGGTAATGATTGACTCTAGAATCCCGAATCGACAAACAATGCGGTCGCGGACAAAGTCTGCCACGACCTTCTTGGTTACTGCTCTATAAGATGCTGCTTCAACCTATTTGGTAAAATAGTCAATTACTACCAAGATAAACATCTCCCCGTTTGATGCGGCAGGTTCGATTGGTCCAATAACATCCATTCCCCAGGCGGTGAACGACCATGGTGAGCTTATTGTATTAAGCTCGTTTGGAGGTACCTTTATCATGTCTGCGTGTATCTGACAGCGGTGGCATTTTCGGACATACTAGATGCAATCCGTTTCCATAATCATCCAAAAGTAACCAGCACGGAGTATCTTCTTTGCTAAGACGAAACCGTTCATATGTGGACCGCAGGTCCCCGCATGAATCTCCTCTAATAGCTTGGATGCTTCTTTTGCATTGACACACCTTAGCAATCCCAAATCAGGAGTCCTCCTATACAAGATTCCTCCGCTGTGAAAGAAATTGTTGGACAACCTCCAAAGTGTGCGCTTCTGAGTAGGATTTGCGAGCTCCGGGTATTCTCCTCTCGTCAAATACTCCTTGATATCATGAAACCAAGGTTTTCTGTCTGCTTCTTCCTCAACATGAGCACAATAAGTTGGATGATCATGGATCTTTGTCGGAATGGGGTCAATGAAATTCTTGTCTGGATGTTGTATCATGGATGATAGGGTAGGCAATACATCGGCGAACTCATTCTAGATTCTGGGAACATGTTGGAATTCTATCTTTGTAAACCTCTTTCTTAATTCTTGTACATGATGCAGATACGGGAGTATCTTGGAGTTTTTTGTTGCCCATTCTTCTCGGACCTGATGTATAAGTAGGTCCGAATCTCCGATCACTAACAACTCTTGAATGTTCATGTCAATAGCCATCTTGAGTCCTAAGATGTATTCTTCATACTCGGCCATATTGCTGGTGCACGGGAACCTGAGTTTGGCAGACACCAGATAATGCTGACCAGTCATTGATACTAGGACTGCTCCTATGCCAACTCCTTTAAAATTTGCTGCTCCATCGAAAAACATTCTCCAACCATCATAGGATTCTGCAATGTCCTCTCCTATGAACGATACCTCTTCGTCAGGAAAATATGTTTTCAGGGGTTCGTACTCTCCATCCACGGGATTTTCAGCAAGGTGATCTTCCAATGCTTGTCCCTTGATCACTTTCTGAGTTACGTAAATAATGTCGAACTCACTTAACAGGATTTGCCACTTGGCTAGCTTGCCGGTGGGCATGGGCTTATGAAAGATGTATTTCAAGGGATCCATCCTCGATATGAGGTATGTAGTATAGGCATAGAAGTAGTGCCTTATCTTCTGAGCTACCCAAGTCAAAGCACATCAGGTGCGCTTTAACAAAGAATACAAGCCTCGTATGGGGTGAACTTCTTACTGAGGTAATAAATGTCCTGCTCCTTCCTCCCCGTTTCATCATGCTACCCCAGAACACAACCGAATTATCCATCCAATATTGCAATGTAGAGTAATAAGCGTCTACCTGGCTCAGGTGGAACTAAGACTGGTGGTGTTGACAGGTATTCCTTGATTCTGTCGAAAGCTCTTTGGCAATCATCAATCCATTTAGTAGCGGCATCCTTCTTCAACATCTTAAAGATTGGCTTACAGATAACTGTAGATTATGCTATGAACTGGCTGATGTAGTTAAGTCTTCCCAAGAAACTCATCACATCCTTCTTGTTCTTTGGCGGTGGAAATTCTTGAATAGCTTTGACCTTTGATGGATCCAGTTCTTTTCCTCGGCAGCTCATAATAAACCCAAGCAGTTTTCCGGCAGGAACCCCAAATGCACACTTCGCAGGATTCAGTTTCAGGTTGTATCTCCGTAATCTGTTGAAGAACTTCCTCAAATCTTCCATGTGGTCAGTGGCTTTCTTGGACTTGATAATAATATCATCTACGTACACCTTTATCTCCTTGTGTATCATATTGTGGAAGATGGTAGTCATGGCCCTCATGTAGGTGTCCCCTAGATTCTTTAGGCCAAACGGGATCATTTTGTAACAGTACATTCCCCATGGCGTAATGAAAGCCATTTTATCAGCATCTTCTTCATCCATCTAGATCTGATGATACCTAGCGAAACAATCCACAAATGACTGCAATTCATGCTGGGCACAATTGTCGATCAGGATGTGTATGTTTGGCAAAGGGAAATCGTCTTTCGAACTGGCCCGGTTGAGATCCCGGTAGTCAACACAGACTCTGACCTTCCCGTCCTTCTTTGGTACTGGCACAATGTTGGCTAACCATGTTGGGTATTCTACTACCATGAGAACCTTGACTTTGACTTGCTTAGTGACTTCTTCCTTGATTTTCAGGCCCATGTCAGGCTTAAACTTTCTAAGCTTTTGCTTTACCGGCAGACATGTTCGATCAGTTGGCAGTTTGTGAGCCACAATAGATGTACTCAGACCAGTCATGTCATCATACAACCAAGCGAATATGTCTTCATATTCCCTTAGAAATTCTGTTTATTCCTCCTTTTCTGATGGCGATAAGTGGACACTGATTCTCGTTTCTTTGACGTTCTTTGAATCTCCCAGGTTAACAATCTCCGTCTTGTCCAGGTTGGACTTAGGTCTGTTCTCAAAATTCTCAACTTCCTTAACAACATCTTCTGGTATTTCATCTTCCTCTGAATCTATGTATGTTTGTTGCGTTGTCTCGTTGCGTGTCACAGTCATCGGTTCATCAAGATAAGTAATAGTAATACCCGAGGCTTGTTGGGCTCTGGTTGTCCTGATAGTCCAGTTATTGAGGCGGGTCCCTCTGCTTACGGCCTGTATGGAAGGGCCTTCCTCCCCTCCTCCTCGAGAACAATATAACAGTCCATGTCATTGTCTTCTATGAACAAATTCCTCACCGCTGCAAGTGCTTCTTCTTCTTCTAACCCATAGATAACACCGGCCGATTGGAAAGTCCGCTCCAAGTGTGGTATTTGCTGCTCCAGCGGATATTAAGGACTGCACCATGGTGGCGACCAGTGGTTGAGTTCCTTCCAGGTGTACTCATATCCCAGACCGAAGGTGGTGCCATGTTTCTTGAGTTTTATGGGCTTAGCGATTCCTTGGAGGTTTTTACCGAGCCCTCTGCCAGGTTCGTACCCACACTAATTCAGTATACTCTCGATGTTGTTATCCCACCATTTGTCTTTGTCAACAACATTCACCCTTTCGATGTGATGGTAAGTTTCTCCTTCTAGCTTCCTTCTTCCTTCGATTGACGGAATAGTCTGACGATTGTATATAGGATTGCTTTTGTCGCCGTGAATGATTACCTCTTGATGGTTCCATTCGAATTTCACTGCCTGATGCAGTGTCGATGCCACAGCCCCAGCAGCATGAATCCATGGTTGTCCCAGCAGCAGATTGTAAGATGCTGGTACGTCTATCACTCGGAAGTCAACATCGAACCAAGTTGGCCCCATTTGCAAACACAGACTAATCTCCCCAATGGTGGATCTTTGGGAGCCGTCGAAGGCTTTCACGTTGATAGCTCCGTCCTTTATCTTGTGCAATCCTTTGCCCAATTTCTTGAGTGTTATCAGTGGACAAATGTTGAGGCTGGAACCCCCATCAATCAGGATCCTAGTGATAAAGTAGTCTTCGCATTACACAGTGATATGCAGAGCTTTGTGTGAGCACGTGATTTTTGCCCAATATTAATTACTCCCATAAATTCAAAACAAAACAATTTCTTGTAGTGTTTACAATTTTGTAAATTTTGTGGCATTTTTGCTAATTGTTTGCATTTGTCTGTGCATGTTTATTTTATTTAACCAACAAAAAATACAAAAAATACTTGGCATTTGCATTTAGGGTTTAATTTTATATTTTAGGATTAATTAGAAAATTAATTGTTTCATAAAATGGAAAAATCACAAAAAATTGGTTTAATTTTAGCTTTGATTCTGAGTAGTTTTTCTGTTAATTTGTTTTTAATTAATTGTGTTAATTATCATTTTAGGTTTAATTAGTTTTTTTAGTTCTAGGAATTAATTTTGATTTTAATTAAATTTTGAAAAAAAAAGAGAGAAAAGAAAAAAAAAGAAGGAATTTTGAATTAAGTTTGTTTTGAAATAAAAATGAAAGAGGATTTCATATTTTTGGGCCAGCCTTCAAATTAAACCCCCAGGCCCAAATTTTTCACCTCTAACCCGCAGCCCAGTCACCCTAAACCCGGTTCGGTCCCCTGTAATAACCAAACGACCCCGTTTTGCCTATAACAAATCCCAGCCGTCGAGGTTCCTTGATCGAACAACTGGGAAGTTGGGGTGATTTAATATATAACTGTCCTAATGACCCTACCCCCAAGACCGTCTCTCTCACCCCACCCCTCAGAGAACCCCCACCATCTCCGCCGTGCGCTGCCTGCCGGAAATAGCCTCCGCCGGCGGCGTTGCTCCAATCAATCCCAAAACTACACCCTAGCTTCTTCTCTTTCCCCTCCTTCCAAATCCGCACCCCTTTTCCCTCAAATCCCAACCAAAATTCTCGAATCTTGAATTGAAGAGGAACGACCAAAATCCCAAATCGTCCAAACTGCCCCAAAATCACACCCCACAATCTCCTCATCCCCATTATCCTAAATCCACATTCAATTCCCTTCAAATACCTCCAAAATTTCTCGAATGTCAAATATAGGGTTCTAGAGTGTTAAACACTAAATCGGTGCATAAGAGTTTGTCTCAGGCATGGGGTTGTTTTTTAAGGTCTCTTCCCTCAATAATGCTACTTACTTGCTCTTACAAAGAACAAGTGGGTGACATTATTGAGGACGAAACCAATAGTTTGATGTCCGTCTCAATTCTGTCCAAATAGGTAAGCATTCTTCACTTCTTTTAAGTTTTCTTTAAAGCTCGACTCATCTTCTTCCTCGCCTCTGTCCTTTACATGTTCAGATTTTAGACTTGAATTAATTTTTGTGCCTGTTTTCTCCCGTTAGATCTCGACCCTTCTGTTCTATTTTAATGGTTAATAAGCTAAGTGTTCTATGTTGTTTAATTTAGTTTAAATCATTGTTTAGCTTAGTATTGATAAGTTTTATGACTGAATGTTCTTGTTTAAATGTTGGTGTGAATGCTTGAAGATTTGATTCATGTTTTAATTTGTTTTCAGTAGATTTTCGGCATTTTCTTTAAGAACTGATTCATAGTTTGATCCGTTGGATGCCCTCTGTGTTTAGTCAGCCCTGTTTGTCACTCTTTTTAAAACCTAAGAGGGGGTAAGTGAATAGTTAGCAACTTCAGGGGGGCTCAAAAGGAAGGGCAAGATTAGTAATAATTGATTGGGCTAAGGGTAATTCAGGGATTCTAGGTCGGGAAGGAATCAATTCTGTTAAGAGGAAAGGCTCTAGAAGATAGGATAAACGTGAGTTTATTAGGGGGCATGAGTTTTCAGATCCTTAGAGGGGTAAGAGGGTAAAAACAATTGGGTTTGAGTGGGTTAAAATGGGAAATAGCTAGCTAAAATAGGGCTGCATTATATGGGCCTATATAAGGACCTCTTTCTCCTCATTTGGGGTAGCTGACACATTCTGAAAAAATCTGAGAGAGATTAGAGAAAAAAAATACAAAAAAAGCTGCAGAACTTTACTGTTTCATAGGCTTCAAGAGAGAAAAATCAAAAAAGAAAAAGAGAGAGAGAGAATTCTACTGTTCCATTGGAAATTTCAGTGATCTATTCTATTTCTGAAGAACAAGATTCCAATCCTAATATTCAAAATGAGTTGATTGTTGAAAGTTTTGACACAAGCTGGTGGAGGGTTAACTTCTCATTGGTTTTGAGTTAATTTTCTGGGTGTTAATCTCTGAAATTGATGTTGCTGGGTTGCTGTTATTTGAGCTTTCTTAACCTCAGATTTTCTTTGTTCATTTGCTGTACCAGGTATCTTTCTCCTAAACTCTACACAATGTAAGGCAAGTTTGAAGCATGAAATGGACAAAGTTGAAATGATAAGACTCGATGATCTGTTTACATAGCTGATTGTTGTAGTAATATGATTCACCATGTAGGCTTAGTTTGTCTTTATATTAAACAACTGAAATCTCTGAAGGCTACTTAGTTTGGGACTTTTGAAATGTTTTGTAAAGGACTCAGTCACAATAGTATGCCATAGATGTGTTTTAGCTATTGGTTCGAATCAGTATTTGTGTTTGATAATGCTTGCATGTTTGATTGTTATTAAAGAGGTTCGAAAAATGTGATATTTAGTGTTTGTTTATGCTTTTAGCAATTTCTATAAGGTACATGGCATCCAGTGATTTTGTTGACTCTGGAAATAAAAATTGGTCTATAGCCATAGTGCTAAGAAAATTGAGATTTGATTGATAGTTGTCACACCTCCTTTTTCCGCACCCGAGAGGGGGTGAAGGAGTTTTTCAAATTAAAGGACAATCGAAACGGGATTTGTTTATTTATTTCAGAGTCGCCACTTGGGAGATTTAGGGTGTCCCAAGTCACCAATTTAATCCCGAATCGAGGAAAAGAATGACTCTGTTTAACAGTCCGCGAACCAGAAATCCGGATAAGGAATTCTGTTAACCCGGGAGAAGGAGTTAGGCATTCCCGAGTTCCGTGGTTCTAGCACGGTCGCTCAACTATTGCATTTAGCTATTATCTGATTTTTACATGAATAACTTATGTGTTGATTCTACTTTTTATTGCTTTTACATATACATATTTATTCGAGAGAGTGAACGCCGTTTAAAGTATGTTTTCAGATTGCGCCGCATCAAATGAACCCGCAATCTTAGGCACACCCTTTTCAACGTCTTAGGATTTGGATTCGGGCCGCATAAAATGCCCACCCACATTTAGGAATGTAATTTACTAAAGCCGCGCCTAAAGATTCTAGCACGTTATTATCTTTTCGGAGGGCCGTGAAATTCGCTAAACGGCCCTTCCCGACTTCTAAAAAAATCTTAAACCTTTACTGTGGGTCCTGCAATTTTTTTTTTGTTTTTATTTGACGAAGCTCGTCTCATAACTGGCAGACTACTAACACTAAACTTTTTAAATCTTTTAACACCAAAAAAAAATACCCCTGAGAATCCCCTATTATTATTGCCTTGCCCTCACTCTTAGCAATCTGTATTTAAACCTCTCTAATTTACAACTACACCAAATCACTACACAGCTACAACCAATCCTTAAGTCAAATTCACACAAAATGATTCAAGCATCAAAACATACCAACGAAGTGATTCATGTTGTATTCGTCCAAACAAAGCAGTCATAAACTAACTATTCGACGAAGTTGTTCAAATCGAATGTAGCTTATAACGCACACTCAAACAAACAGAAGAAAAATCTTGACCAAATAAAAAGGTCTTGAAGAAGAAGGAGAACTAATGAACAAAACAAGATTACAAAATAACACTTTAAACAAAGAATCAATAATCCGAAAAATAGAATAATAAAAAAACAAGATTAGGAACAACATTTAAAACCAAAGCCATAACAGAAAATAAATAAAAATGAACTAAATAATCTTGAAAGAAAATCCTAAAACTTGAACGAACCCAAGTCGAGCTCGGAGTTGAACTATTGGAGGTTGAACGGACTGTTTTGTGGACGTTGAAAAAGGACGAAGCAGCAGCTGGACGTTTGGATTATGGCAGATTAGCATGGCGGGACGAGGGTGTCGTGGTATCGAGGAGTAGCAGTGGCAGCACTGGACTCGCTGCTGCCATGGTCGACGGGGAGCAGCAGCGACAAGTGGGTGTTGGGCAGTGGAGGTGGTCGACGACGCAGGAGTTGGTGGTTTGACTGTGTGAGACGACGAGGGAGTTGGGCTGGTTATGGCGTTTGGACGTGGGGTCGACGATGCAGCAGTGGTTGTTGCTGCTCAAAAGAACGAGGGGTCGTGGGTTATGGAGGTGCTCGCCGGAAGGGTCGCTTGGTGGTGGCGTTTAGACGTGAGGGAGTGGGGGCTGGGGGCAGTGACGACGAAGGCGAAGCAGCAGTGTTTGTCTGATTTAATGGAGGATCGCCGGACTGGCTTGATGGAGCTAGGAGGAGTGGTCGTGTGGGCAGTGACGACGCTGCTGCTGGTTCGTGAGGGATGGTGGGTTTTTGGTGGTGGTTTTGGGGTAGGGCTGCTCCTAGGGTTTTTTAGGGTCTTCGTTCCTTCAAAAGAAGGAAGAAGATGAATAGTCCCCACTCCTTTTGTTTTCAAAATCTGTTTTTAAAATCCCCCCCTTGTCCGTGTGTTTGTAGCCTTTGCCAAGAAGAATGGACCCCACGTGTGTAGGGGTCCAAGATTTGTGTCCCCCATGCGCGGTGGGGTTCCCCGTGTGTCGTGTTCCGTCCGTGTTCTCCACGCGTGTCCCCCATGTGTGGTGGACTCAGATTATTATGGGCTAAGTCCAAAAATTAGGCCTAAAAACGGGTAGTTTGAACCCGAATATTATTCTTTTGCCCGGACCCGAGAATAAGAACACGACGTTGCTCAACTAATCCTATGTAAGCAAAATAACTACCAAAATAAGACTAATATTTAAGACAAAACTATATCTTTTTAAATATTTTTTCAAGGTTAAAATAGCTACAAAATATTAATAAAACTATTTTTTTTGTAATTTTCGTTTTTATATAAAGATAAAATATAAAGTAATATTTTTGTATTTTTTCAAAATTAAAATGACTACAAAACATTAATAGAACTATATTTTTTGGTAATTTTCGAAATTTTATAAAGTACAAAATAAGGTGCAATTTTTGTATTTTTTCAAGTTTATGAGAAATACATAAACTAAAATTTAAATATATATTTTTTGTAATTTTTTTTTTGCGTCGAAATAGACTAAAATAGTCAAAATAGCTATATTATACCTAGATTAAATATTTACGCTAAAAATGTGAAAATTCTCTGGGAGGGTCAAAAATCACGCGTCTACAGCTGCCCCTCTTTGCCCGAAAACACGAAGGGTTTTCGTGCAAAGATAAAGTGAGCGATTTTTGCCCATCCGAGTACTCCACGTGAAGCATTTTTTAAAGATTTGACCGAACCTTTGCTCCAGAGGTTTCCTACATATCCTGGGCTAAACAGGAATCAGGTCAATGTAGTTCGGGAAGTCTTAGTAGCTGGGACTACCGGGGAACCGTGGTTCTGCTGTTACTGCTGTTGTATATTGTTACCACTTCCTTACTGATCTCCTTATTACATAGTATCCAAAAAGAAAACAAGAAAATCAGAAGCTAGGCTAGCCTATGGATCACAAGATCTTATCTATTTTCAACTTGTCTTTGCTGCCTTGCTTTCTTGTCGGATTGTGTTTCTTCCGGTGCCTTTCTTCCGTGAATTTCTGGCCCTTTGCTTTTCTGAATACCAATTTTCATCATTTTGCTCGGTCCGCTGGGGATATGGCTTCCTTCATTAAGCTTTTCGGCGGTTCCTCTGGGGATGCGGCTCTCTTCATCAGATCTGTTATGCTGGGCATAATTTTAATGTTCACAGGACGCTTCTTTCAAGACGTGTCTTTTCTTCCTTTTGACTCATGCGCGTGAACTTGTGCTGGGACCTCTTGTTGCAACCTTCCGCTTTCTGGTGCTAGGGATTTTTATTGTTTCCTGCTGGGGATTCCTGTTGTAACCTTCTACCTTCCGGTGGGTTGCTGATTTCAAGATCTGCAGTATAAGACTCAAAAGTATTCCTCTTGTTATACAGGTGGGCGCCTGAATGCAAAAATATGAAATGTATACTCGCATTATACTGGTGGGCGACCTAGAACAGAAATGAAAAGACAGAAATGTATTCCCGCATTATACTAGTGGGCGACCTAGAACAGAAATGAAAAGACAGAAAATGTATTCCCGCATTATACTGGTGGGCGACCTAGAACAAAAATGTATTCCCGCATTATACTGGTGGGCGACCTAGAACAAAAATGAAAAGACAGAAATGTATTCCCGCATTATACTGGTGGGCGACCTAGAACAGAAATGTATTCCCGCATTATACTGGTGGGCGACCTAGAATAGAAATGAAAAAGACAGAAATGTATTCCCGCATTATACTGGTGGGCGACCTAGAATAGAAATGAAAAGACAGAAATGTATTCCCGCATTATACTGGTGGGAGACCTAGAATAGAAATGAAAAGACAAATGTATTCCCGCATTATACTGGTGGGCGACCTAGAACAGAAATGTATTCCCGCATTATACTGGTGGACGACCTAGAATAGAAATGAAAAGACAGAAATGTATATGAATTTGTTTCCTCGTTCCTCCAAGAAAATTTTTAACAACGACAGAAAATTTTCTGCCCCGGTTTTGGTGACCTTCTTTGTGGCGTGTTTTTTCTGCCATCATCAACCTTTGTTTTCCTGTAAAAATCAAAGAAAACTTTGTTAGTTTTAACATGGTGAGTGATGATATCACTCCTGCCGGGGGATGGTTTTTACTTTCCCTTTCCCTTGCTCTGTGCTCCCAAAACTGGTTGGGGATAAAGTTGCTTGCTAGGGATGATATTCCTGCTGGGGATGGTACTTCACTTATCTCTTCCCCGCTTTTGTTTCAAAACATGTTGGGGGAGTTCTCTTCAACTCCAAAACTACTCCCTTAAAAGTTTATTTTCTCCCAGCACTGCAAGGCATAAAATGTTATCATCTGAGGATAACGTTATTGAGGATAAGACTGTTAGGGTTATCTTGTTGCGGATTAATTCTCTCTCCCTCTTTCCCCCTTTCTGTTTTCTCTGACCCCCTTGGACCTTGGTCAGTGATCTATCGAAGTTCTGCCGAGGATCGTTTTGGAACTTGGTTCATAAGTCTTTAAACCTCTGATTCCCGCTTTTCTTCATGTTCCCCTTAACTTTCCAGGATAGTTTGTCATTTGGTTTTGCAACAAACGCCTTTTGTCTTATTGTCTTGACTTTGGCCTGCCCCCTTCATATTTTGCTTTGTACCCTTTCGGCCCCTGGTAGTAAACTCTGAAAAATCCTTTTCGAAACAAATTTCTGGAAAAAATCTTCTTAGACAAAGAAAATGAAAAGATAGAAAAAAAAGAAAAAATCTTCCTGAGCAAACGCTGGGGGAGAAGAAAAGGAAAGAACTTATCTGGACGGTATGACTGGTCTCAACAATCATGTCATGCATTACGGATTAATCAACCCAGTCTATTTGTATCAATCAATCTGATGGCCTCACTTGCTGGGGATAAATAGGTGCTCACCTCTTCGCAAATCCAAACCCTTTTTGCCAATCTATCTTGTTGCCTTATATTACCCTTCGAGGGGTTTTCACTAATAAGACTCTCTCCTTTCCCTCAGCTCTCGTCGCCTTATGGTGCCTGTGAAGGTTTTCACAGATAAGACTCTCTCGTTTCATTTCTCTCATCTTTCGTCGCCTTATGGTGCCTGTAAAGGTTTTAACCGATAAGTCTCTCTCATTTTATTTTATTTTTCAGCGGGGAATTGGAGTGTTGCCGATATGACTCTCTCTTCTGGAGATTCTTTTCGGCTATCAATTCATTTCCAGTTTATGATCCTCTTCTTGCTGGGGATCAGTGCATTATTCTCGGCTTTTATTTGCCTGACTTGCCACCTCTCGGATATTGATCGGGAGGTCTTTTTGGACAACGATGTTGGTTTCGGTGTGGGGCTAAAAGAAAGGCTATCCAAAATTCAATATAACTTTGATGGGTGAACTACTACAACTCTTGGAAATCAAACCCTTTTTGAAACTTTAAAACCTAACTTCTGCCCCATTTTTTTTTTGCTTGGGGGATTTCATTTTTGTTACACTATGTTGAACTTTGCACACTATGACCGAGCCGTGAGGCGCCTACGTATCCTCTTTGAGGAATCAGGTCAAACGTAGTTCCCACTGCTTTTGTTTTTTTCTTGTGATCTTTATCTTTCTCTCTCTTTTTTTCATTTTTCTTGTAATTTCTTTTTTCTTCTTCTTCTTTTTCATATCTTTTCCATTAGTGATTCCACAAGAGGGGTATGAAAGAATAACTTAAGGCTCAAAAGGGGGAAGCAAGGGTTAAAAGTGTTTGGGTAGAAGAAAGAATTGCCTCCGACATTTCATTATCCAATAAATACCAAATACAAACAAACGAATCAATAACTACCATAATCAAAGAAATTACGCATAATATCTTTTGACTGCATCAGAATTGATAGCCATGTCGACACATCTTCCCTTGATATCTGTTAGACACAAAGCACTGTTGGACAACACTCTGGTCACGATATAAGGCCCTTGCCAATTTGGGGCGAACTTGCCTTTTGCTTCGACCTGATGCGGGAGGATCCGTTTCAATACTTGCTGCCCTACTTCAAATTTTCTGGGGCGCACCTTCTTATTGTATGCTCTTGCCATTCTTTTCTGATACAACTGACCATAACACACTGCTGCCAATCTTTTTTCATCTATCAAGCTCAACTGCTCCAGTCGAGCTTTGACCCATTCATCATCATCAATCTCGGCTTCAGCGACAATCCGGAGGGACGAAATTTCGACCTCCGTTGGTATTACTGCCTCAGTCCCGTATACCAACAAATAAGGAGTTGCACCTATTGAAGTACGAACAGTAGTACGGTATCCCAACAATGCAAATGGTAGCTTTTCATGCCATTGTCTGGATCCTTCAACCATTTTCCTCAATATCTTCTTTATGTTTTTGTTGGCTGCCTCAACCGCTCCATTCGCCTTGGGCCGATACGGGGTGGAATTACGGTGTGTAATATTAAACTGTTCACATACTTCTCTCATCAAGTTGCTGTTAAGATTAGCACCATTGTCCATGATTATTACTTTCGGGATCCCAAATCGACAAATGATATGGGAATGGACAAAATCCACCACTGCCTTCTTGGTTACTGACTTGAAAGTTTTGGCTTCAACCCACCTAGTGAAATAATCGATGGTTACCAGAATGAATCTGTGACCGTTCGAAGCTGCCGGCTCAATAGGCCCAATGACATCCATGCCCCATGCCACAAATGGCCATGGTGCTGACATTGTGTGCAATTCCGTTGGTGGAGAATGAATCAGATCTCCGTGTATCTGACACTGATGGCATTTTCGTACGAAACTGATACAATCATGCTCCATAGTGAGCCAATAATATCCCGCTCGCAGAATCTTCTTTGCCAACACATATCCGCTCATATGGGGCCCACAGACTCCAGCATGTACCTCTGTCATCACTATCGTGGCTTGACCTGCATCAATACATCTCAGCAATCCCAGATCTGGGGTTCTTTTGTACAACATTCCTCCACTGAGGAAAAATCCATTTGCCAGTCGTCGAATGACTCTCTTTTGATCTCCGGTTACCTGCTCTGGATATATCCCCATCCTGAGGTATTCCTTGACATCATAAAACCATGGCTTGCCATCCACTTCTTCCTCTATCATGTTGCAATAAGCATGTTGATCACGAACCTGAATATGCAACGGGTCAACATGGATCTTATCTGGATGGTGCAACATCGATGCTAAAGTGGCCAAGGCATCAGCAACCTCATTGTGAACTCTCGGGATGTGTCTGAACTCCACTGATCGAAATTGCTTGTTCAGATCGTGCAAACATTATCGATATGGTATAAGTTTTAAATCCCGTGTTCCCCATTCACCCTGGATCTGATGTACTAGGAGGTCCGAGTCTCCCAAGACCAAGACGTCCTGAACATCCATGTCTGCAGCCAATCATAGTCCCAAAATGCATGCCTCATATTCAGCCATGTTGTTGGTACAATAGAAACGTAGCTGAGCTGTAACAGGATAGTGATGTCCTGTTTCCGAAATAAGTACTGCTCCTATTCCAACTCCTTTTGCATTTGCAGCCCCATCGAAGAAAAGCTTCCACCCTGGTTCCTCTTTCAGTTCTAACTCCTCTATATGCATCACTTCTTCATCTGGAAAATATGTCCTCAAAGGCTCGTATTCTTCATCAATAGGATTCTCAGCCAAGTGATCGGCCAATGCTTGGGCTTTCATGGCCGTCCTCGTCACATAGACAATATCGAACTCTGTGAGTAATATCTGCCATTTTGCCAATCTTCCCGTGGGCATAGGCTTCTGGAAAATATACTTCAAAGGATCCAAGCGTGAAATAAGGTAAGTAGTATGTGACGACAGATAATGCTTAAACTTCTGTGCTACCCAAGTTAGAGCACAACATGTCTTCTCAAGTTGAGTATACTTATTCTCATAGACTGTAAACTTCTTGCTGAGATAATAGATGGCTCGCTCTTTCCTTCCTGTGATGTCGTGTTGCCCCAACACGCAACCAAACAAATTCTCCAGGACTGTCAGATAAAGAATTAACGGCCTCTCTGGCTCAGGTGGAACCAACACAGTTGGATTGGACAGATACCCTTTAATCTGGTCGAAAGCCTCTTGACACTCCGCCGTCCAGTCTACCGCAGCGTCTTTCTTCAACAGCCGAAATATGGGTTCACAAGTCGTCGTGAGTTGAGCGATGAACCTGCTGATGTAATTTAGTCTCCCCAACAGACTCATTACCTCTGTTTTGTTCTTTGGCGGTGGTAAATCTTGGATGGATTTGATCTTGGATGGATCCAATTCAATACCCCGTCGACTGACGATGAATCCTAACAGCTTTCCTGATGGAACCCCAAAGGCGCATTTGGCCGGGTTGAGCTTAATATCATACCTTCGAAGTCTTTGAAAAAATCTCCTTAGGTCTGCTACATGGTCTTCCTGACGCTAAGACTTTATGATCACATCATCTACGTACACTTCAATTTCTTTGTGTATTATGTCGTGAAACACAGTATTCATTGCTCGCATGTACGTTGCCCCAGCATTCTTCAGTCCGAACGGCATGACCCGGTAGCAGTAAGTCCCCCATGGTGTGATGAAAGCTGTCTTTTCCGCATCTTCTTCGTCCATTAAGATCTGATGATATCCTGCATAGCAGTCCACAAAGGATCCAATCTCGCGCCCAGCGCAATTATCGATCAGGATATGGATGTTGGGCAATGGAAAATTATCCTTAGGACTTGCTTTGTTGAGATTGCGGTAGTCGACGCATACCCTGATTTTCCCATCCTTCTTCGGCACTGGTACCACATTGTCCAACCACTCGGGATATCGAGTGACCCGAATGACCTTCGCCTACAGCTGCTTAACCACCTCTTCTTTGATCTTCACACTCATCTCTGTTTTAAATTTCCTTAGTTTTTGCTTGACCGGAAGGTATGCCGGGTCAGTGGGCAATTTGTGAACCACTAGATTGGTGCTCAATCCTGGCATATTATCATATGACCATGCGAAAACATCTTTGAATTCCACGAGGGTTTTGATCAATTCCTCCCTGACATTTGGCTCAATGTGGATGCTGATTTTGGTTTCTCTGATATTATCTGCGTCCCCTAGATTCACAGCCTCAGTGTCATTTAGATTAGGCTTGGGTTTCTCTTCAAATTGGAATAGTTCTCGGTTTAGTTCTTCGAAGGCTTTATCCTCGTCATATTCAGACTTATTGTCACGATCGACCTCTTGTATCATTAAGTCGGAGTCGGATTGATTTATTAGACTAGGTCGAAGATCCGCTGTGCATGCCATGTCATTAGAACCAGTAAAAAGAGAACTGTTCAGAAAGAAAAAAAAACAAAACAGAAATCAAAATGAGGCAAAAGAAGAATTTTATTAAAATTTGGGATAACAGGGTTCACACTTTTACAAAAAAAATAAAAATAAAAAATAAAATTTGGATTACACCCTCGAATAATCCGAAACAAGAAAACAAAAAATCAAAGCCTACTACCAGGATTCCCCCCGGATAGGAAGAGGAGTAACCGTCCAATTGTTGGTTTTGGCCTCAGGCCCCACAAACTGTATGTCTGCTCCGCTGGAACTCTCTCCAACTTCTACCATATTGACATCAGCGAATAGCCTCTCAAAACTCTGATTCATGTCCCCGTCCATCCCAATCAATGGCCCGAGAATTTTTGGGACCGGTGACCCCTTGGCATTTGCTCTAACAAAAGATCTTGAGAGACGTGGCACAGGTTTGGGAAGAAACCAAACTTTCTTCTTCATTTTCCGCGCTCGCTTTACATCTGCCGCAGTCGGTTTGAACCCCAACCCAAAGGTCTCTAAATTCTTGGGCAGGGAAACAGGTTGGACAATCCCCTGAAGCTCAACCCCCAGGCCTTTTCCCGGCACAAACCCATTACCCAGCATTTCCGAAACCATCATGACCGTTGCGGAAGCTACCCTAGGGTGCTGAATGATCTCACCCTCGGAAATCTTGTTTGCCGACACTGCATCGAAAACCTGGTAAACCCTGGGACCTTTGTCATCATTGGTCTCTATGAAGAGCACAATGGCGCTTCCTATGGTGCACGCAGTGTCCTCGCCGTGCAGTACGACCACTTGTCTATCCCACTCGAACTTGACCATCTGATGTAGGGTGGAAGGTACTGCTTTAGCTGCATGGATCCACGGTCTCCCCAACAGAAGGTTATAAGATACCGCGGCATCTAATACCTGGAACTCCATGGTAAACTGGACTGGACCGATGGTCAATTCAAGTACAATATCCCCCACGGTGGCTGTTCCATTTCCGTCAAATCCTCGGACGCAAATGCTATTCTTGTGGATTCTTCCATGGTCGATCTTTAACTGGTTCAGGGTGGATAATGGACAAATATTGGCACTTGAGCCGTTATCCACCAATGCCCGAGTAACTGCCGAATCTTCACATTTGACAGTTAGGTAAAGAGCTTTATTATGCTCCGTGCCCTCCACTGGCAAATCATCATCTAAAAATGTTACCCTGTTCACCTCGAAAATTGTGTTGGCAATCGTTTCCAGGTGATTTACAGAAATCTCGTTGGGCACATGAGCTTTATTCAGTATCTTCATCAGGGCCCGACGATGTTCATCCGAATGGATTAGTAATGATAGCAGCGAGATCTGGGCCGGTGTTTTCTTCAACTGTTCGACCACGGAGTAATCCTGCACTTTCATCTTCTTTAAGAATTCCTCCGCTTCTTCTTCTGACACAGGCTTCTTTGTTGCAGCTGGGTTGGGTCTTCTCAACTCCGCCGGAGCAAAACACCGTCTTGATCTAGTCAGTCCCTGCGCCTCACAACTATCCTCCTCCACTTGTTGTCCCTTGTACATCACCACTGCCTTCTCGTACTTCCAAGGCACGACCTTGCTATCAATCACTGGTGTTTGGACTACTGGTTTTATGATGACCGGTTCCCTGCAGACCCCTTTCACAACAACCACGGGTGCAGATGATGCTCCCGTTATTACCAACTTGGCTGGTTCTGGTTTCCTTGTAGCGGCAGATGGATTCTTCCCCAATATCACCACTGGCTTGACATCTTCCCCCTTCAACTGTACCCCTGCTTCCTCATCGATCGATTTTTCTTTCGGAGTGGCACGGATCATCATCACTGTCTGTGAGGGTTTCTTCGTCTCCCCTCCTTCGTGCACAAGCTCGATCATGTAGGCTTCGGGGTGCTTTGGCAATGGGTTCTGGTTAATGTTGGGTGCCTCCGGTGCCTGTATCTCGATCTTGTTGGTATCAATAAGATCTTGTATCGCATGTTTCAGCCTTCAACATTTCTCGGTATCATGTCCGGGAGCTCCCGAACAATATTCATATCTTACCGAGTGATCCATATTTTGAGGTAAGGGATTTGGCAATCTAGGCTCAATAGGATTTAATAAACCCAACTGCCTCAATTTGTGGAACAATGCAGTATAAGTTTCCCCTAACTTAGTAAAAGTTCTTTGCCTCTGTAGTCTTTCATTTCTGGAAGCCGGATTTCCCCTGAAACCAATCCCTGGAGGGTTCCTGTAGGCTCTTGGCGGTGAATAGGTGTTTTGTGGTGGTGGGTAGGTGTTATGTGGTGGTGGGTATGTATTGTGGGGAGCCGGCGCGCGCCATTGTGGGCGAACCGGAGGCTGGGTATATGTCTGGGCTTGATGGACGGTAAAATATTGTTCTTGAGGTGGATAGTAGTGCTGTGGTGGGCTGTATGGGTAGTTTGGCTTGTGGGGTCTGGGTTGTTTGTAGTATGGTTTGCCGGACCTGGACCAACTGCTTGCCTCAATCGTGGCAATTTCTTCTTTCTTCCTCCTTCCCAGCGCACCTCCCGTGCCGCTCTGAATAGCCTGGGTCGTTGCCTTGAGCGCCGAGTAATTCAGGATTTTGTCAGACCTCAGACCCTCCTCTATCATGACCCCTATCTTTACTACTTCATTGAAGGATTTTCCAACCGTCGTCACCAAATGACCAAAGTAAGTTGGATCCAGTGTTTGCAAGAAGTAGTCCACCATTTTTCCTTCTCTCATGGGTGGATCAACTCTGGCTGCTTGTTCTCTCCAGCGGAAACCAAACTCATGAAAGCTTTCACCAGGCTTCTTTCCGGTCCTCAGCAATGTGAGACGGTCAGGGACTATCTCGAGATTGTATTGAAAGTGACCCGCGAAAGCCTGCACCAGATCATCCCAAGTGTACCATCTGCTGGAGTCCTGCCTAGTATACCATTCCTGTGCCGATCCACTTAAGCTTTGACCGAAATAAGCTATCAGTAGCTCGTCTTTACCGCCTGCCCCTCTCATCTTGCTACAAAAGCCCCGCAAATGTGCCATGGGATCACCGTGCCCTTCATATAAATCAAACTTAGGCATCTTGAACCCAACCGGGAGTTGGACGTCCGGGAAATGGCATAGATCCTTGTAGGCTACGCTGACCTGGTTGCCCAATCCGTGCAAGTTCCTGAAGGACTGCTCCAGGATTTTGAACTTCCTCATTACCTCATCTTGTTCTGGGACCTTAACCGGCTTTTCAATCTCTGCCGGTACCTCCAAGTGCGGATTGTAGGTATGGGGTTCTGGTGCATGAAATGTGGGCTCAGGGGGATAGTATTGCGTATCGTGAGCCTGAAACAACGGCTCGCTGGTTGATCTTTGCAGGGTGGCTGATGTGGGTCCCATAAAAGTGGGAACATTTGGTGTTGGGAGAGGTTGATGGGGTGGTGGAGCTTGGGAATCATGGGGGCTTCTCTCCTGAAGATAACGGTGATTCGGGAGGCTTGTTGAAGGGCCAGAGTGAGGGTATTCCGGCATATGCCCCAGTGGTTCAGGGCTCTTTTGTGCTTTGGCCAAAGCTAACTGCATTGCATTCATCTCTAGTCTCATCCTTTCTATTTTCTCCATCGTTTCTTTTAACAACTGGCTCAACGGCCTTTCTTCCCCGGTACTATTTTCTGAAGTAGTCATGCTCGTTGTCACCGGTCCTTTGGATCTTGTTTGGTAAGGGTGTGTTGCCAGAATGCTTTAACAACTAACTGTCTGGCATTTGTGGAAAACAACAAACTTGTTAGCGTTAGAGTTTAACAGATTTGATGATAGCACATTGGGGATGCAATGCTCCTAGGCAGTTAACCATTTCTAACATGCTTTTTGCTCTGACCGCATGCATCATTCCAGCTTATTTTATAGATTGCCTACGTATCGTGACCCCGCACGAATCAGACCAAGCGTAGTTCATGCATCCGTAAGATAAATACCCAATTTTCTATTACTCAAATATGTTATTACAAACTGTGATTTGAAAGAAAACAAACGAAATACAGACTCTACATTATTAACAATATTTGAAGAGAACGTAGGGGTAAACAACAGACTCTGAAAAACAGACAAGTGCAAACTTGAACTAGGGACACATTAAAGATTTCAACTTAGGTACTCGCGAGGCATCATTCGGCCTTTTTGCGGGTTTTGGTGTAAGACCCCTCTGCAAGATCTTCAACTCATTCATGATCCGGTGGACGTAGCCCATGATAGAGGCAAGAAGGGTATCATGAGGTATTTGCTCACATGTTAGGCATCTCATGTAGATGTAGTGCCCAATATCATCAATCCTTCCCCGGATGTTATCCCTTTCTCTGAACAGTTGTTCTATTTGCTGGTTCTTTAGCCCCAGCATTTGAGCATTGTCAGCGAGTTGATCCTGAAACCTCTCCATTAGTTTTTCCATTATGGCAATCAAATCATAACAGCGCCTTCTGTCTGCCCGGGCATCTCGGGCTTGTTTAAAGACCTGCTCCTGAAGAGTGGAGTTTGTCTCTCTTAATAGTCCCATGCTTATTTCAGAATCCCCTATGACTTGTTGTAGATGCTTCCTTCGTGCCATTGTACCTTTTTCCCACCTGACCCGCATTCTTTCTATGCAAGCCTCGGATCTCTTCAAGTCCTCTCGGCTTTTGCCGACTTGATTTCTCAGCTTTGTTATCAACCTTTCATCAGAGCGACGTTTCTGTCGGTTGTTGTTACTCTTACTGACTTGGCGAATTCGGGCTTTTAGTGCCTGGTTTTCTTTGGTTAATTTATTCTTTTCACCCTGTTCCGAGGCGACTTGCACGTGGTTCTCAAATATAAGCCTTTCAACTTGTTGCTTCAGCTTCCCGATTTCAACCCGGTAACCTTCTTCTCTTGCCAACCAACCCCACTGCTCTTGCGAATCATCCGTAAACTGTTGTACATGAGCTCTCTTAGCAGGTCTCGGATGAATCTGGAACCTTTTACCGAACCAAGCATTGTATTTTGGGTCTACCTCACCCTTAGCCAATTCTCGAACCATAGTCTTGGGCTCCAGGAATCTACATTCGTGCCACAACTTTCTAATTTTTTCTTCGAGGAATACGACTCCTGGGCTTAATTCAATGACGTGATTGCTTAGATCTTCATCAGTGGGAATTACCTGAAATCTTCCTAGCTGGCGCAATACCCGATTAGGAGCATATGGTTGGATACTACGCACTCCTATAATGTGACATTCCTCGGCCGACATGTATATCACCTCAGTATCGGGCAACCACCCAAATGCCCATTCAATTTGGTCGGCCGTCATTGAACTTAATCGTGCAAGTCATGCTTCGACACCTTTGGGGAATACAACACCTATCATCCGTTTCTCACAACCACTGATACAGTTTTTTCCGGTCAACCCGTGATTCATGTATCCTGCTCGGTGACAGAGGTGCTTTTGCATCCACAGCTGGAGTAACAAATTGCATCCCTGGAAGAAATCGCCTCCTTCTCGGCATATAGTCAAGGCTCGGTAGATTTCGGACAAAACCAAAGGGACCACAGTACTGTTAATTTTTTTGATTGCAACATCAGCCATCCCTACAAGGCCTATCTCTATTTTCTTATCTTTGCGGGGACAAACATGATTCCCAAGAAGGCTGTGATGAATGCCAAAGTACGTCTTGCCTCCCACTTGTTTCTGTCCCCACCATGAGTTAGTCTGAGGTTTGGTTCTTCGAAACCCTAAGGAGTACCATACCGCTGATATAAGAATTGAAGAGCACAATAACCTTTTGACAAATCGTCATCTTGCACCTTCCGACTAATGTGTAGCAAATTCAAAAACCCATGTGGAGACACTGGTCTAGGAGAAAGCAAATATTGCCCCCTCAATTTTCCATCCAAACCTGCATAACCCGCAATTTCCTCTAATGTAGGTGTAAGCTCAAAGTCTGCAAAGCGGAATACATTACGGGTTGGATCCCAGAATGGTATCAAAGCTTCAATGACGTACGTCCTTGGCTTGATATCTAACAGACTGACGAGGCCTCCCAAAATTCTTTCCACTATTTTCTTACTATCATTTCCCAAATCATTCCACCACATGTGGAGCTGCAGAGGGACCTTGCTAAAGACTGAGAACGGTTCGTTTTGATTTGTGCTCATCCTGCACATTTATTAAGGTGATTAAGAAAGAAAAAAAACTTTTATTCGACTCAAAAATAAAACTATTTATATGTTGTTTTGTGTGTTTTCAAATTGAAAAAAAAAAACTTGATTTTCAAACGCGGCCTTTCAGCACTTCGGAAGCGAAGATTTTTAAGGCTGTGTGGGTCAACTAGACCAAATCTTAAAAAGAATGACCCAAGAGGTGGCTGTTTATGCAAAGTCAGTCTTTCGGCGTCCCTTTCGGGAACATTCGGCTATGTTTTGACAAAACAGCGTCACCCGACTTCTTTATGACAGAATTAAAATTTTGAATGTTTTTTATTATTATTATTATTTATTTGTTTATGGCTATTTTAGCAAAAGGTGGGGTTGGACCTGATGAGGGTTGCCTACGTATCTCACATCCGATAAGAATCAAACCAGCGTAGTTCGGGCGAATTAACCGCACTATTTTAAAATAGGACTCTTTTTCGTTTTTCATTTTTGACATTTCATAAGCAAAAAATAAAAAAAACATTACTTTTAAAACAAGACCCCTTTTTTCTCTTTTTTTTTTTAACAGACAACCTATTTTTCAAAAAATCTTCTTTTTTTTAACAAACAATATAACAGCCTATTTTTCGAACAAAAAACAACCCTTTTTTTTGCTCTTTTTTTTCTTTTTCTTTTTTAGTAAAACAAATAAAAAATAAAACTTTTTTTTATTTTCCAGAGTTCCGACAGTACTTGGGCATTGTTTTTTTTTTTCAAAACCATTAGTTAACTCTCCAACTGCTATTTTTCTCTTTTTCTTAATTTTCTAACATTCCCGAAATTCAAAAAAAACGGTCAACATCCAGGACAGAGCAAATAAATGCACAGAAAACAATTAGGATGCATCAGGATGGTCTTTCCGTTTCAGGTTGCTAGCCCTAGACGGACCCAACCCCTGTGTTGAGTCCCCTAAGTCAAAATGCACATGAAGCAAACAAGCGTTCCTACTAGGGATCTGGCATAAGGCTGAGTTATTCTAGGTTCAAAACCTGGGTGTTTGTTCTAGACCTGGCTTACCCGAGCGGACAACTCGAGCCGAGGAGGAGGCGGCAGTCCGGGAATACAGAAGCTTCACCGACTTTGCGACTTATCCAAACCTCGTTCTTAATTGGGACTTGACACTAGACAGAAAAGAAGTCGTACACCGTACACCCTTCTTCACAATTCAGAAGACTCAAAGAGGAGATGAGTTTCAGCACAGTTTATATACAATTCACAAAATATCAAAGCAGTAAAAGCAGTTAGTTAACACAGTATGCACAGATCATGTAACAAAATCTAATAAAGCTGAATACAACAATTATTCCAAGCTCGAATTCTGAACCCTGAACCAGAGATTCTGGGTTCCCTGGTCTCCAGCAGAGTCGCCAGAGCTGTCACACCTCCTTTTTCCGCACCCGAGAGGGGGTGAAGGAGTTTTTCCAATTAAAGGACAATCGAAACGGGATTTGTTTATTTATTTCAGAGTCGCCACTTGGGAGATTTAGGGTGTCCTAAGTCACCAATTTAATCCCAAATCGAGGAAAAGAATGACTCTGTTTAACAGTCCGCGAACCAGAAATCCGGATAAGAAATTCTGTTAACCTGGGAGAAGGTGTTAGGCATTTCCGAGTTTCGTGGTTCTAGCACGGTCGCTCAACTGTTGCATTTAGCTATTATCTGATTTTTACATAAATAACTTATGTGCTGATTCTACTTTTTATTGCTTTTACATATACATATTTATTCGAGAGAGTAAACGCCGTTTAAAGTATGTTTTCAGATTGCGCCGCATCAAATGAACCCGCAATCTTAGGCACACCCTTTTCAACGTCTTAGGATTTGGATTCGGGCCGCATAAAATGCCCACCCACATTTAGGAATGTAATTTACTAAAGCCGCGCCTAAAGATTCTAGCGCGTTATTATCTTTTGGGAGGGCCGTGAAATTCGCTAAACGGCCCTTCCCGACTTCTAAAAAAATCTTAAACCTTTACTGTGGGTCCTGCAATTTTTTTTTATTATTTTTTTTTGTTTTTATTTGATGAAGCTCGTCTCATTTATTTATTTATTTATTTATTTTAAAAAAGGAAAGTAACTACATTTCTATTTTTTTATTTTTGTCCCTAAATAAAGAAAAATCCTGTTAAATACATGCTAAAAAAATACCATAACTTATTTAATTAATAGATTACAACAGATGCTAACGAAAATTGTACTTGAACTTAAAAAAATGGAAAATTGTTTCGCGCCTTATTCCATAAGGTAATATTACTAAAAATGGAATTATGTATATATAAAAAAACGTACAAGATTGACTAACGTTACTATAATTAATCATTTTTAACTGTGGTGAGGTTAACTAAAACTAACTAAAGATATGCTACTTATCATGATTTACTCCATTAATCTAACAAAATTGAAAGGTTCATGTTATATCAGCGCATGACCATTTATACGATTCCTTCTTTTTTCAGTTCAATTATACAAACAAAAAAAAATTAAAACAGTTCACAAAAAAAACAAAATAGACCAGATTGTCTACTATCTACTTTATTGAAGCGGTTGGATTTTATTGTTGCATTTTAACTTCAAAGTTTTATCACTACAAGATTCGAATGTGTACCTGGAATTCGAATTACAAATAGAGAGAAAAGAGGTCAGGAGTAACAATGTACAGCAGTAGCACAACAACAGAATCCCACAGCAAATAACAGCAACAAAAACCAGCAATAACCAGTGTAACAATGGTCAGAACCAAACTGGAAAACCCCGAAAAGCCTGACTGAAAATTAGTAACACTAAACGCAATCCACAGAGGCAGTAACAAAGTTCTGATTTCAGTAATAAAGAAAAGGATCTCACTTTCAATTTTTAGCTCTCAAAGACTGACTTTTAATTCTGAAAAATTAGCCTATTTCTCACTTTGAAGTTTCTGAAAAAAAATTCTTCTCTAAATTTCCAGTCCCTATCTCTATATCAACTCCTCCTATTTATAGGCTAGAACTAAACATTATTTATTCAAAGTTTTTCACTTTCAGCCTGTATATTCCCTCCCATGTGCATCTATACACTTTTATCATTAATCTCATGCTTACTTTCTGATTTTCCACCCTTAAAGACACCAGACAAGGTGTATTCTGCACTACTAATTCCCTTTCCATTAAACAATTCATTAATTTAATTATACACTGAATATTAACTGGCAGACTACTAACACTAAACTTTTTAAATCTTTTAACACCAAAAAAAAATACCCCTGAGAATCCCCTATTATTATTGCCTTGCCCTCACTCTTAGCAATCTGTATTTAAACCTCTCTAATTTACAACTACACCAAATCACTACACAGCTACAACCAATCCTTAAGTCAAATTCACACAAAATGATTCAAGCATCAAAACATACCAACGAAGTGATTCATGTTGTATTCGTCCAAACAAAGCAGTCATAAACTAACTATTCGACGAAGTTGTTCAAATCGAATGTAGCTTATAACGCACACTCAAACAAACAGAAGAAAAATCTTGACCAAATAAAAAGGTCTTGAAGAAGAAGGAGAACTAATGAACAAAACAAGATTACAAAATAACACTTTAAACAAAGAATCAATAATCCGAAAAATAGAATAATAAAAAAAACAAGATTAGGAACAACATTTAAAATCAAAGCCATAACAGAAAATAAAATAAAAATGAACTAAATAATCTTGAAAGAAAATCCTAAAACTTGAACGAACCCAAGTCGAGCTCGGAGTTGAACTATTGGAGGTTGAACGGACTGTTTTGTGGACGTTGAAAAAGGACGAAGCAGCAGCTGGACGTTTGGACTATGGCGGATTAGCATGGAGGGACGAGGGTGTCGTGGCGTCGAGGAGTAGCAGTGGCAGCACTGGACTCGCTGCTGCCATGGTCGACGGGGAGCAGCAGCGACAAGTGGGTGTTGGACAGTGGAGGTGGTCGACGACGCAGGAGTTGGTGGTTTGACTGTGTGAGACGACGAGGGAGTTGGGCTGGTTATGGCGTTTGGACGTGGGGTCGACGATGCAGCAGTGGTTGTTGCTGCTCAAAAGAACGAGGGGTCGTGGGTTATGGAGGTGCTCGCCGGAAGGGTCGCTTGGTGGTGGCGTTTGGACGTGAGGGAGTGGGGGCTGGGGGCAGTGACGACGGGAAGTGACGACGAAGGCGAAGCAGCAGTGTTCGTCGGATTTAATGGAGGATCGCCGGACTGGTTTGATGGAGCTAGGAGGAGTGGTCGTGTGGGCAGTGACGACGCTGCTGCTGGTTTGTAAGGGATGGTGGGTTGTTGGTGGTGGTTTTGGGGTAGGGCTGTTCCTAGGGTTTTTTAAGGTCTTCGTTCCTTCAAAAGAAGGAAGAAGATGAATAGTCCCCACTCCTTTTGTTTTCAAAATCTGTTTTTAAAATCCCCCCCTTGTCCGTGTGTTTGTAGCCTTTGCCAAGAAGAATGGACCCCACGTGTGTAGGTGTCCAAGATTTGTGTCCCCCATGCGCGGTGGGGTTCCCTGTGTGTCGTGTTCCGTCCGTGTTCCCCACGCGTGTCCCCCATGTGTGGTGGACTCGGATTATTATGGGCTAAGTCCGAAAATTAGGCCTAAAAACGGGTAGTTTGAACCCGAATATTATTCTTTTGCCCGGACCCGAGAATAAGAACACGACGTTGCTCAACTAATCCTATGTAAGCAAAATAACTACCAAAATAAGACTAATATTTAAGACAAAACTATATCTTTTTAAATATTTTTTCAAGGTTAAAATAGCTACAAAATATTAATAAAACTATTTTTTTTGTAATTTTCGTTTTTATATAAAGATAAAATATAAAGTAATATTTTTGTATTTTTTCAAAATTAAAATGACTACAAAACATTAATAGAACTATATTTTTTGGTAATTTTCGAAATTTTATAAAGTACAAAATAAGGTGCAATTTTTGTATTTTTTCAAGTTTATGAGAAATACATAAACTAAAATTTATATATATATTTTTTGTAATTTTTTTTTTGCGTCGAAATAGAGTAAAATAGTCAAAATAGCTATATTATACCTAGATTAAATATTTACGCTAAAAATGTGAAAATTCTCGGGGAGGGTCAAAAATCACGCGTCTACAATAGTCATACCCTGTATCTTCTATATCTATTTTGGACCAGTTGTGCGGTATCTGGGTTTTGTAGGGGTTGTGGTTGGTTTTTGAGATTCAATGGTTAATTGTCTGGGTATTGTGAATACTGAAAATGGACGAATTAGTTCTAATTTGTAGTTTGTTTACTCACTGCCTACAACAGATAATTCACAAGGATCGAGTGATTGTTTGTTTAAAGAGCATATGTAATCGTCCTTTGTTTTGTCTTCAAAAGTTATTAAAGTCAGAAGTTGGGAAAAAATAAATTTTGTAGATGCAACACTTCAACGTTTGAATTCCATTTGCGTGTTGGCAAACTTTGATTTTATGGAGTGTCGATTTAACCTGATGCCAGTTGTTGATGAATTTCGAGCTACCAGTACTGATTCTAACCCAATATGTTTGATCTTGAGGTATAATGGCCTATGTGGAGCTGTTTAATTCTCATTTGGGCTCCTTCTTGGGCCCAACGTTGAATGGTATGCATCCGTGATTCTCAGGCCTCACGTTGGGCCAGAAGCTCAACTCCAATCCGTTAAACCCTTTCTTTATTCAACATAAGCTGTTAGCCCGAACCATGGTAGAATTCTTGCCCATTAATGTATAATTGATTAATTTTCTCCAATTAGGGGAGGCGAGCCATAATGGATTACAAATAGTTTATTGCCCTTCAAATGTAATTAATTTTCTCTTTTTAAATTAGAGTAGATTGAGGTGCGCCACGCCACACAAAAAATAACAATTGCATGCCCCTCGCTTTATTTAATCTTGAATTGATCCTTAGATTCCGAGGCGTGCTGTTTAGCTAAATTCCATGGCCCTCACAAATTGCAAATGCGAAATTGGTTTAGGCACGTTAGTTTAATAATATTACTTTCCTAAACTTGGGTGCGCATTTATGTGACCTAAATCCAAATCTCAACGGTGTTAAAATATGTCAAAAACCGCGGGTGCATTTATGTGACGTGGTTCGAGATGTATTTTAATAACGTTGCAATCTTCTTTAATTAATTAAATAAAAGCGGTTAAAGTTGAAATTTGCACATAGGTTCATAATTGATTAAAATCAGATAATTAAGCCGAATGTAATAGTTGAGTGACCGTGCTAGAACCACGGAACTCGGGAGTGCCTAACACCTTCTCCCGGGTTAATAGAATTCCTTACCCGGATTTCTGTATTCGCGGACTGCTAAACAGAGTCAATCTTTTCCTCGATTCGAAATTTGAAACCGGTGACTTGGGACACCATAAATATCCCAAGTGGCGACTCTGAATCTTTAATTGCAATAATCCCGTTTCGATTGTCCTTTAATTGGAAAAACTCCTTTATACACCCTTCCGGGAGTGTAGGTAAAAAGGAGGTGTGACAGCTCTGGCGACTTTGCTGGGGATCGAACCCAGAATCTCTGGTTCAGGGTTCAGAATTCGAGCTTAGATGAATTGTTATATTTGGTTTTATCTGTTATCTGATTTTATCACATGTTTGGGCCTAATGTGCTAAGTGCTGCTTTTTACCGCTTTGATATTATCTGAACTGTATATAAAATGCTACGAAACCCTTCTCTTCTCATCTTCGGGGATGTGCTCGTTGGTCGAGACTCCCTATTCTTTTAATGTCATACCTTGAAATAAGAAAGAGGCTCGGACAAGTTACTAAGACGGATGGCCTTTTGGTTCCCGGTACGTAGCCCCCTCATCGGCTCGAGTTATCCGCTTGAGTACACAGTCTAGAACAAATACCCAAGTTTTGAACCTAGAATAACTCAGCCTCATGCCGGATCCCTAGTAGGAACGTTTGTTTGCATCATGTGTATTTTGACTTTGGAGACTCAACACAGGGGTTGGGTCTGTCTAGGACAGGTGTACCCGAAATGTAAAGACCATTATGATGCATCTTACTTGCTACGTGTGCATTCATTTGCTTCGGATTTGCATGTTGACCGGCTTATAAGGAAAAATCAGAAGGGTTAATGGGATGGTTGAGAGGGATAAATGTCTATTTTGAAAAACCAATGTCCCAAAACATACCGAAACTCTGCCGAAATTTTGAAAAAAAAGAAGAGAATTTTGCAGTTTTCAAAGAAAAGAAAAAAAGGGGGGGGGGAACCTTTGTGTTTTAGAAAGGAGAAATAGTTGGTTTTATTTTGATAAATTTGCCCGAACTACGCCAGTTTGATTCCCACCGGATGTGGGATACGTAGGCAACCCCCACCGGGTCCAACTTCCTTTTTGCAAAAATAGCCCAAAAGAACAAAAATTTTACCTTTATTTGAAATAGTTAGGGTGATGTCATTCTTGTCAGAAATAGTCGAATGTCCCTAAAAGGGCGCCGAAAGGTTGTTTTTGCAAGAACAGCCACCTGTGGTCATTGTTTTTTCAAGGTTTTCACCGGTTAGCCAATACAGCCTTAAAATCTTCGACTCCGAGGTGCTAAAAGGCCGTATTTGCAAAACCGGATTTTATTTTTAAATGAAAAAAATGTGTCAATTGAGTCGTGAATTTTGATTAACCACCCTAATAAATGTGCAGAATGAGCACAAGTCGGAATTTGCCAATAACAGTCGTGAACAAGATCCCTTTGGAGTTGCATATGTGGTGGGATGATTTGGGTAAATCGGGACAAGACACGGTCAATCAATACTTGGGAGGCCTCACTAGATTGTTGAAGATTAATCCTAGGAGGGACATCATAAAGGCGTTGGTTACATTTTGGGACCCGGGCCACAACGTATTTCATTTCCCAAATTTTGAACTTACCCCAACATTGGAAGAAATAGCCGGATATATTGGAAATCCCAAAGTTCCCCTGAGACACCAGTACCTGATTGCTCCAAGGGCCGTAGCCGTACACAAGTTCTTAGACCTTTTGAAAATAAGTAGGGGGTCCATAACCCAAACTTGGCAGCTAGTTTTTGTACTTTGCAGTTTATATACAATAGATATGGTCATGTAGGAGGGTTCAATAAGCCGGAAAATAAAATTTGCAGCAAAGGAAACTGCCTTAAGTGGGAAGAACACAGGTGTTTCGCATTTATGGTGGTCTTTTTGGGACTTTTGGTGTTTCCTAGAAAAGGTGGGAATATTGACATACGGGTAGCCGGAGTTGTCAGCACTTTGCTTACTCAGGCCAACAGTACCCTCGCACCCATGATAGTAGCTGAAATCTTCCGCGCTCTCACAACCTGCAAAGTTGGAGGAGACTTTTTCGAGGGGTACAACGTGTTGTTGCAGATGTGGATGATCGAACACTTATGTCATCGTCCTCAATTTATGAACTATGGGTCGACAGAGAAGACATGTGTAGAAGAATTCTACACAAGGGTTAACGAGATCAGCCTGCCGGAGGGGGTCACAGAGTGGGAAGCGCGCCTCCGTTCCATCACTGCAAGCCAAATAGAGTGGACATTTGGATGGCTGTCTGTGGATGAGGTCATATACTTGCCAGCCACCAGGCCTTATTTCCTTTTGATGGGACTCAGGAGTATCCAGCCTTATGCTCCATATCGGGTTTTGAGGCAGTTGGGGAGATGCCAGATAGTTCCGAGAGATGAAGATCTTAGTGCCCAAGTAGTTGAGATCGGACCTAACGGTCAATTTCATGAAGCAGCAGTCCGCCAAATCTAGAACGAATGTCAATACATAACAGCCAATACCTGTGTGCGTGATCGATCCAAAGGTGAGGTTTCACCAGGGTACCTTGCTTGGTATAGGAGAGAAATTGAGTTTGGGAGGCCGGCTAAAAGACCCCATCTTCAGGAATTCGTCGAGGCATCACAGGAACAATGGGACTGGTTGGCCAAAGAAAGTGAGTATAGGGCTACCATAAGCAAATTGGAAAAATAATTCAGGGACCTTCAGTTTGAAAATAGCTTGCAAGCCGCGGCGAACAAAGGAGAAAAGAAAAAGCTAGCCATAGAAAATGAGGCCCTTCGTGCCCAGATTCAGAAAATGAAAATAGCGACAGAAAACCCAGCCCGAAGTGCCGAAGATGATAAACTCATAGCTAACTTGAGGCAGAAAGTGAGTGATTATAGTTTTGATTTGAACAAAGCAGAAAGTGAACTAGCCAAGGCTCGAAAATAGTTGGCTAAAAATGCAGATGAACGAGCACGCCTGGTTAAGCAGTTGAAAGAAAAGTACGATGATGAGGTCGCGGGATTAAAGAAAAGGGCCATCGCCACAGAAAACAAAATGATCAAGCAGGCGAAAGACTTCAAGGCTGAAAGAGAACATTGTTATACGGCATCGGCACAATTAGAAATAGATTTGCAACAACTTTAGGAGCAAAATCAAGTGGCCGAGCAAACTTTGGGGGCCAGGGCCCAGCAGATTGGGCGTTTGTTACAAGAAAAAGGTGTCATAAGAGAGAGAATTAGAAACATCGCCGATTACATCGTTATGAAGTGCCAAATCTGTGAGGATATGACTCGCACTACCTTCTTCGCGGCAGTGATGCCATTTGTTAAGCAGATAATGAGTGACTTGGACTGACTTCAAAGGGATCTTGCATATAGGCCCGCGGCGAGACCTAATGATGTCCCGCGGGCACCAGGAGCATTGATGTATTCATGATTTTTCATTTGAGTCTGTATTTCCTTTTTTGTTGGAGTCTGTCAGTTGTGTTGAGTCTGTATTTTCTTTCTGCTGGAGTCTGGCATTCGTTGTCGAGTCTGCATTTTCTTCTATCGGAGCATGATAGTTTATTTTTGGTCTGTATTTCATCGTTTCATCAGCGTCTATTAGATTTTCTTGGAGTCTGTCAGTGTTGAGTCTTTGTAATCAAAGCATTTATTTTTATGAAATTGAAAATCCCAAAAATTATTTTATTATTTACTTTGGTACTTATCGCCCAGAAGTACGCTCGGTCTGATTCATGCGGGGTCATGATACGTAGGCAATCTCTATAGGATTCGACCATAACCAAAAGAGAAAAAAGAAGAGAAAAAAAGAGAGAGATGAAAAAACAAGAAAAAGAAAAGAGAGAAAATAAGAGAAAAAGCAATGGCAAAACAAGATTGAAATGAGAGGATAAAAACAAAGAAAAACAAAGGCCATGATGGAAAAAGAGAAGAAAGAGAATGAAGTTGCAAATGGAAAAGCCGAGATGACGCAAGCAGCCAATCAAATGCATAATAGAAACGGTTAACTGCTTAGGTGCATTCATTCCCCAAAATGTGGTTACCAATTTGTTAAAGCCCTAACCACTAACAAGGTTGTTGTTGATGTATTGAGTTCAGGCAGGTGGTTAGTTGATTGGCATTCTGGCAACTCACTCATACATCACCCGATCAAAAGACATGCTGAATATGGACAACCAAGAACCGGAGACAAGTAGTGTCGACCCGTCAAAAGAGGTGGAAGAACTGGATGTTAATGCAATGAAGGAAGAGATGTATAAGTTAAAGCAGTAGATGGCTGAAATGTACCAAGCCTGGGCAAAGGGGCATCCACCACCGGTTTATCCCACCAACCCTGCTTATATCCCACCATCGGCCCAACCTCAGGAGCCTCCCACTGTGAACTCATCTCCAGCCTTTCCCCTCTACCAACAATGCTATGACACCACTTCCCATACTTCTCAAGCTCCACCACCCAAACAAGTCTCATGCCCTCCTCCACCAATCACTCCTGTTTTTGTGGCACCCCCACCCGCTGCATTACACCGATCTTCCAGTGAACCTCTGTTCCAGATTCATGACAACCAGTATTATCCCCCTAAACCCACCTTCAAAATCTCGGAGCCATGTTCTTACACCCCTCATCTTGATCTCTCGACAGAGACCGAGAAGCCACCCAAAAATCCCGAGCATGAAGAGATGATCAGAAAGGTCAAAAGCTTAGAATAATCGTTTAGAGATATGAGGGGGTTGGGAGGTCAAGTAAGTATGTCCTATAAAGATTTATGTCTGTTCCCAGATGTTCAGTTACCAGCAGGATTCAAAATGCCCAAGTTTGATCTGTACGACGGGCATGGTGACCCAGTAGCACACTTAAGAGGATTTTGTAGCAAGATGAGAGGAGCAGGAAGAAGAGATGAATTGCTAATGGAATATTTCAGCCAAAGTTTGAGTGGATCGGCATTAGAATGGTATACCAGACAAGATCACAGCAGGTGGTACACATGGGACGATTTGGCCCAAGCCCTTGCCTGCCATTTTTAGTACAATCTTGAAATTATCCCAGACCGTCTGTCATTAACAAAGATTGAGAAGAAGCCCGGTGAGAGTTTCAGGGAATGTGGATTCCGTTGGAGGGAACAAGCAGCGAGGGTTGACCCTCCAATGAAAGAAAGTGAGATGGTTGATTATTTCTTGCAGGCTTTGGAACCCACTTATTTTGGTCACTTGGTGTCAGTAGTGGGTAAGTCCTTTAATGAGGTTGTAAAAATGGGAGGCATGGTTGAGGAGGGACTCAAGTCCAACAAGATCATGAGTTATTCAGCAATCAAAGCGACCACCCAGGCTATTCAAAACGGTACTGGAGGCGTACTCGGGAAGAAGAAAAAAGAGGATGTTGCGACAATCGAGTCGGGAGCTTAGGTCGGGTCCAGGGACCCTTCACGTTACTACAACCAGCCTTGACCCTATCATCAAACTTACCCCCACATTCCATATAGCCCAACATAACACTACTACCCACCGCCTGATCCCCATTTTTCCGTCCATCACACACAAACCTATACCCAACCCCCTGCTCATGCACAATGGCGTGCGCCAGCTCTACAAAATCCATACCCAGCTTCACAAAATGCTCATCCACCCCCAAGAGCCTACAGAAATCCCCCTGGAATAGGTTTTCGGCCCAATCAAGCCTTTAAGAATGAGAGGTTGCAGAAATAGAAGACTTTCACTCCTTTGGGAGAATCATATACTAGCCTATTCCACAGATTAAGACAGTTGGGTAGTTGAATCTGATCGAGGCTAAATTGCCAAATCCCCCTCCCAGAAATCTTGACCGCTCGGTGAGTTGTGAGTATTGTTCAGGGACCCCGGGTCATGACACAGAGAAATGCTGGAAATTGAAAACAGTTATTCAAGAGCTCATTAATACTAATCGGATTGAGGTCCAAGCCCTAGAGGCACCCAACATCAACCAGAACCCGTTACTGGCCCATCATGAAAAAAAATGATTGAGATTGTGCATAAGGGAGGGGATCCTAAAAAGCCTTCGCAAACCGTCATGATGATTCGGGCTAGTGAAGCCAAGCCGGTTGAAAAGTCAACAAGTGAGAAGTCTATGATCAAGTTGAACGGGGCAAATAATGAACCATCCGTGGAGGTCAAGAAGGGGTCCTCAAGTGACGTTGCAGGAAAACATGAAAGAGCAAAAGTGGTTGTGCCAGGAGTGACGAACAAGCCTGTGGTAATTGTGAAGGGTGGCTGCACAGATCCTGTCATTATCAAACCGGTAACTCAATTACCCTTAGTCAACAGCAAGGCAGTCCCATGAAATTATGAACGAGTGACAGTGACTTACAAGGGGAAAGAGGTTAAAGAAGAAGTGTGTGAGACCCATGGTTTGACTCGATTGGGGAGATGCTTTGCCCCCGATGAGTTGAGAAAAGCTAAGACCTCAAAAGATAACCCAGTGTTGGTGAAGAAAGCTGTGACCGAGGAAGAAGCAGAAGAATTTCTGAGAAAGATGAAAGTACAGGACTATTCCATTGTGGAGCAGTTAAGGAAGACACCGGCTCAAATCTCGCTCTTGTCATTATTGATCCATTCAGATGAGCAGCGTCGGGCTTTGATGAAGATCTTGAACGAAGCCCACGTTCCTGACAAAATCTTGGTAAACCACTTGGAAAAGATAGCTAACAAGATAATTGAGGTAAACAGAGTCACTTTTTCTGATGATGAGTTGCCCGTGGAGGGTACTGAGCACAATAGAGTCCTCTATCTGACGGTGAAATGTGAAGATTCTGTGGTTATTCGGGTACTAGTTGACAATGGTTCCAGTGCAAATATTTGCCCTCTTTCCACTCTAAACAAGTTGAAGGTGGATGATGAAATAATTCACAAGAATTGTATCTGCGTTCGGGGATTCAATGGTGGAGGGAAAGATTCAGTCGGGGACATAGTGCTTGAGCTTACAATAGGGCCAGTTGAATTTACTATTGAATTCCAGGTGCTCGATGTGGATGTTTCTTACAATCTGCTGTTAGGACGACCCTAGATTCATGCTGCCAAAGCGGTCCCGCCCACTCTGCATCAAATGGTTAAGTTTGAATGGGATAGACAGGAAATTGTTGTGCATGACGAAGATAATTTGTGTGTTCCCAGTAATGCCATTGTTCCGTTCATAGAGTTTGAAGACGACAAGGGGCCATGGGTTTATCAGTTTTTTGACACGGTATCGATAGAGAAAATTCCTGAAGGGAAGTGCATGCCAACTCCAAGGGTAGCTGCTGCATCAGTCATGGTAGCCGTTGAAATGTTGAAAATAGTTTTGTACCGGACAAAGGTTTGGGTGCATCTCTGCAAGGTATCGTACAACTGATTTCTCTTCCTAAAAACTTGGATACATTTGGTCTGGGGTTTAAGCCCACAGTCGCAGACATGAGATGAGCCAGAAAAATGAAACAGAGAGCATGGGCCCTTCCAAAGCCAGTCCCGCGTCTTTCCAGATCATTTGTCAGGCCTGGTACTAAAAAGCGCCCAGTGACGACGGTTCCCAGTTCTGTGGTTGATATGGATGGATATTTGATGGAAAGGTTCGAGAGGATATTCGCCAAAGTGAACGTGTTGGAAGCTGGAGAGAGTTCTAGCAAGGCGGATGTGCAATTCGTTGGGCCCAGTGCAAAGATTATTGGGAAGCTACTCCTCTCCCCACTAGGAGGGAGTTTTGGTAGTTTGCTTTGATTTTCTTTCAATTTATCTGGATTATTCCAGGTTTGTAATTCAGATTCTATGTTCCGTCTATTTGGATGTATAAACCCCGTTATCTTTAATTTCAATGAAATGCAATTTCTCTTTTCCTCTTTTCCTGATAGTTTTATTTTATTTTCCTTTCTTCCTTGTACAATTCATTTTATGATGGCTTCAATGATATGACATGCATGCGGAATCTCCGGCTCAGTCTTAAAAGCCAATCTAATTCTGAAATAGTAATTCAAGAAATAGAGTGTGATGTTGAATCAGAATATGACGAAGATGAAGCCTTTGAAGAGATTAGTAAAGAATTAAGCCATTTTGAAGAAAAACCCAAGCCTAACCTGAGTGATACAAAATCAATCAATTTAGGGGACCAAGATAATGTCCGGAAAACTAAAATAAGTGTCCATCTTGAACCACAACTCAGAGAGGAGATAATTAAAGCACTGTTTGAATTCAAAGATATTTTGCATGGTCCTATGACGATATGTCGGGTCTAAGCATTGACTTGGTGGTTCACAAATTGCCCACTGACCCGACATTTCCTCCTGTCAAGCAGAAGCTGAGGAAATTTAAAACTGATATGAGTGTGAAGATTAAAGAAGAAGTCACCAAGCAATTTGAGGCCAAAGTCATTCGGGTCACCCAGTATCCCACTTGGTCAGCCAATGTAGTGCTTGCGCCGAAGAAGGATGGCAAGATCAGGGTGTGTGTTGATTACCGAGGCCTCAACAAGGCGAGTCCTAAGGATAACTTCCCACTACCGAACATCTATATATTGATCGATAATTGTGCCAAACATGAGATTGGTTCTTTTGTGGATTGTTATGAGGGCTACCACTAGATTTTAATGGATGAAGAAGACGCAGAAAAGACAACATTCATCACGCCATGGGGAACGTACTGCTATTGGGTCATGCTATTTGGTTTGAAAAATACTGGGGCAACCTACATGAGGGCAATGACGACCATATTCCACAACATGATACACAAGGAGATCGAGGTTTATGTGGATAATGTGATTGTAAAGTCTAGAAAGCAGTCTGACCATGTCAGAGATTTGAGAAAGTTCTTCCAAAGGCTTCGCAGGTACAATCTCAAGCTCAATCCTGCAAAATACGTGTTCGGTGTTCCGTCTAGAAAGTTGTTGGGATTCATAGTCAGCCGACGAGGTATTGAATTAGACCCGTCAAAAATCCCAGGAATTACCACCTCCAAAGAACAAGACTGAGGTGATGAGTCTGTTGGGAAGATTGAATTACATCAGCCGGTTTATTGCTCAGCTCACGACAACTTGTGAGCCCATTTTCAAACTGTTAAAGAAAGATGTTGCGGTCAAGTGGACAGATGAATGTCAGGAAGCATTTGATAAGATAAAGGGGTACTTGTCAAACCCACCTGTGTTGGTCCTACCGAAACCAAAGAGACCTTTGATTCTGTATTTGATGATCTTGGACAATTCATTTGGATGTGTGTTGGGACAGCATAACATTACCGGTAGGAAGGAGCAGGCCATTTATTTTCCCAGCAAGAAGTTCACAAATTACGAGGTTAAGTACACTCATCTTGAGAGGACGTGTTGCGCCCTTACTTGGGTAGCACAGAAGTTGAAGCATTATTTGTCATCTTACACTACTTACCTCAACTCTCGTTTGGATCCGTTAAAGTATATCTTTCAGAAGCCTATGCCCATAGGGAGGCTCGCAAAGTGGCAAATCTTGCTCACAGAGTTTGACCTCATCTATGTGACTAGAACTGCAATGAAAGCACAAGCATTGGCCGACCATTTGGCTGAGAATCCTGTGGATGAAGAATATGAACCTTTGAAGAATTATTTCCCTGATGAAGAGGTAATGCACATTAATGAGTTGGAACAGGTTGAAAAGGCAGGATGGAAACTTTTCTTTGATGAGGCTGCTAACATGAAAGGCGTTGGTATAGGAGCGATACTTGTTTCTGAAACAGGGCATCATTACCCTGTTACGGCTCAACTTCGGTTCTACTGTACTAACAACATGGCTGAGTACGAGGCATGCATTCTGGGTTTGAGGATGGTTGTGGATATGGGTGTCCAAGAAGTCTTGGTCTTGGGTGACTCGGACCTTCTGGTGCATCAGATTCAGGGAGAATAGGAAACACAGGATTTAAAACTCATACTGTACCGGCAATGCTTGCATGATCTTTGCCAACGGTTTCAAGCAATAGAGTTCAGACATATTCTGAGGATTCATAATGAGGTCGCCGATGCTTTGGCTACTCTGGCATCGATATTACATCATCCGAATAAGGCTTATGTTGACCCGTTGCATATTCAGGTCCGCGATCAGCATGCTTATTGTAATATGGTGGAAGAAGAGCTCGATGGGGAGCCTTTGTTTCACGATATCAAGGAATACATCCGAAGGGGAGTGTATCCGGTACAAACCACAGATGATCAAAAGAGAAAAATTTGTCGCTTGGCAAGTGGATTTTTCTTCAGTGGAGGAGTTTTGTACAAAAGAACTCCAGATCTCGGGTTATTAAGATGTGTAGATACCAGACAGTCCGCGACTATCATGACCAAAGTACATTCTGGAGTCTGTGGACCGCACATAACTGGGTATGTTCTGGCAAAGAAGATTCTCCAGGCAAGTTATTATTGGCTCACTATGGAGCGAGACTGTATTAGTTTCGTGCGTAAATGTCATCAGTGCCAAGTGGATGGAGATTTGATTCATTCTCCACCATCTGAATTACATACAATGTCTGCACCATGGCCTTTTGTTGCTTGGGGAATGGATGTCATTGGACCAATCGAGCCAGCAGCGTCCAACGGGCACAGGTTTATTCTGGTGGCCATTGATTATTTCATCAAGTGGGTAGAGGCTAAAACATTCAAGTCTGTAACCAAGAAGGTGGTGGTTGATTTTGTGCATTCAAATATCATTTTCCGGTTCAGGATACCGAAGGTGATCATTACAGACAATGGGGCTAATCTCAATAGTCATCTAATGAAAGAGGTATGTCAACAGTTCAAGATTACACATCACAATTCTACCTCATACCGCCCTAAGGCAAACAGAGCAGTTGAGGCAGCTAACAAGAATATAAAGAAGATACTTCAAAAATGGTGGAAGGTTCTAGGCAGTGGCATGAAAAGTTGTCATTTGCATCGTAAAATGAGAGAGTCTTATTGGTGAAAACCCTCACGGGCACCGTAAGGCGACGGGAGCTGAGAGAAATCAATAATTGAGAGTCTTATTGATGAAAACCCTCACGAGCATCATAAGGCAAAAGTGAGTTGAAAGATGAACGGATGAGAGAGGTCTGCTGGTGGAAACCTTCCAAGGCACCGCAGGATGAATAAGGTCAGGATTTGGTTAAAGAAATCAGGTTATGGAAATTCCGGGGCAACAAAGTATGGCAATTGGAAGTTGATTGGTTAGACAGATTGGGCCGAGTAATCCAAAATTCATGTCATGATCATTAGTGTCGGCTGCTCCACTCAGATAAGTCCTTTTTCTTTTTCCTCTTAAGATAGTCTTCTAGTTTTGGATTTCCTTATCCTTAATTCCGAAAGTCATTGCATTTCATTTCTTTTGGGTTTATTTCTCTAAGATTTTCCCAATGTCAGTTTTGTGTAATCAAATAAGAAGGAATTTCAAAGCTCACTACCAGCTTCAAGATTGCAAAGCACAATGCGGCCATCGCATACCAAAGATAGCATGATGTAAAGTGGGGGTAAAGTGCCAGCAAGAATTCCATCGGCAAAATGATTTGGTAATTTCATAGGAGAGTAGAGGTTCTGTTAAAGGGGTCAAAGGTGTGAAATAACAGTTCAAGTATAGAACACCTGGGTCATTCAGGGTCATAGGGTTTTGAAAGTCAGTCAGAAAGTCAAGTGGTTCAGGGCACCAGTTCGGGGAAGCCAGTCGAAACAAAACAATGCAGCGAAGAGACTTTCAGCAAAGAATGCCATCAACTAACTACCACATTTTAAATTGACAAAATTTTTCTTTGATTAAACAAGGGCAGGGAATTTCGTTTGTTTTGGGGAAACCCTCCGTGGAGAAAGGCAGTCACCAAACAGGTTTGATTTTTAATTTTCAGGGCCCTCCTGGAAAATGGGACCTAGTTTAACGTTCAGAAATAGCATAATCTAGCATAAATGTATCCCAAAAGAATATAAGTTAGCTTAGAAGTTTGCATGTTCGAGATAGGATTCAATTAGGAGTTTCTAGGACCCTCCTGAATAATGGGACTTAGCTTTAAGATTTCGATTAGATAACAGCATGTAGCGTAAACTCTGATGTAGGATAGTATAATTTAGCCATGAAAGTTGTCATCCTTAAGATAAGATTAGACCTTTGATTTTCAGGACTCTCCTGGATAATGGGAAATAGTTTAAATGTCCTCTTAGATAGCAATATTTAGCAGAAGTCACACCTTTAAAAGATATAGCTTAGATTTAAAATTTTCATTTAGTTAAGAGTTGTCAGGACCCTCCTGGATAATGGGACCTAGCTTTCAAATTCTTAGTAATACTTGGTAATATGAGTTAGTTTTACACTCACATCTGTGCCCAGCCACCAAACTGGGGCAGAAAAATTTCTTTGTTTTTGTCTGTTGTTGAAGTCAGGAGCCCACCTGGAGAGCAGGGAATACATTTCAATTCAGCAATCAGGAGCCCGCCTGGAAAGCAGGGAATACATTCAAGTTCACCAGTCAGGAGCCCTCCTGGAGAGCAGGGAATACATTCAAGTTAGCAGTCAGGAGCCCGCCTGGAGAGCAGGGAATACATTCGAGTTCGGTAGTCAGGAGCCCGCCTGGAGAGCAGGGAATACATTTCAAGTCAGCAGTCAGGAGCTCGCCTGAAAAGCAGGGGATACATTTCAAGTCAGCAATCAGGAGCCCACCTGGAGAACAAGGGAGTAACTCAAGTTTTAGCTTTCAAGTTCTTATTGATATTTGGTAATGTGGTTCGTTTTACACTTACATATGTGTACAGATACCCAAACTGGGACAAAAAATTTTTCTTTGAAGTCAGGCGCCCAACTGGAAAGAAAGGGAATACTTTTCAAGTTCAGCAGTCAGGAGCCCGCCTGGAGAGCAGGAAATACATTCAAGTCAGCAGTCAGGAGCCCGCCTGGAGAGTAGGGAATACATTTCAAACCGGCAGTCAGGAGCCCGCTGGAGAGCAGGGAATGCAGTTCAAGTTAGAAGTCAGGAGCCTGCCTGGAGAGCAGGGAATACATTTCAAGTTAGAAGTCAGGAGCCCACCTGGAGAATAAGGGAATACATTCAAGTTTCAGCAATTAGGCGTCCACCTGGAGAAAGGGAAACATCTCATATTATAATTCAAGGCGGCAACAAGGGGATTCCACCAGGAGAATACCAGTCAGCAAGGCAACAAGAACCACAAGAGCAAGTCTGAAGATATAGATAGAATTTTATAATGCATAGATCATAGTCTAGTATAGCTTCTTTTCATTTTATCATGGTGTAATAAGGGGGTTCAGTAAGCAGTAGCAGCAGCAACAACAACAACAATGAAATCACAGCTTCATAGTAGTCCCAGCTACCAAAACTTCCCGAACTACACTGACCTGATTCCTTTTTAGCCAAGGATATGTAGGCAACCTCATAAGCAGGGTGCAGTCAAATCTTTAAAAAATGCTTCATACGGAGTATTCAAACGGGAAAAAATCGCTCATATCCACTCACTTATCTTTGCACGAAAACTCTTCGTGTTTCCGAGCAAAGAGGGGCAGCTGTGAGCACGTAATTTTTGCCCAATATGAATTACTCCCATAAATTCAAAATAAAACAATTTCTTGCAGTGTTTACAATTTTGTGGATTTTTGTGGCATTTTTGCTAAATGTTTGTATTTGTCTGTGCATGTTTATTTTATTTAACCAACAAAAAATACAAAAAATACTTGGTATTTGTATTTAGGGTTTAATTTTACATTTTAGGATTAATTAGAAAATTAATTGTTTCATAAAATGGAAAAATCACAAAAAATTGGTTTAATTATCACTTTAGGTTTAATTAGTTTTTTTAGTTCTAGGAATTAATTTTGATTTTAATTAAATTTTGAAAAAAAAAGAGAGAAAAGAAAAAAAGAAGAAGGAATTTTGAATTAAGTTTGTTTTGAAATAAAAAAGAAAGAGGATTTCATATTTTTGGGCCAGCCTTCAAATTAAACCCCCAGGCCCAAATTTTTCACCTCTAACCCGCAACCCAGTCACCCCAACCCGGTCTGGTCCCCTGTAATAACCAAACAACCCCGTTTTGCCTATAACAAATCCCAGCCGTCGAGGTTCCTTGATCGAACGGCTGGGAAGCTGGGGTGATTTAATATATAACTGTCCTAATGACACTACCCCCCAAGCCCGTCTCTCTCACCCCACCCCTCAGAGAACCCCCACCATCTCCGCCGTGCGCCGCCTTCCGAAAATCTCCTCTGCCGGTGGCATTGCTCCGATCAACCCCAAAATTACACCTTAGCTTCTTCTTTTTCCCCTCCTTCCAAATCTGCACCCCTTTTCCCTCAAATCCCAACCAAAATGCTTGAATCTTGAATTGAAGAGGAACGACCAAAACCCTAATCGTCCAAACTGCCCCAAAATCACACCCCACAATCTCCTCATCCCCCTTATCCTAAATCCACATTCAATTCCCTTCAAATACCTCCAAAATTACTCAAATGTCAAATCTAGGGTTCTAGAATGTTGAACCCTAAATCGGTGCATAAGAGTTTGTCTCAGGCATGGGGTTGTTTTTTAAGGTCTCTTCCCTCAATAATGCCACTTACTTGCTCTTACAAAGAACAAGTGGGTGACATTATTGAGGACGAAACCAACAGTTTGATGTCCGTCTCAATTCTGTCCAAATAGGTAAGCATTCTTCACTTCTTTTAAGTTTTCTTTCAAGTTTGACTCATCTTCTTCCTTGCCTCTGTCCTTTAATTTGAAGTTCATGTTCAAATTTTAGACTTGAATTAAATTTTGTGCCTGTTTTCTCCCGTTAAATCTCGACCCTTCCGTTCTGTTTTAATGGTTAATAAGCTAAGTGTTTTGTGTTGTTTAATTTAGTTTAAATCATTGTTTAGCTTAGTATTGATAAGTTTTATGACTTAGTGTTTTTGTTTAAATGTTAGTGTGAATGCTTGAAGATTTGATTCATGTTTTAATTTGTTTCCAGTAGATTTTTAGCATTTTCTTTAAGAACTGATTCACAGTTTGATCCGTTGGATGCCCTCTGTGTTTAGTCAGTCCTATTTGTCACTCTTTTTAAAACCTAAGAGGGGGTAAGTGAATAGTTAGGAACTTCAGGGGGGCTCAAGGGGAAGGTCAAGGTTAGTAATAATTGATTGGGCTAAGGGTAATTCAGGGATTCTAGGTCAGGAAGGAATCAATTCTGTTAAGAGGAAGGCTCTAGAAGATAGGATAAACGTGAGTTTGTTAGGGGGCATGAGTTTTCAGATCCTTAGAGGGGTAAGAGGGTAAAAACAATTGGATTTGAGAGGGTTAAAATGGGAAATAGCTAGCTAAAATAGGTCTGCATTAGATGGACCTATATAAGGACCTCTTCTCCTCATTTGGGGTAGCTGACACATTCTGAAAAAATCTGAGAGAGATTAGAGAAAAACAAAAATAGTTGCAGAACGTTACTGTTTCATAGGCTTCAAGAGAGAAAAATCAAAAAGGAAAAAAAGAGAGAGAGAATTCTACTGTTCCATTGGAAATTTCAGTGATCTATTCTATTTCTGAAGAACAAGATTCCTATCCTAATATTCAAAATGAGTTGATTGTTGAAAGTTTTGACACAAGCTGGTGGAGGGTTAACTTCTCATTGGTTTTGAGTTGATTTTCTGGGTGAATCTCTGAAATTGCTGTTGCTGGGTTGCTGTTATTTGAGCTTTCTTAACCTCAGATTTTCTTTGTTCATTTGTTGTACCAGGTACCTTTCTCCTAAACTCTACACAATGTAAGGCAAGTTTGAAGCATGAAATGGACAAATTTGAAATGATAAGACTCGATGATCTGTTTACATAGTTGATTGTTGTAGTAATATGATTCACCATGTAGGCTTAGTTTGTCTCTATATTAAACAACTGAAATCTCTGAAGGCTACTTAGTTTGGGACTTTTGAAATGTTTTATAAAGGACTCAGTCATAATAGTATGCCATAGATGTGTTTTAGCTATTGGTTCGAATCAGTATTTGTGTTTGATAATGCTTTCATGTTTGATTGTTATTAAAGAGGTTCGAAAAAGGTGATGTTTAGTGTTTGTTTATGCTTTTAGCAATTTCTATGAGGTACATGACACCCAGTGATTTTGTTGACTCTGGAAATAAAAATTGGTCTATAGGCATAGTGCTAAGAAAATTGAGATTTGGTTGATAGTCATACCCTGTATCTTCTATATCTATTTTGGACCAGTTGTGCGGTATCTGGGCTTTGTAGGGGCTGTGGTTGGTGTTTGAGATTCAATGGTTAATTGTCTGGGTATTGTGAATACTGAAAAGGGACGAATTAGTTCTAATTTGTAGTTTGTTTACTCACTGCCTACAACAGATAATTCACAAGGATCGAGTGGTTGTTTGTTTAAAGAGCATATGTAATCGTCCTTTGTTTTGTCTGCAAAAGTTATTAAAGTTAGAAGTTGGGAAAAAATAAAATTTGTAGATGCAACACTTCAACGTTTGAATTCCATCTGCGTGTTGGCAAACTTTGATTTTATGGAGTGTCGATTTAACCTGATGCCAGTTGTTGATGAATTTCGAGCTACCAGTACTGATTCTAACCGAATATGTTTGATCTTGAGGTATAATGGCCTATGTGGGAGCTGTTTAATTCTCATTTGGGCTCCTCCTTGGGCCCAACGTTGAATGGTATGCATCCGTGATTCTTAGGCCTCACGTTGGTCCAGAAGCTCAACTCCAAACTGTTAAACCCTTTCTTTATTCAAAATAAGCTGTTAGCCCGAACCATGGTAGAATTCTTGCCCATTAATGTTTAATTGATTAATTTTCTCCAATTAGGGGAGGCGAGCCATAATGTATTACAAATAGTTTATGGCCCTCCAAATGTAATTAATTTCTCTTTTTAAATTAGAGTAGATTGAGGTGTGCCACGCCAAACAAAAAATAACAATTGCATGGCCCTCGTTTTATTTAATCTTGAATTGATCCTTAGATTCCGAGGCGTGCCGTTTAGCTAAATTCCATGGCCCTCGCAAATTGCAAATGCGAAATTGGTTTAGGCACATTAGTTTAATAATATTACTTTTCTAAACTTGGGTGCGCATTTATGTGACCTAAATCCAAATCTCAACGGTGTTAAAATATGTCAAAAACCGCGGGTGCATTTATGTGACGTGGTTCGGGATGTATTTTAATAACGTTGCAATCTTCTTTAATTAATTAAATAAAAGCGGTTAAAGTTGAAATTTGCACATAGGTTCATAATTGATAAAAATCAGATAATTAAGCTGAATGTAACAGTTGAGCGACCGTGCTAGAACCACGGATCTCGGGAGTGCCTAACACCTTCTCCCGGGTTAACAGAATTCCTTACCCGGATTTCTGTGTTCGCGGACTGTTAAACAGAGTCAATCTTTTCCTCGATTCGAGATTTAAAACAGGTGACTTGGGACACCATAAATATCCCAAGTGGCAACTCTGAATCTTTAATTGCAATAATCCCGTTTCGATTGTCCTTTAATTGGAAAAACTCCTTTATACACCCTTCCGGGGGTGTAGGTAAAAAGGAGGTGTGACACTTTGTTGTTTCCTAACCCTTCAGGCGGTAGCTCATCCTTATGAAAGTAATTTTGTGACTTTCCAATACCTGTCCGACCTTGTTGGTCATTTCCCCGCCAGTGATGTTGTTTGGCACGTATGCTTCACTCAGCACCTTCAACAGAGCATTCTTGTGTGCCTCAGAATTTTGTAGCAAAGCAAGTATGGAAATTTGCGTCGGTGTTCTGTTCAACTGATCGATGATCGAGTATTCCTTGGCCTGTATCTTTCTTCAAAGATTGTCTGGACCTGTCTCAATGATGGGCGGCCGATTGGAGGCCTGCTTGCTTGACTCAGCTAGATGTTCTAGGGTATAAAGTCTACCCGTTCTCGTCATACCCTATACGGCAACAGTTTCCTCGAACCCAACCTTGCTTTTACTCCTTGCCTTAGCTGTGTAGTCCCATGGTATAACCTTGGTATGTAATGGCATCATGGCCGACATCTCCACTGGGATCGGCGTGGCTATCTTCACCCCGAACGGAGCATGTTCCTTGGGTGGTAAAACTGCAACTTCAAATGGTACAGGTGCATTTGCTGGAGACACAAATTCAACCTCAATTGGCGCTAGTGTCTTTGCAGATGATGTTGTTTCAACTTCCAGTGGTAAAGAATATTTACCTCAGCGTCCCCAGAGGGCTGAATTTGGACCACGATCGGGTTAAGAGTAACTATTGGTTTCTTTGGGTTATCACCTTCTGTGATCAAACTGATCGACCCATCGAGATCCTAATCATCCTCTATTTCAATCGTGTAACGCCTTCACCCTTGTGGTCTGGCAGCGGGTTATTGCGGATATTCGGAGCGTGTTCCTTTGCCACAACAATTTTGTTGTCAATTAAAGTATGGATCTTGTCTTTCAAAGAGTGACATTCGTCGATGGTATGTCCTTTCATGCCGGAATGGTATGCACAGGATTTGTTTAGGTTAACCCACTGAGAAGGGTTATCAGGAGTTGCAGCAGGGATGGGGGTGATGTAACCAGCAGGTTTGAGTCTTTCGTACAACTGGTCAATAGGTTCCGTAATGGTTGTGTATTGTTTAGGAGGTCTATGATCGAAATTTGGTCGAGGTCTAGGAAAGTTTTGGCGTGTAGGAGGTGATTGATAACAGGATGGTTGAATATTGTAGGCTTGGTAAACATGTGCGGGTTGGGAATATCTGGGTGAAGTAGGCTGATATGTGGGAGGCGGAGGTGATTGATAAGTCGGTGGTGGAGCTTGGTATGCGGGTGATGGTGCTTGGTAGTTCGGAGTTGGTTGATATGTGAGTGGAGATATTGGGTAAGTTTGGTATTTGATAAGAGATTTGGTTCTCTGTGCAACCATTACGACCTCTACGTCCTTTTTCTTGGACATGCCACCAGACTGCAAAGCCTTATTTGTATCTTGCAAGGCCACGAAGTTCGTAACCATACCGTTTTTGATGCCCTCTTCGATCCTTTCACCCAACTCGATAATGTCAGAAAATTTATGGCTCTCAATCAACATTAGTCGTTCATATTATTGCGGGTCTTGAGCCCGAACAAAGAATTTGTTCATCTGTTCCTCCTCTAAGGCAGGTCTGACCTTAGCAGCTTCGGACCTCTAGCAAGTAGCATACTCGCGAAATGTTTCTGTAGGTTTTATCTTTAGAATCTAAATATAAAACACATCCGGCGCATTCTCGGTGTTGAACCTGAACCTGTCCATGAAGTCGGACGCCATGCTTACCCAATTTGACCACTTCTTTAGATCCTGACTAATGTACCAAGACAGAGCATCTCCCTTCAAACTCCTCATGAACAACTTCATGCGGATTCTCTCATCTTTCCCTACTCCGACCAGCTTGTCATAGTAAGTTCTCAAATGGACCCTTGGATCCCATGTACCATCAAACATTTTGAACTTTGGAGGTTTGTACCCCTCGGGCAGTTCGACATCGGGTTGTATGCAAATATCTCCATAGTTTAGCCCTTCAATTCCCTTACTTCCTTCAACGCCTTGAATTCGGCTAGTCAATTTTGTTAAGTTCTTCAGCCAGGTTCCTGATGAACAAGTCTTTATCATCAGACTCGGGTGTGTTTGAGACGGGTTGGGTAGAGTGTGACATAGTCTCCACGTAGATGGAGGCGCTATGGTGGGTGTGGAAGTGGTTATTTGTGGAGTTCAAGGGTTCTGGGATGAGCAGTGGAGCGTTGTTTGAAGTATAACAGGTGTTGTAGTGGTGGTGAGGAGCGGGATGGTTTTGTTGCTTTGGGATATTTTGTGGAGGTGTGGGATTTTGAGCATTTTGGAGGTTGGTTTCCGGAGTGGTGAGTGAAAATGACAGATTTTCCAGATTCCGAACCTGATCAAGTTCCTCTTGGAACTTCAGCAGCTTTTGTTCCAGTTGGGATGCATTTTCTTTGGAAACCTGAGTACCATGGGTATGAGTGACCTCTACCCGTTCAGTTGAGTTATCCTTTCTGGTATTGTTCAGATCTTCCATTTTCCCTTTGTTCTTGTTTCTGACAGGACTAAGAGGAAGAGTGGGTGGAGGGCCCCTGGATCTTGTAGAATAAGATAATTTTTCCAGAGTGCACGAACTAACCTTTAGGGAGGAAATAAATAAACAAAAAGTAAAAAACAAAAAGTAAAAACAAAAAGGTAACAAGTTAGTGAGGATTATAAGAAAATGTTGCGATATTTAAACACATATTGCAAGAATGTAAATCATGTTCTATTTGGTAACCTCTTTGTGCCCGAGGTAGGCCTAGCGACAAGTTGATTTGGAGAACTTAGAATGCTAAATGCCTCATTTTATTGATAAAAAGTAGACGAATCCCAAATCGACACTAAATAACAGGAAATAAGATATCACTAGTGGTTGTTGGCCTTATTACATTTCATAAAGCAAAAGAAAACTCCTATCTATTTGGTATCAGAAGGACCTTCCCCAAACTCGGCATCTTTGGCTCCGTCGAATAGCTTTCCCTACTCTCGAAGTCCTAGCAATAGGTAGGTTCTGGCTAGATGTCCGCCCTCATTTTCCTCAGCATTCTGGCAATCCTCGATCGTTTTGAGAAATTTCCTTTCTAGCTCTACTATGCCCCGCTCCAAGTATCCCAGTCGCTTATTGGCACCGACAGCCATGTCTTTCCACTCTTCAATCAGCTTTTGGTTGGCTTCCTGTATCTCATGGTGCTCGCTTTCACATTCCCAAATCCTCTTGTGCAGTTGATTATATTTGACCTGTGCCTCAGCCCTCTCATCTATGATCCTGTAACCCCTAGCAAGTCCTGGTTGACCCAAACCATCGTGATTAGATTCTAGCCAGCCTAAATAGTAGGGAGTGCAACCAGCGTGGTATCTGTCTGGCTCGATAGTATCTCTTCCCATGATGATCTTGCAATGCCACATATGCTGAGCTTGACACTTATATGAAATGTCATCAGCTTGGAAGTCAGCCCGGAAGCGACTCATCTTGTCAACCCTTGGTATAACCTGCTTCCTACCAGCTTGTCTCATAACTTGGAGAGGGACATAAGGGTAGGTTCCTCTCAGATCGATTAATATCAAAAATGGCGCATCCCTGGATCGGGCGATAAACTCCTCGGTAGGGAACCATTCGAACATCCATTGTATTTGATCCTCAGTTAGGTTTTCAAACAACTCTAGTCATCCCTTGGCGTCTTTTGGCTGGGCGAACATGTTGGGCATGTAATTCATCCGCCTTGGATGATGGAAAGCTATATGATCATCCCCGTCCCTTCGCTGAATCTCTTGCCAGTACTCACCCCTTGGGAGATGTTCTATGAGCCAGAGCTGGAGTAGTAAATAACAGCCCTCGAAGTGTTTGACTCCTCGTTGACACTACTCCAAGGCTCGGTATATCTCCGCAATAATCATGGGCACAATGCTGAAAGGTTGCCCACCAATGCCCTCCATCAGAGTTTTAGTTACCATAGCCAGATCCTTGCTTTCTTTATTGGAAACACTATCAACCCTAGGAAACAAAACATAAATACAAATACCCTAATGATGTGATGGCAAATTCATCAGGATAGGTACGGTAGGACTTGTTGTGACCGTACCTCTCATACAAGTAGTCGAAGGGGATATAAGATTCCTTCAAACATGTCAGTTCTGGATTCTTCTTCAGACCCATCATTTTGAGAAAACCCCTTCCCTTGCGGTTCTCAGGCATTAACAATCCCGGTGTTTCCTATGGTATACCGGCCAATCCTCCTATTTCTTCTAGAAAGGGTGTCATTTCAATGTCCTCGAAGCGGAATGCAGCCCTCTCACAGTCCCAGAACAAAGTAGTAGCTTCTATGATCTTGTTGTTGGGTTGAATCTCTAGAAGAGAAGGTAGATTGCCCAGATATTTCTGGACAACAGTTTGATCACTAGAGTGAAGATCCTCCCACCATCTTAGCAATTTTGGGTGGATGTTGGTGACCATGTCGAATCTGGGGACTTTGTGCCTCATTTTCTACAAAATAAAAGGGTTAGACCCTTACCCCCACAGGACTCGACTATTTAATATCAACAATTGGCATAAGAACATTTAGTTCTCCAAATTAATGCACAGAACGTGGTAGTGTCGTTTGGGTTTTGGGGAAACCCAATGGACTTTGGACAAGGCTATTTTAAAGAGTCATTATGCGGACAACATAACTGACTCGGCTAGGTTTGACCATGATGCATGCACAGTTAAACAGAGTAAGGTTTCTATGGGGTTTTAGACTTGTACCCTTGAGCGAACAACTCAAGGGGGAAAGGCACAGAACCGTTGACTACACCGTTGATCGACTGGTTTTACCGCAAATACGTCTTTTCCATATTTAGGGGGTGATAATATCGGAAGAGTGCAACCACTCATTATAAGCATTGCTATGCTATTTTGTTTGGCACGAGTGGAATATAATGTTGAGCATGATTATTTAATAGTTAAAGCAGGTTGTCACGTATTTGCACGTTATGAAAGCAGTAAATATAACAGTTCTTCATAATTTAAAGCAGTAGTAAGGGAAAGCAGTAAAGAAAAGTAATAAAGGAAAGAAACAAAAAGACAAGTCAGTTTTGCAATCGAAAAAAAATTGAATGCTTGAAAGAAATAAACAAATAATTGTGCATAAAGAAGCATAAATTCACAATAATAGTCTGAAATGGTAAAAGCCTAAAAGTACCCTGGCAGAGTTGCCACGCTGTCGCGCCCCCTTTTTCCTCGCGGAATCGGGTTCATGACATTTGGAGGGACAACTCATTTCTTTTGGGAATTGGATTTGATTTGAAGAGTCGCCACCTAATGATTAGGGTGCATTAGGACACTAAGAGGGTTTGATATGAGTAATCAGAGATTGGGTAAGGGCTTAAAATTATTCCAAGGGAAAGGTTTTAGGCACCCCTCAGAATCCACTAGTGTGGTTCCCGACCAGACAATTATTGTGAGTTCAGGGTACAATTAACATGTAGACAAATAAAGCTCAAATAGGAGGGGATTTCACATATAAAGGTTTGAAAATAGACAAAGTTTAAAAGAGCAATTTGAGGAAGCGGATTCTAGAATAAAAATGTTAAAGAAATAAGAATAAAGGAAAGGGGGTCCTACGTTTACTAAAAATATAGATCACCCCACACAACGTCTGGTAATCACTCCTCAATGAGGGTCTACACGTGACGTTATCGCGTGGTCATCATATCCATATCTACCCTTCCAACCCTGTTAAGGTATTTAAAGCGCGGGTTGGTCTCGTTTACTTATTGCATGCTATTACCCCTCCCAATCCTATCAATCCCGGAGGCATTTAGGACTACTAATCCTAAAAGGGAGGAATATTAGGCTTGTTTGTAGTTTCAAAGGTAAAAACTCTAAGGCAACATACAAAATACGTATTGCAAGTTAGGGGAAAGCACATAACAAGCAGAGGCTCAGATATACCTCCTTGAACAAAGAAGCAAGTAATCAACATGACTTACACATACTGTTTAGGTCTAATTATTATAGATGAATAAGGACGATTACTGAGGCAGTTTTAGTTTATTACATAACTCAGATAAGAAGTCCAAATCAGGCCTGTTTGCTGGTTGTAATAATTAACAGAAACAAATTTAGCTTATGATTTTACCCTAAGGCTTGCCTAAGTGTTGGACAAGGATCCTATAGTCATAATATCTATTGGATTCAGAAAAGCAATGAAATAGTAGGGTCTGAAACATACTGGCTAAACTCGCTAAATAAGGGTAATCAGATTGTTAAAAGAGAGACAAGTCTTAATGAATTGGTTGCAAGTTCTACAACTGACAGTACCTGTTATTACCAATTTTAGCTCTAGACATGAATGAAATGGCTTAGATTCGATTAGGAGTTCCTATATGCATGCTTTCTACGCGTTGTTGATTTTGAACCTTGTAGACATGGTGTAAAAATGCAGAAACCTTATTGGCATAGTATCTAAATGCATAAGACTGATTTTAATCCTACAAACATGGTATCTAGTTTGCAGAATTTTGCTTAAGGCCTATGTACATAGTATCTAGGTGTAATTGAATACGCAGAATTGAACAATCCTATAGGCATGACTTCTACATTATTTGAATATGCAGAATTCAAAATACCTATAGACACGATTTCTATATGAGAATTGGATATGCAGAATTCAGAACGACCTATAGGCATGATGTCTATATGAATTTGAGTATACAGAATTCAAAATACCTATAGACATGGTATCTATGTGAGAATTGGATATGCAGAATTCAGAACGACCTATAGGCATGATTTCTATATGCATTTGAATATGCAGAATTTAAAATACCTATAGTCATGGTATCTACACTTTGCATACATAGTTACCCATCCTTTTCACTAACCATCCCCAAGAGTTGATTATAAATTATTACGGCCCGTAATAAAATAAAAATACATCAAAAAAATATAAATAAAAGTGCAACTAGAGGAAGCCTTATTCTGACTTCCTCACCGAGTTATGAAGTAAACCAACTCCAAGATATCATGATCCAAAGCCTTTCTCCCATTTGAGTGTGTCAAAGTACCCTAAGAGCCTCAATGGGACTCCGGGCAATGCTCACACCCAAATGTATTATTAGAACAGGGATAAGTGCAGTATGGAAGGGCCAGCCCTCAAGTGTCCAAGTTCAGAGGGAGCTCAAAGGGTCCCAAGGCGAGGCTCACAAGAGGGGAGGGGGGCAGAACTTAAAGACTAAGAAAGTGTGCAAGTGAAGAATAGAATGCTAAAAGGGGAAAGGAGAGGGAAACAACTACAAATAAGTGCCCATAAGGGGTCCAGGGGAATAGAGAAATTGTGAAGAGCCTATTGCTTAGGCAAGGGCAGGCTTTAGGCATGCCCAACAATGAAGAATGCTAGCATACCTATAAGCCTGTTAGAACACACATTATTAGAGGCTAGGATCCCAGGGGATCAAGTTTGATTCACGGACAATAATTTGAAGTATTGTCTGCATACAAAGGTAGTAAATAAACACATTGTTGTGGTGCTGAAAACCTTAAATCAGGACATACCAGTTTCAAAGAAGCAAATAGAAAAAAGCAGGCAGCAGGACTTGCAAATAGGCCACAGCACAAGTAACAAGAGAAAATACTTTTGAGTATGGGTATAAATTCAGAAAGACTATGAGTGTTGGTGTGTGTATCAATGAAAGAGTCAGGTATTTATAGTGTGAAAACATGCAGAAAGAAGGTAAGAAAATAATTAAGGAACAAGGTATCAATTAAAATCAATTAGTACGAGACTTCATTTAATTAAGGAGTTTAAACTTAAACGGTAATGAACAAAATTATTTAAGGAAAGGGATCAAGTATGCATCTTGTGCAAAGTAGACAATTAGGGGTAGATACATAAGAGTTTACTTAAGGGAAGAATTTTGATATACACGATTAAATAAATAAGGTAAAAATCAATTAGTACATAGTAAATCAAGGATTCAGAGATTTATAATTACTGGTCCATGAATAAACCAAGTCAGAAAGCCTAAGAAAAGTTTTAGACCAAGTAACAAGGAAATCAGCAAACAAGGAAAGAAATCAATCAGTCTTATACAAAGGAAGTCTAAAATTAATCAAAAATTGAAAGCCATTTTAGAGGGAAGTTCAGCACATATAAAGAGCACACAAGTATGCGAACCTGAATTTAGGACAAAGAAAAATGTCATGCAATTGCAAAATCAATAAGTAGTAGACTATAGGAACATGGTAGTCAGATAGGTCAGTCTCAGTAACTTAGCAATGTAGAAGAGAGAGAGTATCAAATAGCATACAAAGGGTCCAGTAGAAAGACCTTAGAAAAGTTTAACAGGGAATCAGAACCATATAAAGAAACAAAGGTCGAAACAAAGCTTTGGAAGCCTAATCGAGTAGTAGATGAGATAACTTCAGAAACTCGAAATAGGTTCAAAGAAGTTAGGGCTTTTTTTCTTTTGAAATCAAACAAGTTTAGAGATGAAGAACGAACAAATCACATAGCCAATGGTCTCAAAACTCGAATGAATCCCCAAATTCTAGGGTTCTTGCCATCAATCGAGTGTAGAGATTAAAGGACAAGTAATCAAGGAAAAGATACTAACGAAACAAGTTCAGAGATTTCAGAAAGGAACCGAGACCTTTAACATGCATCTTTCAGTAAAAGAAACTCATGAGAAACATAGTAAAAGAACAATATGCGAAACACAGTAGAAGAACTCATAAGAACATAGTAGAAGAAACACATAGGAAGACACAGTAGAAGAACTCGTAAGAACATACTAGGAGAGACACATAAAAATCACAGTAGAAGAAACTAAGAAGAAACATAGTAGAAGAAACACACAAGAGAAAAAGAAAATCAGAGAAGCATCTAAATAACTTAACAAAAACCCTAAATTGGAAAGATAAAGGTTTTGAAAGCATAGTTTGTTGAAAGAAATCTCGAGAAATCGTTTAAAAGTTTAGGGAAAACACAAATCTAGAACAGATCTAAAGAAATCAAAAAACCTCAAAAGTTAGGGTTTTAGAAGAAACCAGATGGTGAGAAAGGCTTGGAGAGTCGTTGATCTTAGCAGGAAAAGTCGAGATCAGGCTCGAATAGCCATGGCTTGCCGGAGCAAGGCCGGAGGTGGCCATAGAACTCGAATCAAACAAGATCTGGGCCAAGCTTCTTCATGGTCAGGCCTTGAAACTTTAGTAACCAAACGTGTAGGAGTTATAGGAGGCCGATATAGGACTCCCATGTGTTTGGTAGCCATGGATTCCGGTGGTTTTAGGGTGGAAGTGGAGGGAGACAGCTAGGGTTTCTAAGAGAGAATTTGAGAGAGGGGGGATCCGAGGGCGACTACCGGTGAGAAATGATTAGGGTTTTGGGGGGTATTGTGAAATTAAAAAGGAAAGAGTGAGTATGAGCCGTTGATCTAAATGATCAACGGATGGGATTGAAAGGGGGATCCGGGCGGGTTATTAAGAGAGTCGTGGGTCAAGTAAATTTAGGATTTGGGCCAGGTAATGAGATCTAAAATTGGGTTCAATTAGGGGTGCCCAATCTGGCCAAAATTGAAATACAAATGGGCTAACATTTAAATAGCCATTTTCCCTTATTTATTTTATAAAAAATAGTAAAATAATTTCTGAAAATAATTTAAAGGTACTAAGATGATTAATAATATATAACTATAAAAATAAAAATACTGGAGTCAATTTTATAATTATAAACACAATTAAATCTTAAAATTGGCTAATATTGCAATTATATGCAATTTAGCTTTTAAAAATACTAACAAATTTATAAAATTATGAAAATATTATGTTAGCTATATTTTAATATGAATATTAGAATCTAATAAGTGAATTGCCAAAATGACAATTTTAGGAATAATTATTGGGTTTTTCTTGATAAAATAGGGCAATAAATTGATCTAAAAATCTTTAAAAATTAATGAAAAATAAGAAAACCCTTGGACATACTAATATATGCATACATATATTATTTGAAAGGTAATTTGCATATAAAAAATATACAGCAAAAAATTGGGTATCAAAAGCCAGGAAAGTTGAGATGATTCCTTGAGTGCTCCTGTATATGTGTCTACACCAGTGGGTGATTCTATTTTGGTAGATCATGTTCATAGTTCATGTACAGTTGTGATTGGGTGTCTGGAGACTCGTGTAGATTTGTTACTTTTGGACATGGTTGATTTTGATGTCATATTGGGGATGGACCGGTTATCACCATACCACACTATCCTTGGACTGGCATGCCAAGACTGTGACCTTAGTCCTGCCGGGTTTGCCTCGTTTAGAGTGGAGAGGGACTCCTAGTCATTCTACCCGTAGTGTTATCTCATATGAAGGCTCAGTGTATGATCGAGAAGGGGTGTTTGGCTTATTTGGCATATGTTCATGATTCTAGTGCCGAGGTTCCTTCTATTGATTCTGTGCCTGTTGCTCGTGAGTTTCCTAAGGTATTTCCTTCAGACCTGTCGGGTATGCCACCTGACAGGGATATTGACTTCTGCATTGATTTGGCTCCGGGCACTCAGCCCATTTCTATTCCACCTTATTGTATGGCCCCGCTTGAGTTGAAAGAGTTGAAGGAGCAGTTGCAAGACTTGCTTGAAAAATGTTTCATTAGACCTAGTGTCTCGGCTTGGATATTCGTGACCGTAAGGGAACAGAGAACCAAGTCGCTGATCATTTGTCGCGCCTTGAAGGTGCTGAAAATGCAATTGAGTCTGAGGATATTCTGGAAACTTTTCTAGACGAGCAGCTACTAGCCACAAGTGTGGAAGATGTGCCATGGTACGCTGATATTGCAAACTATTGGCATGCGACATTGAACCATATGAACTCTCCTATGTTCAAAAGAAACGATTTTATTGTGACTGCCGAAACTATTACTGGGATGAACCGCATGTGTTTAAAATTTGCATTGATAACATGATCCGGAGATGTGTCCCCGAGATAGAACAATGTTCTGTTTTGCAGGCTTGTCATGCGTCACCTTATGGAGGACATTTTGGAGGAGTTCGGACAGCAGCAAAGGTGTTAGAGGCAAGGTTCTACTGGCCAACAATCTTTAAGGATGCTCACCAATGGGTAAAGGGATGCAATGAATGCCAAAGAACGGAAAACATATCCCGTAGACATGAGATGCCCATGAATCCAATTCAGCAAGTTGAGGTGTTTGACATTTTGGGAATTGATTTCATGGGTCCCTTCGTCAGTTCTTACGGCAATAAGTACATACTTGTTGCGGTGGATTATGTATCCAAATGGGTGGAAGCTGCAGCACTCCCTACCAATGATTCGAGAGTGGTGGTCGGATTCTTAAAGAAGAATATATTCACCCGATTTAGGGCTCCGAGGGCCATCATTAATGACGGGGGCACGCACTTTTGCAATCGTGTCTTTGAAACATTGTTGGCTAAATATGATGTGCACCACAAGGTAGCAACCCCATATCACCCTCAAACAAGCGGGCAAGTAGAGGTCTCAAACCGTGAGATCAAAAGTGTGCTCACTAAAGCTGTAAATGCCACAAGAACTGATTGGGCGAAAAAGCTTGACGGCACACTTTGGGCCTATAGGACTGCATTCAAAACACCTATTGGTATGTCACCATACAAATTGCTATTTGGGAAGCCCTGTCACCTACCTGTGGAGCTAGAACATCGAGCTTGGTAGGCACTAAAGTAATTGAACATGAACCTGATGAAGCTGGAGAAACTCGACTGGCAAAGTTGCATGAGTTGGAGGAATTCAGATATCACGCCTTTGAAAGCACGAGACTCTACAAGGAGAGGATGAAGAGATTGCATGACAAACACATTGTGGACAGAAATTTCAAACCTGGAGACAAGGTATTATTGTACAATTGAAGGTTGAGATTGTTTCCGAGTAAGCTTAAGTCCCGATGGTCTGGGCCGTTCCAGGTGACTGAAGTGTTTCCGTCTGGGGCTGTGGAGATAACCAGTGAAGATGGCACTAACACTTTCAAAGTTAATGGACAACAACTAAAACTGTATGTAGGGATGGAGGAAACGAAAGAGTTGTCCGTAATAATTCTTGTTGAACCGCAAAGGTTGAGCGAGCCTTAAATGAGCTTAATTTACGTCGTGCCACAACATTAACTAAGGCACCAACGGTCGTAGTAGTAATTGATTGTGAGGTTTTGAAAATGCTAACCAATGCAGGTAACAATGGCCGGGTGATAAGGCAATCGAAAATGAAAAACAAATCAGGTGAAAGTTCAGGATTTTGAAGCCCAGTTAGCGCGACCGCGCTTATTGGCGCGCTCGTGGATGCGCTACTAGCGCGACCGTGCATCTGGGCACGCTAAGAACGCGCTAAAATGGCACAAAATTCTGCTTGGATCGCATATCTAAACGCGTTACTAGCGCGATCGCGCATCTGAACGCGCTAATGGACGCGCTAACTTGGAAAAACATTCTGTCATGGACGCGCTAATTTAGCGCGATCACGCATATGAATGCGCTAATAGCGTTCAGCATTTGATACACGACTGTTTGTTCTTTGCTCTGATTTGTTTTTATTTTTCAATTATTTTTTTCTTTAGTCTAACTCTCTTCCTCCCCCCCCTTTCTAATAACACCCAACGCCCAAGCTCCTCCCATTACCAACACACACACCTCCAATACTTAAGCAAACCCTACCCAAAAAACAAAACAAAACAAAACTCTCCCAAACACAATTCCTTCTTCTTCAACTCACATTCTCCAGAATTTTTTCATCTTTTTCAAAGTTTTTCCAATTTTCCAACAAACTTTCCCCTTCCCCTTCTTCTCTAATCTTCATTCACTAAAGGTATGTTCATCTTGCTCCAATTTTTTCTCTTTATTTCAAATAATCCCTGTAGATTTTGGTGTGTTTAAGCATGCTTTCTTTTAGATATTTATCTTTATTTTTGTTTGATTAATAGTAGAATTGGTAGTAATTATTGTAGTATTTATGAGTTGTGAGAATTATAGAGTGTTGTTTACTTGATTGGTGACATTTGGGAGATTTGGTGGTGGGTTCATATTGCAAATTGTTTGGAATGGGTTGTGTGTGCCTAACGCCCATAAGGTGTTTGTAAAAAGGCCTCAATGACTGAAATTATATAATTGTGACCACGTATGCGCGTGAAGTCTGAGTAACCGTAATGTGTCACACTTTTTGGTGTTGGGAGGTACTTATTTGTTCCCGATTTGCAGGTACCATGGCTCCATCAAAGAAACGCCGCACCACCGGTCCATAAACTAGCAGACAAACTTCCAGGTCGCGAGGGGCTGCACCTGCACGCCCTTTTGATGATACAAAATTTGTCTCAGGTAAAGCCCAGGACCACTTTGCTGAGAAGGCTTCTAAGAAGCCAATTCCTGAAAGGGCATTGAAGTCCGATTACTCCAACGAAATTTCCCTCACATGTATGAAGAGCTGATGAGACGTGGGCTCAAAACTTTCATTAATGAGCCCGGTGAAGGCAATGTTATGGTTGTAAGGGAATTTTATGCCAACGCGCCTGAGCATCACAATGGCATCGTCATAGTACGGGGCAAAGCGGTGAATGCCTCTATTGAGGCAATAAGGGCGGCATACCAACTACCACCACCTATGATTGATTATGATGACTTCTATGAATATGGCCGCAACCCAACACAGGAAAAGTGGCAGCAATTCATTGAAACTATCTGTGCACCGGGAAAAGAAGTGGTTTGGATGCGATATGGTGAGAAGTTCCACTCCTCCGCACTCACCTCTGAAGCAAAATGCCGGTTGTACCTAATCAATAACTGTTTGATTCCATCCCACAATACTACTGAGGTGAATGGGACCAGAGCTGCTTTGATTTGGTGCTTCGTCAATGGGCACAACTTTGATGTGGCAAAAGTAATATATGATGAGATGTTCGTCCGCAGCCGAGTACAAAGGTATGGGTTCTTCTTCCCTTCTTTAGTAACTCAACTTTGTAGGGATGCTCGAGTGCCCGAAAATCTAGCTGCGGATAGAATTGTAAGAAAGGACCGAAAGTTTCACGCGGACAAGGTAACCACGGGAAATGAACCATCAGCAACAAAGAATACGAGGATGAAGAAGAGGAGAATGTGAGTGCCGAACACCAGGCCTCAAAGCACGAGGATGCAGCTCCAGCACCATCTAGGGCATCCACATCTTCACAGCCACGCAAGAGCACACGCATGACCGCTTTGGAACAAGATATGGTTGGGTTACGTATTTCAGTCACAGACTTAGGTTCCCGAGTGGAGGTGGTTGCTGACAGACAAGTGATGTCTAAACAGAAGTTCTTGGGTTGGTTAAGAGCTCTGGGTCGCGCATGCAATGTGAGCCCAGAAATCGTCTCCGACCAGGATTGACCTTCATGGAAGTACCTCGACCTCACTATTTTTTAAAAAATTTACAGCCATGGGGACATGTCTTGATTATAACTGTGGGGTGGGGGATGCTTCATTGTACATATGTAGTTGTGATTATAAGTGTGATTTTGGTTGATTTTATTTTGTTTTGGTTGTTTTGGTTGTAATTTAGTTTTGGTATTAGTTTAAAGTAGTTAAATAGTTGGGACTAAGTCGAGCATATAAAAAAATAACGAAAATGCAGAATCTTCCTGATGACGGATCCTTTAGATAATTTTATTGAGGGAAGTTAGTCTAGAGAAAATTCCAAAAAGATTTTTTATTTATTTTCTTTTTAGGTAGTGTAGTAACTCCCCCCTTGGTGTTTCTTTGGGTCACGGTTCTTTTCCAAGGGTTTATCTTGAACCGGGTATAGGTAATTTTTATTCATTTTGTTTTCTCTTTAGTTTTTAAAATTAGGATTAATGGGCTAATGAGCGGAGTTCGAAAAGAAAAGCCTTTAGCGCTATTACACCTGAACACAATAGACACTAGAGTTTAACGCCTATTCTCAGTAGTTGATTCTTGCTAATGTGCCTTAAACTGTATATTTGTCACTGACTTGAATATTCAGAAAAGAGTGTCACGATAAGCCAATCCGGAATGAGTCATGTGCCATATGTGTGAGTTTTACTATATTCCATGATTCACATTTGATGCCTAGAACTTTCCATGTGTGTTTGCAACGCGAAATAGTAGTTCATTCGGTCTTAGAAGTGATATAGGCAAATCTTTGTTGAGCCATACTTATAAAATAAACCCACATAACTGCAATACATCTTAGTTAACCCCGTTGTGTTTATTGTCACACCTCCTTTTTGCGCGCCCGCCCCGAAGGGTTAGAAATGCGCGAGGGGATTTTTTCCAATTTAAGTGACAATATTTGAAATGGGTTTATTTATTTAATTCAGATTCGCCACTTGGGAAAGGTTTGGTTTTTGGTGTCCCAAGTCACCGGTTTATCTTGAATCCCAAATCGAGGAAATTTTCGACTTTTCCAAATGAAGTCTGCGAACCAGAAATTCTAAGTAAGGAATTCTGTTGACCCGAGGGAAGGTGTTAGGCACCCTCGAATCCCGTGGTTCTAGCACGGTCGCTTAAATTGTTATAATGGCTAAATATCTGATTTAAATACATGTTATGACTTATGTGCTTTTATTAAGTTTAAACCGCTTTTATTATTATCATTTATTTTTATAGAATTGCAACGTCGTGAAAATGTATCTCGAACTACGTTGCAATCAATGCACCCGTAATTGTTAAACACACTTCGACTCCGTTGAGATTTGGATTCGGGTCACATCAATGTGCACCCGGGTTTAAGAATGTAATTTAATTAAGTCGCGCCTAAAGAGTCTAGCACATTATTATTTTGTAGGAAGCCATGAAATTCACTAAACGGCCTATTCTGAATTCTAAATATTTATTATGATTATTTATTGAGGGCCCCGCAATTTGCATTTTTATTTGGCGAGGCTCGTCTCTATTTTAGAAAGGATATCCTAAAGTGGCTACATTTCTAATGCATTTGTCCCTAAAACTAAAAGAAAAGGAACATGCTAATTTAATTATATGCTTTTGCCTAATCCGGATTCTTATCAATTTCTGATTAATTATTTACAAAGTGGAGAGATGTCATAACTTGTGAAACATGCTTTAATTGGACAAAGAAGTTACATTCGAGACTGACCCAATGTTATACTTGCGTCCAAACGTTTCTTGAATTGAATTTAACTAGACTTATTTAGGCTGAATTAAGGGAATTAACTACTATGTCTCATTACTGACGGGGATTCGAACGCGCTTCTGTATGCTTCCTAGCGGGTTCTGATAAGGAAAACTAAAAGATGAAACCGAACATCATTGTATAAAAAATGGAAGTACTCTATCGTATGCATATCATTATAGCTAACAGGAATCCGGTCATTTGCTATGTCAATTACCCATTTATTCTGAGCACTATACAATCACATACCAATGAACAACTATAAACTAAAACGCAAGAGACTAGAACTCAGTTAAACGTCTACTAATCTTTTCCTGCTATTGAAATTTACAAACTAGTCAATTATATAGAAAGAAATCAACATGCCATGAGTATTACAATAGACATTTAAACTTCTCCAACTTTTCATTTCATACTTTCAGACTGTTATAGTTACACCAATGTGGGACTTGAAATGTGTACCTGGATACTGAAATGCAAAGAAGGAGTGGAAGCAGAAGAGTCAGCAGTAACAGCAGAACAGCAGCAGCAACAACAAGCGAGGCAAGTAGAATTAAGAAAACAACTAGACCAAGTTCTCGAGTAGAACAAACAACAACCAAGCACACTCAGTTGGGATTTGGGAGAAATCAGTGTTGCACAAACAGGTCCAGATTTAGTGAAATCAAAACAACAGGAAAGAATGCACTTTCTAGTTTTGTCGGTCTGAGTTATCAAACAAAGTTCGTTTCCAGTTTCCTGTTTTCAGAACTTCACTCTTCTAGAAGTGTTCCCTCTCAATTCCCTCTGTTCTTGTCAATGTCTGTCTGTGCGTGTGTGTATATCTCTCAATGTGTATCACCCTTTCCAACTGATGGAAGTCTGTGTCTATTCCTAATCCCCACTCCCTCTGTGTTCTCCTTCCCTAGTATCAGGTGGTGTCCTCTCTTTTTTTTACTCTCTTCTATATTGTCTGTCTGTATCCCCCTCTATCAGATGTCCTCCTCTCCTCCTTCTGTGTTCCCTAATATCAGGTGGTATTCTTTTCCTCTCCTTCTATATTGTCTGTCTGTATCTATTCCCTCTGTATGTATATATCTGTATGTATTTCAACTCTCCTCCTCTTATCTCCAGCGGTCTTTTTTATCTCTGTATGTCCTCTCTTTTATAAGCCTTCACATTACCCCTTTTACAGCCTTATAGATTAAAAGAAACCCCTCCCATGTGCTCCCCTCTTTTCAGATTCCACTTAGCTATTTAAGTATAAACAAAAACCGATGATATTCCCTGGCAGACTCACTTTAAGTAATGTTTATTATTTTTGAGGCTAAAGTAGAGTATGGGCAGCAGAATGTAGTCTGACAGCATATGCTGTCAAACTATTTTAATTCAAACAGGACCTTTATGCACATGTTGTGCACAAATGCACATGACATCAATTCAGATTACAATTACAGACCAAGCCTTAGGTTTCTGAAATCACATTAACCACTATAAGTAACTGAACTTAGTTCTTAATTGATTCAGGCAATGTTCAACAGAAGCAAATAGATTTATTTTTGTTCAGACAGTTGAAATTAATTGACGACACATGTCGACTCGACTATATTAGCATTAACACATACAATCGTAGCCAAAAATCAGACATTTAACAGTATCGACCCATGATTTGAATTATACTGACTAAACAAAGTGGTACTCGAGGAAATCAATCAGTCAGTTCAATTTTGAAAACCAGCTAATTGCACACCACTTACATACACATTATCAGAGCAAATAGAAAGACTCATTCAAACAAACAGAGGTTCAGGCAAAGTGGACAGGGCACTGTTGATAAAATTCAAAGACACAAAATCAAAACAAACATGAACAAACTTTTAGCCAATCACATGGACTAAACAGAAATAAGAAAAGAAAAAGCAAGACTCACCTCAAATCTTCGAAAAATCAAAAGATTCCAACTCGGATTCGGACAGACCTTTCTTAAGGTTGAACGGGCTTTAATCGAAGTGTTTCTCAGATGAGAAACACTTCGATTAAGGTCCATTAGACCTTTATCCTTTGGTTTGAACGGATATGGACCAGTTACGAGGACCTTTAAAGTTCCAAAAAATTAGATCCGGGATTCGGCTTTTTTGCTTAGTTGTAAGTAAGCGTTGGTAGGAGCGGCGGGATGATGATGAGTATATAAATCAATAAAGACCAAAAAAGAATAAATGGCAAGATAAATTAGATATCTCTTCCCTGGTCAGATTCGGACCAAACCAAGCATGGTTTGGTCACGAGGGGGGTCTGGGGACTGTCTGGTGTGAAGTTGAGGTCGGTTGGTGTAAATCGGGTTCCGACTCGAATCTTCAAATGAAGATTCGAGAAGGTGGGATGGGATTCGAGGTGTGTGGTTGGTGGATTTGGGTTCAGGACGGTGAGGAGCGTCTATGGTGTTAAGGGTAGGGTCACCGGCGTCCATGCCGCCGGCTTTCATGGTGAAGGATACAAGGGCGGCTCTAGGGTTTGATGGGGAAGAAGGTGAAGACGAGAGCTGGGGTATTAGATAGGGGGGCAGGGTAAGGTTAGAAGGTTATATATGGGATGGGTAGGTGGATCCTGGCCGTTGGATGAGATGCGATGAAGGGCCAGGATCCTTCAGCTCGAAGGAAACAGTGTCGTTTCATCTTTTATAGGGTTTGGGTCGATCCGGGTGGAAATGGGTCGGGGTCATTAGTGGGTTATGGGGAGGTGATCTTGGCCGTTGATCATTCAGAGATCAACGGCTCAGATCAGACTTAACCATTACGACGTCGTTTGGACGTCTTTGTTGTCAACTGGACACGGACCGGGCAAGCCTGGTTTTGGGCTGAGTTTGTTTGGGCCAATTTGTTAAAATTGGCCCAAGTCCGAAAAAGGAAGGGGTCTTTTTTATTATTTCCTTTTCTTCTTCTTTTTTTATTTTTATTTAAAAAAAAAAACAAAACTAAGTAAAATCAAATTAAAATTAAATAAACCCTTACAATTATTTACACACACATTAAAATAAGTAAAAATCAAACAAAACAAAATCACGGACAAAGATGCCTGTTTATGATTTTCTATTTAACAACCGTGTTGCGGTTCAAATTACGCATAACACGTACATTTTTTGTATTTTGTTTTAATAAAGTAAAAATGGGCAAAAATCACAAATAATTAACAAAGTGCCATGTAAAAATCCAAAAATTGTACAGCAGGACCAATTATTATTATTTTTATTTCTTTTGGAGCGATTGTCGCGCGAAACAAAAATCACGTGCTCACAGCTGCCCCTCTTTGTTCGGAAACACGAAGAGTTTTCGTGCAAAGATAAAGTGAGCGTGTATGAGCGATTTTTGCCTATGGACTACTCCGTATGAAGCATGTTTTTTGAAAGATCTGACCGAATCTTGCTTCAAAGATTTCCTACATATCCTGGGCTAAACAGGAATCAGGTCAATGTAGTTCGAGAAGTTTTTGGTAGCTGGGACTACCATGGGATTGCAATGCTTGCTGTTACCGCCGTTGCTGTTGTCACTGCTGCGTCACTGACCGCCTTATTACAACCAAAGGAAAATTGGAAACTGAACTAACTACTTATATGCATGTCAACTGCTAGTTACAAGATTCCTATCTATGATTCTTTTGCGACTTGATCTTGGGTCTTAGCTGATTCTGCTTGTAGACTCCGATCTGAATCTTGATGCTTGCAAGTTGTAGGCGCCTATTTATTTCTGCGATACTGAATAGGACGGGGTTGGTAGAACTCGGGACCTTGATCAAATCTTGGAACGATCTGCCTTCCATTTACTCTGATATCTCGGGACATCTTCCTCTTTTTTTTTTTCTTCTTTGATTCCGAGCTGGGACTCATCTCGTGGGTCATTTCGATCCATGTGGTTCGAGGTTAGACCTGCGGGAGAAAACAAACGAAACGAAATTTTCTGCCCCAGTTTCACTAGGAAAATTTCGTTAATTATTCGCCAGGAAGTTCACAAAATTGATGAAGGAAGATAAAAATGCTTAGTTCAGGACTGGAGCCCTAATACCGACTAGCTGGGGAAAGGTTCAGTTTAGGGTTTAAAACCCTACTGCTGACTGAAGGAAAAGTTCAGTTTAGGGTTTAAAACTCTAATGCTGACTAAAGGAAAAGCTCAGTTTAGGGTTTAAAACCCTAATGCTGGCTGAATGGGAAAAAGTTCAGTTTAGGGTTTAAAACCCTAATGCTAACTAAAGGAAAAGCTCAGTTTAGGGTTTAAAACCCTAATGTTGGCAGGGAAGAAAAAAGTTCAGTTTAGGGTTTAAAACCCTAATGCTGACTAAAATGGAAAATTCAGTTTAGGGTTTAAAACCCTAATGCTGATTGCATGGAAAAGCTCAGTTTAGGGTTTAAAACCCCAATGCTGGCTGAATGGAAAAAAGTTCAGTTTAGGGTTTAAAACCCTAATGCTGACTAAAGGAAAAATTCAGTTTAGGGTTAAAAACCCTAATGCTGATTGCATGGAAAAGCTCAGTTTAGGGTTTAAAACCCTAATGCTGGCTGAATGGAAAAAGTTCAGTTTAGGGTTTAAAACCCTAATGCTGACTAAAAGGAAAAATTCAGTTTAGGGTTAAAAACCCTAATGCTGATTGCATGGAAAAGCTCAGTTTAGGGTTTAAAACCCTAATGCTGGCTGAATGGAAAAAGTTCAGTTTAGGGTTTAAAACCCTAATGCTGACTAAAAGGAAAATTCAGTTTATGGTTTAAAACCCTAATGCTGATTACATGGAAAAGCTCAGTTTAGAGTTTAAAACCCTAATGCTGGCTGAATGAAAAAGTTCAGTTTGGGGTTTAAAACTCTAATGCTGACTAAAAGGAAAATTCAGTTTAGGGTTTAAAACCCTAATGCTGATTACATGGAAAAACTCAGTTTAGGGTTTAAAACCCTAATGCTGGCTGAATGGAAAAAAGTTTAGTTTAGGGTTTAAAACCCTAATGCTGACTAAAAGGAAAATTCAGTTTAGGGTTTAAAACCCTAATGTTGATTAAAGGAAAAACTCAGTTTAGGGTTTAAAACCCTAATGCTGACTGAATGGAAAAAAGTTCAGTTTAGGGTTTAAAACCCTAATGCTGACTAAAAGGAAAATTCAGTTTAGGGTTTAAAACCCTAATGCTGATTAAAGGAAAAGCTCAGTTTAGGGTTTAAAACCCTAATGCTGGCTGAATGGAAAAAGTTCAGTTTAGGGTTTAAAACCCTAATGCTGATTGCTTGGAAAAGCTCAGTTTAGGGTTTAAAACCCTAATGCTGGCTGAAAGGAAAAAAGTTCAGTTTAAGGTTTAAAACCCTAATGCTGATTAAAGGAAAAAAGTTCAGTTTAGGGTTTAAAACCCTAATGCTGACTGGCTGGGGACAAAGTTCGAGAATACTAAACGATCTCTTTTTTTGAATTTTCTTGTTTTAGTAGAAGATAAAAGGGAGTTTCGTGGAAACTTACCTTTCGAGTGAATTCATCATTGCCAAAGTATTTCTTGTACCCATGTACCTTCTTCTTTGGGTGACACCTGCTTCTTGCACGGTTGTCTTGGGTTATACCTGTTTCAACTTTTCAGACAAAGAACAATTGTTAGTTCGGAAATGACGGTCGGTTTGGTGACCTTGATCGTTCATGTTGCTTTGTTGCGTCCTTATTTCTGTCGCGAAGTCCTGCCGTTGATTGGATTCAAATGGCGAAACTCTTTTGACTGCTCAGGCTTTGTATTTCCAGATTTTGTGATGATTTGCCTCGCGAGGCTCTCAATTATTATTTTTTCTTTTTTGGGTCCCATCTTGCTTGGAGGTTCTCAACGGGGACTTTATTGGAGGTATTCTGTGGGGATTTGTACAAAAGGAAACTCTGTGGGAAATATTTACAAAGTGGATTCTTTGTGTGGATTTTTGTACAATGGGCCATGCTGGGGATTTATTTCAAAGCGGGATTTCTAGGATTTGTTGGGGTAAGCTTGTTGGGGAATTTTTACAAAGGGACTCGCTGGGATGTGCTGGGGAGATTCCATTTTTTTTGATTGGGGAGACTCTATGGGGATTGTACAAAAGGAGAGACTCTGTGGGGATTTGTACAGAGGGAGACTCTATGGGGATTTGTACAGAGGGAGATTCGGTGGGGATTTATCTGAAAGTGGACTTGCTGGGGGAAATTTCTCTTTTCCTCTTTACTTTAAACACCATCACACATCATGATTCATCAGGCTCGGGCAATAGTAACAATGAAATGAGGCGTTTTCCTTCATGAAACGGGATTCCGTGCAAACAAACCTGCCACCTGCCCTTTCCGGTGTATCCTGAACTTGGGGTTAAAACATAAAAGAGATTCGAAAAGAAACAAAGAAAAGGAGAAAACAAATTTCAGGAAGGGAGTGTCCTTTTCGGGACGAGAAAGACTTATCTGAGGAAGATAACGCTGGCTTTAAATGACATGACATGCTCTTTGGACTGTACGCCTGACCTTCCATGAACTTGCGTTTCCCTGAACCAGAACGGATCTGTGATTCCAAACCGGTGGAACTTTGTCGAGGCTTCCTTGGGGTGGAGTCATTCTTTTTCGGCCAACAGCGCCCTTTGCGGGTTTTCGCTGGCTGACCTCTCTCATTTCTCTTCCCGTTATCGCTTGATAGCACTCTTTGTGAGTTTTTACTAAAACAAGCTCTCTCATTTTGGTTTCTCTACTCCCGTCGCCTCGTGGTGCCCAAAAGTTTTCACCGACGAGACTCTCTCATTTTATCTCTCTCAATTCAGAGTGTGCTGGTCTCCATTTACGACGCTTATTGGTTCCCCACCATATTTGGTAACTGATTTGAAGGCTTGTGCTTGGTAAAGAGAGGTAGACGATACTAACTTCTCAACTGCTCGACGTGCCCCGGTTTCAATTTCAGGGCGAATGGGATTTTATTGTTGGTGTGACTGAACCTCAGGGAGAGGCTGCCTACGTATCCTTTCGGAATCAAGTCAAACGTAGTTCAGGCCTCAATCAATGTTTTGTTTTGTTTTTTTTCAAAGGTTTGTAGAGAGTTTGGGGAGTAGTGGGGAATAAAACCTTCGTCATTTTCAAATGTGTCAGGACCACTGGAGTATGATTTAGACGTAGTATCTCTTGACTGCATCTGCATTTACTGCTGTGTCGGGGTCATTTCCTTCGATATCACCTAAATACAATGCTCCTCTCGGCAATATCTTCCTTATGATGTATGGGCCTTTCCAATTTGGAGCAAACTTCCCTTTTGCTTCCTCATGATGCGGCAGAATACGCCTCAGTACCAGCTGACCTACTTCGAAATTCCTGGGTCGGACTTTCTTGTTGTAAGCACGGGCCATTCTTCGTTGGTACAACTGTCCGTGACAAACCGCGGCCATTCGCTTTTCATCAATCAAAGTCAATTGCTCTAACCGAGTCTTGACCCACTCGCTGTCTTCGACTTCTGCTTCGACAATGATTCGAAGCGAAGGAATTTATACCTCTGCCGGTATTACAGCCTCGGTCCCATAAACCAAAAGATAAGGAGTCGCTCCTACTGATATGCGTACCGTAGTGCGATACCCCAACAATGCAAATGGTAACTGCTCATGCCACTGTCGGGAACTTTGGATCGTTTTCCTCAAAATCTTCTTGATGTTTTTGTTTGCCGCTTCCACAGCGCCATTGGCTTTCGGCCGATAAGGAGTAGAATTCCTATGCGTTATCTTGAATTGCTCGCATACATCTCCCATTAAGTGACTGTTCAAGTTTGCTGCGTTATCTGTAATGATAGTCGCAGGAATACCAAAACGACAGATAAGATTTGAGTGTACAAAATCCACTACAGCTTTTTTAGTGACCGACTTGAGAGTGATAGCTTCTACCCATTTTGTGAAGTAATCGATGGCGACCAGTATAAACCTGTGTCCATTCGAAGCCTTCGGTTCGATTGGTCCAATGACGTCCATGCCCCAGGCGACAAATGGCCAAGGCGCAGACATAGGATGCAGCTCCGTGGGAGGTGCGTGAATCAAATTACCGTGCACCTGACATTGATGACACTTCCGAACGAAGCTAAAGCAATCCTTTTCCATGGTCATCCAGTAATAACCTGCTCGAAGGATTTTCTTTGCTAGGACATAACCGTTCATGTGAGGTCCGCACACACCTGCATGTACTTCGTGCATGATCTTTCTTGCCTCCTCGATATCGACACATCTTAGAAGATTGAAGTCCGGGGTCCTTTTATACAACAATTCACCGCTCAGAAAGAAACTACTTGCGTGTCGCCTAATGGTCCTCTTTTGATCTCCAGTAGCGTGCTCGGGGTATTCTTGTGTCTTCAGAAACCTCTTGATGTCATAGTACCAAGGCTGCGTATTTGATCCCGCCTCGATTACATTGCAGTAACCGTGTCTTTCCTTGATTTGGATTTCCAAAGGATCGACGTGGGCATTGCCCGGGTAGGGTAACATTGAAGCCAAAGTAGCGAGTGCATCTACCAGTTCATTGTGACACCTCGGGATATACCTGAACTCTATTGAGGTAAAGCGCTTGCTGAGGTCCTCCACATGCTGTCGGTAAGGGATAAGTTTGACATCCCGAGTTTCCCATTCGCCTTGAGCTTGCCGGATAATCAAGTCAGAATCTCCCATAATCAGTAAGTCTTCGACATCCTGATCGATTGCCATATGCATGCCCATGATGCAGGCTTCATACTCAGCTGTATTATTTGTGCAAAAGAAACGAAGTCTAGCTGTGGCGGGATAATGCTGACCAGAAGGTGAGATCAAAATTGCCCCAATCCCTACACCCTTGGCGTCCACGGCTCCATCAAAGAACATCTTCCAAACATGAGCTTCCTCCGAGACCACTTCTGCGGTGTTTACTTCTTCATCTGGAAAGTAGGTATCCAATGGCTGGTATTCCTCATCGACCGGATTTTCGGCCAGATGATCTGCTAACGCCTGGGCTTTCATTGCCGTGCGAGTGACATAGACTATGTCGAATTCCGTAAGCAAGATTTGCCATTTAGCCAGTCTCCCAGTAGGCATTGGTTTCTGAAATATATACTTCAAAGGATCCAACCTGCTTATGAGGAGCGTAGTGTGGGCTTGGAGATAATGTCTCAACTTTTGAGCAACCCATGTGAGAGCGCAACATGTCCTTTCCAACAGTGTGTATTTGGCCTCGTAGCCGGTGAATTTCTTGCTCAAGTAGTAGATTGCTTGCTCCTTTTTCCCGGTTATGTCGTGTTGCCCGAGGATGCAACCGAAAGAGTTCTCCAAGACTGTCAGATACAAGAAAAGTGGCCTTCCCGATTCTGGAGGGACCAAGACCGGGGGATTCGAAAGGTATTCTTTGACTTTATCAAAAGCTTCTTGACATTCAGTGGTCCATTTAATCGCTGCATCTTTCCTTAACAGCTTGAATATGGGCTCACACGTGCTTGTCAGCTGGGCAATAAACCGACTGATGTAATTCAACCTGCCCAACAGACTCATCACGTCTTTCTTTGTTCTCGGGGGAGGTAGATCTCTGATGGATCTTATCTTAGTTGGATCTAGCTCGATACCTCTCCTGCTTACGATGAAGCCCAAAAGTTTGCCCGACGGAACTCCGAAAGCACATTTGGCTGGGTTTAGCTTCAAGTCATACTTCCTTAGCCTCTCGAAGAATTTCCTCAAGTCTTGGATGTGATTATCCTGCGTCCTGGACTTGACTATCACGTCATCCACGTACACCTCTATTTCCTGATGCATCATGTCATGGAAAATGGCAGTCATGGCCCTCATGTAAGTAGCCCCAGCATTCTTCAAACCAAATGGCATGACCCGGTAACAGTAGGTGCCCCAAGGCGTGGTGAAGGCAGTTTTCTCGGCGTCCTCTTCATCCATCAATACCTGATGATACCCAGCATAACAATCTACAAAAGACTGTATCTCGTGTTTGGCGCAATTATCAACGAGAATGTGGATGTTGGGCAGCGGGAAATTATCTTTAGGACTTGCTCTGTTCAAATCTCGGTAATCTACACATACTCGAGTTTTCCCGTCCTTCTTTGGTACTGGAACCACATTCGCCAACCATGTTGTATATTGGACTACCCGAATCACTCCCGTTTTCAGTTGTTTGGTGATCTCCTCTTTAATCTTGTCACTGACCTCAGTTTTGAACTTTCGTTGCTTTTGTTGAACTGGAGGACAATCAGGATGAATCGGCAATTTATGAACCACTAGATCAACACCTAGCCCCGGCATGTCATCATATGACCAAGCAAACACGTCTTTAAATTCAAAAAGAAGTTGAATTATCGCCTCTCGCGTTTTCTTGTCCGTGTGAATGCTTATCTTGGTCTCCCGGATTTCTTCCGGGGTTCCTAAATTTACCGGTTCAGTGTCATTCAGATTTGGCTTAGGTTTATTCTCGAAATATTCCAACTCTCGGTTTATCTCCCTAAAAGCCTCTTCCGCATCATATTCTGGTTCTGGGTTCATTAATTCGCAGTTAAATAACTCATTGTGATCTGGGCGTGAAGTCCGCGAGCATGTCATATTTAAAGCCGCATTATTATAACTAAAAAGAAAGGTAAAAGGAAAAATAACAAAAATCAAAACAAAAGGAAGAATGGGAAAGCAATGATGATTTTTTTTTATTTTTCTTTGGAAAGTTGGAAGACGACAATGTTTACAACTTAAGAATTCAAAACAACAATTGAAAGGAAGAAACGCTCAAGTTATGTCCTGGAGATAACTTGTGACACAGGAAAGGTGGCAGGACAGGTCTACCCGGACTTTCGTCTAGTCGGGAATGGCGTGGCCTCTCAGTTTTGGAGTTGGGCGTTCGGCCACATGTACAGCATCTCAGCAGTGCTTGTGCCTTCACCTGGTTGAACCATGTGGACCTCGTAGAGCATTTCCCTCATCGCCCCACATATCTCCTCGATTTCCTTAGCTGTGAAGACCTCATCATCTTCTTCTTCAGCATACCTTGGCCTGATGAAAGTTGCATACAAATTCGGCAGTGGTCGAGGTAACTTCCAACCCTCATTTTTCCTTTTCTTTGCCCACTCTTCGTCTGCTGGAGTAGGTTTGAAACCTAGTCCAAAAGGTTTCTTGGTGACTGGCAAGGTAATGGGTTATGTTATTCCCTGAAGGGTTCGTCCAAGCCCCTTCCCTGGCCTAAATCCGTGCCGGATCATCTCTTTGGCCACCATAACCGAGGCGTTAGACAAGAAAGGCTGGGGGTAGGGTATTCCCTCTTCGTGTTGCTCTGCCCGTACAATCTCAAAAGCTTGATAGACCGTTTGTTCGCTCCCTTCTCTCGGTTCCAGCTATGGAATGGAGGGGATCAAGTTTTGAACACGGCCCTTAAACACTTCAGGGACGAAGATTTTAAGGCTGTGTGGGTCAACTGGACAAAAATGCTAAACAAGACCCAAAGGTGGCTGTTTATGCAAAGTCAGCCTTCCGACGTCCCTTTCGGGAATATTCGGCTATTTATGACAAAACAGCGTCACCCGATTTATTCACGACTCTTTTAAAGTTTGAAACGCATTTTTTTTATTCATTGATTTTGGCTATTTTAGCAAAAATGGGGGTTGAACCCGACGAGGGTTGCCTACGTATCTCACATCCGGTGAGAATCAAACCGGCGTAGTTCGAGCATATCATGAATAGAGAAAATCAAATAAACCTAGAGATCAAGAATAAGTATTTTCATTATTTTTTGAAAAGAGATAAAGACTAAAGAAAATATTTATTATTATTTTATTTATTTTTTAGGAAATATTTGGACTATTAGTCTGAATTTATAAAAGGGGTACTACAAAAGAAACAACATTTTTTTTTGAATTATGAATTTTCCGTTTTTTTTTACTTTTAAATAAATACCTTCTCTTTTTTTTGATTTTGGGAAGTGATAAAAAAAGAAAAAAAATTTATATTATTTTTTTTAATAACTTAAACTAAGAAGACAAATTTTGTTTTTATTCTCTTTTTTTTTAGAAAAATTCCGGCGAGCTTTTGACACTACATTGGACATTGGTTTTATTTTTCCAAAACAAGTAATTATCTCCCTACGTTGTTATTTTTCCTTTTTTTTTTAGAAACCGGTCAGCATGCGAAACCGAAGCAAATAAATGCGCAAAACAAATAGGATGCAGCAGGGTGGTCTTTTCATTTCAGGTTGCCTGTCCTAGACGGACCCAACCCCTTGTGTTGAGTCCCCTAAGTCAAATGCGACATGATGCAGATAAGCGTTCCTACTAGGGATCCGGCATGAAGTCAAGTTATTCTAGGTTCGTAACCTGGGTTTTTGTTCTGGACTGTGTACCCGAGCGGACAACTCGAGTCGAGGAGGGGGCTATGTACCGGGGACCCGCGAGATCGTCTGGCTTTGTAACTTGTCCGACCTCTTTCTTATTTCAGGTATTGACACTAACAGAATAGGGAGTCTCGACCAGCGAGCTTCTCCCCGGAGGTAAGAAGAGAAGGGTTCCGGCACAATTTACATACAGTTCAGATAATATCAAAGCGGTAAAAGACAACATTTAGCACGTTATGCAAAAACATGTAATAAAGATCAGATAATAAAGCCAAATATAACAATTATTCTAAGCTCGAATTCTTGAACCCTGAACCAGTGGTTCTGGGTACAATTCCCCAGCAGAGTCGCCAGAGTTGTCACACCTCCTTTTTGCGCGCCCGCCCCGAAGGGTTAAATGCGCGAGGGGAGTTTTTCCAATTTAAGTGACAATATTCGAAATGGGATTATTTATTTAATTCAGAGTCGCCACTTGGGAAAGGTTTGGTTTTTGGTGTCCCAAGTCACCGGTTTATCTTGAATCCCAAATCGAGGAAATTTTCGACTTTTCCAAATGAAGTCTGCGAACCAGAAATTCTAAGTAAGGAATTCTGTTGACCCGAGGGAAGGTGTTAGGCACCCTCGAATCCCGTGGTTCTAGCACGGTCGCTTAAATTGTTATAATGGCTAAATATCTGATTTAAATACATGTTATGACTTATGTGCTTTTATTTAGTTTAAACCACTTTTATTATTATTATTTATTTTTATAGAATTACAACGTCGTGAAAATGCATCTCGAACTACGTTGCAATCAATGCACCCGTAATTGTTAAACACACTTCGACTCCGTTGAGATTTGGATTCGGGTCACATCAATGTGCACCCGGGTTTAAGAATGTAATTTAATTAAGTCGCGCCTAAAGAGTCTAGCGCATTATTATTTTGTAGGAAGCCATGAAATTCACTAAACGGCCTATTCTGAATTCTAAATATTTATTATGATTATTTATTGAGGGCCCCGCAATTTGCATTTTTATTTGGCGAGGCTCGTCTCTATTTTAGAAAGGATATCCTAAAGTGGCTACATTTCTAATGCATTTGTCCCTAAAACTAAAAGAAAAGGAACATGCTAATTTAATTATATGCTTTTGCCTAATCCGGATTCTTATCAATTTCTGATTAATTATTTACAAAGTGGAGAGATGTCATAACTTGTGAAACATGCTTTAATTGGACAAAGAAGTTACATTCGAGACTGACCCAATGTTATACTTGCATCCAAACGTTTCTTGAATTGAATTTAACTAGACTTATTTAGGCTGAATTAAGGGAATTAACTACTATGTCTCATTACTGACGGGGATTCGAACGCGCTTCTGTATGCTGCCTAGCGGGTTCTGATAAGGAAAACTAAAAGATGAAACCGAACATCATTGTATAAAAAATGGAAGTACTCTATCGTATGCATATCATTATAGTTAACAGGAATCCGGTCATTTGCTATGTCAATTACCCATTCATTCTGAGCACTATACAATCACATTCCAATGAACAACTATAAACTAAAACGCAAGAGACTAGAACTCAGTTAAACGTCTACTAATCTTTTCCTGCTATTGAAATTTACAAACTAATCAATTATATAGAAAGAAATCAACATGCCATGAGTATTACAATAGACATTTAAACTTCTCCAACTTTTCATTTCATACTTTCAGACTGTTATAGTTACACCAATGTGGGACTTGAAATGTGTACCTGGATACTGAAATGCAAAGAAGGAGTGGAAGCAGAAGAGTCAGCAGTAACAGCAGAACAGCAGCAGCAGCAACAAGCGAGGCAAGTAGAATTAAGAAAACAACTAGACCAAGTTCTCGAGTAGAACAAACAACAACCAAGCAAACTCAGTTGGGATTTGGGAGAAATCAGTGTTGCACAAACAGGTCCAGATTTAGTGAAATCAAAACAACAGGAAAGAATGCACTTTCTAGTTTTGTCGGTCTGAGTTATCAAACAAAGTTCTTTTCCAGTTTCCTGTTTTCAGAACTTCACTCTTCTAGAAGTGTTCCCTCTCAATTCCCTCTGTTCTTGTCAATGTCTGTCTGTGCGTGTGTGTATATCTCTCAATGTGTATCACCCTTTCCAACTGATGGAAGTCTGTGTCTATTCCTAATCCCCACTCCCTCTGTGTTCTCCTTCCCTAGTATCAGGTGGTGTCCTCTCTTTTTTTTACTCTCTTCTATATTGTCTGTCTGTATCCCCCTCTATCAGATGTCCTCCTCTCCTCCTTCTTTGTTCCCTAATATCAGGTGGTATTCTTTTCCTCTCCTCCTATATTGTCTGTCTGTATCTATTGCCTCTGTATGTATATATCAGTATGTATTTCAGCTCTCCTCCTCTTATCTCCAGCGGTCTTTTTTATCTCCGTATGTCCTCTCTTTTATAAGCCTTCACATTACCCCTTTTACAGCCTGATAGATTAAAAGAAACCCCTCCCATGTGCTCCCCTCTTTTCAGATTCCACTTAGCTATTTAAGTATAAACAAAAACCCATGATATTCCCTGGCAGACTCACTTTAAGTAATGTTTATTATTTTTGAGGCTAAAGTAGAGTATGGGCAGCAGAATGTAGTCTGACAGCATATGCTGTCAAACTATTTTAATTCAAACAGGACCTTTATGCACATGTTGTGCACAAATGCACATGACATCAATTCAGATTACAATTACAGACCAAGCCTTAGGTTTCTGAAATCACATTAACCACTATAAGTAACTGAACTTAGTTCTTAATTGATTCAGGCAATGTTCAACAGAAGCAAATAGATTTATTTTTGTTCAGACAGTTGAAACTAATTGACGACACATGTCGACTCGATTATATTAGCATTAACACATACAATCGTAGCCAAAAATCAGACATTTAACAGTATCGACCCATGATTTGAATTATACTGACTAAACAAAGTGGTACTCGAGGAAATCAATCAGTCAGTTCAATTTTGAAAATCAGCTAATTGCACACCACTTACATACACATTATCAGAGCAAATAGAAAGACTCATTCAAACAAACAGAGGTTCAGGCAAAGTGGACAGGGCACAGTTGATAAAATTCAAAGACACAAAATCAAAACAAACATGAACAAACTTTTAGCCAATCACATGGACTAAACAGAAATAAGAAAAGAAAAAGCAAGACTCACCTCATATCTTTGAAAAATCAAAAGATTCCAACTCGGATTCGGACAGACCTTTCTTAAGGCTGAACGGGCTTTAATCGAAGTGTTTCTCAGATGAGAAACACTTCGATTAAGGTCCATTAGACCTTAATCCTTTGGTTTGAACGGATATGGACCAGTGACAAGGACCTTTAAAGTTCCAAAAAATTAGATCCGGGATTCGGGCTTCCCTGGTCAGATTCGGACCAAACCAAGCATGGTTTGGTCACGAGGGGGTCTGGGGACTGTCTGGTGTGAAGTTGAGGTCGGTTGGTGTAAATCGGGTTCCGACTCGAATCTTCAAAGATTCGAGAAGGTGGGATGGGATTCGAGGTGTGTGGTTGGTGGATTTGGGTTCAGGACGGTGAGGAGCGTCTATGGTGTTAAGGGTAGGGTCACCGGCGTCCATGCCGCCGGCTTTCATGGTGAAGGATACAGGGGCGGCTCTAGGGTTTGATGGGGAAGAAGGTGAAGACGGGAGCTGGGGTATTAGATAGGGGGGGCAGGGTAAGGTTAGAAGGTTATATATGGGATGGGTAGGTGGATCCTGGCCGTTGGATGAGATGCGATGAAGGGCCAGGATCCTTCAGCTCGAAGGAAACGGTGTCGTTTCATCTTTTATAGGGTTTGGGTCGATCCAGGTGGAAACGGGTCGGGGTCATTAGTGGGTTATGGGGAGGTGATCTTGGCCGTTGATCATTCAGAGATCAACGGCTCAGATCAGACTTAACCATTATGACGTCGTTTGGACGTCTTTGTTGTCAACTGGACACGGACCGGGCAAGCCTGGTTTTGGGCTGAGTTTGTTTGGGCCAATTTTTTAAAATTGGCCCAAGTCCGAAAAAGGAAGGGGTCTTTTTTATTATTTCCTTTTCTTCTTTTTTTTTTTTATTTTTATTTTTTTTTAAAAAAACAAAACTAAGTAAAATCAAATTAAAATTAAATAAACCCTTACAATTATTTACACACACATTAAAATAGGTAAAAATCAAACAAAACAAAATCACGGACAAAGATGCCTGTTTATGATTTTCTATTTAACAACCGTGTTGCGGTTCAAATTACGCATGACACGTACATTTTTTGTATTTTGTTTTAATAAAGTAAAAATGGGCAAAAATCACAAATAATTAACAAAGTGCCATGTAAAAATCCAAAAATTGTACAGCAGGACCAATTATTATTATTTTTATTTCTTTTGGAGCGATTGTCGCGCGAAACAAAAATCACGTGCTCACACTTATAAGCCTATTTCTTTGGCAACCACATTGCGAACCTTACCTAATTGTTTGAATAGCCTGCTATTTGAACCCTCTTTCCTCACATAAGCACTTGAATGGTATTGAAAATTATGCAAAGACAAAAGTGTGGGGTGGTGGTTTGGTTTTTGAGTGGAACCACAAAAATCGAAAAATAGATGTAGAATTCTGTTGCATAAAAGATGAAGCAACACAAAAAAAAAGATTAATATAGTGGTTGAGAAGTGGTGGTTTGCTATAATTGCACCTAATGAATGGGGTTGTTGTAAACAAAAGAACGGTGGTGAAATGTTTGGTTTACAAAAAATTTGGTTTTGAATGTTGATGTAATTGTACTAAAAGTGCTTAGGGAGGTTAGTCACTATATCCAAATGTATCATACGCGTCCCTTAGCCTACATTACAACCAAGTAAAGTCCTATTGATCTTAGACTGAGTGGCTCAATTAGTAGAGTAGTACACTACGGACAAGCTTATGGTGCATCTTTGTGACATGTGAATGTTCTTTTCTTGAGAGTGAGTGAATTTCATTTATTTAAGTTCCCAATTGTTCTAAATATTATTATATGTGGAACTACTCTCTTGTGTGAATGTGAGGGCATGTGATTCATGAAGGAAAGGCAAGTCTTGACTTCGGTATATAGTAGCTTGAGAAAGTATGAATATTGCACGGCACGTGAGAGTCAACTTTTGAGGATATGATTGTTCACTACTAGGTGTAACTCATGTGATTTGTTCTTGGTGTAATGCGTTAGGGAAGAATTCTTAGTGAACGAACCTCTATCAAGGGTGGTGGATTGCTAGAGGACTAGCAAGGATTTAAGTGTGGGGTGTTGATATTAGGCTAGATATATGTCATTTGACAATGGTTTTTGCCCCAACTTGATTATGTTTCAATGCTCTAATATAATTAAATGATGAAAAAATGAGCTCTAAATTGTGTTGCAGGAATGAAGAGCTTGTATGAGGCCTTAAAGCTATGATTGGAGCTATATTGAAGCAAGAAAGACCCCTAGGAGCTGAATGAGCGAGAAGACGAGAATAAAAGAACCAACCAAATGAGACCTGGACTAGCGTGCTTAGTAGCGCGCCCACATGCGCGATCGCGCTAGTCTAGATTCTGGAACAGAATCGTCAGGGGTAATTTTGGAAGTTTGGGGGGCAAATTCACTTAACCTATAAAAGGTCAAGCTCGCCCAAAATAGAAGGTGTGCAGTTTTTATTAGCTAAGGACAAGAATAGGAAAGGCAAGGAGCTAAGAGGAGTTTTCTACATCAAGTTCTTCTCCTCTTCCTTTTGTTTTTATGATTTGTAATGAATTTTATTATTATGATGTTTATCATTGTTATGAGTAGCTAACTCTTTTAATCTAAGGTTTTGGTTGAACCCCTTGGGGATGAACTTATTGTGATATTAATATAGTTTTGAGTTAGTTGTTAATCTCTATTTGTTCAACTATGTTTTGATTTTTGGTTAGTTGAAAGGATCCTTAATTAGCCATGCCTATTTATTATGTATCTACTTGAGAAAGAGTGCATATTTAGGTAATTGTTTGAACAACATCACTCTCGGAGTATAGGCGAAGTCATAACCGAGGGTTCAGATGTTGGAGTAGAGATAACGATACCTCGGGTGCAATCTAAGTGAATTGTAATGCGAATCTAGCTAGCGTAGCTTGAGAGAGTGCGTCTAGTAAATTATCATAATTACTTGAGAGAGAGTTATGATAGTTGGAGAGTTCATGATTGATAGAGATAACTAATTCATAGCTATAAGAAATATACGACTAAGGAAATCTACAACGGGGGAGCCATTGCCTTAGGCCTTTATTCTAATTGTCTACATTTGCGTATTAATTAACCTTTGTTTTATTGATTCGAATAGCTGTCGTAGTAATTATAACACCACTTCTATTCATAAAGTTTGAGGAGGTTGACTAATAAGTATTTAGTACTTCAAAGACTTCTCTTGATATGTTAATTCCCTGTGGGATTTGACTTGGGGAATAATACCCCGGATTATATTTGCAACGCCCGCGTAGTATTTTAATAGGCTTAGTTGAGAGTGATCATCTATTCTCGTAGCCGGGAGGAGTATGAGCAGCATCTGAGAGTGGTCCTCCAGACTTTGAGAGATAGTCAGTTGTATGCGAAGTTTTCGAAGGGTGAGTTCTGGTTGAGTTCAATTGCTTCCTTGAGACATGTTGTATCAGTAGAGGGTATTCAGGTAGATCCAAAGAACATAGAGGCAGTCAAGAACTGGCCTAGAGCAGCATCAACTACATAGATCTGGAGTTTCTTGGGTTTGGAAGGCTATTATCATCGGTTTGTGGAGGGGTTTTCATTTATTGCAGCCCCGATGACCAGGTTGACCCAGAAGGGTGCCCAGTTCAAGTGGTCGGACGAGTGTGAGGCGAGCTTTCAGAAGCTCAAGACAACTTTGACTACGGTGCCAGTGTTGGTTTTACCCATAGGTTCAGGGCCATATACAGTTTATTGTGATGCATCTCGTATTGGACTTGGTGTGGTGTTGATGCAGGATGGCAATAATATTGCATATGCTTTGCGTCAGTTGAAGATTCATGAGAAGAACTATCCGGTCCATGATTTGGAGTTAGCATCCATTGTTCACGTGTTGAAGATTTGGAGGCATTATCTATACAGCGTGTCATGTGAGGTGTTCACCGATCACAAGAGTTTGTAATACTTAATCAAGCAGAAGGAGCTAAATTTGAGACAGAGAAGGTGGTTAGAGCTATTGAAGGATTATGATATCACTATCTTATATCATCCGGGAAAGGCCAATGTAGTGGCTGATGCTTTGAGTAGGAAGTCATCCTGTATGGGCAGTCTTGCGTATATTCCGGTCGGTGAGAGACTGCTTGCTTTGGATTTTCAGGCTTTGGCCAATCAGTTCGTGAGGTTGGATGTTTCTGAGCCCAGCCGTATGTTAGCTTGCACAGTCACTCGTTCTTCTTTATTGGAGCGTATCCGTGATCGGCAGTATGATGATCCTCATTTGTGTGTTCTTAGAGATACAGTGCAGCACGGAAGTGCCAAGTAGGTTACATTAGGAGATGATGGGGTTTAGAGGTTATAAGATCGAGTTTGTGTGCCTAATGTGGATGGACTCCGAGAGTTGATTTTAGAGGAGGCCTATAGTTTCCAGTACTCTATTCATCCGGGTGCCGCTAAGATATATTAGGATTTGCGGCAGCATTATTGGTGGAGAAAGATGAAGAAGGATATTGTTGCATATGTGGCTCGGTGTTTGAATTGTCAGCAAGTAAAGTACGAGCATTAGAAGCCTGGTGGTTTGTTTCAAAGGATTGAGCTTCCCGAGTGGAAGTGGGAGCGTATCACTATGGACTTCGTCGTTGGACTCCCACGGACTCAGAGGAAGTTCGATGCAGTGTGGGTTATTGTTGATAAGCTGACCAAGTCAGCACATTTCATTCCTGTGGCAGTCTTTTATTCTTTTGAGAGGTTAGCTGAGATCTATATCTGGGAGATTGTTTGGCTTCATGGTGTGCCCATGTCTATCATTTCGGACCGAGGTACGTAGTTTACCTCACATTTCTAGAGAGCAGTTCAATGAGAGTTGGGCACACGGGTTGAGTTGAGCACAGCATTTCATCCTCAGACGGACGAGCAGTCCGAGCGGACTATTCAGATTTTGGAGGATATGCTCCGAGCTTATGTCATTGACTTTGGAGGCTCGTGGGCTCAGTTTTTGTCTTTAGCAGAGTTTGCCTACAACAACAGCTACCAGTCGAGTATCCAGATGGCTCCTTATGAGGCTTTATATGGTAGGTGGTGTAGGTCGCTGGTTGGATGGTTTGAACTGGGAGAGGCTCAGTTGTTGGGTACGGATCTAGTACAGGATGCCTTGGACAAGGTCAGGATCATTCAGGATAGGTTTCATACAGCCCAGTCCAGGTAAAAGAGTTATGCCGACCATAAGGTTCGAGATTTGTTATTCATGGTTGGTGAGCGGGTATTGCTTCGGGTGTCGCCTATGAAAGGCGTGATGAGATTTGGAAAGAAGGGCAAGCTTAGCCCTAGGTTCATTGGCCCATTTGAGATTCTTAATTGAGTGGGAGAGGTGGCTTATAGACTTGCATTGCCGCCGAGCTTATCAGCCGTGCATCCATTATTTCATGTGTCCATGCTTCGGAAGTATCATGGCAATCCATCCCACGTGTTAGACTTCAGTACTATCTAGTTGGACAAGAACTTATCCTATGAGGAGGAGCCGGTAGCTATTCTAGACAGGCAGGTTCGTTAGTCGAGATCGAAGAGTTTTCCTTCTGTTCGTGTTCAACAGAGAGGCCAGCCTGCTGAGGCATCGACCTGGCAGTCCGAGTCTGATATGCGGAGCCATTATCCCCATCTTTTCCCCGACTCAGGTATTTCCTTCTTATGTCTATTCGAGGAGGAACGGTTGTTTTAGAGGTGGAAAATATGATGACCTTATTCTGAGGCCTTAAAAACCTCTTTCTATCTCACCTCGATTTACGTGCGCGGTCCGAGCACGTAGCCGAAAAGCCATTTATAGCTTATATGAGTCCACCAAACTATAGAGTACCTAGTCTCGTATGAGACTGATACGTAGAATACTGTAAAGGCTGAAAGTAAAGAAGGCAAGAGATTTTTCTACATGGAAAAATCTCACACAAGGGGATCAAAAAACCACGACCTACTCTTGTAGGCTTTTAACTCAACTAACTTGTAATCTACCTATTACAAGCCACTTTGCAAAAACCCTATTGCAAAGACTTTATACTAACTTGTCATGAAACCACCACAAGCCACTCTCTAACTCTCCTAGTTACAGAAGATTTAACTTATGACTATTTCTAGTCACAACATAAACTCTAAAGTTTACGAATTTTGTTTGTTCCTAAAACAACGCTTCTAAGAAAGCAAACTAAGAATTACAATGTAGAACGATTAACAAGATTACAACTCAACTATGGATATACATAAGACTTCACTTAGAAATTGATCCTTAGTGGAGTTATCTTCTTGTTCTTGACACACTAGTGATTTCAATGCTGGATCTATGCTTCTTCTTCTTGAGAGAATATCACTGAATGCACAAGTAATGGTGTGTCTTGCACCAGGTTATTTTATCATAAAATATATTACAATAGATAGTGGAGTCAACTCTTGGTGTACTTCTTCTCAGTGAGAAGTGACTGCTGCACTATCTGCACAGCCACTTCTGGGCAGTTGCGTTCCAGCTGGACTTTGTGCTTTATGTCAGGACATACCAACGGACTAGGTCCTAATACTTCTGTCATGACATAAACTAGGACCAGGTCCTAGTTGTGTTCCTCTTTCTGTAATAGTTTCCAAATGGTCACTTTCTTCTGCTGCATACCAGCTGTGCACTTGACTTGTACTTTGGTTAGAGAATCCTAAGGGACCAGGTCCCTGTTGTGTTCCTCTTTATATTGATTACATACAGTTACTGACTTATGCTTTTGTCGGAGAACCCTAAGGGACCCGGTCATCAGGTCCCTGTTGTGTTCCTCCATGTGGTCATTCATCTATTTGCTGATGTTCAGGCTTCGACCAGTTCATATGAGATATGTAACCTGTGGAGCAGGTTCTCTATCTGGTTCTTCACAACAAGTTTGTTAGATCATCAAAACATAAGATTAAGTAAAAACCCATTAATTTCCCCCTTTTTGATGATGACAAACTTAAGCATGCACAATATTTATTTAGAGCAGAACCAGATAGGGATAACCAAACGAAGTTCCCCCTTAATCAAAGATCTCCGTCAACCATGTAACCATGTTATCCCACTTTATCCTTATTTCCCCCTTTTGGCATCATTAAAAAGAACAACTATGAAGAAGTGCACTCGCAGGTAATAAGCATAAAGAAGTCTAACACAGCTAGCTCATGCCACATATGTGCACACAACATGACAGAAAAGAGAAACCATAGGAACACAGTGTTGTACATGCAAGAAAAGGGGAGCTGTTTTATTAATATTTACAGTGGACTGAGCAATACAGGAGCAGTAATGGTTAAGTTCAACATGCCATCACAAAAACAAGTAAACATAAGTAAAACAGCAGTCACAGGAAGTTGAAGCAAAAATAGCTTGACACTAGGGAGGATCCTAGGGAACACTAAAAGGAAGGAGGCTTAGAGGAAGAAACAACAATGATTTTGAGAACCAGGTCCAGTGTAGCATTTGCAGCCAGTTGTTCTTAAAGTAGTTGAGCCCGAAGTCTCTCGTTTTCCTTTCTCAGTTAGGCAACCTCCTCATGTATAGAATTAGGTTCCTTAGCTGCTTGGCTAGGCTGAGTTTCTAGTATGGCATTTCGAGCCCTCAGCCTTCTTATTTCCTCAGAGGCTACATTTTGAGCGTTTATCAGCTGAGAAATGGTCGAGATGCTACCAACCTTTTTTATACATTCACATTCTTCTAGAGTGGTCTTAGAGAAGGTTTGCTTGCGTTTGTCCACTCTAGGGTTGCCCAAGGGAACCTTATAGAATCTGAACACATGAGTGAGGAGAAAGCCATAAGGTAACCCATGATTTCCACCTTTAAAATTTGCCACCTTCTGCATATGATCTATCACGATTTCTGGCAAATTGATAGGTACAAACTCATCAAGCACTTCCATAATGACCAAATTTGACTTTGTAGCAATGGAACGATTCTCAGAGCGGGATAAAAGTACTTTATAACCAGTTCAAAGAGAAGCTGGTACTCAGGAAGAAATACCTTCTTATGAACCTATTCCCCATGTTCGATGGCTTGCTCTTTCATAATGGCTCTCCAAAAGTTTATTCCATAGACATACTTAACTGAGGACACACCTTCACACGAAATTCTGAGAATCTTTCCCAACGTTGAAGCGTCGAGTATAATGTCCACTCCATTTATAAGTGAACAGATGTGATCCCCCTCGACAGTGAATAGAGATGAGTAGAAGATTTGCACTGCATCTTCATACACCAGAGGCATGATCCCTTCAAATAGGTGTTCCCATTGTTGAAATTCCACAATCTCTAGAATTTGTCTCATGCCTGCCATCTCCGAAATTGCTGGATCAAATGTTCGGCCTCACAACACTTTTTGAGTTCTTAATCTTTGTTGCCATTGAACACCATCACAGGTCAAGGACCTTGTTGAACCGGGTTCCTTAATGGTTTCCCCTTTTTGTTTGCTAGTTCCTTCTCCAGACTTTCCTTTCCAGCTTGCTGCCCCTACCATATTGTCCTCGGGCACGACTAGCTCAGTTTTACTCCGTTTAGACTTGTTGTTGTACTTCACCAATGACCCTTTCTATTCCTCAACAGTTTCCTTACTTGTCATAGACTGTTGCACTAAGGAACCAGGTTCCCTAGAGGCATTTTTGTCTATCTGATTTACTGACACACTCTTAATGAAATCTTTGGGATTCATTTTCCTCTTTTCCCTTGTCTTGACGCTCCTCTTACTTTTCTGCAATGAGGATTTAGAATTCTCTTGCTTTAGTGACCTGGTGATGGGTGATTTAGAGGAAGAATCCAAGAGCTTGGAATGAACAGGAGGTACATGAGTGAGTTTGCATGGAAGTGAATCAGGTTCATCAGAAGGCTTTTCTGAGAATATCTCATGACCCAAGGACTCGAGGAGTGTTGTGGTTCTTACATCTCCTAGGAATGGAATGCCTTCCCCCTGATACTCAGAAGAGAGATAACCTCCTTCATTCATCAGACTCTTTGTAGATATAGCCATAATGTTATGAGATGCTTCCTTTTCAGCTGACTCCTTGAGAGTCACTGAGTCCAACATGGAGGTATTCAGGTACTGGTCAGGATCATCCTCAGGGGCTTCTAATATTCGAGGAGTAAGACCTCCTGTGTGGTCTTTGATGAAATCGTAGGATTGACTAGACATATGATTCTCAAAATAGTGGTGAACAGGGTTTATCAGAAATGGAAACACTGTAGGGGTGGAGGAGGAACCAGAAGTGTGTAAGGTGGTAGAAGGCGTGAAACAATAATGTTCTGGGAATGATTTCAATGATGATGAAGAAGTGGGAGCAGTGTTAATGGAGGGGGAATGAGAAGATTGTTCGATCGCCATTAGATGAGTACTTAGTAGATGAGTAGAGAGAGAGAAAGATAGATGGGAAGAGGATCCTAGCTATACACGGAAGATGAAGGTTCATGACTTGCGGTGAGAGAGAAAGAAAGTTTTATTGAAAGGAGAACTAATGATGAGTGGAGAGCGAATCAGGTTTTGAATAGTTTTGAAAATGGCGGTAGGTTTGTAGGGAAGTGTTACCATGCAGAGGGGATGAAGGAATTTGACAGACAAGACATGACACACAGATGTTGAAAAGTCGGATGATGTGGCAGCTGAATTACGGATATTTATATTAATTTTTTTTGTTTAGGAAGGGCATGCAAAATTTAAGCACATTACTACTAACCTGAGATACAGGAACCTGATGCTAGAGCAATCTTTTGAACAAGGTTTTAGCAGCCCCCCTCTTGCAGTTCATAACTGTACCTTTAGCTTCTATGATCGACATGCGTGTTTACCTGTAACGGTATTGATGTGAGCTAGGCTTGGTCAGAAAACACTTTAGCTGTCTTTACCCGGTGTTGTCTTACATAGCCAACTGATGGAGGATCAGGTTCTTCATTTGGCCCTTGTAACTCCATCTTCACTTTTGATTGATCCAGAGTTCTCTACTCGAGGCTTTGATGCGGATGTCTGGAATTTTGTCTTCTGTTTCTTCAATATGCTTGATCTTCTTCCCCTTTTTTGATTTGAAGACCTTCTTCAGTTGTTGATGAAGCCATTTAAGTTCTACTTCATTGTTTCCCAAGGGATGAGGCATGCATCATGACAAGAGAACCATTCCAAAAGTGTTTTCCTTTTCCATAAAAAAGCCTGCATAGATAACATTTTCATACCCCAACAGGATTAACAAAACTATCACCTGAGTGGTAACACAGGACCAGGTCCTGAGTTCCTCTAAGGTATTTCAACTCCTTTGTGGACATCCTACAAGTAGGATTCCTACGAACTTGCACTTTGGATTTTATTCAGGAGCGAAGAGAGAAAGAAAACATGTTTATCTAACTCTTAGAATAAAAGAATGATTGACTTTGATTAAAGAGGGAGATGTGGAGATTAATTTAATTCCCCACACTTTGTGTTCTGCTACTTGTGTTGTGCCATGAGCTGCATCCTTGCTCCTCTCTCAGCTTCAGTGGTAAGGAGTGACGTACCAGGTTCTTTGTGAGACATGGAGAATGATGTTGCATTGCATTTTGCCAGTCCCCTTCATCTTGCTCATTTTTTCATTATTTCTTTCTTAGCAAGAGGAAATGTCTTGCTATGAGCACCCCCTATCATTCAGTGTGCCCTTTGTTGGAGACATTCTGGCCTTGTTTCGTGGATTGTATTCCAGAGGAATTCCTTTGCTCATCCCTTTTCATTGAGCTTCCCTGGCTAATCCTTCCTGTTGTCGAGGACATGGTATTCTTGTCTATTCAGTTTTTTCTTTCAGCAATATCACTTTACTGTGAAGTCCTTGATTGTTGGGAAATTGTGCTTGATCCCTTCTCTCCCCTCCTTCTTCCTTTTGTGAACTCATGTCTGGGGACACTTGAGCTAACAAACCATGGGCCAGGTCCTCTTGAGTTAATTTATTCGGAGGTGAGAGGTTTACATATACCAATCCTTTGTGCCGAGGTTGTGACTTTACTCATCTCATACCACCAGCTTGTGGGAATTCACACTTAGTTGGAGTGGATGTTCTTGTTTCCTTTGTCAGCTGAGACCACTTAGCGAGTTATTAGATTGATGACTGCACTCTTTAGGCCATTCACATAGCGCACATTCCCACTTGAGTGCCAAAAGAACTTATCTACCTTTTCATTCACTTGAGAATGTACCCTTTACTTCTTTCTTAAGGATACATTCCCTTCATGTAGGGCTGTCAGTGAGAAGAGATTCATGTTATTTTTAGCTGCATGCTTTACGTATCCATTGTTCATGATCCATAGCAGCCCGCTTCCTCTCACTGTTCCCTGCTCATGCAAATTAAGGGTTAGATTTAGGAACTCAAACTAGTTTGGCTCCCTTGTTACTATAAAAAGGATGAATGAGGGTTTTCCTAGTCCACGCAGGCAGCATACGCTTTTTGCAAGTGGTACTTGGTCCTTTGCTAGTAGTCACTCTCTCAGTAAAGGCTTTGTTATTCTGAACAGACTAAACCCTAGCCTGAAAGTTTTCTTTAAAATGGCCATTGTTTCCACAATGGGTACATAGTCAGTTATTAGGTACAGTGACATACTTGCTATATGGGTTGTAGGGAGTTTTCTCCCTTTGGAACCCGATGTCATGCTTGTTCCCACTATTGTTTAGATACATAGAAGTAACAGCATTTGAGGACCAGGTCCACTTCAAGGATTTCTCATGATCATTTCTTACTTTCTCCAACTCAGATTGGAGTTGTTGATTCCTCTCGAGTTCACTGCAAAGACTAGTTTTTACAGCAGTTAACTCCTTTTCCAGCAAGATGTGCGACTCACTGGCTACTTCCTTCCCTTTCCCAAGACTTACATTCCTATGTTCTCTATTGAGTCCCTCAATGGTTTCCTCTAGATCAGCGCATATCACTAGAAGGTCATCTCTTTCCTCTTCAGTGGAGGCAATTTTTTCTTCTAAGGAATGTTTCTCATTGCTAAGACCTTCTATTGTTTCTTTTAGATCAACAACTACTACCATTAGATCATTTCTCTCATTCTCCACACTAGTTATTTTTTCATTTAGGGCCTCCTTCTCTAGTTCAAGATTAGATATGGTTTCATTAGATTATCTCTAGATTGTTCGGCCTCCCCTAGTTCTTCAGTCAAGATCTCCTTATCATTTACAAGACTATAATAAGCGTCAATTAAAGGAATAAGATTTTAGATTTCTCTGAACATCCCTGAAGTTTACCTCATTGTCTTCACCTTCTTCACCATCATCATCTAACTAAAGCCATCAGCGCGAACAGTGAATCGTACTTCGTTGCTTCAGTTTCCACTTCCATCATGGAACTGTTTTCTACATCTGATTCCCTTTCGGATTCACTTGAGGAGTCTCCCCAAACAGCAAGAGCCTGCTTAATGATATTGTCTGCAACACTTTTTTGATTGAATCTTTTCTCTGGAACCAGTTTCCTTTTTCCAGTTTTGTCAGGATTTTGCTTGTACTGCTCCTATTTCGCGGGAGGGCAGTCTTTGATGAAATGCCCTGGCTTTCCACATCCGTGACAGATATAGTTGTTCCTTGTTTTGCGTGAACTACCCCACTTTGGTATGCCATCATTTCTTCGAACCATTTTTTGAAATCTCTTAGTAAGATAGGCCATGTCACTCTCTTCATCACTTGAATCACTCCTTTCAGCCTTAAGCACCAGGTTCTTTTCCTGCTTAGGCTCTCTTCTTTCACTATCTTTCTTTCTTTTCATCTCATATATTTTCAAATTACCAATCAACTCATCCATGGTCAAAGTATGTAGATCATTAGCTTATGTGATGGCATTTACCTTACTTTCCCAATACCCAGGTAGAACACTGAGAATTTTCCTTACAAGCTTGTTTCTAAGAATGACATCTCCAAGTGAATGAAGCTCTTTTATGATGGAGGTGAATCTGGTGTGCATATCTTGTATGAACTCATCATCCTTTATCCTGAAGAGCTCGTATTCAGTGGTGAGCATGTCGATCTTGGATTGTTTGACTTGAGTGGTTCCTTCGTGTGCAGTTTGTAAGGCTTCCCATATTTCTTTGGCAGTATCACAAGCTGATACTCTGTTGTACTCATCAGGTCCTATGCTACACATCAAGATCTTCTCGGCACGATAATTCTTTTCTACAGCTTTTCTGTCAATGTCGTTGTACTCTCTTCTCCCTTTGGGCACCAATGGTCCTATTTCTTCAAGTTTCTTCATGGGAACATGTGGACCACCACAAATGATGTCCCACAGTTCTGAATCTTCACCCATTATGAAATCATGCATCCGAGTTTTCCACCATCTATAGTATTGACCATTGAATCTGGGAGGTCTATAGGTTGATTATCCTTCTTCAAAGCTTGGTGGAGCAGCCAATTAGAATCCTTCCTAGGTGTTAGCTTGATAGGAGAAACCCGCTCTGATATCAATTGATAGCTTATATGAGTCCACCAAACTATAGAGTACCTGGTACTTTATGAGACTGATACGTAGAATGTTGTAAAGGCTGAAAGTAAAGAAGGTAAGAGATTTTTCTACGTGGAAAAATCTCATACAAGGGGATCAAAAAACCATGACCTACTCTTGTAGGCTTGTAACTCAACTAACTTGTAATCTACCTATTACAACCCACTTTGCAAAAGCCCTATTGCAAAGACTTTAAACTAACTTGTGATGCAACCACCACAAGCCAATCTCTAACTCTCCTAGTTACAGAGGATTTAACTTATGACTATTTCCAGTCATAACATAAACTATAAAGTTTACGAATTTTGTTTATTCTTAAAACAGTGCGTCTAAGAAAGCAAACTAGGAATTACAATGTAGACCAATTAACAAGATTACAACTCAATTATGGATATACATAAGACTTAGTTTAGAAATTGATCCTTAGTTGAGTTGTCTTCTTGTTCTTGACACACCAGTGATTTCAATGCCGGATCGATGCTTCTTCTTCTTGAGAGAATATCACTAAATACACAAGTAATGGTGTGTCTTGAACCAGGTTGTTTTATCACAAAAATATCATAATAGATAGTGGTGTCAACTCTTGGTGTACTTCTTCTCAGTTAGAAGTGACTGCTACACTATCTGCACAGCCACTTCTGGGCAGTTGCGTTCCAGCTGGACTTTGTGCTTTATGTCAGGACATACCAATGGATCAGGTCCTAATACTTCTGTCAGGACATACACTAGGACCAGGTCCTAGTTGTGTTCCTCTTTCTGTAACAGTTGCCAGATGGTCACTTTCTTCTGCTGCATTCCGACTGTGCACTTGACTTGTACTTTGGTCAGAGAACCCTAAGGGAGAAGGTCCCTATTGTGTTCCTCTTTATATTGATTACGTACAGTTACTAACTTGTGCTTTTGTCGGAGAACCCTAAGGGACCAGGTCATCAGGTCCCTGTTGTGTTCCTCCATGTGGTCATTCATCCATTTGTTGATGTTCAGGCTTCGACCAGTTCATATGAGATGTGTATCATGTGTGTCACACCTCCTTTTTGAGCGCCCGCCCCGAAGGGTTAAATGCGCGAGGGAGTTTTTCCAATTTAAGTGACAATATTCGAAATGGGATTATTTATTTAATTCAGAGTCGCCACTTGGGAAAGGTTTGGCTTTTGGTGTCCCAAGTCACCGGTTTATCTTGAATCCCAAATCGAGGAAATTTTCGACTTTTCCAAATGAAGTCTGCGAACCAGAAATTCTAAGTAAGGAATTCTGTTGACCCGAGGGAAGGTATTAGGCACCCTCGAATCCCGTGGTTCTAGCACGGTCGCTTAAATTGTTATAATGGCTAATTATCTGATTTAAATACATGTTATGACTTATGTGCTTTTATTAAGTTTAAACCGCTTTGATTATTATCATTTTATTTTATAGAATTGCAACGTCGTGAAAATGTATCTCGAACTACGTTGCAATCAATGCACCCGTAATTGTTAAACACACTTCGACTCCGTTGAGATTTGGAATCGGGTCACATCAATGTGCACCCGGGTTTAAGAATGTAATTTAATTAAGTCGCGCCTAGAGAGTCTAGCGCATTATTATTTTGTAGGAAGCCATGAAATTCGCTAAAACGGCCTATCCTGAATTCTAAATATTTATTATGGTTAATTATTGAGGGCCCCGCAATTTACATTTTTCATTTGGCGAGGCTCGTCTCATTATTTTAGAAGGAACATCCTAAAGCGACTACATTTCTAATGTGTTTATCTCAGAAATAGAAGAAAAGATGCATGCTAATTCAACTATATGTTTGGCCAAATCCAGATTTTAGTTGATCGTCTGATTAATTATTTGCAGCGTGAAGAAACGTTGTACCTCATGAAAACATGCTTTTAACTTGACAGAAGAATTATATACGAGATTGATGAAATGCTACGACTGTTACAAGAGCTCCCTAACTTTAACTTATTCAGACAAGATTAATTAAAATTGCTTATTAGAAAATGCGACTAATGATATTTGAAACTCATCCTATAAACTGCCTAACGAAAACTGAAACTCAAGAGTTTGAAACTGTATTATCTTTAGCTAGATCTAAAAAGTCATTTGCCCTTACATATTCCAAGCATGCTGAAAGAGCGAGTTTGAGTTAACAATCGTATTAAATGGCTGCACATTTCATGGATTGTGTTTACATCTTGTATACTACTAAACGAATAAAATGTCACAGTTTCAGATTGGCATAAACTTTAATTAAGTACAGCCTTACTAATGTATCTCTATTAGGCTAACAGACCAAGAACTTACATATCTTAACAACATTTATATATAAAAAAAATTCGTAAGCAATACAACAGGTGATTATAACTCCTTCAGATCTTTTGATTCAGCTTTCATTGCAACATCAGACAGATTCGAAATGTGTACCTAAGGAAATGCTTATAATGAAGAAGGTAGGGGAGTCAGTCGAGCAATGGAAGCGATACCAAACAGCAGTAGTAACAGCAGGTACCAATAGAACAAAAATCTCAGTGCAAGAGACCAGTAAAGCCAATGGAGGAAGGGCAGAATGAAACAAATTCCCAGTAGTATGGAATCAGAGATCCAGGCAATCCAATTCCGGGAGAAACAAACAATACAAATCCAAACAATAGACTTAGCCGACACTTGAAAGAAGACAGAACTGATTTGGACAGTTTGAACAAACTGAGAATCGAACAAACAGTAGGAAGAAGACAATTTCTGATTTTTGTGATATCCCTTTCCCTATCTCCTTTCTTTTCAAATTCTAATGCCAATCCTCAGTTTTGAAATCTATTTGGGTTATCAAAAAGAATTCTTTTCCAGTTTCTGTTTTCAGAATTTGAACTCTCAGATGTTCCCTCTCAGTGTCTCTCTCTATCTCTGTATGCTCTGTCTGTGTATCTCTATCAGCTCTCTCTTTTTCTCTTATATCCTCACAGTGTGTGTATTTTTCCTCTCTCTATCTCCCTTTTGATCTTAGTGTCCCCCCCTCTATCTTCCCCATCCCTGCTTTTATAAGCCTTTCATTACCCCTTTTAACAGCCTGTTTAGAATATCACAATACCCCTCCCATGTGCCTTCCATTTTCAGATTCCAATTGGCTAATTAAGTATGAACAAAACCCATGATATTCCCTGGCAGACTCACTTTAAGTAATGTTTATTATTTCTGAGGTTAAAGTAGAGTATGGGCAGCAGAATGTATCTGACAGCATATGCTGTCAAATTATTTAAAACTTAACAAAAACCTTTATGCAGGCCACAGGTTGTGCACAATGCACATGAGGTGCACAAGTGCACATGCCCTCCAATTCAGAACTTAAACAAGACCAAGCCTTAGGTTTCTGAAATCATATTAACAACTATAAGTAACTGAACTTGGTTCTTAATTGATTCAGGCAATGTTCAACAGAAGCAAATCGATTTATTTTTGTTCAGACAGTTGAAACTAATTGACGACACATGTCGACTCGACTATATTAGTTATAACACATACAATCGACACCAAAATCAGACATTCAAAAGTATAGGACACATGATTCGAATTGTACTGACTAAACAGAATTGTACTTCGAGGAATCAGTTAATCAGTACAAATTTGGAATTCAAACTAATTGCACAACAAATACATACATACATACTATCAGAACAAGTAGAAGAAAGAAACAAATCAAACACAAAGGCTCGGGCAAGGTGGACAGGACACAGTTAATAAAACTCAAAACACCAGATTCCACCAAACATGGACAGTTTTTAGAACAATCACATGGACCAAAACAAATAAAGAAAAGAAAGAAACTCACCTTAAACCTTGAAAAATCAAAACCTTAACTCGGACTCGGACAGACCTTTCTTAAGGCTGAACGGACTTTAATCGAAGTGTTTCTCAAATGAGAAACACTTTGATTAAAGTCCATTAGACCTTAATCTCTTCGGTTGAAAGGATATGGACCAGTGACGAAGAATCAGAAAGTTCCAAAACTCAGATCTGGGATTCATGCTTCCCTGATTAGATTCGGACCAAACCAAGCATGGTTTGGTCACGAGGGGGGTTTGGGGAGTGTCTGGTGTGAAGCTGGGGTCGGTTGGTGTAAATCGGGTTCCGACTCGAATCTTCAAAGGAAGATTTGAGAAGGTGGGATGGGATTCGAGGTGTGTGGTTGGTGGATTTGGGTTCAGGATGGTGAGGAGCATCTATGGTGTTGAGGGTAGGGTCACCGGCGTCCATGCCGCCGGCTTTCATGGTGAAGGATACAGGGGCGGCTCTAGGGTTTGATGGGGAAGATGGTGAGGACGGGAGCTGGGGTATCAGATGGGGGGCAGGGTAAGGTTAAAGGGCTTATATATGGAATGGGTGGGTTGATCTCAGCCGTTGGATCAACTAAAATCAATGGCTTGGATCTAAGGGCTTAGGGGAAACGGTGTCGTTTCAACTAAAGGGGGTTTGGGTTGGTCCGGGTGGAACGGGTCGGGTTTTGTTCGTGGGTATGGGAAATGTGATCTTGGCCGTTGATCAAACTGAGATCAACGGCCCAGATCAGGCTGGATTAAAACGGCGTCGTTTGGACACCCTGGGTATCAACTCGGACTGGACCGGGCAGGCCTGGTTTGGGCATTGTTTGTTTGGGCCAATTTTAACAAATTGGCCCAAATCCGGAAAAAGGAAAGGCCTCTTTTTTTCTTTTTTTATTATTATAAAAATACAAAACTAAGTAAAATCAAATTAAAATAAACACTTAATACAATTATTTGCACACACATTAAAATAATTCAAAACAGGTAAAAATCGAACAAAACAAAATCACGGACAAAGATGCCTATTTATGCTTTTCTATTTAACAACCATGTTACGGTTCAGATTATGCATGACACGTACATTTTTTGTATTTTGTTTAAATAAAGTAAAAATGGGCCAAAGTCATAAACAATTAACGAAGTGCCATGTAAAAATCCCAAAAATTGTACAGCAGGGCCAATTATTATTTTTTTATTTCTTTTGGAGCGATTGTCGTGCGAAACAAAAATCACGTGCTCACAGCTGCCCCTCTTTGTTCGGAAACACGAAGAGTTTTCGTGCAAAGATAAAGTGAGCGTGTATGAGCGATTTTTTGCCTATGGACTACTCCGTGTGAAACACATTTTTTGAAAGATCTGACCGAATCTTGCTTCAAAGATTTCCTACATATCCTGGGCTAAACAGGAATCAGGTCAATGTAGTTCGGGAAGTTTTGGTAGCTGGGACTACCATGGGATTGCAATGCTTGCTGCTACTGCTGTTGCTGTTGTCACTGCTGCGTCACTGACCGCCTTATTACAACCAAACGAAAATTGGAAACTGAACTAACTACTTATATGCATGTCAACTGCTAGTTACAAGATTCCTATCTATGATTCTTTTACGACTTGATCTTGGGTCTTAGCTGATTCTGCTTGTAGACTCCGATCTAAATCTTGATACTTGCGAGTTGCGGCGACTTGTTTAATCTCTGGGATACTGAGTGAGACGCGATTGGCAGGGTTCAGGACCTTAACCAAATGTTGGAGTCAATTTGCCTTCCATTTACTCCGATATCTCGGGACATCTTCTCTCTTTTTTCTTCTTTTTCTTCATTGATTTCGAACCAGGACTCATCTCGTGGGTCATTTCGATCCATGTGGCTCGAGGTTAGACCTGCGGGAGAAAACAAACAAACGAATGAAATTTTCTGCCCCAGTTTCACTAGGAAAATTTCGTTGATTATTCGCCAGGAAGTTCATAAAATTGATGAAGGAAGATAAAAATGTTCAGTTCAGGGTTGGAGCCCTAATACCGACTAGTTGGGGAAAGGTTCAGCTTAGGGTTTTAAAACCCTAATGCCGAACAAAGAAAAATTCAGTTTAGGGTTTTAAAACCCTAATGCTGATTGCATGGAAAAGCTCAGTTTAGGGTTTAAAACTCTAATGCTGGCTGAATGGAAAAAAAACTCAGTTTAGGGTTTAAAACCCTAATGCTGACTAAAGGAAAAATTCAGTTTAGGGTTTTAAAACCCTAATGCTGATTGCATGAAAAAGCTCAGTTTAGGGTTTAAAACCCTAATGCTGGCTGAATGGAAAAAGTTCAGTTTAGGGTTTAAAACCCTAATGCTGACTAAAAGGAAAATTCAGTTTAGGGTTTAAAACCCTAATGCTGATTGCATGGAAAAGCTCAGTTTAGGGTTTAAAACCCTAATGCTGACTAAAAGGAAAATTCAGTTTAGGGTTTAAAACCCTAATGCTGATCGCATGGAAAAGTTCAGTTTAGGGTTTAAAACCCTAATGCTGGCTGAATGGAAAAAGTTCAGTTTAGGGTTTAAAACCCTAATGCTGACTAAAAGGAAAATTCAGTTTAGGGTTTAAAACCCTAATGCTGATTGCATGGAAAAGCTCAGTTTAGGGTTTGAAACCCTAATGCTGGCTGAATGGAAAAAGTTCAGTTTAGGGTTTAAAACCCTAATGCTGACTAAAAGGAAAATTCAGTTTAGGGTTTAAAACCCTAATGCTGATTGCATGAAAAAGTTCAGTTTAGGGTTTAAAACCCTAATGCTGGCTGAATGGAAAAAGTTTAGTTTAGGGTTTAAAACCCTAATGCTGACTAAAAGGAAAATTCAGTTTAGGGTTTAAAACCCTAATGCTGATTGCATGGAAAAGCTCAGTTTAGGGTTTAAAACCCTAATGCTGGCTGAAAGGAAAAAGTTCAGTTTAGGGTTTAAAACCCTAATGCTGACTAAAAGGAAAATTCAGTTTAGGGTTTAAAACCCTAATGCTGATTGCATGGAAAAGCTTAGTTTAGGGTTTAAAACCCTAATGCTGGCTGAAAGGAAAAAGTTCAGTTTAGGGTTTAAAACCCTAATGCTGACTAAAAGGAAAATTCAGTTTAGGGTTTAAAACCCTAATGCTGATTGCATGGAAAAGCTCAGTTTAGGGTTTAAAACCCTAATGCTGGCTGAAAGGAAAAAGTTCAGTTTAGGGTTTAAAACCCTAATGCTGACTAAAAGGAAAATTCAGTTTAGGGTTTAAAACCCTAATGCTGATTGCATGGAAAAGCTCAGTTTAGGGTTTAAAACCCTAATGCTGGCTGAATGGAAAAAGTTCAGTTTAGGGTTTAAAACCCTAATGCTGACTAAAAGGAAAATTCAGTTTAGGGTTTAAAACCCTAATGCTGATTACATGGAAAAGCTCAGTTTAGGGTTTAAAACCCTAATGCTGGCTGAATGGAAAAAGTTCAGTTTAGGGTTTAAAACCCTAATGCTGACTAAAAGGAAAATTCAGTTTAGGGTTTAAAACCCTAATGCTGATTGCATGGAAAAGCTCAGTTTAGGGTTTAAAACCCTAATGCTGGCTGAATGGAAAAAGTTCAGCTTTTCAGACAAAGAACAATTGTTAGTTCGGAAAATGACGGTCGATTTGGTGACCTTGATCGTTCCCAGTTGCTTTGTTGCGTCTCTATTTCTGTTGCGAAGTCCCGCCATTGATTTGATTCGAATGGTGAAACCCTTTAGACTGCTCAAGCTTGTATTTCCAGATTCTGCGATGACTTGCTTCGTAAGGCTCTCCTTTTTTTTTCCTTTTTTTTTCTTTTTTTTTTGTCCCGTTTTGCTTGGAGGTTCTCAACGGGGATTTTATTGGAGGTATTCTGTGGGGATTTGTACAAAAGGAAACTCTGTGGGGGAATATTTACAAAGTGGATTCTTTGTGTGGATTTTTGTACAATGGGGCATGCTGGGGATTTATTTCAAAGCGGGCTTTCTAGGATTTGTTGGGGTAAGCTTGTTGGGGAATTTTTACAAAGGGACTCGCTGGGATGTGCTGGGGAGATTCCATTTTTTTTTTTTTTAATATTGGGGAGACTCTGTGGGAGATTGTACCAAAGGAGAGACTCTGTGGGGATTTGTACAGAGGGAGATTCTGTGGGGATTTGTCTGAAAGTGGACTTGCTGGGGGGGGGGAAATTTCTCTTTTCCTCTTTACTTTAAACACCATCACACATCATGATTCATCAGGCTCGGACAATAGTAACAATGAAATGAGGCGTTTTCCTTCATGAAACGGGATTCCGTGCAAACGAACCTGCCACCTGCCCTTTTCGGTGTATCCTGAACTTGGGGTTAAAACATAAAAGAGATTCGAAAAGAAACAAAGAAAGGAGAAAACAAATTTCAGGAAGGGAGTGTCCTTTCGGGACGAGAAAAACTTATCTGAGGAAGATAACGCTGGCTTTAGATGACATGACATGCTCTTTGGACTGGACGCCCGACCTTCCATGAACTTGCGTTTTCCTGAACCAGAACAGATCTGTGATTCCAAAACCGGTGGAACTTTGCCGAGACCTTCTTGGGGTGGCGTCATTCCTTTTCGGCCAACAGCGCCCTTTGCGGGTTTTCACTGGCTGACCTCTCTCATTTCTCTTCCTGTCATCGCTTGATAGCACTCTTTGCGAGTTTTTACTAAACAAGCTCTCTCATTTTGGTTTCTCTACTCCCGTCGCCTCGTGGTGCCCGAAGGTTTTCACCGACGAGACTCTCTCATTTTATCTCTCTCAATTCAGAGTGTGCCGGTCTCCATTTGTGACGCTTATTGGTTTCCCACTATCTTTGGTAATTGATCTGAAGGCTTGTGCTTGGTAAAGAGAGGTAGATGATACTAACTTCTAAACTGCTCGACGTGCCCCGGTTTCAATTTCAGGGTGAATGGGATTTTATTGTTGGTGTGACTGAACCTCAGGGAGAGGCTGCCTACGTATCCTTTCGGAATCAAGTCAAACGTAGTTCAGGCCTCAATCAATGTTTTGTTTTGTTTTCTCATTTTTTTTTTTTTATATTCTCCTTTTTTTTTGTAGAGAGGATTGGGTAGTGTTTGGGAGTAGTGGGGGATAAAACCTTCGCCATTTCCAATGTGTCAAGACTACTGGAGTATAATTCAGGCGTAGTATCTCTTGACTGCATCTGCATTTACTGCTGTGTCGGGGTCATTTCCTTCGATATCACCTAAATACAATGCTCCTCTCGGCAATATCTTCCTTACAATGTATGGGCCTTTCCAATTTGGGGCAAACTTTCCTTTTGCTTCTTCATGATGCGGCAGAATACGCCTCAGTACCAGCTGGCCTACTTCGAAATTCTGGGGTCGGACTTTTTTGTTGTAAGCACGGGCCATCCTTCGTTGGTATAACTATCCGTGACAAACTGCGGTCATTCGCTTTTCATCAATCAACGTCAATTGCTCCAGTCGAGCCTTGACCCACTCGCTGTCTTCGATTTCTGCTTCGACAATGATTCGAAGCGAAGGAATTTCTACCTCTGCCGGTATTACAGCCTCGGTCCCATAAACCAAAAGATAAGGAGTCGCTCCCACCGATGTGCGTACCGTAGTGCGGTACCCCAATAATGCAAAAGGTAACTGCTCATGCCACTGTCGGGAACTTTGGATCATTTTCCTCAAAATCTTCTTGATGTTTTTATTTGCAGCTTCCACAGCACCATTGGCTTTCGGCCGATAAGGAGTAGAATTCCTATGCGTTATCTTGAACTGCTCGCATACATCTCCCATCAAGTGACTGTTCAAGTTTGCTGCATTATCTGTAATGATAGTCGCAGGAATACCGAAACGACAGATAAGATTTGAGTGTACAAAATCCACCACAGCTTTCTTAGTGACTGACTTGAGAGTGACAGCTTCTACCCATTTTGTGAAGTAATCGATGGCAACCAGTATAAACCTGTGTCCATTCGAAGCCTTCGGTTCGATTGGTCCAATGACGTCCATGCCCCAGGCGACAAATGGCCAAGGTGCAGACATGGGATGCAGCTCCGTGGGAGGTGCATGAATCAAATCACCGTGCACCTGACACTGATGACACTTCCGAACGAAGCTAAAGCAATCCTTTTCCATGGTCATCCAGTAATAACCTGCTCGAAGGATTTTCTTTGCTAAGACATAACCGTTCATGTGAGGTCCGCACACACCTGCGTGTACTTCGTGCATGATCTTTCTTGCCTCCTCGATATCGACACATCTTAGAAGATTGAGGTCCGGGGTCCTCTTATACAACAATTCACCGCTCAGAAAGAAACCACTTGCATGTCGCCTAATGGTCCTCTTTTGATCTCCAGTAGCGTGCTCGGGGTATTCTTGTGTCTTCAGGAATTTCTTGATGTCATGGTACCAAGGCTGCGTATTTGACCCTGCCTCGATTACATTGCAGTAACCGTGTCTTTCCTTGATTTGGATTTCCAAAGGATCGACGTGGGCATTGCCCGGGTAGGGTAGCATTGAAGCCAAAGTAGCAAGTGCATCTGCCAGTTCATTGTGACACCTCGGAATATACCTGAACTCTATTGATGTAAAGCGCTTGCTGAGGTCCTCCACATGTTGTCGGTATGGGATAAGTTTGACATCCCGAGTTTCCCATTCACCTTGGGCTTGTCGGATGATCAGGTCAGAATCTCCCATAATCAGTAAGTCTTCGACATCCTGATCGATTGCCATATGCATGCCCATGATGCAAGCTTCATACTCAGCTGTATTATTTGTGCAAAAGAAACGAAGTCTAGCTGTGGCGGGATAATGCTGACCAGAAGGCGAGATCAAAATTGCCCCAATCCCTACACCCTTGGCGTTCACGGCTCCATCAAAGAACATCTTCCAAACATGAGCTTCCTCCGAGACCACTTCTACGGTGTTTACTTCTTCATCTGGAAAGTAGGTATCCAATGGCTGGTATTCCTCATCGACCGGATTTTCGGCCAAATGATCTGCTAACGCCTGGGCTTTCATTGCCGTGCGAGTGACATAAACTATGTCGAATTCCGTAAGCAAGATTTGCCATTTAGCCAGTCTCCCAGTAGGCATTGGTTTCTGGAATATATACTTCAAAGGATCCAACCTGCTTATGAGGAATGTAGTGTGGGCTTGGAGATAATGTCTCAGCTTTTGAGCAACCCATGTGAGAGCGCAGCATGTCCTTTCCAGCAGAGTGTATTTGGCCTCGTAGCCGGTGAATTTCTTGCTCAAGTAGTAGATTGCTTGCTCCTTCTTTCCGGTTACGTCGTGTTGCCCGAGGACGCAGCCGAAAGAGTTCTCCAAGACTGTTAGATACAAGAAAAGTGGCCTTCCCGGTTCTGGAGGGACCAAGACCGGGGGATTCGAAAGGTATTCTTTGACTTTATCAAAGGCTTCTTGACACTCAGTTGTCCACTTAATCGCCGCATCTTTCCTTAACAGCTTGAATATGGGCTCACACGTGCTTGTCAGCTGGGCAATAAACCGACTGATGTAGTTCAACCTGCCCAAAAGACTCATCACGTCTTTCTTTGTTCTTGGGGGAGGCAGATCTCTGATGGATTTTATCTTAGTTGGATCTAGCTCGATACCTCTCCTGCTTACGATGAAGCCCAAAAGTTTGCCCGACGGAACTCCGAAAGCACATTTGGCTGGGTTTAGCTTCAAGTCATACTTCCTTAGCCTCTCGAAGAATTTCCTCAAGTCTTGGATGTGATTATCCTGCGTCCTGGACTTGACTATCACGTCATCCACGTACACCTCTATTTCCTGATGCATCATGTCATGAAAAATGGCAGTCATGGCCCTCATGTAGGTAGCCCCCGCATTCTTCAAACCAAATGGCATGACCCAGTAGCAGTAGGTGCCCCAAGGTGTGGTGAAGGCAGTTTTCTTGGCGTCCTCTTCATCCATCAGTACCTGATGATACCCAGCGTAACAATCCACAAAAGACTGTATCTCGTGTTTGGCACAATTATCAACGAGGATGTGGATGTTGGGCAGCGGGAAATTATCTTTAGGACTTGCTCTGTTCAGATCTCTGTAATCTACACATACCCGAGTTTTCCCGTCCTTTTTTGGTACTGGAACCACATTCGCCAACCATGTTGTATATTGGACTACCCGGAATCACTCCCGTTTTCAGTTGTTTGGTGATCTCCTCTTTAATCTTGTCACTGACCTCAGTTTTGAACTTTCGTTGCTTTTGTTGAACTGGAGGACAATCAGGATGAATCGGCAATTTATGAACCACTAGATCAACACCTAGCCCCGGCATGTCATCATATGACCAAGCAAACACGTCTTTAAATTCAAAAAGAAGTTGAATTATCGCCTCTCGCGTTTTCTTGTCCGTGTGAATGCTTATCTTGGTCTCCCGGATTTCTTCCGGGGTTCCTAAATTTACCGGTTCAGTGTCATTCAGATTTGGCTTAGGTTTATTCTCGAAATATTCCAACTCTCGGTTTATCTCCCTAAAAGCCTCTTCCGCATCATATTCTGGTTCTGGGTTCATTAATTCGCAGTTAAATAGCTCATTGTGATCTGGGCGTGAAGTCCGCAAGCATGTCATATTTAAAGCCGCATTATTAGGACTGAAAAGAAAGATAAAAGGCAAAATAACAAAAAATTAGAACAAAAGAAAGAATGGGAAAGCAAAGATGATTTTTTTTTATTTTTTCTTTGGAAAGTTGGAAGACAACAATGTTTACAACTTAGGAATTCAAAACAACAATTGAAAAGGAGAAAACGTTCAAGTTATGTCCTGGAGATAACTTGTGACACAGGAAAGGTGGCAGGACAGGTCTACCCGGACTTCCGTCTAGTCGGGAATGGCGTGGCCTCCCAGTTTTGAAGTTGGGCGTTCGGTCCCATGTACAGCATCTCAGCAGTGCTTGTGCCTTCACCTGGTTGAACCATGTGGACCTCGTAGAGCATTTCTCTCATCGCCCCACATATCTCCTCGATTTCCTCAGCTGTGAAGACCTCATCATCTTCTTCTTCAGCGTACCTTGGCCTGATGAAGGTTGCATATAAATCCGGCAGTGGTTGAGGTAATTTCCAACCCTCATTTTTCCTTTTCTTTGCCAACTCTTCGTCTGCTGGAGTAGGTTTGAAACCTAGTCCAAAAGGTTTCTTGGTGACTGGCAAGGTAATGGGTTCTCTTATTCCTTGAAGGGTTCATCCAAGTCCCTTCCCTGGCCTAAATCCATGCCGGATCATCTCTTTGGCCACCATGATCGAGGCGTTAGACAAGAAAGGCTGGGGGCAGGGTATTCCCTCTTCGTGCTGCTCTGCTAGTACAATCTCAAAAGCTTGATAGACCGTATGTTCGCTCCCCTCTTTCGGTTCAAGATACGGGATGGATGGGTCTCGATAAATGGCATGCTCATCTTCCCCATGGACCACGATCTCTCGGTCGTCGTACTCGAACTTCACCATCTGGTGAAGAGTGGAAGGCACGGCTCCTGCCGCATGGATCCAAGGTCTGCCAAGGAGAAAATTGTAGGATGTGTCCATGTCGATCACCTGGAAGGTTACTCGAAATTCGACTGGTCCTATGACCAACAACAGGTCTATTTCTCCCATGGTATCTCTCTTGATGCCGTCGAAAGCTCTTACGCAGACATTGTTGGGTCGGATTCTTCCGGTCCCAATTTCCATCCTTTGTAGCGTGGAAAGCGGGCAAATGTCAACACCTGATCCCCCGTCCAACATTACCCGCTTGACATAATAGTCTTCGCATTTAACTGTTAGATGCAAAGCCTTGTTGTGTGCCGCTCCTTCCGGGGGTAAATCATTCTTGCTGAAAGAGATTTGGTTAACGGCGAAGAATCTTTCTGTCATCCGCTCTAGTTGTTCCACCGAGGTTTCAACCGGTACATATGCTTCATTCAAGGTTTTCAGCAGGATCTTTTGATGCTCGGTTGACCTCATCAATAATGACAGCATGGATACTTGCTCAGGGTACTTGCGCAGCTGATCTATCACTTCGTAATCCGGCATTTTCATTTGTTGGAAGAACACTTCCGCTTCTTCAACACTCACGGGCTTCTTTGGAGGGAAGCGCCTTTGTGTGGCGTTGTTCAGTTCTTGGGTATTTGAATACCTTCCAATGAAAGTGTTTTTTGGAAGTTCTCCCATGACCTCTTTACCTTTGTATATCACCAAAGTCTTTTGGTAATTCCACGGCACTATGGACGGGTTGGTCATTGGCTTTTGTGGCACGCGTCCGATAACCACTGGCTCATTCAGCCGAGGTGGTTGAATCGTCCCCCGGACCACATAGGCCCCTTTCGGCACGTATATAGGTTTTGTCTTTTTGATTCCGAAGTTCTGCGTCTTCTCAGCTTGACCTCGTGGTATGTAAAGAACTTCATCCTTTACCGGTACCACTTTCTTTTCCAACTTCTTTTTAGGCACTTTCTTTATAGCTTTGGCCTCCTCCCCCTTTTCTGGTTTCTGGTCTGTCTCGGGCCTCTTCCCTGTGTCGACAATGGCAATTATGGCTTTCAGAGCAGGGTCGAATTCTTTGTCTTCGCAAATCATTCCGATCAGCGGCCCATTATTGTGAGTAGGTAATGGATTGTTAGTTACATTCGGGATCTCCTCGTCCCTTAGCACTATTTTCCCTTGCTCTATCAAATTCTCGACCACTCTTTTCAACGACCAGTAGTCATTTGTATCATGTCCCTCGGCCCCTGAATGATAGGCGCATCTGACTCCAGCTTTGTAAGAAGGTGACGTCGGGTTTTGCCTTGTTTGAGGGATTGGTTGCAAGAAACCCAACTGGACTAGCTTCGGGAACAAAGTAGAGTATGGTTCACCGATGGGCGTGAAAGTCCGCCTTCGAGGTGGCTCCTGAGGGCGAAAGTTATTCTGCGGGGGTTGTGGGTTATAGTGGTTGCGGTAAGGAGGCTGATTTCTGGGAGGTGGAGCTGGGCCTCGGTTGGCTTGTTGTGGTGGATGGGTATAAGGTTGGGCATTCATGACCATATAAGGTTGATGAGCATATGCCAAATTTGAGTGGGGGTAGTAGTGTTGTGGGGCTCTTTCCGAAAAATGGGGCCTGGGATGACGATACTCCCTTGCTTCTGAGGCTGCCATAGTCGTTTCTTCCTTCTTATTCCCCCTTGTCGTTCCTCCGGATCCGCTTTGGACGGCCTGGGAGATCGCCCTTATGGCTGCTTGACTCAGAATCCTACCTGTTTTCAAGCCATTTTCCACCATCTCTCCAATCTTGATCGCTTCCGCGAATGGCTTACCCATGGCTGACATCATGTTTTGGAAATAGTCAGACTCTTGAGCCTGGAGAAAGGTAGTGACCATTTCCACTTCATCCATGGGAGGCTTCACTCTCGACGCCTGTTCACGCCACTTAATAGCATATTCTCTGAAGCTTTCCGAAGGTTTCTTCTTCAAATTCGACAGAGAGTTTCGGTCTGGTGCAATGTCGATGTTATACTGGAATTGTTTTACAAAATCTCTGGCGAGATCATCCCATATATGCCATCGGGACATTTCCTGATCCATATACCATTCCGAAGCTATCCCTACTAGACTTTCCCCAAAATACGCCATCAGCAGTTCTTCTTTTCCGCCGGCTCCCCGTAATTGGTTGCAGTATTTCTTAAGATGTGCAATGGGGTCACCGTGCCCATCGTATTTCTCGAACTTTGGGGTCTTGAAACCCGTTGGCAGGTGCACGTGAGGGAACATGCACAGGTCGGCGTAAGAGACGCTCTTTTGTCCGCTCAATCCTTGCATATTCTTCAAACTTTGTTCAAGGCTTCTCATTCTCTTGGCAATCTCATTTTGTTCTGCAATTCTGGGGTTCTGATCCTGCCCAGGTGCAAGCTCGCACTGAGGCGGTAGAGGATTAGTACTGGTAGCGAACCTAGTTGGTTCCATTGAGAACGATGGTGCTTGGAATGTAAAGGAGGATGAGTCAAAGCTTGGCTTGCACGTGGTTGGCTGTGTCGCGATCGGGCAAGGCGATGCAGTAAAGATGTTCATGCTTGCATCAGTGGCCGACATTCGGGGATGAGGCTCAGAAGGCGATCCAGCAGAGAAGGCTGAGGTGGCTGGGTACCCGAATGGGGTAGCAGGATAATTTATGGGAACATTAGAAGTCCCACTTGACCTGGAGAATAATTCAGGGAATCCGGGGACGACACTTGGCGGCTCTTTCCCATTATTCAAATCGTCCAGCATTTCCAACATGCGGAGCCGTAGGATTCTATTTTCCTCCGCAGTTGCGGATTCAGGTGTGAGGACGGCTGAGATCGAGCTTTCTTCGGAAACAAGGATTGTTTGCAATGGAATTTCTGAAGACGTTTCCACACTTCCTTTTGACCTGGTGAAGTAAGTGTGAGTACTACTTCTGGTCCTAACAACAGGTAGTTGAACACTTCTCCTTGACCTCGTGAAGTATGAGTGCGAGGCCAGACTTTCACCAAACCGACCGTTTTTTCAAAAACCCTGGATATACTCAATGACAAACACACGGTTAATTTGCAGCAAATAACAGATAGTTAATCTCACGTTGGGCATGATGCACCTATACAGTTAAGTGGATTACTATATGTTGCTACGAGAGCATGCGTCATTCCGGCATTTTTCCTCTTATTAGTTTTTCCCCTTTTTTTTCTTCTTCTTTTTTGTTTTGTTTTTATTTTATTTTTTTATTTTTTTTATTTTGCAGTAAAAGAAATGCGACCGGATCCGATGAGGATTGCCTACGTATCACGATGCCTACGTGAATAAGATCATTACGTAGTTCGAAAAAAAAAACACAAATGAGCGTAAAAGAAGAAACCTCTTTATTGTTGAAATGGTCTATTACAAACTATATTTTGCAAAAGAAAGAGCAAACTTTGAAAATAAACCTAGACTCAAAAATAGACTAAAAATACCCTGATGGAAAAAACAGGCAGAAGATGCTAAGATACAGGCTTGACTTATGAGTGCATTATGGTTTTGAAAATTGGTGTCCGCGGGGCATCGTTCGGCCTCACCGCGGTCCTAGGCGTGAGATCCATCTCAAGTTGCTCCAGCTCATGCATAGTCTGCTTGACATAACCCATTACTGCCGAGAGGACGGTAACGCTGGACATGTTCTCACATTGTAGACATCGTCTGGTGATGGCATGGGCAATGGCCTTGATCCTATCTCTGGTTTGCTTTTTCTCTACGAGTAGGCGTTTTAACTGATCGCTACATATCTTGAATACTTGAGCATCCTGTATATGCTGATGCTTCAGTCGCCGTACTTCCAACCTTATCTGGGCTATTGAGTCGTACCAGTATCGGCTCTCAATTTGGAAATCCTTGGCCTGATTAGCTGCTTTGATCTCAAGCGCAGCCATCTCTCTCTTTATTTTAGCAACAGTCTTCTCGTGGTCGCCTTCCAATTGATTCAGGTATCTGCGATGCTTATCTGCTCTTGTATCCCACTGTGCCCTGAGCTCTGCTATGACGTTTTCAGATTTCTCCAAACCATCTTGCCATTCCCTGATTTCACTTTTTAGCCTTTTTATCAGCTGCTCATCTGATCGATGCCTTGGCTGTTTATCTGCGTCCACCCTTATCTGTTTGATCTGGGCTCTGAGTCTTTCGTTGTCCTGAATTAACCTGTTCCGCTCTCCCAGATTGGTAGCATCTTGCACGTTGTGCTCATATTTCAAACTTTCCACTTGTTGCTTTAACCTGCTGATTTCGGCGCAATAGCCTCTTTCCTTTGCTAACCAATCCCACTGCTTTTGCGATGATTCGGTGAAATTCCGGATGTGGGGCCTCTTAGCTGGCCTTTCATGCTCAAATTCCCTTCTATACCATGCAAGGTAACCTGGCGCTGTCTCTCCTTTGGCTCGATCCCGCACGCAAGTATCTGATTTCAAATATTGACACTCACTCCAGATTTGGCGAATCTTTGCTTCTGGGAATTGTCCGTTAGGACTTATCTCAATTGCTTGAGTGCTAAGATCTTCCTCATGAGGTACTGTCTGGCATCTTCCGAACTGTCTCAAAACTCGGCAGGGTGCGTAAGGTTGAATGCTCTTAAGCCCCATTAGTAAGAAATGAGTTTTAGCTGCAGACATATACAGGATCTCATCAACAGGCAACCATCCCAACGTCCATTGTATTTGGCTGGCAGTAAGAGCTTGAAAGAACGAGGTCCATGCCAGGACTCCTTTGGGCAAACTGATCTCTTTGGCTCTCGTGTAGGATTCTTCTATGCAAGTCTTTCCCGGGGAACCATGGCTCAAAATCTCGGAATGATGGCAGAGGTGCTCGGTCATCCATATTTGTAGGAGCAAGTTACAACCTTCGAAGAAATTTTCCCCAGCTTTACAAACTGTAAGAGCTCGAAAGATGTCAGATACCACCATAGGTGCGAGAGTACTGTCACTTTGCATAAGCAAAGTGCTGACGACCCCGGATACTTTTAAATCAATGTTCCCGTCTTTCCTTGGAAATACCAGGAAGCCCAGGAACATCATCATGAACGCTACCCGTCTGTGCTTGTCCCACTTCTGACGAATTCCTTTGCTGCACAGTTTGTTGATTGGATTATTGAATCCTCCCTCATGACCGTACCTATCATATATGAAGCATGGAGTACAAAATCCGGCTGCCAGATCCGGGTTGTGGACTGTTCTAGGTATCTTCAATGAATCTAGGAACCGATGTACCGTGACGACTCTTGGGGCGACCAAGTATTTTTCCCTCAAGGGAAGTTCAGTATTCCCGATGTATCCGGCCATTTCTTCCAAAGTCGGGGTGAGTTCAAAATCAGAGAAATGGAAAACATTGTGCGCCGGGTCCCAATAGGTAACCAAAGCTCTTATGATATCTCCCCGAGGCTGGATTTCCAACAAACCCACAAGACCTTTCAGATATTTCTTAACCTCATTTTGTCCTTCAACACCTAGATCATTCCACCATAGCCGTAACTTGACAGGGATTTTGGTCATTATTGAAAAATGTTCATTTTGCATCGTGCTCATCCTGCACATTTATTAAGGTGATTTTAACAAAAATGACTGACTCAAAATATTTTTACAGAGGGGATCAAGTTTTGAACACGGCCTTTAAACACTTCGGGGACAAAGATTTTAAGGCTGTGTGGGTCTATTGGATAAAAGTGCTAAACAAGACCCAAAGGTGGCTGTTTATGCAAAGTCAGCCTTCCGGCGTCCCTTTCGGGAACATTCGGCTATTTATGACAAAACAACGTCACCTGACTTATTTATGACTCTTTAAAAATTTGAAACGCATTTTTTTTTTGATTTTGGCTATTTTAGCAAAAATGGGGGTTGAACCCGATGAGGGTTGCCTACGTATCTCACATCCGGTGAGAATCAAACCGGCGTAGTTCGGGCATATCAGGAATCAAATAAACCTAAAAATAAAGAATACGTATTTTTATTATACTTTTCTTTTGCAAAGAGATAAAGACTAAAGAAAATATTATTATGTTTTTTTTTCTTTTTTTTTTTAGGAAATATTTGGACTATTAGTCTAAATTTACAAAGGGGTACTACAAAAGAGATCACATTTTTTGAATTATGAATTTCCATTTTTTTTTTACTTTTAAAATAAATACCTTCTCTCTTTTTTTTTTGATTTTGGAAGTGATAAAAAGAAAAATTTTATATTATTTTTTTTTTAATAATTCTCAATAAAAAGACAAAAAAAAAATTTTTAGAAAAATTCCAAGCGAGGTTTTGACACTACTTGGACATTGGTTTTATTTTTCCAAAATAAGTAATTATCTCCCCTACGCTGCTATTTTCTTTTTTAGGAACCGGTCGACATGCGGAACCGAAGCAAATAAATGCATAACACAGATAGGAATGCAGCATGATGGTCTTTTCATTTCAGGTTGCTAGTCCTAGACGGACCCAACCCCTGTGTTGAGTCCCCTAAGTCAAAATGCAACATGATGCAAATAAGCGTTCCTACTAGGGATCCGGCATGAAGTCAAGTTATTCTAGGTTCGTAACCTGGGTATTTGTTCTAGACTGTGTACCCGAGCGGACAACTCGAGCCGAGGAGGGGGCTACGTACCGGGGACCCGCGAGATCGTCCGGCTTTGTAACTTGTCCGACCTCTTTCTTATTTCAGGTATTGACACTAACAGAATAGGGAGTCTCGACCAGCGAGCTTCTCCCCGGAGGTAAGAAGAGAAGGGTTTCGGCACAGTTTATATACAGTTCAGATAATATCAAAGCGGTAAAAGACAACATTTAGCACGTTATGCAAAAACATGTAATAAAGATCAGATAATAAAGCCAAATATAACAATTATTCTAAGCTCGAATTCTTGAACCCTGAACCAGTGGTTATGGGTTTTACTTCCCCAGCAGAGTCGCCAGAGCTGTCACACCTCCTTTTTGAGCGCACGCCCCGAAGGGTTAAATGCGCGGTGGAGTTTTTCCAATTTAAGTGACAATATTCGAAATGGGATTATTTATTTAATTCAGAGTTGCCACTTGGGAAAGGTTTGGCTTTTGGTGTCCCAAGTCACCGGTTTATCTTGAATCCCAAATCGAGGAAATTTTTCGACTTTTCCAAATGAAGTCTGCAAACCAGAAATTCTAAGTAAGGAATTCTGTTGACCCGAGGGAAGGTGTTAGGCACCCTCGAATCCCGTGGTTCTAGCACGGTCGCTTAAATTGTTATAATGGCTAATTATCTGATTTAAATACATGTTATGACTTATGTGCTTTTATTAAGTTTAAACCGCTTTGATTATTATCATTTTATTTTATAGAATTGCAACGTCGTGAAAATGTATCTCGAACTACGTTGCAATCAATGCATCCGTAATTGTTAAACACACTTCGACTCCGTTGAGATTTGGAATCGGGTCACATCAATGTGCACCCGGGTTTAAGAATGTAATTTAATTAAGTCGCGCCTAGAGAGTCTAGCGCATTATTATTTTGTAGGAAGCCATGAAATTCGCTAAAACAGCCTATCCTGAATTCTAAATATTTATTATGGTTAATTATTGAGGGCCCCGCAATTTACATTTTTCATTTGGCGAGGCTCGTCTCATTATTTTAGAAGGAACATCCTAAAGCGACTACATTTCTAATGTGTTTATCTCAGAAATAGAAGAAAAGATGCATGCTAATTCAACTATATGTTTGGCCAAATCCAGATTTTAGTTGATCGTCTGATTAATTATTTGCAGCGTGAAGAAACGTTGTACCTCATGAAAACATGCTTTTAACTTGACAGAAGAATTATATACGAGATTGATGAAATGCTACGACTGTTACAAGAGCTCCCTAACTTTAACTTATTCAGACAAGATTAATTAAAATTGCTTATTAGAAAATGCGACTAATGATATTTGAAACTCATCCTATAAACTGCCTAACGAAAACTGAAACTCAAGAGTTTGAAACTGTATTATCTTTAGCTAGATCTAAAAAGTCATTTGCCCTTACATATTCCAAGCATGCTGAAAGAGCGAGTTTGAGTTAACAATCGTATTAAATGGCTGCACATTTCATGGATTGTGTTTACATCTTGTATACTACTAAACGAATAAAATGTCACAGTTTCAGATTGGCATAAACTTTAATTAAGTACAGCCTTACTAATGTATCTCTATTAGGCTAACAGACCAAGAACTTACATATCTTAACAACATTTATATATAAAAAAATTCGTAAGCAATACAACAGGTGATTATAACTCCTTCAGATCTTTTGATTCAGCTTTCATTGCAACATCAGACAGATTCGAAATGTGTACCTAAGGAAATGCTTATAATGAAGAAGGTAGGGGAGTCAGTCGAGCAATGGAAGCGATACCAAACAGCAGTAGTAACAGCAGGTACCAATAGAACAAAAATCTCAGTGCAAGAGACCAGTAAAGCCAATGGAGGAAGGGCAGAATGAAACAAATTCCCAGTAGTATGGAATCAGAGATCCAGGCAATCCAATTCCGGGAGAAACAAACAATACAAATCCAAACAATAGACTTAGCCGACACTTGAAAGAAGACAGAACTGATTTGGACAGTTTGAACAAACTGAGAATCGAACAAACAGTAGGAAGAAGACAATTTCTGATTTTTGTGATATCCCTTTCCCTATCTCCTTTCTTTTCAAATTCTAATGCCAATCCTCAGTTTTGAAATCTATTTGGGTTATCAAAAAGAATTCTTTTCCAGTTTCTGTTTTCAGAATTTGAACTCTCAGATGTTCCCTCTCAGTGTCTCTCTCTATCTCTGTATGCTCTGTCTGTGTATCTCTATCAGCTCTCTCTTTTTCTCTTATATCCTCACAGTGTGTGTATTTTTCCTCTCTCTATCTCCCTTTTGATCTTAGTGTCCCCCCCTCTATCTTCCCCATCCCTGCTTTTATAAGCCTTTCATTACCCCTTTTAACAGCCTGTTTAGAATATCACAATACCCCTCCCATGTGCCTTCCATTTTCAGATTCCAATTGGCTAATTAAGTATGAACAAAACCCATGATATTCCCTGGCAGACTCACTTTAAGTAATGTTTATTATTTCTGAGGTTAAAGTAGAGTATGGGCAGCAGAATGTATCTGACAGCATATGCTGTCAAATTATTTAAAACTTAACAAAAACCTTTATGCAGGCCACAGGTTGTGCACAATGCACATGAGGTGCACAAGTGCACATGCCCTCCAATTCAGAACTTAAACAAAACATTCCTTTTACATTTCTGATTCAAATTAACAACTATAAGTAAACCAACTCAGTTCCTAATTGATTCCACAAATGTGTCCAGAAGCAAATCGATTTGTTATTGTTCAGGCAGTTGAAATTAATTGACGACACATGTCGACTCGACTATATTAGTTATAACACATACAATCGACACCAAAATTAGACATTCAAAAGTATAGGACACATGATTCGAATTGTACTGACTAAACAGAATTGTACTTAGAGGAATCAGTTAATCAGTACAAATTTGGAATTCAAACTAATTGCACAACAAATACATACATACATACCATCAGAACAAGTAGAAGAAAGAAACAAATCAAACACAAAGGCTCGGGCAAGGTGGACAGGACACAGTTAATAAAACTCAAAACACCAGATTCCACCAAACATGGACAGTTTTTTAGAACAATCACATGGACCAAAACAAATAAAGAAAAGAAAGAAACTCACCTTAAACCTTGAAAAATCAAAACCTTAACTCGGACTCGGAAAGACCTTTCTTAAGGCTGAACGGACTTTAATCGAAGTGTTTCTCAGATGAGAAACACTTTGATTAAAGTCCATTAGACCTTAATCTCTTCGGTTGAAAGGATATGGACCAGTGACGAAGAATCACAAAGTTCCAAAACTCAGATCTGGGATTCATGCTTCCCTGATTAGATTCGGACCAAACCAAGCATGGTTTGGTCACGAGGGGGGTCTGGGGAGTGTCTGGTGTGAAGCTGGGGTCGGTTGGTGTAAATCGGGTTCCGACTCGAATCTTCAAAGGAAGATTTGAGAAGGTGGGATGGGATTCGAGGTGTGTGGTTGGTGGATTTGGGTTCAGGATGGTGAGGAGCATCTATGGTGTCGAGGGTAGGGTCACCGGCGTCCATGCCGCCGGCTTTCATGGTGAAGGATACAGGGGCGGCTCTAGGGTTTGATGGGGAAGATGGTGAGGACGGGAGCTGGGGTATCAGATGGGGGGCAGGGTAAGGTTAAAGGGCTTATATATGGAATGGGTGGGTTGATCTCAGCCGTTGGATCAACTGAAATCAATGGCTTGGATCTAAGGGCTTAGGGGAAACGGTGTCGTTTCAACTAAAGGGGGTTTGGGTTGGTCCGGGTGGAACGGGTCGGGTTTTGTTCGTGGGTATGGGAAATGTGATCTTGGCCGTTGATCAAACTGAGATCAACGTCCCAGATCAGGCTGGATTAAAACGGCGTCGTTTGGACACCCTGGGTATCAACTCGGACTGGACCGGGCAGGCCTGGTTTTGGCATTGTTTGTTTGGGCCAATTTTAACAAATTGGCCCAAATCCGGAAAAAGGAAAGGCCTCTTTTTTTCTTTTTTTTTTTATTATAAAAATACAAAACTAAGTAAAATCAAATTAAAATAAATACTTAATACAATTATTTGCACACACATTAAAATAATTCAAAACAGGTAAAAATCGAACAAAACAAAATCACGGACAAAGATGCATGTTTATGCTTTTCTATTTAACAACCATGTTACGGTTCAGATTATGCATAACACGTACATTTTTTGTATTTTGTTTAAATAAAGTAAAAATGGGCCAAAGTCATAAACAATTAACGAAGTGCCATGTAAAAATCCCAAAAATTGTACAGCAGGGCCAATTATTATTTTTTTATTTCTTTTGGAGCGATTGTCGTGCGAAACAAAAATCACGTGCTCACAATGTGGAGCAGGTTCTCTATCTGGTTCTTTACAACAAGTTTGTTAGATCATCAAAATATAAGGTTAAGTAAAACCCATCCGCCATTATGTAAAAAATCTATGAAAAATGATAAATTTTGCCTTTAAAATGAATTTAAGTTGACTTCGGTCAATATTTTGGGTAAACGAACTCGGACCATGATTTGATGGTCCCGGGGGGTTTGTAGGAAAATATGGAACTTAGGCGTATGCCCGAAATCGAATTCCGAAGTCCCAAGCTCGAGAAATTAATTTTTAAAGAAAATTATTTTCTGGAATATATATGAGTTTTTGGAAATAAAAAATATTTTGAATTTGATGGTATCAGGCCTATATTTTGGTTCTGGAGCCCGATAAAGGTCTTATATGTGATTTAAGTCGAGCCTGTAAAATTTGGTAAGAAATGGAGGTCATATGACATGATTCGGAACCTTAGTTGTAAAATTTAAATCTTTGAAAGTTCTTGAAATTTTCTTTGACTTTGATGATAAATTCATAGTTATTGATGTTATTTTGATGATTTGATCACACGAGCAAGTCCATATAATATTTTTGGACTTGCGTGCATGTTTCATTTGGAGCCCCAAGGGCTCGGGTGAGTTTTGGATAGGCCACGGGGTGTTTTGAACTTAGGAAGTTTCAGATTTTCAATTGTTGTGTGTTGCAGGTCTGTAGGCTTCGCAATTGCGAGTTCGCATTTGTGAGAGACCCATCGCAATTGCAATGATAGGATGGGGCAGGAACTCTCGCATTTGCGAGGCTTATGTTGCAAATGCGACTTCAACAGGGACCGCAAATGCGAACAATTGTTTGCAATTGCGAAGACAGCAGGATTTGGCCTACTTTCGCATTTGCGAAGCCTGGGCCGCATTTGCGAGTTCGCATTTGCGAATCTGACTTCGCAAATGCGATATCTGCACCTGTGCAAATTATAACTTAGCCAGAAATCTCCCATTTTTCAAACCCTTTCAAAACCAAAACACTCTTGGGCGATTTTTCAAAGACAAGTACTATTCCAAATCGATTGTAAGTCATTTCTAACTTGTTTTTATTAATCTTTAACATCTTTTCTCATGATTTCAACTCAAAATCAAAGGTTTTCAAGGGAAAATTGGGTGTTTTGGGTAGAACCTAGGTTTTTCAAATTTTTGTTGTGTATTGCAGGCAGGCTTTGCAATTGCGAGCTCGCATTTGCAAGAGATCCATCGCAATTGTGATGATGGGCTGGGGCAGGAACCCTCGCATTTGCGAGGCTTATGTTGCAAATGCGACTTCAACAGGGACCGCAAATGCGAACAATTGTTTGCAATTGCGAAGACAGCAGGATTTGGCCTACTTTCGCATTTGCGAAGCCTGGGCCGCATTTGCGAAGCTGACTTCGCAAATGCGATATCTGCACCTATGCAAATTATAACTTAGCCAGAAATCTCCCATTTTTCAAACCCTTTCAAAACCAAAACACTCTTGGGCGATTTTTCAAAGACAAGTACTATTCCAAATCGATTGTAAGTCATTTCTAACTTGTTTTTATTAATCTTTAACATCTTTTCTCATGATTTCAACTCAAAATCAAAGGTTTTCAAGGGGAAATTGGTGTTTTGGGTAGAACCTAGGTTTTTCAAATTTTTGTTGTGTATTGCAGATCTGAAGGCTTTGCAATTGCGAGCTCGCATTTGCAAGAGATCCATCGCAATTGCGATGATGGGCTGGGGCAGGAACCCTCGCATTTGCGAGGCTTATGTTGCAAATGCGACTTCAACAGGGACCGCAAATGCGAACAATTGTTCGCAATTGCGAAGACAGCAGGATTTGGCCTACCTTCGCATTCGAAGCCTGGGCCGCATTTGCGAGTTCACATTTGCGAATCTGACTTCGCAAATGCAATATCTGCACCTGTGCAAATTATAACTTAGCCGAAAATCTCTCATTTTTCAAACCCTTTCAAAACTAAAACACTCTTGGGCGATTTTTCAAAGACAAGTACTATTCCAAATCGATTGTAAGTCATTTATAACTTGTTTTTATTAATCTTTAAAATCTTTTCTCATGATTTCAACTCAAAATCAAAGGTTTTCAAGGGGGAAATTGGAATTTCTGGGTAGAACCTAGGTTTTTAAAATTTTGGGGATTTGGACCTCGATTTGAGGTTCGATTTCACAATAAATTATATATTTGGGTTCGTGGGGGAATAGGTAATCGGGTTTTGGTTTGAACCTCGGGTTTTGACCATGTGGGCCCGGGGACGATTTTTAACTTTTTAGGAAAAACTTTAGAAAACCTATTTTTATGCATTGGAATTGATTCATTTAGCATTTATTGATATAGTTAAGTAACTTGTGGCTAGGTACGAGCGAATTGGTGGTGGAATCAAGAGGTAAAGCGATAGTTAAGGCTTGAATTGTATTCGTGGCATCGAGATAAATGTTTGGTCTAACCTTAGCTTGAGGGATTAGGAGTCGAGTCTTAATTGCTACGTGTTAACTGTGGAGTACGATGTATAGGCATGGTGACGAGTATCTATACGTCGGTATCAAGCATGCCCGTGAGTCTTGTATTGTAATTTTATGACTCCATTGTGGTTTATTCATGCTTCATATGAGAATTATATTATTATTCCCTTGCCGGGATGTTGTTGTGATATTATTGTTCCTTTGCTGGGATGTTGTTATAATATTATTGTTCCTTGCCGGGATGTTGTTATTATATTATTGTTCCCTTGTCAGGATGTTGTTGTTACATTATTGTTCCCTTGCCGGAATGTTGTTGTTATACTATTGTTCCCTTGTCAGGATTCTTTTACGATTGGTGTTGATAAATAAAATGGGAGTGGGTTGCACGCCTGCAACAGTAAGATATGAAATGGGAGCGGGTTGCACGCCTACAACGATACTATATGAAATGGGAGAGGGTTTCACGCCTGCAATGATAAGATATGAAATGGGAGCGGGTTGCACGCCTGCAACGGTAATATAAGAAATAGGAGCGGGTTGCATGCCTGCAACGGTACTATATGAAATGGGATCGGGTTGCACGCCTGCGACGGTATTACATGTGTGCTTGTTTTCCTTGTTTCCTTATCTTTTGCTGGTAATTGATTTATGGCGTTCCTTACATTTTTCTACTGTTATTCTGTCGTTATCTCTTACTCCCCGCAGTATGTCTCCCCCACTCAACTTTAGCTGTAATTATCTGCTTTTATTTTCGCTGTATATGATTTAACTGCACAGGTTTATTTGGTAGTCTGGTCCTAGCCTCGACACTACTTCGCCGAGGTTAGGCTAGACACTTACCAGCATATGGGGTCGGTTGTGCTGATACTATACTCTGCACTGTGTACAGATACTGATACCTGGGCATTTGGACCGCAGTGAGGGTGCTGTCTTCAGTCCATTCAGGAGATCCGAGGTAGTCCTACAGGCGTCCGCGGGCCTTGGCGTCTCCTCTTATCTTTTCTCTTTCTATTTTTACTTATTCAGAGACAGACTTATGTATTTCATTTAGACCTTATTTATAGTATTCTTAGACAGTCCGTGATTTGTGACCCCAAATCCTGGGTAGTATTGTACTTCAAACTATGTAGTAGTGTTTGGGTTGAATTATTAAGTTTTCGTGTTCCGCATTTCCGGTTATTTAATTTATTTCGCTGTTTAATCACTTATTATTTTAAATTGTTGAACATGTTTAATAAAAAGGGTAATGATTTTATAATATTCGGCTTTCCTAGCTTCCACGAGTAGGCTCCATCACAACTCCCAAGGGTGGGAAATCCGGATCGTGACAACAATGAAAATAGATAAACAAATAGAGACAACGTAACTTTAAGAAGAAAAAAATAATATGATAGAAGAACAAATAGGTAATGGAACATTTGCTAAGCTTAACAAAAATGGAGTAAACAAAAGAAATAGACCCTTTAGCAACTAAATAACACACTAACAGAGTATTGTTTTGTGAACAAAAATAAAAGTTATAGCTAAATACAACATATTTACATGCTATAATATTGATGCAACAATTATCTTGGGACAAAATCAGATATTACATGTTCCACTAATAAAACGGGTTCAAATCTTTTCATTGTCATCAAGAATCTGAAATACAAAGGTTCAAGGATTACCTGATTTGTAACAAGATGAAATTCAATAGTAAAAGGGCAGAAAATCAGTAGCAAACACAGCAGAAACATCGATGAAACAGCAATGAATCCATGTTAAAACATCCTAGAAGTCTCACTAAAAGTAGTGATTCTTTAGGAGAAGGAACTCAAGGATCAAACTCTAAGACTCGTATATGTTTTTGAAAGATTTTGCACTCTAAGACTCAACCAAAAACTCATGATTTTCAGCTTACTTTTTATGTGTTCAACTGCTGAAATTTTTTATGTTTTTGTGTGTTCAAGAAATTCTCAAGATGTGTCTAGTGTGTAAAGATATTCTTTTTGGGTGTTGGAGTGTTCAAAAAATCTCTCGTTAATTGAAAGAAAGACTCTCTTTTATAGGAGAGGGTGGAATTCAATTATTATTGCAAACCTATCCAAATGATAGATTTTCTACCAAAAATTTGTCTAAAGGACAGTTTTTTATTAAATGTGTATAGTGTTTGGAACAGTATGCTCAAAATAACTATTAAGAAGTAAAAACAATCAAACATGGACCTTACACTCAAGTACCCTTTGACTTTATCAACAAATAGCTGAATCCAAAACACAAACCTTCAAACAAACCAAACTATGCATTGATAAAGCAGAAACAAGACTTAAAATATAACCGAACTAAGTATTCAAACTAAATAGATTGAAATCAATTCGATTTGTGCGATTGAGATAACAAACTAAAGTGCAAAATAGAAGTTAAACGAGCATCATTAAACAAACAGAAAATGATTAATAACAACTGAACAACGACTAAAAAAATAATGATTCAATTAATCTTTTTGATTTTTCATGAAACTAATATAAAGACTTAACTATCGACCAACTAGGTCGAAGAACTTAAAATTCAAACATAACAAATTCATACAAAATAGTCGAACGGCTAGGTCGAAGAACCAAAATTCAGAACTAACAGACAATAACGACGTACTCGACCGGCTAGGTCGAAGAACCAAATTCAAATTTATAAAGTAAGCATGTAACTGAAAACTAATACTACCCTAGCTCAATTGTACACAAATAATAGCAACATGAATGGGAATTAAGCCTTAGAGATAATACTGAATACAAAATCAAAAAATCAGAAAAGATAAAATAGGAAAAGGAAATTGATGTTTTACCATACGGAGGGATTCAATGCCAAATCGAGCAACGAGACGGATGCCGGGGACCCCGAGTAGTGGTTGTCCGATCGTGGAACACTTGTTCCATTTTAGTAGACACTAAGCTCAATAAACTCGATGTCATACTAAAAGAAAACGGGTGTTCTTGGGTTGGAACTAGGCTAAAGAAAAGAGGATCAGTGGTGGGTGGAGGTGTGAGGTAGTGGTGACGGTGGACGGCAGCGTCGGGTTTCTGTCAAAGTTTTGGGGTGAAACCAATATAGGATGATAGATCATGTGGAGCTCTACATGCCTATGTAAGCATTTTATGAAGGAGAGGTCTAAAACTCGACGAATTTACAAAATAAAGTGAGCTAGGGTTTCGGATTTTAGTTTATTCATGGAGTTTGGGAGGGATTCAAGGGATTTGGTTTGTAGATTCATGAAGAGGAAGAGGAGAGGAAGAGATTGGCATTGGTTGGAGGGAATTTGGCCACCGGAGAACGGCGCCGCCGCCGTGGGGGACGGGTAGTGGCGGCGGAGGAAGAAGAAGAGAGGAGAAGGGGTCTCTAGGGTTTGGGAGAGTGAAATGAGGCGAAAAATCTGATTAGTAGGCCTTTTATATGACAAATAAAATTGATTTTGGGCCATTGGATCATGGATAATAGAAGGCTGAGATTTAATCTTGAATACATAACCAAAACGACGTAGTTTCGATATAAAACTACGCCGTTTCGCCCCTCCTATGGCAGCCCCATTTGAACCGTATCTAGGATCTTTGGGCTCCTAATTTTGGGCAAATTTTGGCTCAATTTCAATTAAAATATACTAGCCCAATCCCTTAACCCCCTAACTATCTTATTTAGTCCTAAGAAAAATATATAAGTAGCTAGAAAGAAAATCTTTTTGGGATACATAATTAAAAGATGCAAACTAAAATACACAAATAAAAGATAAAAAAAATATTTTTGGTATTTTTACTAAAGGAATGCAAATAAAAATGCACAAATAACTAAAAATCATGCAAATATTAGTATTTGTCGGAGAATTAGAAGCGGGCAAAAATTAGGTATTCACACACGTTGAGACAAACTTTGTGGTGGAGATTTGGAGATGCGACATGTTAAAGGCTTTGGGAAGAAGGTGAATCAAATTTATTTTGTCAGAAAATTCAGGCCAAGGGAGAGAATTGTTAGGTGTTTGTCCAGATTTTCTTATCATAATTAGTTTTCCTATCTCTTTAAGGAAAGGGCAACATGTTTATCATAATTGGATTTTCCTTCTTGTAGAAGAAAATTATAAATCTTCCATATTTGCCTAGTCATTTTTTTGGTAGGAAAAGATTTGGACTTCTATTAACTGAGGATCATTCCTTCTCATTCAGTAGCATCCACAATGTAGCCATATGGGGTTTGAGAGTCATATTTAAGGGGAGAAATTTACGGGGCAAGTGTTAGTGTGTCACTTATGTTTGGCTCTTCGTGAGGTTATTCTTTCGATATTTTGTACTCTCTTTTTATTATAGTGGATTGCTCATCTCCGATGTGGACGTAGGTTTGTTGACTGAACCACGTTAAATATTTGTGTCTCTTTCGGTATATTTCTCTTTTGTTGTCTGATTCATCGTCGTTCAAGGTTTGCATTACTAGTTTCCACATGAGACTTGATTTTCTCGATCCTAACACCAGCCTCAGTAGTTTGGGTTTAGATGATGTGGCCATTGGGAAGAAGAACAAAGATTACTTTACCATAACTCGTATGAACAGTCAATACTTACATTTACAGCAAACTGTTTACAATTCTTCTTCTCCTAATTTGAGGTACTGTCTACAATGCCCATGGGCGAATTTAGAGGCGCAAGGGATTCATCTGAACCCCCTTCGTCGAAAAATTATACTGTATATATAAGAAAAAATCTATTTTTTCCCTTTATATATATTATATTTTGAATCCCCTTGACACAACCCAAAAGCATAGCTTAGTGGTCAATGGGGTTCAAAACCTTTATGAGGTCACTAATTCGATTCACATTGGCCACAATTTCTTTTAGTTTTGTAACGTTTTTGAACAATGCCCTACATTGTTCCAAAGTGTTGTTATCCCCAATCCACAAAATCCTAGTTTATGCATTGCTTTGGACTTTGTTCCATCTAACCAACCTGTTGTCAAGTTGGTTTCGGTTCATGAAGATGAATGAAATCAATGTTCACTCAGTTATGAAATTCTCGCTCTTGGGATTGGGAGCGATCAAACTAGTTATTGCTGGTGAGCCGTTAAGATTCCACCACCTAACTTATTAAAAAGTGAACGAGATGGCCGAAAGAGGAAGAACATTGAGGTCTTACTTAGAATGGGGGTTGCTTTGCATTTGGTATGTTGAAACGGAGGATGATGATCTTGATATAGAAGTTGATGTTTTGAATATGGTTAATAAGAGCTACATTGGTCATACTACTCTCCCTAGAGGTTTCTTCTCTAAATTGAGCAGCACTAATATATCGGATTGGAATGGCCGGCTCTCATTTGCCGAACTAGTAAAAGACGAGCTCCATGTCTTGGTCTTAGACGATTACAGGAAGCTCAAATGGATTGAAAGAAAGCGGATCATCAAGCTGACATTCTTGAAACCGGATAATAAAGAGCTAATGACATTTATTACTTGTGTTGATAAGTTTATGTTGTTCTTTGTGAGGCAAGACAAGAAATCTGATTAGTAGGCCTTTTATATGACAAATAAAATTGATTTTGGGCCATTGGATCATGGATAATAGAAGGCTGAGATTTAATCTTGAATACTTAACCAAAACGACGTAGTTTCGATATAAAACTACGTCGTTTCGCCCCTCCTATGGCAGCCCCATTTGAACCGTATCTGGGATCTTTGGGCTCCTAATTTTGGGCAAATTTTTGCTCAATTTCAATTAAAATATACTAGCCCAATCCCTTAACCCCCTAACTATCTTATTTAGTCCTAAGAAAAATATATAAGTAGCTAGAAAGAAAATCTTTTTGGGATACATAATTAAAAGATGCAAACTAAAATACACAAATAAAAGATAAAAAAAAATATTTTTGGTATTTTTAATAAAGGAATGCAAATAAAAATGCACAAATAACTAAAAATCATGCAAATATTAGTATTTGTCGGAGAATTAGAAGCGAGCAAAAATTAGGTATTCACACACGTTGAGACAAACTTTGTGGTGGAGATTTGGAGATGCGACATGTTAAAGGCTTTGAGAAGAAGGTGGATCAAATTTATTTTGTCAGAAAATTCAGGCCAAGGGAGAGAATTGTTAGGTGTTTGTCCAGATTTTCTTACCATAATTGATTTTCCTATCTCTTTAAGGAAAGGGCAACATGTTTATCATAATTGGATTTTCCTTCTTGTAGAAGAAAATTATAAATCTTCCATATTTGCCTAGTCATTTTTTTGGTAGGAAAAGATTTGGAGTTCTATTAACTGAGGATCATTCCTTCTCATTCAGTAGCATCCACAATGTAGCCATATGGGGTTTGAGAGTCATATTTAAGGGGAGAAATTTACAGGACAAGTGTTAGTGTGTCACTTGTATTTGGCTCTTCGTGAGGTTATTCTTTCGATATTTTGTGCTCTCTTTTTATTATAGTGGATTGTTCATCTCCGTTGTGGACGTAGGTCTGTTGACTGAACCACGTTAAATATTTGTGTCTCTTTCGGTATATTTCTCTTTTATTGTCTGATTCATCGTCGTTCAAGGTTTGCATTACTAGTTTCCACATGAGACTTGATTTTTTCAATCCTAACACCAGCCTCAGTAGTTTGGGTTTAGATGATGTGGCCATTGGGAAGAAGAACAGAGATTACTTTACCATAACTCGTATGAACAGTCAATACTTACATTTATAGCAAACTGTTAACAATTCTTCTTCTCCTAATTTGAGGTACTGTCTACAATACCCAGGGGCGAATTTAGAGGCGCAAGGGGTTCACCTGAACCCCCTTCGTCGAAAAATTATACTGTATATATAAGAAAAAATCTATTTTTTCCCTTTATATATATTATATTTTGAATCCCCTTGACACAACCCAAAAGCATAGCTTAGTGGTCAAGGGGGTTCAAAACCTTTGTGAGGTCACTAATTCGATTCACATTGGCCACAATTTCTTTTAGTTTTGTAACGTTTTTGAACAATGCCCTACATTGCTCCAAAGTGTTGTTATCCCCAATCCACAAAATCCTAGTTTATGCATTGCTTTGGACTTTGTTCCATCTAACCAACCTGTTGTCAAGTTGGTTTCGGTTCATGAAGATGAATGAAATCAATATTCACTCAGTTATGAAATTCTCGCTCTTGGGATTGGGAGCGATCAAACTAGTTATTGCTGGCGAGCCGTTAAGATTCCACCACCTAACTTATTAAAAAGTGAACGAGATGGCCGAAAGAGGAAGAACATTGAGGTCTTACTTAGAATGGGGGTTGCTTTGCATTTGGTATGTTGAAACGGAGGATGATGATCTTGATATAGAAGTTGATGTTTTGGATATGATTAATGAGAGCTACATTGGTCATGCTACTCTCCCTAGAGGTTTCTTCTCTAAGTTGAGCAGCACTAATATATCGGATTGGAATGGCCGGCTCTCGTTTGCCGAACTAGTAAAAGACGAGCTCCATGTCTTGGTCTTAGACGATTACAGGAAGCTCAAATGGATTGAAAGAAAGCGGATCATCAAGCTGACATTCTTGAAACCGGATAATAAAGAGCTAATGACATTTATTACTTGTGCTGATAAGTTTATGTTGTTCTTTGTGAGGCAAGACAAGAAATCTTTCTCCACGTATGACATCAATACACGAGAGTTAATAACTAGCCCACTATCAAGCGACATGGATTCTAGTGAACAGGTCGTATATGCGGTCGCTCATTTGATGTTCCACAGGAGAGCTGTCTAGGAATCAATGGTGTGGTGAATGGAACTTTTATTTTCACATCTTTGCTCAAAGTGTTAAAAGTCTAAGGTTTCGTTTTTTCCTTATTTCCTTCAAATCTTTATTTTATTTTTGTACTCTTTACTATTGTGAATACAGACTTGACTGTTGATGTTTACCCATTGACAATTCCCCAGTTGAATGATTGATTCTGTAATCCATATATAAGTTAGATATATATATTTTCCTTAGTATTGTAATGATTAGCTATGTTCATTACATTTTCTTTTTTACTTCAGACGCTTTAAGTTAGCTCTTGATTTCTAAAACTCGTAATTTTCCTCGTGTCATGTAGTCTGTTCATCTTCTTTATCAGGGCTGCTAAATTATTAAGAACTCCCTTTTGCAATCTCTTTTTCTGTAAAAGGAAGAAAGAAAATCATTTCCCCTTACAAGTTGTATTGCGAACCTAAGTTGACTTCATAACGGCCTATATGAGATAGGGTCAATTGGGATTATTGGGCCGAGTAAAATGTTGGAGAATTATATTTGGGATCCAAGCCCAGTTAGCAAATGGTTAAAAAGGACAACGGGATTAGAAAGAAGCATTATTCGAATTATGTTGAAGCCTCCGCTCAGTCTATTCTTTTCATCTACTCTGCTGAATCCGTCTCTCATCCCTTTTCTTCTTAGTTTTAGGTTGCAATTTCTCTTCCCATCTACTCTTTATTTCCTTTTGTGTTGTTTTCTACTATCCTATTGATATTTGGTTATTGTAATTTTGTTTAGTGAGTTAATATAATTAGTTGGTTTGGGGTCAATATCCAGTTTGCTTCAAGTTGTGTGTTGATAGATCATTCGTCCAGTTATCCATAAAACACTTTTTGTATTCCGTTAGTTTCAATAAATTGAATATTTCATAGTCTTACAATTTTTTCAATTGTCAGACTATGAAATGATATTGCATAATTTGTAAATTGCAACTTGAAAATGTATTCTAGGTTCATGTATTGCGTCCACATTAACCATCTACCATATTAGATTTATATTGGACCTTGTTAGTGGGCAAAGAATAGTGAAAATAGCACGGGCTAGCTAGTTTTCGGACTGGTCATTGAAAAATTCATCGTTTGTAAAATCATTGAAAAATAGTCACTATTTTATTGCAATACGGAAAGTTCCAGCATAATATACTGGAGATCGGTGCACCTGTGTATGAACTTCCAGCATATTATGCTGGAACTCCAACACGCGGAAAGTTCCAGCATAATATACTGGAGATTGGAGCACCTGTGTATGAACTTCCAGCATATTATGCTAGACCGGTATATTATACTGGAACTCCAGTATATTATGTTGGAAGTCCAATATAATATACTGGAACTCCAGTATATTATGCTGGAAGTCCGGTATATTATGCTGGAGTATTTTCCGAACTTTAAACAGTGTTTTCGTTCAGATTTATCTTTACATGAAAAGTGACTAAATTTCGATTACTTTTGAAACTGTGCCTATTTTTGAATGAGCACTTATAAATCTGGCTATTTTTTAATTTCTCCCCAAAGAATATGTTATAGGAATTTTTACCCCCTATAGCAAAGGTTAACACCTTATTTATTTTAAATAAATACCATTTAAAAAGATTATATTCTATAGATACCTTTTAAGGTTTATAGTAAAATATTTAATTTTGGTTACCTCCTAGCCCTAAGCCACTAAATACGCTAATCAGTTACAATATTTTCTTTCTCTCTCTACTTTAATACATCCTACTCTCTTCCACATCCCATTAAAATTTCCGATACTCTTCCTCTTCTCTGTCTACTTTGAGAGGAGTTTTCTCTCTCTTTTATATCGATTCCATTTCAGAATCCTTACAAAGTTTGGCCATACACGCGCACACACAGTTGAATCAATTTCCTCAAAGAAAACAATTATGTCGTTAACTTCAGATCCTTCAAAAGATTCTAGATCTACTTATTGTCGTAAACAGAAGTCTCTCGGTCTCCTATGTTCCAATTTTTTGAGCTTATACAATCGGGAAGGTATTGAAACCATAGGGGTTGATGATGCTGCACAGAGATTAAGGGTGGAAAGACGGCGGATCTATGATATCGTGAATACCGTCACTGCCAATTGAAAAAATTGAGATATGGATGTTGTAGGATGATTTTCTGTTAATATATATCAATGTATTTTCATGTATTTCATTGTACTCATTGTCTTTTTTTTCATTGTAATTCAATGTATCTCATTGTATTCCATGTATTTCATTGTATTCACTGTTTTTTTTCTCATTGTATTTCAGTGTATCCCGGTGTATTTTATGTATTTTATTGTATTCACTGTCTCGCTATATGCCATGAATGTATTCATAAGTTTTTTCTCAATTAATATAATTTATTTATTCAGATGTATTATATAATTTCTCTGAAGATTGCTATGTTTTTGGGGTATTTTTCGGTTGAGAATCTTTTTATAACTGAAAATACAAAATTTGTGTATTATAATTGAGTTTGTTGAGTTATATTAGAGTCTATTATGTTAGTTGATTCACTTTCTCTTTTAAAAACAGTGTCATCCCCTACCGTGAATACAGTCGAATACAATAATCTGTCCAGTTGTAATCACATGTTTCACTCCATGAATACAGTCGAATACACTCGAATACAACAACTGATTAGCTAGACTCCCCTGATTCACGCCTATTTTTGCGACTGTATTCATGAATACTATAGCTTAAATACATCAAATACAACTTATAACCACATAAAAGGTATCTATAATCCGTAATATAACAAATGATATCTATAAATGACTAATTACTACTAAAAGATAGTGCTTTATGAAAATTTCCCTATGTTATATCGATCATCGTGGGCTTTGTATGATTGTTGACCTATTTCCGATCAAGGAAGCACTCGATCATAAGGATATTGTCAACTTTGAGAGTGATAAAAATACATATATAATTGTTATACAAGTTTTTCAATGATTCTGGTGTCCAAGGTTTCAATGAAATCTTGGCGTTTAAATTCTAACTAGTAAATTTTTAATTAGTATGTCTTTTTCCATTCAAAACATCTAAGGACTCGAAGCAAAAATAGATGGTATATTGCAAATGGTGTTTGATTAGATGGATTCGACAAATAGGTCCATCTTTTACTACATATAATAAGAACACCTTTTGGTATCGTTTAAAATTGTGATTTAGAAAAAATAGGCGTTTCATCAGAATAAATAATATTTAAATGAAACTACAAACAAGAAAAGACAAACTGGACAAACCTAATAGATAGAACAAACAAAAGAGGGGGGAAGAAAAATAATATAGTAGAGATCTACGAGTAATTCTCAGATGGTAAAATACCTGTTTTTACAAATACTCGTGTGGTCTCTATTGCATAAAATAGTCCATAATTGCTTGATTAATGTTTAACAAGGTAAAGATCTTGTAATCAAAAGTTACTGACTCTCCGATTCATATTATCTGTCTCTCGTGTCAACTATTATTTATCTGTCTTTAATGTTTTACTAAATTAACACTCCACTATTAGGTATATTAAAGGTAAATTTGAAATATATATATATATATTAAAGGAATAAAGTTACCATATATAAATGACATTATGGTTAAACCAAGTGGCAAGCTAATAAATGTCAATAGTATATGGTAACTTTATTCTATATTTTGACTATTTTAGTTAAATATAATATAATATAATATAATATAATATAATATAATATATATGTATATATATATATATACACGAAATTTGAATTAAAAGATAAGTTTGAATTTATAGAAAAAGTTCTAAAATTTGAATTTAAATTAAAAATAAAATTTATCTTTTTTTATCATGTTATCATACTTAACTCGGTTAATTATCATATGCAATCATGTTAGGAACTTTTGTTATTTTTTCTAATTATTTAAATACTATTTTGCCTCTAGCAAAAAAAAAAAAAAACTACTCCATATAACTATAAAACTCTTTCACATTTAAAACCCTATAAGTGTAGTTTATTGAAACATTGTAGCTACTAGATTTGAATAAAACAAAATTCTTTTAAAATAAATGTAATATATAGGGTACACGTCTATGTTTATCTAAATAAAAAAATCAGTCAATATTAAAACAAAGTTATTTCTTTTTTCTTCTTGAAGAATATTTATTTGAAGAGTCAATTTGCATAAATGGACATCAAACAAATAACAAACCTTTGGCTATACAATTGTTATCATTAATTTCAATTTAGCACATTCAAGAAATTGAAGGGTATAAGCTGAAATCCCTTCATTTAGCTGTAGTCAAGCCAATATTGCAAGGGTATAATATTTTTTTTGTTGAAGAATATTAGTTTTGAATCATTAGATTATGTGAAAGGTTTTTTTTTTCAAACTCAACAAGAGAGAAATTTGTTTCTTATTGATAGTTTCTATAGTGACTTTTAAGTGTAACAAAGAGTATATATAAAAAATAATTGGTATGCCGTGAAATATTTTTTTAAAATGTAAATAAATTATTTCGAAAAAACTTTTTACTTTTTTTAATTTAAAGATAATAAAAATAAAATATATTTTTGAACATTAGTAGAGAGTTTTAAAATTATTATAATAGAATTTATATCATGGATAAACTCAAAAAACCGAAATCTTATGGAATATTTACATAATATCCGGCCATATTTATTGTTTACTTTTTATAGCTAATATAAATAGATGATATACGACAACATACGATTATGTACATATTATTTATGAATTATATATAAATTCAATTTTTAATTTAAGTGGTCGGGTGAGCACCTATTTAGGGTGATTAGATAAAACCAAAAGAAAAATATGAAATAATTTCAACCAAAGACTAAAAATATAATTAAAGTTCATATGTAGAAATATTTTATTAAAACTCATCCTTTTATAGTGAAATAAATTAATTTTTTGTAACAAATAAAATAATGACATGAAAAATAAGATAAAAGAAAATAAATATTAAAAAAAATGTTAGACAAATCTAAAAACGAGAAATAAAATATGACAACAAATTTCTTCTTATGTTTCATTTTTGTTGAATATAAAAAATTTGAAAGTTAATCTCATCGATTTCAAATATATTTTTCTCAACTCAAATACATAGATTATAAGATAAGGATATCTTAGAATAATTTTTTTTAATTTACATTATGGGTCGTTTTTATTAAATCACTATTACTAACAAACTAATATGATATTTGAATTGGAATGCAATTTGAGTAGTTTGCATTGAGGTTAAGCCAAGTATGGTGTCGAAAAATAAACTACTTGACAATTTTAAGATAATATATGCAATATTTTATAATAATAATCAATTAATTTAATATTTAATGATTCAAAGAATAATTTTTTTTTTGTATATATAGGGTATTAAAAAATTCTAGGGCTAGACTAGAGATATCGATAAATTTAAAGTGGAGTCATACTAAAATAAATCCGGCCAAAGAATTATTTAAATTTTTAGATAGCCGATTAAAGTGAATTTTAAATTAAGGATAATATCTTCGCTTGCATCATTATAAAGATAATCATTATTATTATTATATATATATATATATATATATATATATATATATATATATATATATATATATATATATATATATATAAAGTTTTAGAAATTAAAATTTCAAAATAGAAATATTTTTGAAAGATAAAATCATACCAAATAAGAGTGCAAGCCGTAGTATAAGAGTCACGTCGTAATCAAAGAATCGTTTATATCATGTCAACCTTTGTGCTTTGCCATAAATATGAGTTATTATTTCACTTTGTGGCTATTTTTAGGTTCCAATGACACCTATGAGAATAGTGCAAGAATAAAATTATCACTACGAGAATTGAGAAAATGTTAGTCTTTTTTCATGTAGTGTTTCTTAATTATTATCTGGCGATTATCTATAATTATTTAGAAGGTTTAAATATTAAGATTAGTTACATATAATTCAAGTAACTTAGATATTTAACATGGTTAATGTCAACTATCAAAATGGAGTAAAAATAATTCACTAGCTAAAGAATTTTTTATATTTTTAGATAGCCAACTAAAATGAGTTTTAATTAAGCATAATATTTTCAATTATATTATTATAAAAATAATTATTATTGAAAAATAATGTTTTAGAAACTGAAATTTTAAGAAAGAAATATTTTTTAAGAGATATCAACACACCAAAGTAGTAGTAAAAGAGTTATCCAAAGAGTCATTCATTGCCTCAATATTTTATTGTTTTGCCATAAATATGAGTTATTATTTTGCTTCCTGACTATTTTTAGGATTCAATAACACTGGCAAAAATGGTATCAAAAAAGAAAAATAGAAGAAATGATTAATTTTTTCATGTAGTTAATATCCAGTTACTATCTATATTTAATGAGAAAGTGTAAATTTTAAGATTATTTAAATATAATCCAAATAATTTAAATATTTGACATGGTTAGTGTCCGCGCATCCGCGCGGGTACTAATCCTAGTAAACTGACTTTATGTTTATCTAAACGGTCATAATTTTAAAATAAATGTAGTTTTTCGAAACGATTAATATTTGCCATCACAAGAAATATTACTCTACTTTGTTATGTGTATGATATAAATATATTCCTAAGGGAACACAAAATATAATTATGGTTTCAGTTGGAAACAACAATTGATACGTTGTCGAATTCTTCGACCTTTTTGCCTCTTTTAGTTGAGCAAAAATCATAGTACTGTAACACATTTATATCACTAGTAAGTTGTCACTATACTATTTTCCCTAACCCTTCCGCTATTAATTTCGTACCATATTTATTCATCTGCAATTTATTGTCTACCTGATTATCTCCCTTTCTAGTGAAAATTATTTGGCACCATAATATCTTCGGGAAAATGTCAAATCGAAGTGCGAATAGGAAAATAATAAAAATAAAAGTATTTGTTTTTTTTTAATAAACGAGATTGGGATCTTTACACAAATAGCCGGTTATATTTATTGTTTATTTTCTCTAGTCATATACATAGATTATACATTGATTATACGCAATTATACACATACTAGTCTTATGGTACGCGCGTTGCGCGTGTAACTTATCTAAATGAATATAAAGCTTTTACAAAACCATATAAACGATATTTGAATTATAAAGTAAAAGTGTAATTTATATTTAAAAAAATATTGATTTTATATAACTGACTCAATAAAGAATATCGATTTATACCTTCTTTAATTATGTTTTCTTTTTCTCTTTTAATTGTTTCATTAGATTGAGCTCATATGTTGTTATATCTTAAGTCTTTGCAAAAGCTTCCAAATTCTAATCTTCAATTTTTGAAGGCTTAAAATAAGATCTACAGTTTTATTAGCAGATTTCCAACGTACGTTTATATGCACTTTATCTAAGACATATATGAAAAAAGTCATAATTACTTTATATAATTCAAATAAGCAAAAGATTTATAATTAATTTTCTATTTGGTTTTGAATTCCTAATAATTAGGTGTTTCTATACATATGTAGTTCGAATAAGGTAATATTTAATAACTATAATTTTAGATTATTTTAAAATCCTAAATATTAGGAGAATAACTAAATTACGATTATATCCAATATATAACCTATTTTTAAAGGGTAAAAAAGGTGAACGACATTTCGCTAAAGGCCTTTGTGCTTTTAATATAATATAGATAGTACATAAATTATACATATATTATACCATCACCGGCTATTTTTAGTTTAAGTGGTTGAATGAACGGCTATTTGGGTTAATTTAATACACGGAAGAGATTTATATTCTTTCCATTTCAATTTAAATGTTTTATTTTGTCTCTATAATCATGTTAATCAAATTTCTAATAAAATAATTAAGTGACTTCGTGGCTAACACTAACTCAATTTAACCTATTCCTTCATTAACTTTAAAAAAAAAATTATAGTTCATGGATGAACGATGAAATGGGCTGACACCTGGGAGGGGACTGGGATTGGTTTATTGAGAAATGAGGCCCCACCAACAAATTGTCCAAATGAGCTTTTTTGCAAGTTCCAAATGATAAGTCCAATAAAAATTGTAGTGAAGTGATAAATACTTCTTTATTTTTAGTAAGATGTTTTGGGTTCGCTGAAGTCGCCTTTCTTAGGAGCGCGTACCCCCTACCGTGGGATTACTCAACTTAAATTCAAATTTTATCGGATATCAATGCGGGTACCGAATACCAGTAAGGAAAAAAAAAAGTTGCAAATGATAGGGACTCATCGATGGGCTTCTTTTATGTGAACCGTTCATAGGGTTCCAGTTAGGTAATGAATGTTAAGATTGTACAAATCAATTCTCAGCCGTTGACGCTTCTCTCTTTCCACAGATGCTGCCATGTGATAATTCGTCACTCCAATATTCAACCGTTGTTTGATTCATCTGCAACTTGTTCTTTTTTGTTTTCCATAAGTCTGCGTCTAAAGTACTAGTCAAGATATGATATTTATGTCATATCGTTCTAGACGCTGAGATAACAATAACAAACCAGTGTAATCTCATAAGTAGGGTTTTGGGGAGGGACGGAGGGTAGTGCACGCTACCTTATTCTTATCTTGCAAAGGTAAAAAAACAATTTTCGATAGACTCACGACTCAATCAAAACAATTGTAGACGCTGAGAATGATGTTTTGCACAAAGAATAAAAGGGTTTGATTTTAAATAACGATGTTGAGATTGTCTTAGGCTCTTAGCAGCATAAAATATAGTAGATGAATTGTTATGACTTATGAGTTAGATTGTCTACTTTACTTGTTCGGATATTGCTAATAAGATGTCTTCTATTTTTCATATTGTTTATTGAAACCTTTTAATCAAATCAATTAATGAAGATGGAGAGGTAAATCTCAGCCAAGTATAATAAAATCTAGATTAAATGATGCAAGAGATGAACGAGGTGAATAATGCTTCTTAGTATGTCGGAACCAAATGATTAAGCATAAATGTGATAACTTCAAATGTGGAGAAAATATTGTAATGAATGCGATTAGCCAAGATAAAGGAAGATGTATGGATTTCAGAACTGTAGTAAGCAAAGTTGTATCTTTTTTTGTATTCACTTTTCGATCCCCCTCTACAAAATGTTCTCCCTCTATTTATAAGGGACAATCCCTTTTTAAACCCTAAAAAGGTATAACATAAAGAATATTCGAAAAGCATATTTCTACTGTCTCCTGCTACGCTTACATTGCTGCAGACACCGTACGCTCGCTAACCACTGTCAGTCATCACCCTTTATAACAACCAAAGGATGCTACATCGTAAGGACCTTGTTCCTTGTCGTACTCAATAGTGGATGTGATCGTCCAAATTTGGACCTATACACATATGCTGTCACCTAAAAAATACATAGACTCTCTTATATAAAACGCTAGTACTATTAATGGAAATACCAGAGTTCAATATCTGGAAATTGAATGTTGTATATAGTCGTGCAGATATTATTTAGTAATAGAGTGTTTTATGCTACAAATCAAATATTATTTTTTTAAGCGCAATTTTATGCTGAGATTATTTTTCTTACACGAGTCAACCAAACGACACTTCAATTACTTCATGGTATGTTGTTGGGGACTGCAAACATGAGTGTTCTAGACGAGGGTAGAAACCGATACCATATTTCACATATGAACAAGAAGTCCCATGGAATAAATAAGAAGGGAATGAATTGAGTTTTGTTTTTAGGTATATTTAGAGACATATTCCGGATTTTAATTTTATGGGTTCTAAATTTCAAAATGATGATTGTAGTGCTAATAACCGGAATATTTAATGAATTTTTAAACACAAATATATTATTTGAACAAAAGCTATTGAGTTACTCGAATATGTACCCGGACTCCTAGCTCCTTTAGAAGGGTGGGAACATATGTTTCACGTGATTCATACGGGTCCTGCAATAATATGTGTGTTGATATAGCATGAGCTTTCTTTTTGATAATGTGAAGAATTAACCCAAATAGCCGTTCACCTAACCGCTTAAATTTAAAATAGTCGATAGAGATATAATATATGCATAATTTATGTATTATATATGTATGATTGTGTATAATTAATGTATAAACTATGTATATGGCTAAAAAAGGTAAACAATGAATATGACTGGTATGGAGCTCGACTAAATTTGAATTCGCGCAGGAAAATCTCACATTGGGGATAAAGCCCCGAGAAGTCTCACATTCTAGTTAGCTCATATGCTCAATAAAAAGAGAATCTTATAGAAATGTCCCAAATAAGTTTCAACTTATCAACCTCTAGCCATTAATCATAAACTTACCAAAACTAGCCAAGCACATATAAAAATTGAAAACCCAAATAAATAAAGTTTTTTCTTCCTAAGAATCACACGCAAAGATCCCCTTCCATATTTTTAATCATGATGGAAGACGGAAAGAAAATTTCAGGATGCGGTAGCAAAAAAGGAGATGAAATACAAAATATCTAAGCACAAAAGGATTTTTTTTCAATGGGTATGGTTGAAATTCATTGTAGACATACAGATGAGTCAATAAACAAAATTTGAGGAAGATTTGAGGTGATTTGGACTGATTTAGTATCAAAATCTTTAGTTAAAATCGAGTTCAAAAAATTCTTCTGCGACACATGTATCAAACATATATAACGCATGTATCTCGCACGTAGGTATACATGGATATACATGTAATACACGTTTGATACAAATATGATACATATGTGATACACAAATAATACATAGTGTGATACACATATCATTTTTTTTTTATGATCATCTTCTGCTTCGAATTTTTAATTCAAACTACTTCGAAACTCCACCGAATCATCCCAAAACTGAGATTCAGGCTCCTTAAGATGTATCCAATCTATTCTAATGACATTCGCTCAAAAAAAAGCAAAAATTTAACCTTTTTTTTTTTGCTACAAATAGCTAATGGCTAATATTATTAATATTTGACTAATATTAATAATATTTTATAAATTGACTAATTTATGTAATATGCTACTTATAAATGGACGTAACTGGTAGTTTCTCGAATAAAAATCACCCGCCTAAATGCTTCACTTCTTTACGTAGATGACTAACTTCACTTCTAGTTGCAGGAATACCAAAAAGTAGTCTATTTAGTTGACGAGCTTTTACGAATATAGCACAAGTGACAGACACGTAAATATGAAAACCATGCGGACAATGATGGAATCTCCCAAATTATGAAAGAAGACAAGTACATTTTTACAATTAAACCTTCAATTATGTAACTAACCTGTAACATGGACTGTCTCACTGCCTCCTCGACAAACCTCTCCTACTTAATCTTTAGTGCTTGCAATCTTAACCTCGACAAACCGAAGACATGATCGTAGATAGAAAGTTGTGGAGGTCGAGCATTAAGGTTGTAGGTTAGGAATACGTAATTGTGCATATTTCTACGGCACACCAGAGTGAGGCTAGTATGTTAGGGCTTAGTCTTACACTGTCAATGGCTAATATTGAGCCACAATACTATTTCGTTCCTCTTAGTGTCGGGCTTTATTTATTGGTTATTGTTTTGTTTTTCATTTATTTTCTGGTTCTGGTAATGTTGTTATTTGTTCTATGATTTATATTGATCGTACTGATATATTGCCTCTTTTCGTCTTCTTTCCGGCTTCTTGAGCCGAAGGTCTTTCGGAAACAACCTCTCTACCCACTCGGAATAGGGGTAAGGTCTGCGTACACACTACCCTTCCCAGACCCCACTATTGGAATTTCACCAGGTCATTGTTGTTGTTGTTGTTGTTCTTTAATGGCGGTTCAAGTCAATTTGGATGCATAGCTTATTCTACTGCATATCTATTACACCTTACATCACGGCCTAGACAGATGAAAAGAAATTATCTAATTTAATCATTTTCACATGCTTCATTGACAACTAAGAGTATGTAAGTGCAAAAATTAAACACCCAATCTTTTGGGAAAAAAATCGAGTTAATAGTGCAACCAATATTTTGTCCTAAAATGCAAGATTTGTGCAAGAATGAAAAGATTTTGAGGTGCTCCATATTGGTAGATAGTGGTAAGATTTCAATTAGGAAAAGACATTAACATCACATTAATGTCAATTTACTTTCTGATCAGACTAAAATCTAGACAATAAAGAATAGCATTATCAACACAACTTGCTGAAGATTTTGGACTAGGATTGTCAGCTAATATGCAACTGAATAATGTTTAACTTGGACCCCACCAATATTTTGATAACAAAGATCTCAGCCGTAGGTGGGAAATCAACTTGATTTTCCTAACCAAAAGACAAACATATGTGCAGATTTCATGTGCAGATTTTACTATTTGTGTAGTGATTTAGCAATAGCATTAAAAAGACAAGTGTTTGGGCTGTAATGGGTCTCTGTTGTCCATTTCTGGGTAGAGCGTATACACATGGACTATGGTCTCCTGCCAAATAATCTTGGAAGATTTCATATGCACTACTTTTCAAGTCTAATTTTCAGTGATTTATTTTTAGAATAGTCTAACTTCCGTGAACTTAAAACTTTTTATATTATGTTATAATATAATAGTAGCAAAAAAATATTCAAAATAAATAAAGCTATTATAAAAAGGGTAAAGGTAGGCCAAAGAAGTATTGGGAAGAGGTTACTAGGCAGGACTTGGCATTGCTTCAGCTCACTGGGTACATAACACTTGATAGGAAGGTGTAGAGGTCGATGATTAGGGTAGAAGAATAGTAGGTAGTCGAATGTGTGTCTTCCACTTACCGGTAGTAGTAGTAGTTAGTTAGCCTTATTTTTCGGTTATTGACAACCTTGATTACTACATGTTTTCTTATTATATTGTTGTTGATAATGCCTGCTCTCTTATTACCCTGTTATGGTAACTGCTTGTTTCTTATTATTCTGCTGGTGGTCTTATTGTCGTTACTGCTTTCTTTTTCTTTATTTGGATCGAGGGTATATCGGAAACAACCTCTCTATCCTCAAAGGTAGGGATAAGGTCTGCGTACACACTAACTCCTTAGACCCCACTCGTGGGATTATATTGGGTTTGTTGTTGTTGTCGTATAAAGACATTTGACTGTCTAAGACTACTACATATAAATTACTCCAGTGTAAGTAATATACGCTTACAATATATATAACTTTTTATATCATCATGTTAGGTTTAACTTATAACAACAACATGATTTTTTCTTATCAATCTATTATAATAATCTGAAAAATAAAATAATAACGTACTAGAACTAATTAAATTGCATTGATGATATAAATACTTGTTTACTCTATTAGTATATAATATGCATTGAATTCAAATTTATATTATAAACATTGATGGTAATTTTTGACACATAACATAAATGTTTAAGGAAAGCAGTATAAATAGAAAGATTGCAAGGTTTCTCGTGAGAACTCACAAGTCAATAAAGCTGACCGCCATTGCCATTACGCCACCACTCCAACTTGATCACTCGGGAACTTGTGATTCCAAATGCTTCCTCTATTTCTTCAATTCTAGATCTTCTTCAACTTCCATTTGCTAACTTTCTTCTTACTTTTCAAGATTCTTGATTCTACTAGGAATTTTCATTTTCCTTTTGGTGTTTGGTTATTTCTATGATCCGTGCTTCTCTGACACTCTTGTCTTAACCCTTTAATCCTGCAATATAAAAGATCATCAGTGTCCAGGTTCAAAGTCTAGTCTTTTCATTATCTTATTTTATTAAGCTTTTAATGCTATATTATGGAACTTAATGAGTCCTAATGGAGGATAATAAATATTCATATTATTGAAATGTTATTGTAATGCTTTGAAGTACTAGTACTAAGCATATTATAGCTAGCTTGGGTTTTGGGTCACTGACCATTTTTTTAATTAGTGATATTTTCTTTATGTATTTTATACTTTTCTTGGTTGCTTAAAAATTAGCTACACTCTCCCACTTTATTGGGATTAGAATAGTTCTACTTGAATTGGATCTCATTGACAATCATATTTTTGGGGGGTTGCTGATTTTCTTGATTGGGTGCAGAAGTGTAATCAACTGATATGGATACTTGCTTTGTGGCTTTGAAATCAACTGCCCATTTGGGGAGAGTGAGCAAAGGTGGCTTTGAAAATGGTGAGAAGGAGTTTTTGGGGGAGCAGATTAGAGGGAGTTTAAACAACAATAATCTCAGGGTTAATAATTTGTCGAAAAGTTTGAAACTTGAGAAGAAGGAAAGCAAGATCAAACCTGGGGTTGCTTTCTCTGTTATCACTACAGAAAATGGCAAAGAAACTCTGGTAAAAATCATTTCTTTTTATTCTTTGGGACATGTCTTGGTTCAACTAATGCCACAGTAGTGTTGTAGATTTGGTGGAAAGAAGTTGATATATATAATATGAACTGTACTCTGAGCAGAGATGGATCCAAGATTTAAACTTGATCGGTCCAACGTTTAATCACTGAGTTCACTGTACTTTCGAAATAATATTTGTTGAAATTTTAGTAGTTTTTTGCTATATATTTGTGTTTCATGTAGAAACAAGTTGATATCTGTGATATGAAATATACTATGAATGGAGGCGTCCAACATTCAAGATTTCTAGCGTTGAACTCACTGCACTTTTGAAACTATGTGTTGCTAATAATATTTGTTGAAATTTTAGTACTAGTTTTTTACGATATATTTTGGTTCATGTTGAAAATACTGTGTTTGGTTGAGCCTACAATATATAGGCTCCATCAGCCTCTGATTGTGAATGTTTGTTGGATCTGTGTAGACTGTAGAGGCACCACGTTTTGACAGACGACGGGCAAATCCAAAGAATGTGGCTTCAGTCATACTAGGAGGAGGTGCAGGGACCAAGTTATTTCCACTTACAAGTAGAGCTGCAACCCCTGCTGTAAGATATCTATCTTTGCAGCTCATCAACTTACTTATATTATAGATGACTTAATGTCCTAGTTAAATCTCTGATATTTCGTCCTAGTTGAATTTATTGTTTATTAAGGGGAAATTGGACCATCTGTGTATATTTCATATTTTTACCTTTTTGTTTAGGATGTGCTAGGATTTTTCTTGTTGTATTATTAGTTGATTTATATCTTAAACAGATCGACTAGAAATAGATGGAGAACAGGTGTACAAGATCGCAAGTTGATGTTCTCTATATCGGTCATTTTTTAAAGATTCTGATATTTTGTGCCACATGATATCAGGTACCGGTTGGAGGATGCTACAGGCTAATAGACATCCCAATGAGCAACTGTATCAACAGTGGTATTAACAAGATTTTTGTGCTGACCCAGTACAATTCTGCTCCCTTGAATCGTCACATTGCTCGAACATATTTTGGCAATGGTGTGAGCTTTGGAGATGGATTTGTTGAGGTTAGAGACTGTATTTATGAATTTCCTGAAAGAACCCGTATTAGAGTCCCATGTTTGTTTTGTCGTGTTTGTTAGATATCACGGGTGAGCTAATAAATATGGGACTTTTCTAGTGCTCCAACTGATTTGTTCAAACTAAATTTTCAACAATGCAACAACTTCGGATGATTTGCTCTTTTGTTTTATCTGTGTTCTTGGTTTGTTTTACTGACTGAAAAGGAATTCCTTCATAAAACAGGTGTTGGCTGCAACTCAGACACCTGGGGAAACTGGGAAAAAATGGTTTCAAGGAACTGCAGATGCTGTTAGACAATTTATATGGGTTTTTGAGGTTAGTCTCTAAGACTTTTGAGGACACTAATCCACCACTTCTCTTCTGTTGACCTGATATAATTTATGGGGAAAATTTCAATTTTCTTTATTGTTTCTTGAATTGGTTATTATGTACTAGTATTTTTGTGATTACAGTTGCAACAATTCTTGCAGGATGCCAAGAACAAAGATGTTGATAATATCCTTATATTATCTGGGGATCATCTTTATCGGATGGATTATATGGACTTGGTGCAGGTATGTCCATTTTCACTATACCTATACCCTCATTCTTGTTTAAGAAAAGTTTCTGACTGTCTCCTTCAAACAGAACCATATCGACCGGAATTCTGATATTACTCTTTCATGTGCACCTGCCTGCGACAGGTTTGTTTAAATTTCTATGATTTGATTTTTCATCATTACCAATAAGCAATTAGCTATGGTTTCTTCACGTTAAGTGAATTGAGTGATCAGAAATAAGAGGGAGAATAATGTTTCTACTTTAATGTTATATTTGGATACAATATGCATTTTTTAAAGTAAAAAACAAGACTTCTCTTTATACCTCATTGTGATTGCATTAGGCTGAGTTTAAGCTTCATCTTTTCAGCCGAGCATCAGATTTTGGGCTGGTCAAGATTGACAGTAGAGGCAGAGTTGTCCAGTTTGCTGAAAAACCAAAAGGTTTTGATCTAAAAGCAATGGTAGGTGTAGTTGAACTCTTTTCTTTTATGATTTGTGCTGATTTCTTTATACATGTCAGTGTTAAATCAACCAGCATAAGTATAGCAGGATATGATCATTTGATTAGACCCTAAACCCATCCTTTTATGAGAATGCGAGATTCAGAAAACAAAAGAAAGGCAAATTCAATTTAGTAATTCCAAGTTATCTAATTCAACATTCAGACTGGTTCTCCTACATAATTCAATTCATTATCTGTTGATGAGACTTGACCTGATTACTGTTCTTTTTTCGCACTGCAGCAAGTAGATACTACTCTTATTGGATTATCTCCACAAGAAGCGAAGAGATCCCCTTATATCGCTTCAATGGGGGTTTATGTATTCAAAACAGATGTATTGTTGAAGCTACTGAAATGGAGATATCCTACAGCTAATGATTTCGGCTCTGAAATTATACCAGCAGCTATAAATGAGCACAATGTTCAAGTAAAGGATCTTGGATCTTCCTATTGAAATTATATTTGCGTATGAGTTCACTGGTTATGCAACTGAAAAATTAGCTGTAGTTTTACCTAAATTTATGATATCTTTTCAGGCATACATATTCAGAGACTACTGGGAGGACATAGGAACAATAAAATCTTTTTATGATGCTAACTTGGCCCTCACTGCAGAGGCATGTTGCAAATTTCCCTTTATGCTACTCATCATATGCAATGAACTTGTCCTCATCTTTTAGAAATTTATCTTAGGTGATTTTAAATCAGTACATAATCCAACTGATTGGTTTTCCATTGCAGTCTCCAAAGTTCGAATTTTACGATCCAAAAACACCTTTTTACACATCTCCTAGGTTCCTTCCACCAACCAAGATTGACAACTGCAAGGTAAGTAGATAAATAGAGCAAGTGTTTTGCATTAACAGTTCTTTTCTAGATTCTGATATATTTCTTTTGCTGGTTTTCAGATTAAGGATGCCATAATCTCTCATGGGTGCTTCTTGCGCGAATGTTCAGTGGATCACTCCATAGTGGGTGAAAGATCGCGCTTAGATTGTGGTGTTGAACTGAAGGTTTGCATGTACCTTAACATATGCATTTATTTTCTCTCAATTCATGCAAAATGCGCTTTTGTTTCTAGTGCATTTTCTTGTACACTATGGACCTCAAACACCGGTTTTACTCCCATTTCAGGATACTCTGATGATGGGAGCAGATTATTACCAAACAGAATCTGAGATTGCATCGCTGCTAGCAGAGGGGAAGGTACCAATTGGAGTTGGAGAAAACACAAAAATAAGGTAAATGGACATTGAATTTAACAGTGATTATTTCAGGAGACTTATATGACACTAAAAAATTCTTACAATTCGATCATGGTTTTCCTCATACAGGAATTGTATCATTGACAAGAATGCAAAGATAGGAAAGGATGTTGTGATCATGAATAAAGATGTAAGCTTTTTCCCGTCCTCCTTGGACCTTCTTTTATGCTATGTTGCACGAATCCTTCATTTGTCTTCACAATACCGATGTCTAAAGGGCGTGAAAGGGTGTCGATACTTCATGTAGATTCTTTCAAATATACTAAAAATAACGAGTCCGAGCAGCATAGATTTTCTTTGCATCTTAATTTTCAAATTTCAACTAGTAAAGATATTATTGGAGTTATAGAGCGGAACAAATAGAGGGCTTATATTCCTGAGGCCAACTAGTTTGTTTATTGAGGCATAATTGATTGATTGAGCGATATTTTTAGAGTTACACTCTCACTGCTGTTCATTTCATTGAAACTCAGGGTGTTCAAGAAGCAGATAGACCGGAGGAAGGATTCTACATAAGGGCAGGATTAACCATTGTAGCAGAGAAAGCTACAATTAAAGATGGAACTGTCATATAAATATGAGAAGCATCTCTTGTTGGTCTACTAGAGATTCATTGGAAATCAAAATCTGAACTTGAAGAAGAACAAGGGTGACCTATTTCCCAACACAACCAAGCAAATTCAGCAGCTGACACACTGAAGGAAGCTTTCTGTGCTCATGCAAAAAGAGGAAGTATAGTCGAGGCACTCGTCTAAAATAAAAGTGAAGCTGCACCTCTAGATACCTAGTTCATGTTGTAAGAGTCAAATATATGTAAAATCACTGTTATAGGTGTAGTATTCTGAAGAATAATGGTTATTACTCAACCTAGACTTCTACTACTGTAAAAAAGAAAACTCTACGTTAAAAGAATATCTTACGATGTATCTCTTATCGTGTACCTTGTGAGCACGTGCTTTTTGCCCTATATAAATTACCTCCATAATTTCAAAACAAAATAATTTCTTTTCATTATTTGCACTTTTGTGGATTTTGTGGCATTTTCTGATAATTGTTTGCAATTGTCTGTGCATTTTTATTTAATTAATGAAAAAATACAAAAATATATTGCATTTGCACGAAGGATTTAATTTTACATTAGGTGGTAAATTAGTTATTTTATAAAAATGAAAAAAAAATTAATCACAAAAATAGTTTATTTTGCACATTTTTTACTTTAGCTTTTGATTTTGGTATTTTTCCTTTAAGTTTAGTTTTTAATTAATTGTGATAATTATTATCTAGGTTTAATTAGTGTTTTGATAGGTTAATTTGGTTTTAGGATTTAACTTTGATTTTTTTTTCGAAAAAAAAAGAGAAAAGGAATTAAAAAAGAAATAAGAATGGAAAAGAAAGAATTCAGTTCTGGGCCAAGCATTATAAGTTTCCCCAAGCCCAAGAGATTTCCCACCAGAACCCGTATGAACCCAGCCCAAACACAATTCTTACCCGGTCCAGCCCCATCCCAACCCAAACGACCCCGTTTAGGTTAGTTTTGATCTCAGCCGTCGAGGTTGTGAGATCAAACAGTTGAGAAGTGGGGATTCGTAGGTATATTATTGTCCAAACGCCTCCCCCCCCCCTTTTCATCTCATCTTTCTCGCCCTATCTTCAGAGAGTCGAACTCAAAACCTAGAGTCGCCCCTTTTTCCACCGCGTCTGCCTGGCGGTGCCACCCCGAACCGCCCCCAAAGTAACACCCTGAAACCCCCATGACCCCCTCTTTCCAAATCCCTAACCCATATCCCTCGAATCCTTCCCAAATCCGTCGAATCCTGAATCTAAGGATAGAGCTCGAAGCCCCAAGAAGTCAAAATGGTTCAATCTTTGATTTCGTGGCTTGCATGGCTACTTGCCCTTGTTTTTCTGAAGGTTGAAGGTTGATTAAACACGAAAGTGATGTTGTTCACTTGTTTTTTACAAAGAACAACTGGGTAACATCACTTTTCGTTTAAATCAGTATCAATTAGGTTTCGAGCTTTGATTCGGTAAGTGCCTCCTCGTAATGTATTTTATCTTCTTTCACTGTTTCATCTTCCTCCTCATCCCTTCTCTTTTGGTTTGGTCGAAGTTTGTTTGAGGGTTTTTCCGAGTTCAAATTGGTTCCATTTCTTGTTCTATTTTCCTCTTTGTCGTTGTGGAGCTTGATTATCTTATTTCTTTAGTCTGCCCTGTCTTGTTTGTCCAAGTCTTTGTAATAATAGCATAATTATGGTTTCATCATCAGTTTAATCACTTAGTGAATGAAATTAGGCCCATGATTTAATTAATTTGTTGTTATGAAATTGTACTGGTTAGTTCATTCAGTTTGCTTTTGGTTTCGGCTGTTTTTAAACAAATGGTTCCAGGCTTCTTTGTTTAGGGAAAGTTTGGGTCAGTTTCTCAAAATTGGAGTCATCGTTTGATTTTAATTGGACTCTGAGGAATCAGAAGCCCAAGAAGGAACTGAACCTGGATTATTAACCCGTATCAAATCAGGTCTTTGGGTCAGCTTGACCTATGAGTTGTTGAGTGTAAATAACAGGGGTATGGGGGGTAGTTTTGGGTATTTGCTTAGGGGAATCTTTCTATAACAGATTAGGAAGCTTCTTAGAAGCTGACTTGGGGATTGTTTTGAAACTTTGAAAACTAAATAGGGATATCTAGGCAAAAAATGAAAACATGAAAAGGGTCTAATTGCAAATCTGATTTTCTTTAAGCTGCCCTACTTCCTTGCCTATAAATGCATGGTTTTCTTGCCTTTCAAGGCAGGGATTGAAGAGAAAAAAATCAGGAAAAAAATGGAAAACGGCTGGAAATACTAAATATCATTGTTTCATTGATTCTCTTCTGCATTTATTGGTTACAATTTAGTCTCTGAAGTAATTCCTGAATCATTTGGGGGTTAAAATGGATTGAACTTGGGTTTGTGGAAGTTTGATTTGAAGTTGTTGAGGTCACTGTTCAATTGAAATTGTTTTTTGGACTGTTGCACCTCACTCTTGGGTTCGAGTTTGGTTTTATTGGTTATTCCTAGTTGTTGGGTTCTGCTACTTTGCTGCTTGGCTACTGACCTCCTCTTGCTTTCTTTCATTTCATATTCCAGGTACATGTTTCTAGACTCACCTCACATGAGGCTTGATATTGAAGTGAAATAAAATCTGGAGTTCTAAATATGGCTTCTACATATTCAAATCCTTTAGTTCAGTTTCAGTCTTTTTGGAGTTAATTGATGCATTGTATGTTCAACATGAGAACTCTTAGTCAGCTTGCATCTGTTTGGAGTTAGTAGAGCCCTTGTAGTTAAATGTTGCTTGTTTTTGAATCTCTTACTATTATAGCTGGTCTTGGACTGTTGAGAAATGGAACTTGATAAAAATATTGATCATTAGCTAAATTTTGTTATTAAGCAGTGTTAGCTAAGCGTATGGTGTCAAATCCCTTATGCCTTTGCTGCTCATTTGAATATTGAGGCCTAATGATATGTCCAGGATTTCATGTTACTGTTTGATAGATTAAGCTGTATGATATGAGTATTAGTTGAATGTTTTATTTTGAAAATCAACTGCTGGTTTGAAGTTGTTTGAGAATGATGATTTAAGGCAAGGAAAATGAGATAAAGTGTAATATATGTTAGTATACGTGTGCTAGGTTTGGGGAATCATGTTAGTGTAGATTCGAATAATCTGCTTAGGAATTGTAATAACAGCTTGACAGATTCAATTGATAAGGGCTTGAACTTTATATATTTGGCTATTTCGAGAATGTTAATGGTTTGTTTGTTCACGATGTTGACTCAGTAGATTCGTTCTTCGTGATTCTGTAACGGTCATTTGGAGTCCAATTTCCTTACTCGAATTTGGTTGATGAGGCTCCATCTAGACTCGATGCCGAGTCAGTTCGTGAAAAAACTTGGGCTCTCCCCAGGCCCAAGTCTAAGGTCCTTTCACGAGCAGGGCCTTGTATATGCTAATGCTTATGTTCTTTTTATTCGAACCAGCTCTTAATTAATAGTTGCATTGGCCCAAACCTCTTCATGTAATTAAAATACCTGCTGATCTCACTTGGGTTTATGACCATTAAAAGCAATTTGAGTCTTAATCCAGAATAGGCTCAAACATCTTAGGCCTGTTTAATTAAGTATTGTTTTTATAATAAATCGAGGTGCGTCGTGCCGAACAAAAATGACAACTGCATGGCCCTCGTTTAATTAATTTTGTTTATTCTTAGAAATCGAGGCGTGCCATTTAGCGAATTTTCATGGCCCTCGCAAAGTTGCAAATTCGTAATTGCTTTAGGCGCGTTAGTTTAATAATATTACTTTCCTAAATTTGGGTGCGCATTTATGTGACCCAAATTCAAATCACAACAATGTTAAAATATGTCAAAGATCATGGGTGCATTTATGTGACGTGGTTTGAGACGTGTTTTAATGACGTTGCAATTTTCTCTAAAAAATGAATAAAAGAGGATAAAAAGTTAAAATTTGTGTAGGTTCATAATTGTTTAAAATCAGATAATTAAGCCGAATATAACAGTTGAGCGACCGTGCTAGAACCACGGAACTCGGGAATGCCTAACACCTTCTCCCGGGTTAACAGAATTCTTTACCCGGATTTCTGGTTCGCGGACTATAATACAGAGTCAACCTTTTTCCTCGACTCGGGATTTGAACCGGTAACTTGGGACACCATAAATTATCCTAAGTGGCGACTCTGAATCTTTTAATAAAATAAATCCCGTTTCGATTGTCAATTTAATTGGAAAAAACTCCCATATACCCCTTCTCGAGGGGTGTAGTAAAAAAGGAGGTGTGACAGCGCTGGCGACTCTGATGGGGATCGAACCCAGAATCTCTGGTTCAGGGTTGAGAATTTGAGCTTAGATGAATTGTTGTATTTGGTTTTATCTATTATCTGATTTTATTACATGTTTAGGCCTAATGTGCTAAATGTTGCTTTTACCGCTTTGATATTATCTGAACTGTATATAAACTACTACGAAACCCTTCTCTTCTCATCTTCGGGGATGTGCTCGCTGGTCGAGACTCCCTATTCTGTTAGTGTCATACTTTGAAATAAGAAAGAGGCTCGGACAAGTTACTAAGCCGGATGGCCTTTTGGTTCCCGGTACGTAGCCCCTCCTCGGCTCGAGTTGTCTGCTCGGGTACACAGTCTAGAACACATACCCAGGTTTTTGAACCTAGAATAATATAGCTTCATACCGGATCTCTAGTAGGAACGTTTGTTTGCATCATGTGCATTTGACTTTGGAGACTCAACACAGGGGTTGGGTCTGTCTAGGATAGGTGTACCCGAAATGTAAAGACCATTATGATGCATCTTACTTGCTACTTGTGCATTCATTTGCTTCGGATTTGCATGTTGACCGGCTTATAAGGAAAATTTAGAAAGGTTAATGAGATGGTTGAGAGGGATAAGTGCCTATTAAACCAATGTCCCAAAACATACCGAAACTCTGCCGAAATTTTGAAAAAAAGAGAGGGAATTTTGTGGTTTTCAAAGAAAAGAAAAAAAAGGGAAAATATTTGTGTTTTAGAAAGGAAAAATAGTTGGTTTTATTTTGTCAAAATTGCCCGAACTACGTCAGTTTGATTCTCACAAGGTGTGGGATACGTAGGCAACCCCCATTGGGTCCAACTTTCCTTTTGCAAAAATAGCCAAAAAGAACAAAAAATTTATTATAAATAGGTAAGGTGATGCCATTTTTGTCAAAAATAGCCGAATGTCCCCAAAAGGATGCCGGAAGGCTGTTTTTTGCAAGAACGGCCACCTTGTGTCTTTTTTCCAATTTTTGGCCAGCTAGCGGGCACAGCCTTAAAATCTTCCTCTGGAAGTGCTGAAAGACCGTATTTGCACAAGCTGGGTTTTTTTAGTTTTGTTTTGTTTTAGAAGTAAGAATCTGAAAAAAAAAGTGTCAGCTTTGATTTTGAGTCAAAATAGAGTAAACCATGATTTTTTGCCTAACCACCTTAATAAATGTGCAGAATGAGCACAAGTCAAAATTTGCCAATAACAATCATGAACAAGATCCCTTTGGAGTTGCATATATGGTGGGATGATTTGGGTGAGTTAGGGCGAGACACGGTCAATCTATATTTGGGGGGCCTCACTGGGTTGTTGAAAATTAATCCTAGGGGAGACATTATAAATGCATTGGTTAATTCTGGGACCCGGCCCACAACGTATTTCATTTCTCAGATTTTGAATTTACCCCAACATTGGAAGAAATAGCCGGATACATTGGGGGTCCCAAAGTTCCTCTGAGACACCAGTACATGATCGCTCTGAGGGTCGTAGCCGTACACATGTTCCTAGATTCCTTGAAAATAAGCAGGGGGTCCACAACCCAGACTTGGCAGCTGGTTTTTGTACTCTCAATTTATATACAACATATACGGTCATATAGGGAGGTTCAACAAGCCATAGAACAAAATCTGCAGCAAAGGAAACCGCCTTAAATGGGAAGAACACAGGTGTTTTGCATTTATGGTGGTCTTTTTGGGACTTTTGGTGTTTCCTAGAAAAGATGGGAATATTGACATACGAGTAACTGGGGTTGTCAGCACTGTGCTCACTCAGGACAACAGTACCCTCGTACCCATGATAGTAGCCGAAATCTTCCGCGCTCTCACAACCTGTAAAGCCGTAGGAGACTTTTTTGAGGGGTGCAGCGTATTGCTGCAAATGTGGATGATCGAACACCTATGCCGTCGTCCTCAATTTTTGAGTTATGGGTCGACAGAGAAAACATGCATAGAAGAATTTTATATGAGGGTTGAAGGGATCAGCTTGCCAGAAGGGGTCACAGAGTGGGTAGCACGCCTCCATAACCAAATAGAGTGGACATTTGGGTGGTTGCCTGTGGATGAGATCATATACATGCCAGCCACCGGGCCTCATTTCCTCTTGATGTGACTCGGGAGTATCCAGCCTTACGCCCCATATCGGGTTTTGAGGCAGCTGGGGAGATGCCAAATAGTTTCGAGAGATTAAGATCTTAGTTCCCAAGTAGTCGAGATCGGATCTAATGGTCAGTTTCATGAAGCAACAGTCCGCCAAATTTGGAGCGAATGTCAATACTTAACAGTAAATACCTGTGTACATGATCGATCCAAAGGTAAGGTTTCACTGGGGTATAAGGCTTGGTATAGAAGAGAAATTGAGTTTGGGAGGCCGGCCAAATGACCTCACCTTCAGGAATTTGTCGAGGCGTCACAAGAACAATGGGCTTGGTTGGCCAAGGAGAATGAGTACAGGGCCACAATAGGAAAGTTGGAAAAACAAGTCAAAGAACTTCAATTCGAAAATAGCTTGCAAGCCGCGGCAGATGAAGGGGAAAAGAAAAAGCTGACCAAAGAAAATGAGGCTCTTCGAGCCCAGATTCAGAAAATAAAAATAGCGGCAAAAGATCCCATCAGAAGTGCCAAAGATGAAAAACTCATAGATAATCTGAGGCAGAAAGTGAGTGACTATAGTTTTGATTTGAACAAAGAAGAAAGTGAACTAGCCAGGGCTCAAAAGTAATTGGCTAAAAATGCGGATGAACGAGCACACCTGGTCAAGAAGTTGAAAGAAAAGTACGACAATGAGGTCGCGGGATTAAATAAAAGGGTCGTTGCCGAAGAGAACAAAGTGATCAAGCAGGCAAAAGATTTTAAGGCAGAAAGAGAACATTGTTATACAGCATTGGCACAATTAGAAATGGATTTACAACAACTTCAGGAGCAGAATCATGTGGCCGAGCAAACTTTGGAAGCCAGGGGCCCAGCAGATCAGGCGTTTGTTGCAAGAAAAAGGAGTCATAAGAGAGAGAATTAGAACCATAGCCGATTACATTGTTGTGAAGTGCCAAGCCTGTGAGAATACGAATTGCACCACCTTCTTCGCGGCAGTGAGGACATTTGTTAAACAGATAATGAGTGACTTGGATAGACTTCAAAGGGATCTTTCATATAGGCCCGCGGCGAGACCGAATGATGTCCCTCGGGTACCAGGAGCATTAATGTATTCATGATTTTTCATTTGAGTCTGTATTTCCTTTTCCGTTAGAGTCTGTCAGTTGTTTTGAGTCTGTATTTTCTTTCTGCTGGAGTCTGTCAGTTGTTTTCGAGTCTGTATTTTCTTTTGTGGGAGTATGATAGTTTATATTTGGAGTCTGTATTTCGTCTTTGCATCAGAGTCTGTTAGTTTCTTTTGGAGTTTGTTGGTTTTGAGTCTTTGTAATCAAAGCATTTGTTTTTTTATGAAAATTGAAAATCCCAAAATGTTTTATTATTTACTTTCACACTTATCTCCTAGAACTACGCTCGGTCTGATTCATGCGGGGTCATGATACGTAGGCAATCTCCATAGGATTCGACCATAACCAAAAAAAAAGAGGAAAAACAAGAGAAAAACAAGAAAAGAAAAGAGAAAAAAACAAGAAACTATGGGGCGGAAACCGTGTGAGATCAAGAAAGGAAAGGCAAAAAGAGAGAAAAGAGAAGTTGCAAATGAAAATAAGGAAAAGTCGGGATGACGCAAGCAGCCAATCAAATGCATAATAGAAATGATTAACTGCTTAGGTGAATTCATTCCCCAAAATGTGTGATTACCAATTTGTTAAAGCCCTAGTCACTAACAAGGTTGTTGTTGATATATTGAGATCCAGGCAGGTGGTTAGTTGATTGGCATTCTAGCAACTCATTCCTACAACACCCGATCAAAACACAAGCTGAACATGGCCAACCAAGAACCGGAGTCAAGTATCGTCAATCCGTCAAAAGAGGTGGAAGAATTGGATGTTAATGCAATGAAGGAAGAGATGTATAAGTTAAAGCAGCAAATGGCTGAAATGTACCAGGCCTAGGCAAAGGGGCATCCACCACCGGTGTATCCCGCCAACCCTGCTCATATCCCACAATTGGCTCAACCTCAGGAACCTCCCACTGTGAATTCGTCTTTGGCCTTTCCCCTCTACCAACAATACTATGGCACCACTTCCCATACATCACAAGCTCCACCACCCAAACAAGTCTCGTACCCTCCTCTACCAGTCACGCCTGTTTTTGTGGTGCCTCCACCTGCTGCATTACACCGGTCTTCCAGTAAGCCTCTGTTCCAGATTCACAACAACTAGTATTATCCCCCTGTGCCCACCTTCAAAGTTCCAGAACCATATTCTTACACCCTTCATCTTGATCTCCCGGCAAAGACCGAGAAGCCACCCAAAAATCCCGAATATGAGGAGATGATCAGAAAGCTCAAAAGCTTAGAACAATCGTTCAGAGATATGAGGGGGTTGGGAGGTCAAGTAAGTGTGGCCTATAAGGATTTATGTCTATTCCCAGATGTTCAGTTACCAGCAGGATTCAAGATACCCAAGTTTGATTTGTACGACGGGCATGGTGACCCAATAGCACACTTAAGAGGATTTTGTAGCAAGATGAGAGGAGAAGGCGGAAGAGATGAATTACTGATGGCATATTTCAGCCAAAGTCTGAGTGGATCGGCATTGGAATGATATACCAGATAAGATCACAGCAGGTGGTACACATGGGACGATTTGGCCCAAGCCTTCATCTGCCATTTTCAGTACAATCTTGAAATTATCTAGATCGTCTGTCATTGACGAAGATTGAGAAAAAGCCCAGTGAGAGTTTCAGGGAATATGGATTCCGTTTGAGGGAGCAAGCAGCGAGGGTTGACCCTCCGATGAAAGAAAGCGAGATGGTTGATTATTTCTTGCAGGCCTTGAAGCCCACTAATGAGGTTGTAAAAATGGGAGGCATGGTAGAAGAGGGACTCAAGTCTAATAAAATCATGAGCTACTCAGCAATTAAAGCAACTACTCAGGCCATTCAAAACGGTATTGGGGGTGTACTCGGAAAGAAGAAGAAAGAGGATGTTGCGACAATTGAGTCGGGAGCTTGGGTCGAATCCAGGGGCCCTTCACATTACTACAACCAGCCTCGACCCTATAACCAAACTTACCACCACACTCCATATAGCCCACCACAACACTACTACCCACCGCCAGATCCCTATTTTTCTTTCCATCATGCACAAACATACACTCAGCCTCCCGCTCACGCGCAATGGCGTGCGTCAGGTCCACCTAATCCCTACCCAACTCTATAAAATACCTATCCACCCCCAAGAGCCTACCGAAATCCCCTTGGAACAAGTTTCCGGCCCAATCAGGCCACCAAGAATGAGAGGTTGTAGAAGAAGAAGACTTTAACTCCATTGGGAGAATCTTATACCAGTTTGTTCCGTAGGTTGAGACAATTGGGTATGCTGACTCCGATCGAGCCAAAATTGCCAAATCCTCCCCCCGAGGAATCTTGATCACTACGTAAGTTGCGAATATTATTCTGGTGCCCGGGGGCACGACACAGAGAAGTGCTGGCAATTGAAAACAGTTATTCAAGAGCTTATTGATACTAATCGGATTGAGGTCCAAGCTCCGGAGGCACCTAATATCAACCAGACCCCATTGCCAGCTCATCAAGAGACGAATATGATTGAGATAGTGCATAAGGAAGGGGAGCCTAAGAAGCCTTCACAAACTGTCATGATGATTCGGTCCAGTGAAGCCAGGCCGTTCGAAAAGTCAACAAGTGAGAAGTCTGTGATCAAGTTGAATAGGGAAACTAGTGAACCGTCTGTGGTGGTCAAGAACGGGTCCTCAAGTGGCGTGGTAGTGAAACACGAAAGAGTGAAAGTGGTTATGCCAGGAGTGGTGAACAAGCCTGTTGTAATTGTGGAAGGTGCCCGCATAGACCCTGTCATTATCAAGCCGGTAACTCAATTACCAATAGCTAACAGCATAGCGGTTCCGTGGAATTATGAACGGGTGACAGTGACTTACAAGGGGAAAGAAGTTAAAGAAGAAGTATGTGAGACCCATGGTTTGACTCGATCGGGGAGATACTTTGTCCCCGAAGAGTTGAGAAAAGCTAAAAGCTCCAAAGACAACCCAGTATTGGCGAAAAAAGCTGTGACTGAGGACGAAGCAGATGAGTTCTTAAGAAAGATGAAAGTGCAGGATTATTCCATTGTGGAGCAGTTGAGGAAGACACCGGCTCATATTTCATTATTGTCATTATTGATCCATTCAGACGAGCACCGTCGAGCTTTGATTAAGATCCTGAATGAGGCCCACGTTCCCGACAAAATCTCAGTAAACCACTTGGAAAAGATAGCTAACAAGATATTTGAGGTGAACAGAGTCACTTTTTCTGATGATGAGTTGCCCATGGAGGGTACCGAGCACAATAGAGCCCTCTATCTGACAGTGAAATGTGAAGATTCCGTGGTTACTCGGGTGCTGGTTGACAATGTACCAGCGCGAGCATTTGCCCTCTCTCCACTCTGAACAAGTTGAAGGTGGATGATGAAAGAATTCACAAGAACAATATCTGCGTTTGGGGATTCGACGGTAGAGGGAAAGATTCAGTCGGGGACATAGTGCTTGAGCTTACAATAGGGCCAGTTGAATTTACCATGGAGTTCCAGGTGCTCGATGTGGCTGTTTCTTACAATCTGCTTTTAGGTAGACTCTGGGTTCATGCTGCCAAAGCGGTCCCGTCTACTCTGCATCAAATGGTCAAGTTTGAATAGGATAGAGAGGAAATCGTTATGCATAGCAAAGATAATTGGTGTGTTCCCAGCGATGCCATTGTTCCGTTCATAGATTTCGAGGACGACAAGGGGACATGGGTTTATCAGGTTTTTGACACGGTATCGGTAGAGAAAATTCTAGAAGGGAAGTGCGTTCCAACCCCAAGGGTAGCTGCCGCATCAGTCATGGTAGCTACCAAAATGTTGAAAAATAGTTTTGTACCGGGCAAGGGTTTGGGTGCATCTCTGCAAGGTATCGTACAGCCGGTGTCTCTCCCCAAAAACTTAGATACGTTTGGTTTGGGGTTCAAGCCCACAAGGTATTGTACAGCCGGTGTCTTTCCCCAAAAACTTGGATACGTTTGGTTTGGGGTTCAAGCCCACAGCTGCGGAAGTGAAAAGAGCTAGAAAGTTGAAACAGAGGGTCTGGGTCCTCCCAAAGCCCATCACACGGCTCTTCAGATCATTTGTTAGGCCTGGCACCAAGAAACGCCCAGTGGCAACAGTTCCCAGTTCAGTGGTTGATATAGATAGAGATTTGATTGAAAAGTTTGAGAGGTTATTCGCCGATGTGAACATGTTGGAAGCTGGATAGGGTTCGAGTAAAGTGGATGTGCAGTTTGTTGGGCCCAGTGCAAATATTAACAATTGGGAAGCTACTCCTTTCCCTACCAGGAAGGAGTTTTGGTAGTTTGCTTTGATTTTCTTTCAGTTTATTTGGATTATTCCAGGGTTGTAATTCAGATTCTAGGTTCCGTCCGTTTGGATGTATAAACCTTGTTATCTTTAATTTCAATGAAATGCAATTTCCTTTTTTCTTCCTTCCTGATAGTTTTACTTTTGTTTTTCTTTTCTTCCTTGTACAGTTCTTTTTATGCTGGCTTCAATGATATGACATGCATGAGGAATCTCCGGCCCAATCTTAAAAGCCAATCTAATTCTGAAATAGTAATTCAATAAATAGAGTGTGATGGTGAATCGGAATATGACGAGGATGAAGCCTTTGAAGAGATTAGTAAAGAATTAAGCCATTTTGAAGAAAAACCCAAGCCTAACCTGAGTGATACAGAAGCAATCAATTTAGAGGACCAAGATAATGTCCGGAAAACTAAAATAAGTGTCCATCTTGAACCACAACTCAGAGAGAAGATAATTAAAGCATTGTTCGAGTGTAAAGATATTTTTGCATGATCCTATGACAATATGCCGGGTCTAAGCACTGACTTGATGGTTCACAAATTGCCCACTGACCCGACATTTCCCCCTATCAAGCAGAAGCTAAGGAAATTTAAAACTGATATGAGTGTGAAGATTAAGGAAGAGGTCACCAAACAATTCGAGGCCAAAGTCATTCGGGTCACCCGGTATCCCACCTGGTTAGCCAATGTTGTGCCTGTGTCGAAGAAAGATCGCAAGACTAGGGTGTGTGTTGATTATCAAGATCTCAACAAGGCAAGTCCCAAGAATAACTTCCCATTGCCGAACATCCATATATTGATCGATAATTGTGCCAAACATGAGATTGGTTCTTTTGTGGATTGTTATGCGGGCTACCACCAAATCTTAATGGATGAGGAGGACGCAGAAAAGACGTCATTCATCACACCATGGGGAACATACTGCTATTGGGTCATGCCATTTGGTTTGAAAAATGCTGGGGCAACCTACATGAGGGCGATGACGACCATATTCCACGACATGATACACAGGGAGATCGAGGTTTATATGGATGATGTAATTGTAAAGACTAGAAAGCAGTCTGACCATGTCAGAGATCTAAGAAAGTTCTTCCAAAGGCTTCGCAGGTACAATCTCAAGCTCAATCCTGCAAAATGCGCGTTCGGTGTTCCGTCTGGAAAGTTGTTGGAATTCATAGTCAGTCGCCGAGGTATTGAATTGGACCCGTCAAAGATCAAAGCTATCCAAGAATTGCCACCCCTAAAGAACAAGACTGAGGTGATGAGTCTGTTGGGGAGATTGAATTACATCAGCAAGTTTATTGCTCAGCTCACGACGACTTGTGAGCCTATCTTCAAACTGTTAAAGAAAGATGTCGCGGTCAAGTGGACGGATGAATGTCAGGAAGCATTTGATAAGATAAAGGGGTACTTGTCAAACCCACCTGTGTTGGTCCCGCCAGAACCAGGGAGACCTTTGATTCTGTATTTGACGGTCTTGGACAATTCATTTGGATGTATGTTGGGACAGCATTACGTCACCGGCAGGAAGGAGCAGGCCATCTATTATCTTAGCAAGAAGTTCACATCTTACGAGGTTAAGTACACTCACCTTGAGAGGACATGTTGCGCCCTGACTTGGGTAGCACAGAAGTTGAAGCACTTTTTGTCATCTTACACTACTTACCTCATCTCTCGTTTAGATCCGTTAAAGTATATCTTTCAGAAACCTATGCCTACAGGGAGGCTCGCAAAGTGGCAAATATTGCTCATAGAATTTGACATCATCTATGTGACTAGGAATGCAATAAAAGCCCAGGTATTGGTCGATCATTTGGCTGAGAACCCCGTGGATGAAGAATATGAACCTTTGAAGACTTACTTCCCTGACGAAGAAGTCATGCATATTGATGAATTTGAACAAATTGAAAAGCCAGGATGGAAACTTTTCTTTGATGGGGCTGCTAACATGAAAGGCGTTGGGATAGGAGCGGTACTTGCTTCTGGAACAGGGCATCACTACCCTGTTATGGCTCAGCTTCGGTTCTACTGTACTAACAACATGGCTGAGTACGAGGCATGCATTTTGTGTTTAAGGATGGTTGTGGATATGGGTGTCCAGGAAGTCTTGGTCTTGGGTGACTCGGACCTCCTGGTGCACCAGATTCAGGGAGAATGGGAAACACGAGATTTAAAACTCATATCGTACCGATAGTGCTTGCAGGATCTTTGTTAACGGTTCCAATCAATAGAGTTCAAGCATATTCCAAGGATTCACAATGAGGTCGCCGATGCTTTGGCTACTCTGGCGTCAATGTTGCACCATCCCGATAAGGCTTATATGGATCCTTTGCAGATTCAGATCCACGATCAGCATGCTTACTGTAATGTGATGGAAGAAGAGATCGATGGGGAGCCTTGGTTTCACGATATCAAGGAATACATCAGGATGGAGGTGTATCCAGTACAAGCCACAGGTGATTAAAAGAGAACAATTAGGCGGTTGGCAAGCGGGTTTTTCTTCGGTTGGCAAGCGGGTTTTTCTTCAGCGGAGGGGTTCTATACAAAATGACCCTAGATCTTGGGCTGCTGAGATGCATAGATGCTAGGCAGGCTACAGCTATTATGACCGAAGTACATTCTGGAGTCTGTGGACCGCATATGAGTGGGTATGTTCTGGCAAAGAAGATTCTTTGAGCAGGTTATTATTGGCTCACCATGGAGAGAGATTGCATCAGTTTTGTGCGCAAATGTCATCAATGCCAAGTACATGGAGATTTGATTCATTCGCCGCCATCTGAATTGCATACAATGTCCGCACCATGGCTCTTTTGTCGTTTGGGGCATGGATGTCATTGGGCCAATTGAGCCATCAACATCAAATGGGCACAGGTTCATTCTGGTGGCCATAGACTATTTCACCAAGTGGGTAGAGGCTAAAACATTCAAGTCTGTAACCAAGAAGGCGGTGGTTGATTTTGTGCACTCAAATATCATTTGTTGGTTTGGGATACCAAAGGTGATCATTACAGACAATGGGGATAATCTCAATAGTCATCTGATGAAAGAGGTGTGTCAACAGTTTAAGATTACACATCGCAATTCCACCCCATATCGCCCCAAGGCGAATGGAGCAATCGAGGCAGCCAACAAGAACATAAAGAGGATACTTCGGAAAATGGTAGAAGGGTCCAGGCCATGGCATGAGAAGCTGCCTTTTGCATTGTTGGGTTATCGCACTACTGTTCGTACTTCAATAGGGGCAACTCCTTACTTGTTGGTATATGGAACGGAGGTAGTGATACCCGCAGAAATTGAAATTACATCCCTTCGGATTATTGCAGAAGCCAAAATTGACGATGATGAGTGGGTTAAAACCCGCTTGGAACAACTGAGTTTGATTGATGAGAAAAGATTAGCAGCAGTGTGTCATGGCCAGTTGTATCGACAGAGAATGGCAAGAGCATATAATAAGAAGGTGCGTCCATGGAAGTTTGAAGTGGGTCAGTTAGTATTGAAATGCATTTTTCCTCATCAGGCTGAAGCCAAAGGCAAGTTCGTCCCAAACTGGCAGGGGCCGTTCGTCGTAACGAGAGTGTTGTCCAATGGTGCTTTGTATTTAATTGATATAGAAGGCAAATGTGTAGAAATGGCCATCAATTATGATTGTCACACCTCCTTTTTCCGCGCCCGCGGGGGCGCAGGGGGAGTTTTTTCCAATTAAAGGACAATCAAAACGGGATTCGTTTAATTATTTCAGAGTCGCCACTTGGGAGATTTAGGGTGTCCCAAGTCACCAATTTTAATCCCGAATCGAGGAAAATAATGACTCTATATTATGGTCTGCGTACCAGAAATCCGGATAAGGAATTCTGTTAACCCGGGAGAAGGTGTTAGGCATTCCCGAGTTCCGTGGTTCTAGCACGGTCGCTCAACTGTTATATTCGGCTTGATTATCTGATCTTATACAAGTGTGAACTTATGTGCAAAATTTAACTTTTAACCGCTTTTATCATTTACTGTTTTTATCAAGAATTGCAACGTTGTGAAAACATATCTCGAATCACGTTGCATCAATGCACCCGTGATTGTTGACATATTTTGACTCGGTTGAGATTTGGATTTGGGTCACATAAATGTGCACCCGAATTAAGGAGAGTAAATTATTAAGACGTGCCTAAAGCAACTAGCGTATTTGTTGTTTTGGGTAAGGCCGAAAAATTCGCTAAACGACCTGTCCCGAATTCTAAGTGTTTTAATATATATATACAGTTGGAGGGCCCCGTAGCTGTGTACATTTTTATTTGGCGAGGCTCATCTCAATTTTTTTTTAAATGAAATTGCAACGTCATGGACACGCATCTCGAACCACGTCACAATCAATGTACCCGTGATTAGAAACACATTTCGACTCCGTTGAGAATTGGATTTGGGTCACATAAATGCGCACCCGAGTTTAAGAAGGTAAGATTTATTAAGGCGCGTCCTAAAGAGTCTAACGTATTGTTATTTTTAGGAGAGTTGTGAGATTTGCTAAACAACCCGTCCTGGAACCTAGATGCTTTGATAATACACATTTAAACAAGGGCCCCGCGTCTGTGCGTTTTGTTTATTTTCATCGAGGCTCATCTCGTTCTTATTTTTTATTATTATATTTTTTTTAAAAGGATATCCTATAACAACTACGTTTCTCGTCGTGTTTGTCTTTATCAATTGAAAACAGTAGATAGTCCTAATTAATTAAATGCTTGCAAGTTATTTGTAATGACATTCAGAAAAGCTAAAAAAATTTCAGAAATGAGGCTGTATGTACAGTCAGCCGAACAAACAATTATAGGCCCAAATCCAGCCCATGCGTGATAGGCCAGACCTGGGCCTCTGCCTGTTCTACGCGAGCCTACTTGGTTTGCTTCGATTTGGGCTCGACCTTCATGAGGTTGAGGCCCTGAACTGATTCTTTGTTTTGTGAAATGAGTTTATCAATTTATGGGACAATATGGCAAAAGGAGAAAGAACTTTAACTAAAACGGATAGCTTTCCTATTTGGCCTACATTAGAGAATATACTACACCATCAGACTAAGTCTGAAATACAACTTATTACACTGGGCATATTTTTCACCTAGCAGTATACATACAAGGCTAGCATTCGTTAACCTACATTGATATACTTAGTATGTAGGCTGCTTCTATTGTCCAAACAAAAATGTAACTATTTCATGACATTTAGAGTAACAGTTCATGTACATATATAAAAAAACAATCTGCAGGTCCTCTCTTTTGCATTCATGCTCAAACTTTCAGTTACATTTGTGGTATTAATTGTGTACCTGGTATGGAGGACAAAGAAGGAAGGAATGGTCAGCTAGGCAGTATGCAGCAAACACAGCAACAACAGATACACAACAACAACACAGCAACAACCAACTGAACCAAGTGTTTTCCACAGCCACAGATAACCAACAGTGATCTCCCAGAATACAAGGACTAGCAAATAGTCGAGTGCCAAGCCAGTAATCCCAGGAAAAGTAAAGAAATAGCAGCAGTAACTGAGGGTTCAAATGCAGTAAAACCACCAGTTCAACAACCACAAACAACTCAGTCAATGCAAGCAACAGAACTTGGCCAAGACAGCTAAACCAACATAAACTCTTATGTAATTTTCAGACAGTGTTTGGTTACAATATTCCGAGACTTTATGTTTCTTGTTTTTCTTTTCTGAAGACTAAAAAATGTCCAGCCTAAGACTCAAAAAACTCCAGCCCCGTTTAAGTTCTCAAATGGCTTATTTATAAGCCAAAAACCAGTGCAGTTAAGCTGCCTTTTTTGCTGCAACTTGCAGCCTGCTCATACTCTTTAAAGCCCATGCCTAAGCATCTTTTGGTGTCAGCCCCCCTTTATTCCCACGCCTGGTTTTGTTTAATCAGGAGTTATGGGCCTCATTTTTTATTCAATTTAAGTCCCATACTCTTATGTCTTGTTCCCCATTGGCATTAATTTAATCCCAAATTAGTACCCTACTTGTCAGCTCATTTAAACTAATCATTTTTGTTCTTTGCAAACCCCAGACTACCCCTGTTAAACCCTGGTTACCACTGTCTTGACCCTTTGCCGCATCAGGGCATTTTTGAACTGATGAAAGTTTCAAATTCAGGACTGCCTAGACTGAACCTTTCAGTCATTTTTCAATGCAAACAAACTATTTCAAACAATGTTGGGGCCTTCAATCAGTGGCAAAGTATCAATTAGTCATGCGACATTATTAGCTCGTTTGATTCATTAGTTATAGAAACTAATCAACGACATTTATCGAGTCGACTATACTAATTATAGCAGGTAATAATCAGTCGCTCACACAAACAATATGTTCAGGGACCTAAAGGGCTTCGGACAACTTGGTCAGTCACTAGGAACCTATATAAGTTTATTCATGCGACGACTATACTAATCGGACATGCTTATCATAGGATACATTTAAATCATACACAGAAACCAATCGACCAAATAAAAGGTCTTTACAGAGATGAAGAAATCCGAATGAAAAAATAACAAAAAATAACAAACAAACACAACGAAACATGCTGACCACTTAATCAAAACTAACACAAAAGAAAGGAAAACTTACCGAAAATGCTTAAATCAAACAGACCCAAATCTGATTCAACTTCGAACTTTTGAGGCCGAACAAACTTTAATCAGGGTGTTCTCACATGAGAACACCTTGATTAAGGTCTATTAGACCTCAAACCCATGTCCAAACCGGCCGGGTTCCCCAGGTGCATGTGTTTCAAGTTCTGAATTTCCAGATCTGGATTTTTAGGAGTTGTGGGTAGATTCGGACCAAACCAAGCTTAGCTTGGTCACGAGGAAGGTCAGGGGAGTGTCTGGTATGAAGATGGGATGGTTTGGCATAGATCCGGGTTTTGTCTCGAATCTTCAAATCCAGATTCGAGACGATAGGAGATGATTCGAGGTTCGTGGTTAGTGGATTCGTGTTCAGGGGAGTGAGGGGGTCTTAGGGTGTTCAGGGGGTGGTCACCGGCGTTCGTGCCGCCGGCTTTAATGGCGAAGGAGACTAGGGCGGCTGCTAGGGTTTGGGGGTTTCAGGGTTCAGGGAAGGAGACGAGTGAGGGGTGGGGTTCGGATAGGGGGCGTGGGGTGTAAGGGAAGGTTTATATATGGTGAGGTTGATCGGATCTGAGCCGTTAGATCAGATGATCTCAACGGCTTAGATCTGATGCTGAGAAATGGGACGGGGTCGTTTGATAGTTAAACGGGGTCGTTTGGTTTAAGTGAGGGGTTGGGTCGGATTGGTTATTGGGTCGGGTTTGAACATGGGTCGCTGAAAGAGGTCCTGAACCGTTGGATCGGCTGGGACGGACGGCTCAGATTGATTTGCCTGAAACGACGTCGTTTCAGGAGATGCCTGGGTAGCCGGTTTTGGACTGGACCTGATCGAATTGGTTTGGGCCTATTTTTGGTTTATTTCCTTGGCCCAAACCGTTTTCTTCATTCTTTTCTCCCTTTCTTTTTTCTTTTTTTTCTTTTCTTCTTTTTGTCTAATCTTAAAACTAAAAATAAAAAATGAAATTCAAACAAACATAATTATCAAAATATTTAAATAGGTTAAATCGCACCCTAGAATATTTTTGTGAATTTTTCTTTTACTGAATGAATTATGGTCTAATTACCAGATCATACACATTTTGTACTTTGTTTAATAATGTAAAAAATGGACAAAATGGACAGACCCACACATGACTAGCAGCACACGTTACGGAAAATTGAAAATTGTACAGCGAGGTCCTTTGTTACTATTTCTTTTGGAGTGACTGTCCGTGAAGCAAAAATCACGTGCTTACAGCTGCCCCTCTTTGCACGAAGACACGAAGGGTTTTCGCGCAAAGATAAAGCGAGCGATTTTTGCCCGTCCGAATACTCCGTGTGAAGCATTTTTTGAAAGAGATTTGACCGAACCTTTGCTTCAGAGGTTTCCTACATATCCTGGGCTGAACAGGAATCAGGTCAATGTAGTTCGGGAAATTTTGGTAGCTGGGACTACCGTGTGACTGTATTGCTTGCTGTTGTTGTTGTGCGCTGTTGTATACTGCTGTAGGATGCTACTGCTCAACCGATCTCCCTATTACATTGCTCTAAAAGGAAAACAAGAAGCTAAGCTAAATTGAGGATCCTGAAATCTTATCCATCTTCAACTTGTTCTTGTTGCTTTGCTTTCTTGTCGGCTAACACTCTCCTCCGATGCCTTTATCTTGTGACTTTGGGAGATGATGCTGGTCCTTTGCTGACGTTTGAATGCCAGTTTACATTACTTTGCTTGATCCGCTGGGGACACGGCTTTCTTCTTTAAATCTTCCAATGGTTTCTTCAGTGGTATGTTTCTTCATCAGCATCGTCATGCTGGGCATGCTACAACGTTTCCAAACTGCTTCTTTTGAGATGCGTTCCTTTTCCTTTTGAATTGCACACTTGCCTCTGCAGTTGTCTGCTTCTTGGTGCTGGGGATTTTATTGTTTCCCGTTTGGGGCTCTCTGTTGTACCCTTCCGTCTCCAGGTGGGGTGACTGATTCCAAAATCTAGAGCTAAAGAGTATTCCCGCATTATACTGGTGGGCGACCTAGAACTTAAAAGTATTCCCGCATTATACTGGTGGGCGACCTAGAACTTAAAAGTATTCCCGCATTATACTGGTGGGCGACCTAGAACTTAAATGTATTCCCGCATTATACTGGTGGGCGACCTAGAACTTAAAAGTATTCCCGCATTATACTGGTGGGCGACCTAGAACTTAAATGTATTCCCGCATTTTACTGGTGGGCGACCTAGAACTTAAAAGTATTCCCGCATTATACTGGTGGGCGACCTAGAACTTAAATGTATTCCCGCATTATACTGGTGGGCGACCTAGAACTTAAAAGTATTCCCGCATTATACTGGTGGGCGACCTAGAACTTAAAAGTATTCCCGCATTATACTGGTGGGCGACCTAGAACTTAAAAGTATTCCCGCATTATACTGGTGGGCGACCTAGAACTTAAAAGTATTCCCGCATTATACTGGTGGGCGACCTAGAACTTAAAAGTATTCCCGCATTATACTGGTGGGCGACCTAGAACTTAAAAGTATTCCCGCATTATACTGGTGGGCGACCTAGAACTTAAAAGTATTCCCGCATTATACTGGTGGGCGACCTAGAACTTAAAAGTATTCCCGCATTATACTGGTGGGCGACCTAGAACTTAAAAGTATTCCCGCATTATACTGGTGGGCGACCTAGAACTTAAAAGTATTCCCGCATTATACTGGTGGGCGACCTAGAACTTAAAATGTATTCCCGCATTGTACTGGTGGGCGACCTAGAACTTAAAATGTATTCCCGCATTATACTGGTGGGCGACCTAGAACTTAAATGTATTCCCGCATTATACTGGTGGGTGACCTAGAACTTAAATGTATTCCCGCATTATACTGGTGGGCGACCTAGAACTTAAAAGTATTCCCGCATTATACTGGTGGGCGACCTAGAACTTAAATGTATTCCCGCATTATACTGGTGGGCGACCTAGAACTTAAAATGTATTCCCGCATTGTACTGGTGGGCGACCTAGAACTTAAAATGTATTCCCGCATTGTACTGGTGGGCGACCTAGAACTTAAATGTATTCCCGCATTATACTGGTGGGCGACCTAGAACTTAAAAGTATTCCCGCATTATACTGGTGGGCGACCTAGAACTTTAAAAGTATTCCCGCATTATACTGGTGGGCGACCTAGAACTTAAATGTATTCCCGCATTATACTGGTGGGCGACCTAGAACTTAAATGTATTCCCGCATTATACTGGTGGGCGACCTAGAACTTAAAAGTATTCCCGCATTATACTGGTGGGCGACCTAGAACTTAAAAGTATTCCCGCATTATACTGGTGGGCGACCTAGAACTTAAAATGTATTCCCGCATTGTACTGGTGGGCGACCTAGAACTTAAAAGTATTGAAATTGTTTCCCCGTTCTTCCGAGAAAATTTTCGACAATCGGCAGAAAATTTTCTGCCCCGGTTTTTGGTGACCTCCATGGCGGTGCATCTTGCTGCCATCATCAATCCTTTGTTTTCCTGCAGCAGACAAAAGGATTTAATCAGTTTTAATCGTGGTGGTAGAGGGTGCCTTTCTGGCGAGCAATTTTTCTCTCTTCCCCTTTTCTTGCTCTTTGTCCCCATAATTGGTTGGCGGGCAAAGTTGCCTGTTGGGGGTCTCTAGCCTGCTGGGGATTGGTTTTCAATTTATCCCCTTTTCTGCTTTCTTTTAAAACACATGATGTGGGAGTCTGCTTCTAACTCCCGAAACCACTCCCTTTTGGAGCTTACTTCTTCCAACATTTCCGAGCACAATCCCTGCATTGCCTGGGGCCGGCCTTTAAGACTGTTTGTATTATCCTGCATTGGATGAATTCCCCTTCGGTTTCTGGTAGTAAGCTTTGACAAATCCTTTAAAGACACATTTTAGGAAAAGAAATAAAGATATGGAAAAGAGAAAATCTTTCTGAACCAATATTTTGTGGGAGGAGACAATCAAAAGAACTTATCTGGAAGACACAACTGGTCCCCGTGATCATGACGTGCACCATAGATTCCCGACCCAGTCTATTTGTATCAATCGATTTGCCCGATGGTCTGACCTGCTGGGGATGATAAATGGATGTTCATCCTATTGCGAATGTGGTAGTTTTGCTGATCTGTCTCGTCGCCTCATAGTGCCCTTCGAGGGGTTTTCACTGATGAGACTCTCTCTTTTCTCTCATCTCCCGGCGCCTTATGGTGCCTGTGAGGGTTTTCACCAATAAGACTCTCTCATTTCATATCCCTCATCTTACATCGCCTCTCGGTGCCTGCGAAGGTTTTCACCGATGAGACTCTCTCATTTTATTTCTTTCGAGGAATCGGGGCGTTGTAGATACGACCCTCTCTTCTGGAGACTCCTTTGGCTATCAATTCATTCCCAGTCTTACGATCCTCTTCTTTGCTGGGGATTGGTGTATTATTCTCGGTCTTATTTGCCTGACTCGACATATTTTGAACATTGATCGGGAGGTCTTTTGGACGTTGAATGTTGGTTCTGGTGTGAAGTTAAAGAAAGGCTATGAAAAAATGAAAATAATTTGATGGGTGATGTGCTACAATTTTTGGAATCAAACCTTTGTTGGAATTTTAAAACATAATTTCTGCCCCAGGTTTCTTGCTTGGGGAATTTATTTTTTATACTTATGTTGCGCTATGTGCGTTACGCACGCTTTACGCACACTATGTACATTATGCATCCTATATTCACTATGATGCATACTATGACCGAGCCGTGAGGCGCCTACGTATCCTCTTTGAGGAATCAGGTCAAACGTAGTTCCCACGGTTTTGTATTTCTTATGATTTTATCTTCTTTTCTTTTTCTTTTTTCTTTTTTTTTTTTCATGTCCTTTCCATTAGTGATTCCAAAAGAGGGGTATGAAAGAATTACTTAAGGCTCAAAGGGGGAAGCAAGGGTTAAACAGTGTTTGGATAGAAGAAAGAATTACCTCCGTCATCTCATTATCCAACAAATGCCAAATACAAACAAATAAACCAAAAATTGCCATAATTAAAGAAATTACGCATAATATCTCTTGACTGCATCTGAATTGATAGCCATGTCGACACATCTACCCTCGACATCTGTCAAACACAAAGCACCGTTGGACAATACTCTGGTCACGATATAAGGCCCTTGCCAATTTGGGGCGAATTTGCCTTTTGCCTCGACCTGATGTGGGAGGATCTTCTTCAATACCTGCTGCCCTACTTCAAACTTCCTGGGGCGCACCTTTTTATTATACGCTCTTGCCATTCTCTTCTGGTACAGCTGACCATGGCACACTGCTGCCAATCTTTTCTCATCTATCAGGCTCAACTGTTCCAAGCGAGCTTTGATCCATTCATCATCATCAATTCCGGCTTCAGCGACAATTCGGAGGGACGGAATTTCGACCTCCGCTGGTATCACGGCCTCAGTTCCATACACCAACAAATAAGGAGTTGTGCCTATGGAAGTCCGGACGGTAGTGCGGTAACCCAACAAAGCAAAGGGTAATTTCTCGTGCCACTGTCTGGACCCTTCCACCATTTTTCGCAGTATCTTCTTGATATTCTTATTGGCTGCTTCGACTGCTCCATTTGCCTTAGGACGATATGGGGTGGAATTGCGGTGTGTAATCTTGAATTGTTGGCATACCTCTTTCATCAGGCTGCTATTAAGATTCGCACCGTTATCCGTGATGATCACTTTTGGGATCCCAAATCTGCAGATGATATGGGAGTGAACAAAGTCCACCACTGCCTTCTTAGTTACTGATTTGAAGGTTTTAGCCTCAACCCATTTGGTGAAGTAATCAATGGTCACTAGAATGAACCTATGACCGTTGGACGCTGCTGGCTCGATGGGCCCAATGACATCCATGCCCCATGCTACAAACGGCCAGGGTGCTGACATCGTATGTAACTCTGTTGGCGGAGAATGAATCAAATCTCCATGTATCTGGCACTGATGGCATTTCCTTACGAAAGTGATACAGTCGTGTTCCATGGTTAGCCAATAACACCCTGTTCGAAGGATCTTTCTTGCCAATATATATCCGCTCATGTGTGGCCCACAAACTCCGGCATGTACTTCCGCCATAACCGTCGTTGCCTGCCCGGCATCTATGCATCTCAACAATCCCAAATCCGGGGTTCTTTTGTACAATACTCCTCCACTGAGGAAGAAACCATTCGACAAACGCCGAAGGGCTCTTTTTTGGTCCCCAGAGGCATGTTCTGGGTATATCCCCATCCTGAGGTATTCCTTGATATCATGAAACCAGGGTTCGCCATCTGCCTCTTCTTCTACGGCATTGCAGTAGGCGTGCTGATCACGGACTTGGATGTGCAGAGGATCAACATACATTTTGTCAGGGTGGTGCAGCATTGATGCTAAGGTGGCTAAGGCATCCGCAACCTCATTGTGAACTCTCGGGATGTGTTTGAACTTTACCGATCGAAATTTCTTGCTCAGATCATGCAAGCATTGTCGGTATGGTATGAGCTTTAGATCTCGTGTTTCCCATTCACCCTGAATTTGATGTACCAAGAGGTCCGAATCTCCCAAGACCAAGACGTCTTGGACACCCATGTCAGCAGCCAAGCGCAGACCCAGAATGCAAGCTTCATATTCGGCCATATTGTTGGTGCAATAGAAGCGTAGTTGAGCCGTAACAGGATAATGCCGTCCTGTTTCAGAAATGAGTACTGCTCCTATTCCAACCCCTTTTGCGTTTGCCGCTCCATCGAAGAAAAGCTTCCAACCCGGTTCCTCGGGTAATTCCAACTCATTCGTATGCATCACCTCTTCGTCAGGAAAATACGTTCTTAAGGGCTCGTATTTCTCATCAACGGGATTCTCTGCCAAATGGTCTGCCAGTGCCTGGGCTTTCATGGCCGTCCTTGTCACGTAGATGATATCAAATTCTGTGAGCAGAATTTGCCATTTTGCCAACCTTCCCGTGGGCATAGGTTTCTGAAAGATATACTTCAACGGGTCCAAACGGGATATGAGATAAGTAGTATATGAAGACAGGTAGTGCTTCAACTTCTGAGCTACCCAAGTTAGGGCGCAGCACGTTTTCTCGAGTTGAGTGTACTTGACCTCATGCACTGTGAATTTCTTGCTAAGATAGTAGATGGCTTGCTCCTTCCTCCCTGAGTCGTCATGTTGCCCCAGTACACAACCAAATGAATTTTCCAAGACCGTCAGGTAAAGGATTAGGGGTTTCCCGGGCTTAGGTGGGACCAACACGGGTGGATTAGACAGATACCCTTTGATTTGGTCGAAAGCCTCTTGACACTCTGTCGTCCAACCTTCTGCAGCATCCTTTCTCAGTAGCCGAAATATGGGCTCACAAGTTGCTGTGAGTTGAGCGATGAACCTGCTGATGTAATTGAGTCTACCCAGCAAACTCATTACCTCTGTTTTGTTCCTTGGCGGTGGCAAGTCTCGGATGGATTCAATTTTGGATGGGTCTAACTCAATCCCCCGTCGACTGACGATGAATCCTAGCAACTTTCCTGATGGAACCCCGAATGCGCATTTGGCCGGGTTAAGCTTGATATCATACCTCCGGAGTCTTTGGAAAAATCTCCTTAGGTCTGCCACATGGTCCTCCTGACGCCAAGATTTGATGATCACATCATCGACGTACACCTCTATTTCTTTGTGTATCATGTCATGAAACACAGCAGTCATTGCTCGCATGTACGTTGCCCCGGCGTTCTTTAACCCGAACGGCATTACCCGATAGCAGTAGGTTCCCCATGGCGTAATAAACGCTGTCTTCTCAGCATCCTCTTCGTCCATTAGGATCTGATGATAACCCGCATAGCAATCCACAAAGGATCCGATCTCGCGCCCAGCGCAATTATCGATCAGGATATGAATGTTGGGTAACGGGAAATTGTCCTTGGGACTTGCTTTGTTGAGGTTGCGGTAGTCGACGCACACCCTGATTTTTCCATCCTTCTTTGGGACTGGTACCACATTGGCCAACCACTCGGGATATCGAGTGACCCGAATGACCTTCGATTGCAACTGCTTAATCACTTCTTCTTTGATCTTTACACTCATTTCTGTTTTAAATTTCCTTAGTTTTTGCTTGACCGGAGGGTATGCCGGGTCAGTGGGCAATTTGTGAACCACTAAATCGGTGCTCAATCCAGGCATATCATCATATGACCATGCAAAAACATCTTTGAATTCCCTGAGAGTTTCGATCAATTCTGCTTTGACATTCGGCTCAATGTGGATGCTAATTTTGGTCTCTTGGATGTTATCAGCGTCTCCTAGGTTCACAGCCTCAGTGTCATTTAGGTTAGGCTTGGGTTTCTCTTCAAATTGGCACAGTTCTCGGTTTATTTCTTCGAAGGCTTCCCCTTCGTCACCTTCGGATTCATTATCACAAACGACCTCTTGCATCATTGAGTCAGATTTAGATTGATTATTTAGACTAGGTCGAAGATCCGCTGTGCATGCCATGTCATTAGGACCAGTAAAAAGAGAACTGTTCAGAAAGAAAAAGAACAAAACAAGAAATTAAAATGGGACAAAAGAAAAGAACTTTATTAAATTTGCAGGATAAAAAGGGTTCACACTTTTACAAAACGGGAGTAAAATTTGGATTACACCCTTGAATAATCCGATCAAACAAATAAACAAACAAAACATTAATCAAAGCCTACTACCAAGACTCCCCTCGGACAGGAAGAGGAGTAACCGTCCAATTGTTGGTCTTGGCCTCAGGCCCTACGAATTGTATCTCTGCTCTGCTGGAACCCTCTCCAGCTTCCACCATACTGACATCCGCGAATAGTCTCTCAAAACTTTGATTCAGGTCTTCACTTATGCCGATCAAAGGTCCTCGAATCTTTGGGATCGCTGACCCCTTGGCACTAGCTTTAACAAAAGACCTTGAGAGGCGTGGTACTGGTTTAGGCAGAGACCAGACTCTCTTCTTCATTTTTCGCGCTTGCTTCCTGTCTGCTGCGGTTGGTTTGAACCCCAACCCGAAAGTTTCCAGATTCTTAGGAAGGGAGACAGGTTGGACTATCCCTTGAAGTTCAACTCCCAGGCCTTTGCCCGGCACAAACCCATTACCCAGCATTTCTGATATCATCATGACTGTTGCGGCAGCTACCCTAGGGTGCGGGATGATTTCTCCTTCAGAAATTTTGTTGGCCGACCCTGTATCGAGAATCTGGTAGGCCCAGGGACCCTTGTCATCAGTGGTCTCTATGAAAGGCACAATGGTTCCGCCCATGGTGCATGTTGTATCCTTCGCCGTGCAACACGACCTCTTGTCTTTCCCACTCGAACTTCACTGTCTGATGTAGGGTGGAAGGCACCGCTTTAGCTGCGTGAATCCAGGGTCGTCCTAACAGCAAGTTGTAAGATACCGTGGCGTCCAATACCTGGAATTCCATGGTAAACAGGACCGGGCCAATGGTTAGTTCAAGTACAACATCCCCCACAGTGGCTGTTCCGTTTCCGTCAAACCCTCGGACACAGATGCTATTCTCCCGGATTCTTCCACGGTCAATCTTTAACTGGTCCAGGGTGGATAATGGACAAATATTGGCGCTTGAGCCGTTATCCACCAATACTCGAGTTACTACCGAGTCTTCACATTTGACAGCTAGGTATAGAGCTTTGTTATGCTCCGTACCTTCCACCGGCAGGTCATCATCTGAGAATGTTACCCTGTTCACCTCGAAAATCTTGCTGGCAATGGTTTCCAGGTGGTTTACAGAAATCTCACTGGGTACATGGGCCTCGTTCAATATCTTTAACAGGGCCCGGCGATGTTCCTCGGAATGGAGGAGTAATGACAATAGTGAGATCTGGGCAGGTGTTTTTCTCAGCTGCTCAACCACAGAATAGTCTTGCACTTTCATCTTCCTCAGGAAGTCTTCAGCCTCTTCTTCTGACACTGGCTTCTTGGTTGCCACTGGGTTGGTTTTCCTTAACTCCACCGGAGCAAAACATCGACCTGATCGAGTCAGCCCTTGCGCTTCACAACTGACTTCTTCCACCTGTTTTCCTTGGTACGTCACCACTGCTTTTTCATATTTCCAGGGCACAGCCCTGCTGTCAAGCATTGGCAGTTGGACCACCGGCTTTATGGTCACCCGTTCTCCACATACCCCTTTCAACATGACTGCCGGTGTGGGCAGGATCCCTGGTATTACCAACTTGCTTGGCTCGGGTTTGCTTGCTATGACGGACGGGCTCTTCCCCCATATTACTACCGGCTTGACGCCTTCTCCCTGCGACTGTACATTTGTTCCTCCACTGGTTAAGACTTCTTTTGGGGCAGCTTGGATCATCATCACTGTTTGTGAGGGTTTTCTTAATTCTCCTCCCTCACACACCAACTCAATCATGTGAGTTTCGTGGTGCGCTGGCAGTGGGTTTTGGTTGATGTTAGGAGCCTCCGGTGTCTGGACCTCGATCTTATTGGTGTCAATAAGATCCTGTATGGCATGCCTTAACTTCCAGCACTTCTCGGTATCGTGCCCGAGCATCCCTGAACAGTATTCACAACTGATTGAACGATCCAAATTCTGAGGCGGGGGATTTGGTTCCCGAGTATGGACAGGACTAACCAAACCCAATTGCCGCAGCTTGTGGAACACAGCGGTGTAGGTTTCTCCCAGTTCGGTGAAGGTTCTTTGCTTCCGCAACCTGTCATTTCTGGCATCTGGATTTCCCCGGAAACCTGCCCCTGAAGGATTTCTATATGCCCTTGGTGGAGGGTAAGTGTTTTGTGGTGGTGCATATATGTTCTGGGGAGCCGGTGCGCGCCATTGCGGGCGAACCGGAGGCTGAGTGTATACCTGGGCTTGGTGTACGGAACAATGTGGTTCTCGAGGTGGGTAGAAATTTTGTGGTGGGTTGTATGGGTAGTTTGACCTGTGAGGCCTGGGTTGGTTGTAGTGCGGCCTGCCAGCCCTGGACCAACTGCCTGCCTCGATCGTGGCAACCTCTTCTTTCTTTCTTCTTAGCGCACCTCCCGTGCCGCTTTGAATAGCCTGGGTTGTGGCCTTAAGTGCCGAATAGTTTAAGATCTTGTCCGACCTCAAACCTTCTTCTATCATGACCCCTATTTTGACCACCTCGTTGAAAGATTTTCCAACCGTTGTCACCAAGTGACCAAAGTAGGTTGGATCCAATGTCTGCAAAAAGTAGTCTACCATTTCTCCCTCTCTCATGGGAGGATCGACTCTAGCTGCTTGTTCTCTCCAGCGGAATCCGAACTCGCGAAAACTTTCCCCGGGTTTCTTCCCAGTTCTCAATAACGTGAGACGGTCAGGGACTATCTCTAGATTGTACTGGAAATGACCTGCAAAAGCCTGTGCCAGATCATCCCACGTGTACCACCTGCTGAAATCCTGCCTGGTATACCATTCCAGCGCAGATCCGCTCAGACTTTGGCCGAAGTAAGCTATCAAAAGCTCATCCTTGCCTCCTGCCCCTCTCATTTTGCTACAGAATCCCCGCAAATGTGCCATGGGATCACCGTGCCCTTCATATAAATCAAACTTGGGCATCTTGAACCCAACCGGGAGTTGGACATCTGGGAAAGGGCACAGATCTTTGTATGCCACGCTGACTTGATTGCCCAGCCCGTGCAAGTTCCTGAAGGATTGCTCCAGGCTTTTGAACTTTCTTAACACTTCATCCTGTTCAGGGGCCTTAACCGGCTTCTCAACCTCTGCCGGTACTTCCAAATGGGGATTGTAAGCCTGTGGTTCCGGTGCGTGGAATGTAGGCTCAGGGGGATAGTATTGTGTATCGTGAGCCTGAAACAATGGCTCACTGGTCGTTCGCTGCAAAGGGGCTGATGCAGGTCCCACAAAAATGGGAATATTGGGTGTTGGGAGAGGTTGATGGGGTGGTGGAGCTTGGGAATCATGAGGGCTTCTTTCTTGATGATAGAGGGGATTTGGGCGGCTTGTGGAAGGGCCAGAGTGAGGGTACTCCGGCACGTGTCCCAGTGTTTCAGGACTCTTTTGTGTTTTGGCTAGGGCTAGCTGCATTGCATGCATCTCTAGTCCCATCCTTTCAATCTTTTCCATTGCCTCTTTTAGCAACTGGCTCATCGGCCTTTCTTCCTCATTACTATTCTCTGAAGTAGTCATGCTTGTTGCTACCGGTCCTTTGGATCTGGTTTGGTATGAATGTGTTGCCAGAATTCTTTAACAACTAACTGTCTGATATCAGACAACAACAAACTTTGTTAGTGTTAGAGCTTAACAGATTTGATCATAACACATAGAGGATGCAATGCACCTAGGCAGTTAATCGTTTCTACATGCTTTGCCTCAAACAACATACGTCATCCCGGTTTGCTCATTCATCCCTTTTTAAAGTACTTTGGGAAACCCTGTGTTTTATTTTGTATTTTTATTTTTATTTATTAAAAGCGGTCGAATCTTATGGGGATTGCCTACGTATCACGTCCCCGCGTGAATCAGACCAGGCGTAGTTCTGCCTTAAAGTAAAGAAACACACAATTCTTGTGAAATCATTAAATTCATTCTCAAAATTTTGCTATTACAAATTACATCAAGCAAGGAATAGCAATAGTACAGACTCCACAGTTCTTAACCCGTTTTGACTAAAAGAAAGGAAAATAACATATGGAAAAACGACAAAGCCAAATAAACAGGACTCAACCAAAGATTAATTTTCCAACTTAGGGACCCGCGAGGCATCATTCGGCCTTTCCGCGGCCCTTGGTGTGAGGTCCCTCTGCAGGTTTTTCAACTCATTCATGATTCGGTGGACGCAACCCATGATGGAAACGAGGAGGGTCTTTCGAGGCTTTTGCTCGCATGCCAGGCATCTCATGTAGATGTAATGCCCAATCTCGTCGATCTTTCCCCGGATGTTGTCCCTTTCTGTGAACAAATGCCTTATCTGTTGGTTCTTCAATCCCAGTGTTTGCGCATTGTTGGCAAGCTGATCCTGGAACATCTCCATTTGCCTTTCCATTCTGGTCATTGCATCGTAACATTGCCTTCTGTCGGCTTGGGCATCTCGTGTTCGCTTGAGGATCCTTTCTCGAAGAGAGGCATTCGTTTCCCTTAATGTCCCGACGCTCAGTTCATACTCCCTTATGACTCGTTGCAGGTGCTGCCTCCGAGCCATCGCACCTTTTGCCCACTTGGTTCGCAATTTTGCCGTGCTGGCCCTGGCTTTTTCCAAATCTTTCTGGCATTCCGCAACCTGATCCTTTAACCCTGCTATCAATCTTTTATCTGCCCGGCTTCTCAGCTGGCTATTAGCCTCTTTTTTCATTCTCCGGATCTGAGCTTTGAGGACCTCGCCTTCTCTGATTAACTTGTTCTTTTCTCCCTCGTGGGCGGCAGACTGTAATTGGCACTCAAACCTCATATCCTGAACTTGTTGCTTCAGTTTGCCTGCTTTGACAAGATATTCCTGCTCTTTGGCCAACCAGCCCCACTGTTCTTGTGAAGATTTGGCAAATTCTTGCAGGTGAGGTCTTTTGGTCGGTCTTCCAGATGATGTCTCCCCTTTGTACCAGGCCTGATACCCGGGCGAAACTTCCCCTTTTGCCCGATTCATTACACAAGTATTTGCTTCTAAGTATTGACATTGGCTCCAAATTTGACGAACCCTTGCTTCAGGAAACTGGCCGTCGGGACTGATCTCGATTACCTGGATGCTCAGATCCTCGTCTTTCGGCACTATCTGATACCTCCCAAGTTGCCTTAAAACCCGATGCGGCGCGTATGGTTGAATACTTTTAAGTCCCATTAAGAGAAAATGGGGCCTGGCTGCTGGCATGTATATGACTTCGTCGATCGGTAGCCACCCTAGCGCCCACTGTATTTGACTGGCGTTGAGGGTATGGAAATATGAGGTCCATGCTATAACTCCTTCTGGTAGGTAGGTTTCATCAACTCTGGTATAGAACTCCTCTATGCAGGTCTTTCCAGCGGATCCATGGCTCAGAAACTGGGCTCGGTGACATAGGTGTTCGATCATCCACATTTGCAACAACAAATTGCAACCCTCGAAAAAGCTTCCTCCGGCTTTGCAAGAAGTGAGTGCCCGGAATATATCAGATACTATCATGGGCGCCAACGTACTATCACTCTGTGTGAGCAACGTACTGACGACCCCTGCTATCTTTATGTCAATATTCCCATCTTTTCTTGGGAATACTAGTAGTCCTAAGAAAGTTATCATGAAAGCAATTCGTCTATGTTCTTCCCACTTCTGGCGATTACCTTTGCTGCACAACTGGTTTTCTGGCTTGTCGAATCCTCCTATGTGACCATATCTTTGATATATGAAACTCATGCTGCAAAAACCTTTTGCCAAGTCAGGGTTATGAATTGTTCTGACTATCTTTAAGGAGTCCAGGAACCGGTGTACTGCTACAGCTCTTGGAGCAATCAGATATTTGTGCCTCAAAGGAGTCTCAGTGCTGCCGATATACCCTGCTATTTCTTCTAAAGTTGGGGTAAGTTCAAAATCTGAGAAACGGAAGACATTGTGCGCAGGATCCCAGTGGGGGACTAGTGCCCTTATGATATCTCCTCGTGGCCTGATATCCAACAAACTCGTGAGGCCTTTCAGATACTTCTTGATTTCGTCATGCCCCTCTTTGCCCAAATCATTCCACCAGAGCCGCAATTGGAGGGGAATTTTATTCATGATTGAAAAGGGTTCATTCGGAATCGTGCTCATTCTGCACATTTATTAATAAGATTTTAACAAACGACACTTATCCTGATAAAACAAAAATATATGCGATTTTTTGTGAATTTTCGTATATATATATAAAAACTTTCTAAAGAAGTCAATAACGGAAAATATTTTGGATTTTTGTTTCGAAAACTGGGAGCCTGAAAGGACTTTTCTAGACCTTTAGCAAGACAAATACTTTTGCCACAAATAAAGATATATATACATTTTGAAGTAAAGCAAAACTTTTGAATTTTTGATATATATATATATATATATACATATATTTGCAACAAATAATAAAAGTAAAGACAACACAAGACTCTTTTTATTATTATTTTCATAAAAAAAACCATTTTAAAAATAAGATCTCTTTTTTTTTTTATTAATTTTTATGACAAGACAAACTCTATATTTCTATTGATATTTTATTTTTTTTGAGAAACAGAACAACGACTTTTTTTTTCAAAATTTTGGCAGAGTTTTGACAGTATTTGTTTTTCTTTTTTTTTCAACAATAAACAATCAATTCCTAACCGTTATTTCCCCTTTTTTTCACAATATTCCAAACACCGGTCAGCATGCGGGCATGAGACAAATAAATGTACGGAAAACAATAGGATGCATCAGAGTGGTCCTTTCATATCAGGTTGCTAGTCCTAGACGGACCCAACCCCTGTGTTGAGTCCCCTAAGTCATATGCAACATGATGCAAATAAGCGTTCCTACTAGGGATCCGGCATGAAGTCACGTTATTCTATGTTCAAAACCTGGGTCGGTGTTCTAGACAGTGTACCCGAGCGGACAACTCGAGCTGAGGAAGGAGCTCCTTTCCGGGAACCAAAAGGCCAGCCGGCTTAGAAACTTTCCGAGCCTCTTTTTATTTAGGGTATGACACTAACAGAATAGGGAGTCTCAACCAGTGAGCACATCCCCGGAGGTAAGAAGAGAAAGGTTTCGGCACAGTTTATATACAGTTCAAATAATATCAAAGCGGTAAAAGCAGCATTTAGCACATTAGGCTCAGAACATGTAATAATCAGATAATAAATAAAGCCAAATAATAACAATTATTCTAAGCTCGAATTCTTAACCCTGAACCAGTGGTTCTGGGTATAAAATCCCCAGCAGAGTCGCCAGAGCTGTCACACCTCCTTTTTCCGCACCCGCGGGGCGCAGGGGAGTTTTTTCCAATTAAAGGACAATCGAAACGGGATTCGTTTAATTATTTCAGAGTCGCCACTTGGGAGATTTAGGGTGTCCCAAGTCACCAATTTTAATCCCGAATCGAGGAAAATAATGACTCTATATTATGGTCTGCGTACCAGAAATCCGGATAAGGAATTCTGTTAACCCGGGAGAAGGTGTTAGGCATTCCCGAGTTCCGTGGTTCTAGCACGGTCGCTCAACTGTTATATTCGGCTTGATTATCTGATCTTATACAAGTGTGAACTTATGTGCAAAATTTAACTTTTAACCGCTTTTATCATTTACTGTTTTTATCAAGAATTGCAACGTTGTGAAAACATATCTCGAATCACGTTGCATCAATGCACCCGTGATTGTTGACATATTTTGACTCGGTTGAGATTTGGATTTGGGTCACATAAATGTGCACCCGAATTAAGGAGAGTAAATTATTAAGACGTGCCTAAAGCAACTAGCGTATTTGTTGTTTTGGGTAAGGCCGAAAAATTCGCTAAACGACCTGTCCCGAATTCTAAGTGTTTTAATATATATATACAGTTGGAGGGCCCCGTAGCTGTGTACATTTTTATTTGGCGAGGCTCATCTCAATTTTTTTTTAAATGAAATTGCAACGTCATGGACACGCATCTCGAACCACGTCACAATCAATGTACCCGTGATTAGAAACACATTTCGACTCCGTTGAGAATTGGATTTGGGTCACATAAATGCGCACCCGAGTTTAAGAAGGTAAGATTTATTAAGGCGCGTCGTAAAGAGTCTAACGTATTGTTATTTTTAGGAGAGTTGTGAGATTTGCTAAACAACCCGTCCTGGAACCTAGATGCTTTGATAATACACCTTTAAACAAGGGCCCCGCGTCTGTGCGTTTTGTTTATTTTCATCGAGGCTCATCTCGTTCTTATTTTTTATTATTATATTTTTTTTAAAAGGATATCCTATAACAACTACGTTTCTCGTCGTGTTTGTCTTTATCAATTGAAAACAGTAGATAGTCCTAATTAATTAAATGCTTGCAAGTTATTTGTAATGACATTCAGAAAAGCTAAAAAAATTTCAGAAATGAGGCTGTATGTACAGTCAGCCGAACAAACAATTATAGGCCCAAATCCAGCCCATGCGTGATAGGCCAGACCTGGGCCTCTGCCTGTTCTACGCGAGCCTACTTGGTTTGCTTCGATTTGGGCTCGACCTTCATGAGGTTGAGGCCCTGAACTGATTCTTTGTTTTGTGAAATGAGTTTATCAATTTATGGGACAATATGGCAAAAGGAGAAAGAACTTTAACTAAAACGGATAGCTTTCCTATTTGGCCTACATTAGAGAATATACTACACCATCAGACTAAGTCTGAAATACAACTTATTACACTGGGCATATTTTTCACCTAGCAGTATACATACAAGGCTAGCATTCGTTAACCTACATTGATATACTTAGTATGTAGGCTGCTTCTATTGTCCAAACAAAAATGTAACTATTTCATGACATTTAGAGTAACAGTTCATGTACATATATAAAAAAACAATCTGCAGGTCCTCTCTTTTGCATTCATGCTCAAACTTTCAGTTACATTTGTGGTATTAATTGTGTACCTGGTATGGAGGACAAAGAAGGAAGGAATGGTCAGCTAGGCAGTATGCAGCAAACACAGCAACAACAGATACACAACAACAACACAGCAACAACCAACTGAACCAAGTGTTTTCCACAGCCACAGATAACCAACAGTGATCTCCCAGAATACAAGGACTAGCAAATAGTCGAGTGCCAAGCCAGTAATCCCAGGAAAAGTAAAGAAATAGCAGCAGTAACTGAGGGTTCAAATGCAGTAAAACCACCAGTTCAACAACCACAAACAACTCAGTCAATGCAAGCAACAGAACTTGGCCAAGACAGCTAAACCAACATAAACTCTTATGTAATTTTCAGACAGTGTTTGGTTACAATATTCCGAGACTTTATGTTTCTTGTTTTTCTTTTCTGAAGACTAAAAAATGTCCAGCCTAAGACTCAAAAAACTCCAGCCCCGTTTAAGTTCTCAAATGGCTTATTTATAAGCCAAAAACCAGTGCAGTTAAGCTGCCTTTTTGCTGCAACTTGCAGCCTGCCCATACTCTTTAAAGCCCATGCCTAAGCATCTTTTGGTGTCAGCCCCCTTTATTCCCACGCCTGGTTTTGTTTAATCAGGAGTTATGGGCCTCATTTTTTATTCAATTTAAGTCCCATACTCTTATGTCTTGTTCCCCATTGGCATTAATTTAATCCCAAATTAGTACCCTACTTGTCAGCTCATTTAAACTAATCATTTTTGTTCTTTGCAAACCCCAGACTACCCCTGTTAAACCCTGGTTACCACTGTCTTGACCCTTTGCCGCATCAGGGCATTTTTGAACTGATGAAAGTTTCAAATTCAGGACTGCCTAGACTGAACCTTTCAGTCATTTTTCAATGCAAACAAACTATTTCAAACAATGTTGGGGCCTTCAATCAGTGGCAAAGTATCAATTAGTCATGCGACATTATTAGCTCGTTTGATTCATTAGTTATAGAAACTAATCAACGACATTTATCGAGTCGACTATACTAATTATAGCAGGTAATAATCAGTCGCTCACACAAACAATATGTTCAGGGACCTAAAGGGCTTCGGACAACTTGGTCAGTCACTAGGAACCTATATAAGTTTATTCATGCGACGACTATACTAATCGGACATGCTTATCATAGGATACATTTAAATCATACACAGAAACCAATCGACCAAATAAAAGGTCTTTACAGAGATGAAGAAATCCGAATGAAAAAATAACAAAAAATAACAAACAAACACAACGAAACATGCTGACCACTTAATCAAAACTAACACAAAAGAAAGGAAAACTTACCGAAAATGCTTAAATCAAACAGACCCAAATCTGATTCAACTTCGAACTTTTGAGGCCGAACAAACTTTAATCAGGGTGTTCTCACATGAGAACACCTTGATTAAGGTCTATTAGACCTCAAACCCATGTCCAAACCGGCCGGGTTCCCCAGGTGCATGTGTTTCAAGTTCTGGATTTCCAGATCTGGATTTTTAGGAGTTTTGGGTAGATTCGGACCAAACCAAGCTTAGCTTGGTCACGAAGAAGGTCAGGGGAGTGTCTGGTATGAAGATGGGATGGTTTGGCATAGATCCGGGTTTTGTCTCGAATCTTCAAATCCAGATTCGAGACGATAGGAGATGATTCGAGGTTCGTGGTTAGTGGATTCGTGTTCAGGGGAGTGAGGGGGTCTTAGGGTGTTCAGGGGGTGGTCACCGGCGTTCGTGCCGCCGGCTTTAATGGCGAAGGAGACTAGGGCGGCTGCTAGGGTTTGGGGGTTTCAGGGTTCAGGGAAGGAGACGAGTGAGGGGTGGGGTTCGGATAGGGGGCGTGGGGTGTAAGGGAAGGTTTATATATGGTGAGGTTGATCGGATCTGAGCCGTTAGATCAGATGATCTCAACGGCTTAGATCTGATGCTGAGAAATGGGACGGGGTCGTTTGATAGTTAAACGGGGTCGTTTGGTTTAAGTGAGGGGTTGGGTCGGATTGGTTATTGGGTCGGGTTTGAACATGGGTCGCTGAAAGAGGTCCTGAACCGTTGGATCGGCTGGGACGGACGGCTCAGATTGATTTGCCTGAAACGACGTCGTTTCAGGAGATGCCTGGGTAGCCGGTTTTGGACTGGACCTGATCGAATTGGTTTGGGCCTATTTTTGGTTTATTTCCTTGGCCCAAACCGTTTTCTTCATTCTTTTCTCCCTTTCTTTTTTTCTTTTTTTTTCTTTTCTTCTTTTTGTCTAATCTTAAAACTAAAAATAAAAAATGAAATTCAAACAAACATAATTATCAAAATATTTAAATAGGTTAAATCGCACCCTAGAATATTTTTGTGAATTTTTCTTTTACTGAATGAATTATGGTCTAATTACCAGATCATACACATTTTGTACTTTGTTTAATAATGTAAAAATGGACAAAATGGACAGACCCACACATGACTAGCAACACACGTTACGGAAAATTGAAAAATTGTACAGCGAGGTCCTTTGTTACTATTTCTTTTGGAGTGACTGTCCGTGAAGCAAAAATCACGTGCTTACAATGATGCAGTCAAAATATACTATGTATGATTTCTTTGGTCAAATTGGGTTTGTTTGTACTTGGCATATTTTGGAGATTGGAATGACGAAGGCATTTTGTTCTGCTATCTAAACACTTTATCCTTTGTTACCCCTTTTGAGCCTTATTTATCTCCTTTCATACCCCTCTTTTGGAATCAGTGGCAAAATTCAAAAACGCGAGAACAAACGACAAGTAAAAGAAAGAAATGAAAAGAGAAAAAAGAATGAAAAAAAAGAGAAAAAGAAAGAAAAAAACAAAACTACAAAAAGAAAAAGGAAGAGAAAAGAAAAGAAGAGAAAAAGCACAAAAAACAAAGCAATTTCTATGACATGAACTACGTTTGACCTGATTCCTTTTAAGGATACGTAGGCAGCCTCACGGTTCATTCCCATCAAAATAAAATCCAAAAGTCCCCAAGCAAGAAACTGGGGCAGAAGTTGTGGTTGTTGTAGGAAATCTGATTCCAAAAGTTATAGTTTTGAACCCATTTGAATTGTTTTGAGCCTTTGATGCTATTTCTTTCTAACCCTATCCAAAATCTCATGTTACGGTCCAAAGAAAGACCTTCAGATCAGTCTTCAAGAGATGCCAAGTCGAGCAAGTAGAAGTGGTTCACATCAGGGGCAACACTTTGGTCCAAGCAGGAAAATTAAAATGAGAGAGTCTTATTGGTGAAAATCCTCATGGGCACCGTAAGGCGATGTGAGTTGAGAGATAAACAAATGAGAGAGGCTTGTTGGTGAAAACCCTTAAGGGTACTGCAGGCCGAACAAGGTCAAGGTTTTAGTGAAGAAATAAAGTTACGGAAATTCCGGGGCAACAAGTATGGCAACTGAAAGTTGATTGGTTGGACAGATTGGGCCGATTAATCCGAAATGCATGTCATGATCATTGGTACCAACTGTTCCACACAGATAAGTCTCTTTCCTTTTTCCCTTTTTTTAGCAAGTCATCCAGTTTTGGATTTTCTTTATCCTTAACTCTCAAGGTCATTGCATTTCATTTCTTTTGGTTTCATTTCTCTAAGATGTTCCAATGTCAGTTTTGATAAGAAGGGATTCCAAAGCTTACTACCAACTTCCAAAGTTGCACAAGGCGCAAGGCAGACAAGGCATTGCTAGAGGTAGTATGATGTGAAATGGGTTATAAAAGGTCAAGTGGAAGTTCCATCGGTAAAACGGTTTAGTAATTTCGTGGGAAATGCAGAGGGTCAAACAGATGGGTCAGAGATGTAACACAATGGTTTGGGTATAGAACACTCGGGTCATCCAAAGTAATAGGGGTTTGAAAGTCAGCCGGAAGTCAGGCGGTTCTTAGCTAGTTCAGAGGAAACCAGTTAAAACAAAGCACGGCAGTGAAGAAACCTTTAGCAAAGAATGTCATCAACTAACCACCACATTTTAAACTAACAAGATTTTTCTTTGATTGAAACAGGGGCAGAAAATTCCGTTTGTTTCAGGGAAACCCTCCGTAAAGAAAGGCGAGCACCGAATAGGTTTGACGGTAAACTCTCAGGACCCGCCTGGATAATGGGATTTAATTTGAAATTCTCAGGACCCTCCTGAAAAATGGGAGCTAGTTTAAAATTCAAAACAATCATGAGTAGTAAGATCTAGCATAAATATACCCCAAGGAATGTAAGATGGTTTCAAAGTTTGCATGTTTGAGATAGGATTCAAGTAGGAGTTTTCAGGGCCCTCCTGAATAATGGGACCTAGCTTTAAGATTTCCATTAGATAACAAGATGTACCGTAAGTTCTGTTGTAGGGCAGCACAATTCGGCAGAAAAGAATTGTCACTCTTAAGATAAGATTTGACGTTTGATTTTCAGGACCCTCCTGGATAATGGGATTCAGTTTTAAGTTTTCAGGATCCTCCTGGATAATGGGATTTAGTTTTAAGTGTGCAGGACCCTCCTGGATAATGGGATTTAGTTTTAAGTGTTCAGAACCCTCCTGGATAATAGGATTTAATTTTAAGTGTTCAGGACCCTCCTGGATAATGGGATTTAGTTTTAAGTGTTCAGGACCCGCCTGGATAATGAGATTTAGTTTTAAGTTTTCAGGACCCTCCTGGATAATGGGATTTAATTTTTTGTTGTCAGGACCCTCCTGGATAATGGAATTTAATTTTTCGTTGTCAGGACTCTCCTGGATAATGGAATTTAGTTTTAAATTTTCAGGACCCTCCTGGATAATGAGATTTAGCTTTCAAATTCATAGAGATATTTGGTAACATGATTCAATGTGCCCAACATCCAAACTGGGGCAGAAGTTTTTCTTTGTTTTTGCCTATTTTGTGGAAATCAGGCGCCCACCTGGAGAATGTTGCGACCAAAACACTCACGCAAGTATACGCGATCGACAAGTAATATAGTAGTGAGTAGAGTATCGTTCCCACGAGGAATTGTGATCAACTTCTCGACTGATGTAGACTCAAACAATTATCAATTTATGCTATATTATTACAAAATATTTTAAATAACCAATTTACAATTTACTTAGTAATTAAACAATAATTCAATACAAAATTACTACACCAATTACACAATATTTTGATAATAATTTGGGTAAAGATATTCCAGGGTCATGGACTTGCTAGAGATCATGCTACTATTTTAGCTTAAGATTGATTTATTGAATTATCCGGGTTATTGATTATAGGGTTAATAATATTCATAAGAATCTTTCGAGTTCTTATGCATCTATTCAAGTTAAACTAATACATATATGTCTATGGTATTAATATTAGCAAGAATGCATTTACAACACCTATTTTTCAACCAAGCAAGGCAATTAAGTATAGTTCTATCTTAATTGCGAATCTTTCACATGATGCCCAGGATCCGGATTTTGCTCTATTTGATTCTATATGCAATCAAGAATTTCCTTTGTCAAGTTTAATTCAAGATTCGTAAATAATATTTCACTGTTAGCTACTCAGTAAAATAATTAGAAGCAGAATCAAATAAACAACTCATAACGATAGATTCAAGATCTTCAATCTAAGCTTCAAATAACATAATTATCTAACCTCCAAGACCCAAGAATATTAGAGTTTTTAGCTACTCATAATCATACAAAAATCAACAATAAAAGTCTTAAACATAATATAAACAAACAAATAGAAGAAAGTTTAGAAGAACTCTTTGAATCGTCGCTCCAAGATGTAATTCTTCTTCTTCTTTCTTAGCTCCAAGATGAAGCTCCTCTTCACTTTCTCTCTCTAAAATTATTTCTTCCTCTCAAAAATCTGATCTATCTAATAATGGAGCTTTTGCTTTATGTAAATTGAGTGGGATTAAGAAGGAATTCCAATTTTACCCCTAAATAACGTTTCTCCGGATCGGAAACGCGCGAATAAGTGCGCGATTTATGTAGTTCGCGCGATACTTCGCGCGCTTCTTCTGGATTCCAGGCAGAAAAGCTCGCAAACTATTGCGCGAAGTTTGAAAGTTAGCGCAATACTTAGCGCACTTCTTCTGGAAAGCTCGCAAAGTATCGCGCGAAGTTTGAAAGTTAGCGCAATACTTAGCGCACTTCAGTAGCTCGATTTTGTCCATTTTTCCGTCTCGTCCTTGCGCACACTCGACTCCTAGGGGTTGTTCTTGCTCATAAATCATTCCAATCTCCTCTTGAAAGCATCATTTAGGCTCCTCATCCTGCAATGTATACATATCACAATTAGAGCCTATTTTTCATCAATTAACCATAATATGTCATCGGAATATAATCAAGCGGAAGCATAAACAATAGCTAAATCACCTAGATTTCGCCTATTATCAACACCCCACACTTAATTCATTGCTAGTCCTCGAGCAATCAACTATATTCTCTAGAGAATCCTTCGCTAAACCATTTCCTTTAACGCATTACACCTAGAACAATATACATGTATCACTCCTAGTAGTGAACAATCCTAGCCTCAAAGCCAACTCTCAAATGCCATGCAATATTCACACTTCCTCAAAGTACTCTACACAGAAATCAAGACTTGTTTCTCCGTCACGATTCATATGCCCTCACAATTACATCAACAAAAACTGAGTTCAATCCACCACATTCAATTCATATATTCACATATATCAAGGAAATCACTCGCTCTCACAAAAGAAGTTACATGCATGCAATTGGTACCATAAGCTTGCCCTTAATGTAAATCTCTACTAAGGTAGGCTAGCTCGATCCAAAATCAATTAGGACTTTTTCATGGTTGTAATGTGGGCTAAAGGACGGGTAGGATGTATTTAGGAATAGTGACTCAACCCCTAAGCACTTTAACACATCACACGAACAATTTTCAGCGTAAATTTTTCAACCCACTTCTCATTTATACACAATATCATCCCACAAATACGCCCTTCTTCTTTAAGCACTCTATTAATTCATTACCACTAGCTAGAGCAAAACACAATGTAATCATATCTTTTTTTTCTTTCCTTTTCATATTTCAATTTTTTATTTTTTTTTAATTATATTTTTTTCACTCAATTTCTGTTAGTGGTGTATTCGTTTACAACATAAGTGCACCTTTCATCCTTTTATTGGTTCCACTCAAAAGTCACCCCACACTTATTTCATTTTTACTTCTTTTAGCGCTCTTCTCACAACTAAAGTGCTTTAAGAGGTAAAAGGATCAAAACAATATCAATTAAGAACAAAAGGGTATAAGCTTGTAATGCGGGTGCCAAACAAAAAGTCTGAAGGCTCAAAATGGTTAACTAGGGACAAATTTTATTTGTAATAAGCAATTGAGCTCAAAAAGGTCAAAGAAAGCCTAACATCATTTTTCAAACCGAGCATCACCTCAAATTTCGCTTCAACTACTCACATACCGGGCAAGTTCTAGACACAAGTACAATATATGGACTACACAAATACTCATCACACATGGCATATGACTCATTCTAGATCAGCTCATCGAGACACTCCATTACGAGCAGTCAATTCAGTAACAAACATACAATTTAAGGCACTTTCCATGAGATTCAACAATTAAGACTAAGCGTTATACTCTAGGGTCTATTGTGTTCAGGTGTGTCAACGTTATGGGTTCACTTTTCTATAGCTTATAACTCCTTATTTTAGTCTATAAATAAAAAATATAAAAACAGAAATTAAAAACTACCTATGCCCTGTTCAAGATAAACCCTTGGAAAAGAACCGCGACTTAAAGAAAAACCAAGGGGGGATTGCTACACTTCCTAAGACACAAATAGGCTATTTTTTTTTTTGGTATTTTCTTAGACTAACTTCCCTCAAGAAATTTGTCTAAAGGATCCGTCATCAGGAAGAGTCTACATATTTGACCTTTGTGTCAAAAACTACTACACTAAAATTAAGTATTACAACTGAGCTAAGATAGCATAGAAAAGCACCCAAACAATCTCCTCACCCTACACTTAAAATTATGCAATGTCCTCAATGTACACTAAGAATAACAAGAAGGTAAAAGAGACTCCCTGGTAGGCCAAAGGCCGAAGAATTAGCAGTTCACAGGATACTCAGACTTCTCCCAGGTATGATCCCTTGTGCGGGTACTTCACACTTAGTTTCAACCACCTGCTCGCTTTTGCACATGCCCATTGGCTTTGACTCCATATGCTCAAAATCCTACAAAATAAAACAACACTGCAAGAATATTACAATAAGAAAAAAAAGTCAAAAATAAAAGAAAGTAGTAAAGTTGGGTTGCCTCCCAACAAACGCCTAATTTAACGTCGCGACACGACGTGAACCACTTTTTTTTTTTTTTGCCTCCACCTTGAACTTATGAATTGAGCCCCCAATTTGGCTTTAAGTCTGCGGCTATGCTCAAGTGGTGGGGCTACAATGATAACCAGGCCATGTAATAATTTTTTCATTCTGCACTTCTTGGCCTTTAAATGGGGAATGTAATTTTTGCTTTTCGACGCAACAAATTCAAGAATATAGGCACTTTCATCCTCACTCTTTGACTCCCCCATAGGCTCAGATGGCTCAATTACTATCTTACTATCTAACCACAACGTGGAAAAATGATTGGAATGAGGTCTAATGCACTCTAACTTATGAAGTTTACTACTATTTACATCCCCAGTTATACAAACACTCAATTCTCCCAAAGTAATGTTATCTACTCCCTCACGTGACTCTAGAGCACTCTTCTCAATATTGGCATCCTCAAGAAAAACAGGGTCTAGTGATTGGTATTCTCATTTTAGCTCCTCAATTTGGTCTAGAAGATTTTTTTCAGCTTCACATAACTCATTATTAAATTGTTGGGCGTTACACGCATCAACCTTTGCACTCAAATCTGCATCTAAGCTATATACAACCAAGCCAAAATTATCAATTTTATGTGCAAGTTCATCTCTCTCCTTAGACCAATCATTCATCACCGTTGTTAGTAAACAACGTCGTTTCGCAGAATCCACTAATCGAGAATATTCGTCCCAATACCAACCCTTACTCCCATATTCAAATTCAGATGTCCAAGAGGTGAGGTCATGACTAGCAAAAAAATACGGGCCATAAAAATCTTTGATTAACCAAGTGTCTTCATCATTAACCTTACCTCTGTATATTTCAACCTCAGATGTCATCCTGAGAGAACTAGAAACATACTAAGAGAAAAATTAAATAGTTATAAAAATAACATATTTACAAAAAGAAAAGAAAATAAACTTGTAAAGATAATAATAAAAGTCTAACCCAGAAGAATAGTTAATGTTTAATTCCCCGCAACGGCGCCAAAAACTTGTTGCGACCAAAACACTCACGCAAGTGCACGCGATCGACAAGTAATATAGTAGTGAGTAGAGTATCATTCCCACGAGGAATTGTGATCAACTTCTCTACTGATGTAGACTCAAACAATTATCAATTTATGCTATATTATTACAAAATATTTTAAATAACCAATTTACAATTTACTTAGTAATTAAACAATAATTCAATACAAAATTACTACACCAATTACACAATATTTTGATAATAATTTGGGTAAAGATACTCCAGGGTCATGGACTTGCTAGAGATCATGCTACTATTTTAGCTTAAGATTGATTTATTGAATTATTCGGGTTATTGATTATAGGGTTAATAATATTCATAAGAATCTTTCGAGTTCTTATGCATCTATTCAAGTTCAACTAATACCTATATGTCTATAATATTAGCAAGAATGCATTTACAACGCCTATTTTTCAACCAAGCAAGGCAATTAAGTATAGTTCTATCTTAATTGCGAATCTTTCACCCGATGCCCAGGATCCGGATTTTGCTCTATTTGATTCTATATGCAATCAAGAATTTCCTTTGTCAAGTTTAATTCAAGATTCGTAAATAATATTTCACTGTTAGCTACTCAGTAAAATAATTAGAAGCAGAATCAAATAAACAACTCATAACGATAGATTCAAGATCTTCAATCTAAGCTTCAAATAACATAATTATCTAACATCCATGACCCAAGAATATTAGAGTTTTTAGCTACTCATAATCATACAAAAATCAACAATAAAAGTCTTAAACATAATATAAACAAACAAATAGAAGAAAGTTTAGAAGAACTCTTTGAATCGTCGCTCCAAGATGTTCTTCTTCTTCTTCTTTCTTAGCTCCAAGATAAAGCTCCTCTTCACTTTCTCTCTCTAAAATTATTTCTTCCTCTCAAAAATCTGATCTATCTAATAATGGAGCTTTTGCTTTATGTAAATTGAGTGGGATTAAGAAGGAATTCCAATTTTACCCCTAAATAACGTTTCTCCGGATCGGAAACGTGCGAACAAGTGCGCGATGTATGTAGTTCGCGCGATACTTCGCGCGCTTCTTCTGGATTCCAGGCAGAAAAGCTCGTGAACTATTGCGCGAAGTTTGAAAGTTAGTGCAATACTTAGCGCACTTCTTCTGGAAAGATCGCGAAGTATCGCGCGAAGTTTGAAAGTTAGCGCAATACTTAGCGCACTTCAGTAGCTCGATTTTGTCCATTTTTCCGTCTCGTCCTTGCGCACACTCGACTCCTAGGGGTTGTTCTTGCTCATAAATCATTCCAATCTCCTCTTGAAAGCATCATTTAGGCTCCTCATCCTGCAATGTATACATATCACAATTAGAGCCTATTTTTCATAAATTAACCATAATATATCATCGGAATATAATCAAGCGGATGCATAAACAATAGCTAAATCACTTAGATTTTGCCTATTATCAGAGAACAAGGGAATACATTTCAAATTCAGCAATCAGGCGCCCACCTGGAGAACAAGGAAATACATTTTAAATTCAGTAATCAGGCGCCCTCCTGGAAAACAAGGTAATGCATTTCAAGTTTCAGCAATCAGGCGCCCACCTAGAGAACAAGGGAATACATTTCAAATTCAGCAATCAGGCGCCCAGCTGGAGAACAAAAGAATACATTCCAAATTCAGCAATCAGGCGCCCACCTGGAGAACAAGGGAATACATTTCAAATTCAGCAATCAGGCACCCACCTGGAGAACAAGGGAATACATTTCAAGATTAGCAATCAGGTGCCCACCTGAAAAATAAGGGAATACATTTCAAATTCAGCAATCAGGCGCCCACCTGGAGAACAAGGGAATACATTTCAAGATCAGTAATCAGGAGTCCACCTGGAGAACAAGGGAATATATTCAAGTCTCAGCAAGCAGGCATCCACTTGGAGAAAGGGAAAACATCTCAGATTACAATTCAAGGAGGCAACAAGGGGATTCCACCGGGAGAATACAAGTCAACAAGGCAACAACAACCACAAGAGTAAATTTGAAGATATAGATAGGATTTTGTAATACATAGATCATAGTCTAGTCTAGCTTCCTTTATCCTGGTGTAATGAGGGGTTCAGTAAGCAGTAGTAGTAACAACAACAACAGTGAAATCACAGCTTCATGGTAGTCCCAGGTACCGGAACTTCCCGAACTACACTGACCTGATTCCTTTATAGTCAAGGATATGTAGGCAACCTCGGAAGTAGGGTGCGGTCAAATCATTCAAAATGCTTCCCACGGAGTATTCAAACGGGCAAAAATCAATCGTATTCGCTCACTTTATCTTTGCACGAAAACTCTTCGTGTTTCCGGGCAAAGAGGGACAGTTGTGAGCACGTGATGTTTGCCCTATATGAATTACCTCCATAATTTCAAAACAAAATAATTTCTTTTCATTATTTGCACTTTTGTGGATTTTGTGGCATTTTCTGATAATTGTTTGCATTTGTTTGTGCATTTTTATTTAATTAATGAAAAATACAAAAATATGTTGCATTTGCACGAAGGATTTAATTTTACATTAGGTGGTAAATTAGTTATTTTATAAAAATGAAAAAAAAATCAATCACAAAAATAGTTTATTTTGCACATTTTTAACTTTAGCTTTTGATTTTGGTATTTTTCCTTTAAGTTTAGTTTTTAATTTTTTGTGATAATTATTATCTAGGTTTAATTAGTGTTTTGATAGGTTAATTTGGTTTTAGGATTTAACTTTGATTTTTAATATAATTTTGTAAAAAAAAAGAGAAAAGGAATTAAAATAGAAATAAGAATGGAAAAGAAAGAATTCAGTTCTGGGCCAAGCATTATAAGTTTCCCCCAACCCAAGAGATTTCCCACCAGAACCCGTATGAACCCAGCCCAAACACAATTCTTACCCGGTCCAGCCCCATCCCAACCCAAACGACCCCGTTTAGGTTAGTTTTGATCTCAGCCGTCGAGGTTGTGAGATCAAACGGTTGAGAAGTGGGGATTCGTAGGTATATTATTGTCCAAACGCCTCCCCCCCCCTTTCGTCTCATCTTTCTCGCCCTATCTTCAGAGAGCCGAACTCAAACCCTAGAACCGCCCCTTTTTCAACCGCGTCTACCTGGCGGCACCACCCCGAACTGCCCCCAAACTAACACCCTGAAACCCCCATGACCCCCTCTTTCCAAATCCCTAACCCATATCCCTCGAATCCCTCCCAAATCCGTCGAATCCTAAATCTAAGGATAGAGCTCAAAGCCCCAAGAAGTCAAAATGGTTCAATCTTTGATTCTGAGGCTTGCATGGCTACTTGCCCTTGTTTTTCTGAAGGTTGAAGGTTGATTAAACACGAAAGTGATGTTGTTCACTTGTTTTTTACGAAGAACAACTGGGTAACATCACTTTCGTTTAAATCAGTATCAATTAGGTTTCGAGCTTTGATTCGGTAAGTGCCTCCTCCTTGTATTTTATCTTCTTTCACTGTTTCATCTTCCTCCTCATCCCTTCTTTTTTGGTTGGTCGAAGTTTGTTTGAGGGTTTTTCCGAGTTCAAATTGGTTCCATTTCTTGTTCTGTTTTCCTCTTTGTCGTTGTGAAGCTTGATTATCTTATTTCTTTAGTCCGCCCTGTCTTGTTTGTCTAAGTCTTGGTAATAATAGTATAATTATGGTTCCATCATCAGTTTAATCACTTAGTCAATAAAATTAGGCCCATGATTTAATTAATTTGTTGTTATGAAATTGTACTGGTTAGTTCATTTAGTTTGCTTTTGGTTTCGGCTGTTTTTAAACAAATGGTTCCAGGCTTCTTTGTTTAGGGAAAGTTTGGGTCAGTTTCTCAAAATTGGAGTCATCGTTTGATTTTAATTGGACTCTGAGGAATCAGAAGCCCAAGAAGAAACTGAACCTGGGTTATTAACCCGTATCAAATTAGGCCTTTGGGTCAGCTTGACCTATGAGTTGCTGAGCGTAAATAACAGGGGTATGGGGGGTAGTTTTGGGTATTTGCTTAGGGGAATCTTTGTATAACTGATTAGGAAGCTTCTTAGAAGCTGACTTTGAGATTGTTTTGAAACTTTGAAAACTAAATAGGGATATCTAGGCAAAAAATGAAAACATGAAAAGGGTCTAATTGCAAATCTGATTTTCTTTAAGCTGTCCAACTTCCTTGCCTATAAAGGCATGATTTTCTTGCCTTTCAAGGATTGAAGAGAAAAAAAATCAGAAAAAAATGGAAAACGACTGGAAATACTAAATATCATTGTTTCATTGATTCTCTTCTGCATTTATTGGTTACAATTTAGTCTCTGAAGTAATTCCTGAATCATTTGGGGGTTAAAATGGATTGAACTTGGATTTGTGGAAGTTTGATTTGAAGTTGTTGAGGTCACTGTTCAATTGAAATTGTTTTCTGGACTGCTGCACCTCACTCTTGGGTTCGCGTTTGGTTTTATTGGTTATTCCTAGTTGCTGGGTTCTGCTACTTTGTTGCTTGGCTACTAACCTCCTCTTGCTTTCTTTCATTTCATATTCCAGGTACATATTTCTAGACTCACCTCACATGAGGCTTGATATTTAAGTGAAATGAAATCTGGAGTTCTAAATATGGCTTCTACATATTCAGATCCTTTAGTTCAGTTTCAGTCTTTTAGGAGTTAATTGATGCATTGTATGTTCAACATGAGAACTCTTAGTCAGCTTGCATCTGTTTGGAGTTAGTAGAGCCCTTGTAGTTAAATGTTGCTTGCTTTTGAAACTCTTACTATTATAGCTGGTCTTGGACTGTTGAGAAATGGAACTTGATAAAAATATTGATCATTAGCTAAATTTTGTTATTAAGCAGTGTTAGCTAAGCGTATGGTGTCAAATCCCTTATGCCTTTGCAGCTCATTTGAATATTGAGGCCTAATGATATGTCCAGGATTTTATGTTACTATTTGATAGATTAAGCTGTATGATATGAGTATTAGTTGAATGTTTTATTTTGAAAATCAACTGCTGGTTTGAAGTTGTTTGAGAATGATGATTTAAGGCAAGGAAAATGAGATAAAGTGAAATATATGTTAGTATACCTGTGCTGGGTTTGGGGAATCATGTTAGTGTAGATTCGAATAATCTGCTTAGGAATTGTAATAACAGCTTGACAGATTCAATTGATAAGGGCCTGAACTTTATATATTTGGCTATTTCGAGAATGTTAATGGTTTGTTTGTTCACGATGTTGACTCAGTAGATTCGTTCTTCGTGATTCTGTAACGGTCATTTGGAGTCCAATTTCCTTACTCGAATTTGGTTGATGAGGCTCCATCTAGACTCGATGCCGAGTCAGTTCGTGAGAAAACTTGGGCTCTCCCCAGGCCCAAGTCTAAGGTCCTTTCACGAGCAGGGCCTTGTATATGCTAATGCTTATGTTCTTTTTATTCGAACCAGCTCTTAATTAATACTTGCATTGGCCCAAACCTCTTCATGTAATTAAAATACCTGCTGATCTCACTTGGGTTTATGACCATTAAAAGCAATTTGAGTCTTAATCTAGAATAGGCTCAAACATCTTAGGCCCGTTTAATTAAGTATTGTTTTTATAATAAATCGAGGCGCGTCGTGCCGAACAAAAATGACAACTGCATGGCCCTCGTTTAATTAATTTTGTTTATCCTTAGAAATCGAGGCGTGCCATTTAGCGAATTTTCATGGCCCTCGCAAAGTTGCAAATTCGTAATTGCTTTAGGCGCGTTAGTTTAATAATATTACTTTCCTAAATTCGGGTGCGCATTTATGTGACCCAAATCCAAATCACAACGATGTTAAAATATGTCAAAGATCACGGGTGCGTTTATGTGACGTGGTTTGAGACGTGTTTTAATGACGTTGCAATTTTCTCTAAAAAATGAATAAAAGCGGATAAAAAGTTAAAATTTGCGTAGGTTCATAATTGTTTAAAATCAGATAATTAAGCCGAATATAACAGTTGAGTGACCGTGCTAGAACCACGGAACTCGGGAATGCCTAACACCTTCTCCCGAGTTAACAGAATTCCTTACCCGAATTTCTGGTTCGCGGACTATAATACAGAGTCAACCTTTTCCTCGACTCGGGATTTGAACCGGTGACTTGGGACACCATAAATTATCTCAAGTGGCGACTCTGAATCTTTTAATAAAATAAATCTCGTTTCGATTGTCACTTTAATTGGAAAAAACTCTCCTATGCCCCTTTCGAGGGGTGTAGTAAAAAAGGAGGTATGATATACCTATTCTCGAAGCATTTAGAACTCTTTGTACTTACCCCCTCTTTAAGTTTTATGCGCTTCTACATTGAGTAGCAGAAAAAAATGTGATGGATGCGCATAATTATTCAAAGAACAAATGTGAAACTTTTTCTTCTATGAACTTAAGTAATGGAAAGCTTACTGTAATCTTTAGATATTAATTGATAATCTTGTAGTAATTGTGCCATGATATACCTTATCTATCTTTGTATTACATAAGTATATTTGTTGACCATTGTAATGTAATTAGGATTTATTCTGGTCTTTCAAAATGTGAACCACCAGTGATGCATGTACTAGAGTGAATAGTTTTGCCATTTCTTGAAATTTGTACTTCTGAGTCAAAATGACAGTGTAATGTGTATCATCCCCTGCTTCAGTTATTGCAATGTAAGTATATTGTTGACCACTGTGATGTAATTAGGATATATTCTGATTTTCCAAAAACCAAGTTACCAGGCATCATTTACCAATAATGTTTTCCTTATCCCCTGGATTGTGTGAAATACAGATTCAAGAATTTATGATATTGGTTTTAACAAGGATGATTTAGCATCAGATGCTCCTCATGTTGGAAAACACAAGTTACTGTCAGCAGGTAAGAAATACAAAAAGACAAATGGGAATCTTGAACAACCAAATTTCTGCAATATTTGAGTTGGATATACATGGCATTGAAAAACCAGGTAAAAAAGGAAACAAAGGAAAAGTCAGATCTTTAACAAGAGTCATAATCAATCTCTTTGTACTTCTCAAACAGATTATGCTTCCTATAGGTTAATCCTGTACTATCCGAGCTGAATAGAGGAGCACTCAAGCTGTCAGCCACAGGTGTTCTCCAGAAAGTAAAGTTGGCATAGTTCAACTGTCTCACGAACTCGGTTTCAGCCACAACAATCAAGATTGCATATAATCCAATCACGGTAACAGAAAACTCCAAACCTCTTTGGCATGTAATTACTGCAGTACCTAGTTTGTATACACGCAGATGAAAGCAGCCAGGCGAGTAGCCTGTTCAAGAAACAAGATGTCTGGTGCTTTCATCATTATGTTCCAATACAAAGTAACACCTTCTAAGAAATTACAGAAGCCAAATGAAAATAAAAAAGACAAAGTACTTACTAGCACCAACTATTTACATGAAGCTCCAAAATGCACCTGGTCACTCGAGCACATGAACGCCAGAGCACTCTAGTCTGTTTCTACTTGGTAGTTTTCAGAAACTCCCCGTGTTCCAAACAACTAAAGGGCCTCTTCTGTGAAATTCACATGGCTGAAAACCATTCATTGCCTTTCCCATGAGAGCCATGGCGCCAAGACTCGGAAGCTGCTTCTTCTGGCAATCATCAGTCTCCAACTTTGAGCTTTGAGGCTCACAAACAACCACTGGTTGGGCCGGCCTCTTTTTTGTAGCGGTAGCCCCATCACGAAGCAACCTTTGAATCCAAGAGTGTGAAGTCAATACCTCCAAATCTTTCTTGATAACGCTCATAGAAGAGGAGCTAGAGTTATCGTGAGCCATCAGTTCTTTACCATGAGGTTTACTAGATGTTGGTTCGGAGCTAGTTAAGGTTGCTTTAGTCATTTTGCTAAGGAACTTGTGTGCTTTCTCATGAGACGATTCCCCTATTAAACTGGATCTTTTAGTACCGAAAGCTAAAGAACCAGAAGCGCCCACTTTGAGGCGCTTCACCCATCTACTACCAGGGTCCTGTCCAAGAAGCCCTTCAGGACAGAGATCAGTTCTTGATGAAGTGGGCCGTTCAGCATGGGCGAGTACTAATTCCAAGTCCAAACTTTCAGTTCTGGAAGAACTTGGCCCTGCATTATCAGTTGGAGCAGGGAGCTCCAAGTTTATATCCAAGTTGAACCTTTTGCGTCCAGCTTCTTTCCTGGAGCAGTCAAGTGCAGACCGAGGAGGTGACTTTTGGTCCATTTTATTCACCTGCAAGGTATATCAAGTGGTCAAAATTGAGTTATTTTGCTTCTGCTATTAGAGTCAAGATTCCAGACTGTTGGTCAAATAATAAAAAATATGTTCTCATCATCAGTAGTCTACCAGGAATGCTGCAAGATACACATAAGATCACAGAAAATTCGCCCACTTTGTGACTTTGTACAGGGATTGAAACTGACAACACCAGCAAGAACATTTCTCACTTGCTGAAAAAACATGTTTGGTTGTAGACTTATTATACAATGACCGGGTGTCTGGAACTAACTTTACTTGATTTCACTGAATTCTCACATTATACTTCACAACTAGCTGGTAGGAAGAGAAATACAAGAGCAGCTAACAACATAAAACTGACAATAAAGCAAGTCCACTCTTGAAAACCTGGTTAAAAGATGGGAAGTTACGAAGAATTAATGAAATCCCAAGATTACCTTCTTTACTATGGAAGAACTCGTACCTGCAAAAGCCACAGGAAAGAGAGATTCATTATACAATCAAAATTAACATTCAAACAGTATCTCTCAGATTAAGCCTCTTTTTTTCTCTTTTCTTTTAGGATAACTACCACTCAGAGTAAGCATTAGAAATTCTTTAATCATTTAACACCTTAGCAAGATGACGATTGAAATAAAATTTAAGCCACTTATATTAGAGAAGTGATATGCAAGGTAACTTTAATCAAGAATTCAAGATCTAAAGACAGCACACGACAGTACATACCACAAAGCTGATTCTTCTCCCGAAACACATCCATGTCCATAGTATCAGTTTCAGCTGAAGATTCATTCTTTAACACAACTTTACAACGCTTACTCGCTTCAATATTTTCTTTTCCTTCACTGCCTTTGGAGCAGTCTAGAAGTTGAAGCTTCATTTCTCCCTTATAATGACCAAAAGATTTGGATGGGCTATCATTATCACTTAATGATACATTCTTCCCATTGAATTCAGTCCACATCCTTGAATTACCAACGGCTTTGTTTCCTTCCAACAGATTAGCATCTGTTCTTTTTGTGATTAACAAACTATGAGTTGTCTGAGAAATGCGGGGATAATATCCAGCTAGTCCCCTTACAGGGTCCATAGTATTGCTTTTTCTCATTGTCTCTACATCATGCAAAGGATGTGGTAACTTTTGTTGATCATTCAGTTTCTCTTCACAGACCAAAGATGCTGAATTATTGTGATAATTATAATGTTCAGGCTCTAACATTCCCAATCTTGGCACTTCATCTTTTGCTGCTAGAAATGATCTTATGAATGGATTCCGCATCTTTTCTCCTTCTCTAGTTATATACTGGATAGGATTATCAGGTAAAGGCTTTGGTGCAACAATGCTGCGACAGCCTAGAGTTTCATTTGCAATGGTTCTTGAACTTGTCCTGAGGGTCTCGTTAACGACTTCAAATGCTTGAGTTTCAGATTCTCTTAATCTTTTGATGGACTTAGAAAGCCTAGACACTGTCTCCAGTTTAACAATTGACTGAGGAAGCTTAGAATCTTGATCGTTTTCCTTGTTTGCGCTAGCACTAGGCACGTGATTGTGTGTTTCTGCTGTAGCGTTGTAGCTTGTTCTGGTCCAATGCGCCATCCAAACAGATTGAACTGAATGCGTAGACTTCCCAGCTCTTCCATCACAATCTGAATACGATTGTGTAACACGATCGGACATTGTGAAAATTGCTCTAGATCTTACTAGAATATTAGTTTTCCTTCAATCTTTCATCAAGATGCTGTCTCCTTTACCTTTGAAAGAGAATTAAAACAGCCCTAGATCAGATAATGCTAATCACATAATGAATTTCAGTGTTGTTAGTAAGATGCTAGTGAAGATTATAGTGCTTATCAAAAAAAAAAAATTATAGTTTTAATACTCAATCCCAATGGAAAGACAATTATACTACTACAACAACAATAACAACGACGAAAACAACAACTACTCCTCAATCATTGACCATGTCGTTACATTTAAGCTCATCTCAGACCAATATCATACAAAAATTAAGAAAAAAACTAGAAGTTCTCTATATTTTTACTGACACAAGTAAAACGGCAGCCTAAGCTACCGCTATGCGCCCAGGTCCGGGGAAGGGCTGGACCACAAGGGTGTATTGTACGCAGCCTTACCTGTGTTTTTTGCAAGAGGCTGTTGCAAGGCTCATCGTGACACAAAGTATCAAAAGAAAAATAGAGACATCAAATCTGACACAATTGCATAGTGAACAGATTATCACCCTAACTTCTAAAGATCCAATTTTGATCAATAGATCTAGGTTGACCTACTCTAAACACCCAAAAAAAATTTTTTAGAGAAAACATACATACTAACAACCACAAGAAATTTTCCAGGACAATTGTCAGCTAAAACAGTTTCAAAATTCAACAACAGAAAACTTAAATTGCTACAAAGTTTAAGAACTAACCATGATTCAAGCTCTAATTCAAGAACATCAAAAGAAACCAAGAAAAATCTATCAAAAGAAACCATCTTTGGAAAGGAAGGGAATACTAGTATGAAATACTCCATAAAAGAAAGTCAAAAGACAGAAGCTTAAAAAATGAACTCACCAACAGTAAGACAGAATTTGGACATGGATTCATAATTCATCGTACATAGTATATATGGTTCGTAGGTGAAGGAGATTAAGAAGAAAAGACCATAGAAAAAAGTGAAAAAGAAGGAGAATCACAAGTCTCAGCCAAAAATTCCCATGCTAAAAGCCATCTTAGGAGCTGCGAACATATGGTCTCAGTGTACGTTGGGGTCCATTTTGTCTTCACTTTTTCGACTTTTATTTTTATTTTTTCTCCCTCATAATTTTGTTTTAATTTGTTTGTATTATACGTAGTGAATTCTGTAGGTGTATAAGGAATTATACAAATTGACCACTTTTGTATTTGATTGTATAAGTGGCTGTCTTTGTTTAAATTCTAACTAGCAATTTATATGAAAAAGTTTCCAAAACGAAATTAAATAATGCGTATGTATAATCTTTTGAAATGAATAGTGTTTAGATTTTAGGTAATCCATGACATGTCATCTTTCACGTGCCTAATTGTAGATACCAGATCATATGCACAAAATATCTTCCACATAAATATCTCCCCATAATCCTAAGACCATGGAACGATATCAAGCTGACTCATGAGCGCCGCTTCTGATCGACTCGGCTCGGCTCGCTTTAAGAATAATGTTGGATCATTAGTTAATATTAAAAAAAAAAGTCAATTACTAGCTTTTAATACTGTCTCTTAGTAAAATTAATACAATAAATTTTTGTGATCCGATGAATGTTTAGTGCGCCGTACTATTTTATTTTTTTTTTAAGTTCATTGCCCGAAACAAATTAAAGTCCACGTTGGATACTATTTCAACGCATTATTGATTGATAACAGCTACTAATAACACCAAGAGACATAACAACAACCTCAGACTATAATTGGTTTTTTCCTTTGGCAACTCTAAGAGCCACGAACCTACGTATTCTGCCAGACAACTACATATGGTTCTTGTTATTCCACGTCATCTTTGTACAATCTCAATCCCATCTATTCGACTATTCCCCCTTCAGCTTCAATCAATTGTGCTTAACCTATTTGGGTCTCTCTGGCTAAAATAAATTGACATTTTTCTGTCTTTTTTTTTTTTTTTTTATAAAACTGGGATTTACAAATTGCTTATTCACAAACAAAAAGAAACAAAAAAAAAAACACGGTGATCCATTAACCACAGTTTGTCATGTGAAATTCGATGCAATTGTTGCATAAATTATTATGATTTGCGTACAATAGACTTTTGTGGACCGATTCTTCTTCTAACCCTACACATAACAGGAGTTTAGTGCACCGTGCTATCTTTTTATTGCGTAAATTATTGCAGTTCCCTGATTTCTGCACAGTTTTATAGCACGAATGCAGTCAAATTTAACACGAAAATGTGACAATTGATTTGGATTTATTAGAATTGTTCCAAACTATGTAGGCAGCAGTTGAGAGTTGAAAAGTATGTATGCATAAAGAGTACCAAACCAATAAATACATATACGTCATTTCTCTTGTGTAAATTCCTTGATTATGGGTAATTAATGCGTGAAGTATAAATTTAACAATCAATACACAAACACCTACTAAAATGTCAGGAAAAATAATTATGTTATAATATATATATATATATATATATATATATATATATATATATATATATATATATATATATATATATATATATATATATATGTGTGTGTGTGTGTGTGTGAGTGTATAATTTTGAAATATTTGCAGTTGCTACATTAAATATCCCAATAAATAAAAGTAGTAGCATTCATAAAATTAAGCTCATTCAAAAGTACTACTCCCAACTATCATGTACATATGCTAGCTCATGGGCCACTTGGTTGGGTTGAGGATCTTTACACAAATAGTCAGTCATATTCATTATTTATTTTTTTAGCCATATATATAGCATATACATTAATTATACATAATTATACATGTATAATATATAAATTATGTATATATTATATATCTATCAACTATTTTAGTTTAAGCGATTAGGTGAACGGCTATTTAGGTTAATTCTACTTAGCGTTTTAAGGTCATTCAAACGATGGGTTGAGATCGGCTATTAAATTCTAAAGTCCGCGAAGGCTGGGCTTGGATTGGGCTGAGTACCCCATCTTGATAGCTCTACTTCACTTTTTTTTGGAAGAAATTCAAAAATAACCTGATTTACAACTGGTCGTTCAAAAATAGTTCAGTTTCAAAAGTAATCGAAATTTAGCCATTTTTCATGTAAAGATAAATTTGAGCAAAACCACTTTTCAAAACCCGAAAAATTATCTCAGTATATTATGCTAGAGTTTTAGCATAACTATACTTGAACTCCAGCATATTATACTGGAGTTCCAGCAAGTATACCGGTCCAACATAATATACTGGAGCAAGCAAAATATATCGGTCCAGCATAATATGCTGGAGTTCATACACAGGTGCACCGAACTCCAGTATATTATGTTGGATCGGTCTATGTTGCAGCAAAATAGTGGCTATTTTTATTGACTTGGTAAACGCTGGCTATTTTTGAATAACCAATTCTTAAATTGGCTATACCGTGCTATTTTTACGTTTTTTTGGATAAGTTACACATTTGGCCCTAATTACATCAGCTAGTCAAATATACAATATATATATATATATATATATATATATATATATATATATATATATATATTAGGCTACTTTAGTGACACCTTATTGTGTGGCTCCCTCGGCTTTTCAAACAAATCGGACCCTCCCAAGTCCCAAGGAAAAGGAAAGAGCAAATAAAAGTACTAACGTTCACAAAATTAAGCTCAACCTAATAATTATTGTCAGCAATTTACTAATAAAAGTAATCGAATGATGACAATTATTTGAAATAGCTTCGAATTTTTGTTCATAGATATTTAAAATAATGTTCATGCATTTCGACGAATGCCTATGAAGATAGTTTAAAATGTAATTCTTGATATTTATATGTCATGACCAATCAGATTTGGGAAAAGAATTAGGTCTCGCATAGGAGTGGCAAGTCGGTGGTGTAGGCTGGTCAAGATGGGCCGACTCATTAAATGAGTCATTGCCAAACCTTGCCCAAAGCTCACTCAGGGTAAGATGGTCTGAGTCAAGATGAGCTAAATAAGACGAATTTTCAGAAATAACTATTGTTTAGTGGTTATTAACTTCTTATAGCTACCATATACATAATTACTTTCCGTAACTACCTTTTCAGTTGTTACGGTAATGTATTCGGTGTATTCGAGCTACTATATTCATAAATACAATAGCAAAAGTCAGCTAAAAAACATGGCAGTCCAGTTGTCAGTTGTTGTATTCATACCATGTATCCATGAATACAACATAATAATAGGTTTCTTCAGTTGTTTAATAATGGAAAGCTGCTAATTTAACGAGGGATATATACAGGGTTACCCATAAAAACCAAAATAATTACCCTGATTCTACCCATACAAAATAATTATGCGACCCTACCCATATAACGTTTCAGTATGTATATACTATTATAGTATATCGTTGCAGAATAACTATATACTCTATTATAGTATACTCCTACCGTATATTGTGATACAATAGCGGTATATTATTGGACAACTGTGTTTTAATTTAAATTTTTGCTGAAAAGTTGCATAGTATATCATTTCGGTATATATGTATACTATTATAGTATATTGTTGTAATATAACAGTATACTCTTACAATATAATGTGATACAGTAGTGGTATACTGTTGGATAAATATGTTTTATTCAAGTTCCAGCTGAATATTGCATATTATTACAATATATCATTTTGTTATTTTTTTTTTTTAAAAAAATTATTTTATTTTATTTTATTTTTTCTCTGTCATTATATTGCGTATCATATAAGAAGTCCTAATAACAATAATTCTCAGAGTTAGTTAATCGCAGTATGTGGTTAGGAGCGGATGTAGCGTTTTGAATACGGGTTCAACTGAACCCGTAACTTGCGACACAAAGCATAGATTTATATGTAAAAACCTATTAAAATCTCAACAAGTATTAGATTTGAACTCATAATTTTAGTAATATAATAAGTTCAATGTTAAAACCTTAAAAGTTGAACCCATTAAATTTAAATCTTGGGACCACGTATGTATATGATTGAAGAGTTAAATCTTGATCTATGAATGCAGGAAAAAATAAAAATACAAAGAGGCTCTTGAAGCCTTCAAACAAAAGCACATACTTTGAAAGATTAATAGCGTGCAGGAAAAATATGAGAAGAAAAACACAAAAAGACATAAAGTAATTAATGGGAGAAAGGAAGAAAGTAATCAATAGGAGAAAGAGAATGGCAAGGAAAAGTTAGCATAAATAGGAAAAGACTGGAGAGAGAAAATACAAAAAGACAGAGTAATTAATGGGGAAAGGGCAATGTCAGTAGAAAGTCGGGTAAATATTTTGGATCGCATGGGTATATTATGTAAAAAGTTTTGAGTGAGTAATTATTTTGGCCAAAATGGATATTTTGTGTAGATTTCCCAATTTAACGGAATACACTCCTAATATAACTCACGCAAATCAATTATAACACACAACATTATCAATCCAGTTAATGAGAAGATTTATCAAATGCTAAACACCAAAAAATAGAGCATTCTTTAGAGTTTCAGTCCCTCTCTTTTCTGATATAGTTCGAGTTTTTTTTTCCTGACATTGTTCGAGATTCTGCTCGGAATCGATACAAGTATCTACATAAGTATTTTGAAGTTCGATTTTCTATATATGAATATATCATGTATTTATGCCGGATACAACCTATAATAGTAACCTACTGCCTGCATATTTCATAATAAACATATTGCTTGTATTCTGTTATATCAAACAGTTGTATTCAATATATTCAAGTTTATCTTTGTATTCACAATATTTTATTTATTCCTAATACATGGTATTACTGCTTTATTGAGTATATTTCATTGGTTGTATCCATTGATTTTCTATTTGTATTGAGAGTATTTTACTGTATTTCATTGTATTGTTATTTTAAATACAGATGGATACAGTTAGATTGAAATGCATATGAATATAGTAAGATTGAATTCATAACTAGTTGATGAATAATATCAAAATAATAGAACTAACATTGTATTTAAAAATATTGTTGTATGAACTCAAATACATATAAATACATCGGAATATAACACTAAATCACTGTACAAAATAAAAATAATTGTACGTCTTATCAAATACATCTAAATACAAGAAGAGAAAATCATTGTACAGACTAAAAATTAATGTACGTGAACCCGAATACATATAAATACATCTACAGTTAGGGTCATTGCGTATTTTTGTTCTCCTTTCGGCTTCAATGGTTGCTGATGAACCTGCAAATACATTTTCATTATTATATGCGAATGGTTTAAGCCATTTCTCCAAACCTAATCCTAATCTCATTAGCCGCTGGCACCCTCTCCTTTGTCCTTTCCTCTTCCATGTCAACATTCAAAATCAATTCAGCTATGAACAAATCATGTCCGCTCCACTTTGGGAAAAGATACAACTCATATCAGAAACTTTGATCAAGACATTTTGAAACTCATGTTAACATAGATGAAATCCAGCAAATCTACTTTAGGGTTAGAACAATCTAGAGAGAGAACCTGTAAATAAAGAAGAATCGTGGTTCAACAATGGGGAAGACAATGACGTTGTGAGAGAGAGAGAGATCGCGTACAGAAAAATAAGATACTGTGCGGTGATTTTGGGAAAGAATAAACTGAAAGAATGAGAGAGAAAAATAAGAGATATCGTATTTAATGGCTTAATGGTAGGAAGTGACCACAAATACATAGTTTGCTATAAAAACTAAAAGGTAACTATAGAAAATAATATTTTAAAAGGGTTTTTATTTATAATAAATAGGGTGTAAATCTTTGCTATAGGAGGTAAAATTTCGGCTAAAGAATGAGTTGTAATCCAATCCGTCCAAATTAACGCAAATCTTTGCAATATTCTTAACTTTTAAACAAGCATATATAAAATTTAACTTGTTTTGAAATAAATGTCAATTCATGCCAAAAAATTTCTTTCCTCATTTTGGATTTAAAATTTTATTTGATAGTTCTTCATCTTATAATATTAACAAATAGCAGAATAATAAAAAAACAGTAAATTAGAACTTTTCATTCACTCCAACCCACCTCCCACCACTCTACTCTAAATAAAAATATTATTTGGATTACTTTCTTTTAATATTGTAGATAGACTCTCGCAACGGATTTTACTTTATATAGGTAAGTTGAATAAGCTGGTTATTATGCGTTAATTAGGAGTTATTACATATCTAGTCCAATTAGAGTATGGTCAACTACAAACTAACTAATCTAGTTACAACTGGATAAATATAAAATCTTTGTTTAGATTGTTTTAACAGTAAAGAGTTGACAATCATAGTAACATAAATTCAAAATTACTACTCTATAGTCCTGATTAATTATGTAAAAGGAAAAAAAGAAAGGAAAAGAAATGGGAAAACGTAGGGGGAATAGAAAATGACAAATAGTGAAAAGGGGAACAAAGCACAAAATATATCAAATTGAAAAGAAGATAATAGTAAAAATTCTCCGTTCGTCGGCAGACCCATTTGAGTGAAGTAAGAGCACAGATCCGATCGTAATTTCTCCTCTGCCCGCCCTCTTCAAAACTCAATCTCCTCACTGCTTTTCAGCAAAGGTACTTTTTGTATTTTTTTCAAATGTTCGTTCGTCATTCTCTAGCCCTAATTTTTCTATTAACCCGAATAGCTAACATGGACTGCCACACATTTATGTAAAATTTCCATTTTATTGTCGTATCATATGGCGATTTTTGTTTTATTGTATTAATTTCCAGTTTCGGATCTGATTCTTATTATTGTTTGAATATATATTTTCCTTTTTTTTTTGTTTAGTAATGATTTTTTAATGTGATCTTAGCTCTGGGTATCTTTATGATTAGGATAAATAAGAATGCGTTAATTGTTATTTTCTTTGCGTTGTTTGTAATTCTTAGTAATTTACAGCTGGGTTCCATTGGACCGAATGAACTTGACTTTAATGTTATTAATGGAGGATTATAGGGTACTCCCTCCAGTCCAAAATAAGTGATTTTTCCAAATTTCAAGAATGAATTAATTATTTTTTTCCTACATTGCCCTTGGAGTAATTAATGTTGGAGTATGTGTTAGGAATATTTATGTGAAGAGATAATAAAGGTTAATATGGTCAATTTTATTGCTAATTAATGTTAAAAGGTAAATTTCTTAATATGTGTGAAAACAACCAAAAAATCACTTATTTTGGACCGGAGGTATCAAATTATGATGGGGTGAGTCACTTCAAGTCCCAACTCCCCAAAGTTTGCTTTGGTCAACGTTGAAATCAATCATCACTTTTCCATTTTATATTGTTTTTTTCTTTTAATTCTAGCTATACAATTGATTTACTAAAAGATAATTGCATGATAAAATGAAACTATATCCTACATTTTAAGTGAATCCCCCCCCCCCCCCCCCCTTTCACAAAACTATGATGGGTTGTGACTACTATCTGAAGTTGAACTCACGTTATCTTTGGATCTTTGGGTTGTGACTGAAGTTGAACCCACTTTATCTTAAATAAGTACATCACCAACTCAAGCTCGCCTAGTTTGGACGGATTTGGCAGGTTACACATGTCTGGGTCAGAATTGATCCCCCATAGGGGATTCTAGATGTTTCATCTGATCTTGCAAACTTCTTTTCCTTCTTGACTTGCATTTCAACTACCATTGAACGGGAATACATGTGATTTCTATGGGTTTTGTTTTAGCCTGTCACTTTGCCAGCAACAGTTTATTTTATTTTAAAGTGTGACAGTTGGGTGCCTTTTAATGAATTCATGGAGGGTGTTGCAACTTTCTAGTAATAAGAAGGTGGTATCGTTGTTCATGTGTCAATGATTGATATCACGGTGTGTGGTATGAGCGATCAGCCTTTTTACTAGTGTTAATTTCCTAGTGTCTAAGTCCTAACTCCTCTTTTTCCTAACTTGAGTAAGTAGGGCACTCAGTTGGCAATGTATATCTAACTGTTTCTAGCACAATGTCTTGCTTGTGTTAATCTTATTGCATTGTTTTATGGAACTTCTAGGGTTGTGAAGTTGAGTTTTTATGGAGGGTGATGGTGCCTCAGCGGCTGCAGCATTGAACAAACAGAGGCTTGAACTTTCAAAACTTTTCCAATACTATTTAGATAAAACTACTCCTCATGCTACATATAGGTGGATTGGAACTTTTGTCTTAGCATTGCTTTATGCTCTGCGGGTTTATTATGTTCAAGGATTCTATGTTGTTACCTACGGTTTGGGCATCTATATACTCAATTTGCTGATCGGTTTCCTGTCACCTCTTGTTGACCCTGAGTCGGAACCTTCAGACGGACCTTTGTTGCCAACTAAAGGTTCAGATGAATTCAAGCCTTTCATACGTCGCCTCCCGGAATTCAAGTTCTGGTAATAGTTTCTACTTTATGTGGTTTTTGCCTTGCTAATTTCAAAGGAGAAAGTGTTGTCATCTCTCCATTTTGTATTTTGTATCAGAATCACTTCAATTTGCTTTATCTCGTTGTGAAATGTTTCTATTGGTCAACTTTGAATACTATTTATTGATGCATTAGAACCTCATCGCATATGTGCATTTGAAGTAACTCTTAATTGATTTGCCTTTTGTCAATTATAACAGTCGTCACCATTGTACTTATTTTGTCCCTTGGAGCTTTTAGTATTTGACATGGCAGCACGAACATCTTCGTTATACCTCGAAACAGCACCATGACCGTATATTTAGCTGTTTCTAAATTCTGCCCATCATATTCAACATTTATGTTGTACCTTGCATTATGGTTCTGTTTATACAAATTCTTTTTCATTATTGCTAAGTTGCTGCACCATATCTGTATTTCAAAGATCTCGTAAGTAGTAGCACCTGAGTTCCATTTTCCCTGGGCAACAAGGTCTTGGTATTTTAATTAATTTTCACCGGTTAAAGTGTACTGGCCTATGATATGATTTTTGATGAATGTGTCTGTCCTATGTATAAGAGTATCGGCACTTCAGGAATCAGGAGATTGCAGATTGGTACTAAACCCTTTCAAAGAAATATTTACCCAGGTCTGTCATGGTTGTTAAAGAGAATATCGAGCCTAGCGCCTACAGCTATTTATCCTTTTTTTCTTTTGGCTCTTGCTTATTTGTAATCTTTTGCCTATTACTTTGATTTCTTCCGTTTGGTGGTCCTTTAGAAGGTCTTCCACCACCTCAAAATTAACATGGTGTGTCATTTATGTCCCTTGTGCATGAATTTCCTGTTGTGAAACACTGCACTTTTTTGCATAAGACCTTGTGCTGGCTTATTTTTTGCATGTAAGAAACAGGACTTGAAGAAAGGAGAAGATTTGTTTTTCCTCCAGTAGGTCATTATCAGACAGGCCTGAATAAATACCAGAATTCATTTAGCCGATCCCAGCCAGCCTTATTAGAAGGTAGTGGTTAGGGTGTGAAGCTGCCCCGTATCTTTGTTATGTAGTCAACATAGAATAGAAGAGGTTTTATGCATGTTTTAGGCCGTTTATAGTACTTTCTTGAACCTTTTGGTTGTAGCAGCAATATAAACTGTTTCTTTATTTTTTTCAGGTATGCCATAACAAAGGCTTTCTGTGTGGCATTTGTGATGACTTTCTTCTCCCTTTTTGATGTTCCTGTGTTCTGGCCTATATTGTTGTGCTACTGGATTGTTCTTTTTGTCCTTACCATGAGACGACAAATTATGCACATGATTAAATACAGATACATCCCATTCAACCTTGGAAAGCAGGTAATCTCAGTAGCTAAGAGTAGTTTTATCTCTCAACTTGCATACGAGCTGCTGATGCAGGCAACTTTAGGTTACTATTCTCATTTTGAGGAAGTGTTTAATATTGTTTCTTTTGTTATTGCAACAGAAATATTCTGGGAAAAGGCCATCAACAAGTGGCAGCAGCCCAAGGGCCGACTGAACTTTTGCCGGTTTTGGAGAAAGTGGAGAAGGAAGAAGAAGAAGAAGAAGAAAAGAACAAGATGGATTGCTGCCTATCATTTGGCTAATGTGATTTGTACTTACATTGAACTCTGACCCAAAAACAGAGAAACGATTGTAGTTTGTTAGCGTTCTTTAATTGTTTTCTTTTCCAGTTTTCTTGATCATCTCTGGTAACATTAGTTTAATTTTTGGATGTAGAGAACCAGAGTTATTGCTTTGTTTGCAGTAGAAGCTATGTATACGGAGAAGGATCTTTTTTAGTCACTAGCATTGGCATATAAAACTTACATCCCTTAGTAACCTGTATTTTATGCATCCACCCTCTGTTGGTTGTCCAAGATCCAAGTCAGTGTACCACTTGAGTTACTTGTATAGTGTTTCTAGTATTTTGTGAGGCGGCTTCATTACTTTTGTTTTGTCTTGTTGAGGCTATTGCATCTGATTGAGCCATATTCATCTCAACAACAATTACGCCTCAATTCCAAATGAAACTATACGAATTCTCATTGTTCATGTTATTCCATTTAAGCTCATCTAAATCCAGCATGCATTCTTTTACATTGAGTCTCTTGCTCAGTTTGAAGGCCATTTATTGCAAGAGATAAGCATTTAAAAGGGCAATGTAAAATTTTATAGAAGCTATGAATAATGTAACTTTTGTTATATATAACATAAGAAAAGTGGCATAAAGTCTAGAAAAAATAAAAGAAGCTGCACGTTAACAATAAAACAAGAGAGAAACTTTCAGAGGTAAAAATTGCACGGGGCGCTCTATTTGGTCGCCCCATTTAACCTATACTCATTTTTAAAAAAAGTTTTAACTTGTACCCACTTTTTAAACAACTTCAGCCCCCTTTCTCTTCCTCCTTCTCCTCCTTCATTTTCTTCTTCTTCTTCTTCTTCTTCTTCTTCTTCTTCTTCTTCTTCTTCTTCTTCTTCTTTCTTCTTCTGTTGGTGCTGTTATGAAACTTCAGTTCATGGGATGATTGTCATAAGTATGTTTATCAGATTATTTAAAAACAAATTATAAATAATTACGTAAGTTAGTAGACAATAATTTTGTGAATATTTCCACGTAGGGGAAGTTTAAGGTCACATTTAGTAATTCTTTTCGTGATAATTCTGTTCTTTTCACGTTATTGTTTCCAAAATTTATGATTTAGATACTGTTGGTAATCTGATTATTTATCTAGTAGGTTAGAAAACTTTTTCAAAAATTTCAGCTTATATAGCGTTGAAGTTTTTACAAATGAACTAAATAACTTCAGCATCTTCTGCTGAAGTTTTTGAAAAAGCTTTATGACAAAACTAATGAATTCATGACAAAAAAAACTTCAGCTTATTTAGTGCTGAAGTTTTTATAAATGAACTAAATAACTTTAGCATCTTCTGCTGAAATTTTTGAAAAAGCTTAATGACAAAACTAATGAATCCAGGACAAAAAAACTTCAGCTTATTTAGTGCTGAAGTTTTTATAAATGAACTAAATAACTTCAGCATTTTCTGCTCAAGTTTTTGAAAAAGCTTAATGACAAAACTAATGAATCCAGGACAAAAAAACTTCAGCTTATTTAGTGCAATTACAAACAAAAACTTCAGCAAATGGAGAACAAAACTTCGGCTACTATGCTTAAGTTCAGCAATTACAAACAAAAACTTCAGTAAATAGAGAACAAAACTTCAGCTACTATGCTTAAGTTCATCAATTACAAACAAAAATTTCAGCAAATAGAGAACAAAACTTCAGCTGCTATGCTTAAGTTCAGCAATTACAAACAAAAACTTCAGCACACTTGGTTCAGCAATTTTTGCTACTTCGAGCCCGTCTACTAGAATGCTGAAGTTTTGCGTGATTGCCTTTACTACTTCAGCCCCATATGCTGAAGTTACGCGAAAAAATTTGCAAAGCGGACACAAGTTAAAACGTGATCCAAAAAGCGGGTATAGATGCAAATGCCCCTTTCAGAGGGAGTAAAAAAAGTTAAAAATTTAAATGAAGCATAGGAGAAGCTGCAAAAAAAAAAAAAAACAATGAATAATGTGGTTTTGCAAAACGTTTCTTTTCAATAAAATCCATCCAGAAGTAATCCAGTACAAGAACCTTATATGCGCCAAAGTCCAACAGAAAATATCATGAGCCAAGAATCCTAGATATTTGTCAACATGTCAATCTATTTTCTAGATTTGTGTATGATGTATTACAGTATGACATGAATTTATATTCCATATCCCTTATAATGGATCAGTAGGACTTAAACTTTTAGCTATAAATCATAGCATGTTACAAAATGTGTGGCAGAATGAAACTATTTGGCCAAGCTTACTTTGAACCTCCAAAAGTTAAGCTTGCTCCCTAAATTTCTTGTATATATCACCTCTATAGAACTTTCTTGTTCTAAGAACCAAAATGTATGATACAATACACCCTACAAAACTTGCTGCAGCAATTATCAGAAAAGAAAGCCTATAACACTCGATACCGATGCACGTCAAATGGTCCCCAGGCTTCCTTAAAAGTCCCAAGGCTTCCATTTGCTTCAAAGCTTCCTTGTCATAAAAATGACCAACCAATCTAACATTGAATACATAAGCTCCAATTGGGCTAGCTGCGCCGCCAAAATTGAGCAATGTAGCATAGTGTTTAAGGCCAAAAAGTTCAGATATGATTGAAAATATCAATGGTGCCATAGCTCCAAAGCAAAAACCAAGTATAGCCAATGCGACTTCAAGAAAACTTGGAACTCCCATTGCTATAAGAATATGGCCAAAGCAAGATAGAAGAAGCACCAAAGTAAGCATCAACGGACGAGGGACTTTATACTTTGTCAAGAAAATCTCAGAGACAAAGCCAGAAACTACTCTTCCAAGATAGCCCCATATACTCACTAGTGAAGTAAATGTTGCAATACTGGTGTTAGGATATCCTAAAGCCTTACCAATTTGGCCTATGTTATCGATAGCTGTCAACGTTCCACCAGCTCCAAAGATAGTAGTAATAAACAAAATCAACATATCAACGCTCAAAAGTGCTTGCAAAATTGTATAATCTTCACCTCTCTCAGGTGGCTTAAAAATGTTCTTGAACCATGAAACTCCTTTTCCCTGATTTCTTGAAAGTAACTTCACTTGTTCTGTTCCTTTCAATGGCACAGACTCATCAAATACTAGTTTCCTACTCTTCCCGAGTTTTAATTCTTCTCTGATTACAATAACTATAGGCGCAAATAGCAAAAGTAGCACGATACAAGAACTCAATCTATACTCAACCAAACTAAAGGCTATACTATTCTGCAAAATAGTGATCATCAACAGAAATCCAGCTAGACCAAGTGATATATAAAGAAGTTGATAGAAAATCTTGACCTCATTTTCTTGACGATTAATGACTTTCATAACCCTAACATATTTAAGCAAAGTGCAGCAAACAAATGGAGGAAGCCAAGCAATAAGCAAGACTAAATATTTCCCATCATTTCCATAAAATGCATGAAACAATTGTGTTATAATTGCACCACTTAAACCAACAAAACCCTTTAATAATCCAATTACAATTCCCCTACTTTCAGGGAAATTCTTGACACAAGTAACTAAAGCACCAGTATTAGTAAAAGTCTGAGAATTAGCACCGATCATTAAACATAAACACATTTGCCAAACCTGTGGTTTGACTAATTCATCACCGTTGACTGCTAACCACAAGTAAATGTACCCTGAAAAATTCATCACTGATCCAATTAAAAGAACAACCCAAGGCGGACAAACTTCATTAATTAACCCAGCTATAATTCCTACGTTAGCACCAACATCCTTAAAAAAGCTCAATAAATTTAAGGTTGTTTGGTCATAACCCAATGAAGATTTGACATGTTGTGAATAAAGACCAAATAAGTAAGTGCCACCAGAAACTGACAAGATCAAGATTGAAGCGAAAACTGTGAACCATCGGCCGTTGAGAATGTTGTGGGGGCCTAAGTTTTTACCCCAATTTCTCAAACTGAAATCTGCCGTCATCAGTTTTAAACACTCCGTCAGATCGGACAAGCTTTTTTTCTGAGTTTCCGATCTTGGGCTCAGCTGGTACTTCGTCAACGGCTTTGAGGTTTCCAATTTTCATGGGAGGTTTAATATTTATACATTAGAAAATGTAAGAAAAACTTTACTTTTCTTTATATTCTTTTAATTAAACGGTAATCCGATGCATTAACCTTCCACTATGCGCGGGATCCGAAGAAGAACCGGACAATAATTATCTATTATACGCCGCCTTATCCTACATTTTTGCAAGATACTGCTCGTGGCCTCCTAGTCACATGACAACAACTTTACCAATTACGCAAATGCTCATCTTCTATTTTTAATCAAGGTTTAAAATAAATCTATTGATAAACATTAATTGATACTAATAAAAATTTACTTATACAGTGTATTTACACTAAATTATAATACTAAGTTACTATGGTTAAGTTATAAATTAAGGTAAAAATATGAATTAATTAATTATGATTTAATGATAAAATGTGCGAGTAAACTTTTATCAATTGATACTTGATAAAAAGAAAAAACTAGTATTAGTGGTTAAATTACACATATTTTTTTTATTTTATACTTTCTGTATGGTATAACTTAAATCCTTTATATGCTGATAGTAAGTTTTTATTTTATACTATCAGATTACTTAAATGTAATCGGTAACCATTTATGGTAAGTGTTGGTTGGTACATAATTTGGGAAGTATGGTAAACAGGTAAAGTAAGTTGTCAAAATCCATATAGAGACAATTTGTTTTACAACATTTTACTAAATAAAGTTCAAATCTTTTTTATTTGGTTTAGGTTTATGTAATGACTGTATAAATATTTTTCAACTATTAATAGCTTTAGGAGGCAAATTATATACTTATAACTGTGTATAGAAAATTTGAGTTGTCAATTTGGATAAACTACTTTATTGATATAGGGTGGCAACTCATGATAAAGGAATTTTTATCTCCTATAGCAAAGGTTAATACCGTATTTATTTTAAATAAATACTATTTAAAAAAAATATATTCTATAGATACCTTTAAATGTTTATAGCAAAATATCTAATTTTGGTTACCTCATATCCCTAAACCACTAAATACGCTATTCAGTTACACTATTTTCTTTCTCTCTCTACTTTGATACATGTCATTCTCTTCCCCCATTCCCTGAAAACACGATGCTCAATCTCAAAATTTCTCTCACCCACATCTCCTACCACTAGTCACAAACGGTGATTTTGCCTTCTCTTCCTCTGATAAGCTACTGAGAATGGGTATATTAAAGATTTAATTAATTGAAACTCATTGTTCCTTAAGAATCTATCGATGGCCTAGGTTCTTACTTTAACCGTGTTGGTTCTTATATTCCTCTTTTTCTCATTCAGTATTCTAAGATGCAATATCAAAAACGATATGCTACGTCTTGCCACGATTTTTGCTCGGCTACTGTACAAGATGCGTAAGAACAGTGAGATTCAAGGTTTTTGCTCGACGACGGATTCGCCGGAAAATAGAGTTTGTTCTTGAACAAAGACGATAGAGTTTGTTCTTCAACGTATCACGCTGTATTTTCATGTATTTCATTGTATTCATTGTCTTTTTTTTCATTGTAATTCAATGTATCTCGCTGTATTCCATATATTTCATTGTATTCACTGTCTTTTTTTCATTGTATTTCATGTATCCCGTTGTATTCTATGTATTTCATTGTATTTACTGTCTCGCTATATGCCATGAATGTATTCATATATATTTTTTAATTAATATAATTTATGTATTTAGATGTATTATATAATTTCTCTGAAGATTGCTATGTTTTTGGGGTATTTTTCGGTTGAGAATCTTTTTTATAACTGGAAATACAAAATTTGTGTGTTATAATTGAGTTTGTTGAGTTATATTAGGAGTCTATTATGTTAATTGATTCACTTTCCGTTTAAAAACAGTGTAATCCCCTGTTTTACGCCGTGAATACAGTCGAATACAATAATCTGTCCAGCTGTAATCTCATGTTTCACGCCATGAATACAGTTGAATACACTCGAATACAACAACTGATTAGCTGGACTTCCCTGATTCACACCTATTTTTGCTATTGTATTCATGAATACAATAGCTATATACATCTAATACATCTTATAACAACAGAAAATGTATCTACAATCCGTAATATAGCAAATAGTATCTATAGATAGCTAATTACCACTAAAAGATAGTGCTTTATGAAAATTTCTCGATAAGGAATAGAAAGGTTTTTTTTTTTTTAAAAAACTTTTAGCCTTGCGCCAGAAACTATTTATATTTGGTAGCCGAAAAATTGTATAATTTATGTATAACATACATAATATATATATATATATATTTGACTATTATTTTGAGAGCGGCGATACAATATTATTTTCCTAATAGGAATGTGTTCTCAAAATTCAATTTCAAAGCTAAATTGGCTATAGCTTTTACAAAATGCTTGCTTCCAGTGGTCTATCGATGAAAACTAATTTATTTGGTCTTGGCTAGTTTTCCCACATCGAATGGGATAAAGGAAACAAGCATAGAGCAAAGGTTGTTGAAATGGGCAATTGCCTCATTGTGAGTCCCGGGCAAAACTTATTTAGAGTAGGTCGCCTTTGCACAAGGCGACCTGCTTTAAAATAGTTACTCATTAAAAAAAAACGTCAATAACTTTAGTCTAAATGGCCAAACTAATCGATTATATCTCAACAAACCAAGCATATTCCAGCAGGGGTGGCCCGACCAATTTCGTTATCTAAAGCCAAACTTTACGAGAGGCCTTAACTTTTTTATTAATAAAAAATATTTTCTTTTTATTTGAAGTCTACTATTTATTTTTATTTGAAATCTATTTTTCTAACTTTTTTTAGTTGCAAAGCTATTATTATTATTTTTATAATCAATTTCTCCTAATAAGTCATTCTCAATTGACAATATAGCTAATTCATTTAATATCTTTGAGACATGATTGATCTTAGGTAAGATTTTATCAATTTTAATTTGAAATACTTTTTTTCGCTGAAGCAACAGTAATAGGAGTTATTAACATTATTCTATAAGTAATATAACCATTTGAAAAATAATCAAATCTTTTTATTTGATTGAGTATATCGATCAAATTGTTATCTTCTAATTCTACAATTTTCCTTAATATTTTTAATCCAGAAAATAAATCTAAACTATCAATATCAGGTTGATTATTGTGATTTAAGGAACATTCAACATGAAGACAATATTTTTTTAAATTTTCATCATCTAGTGATCTCAGTTTTTACCGCTAAATAAAAAACCAAAAATATTTTCATATGCCTCTAATTGTTCAAATCTATTTTAAAGTGAAAAAATAACCTTGTCTACTACTCTCTCCGGTCCATAATAAGTAACTTTTTTGACTTTTATTTTGATCCAAAAATAAATGTCATTTTATATAATCGAGAAGGAATTAACTTTATTATTCCAAAATTTGTCCTTATTTACATATCTCAATGTGTCGAGTAAACAACATATAAATTTTAATGAAGGATAATTCAGTCAAAACACATTTTTGTTCTAGGAGTCATTATTTTCTTAAGGGGCACAACAAAGGTTAAAAAGTCATTTATTATGAGCCAGAGGGAGTATGTATAAAAAGTAATCAACTCTAAAGGACTCTTCGAGAGATTTTGAGATTTCACTATTAACATTCTCCTCAAATTATTTCTTCCTATATATTTCACGTTTCTTATGAAATTCGGGTTCGATATTAATTTCAAATGCAATTTCCTTGACATAAATCAAAGCAGTTGCAAATCCTTCGCGAAATCAAACTTTTTCACTTCACATAACTTTTAAAAAATAAAATAAAATTATATATAGCCTATTAAGTGTAAAAAAATGGGACTTCCATAAATGTGGGGCCTAAAGCCGTTGCTTTACTTGCTTTAGGACGGGCCGCCCCTGATTCCAGGTGTTAACATTAGAGTTACCTTCGTGGGAGAGTTCAGGATTTAAATTTTAAAATAGCAACATTATGTGTTACTAATTAGATTTTGACTTTAATTTTTGTACGTATTTAATAAAATTTTTAAAATAAATTTAGAGTTTAGACTAACATTATTGAGTTCGGCTGATTCGTACGTAACCTTCTTGCTCCCCTTGCTACAAAGTGCAAAGCCAAAAAAGAAATTGATAATGAAAAGAGGAGTGCCGGAAATAAATTTCCTCTCCCGCTATATATTTATAAGTTGATTGTATGTTGGTCATTAGGGGTGTGCATAGGTCGGGTTGATTCGAATTTTTCAATTATCAAACCAAATCAATTTTATCGGGTTGTCGAGTTTTTTCGGATTTTTTTCTTCATAAAGTCTTCATGGCACAAAACATAGAATTTGTGCTCCAATATTTCCTTCATCCTAATAAGATGGAACTATATAAGGTGTTTTCAAGAAAATAACATAAATATGAGATGAGTTATGTCATTGTACTAAAATATTCAACAAGAAAGATAATAAAATCGCATAAAATAAATATTATTAATAAGCCATAATAAAAACAAACATAATTTAAAATTACTAAGTTGCTAAAATAAGTAAGACAGATAAATATATCTTTTTAAAAAAAAAAAACTAATTAATTATTATTAATCACCACTCACCAGTGTAAAGAATACAAAACCATCCATTGCAACAGCGTTGTTCACGTAAATAAATTGACAATTTGATGAAGATAAATATATTTCATTCACCAAACGAAAATGGGTGAACTTTAATGTCCGTTCTTGTTTATAGGATATAAATATCCTTCATCTAGGTACACATTTATAACTTTTAAAATGTCATTTAAGGTCAATGTTTATTGACTATTTACATTTTCTTTATTTACCAAACAAAAATGGTTAAACTTTAATGTCAAAGTTTGGAGTATCAAATGTAACCATCTTGATCAATTTAAGTAAAATATTAACGTATATATATTGACAAATGTAAGTTTCTTTACACTATTTGTTGTAGCATGTAACGATTTTTTTGTTTCGAGTTTAGTTATTTTATTTTTTATAACAGCTACATGTATTTATCTTTATAGCGTAAAAACATTACACACTGTTAGTGTATGAAATTTAAATTCTTTAATTATTTGGTCTCAACATGTTATTTACTATCCATTTTAAGTATCAATCAACTCTTGCTTTATATACAAAGAAGAATTAATCCAAATAGCCGTCCTTCCAACCGTTTAAACTAAAAATAGCAAGTGAAGGTTTAATATATGCATAATTTATGTATTACATTTGTATAATTGTGTATAATCAGTTTATAATCTATGTATATTAGTAGAAAAGTAAACAGTGAATATTACCGGCTATTTGTGTAATTAACTTTTCAATAACATATTAAGTACAACAACAACAACCCAGTGTAATCCCACAAGTGGGGTCTGGGGAGGGTAATATGTACGCAGACCTTACCTCTACCCCGAGGGTAGAGAGGCTGTTTCCAGGAGACCCTCGGCTCAAAGAGGCAACAAAAGACACTATATTAGTACTATCAATAGACTCATAATAAAACAACATAAAATACCATAAAATCCATAACATAACATAAATACCATAAAAACAAAGTAACAGCAATATACGAGATATAAGAAATACGAGAATATGTAAGGTATTAATACACAGAAGATAAAGCCCATCATCAGTAGTTGATCAATATCATCCTAAGACTAATTCCTAACCGGCTAGTCTCACTCTAGTGCGCTGTAAAAAAGACATCACAATTTCCCCTAACCTACAACCTTAATGCTCGATCTCTACAATTCCATGTTTAGGGCCATGTCCTCAGTAACCCTAAGTCGCGCCATATCCTGCCTGATCACCTCTCCCCAATACTTCTTAGGTCTCCCTCTACCTCTCCTCGTACCCACCACCGCTAGTCGTTCACACCTTCTCACCGGTGCATCAGTGTTCCTCCTATGAATGTGCCCAAACCATCTGAGTCTTGCTTCCCGCATCTTGTCCTCCATGGGGGCCACACCCACCTTCTCTCGAATATCTTCATTTCTAATCTTATCCTTCCTTGTATGCCCGCACATCCACCTCAACATCCTCATCTCTGCAACTTTCATCCTCTGGATGTGTGAGATCTTCACCGGCCAACACTCGATCCCATACAACATAGCAGGCCTAACCACTGCCCTATAAAATTTACCTTTCAGTAACAGTGGCACTTTCTTGTCACACAGGACTCCCGTCGCTAACCTCCATTTCATCCACCCCACCCCTATACGGTGTGTGACATCCTCGTCGATCTCCCCGGACCCCTGAATAAACGACCCCAGGTACTTGAAACTACCCCTCTTAGGGATGACTTGAGAATCAAGCCTCACTTCCACTCCCGCTTCCGTCGGCTCTGCCCCAAATTTGCACTCAAGGTATTCCGTCTTCGTCCTGCTCAACCTGAAACCTTTGGACTCAAGGGTATGTCTCCAAACCTCTAACCTCTCGCTGACGCCGCGTCGTGTCTCGTCGATTAGGACTATGTCATCAGCAAATAGCATGCACCATGGCACCTCCCCCTGAATATGATGCGTTATAGCATCCATCACCAGGGCAAATAGGAAAGGGCTGAACGCAGACCCTTGGTGCAACCCCGTAATAACCGGAAAATAATCTGAATCGCCTCCTGCTGTCCTAACCCGAGTCTTAGCTCCATCATACATGTCCTTAATCGCCCTAATGTAGGCAACCGAGACCCCTTTAGCCTCTAAGCATCTCCATAGGACCTCCCTAGGAACCCTGTCGTACGCTTTCTCTAGATCGATAAACACCATGTGGAGATCCTTCTTCTTATCCCTGTATTGTTCCACCATCCTCTTAATAAGGTGGATAGCTTCTGTGGTAGATCGCCCCGGCATGAACCCGAACTGGTTGTCTGAAATAGACACCGTCCTTCGCACTCTCATTTCTACCACTTTCTCCCAAACTTTCATGGTATGACTTAGTAATTTAATACCCCTATAGTTGTTACAGATCTGGATATCGCCTTTGTTCTTATACAACGGGACCATTGTACTCCACCTCCACTCTTCGGGCATCCTATTAGTCTTGGATATAACATTAAGCAACTTAGTAAGCCATTCCAAGCCTGCTCTACCCACACACCTCCAAAGCTCAACCGGAATTTCATCTGGTCCGGTAGCTCTGCCCCTTCTCATCTTACGCATTGCCTCCATGACCTCATCGACCTCAATGTCCCGACAATCACTTAGTTCATGGGGGCTGTCGGCGTTCCTCAATTCACCTAGTACAATATCCTGATCCCCTTCCTCATTTAGAAGTTTATGAAAGTAGGTCTGCCATCTCCTCTTTATCTGGTCATCCCCCAACAAAACTTTGCCGTCCTCATCTTTTATGCACCTCACTTGGTCCAAATCCCGAGCCGTCCTCTCTCTCACCTTAGCGAGTCGGAGTAACTTCTTCTCCCCGCCTTTGTTCCCTAGTTCCTCATACAAACGAGCAAAAGCTGCCGTCTTTGCCTCCGTCACTGCCATCTTTGCCTCCTTCCTAGCTACCTTATATCTCGCAATGTTCGCTCTCTTCTCCTCCTCTCCAGTGCTCCCCACTAACCGCATATTAAGTAAAAAAATATTATTCTTACGGAAATTAAATAGAAAATTCATCAATAAATTTCCAAATGTGGAGATTTAATGGGCGTTTGGACATAAGAATTGTAAAATTCCAAAAAAGGGTGAAATTTTGTTTCAAGTGAAAATGATATTTGAAATTTAGAGTTATATTTGGACATGAATATAATTTTGGGCTGTTTTTGAAGTTTTGTGAGTGAAATGAAAAATAGGTTTTTAGTGAAAATTAAAAAATTTATGAACAAACGCTGATTTCGAAAAAAATAAAAAAAATTTGGAAAAAAAGGAAAAAATTTCTTAGGTCCAAACGGGATGTTATAATTGGGAGCCTTAGCCTAATAACGTTACGTTACGAAACACAACGGCTATATTTCCTCTCTTCCTTCTTTATCAACTTCTAATTTGAAAACAGAGGCCAAAACATTAAAGGAAGCACCGCTTTTGAATTAACCCTTAAATAGCCCACCATTAAAGTCCCTTATAGCTCTCATTTCACCCCAAATTCTTCACTGAATTCCAACACAGAGTTAGACAATCGTCTTAACATTTCTCCAAGGTGCTTTTCTTTTCTTTACCCTGCAATCTTTCATCATAAACGGGCTTTTATTTTTTCTTTTATGGTTTTAACTTTCTAAATTTAAATAAATGTTATTCCTTTGCTGAATTGGGTTGTACCAAAAATTGGGTATTGGTAATTCATATAAATGTTTTTTAATGCTGTTCTATTGCTGTTTATAGGTACCCCAATTTCGGAATTACTTGTAACTTTGAAACTGAAAACTAGAAAATGTAAGTGGTATGCACTGGTACTAAGAAAAATTGAGTGTACAATGTTTGTGGTCCAAATGTCGGGAATGTATGTGGACGATTCATATAGCTGATCCCAACTTAGTATTTGCTTACTTGTTATCTGTCTTTGTTTTTTAAGGATTTGTAGTAACTGATAAGTAAAACTCGGAAAATCACAAAATTGGAATTTTCTTGAATTATTTTAGGATTAGGGACGGAATTTGATATCTCAGCTCTTTTCTCTATCTAGGTGTTCGTAGAATTGTCGCAAAGATGAACGATCTCATGACGAAATCGTTCTTAAGTTACGTGGATTTGAAGAAGCAGGCAATGTTAGACCTTGAAGCGGGTCCTGATATTGAAATGGGTCAACTTGACCCGGCTGATGAAAGAAACCTCTCAAAATTCTTTGAAGAAGTTGCTGCTATTAAGTCTGATATGGAGGAGATTAACAATCTTCTTTTCAATCTTCAAGACCTTAATCGAAAAACCAAGTCTGCCCCGAGTGGTAAAATTCTTCAAGGCCTTAGAGATCAGATTAACTCTGACATTATTACTGTTCTTAGGAAGGCGAAAATCATCAAAACAAGACTTGAATTGCTTGATAAATCCAATCTTGAAAATCGTGGCGTATATAAAGAGGGAAGCTCGGTTGATAGAACGAGGATTTCAGTGACTAATGGTTTGAGAATTAAACTGAGGGATATGATGAATGATTTTCAATGCCTAAGAGAAAACATTGTAGCAGAACATAAAGAAGGTTTAAGGAAACAGTACAGTAGTGCTAACGGGAAGGAACCGAGTGAGGAAGTGATTGAAAAGATGATGCAAGAAAGGGTTTTTGAGGGGAAAGTAGAAAAGGAGGAAAGGCATGAAGCTATTAAAGAGATACAAAAGAGTTTGATTGAGCTGCACCAAGTATTTCTTGATATGGCTGTTATGGTTGAGACACAAGGTGATCAGATGAATAATATTGAACAAAATGTGGTTAATGCTGGTGGATATGTGAATGATGGGATGAAGGAGCTAGATCGTGCTAAACGAATGAAGAGGAGGAGGACTTGGGCTTGTTGGATTGGCGCGGTGGTGCTGGTTTTCTTGTTGCTATGCCTTATTGCAATTCTATTTTGAATTCAGGTTGAAAGGCTTTGGACTTTCTATTAGTTTGACTTCCTATTTGTCTATTCTTTTCAGTATATTGTGCTTTCTTTTGTTTGTCCGAAAGGCGCGCTATTTGGATTTTGATGATTTCTGTTCATCAACTGCTTGTATTAAAAAGGATTGAAAATGATACTACTACATAACATTTTGAGATTGGAATTTATTGAATCTGACCAAGATTTTTGCCTTGTCCTTGCTACCCCTAGTTCTTCATCATTTTGTATTATATTTTCATATTTTATGATGTTATTTAAATTAGATACTACCATCATTTGACCTTGAAAGTCAATTAAGTTGTGACAAAGGTGATGAACTAGTAGTAACGGTTCCTCTTTTTCACTAGAAACCAGCTACGAAACTGCAACTACTGAAATTGGAAAAGCATGTATACTCTAAGATATGGCAGATGATCATATTTACACTGTGAATAAGAGTATCTAGCTACGAGATATATATGGCCTCAAGAAATCAATTATTGTTATAAAACAATAAAAATAGAAGAACAATATTGCAGAGAAAGGGAGAGGAAATTCTTATTGAATTTTGGGATGATCTACAATGGGGTAAGACCCTTCTATTTATAGGGAAAAAAATGACTTAGCCACAAAGTAAAACTCTGTACCAGATAGACATTCACTCTAAATAAAATTCTATTCATAACACTCCCCCTTGAATGTCTACTCGATAAGTAATGTGCCTCATTCAAACCTTAACTAAAATAAAACCCAACGGGAAAAAAATTCTTGAAAAGGAAAAAGAGTACACATCTCTAATAATACGCCTTTTGGTTGCCTCATTAAAACCCTTTCAAGGAAAACCCAGTGGGACAAAACCTTATAAGGGAAAAAGAGTGCAACGCGCATTAACTCTCCCTGATGAAAACATCAATTCACATCCTTGAGCCTTCGCATCCCGATTTTGTACACTAGCTTCTTGAAGGTTGACGTTGGTAGAGATTTTGTGAACAAATCAGCCATATTATCACTTGAACGAATCTGTTGCACATTGATATCACCATTCTTTTGAAGATCATGTGTGAAAAATAACTTTGGTGAAATGTGCTTTGTTCTATCTCCTTTTATGAATCCTCCCTTCAATTGAGCTATGCATGCTGCATTATCTTCATAAAAAATTGTGGGCAACTTGTCACATTTCAAACCACATTTGTCTCGAATAAGATGTATTATAGACCTCAACCACACACACTCTCGACTTGCTTCATGAATAGCAATTATCTCAGCATGATTAAATGAAGTAGCCACAATTGATTGCTTAGTCGATCGCCAAGATATGATAGTGCCTCCACAGGTAAATACATAACCTGTTTGAGACCGAGCCTTGTGTGGATTAGATAAATACCCAGCATCAGCATAACCAACCAGATCGGGACTGCAATTGTTTCCATAAAATAAGCCCATATCGGTAATCCCTTTTAGATACCGCAATATGTGTTTGATTCCATTCCAATGTCTCCTTGTAGAAGCAGAGCTATATCTTGCTAAGACATTAACTGAAAAAGTTATGCCAGGGCTTGTAGTATTAGCAAGATACATTAGTGCACCAATTGCACTAAGATATGGTACTTCAGGACCAAGTAGCTCTTCATTCTCTTCTTGAGTCCGGAATGGATCCTTATTCACATCAAGTGATCGAACAACCATCGGAGTACTTACTGGATGTGCTCCATCCATGTAAAACCGTTTCAATATCTTTTCTATGTAGGCAGATTGATGAACAAAAATTCCGTTTGCCAAATGTTCAATTTGCAAACCAAGATATAATTTTGTCTTTCCGAGATCTTTCATCTCGAATTCCTTCTTTAAATAATCAATTGCCTTTTGGAGTTCTATAGGAGTTCCAATAAGGTTTATGTCATCAACATATACAGCAAGTACAACAAATTCCGATGTTGTTTTCTTTATAAAAACATATGGGCAAATGACATCATTTATATAACCTTCCTTTAGTAAATACTCACTAAGACGATTATACCACATTCGTCCTGATTGCTTTAGACCATACAAAGATCTTTGCAATTTGATTGAAAACATTTCCCGGGACTTTGAATTATGTGCTTTTGGCATTTTAAATCCATCGGGAATTTTCATATATATCTCATTGTCAAGTGAGCCATAAAGGTAAGCGGTAACCACATCCATTAGATGCATGTCAAGCTTTTCATGGACAACAAAACTAATGAGATAACGGAAAGTTATATCATCCATAACGGGTGAATATGTCTCTTCATAATTGACACCAGGCCTTTGTGAAAATCCTTGTGCAACAAGGCGTGCCTTATATCTTTGTACCTTGTTTTTCTCATTTCTCTTGCGTACAAAGACCCATTTATAGCCAACAGTCTTAACACCATTAGGTGTTTGGACTACAGGCCCAAAAACTTCACGTTTTGCAAGTGAATTCAACTTTGATTGGATTGCTTCTTGCCATTTTGGCCAATCAAGTCTTTGTCGACATTCTCCAACAGATTGAGGTTCAATATCCTCACTTTCTTGCATAATGCTAGATGCAACATTATATGCAAAGACATAATCCACCAATATATCCACTCGATTCAAATTTGTCTCAATATCGATTGGATTTATTGATAGTTCCTTATTTGTTTGAGCCTCGGGCTCAGTGGATTCCTCATGAATCTCAGGATTTATTAAATCATGGATTTCTTCATGAAGTTCTTTCGTAGTGTCATTTTGATCATTTGTTTTCCTTTTTCTAGGATTTCGATCTTTGGAACCTAATGGTCTGTCACGTTTTAGGCATGCTTTTGACTCATTAGCTATGACACTAGAAGATTGTCCAATAGGGACATCAATACGGATTTGGAACATTCTCTGCAGGGATATGTGATTTTGTTATCCTTTTCAAATCCATAAATGCGTCTGGCATTTGATTTGCTATTCTTTGCAAATGGATAATCTTTTGCACCTCTTTTTCACAAATAGAGGCACATGGATCAAGATGAGATAATGATGGATTTTTCCACAAAATTTACCGTTTGATTTCACCAACTTCTCCCCCTAATTTTGGGAAAAGTGTCTCATCGAACCGACAGTCTGCAAATCGAGCAGTGAATAAATCCCCCGTTAATGTTTCAAGATAGCGAATAATGGAGGGTGATTCAAACCCAACATATAGTCCTAACCTTCTTTGGGGACCCATTTTGGTGCTATATGGCGGTGCTACAGGTACATATACTACGCATCCAAAAATTCTTAAATGGGATATATTAGGTTCAGGACCCAAAACTAGTTGCAACGGGGAATATTTATGATAATTTGTCGGTCTGAGACGAATTAGCATTGCTGCATGCAAAATGGCATGACCCCAAATGGAAGTGGGCAGCCTCGTTTTCATGAGTAATGGTCTTGTTATCAATTGCAGACGTTTAATTAAAGACTCTGCAAGACCATTTTGAGTGTGAACATGAGGTACAAGATGTTCCACTTTTATCCCAATTGATAAGCAATAATCATTAAATGTTTGGGATGAAAACTTAGCAGCATTATCAAGTCTAATAGACTTAATTGGATTATCGGAAAATTGTGCCCGTAATCGAATTATTTGTGCCATTAATTTTGCAAACGCGAGGTTGCGAGATGACAATAGGCACACATGGGACCATCTAGAAGATGCATCTATTAAGATCATAAAATGTCTAAACGACCCACTAGGTGGGTGAATAGGTCCACAAATGTCCCCTTGTATACGTTCCAAAAACGCAGGGGACTCAATTCCAACCTTTGTTGGTGATGGTCTAATAATTAACTTGCCTTGATAACAAGAAGTGCAAGAAAATTCATTATTTAAAAGAATCTTTAAATTCTTTAATGAATGCCCATTTGAGTTTTCTATAATTTGTCTCATCATAATTGATCCAGGGTGTCCCAATCGATCATGCCAAAGTACAAAAGTATTGGAATCAATAACCTTTTGGTTTACGGTAGAATGTGCCTCAATTGCACTTATTCTTGTCCAATACAGGCCATAAGATAAAGATGAGAACTTCTCAATAACCCTCTTTTGGCCAGAGACATTCTTGGTAATGATGGGATATTCAAGATTATTCTCATCTATTGTCTCAATATGATATCCATTTTGACGGATATCTTTAAAACTCAACAAGTTCCTCTTGGACTTGGAGGAGAACATTGCATTCTCTATGATAAGTATTGTTCCCTCAGGCAAAGTTATAGTAGCTCTTCCAGAGCCTTCAATTAATTTACTACTACCAGAAATTGTAGTAACATCTGCCTTACACATATTTAAATGAGAGAAATATTTCTTCTCTTTGAATATTGTATGTGTCGTACATGAATCAATTAAATAAATATTTTTACAATTAAACTTTGATCCAAGTTTGCTTTGTGGAATATCCATATTTGCTTCCCATGGGTTGACATACAAAAAGAAATATACGAATAAACATTAGTATTTTCTGAGATAAAGAAAAAGAGACAATTTTTTTTTGAGTATTAGACGCATACAATGTTATATTGGCAGCAGCGGAGACGAGATTCACAATTATTAAATACAATATTATAATGGTCTCCTGACTTATCTTAATTGATTTGTGGTATAAAATAATTTTGATTATACGGCAGATTCTCTTGAAATTTGCCCTAATTATCCTCACCTTTTGGTTGATTAAGAAAAATGAAAATGAGGGATATGGTTTACAGCACATCTGAAAATTAACTAAGATGATTTGGTTGTCAATTTCAATAAACCAAAGAATGAAAGCCGTTCATATTTACTTATTTCAAAACCAGTAATTAAATATTTTCTTCACATTACAATATTACTTCAATAAAAATTATGTTAATCCTTAAAAACTAACCAAACTGAACTATTGATCAAAATAAATAGTAGAACTATATTTAATTAAAACGAACTAACATTTTCATAAAACAAATAATACTAATTGATACTAATGACTACTACTCATGTAAAAAATTATGATTACATGATATTTATTCACTAGCTACTACGAATAAGAAAAATAAAAATTAAACTACTTAATCTTCTTTAACCACGGATCCATCACCGATCAAGTGGTCTATTTTTCCATCAGGGTGCTCAAAAAAATCTGCCACATCCAAGTGGGTGATGTTAAATTTATTGTCATAGACAAGATTAGCTTCAGACCTTTATTCTTTAGAGATGCTTGATAAAGCTCAACAAAATGTCTTGGTACACGACAAATATTTGCCCAACGCCCTTTTCCACCACAACGATATCATTCAGTTTCTGAACCATTTGCTTTTGGTTTCTCATCTTTCCCTTTCCACTTTTGGTGGTTATTTTTCTTTGGGGGGTGATTAATACCAGGAAAATTTCTTCCTTGTACACGGCCACGGTCATGACCACGACCACGACCACGAATAGGGCCACGGCCTTTTCCACGCTTAGCATAATGAGAATACACCTCATCCACTTCAGGCAATGGTGTAGACCCAGTGTGTCGATTTTCGTGATTTCTCATGAGCAAGACATTGTTTCGCTCAGCCACAAGGAGAAGAGAAATCAACTCAGAGTACTTCTTGAAACTTTTCTCTCTGTACTGCTGTTGCAGAACCATATTGGAGGCATGAAACGTTGTAAACGTTTTTTCAAGCATATCATAATCAATGATAGTATCTCCACAGAGTTTCAATTTAGAAGTAATTCTGAACATCGCAAAATTATATTCAGAAACAGACTTAAAGTTTTGGAGCCTAAGATGAGCTCAATCTTATCGTGCTTGTGGAAGAGTGACCAACTTTAAGTTGTCATATCTTTCCTTTAAGCCATTCCACAAAACAAGTGAATCTTTGATTGTGAGATATTCTATTTCAACCCTTCATCAAGGTGATGGCGCAAGAAAATCAAGGCCTTAACACAGTCTTGGGTGGATGCTTTAGTTTTGTCTTTAGTGACGTCTCCAAAAACCATTGCATCTAAATGGATTTCAGCATCCAACACCCATGTCATATAGTTCTTGCCCGAAATTTCAAGGGCAACGAACTTTCTTTTCATAATATCAGTCATAATTAAAAGAGAAGAAAAGTTGTACCTTAATCTTCTTGAGACGGTAGAGTCTCGTGCTGATAACGTATTATAAAACAATAAAAGTAGAAGAACAATATTGCAGAGAAAGAGAGAGAGGAAATTCTTATTGAATTTTGGGATGATCTACAATGGGGTAAGACCCCTCTATTTATAGGGAAAAAATGACTTAGCCACAAAGTAAAACTCTCTACAAGATATACATTCACTCTAAATAGAATTCTATTCCTAACAATTATAACAATTAAAGAAATGAAATTTTCACAAGAGATCAGCTGAAATTGATCATCTTGAGTCTTCTGCTTCTCTTGATATATCTTGTGATGACGGTAATTGGAGTAGTTGATTTTTAGTTTTCTCCGGTGGGAGTTACAATAGTTGAACGTCTCTTGAAATGGGTAGGCGCAGGCCTTAACCAACTTCGCCCTCCGATCATATTCTTGGTCAGAAATGGTGCAGCTTCCTCGTTCGATAGGCTACGTGACCAACCCACCCTCTTTGATCTATTAGCCCCTGCTCCATAACACTTGTATTCACCATAGTATGCAGTGCTGCCAAAAATAAACATAGAGAAACGAAGAGTCAAACTCAAAATTTGAAGTTAGTAACCTCTTTGAACCTTTTATTCAATGTGACTAAGTTTCTATGAATGTTACCTTTGCTTGGTAGAATCTCCCCAGTCATTCCATCCCTCAGGCTGTATGATAGAGGACATAAATGTGTAGGCAAATACCACCCTCGAATATGAACCCCATGGCCTCCCTAATGCAGTGCTCCCTCCTGTTCCTGTTATCTTGCAACCCAAAAAAGTAAATCCTGTATTTTCTAAAGGGGACTCTCTTCCTTGAGCAGTTATTGCTCCTGCTGCAACTGAATGAATATGGCACCTCTGCCAAATATAAAGAAATTACTACACACATATATGCACTGCTAAGGTGAAAAATATCGACAGAGTCAGATCATTTATAATGTAATTACAGGTAAATATCTACGAAAATATGAATAAGTAACATGAATAAGATGGTAACTAACATGCTAACCTACACTGATAGTCGGAAACAAAATGATAATTTCCAATGATAATTCTTGAATAATGATAACTCACTTCATAGAGAGATGCTGCATTTCCAAAAATGAAATCAACGGCCCCTTCAATATAGCAGTTGCTATAATAATGCCTCCCAGCATCGTCTAACAAAGTGTCCTGGTACGATTGAATTCTACATCCATAGAATGCTACTCTATCTCCTTTAACCTTTAGTGCTACAGCTTTTCCACTTGTTCCGAATGAATTCTACATTTTGAAACAATCAAAATATGCTTTTTGTTATAGTAAAACATGGACTTAGTAACCTGGAAAATAAGGCAGATTACCTACTACAACATGTTAAAATAACCTAATAGTGTAAAAATGTAGTCGTATAAAGTTAAATCTTAAGTAAATAATAGTTACCTGAATTGTTAGATATCTTGCAACAAAATCGGAAGCTAATACAGTTAGTGTAGGAGAATCAGTAATATCTCCACCTTCACTCCATGTAATTATGGTGTTAGAAGCCTCAGTTCCACTCAACGTTATGAATGGCTTATCACCAGGAACCACAATCTTCTCTCTGCTCCATGAAAAATACATAAGAATTTATTTTAACATCTACTATAATTTTTACTACCTAAATGATAACTACGTGTGTGACCGCACATAAGAAAAGATCAGTAACTTGAAAAATATTAAGACAAATAATTACCTAGTAAAAATACAAGATACTATAAAGTTACAAAATGATAAACACAAACCTATAAGTCCCAGGCTTAACCCAAATGAAGAATAATTCAGAATTATTCGACGGAACAGCATCAATAGCGTCTTGGATTTTCTTGAAATCTCCTTGACCAGATTGGTCTACTCTAATAAGAATGGCCGTAGAAAAGTTTGTAACTCCTCCTGAACTAGAGTCATTAGCAGCCATGGCTAAAGTTGAATTACTATTAGAACAAACTAGTAGAAGTATGAGAAATATAACATGAAATTTGATTATGAATGAAGCAGCATCCATGTGCAATAAATTGTTAATCAAACACCTGTCTCGATAGGGGTGCAGAGAATAAAGTTAATTAGTAAATTAATTAAGAAATGATTTGAAAGTAAAGGTAAAAGCACACCCATAGTTAAGCTTTATAATGAAGGTTTCTTCCTTAATGAATGGAGGCACGCCGGCAGCCGAGAATTAAGGTCAAAGGATTGGTGGCTGACTTTTAATTAATTTTGATGCTGATCTTGAATATTGATTAAGGTCTAAGTTGTTCACCCTTCACGTAACCTTTGCATGCAGTCAAGATTAGTGGAGTATAATTACAGTGAAATGTTGTTCACGGGTTTAAAGTTCTGCCTGCAAGAAATGGTTGAGTTGGTTGTGTGAGCGGTTTCCCACATAAGAGACTTGAGATCGATTCCCCTCACCAGCAGCCTTCTCAGTCAGAGCTCGTCGCACCGGGCGTGCCTAATATGATTTACATCTCCTATGTGGTTTGAGAGCTATTGCACAGTGAGAAAATACGCACTCAAAGAATAGCGACTACGGTTTCCCCGGAAATTTTCCGGAATTGGCAAGATAATCGGATTTTTTATGCCGCAAAATATAGGTTTTCTTTTAATAATAAAAAGAAATTCTCTTAGAATAAAAAAGAAATTTTAAGATGCCCGTGTTTGCTTTCTAGAATACTTGAAAACATGATATAAGGCATGAGTTTGAATCTCATTTGTTATCACACTGTACTTCTTCATCGATCCAAGGAACACTATAGTCAATTTATTAAATCATTTTAGCATATAATGGTGTATAATTTACATGTATAAATAGTATAGGAGTAAATGTTATTTTGTGGCCTAAAGCCAAATTTTATGAGGGGCCTTAACTTTTTAAATTTTATTTATTTATTTATTTGAAGTCTATTTTTTAAACTTTTCTAAGATACAAAGTAATTGATAATTTTCTTATAATCAATAACTCATTAAGTATTTTTCATTTGACAATATAGCTAAACCATTTAATTTTTCTTGAGACATTGTTGATGTTAGGTAAGATTTTATCAATTTTAATTTTCACAATTTCTTTCCGCTGAAGAACGATAATAAGAGTTATTAACATTATTCCATAAGAAATATAGACATTTGGAAAAGAATAAAATATTTATATTTGAATGAGTGTATCTATTAAATTGATACTCTATCTTCTAATTGTACTATTTTTCATGATACTTTTAATTCAGAAAATAAATCTAAATCATCAATATCGAATTGATTATTATATGATTTAATGAACATTCAATATTTTTTCAAATTTCTAATCTAGTAATCTTAGTTTTTATTGCTAAATAAAAAAATAAAAAATATATTCATATGCTTTGAATTATACAAATCTATTTTGAAGGGAAAAAATAACCTTATCTACTATGTATAAAACTAATCAACTCTAAAGAACTCTTCGAAACATTTTGAGACTTCATTATCAATATTCTCATCAAATTGTCATTTCCTACATATCACATGTTTGTTATAAAATTCGGGTTCTATATTCATTTCAAGTGCAATTTCCTTGGTAGAAATTATAGCAGTTTCATATCCTTCTTCACAATTTTTTTTAAAACTTATATATAGCCTATTAGGTGTAACAAAAAATGACCCCCTGCAAATGTGGGGTCTAATGCAGTTGCTTTACTTACTTTATGGAAGGGCAACCCCTATTTCTGGCGAATGGGGTTCAGTTGAAACTCCTTAGCTTTCATATAGAACTATCACTGCTCAATAATGCTGATTTAATATTAATGATTTATATAATTAATGATCGAGCATTAACGTATAAACATAACTATAGCTGCCGTACGTGAGATTTGAAAAAAAAGGATTAATTATTCTAAAACCACTATTTATAAATTACAAGCAAGGAATGTTATACTCAACTTAAATAGTTGGTGGCTGAAACATTCCTAGCTATGAATTTGTGATTTTCAAGAAAGCTGCTTAACCATTCTCCTGCAATGGCGGAGCAGCCATTTTCGTTGATGAACTCTAGTCAATAGTAATAGATTTTTTAAAGTTGTTGGAAAAAGGAGAAAATGGAAGATATAATTATACCTACCAAATAAGACACGCTACGTAAAACTAATGCTAACATTTTACTTGTTATTTTGGATTAATAGAATGATGATATGCATGATGTAAACACCGTTTTTGGTATAAATTATACTCCGTTTTACTTATAAGTTTGAAAAAAATTACTCAGCCAACGATTTAATAAGTTGAATTAATTACACTTATAGAAAGTCTCCCAAACCAAAATCCATTTTCAATCGTCCACTGAGCACACCTTCTCTTTTTAATTTTTTCCATGTATTGTTTGATTTTAATTTTCCTGCAGATTGCAATCTAGAGGTTTGTAGCACAGATAATTATGTTCTTTCATTTCAGCAATTAATTTATTCATGTAAAGCATGAGTTGTTTTAGTGCGGGACTCCTCATGAATTTGATATTATTAAATTATAGTTTCCTCAAATAATTAGTTTCAGAGTCATCTGATCAGTTCAATGAGAAAAAATGGTTTTCTTTCTTATGTGAAGGAGAGTTCTTGCTAAATTTAGAAGCATGAGAAAGAAGATGAATAAATAACATGACACTAGGAAAATGATGAGTTCTAGACACTAATTTTTAACAATAATAAACCCTGTGTAATCTCACAAGTGGGGTCTGGGGATGGTAGTATGTACGTAATCTTACCCCTACCTTGAGAAGATAGAGAAGTTATTTCCAATAGACCCTCGGCTTAAGAAAAGATTAAAAAAGGCAGTAACAAAGATAATAAGAAAACTGAAGCGAAAGAAACAACATGTAGCAATCAAAATATAAGAATAAGAAAACACAAGACTAGCACTAATACTACTGGTTTGAAAAAAAAAAACACTCTCCTACCTACTAACTTCTACCTAATTCTCATGAAGGAAATGAAGATTTGCTCAAATATTGCAAGAGAAGAAACTTTGGCCTTCCAAAAATAATTCAAGAAGACGACGATGCCTATAGTGAAATACTATTTATCGGAGACAGCATGGTGAATAAATGCTCAATTTCAATCGAAGAACCAATAGAAGTTATTAAAAAATTCTGTAAATTGTAATTTTATTTTAATAAGTATTGAATTTTTTTTAATCCATTAAAGTTTGTTTGTATTTAAATATTTTTTTATTTTTAATTTAAAATTATCCTTAAGTACATGTACCACACCCTTATGATCGGTAGGGGTACTGGTAGGGCACGGATAAAAGTGATTGATAAAATGTCTAAGTGGCCAAAACATGAGTATTATGAAAGTGATTGACGATTATGAGAAAAGCTCTGGCCAACTGGTCAATAGGGAAAAAAGTGTCTTTTTGACTGCTCCTAACACACGTGCTCTCAGAATTAATAGGATGAGGGATTGTACAGGTTTCATGGACAAAGAATTCCTTTTTAACTATCTCGGTTGCTTTCTTTATGTGAGCAGAAAGAAAGTTGCTTATTTTGACAACATGGTTCACAAAGTGATAAAAAGACTCCATGGTTGGCATGAAATTTTCCATGGAGGAAAATTGGTTCTTATTAACAGCGTATTGCAATCACTTCCTATTTATACCCTTTCTGCTATGTGCCCTCCTAAAGAAACCTTTCATCTCATTGAAAAATACTTTGTCAATTTCTTCTGGGGAATAGATGGTGATCATAAGAATTATCATTGGCGATCTTGGAAGAATTTATGCTTTCCTACTGATGAAGGAGGCATAGGAATTAGGAGAATGGAAGACATTAGTGACGTTCTAGCTGTTACGCCCCGCAGTATTATGTCAATATTATGCCCTGCAGTAATATATTATGATGATGTCACGCCCTGTAGTAATATATTACGATGATGTCATGCCCTACAGTATTATATTACGATGATGTCAGGCCCTGCAGTATTACATTACGATGATGTTACACTCTGCAGTATTATATTATGACGATGTTGCACCCTGTAGTATTATACGTGAAATTGTCGTAAGATAATTGACCTCAGTACAAGGAAAAGATTATTTGGAGATTATAGGTATTGTGCTATTTCAAATAAGTGATGAGTAAATTCGTGAAGGTGAGAGGGTAAGCAAATCGAAGAAAATAAATTTTCGTCGAAGTTTGACATTTTGGGATAAAATCCGACCCGAGCTAAAATATCGGGTACTATGGACGAGTACCGTACAAGGTACCACATGACCATGATAGTAAGATGTATAAGGTGCGGTAAAAGTGAGTAGTATTTTAAATAAATTGAGATAATCCTTAATTATTTGAATTATTGGATAACAGAGGAATTAACAAGTTAATTAATAATGAGGTGATGATTAATTAAAGTCTTTGGATAAAGATTAATCCAAAAATATGGCAGTCCACAAAGCCATGGAAGTCATCATATGCAAGACAGTCGGAGAATTAGTTAAGTAACTGGGGCATAATTTTGAGAAGGATTCTCAAAACTCCGAAGCAAATCCAACAAATTTCGTCATATGCAGAATGGTCAACAAATCGCTTATTAAACTGGGGCAGAATTTTGAGGAGGACCCTCAAAATGCTAGTGCAAAGAAGTCGCAATGTCTCTAAAAGTGTCACTGTCATCGGTTCATTTAATTTACTCGATGTCATATACTACTATATTTTAAAATAACTATGTTTATCAAATGCATGCACACTTTTCGAAAACTTTATCTTTATGGCAGCTAGATGTTACCCATGGTAACTCGAACAGGACCTGCGGAGCGAGGCAAAGCAAAGCAAGCAGACGAAGACACGAACCAATTTCCCCCGCAAAACTCACGATCTTTTTTTGGATGCAGGCACACTCAACACAACAAGAATATTTGCAAGTATACATACATCAAAATCACTATCTTCATAATGACAAGGCTGCCAAACGCAAACATGTCTCCAGATAAGAAAATACTCTGCCACTACTTATTATATGTTCTTGCATGAGACCAAGCATTGTCTCCTATTCGCATGAGGCTAACCCCTGCCTCCTTAATTGCGCTAAGAACTGCCTTTCCATGCATGAGATTAAGCATTGTCTCCTCTTTGCATGAGGCTAAGCCCTGCCTCCTATTTGCATAAGGCTAAACATTGCCTTTCCTTGTATGAGACTAAGCATTGTCTCCTATTTGGATGAGGCTAAGCCCTGCCTCCTATTTGCATGAGGCTAAGCCCTGCCTCCTATTTGCATGAGGCTAAGCCCTGCCTCCTTAATTGCACAAGGCTAAGCACTGCCTTTCCCTGCACGAGACTAAGCATTGTCTCATCTTTGCATGAGGCTAAACATTGCCTCCCTAATTGCATAAGGCTAAGCGTTGCCTTTCTTTGCATGAGACTAAGCATTGTCTCCTCTTCTTGCATGAGGCTAAGCCCTGCCTCCCTATTTGCATAAGGCTAAATACTGACTTTTCTTGCATGAGACTAAGCATTGTCTTCTCTTCTTGCATGAGGCTAAGCCCTGCCTCCTCAATTGCATATGGCTAAGCATTGCCTTCCACTTCATGAGATTAAGCATTGTCTCATTTTCTTGCATGAGGCTAAGCCCTGCCTCCATAATTGCATAAGGCTAAGCACTGTCTTCCACTACATGAGACTAAGTATTGTCTCCTCTCCTTTCATGAGGCTAAGCCCTGCCTCCCCAACTGTATAAGGCTAAGCTCTGTCTTTCCTTGTCTAATGCCGAATGTTACACTACTTGAAACCTAGCACTATTTTGCCTTTTCCGGGGCTAAGCTCTATCCCGATCCTATGCAAGACTAAGCTCTATCTTGTTTTGCTTATATGATCCATCATCATGTCTCTTCATTTCATGGGGCTGAAACACCGCCGTCTATATGAAGGCGCCATAGTCCGAAGGCATCATCCTCATAGCCCGAAGACACCATATCATGGATTGAGGATCTCTTAATACTGCACATCATATTCAAAGGCGTCATGGTTCAGAGGTATCATTATCATAGCCCGAGGATATCATTTCATGGCCTGCGAATCCCTTACCTCATGATTCATGGCCCAAGACATCATGGTCTAAGGACATCATCCTCACCGTCCAAAGACAATCTTCATGGTCCAAAGGGAATTTGCATCATGTTTAAATTCTCGCAATAATCCATATATACTTGCATGCATCATGTTTTAAGTTTTGCAAGTAATCCAGGAAGTAATTGTTCTCCTAACTGGAGCAATCTTCGCTCCGGTTTCCTCTCTCATCATTCACATCCTACAATTATTTCAAACGTAACCAACCACCATCGGTTACCTACTTTTACTCGATAACCATTCAGATACTCATTTTGAGATACATCCATAATGTCTCAAATTCACATTGGTGACTTCGCATAAATTCATTCGATACTATCCTACTCAAAAGAACCCTTTTTGAAACACACGACCATCCCTATAACAACGCCATCAGTTTTGTTCACCGTTGGATCCAGAACTACACATGGCCTGATTCTTGTAAAACTAGGGATATGTAGGCAGCTCAAAGACCAGAGTGTGGCCTATATTTTTCAAATCATCCCATTCGGTCAAAATCGGGCATCATTTTTTACCCGACAACTTTTTTGTCCTTCCCAGGTAAAGAGGGGCAACTGTTGATACCCAAATTTTCCCTCATATTTTCCAAAAAATATATATGTACTATAAAAATAGTGCACATGCATCATTATTTGATTTACAAGCATGCACAAGTATTTTTCATAATTTTCCATAATTTTTAAAAGCTTTAAATCAATTTATTTTTGCATTTTACTATATAAATATCCAATAATTATCCTTCATATTATTTTTATGATGATTTAATCATTTAAATTTATCATTTATGCCAACATGATGTTTAAATATTTTTCACTTCATTTTTATAATTACATGAAATTGCACATCTTTGTAATAATAGCCCACATTAATGTATAATTATACTATTTATGCAGAAAATAAATTTTTATATTTTTAAAATGTTAAATAAATATTTTAAATTATTTTAGTGTACAAATGATATTTTTGTTATTTATCTATTATTTTTACAAATTATTTATTTGTTAAATTCGGGTATTTAAAATCTAGCCCAATTTTTTCAATTGATTTCATACCTAAAATTACCCAAACCAGCCCAATTACCCCAAGCCCAAAACTCATTAACCCAGTCCCCATGGCCATTCTTAATACCCGACCCAGGACCCCTTAAATCAGGACCGTTGATCTCTAAGATCAACGGTCCATGTTATATTTACTTCTTTAAACCCAATCAAACCCCTAACCCTAATCATTTTACACCCACCGCCGCCCCAGAATGCTCTCGTCTCTCATCTCTGATGAACCCTAATTCCGCCGCCTCACTCAAATCTCCCCAAATCCCATTCCTAATGGGATTCTTTCTCCAATCATCTACCATCTCGAGATATTTTTCTTATTTGGAGCTATGTTATGGAATAACTTAGGTACTTGCCTAAACATGGCAAGTACCCCATTTTGATCCTGTCTCGATCAGTGTTTATCTCTTGAATTTGGACTATCTTAAGTCCAAACACGTTATTTCGTACCGATTCTCTCATATCTCACTGATTCGTACTTAACCCTAAAAGTTAGGGTTTCAGATTCCCTTTTGATTTGAACTTAAGCTGGTTCAAACCTTGATTTTGGCATTATTCTGTCTCTATTCACCCTATTGTCACACCTCCTTTTTTTTACACCCCCGGAAGTGTATATATAAGGGAGTTTTATCCAACTTAAAGTGACAATCGAAACGGGATTATTTATTATTAAAAATCAAGTTCAGAGTTGCCACTTGGGAGATTAAGGGTGTCCTAAGTCACTGGTTCAAATCCCGAATCGAGGAAAAGATTGACTCTATTTTACAGTCCGCGATCCAGAAATTCTAAGTAAGGAATTTTGTTAACCTAGGAGAAGGTGTTAGGCATTTCCGAGTTCCGTGGTTCTAGCACGGTCGCTCAACTGTTATAATCGGCCTATTTATCTGATTTAAAACATGTTTTAGCCTAAGGTAGATTTTAACCGTTTTAATCATTTTTAAGAAGATTCAACGATATTTAAAATATGCCTTGGACCACGCCACATGAAATGCACCCGCAGTCGGCGACATATTTTATTTAAAGTTGTTGAGATTTGGAGTTGGGTCACATGAAATGCACACCCGAGTTTAAGGAAGTTAATTTAAAATTACGCGCCTAAAGCAACTACACACTTTCAAGTTTGCGAGGGCCATGAAAAGTTCAACTAATGGCGTACCTCGATTCTAATTAAAGGGCCTACAGGTTACCCTTATTTGCAAATGACTCTTCTCTTTGCATGGAAAATTCTTTCACCAATGACTTGCATAAAATTTGCATGACCCCAAATAAATATTAGCCAACAATTTCACCTTCAAGACAACAGAAAGGAAGTTGCATTGCCATGACTTAGAAACTAGCAGTTAAACATAAAGTTTGACTCATGAATTAACTTCTTTTAAGCACAGTACTACCCCTTTTAGCAACTAAAGAATTTCACAATTTGTCTTTTTCGGAAATGAACCTCTCGCCGCCAGCAAAATCCAACTAATGAGACAACAAAACCTCATTAAAAAATCCCACCAAATTCAAATAAGCACACGTTTACCCTTTTTTTAAAAAAATTCTAGATTGCACGGGTGGTGGCAGCTCATGCATTCTAATAAAATTCAAAGAAAAGTCATGGTTCAGTTAATTGAATCAACATATGCCGATGGCCAGAATAAACAAAGATGCAATTCGAAGCTAACAAAGTTAATTGAATGAACTTAAACAGATGTACTTGGTCGAATCTCTAACCATATATATGGAACGTATGTAATAAGCAGTGACTCAAATTCATACAACAAAGTTATCTCAAAGGTTGCTAGCAACTTGTGTAAGAAGCTTTCCAAAACATAATAATGCATCCCCTGGAAAACTAAAGACATTCAGCTGGTTATTTCACTTCCCAGAACATATGACTGCTCTTGAAAGTGAAAGAATCTAAGCACAAATTACATATACTTTCAAAGAAAAATAAAACAATTCAAGCACTGACGGGCAGGCATTCGACCCCAACAATTTTGACTATGGTCTGAGTATTATAACACTAAAATCCCTTGTACTGAAAAATCAGAAATCCCAACTAAATACCATGAGAAGATGTATCACTGATTCATGCCCATTGCATGAACACAACACTATGTTATAACATCCAAATGAATTGCATAGCAAAAGAGATATGATACAACATACTCCCACTTAACATAGTGGAACACAAAATCTAACTACCCCTCTTTTTACTACCAACATCTACAATAATAAGAACTCAATTGACACAAACCAACATCTAGCTATAAGTGTTTGATAGAAAAATAAATTCCTGCTAGATACAAACCAAATACAGTTTTTAAAAGAGTATTACGAGCAAACAACAACATACATTGCATCTAATAAACTCAAAACCATGTAATTCAGGAGGAATAAAGCTGTACTATGAATCAGAACATATTGAGGCCTTGTTTAAAACTCCAGATTTCATTTCACACTTCAAGTCGAGCCTCACATGAGATAGAATGCAGAAACATGTACCTGGGAATAAGGAGAAATAAAAGAAGTGAAGGAATCAGTAGCCAATATCAGCAGAGTAGAGCCCAGATTTAGCGATAAAATAGTACTAAAACCAAAAACAAACTTCAAATTCTTGAACCCATTCCAGCATTCAGAAACCCCAAATGTATTATTTCTACTGAGCCTTGGAATTCTGACTTATCCCAGGAATTTAAAACTCAAAATCAAACAGAAATTCTAGCCATTTTTCAGTATTTTTCTTGAAAGAAGGCAACTCAGCCTCTTTAAGTTTTTTTTTTTCGAATTTTGATCTCCAATCCCCCTGTCTTGTTAATGAAGTAAGAGTGCCTTTATAGGCAAGCTGTTAGGGCATCAGAAATAAGCTGAATTTTGCACATAAAACCTTTTAGAATTTCATTTTTGCTCAAGTGCCCTTAGCTCAAAAATCAGATTTTCACATTAGTCCTAAGGCCAGCTTCTGGGAAGCTTCCTAAATTAGTTATAATAGATTCCCTAACCTAAATTCCCTAGACTACCCTTAAAACCCCTGTCAATTACCCTAGCTTACCTCATGGGTCAAGTCGACCCAGTAAATTAAACCCAATTGAACGGGCTTCTCTTGCAAATATGTCAGAAATGACCCAAAACCCAAACAATCACTGATCCAAACTAGCTTATGTGATTTTACCAAGAGCAGGAGAAAACAAACATTTACATGATTTGAAGACTAAAATTTTAACTACATGACTGATTAATAACACAAATAGGAAGGGAACAAAACTAATTAAATTAAACTAATGAGACTAAAACCAAAAAGGAAGATAAGAGATTTAACTATGACATTAACAAAACTCAACAGACCAAGAAAATCGGAGAACAAGTTTTTTTACGATTTGAAAAAGAGATAGAGGGAACAATCGCACAGAAAAAAAATTGAAACTCGAAAAATTGGTCAAGTTTTCAACCAAAGAAACAGGAGAAGAAAAGAAGAAGGACAAAAGGTGAAATAAAACCAAAATGGACACAGAGATGAATAGAAACTCACCGATTAAACTCGAAATTACACTTGATATCCTGATTCACACGAAACTGATGCTACTCACTTGTTCTCTGTCAAGAACAGACGAACAACATCGGTTTTGTAGTGCATCAGCCTCCTAATTGTGGAAAACAAAGGTTTGGGTCGATGTACGCCACCGGATTCAATTGGAAATTGATCTTTGAACTTTAGGGCTCGAACTTAGATTTAAGATTCGAGGGGTTCTAGCAAGTTTCGAGGGAAACGAGTTGTGGATTGGGAAAAAGGATGAGGTAAGGGTTCTATGATATCAACTTGGGGTCGAGCAAAGGTGGCGCCGCCGGCTGAGGAGGTGGAAAATTAGGGCGGCCCTAGGGTTTCTATTCAATCTCTGAAGATGGATGTGAGGGGTGAGAGACGAGTTAGGGGGGGGGAACGTTTGAACACTTTTATACTATAAGGGGTCCTAGTAATGACTGAGACGGGGTCGTTTGGTGACTGCACGGGGTCGTTTGGTAATTGAATGGGGCAGACCGGGTTAAGGGATGCGGGTTTGGGCCGGTTTCGATGGGTATTGGGCGTAATTTGTTTGGGCTTGGGGAATTTAACGGATTTGGCCCAAAATCAGGTTTTTTCCACTTCTTTTCCTTTTCCTTTTATTTCAAAATTGTTTTCTTCTTTTTTTTTTTTCAAAGTTAAAACCTAAATTAATTCCTAAACCATATTATCCTACCAACTTAGATTAATTACTCAAAATAATTTTTACCACAACTAATTAATTACCAAATTAAAAGAAAACTATAAATTCGAAGTTAAATGCAAAAATGAGTTATTTTTTGTGATTTTTTCCATTTTTGTAAAACATACTAATTTACTAATTAATCTAAAAATATAAAATTAAATCATAAATGCAAATACAACATATTTTTGTATTTTTTATGAATTAAACAAAATTAAACATGCGCAGACAAGTGCGAGCAATTAACAGAAAAGTGCTACAAAAATCCACGAAATTGCAAACAATGGAAAAAATTTATTTTGTTTGAATTTATGGGAATAATTCTTATAGGGCAAAAATCACGTGCTCACAGCTGCCCCTCTTTGCTCGGAAACACGGAGAGTTTTTGTGAAAAGATAAAGTGAGCGGATACGAGCGATGTTTGCCTGTTTGAATACTCCGTGGGAAGCATCTTTGAAAGATTTAACCGCACCCTGCTTCCGAGGCTGCCTACATATCCTTGACTATAAAGGAATCAGGTCAGTGTAGTTCGGGAAGTTTTGGTAGCTGGGACTACCATGAAGCTGTGATTTCACTGTTGCCGCTGCTGTTGCTACCGCTTACTGAACTCCTTATTACACCATGACAAAATAAAATCTAGACTAAACTATGATCTATGCATTACAAAAATCCTATCTATATCCTCAAACTTGATCTTGTGATTCATGTTGCCTTGTTGACTTGTATTCTCTAGGTGAAGTTCCTTTGTTGCTGACTTGAATTGTAATCTGAGACATTTTCCCTTTTCTTTAGGCAGGCACCTGATTGCCGAACTTGAACCGTCTTCCTTCGAATATTGCTGCTTTTGAACCTGATTACAACAAAACAAACAAACAAAAGAAATTTTCCTTCCCCAGTTTGGTGTTGGGTGCATCTATGAGTGTTAATTGAATCATGTCACCAAATATCTCTATGAATTTGAAAGCTAGATCCCATTATCCAGGAGGGTCCTGAAAACTCCCAGTTAAATGACAGTTTTAAAAGCTGAATTATGTTTTCTAAAGGTATGACTTCCTCTAGATCTTGTTATCTAAGAAGGTCTTACGACTACATCCCATTGTCCAAAAGGATCCTGACAACTCTTAATTAAGCGACAATTTTAAATCTAAGTCATATCTTCTGAAGGTAAGAAAGTATTAATGCTACATCCCATTATCCAGGAGGGTCCTGACAATCAAAATCAAGTCTTATCTTAAGAGTGACAACTTTTACGATTGAATTATACTTCCTTACAGCAGAACTTACGTTAAATCTTGTTATTTAGAGGAAACCTTAAAACTACATCCCATTATCCAGGAGGGTCCTGAAAATCAAAATCAAGTCTTATCTTAAGCGTGACATTTTACGGCTGAATTATATCACCCTACAACAGAACTTACGTCAAATCTTGTTATCTAATGGAAATCTTAAAGCTAGGTCCCATTATTTAGGAGGGTCCTAACAACTCCTAATTGAATCCTATCTCAAACTTGCAAACTTTGAAACCAACTAATATTCCTTTGTGGTGCATTTATACTAGATTATGCTACTCATGATTGTTTTGAATTTTAAACTAGGTCCCATTTTCTAGGAGGGTCCTGAAAACTTCAAATGAAATACCATTATCCAGGCGGGTCCTGAAAACTTCAAATGAAATCCCATTATCCAAGCGGGTTCTAAGAGTTTACGGTCAAACCTGTCTGGTGCTTGCCTTTCCTTATGGAGGATTTCCCCGAAATAATCGAAACTTTCTGCCCCTATTTTAATCAAAGAAAAATCTTGTCAGTTTAAAATGTGGCGATTAGTTTGTGGCATTCTTGCTGAAAGTCTCCCCGCTGCCGTGCTTTGTTTTGACTGGCTTCCCTGAACTAGCTCTGAACCTCTTGACTTTCTGGCTATCTTTCAACCCACATGATCTCGGATGACCCGATTGTTCTATACCCGAACCGCTATTTTACACCTCTGACCCCTTTTACTGAGCCTCTGCATTTCCCATGAAATTACTAAATCATTCCATCGGTGGATCTTTTGCTGGCATTTTATCCCACTCTACATCATGCTATCTTTGGTATGTTCTGGCCATACTGTGCTTTGCAATGTTTGGAAGTTGGTAGTGAGCTTTGAAATCATTTCTTATTTTTCTTGACCAAGACTAACATTGAAACATCTTAGAGAAATGAAACCCAAAAGAAATGAAATGCCATGACCCTGAGAGTTAGGGATAAAGAAAATCCAAAACTGGATGACTTGCTAAAAAGAAAAAGGAAAGAGACTTATCTGAGTGGAATAGCTGGTACCAATGATCATGACATGCATTTCGGATTAATTGGCCCAATATGTCCAACCAATCAACTCTCAGTTTCCATACTTTGTTGCCCCGGAGTTTCCATAACCTGACTTCTTCGCCAAAACCTTGACCTTGTTCGACCTGCGATGCCCTGAAGGGTTCTCACCAACAAGCTTCTCTCATTTATTCATATCTCAACTCACTTTCGCCTTACGATGCCCGTGAGGGTTTTCACCAATAAGACTCTCTCATTTTTGATTTCTCTCAGCTCCCGTTGCCTTATGGTTTTCACCAATAAGACTCTCTCATTTTTAACATTTTTCTGCTTGGACCAGAGTGTTGCCTCTGATATGAATTACCTCTCCTTGCTTGACTTGACATTTCTCGAAGACTGATCGGAAGGTCTTTCTTTAGACCGTAATGTGGGCTTTTGGATAGGGTTAGAAATAAAGGGTATCAAAGGCTCAAAACAACTCAAATGGGTTCAAAATTACAACTTTTGGAATCAGATTTCTTGTAACAACTACAACTTCTGCCCCAGTTTCTTTGCTTGGGGATTTTTGGAATTTTATTTTGATGGGACCGAACCGTGAGGCTACCTACGTATCCTTTAAAGGAATCAGGTCGAACGTAGTTCATATCATAGAAATTGCTTTGTTGTTGTGATTTTATCTTATCTCTTTCTTTTCTTTCTCTCCTTTTCTTTTTTGTTGTTTTGTTGTTTTTTTTCCTTATTTCCTTTTCTTTTTCTTCTTTCTTCTTCTTCTTCTTCTTCTTCTTCTTCTTCTTCTTCTTTTTCTCTCTTTTTCTTCTTTTTCTTTTCTCTTTTTCCTTTACTTATATTTCACGCTTGCGTTTCTGATCTTTGCTACTGATTTCGAAAGAGGGGTATGAAAAAAAATAAATAAGGCTCAAAGGGGTAACAAAGGATAAAGTGTTTAGATAGCAGAAAAAATGCCTTCGTCATTCCAATCTTCAAAATATGCCAATTACAAACAAACACAATTTAACCAAAGAGATCATACATAATATCTTTTGACCGCATCAGAATTGATGGCCATTTCTACACATTTGCCTTCTACATCTGTTAAATACAAAGCACTATTGGACAACACTCTCGTCACGATGAACGCCCCCTGCCAGTTTGGGGAGAACTTGCCTCTTGCTTCAGCCTGATAAGGAAGGATACATTTCAATACTAACTGACCCACTTCAAACCTCTGTGGACACACCTTCTTATTATATGCTCTTGCCATTCTCTGTTGATACAACTGGCCATGACACACTGCTGCTAATCTTTTCTCATCAATTAAACTCAATGTTCCAAGCGAGTTTTGACCCACTCATCGTCATCAATTTAGGCCTCAATGACAATCCGAAGGGACGGGATTTCAATTTCCGCAGGTATCATCACCTCAGTGCCATATACCAACAAATAAGGAGTTGCCCCTACTGAAGTGCGAATAGTAGTGCGATAACCCAGCAATGCAAAAGGTAGCTTCTCATGCCATTACCTGGAACCTTCCACCATTTTCCGAAGTATCTTCTTTATATTCTTGTTGGCCGCCTCAACTGCTTCGTTTGCCTTGGGGCGGTAAGGGGTGGAATTGCGATGCATAATCTTGAATTGCTGACATACCTCTTTCATCAGATGACTATTGAGATTAGCCCCATTGTCTGTAATGATCACCTTTGGTATCCCAAACCGACAAATGATATTTGTGTGCACAAAATCAACCACCGCTTTCTTGGTTACGGACTTGAACGTTTTAGCCTCTACATACTTGGTGAAATAGTCGATGACCACTAGAATGAACCTGTGCCCATTTGATGCTGATGGCTCAATTGGCCCAATGACATCCATGCCCCACGCAACAAAAGGCCATGGTGCAGACATTGTGTGCAATTCAGATGGTGGAGAATGAATCAAATCTCCGTGCACTTAGCACTGATGACACTTGCGCACGAAACTGATACAATCTCGCTCCATAGTGAGCCAATAATAACCTGCTCGGAGGATCTTCTTTGCCTACACGTACCCGCTCATATGCGGTCCACAGACTCTAGAATGTACTTCGTCATGATAGCTGTGGCCTGTCTAGCATCTATGCATCTCAACAATCCAAGATCCAGAGTCCTTTTGTACAAAACCCCTCCGCTGAAGAAAAATCCGCTCGCTAACCGCCGAATTGTTCTCTTTTGATCGCCTGTGGCTTGTATCGGATACACCCCCATCCTGATATATTCCCTGATATCATGAAACCAAGGCTCTCCATCAAGTTCTTCTTCTACCACATTACAGTAAGCATGCTTATCATGGACCTGAATATGCAACGGGTCAACATAAGCCTTATCCGAATGATGTAAAATTGACGCCAAGGTAGCCAAAGCATCAGCAACTTTGTTATGGATCCTTGGAATGTGACTGAACTCTACTGATCGAAATTGTTGACAAAGATCATGCAAACATTGTTGGTATGGTATGAGTTTTAAATCTCGTGTTTCCCATTCCCCTTGAATTTGGTGCACCAGAAGGTCCGAGTCCCCCAAGACCAAAACTTCCTAGACACACATGTCTGCAGCTAACCTCAAACCCAAAATGCATGCCTCGTATTCAGCCATGTTACTAGTATAGTAGAAACGAAGCTGAGCCGTAACAGGGTAGTGATGTCCTATTTCAGAAATCAATACAGCTCCTATCCCAACGCCTTTCGTGTTAGCAGCTCTATCAAAGAAAAGTTTCCAACCTAGATCTCCAACTTGTTCCAACTCATCAAGGTGAATTACCTCTTCATCAGGGAAGTAAGTCTTCAAAGGCTTATATTCCTCATCCACTGGGTTCTCAGCCAAATGGTCGGCCAATGCCTGGGCTTTCATTGCAGTCCGGGTCACATAGACGATGTCAAATTCTGTGAGCAAAATCTACCACTTTGTGAGCCTCCCTGTGGGCATAGGCTTCTGAAAGATATACTTTAATGGATCCAAACGAGAGATGAGGTAAGTAGTGTAAGATGACAAATAGTGCTTCAACTTCTGTGCTGCCCAAGTTAGGGCGCAACATGTCCTCTCAAGGTGAGTGTACTTAACCTCGTAAGATGTTAACTTCTTGCTGAGATAATAGATGGCCTGCTCTTTCCTGCCGGTGATGTCATGCTGACCCAGCACACAACCAAACGAATTGTCCAAAACCGTCAAATACAGAATCAAAGGTCTCCCTGGTTCTGGTGGCACCAACACAGGTGGGTCTGACAAATACCCTTTTATCTTATCAGATGCTTCGTGACCCTTATCTATTCACTTGACCGCATCATCTTTCTTCAACAGTTTGAAGATAGGCTCACAAGTTGTCGTAAACTGAGCAATAAACTTGCTGATGTAATTCAACCTCCCTAATAAACTCATCACCTCAGTCTTGTTCCTTGGAGGTGGCAATTTTTGGATAGCTTTAATCTTTGACGGTTCCAATTCAATACCTCGGCGGCTGACTATGAATCCAAATAATTTTTTGATGGCACACCGAATATGCATTTTGTAGGATTGAGCTTAAGATTGTACCTGCAAAGCCTTTGGAAGAATTTTCTCAAATCTCTGATGTGATCAGACTGCTTTCTAGACATTATGATTACATCATCCACATAAACCTCGATCTCCTTGTGTATCATGTCGTGAAATATGGTTGTCATTGCCCTCATGTAAGTTGCCCCAGCATTTTTCAACCCAAAAGACATGACCCTGTAGCAGTATGTTCCCCATGGTGTGATGAATGCCATCTTCTCTGCATCTTCCTCACCCATTAAGATCTGATGATAACCCACATAACAGTCCACAAAAGACCTAAGCTCATGTTAGGCGCAATTGTCAATCAGAATGTGGATATTTGGCAGTGGGAAGTTGTGCTTGGGACTCGCTTTGTTGAGATCACGGTAATCAACACACACCCTGGTTTTTCCATCCTTCTTTGGCACAGGTACTACATTGGCTAACCAAGTGGGATACCGAGTGACCCGAATGACTTTTGCATCAAACTGCTTAGTGACCTCTTCTTTGATCTTCACACTCATATCAGTCTTAAATTTCCTCAGCTTCTACTTGACAGGGGTAATGCCGAGTCAGTGGGCAATTTGTGAACCACCAAGTCAGTGCTTAAACCCGGCATGTCATCATATGACCATGCAAAGGCGTCTTTGTACTCAAGTAATGCTTTAATTATCTCTTCCCCGAGTTGAGGTTCAAGGTGGACATTTATTTTAGTTTCTCTAATATTATCTGGGTCCCCTAAATTGATTGCTTCTGTATCACTCAGGTTAGGCTTGGGTTTTTCTTTAAAATGGCTTAGTTCTTTACTAATCTTTTCAAAGGCCTCATCCTCGTCGTATTCCGATTCATCATCACACTCTATTTCTTGAATTACTATTTCAGAATTAGATTGGCTTTTAAGATTGGGCCGAAGATTCCTCATGCATGTCATGTTATTGAAACCAGCATAAAAAGAGCTGTACAAGGAAGAAAACAAAACAAAAATAAAACTGTCAGGAATGAGGAAAAAGTGAAATTGCACTTCACTGAAATTGAAAGATAACAAGGTTTATACATCCAAACGGACGGAACATAGAATCTGAATTACAACCCTGGAATAATCCAGAAAAATTGAAAGAAAATCTAAAAAAACTACCAAAACTCCTTCCCGGTGGGGAGAGGAGTAATTTCCCAATTGTTAATCTTTGCATTGGGCCCAACAAACTGCACATCCGCCTTGCTATAACCCTCTCTATCTTCCACCATATTCACCTCGTCGAATAATTTCTCAAACCTTTTAAGCAACTCCTTATCAGGACCAACCACAGAACTGGGAACTGTTGTTACTGGGCTTTTCTTGGTGCCGCTCCTGACAAATGATCTGGAGAGACGTGGGATGGGCTTTGGGAGGACCCATGCCCTCTGTTTCAACTTTCTGGCTCTTTTTATGTCCGCAACTGTGGGCTTGAACCCCAAACCAATTGTATCCAAGTTTTTGGGGAGAGACACCGGCTGTACGATACCTTGCAGAGATGCACCCAAACCCTTGCCTGGTACAAAACCATTCTTCAACATTTCAACGACTACCATGACTAATGCGGCAGCTATCCTCGGAGTTGGAACGCACTTCCCTTCTGGAATTTTCTCTACCGATACCGTGTCAAAAACCTGATAAACCCATGGCCCCTAGTCGTCTTCAAACTGTATGAATGGAACAATGGCATCACTGTGGGCACACAAATTATCCTCGCCGTGCACAACAATTTCCTGTCTATCCCATTCAAACTTGACCATTTGATGTAGAGTAGACGTGACCGCTTTTGCAGCATGAATCCAGGGTCCACCTAACAGCAAATTGTAAGAAACAGCCACATCGAGCACCTAGAACTCCATGGTAAATTCAACTGGCCCTATTGTAAGCTCAAGCACTATGTCCCCGACTGAATCTTTCCCTCCACCGTCGAATCCCCGAACGCAGATACTGTTCTTGTGAATTCTTTCATCATCCACCTTCAACTTGTTCAGAGTGGAGAGAGGGAAAATGTTCGCACGTGAACCATTGTCGATTTGTACCCGGTTAACCACAGAATCTTCGCATTTCACCGTGAGATAGAGGGCTCTATTGTGCTCACTACCCTCCACGAGCAACTCATCATCAGAAAAAGTGACTATGTTTACCTCAAATATCTTGTTAGCTATCTTTTCCAAGTGATTTACTGAGATTTTGTCAGGGACGTGGGCCTCATTCAAGATCTTCATTAAAGCCCAACGGTGCTCGTTGAATGGATCAATAATGACAATAGTGAAATCTGAGCCGGCGTCTTCCTCAACTGCTCCACAATGGAGTAGTCCTGCACTTTCATCTTTCTCAAGAATTCCTATACTTCTTCCTTGGTCACAACTTTCTGCACTAGCACCGGGTTGTCTTTGGAGCTCTTAGCTTTTCTCAACTCTTCGGGGGCAGAGCATCTCCCCGATCGAGTCAAACCATGGGTCTCACAAACTTCTTTTTTTTTTTTTCAAAATTAAAACTTAAATTAATTCCTAAATCATATTATCCTACCAAATTAGATTAATTACTCAAAATAATTTTTACCACATCTAATTAATTACCAAATTAAAAGAAAACTATAAAATTCGAAGCTAAATGCAAAAATGAGTTATTTTTTGTGATTTTTCCATTTTTGTAAAACATACTAATTTACTAATTAATCTAAAAATATAAAATTAAATCCTAAATGCAAATACAAAATGTTTTTGTATTTTTTATGAATTAAACAAAATTAAACATTCGCAGACAAGTGCGAGCAATTAACAGAAATTTGCTACAAAAATCCACAAAATTGCAAACAATGGAAAAAATTTATTTTGTTTGAATTTATGGGAATAATTCTTATAGGGCAAAAATCACGTGCTCACACCTATTATGCGAAGATCTGCTTATTTTTGTCAATTTCTTTTACTTGCCCTAAATTAGGGTTTTTAGATCTCTTTAGATCGGACCAAAATTAGCTCGATTCTCTGATTTTTTAGTGTATTTGTGTCTATATTCATCCTATGCTACTGTGTTTGTGTATATTCCATCAATATTTGTTTCTCCTAAAAAACTAGGGTTTACTTATTTTTTTAAAATCTGATTCTTTATTGATTCTGTATGTTATTGCTTCCTTATTTGTGTTTGATTTTACGATTTTCCTTGTTTACTCGTTCAATCTCTGCTACTATATAAACCCCTCCCCATTCCGCTTTAGGACAGACCTGAAATCTCTATAATCTCACTAAAAATTTGAAGTTTTGTTCTGTGGTTATTTCATTATCTTGTTTTGTACTCTGGTTCTTGGCCGGCTGGAAGCCAAGGCTAGAAATTCTGGGTTCTTGCTACTTTGGACATTGTTCTTTCTTGTTTTTGCTTCACTGGTGAGTTACTGAACCTTTGCAATTTCGTTCCTATGTTTCTATGATTTGCATATATTCTCATCCCTGAAGTTCATGGCCTAATGTGTTTCTCTGTTAACTTTGCATTTGGTTCAAGTCTTTTAGCATTTAATCTTCTCCTAAACTCATTTTAACTAATGTGTTAGTGCCTAAGTATTCCTAATATGCCTACTTGCTTCGTCCTGAATCTCTGTAAGGTGCTTCACATCTGTAATGACTTGTGTTAGAGCTCCCCTTTGATAACTATTACATGTTTCTCTGCTATTTTATCACTCAGCATGTTCACTTAATTTCATATTGTTTCATTGATTACTTGACTCTAGGGTAGTTCTCAAATTTGTGTTCCCCTACCATGTCTAAATGTTGTTTTGTTTTCTGATGTGATTTAACATGGCTTTCTTTTGATACTGGGATGTATAAATTGGATCTTTTAGGCTTTAACTTGTTTGGTGTTATGCACCCGTGTGTGACAATCTGTGTAAATCTTTCAAACTTATTTCTCCCTAACTCTTTCAACATGATTTTGCCTATGTGTTGTTTTGCCAAATGATAAACCTATTTTTTAGTCTTGTTGACCTTTTGATCAACTGTTTTGTGTTTTTAACTTTGTTATGTCTGATTCCTAAAACTAAGTGCATCTTTTCAAAACAGTCCCTTAACCATTGTCCACTCTCTCTCATTTGCTACCTATGCTATTCTGAATCTTCATTCTTAGCCGGCTGAATGCCAAAACTATTTAGGTTCTGTCCTTGACCTCCCTAGTGTGAGCACTGCTCGGGGTCCATGTGAGACCCTTGTGAACTCTGACACACTAAAATTTGGTCCCTAGTCTTCCTTGAACTATTTCTGATCAATTTCTCTAAGTGTGAGGATTGGCCTGGATTCTTGAAGCCCTTGGGAACTCTGACACACTAGAGATTTGGGTTCCGTATGCTTATCCTTGAAATATGGGTGAATCACCCACCACTGGTCATAGTATACCTATGAACATGGGCTTTGGAGATACTGTGAGTTGAAGGCCTGGCTTGTCCAGGTGTATTTGGGCCTGTTGTAGGCTCCCTATATTTACTTATTTTGTAATTCATTCATTAAATTCTGGGTTGTAATAATTATTTATAATAACAATTCTGGGTATTAGTAAAAAATGGGAAAGGGTTCTTATTTTATACTTGCAATAAATTGGGTAGAAATCTTGCCTTTAGGTCCAACAATGTGCTATTATATATTCAGTTATCGTGTGTTAGAAATCATGCCTATAGGAATCCTACTATGTTCCGCCATTATATGTTAGCAATACTGTCTATAGGTTCAATACTTGGTTTAATTGTGTTAGAACCCATGCCTATAGGAAATTGTATATTCAATGTGTGTGCAAAACCTCAGTCCCATATCGTTCTGTTTACAAATTATAGAAATCATGTTAGGATCTAAAATCAAATCAAATCGTAGAAAGCATGCCCATAGGTTTGAATCAGTTTAATTATCGTTTCTGCCCGTTTGGTTCATATGTTTTCCAAACATTGCACTGTTACTCTCACTAGAAAATATGCCTATATGATTCAATAAATAATTCTAGATCTGTTTCTGTGACCTGCCACTGTCTACAATTGCATAAACCACCTAGACATCATGCCTATAGGCTTAATAACTTTAATTAGTCCAAAATCTGCAACTGTCAAAATGCTGAACGTGTTTGCGTGCATTCGTTGCCAATGTGTAGAGGTTAACTTGATCCCTTAACTGCTTTTATATGAAGTCCAACTTGTTTTGCATGTCGATTAGTTTTATTATTTTGGGCAACCTAAGTTGAAGTCTAGAACTACCTCTACTCCTGGACCATAGGTATGAGACGAGTAATGCACGTATAAGGCTTGGTTTAGAATAAACTATTGCGCTTTAGGTAACAACTTCAAGATAGTAATCGGGTAGCTGTAGGGGTGGGCTAAAATTCAAAAAATCGAATTCCGAACCGGACCAAATTAATTTGGTATTTCAGTATTGGTTTATTCGGTATTTTGATATAATTCGGTATTAATTTTTTAGTATTTCGGTATGGTCCTTGATATTGAGTTCGATATTTCGGTATACCGAAATACCGAATTAAAGAATAACGAATGAGTCGTTCTTGCTGTGAGAAGCGCATTACTTCACCACTTCTGGTTTGTAAACCTTGTTTTCTCTGGTATTTTTTAATTATTAGTATTATTTGGGGATGGTTATATAATAGTACTTCTATATGGTTTTGATGATTATGTTCATGTTTTTGTGCATGAGCTGAATTTTATACTTCCCAGACTGTTATTGGCTGAGAAGTTTGAATTATTTAGCCCCAGAACACCCATTAGAAGTGCTAGTAGAGCTTCACCTGATAAATTGAATTATGGATTTTGTGGAATATAGGATTGGGGATCTTCCTGATGATGAATAATAGTAATATTTTTATTAGCTTGCTTGGTTATGACTCAAATTTGTGTGCTAAAAAATAGAGAACCCGCTAATCCCCAGATATTTTGTTTTGATGTATTCTTCATTCATGGCACAATTTTGATATTCTTCTAGGAACCAAGCAGTGTGAAGAAAATTATGGAAATTGACGAGCATATTGGATTCCTTTTGACTCTTCTTTCTACTCAATGGAAGACATAATATGCAAATTGCCACTCATTCGCCGAATTACCAGCGGGCAGTGCTACAACTTGTCATATTAAATAGGGATGATGCGATACCGAAACCGTACCGAAGTCGTACCGAACCAAACAAGAAAATACCGAATCGTACCGAACTACTTTGGTACGGTATTTGGTATGCATAATTGATATACCGAATATCGAAGTACCGAACCGTAATTCATAAATACCATACTGAAGTACCGAATGCCCACCTCTAGGTAGCAGGAGACGATAGTCTGTGCCCGCTGAATAATATGAGTAACACTCCATCTTGAGGAAATTACAAAGTATTATTTATGTTACACGGAGTGATCCTTTAGGCTAAAATATTTAGGACCCCTACCTTGTCTTACAATCAATTATTTGTGTTTAATAATGAACTTCTCAGATTCCTTGTTTTTCTTATCTTTGATCACATAGACTAATTCATATAATTGAGTTCGGTCGGGACCCACAGTTGTGGACCTTGAAGAGTGCCTAACACCTTCTTTTCGAGGTAATTTCGATCCCTTACCCGATCTTTGTTGACGCAAACTGGTTAATCAGAGTTACCTGCAAATAGGTGCCCTAACGCACCTTAATCCTTTTTGTGGCGACTCTCTCTTTTAAAACCCTTCCTTAAAAGAGTTATCACGTGTCGAAATTCGATTTCGCGAGAAAAAAGGGGCGCGACATTAATAAGGTATTGGAAATTTTAAATTAAATTAAAATCATCATTAGAACTTACCTTGGATGATGGAGGGACCTTGGAGGAAGTTAGATTCTTGAGAGCTTTCCTTTCTAGAGTATATTTTCGTGTTTTGGGGTATAGGTGATGAGGTAGAGCTTTTAAAACGACTCCCCGGTGCACTCTCACGAAGCTGAAGGCCCAAACGCACAACAAGGGCAGTAGCACTATCGCGCACGAGAACATCTAGACACATACTTGGGCGCGCATATTATGTATTGTTCAGTAAAATACGCATAACTTTTTACAAAGATATTCGATTGAGCTTCACAATATTTCATTGAAAAGATATTTCAAAGAGTTACAACTTTCATGTTTTGAGTTTTCTGAAATTCCTATCATACTTTCATGAAATCAAGCTGAAATATAGACCATCCATAAACTTAGTCAATTTTATCGAATCTTATACACAGCTCTCCGTATTGATTTCAAAACAACTATTTCCACCCATACTCATCTCCATAGAACTTCACATGTCTAAAATATTAAATCAATACCCATTTAACGTATCCACACGTAGTCCGAATTTATGGAGTGTTACAATTTTCATCTTGATGAAGTGTAGAACGAGGTTGTCTTTCCATTGACCCCGGGATTTCGGTCTAACTTCCTTACTCTACTCCCGTCTCACTCCGACAACGTTTTTCCTTTTCCTTTTCTATTTTAGTTGAACAAAATAAAACTACTTATTAACCACATAATAAAATGAGAAATTCAAGGTAGTTACTCATAATGCATCAAATATCTAGATCTAAAAGGTAAAAGTTAGTCAAAGGAGCATCATTGATTCAAGGCTAGAATTTAAATAGCACAGTAAATAAAAGGAAAGGTATATTTTTTATTTTTGTCCTTTGAAAATCAAAATGTCAAAGATGATTCTTTTGTAATTTTAATTTTCAAAATATGAAAAGTAATTAAAAATAAACACCAAAAGTCAAATAGTAAAGTGAGATAAAAAGAAACAGCTAAACACTCTAAATAGCTTAGAAATATCGAGATATGCATGACACTTTATTGTGTCTTTGAAGTCACAACTTAGAGAGAGTTTCTATTTCATTAGCTCATAATCATTCCCCCGCCCTCTGTCAGTACAAACTAAACTCAATTACATCTGCCATTCTCCCACCGCATGCAATATTACCCAAGATTCCATTATTTCATTAGCATTCCCCCTCTGTCGTCATTACGAAAGTAACCAATAAGTCCTAGTTAGTGCCGTCGTAAAACCAAGACTCAAGATTCTTGAAAGAAACAAAGACGATATGGCGGCGATAAATCAATTGTTGATACAATTGGAAAGTTTGGCTATCAAGCTTGAAAAAGTTAAAGGTCGTCTGGAGAGAATCAAAGGGGAAAGAGGTAAGAAGAGGAGAAAGATAATCGAGTCCCACTCGGAGCTGTTCTTGATCACCAAACCCGCTGAAAGAGAACAACTCTAACAAAACAACTGCAGAAATTGAACAAGATTATCACAGAATTAATGAGTTACTTCAACAACTAATTGTGTTTTGCGTAAGTTTGGGTGCTAACTAGTAAGATGGAGATACTGCATTAATAATGGAGTCTTGATCGAGTTCCAACATTTATCAAGAATTGATTTTGATCATCATCGTCTGTCCATGCAATTTGACAATTAGTGGATATATTTCAATACAATTTTTCTTTTTCTTTTGACCTTCCTCATAATATTTGATGATAAAGATACATTTTTAGGTCATTTCTTCTTGAATGTAAAGTGCCCCGAAACTAGAGTCTGACAAGTCAATTTGGGTTTCACTTGTTCAGCAGCGATAAATTTGTTGGTCAACGTTAGGGGTGTTCGTCGGCAAGGATGTCTCAATAAAATTCGTGGTCTAAAGGCAAATTTTAATAAGGGGCCTTTTTTTCTTTTTTTGTTTATATTGTAGTTATCTTACAAAATGTAATACTAATATTTACTTTGCTTTTTTCCTTTCTTTTTGTCTATAATTTAGTTATCTTACAAAATGTAATACATAGTACTAATATTTACATTGGTAAGAAAGTTCAAGTTACTAAGATGTTAGCCACATATTTACAATGTGTTACCATGGATCTTATTGTAAAAAAATATTATTTACCAATATGAAGATTTGAGTATCTTAATTCAAAGTTCTAAAATATTTTAAATATTCAAAAATAAACAGTATTTATTTCTACTTTATAAGGAGTTTGTATGAACTTCAATATTGTCTAAGCAAAAATAAGATATAAAATTCACAATTAAAAATATTTTTGGGGCCACAAAATTTGGGAGGCCTAAAACAAATGCTTTACTAGCCTACCCCTTGAGCCACCCCTGTTCGTCAGTCGGTGCGGTATTTAGATATTTCGGTTCGGTATTTTTAGTATTCGGTTTCTTAAAATGCTATACCAATACCGTACCTAATTAAATTCGGTGTCGGTTTTTCTCCTTTTGGTTTCGGTTTATTCGGTTCGGTAATTTTGATTTATTCAGTTTGGATACTAACTAGTGCATAGAGTTATAGACTGTAATATTCTTAATTAAAGTACTCAAAAGTACAAAACTAAAAATAAAAGTTTTGTCGAAAACCAACAAATATCAACCTAGAGAGAGAAACTATACATAAAGGAATAAATTTGATCATTAGAAATGTCTTGTTCCTTACTTAGAGTTAATTGATGAACTTAGAAAATAAGATGAGTAAAATTTTACATTTTTTTACGATATAATTAATATTATGTGTATTGTGTAATATAAATATATATTTCGGTACGGTATTGACATTTCGGTATTTCATTTAAAATACCTAATACCGATTTTTTTAAAAATTAAACTAAATACCATACCGAATTCAAAAATATCGAATACCAAGTACCAAAATCTTCGATTTCAATACGGTAATTCGATATTTACCAAATTATGCACCACCCTAGCCGGTCAACAGTGTCTAAAGAAAGTGGTAATTGGGCCAATTACACAATTCATCAAAGACAATCAATGCCTAATGAATGGGTGCTCAATGATCTAGTACCTTTATATTGTTATATTATGTTGTGTAGTAATAATTGATAGTAATATATACAAAACTAGGGTATTGTTTACAAAACTTTGAGATAGAGAGCAACATAATCCGTATATTAGTGAAATTAATGCGGTAACATTCAATTAATTTTGGATTATTATTCCTCATAGATTAATTTACCTGTAGCGATAACATTTAACTAATATAATACTTAATATTTCAGTACTTAAAATATACTATACTTAATATTTCAGTACTTAAAATATACTATTAAGTTTATTCTGTGATCATTAAAATCCATCTACCAGCGAAGGCTTCAAATTTCTGTTTTATCGAACATCGCATAAATCAAGTAATCAACCATGCCATGGTTTGACTCATTTAATTCGAAACGCTAACCAAACACGTCATTATGCATTGACAAGTCATAATCGTCGAAGACTTTGTTGAGAGGAAAGTGTTTTTTTGATCGTTTTGTTCTTTAATGATCAATATGAATATTGCATGCATGAAGTTTCCCTTGTTACAATAAGCATATATCAAAATTGTCCATAACAATACTATAGATTAAAGCTGTAAAAAATTAGTTAATTAGGAATGAAAAATTGGGAATTGTCCCACACGAAAATAGAACAAATAAATAAGCAAAGAAAAATAATATTAAAGAGAATATGTATCTTAAATGCCGTATGAATAATTTCGTCGATGAAAATCATTTCTAAACCAATAGATTTCCACATATGCCATATCCGGTTTTTGTCACGACCCGGTATTCCCACCCTCGGGACCGCGATGGCGCTTAACATTTCACTTGCTAGGCAAGCCAACATTAGAATAGTTTTTAGATATTTTTAACAAAAAAATTAACTGATACTAATTAAACTGAAATAACTAAAATATTACTGAAATAAAGTGCGAAAAGTCATAACCACCGCAATATCTAGATACAACTCCCGATCTGGTGTCAAAAGTGCATGAACAACTAGAATAATACAGATTGTACCTCAAGTCTCTGTCCAATGGTCAATCCGAGCAATCTACGACCGACTCCAAAATCTGCACAAGAAGTGCGGAGTGTAGTATGAGTACAATGACCCCATGTACTCTGTAAGTGTCGAGCCTAACCTCGACGAAGTAGTGACGAGGCTAAGGCGGGTCACTTACAATAACTTGTACGCCGTATAATAATGATAACATGAAAGAAATGCATAAAGAGTAAGGCAACTAACTTATTAAAATCAACTCAATCCTCGAAACCAGTAACACTAGAAATACCAATCCTCAAAAACTCGTACGAAAGCACTGAAGCCAACACAACAGAACAAGGAATACAAAACACAAAATCTGTTGCGGCGCGCAACTCAATCTCACAGTAAAAATACGATTCTCCCTTATTTCACCATTTCAATATCAATAATAATAAGTAAAATTCGTTGCGGCGCGCAACCCGATCCCACCATATAATCAGAATCAGTATCATAATCCTCCCACATTTCACCATATCAGTCCTCCCTTATTCTATTTGTTGCAGCGTGCAACCTGATCCCACCATATCTGTAACGACCCGATCGGTCGTTTTAAGCTTTTGCACTTCGCTCGCCAGTTCTCGGGCATGACTAGCCCCGTGTGATGTATTATGACTATGTAAATCGTCGGTTTTGTTTTTCAGGATAATCAGAATAGATTTGGAAGACCAATTCTCAGTTTGAAGCTTTAAGTTTGAAAGGTTTGACCATTTTTTGACTTTTTAGTATTCAATCTCGGATTTGGATTTCTATGATTTGATTAGATCTATTAGGTGATTTTGGACTTGGGAGCACGCCCAAAATGTATTTTGGAGGTCCGTGATAGATTTAGGCTCGAATTGGCAAAATTGGAAATTTGGCGTTTTCCGATCGGCAGTGGAAATTTTGATATCGGGGCCGGAATAAAATTTTGGAAATTGGAGTAGGTCCGTTGTGACGTGTTTGCATAATTTCAGTTCATTCGGAAGAGGTTTGATAGACTTTTTGATCGTATTCAGAATTTGGAAGTTTTGGAATTCTTAGGCTTGAATCTGAGGGTGATTCGATGTTTTGATGTTGTTTTGAGCATTCCGAAGGTTGGAACAAGTTTGAATGATGTTATGGGGTGTGTTGGCATGTTTGGTCGGGGTCCCATGAGGCTCAGATAAGTTTTGGAAGAGTTTTTGGAAGATTTTGGCATTTTGAGCATAAACATGTAATGATCCAAAGGTTCATTTTTAGTTTTAGAGATCGAAATTTGATTTTAAGACTTCCGAAATTTTGATAATGAATTATAGGAGTGATCTGGAAAGTTTGGTCTAATTTCATCAAGTCCCGATTGAGTTTTTGACGCAAATCATGAGTTAATTGTTTAACGAGCGAAATGGGTATCACATTGAGAAAATGAGCTCCTAATTAAGTTTCGATTGAAGGACTATATTTGTATTATTATTTGTGACTCATAGGAACAAGAATCATCAAATTTCGAGTTTGTATGATGGAGTTAGAGCCTTTTTAGTGAAATTAAAGACTGTTGGTGCATCAGATTTGGTGTGCACCTTTAGCGACCCGATTGGACCACCTTTAGCGACCAGAAATGGCTTTTAGCGACCAGAATCGGGTTTATTAATGCTGTTTTTTTTTAGCTCATTTTGACATTTTTTTTGGTGAAAGAACACGGCTTGAGGCAATTTTTGAGCAAGAAATCATGGAAAATCTTGAGGTAAGTCACTTGTGATCATTTCTACTCCATAATATTGAATTATCATCGAATAATCCGTATAGATTAGATGTTTTTGAGGTGTAAATTGGGAATTTGGACCTAGGGATTTGAAAATAAGATTTGAAGATTTAGAGGCCAAATTTTTATCGGAATTTAGTAATTTTTGTATGGTTGGACTCGTGGTTGAATGAGTTATCGGATTTTGTAAGTTTTGTCGGATTCCGAAGCGTGGGCTCGGGGGCCGGGTTTGAGCCAAATTCGGGATTTTTGGTCTAATTTGATAATTTTCATAGGGATTCATTCCTTTAGCGTATATTGATGATAATATACTGATTTTGGTTAGATTCGGAGCATTTGGAGGCTGAGTCGAGCGGCGAGGGCATTGCAGAGTAGAAATCATCCGGATTGAGGTAAGTAATGATTGTAAATGTTGTCCTGAGGGTATGAAACCCCGAATTTAAGATCATTGTGCTACTTTGAGGTGACGCACACGCTAGATGACGAGCGTGAGGTCGTGCACCGTTGGGGATTGTGACTTAGTCCATCCCGTATGACTGCTAAGTCGTGTATTTGGTTGAAAACTGTTTGATATCATTGTATTTTGGAAAGTATTATCATGTTTTGGGCTGAATACTATATTTGGTCCTCGTGCCAACTGTTTTGGACCCTTAGGAGATTTTTACTACTATTCCTTACTGTTTTGAATTCATATTTGTACTCAGTCATGTTGTATTCTACTGTTTTAAAAACTCAGCCATATTTACTCCGTTTTGATATTTTAAATGATATTTTGGGCTGAACATCATATTTTATTGTTTCTCGAATGGCTTAAGAGACTTCTGACTGAGTGAGGCTGAGGGCTTGTGTTGTGAGGATATTATGGGATCGGTCTACGCGCCGCAGCAGTGTTGTATTGATTCATGATTATGAGGCCGATAGCCTGATTTGTTATGCCACAAGGTGGCTTGTTATGAGGCCGAGGGCCTATTTGATTATGCCACGAGATGGCTTGTTATAACACTTGGGCTGTAGGAGCCCCTCTAGGAGTCTGTACACCCCCAGTGAGGGAAGATACCCAATGTGAGTGATATGATGTAGCCCAAGGGGCTGTTGTTGTTTCATATTGTTTCCCGAGGGGCTGTTCTTGATCCATATTTTACCCGAGAGGCGGTTCTTGATTCATGTTATGCCCGAGGGGCTGATTACGAGTGATTGTGAGGTATCCCGAGGGGCTGGTTCTGTTGATATTTTGCTCGAGGGGCGGTGTATGGTACATGTTTTGCCTGAGGGGCTGTTTACGTTTTTATCATTTTTACACACTATTTTTATCACTCGTTTGAAACTATTGAAAGTTGTTTTAAAAGGGTTTTACTGATACTAAGCTTGATTTACGAAGTAAATGATTTCTGTACTGTTTTGGAAATGTACTGCATTTGCTGTAGCGTTATGACGTGGTTTACGTGTTTTCTTACTGCTCAGCTTTCATTTACTTTTATTACATACTGAGTTGGCGTACTCACATTACTCCCTGCACCTTGTGTGTAGATTAAGGTATTTCTGAACACGGTAGCAGGTGTTGATTGCTCAGTGGCAGAGTCATCGGAGTTAGCAAGGTAGCTGCCCGACGTTCGCAGCCCTGCTCTTCCCTCTCTTGTCTTCCTTAGATTGTTTTTATTATATTTTCAGACTCATCATTGTATTCAGACCTGAGTAGATGCTCGTGACTTGTGACACCCCGATGTTGGGCTTGTGTATTTATTCTGCACTGTTCATTTAGACTTACATTATGAGATATTTGATTAATTAAAGGCTTAGAAATGACTTTTATTGAATAATAGCTAAATTCGGGAATTGTGTTGGCTGACCTAGTTTCACGATAGGCGCCATCACGACCGAGTCGATTTTAGAGACGTGACAAGTTGGTGTCAGAGCCTAGGTTACATAGGACTCACGAGTCATGAACAGGTTTAGTAGAGTCTCGCGGATCGGTACAGAGACGTTTATACTTATCCTCGGGGGGCTGCAGAACCTTTAGGAAAAACTTCATATTCTTGAATTCTTATCGTACGTCCTTGATTCATATTGAAATGTAACTCTTTGAATTCCTTCAACGCTTTCGTATGCGCACATGAGCGCTCGGTATTAGCTGTGCATCGACTGCTTGTGATTTTCTGGTTGAGGAGCGAGATGTGATCTTGGCATGTTGATGATGGGCTAGTCTGGAAAACTTGAGGCAGGATTTTTCCTGTAGTTTGAGCACTGAGGCATTGATTGTGTGAGCACATGCTTTTGGATTTATATGTTCGGTAGTGTCCCTATTAGTGGAAGTGATGGCTGGATGGCTACGTGATGAGCATGATGTGATCGCGAGATGTGTTCATATGATTTGGATGTGACGAGAATGGTCTACTTGAGGGTCGAAAGAACTATTTGGTGCTTGAATTCCATCTTGATTTGATGTGTAGCCCGTAGTTAAGGGTGTGTTGAAGGATTTTTCCATGTTTTCTTGTTGGGGAATGAAGTAGATTTCATGTCGTGATATGAGTTCAGACTCGAAAAAATTAAGTGACTGCGTAATGTTTATGATGGTGTAAGGGTATAAAGAGATGTTAGTTTGAGGCGAAGCAGGTGGGTTATCTCCTGCGGAGTGTTCTGAAGTTTGTGTGATCCTTATGTTGTTTGTTGGAAGATCTCTTTTACCAGTGCAATATATGCGTTACAATTTGAATTCGGGTCGCTTAAGAGAGTGGGCTTGACTATTATGAGGGTGAATGCGAGATTTGCAGAAGATTTGAAGTACTGAATGGTCTATGTTGCACGAGCTTATGAATGATTGAGTTTAATCTCACTATGGTATTATGACAGTAATAGAGTATATGCATTATGAGTTATTGTGTGTTTTGATCTATGGCTTTGAGCCAAGTGGGGGAGTCTGCGATTGATTAGTTGATTGCACGGTTATGTGCTATGTTGGTTCCAGTTTGAGGCGTACTGGTAAATCAGTTATGGCTTACGGAGGATGAGACCGAGGATGGATCGAGTAAAGGAAATTTCAATAAAGGTTATGTTATGCTTTATGGGTGTATGAGAATCACGAAATGACTTGAGTTGTTTTGGTAAAGGATGTACGGTGCATATAACATGAAGTTGCTTGGTTGCATTAAGGTGAGGTTACATTCTGCGGTGTTGGAGTGCTAATGGAGCACATGTCATCCAGTTCGTATGATCGATCTAATTGCAATTTGAGTAGAGTGGATGACTCTCGAAAATAGTTCTAATGGATTCAAGATTTTACATGTAATAATTAGAGATTTTCAGGTTGTATATTTGGATAGAAACTGAGGTTTGCATTGGAGGGTGTCAAGACTTGTAGTCATTATGGATTCTACATATCAATATCAGGAAGGTGAAGGTAAAGGCTTTAGATTCGCAGGAAGTCTCTTCAGGGTAAGTACTTTGAATGTGGTGCTTTTGGGGATATTTGAGGGAGAATTCAGCGACTTATAAACCTTAGACGGTGTGGTGTTATGCTAAAGTTCGTGGGGAAAGTTTTGGTTAAGGATAATTGTGTACTAGCAAGGAAAAATATCAATTTGAAGGCAATTTGAAAGGAACTCAAAGAATTAGGACATCTTGGTAGTAGGTTGGATTGGCATGGTAATGTATATAATAGGTTCTTGGGTGCTTATGATGCGGTGGGTTTCTACAGGTATTTCGCGGCAATGCTCTTAGGTTTTTATGACTTGCGTAGCTTGGTTGAGTTAAAGGAATTCAGTACAGACGGTTGGGTTGTGTGACAATGGGATTCAGAGAGTTCTTAATGGTTTCTACCACAGTTAGAGAGGTATATTTTCTACTGGCGTGAGAAGCATGTGATATGTTGTGATTTTCTTTTAGATGGGATCAAATGGAAAAGTTCTTGGCCGGTTGAGTACATAGTTGCTTGTAGCTCGGAGTGGACTATGAAGTTCTTATGTTTATCATAGAATGTCATAGTATATGCGGTATACTGTGTAGGGTTGATATTTGCGTGTGTAAGGTCGCGATTCAGTTTTGAAAGGGAGGTCATAAATTCTTAGGCAGCATGGACGGTTCCAGATGACTAAATAAATGAGATCACTGATTGGTGTGGCTTGATGAGGGTACACATTTCAGAAAGGGCGATGTGTTTGAGGTATGGATACTTCATTGGTATTGCGGCACTATCTTGTCTGATTGACTGCTAATATTCAAAGTTTGCTTGGTGGCACAAGAGAATTTTTGGATCACCCTCATGGAATGATCGAGTATTAGAGGTGTGTTAGATATTCGGGCGGTAGATTTGAAATCAGATATGGTGATTCGTGTGCTTTATGGACTTGGAGACTAGTAGTTCTCATAAACAGGTTATTTTGTAATTATGGATTGTAAAGATGTGGGCAAAGCTAGTCAGATGTTGTACGTGCCATGATTTGGTCATTGTGAACTTTCGAAAAGGTATTCATCTATGTTGATTTGGGGTTCATTGGTAGGCCCAATATGGATGGGTGTTCTGCATCGAGTCGGGTATGTTGACTCCGTGTTACGAGGCGTTAGGATTTGTTGGTTATAGGCACATGTGGTGCGGTTTTATTAGGGTCTCTCAGTGGAATTCGAGGGGAAAGAGTATTGGGTATTGCTCGGTGGATGGCATATCGGTTGTGTCCTTTCGGGTTTGTGTAATGTAATGTCATTTGCCTTACCGTGGGTATGATGATTTGCTTTTGGTACTAAACATCAAATTGCGCGTGGTTGTTGATTTTGAGCATAACAAATCGAGGTGTTTCATGTGGACCAGTGTTTGGAAGGATCGCACATTGCAGCAAAGTTATATGGAGGTATGATCCTTCGGGTTAGATTCGTGTGTTCTGGTTTTACGATGTGTGATGGGTTCTCAGCATTGTGTGGTGGTGGTACTGGTGAGCTTGCAGTACAACTCTCTCATTTGGGTCATTTTTTCATGTTTTGAGTACATTTGGACTATTGTTTATTGGTGCGCGGGTCGCATAGGTTGTGGCTTTAGATTGTATTGATGTGTCATGTCATTAGAGCAGTCGTGTTGGATGAGGTGAGTACATTGGAATCTAGAATGAATACTATCGGATTCGATTTTAGCATGTTGGAAGGATAATATCGGTATGATGATTTTTAACCAATTAAACATGAAATTAGTGAAATTTAAAGCCTAAAATTGGGGAATTAGAGCTTGAAATTGGAGACTTTGATTTGAGGATTTGAGGGGTCGTTTGTGGTCGGATTTTGATGTATTTGGTATGTATGAACTCGTGAGAGTGTAAGGATTCTAGTTTTGTAATTTTTATCGGAATCCGAGATGTGGGCCCGGAGGTCGGGTTTGACCAATTCTGGGATTTTTGAGTTAAATTGATAATTTTCGTATGGGTTTCACTCCTTTAGTGTATATTGATGGTTATATACTAATTTTGGTTAGATTCAGGGCATTTGGAGGCCGAATCGAGAGGCAAGGGTGTCGCGGGCTAGAGTTTGGCTTGGCTTGAGGTAAGTAACACTTCCAAACTTGGTTTTGAGGGTTCGAAACCCCGAACTATGTGTTCTATGATTACTATTGAGGTGACGCAAATGCCAAGTGATGGGCGTGTAGTCGTGCACCGTGAGAATTGCAGCCTGGGTCATCCCATGGAACCACTTAGCGACTCTTTCTAGCTAATATCTGTGTTGTAATTATGTGATTAAGTGAATAAGCTGCAAATCATGCTAATTATCATGTTAAGGCTTCACGCCAATACTGTTAAGACCCAAGAGGTCATTTCTTGCTGTCATGTCATTAGCTTCATTGATATTCTGTACTCAATCCTGTTCATGCATATCTTATCATGCCTCAGTTTCGATTACTGCTATTTGACACATCATAACAATGTTCGGGCTAGTATCATGACATTTTTGAGCCCGTGTGTGTGAGACTGGAGAGTAATGACTGAGTGAGGTGGAGAGCCTGATATTGATTGACAGTATGGGATCAGACTGCACATCGTAGCAAGATATTGATCATGCCTTCATTGGCTTGATATAGCGCTTGGGCTAAGAGAAGCCCCTCCGGAGTCTTTACACCCCCAGTGAGCGCAGTTGATGATATTGAGGGATGGATCTTCCCTGGACATGGATCTTGTCCAAAGTATTTATACCTGGAGATGGATCTTCTTCATAGGGCTAGAATGGCATTCATCGGTACTGGATGACTGCGGTCAGTGATGTGTATATATTCCGGGATGGATCTTCTCTAGGCCGGATGGCCATATATAGTACCGAGTAGTTGAGAACTTGTGAGTGGAGGTATACATAACATTGATTATACTATCTGTGCATTAGTATTTAGAGGTTCTTAAGCTTTATACTCCGTACTGTTCATACTCTGTTTAGTGCTGAGAATTTACTTGAACTGCAAGCATGTCTATTTTCTGTACAATTAAATGTTGCTACCTGTTGAGGTTTGGTTCGTCACTACCGTTAGTCTATAGTTTGGACTTGTTACTTATTGAGTTGGTGTACTCACGTTATCCCCTGCACCTTGTGTGCAGATCCAGGTATTTCGGGCCACGGTAGCGGTTGTTGATCTTATCGGTTGGAGACTTTCCTTGGAGATTACGAGGTAGCTGCCTGGCGATCGTAGTCCCGCCTTCTCCTTCCTTATCTTCCTTTTTAGTGTACTTGTTGGCTACTCTCAAGTTGTATTAGTCTTGTTTTACTTCGAACCGTTGTAGTATGTTGCTCATGACTAGTGACACCCGAGGTCGGACTTGTATTTTTCCGCTTGTTTGGATTTCCCCTTTATATATTTATGGGACTTCTGTTAAAATTATTGTTTTATCAATACTTAAGCCTTAAATGAAATATGGAGTAAATGAGTAGTAGTTGGCTGACCTAGTATCACGATAGGCGCCATCACAACCGGGTCAGTTTTTGGGTCGTGACAATATATTATTACCTTAAGTTGACACTATTTGCCACAATCTTTCTTACATTGTTCTCATTTCTTATAATTCTTTGTTTGCTAACTTCAAAGCTTTGCACGTGCAGAGGCATAATAAAGTTAATACTGGCTAATTCGTTTCTAAACAAATGATTTCTAACTGTTCAATTATAACTTCAAATTCCAATAAAGGAAAAGAATAGAGCCATTACTTGCATGTGCCACTTAGAATAGATAGGGTATACATTTTTTTTAGTTTTATGTCAAAAGTAAGAAGGGATTTGTCATTTTACACTTAAGAAATCTGAAAATAAAAATCAAATAATCTTTACAAGTTGTTTACAAATGATTTATACATAGTAAAAATAAATTTCATACAATTAATTATATATTATACAACTTATCTATAACTTTCATACATTATTTCTACCCAGTTATATACAACTATAATATCATATCACGTAAATATAATTTTTATACAATATGTCTTTTGTATATTTTGTATCTGATTTATACATAGCAAAAACAAGATTCATACAACTAATTATATATTATACAACTTATCTACAACTTATCATACATTATTTCTACTCAGTTATACACAATTACAATATCATACAACTTATATATAATTTTTATGCAATGTTGTTCAACTTTCATACAACAGTTAAATAAATAAAAAAAAATATAAACAATAGAATACAATTTTACTACAATTTCGTAAATATAATGCATATCATGTCTTCTTCTTCTTCTTTGAGTTTCAATCTGAAATGCAGCCAAAATCAAGTCTAATCTTCACCAAAACCCCTCAAAATTGAGACATAAACTCCAAACCATATTCCTAATTGTTTGCAACAATACCCAATCCAAACAAATAATGGTTTTTTAAACCCAAATTCAAATTCAAAGCTTCAAAACTTTTTAATGGCTGTCAATGGTGGAATTGCTGCTCTCTTTTCCTTTGCTTTACATTACTGAAATTAGGGATTGAGAGATAGAGAGAGACATAGAGAGAATTCTCAATTCTTTGTAACAACACCTAATTCAAACAAATAATATTTTTTGAAAACCCAAATTTGAATTCAAAGCTTCAAAGCTTCAAAGCTTTTTAATGATTATCAATGGTGGAATCGTGAGTGAGTGCAAGATACGTGGGGGAGCCGGGGGGGGGGGTGGTATATTGTGATCGAGTGTCACAACCCGAATTTTCCACCCTCGAGAGTCGTGATGGTGCCTACTAATGAGAGCTAGGCAAGCCAATCCTTAATTGCTTACTTCATTAACAATTTCTTCTTTTAACAATTATCAGCGATAGCATGAAAGCAATGGAATTAAATAAATATGCGGAAGACTTAAATTTAAAGAAAACTGAACAATAATGCGAGAATCAACATATGCCTCTAACGAAGAACTGGTGTCACATTACTCACGAACTTCTAAGAGTGCTAAAGACAACTATTTGAAAGAAAATATAAACTGTTTGTCTCGAATATATGGGGTAACAGACGGAAATAAAAGATAGAGGAGACGCCGGGCCTGCGAACGCCTGCAAGGCTACCTCAATGTCTCACTAGACTGAAGGCTAGCTCCCGCGCTACTGCTGCTGTCCAAAACCTAGATATGTGCAAAAGAGCACAGAGCGTAGTATCAGCACAACCGACCCCTGCTGGAAAGTGTCTGGCCTAACCCCGGTGAGGTAGTGACGAGGCTAGGACCAGACTCCAGATAAACCTGTACAGTTATATAATATATGGCAGAAAAGTAAACAAGTAATAAGCAGTTAAAGTTGGGGAAGGGGAAACATGCTTCGGGGATAACAGTTAAAAGAGGATAACAGGGAATATTAAAGAAGCTAGCATTATAACTTCTATCACAAATGAAGAAAATAAAGGCAACTTTCACTTTCAGTTTCCTCTTGTTGCAGGCGTGCAACCCGATCCCATTTCTCATATCTCGTGATAGGCGTACCACCCGCTCCTATTTCATTCTATCTTGTGGTAGGCGTACCACCCGCTCCTATTTCATTATATCTTGTGGTAGACGTACCACCCGCTCCCATTTCATAATATCTTGTGGTAGGCGTACCACCCGCTCCCATTTCATCAATCTTGTGGTAGGCGTACCACTCGCTCCCATTTCATAATATCTTGTGGTAGGCGTACCACCCGCTCCCATTTTATAATATCTTGTGGTAGGTATACCACCCGCTCCCATTTCAGTTCATCACACAATCACAAGAAATCCCGGCAAGGGAACATAAGTAATATAATAACTTCCCGGCAAGGGAACAAGGATATCGAAATAGTCATCCCGGCAAGGAAGAATCAGTTATAACCAATCTCACTTTGCTAGTACTCAGCTCAATTAATGGAAATATTTAATCATAAAGGATCATTAATTAAAGTATATAAGGTGTCATTCAAAAACACAACAACTTTCAAGTTAAGACCCACGGTCATGCTTGACACCAACATATAGATACTCGTCACCATGCCTATACATCGTACTCAACAAGAAGCAAGTAGCAAATATGACTCAACTCCTAATCCCTCAAGCTAGGGTTAGACCAAACACTTACCTCGATGCCTTAAACACCACTCAAGTCTCAATTATAGCTTTACCTCATGATTCCACCACCAATCCGCTCGAATCTAGTCATAAGTTACTTAATCACATTAATGAATGCTAAATGAATCAACCCCAATGCATGAAAATGAGTTTTCCAAAATTTTACCCAAAAGTCAAAAATCACCCCCGGCCCCTTCGCGGCCGCACGCGTTTCCTCGCGGGCGCTGCGCAAAAGGGTTCAGAGACCTGTCAAAATTCCTGAACCTGCAACATTTGATCTTTTAAAGCCTAAGGCATCCCGGAACCTACTAGAAACTCACCCGAGCTCTCGAAACTCTAGACCAAGCATGCACACTACCTCAAAACACCCTACGAACATATTCGTGTGATCACATCACCAAAGTAACATCATGAACACCGAATTGAGCCTTAAGATCCATGAAATTTCTTAGATTTCCTTTTAAACATCAATTTTCCCAATTTGGGTCCGGATCACGTCAAACGACACCCGTTTTCAACCAAGTTTCACAGGAATGACTCAAGTCATATATAAGACATGTACCAGGCGCCGGAACCAAAATACGGGCCCGATACCAACACGTTCTGATCAAATTTCATTTCAAATTTCTTTTTTTCTTTAAACATTTTCAGAAAACAATTTCACTTAAAAATTCATAACTCGGGCTTGGAACCTCGGAATTTGATTCTGGGCATACGCCCATATCCTATATTTTCCTACGGACCCTCCGGGACCGTCAAATCACGGGTCCGGGTCTGTTTACCCAAAATGTTGACCGGAGTCAAACTTATTCATTTCGAGGTAAAAACTTAGAATTTTTCACAAGATTTCACGTTTAAGCTTTCCGGCTACGCGCCCGGACTGTGCACACAAATCGAGGCGACTCTAAATGAAGTTTTCAGGGCCTCGGAGACAGATTTCAATTAGAAACAGGTGATGACCCCTTTGGGTCGTCACATCGAGAGAAACGTGGGGGAGTGGAAGATACGTTAGAGTAATTTTAGGACACTAATTATTATAATTAATTCCCTTAAAATGTACATAAATGGTAATTGAGTATAAAATGTAATTATAGTAAAACTTGAGTAGGGAGAGTAATATAGTTTCATATATTATATAGAAATGTAAAAATTCGAATATTTTACACGATGTGACAAAAATTGATACTATTGGATATGATAATTAGTACTTAGTAGCGGGGGATAGCACTGTTTCAATACATATTAAAAGTTCAATTGAATTTTGCATTCAATTATATCATGTTTAGTTCAACTGAAAATCAGCAGATTTTATTTGTTTCTTTGGTTCAAGTCTAATCTAGTTTCAACTTCTAAATCATCTTGGCATTAATTTTTCAGATTGCACACAAAGCTTAAAAAGTGGGTTCATCATCGTAAAAAAGGTAGAATCTTTTCCAAATAAAGAGCTAATTCACTTTATTCTTCTTCTTCTTCTTTTCTTTTTTTAAAAAGAAGGATATCAAAACACTACATTAATAAACACTACTCAACTCGGGATTATCAATGGATAAACATCGATGATCAAGTTTGTATTCACAATGGTAAAGAGTATATAAATAAAATGAAGATGTGAAGAAGCAACGAAAAACGTAGCCTTTTAGACTTTTAACGCTGGAGCAAAACCTCTAGGGGAAGTAGTAGTAAAAATAGCACGGGCTAGTCAGTTTTTGGACTAGTCACTCAAAAATAGCCAGCATTTGCAAGGTCATTGAAAAACAGTCACTATTTTGCCGCAACACGGAAAGTTCCAGCATAATATACTGGAGATCGGTGCACCTATGTATGAACTTCTAGCATGTTATGCTGGAACTCCAACATGCGGAAAGTTCCAGTATAATATACTGGAGTTTGGAGCACCGGTGCTCCAATCTCCAGTATATTATGGGAACTCCAGTATATTATACTGGAGTATTTTCGGATTTTGAACAGTGTATTCGTTCAGATTTATTTTTACATGAAAAATGACTAAATTTCGATTACTTATAAAACTGTGACTATTTTTGAATGACCACTTATAAATTTGGCTATTTTTGAATTTCTTCCGAAGTAGTATGACCAATGCAGCATTCATATCCATGTCCAAAAAATCAACTTCTAAATCACGATTTAATAATAGTGTTTCATTTATGATGAGGTTGTTGAATAATCTCGTTAATATAATTATTGTTGAAGACAATCTATCTAATTCATTCTCAATCCACTGAGCACCTTCTTCTTTTTAAAAAGAAAAATATTTTTATGTATTTTTTTATTTTAATTTTCCTGCAGATTGCAATCTAGAGGTTTGTAGCATAGACAATTATGTTCTTTAACTTCAGTAGTTAATTTATTCATGTAAAGCACGACTTGTTTTAGTGTGGGACTCCTCATGAATTTGATACTATTAAATTATAGTTTCCTCAAATAATAGTGTCAGAGTCACCTGATCAGTTCAATGAGGAAAATGGTTCTTTCTTCTGTGAAAGAGAGTTGTTGCTAAATTTAGAAGCCATAAGAAAGAAGATGAATAAATGACATGACACTAAGAAAATGATAGACATGTCCATCTCATTCAAATGAGTTGGTAGCCAATTTTGTTGACTTGGTTTAGTTTGGTAGCCAATCTTGTTGTTTGGTAGCCATTTTTATTGACTTGGTTTGATTTGGTAGCCAACCTTGTTGAAATTGTGAAAAGGGTGTGTAAATTGTCAAATATTGTAGGCTTTAGAGAGTAAGGTTTTGGCTATAAAAGGAGAGCTTTAACTCTCATTTCTACACACCAACAAAGAGAGAGAGCAAGGTATTCCATAAACTATAAGAAAATAGTTTGTGAAGAAAAATAGAGTGTGAGAGATATTGTAGTGAGGTGGAAAAAAGCAAAAGAGTGTTTATTTTTTTTGAGGGTGTAGTGGTCTTAGGAGTATTTTTTTACTCGTTACTACACAGTGTAAAATTCCTCACTATAGTGATATCAGTTGCTCTTCTTGGCCGTGGTTTTTTCCCTTATTCAGAAGGGTTTCCACGTAAAATCTTGGTGTCATTATTGCTACATTTCTATTCTTGCTGATTTAACCATAACTTAGTGTTCTGCGTTTATCACTAATACCGTGAATATTATTTTTACGGGGTTTATTCCCAACAAGTGGTATTAGAGCTAAGGTTCTATCTGAGTATGCTCTGTGGTTGCAGCACAGTCTGAACTTCCACATCAGAAAAGAATTACTTTGGTCTCCTAATAAATAGTAGTTGTATTTGTGATAAACGATGGAAGCCAACACTAGTAGAATGGTTACCTTGAATGGCACAAATTATGCCATTTGGAAGGGCAAAATGGAAGATTTGCTCTATGTCAAGAATTTTCATCAACCTGTCTTCGCCACTGTAAAGCCTGATAATAAATCAGATGAAGAGTGGAATCTGTTACACAGGCAGGTTTGCGGCTTTATTAGACAGTGGGTTGACGATAATGTTTTGAACCATATTTCTGGGGAGACACATGCTCGGACCCTATGGGAGCACCTTGAAAGTTTGTATGCTCGGAAAACTGGAAACAACAAGATGTTTCTGATAAAGCAGATGTTGGGTTTAAAATACCACGATGGTTCCGCGATGACAGATCATCTGAATAATTTTCAGGGGATCATGAACCAGTTATCTGCTATGGGCATTAAATTTGATGAAGAAATTCAAGGCTTGTTTCTACTTGGTTCCCTACCAGATTCTTGGGAAATTCTTAGAACTTCATTATCAAATTCTGCTCCGGATGGTGTGATCTCTATGGATCTTGCCAAGAGCAGCCTTCTAAATGAAGAGATGAGAAGAAAATCTCAGGGTTCCTCCTCATTAGATGTCTTGGTGACTGACTCTAGGGAGAGAAACAAGAATCGGGGTTCTCAAAATAGAGAACATAATAGAAGCAAATCCAGAAGCAGACTTAAAGATATTGAGTGCTATCATTGCGGGAAGAAATGGCACACAAAGAAGTTCTGCCGGATTTTGAAAAAGGAGAATAGAGACAAGGAAGAACAGAAAGAAGATGGCAATCGTGTGGCCACCGTCACTACAGAAGATCTTGTTACAGTCCTTGATGCGGACCTGATAAATATTGCTTGCGATGAGTCAAGCTGGGTTGTGGACAGTGGTGCCGCATCTCATGTGACATAAAGAAAGGGATTTTTCTCATCCTATACTCAGGGTGACTTTGGAACTCTGAGTATGGGTAATGAGACTGTATCTAGGGTGGCTGGTGTTGGAACGATTTGTTTGGAAACTAGTATTGGAACTAAACTAGTTTTAAACAATGTAAAGCATGCACCTGATGTTCGTTTGCACTTGATCTCTGTTGGTGTTTTGGATGATGAGGGATATGTCAGTACCAATGGTGCTGGAAAGTGGAAGCTCACTAAGGGCTCCATGATTGTGGCTCGTGGGGAAAAGCGTCGTGGTCTATACTGGACTACGACCTCTACCTGTGTTGATATGATGAATGCCGTTGAGAGCCATAACTCTTCAACGTTATGGCATAAGAGGCTTAGCCACATTAGCGAGAAAGGACTAAATGTTCTGGCCAAGAAGAAATTGTTGTCAAATTTTGAAAGTGCAAAATTAGAAAAATGTGAGCACTGCTTGGCTGGAAAACAAAAAAGAGTTTCTTTCCAGTCTCATCCTCCTTCAAGAAAGACAGAGTTGCTTGAGTTGGTGCATTCAGATTTATGTGGTCCAATGAAGACAAGAACTTTGGGTGGTGCACTTTATTTTGCTACCTTTATTGATGATTGTTCAAGGAAACTTTGGGTCTACATCTTGAAGACTAAAGACCAAGTGTTAGGTGTCTTTAAGCAGTTTCAGGCTTCAGTTGAAAGAGAAACTGGAAAGAAGCTGAAGTGTATTCGTACTGATAACAGTGGTGAATATTGTGGACTGTTTGACGAATACTGCAAACAACAGGGTATCAGACACCAGAAGACTCCTCCTAAGACTCCTCAGCTTAATGGTTTAGCAGAAAGGATGAACAAGACATTGATGGAAAGAGTCAGATGTTTGCTTTCTGAAGCAAAGTTGCCGAATTCCTTTTGGGGTGAGGCTTTGTTGACCGCCGCACATGTTATTAATCTATCCCCTACGGTTGCTTTGCAAAGTGATGTTCCAAACAAAGTTTGGTATGGCAAGGATGTTTCCTATGACCACTTGAAAGTGTTTGGTTGCAAAGCTTTTGTACATGTGCCTAAAGATGAGAGGTCAAAATTAACTGCCAAGACAAGGCAGTGCATCTTCATTGGTTATGGCCTTGATGAGTTTGGTTACAGGCTATATGATCCAATTGAGAAGAAGGTTGTGAGAAGCCGTGATGTTATCTTCGTGGAGGATCAAACCATTGAAGATATTAACAAAGCGGAGAAGTTAAAATCTTCAAGTTCTGAAGGTTTAGTTAATCTTGATCAAGTTCCTCATACAAATGGGGATGACGCTGGTGGGTTCAATAATGATGGTGATGCCCAGAACCATATTCCAGATCAACATATTGATGGTGATGGTAATAACAATGCTAATGTTGATGAGGTAGATGCTCATACTCACGAAGCTGCTGACGAGTTAGATATTCCACTCAGGAGGTCTTCTAGACCTCGTACTCCTTCCTCCCGTTATTCACCCAATGAATATGTATTACTCACTGATGATGGAGAACCTGAATGTTATGCGGAGGCCATAGAAAATGAGCACAAGGATCAATGGATTGAAGCCATGCAAGATGAGATGAAATCTCTGCATGAGAACTATACTTATGAGTTGGTGAAATTGCCTAAGGGCATGAGAGCTTTGAAGAACAAGTGGGTGTTCAAAGTTAAAGCTGAAGAACATAGTTTGAAGCCCATATACAAAGCTAGATTGGTTGTCAAGGGATTTGGTCAAAGGAAAGGTATTGACTTTGACGAAATATTTTTTCCTGTCGTAAAAATGTCCTCCATTTGGACAGTTCTTGGTTTGACTGCCAGTCTTGATTTGGAGATTGAGCAGATGGATGTGAAGACTGCTTTTCTTCACGGTGACTTAGAAGAGGAGATTTATATGGAACAACCTGAAGGCTTCAAGGCAAAAGGTAAAGAAAATCTTGTATGCAAACTTAAGAAGAGTCTATATGGATTGAAGCAAGCTCCCAGACAGTGGTACAAGAAGTTTGAGTCTGTTATGGGGGAGCAAGGCTACAAGAAGACTTCTTCAGATCACTGTGTGTTTGTACAAAGATTTTCTGATGACGATTTTATCATCCTCTTGCTATATGTGGATGATATGTTGATTGTGGGCAGGAATTCTTCTAAGATTGACGAGTTGAAGAAATAGTTGAATAAGTCTTTTGCAATGAAAGACTTGGGTTATGCTAAGCAGATTTTGGGCATGAGAATTACTCGTTCTAGAAACGAAAGGAAGCTTTACTTGTCACAGGAGAAGTACATAGAACGTGTACTGGAGCGCTTCAATATGAAAAGTGCTAAGTTGGTTCGCACACCTCTTCCTGGTCATCTGAAGTTGAGCAAGAAGATGTGTTCAACAACAACGGAGGAAAAAGAGAGAATGGCCAAGATTCCTTATTCCTCTGCCGTTGGAAGTTTGATGTAAGCAATGGTATGCACTCGACCAGATATTGCTCATGCAGTCGGTGTTGTTAGCAGATTTCTCGAAAATCCAGGAAAAGAGCATTGGGAAGCTATAAAGTGGATACTTGGGGGGAGCTATATCATTACAGTCGAAGTTGCAGAAGTGTGTCGCACTATCTACAACTGAAGCGGAGTATATTGCAGTTACTGAAGCTGGCAAAGAGATGATATGGCTCAAGAGATTTCTTCAAGAACTTGGATTGCGACAGATGGAGTATGTTGTCTATTGCGACAGTCAGAGTGCAATAGACCTGAGCAAAAACTCCATGTACCATGCGAGAACAAAACACATTGACGTCAGATATCATTGGATTCGTGAGCAAGTGGAGAACGAATCACTTCAAGTCAAAAAGATTCACACGAGTGAAAATCCTGCAGATATGTTGACCAAGGTGGTACCAAGAGACAAGTTCGAGCTATGCAAAGAACTTGTCGGCAGGCACTCAAACTAGAAGACAATGCTACCTCCTCTAGATGAATGAGGCTGGAGGGGGAGATTGATATGGTGTCCATCTCATTCAAATGAGTTGGTAGCCAATTTTGTTGACTTGGTTTGGTTTGGTAGCCAACCTTGTTGTTTGGTAGCCATTTTTATTGACTTGGTTTGGTTTGGTAGCCAACCTTGTTGAAATTGTGAAAAGGGTGTGTAAATTGTCAAATATTGTAGGCTTTAGAGAGTAAGGTTTTGGCTATAAAAGGAGAGCTTTAACTCTTATTTCTACACACCAACAAAGAGAGAAAAGAGAGAGCAAGATATTCCATAAACTATAAGAAAATAGTTTGTGAAGAAAAATAGAGTGTGAGAGATATTGTAGTGAGGTGGAAAAAAGCAAAAGAGTGTTTATTTTTTTTGAGGGTGTAGTGGTCTTAGGAGTATTTTTTACTCGTTACTACACAGTGTAAAATTCCTCGTTATAGTAATATCAGTTGCTCTTCTTGGCCGTGGTTTTTTCCCTTATTCAGAAGGGTTTCCACGTAAAATCTTGGTGTCATTATTGCTGCATTTCTATTTTTGCTGATTTAACCATAACTTAGTGTTCTGCGTTTATCACTAATACCGTGAATATTATTTTTACGGGGTTTATTCCCAACAATTTAACAACATGAACCACAATAACAAATACAGTGTAATCTTACAGATTGGGGTTTGGGAGGGTAGTGTGTACGCAGTTGCTTACCCCTACCTTGAGAAGGTATAGAAGTTGTTTCCGACAGACCCTCCGCTCATCGGCTCATGTAAAGATGAAAAAGAAAACAGTATTAATAGCAAGATACTATATAATAAGAATACCGAAGCTAAGGAAACAACAAGTAGTAATAGAAAGCTAAGAGAATAAGAAAATGCAAGATTAACACTAATACTACTGGTACGGAAAAGAAAAACGTTCGACTATCAACTACCTTTCTAACATAAATCTCGACCTCCACACAAGAGTTATGTCTTCGATAAACTGAGCTGGAGAAAAATCAAATTTTCTTGTCGTCGTCAAGATTCCTTTTGTAATATTACCAAAAACATGTACTGACACCCACCGCAAGACGAAAGATCTTAGGAACCTTCTTAAATATAACTAAAATCTAGTAAAGTTCAATATTGGAACTATATCTCATTGTGCTACTTGCGTTATGACCAAAAAAAAATATTGTACTAAATAAAGATTGCAAAGATAATTTATAAGATTTGAAGAAAGCAAAGAAGAAAGTAACTTTATTAGACTTCAACACTTGAGCAAAGATCTAAAAAAACAAAAAAAAAAACAAGTTTTCTTATTCTAATTTAAACCCCCAACCAGTTATTCCTAGACGCTTTCCTATAGAACATCATTTGTGCGATCACATCAGTGACCTCTTCAGGAGAATCAATGCAGTCTGACATTACAGAAGTAATTAACTCTCTCGTATTAATGTTGTACGAGCAGAAAGATTGCTTGTCCTCGCTCAAAAAAAACAGAATAGAATTATCAGCAAAAGTCAAAAATGTTCTTCGCTCCTTATTATCCGGTTTCAAGAAAGTCAGCTTGATGATCCGCTTTCTTTCAGCCCATTTCAACTTTCTATAATCGTCTAACACCAAGACATGGAGCTCATCTTTTACTAGTTCAGCGAATGAGAGCCGGTCATTCCAATCGAAGAGATTAGGGCTGCTCAAGCTCAACTTTGAGAAGAAACCTCTAGGAAAAGTAGTATGACCAATGTAGTTCTCATTAGCCATATCCAAAACATCAACTTCTATATCAAGATCATCATTCTCCGTTTAACATACCAAATACAATAAGCAACCTCCATTCTAAAGAAAACATCAATTTTCTTCCTCTTTCCATTTCGTCCACTGTTCTGCTGTAAGTTAGGTGATGGTACCTCAACAGCTCGCCAGTAGTAAGTAGTTTGATCACTTCCAATACCAAGAGCGAGAGTTTCATAACCAAGTGAATATTGATTTTCATCATCTTCATAAACAGATACCAACTTGACCGCATCTTTAGAGTGAACGAAATCCAAGGCAATGCACAAACTAGGGTTTCGTGGATTTGGGATAGCAAGCCTTTGGCGCAATAGAGGGCATTGTATGCGATATTTCAGATTAGTGTTAGGAGAACCATCAAAACTAGTCGTTTGCTCCAGAAGCAAGCCATGACTACACTTCGCGATCATGATAAAGTATTCTTTGTCCCTGCCCTCACGTTCGATCTCCTTCTCATCATAGTCTGTCACATCATCCAAATCCAAACCGGTATCGTAGTTGGAATGTAGATAATGAAGGAAGCCAAGATGAGGGTGCATAAATAGGGTATTCCAAATCTTGCGCACACTTCTGAATTTGAACAAAGACGAAAGTGGCAAGTAGCTCATTATTTTATATAAAGAAATTATTTTTATGTGTAAAGTTTTAACTTTGCAGTGTTCTATAATCAGCCCATTTATAGTTTGAATTGATTACAGGGTTTGAAAATGAATAAGGAAGGTCCGAGTTGAAGTGAAGAAGAAAACTTAACATGAGATGAGCTTTACAATGTCTATCTGATGCCTTAAAAGATGACAGGTATATATTTTGTAAATAAAACTTGTGTAGGTAGGTATATATTTTGTAAATAAAGTTTGTGTAGGTAGGTATATATTTTGTAAATAAAACTTGTGTAGGTAGGGTAATTTACTAAATATGAATATTTAGGGTAATAAAATTTCCAATAGTGTATAGGAATGAAAAAACCCCTTAGCTATATTGTATAGTTTTCCCTAATTTGGGCCATAGGTAGCTCACCATCACGAATTAAGGGGCATTTGCATCTATACCCCGTTTCAGAGCCACCATTGAACTTATACTCACTTTGTACAAAAAATTAGTAAGTAGTCTACCTACTTTTTGGATAACTTCAGACATACGAGCCTGAAGTAGCAAAAATTTATGTCTGAAGTTTGAACTTCAAAATTTTTTTTTTGCCTGAAGTGTGACCTTATCAAAGCAAACCTTTAGATATTTTCGCCTGAAATTTGGCTAGACTTGCAAAGGCAATCAGACAGCTTTCAGTTCATAGTGCAAACTTCAGACTAATTAGCAAAGCTCTCGCTTCAATTCTCAACAATGCCAAACCATTAAAAGCTTATTTGATACTATGTCTAAAGTTTAAATTTCAAAAATTTTGCCGGAAGTGTGGCTTTATCTAAGCAAAACTTCAAATATTTTCGCCTAAAGTTTGTCCTGACTTGCAAAGGAAATCGGGAAAACTTAAGTTCATAATGTAAACTTTAGACAAATTAGTCTGAAGTTCTTCAGTTTGTAGTGTAAACTTTAGACAATCAGCTTATTATATTTGAACTTCAGATAATGTTTTCTGAAGTCTGGCGTGATAGTTACAAACATCAGACAAAGTTTAACCAGATAATGTCCGAAGTTTGGCCCTGCAGTCCCAAACTTCAAAATCGTATCTTGGAAGACGTTCAATAATTGAGTCCCGGATATGCTTCTTTGATTTTCGGGGCAGGAGCTGGGAGTTGCACTTGTTGAGTAGAAATATTGAGATACAGCTACTGCTTTGCCTTCGAATCTGACGAGCATATCGTTTAGCTATTGTAGATCCACAAAAAAACTCCATCGTCAATTGACATATTAGATGCCAAGCAATGTGAAGACTTGGGCATTGAGGGGGTTAGTTTATAGAAGCAGCTTGCTTCTTTTAATTACTGATTTATTTTTGCGTTTACCATGATTTTCTCTAGCTGATTGCTAGTTTTTTGCATTTTTTCCCCGAAATTCATCTACTTGGGGTCCCAGTCGTCAGATGACAGTCTTTTTGTTAACGAAGATGAAGCTGAACAGCTGTGTAGGGTTCTTAACTTATTCAGCATGGTAAAGAAGTTGCTGTACTTGTGTCTCGAGGAACATGTTTCTGTATTTTATTTCCTGCAAGTGGTATTGAGCATCTATTACTTTGAATATCTTTGGAATTGATCAGATTTCAGTTGCTTGGCATATCATTACTTTTTATTTGCTCAGACTAACGAAGATTATGTGGATCAATTCTGCGCCACTAACAAAAATGGCTAGTTTCAATTCTGCTCCACTTTTTCTTGATTGTTCTTTCCTTATCTTTTGCTCTTGCCTTGGCTTAAAATTTTTATTTTGAAGGTTTCTTATTTGATTCAAAGTGGGTGCTGTTAAATATTGCTTATAATACCTTCTGGAAGTTCATACTGAAATTTGATAGCATTTGGAGCTGATTTGAGGTGATTGAGATCGAAATTTTCAGCTGAAAATCGAAGAAAAATACAGCTACCCAATATTATACTGCTACGGTATATAATATGTTGTAAGAGTATTTACTGCAACAATATACTATTACAGTTTACAACAAACTACAACGGTATATTGTAATAATCGAAGAAGAACACAATTACCTAACAGTATATCGCTATAATACACAATATAATATAGGAGTATATAGTTATACTACAACAATATACTATTATTGTATACAATATATTGTTATAGTATACTATAATAATATGAAATATACTGTAATAGTATACAATATACTATAATAGTATACTTATTACCCGTAAATTCACTTGCCTTTTCACTTTTAATTTGCATTAAACTTTTACCCAGCGTGAGGGGCAAATTCAAAATGCAAAAAATAAAATAAAATTATAGTATGCTATATAATGTAACGGTATACTCTTACAATTAGATCCTTTTAGAATTTTTTAAATTTTTTATTGACAACTGATATTATTTTAGTTTAATAATTGAATTAATTTTTTTTAACTCTTTGCGTACAATTGTATACCCTGTTGGTATAGCTATACACTATACTGGTATCATATGTTAGTTAATACTTTTTGATTGTATTAGCTACATTTAATTGGTACACAATTTAATTTTTCTTTAGTAATAATATAAAAAAAGAATAATAAAAAATAGTGAAAACAATAAATAAAATTAGATTATGAAGAGAAAAAGAATATAAAGAAAAGAAGTTAAATGAAATTAGAAAAGGAAAAAAGAAAAAAAATAAGAAGAAAACGAGAAAAAAGAAAAGGAGAAAAGGAAAAAAAGAAGCATAGAAATAAAAAAGAATTGGAGAATAAAGAAAAAATTCCCTACAAAACTACTATGGGTAGAAAATATAATTAATTTATGGGTAAAAAAATAAATGAATAGACAAAAATAAATAATTTTGTTTTTGTAGGTAATTGTGTCAGAGCCCCAAAAAGTTATACTATTGGATATGATAATTAGTACTTCGTAGTGGGGGATAGCACTGTTTACATATTAAAAGTTCAATTGAAATTTGCGTTCAATTATATCACGTTTAGTTTAACTGAAAATCAGCAGATTTTATTTGTTTCTTTGGTTCAAGTCTAATCTAGTTTCAACTTGTAAATCATCTTGAAACTAAGAAAATGATGAGTTCTAGACATTAAAATTTAACAACATGAACTACAATAACAAATACAGTGCAATCTTACAGATGTGGTTTGAGAGGGTAATGTGTACGCAATTGCTTACCCCTATCTTGAGAAGGTATAGAAGTTGTTTCTGACTGACCCTCCGCTCATCGACTCATGGAAAAATGAAAAAGAAAACTGTAACAATAGCAAGATACTATATAATAACACCGAAGCTAAGAAAACACTAAGTAGTAATAGAAAGCTAAGAATAAGAAAATGCAAGACTAACACTAATACTACTGGTATATATGGAAAAGAAAAACGCTTGACTACTTACTAACCTTCTACCCTAATTTCTCGACCTCCATATCTTCATATTGATGGTCATGTCCTCGATAAACTGAGCTGGAGTAAAATCAATTTTTTTTGTAGTGGTCAAGATTCCTTATGTAATATTACCAAAAACATGTACTGAGACCACTGCAAGACGAAAGATCTCACGAACCTTTTCTTAAATACAACTAAAATCTAGTAAAGTTCAATATTGGAACTATATCTCACTGTACTGCTTATGTTATGACCAAACAAAAAATATTGTACTAAATAAAGTTATAAGAATTAACGTCAATCGGGTCCTAGGGTGTTTGTAATTATGGGAAACTGACATGTACATATTTATTACTTATAGTTTTAAAATCTAGAATCGTCCAAAAAACCGCAAACAATTACGTCCAAAATCCCTCCCTCTTCCCCAGGAGTGTAAGCTAACTGATAACTGACAGTGGCTTCTCCGAATATTTGCTGTCATATTATATCTGATCACTAACAGCTTGTTTGGATAGTTGTTATATATCATTTCATAATATATTATATTGTATTATATTGTACTGTATTGTTTGGATAGATTATATCGTTTGACGTCGTTTTATGATATCACGCACCAGCAATATAAAGAATAAACTTGTAATATTATAACAAAAATTATGATGCGGGGTAAGGATAAATGATAAAACAAAACTATATAATTATACTGAAGGGTGAGATTGAGAGAAAAAGACAAGATAACGACGCGACCACACCAAATCGGTCGTTACATAAAGTGGCACATTTCGTCGTTACGTAATAACAAATTTAACGATACGATACAATAAAATTTAAGTAACAATCAAAACAAACATCGTATTTAAAGTAACACTACGATACGATAAATAGGTAACAACCATCCAAACATGTTGTAAAGCACTAAGACAACAGCCATTTTGAGAATGGATTACATAATCAATCACTCAACTGTGAGATTATCATCGATAAACATCATCGATCAAGTTGTATGCGTATAGGTGTTCGTAACACGCAGCGGAAGACAATAACAATCCTAGGCAGATCTTTTTATGTTTAAAATTTATTTACATGTCAATAGATCACATCTAAGACGTACCTGGTGAAGAGAGTCTCGTTTCAAAATTTCTTCGATAGTGCGAAGACTCTATGCGTATCCACACCGAGACTGATCCTTGCTATCAACTCTTTGATCAATGAAACCCGCGAACAAATTGAACGAAATATTGTGTTGAAATTTTTCACAAAAATCTCAACTCAATGTTAGAAGAACAAGAAACACTTTTCTTGTAATTGTATTTTCTCTCTTGGCTTGTGTTGTTCTCTCACTTTCACAAAGTGTTTTTCTTCTCAAGAATTAATTGGTAAATTTTCTTCCATCACCCTTTATATAGCATCACCTATAAACCTTTTTCCTATTTGGTTGAGGTAATGATTTACTTAGGGTAAAAGTTTATTCCAAAAATAAACTTATGGAATTTTTCATTGGAGAAACGTATATACCTTTCCTAATCGGAAACGTGTGCCATCGTCAGCTTGTCCTTTAAGGACGTTCCAATTCAATTCCAAATTGGATTGGATTGTGAAAATTAACTAATATTTTATATTAAAAAATATCAATCTCATTCTTAATGGGTTTGAGCTAATCTCACGTCCACTTTTGGACTTTTTATCCATTCCAATTCTAAATTGGATTTCCAAATAAGTTTTTATTAATATACTATATGCACACTTTGTGCAAATAAATATTAATTATATATATCACATATATATTTCAATCAAGAGATATAATTTAATTTTTTATTCCAAATAAAAAACTTCAATTCGTTCACAATATTAATTATAATCTCTGTGCTAGCAAAGAGTATAACAATATTTCATTTGGACTAATAACTAAATATATTTGACTAATTAAATTCTCTTAATTTAATTATAAAATAATAAGTTAATTAATCCTTTAGCAAAGATCAGAACACTCGTTAGTGTGCGACCCCATAGGTTCAATACTAAACCGGTAGTAAATTGACCACATTAATATACTAATCAAGGGTGGCGTCTAGCAACACTCCTTAACGACCGGATAGCATGAAGTATACAATTTACTCTCAAGAACCCGTAGAAGAATAATGTAGTAATTCCTTCTGTCCTTATAGCTTTAGATCACCCTAGGATATGGTTCAACTGTCAAATCCTAATAGGCGACCAACTATGTGCTCATGTCAAATATAATCGACCATTGAATGACCTAAGAAACTCATTTCTTCTTTCATTCAATTGCCCTGACCAAGGTCTTAATTTGGTCGTTTATAATTCATGACAACATGGAGCTTAAACTCATTACCAAGAGTTGACAGATTCCATCTTGAACAATCACTAATTCTACAAGCATTTAATCATACCCAATATCCTTTCAACTATCGCCCTAGGGCCATAGGTGTCTAGTATCAAAGCACAGTAAATAACTTGTCAATTACTATGATGATCTCAGGTCAAAGGAAACGGTTACATCACATTCTTCAAGAGAATATCCTATTGACAGTTTATGGTAATTCTAACCATTAGGAATTATCCAATGAGTCGGTTCAATGATCATATCTCTAAATGCATCATCTATCTATGTGATTTAGTTAATGAAATCAACTAATCTTTATCCGATAAAGACGATCACATAAATATTCATCTAACCGGATTACTAATGTCCAAATTAATAATCCTATGATCAAGAACAAATTTAGATTAAATTATAAGAAACTTTACTCTCATTATCATGATCTCCATCACGATGACAAGTCTCAAAATTTTATCAAGGACCTTATCAAATTAATCAAGCAATTAATAATAACTATGATAAAAGAATATCTAATGCCATATATTTTTATATCAAATAACGTTCACAAAAATATGTTCAAATCATCAAATATGATATTGGATCTAGGGCATATCACTATATCCCTAACAGTATTCACAATAGTAAAGAGTGCAAAGATAATGTATAAGATTTGAAACAAAGCAAAGAAGAAAGTAACTTTATTAGACTTCAACACTTGAGCAAAGATCTCCAAGAAAAAACGAAGTTTTCTTATTCTAATTTAAACCTCCAACCAGTTAATATTCCTAGACGCTTTCCTGTAGAACATCATTTGTGCGATCACATCCGTGACCTCTTCAGGAGAATCAATGCAGTCTGACATTACAGAAGTAATTAACTCTCTCGTATTAATGTTGTACGAGCAGAAAGATTGCTTTTCCTCACTAAAAAAACAGAATAGAATTATCAGCAAAAGTGAAAAATGTTATTCGCTCCTTATTATCCGGTTTTGTTAGCTTCCGTAGTTATGGAAGTTCTTAGATGAAGGTTTAACTTGAAGAGGAAGCTAAGAGGGAAAACAGAGTAACTGTTTCATTGAGGAGAAGAAAAATGAATATCGTGTCTTTACAAGAGAGTATTTACTGTGTATTTATGCAAATAATTAGTTGCTAACTTCCTAACTACCTTCCTAACTAACCACACTAATAAGTTTATCTAACACTCCTCTTAACCACCTTAGCTAACTATAGTTTAGTAGGTCATCTTCTCTCAACACTCCCCCTCAAGCTGAACGCTTGAAGAGGTTCTTCACTCCAAGCTTGTCCAGAAGATAGTCATGTTGAGTCTTTCCCAAGCCTTTTGTGAGTAAGTCTGCTAACTGCTCCTTGGTAGATACATGCTAAGTTTTCATTACCCCTTGTACTATTCTTTCCCGAACAAAATGACAATCTATATCAATATGTTTGGTTCTTTCATGTAAGATGGGATTGGCTACAATTTGAATTGTAGCTTTGCTATCACACATAAACTTCACATGTGAGTTTAGCTGAATTCCAAGTTCTTTGAACAGCCCAGTCAACCAAACTATCTAAGCAGTACATGATGCCATGCTCCTAAACTCATCTGGAGACAGTCTCCTGTTTCTTTGACTTCCATGAGTTCAAAGCATCACCAAACTTCACTATATAACTTATGACTGACCTCCTAGTTTGTAAGCAAGAACCCCTGTCAGAATCACAGTATGCAGACAACTGATTTGCATTCTGTGCTAGCATAAAGAGTCCTAGTCCAGGAGCCCCTTTTATGCACCTCACAACCCTCAAGGAAGCTTCTATATGAGACACCTTAGGACTGTGCATATACTGACTCAAGACTTGAACAACAAAGTCTATGTCTAGTCTAGTCATAGTCAAGCAAAGTAGCCTCCCTACAAGTCTTTGATAACTGCCTGGATCCTTGAGCATAGCATTTGTTGTTTCCGAGCTTCCTATGCCTGCTACAGCTTTGTCATACTCCTCAGATGTTAGATTCAGATTCAGCTCAAGGGGTGTGCCTGCTGGCTTAGCTCCCCTAGCCCTAACTCAGAGATGAGTTCCAAGGCATATTTCCTTTGAGACATGACAATAACTTCTTTTGATCTAGCAACTTCAATGCCTAGAAAGAACTTCAGATCGCCTAGATCTTTCATTTTAATTTTTTTTGCAAATCTGCTTTTGTCTGGTTTAATAGCATCACATTGTTTTCTGTGATCAGTAGATCATCCACATACACCAGCACCACAAATAAATAACTGCCCTTGTGTTTGGTAAACATAGAGTAGTCAAAGTGGCTTTGTTAAAATCCCATGTGCAGCAATGCCTCTATTAATTTCTTGTTCCATTGCCTTGGGGCCTGTTTGAGCCCATACAATGCCTTATGTAGTTTGAAGACCTTGTGTGACTCCCCCCTGTCTAGCAAACCCATCAAGAATCTGCATGTAGACTTCTTCTAGTATATCACCATTAAGGAAGGTATTGTGCACATTCATTTGGTAGATGACCCACTGTTTAGCAGCTGCTAAGGCAATGACGGTCCTCATAGTTACCATCGTGGTTACATGAGAAAATATTTCTGTGTAGTCAAGTCCTTATTTCTGGCTATAGCCCTTGGCCACCAGCTTGGCCTTGTACCTCTCAACTTCCCCTGAAGCCTTGAGCTTTATCTTGAAAATACATTTGCACCCAATAAGAGTTTTGCTTGTAGGAAGATCCACAACACTCCATGTGTGATTAGCTTCTAGAGCAGCTATTTCAAATTTCATAGTTGCAATCCATTTGGGATCTGAAGCTGCTTCTCTGAAAGATTTTGGTTCTGTGATAGAAGAGTAGGATGATAAAGCATGAAGATGAGCTGGTTTGAAAGCATCATAGGACACACATGAGGATATAGGGTATTTGCAGGTATGAGATGTGACTGGTTATGTCACATAATCTTGCAACTATAGAGGGGGCTTATTGGGTCTTGATAATCTTCTAAGATCTGTAGAAGGAGCCTGTGAAGACTCTTGAACACTAGTCTCCATTGCAGAAGGAGAAGAACCTAAAGAAGCAGGCTCCTCTGAAGGTTGAAAATTAGTTGGGAATGTGTCCATAGGTGGACTCTAAGATGAAACAGGTGTCAAAGGAGTACCATATGGCTCAGGTACAGATTGAATTTCAGTGGTAGTAGGTAGCAGATCTAGCACAGGAAACATGGGTATGCCAGTGGTTTGTAGATATTTAAAAGGAAAGATTTCTTCCTTAAACGCCACATTTCTACTTACAGTAAAGGTTTTTGAGTGAAGATCATAGACCTTATAGCCCTTCTGAGTTGAAGAATAGCCTAGAAATGCACCAGGTACTGCTCTTGAAGTAAATTTGTCCAACTCCTTGGGTGAGGTTGCATAGCACAAGCAACCAAACACTCTGAGATGTGAGAGAGATGGAGCATGCAAATAAAGCATCTCAAAAGGTGATTTGCCACCAATAACTCTTGAGGAAAGCCCGTTGAGCAAGTAAACATGTAGATACACACTCTCCCCAAAATTTCAAAGGAATAACAACTTGAAACCTCAGATCCCTAGCCATTTCTAAAATTGTCCTGTGTCTCCTCTCATCAACTCCATTTTGCTGAGGTGTATAAATGCAGGTACTTTCATAAATGATACCTATAGATGACAGTAAACTGTGAACTTCATGGTTAAATAATTCACTACCATTATCAGTTCTAAGGGTCTTAACTGATGTGGAAAACACATTCTTCACCTTTGTTAGGAAATCTTTTAGAACAACCACTGTATCAAACTTAGAGACAGGTAAGAAAATCTAGGTAAATCTAGAGAAGTCATCTACAATAATAATAAAGAATCTTTTACTGTTATATGTAGGTACCCTATATGGCCCTCATACATCACAATGAATCAGTTCAAAAATAACATTAGAAGTAGTAGTACTTAGCTTGTAAGGTAACTTTGTTTGATTAGCTAAAGGGCATACAATACAGTGTGTGTGGCAGTCCTTCAAATTGCTTCGGGCTGTGTATTTCTTGATTAAATCTATATGTGCATGACCTAGCTTTCTATGCCAAAGTACACTAGATTCAGAGTGTCCATTAGCCATACAAGCAAACTTATTCTCAGACATAGTAGACTTATGTACAGGTTTCACCTCAGATACTTGTTGAGGAGTTTTATTCCTTGATTGAGCTTGATCCTGGTTGAATATGCGACCTAGTAATGACTTGTCTTGTAGTAGATACAATCCCTTGTCCTCCTTACCAATCTGTAATGATCCAACCAATCATTTTGAGCTTTTGCACTTTGCTCGTCAGTTCTCGGGCATGGCTTGTCCCGTGGGATGTATTATGACTTATGTAAATCGTTAGTTTTGGTTTTCAGGGTAATCAGAATGAATTTGGAAGAACCATTCTCAGTTTGAAACTTGAAATTTGAAAAGTTTGACCAAGATTTGACTTGTTAGTATATGATCTCGGATAAAAAAAATTTATGATTTGGTTAGCTCCGTTAGGTGATTTGGGACTTAGGAGCGTGATCAGAATGCATTTTGGAAGTCCGTGGAAGGGTTGGGCTTGAATTGGCGAAATTGATATTTTGGCGTTTTCCGGTTGATAGGTGAGATTTTGATATAGGGGTCGGAATGGAATTCTATAAGCTGTAGTAGCTTCTTTGTCTCATCTTTGACGTGTGTGTAAAATTTCAGGTCATTCAGAAGTGGTTTGTTTGGGTTTTTGATCAAAAGCGGAATTTGCAAGTTCTTGAAATTATTAGGCTTGAATCCGACGTGATTTTGGTATTTTGATGTTGTTTTGAGCGTTTTGAAGGTTGGAACAAGTTTGAATGATGTTATGGGATATGTTGGCATGTTTGATTGAGGTTCCAAGGGCCTCTGGTGAGGTTCGGGTGGTCAATTAGATCATTCCATATTGTTTGGAGTTACAGGTTTTGAGTTTCAGATGTTGTAGAGAATTCTCCTTCGCGATCGCGTCAGGAGTGTCACGATCGCATAGGGTTGTGATGAGGGCAGGTCAGGTTGTTCTTCACGATCGCGTAGCATGATTCACGATCGCGTGAGTTGGGCGAGTGGTGCATCACGTTCGCGTGGATTTATCAGCGTTCGCATAGGTTTTCAGTTCTGAGCATCACGTTCGCGTAGAGTAAATTTGAGGGCCTGGTAGATTGTGCTTCGTGATCACGAAGGAAGTTTCGCGATCACGATAAAGTATTTCAGGCCTGGGGCAGAATGTTTAAAAAGTGAGTTCGCGATTTTTGGTCTATCTTCTCCATTGTTGAGCAATATTTGGAGCTTTTGAGAAAGATTGAAGAGGGAATCGAAGGGAAACACTTGGAGGTAAGATTTTTAAACTCAATACTCGATCCTATGTTGATTCTTACTTGTTTAATCATGAAATATGTGGAAATTAAATCCTAAAATTGGGAAATTAGGGCGTGGATTTGGAGAGTGTAAATTGAGAATTTGAAGGGGCAATTGAGGTCCTATTTTGATGTTCTTGATATGTATAGACTCGGGAGAGGATGGGGATTCTATTGATGTTAATTTTGTTAGATTCCGAGATGTGGGCTCGGGGCCGGGTTTGAGCAATTTCGGGATTTTTGATGTAAATTGGATATTTTCGAGTGAGCTTTGTTCCCTTAGCATATTCTAATGGTTATGTACTGATTGTGGCTAGATTTGGAGCATTTGGAGGGCGATTCGTGAGGGCAAAAGCATCGCAGGCTAGAGTTTGTACCGGATCGAGGTAAGTACTGATTATAAATAGTGTCCTGAGGGTTTGAAATCCCGGATTTCACATCGTTGTGTTACTTTGAGGTGACACACACGCTAGATGATGAACATGGAGTTGTGCATCGTTGAGGATTGTGACTTGGTCCGTCCCGTACGACGGTTAAGTCGCATATTTGATTTGAAATCTTATGATATTCCATGTTCTAGAGATTTATATTATATTTTGGGTTGTATGCCATATTTGGGGCCTTGTGCCGACCTGCTGAGACCCTTAGTGCACTTTCACTATTTTTCCTCACTCTATTTGTTTTGAAAGCATATCCTCAGTCATGTTTCACCTGTTTATTGTTTAAATCTGGTTTTATCACTTTATTTCTTAAAAATGTGAAAATTGTTTGGGCTGAGTTCCCTGTTTTACTGATGGTCCGAGTGATCATGAGGTTGATGACTGAGATAGACCGCGATTCTTATTGTGAGGTTGATGACTGAGATAGACCGAGAGTCTGATTGTGAGGTTAATGACTAAGAGAGGCCAAGGGCCTAGTGGTGAGGATTATATATATATGGATGGGGCTGCACGCCACAACAATATAGCGTTTGGGCTGTAGGAGCCCCTCCGGAGTCTAAACACTCCCAGTGAGCGCAGTCGACTCTATATATGGATCGGGCTGCATGCCAAAGTGATATATGGATTGGGCTGCGCGCCATAGCGATTACTATATGGTACTTATTGAGTGTGGGTGCTGAGCATGAGCGCTGACTGATGAGAGTTGAGTCTCGAGTGACTGAGAGGCTTACCCGATGGGACGTATACATATATGAGTGATGTTTTGCCTGAGGGGCTTGTTTTGATGTAATTGTTGTTTTCACTCCTCTTTATTCTGAGCCTCTTTTGAAAATGTTGAACAAATATTTTTAAAATACTTTCATTTAAGCTGGAGTTTTTATGAGATATTCGGTATTTAATCATTGATTTGGCTTTGTTATTTCCATTGAGATTTTTATGTTATGAGGTGTTTATGATTCCTGTTTTGCCCGAAAGGCTGTTTACGAACTATGTTTTGCCCGAGGGGCCGATTATGATTTTCATCTCTTTTATTATAAATGGTATTGAACCCCTACTGAAACTGTTGGAAGGTATTTTTAAATGATTTTTTACCAAAAGCTGGATTTTAAATGAGACGATTGACTCGTATTCTGATTTGTAAGCCTGTTGTGCTTATTGAGTTTATCATAAATGTGGATTCATCATTTCCTACTGCTTAGTCTTTATTTACTCTTATTACTTACTGGGTTGGAGTACTCACATTACTCCCTGCACCTCGTGTGCAGATTCAGGTATTTCGGAACCCGGTCGCAGGTGTTGATTACGCAGACGCGGAGTCATCAGAGTTAGCGAGGTGGCTGTACGACGTTCGCATCACTGCTTCCTTCCTATCATTTTCATTACTGTACTTAGTACATTTTTGACTGTTTTTGTTATATTCAGACCTTGGTAGATGCTCATGGCTAATGACACCCCGATGTCGAGCTTATGTAATTATTCCGCACTTTTTTTTAAATTTTTATTATGAGATTATTGGTTTATAAATGGTATAAAAACAACTTTTATTGGAAATGGTTGATTCTGGAATTGTGTCAGCTGGCCTAGTTTCACGATAGGTGCCATCACTATCGGGTCGGTTTTGGGTCGTGACACAATCTCCTTCACCTAAACACTGTAGAGATCCCGAAAGATACAGAAATCAGGAAAAATATGCCACACACTACAAATCTTTGGTCAATTTAAACACAAACAGTAGATTATATTTAAACTCTGGTATGTACAGTACATTGTTGATAACCTGATAGTTAAACACACTTGCTTTTCCTGTATGTGTAATATAGGCAACATATCCTGTAAGCAAGTGAACCTTACTTCCCTTTTGAGGTGGAACTGACTGATAGGAACTTAACATCCTTAATGTGGATGTCATATGATTTGAAGCCCTAGAGTCTATTATCCAATTGTGGTTAGCATGATTGGACAATAGAGCTATCAGTTTACCTGCAGTTGCAGCTCTGGCAGAAGGACCTTCATCTGCTCCCTTGTTAAGCAATTGAACTATCTGCTTATATTGCTTCTGAGTAAAGTAATGAGTTGCTTGTTGCTGAGTCTGACCCCAGTTGGTAAAGCTATCATCTACATTTGTTGAGGCACATGCTGAAAATCAGATGTAGTAGATTGCCCACCTATTATTCCTTCTCCTCTGCCCTGCAAACCTCCAAATTGCATCTGCATATGAGCATTTTGCATAGTAGGACTGTAGTTGGTATTGACATGATTAGCATATGCTCCTAAGCTGCCCCTCTTCTTCTTTGTCTTAAAATTGGACTTGAAGTCTTGAGGATATCCTATTAGTTTGTAATAGTTCTCCTTAGTTTGGCCTTTGTAGTTGCAGTAATCACAAATCATTGTCTTCTTCTAAGCTCTGAACTGTCCAGTACCAGGATTTGGATTTTTGTTACCATACATAGCAGTGTTGTCACCAACTTCTGTCACTTGCACAATTTGAGCGAAGTTTACCAGATTTCTTTGGCTTTCCACATCCATAAGAAGAGAATATGCCTTGTTAATACTAGGCACTGGTGTCATCATCATGATTTGGCTTCGAGCTTGAGAATAAGAGTCATTCAGTCCCATAAAGAACTGAAGTAACCTATGATACTCAAAATGCTTCGCATATTTTTTGATTCTGGGCAGGGACAACCAGGACAGGGCATGAGTGCATCAAACTCGTCCCATAGATTCCTTAGTTTAGAGAAATAGTCAGCTACATTCATTGTTCCTTGTGTTGGTGTATGAATCTCTCTATGCAGGTATAGAACCCTAGATCTATTTACTTTATCAAACCTCTCCTTCAGATCTTCCCACACCTTGTGAGCATTCGAAGCATACACTACAGTACTTAATAGTCCTGGACGCACAACATTCATAATCCAAGAGAGTACTACAACATTTACCTTTTCCTATTGCTCATGAAATTCAGGCCCAAACTTAGATTTCGGATATCGACCATCCACAAATTCTAGTTTACTTTTACCTGACAGACATATTCTCATGGATCAACTCCACAAAGCATAGTTATCTGAACCAGGTAGCTGAAGAGAAATGAGTGAGCTACCTGGAGTATCGATCAGTTGAAGAAATAAAGGATGATTATGATCAATTATGGGAAAAATATCAGGTGCAACTGGTACATTAGCATGTCTAGAAGCACTCTCGTTGGTTTCTTCTCCTATCGCCATTGATGAAGCTTTTCAGTTGGTCGAATTGACAAAAATCCTAGCTTAGAAGTGTTTTTCCCTTCAGACACATCAACTGAATTACAGTAACACACATACATAAATTGAGTGAGAAACTAAGCTGCAATCATAGTCACGAGCTCTGATACCATGTTAGTTTCTATAGTTATGGAATTTCTTAGATGAAGGTTTAACTTGGAGAGGAATAAGATGGAAAACAGAGTAACTGTTTCATTGAGGAGAAGAAAAATGAATATCGAGTCTTTACAAAAGAGTATCTACTGTGTATTTATACAAGTAATTAGTTGCTAACTTCCTAACTACCTTCCTAACTAATCACACTAATAAGTTTATCTAACACTCCTCTTAACCACCTTAGCTAACTATAGTTTAGTAGGTCCTCTTCTCTCAACAGGTTTCAAGAAAGTCAACTTGATGATCCGCTTTCTTTTAGCCCATTTCAACTTTCTATAATCGTCTAACACCAAGACATGGAGCTCATCTTTTACTAGTTCAGCGAATGGGAGTCGGTCATTCCAAGCGAAGAGATTAGTGTTGCTTAAGATCAACTTTGAGAAGAAACCTCTAGAGAAAGTAGTATGACCAATGTAGTCTCATTAGCCATATCCAAAACATCAACTTCTATATCAAGATCATCATTCTCCATTTCAACATACCAAATGCAATAAGCAACCTCCATTCTAAAGAAAACCTCAAATCTCTTCCTCTTTCTACTTCATCCACTATTCTGTTGTAAGTTAGGTGATGGTACCTTAACAGCTCACCAACACTAAGTAGTTAGATCATTTCTAATCCCAAGAGCGAGAGTTTCATAACCAAGTGAATATTAACTTTCATCATCTTTATAAACAGAAACCAACTTGACCGCATCTTTAGAGTGAACGAAATCCAAGGAAATACACAAACTAGGATTTCGTGGATTGGAGATAGCAAGCCTTTGGCGCAATAGAGGGTATTGTATGCGATAATTCAAATTATTATAAGGAGAACCATCATACTAGTTGTTTACTTCGGAAGCAAACCATGACTACTCTTCGAGATCATGGTAAAGTATTTTTTGTCCCAATCCTCACGTTCTATCTCCTTCTCATCATAGTCTTGTCACATAGTCTAAATCCAAACTGGTATCATAGTTGGAACGTAGACAATGAGGAAGCTGAGATGAGGGTGCATAAATAGGGTGTTCCAATACTCGTAAGAACCACCAATACTAGTTGTTACATTATTTATAATAGTGTAACGATCCGATCGGTTGTTTTGAGCTCTAGCACATCGTTCGACAGTTTGAGGCTATGAGTAGCTTTAGTTCAGGTATTATGACTTGTACGTATGGTCGGTATTGAATTTCGGGAAGTTTGGAGTTGATTTGGAAAAAAAATCTAATTTCGGAAGTTTTAAGTTGGAGGATTTGGCTAAGGTTTGATTTTTGAACAAAAAACGACTTCGGAATCGGGATTTGAAGGTTCCAACAGGTTTTGTGTGATAATTTTGGACTTGGGCATATGTCCGGATCGGATTTTGGATGACCCGGGAGCATTTCGGCACCTATTGTGGAAGTTGGCATTTTGGAAGAATTTCATAAATTTGGGTTGAGGTGTATTTCAATGTTATCGATGTCCATTTGGGATTCCAAGCCTGGGAATAGCTTCGTATGGTAATTCTGGTATTGGGAGCGCGTCCAGATGTAGATTTAGAGGTCCGTAGATTATTTCGGGGTCATTTGGCAAAAGTTAAAAATTTCAAGGTATTTGAGAAGTTTGACCAGGAGTGAAATTTATATCGGGGTCAAATTCCAATTCCGTAGGTTGAAGTAGGTCTGTAATGTCAAATGTGATTTGTGTGCAAAATTTGAGGTCAATCGGACGTGACTTGATAGGTTTCGGCACCGAATGTAGAAGTTTGAAGTTCTAAAATTCATTAAGCTCGAATTGGGGTGTGCTTCGTGATTTCGACCTTTTTTGATATGATTTGAGGCCTCGAGCAGGTTCATGTTATGTTTTGAGACTTGTTTGTATGTTTGGATGGGGTCCCGATGGGCTCGGGTGAGTTTCGGGGTGGTTTCAGACCATTTTTAAGCCATTTTTAGCTGCTGGATTTTTGGCTACAGAAGTGTTCTATGCGATCGCAGGGAATTGGACGCGATCACGATTAGTAAAATGGGAGAAATTGGCCAGTGATCCGCGATCGCGAAAGGCCTTTCGCGATCGCATAGAGGAAACTTTCTGTTGCAATAACCCGATTTTGAAAGCTTAAATCCTGAAATTTATAAGGAATTTGGAGATGATCCAAAAACAAAAGTTGTATCTCTTTATGTCTAGTTTCCAGAAAATTAAATCATTTGGGATTTGGAGTTCTGTATAAAACGTTATGACCGGTAAACTACAGCCTATCCAGGAGGAGTTTGGAAATCGCAAAGAAGAAATTTGTGTTGTACAGGGTTGATTTTGGAAGCTTATATCTCATAATATATTAGGAAAGAGGAGATGAAAAAAACATGAAAGTCGTAGCCCTTGGTGTCTAGTTTTCAAAAAGTTAAACCATTTGCAATTTGGAGTTTGGTACAAAATGTTATGACTATTATAGTAGAGGCTATCTGGAAGAGCTAAGCACTTGTTCTTCGCGATCGCGAAGCATTTTCCGCAATCGTGAAAGGCAAATTTTGGGCTAAGAAAAGTTGTGCTTCACGATTGTGAAGCATTTTCCGCGATCGTGAAGAGTAAATACCTGGGCAGCAGTTATATTTTGGGGTTTCAACCATTTTTAACATACTTGGAGTTATGGAGCTCGGATTAAAGCGATTTTCACCATATGGATTGGGGTAAGTATTATATATCCGAAAATAATTATACTACATGATTCTATGGTTATATTCATCAGTTATTTCGGATTTAATTGAAAGAAATTAAGATTTTTGCAAAACTTTTCAAGAACGAAAATTTAAGATCTGGAGGTCAAGTTATTATCGGAATTTGATAAAATTGGTATGGTTGAACTCGTATAAAAAATTTAAGATTTTGTGAGTTTCGTTGGGTTCCAAAACGTGGGATCTACTGCCAACTTTTCGAGCGGAGTTTAGAATTTTTATAAATTGTTATTTCAAGCATTGGAGTATATTTTTGATTAATTTGCACGTTGTTTGACTAGTTTTTGATTGAACGACACCAAGTTGGGGCTTTACAGCGAAATTATGACCGAACGTGGGCTTTAAGACGAGATAAGTCTCTTTTCTAACCTTCTAAGAGGAAATTAACCCCACAGGTGAACTAAATTAATATGTGCTTCTATTTGTGGGGGCTACGTACACACGAGGTAACTAGAGTCCGTACGTAGCTACTATTCATGCTTATGTCCGGGTAGTTTTAGGTTTACACCATTCCCTGTTGATACCGTTATTTGATTATGTTCATTATTTGCCTTGAAAAGAGTTAAAATTGAGGATTTCGAGACTTAAAAGTTTTCATTTGAGATTTCGTATTTTTGAAAGAATTAAAGAATATTATAATAACTTAAGAAAATATATGTTCAACTGAGTCGCAAATATATTCCGCGAGCATGGTAAATTTTCACTACTCTCATGGGAGCGGGTCCTTTGCCTCGACAGGTTAAATAGATGCATCTATGGTTCGTGTCGTTCGACCCTCGGTAGTGCACCGTTTATATTCATATGTTGGTTCATGCCGTTCGACCCTCGGTAATGCATAATTTATATTTATATATTGGATCGGGTGGTACGACCTCGGCATGACTTGCGCATGATAACTCTTTGGAACTAATAATAATTGACATTGCTTACTGGCTTGAGATATAAACTATTAAATGCTAAAAAATGAATTTGGGAATTTCCATTAGTAAAGGAATTGTTGATTATTTTCGGTTATTGAATTTTCAGCTATGCTATATATTCCATGTTTAAATATAATATTAGCATTTTTTGGTTATCCCATAGTAAGTGTCGGAGTCAACCCCTTGTCACTACTTCTTCGAGATTAGACTAGATACTTACTGGGTACTCGTTGATTTACGTACTCATATTACACTTGCTGCACATATTTTTGTGCAGGTACATATATGTATAATGGCCTTGTGAGAGCAGGGGCGTATTTAATGCGGGGACTTAGGTGAGTTGCATTCCATATTATGACCCGCAACCATCAGAGTCCCCTTCAGTGTATTTATATTTTTCCTATCCAATTTGTATTCCGGACAGATGCTGTATTTTATTTTACTTCCTAGTTTATGCTAATGCACTTGTGACACAGGGGTTTGGGGTGATTATAAGTTGTTCAGTATTGAAATTGTTAAAATACTATTATTTACTCAGTAAATTCCACCTTTCACTATTAAATTGAAGGAATTTGTGATTTCAAATACTAAAAAGGAGTAATTAAGTTAATCAATTATTGTTGGTTTGCCTGACAGCGGTGTTAGGCGCCATCACAACCTTTAATGGATTTTGGATCGTGACAACGTGGTATCAGAGCCCTAGGTTCACTTAGGTCTCACGAGTCATGAGCAAGTCTAGTAGAGTCTTGCAGATCGGTATGGAGACGTCTGTACTTATCTTCGAAAGGCTACAGGGCTGTTAGGAACACTTCCCTTCTTGATTCCTTGTCGTGTGATTTGATTCATTTGAGGCTTATGCCTTCATTTCCTTGATATTTAGTCTTATGCAACGTGAAGCGCTTGTTATAAATTGGGAATCGAGGAATTGTAATGGTACTATAGATGTGGTGCAGAGTGTTTCTCCATGCTTAATTGATTAGGCTAATGTCGACGCCTTGCGGAAGGATGTTCTATCATTTCAACTCAATAGCGGTATTTCTGATGGTTTTGAGGCTATGCATATATTGCTATGATGTTCACCAGTGGTTATCGCACAGTATTGATGTGATGACAGTATGCTTGTCTATATGTCGGGGCAGTGAATGACTTGAAAGGAGGTTTTATACAGTGCATGATTCAGAGATTCAGTATTTTATTTTCGGTAGAGGAAAGGCAATTGGACTACGAATGCTCAGGTTTAGGTCAATGGGGTAACGAGACTTGGAATTTTTGAGTGTTGTGGGATTTTCATCTGTGATGTGGTGTCGTCGTCTTTGTTGAATGTGTTAAGTTTGCCGGTATTATGGTCTTCTTCAATTCACCTTTAGGGCAGAGTATTGAGAAATGGTAACGGGGAAGTGGTTGTCAAAAATTGCGGTGTGCAGTGGTTCAGAATTAAATCGGTTTCCTAGTGTTTATGACTTGAGAAAGATGATCTTCGGGAAGATTTAAAGTTGGTAGCGATCTATTGATCCAAGTGCTACAAAGATGGATTTTGATTGAAGGCAACAATTGGGTAGCGGAGGATGAGGAAGGACATGTGTGAGGTGTCTTGTGGTGGTTAAATTTCTAGAAGGCCAGGTGTAAGAAATGGGAGTCGGGTAGTTGCTTAAAGGAGAGTGTTTTACCAAGGTAGAAGAGTGGTAGAGTAGCATATGGGTTCTTTGGTAGGATAGTTGTACGCCTTGAGGAAAGTTTAAAGTGATTTGGGATTTACGGTGGTCAGTGACTAGGTCTACTAGCTTAATTTAGAATATTGCCTGCTATATGGAGGAAGGTTGGATACGACGTAAAGAAGTTGCGTGATATGAACAAGGATACAACATGACTTTGAGATTATAATGTATTGTCACACCTTTAGTTGATGTCCATGAGAAGTGAACGAACTTGTACAGTTGGTGAATGAGCACAGGCTCAGGATGGTTTAAGGATTTCACAGTAATGGTACTCGGTGCATCACTATTGGAACACGTCGGTATGGAATTTCCATAGGTGGATTATCTCCTGTGAGCAGGTTAGCAGTCACGTGGTGTTGATGAAGCTTCTACAAAGAATTCTACTGGCTATCCGATAAGAGGTCGAATATGTGAATGTGGCTAGTGATTCCGAATGTTCATGAGATGTCTAACAAGATGATTTCGAGAATTTGGTGGGTCAATTGTGCAAGATCATGTCAATGAGGGATAAGGTACTTGTTGGGTTTCAGAGTTATGCAATGGTAGCTTCAAGCTGAGTCTTCCCAATTATAGCACACATTCTAGTTATCGGCATATTAGTAGGTTATTACGACTAAGGAAAAGAGAACATCAGTGGTAATTTGAGCAAAGGATTTGAGAATATGTGCTATAATTGGCCTTATCGATTAATGTTTAGGCTTTGGAAGACTCAAAATTTATGCTTCGTGTAGAGGTGATTCATAAGGAAGGTGATTCAGCCAGGTGCTTCTTTCAGAGGATGTTCATGTTCTAGCAGAGTCTTGGAGTTGATTATATTCGGGACCAAGTAACAGTGGGTAACTCCCAACAACGATCTTAGTGGATTCAAAAGTTAATGTTTGGTGCCTAAGGATTTCGAGTCCATAGTATGGTTTTGTATCGAGCTTTTACAGCGGATTATAAAAGGGGGCTTGGAGTGTTATGTGTTATCTTCGATTTGCAGTGTAGCATGGGAGGAATGGGATAAAATGACTTTGGATTCATAGAGGAATTATCAGAATGGGTATACCAGTTGAAGATGCGAACATGCACCACAAGGACGGTATGAGATAGTTCGTAGATTTTGAGATAGCGTGGTCTCGTGAAATAAGGTCACTCGGGATGAGTGCAGATATGGGTTTGTTATGTTTTGAATGGGGCTATTATTATTCCTAAGGCAAGTCCAGAGTAAATTAGAGGAAGTCGGATCGGTTAACAATGGTCGAATCGGCATAATGGTGGAAATAATCAGTCCCTTCAGCATGTTAAGTCATGCAGGTGATTTGTGGCGTTATGTGCGAGGCTTGACGACCGCCGTAATTTGATTTATTTTGAGGCATTTGAGTATTATGTCCTATTATGTATAGATGTATCCCGGAAGAGTTATGGTGGTTTAGACCACTACTTGAGGATTGTATTTCTGCGGTTATGGGAATTCAGTCCCGTGTTGCAATGGTTCATCTTAAATGAGTTAAGCGAAAGGTTTCTATACGATGGAGTGTTTATTCTATTAGTGGATCAGGAGTTATGATGAATTTTTTGTACTCTTACGTATTGGCATGATTAGGTGCAGTGAGTAGCCTGGGAATTGGAAGTGAGGATCAAGGTTGTAGTTTGGTGTTGAAAAGAATGTCATAAGTTCGGACGAGCAGAAAAGGATTCAGATGGTTAGGGTAAGTTGCCATTAACTTTAGCGTCACCTGATATCAATGTCATTGTGTAAGAGGCTTTATGTACTGACTCCGGATTCTTGATTGCCTTACAACATTAGTATGGCCGGTGGTATGGATGTGTAGACTTGTTACCTGGTGCGGAAGGTCATGGGAGCGTATCCCACAGGGAGATTCGTATAAATTTTACATGTTAGTCACTTGATTGTTAAAGATTGAGACATTTGCGACCTGCTAAATCATAACTTAGCCGAAAATTCTTCATTTTTCAAACTTTCTCAAAACCTAAACTCTCTTGGGCGATTTTTTAAGGAAAAGTTCTTCTCCAAATCAATTGTAAGTCATTTCTAACTCATTTTCTTTAATCTATAACATCTTTTTACATGATTTCAACTCAAAATCAAGGGGTTTCATGGGGCAAATTTGGTGTTTTGTGTAAAACTTAGGGTTTCCAAATTTTGGGGATTTGGACCTCGATTTGAGGTCCAATTTCAAAATAAATTATATATTTGGGTTCGTGGGTGAATGGGTAATCGGGTTTTAGTTTGAACCTCAGGTTTTGACCATGTGGGTCCGGGTCAATTTTTGACTTTTTGGGAAAATCATTGGAAAACCTATTTTCATGCACTAGAATTGATTCATTTAGCATTTACTGATATCGTTAAGTAAATTGTGGCTAGATACAAGCGAATTGGTGGTGGAAACAAGAGGTAAAGCGGTAGTTGAGGCTTAAATTGTGTTCGTGGCATCGAGGTAAGTGTTTAGTCTAACGTTAGCTTGAGGGATTAGGAGTTGTGTCTTATTTGCTATGTGTTAATTGTGGAGTACGACGGATAGGCATGGTGACGAGTATCTATACGTCGGTGTCAAGCATGCCCGTGAGTCTCGTATATTAATTGTTGTGACTCTGTTATGATTTGTTCATGCTTAATATGTTGATTATCATTGTTGGTTCCCTTGTTGCGATGTTTTTGTTTATGATATTGTCTCCCGTGCCAAAATATTATTGTTTATGATATTGTCTTCCTTGCCGGGATATTATTGTTTATGATATTGCTCCATTGCCGGGATGTTATTGTTATACTCGTGTTCCCTTGCCGTAATTCTTTTATGATTGATGTTGAAATGTAAATGGGAGCGGGTGGCACGGTGCCACGGTAATATATGAAATGTGAGCGGGTGGCATGTCGCCACGGTGATATTTGAAATGGGATCTGGGTGCACGCCTGCAACAAGATATATGAAATGGGATCAGGTTGCATGCCTACAACAAGATATATGAAATGAGATCGGGTGGAACGCCGCCACAATGATATATGAAATAAGATCAGGTGGCACGCCACCACGGTAATATTTGAAATGGGATCGGGTTGCACGCCTGCAACAAGGAAGAAATGAAAAGTGAATACCATGTTTGTTTTCCTTATTCTTGTTGGCAATTAAACTTTGGTTTCCTTACATTCCTCTTTTGGTATTCTGTTGTTATCTGATACTCCCCGCAACATGGTTTTCCCTCCCATCTTTATCAGTAATTATCTGCTTTTAGTTTTCCGTTGTATATGACTTAACTGCACATGTTTATTTGGTAGTCCGGTCCTAGCCTCGTCACTACTTTTCCGAGGTTAGGCTAGGCACTTACCAACACATGGAGTCGGTTGTGCTGATACTACACTCTGCACTGTATGCAGATCCCGGTGCTACAACTTTTGGACCACATTGACGTTGATGCCTTCAGTCCATCAGGCGACCCGAGGTAGTCCTGCAGGCGTCCGTAGGCCTTGGCGTCTCCTTCTATCTTTCCATTCTGTTTCTTTCATGTATTTCAGAGATAGCGTTGTATTTATCTTGCGGACCCTTATTTGTAGTATTCTTAGACAATTTGTGAAATTGTGACACCAGTTCTGGGTAGTTTTGTTATGGATCTGTGTTGGAATTATTATTTAAATTGTTACATTTCGTTCTTCCGCTTATTTAATTCTGTTGTTTATATAATGTTAGTTCATAACTGTTAAAAGAAAAAAAATGGAAAATGTAAGTATTTGAAATGATTGGCTTGCCTAGCTTTCACTAGTAGGCGCTATCACGATTCACGAAGGTAGGTCCGAGTCGTTACAAAAATGCTCTGATTTGTTTTAGTAGGTTAGATCATACATTTTAACAAAATCATAATTATCGTCTTATCTCAATGAAAGTACCTTTATAATAAAAATTCTATGTAGTTAAATTAAACAAATTATATAATAATTGAATAACTCTTGGATGAAACTCATTTATCATACTCTCTCCTTTCCAATTTGTATGGCAGTGTTTGACTTAGCATGAAGTTTAAGGGGGAAAAAAAAGAAGACTTGTAAAACTTGTATTCTAAAATAAATCATAAATAATGTACCTTTAGATCAATCATTAAGGGTAAAGTAGAAATTCTACAAATAAATTATTTTTAAGTTAGAAAAGGTGACATTCATTTTTGGACTGACTAAAAAAAAGTTTCTAATAAATTGAGACGGGTGGAATAATTGTATAGTTTGTGCTACAAACAATTTAAAAATATAATATGATTCAAAACATATAAGAATACATTGTAATTAAATGAATGTAAAAATACTTTATTTACTATTTTTCGAGCTTCATTTGTTATTTGTTCAACGATATCATTATTACAATCTTCAATTTTTTCCTACTTGTAACTCATAATGAAGATCATAAAGTGGTTCTTCTGTAAATACATATTTACTTAGAAATAGTCCCATATGAGAAAATAATTTGTCATGGCTTTTCATAATTAAAAAACATAGACAATTATCTTCGATTGAATTAGAAGGTATCCTGACTTAGATGGAGTGATCACTTTTGTTCAGCATATTTTCTGATAAAATCTTAGATTAGTAACTCGATTTGTAAGTCTTCTAATGATACTCATTTTAGTAACGAAAGTCAAATCTTACACTATTTGTTCACATTATTATTTGCAAATGACTTATATTTTTGTAAATATTTATTTATTCTTTTCTTCATAAATATTTATCCTTTTTTGTTTTATGAAATCTTATTGCTTTTACTTGGATATATGGTATAAGTATCGATATTATATTCTTACTTATATGTATCTACATATATTACCTTAGTACATATTAATTAAATCAGATTAATGTAATCAAATGTTATATTTTATCATTAGTAGATAAAAATCATAAAACTTCCATTAGATGTTTCAAATTGGTATAGAGTTATATCAATTGCAACAATAACTTTACAAGTTATACTATTCGTGCACCAAAAAATGATACTATAATTTTTTGGTCAAAATATTTCATCATTTAAATCTATCAATAATATTTTTGAGTATTATCTAATTATTTAATTTATTTATGTTAAAATTAATTCAAAATATAGTATCCTCACACTATCATTTTTTCTCTTTTTATATTCTCTTCCCTACTATAAAAATTTAATTAGCTTCTTATATTAATATTTTGCTTATGAACAAAATATTAATATATAAGTACATTGATTATTATATTCCAACTCTATTGAGTTTTCTTATCGTAATTGCTTTTGCATTAGTAAAATTACCTGCATGAGACATTTATTTTACTCTTAAGAGGAGTAGTTTCAAGTACCTTGGGTCAGTTATTCAGGGATTGGGGAGATCAACGAGGATGTCACACACCGTATAGGGGTGGGGTGGATGAAGTGGAGGTTAGCGTCGGGAGTCCTGTGTGACAAGAAAGTGCCAACGTTACTAAAAGGTAAGTTTTATAGAGTAGTGGTTAGGCCTGCCATGTTGTATGGGATCGAGTGTTGGCCGGTTAAGAACTCACACATCCAGAAGATGAAAGTATCAGAGATGTGGATGTTGAGGTGGATGTGCGAGCATACAAGGATGGATAAGATTATGAATGAAGATATTCGAGAGAAGGTGGGCGTGGCCCCCATGGAGGATAAGATGCGGAAAGCAAGACTCAAATGGTTCGGGCACATTCAGAGGAGGAGCACTGAGGCACCGGTGAGGAGGTGTGAACGACTGGTTGTGGTGGGAACGAGGAGAGGTAGAGGGAGACCTAAGAAGTATTGGGGAGAGGTGATCAGGCAAGACATGGCGCGACTTAGGATTACTGAGGTCATGGCCCTTGACAGGGAATTGTGGAGGTCGAGCATTAAGGTTGTAGGCTAAGGGGAAGTTGTGAGTATTTCTACAACGCACTAGAGTGAGACTAGCCAGTTAGGAGTTAGTCTTAGGATGCCACTAGTCAGCTACTGATGCAGGGCTTTATCTGCTGGATATTATTATATCTTCCATCTTTTTCGTACTTCCTATATTTCTTATATTGCTGGTATTTTTATTTTATGTTATGCTATGTTATTTTATTATGAGTCTATTGATAGTACTAATATACCGTCTCTTGTCGCTGTGTTGAGCAGAGGGTCTCCTGGAAACAGCCTCTCTGCCCCTCGGGGTAGGGGTAAGGTCTGTGTACATATTACCCTCCCCAGACCCCACTTCTGGGATTATATTGGGCTGTTGTTGTTGTTGTTGTTGAGACATTTATTTTACATTTTTTAATTATAATTTTTATTAATTTTTTGTTTTTCTCGATCTAGTAAGACTTTAATTTTGTCATACTATCCATAGTTTAAGCATTATCATCATAATGTTAAGAACATACTCTTCTCAAATTCAAACGGTCTTTCACTTTCATTTCCAATATTGTCACGACCCAAAATCCACTAAGGGTCGTGATGGCGCCGGACACCGCTGTCAGGAAAGCCAACCAAAATACATAATTAAATTCTCGTTTTAAAATTTTTGAAAACTATGATTTTTCCTTACACTTTACTAGTAAAAGATAATCGTTTTAAATCGAATATGAATATCAAGCAGTTAATACAAAATACCCCATAATCATCCCAGAACCCGGTGTCACAAGTGCATGAGCTAATTCTAGGAAGCAATAAAATACAACAACCGTCCGGAATACAAATTAGACAGAAAGTAAATGCAATAATCTGGAAGAGACTCTACTGGCCGCGGGTCATCTCGGAAAGTGCAGCTCGCCTAAGTCTCCGTGTCAACCATGCTGCTACGCCCACTAGGCCACTAGAGATGCAAATACATGTGCAACAAAAATGCACAGAAGTGTAGTATGAGTACGAAAACAATGTGTACCCATTGAGTATCCCGTCTAATCTCGAAGAAGTAGAGACGAGAGCTCGACTTCGACACTTACTAGTGGTCCAATATTATTATCTCGATAATATAGTAAATCAGTGATCTTTATAAACATGATTATAATTCAATGGAATGAAGCAAGTAAGAAATTCTTTCTTTTATAGAAAATTTCGAAATTCCTTTTCATCATTTATACAAATATTCTCAAACCGGGAAGAGGCAATAACAACTTCAATAAGTTTCAAGGCAAGCAATACAAGCATGCGCAAATCATGCAGAGGTCGTACGACCCGATCCAATAATATTTAAACTGTGCACTGCCAGAGGGTCGAATGGCGCGAACCATAGATGCATCTATTTAATCTGCCGAGGCGTTCGGCCCGTTCCAGAATTTAAACACGCACAAACAATCAATCAAGAAGTCATCAGAAGACAATTATCCAAAAACAACAGTTCTCTTTTAACAATTTAGAAAAATGAAGCTTAATTATCTTTTAGAAATCCATTTACCAATTCGTTAGGATTTAAGCAATCAATTGTCAATAAGGTTACATATATTCCAAGTATAGCATGCTTTTGGGTCCTAGACTACCCGGACAATAGCATAATAGTAACTACGTACAGACTCTTATCACCTCGTACGTATGTATCCCCCACAAATAGGAGCACATAACCAATTATTTTACCTATGGGGACAATTCCCTCTTACAAGGTTAGAAAGGAGACTCACATCGCTCCGAAGATCCATAACCGGCACTCCACGCTCCTCCGAAGACTCAAATCGATGCACAATACTCCAAAACTAGCAAATGATTATACAAATCCATTAATATATGTTCCATTACTCATTACAATCCAATTTATAACAATTCCTAACCCCGATCGAAAAGTTGACAAAATTGCCCTCGGGCCCACGTGCCCAGATTCCGAAATTTTTCGAAGATAAAGTTTACCCATGCACTCCCGAACTCAAATATATGATTTTCTCTTAATTTCATACCCAAAGTCGTGGTCAAAATCCAAGAATATCAATTTTCTAGGTTTTCCCTCAAACCCCAAGTTTTCTACAAATTTCCATATCCAAATCCGCTTATAATCATATATTTAACTCAAAAGTAGCATAAATCATTTACCTCACGCTTGGTGGTGAAAATGGCACGTCAAAGTTGCTCCAAAATCGGCTCCAATGGAAGAAAATGGGGTTGAAATGAACCTAACCCCCAATTTAAAAGAGCCTCACTACCTCCAGCATTCTGCACCTGCGGTCCCTTGACCGCTTCTACGGTTCCGCAGGTGCGAGTCACTCTACCGCTTCTGCGGTTTCCTCTAGGCTCCCCTTTTTCCGCTTCTGCGCCTCGTCCACCGTAGGTGCGGTCCCGCTTCTGCGGCTCCATGACCGCATCTACGGTCTCTTCACTTCTGGCCAAAACAGCATCTGCTGCTCTTCTGGCCGCTTATGCGGCCCAAATCAGCAACCAGCAACTCCAGCCCTTTCAAAAATCCCATTTTCGATCTGTTAACCACCCGGAATACACCTGAGGCCCTGGGGACCCCAACCAATCATACCAACCAGTCCCAAAACATATTACAGACTTACTCGAGGCCTCAAATCATAGCAAACAACACTAAAACCATGAATCGACCTCCAATCCAAGATTTAAGAACTTTATAACTTCAAACTTCTACTCTCGATGTTTAAACCTGTCAAATCACGTCCGATTGACCCCAAATTTTGCACACAAGTCATATTTGACGTTACGGACCTACTCCAACTTCCAAAATCAAATTCCAACCCTGATACCAAAAAGTCCACTTTCGGTCAAACTTCTCAAAAACCTTCAAATTTCTATCTTTAGTCAAATGACTCCAAAATGACCCACGGACCTCCGAATTCACTTCCGATCGTGCTCCCAACTCCCGAATCACCATACAGATTTATTCCTAGACTCAAAATACCAAATGGACATCGATAACACTGAAATACACTTCAACCCAAACTTATGAAATTTCTTCCAAAATGCTAACTTCCACAATAGGCGCCAAAACTCTCTCGATTCATCCAAAACCCGATTCGGGCATACACCCAAGTCCGAAATCCTCATACGAACCTACTGGAACCTTCACATCCCGATTCTGAGGTTGTTTACTCTAAAATCCAATTTTAGTTAATTCTTTCAACTTAAAGCTTCCGAAATGAGAATTCTCTTTCCAAATCAACTCCGAACTACCCGAAATGCAATTCTGACTATGCGCACAAGTCATAATACCTGAAGTGATGCTGCTCATGGCCTTAAACCACTGAACGATGTGGCAGAGCTCAAAACGACCGGTCAGGTCTTACATTCTCTCCAACTTAAACATACGTTCGTCCTCGAACGTGCTAAGAACTATGTTGGGGGTTGCCCAAAATCACTATTTAACACCTCGTGCATTTACCCGTACTACTACAACCCAGTTGAGCACATTAGCTCGATCAATTCTAAAGATATTCCCTTTTATTCAAGCAAATAAGCCTTAGAGTCCAATTCCAACATCTAGAATTCCCTGCCATGCATGTTCTAACGTACGCTCACCGAATCAATAACTACGCGCAGCACCAAAACACGACTGCATACCTTAGCTGAATTCACACCTTGCACCATTTTACTCATAGGACCACAATAACATTCTCTGATCAATTTAGTCAAAATTCCATGACTCTGATGCTCCCATTGCACCTCATGACATACATAGGTCTTGCTCTAACTCTTACAATACCGCCACGATGAAAGAGATGTGTAGAAATTCGTAACCCAAATGCTGAATCAATAAATCATTGGGTCCATACTCCTGACAAGAACCATCACCTCATTCTGAACCAAATAATGCTCTTAGCTCCTTAATATACTTCATATTATCAGATTGCACTGATCCTAAATCCAATGATCTCGTCTCACCCAGTACGAACTGATCAGGCAATAAGCCATTCCGGACATGATCAAAAGTCTCATATGATGCCACAATGTGCCAATAGGTTACCAATTCGAATGCGATACAAAAGGAAAACGAACTCTGAAAAGGAAATCCAATTACCCCGCTCGCAAATCATACATGCGACATGGACACACAGCTAACATGAGTTTTCTTCAGAAAAATAGGAAACAAAACATATAAAAACAGATATAAGGAACTGTACTCAACATCACACTGTTGCGGCGTGCAACCTGATCCAAATAACATACCTATGGCGGTGTGCCACCCGATCCACACATAGAATTCACATAAGGAGGTATACATCGAGCTAAATTGCTCATTATAATAAGATACCGAATATCAGTCACCAACACGCTAAGTGCATATTACCATCCCTGGGGAGACATATAGCGCCATAAGCTACAAAACTCAAGCACAACTGAGGTGCGATATATGATTTGAATCTTATGAGCCATCCTGATCATATAACATCATCTCTATGCGGAATATCAACACATAATAAATTCACCAGGCCGTCTCACAACTCGCACGGTGAAATACACGATTACATGAAATAGCGACGACAAAATAAATCCCCGACTACTCTTCCATAAGGAGCGCGTTGTTGAAATGAACACATCTGGCCTGATATAGAGTACATATTCACATTTAAATCCATCCACCGACCTCAAGTCGATTCTGATCGTACCAAACTAGGCCAATAATCTTTCAAAGGCCCATACTAACTCCCCTTTTCTCGTAACACACAATAACAACCATCATAACCGGGGCAATCCTCCACGGTCCACAACATAATAAGTCGAGTGCCCTCAGGACATAAATTCTCAAATTAGTGATATTACCATGATCTTCATACTTGGTTTAAATCTTTAATCAATCAAGTGACTACATGCCACCCTTATACAGTTTTCCTGTGGGACACACTCCCACAACCTACCATAACAAATAACAGGTTTGTACATCCAAACCACCGGCCGCACTAATGTTGAAAAGCGATCAAGAATACATCCTTGTCAACACCGAACTGCAACCTTGATCCTCACTCCAAATTCCCTACCACTCACTTCATCCATCATGCCAATATATGATAGAACACGATTTTCGACATAACTCCGGAACCACTAATAGATTGATACTTCATCATATAGAAATTTTTCATTTAACTCATTTTAGGAGAATCATAGAAACACACAAGTGAATTCTCATAACCGTAGAATATGCAAATCTTTAAGTAGTGGTCTAAGACACCATAGTCCTTCAGGGATCCGCCTACACATAATAGGCCATAACTGAAGAATACTCCTGAATAACATCAATTACGATGGCCAACCGACCTCACACGTACCGTCACAAATCGCTTGCATAACTTGGTCCCCCTGCAGGAACTGATCACTACCACCAATATGCCAATTCAATTATGGCTAATCAATCCATCTACTTCTAATTTATCCTTGATCTCCTTAGAAATAATAATAACTCCATTCAACATATCACACACCCCATCCGCACTCATCCCGAGTGACCTTGAATCACAAGACCACGCTTTCTCCAATCCTACGAACCGTTTCATACCTCCCTTGTGCGCACATTCGCATCCTCAACCAGTATGCCCATTCTGATAATCCCTCTACGAATCCGGAGTCTCTTCTCATTTTCCTCCCAAATGATACACTGCGAGTTAAAACATCATAGAACATTCTAGGACTCTTCTCATAAGCTGCTACAAAAGCTTGATTCTTAATCGTACTTATAGGCTCGAAATCATTAGGTATCATACTTTAACTTTTGAATTCACTAGGACCGTTGTTGAGAGCCGTCCGCTCTGACTTGCCCTTGAATATAATCAACTTTACGAACCTTCTAGCACATGAATACTCTCACGGCGAAGCCCCCGGCAGAATCATTTCCCTTGAAACCCGCATCTATACAAGGCATAAATCCTGAATCCTTCCGTAAGTCTGAACATGAGCCAATAGGCCAATCATCACACACCTTTAAAAATTTCTTTGCTCAAATTACCACTTACTTTCTCTTCCCATAGTTGAAATAACCTATCAATATGCTACTAACCAGAAACCTCGCAAGTAGTTAACCATGCAACCCATCATAGGCGGTGGGACTCTCCCACTTAGATTGAAGCCACCATTACATAACTCTGGAATTCACCAGGATTCTTTATCTCTTATTGACATAACCTTGCGCAATCAATCGCCCAAATTCTCGGAATCTTTCTGTAGAACCCCCTTTTTATACTCTGAATCATCAACCACATTCGCACGACCGATCTCTTTGCTGTATAACCAATATAATTCTTCGCAGAAGCTTCACCAACCCTGCGACCGCCGATCTGCTCACTGGAGATAACCCACATGTGGAAATCACTTTTCGACATCTTCCAACGCTGCTGCACGGGGTACAATCACTACGACATAAATAACCCATCCTGAGTCCGAGCTCACTCTCTAGCTACACAAGTCCATTCTCCCCCCGTGGACATCAATAAGATGTGCGGCAACATTCTTCCAATTCAAAGTTATGTTGTATCCTTCTTCATGTCAAGCGGCTCCTTTCCGTTATATCAAATCTCCTGCTGCATAATATCACATGCTTCAAATTAAATCCGTAGGCCCCAATCACCAATCCCTAGAATTACCAAATCATTCCAAACTCTCCTCAAGGTGCGTGATCATCCTACCATCGAGCACATATGCAACTCCACCACTCTCCCACTTTGGCGGAACCCACCCCTTTAATCGACTACTCGACCTTTGCTTTTTATACTTGGCTTCTAGAAATTTTAGCCACCGCCTGACACTTCCCACATGTCTTTCCTCATCCTTTGCTGCTTAGTTGTTGCCTTAAATAAAATCTATCTTCGTAGAACTTGAACCCATAATCGCTACTAACTTTAAACCTTTCTGAAGATTATCTTTCTCAAGCCGTCAACATTAGAAACACCGATTCTATACGAACCACCGCACCCCGCGATCTCTAACAGTCGTTTCTCCAATATTATTTTACAATATATTACCCCAAAGGCGAATCGCAGAAGACCATAACACCGGCGAACTTAAAAGATACAATCGAGGACGATGACACTACATCACAGATGAAAATTCTACCACGCTCGAAAATAGCAAGTCTCGTTACCTCCTCAATCCAAATCTGCACATTCATAGGCCAATTGATTTTCCTCCGCCGGAAATAAAATATAGATCTCTGAATCGTGCACTGAGTAGACTTCCTTTCAAATCATTCACCGCCTCGATACATAGGCAAGTACCCTACCATCAAGTCAACAATGTGCGATAACCAATCGTGAGCATCACTACAACATGTGCATAGCCTCCAAGCTCTTAGAAGCACAACTACCGAGCCAAAACAATAGAAAAATCCATCCGCAAGGCGACGACAATAGCCCAACCAACTATATCGGGAGAACATCCCGCACAACATCTGTAGTACCATTATGATTCTTCAATTCTCGATTTATAACAAGCGCTTTGCGTCGCATAAGATTGAGTAGGAAAGAAACAAAGGCATAAGCCTCAAAGGAATCAAATCGCACGATGAGGGATCAAGAAGGGAAGTGCTCCTAACAGCCCTGTAGCCTCCCGAAGATAAGTACAGACACCTCCGTACCGATCCGCGAGACTCTATTAGACTTGCTCATGACTCGTGAGACCTAAGGGAACCTAGTGCTCTAATACCATATTGTCATGACCCAAAATCCACTAAGGGTCGTGATGGCGCCAGACACCGCTGTCCGGCAAGCCAACCAAAATACTTAATTAAATTCTCGTTTTAAAAATTTTGAAAACTATGATTTTTCCTTCAACTTTATCAGTAAAAGATAATCGTTTCAATTCGAATATGAATGCCAAGCAGTTAATACAAAATACCCCATAATCATCCCAGAACCCGGTGTCACAAGTGCATGAGCTAATTCTAGGAAGCAATATAATACAACAACCGTCCGGAATACAAATTAGACAGAAAGTAAATGCAATAATCTGGAAGAGACTCTACTGGCCGCGGGTCGTCTCGGGAAGTGCAGCTCGCCTAAGTCTCCGTGTCAACCATGCTGCTACGCCCACTAGGCCACTAGAGATGCAAATACATGTGCAACAAAAATGCACAGAAGTGTAGTATGAGTACGAAAACAACGTGTACCTAATGAGTATCCCGTCTAATCTCGAAGAAGTAGAGACGAGAGCTCGATTTCGACACTTACTAGTGGTCCAACAATGTTATCTCGATAATATAGTAAATCAGTGATCTTTATAAACATGATTATAATTCAATGGAATGAAGCAAGTAAGCAATTCTTTATTTTATAGAAAATTTCGAAATTCCTTTTCATCGTTTATACAAATATTCTCAAACCGGGAAGAGGAAATAACAACTTCAATAAGTTTCAAGGCAAGCAATACAAGCATGTGCAAATCATGCCGATGTCGTACATCTCGATCCAACAATATTTAAATTGTGCACTGCCAAAGGGTCGAATGGCGCGAGCCATAGATGCATCTATTTAATCTGCTGAGGCGTTCGTCCCATTCCTGAATTTAAACACGCACAGAAAATCAATCAAGAAGTCATTAGGAGACAATTATCCAAAGAAAACCAATTCTCTTTTAACAATTTAGAAAAATGAAGCTTAATTCTTTTTAGAAATCCATTTACCAATTCGTTAGGATTTAAGAAATCAACTGTCAATAAGGTTACAGATATTCCAAGTATAACATGCTTTTAGGTCCTAGACTACCCGGACAATAGCATAATAGTAGCTACGTACGGACTCTCGTCACCTCGTGCGTACGTAGCCCCCACAAATAGGAGCACATAACCAATTATTTTACCTATGGGGACAATTCCCTCTTACAAGGTTAGAAAGAAGACTCACCTCGCTCCGAAGATCCATAACCGGCACTCCACGCTCCTCCGAAGACTCAAATCGATGCACAATGCTCCAAAACTAGCCAATGATTATACAAATCCATTAATATATGTTCCATTACTCATTACAATCTAATTTATAACAATTCCTAACCCGATCGAAAAGTTGACAAAATTGCCCTCGGTCCCACGTGCCCGAATTCCGAAATTTTTCGAAGATAAAGTTTACCCATGAACTCCCAAACTCAAATATATGATTTTCTCTTAATTTCATACCCAAAGTCGTGGTCAAAATCCAAGAATATCAATTTTCTATGTTTTCCCTCAAACCCCAAGTTTTCTACAAATTTCCATGTCCAAATCCGCATATAATCATGTATTTAACTCAAAACTAGCATAAATCACTAACCTCATGCTTGGTGGTGAAAATGGCACCTCAAAGATGCTCCAAAATCGGCTCTAATGGAAGAAAATGGTGTTGAAATGAACCCAACCCCCGATTTAAAAGAGCCTCACTGCCTCCAGCATTTCCGCACCTGCGGTCCCTTGACCGCTTCTGCGGTTCCGCAGGTGCGAGTCACTCTATCGCTTCTGCGGTTTCCTCCAGGCTCCCCTTTTTCCGCTTTTGCGCCTTATCCATCGCAAGTGCGGTCCTGCTTCTGCGGCTCCATGGCCGCATCTGCGGTCTCTTCACTTCTGGACAAAACCGCATCTGCGGCTCTTCTGGCCGCTTCTGCAGCCCAAATTTCGCAGGTGCGGTTATATCAGCAACCAGCAACTTCAGCCCTTTCAAAAATCCCATTTTCGATCTGTTAACCACCCGGAATCCACCCGAGGCTCTCGGGACCCCCAACCAATCATACCAACCAGTCCCAAAATACATTACGGACTTGCTCGAGGCCTCAAATCATATCAAACAATGCTAAAACCACGAATCGAGCTCTAATCCAAGCTTTATGAACTTTAGAACTTCAAACTTCTACTCTCGATGTTTAAACCTGTCAAATCACGTCCGATTGACTCCAAATTTTGCAAACAAGTCATATTTGACGTTATGGATCAACTCCAACTTCCAAAATCGGATTCTGACCCCGATACCAAAAAGTTCACTTCTGGTCAAACTTCTCAAAAACCTTCAAATTTCTATCTTTAGCCAAATGACTCCAAAATGACCCACGGACCTCCGAATTCACTTCCGATCGCGCTCCCAACTCTCAAATCACCATACAGAGTTATTCCCATACTCGGAATCCCAAACGGACATCGATAACACTGAAATGCATTTCAACCCAAACTTATGAAATTTCTTCCAAAATGCTAACTTCCACAATAGGCGCCAAAATGCTCTCAGGTCATCCAAAACCCGATTCGGGCATACACCCAAGTCCGAAATCCTCATACGAACCTACTGGAACCTTCAGATCCCGATTCCGATGTCGTTTACTCTGACATCCAATCTTAGTTAATCCAATTATTTAAATTTGGCATTAATATTTTTAAGCATTGTATATTTTTTCTAATCGAATTATTATTATAAATATCCTCATATTATCTCTAATTAATTTTTATTATTCAATGTTTCTTAACCTTTATTTTATATATTAGACTTCAATTATCCAACTTTATTCACAACATGATTTTTTTTATCATACTTAGAAAATCTCACTTTCAACTTAAAATAATTTTATCCTTCTTTTTTTCTTTATGATGAAATTTTTACTTTTTTTTTCTCTATTTGTTTCTTATTTTTGCTAATATCTTATTTACCTAATATTATTTTATTGTCGTATTGTTTTTTATTAGCTTGTTTGAATATTTCCCAAGGCATGACCTTTTTTATCATACTAAAAAAATCTCATCTCAAATTAAAATAATTTTTATCCTTCTTTTTTCTTGATGAAATTTTTAGTTTTTTTCTTTTTCTCTATTTGTTTCTTATTTTTGCTAATATATTATTTACCTAATATTATTATATTGTCATGTTGTTTTTCATTAGCTTGTTTGAGTTTAATTTTTCACAACCTTTTTTTATATATATAAAAGTGTAGTTTAAAAAATCTGGATTAAAATCTTTGTCTTAATCCTTATTAGATTTGTATAGAATCTATTCAAATTTTGTCCTAAAAATATCAAGTGGCTTTTTTTCAATATGCCACTTGGCTTAACGATAATGCACACAGCCCCTCTTTTAATATATTGGACTTGTTTCTATTAGTATATATATAGTAATATTTTTTAATAACTTACTTTCTCTCATTTTATTATTATTATATTGAATTTACTTCCTCTCAGGTGGCGTTAATTTCCCAGCCGTGAAATCAAGATTCAATTCAAAAGAAGATTCCTTCACCACCGTGAAACCCACCTGTCATTATTCCCCAACCGTCAAATCAAGACTCAATTCAAGAAAAGATTCATTCACCGTCGTCAAATTCACCACTGGCATTTCAAGTAATAGCTGACTATTGTTTCTGATTTATATTGAGCAAGCTTTCTTCAAAGATTGAGAAGATTAAGAAGAATATACGACTTCGTTTGATGCGCCAACCAAATGTGAAGCGTGCGGCAATCTTGAATGATCATCGAATCCTCTTTAATCTTGATGCCGGTTGGGATAACAGAAACGCTTGGGGCTACTGGTTGCACTGGTATGACCTCTGAAACCTAGTCGACCTGAACCCGCTACTCTGAGGTGCGGGCGGCAGGAGTCCGTGCTCCTCCTCGGGCCTGAGTCTGGCAGGAGCAAGTGGGATCAACCTTGCCTGAGCTAAAATACAGAACATGCTCAGAAACTGGGTGAGCATCTCCCGAAGAGCCGGTGCAGTAACAGGCGTCTTAGGTGCCTGCGCTCCAACTGGAGCTACTGGTGGCTCCTTTGTAACAGCTTGTGCGGGTGCTCTGGCTGCATCACGTGGACGTCCTCGGCCCCTACCCCAGCACGGCCTCTCGCGGCTCCAGCAAAATTGAATCTACAATTGGGTACTCTTGCATAAATTCTTGCCAAAGACATAAGTATGTATTGCTCCCATATCGCAATAGTCGCCCAAAGGACCATTAATCTCATTTATGTAGCATACGTGTTTGTAAAGCAAAATAGAAACATAAATGTTAAATTGGTAATAATGTCATTTTTGGAACGAACTAGTCAACCTAGTATGTAAATTTATAATGTTTTGTCAAGTTTTCGAGAGTTCAAAGTTTTTTTTTTTTAAGAAAAAAAAGTTCATTTTAAAAAGTTGATGTGTTTGATCAAATTTTTAATTGAGCACAAATATACAAAAATTTAATGTTGCCTTTTTTTCGTTTACACATATTAATAATAATATTATTATAGTAAAGGTTAATTTATATTAATAAGATATTAGCCATATAATACCAATGTATTATTGATGCGAAAAATCTTATGTACTAATATGAAAATTTGAGTAATTTAATTTAAAATTCTAAGATACTTCTACTATTAAAAAAAATGTTTTTTCTCTTTTAATAAAGATTCCATGTTTTTTCTTCATTATTATCTAAGTGGAAAAAATAATAAATATATTATTCCTCAAAATTTGGGGGCCTAAAGGGCATTCAAAATCAAAAGGGATTTTGGCTTATATAAAGAGTGTATGTAATTTTCTGGGGAAGCCCCCTTCCCCTGAACAAAGCCTGCAATCTTGATTTTACTGGCTGTTTTTGGTTTATAATTTTTATAAATGCAGTATTTGAGTAGCTGCCATAAGACCTCATGTATGGCATTTTAACAATCTGTTGCAAGCTCTATATGTTATGGGCCAATATGTACAACATGGGCTAGGTGGGGTAAAACATAAAAATATGGGCCATTTTTTATTATGGTGTGAAGTTATTTGTTAGACAAGAGGGGTTTCACTGATGGTAAGCAACCCCCACTTCCAACCGAGAGGTTGTGAGTTCGAGTCTCCCCAAGAGTAAGGTGGGAAGTTCTTGGAGGGAAGGATGCCGGGGGTCTATTTGGAAACAGTCTCTCTATCCTAGGGTAGGGGTAAGGTATGCGTACATACTACCCTCCCCAGACCTCACTAAGTGGGATTATACTGTGTTGTTGTTGTTGTTGTTGTTGTTGTTGTGAAGTTATTTGTATTTTCTTGTAATTCAATATCTGTTCAGCTAGATCACCATAATTTGTGTTGGCTTTTTAAAGATATGTTATTAGTTTGTTCTAGGGATGTGCATCGGTCGAATCGGATTGGATTTAGCACATTGATGATAGGCGATAATTACGTATTTTTGTCAATTATTACACTCTAATTTACTGTACTTTAGTTGAGTTTGAGCTTTAATCGCTAGTGTTTTGCACTAATTGTGTGTTTTATGCCTTGCAGGTGTGATTCCGAGCTATATAGATATTATGGAATGAATTTAAGTGGTTTGGAGCTTTGAAGTCTGAGTAATAGCTCAAGGAATTAAGCCGGGATCGCGTTCGGGGATCAACGGATGATAAAACAACAAAACGAAAACTCGAAGAAGCATATTGCGCACTGTCTAGTAAACTAGACATAACGTTTTACTCAGAACTCCATTTGGGCTCCACAATATATGGTTGGAAATCTAACTCAAAGGGCTACAATTGTCATGTTTTACGTTTTTCCAAATTTCAAATGGAACAGGGTCAAAAACCGCGACCGCGGCAGAACCGCGGCAGAGGGCAGTCGCGGACAACTAAAGAATCTGAGAGGGTGTTTGGCCGCGGTTCCGGCGCGACCGCGGTGGAACCGCGAAAGGATGCGTAAATTTCAGGGACCAAAGTGCAAAACACGGGATTTTAAGCCCTAAACCCTATATTAAACCAAGGAAGCCGGCCAAGAAAAAAAATTGGGACATATTTTTGACATAGGTTGGACCTAAGGAGGAGAGACACAATAGGAGCAAGGTTTGGGAATTCTTCTACAAGTTTTTTCTTTCCTCTTCCTATTTTTCATTGTTGGTTATGACTTTTAGTATTGTAGTTTTACATACTATTATGAATAGCTAATTTGTTATCTAGAGTTTTGATAGAACCTTTTGTAGGATAAATTCTTGTTATGTTTTTATATAATTGAGCCGTAGTATAATCTCTATTTGTTCAACTACGTTCTTATTGTAGTTAATTGAAGAGCTCTCAATTAGCTGTGCCTATTTAGTATGTATAACTCAGGAGAGAGTGCATATTTAGGTAATTGTTGAACAACACCACTCCCAGAGTATATGAGGGATCAATAACCGAGGGTTTAAAGGCGGGATTAGGGATAACGAAGCCTTGGGTGCGATATGAAGTGAGCTATATCAAAAGCCAGCTAGCGTAGCTCGGGAGAGTGCGTCTAGTAAATTGTCATGATTACTCGGGAGAGATTTACGGTAATAAGAGTGCTCATGATCGGTAGAGAATACTTAGGCAAAATTATAGAAGACATAGCGGGAAGGATTCCGACAATTGGAGAAATCATTAATCTAGACCTCCTTAATCTTGTCTCCAACTCTTAATATCTTTAGTTGTTAATTTATTATTTTAATTTGTTAATCAATTAGTTAAACACAAGAATCTAAATATCTATAAGTTAGGAACTGTTCAAGCTTGTAGTCTTGGTGATAGTGAACAGTTGTAGCTAAGCCTTAGTTCTCTGTGGGATTCGACTCCGGACTTGTAAGCCGGATTATATTTGCAACGACCGCATTGTCCTTTTTATAAGGCATAGTTGGGCATGATCAAATTTTGGCGCCGTTGTCAGGGAACTAACGGTGTAGCTGTAGGTGTACTTATTGTTAGGTTTCAAGTTTGAACTTTTTTTTTTTTGTATTTGATATTTTTTTTTTGTTTTACTTGTTGATTTAAAAAAAACATGGCATCATGGACTTATGAAAGTTTTGATGTTGGTAATTCTACTTTTAATCCTACTTATGCATATTGTGATGAAAACCACCCTTGGCAAAATTATCAAAGTATTCCCGAGAGCGAGTTATGTGCACCAACTCAATCTTATGTGTGGAATATGTGTGATATGTGTGGTGATCAAGATGGTCACTTTCATGGTTGTGCTTATATTTCTTGGCTTCCCCCAACCCCTTATTATGATGATTTTACGTTTTCTTGTGAGGATAACAGGAACAAAGAACCTAGGGAAGCTGACCTAAAGAAGATCGAAGATATGTTAAAGTGCATTATAGAACAACAAAGTAAAATACAGATGCAGGTAGAAAGGCAAGATGAAACTATTCACAAATTAGAGGCTCAAGTGAGTCAATTAGTTGAAGCTTTTAATGCTCAATATGTTAATATTATGGATAGTAGCCAAGAGCAGTTTTCATTAGAGACAGAAATTGAGGTGCCAATGGAGGGGTCTAAAGTAAAACCCTAACACTCTAACCATCTAGAATTTGAGGATGCCGATGTTGAAGAAGTAATACTAGAGTCAACCAGGGACGTTGAAGATACAAATTTAGTTGACTCTAGTGTTTTGGGTGTTTAGGAGGTCGAAAATCTTGAAGTTCATGTATTGGAGCGTGTTGGACCTCATTCCAAACACTTCTCTACATTATGTTCAGACGGTGAAATGGGAATGGATCTTTACGAGCATAAAAAGGAGTCCAAGGAAGAGGTAGATGGGCCTTATATTTTGAAATTCTCAAGGCCGTCTAGGCAAGGTGACACTCCTCGGTCAAGAGCCAAAAAGTACATAAGACTCTGTCTAATTTTTAGCTCGCAAGAATTTGTACCGCCCCAAGAGCATAATCATAAGCTTGAAGCAAAACTTGGGGTGCGATTCATAAGTTCGAAGTGGAGGCAGAAAGTGATTCACGTCGTGCCGCGACGTTAAATCAAGCGCTTGTTGGGAGGCAACCCAGCTTTACTGCTTTCTTTTATTTTTTGTATTAATTTTTTTTAATTGTATTATTTTTGTAGTGTCAATTTTTTATTTTCTAGGAGCATGGAAAGAAAAGGTATTGGAAGGATATAATAACAAACCAAATGGTTGGAACTAAGTGTGAGGTACCCGCACGAAGGATCAAGCTTGGGAGAAGTCTGAGTATCTCATGAGCTGTTAGTGCTTCGGCCTTTGGCCTACCAGGGAGTCTCTTTTACCCTTTTTATTAGTTATGGTGTGCATTGGGGACAATGCACAATTTTAAGTGTGGGGTGAGGAGATTGTCTGGGGGACTTTCTATGCTATTTTAGTTGTGTTAGTTTAATTGAACAATTTTTTTTAATAGAAAAGATTGGACTTTTCCCGAACGATGGATCTATTAGACAATTTTCTTGAGGGATTTAAGTCTAAAGAAAAAGTACAAAAAGATTTTCTTTTGTTAGGTAGTGTAATAATTACCCCTTGGTTTTTCTTTAAACCACGGTTCTTTTCCAAGGGTTTTATTTGAACCGGGTGTAGTTAGTTTTTTTTTTTGGGGAGTAGGAGCCATTGTGTTGTGTTTTGAATTGAAGCAATATCTCTTGACTTTGTTATGCCTTGAGAATAGTGAGTACTTTGGTTGTGACGCTTAAGCTCAGTGTTTGACTCTTGTATAAGTACCTTAAATTGTATATTCTTAAAATTGCTTAACTGCTTTGCCTAGAGTGTCCGTGAATCCAATCCCGAGTGAGTTATGTGCCATGTCTGTGAGAGGTTTGTTGTATTCTGTGCATTGCATTTGATGTCTAGAACTTGCCCCATGTGTTTGCAAAGCGAAATAGTAGTTTTATTCTGTCTAGGAAGTGATATAGGCATTTCTTTGTTGAGTCAGATATGTATATTTTACCCACCTAATTGTTATGTATCGTAGTTAACCCCTTTGAGCCTATAATCTTATTTCTTTGGTAACCACATTACAAGCCTTACCCATTTGTTTGAATTAACCATCTATTTGAACCATTGTAACCTCTCATGAGCACTTGAATTGTTAGGAACTTTGTAAAAGTTAAAGTGTGAGGTGGTTGGTTTGGCTTTTGAGTGGAACCAATGAAATAAGGAGAAAGGTGCACTGATTTGAAAGAGAAAGAGCCACTTGAATTAACAAAGAAAAGAAAAGAAAAAAAATAGTTGCATTGCTGTGAAAAAAAATATATTCTTTGATAGTGGTGACTCTTGATATAATTGTGCTTAAATAATTTGGGAGTTGATGTATATTGATGTGAAGGTGGAGTTTGGCTTGACATAAGTATGGGGTTTGAATGTTAAAGTATATGTATTAAAGTGCTAAGGGAGTTGTAGTTACTCTTATATCTAAATGTATCCTACCTGTCCCGTAGCCTACATTAACCAAATAAAGTCCTAATTGATCCTAGATTGAATGAGCTCCATTAGTAGAGTAGTATATTACGGGCAAGCTTATGGTGCATCTTTTGTGGCATATGAATGTTATTTCTGAGAGTGAGTGAATTCTTTCTATCTTGAGTTCCTAAGTGTTCTTAAATTTTATTGTGTGGAACTACTCTCTTTTGTTGTGTGAGGGCACTTGATTCATGAAGGAAAGGTAATGTCAGTGACCTCTATGTTAGAGTAAGTAGGTGAATTGTGAATAATGTGTGGTTTTATGAGTCAAATCTTGAGGTGAAGATGTTACGCTTTTGTGCTTAGTCTATTTTAAATACTTTTGATGTGATGAGTTAGGAGAATTATTTAAAAAGGTCGTGTCTATAAAAAAAAAGTGTAGTTTGATTGCTCGAGGATGAGCAATGATTTAAGTATGGGGTGTTGATGATAGGCGATAATTACGTATTTTAGTCAATTATTACCCTCTAATTTACTGCACTTTAGTTGAGTTTGCGCTTTAATCGCTAGTGTTTTGCACTAATTGTGTATTTTATGCCTTGTAGGTGTGATTCCGAGCTATATAGATGTTATAGAATGAATTTAAGTGGTTTGAAGCTTTGAAGTCTGAGTAATAGCTCAAGGAATTAAGCCGGGATCGCGTTCGGGGATCAACGGATGATAAAACAACAAAACGAAAACTCGAAGGGGTATATTGCGCACTATCTAGTAAACTAGACATAACGTTTTACTCAGAACTCCATTTGGGCTCCACAATATATGGTTGGAAAGCTAACTCAAAGGGCTACAACTGTCACGTTTTACGTTTTTCCAAATTCCAAATGGAACAGGGTCAAAAACCGCGACCGCGGCAGAACCGCGGCAGAGGACAGTCGCGGACAACTAAAGAATCTGAGAGGGTGTTTGGCCGCGGTTCCGGCGCGACCGCGGTGGAACCGCGGCAGGATGCGTAAATTTCAGGGACCAAAGTGCAAAACACGGGATTTTAAGCCCTAAACCCTATATTAAACCAAGGAAGCTGGCCAAGAAAAAAAATTGGGACATATTTTTGACATAGGTTTGACCTAAGGAGGCAGAGACACAATAGGAGCAAGGCTTGGGAATTCTTCTACAAGTTTTTTCTTTCCTCTTCCTATTTTTCATTGTTGGTTATGACTTTTAGTATTGTAGTTTTACATACTATTATGAATAGCTAATTTGTTATCTAGAGTTTTGATAGAACCTTTTGTAGGATAAATTCTTGTTATGTTTTTATATAATTGAGCCGTAGTATAATCTCTATTTGTTCAACTACGTTCTTATTGTAGTTAATTGAAGAGCTCTCAATTAGTTGTGCCTATTTAGTATGTATAACTCGGGAGAGAGTGCATATTTAGGTAATTGTTGAACAACACCACTCCCAGAGTATATGAGGGATCAATAACCGAGGGTTTAAAGGCGGGATTAGGGATAACGAAGCCTTGGGTGCGATCTGAAGTGAGCTGTATCAAAAGCCAGCTAGCGTAGCTCGGGAGAGTGCGTCTAGTAAATTGTCGTGATTACTCGGGAGAGATTTACGGTAATAAGAGTGCTCATGATCGGTAGAGAATACTTAGGCAAAATTATAGAAGACATAGCGGGAAGGATTCCGACAATTGGAGAAATCATTACTCTAGACCTCCTTTATTTTGTCTCTAACTCTTAGTATCTTTAGTTGTTAATTTATTATTTTAATTTGTTAATCAATTAGTTAAACACAAGAATCTAAATATCTATAAGTTAGGAACTGTTCAAGATTGTAGTCTTGGTGATAGTGAACAGTTATAGCTAAGTCTTAGTTCTCTGTGAGATTCGACTCCGGACTTGTAAGCCGGATTATATTTGCAACGACCGCATTGTCCTTTTTATAAGGCATAGTTGGGCGTGATCACACATTTCGAATTTTAAATACGGATTTCGGATTTGGCACATTCCACATAGGGCATTCATAAAAGTAGACCGCATAGATTAATTTACCTATGGTGATAATTCTAAATAGTATAATACTAATAATATTGTCAGTATTTAAATAGTTTGAACATTAAAAATCCAGCTATCAGCGAAGACTTCAAATTTCTCTTTTATTAAACACAATATTATATATATATATATAGATAGAGGGGCAAGTCATACAGAAGATCTTCGAAGACTTGGTTGAGAGGAATAGTTATTCTTTTGTAATCGTTTTACTCTTTAATTATGTGTTAAGATACGAATAAAATCTCTTTGTGAGAGGGTTCAAGCGTAGTTCTTCAGTACTTATCTACCATCATTTGATGGGATATGTAATGTTATATGATATTTCTTCTCCCCTTAGCCAAGCTAGAGTTCTAGCTAAGAGTTTACAGAAATTATTAGTTTTTGCCATTATTTTATACTTGTGTTAAAATATTTTCTGAACATATATGAATAATTTATCCATAATTAAGTTATCTTTTTAGTTTTAAAACTCATAAATTCAAATATTGGATCATCCTCCGGCAGATTCTAGCTAAATCAGTTTCATTTCATAAAAACAATTCAAAAATTCTTTAATTTTAAACTTTTCAATTTGTTACAAGTTTGTGCGAGTTTCATGGATATGTTCGTATCTGTCCAAGTCCTTTTTTTATTAATAACTAGTTAATTAACCCGCGCGAATAAGAAAAAAAAATTAAAATATATCTACTATTTCTTATAAAGAATCAATTTACACTAATCAATCATCTCTTTGTGATTTTACTATTTAGCTTTAGCAGCAGGAAACTAATACAAGTATCTTTTGAAGCAAATAACATCAACAGAGGTTTTGAAGAAATACTCTTACTCATACACTTTATATTAAATAAGAAAAAAGTATAAAAAATTAGAGTACTTATAATATTATACTACTCCCATTTAAGAAACAAAAATACTACAAATAACTGTAAGTTATTTTTCCTATGCATATGTGGCCCAATAGGTTAAGGCCCATAATTAATATTTAATTAATTATCAAATTTCATCCGTCCGATTAATTACTTGATGGACGAACCAGATTAAGTGAGAACCTCTATAAATTGGTCCTCTCCCCACCCATTAGGGTTACCGTATTTTTTTTATTTTTTTTCTTCCATCACTAAAGTCGGCGGTAACGTAAAGCTAGGGCAAGAGGCGAGAAACCTATTTCAACCAACGCTTCCGCTTCACGATAATGGATTCCGCTTCAGGTATGTTTTCTATAACGATTATATGTAAGATTATCATGTTCAAGATCCTGGTATGAATTAAAGTTTATAATTACATGTGGTATCAGAGCCTGGATAGTTTGAACAGATAATCTTCGTTTACTCGTACGCCGTGGTTTTTGTTGAGAAAAGTTTTTCAACGAGACTGTATAATATTGATCTATTCTATTTTCCCTTTCCTTAAACAAATTTGGCATAATGTAAAAAGCCTTGAAGGCGGCACCGAAAGGAAAGAACAAAATATTTTTGTAGTTTCTGGCATATTTTATAAACTTAAGTTATTGTCTGATATACTTGTGAGCATTTAGAAATTAAAAAAAAAATTTCTATGTTGAAGTTTAGATTATGACTTCAAGAATAATAATTCCTTAAGATTAACCATAAGGATTCTGCTAGAAACTTTTAGTGTTTAAATTGGTTGACATAAAGAATTCAATGTTGACAATATTGAACCCGTTAATCACATATTTTATGACGTGAGTTATGTGTATGAATGTTATCCGTATCTTGTCCTATATATTTTGAAGCTATTATGTTGTAATTTATTTTATGTTTGTGATTAATGTTTGTATAGTTTGTTTATCACCAAAGTGATCAAACTTGGTTGTTTAAAGTATTCACATGCATAAAATCTTATGATCTCTATTTTGTATGTGCACTTATGTTATATAGTTTGTTAGTCACCAAAGTGACCAAACTAGTTTGTTTATGAAAATATGCATACATAAAATTATAGTTTATCCATAAAATTAATGAAATGCCTATAATTTAAAAATAGTGGATAAATTAATTTTCACTATTGCTAGAACTTAAGGATTTACCCAAAGTTGCATCAATTATTCTATGAATAATGAATATGATGAGGTAAATTAATATTCTTAGTCAAATATATATTATCTGTCCAAAGATGACATATATATTTGGTTAAAAATATTTAATTACCTATTAAGACTGAATGACATTTAAATTATGATAGTGTGTCGTAGTATCTACCCAAAGGAGAATTGTGATATGCTTTAACTGTTTTGTTGAATCCATATTGATTTGTGAGTATGTATTATCTATTTTGCAGCTATTCCCTTTCATTCGCTTGCTTCGTCTGTTACTGTGTTCAACGGATTGAACTTCTCTGAATGGCATGAACAAGTCCAGTTCCACTTAGGTGTAATGGATCTTGACTTGGCTCTGCTGAATGATAAGCCCGCTGCCATTACTGATTCGAGCAGTGCGGATGAGAAGTCTTTCCACAAAGCATGGGAACGCTCTAACAGGCTAAGCCTTATGTTTATGCGAATGAATATTGCCAACAACATTAAGAGTACTATTCCACAAACAGAAAGTGCCAGGGAATACCTGACGTTTGTGGAAGAACGTTTTCGTTCTGCAGATAAGTCTCTCGCTGGTACACTAATAGCTGAACTCACGACCATGAAGTTTGATGGGTCGCGTAGTATGCAAAACCATATCATCGAGATGACTAACATTGCAGTAAGACTTCAGACCTTGGGGATGAAAGTGGATGACTCCTTCTTGGTTCAGTTTATTCTGAACTCGTTACCTCCTGAGTATGGACCTTTTCAAATTAACTATAATACTATTAAGGATAAGTGGAATGTTAGTGAATTGTCCAGTATGCTTACTCAGGAGGAGTCAAGACTTAAGAAACAAGGGACTCATTCAATTAACCTCATGGTTCAAGGAGCTGGTAAAGGACTTAAGGTGAAGGCCAACAAGTTCAAGAAGAAGAAAGCACCTGATAAAGCTCAACAGGATGCTAACAAGGAACATAAGGCAGATACGTGTCGTTTCTGTAATAAGGAAGGACACTATCAGAAAGATTGCCTGAAACGTAAAGCTTGGTTCGAAAAGAAAGGTACAATTAGTGTTTTTGTATGTTTCGAATCAAATTTAGTAGAAGTTCCTAATAATACTTGGTGGCTTGATTCTGGTGCAACTGCTCATGTATCTACTACGTTGCAGGGATTCCTTACGATCCAAACTACAAATCCAAATAAGGATTTCTTGTTCATGGGAAATCGTATGAAGGATCCAATTGAAGGCATAGGGACTTATCGTTTGATCATGGAGACTGGACGTCACCTTGATCTATTACAGACTCTTTATGTACCTTCAGTTTCTAGGAATTTGATTTCTCTTTCAAGACTTGATGTTTCTGGATTTGATTTAAAGTTTGGAAATGGATGTTTCAATTTATATAAGAATGCTATTTTTTATGGTTCTGGTTTTCTCAGTGATGGTTTATATAAATTGAAACTCGATATTTGTTTTTCTGAATCCCTTCTTACTGTTCAACATAATGTTGGAATCAAACGTAGTTCACTAGATGAAATTTCTGCTTACTTGTGGCATAGACGTTTGGGTCATATATCCAAAGAAAGATTAGTAAAAAATGAGATTCTTCCGAATCTAAATTTTACTGATCTTACTATATGTTTGGATTGCATTAAGGGAAAGCAAACCAAGCATAGTAAGAAAGGTGCCACAAGAAGCACCCAGCTTCTTGAAATTATACACACCGATATTTGTGGACCCTTTGATGTTCCATCTTTTGGTGGAGAGAAATATTTTATCACTTTTATCGATGATTTTTAACGTTATGGATACATCTATTTGTTGAAAGAAAAATCTCAAGCAACAGATTCTCTCAAAGTGTTTGTTAATGAGGTTGAAAGACAATTAGATAAAAAGGTGAAAATCATTAGGTTAGATAGAGGTGGTGAATATTATGGAAAATATAATGAATCAGGACAATGTCCCGGTCCATTTGCAAAGTTCCTCGAGGAACGTGGCATATGTGCACAATATACTATGCCAGGAACACCTCAACAAAATGGTGTTGCAGAAAGGCGCAATCGAACACTTATGGATATGGTTAGGAGCATGATAAGTAATTCCTCATCACCCAAATCATTGTGGATGTATGCTCTTAAAACCGCTGTATATTTATTAAACAGGGTTCCTAGTAAGGCAGTTCCAAAGACCCCTTTTGAACTGTGGACAGGAAGGAAACCTAGTTTAAGGCACCTGCATGTTTGGGGTTGCCCAGCGGAAGCTAGAGTTTATAATCCACAAGAAAAGAAATTAGATTCTCGAACGGTAAGTGGTTACTTTATAGGTTACCCAGAGAAATCTAAAGGGTATGTGTTTTACTGTCCAAACCATAGTTCGAGAATTGTTGAAACCGGTAATGCAAGATTTATTGAGAATGGTGAAGTTAGTGGGAGTGTTGAAAAGCAAAGTGTGGAAATAAAAGAGGTGAGGGTCAATATTCTATTACCCACGAATGTGCCTACTTCCACACAAATACCAAATATTGTTCCAGTTGTTGAAGAACACTTTGACAACACCGAGCAACATTTGGATGAAACACTTCATGAAGAAACTAACTCACAAATATCTGACACAAATGAACCACAAGAAATGCCATTAAGAAAATCTCAAAGAGTTAGAAAATTGACTATTTCGGATGATTATGTGGTTTATTTGCAAGAGTTAGATTTTGACATTGGTCTTAATAAGGATCCGGTTTCATTTTCACAAGCCATAGAAAGTAATGAGTCTGATAAATGGATTGATGCCATGAAGGAAGAGTTAAAATTCATGGAATACAATAAAGTCTGGAATCTTGTTGAATTGCCAGAAAGTTCTAAAAGAATCAGGTGTAGATGGGTCTTTAAGACCAAGCGCGATTCAAATGGTAATATTGAGAGATACAAAGCTAGACTTGTTGTCAAGGGTTATACTCAGAAAGGAGGCATTGATTATAAGGAGACCTTTTCGCCGGTCTCAAAGAAAGACTCCTTAAGAATTATTATGGTTTTGGTGGCTCATTATGATTTAGAGTTACACCAAATGGATGTGAAAACTGCCTTTCTTAATGGAGACCTCGAGGAAGAAGTTTATATGGACCAACCAGAGGGTTTCGAAACTAAAGGAAAAGGTCAAATGGTGTGTAAACTGAAGAAGTCAATATATGGACTTAAACAAGCCTCACGACAATGGTATATAAAGTTTAATGATACCATAACATCTTTTGGATTTGTGGAAAATACCGTTGATCGGTGTATATACCAAAAGATCAGTGGGAGCAAGTTTATATTTTTAGTCCTATATGTTGATGATATTCTAGTTGCTACTAATGATTTAGGTATATTGCGTGAGACTAAAGATTTTCACTCTAAGAATTTTGAAATGAAAGATATGGGTGAGGCATCCTATGTGATAGGATAGAAATATTCCGTGATAGATCACGAGGATTATTGGGATTATCTCAGAAAGGCTATATCGAAAGAATTCTTGAGAGATTTAATATGAACAATTGTTCAGCAGGAATTGTTCCAATTCAAAAAGGGGACAAATTTAGTCGCATGCAATGCCCTAAGAATGATGTAGAATGAAAGAAAATGGAATCAATTCCTTACTCTTCAATTGTTGGTAGTCTGATGTATGCTCAGACTTGCACAAGACCGGATATTAGTTTTGCGGTCGGAATGTTAGGAAGATATCAGAGTAACCCAGGAATTGATCACTGGAAAGCTGCAAAGAAAGTTTTGAGGTACCTGAAAGGAACGAAGGATTACATGCTCATGTATAGGAGATCCAAGCATTTGGAAGTTATTGGATACTCGGATTCAGATTTCGTTGGATGTATTGACACTAGAAAATCCACGTTTGGTTATTTGTTCCAATTAGCTGAAGGAGCAATATCGTGGAAGAGTACCAAACAGTCTGTCATTGCTACATCCACGATGGAAGCAGAATTTGTGGCATGTTTTGAAGCCACAATTCATGCATTATGGCTGCGAAACTTTATTTCAGGACTTGGGGTTGTCGACACCATTACCAAGCCGCTGAAAATTTACTGTGATAATTCTGCAGTAGTATTCTTCTCCAAGAACGATAAGTACTCCAAAGGTTCCAAACATATGGAATTAAAGTACTTTACCATCAAGGAGGAAGTTCAGAAACAAAGAGTATCACTTGAGCATATTAAAACTGATCTCATGATTGCAGATTCGTTGACGAAAGGTTTACAGCCGAAGATATTTAAAGAACATGTACATAGAATGAGTCTTGGCTGTATTTATGATTGATGTATTTATGATGTTTTGACACTCTGAGCTCATTTATATGTTTCTGATATACATTAATGATCTCCTGTTTCTCATAATGGTGTACACATTATTGTTTTGAGATATTACAGGATTAGTCTGAATGAGATATTATTGTGGACCATAATATTTTATAGCTTATGGACTTGATACGATGAGTTGCTAATGTTGTAGTATATGGAAGGGAGTATTTAGATGAATTATATATAACCGCCATAACTCACATTTAGTAGTTTATCGTATTATGGTATTTATGATGGACATTATAGAAGAGATTTGTTTATGTGCAACTAATGTTCCTATATTAAATATTAATATTATGTGATTATTGGGCCAAGTAGGAGAATGTAAGTTATTTTTCCTATGCATATGTGGCCCAATAGGTTAAGGCCCATAATTAATATTTAATTAATTATCAAATCTCATCCGTCCGATTGGTTACTTGATGGACGAACCAGATTAAGTGAGAACCTCTATAAATTGGTCCTCTCTCCACCCATTAGGGTTACCGTATTTTTTTTATTTTCTTTCTTCCATCACTAAAGTCGGCGGTAACGTAAAGCTAGGGCAAGGGGCGAGAAACCTATTTCAATCAACGCTTCCGCTTCACGATAATGGATTCCGCTTCAGGTATGTTTTCTATAACGATTATATGTAAGATTATCATGTTCAAGATCCTGGTATGAATTAAAGTTTATGATTACAATAACAACTTAAGAAAATAAGAATTTAAAACATAGGTATTGCACTATTGAATACTTCGAGGAATTCTGCCTCAACCACCCACCATTTCCTTCTCCTTCACATTTCAGTTGTGCACCTTGTTTGGCTTTAATTCAACAACAACAATAACTCTCAACCGACAAAAAATCATATATCCTCCTCACCGATCAATGTCCACAATTTGATATGCTTTCAATAGTTATTGAGCTAAGAAAGTAAATTTCAGTTAACATTTGCAATACAAATACAACTATAATTTTCCTTGAAAGGCAGAAACAGCTCTACTTGATATTCTCATTAATTAGCATAATTCTTATCTGAGAGTTCATTTCTTGGTAACATAACATTTAGTAGTCCATTAGCAAACTCGAATGCCTTAACCAAGTTAATCAGTTTTAGAAAATCAAGAAAGATTTAACTTCAAATGGATCGAGGGTCAATTGATTAAAGGAAAAAGTACTAATCTTGAATTGTTAGTACTTTTACCAAAAGGTATTCCAGAATGAAAGTGCTTTTTTAGACTTTCAAACTGTTCCCGTGACCAGACTTGTAAATTGCATTCCAAGAAGGATTTATAGAATTGATCCGGCAGATATATCTGATTCTATTTGTAAAAGACTCATATGGTGGATAAAGTTGTTGAAACATGTTTAGTCTGAGTGTTATCTCATAGCTCTAAGATAAGTTGTCATGGAAGAAAAATTATGACCTTAAAAAACAGTAATGGAGATGCACTAAGCATTGGAGCAGATACACCCGGGGGCAGATCCAGCGTAGCGGTACCGGTTTCATCTGAACCCAATACTTTCGACCCGGAGCATAAATTTATATATAAAAATTATCTAAAATAGGAACAAATAGCATATATAAACACATAACTTTAACAATATAATGAGTATGAACCCATAGAATTCAAATCCTTGATCTGCCTCTGAATACACCTAAGACATTATCGGCAGAAGGTTCATTGCAATACATTAGTTAGAATATGATTTGAAAGAGAGTAGTACTTGCATATGCCTAAATTCCAACCAAAACTCAAGCAGCAGTCAAGAAGTTTTAACAAATAGTTAAAATAATACCTTATCTGTCATTATTTATACAGAAATTGTTAGATGAAAACTCAAAGTCTCACAAATTGAACGACAACATATCAAAAATATGTAAACTTACTCTGAAAGGGGAAAAAAAGCATTCAGATAAGAAAAACACACATCACAAGAAGTACGAAAAATTTCCTTGGAAAAATCTCAGTGGCACAATGACTAAAAGCACAACATCACAATAATAAAAAGAAAATATTTCGGTGAAAAAACATATGTGTAACAGCTGTTCTCGAGTTTACAATTCCAGTTTTCTTCAACTTCTCCATACTTTATCCGAAGAGATCTTTACTGTTCAAAATAAATTTGAAACAACAATCAAAATACCAGCAAATCCCCACTTGTGGGATTATACTGGGCCGTTGTTATTATTGTTGTTGTTGTTGTTGTTGTTGTTGTTGTAATTAGAATACCAACAAAAGAGATTAAACTAAGATTATAATCTATCAATTTTTTGCCTTCATAAGTTGAAACCCCCAATTCCTATTTATTCTCACTTGAGCATATCTCATAGGTTAATAGAAGAACTAAGTTTGGTTCTTCCAGAGCACCATTATTCGAATCCAACCTATAAACACTAACAAACGAAGCAAAGCTAATAAATATAATACAAATGAACTTTAGCCCGATACAAAAATTCAAAATCAATCAAAATTTACAACATACGTAATTAAATAAAATATCTGCATAAATACATCAAATTAAAGGAGGAATCAAGCAATTGAAAGCTAGAGGAGATTTACGTTGGCCGACGGGGAGAACAAAGGAAGAGATAGATATTTAACTGGCGAAAGAAGAAGAAGAAACAATTGAAGAGAGGTGTCGTAACGGAAGAGGAAGTGAAGCGACGTGTGAAAGTAATTAGAGGAAAATCCACAATTATTAAGATTATTATAAAAGGCAACTTTTGAATTTTTGTTAAAGCAGTTAAAAGGAAAAATCTGGAGAAAAGGAAAATGTAGAAAATCGAGATTCCTGGGCAATGAGAGGTGACATGTAAGCGGACTTATCTCCCTACTTTATAATGGTAACACAAAAATTCAAAGTTATAAAAAAAAAACACGTCACCAATGCTTCAATCGAAAGGAGATGCATTTCCCAAATGATTTAGCCATAAAGCACGGTGGAAAAATATTAAAAATATTGGTATTTGTAAAATTAATTATTCCTCTTGGTTTAATTCTCAACTTGGGTTTAGGGTTAGTTTGAAAGTCTAAAAGTGAGTGAAGACTGGAGAGGGATAAAGGATGAAGAGTAAGAATGGTTTAACGTGAGTCGAAGAGTTTTATCCTCTTTTTATTGACATGGAATATTAATCTTGGATTAGGCATTTTAAATTGAAGTAAATGAAAAAATAAAAGAAAAAAAGTAAAATGAAAATTATCTGATACCAAATAATAGAACTGACCGAAAAGCGAACCCTCACGGAAAATTATTTACAAATTAGTGAGAAGTCAGAACAATATCATTATATATACCCTATAATAGGGGTGTTCATAAAAATCCGAAAACCCGAACCAAACCGAAAACCAAACCAAACCGACCAAAAAAAACGATACTTTTTGGTTTGGTTTAGTTTTGGTTTTGAAATTTAAAAACCGATCAAATTTGGTTTGATTTTGGTTTTAATAAAAAAAACGAACCAAACCAAATATAGGAGTAGCTATTTTAAATTTATTTATTACACCTATATATATGTATACTTTTATACAAAGTTTCAAAAATTATATAGTAAATGTTAATCGTTTGCACTTTTAGTACACGTCTTTACCTTTACATTCTAGTTTGATTGGTAGTTTTCTTTTGTTATGTGTAAGAATCTATTTCGTGTTAAACATAATATATTTTTAATTGAGTCCTTAAATTTATCATCACTATTTGATTCAATTATCATCAATATATCTTGGTAAATAATAGATTTCTCAAAGGGCAATTGATTTGATAGTGTTAAATTGAAAATGTGGTCGCCGAAATATGTGTTTGGTAGTGTATATCTTATATTTAAGAAAAAACCGACAAATAACCGAAAAAACCGACAAATAACCGAAAAACCGACATAAACTGAATCAAGAAAAAACCGACTTAATTGGTTTGGTTTGGTTCTAATATTTGAAAAACCGACTTACTTGGTTTGATTTCTTTTTAGGGAAAAACCAATCCAAACCCAACCATGACCCCCTGCCCTATAATAGTTACTAAATATTTTCAGCAATGACTAACCCTCTGGCCTCTGTCTGCTTCATCCTTTCTGAAATGAAGAAACACCGAAAACGCCTCATTCTCTGCCTGCAATTGATTTCCTAACATTCAATAAATTACTGCAATTGATTTCGTAAATGCTAACCACTCCAAAATGCCTTATATCAGATAAGTTCATCAATGATAAAGATCATATCAATTATCAAGTTAGAGGCAGTTAGCATTGAAGTGTTCACGATTCTAACTAATAATTGACCAACCATAATAAACATCAACGAAACATGAAACAGAACTAATTAATCTCAAAACAAAAAAAAAGGATTTACCTGGGGAATTTTGGAAAAAGAAGACGAAGAGAGATAGAATTTCATCTAGCAAAAGGAAGAAGGAATAGGAAAAGAGCAAGGTTGCAACAAAAAAAAATGGGCCTTTGCTGTGGAATAATGAAACGGAAGATGATGAGGCATAATTAAGATGATTATTAAAAGTGTCTTTTTCGATTAAAATAATTTTTAAAAGTGACTTTTCAATTTTTAAATAGATTACTTAATAAAGAAAAATGACAGAAATTTTAAAAAAAGATAAATAGTAATTCTAGTTTCTAAGAGGTGCCACATCATCATCTGTTGTCCCTCTTTTACGTAGAAATCTGATGAAGGATCTCCGTATATAATAGAATAATAAATTTAATTTGAAAAAAGTAGGTCAACCCTGGTGAAGAATGGGTTATAATTAATATGATTCTAGTCTATTCTATAGAAATAATAAATTTAATTTAATGGAGCATAAAAAGATAAGCCTTTGTCAGCTTGCCGCCAAGAATACGTGGACAATATCATCTCTAGCCAGCCTAGCCTGTACAGTATTACAGTAGTATATATGTTGTCGTGTGTACGACTAATTGACCATAAAACTCACAGCTATCATCTTAATAATAATTCCTCTAGAACAAAGGGAGAAATTAAGAGTTTGAGAAAATGGGAAATGTATTTGCAGTGATAAAGCCAATAATTCATATGGTATTGAAAGCTATGGGAATGACATCCCAAATGGTGGAAATAGAACCAGGAACTATCATGCATTTTTGGGTTCCAACTGAAACCATTCATTGCCATAACCCAAACAATAAATTACCAAATTATAAACCTAAGCCTGCTGTTGTATTTGTTCATGGATTTGTTTCCAATGGAATTATGACTTGGCTTTTACAAGTGCTTTCCTTAAGAATTTCAGGTGCTGATTTTGCTATCTACGTTCCTGACCTACTTTTCTTTGGAGATTCCTTCACTGATCGTCCTGAAAGGTCAACGAGTTTTCAGGTACTAAATTCGCGTGATCACCTCATCCGAAAGTTAAATTGCAGGATCGATTTCTAATTTTCTTTTTCATGGAACAAATACGTGAAAGTAGGCAAAATGTTTAGTGGTATACTAGGTAAGATAAAAGTAGAAATGTTGTTATTCGGAACAAGGTGTGTGGCCCTTGTGGAGGACAAGATGCCGGAAGGAAGACTTAGATAGTTAGGACATGTGAAGAGGAGATATACTGATGCTCAGGCGAGGAGGTGTGAGAAGCTGACGTGGGAGGGCGAACGGAGAGGTAGAGGCAGGCCGAAAAAGTATGGGGAGGGTGATTAGGCAAATATGGCGTTGCTCCAGCTCACTAAAGATATGACCATGGATAGGAAAGTATGGAGATTGAGAATAAAGGTCGAGGGTTAGGTGGTCGAGTGTTATCCTTGTTTGTAGCAGTAGCTTTGACACACCACTTGGTGCCTTCCTTTTTTTTTTTTCTACTTTTGTTTTCTTTCCCCGTACCCCTAGTCTTCTGTTACTACTTGTTGTCTTCTTGTGTTTCGGTTTTTTGAATGCATTACCTTTTGTTAGTTTTGTATTTTACTTTAGTTGTCAGATCGGTTTGCTTGTTATTGTCCCTCCCCTCCCCCTTCATGAGCCGAGAGTCTTTCGGAAACAGTCTCTCTGTCTTTATAAAGGCAGGCGTAAGGTCTGCATACACTCTAACCACCCCAGACCCCACTTATGAGATTACACTGAATATGTTGTTGCCGTAGGCAGAATGTTTAGCAAAGGGAATGATGAAGCTTGGAGTGGAAAAGTTCTCTCTGGTTGGATTTAGTTATGGAGGAATGGTTGCGTTCAAGTTGGCTCAATTGTATCCTCACATGGTTGAGTCTATGATTATGTCAAGTACGGTTATTGAGTTGACTGAGTATATTAGCAATGCTTCGTTGAAGAATATTGGGTTCACAAATTGGCCTGATTTTCTTTTGCCCAAAACCATCTCTGGTCTCAAAGTATTGCTATCTATTGGTAGTCATAAGTTCCCATGGTTTCCTGAATTTTTCTTCAGTGATTTTCTTGAGGTACGTTCCTTTTTAACTGACAACTCAGCTTCTATATACTGATAATTATGCCATCTCATCTAAAAATTCACGTGAAATTTATTGAGACTTAAATCTAAAATCTCTTTGTGTGTTGATACCATGTGGAATAAGGTGACCTACTCGTTTAAAAAATTAAGTTGATAAATAACACACTTTTAATTACTTAATTATATACATCTCAAAAAGTGAGCTAAATGATTGTAAAAATTATGGTAAGCTACGTGATTCTGTCTGATGGTCAATGACATGCATGTAGGTACTGTTCTCTTTTTTAATTGACTATAATATAATTTTTTAAATTAATCAGTGCATTTTTCCTATGGTTCTGTATTTTTTTCAACTCTCTAAGATGAAATGTTTTCTTCATTTTCAATGCCATAAGAGATTTCAGGCACCTGCTTTTACGGCTGGGACAGAGAAATCAAACAGTGACTCTCTCAATAATTATTGAGCCACTCTATTTTTTAATCTCAACCGTTATGTCCATAAATTATATCAAGTCATATGTGAACAAATAAATTTAAACGAGGGGAAGTGGTAAAAGCAGCCCTAAAAGATTAAAATTCAAGAGTCAAGTCAAAACTGGATGTAAAAAAAATGTCAAACGTGGACAAATAACTTTATTTGGTGTATAAAGTACTAACTACATCTCTTAATCTGATTTATCGTTAAAGATACATGAACCAAACAAACCATAAAAATAACTGAATGGAATAATTTTGCGTCTCATCAACATGTAAGAACGACTATTATAATAAGGAATAGAAAACGAAAGGAGGACGAAAAAATGTGATACGAGTTGGTGTAAACACTTGGTGCATGTAAGTTTTTACCGTCGATGTAGTGTTACTATATATCTTTTGATATTTCTCTTGGGAGAGTGTATATAAATTTCTTGTGTACAAATTCTTTATATTAATTAGCAGTATTTATAAATTAAATTTGCATTTTTATACCATGATTTTAATAACAAAATGCTGTAAAAGCAGGTTATGTTTACCAATAGAAAGGAGAAAGCCGAACTTCTTGAAGCTTTAGTAGTCAGTGACAAAGACGCTATTATTACCCCTAACTACTCCCAGGTAATTCCAACCTTCTCTTCGTCTTGTTTTTGTTACGCACACAATGACCAGATTGAGAAGAAATCACCTAAGTTCTTTAATTTATTTGTCTATTTAATATTTGAATATTGATCTTTCGTGGTTCTCATATTTTTTTATTGACCTCAAGTCATTCCATTATTCATTTTCTCTCTCCAATTTTGGATTCTTAGAGCACATTATTAACAAAACTTCTTGAATGTTGGTAAATTACCCACAAATCATAAGTCAATCTCATACCGAGTAAATAAAGAATCAGTTTTTAGCCAATTACTTAGTAAAGGGATCTTGAAAGACTTTAAAGGAAAAAAACGATAAAAAAGAAGTAAACTAGATATTGATAATAGTATTCTTTGAGTCTATACAAACTTCCAAAACTAGGGTAATAGTTTACTAATAACTTTGTTTACTCTTTCACGCAGAGGATTTACCTTTTATGTGGAGACGACGACAAGATTTTTAATACGGCAGTGTCTGATAACATGAAACAGTAAGTTCCTAGCTGCAGAGCAATTTTGGAATTCAAAATTAATGCTTTTATTGATCAAATTTATCGAATATCTAATTTTGGTTACAATAATGAGTGCAGGAAGTTGGGAGAAAATGTGACAATCGATTACATAAAAAAGGCAGGACATCTTGTTCAGTTGGAGCGACCCTGCTCTTACAATCATTATCTCAAAAAATTTCTTTCCTACTCATGATAATTATGGCGGAGCCAAAAATTTCGCAAAAAATTTCAAGGTTTAATATATATTTATTAAAAGCTATTTTGATTTTGTATGCGGGTAAAATCGAGGATAATGCATACCCCGATTTCCCCGTGAAGAAAACAAAAGAAGGTCATGGATGCACAAGATTGGAATCGAGGTTGGGAGCCCTTCGTATCGAAATGTGAATGATGTGTTCATCATCGGGCATGATAAAGCGAAGCTCCCCAGACCCAGAACGAGTTCTAAAACCTCGGAAAAAACGGTAAACGGCTACACATGACGGGTAAAGGGACGTGATATTCGTACCTAACCAGATATCACGATGCAGATCTCGCTCAATATCGGTTACGGATCAGTAATTAACGAGAAAAGAAGATTTTTAGCTTTTTTAGACTTGTACTAGGGATGAAACACCCCTACTATATAAAGGGAAAGTTTTTCTTTTGTAAGACACATTAGAACATGCCAATCAAAGTAATATAAATTTATTTTTTGCTTTCTAGTTACTGCAAATGTTCTTATTTAATTGATATGTTCTTCGTGTACAATTGGGCTCGAACCAAAGGTCCAATCGAGGGCAAAATTACTGTTCAACCTAGGTTCGGGCTAGGCATAACATTACAACTGGTTTGATTGTTTATTTTGTCTTTAACTCGTTTATCTAGTATTCTTGATTATTTATGTTAAATCAATCCACGTATCCTTAAAATCGTGTAAAAATTTAATTGTTATCCGATTTAAGGGTAAACAATATGGCGCCACCGTGGAACTAAGGATAATAGTGGTGTTTTGATACAAATCTCCATAACACACCCTACTTTATGCTTTTTCTTTAAATCTTAATTTCAGGTTAGCCCAAAAATTTCGAACTCTCAGTCTGCTCACTTGAACGTTGAAAATAAGTCTGGTCATAACGAAAATAATAATTTTGTGCCTGGCAACGAGATGCCTCCTTCTAATCCCAACGGTGTCCCAGTTGTCGATCCGATCGATGCTAACTCGCAGGTGGCCATTAGGGGTGGGCATAAAATCCGAAAAATCGAATTCCGAACCGAACCGAATTAATTTGGTATTTCAGTTTCGGATTTTTCGGTACAGAAATTTCGGTATTTCAGTAATTCGGTATGGTACACGGCATTGGATTATTGATATTTCGGTATTTCGGTTATACCGAAAAACCGAAATAATTTAATACGTTTTGGTGATTTGTTGCCCCTGCTCTCTAGTTTTTACCATCAAGTTTTATACTTCGTCCTCTTATCTCCTAAGATAAATATAAGTGACCCATCCCTGACTAAAGTTTTGCATGCCCTTTTTAATTTGTTTTTTTTTCTTTTTCTTACAAAGAACCAATGACACACGTTAGTTTTCTTCCCAACACCATCAATAAGGATATCTAGTCTAACAAAACGGTAGTGCCTTTAGCCAAATAGAGATTCACTTTGTTATACTGCAAATACGTTACTCAAGAGTTTATCAAATGTCTATAACAAATTGAAGTCGGTTTGACGGATCACTAGTGCAAATCTCGTCGATTGAAGAATCTTCAGAATGAGTGAATCCCCTCAATATAATCTGTAAACAATACAATGCTGGGAACAGGAAAATAATTAAAAGGGAAGACAAATGTTGACAAGTAACAGAGAGCAACGACGAACTTTCTGTTGCTTTCTTTCTTTTTGTTTGTTCTCTTCCCCTGTTGGCGCCAGATTTTGCTAGTTAATGGAGATTGGAGGGGGAGACCGTGAAGATTTGGTTTAAACCGAAACCGTACCGAAATAGTACCGAACCAAAATAAGAAATACCGAACCGTACCAAAATATTATGGTACGGTATTTGGTATATACAATTGATAAACCGAATACCAAAATACCGAACCTAAATTCTTAAATACCAAACCGAAATACCAAATGCCCACCCCTAGTGGCCATCAACGTTAATTTGCCAATTAATCCCGAAAACAGTGTTCGCGGGGACCCCGACAAATAACTCGAGAAGCGCCGAAGACGAAGATGATGGGGTAAGCATGCGGTTAATCTTTGAAATATTGCAGGCTCAACAGGCGGAAATAGTGCAGTTATAGAATCAGGGCTATGCCCCCGGTAGGGTCGAGCCCGAACAATCCCGGGAAAGCACCCGAAGAAACGAACAAATCACCGAGAGACCGGGTGAAACCGAGCCTTCGGTCAACCCCGAGATGATGAAAATGCTTGAAGTATTAACGAAGCGGGTGAAGTCAGGTGAGAATAAAATTGAGTCTAATGACAAGAAAGTGAAAACAAAAAATTCCAGAGTCGATCAAATCTCGAGAGCACCCCCGTTATTGAAGGGGTTGGATTCTAAGAAATTTATCCAGAAGCTTTTTCCTCCCAGCGCGGCACCGAAGTCAATCCCGAAGAGGTTTCGTATGCATGATATCCCCAAGGATCCAAATGAGTATGTGACCTCCTATACGTGCGCATTCAAGGGGAACGACTTGGAAGACGATGAAATCAAGTCGGTGTTGCTGAAGAAGTTTGGGAAGACTTTGTCCAAAGGAGAAATGATATTGTATCACAACTTACCCCCAAATTCCATTGAATCTTTTGCTATGCTTGCAGATGCTTTCGTAAAAGCCCATGTCGGGGCCATTAAGGTCGATACCAAAAAGTAAGACCTTTTCAAGGTTAAACAAAGAGACAACGAGATGCTCCGGGAGTTCGTGTCAAGGTTCCATATGGAACGGATGGACCTCCATTTGATTGTAGATGATTGGGTCGTCCAGACATTCACTCGGGGGCTTAATCCCTGAAGTTCTTTGGCCTCTTAACAGTTAAAACAAAATCGGATAGAGTACCTGGTGGTGACCTAGGCCGACACCCACAACAGATACCAGTTAAAGATCAGGATCGAGGACGACCAACTCGGAGCTCCTTATGGGTCTGTTTACCCCATCATGGTCGATGAAAGGTCTAAGAGAGTCGTTGATCATGAGCCAAGACCAGTCCGGGATTGATACCAACCATACAATGCGGACTGAAGGGGGAAATAGGTCCGGGCGTCACCCTATAAGAAACGAGAAGATAAGCGATCGAGGACCTAGTAGACAAGGTCTGATGAGTAAAAATGCTTTCGACAGGCCGTTCGAGGATTGGGAAGCACAGAGATTATCAGAGTGTAACTTCAACATTGATGCTACCAGCATCGTGTCAGCCATCGGGTGCATCAAAGAGACCAAGTGGCCCAGACCATTGTAGTCCGACCCTACCCAAAGAGATCCTAACTTGATGTGTAAGTATCACGACACTAATGGTCACAGGACCGAGGATTGTCGATAATTGAGAGAAGAATTTGCCCGGTTGTTCAACAACGGGCACCTCCAAATTTTTGAGTGATCGAGCCAAAAAACCACTCTAGGAACAAGGACGACAACAAACAGGACGAACAAGAAGAGCCTCATCACGTCATCAACATGATCATCATGGGGGTCGATGTCCCCTAAAGTCCAATGATAGAGCGCACTAAAGTATCTATCACAAGGGAAAAATGCACCTGAGATTATGTCCCTGACGGAACCATTTCATTCAGTGACGAGGATGCCGAGGGCATTGTGCAACCTCACAATGATGCATTGGTAATATCCGTACTTATCAATAAATCTCGAGTTAAACATGTGTTGATTTATCCAGATATCTCGGCCAACATCATCAAATCGAGGGCCGTAGAGCAATAAGAGTTACAGGACCAAATAGTGCCTGTAGTCTGGGTGTTGAACGAATTTAACATGGCATGCGAAACCACTAAAGGGGAGATAACCCTGCCAGTAAACACCGCTAGGACAATCCAAGAGACAAAATTCTACGTGATCGAAGGGGACATGAGGTATAACACTTTATTCAGAAGGTCGTGGGTTCACAACATGAGGGCAGTACCCTCGACCTTGCACCAGGCATTGAAATTCCCTATACCATGAGGAGTCAAGGTTGTCTCCGGAGAGTAGCCGGCATAAAGGAGATGTTCGCAGTCGACGAGTTAATCTCGGTGCCCGTAGTTTCCACATCAAGGAATGCGGATCCGTTCGAAGAGGAAGAAATTAAATAGCAATCATTGATACCGGCCTTGGCCGAATCGGAGGAATAAGGAGTAGACGATGAGGATGATTACGGAGTTCTGATATCGTTCATAGCTCTTGATAACACTGACACCACCAAATCGATGATCGAAGAGTTGGAGCAAGTCATATTAATCCAACACATGCCGTATCAAAAGGTATACCTGGGCACGAGGTTAACCCCCGAGGTCAGGAAAAAACTTATTGATTTTCTTAAAGCTGACATAAATTGTTTCGCTTGGTCGCATCTTGACATGGCAGGAATTCCAATGGAGGTATCCACTTATAAGTTGAGTTTGGACCCAATGTTCCACCCGGTTAAGTAGAAGAGGATCCCACACTCTGAGATCAAACATGCATTCATCAAGGATAAAGTATCCAAACTTCTGAAACTAGAATCCATCCGGGAAGTTAAGTACCCGTACTGGTTAGCTAACGTAGTGGTTCTCACATCCCTTTTTTATCCCCAAAAGATATGTATGTTATAGATTGTTGTGGGTTAAAAGACTTTTTTCATTTGAAGTGACAAATTTGAGTGGGAATTATTTTATTTACAGAATCGCCACCTGGGATTGATTTTTTGGTGTTCCAAGTCACCTTTTTTTGAATCCCTAGTCAAAGGAAGGTTTAACTCTATTATTATTGGTCCGCAAAAATAAAATTCGAGTAAGAAATTCTATTGACCGGGGAGAAGGTGTGTAAGGCATTTTCCGAGTCCGGTAGTTCTAGTATGATCGCTTTATTTAATACAACTTGGCTTGAATTAATTTTGGACAAACTGTGATTTATTGATTTTCATGTTTTATATATCCTCTTTTATTGCTTGATTATTTGGAATTATTAAAGGATATTTTAGAATAATAAGAAGTCGTAACCATACTACGCAAGCAAATGCGTGATCGAGACGAAATTTATTAATTTTTGTCATAACAGCGCTACGGAGGCGAATCCATAGTCATGACTAAGGATTATTAGCGCACTATTACTTTTGGAGAAAATCACTACATTCGAGGAAATTAATTTTTGAAATTTAAAAAAAAAAAGTCAACTACGGCGCAATGCAAGCGAATCTGCGATTATAATAAGGTATTGATTAAATTAAAAATAAATTAAAGCTAGTAGATAATGTGTGAGATTATTGAATTAATTTATGTTAAATATCACGCTACGCAAGTGAGTTCGTGAAGTTAAAGCGCGCCTATTAATTACCTAACATTTAAATTATTTACTAAGGAAACGAGTTAATTAATTAGTAATAACAAAAATCTTATTATTATTATTATTATTTTCTATCCTCATTGTTGAGAAAATTATGCAAATAAATATTGGACCAACTCTATCTATTTTAAAGAAGTGGGCCAACTTCTTATTAAAGGAGAAATAGGCCGGCTTATGGATTTTATAGTTATTGGGCTACTGGAATTTATTATAGCATTGGGCTTGATCAGGAAGAGAAATCATTTAGCCCACCATTGGGCTCATTTTGAGGCAAAGGTTCAAAGACCCAACAACCTATTTAAACCCCATATCTGCAGTAACAACCTGTTACTATGCTGAAGATCTGGCCTCTTTATTTACAGCCATAGCCCTCTTTTTAACATAGCATAATGACAGGTGCAGCCACTTTACAAAATAGCCACTTTAAACTCAAGTTAATAACTTAAATAAAAATGAGTTGCATTTGGTAAACCAAACCTTTAAAACCTCTCACATGCATCAACTAAACCCCCCTTTTTTTTTTGCAAATAGTAACTCCTCTTCCGTCAACTCAACGTCACATACAAGAAGCAAAAATCTTAAGTTTATATATTTCGAATCCATGCCTTATTAATAATTATAAAAAAAATCTTTATCGGACTAAACATGAAATATTTGTAACTTCAAATTGTCACGACCCTAACCCCGAACCCGGTTGGCGCCTCTCATGAAAACAAGGTCAGCCAGTTAAATCCAATTCATTTTTAAAGCAGTTAATCAACATAAAAATAGTCTAAACATGATTTAGTAATACTAAACAGCGGAAAATATCGATAATAATGCGGAATGCCACCCGACACAGCCCTAACCGGGGTGTCACAAGTCACGAGCATCTATAAGCCATAATACAAGTCTGCTAAAGTCATAAACTACTACAAATGTTTGAAAAGGAACATAAATGATAGAGGAGTAGAGACACGGGGCAGCGGACGTCAACAACTACCTCGTAATCTCCGAAAAAGCCTGCCTGGAACTGGAGGAATCAGCATTCAGGAGCGGAACCAGCTACGCCTGAATCTGCACATAGGGTGCAGAGAGTAAAGTGAGTACTCCAACTCAGTGAGTAATAAAGGTAAATAATGACTGAAAGTAAGAAAACATGTAGAGTACACGGCATTCTATAATGAAGTTCAACAGATAAACAGGTAATAAACAAACAGTTAAGATAAAGTAAACAAATAGACGTTCACCCCTCGGGCACAATATCAACAATTTCCGCCCCTCGAGCTCAATCTCACATCACAATGGGTACTCGTGCTCACTGGGAGTGTACAGGCTCCTGGAGGGGCCCCTTACGACCCAAGCGCAATAACAAGCCATCTAGTGGCATCAAACTAGGCCCTCGACCTCATATCAGTTAAGCCACCTCGTGGCATACATATCTCAGGCCCTCAGCCTTCAATCAGTATCAGTATTTCCTCACAACATAGGCCTTCGGCCTTACTCAGTCAAAACTACTCACAAGCCCTTCGGGCAATAGTAAGACAGTGTTTCTCAGCCTAAACATCATTTAAAATATCATTTAAGTCTTAAAACTAAGTAAACATGGCTGAGTAGTAAAACAGTGGAAATTAACATGACTGAGTTCAAGTAATAAGTCAAAACAGTGAGGAAAAATCAATAAATAGCCCCGAAGGGTTCAAATAGTTGGCACTGGGCCCAAATATGGCATTCAGCCCAAATAATGATGATAACAAATAGTTTTCAATCAAATACGCGGTAAAATCATTAATCGGGACGGATAAATTCACAATCCCCAATTGTGCACGACTCCACGCTCATCATCAAGCATGTGCCTCACCTCAATATAGTACTACGATGTGCAATCCGGGGTTTCAAACCTTCAGAACATCATTTACAATCATTACTCACCTCGAACCGGCTAAATCTCTAGCTCGCGACACCTTTGCCCCTCGAATCGGCCTCCACGCACGTCGAATATATCCAAAATCAGAATGAGGACATCAAAATACGATAAGGGATCAAAGCCCAAGCGAAAACAATCAATAAAGGGCACAAATCCCGAAATTACCAAAATCCGACCCCTGGGCCCACGTCTCGGAATTCGGAAAATTTTACATCACTAGATTCCTCGTCTCCCCACGAGTGCATATATATCAAGAATATAAAAATCGGAGTCCATATCACCCCTCAAATCCTTATTTAAAGGTCTCTTAAACTCAAGCCCTAAACCTCCATTTTTAGCCCTTTAATTTCTTACATTTTAGCCTTAATCCATGAAATACTACCATAGAAATGTGTTTTAGATCCGAAATCCTTACCTTAACGAAGTTCCCTTGAAAACCCTCTTCCAAACCGTCCAAAAGCTCTCAAGCCGAAGTCAAAAATGGTGAAAACCTTCAAAAATCGCGAAGGAAGACTTATATACATTCTGCCAAGGGATACCCGCATCTGCGGTCAAAAAGGTGATTCTGCAGTACCGCATTTGTGGTCTACCCTCCGCTTCTGCGGAAATCACTTAACGGACCAAAGGCCGCATCTGCGGTCCACTCACCGCATATGCGACTCCGCAGGTGTGGTCCCTCTACCGAATCTGCAGTTCCTGACTCTACCTCTCCATCCGCATCTGCGCCTCCCCTTCCGCACGTGCGGCGCCGCACCTGTGGTTCCCCAACCGCAGGTGCGAAAATACCAGAAGCAGCAAATTCTTAGCAGTTGCAATAACGTTTCAACTTCTCCGTTAACCACCTGAAATCATCCCGAGACCCCCGGGACCTCAACCAAAAGCACAAACATAACCCAATACCTTATTGAAACTTGTTCTAATCCTCAAAACACTTCAAACAACATCAAATCACCCAAAACATATCAGATTCAAGCCTAAGTTTCTAAAATCTTCCAAAATCCGCTTTTGATCAAAAACCCAACAAAACCACGCCCGAATGATCTAAAATTGTGCACACACATCCCAAACGACACAACGAAGCTACTACAACTCTCGGAATTCTATTCTGACCGCTATATCAAAATTTCACCTAACAACCGGAAATCGCCAAAATATCAACTTTGCCAATTCAAGCCTAATTCTATTCCGAACCTCCAAAACCCATTCCGATTACACTCCTAAGTCATAAATTACCTCCCAAATCTAACTGAACCATCGAAACTCACATCCGAGCCCTCTAACATATAAGTCAACATTCGGTTGACTTTTTCCAACTCAAACTTCCTTAAAAGAGACTAAGTGTCTCAAACTTCACCAAACTTCTTTCGGACTCGATCCGATCAACCCGATACCACAAAACACGGACAATGAAACATAAAGAAGCAAAAATGAGGGAAACAGAGCGGTAACTCATGAGATGACTGGCTGGGTCGTCACATCCTCCCCAACTTAAACAAACGTTCGTCCTTGAATGAATCAAGAAACATACCTGAAGCCTCAAACAGGTGAGAATATCTGCTCTGCATCTCCCGCTCGGTCTCCCAGGTAGACTCCTCCACGGACCAACCTCTCTACTACACCTTCACTGAATCTATATCCTTTGACCTCAACTTCTGAACCTGACGACCCAAAATAGCTACTGGCTCCATATCAAAGGTCAAATCATCATCCAACTGAACCGTGCTGAAATCCAAAACATGAGACAGATCCCCAATATACTTTCTGAGCATAGAAACATGAAATACCGGATGCACACTTGACAGTTGAGACACCGAGCTACAAATCCCACAATATCTTTCTTCATTCTTCTCCACCAATAGTGCTGCCTCAAGTCCTGATACATCTTTGCGACACCCGGATGAATGGAATATCGTGAGATATGGGCCTCCTCCAGAATCAACTCCCGAAGCCCATCCACGTTGGGCACACAAATTCGACACTGGATCTTCAACACTCCATCATCACCAATGGTCACATCTCTAGCATCATCATGCTAAACTCTGTCCCTAAGGACAAGCAAATGCGGATCATCAAACTGGCGTTCTCTGATGCGATTATATAAGGAAGACCGAGAAACCACACAAGCCAATACCCGAATGGGCTCCAAACTGTCCAACCTCATGAACCGATTGGCCAAGGCCTGAACATCAACTGCAAGAGGTCTCTCCCCAACTGGAATATATGCCAAACTCCCCATATTCACTGCCTTTCGGCTCAAAGCATGGGCCACCACATTGGCCTTTCCCGGATGGTATAATATATTGATGTCATACTCCTTAAGCAACTCTATCCATCTCCGCTGCCTCAAATTAAGATCCTTTTGCTTGAACAAATGCTGAAGACTGCGATGATCAGTGAACACCTCACAAGATACGCCATACAAGTAATGCCTTCAAATCTTCAATGTGTGAACTATGGCAGCCAACTCCAAATCATGAACGGGGTAATTCTTCTCATGGGGCTTCAACTGACGAGAAGCATAAGCAATAACTCTACTCTCATACATCAACACACAACCAATCCCAACTCTTGAAGCATCACAATACACTGTATAGGAACCTGAAGTAGATGACAAAACCAATACTGGAGCTGTGGTCAAAGTTGTCTTGAGCTTCTGAAAGCTCTCCTCACACTCGTTCGACCATACAAATGAAACACCCTTCTGAGTCAACTTGGTTGAGGTCGATGCGATAGACGAGAATCCCTAAACAAACCGGCGATAATAGCTTGTCAAACCAAGAAAGCTGCGAATCTCTGTGGCTGAGGACGGTTTGGGCCAACTCTGAACCGCCTTTATCTTCTTCGGATCAACCTGAATACCCTCGCTGGACACCACATGCCCCAAGAAAGCCACTGAACTAAGCCAAAACCCACACTTGGAGAATTTTGCATATAGCTTCTCCTCCCTCAATCTCTGCAACACAACTCTCAAATGTTCTGCGTGCTCCTCCTGACTATGCGAATACACCAGAATATCATCAATGAAGACTATGACAAATGAATCTAGATAAGTCCAGAACACGATGTTCATTAAATGCGTGAATGCTGTTAGGGCATTGGTCAGCCCAAAAGACATCACCAAGAACTCATAATGACCATATCGGGTCCTAAAAGCCATCTTAAGAATATCCGAATCCCTGATCTTTAACTGGTGATAACCCAAACGGAGATCAATCTTGGAGAACACTCTCGCTCCCTGAAGTTGGTCGAATAAATCATCAATGCGAGGAAAAGGATACTTGTTCTTAATTGTTACCTTGTTCAATTGCCTATAATCAATGCACATCCTCATTGTGCCATCCTTCTTCTTTACAAACAGAACTGGCACACCCCAAGGTGACACACTAGGCTGAATGAACCCCTTATCTAGGAGTTCCTAAAGTTGCTCCTTCAATTCCTTCAACTACGTTGGTGCCATACGATACGGCAAAATAGAAATGGGCTGAGTGCCCGGCACCAAGTCAATACCAAAATCAATGTCCATGTCCGGTGGAATGCCCCGCAGGCCTGCAGGAAACACATCGGGAAAATCCCTCACAACTGGAACAGAATCAATACTGGGAGTCTCAGCTCTGACATCCATCACAAACGCTAGATATGAAAGACAACTCTTCCCAACCATACATTGGGCCTTCAAGAAAGAGATCACTCTACTAGGAACATAATCAGTCACACCTCGCCACTCGATCTATGGTACACCCGACATAGCCAATATGACTATCTTAGCATGACAGTCCAGAATAGAACGACACAGAGATAACCAATTCATGCCCAAAATGACATCAAAATCCACCATGCTCAATAGAAACAGATTCACTCGGGTCTCCAGACCCCCAATAGTCACCACACACGACCGGTACACATGGTCTACAGCAACAGTATCGCCCACCGTGGTAGATACATGAACAGGTAAAGCAAAAAACTCACGGGGGCATACCCAAATAACGAGCAAAGTATGATAACAAATAAGAAAAGGTGGAACCGGGATCAAATAATACACAGGCATCTCTGTGGTAGACTGAAACAATACCTGTAATAACAGCATCTGAAGCCATAGCACTGGGCTCGGAGTGCATAGAAACGGGCCTGACTACCCCCTGATCGACCTCCCCTATGGGGAGACTCCTGGCTGACTGACTTCCACCCCTAGCTGGCTGAGCGGGTGGTGATGAAGATACTAGCGATAAAGCCGATGACTGGCCCCTCTGCTGGGATGAACTAGCAATACGATGAGGACATTGTCTCCATATGTGGCCCATCTCGCCACACTCATAACAACTCCCAAGTGCTAGAGAAGGGGACTAAAGGGAACCCCTCGCACCGGAGTGACTGGAAGATGCACTCGGCATAGAAGAACCCTGGACCGATGGAGCACGGGATGAACTCTGAGCTGGAAAGGCGCTGAGTGATGACTGGCCCTGCTGAGATCCCTAATAACTATGACTCGAAGATGCCCCATGATAACCGGAGCAAGTTGGCTGCGCAGACCTGAATGGACGGCATCTGCCTTGCTGAAATTGGCCCCTCAAAGGAGCACCACTATAGCTGCCAGATCCTCGAGGCCTTTTGGCCTCCCTCTTCTCTTGCTCCTAACGACGAACCGACTTAATCTCACAAGACCACCTCCTCGAACGTAGCACTAGATACCTTCTCCCTTGTCATAAGAATACGGAGCTGATAAGTAAGACGATCAACAAATCTCTTGATCCTCTCTTGATCTGTTGGAACCAACCATATGGCATGACGAGCCAAGTCAGAAAACCTCAACTCATACTGTGACACAGTCATATCCCCCTATCGCAACCACTCAAACTTCCTACGCAGCTCCTCTCTGCGGGACTGCGGCACATATTTCTCTAGGAAGAGAACGGAGAACTGCTGCTAGGACAGGGGTACCGCACCAACAGGCCTACGCCTCTCAAAATCCTCTCACAAGTGAAAGCAGCTCCTAAAAACTGATAGGTGGTAAAAGAGACCCTGATGGTCTCAAGAATACCGGCAGTACAAAGCATTCTCTAACATTTATCCAAAAAGCCCTGGGCATCCTCGCCCTCTGCGCCACTGAAGGTCGGAGGCTGCAATCTACCAAATCTCTCTACCCTATGCTGCTCATCCTCCGGTATGACAAGAACCACATAGTCATGAGCAGCTGCAAACGGCTGGGCTGGATGCGCCCCCGACGTTTGAAGTCCCTGCACTACCTGCTCAGGTGTGCGAGCGGCGGGAGTTTGGTTGCCTCCTCTGGCATGTGAAGTAGCTGCGAGTGGCTAACACCGGCTGAGCCAGACCAGTGCAAACTGATAAGATCTGTGCCAAGGCCTCCTGAAGACTCGAAATCACGATGGGCATAGCTAGTGCCTGAACTGGTGCTGCTGGAGCATCCATAGGTAGAGCCTGATCTTGAGCTAGGGTAGCTGGTGGATCTACAAGTGCTTCCCTCGCTGCTCTACCTCTGCCACGACCACGTCCTCGGCCTCTGGTGGCCTCAGCTGGTAGCACTGGTGGTTGTCCATCCTGTCCAATAGCGCGTGTCCTCACCATTTGTGAGCGAATAGAGTAACAGAACTTTAGTACTCGCATCAACAAGTCCGCACGACAAGAATTTCAAGAATATGAAGTTTTTCCTAAAGGTTATGTAGCCTCTCGAGGATAAATATATACATCTCCGTACCGATCCGCGAGACTCTACTAAAGCTGCTCATGACTCGTGAGACCTATGTAACCTAGGCTCTAATACCAACTTGTCACGACCCTAACCCCGAACCCGGTCGTGATGGCGCCTCTCATGAAGACAAGGCCAGCCAGTTAAATCCAATTCATTTTTAAAAGTAGTTAATCAACATAAAAATAGTCTAAACATGATTTAATAATACTAAATAGAATAAAATGTCGATTATAATGTGGAATGCCACCCGACACAGCCCTAAACGGGATGTCACAATTCACGAGCATCTATAAGCCATAATACAAGTCTGCTAAAGTCATAAACTGCTACAAATATTTGAAAAGGAACATAAATGATAGAGTAGTAGAGACACGGGGTTGTGGACGTCAACAGCTACCTTGTAATCTCCGAAAAACCCGCTTGGAACTGGAGGAATCAACACTCAAGAGTGGAACCAGCTACGTCTGAATCTGCACACAGGGTGTAGAGAGTAAAGTGAGTACTCCAACTCAGTGAGTAACAAAGGTAAATAATGACTGAAAGTAAGAAAACACGTAGAGTACAAGGCATTCAATAATGAAGCAGTCAAATCATTTAAAAGCAGTAAACCAGTGAAAAGTAGAGAAAAATCCTTTTTCAACAGATAAACAGGTAATAAACAGATAATTAAGATAAAGTAAACAATTAGACGTTCGCCCCACGGGCGCAATATCAATAATTTTCGCCCCTCGGGCTCAATCTAACATCACAATGGGTACCCGCGCTCACTGAGGGTGTGCAGACTCCTGGAGGGGCCCCTTACGGCCCAAGTGCAATAACAAGCCATCTCGTGGCATCAAACTAGGCCCTCGGCCTCATATCAATCAAGCCACCTTGTGGTGTACATATCTCAGGCCCTCAGCATCCAATCAGTATCAGTGTTTCCTCACAACATAGGCCCTCAGCCTTACTCAGTCAAAAATACTCACAAGCCCCTTGGACAATAGTAAAACAGTGTTTCTCAGCCCAAACATCATTTAAATTATCATTTAAGTCTTAAAACTGAGTAAACATGGTTGAGTAGTAAAATAGTAGAAATTAACATGACTGAGTTCAAGTAATAAGTCAAAACAGTGAGGAAAAATCAATAAATAGCCCCGAAGGGTTCAAATAGTTGGCACTGAGCCCAAGTATGGCATTCAACCCAAATAATGATGATAGAAAATAGTTTTCAATTAAATACGCGGTAAAATTATCAATCGGGACGGACCAAGTCACAATCCCCAATTATGCATGACTCCACGCTCGTCATCAAGCGTGTGACTCACCTCAATATAGCACTACAATGTGCAATCCGGGGTTTCAAACCCTCAGAATATCATTTCCAATCATTACTCACCTCGAACCGGCTAAATCTCTAGCTCGCGACGCCTTTGCCCCTTGAATAGGCCTCCAGGCGCGTCGAATCTATCCAAAATCAGAATGAAGACGTCAAAATACGCTAAGGGAACAAAGTCCAAGCAAAAACAATCAATAAATGGCACAAATCCCGAAATTACCAAAACCTGACTCCCGAGCCCACGTCTCGGAATTCAGAAATTTTTACATCACTGGATTCCTCGTCTCCTACGAGTTCATACATATCAAGAATATAAAAATCGGAGTCCAAATCACCCCTCAAATCCTCATTTAAAGGCTTCTTAAACTCAAGCCTTAAACCTCCATTTTTAGCCCTTTAATTTCTTAAATTTCAGCCTTAATCCATTAAATACTACCATAGAAATGTGTTTTAGGTCCGAAATCCTTACCTTAATGAAGTTCCCTTGAAAACCCTCTTCCAAATCGTCCAAAAGCTCTCAAACCGAAGTCAAAAATGGTGAAAACCTTCAAATATCGCGAAGGAAGACTTATATACATTCTGCCCAGGGATACCCGCATCTATGGTCAAAAATCCACTTCTTCAGTACCGCATTTGTGGTCTACCCTCCGCTTCTGCGAAAATCACTTAACGGACCAAAGGTCGCATCTACAGTCCACTCGCCGCATCTGCGACTCCGCAGGTGCGGTCCCTCTACCGCATCTGTGGTTCCTCACTCTAACTCTCCATCTGCATCTACGCCTCCCCTTCCGCACGTGCGGCACCGCACCTGTGGTCCCCCAACCGCAGGTGCGAAAATACCAGAAGCAGCAAATTCTTAGCAGTTGCAATAACCTTTCAACTTCTCCGTTAACCACCTGAAATCATCTCGAGACCCCCGGGACCTCAACTAAAAGCACAAACATAACCCAATACCTTATTCAAACTTGTTCTAATCCTCAAAACACTTCAAACAACATCAAATCACCCAAAACATATCAGATTCAAGCCTAAGTTTCTAAATTCTTCCAAAATCCGCTTTTGATCAAAAACCCAACAAAACCACGGCTGAATGACCTAAAATTGTTCACACACATCCCAAATGACACAACGAAGCTACTACAACTCTCGAAATTCTATTCTGACCCCTATATCAAAATCTCGCCTAACAACCGGATATCGCCAAAATATCAACTTCGCCAATTCAAGCCTAATTCTATTCTGAACCTCCAAAACCCATTCCGATCACACTCCTAAATCATAAATCACATACCAAAGCTAACCGAACCATCAAAACTCACATCTGATCCCTCTAACACATAAGTCAACATTCGGTTGACTTTTTCCAACTCAAACTTCCTTAAAAGAGACTAAGTGTCTCAAACTTCACCAAACTCCTTTCGGACTTGATCCGACCAACTCAATACTACAAAACACAGATAACGAAGCATAAAGAAGCAAAAATAGAGAAAACAGAACGGTAACTCATGTGACGACTGGTCGGGTCATCACATAAATCCTCAACCAGATACACTGGAAAATACCCTCAACTATAAATGTAATGGAAAGCATGATATTTCAACTAACTTTAACAGATTTACATCCTTAAACAAATGCAACATTCATTTTTAGGCAACTTCAAATGTAGTCATGCTCCAATAGTTCAGAAAAGAGTTCACATCATCATTAATATGAAGAATACAAGGTTAACGTATAATTGTAAAAACAAAATACAACAGTGAAATGAACAGAAACGTCACCAGAAACAACCCAAAAAAACCAACAAGGATGCTTAAAACTAGTAGCTACACAACTTCACAAATTGCCAAAGGGGTCTTTCTATTTTTCTCGAAGGTTTTGCACGCTAAGAAACACTAACCAATCACATAATTTTCAGCTTTCTATTAGTATTCAACTGTTGATTTTTCTTAATGGTATGTGTTTTATTTAAGAGTGTAAAAGATGTATAGAATCTCTTTTTTCCTTGCTTTTTTTAAAGTGTGATAGAGTGTGTGTCTTTTATAGGAGAAGAAGCAAGACATTCATTCATCAAAAGTCTGCCTAACTGTTCAAAAGATAGATTTTTGGTTCAAAATCTGTCCAAAAGATAGTATTTTCACTAAAGTCTTCTCTAACTATTCAAAAGACAGACTTTTGGTTCAAAATCTGTCCAAAAGATAGTATTTTCACCAAACAATGACAGACTTTTTGGAGTTTTGTACTCCAAAAGTCTTTGAACAGTAAAAACAACCAAACTTGTACTATTCCTTCTTTAATTTCAGCTTTTATCAACACAAAAGTCAAATACTCAAATACAATATAAATAAGTTCATTAAGAACTTAGAAACTTTTACTATCAACTATCATGTCTAAGCGAATAGCTATTTCAAGGTTAATGAATAACTAAATATCAGTAATTAGTAACTACGAACGACTAAGCTAACACAGATTAAACACAACTAATAATAATAATAATAATAATAATAATAATAATAATAATAAAATCAAAAATTATTCTGGACCTAAAATAACTACAATACAATTAGAAAAAAAAAGACAAAGGAAACAAGAATAGGGGTATATTAAACGAGCGTTTGGGGCGGTCGCCGGAGTTTCGGGGTGGAATTGACATCAATAGGTAGGTCTTGAGGAGCTCTATCCTTTGATGTAGATTGTCACGATTTAAAACTCACTATAGGCCGTGATGGCGCCCAACATTGCCATTAGGCAAGCCAACAATGAACTAACATATTAATTATTTATTTTATTACTTTCAAAATCATAAACTTTATTAAGTAAGGAAATTTACACTTTTGAAATCATGGGTACATATATAATTAGTAATGCATAAAAATAAAAGGTGATAATAATAGAAAAATCCGTAAGTATCAACTAGAATATCCCAAGACCACGTGTCACAAGTTCATGGGCATTTACGAAAGAGTATAATAATAATACAACATCTGTCTGGAATGTAAATAAGACAAGATAAAATAAATAGTATGATGGAGACTCTGTGGGCTGCGATATGTAGCCTGGAATGCAGGTCACCATAAACTCTACTCAGCAGCTGACCCTACGCGCCAAGATGACCACCAAATTGTAAAATCCTACACATTTAGTGTAGAAGTGCAACATGAGGATGTAAATCAACTACCTAATAAGTATCTATTCTAACCCCGGAGAAGTAATGACGAGGGGTCGACATCGACACTTACTAGTGGTCCAATAAATCAGGATGATAAATCATAAATAGATATAAAGCACAACAGTAATAATGAGGTAACACAGTAACTAACATAATCCTCCAACATTTCTTTTGGCAATATAAATCTTTCGAAGGTCATATGTTATCCCATCAGATCAGAAATATCAAATGTAGTCTCAAACGGATAAGTAATACCTCATAAATACCAGGTCTCAATAAAAGGGCATCACATGAATATTTGGACTCTTAGTGGTAACACACACGATTATGTCGAGGTCGTACGACCCGATCCAGAGTGGTGTGTACACTGTCGAGGGTCGACCGACATCTTGAGAAGCTAAAATATTTCTTGGAAATTGAGGTTGCAAGGTCACCAAAAGGATTGTTTCTAAATCAAAGAAAGTATGACATACTTAAAGAAGCTAGATTATCAGAGGCTAGGCCAAGTCCTCCTCCCATGGAGCAACATCACCAACTATCAGAAGAAGGAAGTTAACCCCTCCTCGATCAATCTCAATATAGGAGGTTAGTTGGGAGATTATTATACCTAACCATTACCAGGCGGGACATTACTTACATTGTCTATATTTTGAGCCAATTCATGTAGAATCCAAAATAAAGTCATTAGAAACATGTTATTCGGATGCTTAGATATTTAAAGGCCAATCCTGGACAAGGAGTATTGTTGCCAAGCAATAATAGTTTGCAGTTAAAGGCATATTGCAACACAAATTGGGCAAGCTGTCCAATGACTTGTCATTCTGTTTCAGGATAGTTTCTAATGTTAGGGACATCACCTGTACGTAGCATGGAAATCCAAGAAACAAACCAAGGTTTCATGGTCATCTACTGAAGCAGAATATACGTCAATGGAGGACAGAATGAGTGAAATCATTTGGTTGAGAGGGATTTTAAATTTCTTATAGGATCTAGCATGTCGTTCAGCGGTTTGAGTCCTTGAGTAACTTCACTTCATGTATCATGACTTGTACGTGTTGTTAGAATTGAATTTTGGGAAGTTCGGGTTGGTTCGGATGAAAATTTTCGATTCGGAAACTTTAAGTTGGAGGAGTTGACTAAGGTTTAACTTTTGAGTAAACGATCTCAGAATTGGATTTGAAGGTTCTAACAGGTTCATATGATGATTTCGGACTTGGGCGTATGTTTGGGTTGAGTATCGGGTCGCCCGTAAGCATTTCGGCGCTTATTGTAGAAAGGTTACATTTTGAAAGTTTTAGAAATTCCATAGTTTGACTTGAAGTGGACTTTGGTGTTATTGATTTTCGTTTGGGATTCTGAGCCTTTGGAATATGTTCATACTATGATTTATGACTTGCACGTAAAGTTTGGTGTCATTCCAGGATGTTTAAATAATTCGGACGCGTTCGACGAAGTTTAAAAGTTTGAAAGCTTAAAGAAAGGTTTCGATCGTCGATTGGTAATTTTGATGTTATTTGACGTGATTTAAGGATTCAACTACGTTCGTATCATATTTTGGAACTTGTTGGTAAGTTCGAATGGGGCCCCAGATGTGTTTCAGACGAGGCGTGGATCATTTTGGAACCTTGTTGTATTGTTGAAGGGCCTGAGTACTCATGCAATCGCATCTATGGAAAAAGGGCCGCAGAAGAGGCCAGGCAAGCCCAGAAGCGGATTTTGGTTGGGTAGTGCTGGGACCATATAAGCAGTCATTTTGCCGCAGAAGCAGAACCGCACCTACGGATGAGGCAATGCCAAAGCGTGAGCGCAGAAGCGCTACAGGGACCGCAGATGCGGTTGGTGACTTGGGTTGGGTTATCGTAGGTACGAGCTTTATACCCCAGAAGTGGCTGTGGCAGAAGCGACCATGGAACCGCATAAGCGAGATTTTCTAGGCAAATTTGGATTTAAGACAGGATTTTCTTTCATTTTTCACTTGGGATGGCTGAATTTAGGGAGCTATTTTGAGGAGATTGTGATGATCCGGCCAGTCATCTCATGAGTTACCGCTCTGTTTCCACTATTTCTTCTTCTTTATACTTTATTATCCGTATTTTTGTGGTATCGGGTTGGTCGGATCTAGTCCGGAATGAGTTTGGTGAAGTTTGAGACACTTAGTCTCTTTTAAGAAGGCTTAAATTGAAAAAGTCAATTGGATGTTGACTTAAGGGTTAGAGGGCTCGGATAGGAGTTTTGATAGTTCAATTAGCTTCGGGAGGTGATTTATGACTTAGGAGCATGATCGGAATGTGTTTTGGAGGTTCGAAGTAGAATTAGGCTTGAATTGGCGAAGTTGATATTTTGGCGATTTCCGATTGATAGGCGAAATTTTGATATAGGGGTCAGAATGGAATTCTGAGAGTTGCAATAGCTTCATTGTGTAATTTTTGATGTGTGTGTAAAATTTTAGGTCATTCAGATGTGGTTTGGTTGGGGTTTTGATCAAAAGCGTATTTAGGAAGATTTTAGAAACTTAGGCTTGAATCTGATGTGTTTTGGGTGATTTGAAGTTGTATGAGGTGTTTTGATGATTGGAACAAGTTTGAATAATGTTTTAGGATATGTTAGTGTCTTTGGTTGAGGTCCCAAGGGCCTCGGGTGAGTTTCGGGTGGTCATTCGGATCATTTTGGAGTTTAGAAAATTGTAGAAAATCTGTTTAGCGGTTGCAGGGATTTTACCCTTCTCATTTGCGAGTGGAGCCTTGCGTTCACGAAGGGGCAGTTGACGAAGTTAAGGAATTAAGCCTTCGCGTTCGCGAGAAGGGCTTCGCGTTCTCGGAGGGCTGGGAAGTGGTGCATCGCGTTCAGGAGAAGTCCTTCGCGATCGCGTAGAGGAATTTGGGTCAGATGGGTTCGAGGTCAAGTGTTCATCGCGTTCGCGAAATAGTGAGCGCGTTTGCGAAGGTTAAGGTTGAGGAAGCATCGCATTCGCGATGGTCATGTCGCGTTCGCATAGAGGAAAAGTTGGTCAAAGTGAGTTTGTGCTTCGCGAACGCGAGGGTTTGACCGCATTCGCGAAGAAGGAAATTAAGGCCTGGGCAGAATATTTTTAACTCGTCTTGTCCGTGATTTTGGAGCTCATTTCCTCCATAGTTGGCCATTTTGGTAGATTTTTTAAGGAGATTGAAGAGGGATTCAAGGGGAATATTTGGGAGGGAAGATTCTTGGACTAAAAACTCGATTATTATGTGAATTCCACACAGAAAATCATGAAAGCTAAGCCTAAAATTGAAGAACTAGGGCTTGAGAAATTGGACTTTTGATTTGGGATTTGAAGGACCATTTGGGGTCGGATTTAAGAACTTTTAATATGTATGAACTCATGGGGAGATAAGGAATCTATTGATGTGAAAATTTCTGAGTTTCGAGAAATGGGCCCGGGGGTCGGGTTTTGGTAATTTTGGGATTTGTGTAGCATTTTGATTGTTTTCACTTGGGCTTTGTTCCCTTAGCATATTTTCACGTCTTCGTTCTGATTTTGGATAGATTCGATGCGTGTGGAGTCCGATTTAAGGGGCAAAGGCATCGCGAGCTAGAGATTTAGTCGGTTCGAGGTGAATAATGATTGTAAATTATGTTCTGAGGGTTTGAAACCCCGAATTGCACATCGTAGTGCTATATTGAGGTGAGACACACGTTTGATGACGAGCGTGGGGTCGTGCACTATTGGGGATTGTGACTTGGTTCATCCTGATTGAGGATTTTACCACGTATTTGATTGAAAACTATTTGCATCATTATTTGGGTTGAATGCCATATTTGGGCCTAGTGCCAACTATTTGAACCCTTCGGGGCTATTTATTGATATTTTTTCACTGTTTTTGACTTATTACTTGAACTCAGTCATGTTATTTTCCATTGTTTTACCACTCAGCCATTTTTACTCAGTTTTGAGACTTAAATGATATTTTAAATGATGTTTGGGGTGAGAAACATTATTTTATTGCTGCCCGAGGGGCTTGTGATGATTATTTTGATTGAGTTAGGCCGAGGACCTATATTGTGAGGAAACACAGATTCTGATTTGAGGCTGAGGGCCTGAGGTATGTACGCCACGAGGTGGCTTGATTGATATGAGGCCGAGGGCCTAGATTTGATGCCACGAGATGACTTGTTATTGCGCTTGGGCCGTAGGGGGCCCCTCCGGGAGTCTGCACACCCCTAGTGAGCGCGGGTACCCATTGTGATGTGAGATTGAGCCCGAGGGGCGGAAATTATTGATACTGTGCCCGAGGGGCGAACTTCTAATTATTTACTTTATCTTAATTGTCTGTCAATTACCTGTTTATTTGTTGAAAAATGATTTTTCTCTACTTTTCACTGGTTTACTGCTTTTAAATGATTTGACTCCTTCATTATAGAATGCCTTGTACTCTACGTGTTTTCTTACTTTTAGTCATTATTTATATTTGTTACTCACTGTGTTGGAGTACTCTTTTTACTCCCTGCACCCTGTGTGCAGATTCAGGCGTAGCTGGTACCGCTCCCGAGTGTTGATCCCTCCAGTTCAGACGAGCATTCAGAGACTAGGAGGTAGTTGTTGACGTCCGCAGCCCCGTGTCTCTACTCTTTTATCCTTTCTATTTCCCTTCAAACATTTGTACTAGTTTATGGATTTAGCAGATTTGTATTATGGTCTATAGACGCTCATGACTTGTGACACCCCGGTTAGGGTTGTATCGGGTTGTATTTTCCGCACCTTTATCCATATTTTCTGCTATTTAGTGTTATTAACTCATGCTTAGACTACTTTCATGTTGATTGTCTATTTTAAAAAGTGAATTCAGTTTAACTAGTTGTACTTGTCTTCACGAGAGGTGCCATCACGACCGGGTTTGGGGTTAGGGTCGTGACAAGTTGGTATTAGAGCCTAGGTTACATAGGTCTCGCGAGTCATGAGCAGGTTTAGTAGAGTCTCGTGGATCGGTACGGAGACATTTATATTTATCCTCGAGAGGTTGTAGAACCTTTAGGAAAAACTTCATATTCTTGAAATTCTTATCGTGCAAACTTGTTGATCCGAGTACTAAACTTCTGTTACCCTATTCTCTCACAGATGGTGAGGACACGCGCTACCGGACGGGGTGGATGACCACCAGTGCCACCATCTGAGGCCACCAGAGGCAGAGGACGCGGTCGTGGTCATGGCAGAGGTAGAGCAGCGAGGGCAGCACCTATAGATCCACCAATTTCCCCAGCTCAGGATCAGGCTCCAGCTATGGATGCTCCAACAGCACCAGTTTAGGCACTATCTGTGTCCATCGTGATTCCGGGTCTTCAGGAGGCCTTGGCACAGATCTTATCAGTTTGCACTATCTTGGCTCAGATAGTGTCAGCCACTACAGCTGCAGCTACTTCACAGGCCAGGGGAGGCAATCAGACTCCCGCCGCTCGCACACCTGAGCAGGTCGTGCAGGGACTTTAGACACCGGGGGTACATCCAGCCCAGCCGGTTGCAGCTGCTCGGGACTATGTGGTTCCTATCATACCAGAGGATGAGCAGCGTAGGTTGGAAAGATTTAGTAGATTGCAACCTTCGGCCTTCAATGGTGCAAAGGGTGAGGATGCCCAAGGCTTTTTGGATAAGTGTCAGAGGATGATTCATACTGCTGGTATTCTGGAGACCAGCGGGGTCGCTTTTACCACCTATCAGTTTTTAGGAGCTGCTTTCACTTGTGGGAGGATTTTGAGAGGTGTAGGATTGTTGGTGGAGTATCCCTTTCCTGGCAACAGTTCTCCGTTCTCTTCTTGGAGAAGTATGTGTCATAGTCTCGCAGAGAGGAGCTGCGTAAATAGTTTGAGTGGTTGCGTCAGGGGGAGATGACCGTGTCATTGTATGAGTTGAGGTTTTCTGAGTTGGCTCGTCATGCCATCTGGTTGGTTCTAATAGATCGAGAGAGGATCAGGAGATTTGTTGGTGGTCTTACTTATCAACTCTGTATTCTTATATCTAGGGAGAGGGTATCTAGTGCTACGTTCGAGGAGGTGGTTGATATCGCCCGTGAGATTGAGCCGGTTCACTGTCAGGAGTGAGAGGAGATGGAGGCCAAGAGGTCTCGAGGATTTGGCAACTATAGTGGTGCTCCTTCGAGGGGCTAGTTTCAGCACTACAGAGGCTGTTCATTCAGGTCTGCTCAGCCAGCTTGCCCAGGTTATCGTGGGGCATCTTCAAGTCATGGTTATCAGGGATCTCAGCAGGGCTAGTCATCACTCAGCGCCCTTCCAGCTCAGAGTTCATCCCGTGCTCTATCAGCTCAGGGCACTTCTATGCCGAGTGCATCTGCTAGTCACTCTAATGCGAGGGGTTCCCTTCAGTCCCCTTCTCCAGCACCTAGGAGTTGTTATGAGTGTGGTGATATTGGCCACATGTGGAGGCAGTGTCCTCGTCGTGTTGCTAGTTCGTCCCAGCAGAGGGGTCAGTCATCGGCTTCAGCGCCAGTTTCTTCACCACCACCCGTTTAGCTAGCTAGAGGTGGAGGTTAGTTAGCCAGGGGTCGCCCCAGAGAGGGAGGTCGATCAGGCGGTAGTCAGGCCCGTTTCTATGCACTCCTAAGCAGACCCGATGTTATTGCTTCAGATGCTGTCATCACAGGTATTGTTTCAGTCTTCCACAGAGATGCCTCTGTATTATTTGATCCCGGTTCACCTTTTCTTATGTTTCATCATACTTTGCTCGTTATTTAGGTATGCCTTGTGAGTTTCTTGCTTTACATGTTCATGTATCTACCCCGGTGGGTGATAATGTTATTGTAGACCGTGTGTACCGGTCGTGTATGGTGACTATTGGGGGGTCTGGAGACCCGAGTGGACCTGTTATTATTAAGCATGGTGGAGTTTGATGTTATTTTGGGCATGGATTGGTTATCTCCGTATCGTGCTATTCTGGACTGTCATACTAAGATAATCATATTGGCTATGACGGGTGTGCCACGGATCGAGTGGCGAGGTATGACTGATTATGTTCCTAGTAGAGATCTCTTTCTTAAAAGCCCAACGTATGGTTGGGAAGGGTTGTCTTTCATATCTAGCGTTTGTGAGGGATGTCGGAGCTGAGACTCCCGGTATTGATTTTGTTCCAATTGTGAGGTATTTTCCTGATATGTTTCCTGCAGACCTGCCGGGCATGTCACCGGAAAGGGATATTGATTTTGGTATTGACCTGGTGCCGGGCACTCAGCCCATTTCTATTCCGCCATATCGTATGGCACCAACAGAGTTGAAGAAGTTAAAGGAGCAGCTTCAGAAACTCATAGATAAGGGGCTCATTCGGCCTAGTATGTCACCTTGGGGTGCGCCGGTTCTGTTTGTGAAGAAGAAGGATGGCACAATGAGAATTTGCATTGATTATAGGCAATTGAATAAGGTAAAAATTAAGAACAAGTATCCCTTGCCTCACATTGATGATCTATTCGACCAGCTTCAGGGAGCGAGGGTGTTCTCCAAGATTGATCTCCGTTTAGGTTATCACCAGTTAAAGATCAGGGATTCGGATATCCTTAAGACGGCTTTCAGGACCTGATATGGTCATTATGAGTTCTTGGTGATGTCTTTTGGGCTGACCAATGCCCCGACAGCATTCATGCATTTGATGAACAACGTGTTCTAGCCTTAACTCGATTCGTTTGTCATAGTATTCATTGATGATATCCTGGTGTATTTGCGTAGTCAGGAGGAGCACACAGAGCATTTGAGACTTGTATTGCAGAGATTGAGGAAGGATAAGCTTTATGCAAAATTCTCCAAGTGTGAGTTTTGGCTCAGTTCAATGGCTTTGTTGGGGCACGTGGTGTCCAGCGAGGGTATTCAGGTTGATCTAAAGAAGATAAAGGCGGTTCAGAGTTGGCCTAGACCGTCCTCAGCCATAGAGATTCGTAACTTTCTTGGTTTGGCAGGCTATTATCGCCGGTTTGTTCAAGGATTCTCGTCTATCGCATCGCCCTTGACCAAGTTGACTCAGAAGGGTGCTTCATTTATATGTTCGGACGAGTGTGAGGAAAGCTTTTAGAAGCTCAAGACAGCTTTGACCATAGCTCCAGTGTTGGTTTTGTCATCAGCTTCAAGTTTATATACTGTGTATTGTGATGCTTCGAGAGTTGGGATTGGTTGTGTGTTGATGTAGGAGGGTAGAGTTATTGCTTATGCTTCTCGTCAGTTGAAGCCCCATAAGAAGAACTACCCCGCTCATGATTTGGAGTTGGCTGCCATAGTTCATGCATTGAAGATTTGGAGGTATTACTTGTATGGCGTATCTTGTGAGGTGTTCACAGATCATCGTAGTCTTCAGCATTTGTTCAAGCAAAAGGATCTTAATTTGAGGCAACGAAGATGGTTGGAGTTGCTTAAGGATTATGATATCACTATATTGTATCATCCAGGAAAGGACAATGTGGTGGTTGATGCTTTGAGCTGAAAGGCAGTGAGTATGGGGAGTTTGGCATATATTCCAGTTGGGGAGAGACCTCTTACAGTTGATGTTCAGGCCTTGGCCAATCGGTTTGTGAGGTTGGATATTTCGGAGCCCAGTCGGGTATTATCTTGTGTGGTTTCTCGGTCTTCCTATATAATCGCATCAGAGAGCGCCAGTATGATGATCTACATTTGCTAGTCCTTAAGGAAAACGTTCAGCATGATGATGCCATAGATATGACCATTGGTGATGATTGGGTGTTGAGGATGTAGGGCCGAATTTGTGTGCCCAATATGGATGGGCTTCGGGAGTTGATTCTGAAGGAGGCCCATAGATAGCAGTATTCCATTTATCCAGGTGTCGTGAAGATGTAACAGGATTTGAGGCAACGCTATTGGTGGACAAGAGTGAAGAAAGATATTGTGGGATTTGTAGCCCGGTGTCTCAATTGTCAGCAGGTGAAATATGAGCTTTAGAGACCGAGTGGCTTGCTTCAGCAGATGGATATTCCTGAGTGGAAGTGGGAGAGGATCACTATGGACTTTGTTGTTGGACTTCCACGGACTTTGAAGAAGTTTGATGCTATTTGGTTGATTGTGGATCGGTTGACCAAGTCCGCGCACTTCATTCCTGTGTGTACTACCTATTCTTCAGAGCAGTTGGCAGGGATTTATATCCGAGAGATTGTTCATTTGCATGGTGTTCCGATTTCCATCATTTCGGATAGAGGTACTCAGTTTACTTTGCAACTTTGGAGGGTCATGCAGAGAGAGTTGGGTACTCAGGTCGAGTTGAGCACAGCTTTTCATCCTCATATGGACGGGCAGTCCGAGCGTACTATTTAGATATTGGAGGACATGTTGCGTGCTTGTGTCATTGATTTCGGAGGATCATGGGATGAGTTTCTACTACTTATAGAGTTTTCTTATAATAACAGCTACCAGTCGAGTATTCAGATGGCTCCATATGAGGCTTTGTATGGGAGGTGGTGTAGATCTCTAGTTGGTTGGTTCAAACCCGACGAGGCTAGGCTATTGGGGACTGATTTGGTGCAGGATGCTTTGGAGAAGGTGAAGGTGATTCAGGAGAGGCTTCGTATAGTGCAGTCGAGGCAAAAGAGTTATGCTGATAGGAAGGTTCGAGATGTGTCCTACATGGTTGGCGAGAAGTTTCTATTGAAGGTTTCACCCATGAAGGGTTTTATGAGATTTGGAAAGAAAGGAAAATTGAGTCATCAGTTCATTGGTCCTTTTGAGGTGCTTCGGAGGATTGGGAAGGTGGCTTATGAGCTTGATTTGCCACCCAGCTTGTCGAGTGTGCATCCGGTATTTCATGTTTCCATGCTCCGGAAGTATATTGGGGATCCATCCCATGTTCTGTATTTCAGCACGATTCAGTTGGATGATGATTTGACCTATGATGTGGAGCCAGTAGCTATTTTGGGTCGTCAGGTTCAGAAGTTGGGGTCAAAGGATATAACTTCAGTGAAAGTGCAGTGGATAGGTTGGCCCATGGAGGAGGCTACCTGGGAGACCGAGCAGGAGATGCGGAGTAGATATCCTTACCTGTTTGAGGCTTCAGGTAAGTTTCTTGACTCGTTCGAGGGCGAATGTCTGTTTAAGTTGGGGAGGATGTGACAACCCGGCCAGTCATCTCATGAGTTACCGCTCCATTTCCCCCATTTCTAATTCTTTATTCTTCGTTACCCATGTTTTGTGGTATCGCGTTGGTCGGATCGAGTCCGAAATGAGTTTGGTGAAGTTTAAGACACTTAGTCTCTTTTAAGAATGCTTAAGTTGGAAAAGTCAACTAGATGTTGACTTGTGGGTTAGAGAGCTCGAATAGGAGTTCCGATGGTTTGGTTAGCTTCGGGAGGTGATTTATGACTTAGGAGCGTGATCGGAATGGGTTTTGGAGGTTCAGAGTAGAATTAGGCTTGAATTGGCGAAGTTGATATTTTGGCAATTTCCGGTTGATAGGCGAGATTTTGATATAGGGGTTGGAATGGAATTCCGAGAGTTGCAATAGCTTTATTGTGTCATTTGGGATGTGTGTGTAAAATTTTAGGTCATTCGGGCGTGGTTTGGTTGGGTTTTTTATCAAAAGGGTATTTCGGAAAATTTTAGAAACTTAGGCTTGAATCTGATATGTTTTGGGTGATTTGATGTTGTTTGAGGTGTTTTGATGATTGGAACAAGTTTGAATAAGGTTTTACGATATGTTGGTGCCTTTTGTTGAGGTCCTGGAGGCCTCGGGTGAGTTTTGGGTGGTCATTCGGATCATTTTGGAGTTTAGAAAATTGCAGAAATTCTGTTCAGCTGTTGCAGGGATTTTACCCTTCGTGTTCGCGAGTGGAGCCTCGCGTTCGCGAAGAGTTAGTTGAAGAAGGCAAGGAATTATTCCTTCGCGTTCGCGAGAAGGGCTTCGCGTTCGCGGAGGGCTGGGAAGTGGTGCATCGCGTTTGCGAGAAGGCCTTCGCGATCGCGTAGAGGAATTTGGGTCAGATACGTTCGAGGTTTAGTGTTTATCGCATTCGCAGAAAAGTGAGCGCGTTCGCAAAGGTTAAGGTTGAGTAAGCATCGCGTTCGCGATGGTCATGCTGCATTCGCATAGATTGAAGAGGGATTCAAGGGAAATTGTTGGGAGGTAAGATTCTTGGATTATTATGTGAATTCCACATAGAAAATCATGAAAGCTAAGCCTAAAATTGAAGAACTAGGGCTTGAGATATTGGACTTTTGATGTGGGATTTGAAGGACCATTTAAGGTCGGATTTGAGAACTTTTGATATGTATGAACTCGTGGGGAGATAAGGAATCTATTGATGTAAAAATTTCTGAGTTTCGAGAAGTGGGATTGGGGGTCGGGTTTTGGTAATTTCAGGATTTGTGTAGCATTTTGGTTGTTTTCGCTTGAGCTTCGTTCCCTTAGCATATTTTCACGTCCTCGTTCTGATTTTGGATAGATTCGACGCTCGTGGAGGCCGATTCGAGGGGAAAAGCCGTCGTGAGCTAGAGATTTAGCCGGTTCGAGGTGAGTAATGATTGTAAATGATGTTCTGAGGGTTTGAAACCCCGGATTGCACATCGTAGTGCTATATTGAGGTGAGGCACATGCTTGATGACGAGCGTGGGGTCGTGCACTATTGGGGATTGTGACTTGGTCCATCCCGATTGAGGATTTTACCATGTATTTGATTGATAACTATTTGCTATCATCATTATTTGGGCTGAATGCCATATTTGGGCCTAGTGCCAACTATTTGAACCTTTCGGGGCTATTTATTGATATTTCCTCAATGTTTTTGACTTATTACTTGAACTCAGTCATGTTATTTTCCACTGTTTTACTACCCAGCCATTTTTACTCAGTTTTGAGACTTAAATGATATTTTAAATGATGTTTGGGCTGAGAAACACTATTTTACTGCTGCCCGAGGGGCTTGTGATGATTATTTTGATTGAGTAAGGCCGAGGGAACAAATACTGATTTGAGGCCGAGGGCCTAAGGTATGTACGCCACGAGTTGGCTTGATTGATATGAAGCCGAGGACCTAGATTTGATTCCACGAGATGGCTTGTTATTGCGCTTGGGCCATAAGGGGCCCCTCCAGGAGTCTGCACACCCCCAGTGAGCGCGGGTACCCATTGTGATATGAGATTGAGCCCGAGGGGCAAAAATTATTGATATTGTGCCCGAGGGGCGAACTTCTAATTGTTTACTTTATCTTAATTGTTTGTCAATTACCTGTTTAGTTGTTGAAAAAGGATTTTTCTCTACTTTTCACTGGTTTACTACTTTTAAATGATTTGACTACATTATAGAATGCCTTGTACTCTACGTATTTTCTTACTTTCAGTCATTATTTACATTTGTTACTCACTAAGTTGAAGTACTCACTTTACTCCTTGCACCCTGTGTGCAGATTCAGGCATAGTTGGTGATAACTTAGGATTTTTACGTGTTTATGCCCTACTCGCCTATGCTTTGAGTATAAATTGATACAAAATAGTCCCAAAATGCTCACAAGTTGTGCTTGATTGCAGGTTTGATCGACAAAGTGACAAAATGTCAATGATCAGCTCAAAAAGGAGTGAAACCTGCTCAAGTATCAAAGACCAAGAGAATTGAAGAAGAAAGGGCCTAGTGCGAACCGTGTAACAGTGACCGCGACCGCACTAGGAGTTTCAGAGACATGACATATTCATGCTTAAAGTCACGCGGCCGCGGTAGGATTTTTGCGGTCCATGGTGAAGCTTCGCGGCCGTACTCCTGCTTTGTGCGGTCCGCATTCATAAGGTTCATAGAAGGGCACTTTTGATCATGTGGTCCGCGGTCACGACTGCGCGGACCGCGCCAGTTGCCATCGCGGCCGCGGTACACTTCCAAGCTGTCTGCGTCCCCCAGTTCAAGTTATCAAACAGTTGAAGTCCAAGAGCCAGTGCAGCCGCGGTACGTTTTGTGCGGCCCGCACTGACCCTACAGGGGTATTTTTTGTCCAGTATTTCCAGCCTAGTATAAATAGAATATTTTACTATTATTAGGTATCGGTTTTTATCTGGGAACTTGAGACGAAAGCTGCGCTTGGTGTTGTAGCCATTTTTGGCATATTTTGCTTTCCATTAACAATAGATTATTGTAGTTTTTTTCTTAGTAATTAATTAATATGTTTAGTTCTTCATCCATTTCTTCAGTTTCTTCTTTAATTTATATGTAGCTAAACCCATTAGTTAGGGTTGTGGCTCAACCCTAGTGTGAGTGATGGGAGTTACTATCTAGGGTTAGATTGATATTGGGTGTTTTCTATTTGGATTGATTTTATGTTTTTATTCAAGAATTGGTGGTTGCAAACGCTGATTCAAGCTTAGTGGGTTTAACTCTTCTTGAGAAAGAGAGTCTATGTCCCCAAAATTGACTCAATAAGAAATTGTGATGGACCCATGAGAAATGGTAGTCCCAATTAACGGGTTAAATCTCGAGAGAGTAATCACCCTACTTGAACCCTAGTTGCTTGGTCTCATTGGCCTATCCAATTGGTCTCGAGAGAATCAATTGGGCAAAACCACTCCCTCTACTGAGAGGTATGAGAGTGGGTGCAATTGTGAAATGGTTTCAGCATAATCCCCAAATATGTCAATCTATCCTTAGTAACATCTACTTGTCAATTAGCCACCTAGGTGATGTTACGACCCTAGTGCTCTTCTTCCCATTAATTACAACTTAGCAATATTCTCCTAGCATAATTTAGCTTTAATCCTTAGTTTTATAATAGTGGTTATAAATACAAAAACTCAAAAAATGTTTGAAGTGACATTAGAAGCACAACCTCAACTGTAGGCTAGACAAAAAATACAACTCCACTACTAGCTCCCTGTGGAAATTTGATCTCGGACCTCTATTCGGGTAAATACTATTGCGACCCGCTCTTCCTATCATAGTGTAGTGTCGAGTCGGTAGCGATCACTTTTTGGCATCGTTGCCGGGGAGCTTACGGTGTTGACTATGTGTTTAGTTAGTTTTGTGTTTTACTTCTCTTTCCTTCTTGTTTACTAATTTTGTTTGTGACGATCACTATTAGGTACAATGGCTCTTAATGAAAATGACCCTCTCGGCAATGTGATAGCGGGGGAGGAGGTAGAGGATCTAGAACAAGATGAGGTCTTACCTCAAGTTCCACGGAGAGGCAGAAATGCCAATGTAAATGCAAATGAGAACAACAACATTCCAGACCCTCCTCCGGCACCGCCGAGAGTGGCTCCCAGAGTTTTACCAAATCCAGGATACGCCAGTGCTATTATTCTTCCCCGAATCCGGACGGGGAACTTTCAAATCACAAATGTTATGTTGACCTTGCTCGAGCAAAGAGGGTATTTCATGGGTGCCTCCGATCAAAACGCCTACAAGCACTTGAAGGGGTTTGTGGATACATACTGGGGTAGCAAGCAGACAAATGTGTCCGAGGATGCGTTGAGATTGAGGCTTTTCCCGTTCTCTCTTCAGGGTGAAGCATTGGATTGGTTAGAAAGGCTCCCCAGTCATTCTATTACAACATGGGATGAATTGGTGGACAAATTTATTTCCAAGTTCTTTTCTCCAAGTCATATGGCAGCTCTACGGGATGAAATTCTAGCTTTCAAGCAAGAGCCAACAGAACCTTTGCACGAGATATGGGAAAGATATAGAATAATGGTGAAAGAGTGCCCTAATAACGACATGACCGAGGCTATGATTCAACAAACCTTTTATCGGGGCATCAACACCACGAATCAATGCATTGTGAACCAATTGGCCGGAGGGAACTTTATGAAACTTTCTTACCAAGAGGCATGTGATGTACTTGATGAAATGGCCGACACCTCTTCGGCATGGCAAAGCCGAGAAAATGTGCCCCAAGGTGACCCCACGGTCATCCATTTGCACAAGGAATTGCATGATTATGGCCAAGCCATCGCCGAGCTTACAACAACTATGAATCAATTGGCAAAGGCGCAATTGCAACAAGTCCAAAACCCGCGCCAAGTCAATGCAATGGAAGGTGTTTCTATGTTGAAAAGGAGGCAAAGAGGACAACAACCTCAAGGTAATTGTGAATAATATGACAACAACAATGATGGTGGTGGTTATTCAAATGAGTGTTATGATGATCAAAGCGGAGAGGTCCAATATGTCAATAACTACCAAGGAAATATAGGCAACTCTTCGAATCAACAATCGCATCCTCCAGGAAATTGGGGCAATCAAGAACAAGGCGGAGGTAATTGGAATAACAACAATCAACAACAAGGTGGAGGTAACTGGAATAACAACAACCAAAACAACAATTGGGATAATCAAAGCAACCAAGGAAATTGGAATGGCAATAACAATAATTGGGGCAACAACAACAATCAAGGAGGGTGGAACAATAGCGGGAACCAAGGCAACCGGGGGCAAGGCTTTCAAAGACCCCCCATGTACCAACAACCAAACAATCCACCCCTTTTCCTTCTCAAGGTCCGAGTTCGTCCGGAAGTGATATGGGAAGAATTGAAAGCATGTTCGAGCAAATGATGAAAAAGAACCAAGATTTCGAGGCTCAATTAGCTTCGCATAACACATCTATCCGGAATTTGGAGGTGCAATTAGGCCAAATCTCTCAAGGATTGAATACTCGTCCCAAGGGTGCTCTACCAAGTGATACGGTGGTGAACCCGAAGGGTGGGAATAATAATCATGTGATGGCAGTTACAACAAGAAGTGGGAGAGGTAGTGATGTGAATGCCTCGATGCAAAAGCAAGCTATGGATGAAGATGTTAAGTTGCAGGATGATGATGTACCTTTGATTGTTGATGATATGGTTAATCAAAATGTGAACAATGATGTGTGGATTGATATTGATGATGAAGCCGAGGTGGAGACTCAAGATGACGTGAACCCGTCTAGAGAACACGTGATTGACATGCCCGAGCGGATTGTACAAAAGGCTAAGGCACCTTTGCCTAGGCCACCTCCACCTTATCCTCAACGGTTAGCAAAGCAAAAGAGTAACAATCAATTCAAAAAATTCATTGACATGATGAAGAGCCTCACAATCAATGTCCCTTTGGTTGAGGTACTTGAGCAAATGTCGGGGTATGTGAAGTTCATGAAAGATTTGGTTACAAAGAAGAGGTCGATGGAGTGTGAAACAATTAAGATGACTCATCAAGTGAGTGCCATAGTGCATTCAATGGCACCCAAGCTTGAGGATCCCAGAGCTTTTACTATCCCTTGTACTATCGGAAGTGCGGATTTTTCTAAGGCCCTTTGTGACTTGGGGGCTATTATTAATTTGATGCCGTACTCGGTCTTCAAAACTTTGGGAATTGGGCAACCTCGACCTACCTCAATGAAACTTCAAATGGCGGATCGATCGATGAAGCGACCCTTGGGCATAATTGATGATGTTCTTGTCCGTGTTGATAAATTCATATTGTCGGCCGACTTTGTCATATTAGTTTGTGAGGTGGACTTTGAAGTGCCGATTATTCTTGGTAAGCCTTTCCTAGCTATGGGGAAGGCATTGGTTGATGTTGAAGTGGGTGAGTTGACATTCCGAGTGGGAGATGAGAAGGTGGTATGCCATGTTTGCAAATCAATGAGACAACCCAATAGCACGGAGGTGTGTTCATTTGTGGACATTGTCACAGCTGTGATAGTGGATGACACAAGTTCCATGATCAATGTTGAAGATCCTCTTGAGGCCGTGCTTCTTAATATGGATGTCAATGATGATGCTAGTAGAGTGGAGTGCGTGAATGTATTGCATGGTATGGGTTCATATTCTTATGAGCATAGAAGTCTATCTTTAGATCTTGAAAACCACAAAACTCCACCAACAAAGCCATCGATTGAGGAACCACCGGTGTTGGAGTTGAAGCCACTTCCTCCACACCTCAGGTATGAATTCTTGGGTTCAAATTCTACTTTACCTACTATTCTTTCTTCTTGTCTTACTAACATGCAGGTTGAGGCCACCTTGGTGGTTCTTCAAAAGCAAAAAACGGCAATCGGATGGACTCTAGCTGATATTTGGGGTATAAGCCCTGCATTTTACATGCATAAAATCATATTGGAGGAGGATGTGAGGCCTTCACTTGAGCATCAAAGAAGACTAAATGAGGCTATGCAAGAAGTAGAAAAGAAAGAGGTTATCAAGTGGCTTGACGCTGGTGTGGTTTATCCCATTTCTGATAGTTCATGGACTTCTCCGGTGCAATGTGTACCGAAGAAAGGTGGAATGACTATGGTGACCAATGACAATAATGAGCTTATTCTGACTCGGACAGTGACGGGTTGGAGAGTTTGTATGGATTATCGGAAGCTTAACAAGGTGACTAGAAAAGATCATTTCCCGTTGTCGTTCCTTGACCAAATGCTTGATCGTCTTGCAGGCCGGGCTTTCTATTGCTTTTTGGATGGTTAATCGGGGTACAATCAAATTCTAATTGCCCCGGAAGACCAAAAGAAGACCATCTTTACATGTCCTTATGGCACATTTGCTTTCTCTAGAATGCCATTTGGATTATGTAATGCTCCGGCGACCTTCCAATATTGCATGATGGCTATTTTCACCGACATGGTGGAGGATATCTTGGAGGTCTTCATGGATGATTTCAGCATGGTTCGGGATTCTTTTGAGGAATGCTTGGTAAAGTTGGATAGAGTGTTGTCTCGGTGTGAAGATACCAACCTTGTTCTAAACTGGGAAAAGTGCCATTTTATGGTAGAAGAAGGTATAGTGTTGGGTCACAAGATCTCGAAGTAAGGAATTGAAGTTGATAAGGCCAAGATCGAGATTATTTCAAGGATTCCTCCCCCTACTTCTGTCAAAGGGGTGAGGAGTTTTCTTGGGCATCGGGGTTTCTACCGGAGGTTCATCAAAAAAATTTCTAAGGTAGTTAACCTGTTGTGCAAGTTGCTAGAGAAAGATGCCAAGTTTGTTTTCGATGAGAAGTGCATGGAGGATTTTGAGCTCCTTAAACAAAAGCTGACAACTACCCACATCATCACCGCACCAAATTGGAGCTTACCATTTGAGCTCATGTGCGATGCTAGTGACGTTGCAGTGGGGGCGGTTTTAGGCAAAAGGATCAACAAGATGTTCCATCCGGTATACTACTCAAGTAAGACCATGAATGAGGCTCAAAGGAACTACACAGTCACCAAAAAGGAGTTATTGGCTATTGTTTTTGCTATGGAAAAGTTCCGTCCTTACCTTATGGGGGCCAATGTTATTGTGCACACCGACCATGCCACCCTTAGGTATTTGATGACCAAGAAAGATTCGAAGGCAAGATTGATGAGATGGGTTCTTCTTCTTCAAAGTTTGATTTAGAAATTGTTGACCGGAAGGGTAGTGAGAATCAAGTGGCGGACCACTTGTCCTCTTTGGAGGAGGAGGGGAGGCCTTGTGACGGCCTTGAGATCAATGATACATTTCCCTATGAGCAACTCCTTGTGGTGTCAATGATTGGAATGTCGTGGTTCGCTGATGTTGCCAATTACCTTGTGACTGAAATAATCTCGTGTGATCTCTCTTCTAACCAAAGGAAAAAGCTCAAGCGGGATAGTTTGGATTTCTATTGGGATGAGCCGTACTTGTTCAAGATTTGCACGGATGGTATGATTCGTAGATGTGTTCCGGAAGAGGAACAATTAAGTATCCTAGAGGCTTGCCATTCTTCACCATATGGTGGCCATCATGGCGGGGAGAGGACAGCCTTAAAGGTACTCATTTGCGGATTTTATTGGCCTACCTTGTTTAAATATGCTGGTAATATGGTCAAAATATGTGATGAATGCCAACGAGCCTGCGGAATTTCAAAAAGGGATGAGATGCCCCTCAATACGATTCTCGAGGTAGATATTTTTTATGTTTGGGGCCTCGACTTCATGGGTCCTTTTGTGAGCACTTGTGGAAATACTTATATTCTTGTGGCGGTAGATTATGTCTCCAAGTGGGTTGAAGTCGTGGCTTTACCCAACAATGAAGCCTGGAGTGTTGTGGCATTTCTCAAAAGGAGTATCTTCATGAGGTTTGGCATTCCCCGTGCTATCATTAGTGACGGGGGATCTCACTTTTGCAACAAGACTTTTGATTCATTGATTGCCAAATATGGAGTTAGTCACAAAGTGACCACCCCCTATCATCCTCAAGCTAGCAGTCAAGTGAAAGTCTCCAACCGAGAAATTAAGAGTATCTTGTCTAAAACTGTCAATGCTAGTAGGACCAATTGGTCGAAAAAATTGGATGATGCTCTTTGGGCTTATAGGACAACTTATAAGACCCCAATTGGTATGTCTCCGTACCGGTTGGTGTTTGGGAAAGCTTGCCATCTTCCGGTGGAATTGGAGCACAAGGCTATGTGGGCCTTGAGGAAGTTGAACTTAGAATGGGATGTTGCTGCAAATCTGAGTGTTGAACAACTTAATGAGCTCGATGAGTTTAGATTCCATGCATACTCCAGCTCGTCCTTGTACAAGGACAAAATGAAGTACCTTCACAGCAAATATGCTCGGGGCAAGGAGTTCAAAGTTGGGGATATGGTTCTCTTGTTTAATTTCCGGCTACGTCTGTTTCCGAGTAAGCTCAAGTCAAAATGGAGTGGGCCATTTGAAGTTGTGTTCGTGAGCCCGTTTGGTGCTCTTGATCTAAAAAACAAAAATGGTGAAGTCTTTAGAGTTAACGGCCACCGGGTCAAGCATTATCTTGGAAAGTTCGATGGCAGCCACGTAGTGGCGCTTCTTCATCTAAAGTGATATGGTGGTAACATGTGTCGTGCCGCGACGTAAATCAGGCACTTCTTGGGAGGCAACCCATATCTTTTTTTCTTTCTCTTTGATTTTCTTTGTAGCTTAGAAATTTTTGAGCTAATTGTTTGTGAGATGTTGCAGGGATTGTGTTGAAGCAGTGCAAAACAAAGTATGAAAATTGCATAGTCTCTGAAGTTACCAGTGTGGCCACGGTGCACTTTGCGCGGTCCGCACCGGCATGAGTTTAGAAGGGGACTCTCTGAAGTTCTTCACCGCAGCCGCGGTCAAGTTAGTGCGGTCCGTGGAGGACTTACACTGCCGCATTCCACTTGTGTGCGGTCCACATAGGGTGATTACTGAAGGGTCACACAAATAAACCCAGCGCGGTCCACGGTCACTTTTGTGTGGCCGTGCTAGTAGGTGAGTACGGGTCCCACTGGGTATCCATAAATAGAGACCAAGGGTCTCATTTTACCCTTTTCGTAATTTGAAAACCTAGAACCCTAATTCTACTATTCATCCTCTGCCAAGACTGAACTTATTGCTTGTTTGGATAGAATGCATTCATTCTTCCTAATCCTGGTAACATTTCATGCATTCATGATTAATTGCTTTATTATTTTTATTTTATTTTCTTGCCAGTAGTCTGTAACTTCTTTTTTTCTTCATGATTTCTTCGAATTTGTTAGTCTAGGGTAGCTTTCATGTTAGTTTAAAGTAATTAAGGATTGGGTACCTGAGTAGGGACAAGTAGGGGTAAAAATTTGAACAAAAATAGAAGAAAACATGCAACCCTAGCTTAGTCCCTAAAATTGACCCAGTGCGGCCCGCGGTCGCCTTAGCGCGGTCCGTGGTGCCCTAACATTGTCCGCGTTATACTTCCACGTGGTCCGCGATGCTTGATTGACTGAGTAATAACTTGTGTCCAGCGCAGCCGCGGTAACTTTTGTGCTGTTCGCGCTAGCCCAACGCGGTCGCACTCCCTTGTGCACGGGCTGCGGTGATAGATTCTGCAGTAGTGTCTGCAATAATTTTGTTTGTTGTCTGCAACTTTAATTCATTCACCTGTTTCAATGCCTGTGCTTCAAATAACAATGTTAGATGTGTTTGCTTGTAGACAATGGTAAAACAATGAGGAAGAGGTGCCAAACAGCCTGACCGAGGTGACTCCTCCCGGGGAGGAAAAGGGAAACAAGTTAAACTCACTCCCCGACCTAAACTGAAAACAAGGAAACAAGTTGTTATAGATGACCAATCGGGGAGTAAGTACGTACCCTCTCAAGACCTCTCTTCTGACTCAGGCCCAGCTCCTGCAGTCCCAGCTTCACATACTGCCCAAGCCCCACAACGTGTACCTTCTGAGTCGTCTGATGGCTCAGCAGCAGGTAGCGGTGAATACTCCACCTCCCTCATAGCTTTAGTATTTGGGGAGAGTACAAAAAGTGGGTCTAATAGTGATAATGAGGTACCGGACAGTGGAGTGCCCCAGGTTGGGGGTGTTGAACGAACTAGAAAACCTGAAGTTTGGGAAGATCGATTTGTCAGCCAGGTGGCGTTCCACAAGTTTAAGGAATGGTGGCCGTTACAGAAGTTGATTCTTGAGAGAAGCTTCATTGACAAAGACCTTCTACCCCTACACCCCAATGTGCATAGACAGTTTCAGGCTCGAGCGGGTTAGGAGTTCTTTAAAGACAATTGTTTGAAGGTGAATGAGCATATGGTCAAGGAATTTTACAGCAATGTGGCCCATATCTTGAAGGGCACTAAGGTGACCAAGGTGAGAAACAAAAATGTGGTATTCACCGGGAGGGCACTGAATGAATACTTGGGGTTCATTGATGAAGATGAGTCCCTTTACAATGAAAAGTTAGCAATGGGTGAGGAGGTTCGTCCGTGGTTAGCTTCATACCTGGCAATCCCAGGTATGGTTCCAGAGTGGTTACAAGCAGGGGCCAAAATACTTCGGAGAACTTTCAACTTCGAGGCTAGAGGGTGGTTGACCTTTGTGTGCAGTCGGCTCGACCCGACCACCTATGATCAGACTATTCCATGTGCCCGAGCAGTTCTTGTTGCTTTTATTATAGCAGACTATCCTATCAATGTGGGCAATGTGATGTCCCGCACCATTTCTGCAATGGGGATTGAGCATGACCGGAACTACCCTTTTCCCAGCACCCTCACTATGTATTTCCGGGACTTGGAGGTGGAGAAGAGATCGTTTGACATCAAGGTCAAACCTGTGGCTCCGTTCTTCTGGTACAGTTTGAAGGGGTCAGACAACCCCAAGGACAAAAATTACAAGCCACCTGCTTCTACCCCAACTAGCCAGTCTGAGGAGCCAGTTGCGGTAGAGTCTTCTGTTGAGCCCTCCACAGAGCATTCCACCATGCTTGTTGCCACCACTGTTGATGATTTACCTCTATGACCCTCCTCTTCTACTGGCCCTAGTACTTCAGCTGACCCGGGGGTCCTTTTTCCCGGACGTATCTTTCACAGCCCATCAGTTGATCCGGACACTAGCCAGTTGTCTAGCAGACAATGGAGAGGCATCCCGGACGTATCTTTAATCCAAGTTGTCTCAATTGCCTCTCCATTGACCCGGGGGTCCTCTCTATTGTCTGCTATAGCTGAGGCCCACTCAACACCTTCCACTGCTCATATTCCTCAGTCCATTGAGGATACACAGAAAAAGCTCCTGGACAATCAGGAGAAGATTATGAGGACTCAGGATGCCTTGACTAAGGCGGTGGATTCACATGGCAAGGCTTTGAGGGAGCTTGCCAAGGAGCACAAGAAGATGAGGAAGTCAAAGGCTTCCAAGGAGTCGGTGAGAGTACTAAGGACTGATGTGGACAAGCTATTGGCATACCAGATGCCTTTAGACTTGCTATTTGGGGATCCAGCCCCAGCAGCAGCACCAGTGCCATAGCCACAGTAGGAGAAGGAGCAGGCACCCAGGCCTCCAAGGAAGAAGAGGAAGCTCCCCAGTTTAGTTGGTGCAGTTATTGAGCTAGCAAAGCCACAGGAGACCCCCTCCAGTGATGCACCTATCATCCAGTTGGTCCAGGAGCAGGCCCCAGTCCCAGCAACTGAGCAGCAGGAGATCGGGAACCAGTCTGAGGTTCCCGTACATACAGAGGACTTGGAGACCACTGATAATCCCATGCAGACGGACCAGGCCTAGGAAGCTCCTATATCCTTTACTTTGTTTTTTATGCTTATTTGATAGTTGGCATTGAGGACAATGCCAACTTTTATCCGTGAGGGTGCGCCCTACTTTTATCTGGATAACTATATATATAGATTCTTAGTCTATGTTTTTGTTGATTCTTTTTATTTTGGGTTGTATATAACTTTACATTTCTGTATATATTCATCCCCCGTTGTATATTCTACTCCCATATTGTACATATTCATTCTATTTTCTATTTTCACAAAAACAATTCATTTTTAGCTTTGTAGTTAGGCTCGTAGCCTCTCGTTTTGTTTTTGATGCCTCCAATAAGCCCTTGGTTTTCTTAATGACACGGTTCTTTCCAAAGGTGGAGTATTGTGCGAACCGGGTGGCTCTTCCCAATGATAGATGGTGTGACTACCTTCTTAAGGGTTTGAGTCCGTTTCTTTGATTTTTCTTTTGTTTTTGATAGTTGTAGTTAAAGGTACCTCAAGCAAAGCTTCACTTGGGCCTAGCACATTTGCCTTTGATCCCATGGTCAAAGACATAATATTGTGTTTAGGATGGTGAAAGTCGTGGCTTTGAGACTCTTGCATTGACCAAACAATCATCATGTGGTCTTTTCGGACCATTATGTGCTTGAATCGTAACTAAGGTCGCGGTGGGCCCTCGACTCGATGTCTTTAGCAATCTCCTAGCGTGTGTGGTGAGGAATCGAAATGTGAGTCCAAGTCCCGAGCCAATGGTCTAGAACTTGCCCTGAATGTTTGTTGAGGCGAAATCCTAAGTGAAATTTGACTTGAGAAGTGATTATAGGCTCTCCTTGATCCAAATGTTAAGTTGAACAATTCCATAGCTTACCAATGAGATGATCCCTAGTTAACCCTTTTGAGCCTTAAACCTATTTTTTTCAAGAATCAATGCTACAAGCCTATACCCGTTCTAAATGATTACCCTCTCTTGGCACCCAAATTTTCCCTTGAGTAATGGCAAATATATAAGTTTGTGGGGAGAGACAAGAAAGGAAGCAAAGTGGTAAAAAGGTACAAAAGCAAAAGAAAAGGAAGGCAATGAAAAAGCAAGAAAAGAAAAAGACAAAAAGAAAGTCCAATGTGAACAAGAATAAAAGAAAGGGACTCAAGGAAAACAAAAGCGAAAAAGGCGTGTGGAAAAAGTAGAAAAGGAGAAATGTTTTGAATTGTATAAGAAAGAGTGACAATGTGTCTCTCTAACCCCTTGTAAAGAAGTGAAATACTCAAAAGAGTCAAGAGAGTTGTGCCAAAATGAATCAAAAGAAGTGCTTAAGGGAAGATTGAACCCACTTGAATAAAAATATGTCCTACCCTTACCTAAAAGCCTTTACAATGACTCCACAAAAGCCCTATTTGATCTCGAGTTTAAGGGAGCTTACATTAGTGGATACTTACATAAGGGTCAAGCATATGGTATTTAGAGCCGGACTTGTGACCTTCTTCTTGAGAGAGATGAGCAAAATTCCCTTAACCTCGGTTTGTGTGTCAATACTTAAAAGGTGAGGTTCACTTAGGGAGAGTTGAGGATGTGGGAGTTTGGGTTCCACAATGACCAAAGTAAGTAAAAAGCTCTTTGATGAAATGTGTCAACTCTTGATGCTCTTGTGTCACACTTGATCCATAGTTTTCAAAGTTTTAAATGTGTTAATGATGCATTCGTATTGAGGGCAATTGTTAGTCCCAATTGATGCTTATTGAGGTTATTTCAGGATAGTTGGAATTACTTGGACGTTCCTTTAAGGGGTGGGTTTTATTTTGTTTGCTTGAGAACAAGCAAAGGCTTAAGTTTGGGGGAGTTGATAACTTAGGATTTTTACGTGTTTATGCCCCTACTCGCCTATGCTTTGAGTATAAATTGATACAAAATAGTCCCAAAATGCTCACAAGTTGTGCTTGATTGCAGGTTTGATCGACAAAGTGACGAAATATTAAAGATCGGCTCAAAAAGGAGTGAAACCTGCTCAAGTATCAAAGACCAAGAGAATTGAAAAATAAAGGGCCTAGTGCGGACCGCGTAACAGTGACCACGACCGCACTAGGAGGTTCAGAGACATGACATATTCAGGATTAAAGTCACACGGCTGCGATAGGATTTTCGCGGTCCGCGGTGAAGCTTCGAGGCCGCACCCCTGCTTTGTGAGGTCCGCATTCATAAGGTTCAGAGAAGGGCACTTTTGATCACGCGGTCTGCGGTCACGACTGCGCGGACCGTGCCAGTTGTCATCGCAGCCGCGGTACACTTCCAAGCGGTCTGCGTCCCCCAGTTCAAGTTATCAAACAGTTGAAGTCCAAGAGCCAGTGCGGCCGCGGTCCGTTTTGTTCGGCCCGCACTGACCCCGCAGGGGTATTTTTGTCCAGTTTTTCAAACCTAGTATAAATAGAACATTTTACTATTATTAGGTATCGGTTTTTATTTGGGAACTTGAGATGAAAGTTGCGCTTGGTGTTGTAGTCATTTTTAGCATATTTTGCTTCCCATTAACAATAGATTATTGTAGTTTTTTTCTTAGTAATTAATTAATATGTTTAGTTCTTCATTTATTTCTTCAGTTTCTTCTTTAATTATGTGTAGCTAAACCCATTAACTAGGGTTGTGGCTCAACCCTAGTGTGGGTAATTGATGGGGGTTGCCATCTAGGGTTAGATTGATATTGGGTGTTTGCTATTTGGGTTGATTTTATGTTTTTATTCAAGAATTGGTGGTTGCAAACGCTGATTCAAGCTTAGTGGGTTTAACTCTTCTTGAGAAAGAGAGTCTATGTCCCCAAAGTTGACTCAACAAGAAATTGGGATGGACCCATGAGAAATGGTAGTCCCAATTAACGGGTTAAATCTCGAGAGAGTAATCACCCTACTTGAACCCTAGTTGCTTGGTCTCATTGGCCTATCCAATTGGTCTCGAGAGAGTCAATTGGGAAAAATCACTCTCTCTACTGAGAGGTGTGAGAGTGGGTGCAATTGTGCAATGGTTTCATCATAATCCCAAAATATGTCAATCTATCCTTAGTAACATCTACTCGTCAATTAGCCACCTAGGTGATGCTACGACCCTAGTGCTCTTCTTCCCATTAATTACAACTTAGCAATATTCTCCTAGCATAATTTAGCTTTAATCCTTAGTTTTATAATAGTGGTTATAAATACAAAAACTCAAAAAATGTTTGAAGTGACATTAGAAGCACAACCGCAACTCTAGGCTAGACAGAAAATACAACTCCACTATGCTCCCTGTGGAAATTCGATCCCGGACCTCTATTCGGGTAAAAGCTATTGCAACCCGCTCTTTCTACCATAGTGTAGTGTCGAGTCGGCAGCGATCAGCTGGTACTGCTCCCGAGTGCTGATCCCTCCAGTTCGGGCGAGCGTTCGGAGACTACGAGGTAGTTGTTGACGTCCGCAGCCCCGTGTCTACTTTTTTATCATTTCTATTTCCCTTTAAACATTTGTACTTGTTTATGGATTTAGAAGAGTTGTATCATGGCCTATAGACGCTCATAACTTGTGACACCCCGGTTAGGGCTGTGTCGGGTTGTATTTTCCGCACCTTTATCAATATTTTTTCGCTATTTAGTGTTATTAACTCATGCTTAGACTACTTTCATGTTGATTATCTGTTTTAAAAAAGTGAATTGAGTTTAACTGGCTAGCCTTGTCTTCACGAGAGGCGCCATCACGATCGGGTTCGGGGTTAGGGTCGTGACAGAGATTTTCATCGAGCAAAATGAGATAAGTGATTCCCACTTATTGCAAGTTAAATACATGAGTTATATACGAATTTAAACATGAAAAATCATGGAAATTGTAAAATTTTAAGAGAAAACCTAGAAATTGGTATTTTTAGATTTTTACCATGAAATTGGACGTGGAATTTGGAATAAATCATATATTTGAGTTCGTAGCTTTATGGGTAAAGTTTATCTTAAAAAGTTTTTAGAATCCGGGTACGTGGGCCTGAGGGTTAACTTTGTTGACTTTTTTTAGCGGGGTTGAATTTTTTTATAAATTAATTAATTATAATGTTGGAGTATATATTTATTGGTTTTCCTGATAGTTTGACTAGTTTCGGATTGATGGGCATCGGTTTGAGGTATTAGAGAGGAATCAGAGCCGGTTATGGAATTTCAGAGCGAGGTAAGTTTCTTGTCTAACTTTGTGAGAGGGAAATTACCTCGTAGGTGTTATATTTATTTCATGCTACATGTTGTGGGAGTTATGCACGTATGAGGTGACGAGTATCCGCGCGTATGCTGGAATTATTGATTATAACCGAGTAGAATAAGATTCACGCTATGTTTTAAATGTACTATTTGAGTTATCCTTGCATGTTTGATTACTTTATTTCGCATTACAACCTGAGGTTAGACTTGCTAGAGTAATGGACTCACTATTGTAGAAATTGGACGAGCCACTTGATTAGCCGTGCAAATTGTGCTTCCCTTACGAATTTCTCCCGCGTTGTGCACATTCATCGCAAAGTTTCCTTAAACTTTGTAACTCACATGTATATCCATAAGTGGGGTCAAGGACCCGTTAAAGCTTCTTATTCCAATGGGATCAGGTTGTTCGCCTCGGCAGGATTATGTATCACACTCTTATGGGATCGGGTCGTTCGCCTCGGTAGGATTATGTCGCACACCCTTATGGGATCAGGCCATTTGCCTCGACTGTATCTTGTATCATATTCTTATGGGATCAAGTCGTTTGCCTCAGAATTTCTGTAGAACACTCTTATGAGATCGGGTCGTTCGCCTCGACAATATTATGTATCACACTCCTATGGGATCGGGTCGTTCGTCTCGACAACTTTATTAAATACTCTTATGGGATCGGGTCATTCGCCTCAGCAGAATCGTACATAATATTTGACAAGAAACCATTGTATCTATGAGTTTTCCCTGACTTGAGTTGTGATGACTTATCTGGTGGGAACAATATTATATATACTCAATTTGCGAAGGTAACTGATATTGAGGACTTGTGTTTACCGTTCATAGGAGGGTCATATCATGTACCTATACTTGTTTTCACTGTTTAATTAACATGATTTATACATGTTTACTTTCTACTGTACTTGATGTATTGGACCACTAGTAAGTGTCGATGTCGACCCCTCATCACTATTTCTCCCGTGTTATGCTAGATACTTACTAGGTACGTGTTGATTTACATACTCATGCTACACTTCTATACTTATTGTGCAGGTATATATATTTTTGGTGGTCTTTTGGGTGCAAAGGCGCAGTTATTGTGGGGGCTTTACAGTGAGCTACAACTTATATTATGATCCACAGCATATGAAGTCTCCAACATAATTATTTACATTTTCCTGTCTATCTTGTATTCCAAACAGATGTTGTATTGTTATTGTACCTTCTAGTAAATGTTCATGCACTTGTGACACAGGGTTTTTGGGGTTCCTAGTAGATGTTCACTATTGTAGTTCACATTATTATTATTATTTCACTTTATGATTTATTTATATTCGAAAATTGTAAAGTATACCACAAGTTTCTATGAACGCCAGATTTGACTCTATTTTTTAATGGGATTCATGATTTCAAAAATAATAAATGAATAATTAAGTTGGTAGTTCATCGTTGGCTTGCCTAACGGCGACGTTGGGCGCCATCACGACCTATAGTGGATTTTGGGTCGTGACATCTTGGTATCAGAGTTTTAGGTTCACTTAGGTCTTCATAAGCAAGTCTAGTAGAGTTTGGCGACCTTAATTCCATCTAAGATTATGCCTTCATTTCCTTCCTACTCATTCTTATACGGAGTGGAGTGCTTGTTATAAATTAGGCATCGACGAGTTGAGAAGATGCTACAGATGCGGTGCAGGATGCTATTCCCTGCAAATGCGGACAGACCATTATCATCACCTTGTGGAGGAGTATTTTATCATTTCAACCTATTTTTGATATTGCCTACGGTCGAGATTTGATATCTCCAAATTTGGTAGAATTCTTGTTAATATTGTGGTATCGTCGTCCTTGATTGAATGCATTGAGGATCATCGACATGTTGGTCTTTATTTATTTTCCTCTGGGTGCGGTGTTGTGAGATGGAACCTAAGAGGAGGTCATCAGAGATGGTTGTATATTGTGACTTCAGGATCGAATAGACTTTTCTAGTGTTGATGGTTCGAGGGAGATGATTTCTATGCTTAGAAAATTTTGAATGTGATGAGAAGGTCTTGATTGGAATATAGGAAAAAAATGAAGTATTCGATCATTGTCTTAGGTGCAATACGACTTCGAGTTTCAAGCACGTTATTGGACCTTCGAGTGATGTTAATGAATGAAAGGATTCTTACGGCTGGTGGATCAGTGTGGGCCCAGGTAGGTTAGTAGATTTCATGATGGATGTAACTATAGCAATGACGTGGGAGGAGGTCGATATGAGGTTACACATATGGGGTATCTCTTGTGAGCAGGTTAGCGGTTGTGTGGTTTGATGAGGTCCCTACGAAGAGTTCTACTTTCTGCCCAACATGGGATGAATGTATTGCTATATAAGCTTGGATCTCTTGAAGAAGATAGTACAATAGTTAAGAGGTCGAGTGTACGATTGTGGCTGATAATTCGGGATGTGTTATGATTAGTCCAACAAGAACTTATGAGAACTTTAGTTTACCAACGGTGTGGGATCATGGTAACTAGGAAGAATAAGTCATTGTAGGGTCTGGATCTATGAGGTTGTAGCGAAAAGTTAAGTGAATGAGCCCATCGTCTAGGATCGGGTCACGTGGTTATGTGTCCTTGTAGTTTTTGGCTAGCGGTATGTTGGAGGATTTGTTATGATCGAGGAAGAGGACATAAAGGGAATTTTGGGCAAGGAATTTGACATATATGTGCTATATTTCACCTTATCGGTTCATGTGCAAATGTTAGGGCGACTCAGAATTTATGCTTCTTGTGGATATGTTGTGCAAGGAAGAGGATTCATCTAGTTGCTTCTTTGAAGGTGTTTCATATGCTAATGGAGCATTAGAGATTGGTTATATATTGGGTACCAGGTCAGAGTGAGTGAGTTTCAACAATGGTTCTCATGGCTTCAATAATTAAAGTGCAATATTTAAAGATTTTGTGTTCGTTATGTGGCTGAGGACTGGGTTTTGTAACAGAGTGTGAAGAATACTTGGGGGAATTTCTAGGCTATCATCGGGTCCACGTTGCAGTGTTAGAGAAATGGGAGAAACAACATAGGATTCGCGGAAGGTCTTTCAGAACGGGTGTATCAGTTGGAAATACTATTGAGTGCCTAAGGAGTGTATGAGATGGCTCATAGGTATTGAGTCTCATGATTTTGGTCACTCGAGATGAGTGTTGTTTGAGGTCCTTAATATGTTTGAATAGAGATCATATTTCAAAGGCAAAGTCAAGAGTAAGTTGGAAGAAGCTAAGTTAGTTCGTAATGGTTGAATCAGCCTAGTTATGGTAATGATCAGTTTCTTCAGTATGGTAAGGCTATACCAGTGGTTTGTGTCCGTTTGTGCGGGTTTGAAAGTCGTCGTGGTTTGATTGATTTGGAGGTATTTGATTATGATGGCATGTTATGTGTAAATGGATCCCAAAAGAGTTATATTGGTTTAGACCACAACTTAAGGTTGGATTTTCTACGGTTATGGAAATTTGGTTGTGTGTTGCAATGGTTCTTCTAAAATAAGGAGTGTAAAGATTTCTAGTCGATGAAGTGTTTATTCTACTAGTGGTTAGTGTTATTATGGAATTCTTGGACTCTCATATAGCGGCATGATAGGTTCAGTGAGCGGTATAGAAATTGGAAGTTGAGTATCAAGGTTGCGATTCGGTTTTGGTATGAATGTCACAAGCTCGGAGGAGCGGGGGGGGGAAGATTTCAAATGTTCAGAGTATGCTAGCACTATTTTTGGGCAGCCTGAGGATGGCTTGTTTTGGTGGAAGAAGTGTTGAGTGTTGAAATGCATGTTTGGCTAGCACTATGGAAATAACATGGTCGATGGCCATTAATGTTCAAATTTTGCTACCTGGTGCGAAAGGTTTTAGGGATATATCCCACGAAAAGATCATATTAGTGTGACGTGTTAGTAATTCAATTGTTAGAGATTTAAATCAGGTATGGAGATTTTGGCACGATCGCCAATGAGAGAGGTTATGACTGAGAGGCACTCCATCCCTTTGGTTGGGGACTGTGGAGTTTGTTCCAGATTTTATGGCTACTCTTATGTGTCATGGATAGGGTCATGGTGGATCCTTGAAATATTATTTGCCAATATGGGATGACTGAAGTCGGCTTGAGGTCCGTTAGTAGATCTAGTGTGAATGTCTGCTCTACATCAGGCCGGATGTGTTCATTCAGCATAATATTGCTTATAGAGGAATCTTCAGGTGTTGGATGATGTTCCTATCGTCAGCTATTCTCTGTAATACTTTATGATGCTATGTGGTTGTGAGAAAGGCTTGACTATTCGCACGTGTGTTGTGGTCCTGTATAGCTAGTCGATATTGCACCTTAGTCGTGCTTGAGTTTTATATCTCAGGGCGTTATCCGTTACCTAGGGTCGTATTCATGCACTTGGTGTACTTGTGGTCGATATTCAAGTGTTTCGTAGTATGAGCATTATGGCTTGATGTGTATTTCCTTATTGATTGTTATATGTGGATCGGGTGGCACGTCGTCACAGGTATAATTTTTGGATCGGGTTGCATGCCGCAACAGTAACATGTGTGGATCGGGTTTCACGCCGCAATTGAGTACGGTCCCCTACACTTATTTTATGTGTCTTGTTTCTCATCCCTAGGGAAGGTTTAATAGCATCTGTTGGCCGTTTATTCGTTATGCGAGCTAGGTAGTTCTTTGTCAAAGTTCGTTCTTCCTTATGTGTCATATTTGAGTTGTAGTTTGTTGGCGCATTGGTAGCGTCATATGAGATTTTAGTCGGTGTTTGAGGTGGCTATTATCTGAGCAACTTGTACTAGGTAAGGCGAGGTCATTGGACCTAAAAGCAGTATGATCAAATTTATGTAAGGTATATTCAAGAGAAAATGTCAATGATCCGTTCAAAATAAGGAATGGTTCTTGTCGAGTGGAGAAAATCTTGGAAATTTTGATTTGGCAGGTGGTTATGAGCTTCTACGTGTCGTTTTCATCATTGTGGTATTGCTAAGGTTAGATAAGGGCTTATACACATTATGAGGTATACTACGGGCATCGTGTTAGTAAATTTGCAGTTGTTGTGCTTGGAGGAGGTTACCATGAGAAAATGAGATATGCGGTGCATTGAGTGATATCATCATTGGTGTATGATCATGTTTTTGGTGCTTGTGGAGATTGATAAGGTGTTTGTATGTTAGAATCAGGTCTTGTAGAGAAATTCAGATGTTGGAATTTGGTCCTAAGACTTGTTGGTTAAAGTAAAAGGGAGGATCTTTAGTCTGGCTTGAGCTAATGTACTCACGTGCGTTCTGGTGGCACGGGCAGGTGCACGAGGTGTTAAATAGTGATTTTTTTTGTCAACCCCAGAACGGTTCTTGTCACATTCGAGGACGAACGTATGTTTTAGTAGAGGAGAATGTAATGGCTAGACCTGTCATTTTGAGCTCTACCACGTCGTTCGGTGGTTTGAGGCCTTTAGTAGCTGCACTTCATGTATTATGACTTGTACGTGTGGTCGGAATTCAATTTGGGGGTTGATTCGGATAGAAAATTCTCAATTTAGAAGCTTTAAGTTGGAGGAGTTGACTAAGGTTTGACTTTTGAGTAAACAATCTCGGGATCGAGATTTGAAGGTTCCAATATGTTCATATGATGATTTCAGACTTGTGCGTATGTTCGGGTTGAGTATCGGGTCGCCCGGGAGCATTTTGGCGCTTATTGTGGAGAGTTTGCATTTTGAAAGTTTTAGAAATTCCTAAGTTTGACTTGAAGTGGACTCTTGTGTTATCGATGTCCGTTTGGAATTTCGAGCCTAGGAATAGGTTCGTATTGTGATTTATGACTTGCACGTAAAGTTTGGTGTCATTCCGGATGTTTAAGTATAATTCGGACGTGTTCGGCGAAGTTTAAAAATTTGAAAGCTTAAAGAAAGGTTTTGATCGTCAATTCGTAATTTTGATGTTGTTTGACTTGATTCGGGCTTCGACTAAGTATCGTATCATGTTTTGAAACTTGTTAGTAAGTTCGGACGGGGTCCCGGGGGCCCCGGGTGTGTTTTAAACGAGTCGCAGATCATTTTAGAACCTTGTTGTATTGCTGAAGGGCTTGAGTACTGATGCAATCGCACCTATGGAAAAAGGGTCGCAGATGCGACGCTACAGAAGCGGCCAAGCAAGCGCAAAATCAAATTTTGGTTGGGCAGTGCTGGGACCACAGATGCGGTCGTTTGCCACAGGAGCAGAATCGCACCTGCGGATGAGGCAACGCAGAAGTGCTACAGGGACCGCAGATGCAGTCGACGACTTGGGCTGGGTTCTCGCAGGTGCGAGCTTTATGCTGCAGAAGTGGCTGTCGTAGAAGCGACCATGGAACCGTAGAAGCGAGATTACCTGGGCAGATTTGGATTTAAGACGGGATTTTCTTTCATTTTCACTTGGGTTGGCCGGGAGCTATTTTGAGGAGATTTTCATCGAGCAAAAAGAGGTAAGTGATTCCTACTTATTGCAAGTTAATAAGATGAATTATATACGTATTTAAACATGAAAAATTATGGAAAGTTCAATGTTGGCTTGCCTAACAGCGACGTTGGGCGCCATCACGACCTATAGTGAATTTTGGATCGTGACAGCTTGGTATCAGAAACGATGCCCTCAGAGTTATTTTATGATAACCATGCTGCATTGCATATTGCATCCAACATGGTTTTTATGAGCGTACGAAGCACATAGAAGCGGATTGTCACTTTGTGCGCGAACATATTGCCTCGGGGGACTTGGTCACTTGTCATGTTTCAACAAAAGCTGAGTTAGCAGACATGTTCACTAAAGCGTTGGGACAACGAGATTTTCATACATTCCTTGGCAAGATGGGTATTTTTAATCCATATGTGCCGCCTTGAGGGGGAGTATCAACAAGAATCGGAGAGTTATACTAGGACTCTAATGGATAAGTAACTCATCCTTGTAGATAACTCATTCATGTAAATAGGATTATCACAAGCTGTAGATATAGTTCATCCATGATGGTGTATGTATTTAAACGGTACCATGACTACAACAAATTGACGAGTTAATTCTTTTCATATAAACTCTAGTTTTCACATTATTCATTTTAAGTAAGTTATTTTTTAGGTTTTAGAACTCATAAATTCAAATGTTGGATCATCCTCTAGCCGATTCTAGCTAAATAGTACCTCTCTCAGTTTCATTTCATAAATACAATTCAGAAATTCTTTAATTTTAAAATTTTCAATTTGTTACAATGCAAGTTTGGGTAAGTTTCATGGGATATTTTCGTATCTGTCAAAGTCCATTTTTTATTAATAAATTCAGATCTGATGAAGGATCGCCATATAATAAAATAATAAATTTAATTTGAAAAAAGTAGGTCAACCCTCGAGAACAATGGGTTAGAATTAAAATGATTCTAGTCTATTCTATCGTATAATATAATACAAAGACAACTAGACAAGGACATAAAAAGATATGCCAGCCAAGCTTGTACGGTATTTTATATATATATATATATATATATATATATATATATATATATCTTGTCGTGTATACGAGTAATTGGCCATAAAACTCACAGCTATATATCATCTTAGTAATAACTCCTCTAGAGAAAAGGGAGATATCAAGAGTTTGAGAGAAAATGGGAAATGTATTTGCTATAATGAAACCAATAATTCATGGTGTATTGAAAGCTATTGGAATGACATCCCAAATGGTGGAAATAGAACCAGGAACTACTATTCATTTTTGGGTTCCAACTGAAACCATTCATTACCATAACCCAAACAATAAATTACCAAATTATAAACCTAAGCCTGCAGTTGTATTTGTTCATGGATTTGTTTCCAATGGAATTTTGACTTGGCTTTTTCAAGTGCTTTCCTTAAGAACTTCAGGTGCTGATTTTAACATCTACGTCCCTGACTTACTTTTCTTCGGAGATTCCTTCACTGATCGTCCCGAACGGTCAACGAGTTTTCAGGTATTAAATCGCGTGACCATTTTATCTAAAAGTTAAATCGTTGTTGTTTTTTTATTTTCTTTTTTCATGGAACAAACACGTGAAATCAGGCAGATTGTTTAGCAAAGGGAATGATGAAGCTTGGAGTGGAAAAGTTCTCTCTAGTTGGACTTAGTTATGGAGGAATGGTTGGGTTCAAGTTGGCTCAATTGTATCCTCACATGGTTGAGTCTATGGTTATGTCAAGTACGGTTATTGAGTTGACTGAGTCTATTAGCAATGTTTCGTTGAAGAATATTGGGTTCACAAATTGGCCTGATTTTCTTTTGCCCAAAACTGTCTCTGGAGTTAAAGTGCTTCTATCTATTGGTTCTCATAAGTTGCCATGGTTGCCTGAATTTTTCTACAGGGATTTTCTTGAGGTACCTTCCTCTTTAACTTACCATTCGTATTCCATATGTTAATTATATTGAATTGTGTGACCATCTCATTAATTGAGATTTAAATTTAAAATCTTTGTCGGTGCTGATATCATGTGGAATAATGTGACCTGCTCCTTTAAAAGATGAAGATTTAACCAAAATAACACATTCTTAATTACTTAATGACACATTTTTAAAAGATTAAGTTGATAAATAACACATTTTTAATTACTTAATAATATTCATATGAAAAAATGAGCTACATTATTGTAAAAATTATGCTAAGATACATGAATCTATCTGATGATCAATGACATGCATATAACTGTTGAGCCGAGGGGAAGTGGTAAAAGCAGCCCAAAAGAATAAGATTTAAGAGTCAAGTCAAAGTTGATGTCGCAAAAAAATGTCAAAAGTGGACAAATAACTTTATTTGGTGTATAAACTTCTAAGGACATCTCTTAAATCAGGTACTATATATCTTTTGGTATTTTTTGATTCATCGTTAGAGATACACTAGTGAAATTGAACGCGCTTCACGAAAGAATCACTAAATCTAATTATGACTTTAATCGAAATAGAATATATTAAGTTTTTTGTATATAGAGATATGAAATTTAGTTATTTTCAAGAGATAACAAATATAATTATTTTCCTTAGAATTAGAGCATAAATGATTGCAACTTTTATTATAGTAACTATTTTGAATAGAAAACTATATAATGGGTGTTACTTGGTTTTTAATACACTATTTTCTTATTTAAATTGTATTTTGGATACATAAATATAAGAGTATTTGATTTCTTTTAATTTCATCAAATAGTGAGACTTCAGCTTTCCTAAATTTCTCTTCTCAAATCAAAGAAAAACTAAAAAAAATGTAAAGAAAAGAAACAATAAATAAATTAATTAAATAAGTGCCAATCCAAGTTGTGATGTTCATCCATTGAGTTGCATTTTCATTATGTAATTTTCTCCCATCCTTTATTATTTTTCAAATACTTTCTTTCAGGTTCTTTTTCTTCACTTCTTTTTTTATCCTTAATCTTCCTCTCAAGTTTTAATTCTATAAATAATCTCATATTCCATAAAAGTCAGGTGCATTACTTCTCTATCCTCTATTATTATTATTTTCCTACCTTTTTCTCTCTATGTCATTTTTCTCCTCTAAACTCTATTTTTTCTCCTCTTTCCTGTTGTTGTTTAGCAAAATTTCTTAATATTGATCGTGAAATTAGATACAAATTATTCAAGTTTTTGAAAGTAAAATTTACATATTTAAAAATTACATTAAAAAAATATTATAAGTCATAATAATTTATAATTCAAATATTTATAAAATATCTAAGAAGAATATGGTCAAAAGATCAACCTTGTAGACTTCCTAAATAGTAATGTTCTCACATAAACCGAATCATGGCGTAGAATTTTAGGCAAATACATAGGAAACAATAAATATATCAGTAACACAACTTAAAAGTAATGCAAGTATTAATGCTACTACGAAACCAATTTAAAGTCTGTGTAGAAATTGATCAAATACGGTTGCTATATGAAAAAGCAAAAGTTTTAGGGACACATTAACTATGACGCTATTAAAATTGTCCGAATTTGTTGGTGAACAGAGAATCTAAACAATAAAAAATAATACGAAGGACAAAAAAAGCATATTTCACATGTAATAAAAGAAGACAAACTCATATTGAGAAATGACAAATTTATCATCCGAATTAGAGATAATGCAAGGACTTAATCAGCCAACCCAATATCTTCAGACTGCAGAGGCTTGGGTAGCATTTTTAGATTGTGTGCAACAACTTGAAAGAACATGAAGAGCGATGTAGAAGAGAAAACAAAATGAACTTAAAGATTGATGGTGGCTTTTCAATTCTCCATTAGTATATACAATAACTAATAATAATTAATATAGTAATTTATATGCAATGAATTTATACGGAATTAATTACTTTGTGTAAAGACCATAAATAAGGGAGGGGGAACGAACCATAACATTTATTCTTACAATAAGATAAAAAAAGTAGAGAAAAAGGCAAAAAAGGAGAAAAAAGATAAATCCAATATCCTTGGCCTAAAAGAAGTGACACATCATCTTGCATAAGTGTAATGTTTATGTGTTTCTCCAATCTTTACAAAAATATATTTCTCCAAATTAGAACCTAGAGTAATAAAAAACTTTTAAATTTCTTGTACTACCACATTCTTTTGCAGCACAATAGAAGAAATTCTTCGGTTAACCCAAAGAGATGTACAATAAGCCTCTTAACGTTGTGTTGACTCCATTCATCTTCTGCTTCATAAGAAAAAAGTTAGTCCATAAAGAAGTTGAATAGTATTTCTTTCAGCAAATAGACATTTTTAGGCTAAATAACGAACATACATATTGACTACATAAACTGATTCATCAAACTTTAATTTCTATGTAGTTTAGAACCCACTTGATTCCAAACTAAAGATCATAGAAGGAATACAAATAAAATAAAATGATTACAAGAGGGAACTTTGTTCTTATCAATAATTTTACTACACTAAAAAAAAGGCATATATGCATATTCAAGAACAGTCTTGCAAGCCCAATAAACTAATTTCGTCATATAAGTAAATAAATGAACAAAATCCGAAAAGGAAAAAATAAAACGAGAGACAGTCAAGCAAAATATAAAGGCAAAACACAAGTAAAAAGAGATACATTGTATACATTAAATAGAGGATAGTGACAAAATTCTCTAAATTTTCTAAAATTATAGCATCCCAAAATACTACGACATGCAGTAAAACAAAAATCTGAGAATATGTCATAAATAATGTAATGCCGGAAATTTTGAAAAAACCTGTAAAGTTAGTCAGGAACTGAGGATAAAAGAATACAAACCTGGCCGAAAGAACCATTGCCTGGAAGTTATGTTTTATGACAGGAAGGGAGCCTATATTTGTAGATAAGTCTCTGCTCACTACAGGAGATTGTAGTAGTTCTTTTTTCTCCATAAATATGAAACTGAAAGGTTACACCTTGCAAAGGTAGCAACCATTATTGGATTATTATGTAGAGACAGATGAAGCCATGGAAATTTATTTAATTGAGGAAAATCAATAGGTGAAAAGTTTTTTGTAAGTGATGTATGCTATTCATTGAGAGATAATGATGCGATGTAATAAATGAGATTAACAAAGGCATCAGTTTCATATTCCTTTCAATGATAATAGGTAAAATATAATATGTCTACCTGAATAAGAGAATTTAGATTTTAAAAAAGCAAAAAAAGGAGAAAAAAGATAAACCACTTCTTTGAGCAATAAGATGTGTCACATCATATTTTCTATTTCTAGCTTTATATATAGATATTGATGAACCAACCAAAATATAAAAGTAACAGTATGGAATAATTATTGCATCTCATCAGCATGTAAGAAAGACTATTTGAATAAGGAATAGATAACTAAAGAAAGACGGAAAAAAATGTTGGATATGAGTTGGTGTAAACATTTGGTGTGGGTAAATTTTTTAGTGTCGATATAGTGTTATCATATACGTTAAGTACTATATATCTTTTGACATTTCTCCGGGGCAGTGGCGGAGGCACGATTTTTGCTAAGGGGTTCAAGAAATAAAAAAGTTGAAAAAAACTAGAAGAAATTGTGGCCAATGGGAATTGACCGAGCAACATAACAAAGATTTTGAACCCCCTTGACCATTGAACTATACTTTTGGATGTTTTTTAAGGGGATTCAAAATACAATATATATAGAGGCATAAACCGAATTTTGCCTTATATACACAATATAATTTTCCGGCAAAAATTGTTCGGGTGAACACCCCTCCGACCCCTAAATCCGCCCCTGCCCCTGGGAATGTGTATATAAATATCTTTTACGCGATGACATTATGGTGACATACCACAACAGGTGATATATTAGTAATGAACTTAATTTGGTAATTGATAAAATTCAAAGCTATTAATATTCTGCTAGCTATAAATCAGTTAAAGCATATTGTACTTGTGTACAAATTCATTACATTATCAGTATTTATAAACTGAATTTTGCATTTTTATACCATGATTTTAATAACAAAATGCTATAAAAGCAGGTTATGTTTGCCAACAGAAAGGAGAAAGCCGAACTTCTTGACGCTTTAGTAGTCAGTGACAAAGACGCTACTATTATCCCTAACTACTCCCAGGTATTTCCTCTTGTTTTTGTTACGCACGCAATGACCAGATTGAGAAGAAATCACCTAAGTTCTTTAATTGTTTTGTCTATTTAATATTTGAATATTGATCTTTCGTGGTTTTCATTTTTTTTTATTGACCTCAAATCATTCCATTATTATTTTCTCTCTCCAATTTTGGATTCTTAGAGCACATTACTGAACAAAACATCTTGAATGTAGGTAAATTACCCAAAATTCATAAGTCAATCTCCTACCGAATAGGGGTGGGCGTCCGAGCAGTTCGGATTAGATATAAAAATTTCGTTTTCGATTTTAGATTTTAGGATTAAAGAAATGACAATTCAAATCCAATCCAAATAGGCTCGAATTGGATTAGATTTTTTAAGTTTGATTTCGGATTAACCGATTTGAACATTTTGGACTTTTGGGTTTGAGCTTATAAGTTGAGAACTTGAGATATTTCTTCTTTTTATAAAATATGAATATCCAAATGAAGTAGTCATATTAAATTGCATGAATAGTTTATCATTCTCACCGCAATTATTCAAATAAAGTATTCAAACAACAAAATTATTATCAAGAAAATGCAACAAGAGACATTAATATGTTCGATAAGAAGTATAGTAAAATTATGTCCAAGTAGAAATTATGCTGAGAGTAACGTAGTAATTAATATTGAATATATGAGATAATATCTAATGGGTAGGGTATTGAAATTATTATTATTGACATATGGATAATTGACTAAATATAAAGTATAAAAATTTCGAATTTTCGGATATCCAAAATCCAAAGTACCAAATCCAATATCCAATCCGGAATCTAAAAATTTAAAGAAATTAAATCCAAACAAAAAATCTAAAAATTCAAATTTTGGTTTGGATTTCGGATTTGCCCAAACTATGCCCACCCCTAATATCGAATAAATAAAATATCAATTCTTAGCCAATTACTCGGTAAAGAAATTGAAGGACATTTTAAGGGAAGAAAAAAAAACGACAAAAACATGCCCCAAAAGAAAAGAAAAAATAAAAAGTAAACTAGATATTGAAGTAAATGTCATATTCCTCTATGATTTCTCGATGATAATAGTATTCATGAGTTTAAAATTTCCAAAACTTGGTGTCACACCCTTTTTTTACAAACTTCACTAACTCTCTTAAATTAATAAAAGAATTTGTAAAGCTCAAAAAGCATTTTGTGTTCAAAAGGATTAACTCAGAGTTGCCTCCTGACATTTGATTTCGATGTGTCAGGTCATGATTTTTTTTTTTAAATATTTTTTTTTCTTTTCAAAACATTTGAGAGTCCAAAACTAAGTCTGCACCAGAGATTTGGATAAGGGGGTTCATTTGACTCGGGGAGAAGGTGTTAGGTACTCCCCAAGTCTTGTAACTAGTATGGTTGCATGCTTGATCTAGTCGCCTTTTTAGAATATTCGAATTGAGGTAAAACAAACACAGAAAATAAACACACAAAAAAGGCTCCAAATAAAAGTACTACGGTGCATTCCCCGGAATAAAATATATACAAGTTGTTCAGGGCATTCCCCGGATAAATTTAACTAAGGGGACAGCCTCTCACCTCAAAAGCTAACAAACAATTCTAAGGATTGCCTACCCGAGTGTTGTCGGCCTAAACATGCTACTAGCGGTGAAAAGAGAAAAGTAAAAATAAAAACAGAACCAGAACAAGTATAGCAATGTTTAAACTGGTAAATACTTATCCACACCGGGTGTTTACACCAAACTATATTAATTCACTATGGTTAATTAATTTAATTAGATGAGAATGCATATAATTTACTATGGTTAAATAATTGAAGTCAATATGCAAGACACATGTCATATATTTATTGGTTTGGTGTAAACACCCGGTGCGGGTAAGTTTTTACCGTTTAAACTCGTCTATTCCTGTTTAAAGCCCAAATCCCGCGGCCCCAATTTCATCTTTTAAACACATTCACATCGAGTGGATAAACAAACTTAAACAACCAACATGGAATCAACAAATAAAGAAAAATGCTAGTACACAGAATAATAAGAGATGGATTTAAGGCATGATAATTTAACAGCCTACTAGCTTTACGTGACATTCCTCCAAGTAACGTTGAAACATGTAACTAGAACTTTAATCAACCTGCTTGAATGCCAAATACAACTAAAGTTCGACAACGAGAATTGAAGCAAAACAACAACCAAATTCAAACAAAACTGGACTGAATTTGCGCGGCAGGAACAGAACCGCAAATGAACCTCGATTTGTAAGCACTGAACAGCTCGAACGACCTCGACTCCACGGCAAACCTCAATCAAATTTTGTATTGAAATCGAAAATCGAAACGGAAAGAAGTAACAAAAATATTATGTATATTTTTTTTTTGATTTTTTCTTTTCTGACTTTTGAGAATCAAAGTAAAAGAAGTAGAAGCAAACCAAGAAAAAGGAACAAAAATCCCTGAAAACCCTAATTTCTTCAAGTGCTTTTTCTCTAAATATTTGTCTCTTAGTCCGAAATTTTTCCAAATTTTCCTCTAATTTCTCTCTCCCAAAATTTTGTCCAAAAACCTCAAATATATAGCTCTCTCTCTCGAAGCTTCTATCCTTCTTCACCAAGAAATCACGTGGGACCATAAAACAAATCCGAAATATCTTCAACCAAAATCCGAAAAAGAATAAAAACCAAGAAAACTCGAATTTTATCCCTTTTAATGGCAATAAAGGACAGATGGAGGGGGTAGATCGAGTGTAACTCGATCCTACGCCTCCCATTTTTTCGTTCTCACCTAAAACGATAAAATCGAAAATGAGATGAGGAAGAAAACGCGTGATAGAGGTGACGGGGAAGGAGGGGACCAGCGAGGGGAGGGGACCATGTATTGATTGGAGGGATTTTCCGGCGGGTTAGGGTGGTCGCATGGCGGCAGACGCGTTGAAGGGTTGGGGCGCCGTTTGGGTGGAGTTTTTAGGTTTAGGGTTAGCGAATATTAGGTTTATATTTGGTTAGGGAAAAAGATGTGAGCCAATGGATCAAATAACATAGATGACTAGGATTTAAAATAGGAATTGGGGCGGGTCGGCGGACTGGGTCGGCAGGTCAGCAGGTTTTGGGTTTGGGGCGTGGGTCAAGGCGTTATGAGATTGGGCTGCCCAAATTTGGGCCTCTTCTTTCCCGAAATTGGGCCAAAAATTTGGGACTATAACCCTTTAAATCCATCAATTCAAAAAACTTAAACCTTTTCTTTATAAAAATGATTTAAAATTAATTCTAATTAATTAAAGTAAAATATATATATATATATATATATATATATCACTTTTATATAAATTATTATATTCAAAATAAAAGTGAGAATCATGGTAAAAACAAAAATATATTGCTATAAAAATATTAATAACCTAAACTAAATAGAATAAGATAGAACATGAAACTATTTTTGTATTTTTTCAATTTTTTGTACCTTAAAAATAGAATTAAAATTAGTAATAAAGTAAAATCCTATAGAAATAAACTCAAATAAATATCCTAAAAATACTAGGACTAGTAGAGGTGATTCTAATGCGTGAGTTAAAAATTACATGTCTACACTTGGATGGTACTTTACTAATATCTTTGTTTAATCTTTCACACAGAGGATTTACCTTTTATGTGGAGACGACGACAAGATTTTTAATGTGGCTGTGTCTGATAACATGAAACAGTAAGTTCCTAGCTGCAGAGCAATTTTGGAATTCAAAATTAATGCTTTTATTGATCAAATCTATCGAATATCTAATTTTGGGTACAATAATGAGTGCAGGAAGTTGGGAGAAAATGCGACAATCGATTACATAAAAAAGGCAGGACATCTTGTTCAGTTGGAGCGACCCTGCTCTTATAATAATTATCTCAAGAAATTTCTTTCCTACTCATGAAGTGGCTGTGTGAGTTACGATTAACGATTGTCGTCGTTTATATTGGGAATTATTTTTTTCTTACTTGTAAACATAGGCATAATTGGTTAAATCACGTAATTGTTGGTGTCTCGGTTATTCTTTCCAATAGTATTGTTCTATTCAATCAAAATGTAATGGTAAATTTAATTGGTTAATACTAAGCTTCTCAAGTATAAAGATGTTCTTTAGTATCGCGTTCATAAGTTAATTTATTCATATAAAGCATGAGTTGTTTTGTTTAGTCATTGGGTAATATTTTTTTTTTTTTTTAACTTTCTCAAGTCTGATTTTAATACGTTACTTTTCGTGAATTTGATATTGAGTTTCCTGAAATAACTAGGTCCCGTTCCATAAATCTTTTTTCTTTTTTTGTTCAAAATATTTTCTCCAAAATGGTTTAGTCCATGAAATTTTGCAAATTTTTCGAAAATGAGTTTTTTAAAAATTAAAAAAGCAGTTTTGACTACTTTTTCAAATTTTTCAGAAAATAATTTTTCCCACTCACAAAACTGTAATATTTTTTCAAATGAAATGCATGTCCAAACATAATTTCAAATTCTAAATATCATTTTTCAACTTAACTACAAATAATATTTTTTTTCAAAACTTTATGTCCAAACGCCTACTTAGTCTCAAGAGTCTACCTGTTCAGGAAAATGGTTTTCTTTCTTCTTTTTGCACCAAAAATATACTCTACACCAGAAAGATTGCAAAAGATAGCTCTTGCCAATGAATAATCGATAAGAGATCAGAAGAAATTACTTAAAATTTTCTATTTGCTGAGATTTCAAATCATCTTTCCACGTCTTGAGTGTTAATATCGTATTTAATTATCAATTAATGTATGTTTAATTATAATATATATCATCACAATTTTTTATAAAAGAATGGATAATTTTAAAGTATAGTTAGTTTTTTAATTTAAACATCTAAAAACTGAAAAGTGGAAAAAGTGTCAAAAATAATACTTTATTCCATTTCGATTTATATAGCATCATTTTCTTTTTAGTCCGTTAAAAGAGAATATCTTCAAAATTTGAAAACATTAATTTAAATTTCTTATTTTCCTCGGAATAATAAGTTTTTATGATCACATAAATATTAAACAATAATTAATACCATAAATTTTAAAAGTATTATGAAATATTTATGATTGCAGATTTAGAAAAAATATGTCTTTCTTAAATCCTGTTTTGCCACATAATTTGGAACTAACACTCTGTTTGGATCATTGTTATTCATCATTTCATAATGTATTATATTGTATCGTATGGTATCGTATTGTTTTAATTTATTAAAACAACGTTCGGATAGATTGTATTATTTGATGATGTTAAATAACATTTTGCTTTTAGTTTGACTGTGTCGAACTGTATTGTAACTGATAAGTTTACTAAAATACCCTCAATTATTTTAAATATTAAATTTATTAAGAATTACGGATAAAAATAATTTAAGAAAATCCCTTTCTACTAAAATCAAAGTTTACCTATCATTAGAAAAAAAAGATGATAGAGAAACGAACGAAGACCGTGCAGTTGGCCGAACAAAGGAACGAAGATAAATAAGTAATAATATGTACACTTGAAAACAACTAATATTATATAGCTAATTGGAGATTAAAGCAGTTAGAATTGGAGTTAAAATCAAAGTAGGAGAAAAACGAAACAAAAAGAAAGGCAAAACCTATTCGTACTACCTTTGCGTTGGAGTTGGGAATAGTAAGCGGCAAAAGAAAAAAGGGATGAAGACAAAGTAAGTCAAAGGTTGGAGATTTGGAGTTCAAAAAAAAGGTAAAGGGTAAAATATAATTTTAATGTAATAAGCCAGAGCATAACTGAAAAGAAAAATAGGAAACGATCCCACCACACCAATTTGATTGTAACGACCCAACCGATCGTTTTGAGTTCTAGCACGTTGTTCAACGGTTTGACGTCATGAACAGCTTCACTTCAGATATTATGACTTGTACGCAAGGTCGTAATTGAATTCCGGGGAATTCGGAGTTGATTTGGAAAGTGAATTCTCATTTCGGAAGCTTTAAGTTGAAAGAATTGACTAAGATTGAATTTCAGAGTAAACGACCTCGGAATCGGGATCTGAAGGTTCCAGTAGGTTCGTATGGTGATTTCAGACTTGGGCGTATGTCCGGATCGGGTTTTGGAGGACCCGGGGGCGTTTTGGCGCCTATTGTGGATGTTAGAATTTTGGAAGAAATTTCATAAGTTTGGGTTGAAGTGCATTTCAGTGTTATCGATGTCCGTTTGGGATTCCGAGTCAGGGAATAGCCCCGTATGGTGATTCTAGTATTGGGAGCGCGATCGAAATTGAATTCGGAGGCCCGTAAGTCATTTTGGAGTCATTTGGCTAAAGATAGAAATTTAAAGATTTTTGGGAAGTTTGACCGAGATTTGAGTTTTTGATATCGGGATCGAATTTCGATTCTGGAAGTTGGAGTAGGTCCGCAATGACGAATATGACTTATGTGCAAAATTTAAGGTCAATTCGACGTGATTTGATAGATTTAAACACTGAAAGTTGAAGTTTGAAGTTCTAAGTTCATTAAACTTAAATCGGGTTGCGATTCGTGATTTCGATGTTAATTGAGGTTATTTCAAGGCTCGACTAAGTTCGAATGAGGTACTAGGACTGGTTGGTAGGTTTGATTGAGGTCCCGAGGGCTTCGGGCGTGTTTCGGATGCTCAACGGGTAGATTCTTGCCTTGTGAGGATTGTTGGTTTTCTGGTATGAGTACAGCAGGTTTTTACTCAATGTGATCGCATGAGAGGGTCTGCGATCGCATAGAGCAAGAGTTGGAGGCAGCTGGTATTGGCTTATGCGATCGCAAGGTTGTTTATGCGATCACGTAAAGGAAGAAATTGGAGACTGTTGGCTTTGGCTTATGCGATCGCAGGGGTATGTATGTGATCCCATTGTGCAAGAATTTGGAGGCCTTGGGTTTGGCTTATGAGATCGCGGAGCATTGGCCCTAAGAAGGGTTGCCTCGGCAGTGAAGTGTTTTAAAACGGGGTTTGACTCATTTTTATCTCAAATCTTTCATGGGAGCCAATTTTGGAGCAACTTTGGAGTGCCATTTTCATCACCAAGCAAGAGGTAAGTGATTTCTACTAATTTTAAGTAAATAAAAGGTTTATATATGGATTTAGACAAGGAAATTTGTAGAAATTTTGGGATTTTGAGGAAGACCTAGAAAATTCGTATTTTTAGATTTTGACAACGATTTTTGGTATGAAATTAAGAGAAAATCATATATTTGAGTTCGTGAGTTCATGGGTAAGCTTTATCTTCGAAAAATTTCGGAATCCGGGCACTTGGGCCCGAGGGCAATTTTGTCAACTTTTCGCTCGGGGTTAGGAATTGTTATAAATTGGATTATAATGAGTAATTGAACATATATTAATGGATTTGCATAATTATTGGCTAGTTTTGGAGCATTGTGCATCGATTCGAGTCCTCGGAAGAGCGTGGAATGCCGGTTATGGATCTTCGGAGCGAGGTGAGTCTCCTTTCTAACTTTGTAAGAGGGAATTGTCCCCATAGGTGAATTAATTGGATTTGTGCTCCTATTTGTGGGGGCTACATACGTGCGAGGTGACGAGAGCCCGTGCGTAGCTACTATTATGTTTAAGTCCGGGTAGTCTAGGACCCAAAAGCATGCTATACTTGGAATATATAATCTTATTGACAGTTGAATAGTTTAAATCTTATCGAATTGATAAATGAATTTCTAAAAGGATTAAACTTCATTTTATAAAATTGTTAAAAGATAATTGGCTTTTCTTTGGATAATTATTCCATGTTGACTTCTTGATTGACTGTTTGTATGTGTTTAATTTCGGAACGGGCCGAACGCCGCGGTAGATTAAATAGATGCATCTATGGTTCGCGTCGTTCGACCCTCGGCAATGCACATTTTACATTTATGTTGGATCGGGCCGAACGATCTCGGCATGATATGCGCATGTTTGTATTGTTGCTTGAGATTTATAAATGTTGACATTTGCCTTTCTTGGCCGGAGATAAATTGATAAAGATAATGAAAAGTAAATCTTTGGAAATCCATTAGTATTTGGGAAGTTATTTACCTGCTATCTGGATTTATGAATTATAATTGTTGTTTTAATAAAATTCTCTGATCTTCTCACGTTTTACTATATTATCATTGGACCACTAGTAAGTGTCGAAGTCGACTTCTCGTCTCTACTTCTTCGAGATTAGACGGGATACTCATTGGGTACACGTTGTTTTCGTACTCATACTACACTTGTTGTGCATTTTTTTACACACGTCCATATGTGGCTAGTGGCTTAGTGGCATAGCAGCATGGTTGATATGAAGACTTAGGTGAGCTGCAATTATCGAGACGACCCGCATCCAACAGAGTCCCCTTTAGAGGATGGTAATGTATCTTCATTTCTGTCCACTTGTATTCCGGACTGTATTTTATTTTATTCCCTAGTAAATGCTCATGCACTTATGGCACATGGTTCTCGGATGACCACGGGATTTTTCAGTAGTTAAATTTGTAAAGACATCCTCATTTATCCAGCGAATTTTATTATTTATTATTTATTTGCTTAAGGGAAATGATTTCAAAATAATAAAAAAATGAGAAATTGCTAGTAAATGGTAGTTTTCTTGCCTAACAGTGTTGTCCGGCGCCATCACGACCCTTAGTGAATTTTGGGTCGTGATAACATGGTATCAGAGCACTAGGTTCCCTTAGGTCTCATGAGTCATGAGCAAGTCTAGTAGAGTCTCGCGGATCAATACAGAGACATCTGTACTTATCTTCGGGAGGCTACAGGGCTGTTAGGAGTACTTCCCTTCTTGATTCCTCATCGTGCGATTTGATTCCTTGAGGCTTATGCCCTTGTTTCATTCCTACTCGATCTTACGCGACACGAACCGCTGGTTATAAATCGAGAATTGAAGGATTGTAATGGCACTACAGATGTGGTGCGAGATGTTTCTCCCGGTATTCTTGATTGGGCTATTGTCGTTGCCTTGCAGGAGGATATCTTGTCATTTCAGCTCAGTAACAGTATTCCTGAGAGGTTTGAGACTATGCACAGATCGCTATGATTGTTCATGATTGGTTATCGCATAGTATTGACTTGATGGTAAGATACTTGCCTATGTGTTGGGGCGGTGAATAATTTGAAAGGAAGTCTACTCAATGCATGATTCAGAGATATGATATTTCATTTTCGGCAAAGGAAAAGCAATTGGACTATGAATGTCCAAATTTGGGGTAATGGAGTAACGAGACTTGGTATTTTCGACCGTGGTGAAATCTTCATCTGCGATGTAGTGTTGTCGTCCTCAATTGTATGTGTTAAGTTCTCCGGTGTTATGGTCTTCTGCAATTCGCCCTTGGGGTAGGATATTGTGAAATAATATTGGATAAACGATGGTGGGATATCGCGGGGTGGGGTGGTTCAGGATTGAATCGGTGTTTCTAATATCGACGACTCGAGAAAGATGATCTCCGGAAAGGTTTAGTTAGTAGCGATTTGTGGGTTCAAGTGTTACGAAGATAGATTTTTATTTAAGGCAACAACTTAATGGCAAAGGATGAGGAAGGACATGTGGGGAGTGTCAGGCGGTGGTTAAAATTTTTAGAAGGCCAAGTATAAGAAGCAAGGGTCGAGTAGTTGATTAAAGGGGTGAGTTCTGCCAAAGTGGAAGAGTGGCGGAGTTGCATATGGGCTTGGTAGTAGGATGACTATGCACCTTGAGGAGAGTTTGGAATGATTTGGGAATTTTAGAGATTGGTGATTGGAGCCTATAGATTTAATTTGGAGTATGGGTTATTATGCGATAGGAGATTTGATATAACGGAAATGAGCTGCTTGAAATGAAGAAGGATACAACATAACTTTGAATTGGAAGGATGTTGCCGCACATCTAATTGGTGTCCACGAGGGGTGAATGGACTTGTGCAGCTAGAGAGTGAGATCGGACTCAAGATGGATTATTGATGTCGTAGTAATTGTACCCCGTGCAACAGCGTTGGAAAATGTCGGAAAGTGATTTCCACAAGTGGGTTATTCCTTGTGAGTAGGTTAGTGGTCGTGTGGTTGGCGAAGCTTCTGCAGAGGATTTTACTGGCCATTTCGGTAAGAGATCGAATATGTGAATGTTGATGAAAATTCAGGGTATTCATGAAGTGCTAATGGAACGATTTCAAGGAATCTGGCAGTTTAATTGCGTGAGGTCATGTCAATAAGAGATAAAGAATCTTGGTGAATTTCAGAGGTGTGTCATAGTGGCTTAAAGCTAAGTGGGAGAGTCCCACCGCCTATGATTGGGTTGCATGGTTAACTACTTGCGAGGTTTCTGGTTATTAGCATATTGATGGGTTATTTCAGCTATGGAAAAAGGACATAAGTGGTAATTTGAGCAAAGGGATTGTTAAAGGTATTCTATGGTTAGCCTTATTGGCTCATGTTCAGACTTGGGGAAGGATTCATAATTTATGCCTTGTACAGATGCGGGTTTCAAGGAAAGTGATTTTGTCGGGTGCTTCATCGAGAGGGTATTCATGTGCTAGAAGATTCATGGAGTAGATTATATTCGGGGCCAAGTCAGAGCGGGTGGCTCTTAACAACGGTCCTGGTGGATTCAAAGTGATAAAATGTGGTACCTGATGATTTCGAGCTTATAGGTACGGTTAAGGATCAAGCTTTGTAGCAGCTTATGAGAAGAGGCCCAGAATGTTCTATGATATTTTGACTTGCAGTGCTGCATTTGGGAGGAAAATGAGAAAGGACTTCGGATTCATAGAGAGATTATCAGAATAGGCGTACCAGTTGAGGATGCGAATGTGTGCACAAGGGAGGTATGAAATAGTTCGTGGAATTGGAGATAGCGTGGTCTCGTGATTCAAGGTCACTCGGGATGAGTGCGGATGGGGTGTATTATGTGTTGAATGGAGTTATTATTATTTCTAAGGCAATCAAAGATAAATTGGAAGAAAATAGATTGATTAGCCATAGTTGAATTGGCATATTGGTGGTAGTGATCAGTTCCTGCAACGGGACCAAGTTATGCAAGCAATTTGTGACGGTACTTGTGAGGTAATTGATGTTATTCAGAAGTATTCTACTGTTATGGCCTATTATGTATAGGAGGATCCCATAAGGGCTATGGTGGCTTAGTCCACTACTTAGAGATTTGCATATTCTACGGTTATGAGAATTTACCTGTGTGTTTCTATAGTTCTCCTGGAGTGAGTTTATTGAAAAGTTTTTATATGATGAAGTGTTGATCTATTAGTGATTCCGGAGTGATGATAAAAAACGTGTTCTATCGTATATTGGCATTTTGAGTGCAGTGAGTAGTATGGAATTTGAAGTGAGGATCAAGGTTGCAGTTCGGTGTTGACAAGGATGTCACGAGCTCGGATGAGCAGAAAATGAGTTTCGATGTTTAAGGTAAGTTGGTATTGTCTTCAGCGTCACCTGAGATCGGTATGTTGTGAAAAAGGCTTTGCATCCTGGTTAAGGATTCTTGATCGCTTTTCAGCGTTAGTACGGCTGGTGGTTTGGATGCACAGACCAGTTATCTGTTACGGAAGGTTATGGGAGCATGCCCCACGGGAAGGTTGTATAAGTGAGGCATGTAGTCACTTGATTTGTTAAAGAGTTGAACCAAGTATGAAGGTTGTGGTGATGTTGTTAAATTGAGAATTGATGCCTGGAGGGCACTCGGTTTATTGGGTTGTGGATTGCGGAGGATTACTCCGGTTATGATGGTTGTTCTTGTGTATTATGAGAAAAGCAGAGTTATTATGGACCTTTGAAAGGTTATTAGCTTAGTTCAGTGTGATCAGAATCAGCTTGAGGTCTGTGGATGGATCTAAATGTGAATATGGGCTCAACATCAGGCTAGATGTGTTCATTTCAGCAATGCACTCTTTATGGAAGAGTAGTCAGGGTACTATTTCATCGTCAGCTATTTCATGTAATGATATATTGCGCATATGAGTTGCGAGACGGCTTGGTGAATTTCTTATGTGTTGAGGTTCCGTGCAGAGGTGATGTTATATGAGCAAGATGGATCTCGAGATTCAGATCGTATATCGCACCTCAGTTGTGCTTGAGTTTTGTAGCCTATGGCGCTATATGTCTCCCTAGGGATGCACTTAGCGTGCTTGTGACTGATATTCAGTATTGTGTTGTAATGAGCAATTTAGCTCAGTGTGTATCTCCTTATGTGAGTTTTATGTGTGGATTGAGTGGCACGCCACCACGGGTATGTTATTTGGATCGAGTTACGCGCCGCAACAGTGTGATGTTGAGTACAATTACCTATGTATGTTTTTATGTGTTTTGTTTTTTATTTTTTTGAGGAAAACTCATATTAGCTGTATGAGTGAGTAGTCCCTTCCAGATTTCGTTTTCATTTTGAATAGTGTACGAATTGGTAGCCTATTGGCACATTGTGGCATCATATGAGACTTTTGGTCATGTCTGAGTGATTTATTTGCTGAGCAGTTCGTTCTAGGTGAGGCGAGATTATTGGATCTAAGATCAGTGCAATCGGATTATATGAAGAATATTAAAGGGCAAATACCATTATTTGGTTCAGAATGAGGTGATGATTCTTGTCAGGGGTATAAACTCAATGAATTATTGACTCGGCAGTTGGTTATGAATTTCTACGTGCATCTTCCGTCATTATGGTATTGTAAAAGTGAGAGCAATATGTATATGGGTCGTGAGATGCATTAGGAGCATCAGATTCGTGGAATTTCGGCTAATTATGATCAGAGGATATTATTATAGTTGTGTGAGTTGTGCAGGGCATAGTGTGAATTCAGCAAAGGTATGCAATCTTGTATCGGTGCATCATGGGGTGATTAATGCGGTGTTCATATGTTGAAAGCAATGGCAGAGAGTTCCGGATGTTGGAACTGGGCTCTAAGCTTATTTGCTTGAATAAAAGAGAACATCTTCAGATTTGCTCGAGCTAATATGCTCAACCGAGTTGTGGTAGCACGGGTAGGTGCACGAGGTGTTAAACAACGATTTTAGACAACTCCAGCGTAGTTCTTAGCATGTTCGAGGACGAAAGTATGTTTAAGTGGGAGAGAATGTAATGACCCAACCGGTCATTTTGAGCTCTAGCACGTTGTTCAGCGGTTTGAGGCCATGAACAGCTTCACTTCAGGTATTATAACTTGTACGCATGGTCGTAATTGAATTCCGGAGTTGATTTGGAAAGTGAATTCTCATTTCGGAAGCTTTAAGTTGAAAGAGTTGACTAATATTGGATTTTAGAGTAAACGACCTAGAAATCGAGATCTAAAGGTACCAGTAGGTTCGTATGGTGATTTCGGACTTGGGCGTATGCCCGGATAGGGTTTTGGAGGACTTGGGAGCATTTTGGAGCCTATTGTGGAAGTTAGCATTTTGAAAGAAATTTCATAAGTTTGGGTTAAAGTGCATTTCAGTGTTATCGATTTCCGTTTGGGATTCCGAGTCTGAGAATAGCCCCGTATGGTGATTCTGGTATTGGGAGCGCGATCGGAAGTGAATTCGGAGGTCCATAAGTCATTTTGGAATCATTTGGCTAAAGATAGAAATTTAAAGGTTTTTGGGAAGTTTGACCGAGAGTTAACTTTATGATATCAGGGTCAGATTTTGATTCTGGAAGTTGGAGTAGGTCCGTAATGGCGAATATGACTTGTGTGCAAAATTTGAGGTCAATCGGACGTGATTTGATAGGTTTAAACACCGAAAGTTGAAGTTTGAAGTTCTAAGTTCATTAAACTTGAATCGGGTTGCGATTCGTGATTTCGATGTTGTTTGAGGTGATTTCAAGGCTCGACTAAGTTCGAATGAGGTATTAGGACTGGTTGGTAGGTTTGGTTGAGGTCCCGGGGGCCTCGGGCGTGTTTCGGATGCTCAACAGGTCGATTTTTGCCTTGTGAGGATTGCTGGTTTTCTGGTATGAGTGCAACAGGTTTTTACTATATGCGATCACGTGAGAGGGTCTGCGATCGCATAGAGCAAGAGTTGGAGGCAGCTGGTATTGGCTTATGCGATCGTAGGGGTGTTTGTGCGATCGCATAAAGGAAGAAATTGAAGGATGTTGGCTTTGGCTTATGCGATCACAGGGGTATGTATGCGATCACATTGTGCAAGAATTTGGAGGCCCTGGGTTTGGCTTATGCGATCGTGGAGCATTGGTTGCGATCGCATAGAAGGATCGCCTGGGCAGTGAAGTGTTTTAAAACGGGTTTTGGCTCATTTTTATCTCAAATCTTTCATGGGAGCCAATTTTGAAGCAACCTTGGAGTGCCATTTTCATCGCCAAGTAGGGGGTAAGTGATTTCTACTAGTTTTAAGTAAATACAAGGTTTATATATGGATTTAGACAAGAAAATTTGTAGAAATTTTGGGATTTTGAGGAAGACCTAGAAAATTCGTATTCTTGGATTTTAACAACAATTTTGGGTATGAAATTAAGAGAAAATCATATATTTGAGTTCATGAGTTCATGGGTAAATTTTATCTTTGAAAATTTTCGAAATCGGCGCAAGTGGGCCCGAGGGCAATTTTGTCAACTTTTCGCTTGGGGTTAGGAATTGTTATAAATTGGATTGTAATGAGTAATTGAACATATATTAATGGATTTGCATAATTATTGGCTAGTTTTGGAGCATTATGCATCGATTCGAGTTCTAGGAAGAGCGTGAAATACCGATTATGGATCTTCGGAGCGAGGTGAGTCTCCTTTCTAACCTTGTAAGAGGGAATTGTCCCCATAGGCAAATTAATTGGATTTGTGCTCCTATTTATGGGGGCTACGTATGCGCGAGGTGACGAGAGCCCGTGCATAGCTACTATTATGTTTAAGTTCGGGTAGTCTAGGACCCAAAAGCATGCTATACTTGGAATAATAGTAATCTTATTGATAGTTGAATTGCTTAACTCTTATCGAATTTATAAATGAATTTCTAAAAGGATTAAACTTGATTTTATAAAATTGTTAAAAGATAATTGGCTTTTCTTTGGATAATTGTTCCCTGTTGGCTTCTTGATTGACTGTCTGTATGTGTTTAATTTCGAAACGAGCCGAACGCCTCGGTAGATTAAATAAATGCATCTATGGTTCGTACCGTTCGACCCTCGGTAGTGCTCATTTTACATTTATGTTGGATCGGGCCGTACGACCTCGGCATGATATGCACATGTTTGTATTGTTGCTTGAGATTTATAAATATTGACATTTGCCTTTCCTGGCCGGAGATAAATTGATAAAGATAATGAAAAGTAAATCTTTGGAAATCCATTAGTATTTAGGAAGTTATTTACCTGCTATCTGGATTTATGAATTATAATTGTTATTTTAATAAAATTTCCTAATCTCCTCACATTTTTACTATATTATCATTGGACCACTAGTAAGTGTCGAAGTCGACCTCTCATCTCTACTTCTTCGAGATTAGACGAGATACTCATTGGGTACACGTTGTTTTCGTACTCATACTTCACTTGCTGTGCATTTTTGTTGCATAGGTCCATATGTGGCTAGTGGCTTAGCGGTATGGTTGATATGGAGACTTAGGTAAGCTGCAATTATCGAGACGACCGCAGCCAACAGAGTCCCCTTCAAAGTATGGTACTGTATCTTCATTTCTGTCCACTTGTATTCCGGACAGTTACTGTATTTTATTTCATTCCCTAGTAAATGCTCATGTACTTGTGACACCGGGTTCTGGGATGATCACATGATTTTTCAGTACTTAAATTTGTAAAGACATCCTCATTTATCCAACAGAGTTTATTATTTATTATTTATTTGCTTAAAGGAAATGATTTAAAAATAAAAAAAAATAAGAAATTGCTAGTAAATGGTAGTTGGCTTGCGTGACAATGGTGTCCGGCGCCATCACGACCCTTAGTGAATTTTGTATCGTAACATTGATTGTTTCAAAAAATGGAACTTTTCGTTATTACAGAATAATAAATTTAACAATACAATACTATACAATCAATTTTAACTAAACAATCAAAACAAACATTGTTTTGGAATAAAAATCCAAACAAGTAAAAGGGAGTAGGCACCATCCAGCTTCCGCAATGGCGCAACCTTGTTCAACGCCGCGGAAATTCAAATACGGCCGCCTCACTTACATTTAAAATGGGATCACTTTATCAGTACTACATATATCGTATTATCCAAACACAATCTCACACAAATTGCAAAAGCAACAAAGTCATGGAAACGGTTATGGAGGGAGAAGAGTAGAATTGGAGAGAAGTGAAGCTTCCTGTCCTCATGCACAGTGTCAGAGCCGAAACTCGAGAGAGAAATCGGCGAACGACGTCGCAATAGATCACCGTCCTAACAGCAAACATGCTTTTGATTGGGACATTACTCACCTTTACCGTCTCGCCGATACACTTCATTTCATATCATTCACGCCGTCTCCAGTTAGATTCACATCCTTAATTTCCGTTTGAATAACCGATTGCTCGTAATAATTGTTAATCTAGAGCTCCATTTAGTCTAATTTTGTTTCAGGTCTGAGAAATGAGATTGTCTATGAGACTACACAGGCACTCATGGAGAAGCTCGTTGTCGAAGCTTTAGAGGTTGCTCTGGTCAGTCTCTCTCTCTCTCTCTCTCTCTCTCTTTTCGGTTGCTTTAAGAATTAGGCTATGATTAATAATTTTGCGTTATGTATTATCAGATGTTATGTATTAGTATTAAAATTTGCGTATACAGTGTATTATCAAAAAAATTACTACTTAGTTTGATTTTTAATTGGATTAAGATTTGTACTAATAACACCCTGGCCTATGTTAAATTTATCTAATCTGGTATTGATTTTATGATCATATATGATAAGAATGATTAATATAATACAATTGAAAATTAATTTTTTTGATTAGTCTAAATTTTTAATCATCTTAGACATGCACTTCTCACGACTCTCGTCCTCAACCTGATGCATGCAAATATTAAATTGGTATACTTCTCTTATAAACCATGGTTGTAACTTGTAATGACAAAGGCATGATTACATGTTGCGATAACATTTTCTGGGAAAAAAATGAACCACTTCACATTTAAACGTTCTCACTAGATTAAAGATAAGTCATTTTTTCTGTGCAGCATGGAAGATGTATGCTGAATTTTTTAGAAAATGAACCTTCAAGGACCCTTGACAATTAGGATAAGAAACAATGGTTCCTTGGAGAATTTTCTAGTTCAATGAGCAAGGAATAATTCGTTGGAGGAAATATACATGTATGATTTTCAGGACTGAACTTTGATGGGGTGGAATTTCTTACTCACCTGCGATCCCTTTCTCCCTTGCTGGCCACTAATCCTAGAAGTTAAACACATTGTTGGGAAATCTTTTATTACAAAATTTGAGTATTATCATTCTGATTGTCGCTTGTTCTTTTGCCTGATGTAATCATTCAAGTAATTAGAAATAAATGTTGTCTTCTTAACTTTCACCAAATTGATGTACTGAGGAGCTCGATCGAACAGCATTGAGAAGAGATAACGAGAGAAGCGTAGAGAGGTTAACTAGTGACAATGAACAAATATCCAGCTATTTATACTAAAGGCTAATCATAACTAACTCTAACTAAATCTTGTTAACTTAACTGACTGAATACACCCACAGTTAGTCAATTCCTTACATGTCTAAAAACCAATATTCGAATATATGAAGAGTTACTATTCGCTTTGAATGTGGTACTTAAGCAGATGATACATGGCTAATAGATAGTTAACCTGAAGGACATGCTGTTGTATAATTGATCGTGAGAATTTTACTTTGCAACTTCTCTCTTGATTAGGCATTCTATGATTGGTTCCTGTATACTATCATGGCAATGAAAGCTTACCTGTCATTAATATTGCAGCGTGAAATGTTCTATAAATGCATAACTTGATTGAGTTGATGCACATCTTTATAATCAATAAGTTTGGATGAAGTAGATGGATTGAGGCTGAGAAAGTGTACTACTGTGTTTGGGATGCACCTTTCTACTTATGCTTCTTCTTTTGGGGATCGAGTGTAGTCTAAAGTTGTGGAGGAAAGCATTTTCGTATGAAAATGTGGAACTTGCAGTGCCCAGTTGGGCATAATTAAGATGAAGTTATGGAAGTCGCAATTCCCCAGTTTGTTGTCCATTGTTATCATTGAGAATCAATGCTAGTCCACTGAGATTTCTGCCCCTGACTGAGACGTGGTCCTAAGGTCTTAAAGATTTCCAGAAATTTATCTGATTGTTGCCTGACTGACGCACATATCGTTAATTTTCTAAATTTCAAGTTATTTCATGCATGATACGGTATTCCTATGTGTTGCGGAAGCCAAATGTATAGAGTGTGAATAAGTCACAACTACTATACCAAAAATTATGACAACCACCAAATAATAAATAAGACAATAAAGCAATAATAAAGGGAACACCAGAATTTACGAGGTTCGGCTAATTTTGCCTACTCCTCGGACACAACCAAATATTTTATTCCACTCCAAAAATACAAGTGAAATAATACTAAAGAGAGAAGATACAAATGCCTTAAACAGATGAGAAGGCAAATGAGAGGTGTGTTTCAATCCTAAACATTAGGCCTTCTTTTATAGGGGAAAAATCCCCCCAAACTTAACTCCCAACCAATGTGGGACTTTGGCATTTTGCCAAACTTCAACAAATCTCCACCTTGGCAAAATTCCACATTTTCAATTCTCTCTCAATAACAAATTTTGGTTGTGTCTTCATCTTCAATCTTCAGTGTTCAACAATGTTGATCAAATCCAAACAATGTTGAAACTTGACCGCAGTCACCACCTTTGTCAGCATATCAGCAGGATTCTCTGTAGTATGAATTTTCTTCACCGTGACTCCACCTTCTTCTATGATTTCTCGTACGAAATGATACCGAACATCAATGTGCTTCGTCCTTGCATGATAAACTTGGTTCTTCGCTAATTGAATAGCACTTTGACTATCACAAAAAATTGTGATACCTTTTTGTTCAACACCAAGCTCCTTTAGCAATCCTTGAAGCCAAATTGCCTCTTTCACAGCATCTGTAATAGCCATGTACTCTGCCTCTGTTGTAGACAAAGCAACTGTTGACTGCAAAGTAGACTTCCAACTAACTGGTGCCTTTGCAAAAGTAAACACATAACCAGTAGTTGATCTTCGTTTGTCCATATCACCCGCAAAATCTGAGTCACAATATCCAACTACAAACTGATTGTCTTCCTGCTCAAAAACTAACCCGACATCTACAGTATTATGAATATACCGTAGAATCCACTTCACAGCTTGCCAATGCTCCTTCCCTGGATTGTGCATATATCTGCTAATAACTCCAACAGCTTGTGAAATGTCAGGCCTTGTGCAAACCATTGCATACATCAAGCTACCAACAGCATTTGCGTATGGTACCTTTGACATATACTCTCGTTCAGCTTCATCCATTGGCGACATAGTAGTACTTAGCTTAAAATGGGAAGCAAGTGGAGTACTAACTGGCTTAGTCTTGTCATCTATGCCAAAACGTTGAAGTACTCTCTTCAAATATTCCTTTTGAGATAAACAGAGTTTCTTTGAACGTCTATCTCTAATTATCTCCATGCCAAGAATTTTCTTTGCCTCACCCAAATCCTTCATCTCGAACTCCTTCTTCAGTTGAATCTTCAACTTATCAATTTCTTCCGAATTCTTGGAAGCTATCAACATATCATCAACATATAGGAGAAGATATACAAAGGAACCATCTTTAAGCTTGTGCAAATACACACAATGATCGTATTTGCTTCTCTTGTACCCTTGCCGTAACATAAACTCGTCAAATCGCTTGTACCATTGTCTAGAAGATTGTTTCAATCCGTACAACGATTTTTCAAGTTTGCACACCATATTTTCTTTTCCAGCAACTTTGAATCCTTCTGGCTGAGTCATGTAGATTTCCTCCTCCAAGTTTCCATGTAAAAACGCAGTTTTTACATCCATCTGAACTAGTTCCAAATCCAATTGTGCTACCAAAACCAACATAATTCTAATGGAGGAATGTTTTACAACTGGAGAAAACACTTCATTGTAATCAATTCCCTCCTTTTGAGCATATCCTTTGGCCACCAATCTTGCTTTGTAGCGAACATCTACTTGGTTAGGAAATCCTTCCTTCTTTGCAAATACCCATTTGCACCCAATTGCTTTCTTTCCCTTCGGGAGATTGGCCAATCTCCATGTATGATTCTGATGAAGGGACTGTATTTCATCATTCATGGCAATCCTCCACTTATCTTCTTCTGAACTTTGGACAGCGTCTTTATAAGTAGTAGGAACATCATCAGCTACAATTGAGGTTGCACAAGCAACCGTCTCTATGAGACGAACAGGTTTCGTTATTGTTCTTTTTGGCCTGCTGGTTGCTATTGATTCAAGTTGTTGTTGAGATTCCTGAGTTGGAATCTCCTCTACTGGCTCTCCTTCCAGAGGGTAATCTTCATTTGTTTCCTCCTCTGCTTCTTGTGTAGGAAAAATAAATTTTCCCTCAAACTCCACCTGCTTAGAAGCACCTTCATTTTGTTTGGTATCTTCTGTTACCTTATTTACCATAGCAAATTCATCAAAGGTAACATCTCTGCTGAATATTACTTTCTTTGTCATAGGGCACCATAAGCGATATCCTTTGACTCCAGAAGTAATTCCCATAAAAATAGCCTTCTTTGCCCTTGGATCCAATTTTGACTCCGTCACATGATAATATGCAGTTGAGCCAAACACGTGCAAAGAGTTATAATCTACAGCAGGTTTTCCGTACCATTTTTCAAATGGTGTTTTGCCATCAATAGCAGCAGATGGTAGACGATTAATGAGGTGACATGCATATGTAATTGCCTCAGCCCAAAATTCTTTGCCCAAGCCAGCATTGGACAACATACACCGTACCTTCTCCAGCAAGGTCCGGTTCATACGTTCTGCCACTCCATTCTGTTGTGGTGTATGTCTAACAGTGAAGTGTCGGACGATGCCATCATTTTCACAGACCTTATTGAAATGATCATTTTTGTATTCACCTCCATTGTCTGTGCGAATACACTTGATCCTCCTGCCTGTTTGATTCTCCACCATCGTCTTCCATTTGAGAAAAATTCCCAGCACTTCATCTTTGTTTTTCATTGTATACACCCACACTCTTCGAGAAAAATCATCAACAAAGGTTACAAAATAGTGCTTCCCACCCAATGAAGGTGTTTTGGAAGGACCCCAAACATCAGAGTGTACATAATCCAAAATGCCTTTAGTATTATGGATCGCTGTACCAAATTTAACCCTTGTCTGTTTCCCTTTGACACAATGCTCACAAAACTCCAAGTTGCAAGCCTTTACTCCTTTTAACAATCCTTGATCTGATAGAGTTTTCAAGGATTTTCCTCCAGCATGTCCCAAGCGCATGTGCCATAGCTTGGTTGCTTCTGCCTCTTTGTCGTCACTGGATGTTACTGTCGCTGTCCCAATAACTGTACTGCCACGATAGCGATACATATTATTATTCTTTCCGATTAGCCTTCATTACCACTAGTGCACCGGAGCATACTCTCATCACTCCATTTTCTGCAATGATTTTGAACCCTTTTGATTCTAGGGCTCCCACAGAGATGAGATTCTTCTTCAAATCCGGTACATATCGAACATCTATCAATGTTCTGATCATTCCATCATGGTTCCTTAATCGTATTGAACCAATGCCATATGAGGTAAGAGGGCTGTTATCCGCTGTGTGGATGACTCCATATTCTCCTTCTTGAAATTCCATGAACCAGTCCCTGTTGGGACACATATGATAGCTACAAGCCGAGTCCATCAACCATATGTCTGATGATGTTGATGACTCTGTTGTAACTAATGAGAAGTCTGAATCATCACAATCAGCTACATTTGAATCCATAATGGCCTTTCCATTGTTATGTTTGGCCTTATTCTTCAACTTCGGACAGTCTTTCTTCCAGTGCCCTTTTTCTCGACAAAAGGCACATTCATCTTTGCTGGGTCTGGATCTTGACTTGGATCTTCCCTTCTTTGTCCTCGTTTGATTTTGAGGACGACCCCTCACAAATAGTGCTTCTCCTTCTCCGCCCTTCTGTTTTTCTCGCTTTCTTTGTTCATAGCTGTACAAAGCCGAACAAACTTCTCTGAGAGAAACTTCGTCATTTCCATGGAGTAGAGTAGTTTCAAGGTGCTCGTACTCATCAGGAAGTGACGCCAACAACATCAAGGCCAAGTCACCATCATCATAAGTTGTATCCATATTTTGCAAATCTGTAACCAACTTATTGAAACTGGTGATATGTTCATTCATCGTGGTACCAGGAACATAGGTGAAGTGAAACAGTCTCTTCTTCATGTACAATTTATTTTGACTGTTTTTCTTCAAAAATTTATCCTCCAGTGCTTTCCATAATTTACTTGCAGAAGTTTCCTTTGTGTATGGATATTTCTGCTCTCTAGCAAGGTAGGATCGAATGGTACCGCAAGCAACACGGTTGATAATTCTCCAATCTTCTTCTCCAATAACATCTGGTTTCTTTTCTTCAATGGCCAGATCTAGCCCTTGTTGAAAAAGGACATCTAGAACCTCGCCTTGCCACATCCCAAAATGTCCGGACCCGTCAAATATTTCGACCGCAAATTTCGCATTTGACACAATTCTTGTCATAAGCGAAGATGCCAATGATGACGTATTGTTGACACTTGATGTAGATTCTTCTTGTTTATTGTCTCCCATCTTTGACACAAATATTATTTAATAGCTGACGACACAAATCAAGATTATTTCCTTTCTGGTGTGGAAGATCAGACTAAGCTGCAACCACAGAGCATACTCAGACAGAACCTTGACTCAGTTACCAAGATAAATCTTTTCTGATGTGGAAGATCAGACTATGCTGCAACCACAGAGCATACTTAGACAGTACCTTGGCTCTGATACCAATTGTTGCGGAAGCCAAATGTATAGAGTGTGAATAAGTCACAACTACTATACCAAAAATTATGACAACCACCAAATAATAAATAAGACAATAAAGCAATAATAAAGGGAACACCAGAATTTACGAGGTTCGGCTAATTTTGCCTACTCCTCGGACACAACCAAATATTTTATTCCACTCCAAAAATACAAGTGAAATAATACTAAAGAGAGAAGATACAAATGCCTTAAACAGATGAGAAGGCAAATGAGAGGTGTGTTTCAATCCTAAACATTAGGCCTTCTTTTATAGGGGAAAAATCCCCCCAAACTTAACTCCCAACCAATGTGTGACTTTGGCATTTTGCCAAACTTCAACACTATGCACGTTTTTGTGTTATGCAATAGTATCATAAGGAGTGTTTCCCTACATTTTCTTTCATATTTTTTTTGACGATTGGAAAGTATGCAAGTTTTAGTTCCTAGCACATATGGTGACTATTGTTTATGGATAAGCTTGTATCTAACTGTATTAGTTATTCCCGTGTCATGTGTAACTAGTGCAACATCTGTATTCCCACTTCTACTATGGAACACAATTGCCTTGTGTTTTTTTTTTTCACTTTAAAGCCTTTAAGCTTTGAAAGAAGGTCTTTTTCTTCACAGAAAGATGTAATGTAATACCCTGTAGAAGTTTGTTATCACCTTTGTTATTGTTGGTTTTATTGAGCTTGACCTCATATACAGCAGTAATCAAAATAGTTTTGGTTCCATTGATATAATCTCTAGGAATTGATAACACACTGAACTCATTAATCTTCTGTCGGTGAGTATTGTTTACACAACTGCAAGATATCATCCATCATAATAGTTCCTGGAAAATCTATAATGTTTACACTTTACACTATCACGTTCATTAGCTTTGGTTCCATGTTTCTTTTATGAAATCAAATAGTTGCAAAAATCTAAACTAGTTCAATCTATTGCCAAACCAGAGGCTAGGGAAGAATCTGTAATTTAATGGGACTTGCAAAGTTTGAGGAACTTACTCTGAAGTGGTGCCCATCCAAGGAATGCTACTTGCTGCGAGACAGTGGGAGCGGTATTACTGGTGGCAGGTTCTTCCTCTAAATGCCTATGCTTGTATGAAAAGCTTGTGCTATTTTATGTATTCAGTATTTAAATTTGTTTGAATGTAATACCAATTTTGTGAATGGTTGCTGAACACAGTGAAAAACCTCATCTACTTACACATTGGATATTGTTCCTAAGAGTTAGAAGGCTTACAATTTGTGCTGACACATTTCTGTCATAAAGATGTAACACACCACTTCTAGCCCCAAGAATCATATAAGCAGGAAAAACATAAAATAAGATCTATTTGACTAGCTCAATCAGAAGGAATCTAAACTATATATAATAATTGAAGGGGAGTCTTGGAGCAACGATAAAGTTGTCTCGACCTATAGGTCACGGGTTCGAGCCGTGGAATCAGTCGCTGATGATTGCATTAGGATAGACTGCCTACATTATAGACCCATGAACGCAAGATCGTGTACCAGGCTATTGAACGTAGAGATGCAAGTTCTTCAGTTGTTCACGGATTCTAGAGGATTACTTAAGAAATTGAGAGCTGGGGAAAGGGCATAAACATAAAGTGCTATGTAGAAATGTTGGCTCGAGTTTGCTGTACTACACACCACATATTTCGACAACCTTCTTAGATTTTTATGAAACAAGAATTACGAAGATTTTGATTAATATTGAGGATTAGAAAGGAATTTCTTTATAACCTTAGTGGGTCCAGAAAGACAACAAGCAAAACCATCTATCAGTATCTATTCAGACAAGAAGAATCCTGTAGATTTTGTCTGCAGAAAAGACCAGGTCCGTCTTTGCTCACTGAAAATGAAGGTAAGCAGATGTTAGAACAAAGAAATAATGGTGAAAGGCACAAGATGACATAGACTAGACCCAATGGTGGTACTCGGATTATTGAGTCTGGTTTGCTCTGAACCATCAATAATGAAAAGATGCCCTCCTGAGCATAATGGAACTATATATTCCATAATGCTGACCGAAAGATGAAAAGCAATAACAAAATCTTGCAAGCTTGTTAACCCCCCCCCCCCCCCCCGGAAAAAACTAAAAAAAGGATAAATGAAATGAAAGAATGAAAAAAAAAGAAGAAATAATGCAAGGAAAAAGAAACTCCCTCACTGAAGGGAAGGAGTAATGAGTTAGATTACAAGACAAGTAGTAACTAATATGAGTTTGGTTAATGTCTTAATGATAATCCACAAAAATCCATTCTTTTCCAATTCAAAGCCACCAGTATGTTATTTACTCCATGTTGCCCTCAGTGGAATTTGGCTATGATTATAACAAATTTTTAGTCCCTTATAAACTACGTAAGCTACTTATCCCTTTTTTTTTTTACCTTTCTTTGTTCAAATGATCAAAACAATATTTAAAGACTGATGTGAAATGTAATGTTGTTCTATCTGCAAAGTTTATTCTAATTGTGTGACAAAAACATGATCTGCCATATGATTAGGCACTAATTTTTTTTTCTTTCTTTCAAATAGAGAAAGCATGAATCCTAATATCTAATTCAGATGTCTCAACATCACCAATTTTTTTGAAAAAGAAGAAGGCTTCTCCCTTTATTAATTTTCCAGGTCTTAATCAAAATGTCTTGTTCTGTCCAAAAGGCAACTAGGCTAGCCACTATGGTTTACTGGTTGGCTCCCTTTCAGTATTCTCATGGGCTGCTCAATATTGCCATTCAGGTTCTAGTCAACAGAGTACCAGTTTGTGCCACTTGATGAGTATGACCCTTAATAATCAATCTTTAGAATAGAACTTTCTCTACTACTCTTGACCACAAAATATTGTGTTTCCTAATATATTAGAATCAACCAGCTTTTAAGCATATTTACTGGCAACTCTATTATGATGGATTTCCATTAAATTTTATGGAGTTTAATTTGTACTATACAACTGACAGTAAAATGTAAAATTAAAATGATATCTTGATTGATTACAACCATAAGTTACCATACGTAAGAACAACATGAGCTGGGGTCGGCTAAATAACTCAAATTGGTACCAAATTCTCTAAAGCTTATGGCCAGATTGAGAGGTTTCAGCTGATTTTGATTTCAATCTAGTGATAACTTCATGGCCAAACAAATTATTTCTAAAGGACTGAATTTTGCGCTCGCCACTAGCCCTCGGAGATTTCTCGGTTATCAAATTTAAAAAAAAAAAGAAGAACGAATTTTGTTCTTCTGTTGAGATTTCTTTTCTTTCATTTTCCCCCTTCAGTAGTTGCTTACTTTTACCTTTATATATAGATGAAAATTAGATTTATGTATATAGAAAAAGGCGGATTTCTACTTCGTTTCTAGCTATTTTATACTGGATATTTTGGGCATGGTTGGCTCCAGTTGCAATTTGATTAATTGTTTTAGAGAAGACAAGATTTCCAATGAACACTGTCATAGTATTGCTTGATACTCTTGAACTGCAACATTTACATACATAATATACTATGTTATGTACTTGGAAAAAAGAATCAGGATCCATGACATCTGAGGTGAAGTCATTCAATGATCTTGAATGTTTAAAACTGTAAGATCACATTTCCATCTTCAGGTCATTTCCAGCTTCAACAAAACCTGCACAACAATCAATAGTTTTTAGCTTCAACACTTGCACAGAAGCCTAATTTCTATTATTCTGGTGTTAAACTAAAGATTAGTGCCGCGGTAAGTGCTCCCTTTTCAGATAAGTATTGTAGTTGAGATAGATAGGGGTCATAGGCCCTCCTTTGAGAGACCAGGGTTCAAATTTCAGTGGAGTTAGAAAGAACACTAAGTTTGGGGTAGGCAATACTCGGTGGAATAGTTGAGGTGCACGCTACGTGGTCAAGAGACTACTATTGTCAAAAAAAGAAAAAAGGAAAGACAGGGCCCTCCCAGAACTCGTAAGTCTTAATAATGTAGTTGAATAATAACTGTTCATTTGTGTTGGATGGTTACATCTTGCCTATCAACAACTACTTTGGGAATTTTTTGCCGTGCAAAAGTAACATAGTTTTGATCATTTAAGGTGGAAGACAGAAAAAAAAGGGAAGATACCTAATCAGCAGCCTTTTTCAACAGGAGTATAAATCAAAGGGAACCCAACTATTCTCAAAAGCAATATGATAGGTTCTGAGTCTCTAACATGGAAAGTATCACCCACCTTAAATGATTTTTAATCTCTTTTTGTTGATTATCATAGACATGAAAGAAATATCGACTAGACATGTCACTTGTGCATACCTGTACACGGATGGGGAAGAAACTGTGCTGATCTTCCTTGTTGAAGTTCCATTGCGTACATGTTATCTAAGTCATTGTCCCAAGTTGGAAAGCTCTGAACTTGCTGTATTTTGAATGAAACTTTCGTTAAACAAATTGAAAGAAAAAGGGAAATAACAGTTTATTGACTAAGATGGGTTCGAATAATTACATTGATATTGGATGAGTCGAGAAATATTTCAGGGATTGATACAGGAGCGCTAGTGGTTCTACGTAGAGCCATTTCACTAAGATTTAGAATACCCATTTCGAATCCAGAACTTGACACTATTTGCTGCAATGAATTGAACTGGCGTTGGGCCATACTAAGCATTTCAGATGATGTTCCAGCTCCCACTGTAGGAAAATTAGACGTGCTAGTTGCAAATATCTGGAGAAATAAAATGTGAAATAAGAACATGTTTTTACACTGAAGAACGAAATAATTTCTTCATATGATATTCCCTTACATCTTTGTTTAAGAAATTGTCTACGTCGATATCAAGCCTTGGATTAACAGCAGCCAGTTTCATGGATAGGAACTGTCATGATATTGAATTGTCAAATATAGAATCTCAAATCATAGTATTTCTAGCAACAATAGCAAATACAGAAGGGACTATTGTTTCTTGATTTTTTTCTTTTTACCTCTACTTGTCTTTGGAGAGACTGGACATAGTTGATTATTTCATCTAGCATTCCTGCTTTCCCTGTGATCTTGTTACATCCTGGTACTAAATCTTGCAGAAATCTCATTCTCTCACTAATCTTTTCCCTTCTTACCTGCCAAAAATATGAATTAAGTTGCTGGTTAATTTGTTCACTGGAGTTAAATATTAATACGTAGTAAAAAAACATTTGGACCAAATCTATAACTCACTCGTTCAGCTAAGCTGTGGCTATCAGTGGCTTGACCTCGACGTGCTCGGACATGAATATAATCAGGCTTTTTATCTTCAGTAATTTTGGACTTCTCCTTTGAAGATTCATAGGATTCCTTACTGTTGTTACTGTTATTGGAGCTCCTTTTGTTGTATTTCTCTGTTGTTACCTTGGAATCTCCCTCAGCTACGCATTCTTTCAGTTTCTTGTCTTTGATTTCTTCTTCTGCAACCTCCTGAAAAATGTCCACCAATTGTTAGATTACAGGACAGTTGCAACTATTGAATTGTGTAACCATCTCGTACTTTCAAGAGCACACTTTTAATTACTTAATTATATTATATATCAACATGCTCTCTCTCGTGTGGATCAGAACATGTAGTAATATCTTTTGCTTTTTGGATGGCAGTGAGAGTGTTGTGCAACCATGTTTATTTGGGTGACCAGCTCATCTAAAGATTTAAATTCTTAGAGAGAATACGCTTTAAATTACTTAATTATATTATGTCTCATTGGCATTAAAATGTAGGGACTAAACATAGACAGGGCAGAGGAACAGTTTCAGTTGGAGTTGAACATACCTTGAGATGTTGATTCTTGTCTGCTTTTCTCTTCTTGAAACTCTCTCTTCCTCTATTAGAGCTCAGCATACTTTCTTTGGCTTTACCAGCAGACACAGAGTTGTCCGCCATGTTAGGCGGGCAACTTGTTGTTCTGGAAATGGCATAATCCAATCCCAATTGTGGCGTAGTTCCTCCATTTCCAACCCCAATTGGAACATAGCCTAAACCATCAGTACCAATGGTCCCAAAATCACCCCTATTGTTCTCTAAACAGGGGTCCGGCTTAATTGCCCGAGTCACAAGCTCATTAAGACTCTGATCATTTACATTGTTGATCAGACCATGAAACTGTTGAGCTCCAGCTGTTTGACAATAAGAATGCATCAGTTGATGATCATTTTGTCCATCAAAATAACTCATCATTTCTGGTTGCTGCAGCTGTTCTTGCTGCCATTTCATTCTCGCTCGTTGTCGTTCAAGCACGCTCATTTCTGAGCTTCCATTTCCTGTGATACTGTGTAACATTTCTGGTAATGCAATATTCATTAATAACAGAGATCCTTTTTTTCCAAAAAAGTAAGAAAAAAGGGACTTCCAAAAGCTGCTAAAATGCTACTGTCCTTTGTTTTGCTTTGCGGAAAGTAACAAAAGGCTGTTCAAAATTGTACTAGAAAAATATTAGGTAGCTTCCTAACTCGTTCCTTCCTTGTTACGTCCTCTTGAACCAACTCCCTCTTTCTTTCTCCTCAAGTACTATGAATACACAGCTTTTAGAATAGAAGAAATGGGATTCCTTCTTTTATTTTCTTTTTTCTTCTTTTTTCCTTCTCTTGTATGGCGAGAGAGAGAATGGGGAAGAATGCGTGAAGGTTAAAGGTTTAAGGAAAGTGGGGTATATATAAATTTGAGAAAAGGTTAGCCAAATAGGAGAGGTGAGCCTATGAGAGGGGGAGAGTATTTACTTTTCCGAGACATTTAAAAATTACTCTTAAAGCTTGTATTCTTAAACATTTTTTTTTTATGTGTGAAAAATTCCAGGAAAACCGCACTAGGCACACCCAGTGCAACGAGCTCTAACTGAGGAGGCTGCTGGTGAGAGGAATCGATCACAGGTTTTCCATGTGGGAAATCACTCACCCAACCAGCTCAGCCAAAATATGTTGTAGTTATAAGAATATGTCATTACATATAAATAAAAATTTTAAAGTTGTAAAGGCTTCCAAATATAAAAGTATAATTATTTTAGAACAAATAAAAAGAAAAGCGTGTCAAATAAAAAGTAACAAAGACAGTGCCATTATTCTTGCATGGCTCAACAAGATATTAGTGGAGACATAATGTTAGATTTGAGTCCTGATACCAGTTATATGACAAATATATTTCAATATATTGCATACAAGAAATAATACAATCTACATAGGAGAAACCAGATTGCTTATTAATATATATTAATAATAAATAAATAAATAAATAAATAAAAGTATTCACCACTCATATAGTCGAGGAAAATAATTTTAATTCAGCTAGACTTTTTACTAGGTGCTAGGGCTATGGAACGTAACCATACCAAAATGGACCATGGCTGGTGGGCCCAGGGAGATATGACCAACCACGTGAGACTGTCCCGCAAGAACGCAAAGTGTGAGAACAGTGTGATACAATTGGTCTTCCACTGATACGTGTCAATCAATGGACCCGTCAAAGGTGACATGTCAGAGGGATGACGTGGACACCAGCCCAAAAAGGCGGAAAACGGGGTTTCAGAATTCCGTGCGATTGGTGTTTGGTACCTGAAAGTTAGAGAAAGGGTCCCTCTGACGCGCGTATGATGATCGTGTATCAAACGACTGCTTGATATTGGAGCATGTGGATGACGCACCTGTAAAAGCAGTGAGCATATGATGTACTGAAATAAATTCCGTAACACCAGAATCTCAGATATTACGGGGTTGTCAGTTGCTAAAAATAGCATTCCTTTCGCTTCAACTTATTTCCATATTTAATTATTTGTTGCCAAAAAAAAAAAGAAATTTCTAGAACAGAAGACAGAAGTACGCAGTACAAGAAGTAAACCGAGAATCTTGGTATTATAATTTGAATTGCCCCCTAAAAGGTTTTTTCCATAACATTAGAAGAAGGAAAAAGAGGGAGAAGATGTTACACTATTGATACGTTTGAACTTTCCACCTTTTTCTCCGATGTCCGGTACCAATATTGGGACCTGATTAAATTTGGATTCGCGCCGGAAAATCTCACATTGGGAATAAAACACTTCATAACAAAGGCGACTTCATACCCAGGACTCAAACTGAGACCTGTGGTTAAGGATGAACCATCAGGAAGGTAGGGAGCTCAATAAGAAAAAGAAAACCTTAAGTTTATCTCTAGTTTTATCAATGATATTCTTGCAGTAAAACCAATATGTGCAATCTATTGTTATTATACAAAATCTCCTAAGATTGCTTGTGAGTTCGATTCTCAGTGTTCCATTTTCCCCTTCAATATCCCTCCTTAATTCTCTAATGTATTACAAAAAGATTTGAACAGAAAATTTGCAGATATGTGTAAGTTGTAACTATTAATGGATGTTTATAAAGTTACGGGTGAGAGTTTAAATTAATGCACAAAATTTGGAGATATGGGTAACTACCAAAGTTTATGTTAATAACCCAATTAGGTACTCCGATTTGACTGGTAGGAATAGAATAAGGGATGTTTATAAAGTCATGGGTGAATCATTATATATAATAATTGAGTAGTTAGTAGGTCAATAATCAAACATAAAAGTTTTCCAAAAAGGTAGCAAAATGACTTATTAATAGATAACATAATATAAGTATTTATTTGGATAGTGAAATGGAGGACCACAGGGAGAAAAAGGGGGGTCGGGTTGGGGTTTTTTTTTGGGGTGGGGGGTGGGGGTCCTGGGCTGATTTTCTATGCATGCTATCACTATCAACGGACAAGATAATCGAGGAAAGATTTGATTTCATTTTCATTCAGCTTTCTAATGAATTTTTGTGACCACTGACTCTTTCCCTTTTCGTAGTTAATGTTGCTTGATTATCCTAATTTGCTTTCATAACTAACTGTATCTTGTTCTTTTTAAGTAATTTTTTCATGCTTTTACTTAATTAACATTTTCTAATAATGTTTACCGGATATTATTAACAAACAGTTAGGGTCAACTATGACTGCAAGTTGTGATGCCTTCAAAATCATATTAGCTAGCAATGCGTTTATTTCAGCAAAAGAGACTACTCAGGACCTCTATCTGTTTGTGTCACAACATCGCTATATGGATGTATATCAACTGGTATGTTTGCTTTCAAAAATAAGGAATTGGTTAAGATATGACATCTGATGATTTTGTGTATTAGTGCTTAATTAATATTGTGGAAACAACCTCTTCTAGAAATGCAAGTTAAAGCTGCGTACAATAGATCCTTGTGATCCGACTCTTCCCGAATCCCGCGCAAAATAGAAGCTTATTGCACAGGATTGTCCTTTTTCTAACACTTAGCACATCCTTATTTTGTCTAAGAAGGATGGATCAAAGGTACATTAGTAAGATAAATTACCAAGTTTGCAAACTCAAAATTTAATGGTATTGATCCTTATCTACAATAGTAAAAAAGCAAATAATTTAGAAAGGTGTGTATGGGGTGGTACCCCCTATATATTGGTTGAATTAATTGTAGTCCAGAGAGGATGAAGGCTACTACCATTATCCTCAGATGACCACTGCTGGGCCACACTCGTTCCCTTCTATTCTAAAGGCCACAATTAGAGGCCAGGATTTCAAGTTTATAGGTTCAAAATTCTAGTCGTTTAAACTACTGGGTTCTAAATTAATAATTTATATATATTCATGAATTTTTGAAGACAAAGACATAATTCGAACCAAAGCAATGAGTTCGACCGAACCCGCTCGGGATACTCTAGCTCCGCCCCTAGCCACAAACATATCGCTAATGAATGTGGGGGTAGTTAGAATTCCTTCGTCTTTAATTAAATATTTCAAGTTTGAGCCACAAAAATAAAAATAAAAACTAAAAGAGATTCTTTATTATTTAATAGACTATATAATACGAATTTAAATTAGTCGGATCAGTAATTTCGAATATTATATATTTGTAAAGAAAAGAAACTATAAACTCTTTTTTTCTCTCGCATACACACAGATAGATATCCTTATTTGCAGTAACACATGACCTTACACCAAAACCAATAAGGGAAAAATGGGGCCATTTTATGTGTCTTTCTCAATCTCTATTCTTCTATCGCTTTCTATTGTGGGCAAAATTAACGGAAAACTACCGCCTTCTGCCACTAGCTCTCATATCTACATATGCCCTATACCATCTATTTACTCATTTAGTAGTTATAAATAAATAATATATTTATTAATTCTTTCTCCCCACTCCCACTCTCCCCCTTTTAAGTTTTTATAATTTTTCGATATTAGACCACGTACAATGTACTACCCCACAGTAGTGCTTTTGTTTTTATGCACCATGTCCACGTGAAAACATGGGTAGGATGTGTTATTGGAAACACACTAAAAGAAGAAGAAAAAATATCATCAAATTAAATGAAGTGAAGGAAAAAGAGAATCTCTTGTTAGAAAAAAGAGTTTAATTCGATGCACTATCAGTATATAAAAGTTTTGCACGGAGTACTCCTAATAACCTATAATAGTCACTTTAATTGAATAATAATACAAAAATTATTTATACTATCTGTTAATATTATTCAAATTCTTACTTCTAAGGAAAAAACTTAAATCCTTTTATAAAATTATTACTACTATAGTATATGTTGTCACAAATATCAAGAAAGAAAGATCATTTGGTGTATTATATTATAAAATTAGAAAATGAGCTCTTCATGTTCGGAAAAGGCCAAAGAAGTCTCAATTATAAGGCTGACAGCTCCAGATTTCTATGCATGACATATAATTTCCAACTTCAAAATTTACAAAAGAGCGCCCGCAAACAGAAGCTAGAAAAATGGTAGACGTGAATTTATTTCGTTGAAGTATTAATGAAACCTCTTATCTTATCATATCTGAAATCATGAATCGAAATGGGTATAACGTATGGTAACATATTACAAAAATTAATGGGCTAACGAGAGATGGGGCTCTGAAATATTGCAGCAGATCCGAGGTTTAAAAGATTCCCTTCTTCATTTTTTTGTTAAATTTTTATTGTAAATTTAGCATGTTGCAATTGCATATGTATCAGTATTTCTCATAAAAAACTAGTAGTATATTTTATGTTTGAGAATTTAATAGTTGAAGGTCAGCTACTGATACGTACCTTGGACTTTTAGCTTCTGTCATTTGTTATCATATGACAAAGGGCTTTACTTTCCCAATGTAACAGAAGTGAGAAATAATAACATTTTACGGCAAAGCCCTCGTACTTTAAATCGATGGATTGAATCCCCTAGAACCACTATCTATGATTTTGCATCCTTATTTTACTGATAACACTTATCGAGTTCCCAGACTAACCCATCACTAGGAGTGTACATGGATCGGGTTGGTTTGGTTTTATCAAAATCAAATCAAACCAACTATATCGGTTTGGATTGGTTCAGTTTTGTCGGATTTTTTGGGTTTTCAGTTTTTTTTTTTTTTTATTTCATGAATATTATTTCAATCGTACTTTGTTAAAATTATAGATAAAGTTTTGATAAATGAATATATGTTTAGTAAATATGGACAAAAATTGGCAAACATATGATCTATTAAAAATTTTCTAATGGGAGAATTTTTTAGTAACACATGATAGTTATTTGCTTAGTCGTCTAACAATAATACGCTTTCAAGGTTAATACATGAGATGATCCCAAATATTTCTATATTTTCTAAAGAAAATTCACTATAAAGTCTTAAAAATATAAATAAAATTTATATATTTATATGTCGGTTTGGTTCGAATTTTTTTTACTCAATACCAAACCAAGTCAAACCAAACCTAGTCAGGTTTTTTAATCGGTTTGGTTTGATTTTTCGGTTTGGTGCGATTTTCCGGTTCAGTTTGAACATCCCTACCCATCACTACCTTATGACAAAATAGATCAAATAACACAAGAAAAAAGTTATAAAACAAATTTTGAATGATAATACTGAAGTTCATATGCATTTATATGGGAGATTAGTATTAGCTAGTATAAAATAACAAGTTTGGAATAGCTACAAAATAATATGCTTAAGAGGGAGTTTTCAACGTAAGGAGAGTTAATTTGGAATTTACAACCTTTTCAAAGGGCAGGTTGTATTTGTCATGTAAGGGATACATTATATTGTCACGTTTTCGATAAATTAAGGGAATTACGTGATTCACGTACTAAACATATACTAATCCATAGAGTAGTCAGTTTGGTGCGACTGAGTTTCTATATACAATGTAGATTATGCAATATAAAGTCGACGAATCAATTGAAAAGAAAGATACTGTCATACAAAATGAAACTAGAATAATGTACTTGTGTCCAGAAGTGGATTCAAAATTTAAACCTTATGGGTTGAGTCTTTAAGATTTTTAATATTGAACCCATTATATTTTATAAAAATTATGGATCGTTATTTACTCGTTATTGCAATTTTAATAACTTTTTACATATAAATTTATACTCTGCGTAAAACGTTATTAATTTAGTTGAACCCTCAATATTACACTACATCCGTCGCTGCTTGCGTCTGCATTATATGGCCATGCAAGATAGTGTAAGAGTAACGCATGTAGGGTTTCATTCGGACAATCAATGACTTAAAATAGAACAGCTTCAATATATTCATCGGTACTAGATTGCAAGCAAACCAAAGATAGATTCCAACGACGATGATCATTGATAGCTTGCACGAGTGGGTTGTTTCTAAATTATCAATAAAAAAAAGGTTTCAATGGCGGCATATAGATAGTATCGTCGGCTAACTATGCATGGTGTCTCACGTTAAGAAATAGAAAGAAGCTACAAGTTCCAAGATAGCACAACCAAGCTCCTAGGAATGGCTATGCACTCTATTCCCCATACTTTGCCCTTACTTCCTAAGATCTATCTCCACTTCTCTTTTTGTATGTTTATACTTGCGTATGTGTTTTTCCTATTTCTTCCTCCATCCCATTTATGTGATGGTCTTTCAACAAAATACGGAGTTTAAGAAAAAAAAAATATTATATAAATTTAGACAGAAGCAATAGTATATTATTTTGAGAGGAAGAAATACATAATCTTAGGAGTGACTTTTAAAAGAAACTTCGTTAAAGGAAAAAATGGAGATTCCAACGTTAATGCAATACTAAGGAAGAAGCCTATTTGTGAGTTCAACTGAACTCATTAGTTTCAGGTCAAAATTCAGATCACACTCATTTTGAACATCAACTTTAGATCTCGAATTCACCCCCTATAAGTGATGGAAGGTACTAGGCAACCTTTTCCCGGCTCTTCATCATTATCCGTGGATTGGTCCTCTCTAAAATATAGCGTCTAAACCACTAACCATTAGGACGGTACATAAATAACAAATTTATCAAAATTCGTTTATTAAAGGAGTTGATCGTGTTCTTAAGTGTGTATTCATAAAATGATACAGTTAAATTTGTTGTGTGATTTATAGACATGCGAATTAATTTGATCCAAAAATAATAAAGAAATAAGATTAAAATTGAGATTAGCAATTGAAATTAACAAAGAAGACAAGATGGGTCCGAATGCAATGCCTCCAAGGACAAAAGTGAAAGCAACAATAAAATGCAAATAAAATTGTATTCAGAGCAAAAGTAGTAAGATATAGCCTTTTTGGTGTAGAATGTTTCATTTCCTTACAATAGCTGATGAGTTTGCTATTGTCACGTCCCAAACTTAGGGAGCGCCGACTGACGCTCAATCGAGTGAACTCAGCGGGCGCCGGTCGTGCTTCCTAAGTTTGGGGCGTGACAAGCTTGGTATCAAAGCCTAAGGTTTTAAAATGTCCTAGGATGTCTCGGAGCCGTGTCTAGTAGAGCCCTTCTCATCTGTGTGTTGTCAACCACAGATACAATTAGGGGCTACTTGGACATTTAGGAATAACACCCTTCTTTGATGTTCTATATTGTGCGATAGAGCTGGTTGTGAAACCGTTCCTCATCTAACTCGTGCTAACTTTCAGTACATGGCACCTAAGAAGAAAGAAAGAACTGGCCAAGGAGCCCAATGCCGCCCAGGAGTGGCAGTTGATCCTTTACTTCATGATGCGGGTGAGTGCCCTAGGGGTGAGGATATTTCCCCGACTACTACACTGTCTGATTCCACTACACCTGAATAGACTACATCAGTTCCTACATCTACTGAGGGTGCAACGATCCCTCTAACTAATATTCCAGTTCCACCTCCAGCCGCAACTTCTGGTCCCAGTGTTTAGGGAAGCTATACAAATACTGGCTCAGATAGTGGCTTCCCAGGCCTGGAGATCTAAAGTTGCACCTACTTCTTCTAGACAACAAGGGGATTCTATAGGTTCCAGGGTGAACAGATTTCTCTAGTTAGATCCTCCAGTGTTCACAGGTACTGATCCTGGGGCGGACCCTCAAGATTTCATTGATGAGATGCACAAGACTCTCTGAGTTATGCGTGCTACTGAGACATGGAGTGGAGTTGGCCTCCTACCGCCTGAAAGGGGTAGCCTATTCATGGTTTAAGATGTGAGAGGATTCCCATGAGGAAGGGAGCCCTACGACGAGGTGGAGTGAGTTTGTAGATGCTTTCATGGATCATTTCTCGCTTGCCGAGAATAAGGCAGCCTGTTCTACTGAATTTGAGAACCTAAAACAAGGAAGCAAGAGTGTATGGAAGTACCATATGGAGTTCGCGCGCCTGTCCAAGTATGTTATTCATACAATGTCTACTATGAAGGCTATAGTGCATCGGTTTGTGCAGGGCCTTAGCACCTTGGTTACTAATGAGGCTGCCACAGCTGCGTTGAATTCTTATATGAACTATGGAAAGATTGTGGCATTTGCTCAAGCTACAGAGATCGTAAGTTAAAGAACAAAATGGAGCGAGGGGGTAGCAGTAAAGCCCAGTCCGCGGGTAACCTTGGAGATTCATTTGGTGGTAGTAGGTCAGCATTCGGGGGGAGGTCATCAGGACCACCCCATTTCTTTTCTCAGTCTTTAACCGGTACACCGCCATCAGGGCCCAGTCAGCAGCAGTAGAGTTATTTCAGGCCCAGTCAGGGCAATAAGAGACCCCACCAGCAGGGTCGGTCAGGAGGGAGATTCCAGCAGCAGCGAAGGCCTCCATGCCCTAGGTGTGGGAAGATGCACTTGAGGGTCTGCTACGTAGACTTACCCAAATGCTACGGGTGCGGATTGAGGGGTCATATTCAGAGAGAATGTCATTCTTCCTGCCTGGGCGCGGGCAGGGGCATAACACAGCCATCTAGTTCAGCAGCTGCTACATTCTCAGCACCCTATCCAGCTCGAGGCACTCCAGCACCCGCAGGGCATGGTGCAACTAAGGGTGGTGCGTAGAGTTCGGGAGGACCCAACCGTTGTAGAGGCTTCTCCAAATGTTGTCACAGGTATATTGACTGTCCATGTATATGCTCTTATTGATCCCGGTTCCACCTAGTCCTATGTTACCCCTTATGTTGCTATGAAATTTGAGATAGAACCGGAATAGCTTCATGAGTCGTTCTTTGTATCTACTCCAGTTGGTGAGTCTATTATGGACGTGCGGGTTTATAGAAATTGTGTTGTCACAATACGTGGTCGAGATATCATGGCCAATCTCATTGAATTGGGGATGGTTAATTTTTATGTAATAATGGGAATGGATTGGCTTTATTCATGTTTTGCCAAACTCAATTACCGAACTAAAACTGTGAGGTTTGAATTTCCTAATGCACCAGTTGTTGAATGGAAGGGGGATAATGTGGTACCAAAAGGTAGGTTTATTTCTTACCTTAAGGCCACGAAGATGATTAAAAAGGGGTGTATCCATCACTTGGTCCAGGTCACAGATACTGATGCTGAGGCACCTACACTTGAGTCTATGCCGGTTATGAATGAATTTCCGGATGTCTTTCCTGATGAGCTCCCTATGATCCCACCAGACAGGGAGATTGTTTTGGGATTGATGTGATGCTAGGCACGCAACCTATATCTATTCTACCTTACAGAGTGGCAGCGGCAAAATTGAAGGAACTAAAGGATCAATTGAAGGATTTGTTAGAGAAGGGTTTCATTTGACCGAGTGTGTCTCTTTGGAGCACACCGATTCTCTTTGTAAGAAAGAAAGATGGGTCGCTACGAATGTGTATTAACTACCGGCAGCTTAACAAAGTCACAATCAAAAATAAGTACCAACTACCGAGGATAGATGATCTGTTTGATCAATTATAGAGTGCGAGGTACTTTTTCAAAATTGATTTACAGTCCGGGTATCACCAATTGAAGATCAGGGAGCAGGATATTCCGAAAACAACTTTCAGGACCTGGTATGGGCACTTTGAATTTCTGGTATTATCTTTCGGGTTAACATATGCGCCGACAACTTTCATGGATATGATGAATCGAGTCTTCAAGCCTTTTCTTGACTACTTTGTAATAGTATTCATTAGTATTCACGAAGTCGAGAGGACCATGCCGACCATCTCAGGGCAACTCTGCAGACTCTTCATTAACACCAATTATATGCGACGTTTTTGAAATGTGAATTTTGGCTTGAATCAGTTGCATTCTTGGGTCATGTCGTCTCTAGATAAGGAATTAAGGTTGATCCTCAAAAGATTGCGGCAGCTTAGACCTACAACTCCAACAGAGGTTCACAGTTTCTTGGGCTTAGCAGGGTATTACAGAAAGTTTGTGGAGGTGTTCTCTACTTTTGCCTTTCCGTTGACTAAGTTGATGCAGAAAGCGGTTAAGTTCCAATGGTCCGATGCATGTGAAAGGAGCTTCGAGGAATTGAAATCAAGATTGACTACGGCGCCGGTGTTGACCCTGCTAGAGGGTACCGATGGGTTTGTGGTATATTGCGATGCTTCAAGGATTGGGCTTGGGTATGTACTAATGCAACATGGCAAGGTTATAACTTATGCTTCTAGGAAACTCAAGAATCATGAAAAGAACTATCCAATACATGACTTAGAACTTGCGACGGCGGTTTTTGCATTGAAGATTTAACGTCATTATTTGTATGCGGTCCATGTGGATATATTCACGGACCACAAGATCCTTCAATACATTTTCAAATAGAAAAAGCTGAATTTGAGGCAGAGAAGATGGCTGGAGTTACTCAAAGATTACGACATCGATATTCTATATCACCCGGAAAAGGCCAATGTTGTAGCAGATGCTCTTAACTGGAAATATATGGGAAGTTGGCTCACTTGAAAGCATATCAGAGGCCGTTAGCCAAGTAAATTCACCAATTATCTAGTTTAGGAGTTCGTTTTGCGGACTCTAGTGAATGAGGGGAATTGTACAAAATAGAGCCAAATCATCGCTTGTGGTGGAGGTTAAGGGGAAGCAATACGACGACCCATTGTTGGTACAATTAAAGGAGGGGATTTATAAATATAAGACCACAACTTTTTCTCTTGGCATGGATGATGGTATACTACGATACTAAGGGCGACTATGTGTTCCAAATGTGGATGGTTTTCGGGAAAGAATCATGGCTGAGGCTCACACTTTTAGGTATTCCGTGCATCCGGGCTCTATGAAAATGTACCATGATCTTAAAGAAGTCTAGTGGTGGAATAATATGAAGAGAAATGTAATGGACTTTGTAGAAAAATGTCAAAATTGTCGATAGGTGAAGGCCGAGCATCAGAGGCGCGGTGGGTTGGCGCAGAGCATAGATATTCCAATGTGTAAGTGGGAAATGATTAACATAGACTTTGTGGTAGGACTGTCGCGCACTCTGCACAAGTTTGACTTGATTTGGGTGATTGTGGACCGACTCACATAATCAGCACACTTCTTACTAGTTAAATCTACCGATACATCGGAACAGTATACCTAGTTGTATATCAAGGAAATAGTCAGGTTGCATGGCACTCCAGTTTCTATCATTTCGGATCGAGAAGCACAGTTCATACCAACTTCTGAAAGAAATTTCAGCAAGGTTTGGGTATTCAGGTGAATCTTATTACAGCCGTCCATCCACAAACCAATGGGCAGGAAGAGCGAACTATTCAGACGCTTGAGGATATGTTGCATGCTTGTGTTCTTGACTTCAAGGGTAGCTGGGATGATCATTTGCCACTCATATAATTTGCTTACAATAACAGCTACCATGATAGTATTCAGATGGCACCATTCGAGGCGTTATATGGTAGGAGATGTAGATCTCCCATTTGGTGGTTCGAGATTAGGGAAGCTGAGTTGATAGGACCATACCTCGTGAATCATGTAATGGAAAAGGTTAATACCATTAAGGAGCGGTTGAAAACTGTTCAGAGTCGTCAAAAGTCCTATTCGGATGTTCGTCGTAGAGATTTGGAGTTCAAGGAAGATGATTGGGTATTCTTGAAGGTTTCCCCCATGAAGAGTGTAATGCAGTTTAGAAAGAAAGGGAAATTGAGTCTGAGGTATGTCGGGCCATACAGAATCATTCAGAGGATTAGTCAGGTGGCGTAAAAGCTTGAGTTACCACCTGAGATGTCATTAGTGCACCCGGTATTCCATGTGTCTATATTGAAGAAGGTAGTTGGAGATCCATCGGCTATTGTGCCAGTTGAGACTATAGAGGTTAATGAAGAACTGTTATATGAAGAAATTCTAGTTGTCATTCTTGATAGGCAAGTTCGAAAGTTGAGAAATAAAGAAATTTCCTCCGTGAAGGTGTTATAGAGAAACCAGCATGTTGAAAAACCTATTTGGGAGGCCGAGGAAGAAATATAAAAGAAGTACCCTCATTTGTTTGAATAGCTATGTAATAGTTTCTATGAAGTTACTTCCTATGAATTTTGTATCACTTGTTCAGTTGATGTAAAGGCGTTCCTTTTTGGTTATATGTTGCTTTTGAGGCCACGGTTGGTGTTGTTATGAGTTATATTACATCATTGGATTACATATATTTTTTTTTGAAATGTGTTTCTAGGGCTCTCTAACAGGTGGATAGACCCAGTTATAGGGGAAACTCTGGTGAAATTTTTGGAAATTTAGGGAGTTAGTCAAATTTGGAACTGCGGGTATGTGGTAGGAAAATTGAGTTGCATGAGATGCTAATAGTGAACCTTGATCCTCATTCCAGGACGAATGATCTTAAGTGAGGGAGAATGTAAGGCCCCATAAAAAAATCTTTCCTAAAAACCGTGGTTTCGTGGTACCGGGATAGGCGTAGGCGGTTCGGAGTTTTTGGGTGTTGAACAACGCATTGAGGAGTTAAATAAAAATATTGGCAGAAAAAGGCATTTCTGCGGCCCACTATGCAGACCGCAGAAGCATTATGTGTGCCACACTATGATCGCATACCCAACCTCAAAATCTTTTAGATGGTAATGCGCCGCAGAACAGGTATGCGGACCGCAGAACAGGTCTGCAGACCGCAGACTAGTCGCAGACTGAAGCAGAAAATGCCAGTTATGGAGGGCCAATTATACGGACCACTTTGCGGATCGCAGAAGCATATGCGACCGCAGATCTGTGTTGGGGCTCCTATTTTGCTAATTTTTAAACCCAACCCTATTTCGTTAAAACATATGTCATAGTCTATTTTGAGCATTTTTTGATACTTTTAGAGTGAGAGAGAGTTCTTAGAGTAAGGAAGTAACCTTCAACCTATTATCCAATAATTCTTGCTCAGTCCTTGAAGATTAACAAGAAAAGTCCTCATCTTAAAGGTAAGAATCTATGTCATAACACTTAATTCCGAAATTATACTAAAAAGGGAATAATTAGAAAGACAATTCTTGGGTGTGAGGGTTGTTATCTTGCATGCATGTGTTATCAAAGAATCTAGGAAGGTTGTGAGCTAAAGATGGTAGAGAATGGGTTAAGGAATGATGGAATCTTTCACAAAAAGGCCTTAAAAATATTAATGCACACCTAGTGTTTGATAATGTGCTCAAATGAGCTAGAATCATGATCATCTTCCTAATTTTGGTCCAACTTGTTATATTTGTAAAATAGATCGAAGTTGATAAGAATTCTGGAACGTTTTAAAGTTTAAAGGAAGCTCAATCGAGGTATGTTTGCTAACCCCCCTCCCTTTTCTTAGAATTGAATCCCATGGTATTCATGCAATCGGTATAAGTCTCAAATTGATCGTTATAGAAATTGCTATTCCGAATGTACTTGCATTAAAAAATATATGTGCAATATGTATTCCAGTGCTTTTATCATGTTACCTTATCATTTGGGGATGTGTTCAAAACATGGAATATGTGCGAAAAATACCCAGATTTCAAGTTAAATTCGAATAAAGATTGTTGTGCCAAATTGTGTGAAAGACCTCTATGTGCCTTAGATTCTAAACTGCTCACATGTGTAATCAAAGTTTTGAATGAAAAGACTTGTTGTTGTTGATGATGATATAATGTTGTAATGCGGAAAAGAACTTGAATATGAAATACGGCCAACATGCCAAGTGAAATAATATAATCAAGGTTGATGTCTCTTATGAGATGGCCTAATCGATCGGGTCATGATCAGACGCCATGCCGTACACATGGTGGTGACTCTAATGAAAAGTGTAATTGGAATTGCAACTGTAGTTGATGTCTCTTATGAGATGGCCTAGTCGATCGGGTCGTGATCGGATGCTGTGTCGTACACATGGTGGTGACTTTATTGGAAAATTGTAACTGAAAGCGTGACTGTGGTTGATGTCTCATATGAGATGGCCTAGCCGATCGGAACATAATCGGACGCAATGTTGTACACATGGTGGTGACTATATTAGGAATTGAAATTGAAATGGTGAATAGTGGCATATTGGCACTAAAGACTTTCCGACTTAAAATATGAAATTTTAATTGAAAACTTATTGTATCCCTTATTTAATGATTGGTAAATGTTCAATGTTTTAACTAATATTATAATTGTTCTTACTTGCATTATTGTTCATTCTACTGAGGTGACGTTTAGTTATACATATTAGGGCTATTCGACGGTAATAACGTCCATTTTTTTTGGGGCGCTGCATCTTTAAATGGATGCAGGTGGTTCCACAACATGTAGCATTGATCAATGATAGCGGTACATCCTCTTCCCAGCAGTCTTGGTGAGCCCCATTTCATTTCAGGGTTATGCATCTTTTGTTCCTTATGTATTGTACTTGAGGTATAGCTGGGCCTTATTGCCGGCACCTTTGTTGTACTCTTTTGTATCTATTAGAGGCTCTGTAGACATAGTGTGGATAGTATATGGGTGCTGAAAGTCAGGCGAAATATTATTGCGTTTGAATCATTTACTCCACCTCAAACTATGAAAAATGTGTATATTTTGAGGCTTTAAGATGAAGTAACTAATGAAATGATATAATATTATATACATGGCCTCTCTATTATCCAATTAATGAAGATATGTCTTCTCTTTGTTCACGAGTGAGTTTGGTAGAAAGAATCTAATAGGCTTGCTCAGCCGAGTTCACTCGGTTGAACGCCAGTCGTGCTCCCTAAGTTTGGGGCGTGACTACTATTTATAATTTTATCTAGGAAAACAAAATCTTAGGATCAAGCCCGTATTAAATGATAATAAAAGGGTCATTAATGAACACGTAACGACAGGCCATGAATGCTAATATTCTCTGCAACGGTCGCTCATTTAATACTAGTGAATATTTCCTCATTGAATTCATCCGATAGCAAACCGTTGATCTTTTTTCGTTGACTACGCTCCCTTCGTGTTTGATCCAATGTCGATTAAATTTGTCGTGTCCGGTACTGGTTCTTACATGACTTACCTTTTGCCTATCTTCGGTTCCACCTATCATGTCACCATTCGAGCATCTGTTAAACCAATTTTATTTCATACAGATAGTCCCCCTACTTTCTGTTGACATATCTTCGTATTATCAGAAAGTTGGTGAAGATCCCTTTCTTAGCAAGAAAGTTCCTTAATAATTTCTGGCGCTTGAAAGGGCGCACATCTTCTCACATTTAATACTCCAAAAATGTATTGCCCTACGTTTCAGCAAATATTTTCTCCAATTTTTTAGGTAATCATGACCACGATTTTTGCCGTCTATAACTTTTCTTCTGCTCATTATTTTTACTTCTTTACTTCTAAAATCTTCACAAGTTTTTATTCTTCCTTGCATTTACTTAGAAGCTTTTTCATATTCTTCAACTATCTCAGCAAAAATTTTACCGATACTTTGTTATCATGGCTTCTTTCACTGCTTTCTTTGGAAATACTGGTCTTCTCTTCGGTGGAGGTCCAAAAGAAAAATAAAGACAAGGAAGCTGAAGTCATTTCTGAACCTTCCACTTTTAGCGCTATCATACCACAACAATTCAGCACCTCTAATGACTTTTAAGAGAAGGCTCCTTCTACTTCTTCACGGACTTGGGCAGTTAGCAGGTACCCTTCATCCATTCGCCCTTCTAGTATCCCAACTGTGAAAGAGGACTGTAACAACTCCAATCTCGAAATCCTTGCTCCGGATATGATAGAGCGGGTTACCTTCTCCAAGGAGGGGTTTACGTATATTTATGCGAATCCTTTTACCTTGGATACATTTACCATATGGTCGAGTGAAGGGCTCGACCCAATAATTTTAGAGTTTTGCCACCGGTTTCAGGTTTGTTTAGCACAAGTAGACCCCTCTATATGGCGGATGGTGTCCTGCCTTCGTCAACTATGTTTGGAGACCGAAAAAATTCTAACCCTTGCACACATGATGAACCTTTGTTCCCTCAAAATTTTCTGTGGAAAAGTAATAAACTTTAGCTAGCGTGGCCACCACGTTCTCTTTATCGTAGACGATGACAATAATAGTGGATGGATGGAATAATTCATCGTTATTGCTACCAGGGACATCATCCCAGCCACACCTCCAACCTTTCCCGAGTCATGGAATCGCTTTCGGAAGTTTCAGGTCATTCATTTTCCTTCCTTCATGAAAATATTATTTCCTATTGTTGTTGACTTTCTTGTTTCTTTTGTTTCAGCTACCCGTTGGGAACCACCACGGGTTCAAGGCCTGAAATAGTGGGTTCCAAAAATTTCTAAAAATCACGATTCCAAAATTCTGCCGGTAGAAGAAAATATCTCTTAAATATGAGTGGAAAACCAAAAACCATGGTAGGCCTGGTCCTTCTGTTCTTTTTATCCATATACAGACATAAGAAATTTCGTGAATAAAGTGCTAACTCCATTTTTGCTTTTGCAGGGCTTCTGAGGGCTTTGTTGTAAGTCCCGAGTTCGACGCCTTAGTTGACCCCGAGGAGGCCAGGAGGGTATTGGAAGGTGCCCTTGCCCGGAACAGAGCTTGTGGATCTGCCCGAGCCACCGGTGAAGGTGCTTCCTCAAGGAGTAAATAAATTAAATGAAACGAGTATATATAATGAATGGCTGGGTGAATTATATCTTTGCAAAGTCAAATTTTGTACTGTAAACAAAACAAAAAAATTGCAGCTTATTCTATTCTATACCATGGAGTGAATCGATAAGGTCGCAATTGAAATCGTTATAAGAGTCATTCTTCAAACGTGAAACAAGAAAATTGTTTGTTCGAGGAATCATTCTCAGTAAAAATTGGCTGCACAAAAATTCGATTTGTGTTCACTATATATGTTGTTTTTCCAATTTCCCCTAGTACTGCTGTTTGACAACATAGTAAAAGTCCAAGAAAAATTTATGGCAATTCTTTCTTTATTATTCTCTCTGTCAATAACGATAAACAAAATCAAGAAACTATATTAAATTAAAATGGAGTAGCTTGTCTCAGGAGTAGGACAAAGATTTTGAAACAATACATGAATGTAGTTGTTAGACAATAAAAGAAGATAGGATAGGGGTCTAGATTCGTCAACGGGCCCTGGTCAAAGTATTAAATACTATATATTGACCGGCTTTTACGGTGTTAGATGACAAATTTGCCTTCAAAAACATGCTTTTTCACAACCCATTCCTCCAATTATTTGTAGCCAATGTATCACGAGTAACGGGCGGAGAACTTATTGGATTATTGCGAGCAGAACGAATGGAATGCTCTTTAATTAAAAGAAACAATTTGTTACCAGAGTCGTTTTGTTGGAAATAACAAAAACATCTCTAAAACACTCAAAGTTTCAATCTTAAGGGAATTTTCAAACTTTGCTAGAGTTATTGGAAATAACGGCTTGTCTTGAACTTATTATAGAGTCTATGAATAAGCAATCGACAACTAAAAGAGGCCTAAGTAGTACTCTTTTCTTGGTTATATTACTTACCACTTTATTTCTATTTTTGAGCATTATAATTAAGATATACTAAATTTTACCGTGTTGTTCTAACTATAACAGTATGTATTTCGGAAAATAGAAATATGAAGCAATTATTTATTGGCATATGAAGATATTCGGGAGAAGATGGGCGTGGCTCCAATGGATGACAAGATGGGGGAAGCAAAACTCAAATGGTTCGGGTACGTGCGGAGGAGAAGCCCGAATGCCCCAGTAAGATGTGAGCAGTTGGCTTTGGCGAGTATGAAAAGAGGTAGAAGACGACCCAAGAAGTATTGGGGATAGGTGATTAGGCAGGACATGGTGAGACTTTATATTTTCAAGGACATGGCCCTTGATAGGAATGTCTGGAGGTCGAGCATTAGGGTTGTAAGTTAGGAGGTAGCGGAACACTTTTCTACTTCATACCGGGTGAGAAGCTAGTCTGATAGGGTTGTGCCCTAGACTGCTAGTGGTTATTGTTATGTCCATACTATTCTTCCACTTTTCATAGTATTGAGTCTTACTTACGTGTTAGCGTTATTGCTTATCATCTTTTTCTGGTACTTATGATGCTGTTATTATTTCCATGGTTTATGTTGATGGTACTGATCAATATATTGTCTTTTTGTCTCCTTGAGCCGAAGGTCTATCGGAAACAGCCTTTCTATCCCCTTGGGATAGGGGTAAGGTCTGCGTACACTCTACCCTCCCCAGATCCCACCTGTGAGATTTTACTGAATTGTTATTATTATTGTATGCATCTTCTTTATCTTGTCACATATGTATCATAAGGAAGTATTCTGACAAGTGTCCATTTCTTTTTAGGGCATCTCCAACCCTTGCGTATACGGTAAAATCATGTGCCTCCGATTTTGTGGGCTTGAAGGCTCACATCGAGGAACAGAAGGCTCGCGTCGAGGAATAAACCCACTGTGGACCAAGTTTGAGCCTAAGGGTAGAACACGAGGCTCGAAGATCTAAGTATTCGAGGAACGTCAGAGCCCAGCGTGACCAATCCCGAGATAATGTTGTTATGTGCTTATAACAGAATGAGCAAGATTCCTGCTACGTCCCAAGACCGTGGTATAAATTCCAAAATAGATTTGTATGAATTAGTACTAGGCGGTTAGACAATTGTCCCAATAAGATTCTTTACTGTAAATAGAAATATACCTTATTTAGGGTTCCCCTATTATATAAAGGGGACCCCAATCATTTGTAACGATCATGAAACATTGGCAAAGAATATTGTTATGAATTAGCCCCAACCCAGTAAGGATATCAACAAGGATGTTACAAAAATAACTAGTGGGTTGAGAAGAGCTATTGGGTCGAGAACAAATTATTGGGCCAGGTTAATATGGGATCCGAGTTGAGTAGTGGCCTAACAACTGAACAGTTAAAAAGGGTATTATCAGTGATATTGGGCTTATGGATATTATTGAGAAAAGTGTCTGCTTCTCCTCGTCTCCTATTCTCTAAGTCTAACCTTCTCATCCCCTTCTTCTATCTATCCCTAATTACTTTACTTCCTACAATTTCTATTGTAATTCTGCTACTAAGTTGTTGCATCTTGATATTTGAGTTGTAATCACATTTCAGCCTTAATAATAGTGTAGAGAGGTTTCAGTCATTATTACTCTGGATTTGAGTTTATTACAAATATACTCTCTTACTTTCTTGCTCAGATTTCATCAGCATTGTCCTTTAACTTTATTTTTCCTACTTTATTGTTCTTGATCTACCTCGAGACCACTTTAGCTCGAGGTCGAGACTGACTTACATATTGGTTTGATTTTATTTCCTTCCTTCATTTTTACACTAGATTTCTTGGTTATTAATTAGTATTGAACTAAATCACATATTTTTAAAACCATTAACAAGTTTAATTGTTACTCGTATTTTCGAGGTAAACACCTTGCACCATTTTTTTTACATCAAAATGATGCAAATTAACTCCAACCCATTACACTATTTTTTATACCAAAAACGAATATTCCTTTTTGATGGTTATATATTTTTATACAATTATAACTTATAATTTTATATAAAAATAAAATATACAAATATTAATGAATAAAAATTATATACCAAAATTAAAATATAAAATTAATATTATAAAAACACTACATAAAAAATATAAGTAATTACAAATTTATAATATGTCAAATTAAAAGTGTTATATAATAAAAGATAATAATAAAATATTGATGAATAGTAATGGTGTTGAAGAATAATGTTAATTTGGTGTAACACTATTCACACACCAAAATGGTATAAGAAATGGTATTGAGTTGGAGCGAAAAAACACCAAATCTTACATACACTAAAATAGCGTTTGACCTCAAAAATAGTGTTGGGTTGGAGATGGTCTTATACATGGAAAAACTGCAAGTTATAGTTAAATTAGAGCTAAATAATAAATAAATATAAAACCACGGAGTATTGCTTAAGATTTGCAGGAACTAGATTGGACTTAGGCCTCATTTGTTTGCACTTAATGGATGTCGAAATCTTAATCATTCAGATCTAGCTCATTAAGTGCATTTGTTTTTTAAATTTTAACCCTGATTATTCAGATCCAGCCCATTAAGTCTATTTGTTTTTTTCTCTATTAAAAGCTCTTAATAGGTCTGAAAGGATCTTATTCGGTCAGATCTATGGCTGTCCAACGGGACGGGACGAGACGGGACGGGACCAAATTAACGGGACGGGACGACATTTAAGCGGGATGGAGGCGGGACGAGACGAGAAGAAACGGGATGGTACAAACGGGACGGTACAAACGGGACGAAACGTTCGTCCCATCCCGTCCTACTAACAAACGGGACGGGACGGGACGGGACGGGTTCGTGGGCCTTTAGTGTATTTTTTTTTTTTAAAAAAAGTCTAGTTTTTGAAATTTACTATGTTTTTAAAGTTTGCAACGACTAGATTTTTGACTTATTTAATAAACTTAAATGTTACTATGTTAAAATGAAAATTAGAAAACTAAGTAAAGAATTATAAAATATTAAAACAAAAGACTTGTAATGAAATATTCTAGTAATTATAAATTTATAATAGAGTTATAATTTATTTAATATAATTTCAAAGTATTAACTATTAAGTAACTAAGACAATTCATAAATAAAATTCAATGCTTAGAGCCTTTTATTTTATTAATAGAACTTTCAAATCTCAAATACAAATATAATTCTTTTGAAGAGCACCTAATCTACGCAGCCACCTTCTAGGAAGGGTTCTATTTGAACTAGGCCTCTTAGTAGCCAATTACAAATTATCATACTAATATTTGTAAGCTCCTATATAGCTTCTTTGTAACTTATCAATAATATCTCTCGGACATTCTGCTGGAATTGGCAATGTTGATTGATGTTCCATGAGCTCCATGCCGTCATCGCTCCCAGTGGTTAGTATCTCATTGTATTCTTCTTCTTTCCTAGTGGTTAATTTTTCAAAACCAAGATTTCTTCTTTCTGCATTAATCCAATCTCTGAATAATACGGAAATCTCTAGACTGTCCTCCGCTAATGAATGTCTATGATCTGCAACTTGAAATCTTGCCGCGCTAAAAGCACTCTCTGATGCTACTGATGATGCTTGAATAGCCAGGATATCTCGGACCATAATTGAAAGTGTTGGAAAAGCCTTGCCACGCTCCCTCCACCATGACAAAAGTTGTTCCTTGCCTTCTTCGTCTTTAATATTTTCCAATCCTTGATTAAGATAAGAATCAAGTTCATCATCAATAGAGGAATCAAAACCTGTTATATCATCCATATCTTCCCATAAAACTTCTGCTCTAGACTTAGAAGTAGAAGAAGCAGTTTCACAACCAGTTGTATCCATAGATTTATATTTATCAAACATTGATCTAGCATAAGAATATATGCTAGCTTGGCAGTTTTCGAGAGATGGTTGTCCATTTTCTTGAATTTCTAAATTCTCATAAATTTTACGAACAAGTCCCTTTGCACCTCTTAGTTTTAAAGATGGGTTAAGTAGAGTAGAAATTAAATAAACTTCGGGAATAGGAAAAAAAAATACTTTTTAAATTTTAAAATCTTTTCTTTAATGGTCGGTGCATAAGTTGGTTTTTTTTATACTTACCAAATACAACAGAAATTCCACAAATATACCAGAATATTTGTGTAACAGTAGGATAATATATACCAGAAAATTGTTTTGTAGCATAATAAAATTTTTCTAAAAATTTAGTAAGCTCTCTGATCTCATCCCAATCAGAATCAACAATTTGATCAACAGGGTAAGCATTATGCATATTAAATACTTTTTGGATAGGCACCCGATAATCATAAGCAACTTTAAGCATTTCATAAGTAGAATTCCACCTAGTACAAACATCTTTTGGAACTTTTCTAAATGGAAGGTTAGCACTAGCACATTGTTGAGCAAATTCACGAATTCTACTTTGTTTATGAGCACGAAAAATATAGCCACAAGCATGTTGTATTTTACTACAAGCATCAGAAAATAAATTAAGACCATCTTTTACAACCAAGTTAAAAATATGACATGCACATCTAACATGAAAAATTGTTGGATTAATTGGACAAAGTCTAGATTTTAAGCTATTTGCTGCGGTTGTGTTAGAAGAAGCATTATCTAAGGTGATAGTTAAAACTTTATTAACGTGTCCATAAAAATCAAGTATTTGTAGAACAGTAGTTGCAATATATGCTCCAGTGTGTTTTGAATCAACAAATTTATAACCAATAATATATTTTTGCAAGTTCCAGTGATGATCAACCCAATGACATGTAACAGTTAAATAATCATAACCATTAGGACTACGACGTATATCAGATGTGATAGACACTTTACAATCTAAGTGAAAAAATACACAACGAATATACTGAAGATATTCGGTTTGAAATTTAAAAACATCATTTCTAACCGTGGTCTTAGGAAAACCTTGAAAGCAGGGTTATAAGTTTCTTGTATATAATGCACAAAAGCAGGGTGAGAAGGGAAAGTAAAAGGTAAGCCACAGACAACCACCATTTTTGCTAAGTTCTCACGATCTCTATCTTTGTTATATTTGCGTAAAACATGACCAGAAGCATGATCTAATTGTTGTCCGACATGAACATCATAAAATGTGGGAGGTTGGGAAAATGAAGTTTCATCAACATGAGTCATTTCATCAATATGCTTTCTAATTCTAGGTCTAGGAGAAGGGTTAGGATTAGGATTACTACTACTTTCACTTTTATTATTTTTTTTACTGCTTTTTTAAAAAAAATACCAAATACATTTTTAGGTGCCATAATTTAAATATGAAATTAAATTAAAAAAACTAACACAAATATTAAACACACAAATAAAATACGAAAATTAACACGTAAAGTAAACACAAAAATTAAGCACTAGAATGATACGCAAAAATTATATATTAAAATTAGGAGATGGAACGAGTGCACCGTGATTAAATATTGAAACTTGAAGAAATTGCCCAAAATATTGCTCCAAATACTTGACGAATTAATTTGAAGCTTGAAAGTTGCTCCAAAAAATTTGCCCAAATACTTGAAAATTGAAACTTGAAAGTTATCACTTGATACTTGATAGTTGATAGTTGATACTTGATAGTAACAAAATTGAGAGAATAATATAGAATATAGATAGAATATTAGAATGTAAGAGATTTGAGAGAGAAGATTGATTTTTTGTGGGAAAAAATGAAGAAGAATGGGGGTATTTATAGTAGAAAATAAGGCCAAAGTGTAATTTAATAAACTTAGGGGTTATATTAAAAGTTGGGGGGGGGGAGGGGTAAGGGCTGTTTGGACCGTTGGCAACAGCTATTTTTGCAATTTAAGTCGTTGCCCAACGGCTAGTTATTTAAAAAAAAACTGGCGGGACGGGACGAGACGGGACGCGGGACGGGACGCGGGACGGGACGGGACAAACGGGACGAAATGGTCGTCCCGTCCCATCTCGTGTCCCGTTTAACATTGGCCCATCCCATTTAACTTGAAGCAGAATGGATCGGACCGGGACGGGACCGGGACGGGACGGGACCGGACCGGGACGGGACGGGACGCGAGACGGGACGGGACGTCCCATCCCGTTGGACAGCCATCAGATCCATAACAAAGTCCTACCAACGTTCAGACTCTTTGAAAAAAACCGATACGACTTTATTTCCGCAAATATTCACTCAACGACTGCTTTATTTTAGCAAAGTTTCACGCTGTGCTTCTTCATATTTTGTGCATAAATTTCACGCCTCTGTCCCACTCTCCATGTATCATCGTCTACTCAAATTTGTTTTCTCTTCAACATGTAAGTTCTAAAACCTTTAGAATTTCTTCTTATTATTTTATGAGATTTGCAATACGCTTGCCTATTATTTTGTGATATACTTGTTTGAGTTTCAAGATTTCAATTCTATTCTCTAGTAGTTGGTTCTACAGTGAAAAATTAGAAAGTTTTACAAAACTTTTGAGGTTTATCTCTGAATTGTCTTTAGCAAAGGGGTTTTTGATTTTTCCAGAAAGTGAATTTTTAACCCAGGCATTAATAGGGATCATAATATGAGCATTATATCTCTGGTTTCATGATTCTACCAAGTGACGTAGGCTTCGATTATCTTAGGGCACATCGAATTAATGACTCAGTTTCATGTGCGACTCTTGTCCTTCTTCTATTTCACTAATTTGTTATGAACGTGGGCTATTAGATTTTCGAAAAAATATATATCTTGTACCACATATAGATTTGATGTTAATTGTAGCATATCTTCCTCTTTTCTCACTTTGGAGAATTGTTCAATACTTTTGAACAATGGCCTAGTCGATAGTGAGCAAAACACCGATGTAAAAGTTTTACTTTTATTCTCTTAAAGAACTTATAAACTTTCTTCTCTCCCTCATCTTATGAGCGTCTTTTTTTACTAAACTTTCTATTCCTCTTCGTGAAGTGACAATTTGAAACTCATATGTGTCGGTAAATCGGCAATATCACATGGAACTTGAGCATTAGTATTTGAACTTTAGTCAGACCTTAGTAGCTCTCTCTTTTTGTGTCTTGTGTATAAAAAGGCTCTCATTATATCCCTTTTGCAGATGCACCTTCATATATTGATTACATTTTAAATTTAGGATAATATAAAGTATGGGATCTACAACTAATCTGATTTGAGTTTATAGCCAATAGCATAAAATAGAACCTAAAAGTATTGTCAATAAAATATGCACATGCATGCTGGCACTAAGCAGGGCATAATAACAATAACAATACTTAGTTCTAGCTTGCTGCCTAGGCTAACTTATTTTTGCAAACTCTATTTCTTTGTCTTATCACTTATGTCATTCGGCTTTCATGTGTAGAATAATAAAATGATGAGCTTTTTAATGAAATGTGCATGAAATAGTGATATCCTCTTCCACTTGGACTTCTCATTTTATCTTGATTAATTATAGAGAAACAAAATTTCATTGCTTTGGCCTTTTGGATGTTGAAAATTTATTTCTAATCAATTTAACTTATGGGAAGTACATAGATCTCCTTTCTATGTTTTCACAACAGAACACATTATGATAGATGCTTTTTAGCTAAGACATAACATAACTACAAGGAAAAGGTTAGCTCTGTGTGATAGCTTATCAATCTCATCCTTCAGCGAGTTGCATATCCCAATTTCGCATTCAAAACTATCTCTTACCTTTTTTCCAAAGCATAATCAATTATATAGACTGTTGTTTGTTGAGCAGACAATATTAATGGTAAATGGTTCTTGGCTGATGAATACGGATATGAATGTGATCATGATAGTACATGTTACTGTAACTCGGTCTTAAAGTTATGTATGTGTTCTTTTTCAACTCTCCACTATCTTGGTGTGACACGAAAGAAGCAGTGACATATATATTGAACAGTGTCATATTCGGGTTGGGTCCCAAACGACAAAGCTGGTTTTGGTGTTACTCCATGAGATTATAGAGTTGGTATTAGGCTATAGTCATAATCTTAAGCAAATTGCAGTAGGCTGAAAAAGTTTACATGTCAAGTGATGCTTTTCAGGACCTAACTGGGGGCATATAAGATTAAACATCTGACTGCGTTTGTTGGGGATTGTTTTCATTGATTGTCTCGGTTTTGTTACTTTTATTTTCATGAGCTCATTTTTTATAATCATTATTATTTTATATTTCAGCTATGGAACAATCTAGTAAAAATTCAAGAGCGAGTTGGAAAAATTAATTCAAGAAATTAATCCAAAATCTAGAAAGTTGTATTCAAGAAATATCCTTAAACGGGAGACTTGAAAGTAGTTTAAAGGCAGATTCATGGAACAAAGTTAAACTAATTTTGGAGACTTCTCATGGCTTTAGCGTTACACAAAAGCAGATGAAGAATCATTATGATTATCTAAAAGAAAAGTATCAAGCTTGGTTACCAAAAACTAAAAAGACTGGTCTAATACCAATACCATTCTAATGTCTAATAGTGAGTGGGATGAGTACGTAAAGGTTAGTTCATTATCTAAAGTTTTAACTTTTTCTTTTCTTTTTTCTATAAAGAAAAAAGTTTGGCGTGTATATTAGAAGTCTCTTTATTATAGGCTCATCCAAAAGCAAAGACATTGAGGACTTCGCCTCTACCCTTCCCAGATCTTTGTACAAAACTTTCTGAGGGTTCTACAGCAACAGAAATTTATGGTTGGAGTCCAAGTTGTACATATCCCTGCCCTAGTGTCTTTTCTCTATATACTACTATAGATGTAGATACACTTGATAGTGTCGAAGATCTAGTTGGTAATAAGAATGATGGAGCTCCTACCGATTATCCATCTTAGTCTTCAGTTCCAATTGAAAAGAAACCTTTGGAAAAGAAAAAAAAATCCGCATCGTTTCAATTGGACATTGAAGAGAAGATGAGTATTGCATTAGAGTTATTGGTTAAAAAAATAGCGGGCCTGACGTTGAAGAGTGTATGAAAAAATTAGAAGAACTTGGATGGGAAGAACCATTATACAGTGCAACTGTTAGTATACTTTGTGAAGGTGACAGCTACAGGAAAGCATGGATGAACATTACCGAGGTCGACAAATTAGAGAATTGGATTAAGACCATGGGAAAAAAATGGGGTTTCTTTGATTTTGTTAATTAGCTAGATTATTAATTAGACGTTAATAATATGGAACCTTCTTTGTTTTTTCCAACTATTATCTATTATGCTTATTTAATTTTTTAATATTATATTATGCTCGTGGAATATTTTTAATCCGTGATATACCTTTTTTAGATGTCTTATTTGAAGTATGTTTGATGTGTATTGCGTTGTTTTACTAATTAATTTATTTTTATTATGTAACTTTTTATATTTTTCAAAATACATAGTATGTTATGCTTACTATTGTGTATTATACATTCTCTTTGTTATAACAGTTTAAACATGGACATTGAGGATCAAGTATTAGCGTTGATGAGCTTGTATTGGTGTAAAAATCATTTTAGACTCAAGAATATCCAAAGAAATAAAGATTTAACATCATCTTTATCTGGTGAAAAGTACACACAAGAATTGTTGTTCGGCTCTAGTCGACAATGTTTAGAACTGATGCGCATGTCCCGTGATGCATATGTTCGGCTATGTCAACATTTTAGACATAAAGGATGGCTTATAGATAGCAAACATATTTCCGTCGAAGAAAAGATAGCAATATTTCTTACCATTATAGGTCATAATGAGCGTTTTGTGGTTATGAAGAGGAGATTTCAACATTCTTCGCAAACGATTCACAAATATTTTCATGAGGTTCTTGAAGCAGTGATGTTATTTGCGAAAGAGTTGATATCATCTACAACATCTAATTCAAATCCACATATTCCTCGTGCTCATAAAAAGTTACGAAATGTTTTTAAGGTATTATGTGCTATAAAATTATTATATAACTTCATAAGAAAAAAAATTCATAACTATTAACATAAAATTATTATTTTTATTTGCGGGGAGCAATAGGGGCACTCGACGGGACATTAGTACATGCCGTTATTCCAGCTAATCAACAAATTATTTACAGAGGAAGAGGAAAGGGTAAATGCTATCAGAATGTTTTAGCTATATGTGATTTTAACATTGTCTTCAATTATGTTTATGCTGGATGGGAAGGGGTAGCACATTATGCATGTGTTCTAACAGAGTGTTCTAACAGAGATAACGTCTAATCCAGATAATGGATTTCCGTTTCCTCCTTCTAATAAGTGATACAACTTATTAAACTATTCTGAAATAATAAATTAGATGTTTATTATATTCATTTAACCTTTTTTTAATGACAGATAAGTACTATTTATGTGATGCGGCGTATCCTAATACTCGAGGATTTCTAGCACCATATCGTAATATTCGATATTGGTTAGGAGATTATCATCGTAGACGTGCCATAAATAAGGAGGAAAAGTTTAACCATGCTCATGCACAACTTAGAAATGTTATTGAACGTGCTTATGGAGTTTTCAAAGCAAGATTCCCAATATTGGACAAGATGGCTCCATATTCTATTGATGTCCAAAGAGATGTTGTTATTGCATGTTTTGCAGTTCATAATTTTATCAGAAAAGAGCGACTAAATGATGACTTGTTTAATCAATATGATTTGCCTCAAGTAATATTTGAGGAAGAAGGAGAACACGAACAAGTATTGGATGAAACAAACGGACCTAGCCGGACAACTGAAGATTCACAATTTATGAACAATATGCGTGAAGAAATTGCACTTCAGCTAATGCAAGGAAGAGGAAATGCTTGATAGTTTTATATTTTTGTTATTAGAAATATGTTTTTAATGTTTGAACATTAGAATTTGAAATAATGTTAATTAACTATTTTATTTGAATTTTATATATGCTATGTTTAAATATAGATAAATTACACATATTCAGATACTAAAAACAAACAGTCTTAATCATTCAGTGTTCAGATCCAGAGACAGCATATTAATTATTCAGTTGTGTATTCAGATTCAAACATCTGAATCTTAATACACTTTTTTATATTCAAACGTGTATTCAGATTCAGACCTCTTAATCTTAATAAAAACAAATGAGACCTTATTTGACATATTTGACAAAAAATTATTTGATATGTAATAGAGTTTTGGCAAGTAATAATGACGAAGAGAAGACGAAAAACTTGGCAACATGATGAAAACTCCCAAAACCCTGAGGTGTTTCATGTTCAACTCATTTTTAGTAAAATGGGCTTGAAAAAGATATTAATAGAGGCAAAACCAACCAGTTATTTAGCAAACCGGACAACTCACCAAAGTTTAAACAAAGAGAAATTTTCATAAAGCACTATCTTTAAGTGGTAATTAGTTATTTATAGATATCGTTTGCTATATTACGGATTGTAGATACATTTTATGTTGTTATAAGATGTATTAGATATATTTAAGCTATTGTATTCATGAATACAGTAGCACAAATAGGCGTAAATCAGGGAAGTCCAGCTAATCAGTTGTTGTATTCGAGTGTATTCTGCTGTATTCATGGCGTGAAACATGAGATTACAGCTGGACTAATTATTGTATTCGATTTTATTCACGGCGTGAAACAGGGGATTACACTGTTTTTAAACGGAAAGTGAATCAATTAACATAATAGACTCCTAATATAACTCAACAAACTCAATTATAACGCACAAATTTTGTATTTTCAGTTATAAAAAAGATTCTCAACCGAAAAATACCCCAAAAACATAGCAATCTTCAGAGAAATTATATAATACATCTGAATACATTAATTAAAAAAAATATATGAATACATTCATGGCATATAGCGAGATAGTGAATACAATGAAATACATAGAATACAACGGGATACATTGAAATAAAATGAAAAAAAGACAGTGAATATAATGAAATACATGGAATACAACGAGATATATTAAATTACAATGAAAAAAAAAAGACAATGAATACAATAAATTACATGAGTGCTCATCAAATTGATACTATCGTGGAACGACCAACTGCTACAGAACCTATTATATATTCCTATGAGATAGAAAATGGAAAATAAAGTGAAAAATTGGAAGTGGTTGGATTTGAAACAAGCTAATCTGAATGTGATTCTTTGTGGTGCATTACTAATTGAAGCAAAGAGAGAAATTTGAACTGAATAAACTAGAGTTGCAGGTTTATGGAGCCGCTGATCTCAAGAGTTCCGATGATGGTTATTGAAGGAAATCATGAGATTGAGCCTCAAGTAGCAGGCCTCACATTCCAGTCGTACTTGACAAGATTTGATGTTCCTTCAAAGGAATCTGGCTCTAATAGTAACTCGTATTTTTAGGGAATGGAGAAGAGAATGACATGTATCAAAGTAGAGAGAGAAAAAAAATAACGTAATATTTAGTGGCTTAGGGGTAGGAGGTAACCAAAATTAGGTATTTTGCTATAAACATTAAAAGGTATCTATAGAATATAATTTTTTTAAATAGTATTTATTTAAAATAAATAAGGTGTTAACTTTTGCTATATGAGGTAAAAATTCCTTAAATAAATTCTTATGCCAAGAAAAAAATGTCAAGAAGTAGAGTGATAAAACAAAGCTACCTTTTCAAATAGGTTGCCAAATTTCTTGATTTTTTTTTTACACTCCGGGTGGAGGAAAGATTCATCAGATTATTTGGTCAAAAACCGATTAAATACCAGAGTCCAAATGGTTTAAATGCAAACAAAAACCAAATGTACAAAATCAAGTTTAGAGATCGAAAAATATGTAAGAACCTAAGCTAATAATTTGAGAAAAATACATTAGTTTTCACCTTTTCTTAAGTTGGTTGAGACCATGTTGGGTTATGACCTATTATTCGGCCCATTTTAACCTAAGCAAAATTTGAGTTTATGACCTTTTTATTGATTTACCAATTTTAACCCTTCAAAAATTGTCTCAACCTACTCATTTGCCACCTCTAGATAAAATGAAGCAAAATTGCTGTTTAATGATGCAATATATTTGTGCAATCTAAACTATTATGCTTCACATCTCTCGAGTTCATTTGTTTCAACACTCAAAAATCTGTAGTGAAAAAAAAAATATGGGTAAAAAAGGGGGGAAAAAAAGGAAACAACATCTAACAATAATTCTTTGTAGAGTGGTCTTTTTTAAGTTAAGGATATTATTATTAGTGGACTGTCACAACTCAGTCATGTCATTGAACATCTAACGATCAAATATTGTCAAATATTCGTAATTCCTGAGCTTTTACAATAATGAAATATTCGCCATTGATGGTGGGGGGCTGAGAGGACGACCAAATACTCACATTCAGGAAGGTTATAGACTTTTGGCTACGGATTCATCTGAATTCATATTTTTTTTATAGAATATAGATATATATGTAAAAGCTTACTAATTAAAATCTCAATAAATATCATATGTGAGCCTCTAATTTTAATAGTATAATAAGTTCGACGTTATAAGTATTCTTTAAGTAAAAATAGCACGATATAGCTAATTTTCGGACTGGTCATTCAAAAATAGCTATCGTTTACGAAGTTAATGAAAAATAGCCACTATTTTGCTGCAACAGAGACCGATCCAGCATTATATACTGGAGTTCGGTGCACCTGTGTATGAACTCCAGTACATTATGCTGGACCAGGTATACTTTGCTGACTCCAGTATAATATACTGGAGACTGGAGCAGCGGTGCTCCAAACTCCAGCATATTATACTGGACAATTATACTTGCTGGAACTCCATTATATTATGTTAGAATTCTAGTGTATTTATGCTGGAACTTCATAATATTATGCTGGAGTTCCAACATACTTATCCTGGAACTCCAGTATAATATGCTGGAGTTCAAGCATACTTATGCTGAAACTTCAGTATAATACACTGGCGTATTTTTCGGGTTTTAAACAGTGTTTTCGCTCAGATTTATTTTTGATTCCGGCTATTTTTGAATTTCTCCCATTCTTTAAAGGTGAACCTACTAAATTTAAATCTTGAATCCACGTTTGTTCACGTATGGTTACATCCCAATTCCTCTGTCAGATTAAATGTCAATCACCTGATATGATATCAGAATAACAAATGATTTTCAGCCCTAAATCATTATGAGAAATGATACTATTACTATACTATGAATTGATAGAGAGAAATTATGAGTCGTTTAAGACAATGATGGATGTTTGGGTTTTTTGGCTAAGCAAACGTCAACACGTCAAATGATTACTATGATTGACATTAATTCTGTGTTTTGAAACTATAGAAAAGGATTAGATTTAATCAGAGCTTTATTAATATAGTATGAAATTGTTTTGTTTTTCAACTTGTTTTGTGCAACTGAGGTGTAATTTTTATTGTTTGTTCCGAAAAAAAAAAGTTTGGTTTTATTATAGTTGGTTTTTTCAATTTGCATTTAATCCTTGTACATAAAAAATCAGTGTTAATTAAATACAATTTTCATGTGCTCCAAAAGGGTTATTTTTGGTGAAAAATGCGAATTAGAAAATAGGATTATTAAAGTAATAATTGCGAATTTGAATATATATGGAAAGTTGTCATAGATGAAATGACCTATAAAAAGGGAAAAGAATATTAGGGGCGCTTTTATAATGTCATCTTTTCGAGCCACTCGTGGAGGATACAAGTTTTTGATGTTGAATTTGTTATTTTTCTGGAATCTTATGATTTTTCCTAAGACAAAGTACATATGAAAAAGTATAAACTTTTGAAGGGGAATCCTGAACTCATGGTTGACACTGCTTGTATGGGTTAAAATTTGACCACGAGTGAATTATCATTAAAAGGAATGGTAAGGGGTCAACCAAGTCATAGTCGTACCCATAAAGCGTAATAGCGACGAGTATCTCGGCCACTGCCGAGATCGAGCCATCAGAAGGCTTGCACAGCAGAATATATGTCGTAATACTTGAGCGAGTAAGGAAGGGTATAGTCAAGAGGGGTTATGTTGGTTAAAGACCGTTGGATAAAGGGGAAGATTGATAGTATATATATGAGGTAAGAAGGCAAGAAAATGGGAGGTTCCAAAAAGAGAAAAAGGAACAGAAGAACGGGAGGAGACCTCCTCCAACAACAAAGCAAAAGCCTAGATTTTAGTTACAAACCTTTGTAATCGTCATTGTTGAATCAATAAAGATAGATCTCATAGTTATCAATGATATTCCTTCTTTTCCTTCTTTGCTCTTACAAGTATGGAACAATGTATCAAAGATGTAAGCTTATCATTTACATTTGATGTCTTTTAATCATCCTAAGAAATGTTATATAAGCTCGGCCTCATTCGATTCTCGTATTCAATATAAGCTAGATCTAGAGTTAATTATATTTGGCTGAAAATTATCCTCCTTTTTCTTTATTAATTAGTTTAACGAAAAGCTTAGCACTTTTTGGTCAAGCACTGCTAGGTATACATCATTGTTTCAGTCCCTTTTTATTTATTCAAAATTGTTTCCAATCTTTAAGGACCATTTGGTTACAGAGATTAGGGTCTATTCCCATATAAAACTTGAGATGAGATTTATTCAATGTTAATTATAGTATTAGAAAACCTAGGATAAATTGCATACCAAAATGTTGAAATTATTTATGTCATATATGAAGCGGGATTATAATCCTAGAATAACCTTGTCTTGAACTAAATGATTTTTGCATTATCACATCAACCTATAACACACTGACGATCATCTGATCCTTTCGGGATATTCTGTTCGTTCATAAATAAATAATTGTTATACTAATATATTCCCAAATTCGATTTTATTTGATCCTCGTGCAGGCACTCATAGTCGTAATTTTTAACTATATATTTTGTACATTTTATATGCCTAATACAATAATACTCATAAAACATATTTCTATGACTGATGAACAAAACACAAAAGTTAAGAATTTTTACCTGTTTATGACTTGTTTATGGATTTTTGTTGTGTATATTAATGGTTTTTCTTAATTGAAAATAACTTTCTTGAACAAATCGTTAGGCTGAGGGCAAGAATTTTCTAGCGAAAAAGAATCGTTGTGTCTCACTGGGCCGAAGAGACTACATTTGCACTAATTTCACGGGGCATTTGCATCTATACCCGCTTTTTGTGTCACGTTTTAAGTTATGCTCGCTTTGCAAAAAAATTTGTAAGCGTACCCGTTTTTTCGCATAACTTCAGCATACGGGGCTGAAGTAGCAAAGACAATCACGCAAACTTCAGCATTCTAGTAGCCGGACCTGAAGTTCAGCTCTAGAGCTGAAGTTTTTGTTTTGTAACAAGCGGACTTCAGCTCTAGAGCTGAAGTTTTTGTTTAGTAACTGGCGAACTTCAGCTCTAGAGCTGAAGTTTTTGTTTTTGTCACTGGCGAACTTCAGCTCTAGAGCTGAAGTTTTTGTTTTGTAACTGGCGAATTTCAGCTCTAGAGCTGAAGTTTTTGTTTTATAATTGTCGAACTTCAGCTCTAGAGCTGAAGTTTTTGTTTTGTAACTGGCGAATTTCAGCTCTAGAGCTGAAGTTTTTGTTTTATAATTGTCGAACTTCAGCTCTAGAGCTGAAGTTTTTGTATAGTAACTGGCGAACTTCAGCTTTAGAGCTGAAGTTTTGATTTTATAACTGTAGAGCTGAAGTTATTTAGTTCTCTTTTCTTTCTAGTGCTTGTGCTAGAGCTGAAGTTATTTAGTTCTCTTTTCTTTCTAGTGCTTGTGTGTTTGTTTTTCTTCTTCTTAATATGTGTATTCTGAGAGACAAACAACTATTCTTTCAACGAATTCTCTTCGACAGATCGGCATTTGGAAACATATGTCTGCTATATTCTTTGGCACAAGCAAATTGTTATATATGGATTGTTTTTCAGAATTTATTTATATATAAAAATACTATTAAAGTCCCAACCTTCAATGACACGTGCCTTTATGCGATGCAAAAGTTCACACTGCTATTGATTCTCGACATGAACAAGCAAGCGAATGTTACCACCACACATTCTAGTGCAGCACCAACAATAGAAGAAGAAGAAGAAGAAGAAGAAGAAGAAGAAGAAGAAGAAAATGAAAGAGAAGGAGAAAGGGGGCTGAAGTTATTTAAAAAGTGGGTACAAGTTAAAAGTTTTAAAAAAAATTGGTATAAGTTAAATGGGAGCGACCAAATAGGACGTCCCGTGCAATTTTTACATAATTTCACAAGTTCGGGGTGATTGGACAACCCATTAAATTGGTCTTTATTGGATAGCCTATTAGTCTTTAAAATGGGAATTTGACATGGCATGACAACTAGGTCCAACAATTGGTATAAATAAACCTACGTTTTAGAATTTGACATAAGGTAGCCAAAAGCTATTCTCTCTCTTCTAGTGGTTCAACCACACTATCTTAAGAATAAGCTCCATCAAAAATACTTTCCTTCAAAATAGCAAAAAAATCAAAATCCTCTCTCTCTCTTCATATCAACCATCATCCAAGAAATTAGGTTCCATTTCTTTCAATAGTATCCCAAAAATCTTCCAAATTTCTTTAAATTATTTTTTTTAGTTTTTTTATGTATATCCAAATATATATAATACATTCATAATTATATTATTTGTATATCATAGTGTATAACATAATAATAATGTGTATATCAAAAAAGTATATTAAAATTTTATTTTCCTTCTTTGTAAAACACATTTCAGATTAAAAACTCAAGTTTCAAGACAACTCCACACGTGTATCCGCCATTGTATCTCATGTATATCTTTATGCACATCAGTGATATCTCATGTATATCATGTGTATCGGTGTAAAATCTGTATTATATACACGATATACATGTGATATACATAGGCATCCATAAATATATTGTGTTATATACAAGATATACAAAGTGATATACACAGATGTCCGTAAAAACATGTGTGATATACACTAATGTACACGATATACAACGTGATGTACACATGTCACAGTTGGATTTTTAGGTCTGATTTTTTACCTGAAACCAATCTAAACCACTTCTAATCTTGCTCAAGTTTTGTATATATCCCCGCCTAGGTGTTTTCAACCAATTTCAATCATACCCACTCGTTCAATCCAACCAAGAAAAAAGAAGAGAGAAGAAAAACAAAGTTGAACTCTATTTTTTCCTATTTTCTCTTAGTTTTTGCTTCTGATGTGAGATCAATCTTACCTTTTGATTCCATTGATTTTTCTTGGATAATTTTAAATAATTTTTACTAAACTATGAGAGAGAAATAGAGAGATAGAGGAAGAAATATAAGGAAAGAAAGGGAGAGGGGAAAAAAAGATGCGTAGGTTATAGATAGAGAATAAATAGTAAGTTTTTTAAAATTGGCTATACAATGCTAATTTTTTGGGTTGCTTTTGCCAAAATAATTTATGGCCAATAATTTATCAATTCCTTTTGTATGTTGTTACCTAGTGTCAATTTCTCCTTTAAAATTAATGGATGATTGATGAGAATGGGCCTACAAAGGGCATGTCTTTAAATAGGAAAACTACCAGCTATGTCCATTTATAAGTAGCTTATTTCAAAAATTAGCAATTCGTAAAATATTACTAATATTAGTCAAATATTACCAATATTAGCCATTTAGCTATTTGTAGCCCAAAAATATTCAAAATTTTAATTTCTTTTGAGTAGGTGTTATTAGAATAGATTGGGTATATCTTAAGGAGTTTGAATCTCAGTTTGGGATGATTTGGTGGAGTTTTGAGGTAGTTTGAATTGAAAATTTGAAGCAGAAGATGAACATGAAAAAATTTATGATATATTTGTATCAAATGTGTATCACATGTATATCCATATATACATGTATGTATGACACATGCGAGATACATATTTGATACATGTGACGCAGAATAATTTTTTGAACTCGATTTTAACTACGAATATTGTTACCGAATCAGTCCAAATCACACCCAATCTTCCTCAATTTTTTATATTGACTCGTCTATATGTTTTTAATGAATTTCAACTACACCTATTGAAAAAGATCTATTTTTGCCTAGATTTTTGGAATCTTGTATTTTTTTTTTGTATTCATCACCTTGTTTGCTGCCTCATCCATGAAGTTTTCTTTCCATCTTGCATCTATGTTGTTGATCACGTTTAAAAAATGGAAGGAGATATTTGCATGTGATTCTTGGTGAGAAAGAACCTTATTCATTTAAATTTTTAATTTTTATATGTGATTGGCTAGTTTTAGTAAGTATATGATTAATGACTAGAGGTTGGTAAGTTAGGACTTATTTGGGACATTTCTCTAAGATTCTCCTTTAAATATTGGCTTCATGTTTGGATATATTTGGAAAATGACCTGCGATCCAACATACACATATTGCTTGTTAGAGTTTTGTTACCAGATTGGAAGATTTTATGATATATTTATTTTACCTATATTGTTAATTTTTTACTTTATACCCGATTGGCATAATTTTGTGATTGTTCACTAAACTCTACCATATAGACATAATTTTGTGCTATCCGCATTCAACTTATTTGTTAAACCCTTCATAAATTCTATACATTTAGAATAATTTTGTGCTTATTCAATTGTTCACCAAACTTCACATGATTGTATGGCTCTGTGTTATCTACAATTGACCTATCTGTTAAATTATTTATCAGAGTCTACCCGGTTGACATAAATTTTTTGTGTTATTCAACAAAGTATTCTTCAAAAATTGCATTCTCAATTTCAATTAAACCACCCTAAATCTGCCCTACATGATCACAAATTTAAAACAAAACCTCTAAATACCAACACAAAGGATCCTCAATCACCAATTTAGTCAAATAACTCCAAATCAAGGAAGATCCACTTTATATTCTTTAATACTTTCTAAGGACCACTAATAAAACCTTGAGATTTTAAAAAGATAATTACTAAATTAGTGTTTGATTAAAAATTTAAGTACGAATTATCAATATTCAAGCGATTTTAACATTAATCAACCACTAACTTCCAGTTTCCAACCCCAACAAGAAGTTCAAGCTTCCAATATTGAAGAATAATAGTGTTTTTGACGAAGAGAAAGCCTGTTTTATACTAAAGTAAAAAAAAACGGAATAATATTTGAAGACTAGTCCCTTAGGGAAGCAACTTGTGAAAATTTTTGGGAATTAATGGCCCTTTCGCTTTAAGGACCGGGCTTCTGATTGAACTAGATGTCGCAAGACAAAGGGCCCATTTAAATCGATAATGAAACACTAGGTTAAACCGGAAAGAAAATGGAAAATACATGATTGAACACTGAATAATTGATAAATAATACTCCATCCGTTTCAATTTATATGAACCTATTTTCTTTTTAGTCCGTACTAAAAAGAATGACCCATTTCCATATTCGGAAACGATTTACCTTTATACAATGATTTATAGCCATACAAAATATATGTGCCTCATTTTACACCAAAAGTTCAAAAGTCTTATTTTTTTTTTCTTAAACTCCGTGTCCAATCAAATAGGTTTACATAAATTGAAACAGAGTGAGTATATGTTTGACTTCTTCTTTTAGTCTTTGCTCTTGTAACAAATAAATATACTGGAGCCAACTTCTTGATTGAATATTCAAATGCAACTATTACAAACTAGGAACTTTGTCTAGAACAAAGAAACTGTAGAATTGAATACGAAACTGACTGGAATTAGAAATAAGAAGGAAAGATGGGAAACTTGGAGAAGAAGTGGAGAAGAGAACATAGACAATATTAATAACTAACTGCCTACCCATTTCCCCCTTGTTCCCTGCTATTTGTAACTACTCTAACCCATCTTCCTGATCATTCTTGTGATGAGTCACCCTTCCAAATGAAATCAGTTAGTCTTCTACTTGGTTGATCAGTTCTATTACTTCTTCTTAGATTAGTTCCAGGCCTAATATTCTCTTCAAATGACTCCACCCCAGGCCCACATGATTGGCTCCAACCCTATACCACTATAGAATGGCAAGAGTGGTCGATGCATCTTTCACTCGAAAGGTCGGGATCGAATCCACAGAGAGCTAATATTAGTTTGGAATTGGGTTTCTATCTAATCTAGCTATGTGTGATGTTCTTAATTACACTTCCAATCATGCTTTGTTTTGGTTGCTATTCTACTTTTAATACTAACGAAGAATGAAATAAACTAAGTATGATATTTTTGTAAGAGTTTTCTCAATTGATAAAAAGGCACTGGGAAGTGACTTACACCTAGGTGGGTATCTAACAGGATCTAAAACTTAGGGAAGACTTGTTATAATTGGGACCATGATATAACCATTGCACATAATTACTCAGACTATACCTCTCGGTAGTTTGAGTGACTTTGCCCTAATTGGCTTTCTCAAGTCCAATTGGGTGTTTAAACAATGCGAGCAAAATTGGCTCAAGTCGGGTATTATTATCTCTAGGTTTAACCCTTTAATTGGGGCTATCAATCTCTTGAATGCACCCCAATTCCTTGTTAGCTTGAATTTTCTAGACTTAGTCTCTCTTTATCAAGAAGAACCTAAGTCAAAAAGGCACAAATCAGTATTTGCAACCACCAATTCAACAATTAAAGCATGAATCAAGCTAAATATCATTAACTCATAAACATTTAAGCCCTAAAATTGAAGACTCATTAATACCCACACTAGGGTTGGACCACAACCCGAGCTAATGAGTTTAGCTACTCATAATCAAAGAAGAAATCAAAGATGGAGATGAAATATAAGCCATAAAAAGTAATTACAAGAGTAAAATCTAATATTAATTGCTAAAGATGTTCTAAAAATACTCTAAAAAGCTAAAACCGGCGGTTCACGTGCTCTACAAAACAACAGATACCCTAAAAATTAGAAAAAGAACTATTTATACACAGCTAAATATTTTGGACAAAATTGCCCCTACGGGGATTCCGCTGACAGCGAAAAAATGGGTCGCCTCAGCGCTTGGACTTCCACGGCCGCGCAAAAGCAAGCACGGACTGCGGTTCTTTTCTTCTGAACTTGGTCTGAACTCTGAGTCCACTGAGAGCAGAAAATCTACCACCTCAGCGCTCCTCCAACCGCAGCCGCGAAATATGTTTGCGGACCGGGTTTTCAATTTGAGCTCCAAACTTAGTTCTCCGATTCTCACTTTCGCTGAGGGCGAGAATTGGACCGCGGCCGCGTCAGACAACACTGCTGCCGTGCAATTTCACCGCGGGTAGCGGTAACTTATTAAGCTTCAGGAACACTTTCTGAATCCTCAATCCGCTAAGAGCGACATTAGGACCGCCTCTGCGGTAAACCCTCCACATCCGCTGTTATTTCTTGCTGTCAGCGCCCTTTGATTTTAACTTTGAACTTGTGCAAGTTTCACTCCTTTTTGAGCTGGTTATGACTTTTTTTGTCTCTTTTTGACCAAACACTGCAAACAAGCACACTAAGTTAGCTTTCTGTCACGCCCCAACCTTGGGAAGCGCGACCGACGCTCAATCGAGTAAACCCAACTGAGCAAGCCTTATCAAACACTTTCTACCCAACTCGATACGAATAAGGAAACCATGCTTTCATCTATTTATTTAGAAGAGGGAATATAGTGCATTCTACAAGGTTAGTTCATCTTAAATCACAACATTAATCCGTAGTTAAGTTTCCAAAATTACATACAATTACACCTTAGAGAAGCAAGAGTTAGGATTACAACGTAGTTCATAGGCCTGTCCAACACCCATACATAACCCACACATATGTCTACAGAGCCTCTAAGGATACCCAAGACAGTGATAACAACGCCGACGACAAGGCCCCGGCTATACCTCAAAATAGATATCTATAACAAAAGGCATATCACAAAACCCCTTGAAGGAGGAAGGGGCTCACCAAGATTTTGAGAAGAGGATACTCCGCTACACACGATCGGCACTATCCGTTATGGAGCAACCTACATTCATTTAAAAATGTAGCGCCCCCGGCAAAAGGGACGTTAGTACCATGTAATAGTACTAGTATATATAACTAAACACCATCTAGTTAGAAAAAACTATACAAGAACAGGAATTCACAAATATCACTCAAAACTTCAAACGATCACCACATTATCAATCAAAAGAATCGTACAACTTCCACATCATTTTTCCATAGCTTTTTAGTTTGGGGCATTCCATACTATTCATCATATATTTTCAATACCATCGCTATCTTGAGCAGAGTCCGATCTCGACCCGATCGGCTAGGTTGCCTCATTCGAGACATATACTCCGATCACAATCTCATTTTCCTTTTTCTTCGGAGTTCACACAATACCACCGCTTTCTTGAGCGGAGTCCGATCTCGTCACGATCGGCTAGGCCGCCTTGCCAAGGCGTTGTTCCCTTCTCATCAATCATTTCGCTTCACATATAACCTTTCATAGGCACTTGGGGCCACAACTTATCACATCATTCTTGGCACTAGGACGCATTTTACATTATTCCCAATTTCAATATTAGCTTTGCCATTTAGGACAGTAGGTGCACACAAGAGCAACTTAGATTATAAGCAAGGATAAGACCTCACATAGATGACACAATATATTCAGCTGCAATCTCGATTCAAGGTCTAAACATTTCAATACATAATTCATACCTTTGCCCCTTTCAAGTTGTCAAGATAGCACGTTGATCATGTTGGGATGCATTTTTCACACATATAAGGTTACAACACCAACTCATGTAAAATAACAAGCAATGCAACAATTCAACTTTAATTTTTCCATTTTCACACAATCACCGATGAAGCTCAATTTCTAAAAGATGGGGTTTTAGCCATACATACCTCAATATAGCTTTCCTTAATCCTTACAAAATTTTGGAACTCTTAGCACTTCGATCTATTGTGTAAGAATTACAAATTGAACCGAGAATCAGAGACGAGATTGAGATTCTAGCTTGTTTGAGCATATTATCAAACATTAAGGGTGCATTGTGATCTTAGGTCCTTTTTGAGAGAAATTTCTATCATTTTATACCCCAATTGCTTTCTTTTTAGTTCACTACCTCCCAATACTATATGGTTTGATATGCATGCAAGAAATCCATTCTTATACCCATGAACCCCCAAGCTAAGTACTCTTTCTAGTGTGAATTTGAAACCGGATATTAGGGGTCAAGTTTCTTACCTCTCGGGGTGAAGATTTAGGTGCCTTCACTTGATTCTCTTCAATGTTTTAACAAGGTTTTGTGGATCAATATTGAAAAAAGCACTTCCCCTCTCTAAGACCCTCTCTCTCTCTCTCTCTAAAAGCATCAGAAAAACAGGCTCAAAATGAGCTATTACACCGTGTATAATGATCGGGGGGGTCGGGTTTAAAATTTTGAAAATTGGAGCCCCAAGTCATATCTGCGATCGCATTTGCGATCGCAAAGTTGACATGCGGCCCGCAGAATGGACCGCAAACATGCTCCCAAAAACCTGAACAATCTGCCTTGGTATGCGACAGAAATACGGTCCGCATACCTATTCTGCGGTCGCATAATGCCTCGCAGAACTGCCCTTTACCAAAATTCCAAGGGGATTACGCAACAACTATGTGGTCCGCATATCGGTTATGCGATCGCATAGTTGACCTTAAATTTGCCCAACACATTGACTCACTTTATGGCGACTATACTTCTTCCTTAGGGGCTAGAGAGACACACTATCACTCTTTCTTGTTCATGTCAATCCTTTTTCTCCTTTCTATTCTTTCCAAGCCTTTCATTTTTGCTTTTATTGAATCCCTTCATTTCTTCTACATTGTTAGCTTTATTTTTGACTTTTCGGCTTTTTCTTTCTTTATTTTTTTCTTCCTTTTGTTCCTTATATCACTTTTGCACTCCTCGTCTCTTCCCCCAAACTTATGCTTTTGCCAATTTGTACTAAGGAAAGATCGGGTGCCAAGAGAGGATCATTTTAGAACGGATAAAGGCTTCTATCATGGTTTTTGAAAGAATAAGGGCTATGGCTCAACGAGGTTGACTAGGGATATCATTTTTGGTGGGCTTTGGATGTTTTCAAGTCTCAATTTGGATCAAGAAGAGCCTATAATCACTTCTCAAGTCAAGCTACACTTAGGATTTCGCCTAGATAAACATTCAAGGCAAGTTCTAGACTTATTGGCGCGGGACTTGGACTTGCAAATTAAAACCTCACCACACAAGCTATAGGATTGCTAAAGAGACAGCGTCGAGGGCCCACAACAACCTTAGCTAAGATTTGAGCAACACAAATGGTTCCGAGAAACCACTAGATGACTGTTTAGTCAACATAAGAGTCTCAAGGTCAGAACTATCACCATCCTATACATACCAATTTATTTTTAACTATAAGGTCAAAGGTAAATGTGTTAGGCCCAAGTGAAGCTTTGCCTGAGGCACTATTGTTCACTAGCTACTATTTACATAAAAATGAAAAGAAAACAGACTCAAACCCTTAAAAAGGTTGTCATGCCATCCATCATCGGGAAGAGCCACCCGATTCACACACACTCCACCTTTGGAAAGAACCGTGACATTAAAAAAACCAAAGGTTTATTGATTACGAAAACTTGTAAAAATAAGAAGCTACGTACTGAAAAAGAAACTACTAAATGAAATAAGAAGCTATGCTATTAAGGAAAATTGCAAAAGAAGTTATGAAGTAACATACGAAAAGTAAACTGAATATGTGCAATAGGGGATTTAGACGAATATACATAATGGGGAATGAATATATACATGAGAAAGTAACTTTATATACAAACCGAGATTGAAAAATAATGAAAAGTGAAATAAATGGTAAAGTTATATACATACCAAAAGTGAAAAATAACAGTAAAAGAAAAATAAGTGTCATATTTACATCCCAGTATCATAAATCAAAGTAGGACCACCCCCTCCCCCTAAATAAGAACTAGCATTGTCCTCAATGCTAATAGCAAAAAAATAAGATCAAGGAAGGGGTTAGAGAGTAAAGAAAACTCCCTATGGTCCTCTACATGGGGTCCTATGGCTGGGTCCCTGGATCACCTCCCTCGGGGTCCTGTGGCTAGGCTCTCCATCAGCCTCCTGCTCCAGTATCTACTCTGTCTGAGCTGTTGGAATTTGGTCCTGTAATAATAGCTCCAATGGTAGGTCGCCAGCTAACTTCATCTTCTCCACCTCTCCTCTCAACAGCTTCACGGACTCCTTTGAGGCCCGAGTCTTTTTCAGCTTCTTCGTCTGCTTGCTCAGCTCCTTAATTGATTTTCCTTGAATTTCAAGAGTATCCATGATGAACTTCTAGTTGTCCAAGAGCTTCTTCTGGTTGTCCAGAAGCTCCTTGAGAGATTCCTCTACTAAAGCTGGCACCTGGGGCTGTGCGGGAACTGACTGGGTTGCCACTGAACTGGATAGTACAGACAGCTTAGAATTTGCTGCATGCATCCGGTTTTTGATGCTGGAAAGGGTTTGGTTCAACCTATATGCAGTCAAAGGGTATGTTGACGAGGAAGGCACTAAGGAAGGCATGGAAATATATGGTCCGGGAGCAGGATCTGGTATGGCAGTGGGAGGCTCAGAAGTAGTAACCACCACTGTTGGCTCTTCAGACTAGCCAGTAGAAGTAGTCGCTTTGCCCTTGGATTTGGGGTTTCCTGGACCCTGAAGGTTGTACCATGAGAAGGGCTTCTTGGTGTTTCACCTTGATATTGAAATCCCTTTTCTTAACCTCTTGATCCTCCAAGTACATGGTAAGGAAGTTTGGAAATGGGTAGGATCTCTCACCCTTGTTGACCACTCTGGTGATTACCCTGGACATGCTATTTCTGACATTGATCGGGTACCCCGCCATAATGGAATCCACTATAATCGCCCGGGAAACTGGCATGTCACTGTCATGAGTAGTGGGGTCTAATCTTGTCATGACCCCAAGTACCGGTCGTGATGGCGCTTATCATATTACTAGGCAAGCCAACCAATCAACTAACAACAAACCATTTCCTTTAGTGATAAACCATTTTCAACACAGATTTTAAATACTGATTTCATAATAAACGTTTAAAACGATAGAAAATATGCGAAAGTTTAAATAAAAATAAACTACACAGCCCCAACAATCTGGTGTCACGAGTCTAGAGCCTCTAATACAAGTCTAAATACCTAATACATCAATAGTCTAGGAAATGCGGAAAGATAATAAGATAAGAGGGAGAGAACAAGCTGCGGACGCCAAATACTGAGACAGCTGAAAGCCCTTACTCGGTCGCTTGAGCACCTGGATCTGCACACAAGGTGTATGGAGTAACATGAGTACGCCAACTCAGTAAGTAACTCGAGTAAATAAGGACTGAAAGCAGTGACGAGCAGTTCAATACATAACTGGATAATCAACAGAATATCAGGTCATTTTTACAGTTTAAAAATTAGTTTTTCGTCATAAATCACATTTGTAGTTTAAACATTTGGAATCAAATACTTAGCGGTACGTCAAACAGAGGCTTATTTAAAAGAAGAGTGAAATTAGTGAAAACATCATAACAAGGCCTCTCGGGCAAGGAATCACTTAGAATATGGCCCCTCGGGCAGCCTTTCAGTCACTCGTGACTCGACTCTCGTCACACAATACTCACTCTCAGCACTCAGCTCTTTAGTATCTCATAATAATAGAAATCATAGTACTCGCTGCGGCGTGCAGCCCGATTCGTAATTTATAGTCGACTACGCTCACTAGGGGTGTACAAACTTCAGAGGGGCTCCTACAACCCAAGCGTTATATTACTGCGGCGCGCAGCCCGATCCAATATATACATTGCTGCGGCGTGCAACCCGATCTGGTATATATATCGCTGCGGTGTGCAGCCTGATCCATATAAGTATTCACTGCGGCATGCAACCCGATCTATAGTATATACATATCATATCCTCACTATTAGTTTCTCAACCTCTCTCAGTCGTTAACCTCACAGCCTCTCAGACACAACAATAGAAATTAGGGAACTCAGCCCAAAAAGTCCTCACAATTAGAAGTAGGGTGATAAAATCAATTTTAAACATTTAAATAGGTAAAACATGACTGAGGATATGCTTTCAACAAGTAAAGTGAGGAAAAATAGTAAAAATGCCCCTAAGGGTCTCAACAGGTCGGCACAAGGCCCCAAACATGGCATACAACCCATAATACAGTATAAATGACTAAAGTACGGAATATCATAAGGTTTCAAATCAAATATGCAGCTCAATAGTCGCTACGGGACGAACCAAGTCACAATCCCTATTGGTGCATGCCAACACGCTCGTCACCTAGCATGTGCGTCACCGCATTTATCAATACAAGTCAAATACCGGGGTTTGTACCCTCAGTTCTAGATTTACAATGGTTACTTACCTCAAACCGGTGAAATACTACTCCGCGACGCCTTTGCTCCTCGAATTGGCCTCCACGCGCATCGAATCTATCCAAAATCAGAACGAGGACGTCAAAATATGCCAAGGGAACGAAGCCTAAGCGAAAACAATCGAAAAATACCAAAAATCCCGAAATTACCAAAACCCGACCCTTGGGCCCATATCTCAAAATTCAGAAATATTTACATCAATAGATTCCTCGTCTCCCCGCGAATCTATGCATATCAAGAACACTAAAATCGGAGTCCAAATGACCCCTCAAATCCTCCTTTAAAGGCCTCTTAAACTCAAGTCCTAATCCTCCATTTTTAGCCCTTAATCTCCACTAATATCATGATTAAACAGTGAAAAAATGATCTAACCCAAGTAATTAAGCTTAGGGAATTTACCCAACCGATATCCTTTGATTCCTCTTGTGTGCCTATGCCTTAGCCTCTTTCCCGTCTTCAAAAATGGAGTTCTTTGCAAAAATTCGCGAAGAAAGCAATATATACCTTCTGTCTAGGGATTTTCGCATCTACGACCATTCCACCGCTTCTGCGGTACCGCATATGCGGTCAAATCGCCACTTCTGTGGTCCTTCACTTAAGCATCCAAGCCGCTTCTGCGCTTAGTCTCCCGTACCTGCGACTCCGCAGGTGCGGTCCCACACCGCATCTACGGTCCCTAGAAAATTCTCAAAAATCCGCTTCTGCGGTTCCTCTCTCGCACGTGCGACGCCGCACCTGCGGTCCCCAATCTGCAGGTGCGGAAATACCAGAAGCAGCAAAGTTCAACAGCTGCAACAAGTCTCCAACCTCTCCATCAACCATCCGAAATCACCCCGAGGCCCTCGGGACCTCAACCAAAGGCACAAACATATCCTAATACCTTATTCAAACTTGTTCCAATCATCAGAACACCTCAAACAACATCAAATCACCCAAAACACATCGGATTCAAGCCAAACTTTCTAAAATCTTCTAAATTACGCTTTCGATCAAAGACCCAACGAAACCACGTCCGAATGACTTGAAATTTTGCACACACGTCCCAAAAGACACAACGGAACTACTACAACTCTCGAAATTTCATTCCGACCCCTATATCAAAATCTCGCCTACCAACCGGAAATCGCCAAAAATATCAACTTCGTCAAATCAAGCCTAAATCCACTACGAACCTTCAAAATTCATTCCGATCACGCTCATAAGTCACAAATCACCTTCCGAAGCTAACTGAACCATCAGAACTCGCATCCGAGCACTCTAACACGTAAGTCAAAATTTGGTTGACCTTTCCAACTTAAACTCCCTTAAAAGAGACTAAGTGTCTCAAACTTCACCAAACCCATTCCGGGCTGGATCCGGCCAACCCGATACCACAAAACACAGATAACGAAGCATAAAGAAGCAGAAATGAGGGAAACGGAGTGGTAACTCATGAGACGACTGGCAGGTCGTCATATCCTCCCCAACTTAAATAAACTTTCGTCCTCGAATGAGTCAAGAAACATACCTGAAGCCTCAAATAGGTAAGAATATTTGCTCCGCATCTCCCGCTCGGTCTCCCAGGTAGCCTCCTCCATGGGTCGACCTCTCATGGATCCACATCATAAGTCAAATCATCATCCAACTGAACCGTGTTGAAATCCAAAACATGAGACGGATCCCTAATATTCTTTCGGAGCATAGAAACATGAAATACCGGATGCACATTCGACAAGCTGGGTGGCAAAACAAGCTCATAAGCCACCTTCTCAATCCTCCGAAGCACCTCAAAAGGCCTAATGAACCGAGGACTCAATTTCCCTTTCTTCCCGAATCTCATAACACCCTTCATGGGTGAAACCTTCAACATAACCTTCTCACCAACCATATAGGACACATCTAGATCCTTCCTATCAGCATAACTCTTTTGCCTCGACTGCGCTATACGAAGCCTCTCCTGAATTACATTCACCTTCTCCAAAGCATCCTGCACCAATTCAGTCCCCAATAGCCTAGCCTCACCGAGCTCAACCCAACCAACTGGAGATCTACACTACCTCCCATACAAAGCCTCATATGGAGCCATCTGAATACTTGACTGATAGATATTGTTATAAGTAAACTCTTCAAGCGGCAGAAACTGATCCCATGACCCTCCAAAATCAATAACACAAGCACGCAACAGTCTTCCAATGTCTGAATAGTGCGCTCGGACTGCCTGTTCGTCTGAGGATGAAAACCAGTGCTCAACTCGACCTGAGTGCACAACTCTCGCTGCACAGACCTCAAAAACCATGCAAGCGAACAATCTCTCGGATATAGATCCCTACCAACCGCTCTGAAGAATAGGTAGTACACACGGGAATGAAGTGCGCAGACTTGGTCAGCCGATCCACAATCACCCAAATAGCATCGAACTTCTTCAAAGTCCGTGGGAATCCAACAACAAAGTCCATAGTGATCCTCTCCCACTTCTACTCGGTAATAACCATCTGCTGAAGCAAGCCACCTGGTCTCTGATGCTCATATTTCATCTGCTGACAATTGAGACACCGAGCCACAAATCCTACAATGTCTTTCTTCATTCTCCGCCACTAATAGTACTGTCTCAAATCTTGATACATCTTCGCGGCACCCGGATGAATGGAATAACGCGAGCTATGGGCCTCCTCCAGAATCAACTCTCGAAGCCCATCCACATTGGGCACACAAATCCGGCCCTGCATCCTCAACACCCCATCATCACCGATGGTCACATCTCTGGCATCATCATGCTGAACTTTATTCTTCAGGACAAGTAAATGCGGATCATCATACTGACGCTTTCTGATGCGATCTTATAAGGAAGACCAAGAAACCACACAAGCCAATGCCCAGTTGGGCTCCAAAACATCTAATCTCACAAACCGATTGGCCAAGTCCTGAACATCAACTGCAAGGGGTCTTTCCCCAACTGGAATATTTTCCAGACTCCCCATACTCACTACCTTTCGGTTCAAAGCATCCACCATCACATTGGCCTTTCCCGGATGATACAACATAGTGATATCATAATCCTTAAGCAACTTCAACCATCTCCGCTGCCTCAAATTGAGATCCTTCTATTTGAACAAGTATTGGAGGCTACGATGGTCAGCAAACACTTCACAACACACACCATACAAGTAATTCTCCAAATCTTCAATGCGTGAACTATGGCAGCTAACTCCAAATCATAAACGGGGTAATTCTTCTCATGAGGCTTCGACTAACGATGGTCATACCATGAAAGTCTGGGAGAGAGTGGTAGAAATGAGAGTGCGAAGGACGATGTCTATTTCAGATAACCAGTTCGGGTTCATGCCAGGGCGATCTACCACAGAAGCTATACACCTTATTAGGAGGATGATGGAACAATACAGGGATAAGAAGAAGGATCTCCACATGATGTTTATTAATCTAGAGAAAGCGTACGACAGGGTTCCTAGGGAGGTCCTATGGAGATTCCTAGAGGTTAAAGGGGTCCCGGTTGACTACATTAGGGTGATTAAAGATATGTATGATGGAGCTAATACTCGAATTAGGACAGTAGGAGGCGACTCCGACCATTTTCCGGTTGTTACGGGATTGCATCAAGGGTCTGCGTTCAACCCTTTCCTATTTGCCCTGGTGATGGATGTCATAACACATCATATTCAAGGGGAGGTGCCATGGTGCATGTTATTTGCTGATGACATAGTCCTAATTGACGATACACGATGTGGCGTCAACGAGAGGCTAGAGGTTTGGAGACATACCCTTGAGTCTAAAGGTTTCAGGCTGAGTAGGACGAAGACGAAATACTTCGAGTGCAAATTTGGGGTCGGGCCGATGGAAGCAGGAGTGGAAGTAAGGCTCGACTTACTAGTCATCCCTAAGAGGGGTAGTTTCAAGTACCTTGGGTCAGTTATTCAGGGGACTGGGGAGATCGACGAGGATGTCACACATCGTATAGGGGTAGGGTGGATGAAGTGGAGGTTAGCTACGGGAGTCTTGTATGACAAGAAAGTGCCACAGTTACTAAAAGGTAAGTTTTATAGAGCAGTGGTTAGGCCTGCTATATTGTATGAGACCGAGTGTTGGCCGGTTAAAAATTCACACATCCAGAAGATTAAAGTAGCAGAGATGAGGATGTTGAGGTGGATGTGCGGGCATACAAGGATGGACAATATTAGGAATAAAGTTATTCGAGATAAGGTGGGCGTGGCCCCCATGGAGGACAAGATGCGGGAAGCAAGACTCAGATGGTTCAGACACATTTAGAGGAGGAGCACTGATGCGCCAGTGAGGAGGTGTGAGCGACTGGCTGTGGTAGTCATGAGGAGAGGTAGAGGGAGACCTAAGAAGTATTGGGGGGAGGTGATTAGGCAGGACCTATCATGACTTAGGATTTCTGAGGACATGGCCCTTGACAGGGAATTGTGGAGGTCGAGCATTAAGGTTGTAGGTTAGGGGAAAGTCTGTGAGTATTACTACAGCGCACTAAAGTAACACTAGCCATTTAGGAGTTAGTCTTAGGAGGCTACTGATCTGCTACGGATGTAGGGCTTGTGTCGGTTGGATATTAGTATACCTTACATCCTTTTCTCCATCCTTTTTCGTATTTCCTATATTTCTTATATTGTTGTTATTCTGTTATTTTATATTATGTATTTTATGTTATTTATTATGACTCTATTGATAGTACTAATATATTGTCTCTTTGTTGCTCTCTTGAGCCGAGCAAGACAGCCCCCAATTTTTGGTACTTATAATCTATTGATAGTACTAATCAATTTTTGGTTATAATAAGCAATAGGATGGCCATTCTGGGACAAGACAGCCCCCAATTCCTACCCTAGATGCATCGGTTTCCAAAGTAAACTCCTGAGAAAAATTTGGCAATGCTAAGACCGGAATGCTGATCAGAAGATGTTTTAGAGTCTCTAAGACTTATTGGGCCTGAGTAGTCCAAAGGAAAGCCTCCTTGTGTGGTAGATCTATCAAAGGACTAGCAATCATAGCATATTGTTTGATGAAACGCCTATAATATCCAGCTAAACCCAAAACATTTCAAACTATTTTGACATTGTGAGGAATAGGCCATTGTTGTATAGCTTTAATTGTGGAGGGATCAACTGCTAGCCCTAATACATATATAACATGGCTTAGGTAATCAATTTTCTGCTGGCCAAATGAACATTTGGGTCGCTTAGCCACGAACTGATGGTCACGCAGTAGTTGCAGAACCAATGTTTAATACTCCAAGGGAAGCACCCATTTTTTAGCTGTATACCAATATGTCATCGAAGTAAATTAGAACAAAACGCCGAAGATATGGTCTAAAAATAGTATTCATGGTAGCCTGAAAAGTCGAAGGGTGTTGGACAAACCGAAGGGCATGACCGAAAATTCATAGTGTTTTTCGTGGGTGCGAAAAGCAGTTTTGGGTACATGTTCTGGCCAGACATGGATCTGGTGATAGCCGGATAGCAGGTCTAACTTAGAGAAGTACTCGGATACATGTAACTTATCAAATAGTTCATCTATTGTCGGAATGGGAAATCAATCTCGCACTGTGGTTGCATTTAGCGCTCTATAATCGACACAAAAATGCCAATTGTCATCTTTCTTTCGAACAAACAATACAGGAGATGAAAATTGGATAGTACTAGGTTGTATGACCCCCTCAACTAACATTTCGGACACCTGTTGCTCCATAACTTGCTTCTAAAAATATGGATAGCGATAAGGGTAAACATTAGCAATTCCGGATCTTGGAGTCAAATGGATCGCATGGTCCTGAGATCGGACAGGAGGTAAACTTTAAGGCTTTTGGAAAATATCCGCATAATCTTCCAATATGCTTATTAAATTAGGGGACTGTTCCATTTGTATCATAGGTGTGTCATCCACCACCATCAAGCAAAAATATGATGACACTACATTTGTCTCGGCCAATCGTCGTAGAGACTACAATTGCACCGGCTGAGATTCCATCGGTGGCTCTCCAACTAGTCGCACTGGTGTGCCTTGGAATGTGAATTCCATAACTCTTGTGGTATAATCAGCCAATATCGGACCAAGTGTTAGCAACCAAGTAATGCCTAGGACGACATCTGACCTATGCATCGGAAGAACATACAAGTCCGCCATGACATCATAGTCCTGAATATTGAGTGCGACATTATAGACCTCACCTTCATACCTTAAACGCTGGCCACTACCAATCACCATAGAAAATGGTATAATCGGTGAAACAACCAAGTTAAGGAACTTAGCATCTCTACTTTGCACAAAATTGTGCGTGCTCCCATTATCCACCATAACATGTACCGACATTCCACGGACATGACCCTTGAAACGAAGAGACGTTGGAGAATGCCCACCAGCCAGAGCGTGGTATGAAATAGCAGATTATTGCTGGAATTCCAAACATTAGAGCTCCTCTGCAAGAAAATCATCTAAAGTGAAGGTATCTGGCATCTCAACAATTGATGGTGAGTCTTCTAGAAACAATAATTGAGGAAGAGCCTTACACTTATGCCCCGGAACAAACTTCTCATCATAATTATAGCAGAGACTTTTCTCTCGTCGAGATTGGAGTTCGGAGGGAGTAAGGCGTTTGAGAGGTAGTTTAGGTATAGTGGATGTTGAGGCCTTATTAGTTGGAGTGGTCATGGTTGTATTTGAAGTAGGTAAAAGTAGAGTTAGGTCCTGGATAAAGCGGTTCGGGCAAGCGCCTTTTCTAACTCAATGTGTTGCTCATGTAAATGGGCTAGTTCCACTACGTCTGACATTGTAGTGGGTTTATATATTAAAACTGCAGTCTTAATTTCCAACCTGAGGCCCGAAACAAAGAAATAGGCCAACCAGGACTCCGAAATATCCCCAATCTCATTAGAGATGGCCTCAAAGCGAGCCTGGTACTCAGCTACTGTTGACTGTTGTCGGAGTTTGGCTAGACGACCCTTAGGTCCCTCCAGAGTATGGTTGCGAAAACGTTAGCACAATTTCTCGGCAAAGTGAGGCCAGCCAACTAGTTGCTTATTACGAACAATCCATATGTACCATTCCAGTGCCTCTCCGTCCAAGTAAAAAGAGGCCAACGAACGTTGATGAGTAGAGGAAATAGAGTAAAAATCAAAGTACCTCTCTGCTTGAAACACCCAGACTTTGGGGTTTAAACCACTGAAACGGGATAGTTCAACCATAACTAGTTTGTGTCTCATCATCACCGATGCCGCTAGGGAAGCTGTTGAGTTTCTTTTTAATATAGAAATGTATTAAAAAGAGAGTGAATGGGAAATGGAGGGAAATGAAAATTTTGAGTAAAATTTTAAATTTCCCTCTCCTTTTAATGAGACATTGTCCCTCATTGGTAGAGGAAAAGGAGTTTGGTGAGTTTATATACAAATGCACTTCATGTAGCTCTTAAAGAGTTAAGAAGAAGGCAAGCCTCGCGCCGTCGTCGTCGCTCGCTCGCTCGGCTCGGCTTCGGCTACGGATTCGGATTTGGATTTGGATTTGGATTTGGTCAAATGATCGATTGATTGATTAATTTTTTGGACCAAATTTATTTATTAATAGTGAATATTAACGTAATATTATCCGTGTTTGTAATGGATGTTTTCCAATCCATGAATATTAATGAGCAAGTGCTCATTCCACCATGAGTAGTGCTCCAGTCACCATTGCCATATTGATTGCTCCATTAGTAAATAGCCTGGTGCTCTGTCCACCATGGCCAAGTGCTCCACTTCATGAGTGGCAGTGGATCTATTTTTAGTAGCTAATTGCACTATAAATAGAGGGTGCAAGCAGCCTGGTAAAGATATACTGAAAACTTGAGAGCAACTGATCTTCTCTTCATCGAAAACTCAACGTTAGCTATACTTTGCACTCCTTCCTCTCAGATTTTCCATACGGATTTCTGACTTCTCCTCCCTTGTTCTGCATTGTTTTAAACTACTAAGAAAGCAACAGTAAGTGTGATTTGCTGCCGAACTTTGTGTTCGCTGAAACATTGGGGTTTGAAGTACCGCTACACCAGTGTGGAATTCGTTCTATCCTGGGAGAAAATAATCCATAACCTTGGGTACTAGGAGGGGATTAAATTCCTTAAGCTTGTTGTTCCTCCTGTATTTGTAAAACAAGCTTAAGAAATTTAATAATTTTAATTTCTGTATTTGTGTTACTTTTATTATTCTGGAAACTTAAAACCTTTGTGGTTTTGTGTACTCCCATTTGGAGAGTAAAGCCTTCATGGCGTTTTGTTGGAGATTAAAATCTACGTGATTTTTCTCTCCAATTTTAAACATTTGTTTGTGTCATTTTTACAGTAAAAATGGTGAATGATGGAAATCAAGCTGTTCCGATGATGACTACCAATGCATCGACAAGTCGAACTTCGGCGTTGGCACCGGCAGAGAAACCCGAAAAATTTTCCGGGATGGATTTCAAGCGCTGGAAGCAAAAGATGTTATTCTACTTAACTACGTATGTCTACAGAAGTTCATCAAGGAAGATGTTCCTGATCTTCCAAATGAAACTCCAGAGAATAAAAACTTTCTCATGATTGAGGCGTGGAAGCATTCTGACTTCTTGTGCAGGAATTATATTCTTAGCGGACTGGAGGATAATCTGTATAATGTATACAATGGCGTGGAGACGTCAAAAGAATTGTGGAATGTGCTTGAAAAGAAATACAAAACTGAAGATACCGGGATGAAGAAATTCGTCGTTGCAAAATTTTTGGACAACAAAATGGTAGATAGCAAGTCTGTTATTACCCAAGTCTAGGAGTTACAAGTGATTATTCATGATCTACTTGCTACAGGTATATTTCAAATGAATGTTAATGTTGAAAGTAAATTTTTTAGTATTTTTACTAACGGAATTTTCATTGAAGGTCTTGTCATCAATGAGGCATTCCAAGTAGCAGCAATAATTGAGAAGTTGCCTCCATTGTGGAAGGACTTTAAAAATTATTTGAAACACAAACGAAAGGAGATGTCCCTTGAAGATCTCATTGTTCGATTGAGAATCGAAGAGGACAATAAAGCTGCTGAAAGGAGAGGCCGTGGAAATTCAACAATAATGGGAGCAAATATTGTTGAAGATAACAAAAAGAGAAAGAAGGCTTCTGGTCCGAAATACAACCCAAGCAAGAAGCGGTTCAGTGGAAACTGCTACAACTGTGGGAAAACCGGACACAAATCTACGGAGTGTCGTGCTCGGAAGAAAGACAAGCAAAGGGGTCAAGCAAACATGGTAGAAAAGCATGATGATGTTGATGACTTGTGCGCCATGCTTTCTGAATGCAACCTGGTAGGAAACCCAAAGGAGTGGTGGATTGATTCTGGAGCCACTCGCCATGTTTGTGCTGTGAGGGAAGCATTTTCTACATATGCTTCTGCTGGACCCGAAGAGACGCTCTCTATGGGAAATGCTGCTACAGCAAAAATTGAAGGATACGGTAAGATATTTCTCAAGATGACTTCTGGCAAGGTCATGACTTTGAACAACGTCCTTCATGTTCCCGAGATTAGGAAGAACTTAGTCTCTACTGGACTTCTTGTAAAGCACGGTTTCAAGTGCGTTTTTGTATCTGACAAGGTAGTGATTAGTAAGAATGAAATGTTTGTAGGAAAAGGTTACCTTACTGAGGGCCTTTTCAAGCTGAATGTAATAGTTGTTGAAACTAATAATAAAACTTCAGCTTCTTCTTACTTACTTGAGTCAAATGATTTATGGCATGTACGTTTGGGTCATGTCAATTATAAAACCTTGCGAAAAATGATTAACCTGGAAGTATTGCCTAAGTTTGAATGCGAAAAATCAAAATGTCAAATATGTGTGGAATCTAAGTATGTTAAACATCCTTATAAGTCGGTTGAAAGGAATTCAAATCCTTTAGACTTAATTCACACAGATATTTGTGACATGAAGTCAATACCATCTCGCGGTGGAAAGAAGTATTTCATAACTTTTATTGACGATAGTACTCGATATTGCTATGTTTACTTACTTAATAGTAAAGATGAAGCAATAGACGCATTCAAGCAATACAAAAATGAAGTTGAAACGCAACTTAACAAGAAAATCAAAATGATAAGAAGTGATAGGGGTGGTGAATATGAATCTCCTTTTGAACAAATATGTTTAGAATATGGAATTATTCATCAAACAACAGCCCCTTACACGCCCCAATCCAATGGGATTGCGGAAAGAAAGAATCGTTCATTAAAGGAGATGATGAACGCATTGTTGATAAGTTCTGGTTTGCCACAGAACTTGTGGGGAGAAGCCGTTCTTATGGCCAACCGAATACTAAATCGAGTACCCCATAGCAAAACACAATCCATTCCATATAAAAAATGGAAAGGAAGGAAGCCCAACTTAAATTATTTTAAAGTGTGGGGGTGTTTGGCAAAAGTGCAAGTTCCTAAACCCAAAAGGGTAAAAATAGGACCGAAAACAGTTGATTGTGTTTTCATAGGATATGCGACTAATAGTAAAGCATATCGATTTCTGGTTCATAAATCAGAAAATCCCGACATTCATAATAATACGGTTATAGAATCAGATAATGCTGAGTTCTTTGAAAATATATATCCGTATAAAAAGGAATGCGAGTCGATTGGTGAAGTATCTAAACGACCTCGGGAAGAAACAAAAGAAAGTACATTTAATCAGGGGGATCCAAGACGTAGTAAACGTCAAAGAACGTCTACTTCGTTTGGACCAGATTTTGTGACTTTCTTATTGGAAAATGAGCCTCGAACATTTAAAGAAGCTATGTCTTCTTCGGAATCATTGTTCTGGAAAGAGGCAGTCAATAGTGAAATAGAATCCATATTGAACAACCATACATGGGAATTGGTTGATCTTCCTCCTGGAAATAAACCTTTGGGTTCTAAATGGATTTTTAAGAGAAAAATGAAAGATGATGGCACTATTGATAAATTTAAGGCAAGACTTGTTGTCAAAGGGTATAGACAACGAGAAGGTCTTGACTACTTTGATACATACTCCCCAGTTACAAGGATTACGTCCATACAGATGTTAGTAGCATTAGCTGCAGTGTATGGTCTTGAAATTCGTCAAATGGATGTTAATACGGCCTTCTTAAATGGAGAGTTGGAGGAAGAAATTTACATGGAACAACCTAAAGGGTTTGTGGTTCCAGGTTAAGAAAATAAGGTATGTAGACTTGTTAAGTCCCTTTACGGACTAAAACAAGCACCCAAACAATGGCACGCAAAATTTGACCAAACAATGTTGTCAAATAGTTTTAAGATAAATGAATGTGATAAATGTGTGTACATTAAAAATGTTCCAAATCACATAGTCATTGTTTGCCTATATGTGGATGATATGCTGATAATGAGTAATAACATTGCCAACATAAATGCTACTAAGCGTATGCTAACTAGCAAGTTTGATATGAAGGACTTGGGAATTGCGGATTTAATTCTGGGGATTAAGATCCAAAAGACTCCTCAAGGTCTGGCATTGTCACAATCTCATTATATTAAGACAGTACTTGAAAAATTCAAGCACTTGGGCTTTAAAGTTGCAAAGACTCCAATTGACGTAAATCTTGCACTAGCAAAGAATAAAGGCCAAAGCATATCACAATTGGATTATGCTCGTGTGTTGGGATGGTTAATGTACATCATGAATTATACACGACCAGATATAGCTTGGGCTATAAGTAAACTAAGTCGATACACGAGAAATCCAGGTCAATCTCATTGGATGGCAATGAAATGAGTTTTGGGATACTTAGAACATACCCAAAACTTTGATTTGCACTACAGTAAATATCATACGGTGATTGAAGGATATTATGATGCAAATTGGATCTCCGGTTTAACTGATTCGAAGTCCACAAGTGGATACGTATTCACTATTAGTGGAGGAGCGGTATCTTGGAAGTCATCCAAACAAACATGTATTGCCCGCTCTACAATGGAGGCTGAGTTCATAGCCTTAGATAAAGCCGGTGAAGAAGCTGAATGGCTCCGGAATTTCTTGGAAGACATTCCATTTTGGCCCAAACCGTTGGCACCAATATGCATACACTGTGATAGCCAAGCGGCAATTGGAAGGGCTGGGAGCGTTATGTATAACGGTAAATCTCGTCATATACGACGAAGACATAAAACCGTTAGGCAACTTCTCTCTAGAGGAATTATCACGATTGACTATGTAAAGTCAAGTGATAATGTGTCAGATCCACTTACAAAAGGCCTAACTAGAGAGGTAGTTGAGAAATCATCGAGGGGAATGGGATTATGGCCAAGAACAAATCATTGTGGCGGTAACTCTACCTAGAAGACTGGAGATCCCAAGATCTAGGTTCAAGGAGATCAAACAAAGTCATTAATGACGGTTCAACATTGTCAACAAAATTTTTTTAGTCCATTCTCGTGATGAGACAATGTTCAGTACCAAGGATAAAGCATTAAGGCTTTTTAATGATTTCTAAATTTGATACAGGGTATATCAAATAGTGTATCTACGGGATGACACGTTTAGGAATCACCTATGTAAGTGTGAAGTGTTAGCCGCTTCAAGGAGAATTTTGCAAGGCCAATTCTCTACGCACTTATGAAACCAGGCAGTGTTCATGGCTGAAACGAACACAACAATGAGAACCAAAGACGGTTAAGGGATTGATTGTGTGACTTATGGTTGTCTAGGTATACACTAAAGTTCGACGGTTCAAAGATATCAAATCTACCGATTGACCGAGTATATCCGACATAAGTTCACTACGGAAAGTTCAAAGGGAAACCTACTTATCCAGATGCAATTAATCCTTGCTTGCAAATCACACAAGTTTTTCATGCATACTTCCGTGATATAGCCATTCCCCATTCATGTGGGGGATTGTTGAGTTTCTTTTTAATATAGAAAGGTATTAAAAAGAGGGTGAATGGGAAATGGAGGGAAATGAAAATTTTGAGTAAAATTTTAAGTTTCCCTCTCCTTTTAATGAGACATTGTCCCTCATTGATAGAGGAAAAGGAGTTTGGTGGGTTTATATAAAAATGCACTTCATGTAGCTCTTAAAGAGTTTAGAAGAAGGCAAGCCTCGTGCCGTCGTCGTCGCTCACTCGGCTCGGCTTCGGCTACGGCCACGGCTTCGGCTTCGGATTTGTATTTGGATTTGGTAAATTGATCGATTGATTGATTAATTTTTTGGACCAAATTTATTTGTTAATAGTGAATATTAACGTAATATTATCCGTGTTTGTAACGGATGTTTTCCAATCCGTGAATATTAATGAGCAAGTGCTCATTCCACCATGAGTAGTGCTCCAGCCACCATTGTCATATTGATTGCTCCATTAGTAAACAGCCTGGTGCTCTGTACACTATGGCCAAGTGCTTCACTTCATGAGTGGCAACGGGTCCATTTTTAGCAACTAATTGCACTATAAATAGAGGGTGCAAGCAGCCTGTTAAAGACACATTGAAAGCTTGAGAGCAATTGATCTTCTCTTCACCGAAAAATCAACGTTGGCTATAATTTGCATTCCTTCCTCTCAGAATTTCCATTCGACTTCTGAGTTGACCTCCTTATTCTGCATTGTTTTTAACTACAAACAAAGCATCTGTAAGTGTGATTTTCTGCCGAACTTTGTGTTCGCTGAAACACTGGGGTTTGAAGTACCGCTACACCAGTGTGTAATTCGTTCTATCCTGGGAGGAAATAATCCATAACCTTGGGTACTAGGAGGGGATTAAATTCCTTAAGAAAACACTGTGAATTCAGTGGGCTCGAATTAATTACTGTCGCATTTAAATTAACGTTTATAAGCTAACGTTTTATTTTTTCCAGAGTTATTATTTACAAATACAGAAGGAATAACAAGCTTAAGGAATTTAATAAAATTTTAATTTCTGTATTTGTGTTAATCTTATTATTCTGGAAACTTAAAACCTTTGTGGTTTTGTGTACCCCCATTTGGAGAGTAAAGCCTTCGTGGCGTTTTGTTGGAGATTAAAATCTACGTGATTTTTCACTCCAGTTTTAAATGTTTATTAAACGTTTGTTTGTGTCATTTTTACAGTAAAAATGGTGAATGACGGAAATCAAGCTGTTCCGATGATGACTGTCAACGCATCGACAAGTCGAACTCCGGCGTTGGCACCGACAGAGAAACTCGGAAAATTTTCCGGGATGGATTTCAAGCGCTGGCAGCAAAAGATGTTCTTTTACTTGACTACGTTATGTCTACAGAAGTTCATCAAGGAAGATTTCTTGATCTTCCAGATGAAACTCCAGAGAATGAAAGCTTTCTCGTGATTGAGGCGTGGAAGCATTCTGACTTCTTGTGCAGGAATTATATTCTTAGTGGACTGGAGGATAATCTGTATAATGTATACAGTGGCGTGGAGAAATCAAAAGAATTGTGGAATGCGCTTGAAAAGAAATACAAAACTGAAGATGTCGGGATGAAGAAATTTGTCGCTGCAAAATATTTGGACTACAAAATGGTAGATAGCAAGTCTGTTATTACCCAAGTCCAGGAATTACAAGTGATTATTCATGATCTACTTGCTGAAGGTATATTTCAAATGAATGCTAATGTTGAAAGTAAATTTTTTAGTAATTTTACTAACGAAATTTTCATTGAAGGTCTTGTCATCAATGAGGCATTCCAAGTAGCAGCAATAATTGAGAAGTTGCCTCCATTATGGAAGGACTTTAAAAATTATTTGAAACACAAACGAAAGGAGATGTACCTTGAAGATCTCATTGTTCGATTGAGAATCGAATAGGACAATAAAGCTGCTGAAAGGAGAGGCCGTGGAAATTCAACAATAATGGGAGCAAATATTGTTGAAGATACCAAAAAGAGAAAGAAGGCTTCTGGGCCGAAATACAACCCAAGCAAGAAGAGGTTAAGTGGAAACTGCTACAACTGTTGGAAAACCGGACACAAATCTACGGAGTGTCGTGCTCGGAAGAAAGACAAGCAAATGGTTCAAGCAAACATGGTAGAAAAATATGATGATGTTGATGACTTGACTCGAATTAATTACTGTCGCATTTAAATTTACGTTTATAAGCTAACGTTTTATTTTTTCCAGAATTATTATTTACAAATACAGGAGGAACAATAAGCTTAAGGAATTTAATAATTTCAATTTCTGTATTTGTGTTAATCTTATTATTCTGGAAACTTAAAACCTTTGTGGTTTTGTGTACTCCCATTTGGAGAGTAAAGCCTTCGTGGCGTTTTGTTGGAGATTAAAATCTACATGATTTTTCACTCCAGTTTTAAACGTTTGTTTGTGTCATTTTTACAGTAAAAATGGCAAATGACGGAAATCAAGCTGTTCCGATGATGATTGTCAACGCATCGACAAGTCGAACTCCGGCGTTGGCACCGGCAGAGAAACCCGAAAAATTTTCCGGGATGGATTTCAAGCGCTGACAGCAAAAGATGTTCTTCTACTTGACTACGTTATGTCTACAGAAGTTCATCAAGGAAGATGTTCCTGATCTTCCAGATGAAACTCCAGAGAATGATAGCTTTCTCGTGATTGAGGCATGGAAGCATTCTGACTTCTTGTGCAAGAATTATATTCTTAGCGGACTGGAGGATAATCTGTATAATGTATACAGTGGCGTGGAGACGTCAAAAGAATTGTGGAATGCACTTGAAAAGAAATACAAAACTGAAGATGCCGGGATGAAGAAATTCGTCGCTGTAAAATTTTTGGACTACAAAATGGTAGATAGCAAGTCTGTTATTACCCAAGTCCAGGAGTTACAAGTAAATATTCATGATCTACTTGATGAAGGTATATTTCAAATGAATGCTAATGTTGAAAGTAAATTTTTTAGTAATTTTACTAACGGAATTTTCATTGAAGGTCTTGTCATCAATGAAGCATTCCAAGTAGCAGCAATAATTGAGAAGTTGCCTCCATTGTGGAAGGACTTCAAAAATTATTTGAAACACAAACGAAAGGAGATGTCCCTTGAAGATCTCATTGTTCGATTGAGAATCGAAGAGGACAACAAAGCTGCTGAGAGAAGAGGCCGTGGAAATTCAACAATAATGGGAGCAAATATTGTTGAAGATAACAAAAAGAGAAAGAAGGCTTCTGGTCCGAAATACAACCCAAGCAAGAAGCGGTTCAGTGGAAACTGCTACAACTGTGGGAAAACCGGACACAAATCTACGGAGTGTCGTGCTCGGAAGAAAGACAAGCAAAGGGGTCAAGCAAACATGGTAGAAAAGCATGATGATGTTGATGACTTGTGCGCCATGCTTTCTGAATGCAACCTGGTAGGAAACCCAAAGGAGTGGTGGATTGATTCTGGAGCCACTCGCCATGTTTGTGCTGTGAGGGAAGCATTTTCTACATATGCTTCTGCTGGACCCGAAGAGACGCTCTCTATGGGAAATGCTGCTACAACAAACATTGAAGGATACGGTAAGATATTTCTCAAGATGACTTCTGGCAAGGTCATGACTTTGAACAACGTCCTTCATGTTCCCGAGATTAGGAAGAACTTAGTCTCTACTGGACTTCTTGTAAAGCACGGTTTCAAGTGCGTTTTTGTATCTGACAAGGTAGTGATTAGTAAGAATGAAATGTTTGTAGGAAAAGGTTACCTTACTGAGGGCCTTTTCAAGCTGAATGTAATAGTTGTTGAAACTAATAATAAAACTTCAGCTTCTTCTTACTTACTTGAGTCAAATGATTTATGGCATGTACGTTTGGGTCATGTCAATTATAAAACCTTGCGAAAAATGATTAACCTGGAAGTATTGCCTAAGTTTGAATGCGAAAAATCAAAATGTCAAATATGTGTGGAATCTAAGTATGTTAAACATCCTTATAAGTCGGTTGAAAGGAATTCAAATCCTTTAGACTTAATTCACACAGATATTTGTGACATGAAGTCAATACCATCTCGCGGTGGAAAGAAGTATTTCATAACTTTTATTGACGATAGTACTCGATATTGCTATGTTTACTTACTTAATAGTAAAGATGAAGCAATAGACGCATTCAAGCAATACAAAAATGAAGTTGAAACGCAACTTAACAAGAAAATCAAAATGATAAGAAGTGATAGGGGTGGTGAATATGAATCTCCTTTTGAACAAATATGTTTAGAATATGGAATTATTCATCAAACAACAGCCCCTTACACTCCCCAATCCAATGGGATTGCGGAAAGAAAGAATCGTTCATTAAAGGAGATGATGAACGCATTGTTGATAAGTTCTGGTTTGCCACAGAACTTGTGGGGGGAAGCCATTCTTACGGCCAGCCGAATACTAAATCGAGTACCCCATAGTAAAACACAATCCATTCCATATGAAAAATGGAAAAGAAGGAAGCCCAACTTGAATTATTTTAAAGTGTGGGGGTGTTTGGCAAAGGTGCAAGTTCCTAAACCCAAAAGGGTAAAAATAGGACCGAAAACAGTTGATTGTGTTTTCATAGGATATGCAACTAATAGTAAAGCATATCGATTTCTGGTTCATAAATCAGAAAATCCCGACATTCATAATAATACGGTTATAGAATCAGATAATGCTGAGTTCTTTGAAAATATATATCCGTATAAAAAGGAATGTGAGTCTATTAGTAAAGGATCTAAACAACCTCGGGAAGAAACAAAAGAAAGTACATTTAATCAGGGGGATCCAAGATGTAGTAAACGTCAAAGAACGTCTACTTCGTTTGGACCAGATTTTGTGACTTTCTTATTGGAAAATGAGCCTCGAACATTTAAAGAAGTTATGTCTTCTTCGGAATCATTGTTCTGGAAAGAGGCAGTCAATAGTGAAATAGAATTCATATTGAACAACCATACATGGGAATTGGTTGATCTTCCTCCTGGAAATAAACCTTTGGGTTCTAAATGGATTTTTAAGAGAAAAAGGAAAGATGATGGCACTATTGATAAATTTAAGGCAAGACTTGTTGTCAAAGGGTATAGACAATGAGAAGGTCTTGACTTCTTTGATACATACTCCCCGGTTATAAGGATTATGTCCATACGGATGTTAGTAGCATTAGCTGCAGTGTATGGTCTTGAGATTCATCAAATGGATGTTAAAACGACCTTCTTAAATGGAGAGTTGGAGGAAGAAATTTACATGGAACAACCTGAAGGGTTTGTAGTTCCAGGTAAAGAAAATAAGGTATATAGACTTGTTAAGTCCCTTTACGGACTAAAACAAGCACCCAAACAATGGCATGCGAAATTTGACCAAACAATATTGTCAAATGGTTTTAAGATAAATGAATGTGATAAATGTGTGTACATTAAAAATGTTCCAAATCACATAGTCATTGTTTGCCTATATGTGGATGATATGTTGATAATGAGTAATAACATTGCCAACATAAATGCTACTAAGCGTATGCTAACTAGCAAGTTTGATATGAAGGACTTGGGAATTGCGGATTTAATTCTGGGGATTAAGATCCAAAAGACTCCTCAAGGTCTGGCATTGTCACAATCTCATTATATTAAGACAGTACTTGAAAAATTCAAGCACTTAGGCTTTAAAGTTGCAAAGACTCCAATTGACGTGAATCTTGCATTAGCAAAGAACAAAGGCCAAAGCATATCACAATTGGATTATGCTCGTGTGTTGGGATGCTTAATGTATATCATGAATTGTACACGGCCAGATATAGCTTGCGCTATAAGTAAACTGAGTCGATACACGAGCAATCCAAGTCAATCTCACTGGATGGCAATGAAACGAGTTTTGGGATACTTAGAACATACCCAAAACTTTGATTTGCACTACAGTAAATATCCTGCGGTGATTGAAGGATATTGTGATGCAAATTGGATCACCGGTTCAACTGATTCGAAGTCCACAAGTGGATATGTATTCACTATTGGTGGAGGAGCGGTATCTTGGAAGTCGTCCAAACAAACATGTATTGCCCGCTCTACAATGGAGGCTGAGTTCATAGCCTTAGATAAAGCCGGTGAAGAAGCTGAATGGCTCCGGAATTTCTTGGAAGATATTCCATTTTGGCCCAAACCGTTGGCACCAATATGCATACACTGTGATAGCCAAGCGGCAATTGGAAGGGCTGGGAGCGTTATGTATAACGGTAAATCTCGTCATATACGACGAAGACATAAAACCGTTAGGCAACTTCTCTCTAGAGGAATTATCACGATTGACTATGTAAAGTCAAGTGATAATGTGTCGGATCCACTTACAAAAGGCCTAACTAGAGAGGTAGTTGAGAAATCATCAAGGGGAATGGGAATATGGCCGAGAACAAGTCATTGTGGCGGTAACTCTACCTAGAAGACTGGAAATCCCAAGATCTAGGTTCAAGGAGATCAAACAAAGTCATTAATGACGGTTCAACATTGTCAACAAAAATTGTTTAGTCCATTCTCGTGATGAGACAATGTTCAGTACCAAGGATAAAGCTTTAAGGCTTTTTAATGATTTCTAAATTTGATACAGGGTATATCAAATAGTGTATCTACGGGATGACACGTTTAGGAATCACCTATGTAAGTGTGAAGTGTTATCCGCTTCAAGGAGAATTTTGCAAGGCCAATTCTCTACGCACTTATGAAACCAGGCAGTGTTCATGGCTGAAACAAACACAACAATGAGAACCAAAGACGGTTAAGGGATTGATTGTGTGACTTATGGTTGTCTAGGTATACACTAAAGTTCGACGGTTCAAAAATATCAAATCTACTGATTGACCGAGTATATCCGACATAAGTTCACTACAGAAAGTTCAAAGGGAAACCTACTTATCCAGATGCAATTAAACCTTGCTTGCAAATCACACAAGTTTTTCATGCATACTTCCGTGATATAGTCATTCCTCATTCATGTGGGGGATTGTTGAGTTTCTTTTTAATATAGAAAGGTATTAAAAAGAGGATGAATGGGAAATGGAGGGAAATAAAAATTTTCAGTAAAATTTTAATGAGACATTGTCCCTCATTGGTAGAGGAAAAGGGGTTTGGTGGGTTTATATACAAAATGCACTTCATGTAGCTCTTAAAGAGTTAAGAAGAAGGTAAGCCTCGCGCCGTCTTCGTCGCTCGCTCGGCTCGGCTTCAGCTTCGGCTACGGCTTCGGCTTCGGATTTGGATTTGGATTTGGATTTGGATTTGGTCAAACGATTGATTGATTAATTTTTTGGACCAAATTTATTTGTTAATAGTAAATATTAACGTAATATTATCCGTGTTTGTAACGGATGTTGTCCAATCCGTGAATATTAATGAGCAAGTGCTCATTCCACCATGAGTAGTGCTCCAGCCACCATTGTCATATTGATTGCTCCATTAGTAAACAGCCTGATGCTCTGTCCACCATGGCCAAGTGCTCCACTTCATGAGTGGCATCGGGTCCATATTTAGCAGCTAATTGCACTATAAATAGAGGGTGCAAGCAGCCTGTTAAAGATACATTGAAAACTTGAGAGCAATTGATCTTCTCTTCACCGAAAACTCAACATTAGCTATACTTTGCACTCCTTCCTCTCAGATTTTCCATACGAATTTTTGACTTCTCCTCCCTTGTTTTGCATTGTTTTAAACTACTAAGAAAGCAACAGTAAGTGTGATTTGCTGCCGAACTTTATGTTCGCTGAAATATTGGGGTTTGAAGTACCGCTACACCAGTGTGTAATTCGTTCTATCCTGGGAGAAAATAATCCATAACCTTGGGTACTAGGAGGGGATTAAATTCCTTAAGCTTGTTGTTCCTCCTGTATTTGCAAAACAAGCTTAAGAAATTTAATAATTTTAATTTCCATAATCATTATTTTACAAATACAGGAGAAACAACAGAAGCTTCGTGAGACAAGCACACCTCTGCTGAACGGATACGAGTTAGTTCTACTGACGATGTCTGCGAGGTTGCGTTAATGAAGTCTTGCAACAGTTTCTACTGGTTATAAAAAACAGAACACAAATTCGCAACCGTGGAAAATAGATCTGCAAACTATTGTTGAAAAATGCTATTATCAGTGTCGCACCTCCTTTTTACATACCCCCATGAGGGTACAAGGGGAGTTTTCTCCAATTAAAGGACAGTCGAAACGGAATTTATTTAATTATTTCAGAGTCGCCACCTGGGAATTTTAAGGCGTCCAAAGTCACCAATTTTAATCCCTGAATCGAGGAGAATATGACTCTGTTTATTATTCTGCGAACCAGAAATCCTGAGTAAGGAATTCTGTTAATCTGGAAGAAGGTGTTAGGCATTTCCGAATTCCGTGGTTCTAGCACGGTCGCTTAACTGTTTTTATTATTGGCTTAATTATCTTGATTTTTACTAAATACGTTTTTATTGCATGATTTTACTACCGCTTTTTACTTATTGTTTACAATTATATGGACGAATTACGCGTACGTATATTCGTATTATATATTTTTTATAAGTACCAGGGATTGTGCCACGCGTACGTGTACACAATAAAATTGTCCATGTTATATGAAAAAAATATATATTCGAAAATTAAAAATAAAATCCGGAACATCATCATCCTTTTATTTGGACAATGAACTACACATCTCGGGTTATATGAAATTATTTTGACATCCGCGGAGAAATCCTTTAAAATATTCGCTCGAAATTGCGCGTACGCATAATCCGAATTTGCTTTTAAATATAATCAGGGTACGCGAACGCATCCCTAATTGCGCAAAATACTGTAATGGTATTATGGAATTTCCACAAAATATTTATTATATCACGAGAAATCTCCATTTAAGATACCCTTTATTCTTGAAAAAGAATCCACAATTTATTAAATATTGCCCGTCGATTAGAATTTCCGCGTATAATTTATGTTCATCCAAGACTATTCAAATTCAAAATAAAGGATAAGAACATGATTAATACTATTTTTTCACAAATACAACATATATACATATACCAAAGAATGAGGGACATATGAAACTCACAAAATAATTTATGAAGGGAAGAAGTATTTTTGAACAATTTTTATTTATTTCTTATTTAGTGCAAATTCTATTTCTACTTACCATTGATATAAGTATTGCAATTTATGCTTGTACACCTCATTTTATTCTCATATACTTGCTTTTGATCTAATTGGCCTAATTGTTTGGTTAATTTATTTATGAGGGTGAATAGGCATCAAGTTGATAAGAAAAGAATTATTATACAAATTGATTGACAACATTGCCTTACATGCAACGTATTTGTATGTCTTGAAACATTCATAGCATTTTAACATCATAATGAGCCATAACAACTCAACTCACCATCCACTAATGGTTCTATAGATACCTGTTATCATACCACATAAGAACGTACAACTTATATCATTCCATCCATAACTAAATCAAGTATCAGAATAAACTAGCAATATGGTTTTGACATTTTCACTCTATTCTAACAACGCCACAAGGCCTAGTTAATGGCCAATCTTTATGTCATGTTTCCTACCTTGACAGTTCAAATATGATTAAACTAATGAGATGAAGGGCTAACATTATTACAAAGCTTTATACGAACTTTCAAAGTAAGACAATTAGCTCATAGCTATCAAATTGAATTCACTACTAATTAACTAACATGAAACAAAAATGAAATTTAAACTGATGAACTTGGACAAATGGAAAACAGAATTTCAATTCAAGCTTCATTGATGAGTCATGTTGAATCTCTTTCCAACTTAAAATTTAAAAGACATGTACCTGAAAATGAAGGTAGAATGAGTAAATTTCAGCAGTAGCAGCAGTAACAAAATACTGGCAGAATATCAGTATTTCCACAGATTTGAGCAATAACAAGACCCGTCAACCCAGATGAACAGTGACAGAAACTTGAGAGAAAGATTTCAAATTCAAAATGAACAATATCCGCAAAAACAAACAATGGACAGATTCTAGAAGAAAGACATTTTTTCAGATTTCATTTTCTTCCTGTTTCTGATTCTTATTTCTGATTTTTCTGTTTCAGTTTTTCTTTTCTTCTTCTATCCAGATTTCTCTCTCTGTATATGTTTTTCTGTGTATATCTCTAATGCCTTTAAATCAGCCTCTCTTCTAAACTCTCTGGAAAAAAAATGCCTTTCAGAATTTAAAGAAGTAAAATCTCTGTCCTTCAAATCAGATTTTTCTTCCAAGATCTGTGTTCAAAATCTCACTTCTCTCTCCCAATTCCCTCTTAAAGTCTGATCTTAAACCTCCTTTTAAAATCTCCCCATATCTCCTAAGTTTTTCTTTAAGCTCTGTATTCAAAATTTGACTTTTCTCTTAATCTCTCCTTATTTTTTTCTTCTCTCTTTCAAAAAACTGAGTCTCTCCAAACTCTCTTTCTCTGAAAACTCTTAAAGTCTGTCTAAATTCTGTTCTGAAATCTCTCCAAAAAAAACTGCCTTAATCTGCCCATCAGATCCTGTATTTATACAGGTCTGCCCCTTTTCTTGTTAGTGCTACATGGACCCCTTTTATCTTTTAAAAACAGAAAAACTCCATTAAAAACCTCTTTTTCTACTTTAAACCCCATTAAGTTAACTTTTCCCTGATCTTCAGCAGTCCATTACCCTTTGTTTCCCATTATCTCATTAAATTAAAATCCATTAACAAACCACTTTCAGCCCTCTATTATATCATATTACCTTCACTGTTTCGTTACCAGTAGTACCCCTGAAAACCTACTGTTATTACTGAAAAACCAGAACCCACTGTAAAACAGATTCTATAATCTGTATAAACTTAATTATCCTTCTGATTTACAGCTATAACCAATCCTATGATTTTGAGACAGTATATCACATTTCTAATAACTGATTGACAAGAACTGAATTTAAACAGGGGATTCTCAACTGAACACTGAATAAAACACCCTTAACATTACACAGAACATGCAGGATTATTTCAACTGAAATTCAAAACTGAACTAAAAGCAAACAAATACAGGAGCATTGTCAATATACTGACAATGCCCTGTTCAGAAAACAATATATACATACCATTGACAAACTTTCTGAATTATTAAAAGAGAATCAATTAATTGGGAAGAACTAATTGACTGAGTTATAGCAAAATAATCCATTCAAAATAGGTTATTTCAGTCGACATTTTCAGAAGCAGGATTTATGATATAACTAATCGACGAACTTAGTCGAGTCGATTACACACATTGTAAACAAACAAAATAAACAGAAACAATTCATTTATTTGACTAATCATACGGGCATGAGACAAAGATGACAGAATTAATAAAAACAAAAATATGAAAAATCAACGAGTTATTAAAACAAACAAAAATACATACAGAATATACAAACAGAAATAGAAAAGTACCTCTGAATTTTAATCAGACTCGAACTCAACTCGGCTTCGGATTTTGTTTGAAATCAAACAGACCTTAGTCGAAGTATTTTCCACTGAAAATACTTCGACTAAGGTCGATTAAACCTCAATCTTTGTTCAATCTGAACAGAATCCAAAAGTTTGGTATTTTTAGGGTTCTTGAAAGTTCGATTTGGGATTTAACCATTTCTGGTCAGATTCGAGGAGAACCAAATATGATACAAGGGTGAGGGTAGCCTAGGGGTCATTTGGTGTCAGCTTAAAACGGATCTGAGTTTGTTCTTGTTTGGTCCGAATCTTCAAAAGAAGATTCGAGAAACTCGGAACTGATTCGAGCCAAACAAACTTCAGATCCATAACAAGGCATGCTAGGGGGTACTATGGTGTTATTTTGGAAGCCATTGGAAAGGATAAGGTTTTCAGGCCAACCTTCGATTTAAGATTCGAAGAGTTGGGGCCTGATTCGAAGGAAACCAATGTTAGATCTGTGTAGAGGATGTTCAGGGGATTCTATGGTGTTATTTTGGTGACCGGCGGCGTTGATGCCGCCGGGTTTCAGGCGGTGGGATCCTAGGGCGGCTAGGGTTAGGAGTGGGGGTTTGGGGGACGATGATGAACAATGTAGGAGGGGGGTGCTTAGTTTGGGGCCGGGGTAGGGCTTGGGACTTATATAGGGGTGGGGTGGATTGATATTGTCCGTCCGATCAAGTAAGATGAAGGGCCAGGATCAATCCACTTATCAAAACGACATCGTTTGATTTAAGTTGGGGAAAGGGTCAACCCGGGGTTGAAATGGATCGGGTTTGAGTGAGTTTTTTAAGACCGTGGGATCAAAATGGATGAACGGTTCAGATCTAGTTGCCCTAAACGTCGTCGTTTTATTTATGCAAGGGCTGAACTGGACCGTTTGATTGCAATGAATCAACGGCTCAGATTTGAAGTACCTCATGCGACGTCGTTTAGTCTTGTTCGAATTGGACCGGACAGGGGGATGTTGGATTGGGCTGTGGGATTCATTTCGTTTGGGCCTGGATTTTAATCCAGGTCCGATTTTCATATTCTAACTTATATTTTTATTTTATTATTAATTAATAAAATCCTAATCAAAAATTATAAAAACAAAATTATCATTACAATAATACTAATTATCTTTTAATAACCATTAACACGTAGATAAAACATTGACACATTTAAAAATAGAACGAATGCATATTTTTTGTGATTTCATTTAAATTATCTTTCAAATGCATAATTAAATCCTATATGCATGCAATATGTATTTTATTTTATTTTTTCATTTTATTATGACAATGTAAACACTTACGGACATAACACAAGTATTTAACACCACGCAAATTCAAAAATTACACAGTAAAAGAAATTTATTTTATTTTTTGATTTATTTTGGAGTAGTTTTTCGTAAGGCAAAAATCACGTGCTCACAGCTGCCCCTCTTTGTGCGGAAACTCGAAGAGTTTTCGTGCAAAGATAAAGTGAGCGGATACGAGCGATTTTTGCCCGTTCGAATACTCCGTGGGAAGCATTTTTAGAAATATTTGACCGAACCTCTGCTTCAAAGGTTTCCTACATATCCTTGGCTATAAAGGAATCAGGTCAATGTAGTTCGGGAATTTTGGGTAGCTGGGACTACCGTGGGACTGTGATGTTACTGCTGCTTCGTGCTGTTTTTACTGCTTGCTGACCTCCTTATTACACCTTACTTTAAAGGAAATACAAAAAGCTAAACTAGACTATGGTACATGAATTATAAAAATCTTATCTAGATCATGCCCTTGCGTTTCTTGTTGTCTTGATATCTTGGTGACTCTTGGGCATTTGGCTTATTCCGTATTCCTTTTGGAACTCTTGTTGTTTCTTGCTGGGGATTCTGTTGGACTCCTCTGCTTTATTGATTCTAAGTGTGCTCCTTTTCCTATGAGCGGGTTTTTGATTTCAACACTTCAATTTCATTCCCTCGTTCTTCAGGTGGGTGCCTTGACTGCTTCTTTTCTTTCTTCATCCTCATTCTCCAGGTGGACGCCTGACTTCTTTTTCTTCATCCTTATTCTCCAGGTGGACGCCTGACTTCTTTTTAACTTCTTCATCCTCATTCTCCAGGTGGACGCCTGACTTCTTCAATTCTCATCCTCATTCTCCAGGTGGACGCCTGACTTCTTCAATTCTTCATCCTCATTCTCCAGGTGGACGCCTGACTTCTTCAATTCTTCATCCTCATTCTCCAGGTGGACGCCTGACTTCTTTAATTCTCATCCTCATTCTCCAGGTGGACGCCTGACTTCTTCTTTTCTCATCCTCATTCTCCAGGTGGACGCCTGACTTCTTTAATTCTCATCCTCATTCTCCAGGTGGACGCCTGACTTCTTCTTTTCTCATCCTCATTCTCCAGGTGGACGCCTGACTTCTTTAATTCTCATCCTCATTCTCCAGGTGGACGCCTGACTTCTTCTTTTCTCATCCTCATTCTCCAGGTGGACGCCTGACTTCTTTAATTCTCATCCTCATTCTCCAGGTGGACGCCTGACTTCTTCTTTTCTCATCCTCATTCTCCAGGTGGACGCCTGACTTCTTTAATTCTCATCCTCATTCTCCAGGTGGACGCCTGACTTCTTCTTTTCTCATCCTCATTCTCCAGGTGGACGCCTGACTTCTTTAATTCTCATCCTCATTCTCCAGGTGGACGCCTGACTTCTTCTTTTCTCATCCTCATTCTCCAGGTGGACGCCTGACTTCTTTAATTCTCATCCTCATTCTCCAGGTGGACGCCTGACTTCTTCTTTTCTCATCCTCATTCTCCAGGTGGACGCCTGACTTCTTTAATTCTCATCCTCATTCTCCAGGTGGACGCCTGACTTCTTCTTTTCTCATCCTCATTCTCCAGGTGGACGCCTGACTTCTTTAATTCTCATCCTCATTCTCCAGGTGGACGCCTGACTTCTTTAATTCTCATCCTCATTCTCCAGGTGGACGCCTGAATTCTTCTTTTCTCATCCTCATTCTCCAGGTGGACGCCTGACTTCTTTAATTCTCATCCTCATTCTCCAGGTGGACGCCTGACTTCTTTAATTCTTCATCCTCATTCTCCAGGTGGATGCCTGACTTCTTCTATTCTCATCCTCATTCTCCAGGTGGACGCCTGACTTCTTCTTTTCTCATCCTCATTCTCCAGGTGGACGCCTGACTTCTTTAATTCTCATCCTCATTCTCCAGGTGGACGCCTGACTTCTTCAATTCTTCTTATCCTCATTCTCCAGGTGGACGCCTGACTTCTTTGATTCTTCATCCTCATTCTCCAGGTGGATGCCTGAATTCTTTAATTCTTCATCCTCATTCTCCAGGTGGACGCCTGACTACTTTAATTCTCATCCTCATTCTCCAGGTGGACGCCTGACTTCTTCAATTTCTTCATCCTCATTCTCCAGGTGGACGCCTGACTTCTTCAATTCTTCTTATCCTCATTCTCCAGGTGGACGCCTGACTTCTTCTTTTCTCATCCTCATTCTCCAGGTGGACGCCTGACTTCTTTAATTCTCATCCTCATTCTCCAGGTGGACGCCTGACTTCTTCTTTTCTCATCCTCATTCTCCAGGTGGACGCCTGACTTCTTCTTTTCTCATCCTCATTCTCCAGGTGGACGCCTGACTTCTTCAATTCTCATCCTCATTCTCCAGGTGGACGCCTGACTTCTTTAATTCTCATCCTCATTCTCCAGGTGGACGCCTGACTTCTTTAATTCTCATCCTCATTCTCCAGGTGGACGCCTGACTTCTTCAATTTTTTCATCCTCATTCTCCAGGTGGACGCCTGACTTCTTCAATTCTCATCCTCATTCTCCAGGTGGACGCCTGACTTCTTCAATTCTCATCCTAATTCTCCAGGTGGACGCCTGACTTCTTCAATTCTCTACCAGGTATTTCCTGACACAAATATTGTATTTGCCCCTGTTTTAAATCAAAGAAAACTTCGTCAGTTTAAAGCAGGGTGGTTAACTGGGGCATTCTTGCCTATGGTGAGGCTTCTCCTCATCTCTCTTTATTGCCTTGGAATGGTTGAAAAGACTGTTTTGTTCTTGTAATTGATCCTTGACTATAGGATTCCCCTCCGTATGTTTCCCTTCAAACCCTTTTAACTGTAATCATATGTCCCTTCTGACTTTGCTGATCCACTTTCGATTTCACCTTTCTTATACCCATATCTTTTATCTCCCACCTTTCGTGGCCGTATTTTGTAACCTTGAATCTTGGTAGTATACCTTGACATTCCTTCTTATTTGTTTGGAATAAAACTTATCTCAAAGCTTTTAGAAAAGTAAGATTATTAGTGACGAAACACGTTGATTTCGACAATTATAGAATGAAAAGAAAAATCCAATTTTGGATGACTGTTGGAGAAAGAATAAAAACTTATCTGATTGGAGTTACTGGCACCAATGATCATGGTATGCATTTCGGATTAATCAACCCAGTCTTTTAATCAATCTCCTTTCAATTGTCTCATTTTTGTTTTTGCCAAAATTTCCATAACCCAACTTCATTTTTCATTTCACAGACCTGTTGGACTTGCAACGTCTCAAAGAGTTTTCACCGATAAACTTTCCTCATTTGTTCATTTCTCACTTCCTTTTCGCCTTAGGGTGCCTATGAAGGTTTTCACCAATAAGACTCTCTCCTTTTACTTTTCTCTCAACTTCCGTCGCCTTATGGTGCCCGTGTGGGTTTTCACCTATAAGACTCTCTCATTTTTACTTTCTTTTCTTGTTTGTACCAGAGTATTATGAACCATCTTCATTTGCTTGACTCAGCATTTTTCTAAGATTGGTCGAAAGGTCTTTCTGGTATGGGGTTAGAAATGGAAAAGGTATTAAAAGCTAAACAGTTTTGGTATGTGTTTAAAATTACAACTCTTGGAATCTTTTTCTTATTTCCAATACAATTCTTGCCCCAGTTCCTTGATTGGGGTCGCTTGATGTTTCTTTTTGTGCACATTATGTATATTGTGCACCCTATGACCGAGCCGTGAGGCGCCTACGTATCCTTCTTTGAGGAATCAGGTCAAACGTAGTTCACTACAATAATAATGTTTTGATATTTTTTTTTTCATATTTGTTTTTCATTGATTCCAAGAGAGGGTAAGAAAGAAACAAGTATGGCTCAAAGGGGGGAAACAAAGGGTATAGTGTTTGGATAGCAGAATAAATTGCCTTTGTCATTCCAATCTTCGAAATAATGCTAAATACAAACATTCAAGAATTTTATGCATAATATCTCTTTACCGCGTCAGAATTGATCGCCATGTCTATGCATTTGCCTTCAATGTCTGTTAAGCATAGTGCACCATTAGATAATACTCTGGTCACAATGAATGGTCCTTGCCAATTCGGGGCAAATTTGCCTTTTGCTTCAACCTGATGTGGAAGAATACCATTCATCATCATCAATCTTTGCTTCGGCGATGATCCGAAGGGAAGGAATCTCAACTTCTGCAGGAATTACTGCTTCAGTGCCATATACCAACAAATAAGGAGTTGCTCCTACTGAAGTGCGAACAGTAGTGCGGTATCCCAATAATGCAAATGGTAATTTTTCATGCCATTGTTTTGAACCTTCTACCATTTTCCGAAGTATCTTCTTTATGTTTTTGTTGGCTGCTTCTACTGCTCCATTCGCCTTGGGCCGATATGGGGTAGAGTTGCGATGTGTAATCTTAAACTGTTGACATACTTCCTTCATTAGGTTGCTGTTAAGATTAGCACCGTTATCTGTGATGATCACCTTCGGGATTCCGAATCGACATATGATATTTGAGTGGACAAAATCGACCACAGCTTTCTTGGTCACTGATTTGAATGTCTTGGCCTCAACCCATTTGGTAAAATAATCAATAGCTACCAGAATGAACCTGTGCCCATTGGATGCTGCCGGCTCAATTGGTCCAATTACATCCATGCCCCAGGCAACGAAGGGCCATGGTGCCGACATTGTGTGCAACTCGGATGGTGGAGAATGAATCAAATCTCCGTGTATTTGGCATTGATGACACTTGCGCACAAAACTGATACAATCTCGCTCCATGGTAAGCCAATAGTAACCAGCTCGGAGGATTTTCTTTGCCAACACATATCCACTCATGTGGGGTCCGCAAACTCCTGAATGTACTTCAGACATGACAGCTGTAGCTTGTCTGGCATCTATGCATCTTAATAATCCAAGATCTGGTGTTCTTTTATACAAAACTCCTCCGCTTAAGAAGAATCCATTTGCTAATCGCCTAATGGTCCTCTTTTGATCTCCTGTGGCTTGTGCGGGATATATCCCCATCCTGATATACTCCTTGATGTCGTGGAACCATGGTTCACCATCAAATTCTTCTTCAACCATATTGCAATAAGCGTGCTGATCGTGGACTTGAATATGTATTGGATCTACATAAGCTTTGTCCGGATGGTGCAACATTGATGCCAGGGTAGCCAATGCATCGGCCACCTCATTATGGATTCTTGGAATATGTTGGAATTCCACTGATTGAAACCGCTGACAAAGATCATGTAGACATTGTCGGTATGGTATGAGCTTCAAGTCTCGGGTTTCCCATTCTCCTTGAATTTGATGTACCAAAAGATCCGAATCTCCCATGACTAAGATTTCTCGGATACCCATGTCTGCGGCTAGCCTTAAACCCAAAATGCAAGATTCATATTCAGCCATATTATTGGTTCAATAAAATCGCAATTGAGCCGTAACAGGATAGTGATACCCTATTTCAGAAATGATTACAGCTCCTATTCCGACTCCTTTCATGTTGGCGGCTCCATCAAAGAAAAGTTTCCAGCCAGGCTTTTCAATTCCCTCCACCTCGTCGATATGCATTGTTTCTTCATCAGGAAAATAAGTTTTCAACGGCTCATATTCCTCATCGACCGGGTTTTCGGCTAAATGATCGGCCAGTGCTTGAGCCTTCATTGCAGTTCGAGTCACATAGATGATGTCGAATTCTGTGAGTAATATCTGCCACTTTGCCAGTCTTCCCGTTGGCATAGGCTTTTGAAAAATGTATTTCAATGGATCCAACCGAGAAATGAGGTAAGTAGTGTAGGATGACAAATAGTGTTTCAATTTTTGAGCTACCCATGTTAGGGCGCAACATGTCTTTTCCAGATGAGTATACTTAACCTCATAAGCTGTGAACTTCTTGCTAAGGTAGTAGATGGCCTGTTCTTTTCTGCCAGTGAGGTCATGTTGCCCCAATACGCAACCAAATGAATTTTCCAAAACCGTTAAGTAAAGAATCAAAGGTCTTCCTGGCTCTGGCGGGACCAACACGGGTGGGTTCGACAAGTACCCTTTTATTTTATCGAACGCTTCTTGACACTCATCGGTCCATTTGATCGCAGCATCCTTTTTTAACAATTTGAAAATTGGCTCACAGGTTGTTGTCAGCTGAGCAATAAACCTGCTGATGTAATTTAACCTTCCCAACAAACTCATTACTTCAGTTTTGTTCCTAGGAGGTGGCAATTCTTGGATGGCTTTAATTTTTGATGGGTCTAGCTCGATGCCTCGTCGACTGACTATGAATCCCAGCAACTTTCCGGATGGAACTCCAAATGCGCATTTGGCAGGGTTAAGCTTGAGGTTGTACCTGCGAAGTCTTAAGAAGAACTTCCTCAAATCCCCAACGTGGTTGGCCTGATGCTTTGATTTTATGATCACATCATCCACGTATACCTCAATTTCCTTGTGTATCATATCATGAAACACTGTGGTCATTGCTCTCATATAGGTTGCTCCGGCGTTCTTTAGACCGAATGGCATTACCCGGTAGCAATAAGTTCCCCATGGTGTGATGAATGCCGTCTTTTCTGCATCTTCTTCATCCATTAGAATTTGATGATACCCGGCATAACAATCCACGAAAGACCCTATATCATGCTTGGCACAATTGTCGATCAAAATATGGATATTGGGTAATGGGAAATTATCCTTTGGACTTGCTTTGTTGAGATTGCGATAGTCGACGCATACTCTAATTTTGCCATCTTTCTTTGGCACAGGAACGACATTAGCTAACCAAACAGGATATCGAGTGACTCGAATGACCTTTGCTTCCAATTGTTTGGTGATTTCTTCCTTAATTCTCACACTCATATCAGGCTTGAATTTTCTCAGCCTCTGCTTGACAGGAGGCACCGTTGGATCGGTGGGCAATTTGTGGACCACTAAATCAGTGCTCAAGCCCGGCATATCGTCATACGACCATGCAAAAACATCTTTGAATTCTATGAGTGCTTTAATTAACTCCTCTCGGATCTTTGGTTCGAGATGGACACTTATTTTAGTTTCCCGGACATTACTCGTGTCCCCTATATTGACGTCCTCGGTATCACTCAAGTTAGGTTTGATTTTTTCCTCAAAGTGAATTAACTCTTTACTAATCTCTTCAAAAACCTCATCTTCATCATATTCTGATTCATAATCACAATATATTTCTTGAATTATTACTTCGGAACCAGATTGATTTTTAAGACTGGGCTGAGGATTCCTCATGCATGCCATATCACTAGAGCCAGCGTAAAAGGAACTGTACAGGAAAGAAGAAAAAGAAATTCCAATTATTGAGCTTTGTTTCTGGCCCAACGAATTGAACTTCTGCGTTGCTACACCCTTCTCCGCTTTCCAACATATTCACATCACTAAACAATTTCTCGAACCTTTCAATTAATTCCTCTTCAGGATTGACCCGGGATTTAGGAATTGTTGTTATCGGGCGATTTTTAGCACTGGTCTTGACAAAAGACTTTGACAGATGTGGTACTGGTTTTGGAAGAACCCATGCTCGGTGTTTCAACTTCCTGGCCCTTATCACGTCATTGGCGGTGGGTATGAACCCTAAACCGAATGTTCCCCAGTTCTCGGGGAGAGATACTGGTTGTACAATTCCTTGCAGAGATAAGCCCAGACCTTTGCCGGGTATAAAGCCATTTTTTAACATTTCATAAGCTACCATGACTGATGCAGAGGATATCTTTGGATTTGGAAGATATTTCCCCTCTGGAATTTTCTCTATCGACACTGTGTCGGTCACTTGGTATACCATGGTCCCTGGTCATTTTCTGTTCCCTCGACCGGTACAATGGTACTGCTGTGAGCATTTAAACTTTCTTCTCCATACACGACTACTTCTTGATGATCCCATTCAAACTTGACAGCCTGATGTAGTGTTGACGGGACTGCTTTAGCAGCATGGATCCATGGTCGACCCAACAACAAGTTGTAAGAAACAGTTATGTCCAACACTTGGAATTCCATTGTGAATTCAACTGGCCCTATTGTTAGTTCCAACACTATGTCGCCAAATGAATCTCTGCTTCCACCGTCAAACCCCCGTACGCAGATACTATTCTTCTGGATCCTCTCCTCTTTAATTTTTAATTTGCTTAAAGTGGAGAGAGGGCATATGTTTGCACTTGACCCATTGTCAACCAATACCCGGGTTACTACGGAGTTTTCACATTTCACGGTGAGGTAAAGAGCTCTGTTGTGCTCGGTACCTTCCACAGGTAATTCATCATCAGCAAATGTAATTCTGTTTGTCTCAAAGATTCTGTTGGCTATTTTTCCCAAATGATTTACAGAGATCTTTTCAGGAACATGAGCCTCATTCAGGATTTTCATCAAAGCCAGACGGTGCTCCTCTGAATGGATCAGTAATGACAACAATGAAATTTGAGCGGGGGTCTTCTTTAATTGATCCACAACAGAATAATCATGGAGTTTCATTTTTCTTAAAAACTCCTCCGCCTCTTCTTCCGTCACAGCTCTCTTTGTTGGCGTTGGATTGTTTTTAGTTTTTCTCAACTCTTCGGGAGTAAAACATCTTCCCGAACGTGTCAAGCCTTGCACCTCACACACTTCTTCCTTGATTTCTTTGCCCTTGTACATTACAGTCACCCGTTCATAGTTCCATGGGATGGCTTTGTTGTTGATGACCGGCAGCTGGATTACAGGTGCAATAATAACCTGATCTGTACGGGCTCCTTCCACAAATATAATGGGTTTGTTAGCAACCCCTGGTACTATCACTTTCGGCCTTTCTTGTTTTGCGGCAACTTTGCTCGATGATCCCTCCTCGATTATCATAGATGGTCCATCACCATTTCTGTTCTGCTTAGATACCGGCTTCTCCTCTGTTAACTGCTTATCTGGCTTGGTTTCATGAGATTTGATCATCATGACAGTTTGTGACGGCTTCTTTGTCTCCCCATCAGCTTGTATGATTTCTATCATATTAGCCTCTTGATGGGCTGGCATTGGATTTCTATTGATATTTGGGGCTTCGGGGGTTTGAACCTCGATTTTATTAGTATCAATCAGCTCTTGTATTGCATTTTTCAAATGCCAACATTTCTCCGTATCATGGCCTGGTGCACCGGAGCAATATTCACAGCTAATGGTGTAATCCAGATTCTTTGGAGGAGGATTGGGTAGCTTGGATTGTATTGGTCTCAGCATGTCTAGCTGTCTCAGCCTGTGGAACAGACTAGTGTAAGACTCTCCCAATGGAGTGTAAGTTTTCTTTTTCTGTTCCCTTTCTCCCCTGAATGCTGGCCTAGGCCTGAAACCTGGTCCGGGATAGGCTCGTGGGTAAGTATTTGGTGTGACAAGAGCACGCCAATTGGTGTGAACAGGTGGATGATTGTATGCTTGAGCATGGTTAATGGAAAAATGAGGCTCTGAAGGGTGATAGTAGTGTTGGGATGAATCATGGTGGTAAGCTGATTGGCGAGGTCGTGGTTGATTATAGTAAAGCGGTGAACCTCTGGGTCCCGACCAAATTCCTGAATCAACTACTGTTGCTTCCTCCCTCTTCTTTCTTCCGATTCCTCCTACCCCGCCTTGAATAGCTTGAGTAGTTGCCTTAATTGCTGAATAGCTCATGATTTTATTTGTCTTGAGGCCTTCTTCCACCATACCTCCCATCTTCACTACTTCGTTGAATGATTTCCCAACCGCTGAAACCAAGTGGGCATAGTAAGTCGGTTCCAAGGCTTGGAGGAAGTAGTCTACCATTTCACTCTCCTTCATAGGAGGATCCACTCTTGCTGCCTGTTCTCTCCACCGAAAACCATACTCTCTGAAGCTTTCATTGTGCTTCTTCTCAAATTTTGTCAAAGATAATCGATCTGGGATGATTTCCAGATTGTATTGGAAATGGTATGCGAATGCCTGTGCCAGGTCATCCCAGGTGTACCATCTTCCATGGTCCTGGCGTGTATACCACTCCAAAGCTGATCCGCTTAGACTTTGACTGAAGTAAGCCATCAATAATTCATCCTTTCCCCCAGCTCCTCGCATCTTGCTACAGAAACCCCTTAAGTGGGCTACTGGGTCGCCGTGCCCGCTGTATAGGTCAAATTTGGGCATCTTGAAGCCAACTGGCAATTGTACATTAGGGAATAAGCATAAATCTTTGTATGCTACACTGACTTGCCCACCTAATCCCCGCATGTCTCGGAACGATTGTTCTAGACTTTTGACCTTCCTGAACATCTCTTCTTGTTCAGCATTTTTGGCTGGCTTGTCAATTTCGGTTGGGAGATCAAACCGAGGAGCAGTTGAATTGATTTCGGAGGCTTTGAAGGTGGGCTCCGGGGGGTAATATTGGTTGTCCTGGGCCTGGAATGTAGGCTCACTAGGAGATTTGTGAAATGTAGCAGGGGGAGGTGCTACGAAAACAGGAGTCATAGTTGGAGGAAAGTACGGAACTGGTTTTGGAGGTGGAGACTGTGGTGTCTGAGAGGTGGTGCCTCGGTAGTGCTGGTAAATGGGGAAATTTGGGGATAATTCAGTGGTGATATTATCCTGAGTTTGGGTCATTGATGGAGCAGGGTTATTTGGGTGAGATGGGGGTAACTGTCCTGTAGACCAGGCTTGGTACATCTCAGCCATTTGCTGCTTGAGTTTAAACATCTCTTCTTTCATTTTCCCGACATCCATCTCCTCTAGCTCCATACCTGTGTCAACATCTGGGATAGACATACTTTCGGGTATTGGTCCTTTTGATCTTGTGTGATAGTGATAATATGCCAGTATACTCTTTAGAGAAACTAACTGCTTGAATTCTGAAAATGAACAAACTTGTTAGTTTTGAGAGTTTAACACATATATAATCACACGTTGAGATGCAATGCTCCTAGACAAATAATCCCTTTCTATTATGCATTTGCTCGGCTGCTTGTGTCATCCCAGCTTTCTTGAAATTTTTATTGTTATTCATTTTTATTAACTATATATATATATCTTTTATCGTGGTGGTCGAATCTCAGAGATTGCCTACGTATCATGCCTTACATGAATCAGACCTTGCGTAGTTCGGACTAAAGGCAATCACTTTTATTCATTACACAAAGATGGAATTACATTTGAAAACTTTAAGAAAATGGCTTGAAACACACACACTTAAATCAAAATAAAAGATACAATTCTTAACATCTCACAACATGCCCCACTTTCCACTTTTGTTGTCAAATATTGGATTATCTGCTCAATGTGGGGCTTGACCTGGATGGCCTCCCAGCGTACGATACATCCTTTCCAACTCCATTGCTAGATGACGAGCAAAAGTGGGCGCATGCTCTGTAAACCTTTCATAATCCATTCCTTGGCAGTTTACATAACTTTGAGATGTGAAGACTGCCAGGTCGTGGATTTGTGCCCTGAAACCTTGGAGACGTTGGTCTTGGTCTTGCAATTGCTGCTGACGAGTGGTGGCTATATCTCTGACACGGTTTTCACGATCTAGAGCTGATTCTAACAGAGCTCGGAGTCTGGCCTGCTCTAATCTTGCTTGCGATCTTTCCCTGTCGAGGTCTGCTTGTTGATGTTCTCTGTTGCATCTTCTTGCCTCTTCTAGTTGTGCACGAAGCTGGTCTTCTGATCGCATCCAATAGTCTTTTTCCTTCTTGAATTGTGCCTTGTCTTTTTCGGATTGCCTATCTTGGCGTTCCTTGTTAGATCTGGCTTCTTCGTTTAATTGTTGGATCCTTTCTTTTGCTTTGCTCAATGCCCTTTCGTTTTCCGCAAGAATGGAATCATAATCTTGCATTCTTTCAAAGAGATTGGCGATGGTTTTTTGATCCTTCCAGCTCCTCTTTGGCGTTTCAGAAACTCTTTTCATTTTTTGGAATCGAGCATGAAGATTTTCATTCTCACAAGCTAGACTCTTCTTCTCGCCTTCGGCTTCTTGTGCTTGTAAATCTTTTTCCAAACTGAGGCTTCTCAGATTTTCTTTTAGGGCATGGATAGTTGCTTTGTACCCTTTTTCCTTTTCTCCCCAGATCAACCGTTCTTGGATTTTATCATTGAAGTTTTGAACATGGGGTCTTTTTGTTGGCCTTCTTAGTTCAGGCTCTGGTACATCATCTACGCGAGACCGTTTTTCAAACCACCTTGCATATCCAGGATTTATCTCACCCTTTGTAGCGTCTGGGACTTGAGTATCACTTTTCAAGTATCGGCACCCATTCCACATCTGCTGAAGTAGAGCCTCGGGAATAGTGGCTTCTGGGTGTAATTCGATTACTTGCACACTCAAATCTTCATCATCAGGAACTATTTGATATCTCCCTAATTGCCTTAGGACTCTCAGTGGTGCATACGGCTGAATGCTTCTCAATCCCAATAGTAGTAGATAACTATTTGAGGCTGACATGTGTATTACTTCCCTCATCGGGAGCCATCCCAGAGTCCATTCAATTTGATTTGCCGTTAAAGCCTTTAGATGAGATACCCATGCTTCTATCCCTTCTGGAACCTGATAATTTTTTGTTCTTTCCTCATAGCTTTCGATGCAATTATCATTGTTTGACCCATACTGTATGATCTTGGGCTGTTGTTGGAGATGCTCCATCACCCACATTTGCAACAAAATTTTGCATCCTTCGAAGACTTTTGCTCCTGATTTGCATAAAGTCAAAGCCCGATAAATGTCTGATAGAATGATGGGGACAAAGGTGTGATTTTCTTTGGTGGTGAGGATTTGCACAATTTTTGCGGTGCGAATATCAATTGTTCGCTCTTTATTTGGGAAGACCATGACTCCTAGAAAAGCCACCATGAAAGCAAATCGACGGTGCATCTGCCAAGTGTCTTTGTTTTGCTTATTAGTAAGGCCTTTCTCATGAATTTCGAACCCATCTGACTTTCCGAACCTTGAATACAAAAAGTTGAAGGAACAACATCCATTGATGACATTGCTTTTCCTGATTTGACTGCTGATGTTCAGAAGACCGAAGAATCGATGTACCGAAGGAGCCTTTGTGAATATCAAGCTTTGATTTCTTAAACTTCCGTCAAAACCAACATAGCCAGCTATCTCCTCTAATGTAGGAGTAAGCTCGAAGTCAGAGAAACGAAAAACATTGTGAACAGGATCCCAGAAAGTTACTAACGCCGCAATCAGATCATCACGGGGTTTAACTTTCATAATGTCCGTGAGATTTCCCAAATGCTTGACGACCCATTTTTGACCGTCTTCGCCTAAATCATACCACCACATTTGAAGCTGACATAGAAATTCTTCCGTACTTGTGGATGAGGGGCTTTGTGTGGTGCTCATTTTGTATCTGAAATTTAATTTTGATAAAGTCAAAATTCATTTTGAAACTTTATACTAGAAAAAAAAATCATTTTCGAAATTTTTTTTATTTATTAAATACCTTTATTTCAAAATTTAAAACTATATTTTTTTTTCGAAATTTTTAAAACAACCCATTTTATTCCTTTCTTCTTACCATGATTTTATTTAAGCTGGTCAACAAGCATGTTCGAGGCAAATGAATGCACAAGTAACAAGTAGGATGCATCATGATGGTCTTTTTATTTTGGGTTCACCTGTCCTAGACAGACCCAACCCCTGTGTTGAGTCTCCAAGGCCAAATGCATATGATGCAAATATTCGTTCCTACTAGGGATCCGGTACATGGCTGAGTTATTCTAAGTGTAAAATCTTAGGTTGATTGTTCTAAACCTGGCTTACCCAAACGGACAGTTTGAGCCGAAGCGGGGGCAACGTACCGGGAGCACGAAAGTCTGCCCGGCCTAGTTACTTGTCCCAACTCCGTCTTATTTGGTATGACTTTAACAGAAAGGTGGGTCACGCGCACGTGTACACCATAAATTCAGAAGACTCAGAAAGAAAGGGGTTTCGTAGCAGTTGTATATATTCACAATTCAAATAATATTAAAGCGATAAAAAGCAACATTTAGCATATTAGCATATAAACAGTTGAAAATCGTATAGTAAATAAAGCCAATTATTGCAGTTATCTTAAGCTCGAATTCTTTAAATCCTGAACCAGAGATTCTGGGTTTGTTCCCCAGCAGAGTCGCCAGAGCTGTCGCACCTCCTTTTTACATACCCCCATGAGGGTACAAGGGGAGTTTTCTCCAATTAAAGGACAGTCGAAACGGGATTTATTTAATTATTTCAGAGTCGCCACCTGGGAATTTTAAGGCATCCCAAGTCACCAATTTTAATCCCTGAATCGAGGAGAATATGACTCTGTTTATTATTCTGCGAACCAGAAATCCTGAGTAAGGAATTCTGTTAATCCGGAAGAAGGTGTTAGGCATTTTCGAATTCCGTGGTTCTAGCACGGTCGCTTAACTGTTTTTATTATTGGCTTAATTATCTTGATTTTTACTAAATACGTTTTTATTGCATGATTTTACTACCGCTTTTTACTTATTGTTTACAATTATATGGACGAATTACGCGTACGTATATTCGTATTATATATTTTTTATAAGTACCAGGGATTGTGCCACGCGTACGTGTACACAATAAAATTGTCCATGTTATATAAAAATATATATATTCGAAAATTAAAAATAAAATCCGGAACATCATCATCCTTTTATTTGGACAATGAACTACACATCTCGGGTTATATGAAATTATTTTGACATCCGCGGAGAAATCCTTTAAAATATTCGCTCGAAATTGCGCGTACGCATAATCCGAATTTGCTTTTAAATATAATCAGGGTACGCGAACGCATCCCTAATTGCGCAAAATACTGTAATGGTATTATGGAATTTCCACAAAATGTTTATTATATCACGAGAAATCTCCATTTAAGATACCCTTTAATTCTTGAAAAAGAATCCACAATTTATTAAATGTTGCCCGTCGATTAGAATTTCCGCGTATAATTTATGTTCATCCAAGACTATTCAAATTCAAAATAAAGGATAAGAACATGATTAATACTATTTTTTCACAAATACAACATATATACATATACCAAAGAATGAGGGACATATGAAACTCACAAAATAATTTATGAAGGGAAGAAGTATTTTTGAACAATTTTTATTTATTTCTTATTTAGTGCAAATTCTATTTCTACTTACCATTGATATAAGTATTGCAATTTATGCTTGTACACCTCATTTTATTCTCATATACTTGCTTTTGATCTAATTGGCCTAATTGTTTGGTTAATTTATTTATGAGGGTGAATAGGCATCAAGTTGATAAGAAAAGAATTATTATACAAATTGATTGACAACATTGCCTTACATGCAACGTATTTGTATGTCTTGAAACATTCATAGCATTTTAACATCATAATGAGCCATAACAACTCAACTCACCATCCACTAATGGTTCTATAGATACCTGTTATCATACCACATAAGAACGTACAACTTATATCATTCCATCCATAACTAAATCAAGTATCAGAATAAACTAGCAATATGGTTTTGACATTTTCACTCTATTCTAACAACGCCACAAGGCCTAGTTAATGGCCAATCTTTATGTCATGTTTCCTACCTTGACAGTTCAAATATGATTAAACTAATGAGATGAAGGGCTAACATTATTACAAAGCTTTATACGAACTTTCAAAGTAAGACAATTAGCTCATAGCTATCAAATTGAATTCACTACTAATTAACTAACATGAAACAAAAATGAAATTTAAACTGATGAACTTGGACAAATGGAAAACAGAATTTCAATTCAAGCTTCATTGATGAGTCATGTTGAATCTCTTTCCAACTTAAAATTTAAAAGACATGTACCTGAAAATGAAGGTAGAATGAGTAAATTTCAGCAGTAGCAGCAGTAACAAAATACTGGCAGAATATCAGTATTTCCACAGATTTGAGCAATAACAAGACCCGTCAACCCAGATGAACAGTGACAGAAACTTGAGAGAAAGATTTCAAATTCAAAATGAACAATATCCGCAAAAACAAACAATGGACAGATTCTAGAAGAAAGACATTTTTTCAGATTTCATTTTCTTCCTGTTTCTGATTCTTATTTCTGATTTTTCTGTTTCAGTTTTTCTTTTCTTCTTCTATCCAGATTTCTCTCTCTGTATATGTTTTTCTGTGTATATCTCTAATGCCTTAAAATCAGCCTCTCTTCTAAACTCTCTGGAAAAAAAATGCCTTTCAGAATTTAAAGAAGTAAAATCTCTGTCCTTCAAATCAGATTTTTCTTCCAAGATCTGTGTTCAAAATCTCACTTCTCTCTCCCAATTCCCTCTTAAAGTCTGATCTTAAACCTCCTTTTAAAATCTCCCCATATCTCCTAAGTTTTTCTTTAAACTCTGTATTCAAAATTTGACTTTTCTCTTAATCTCTCCTTATTTTTTTCTTCTCTCTTTCAAAAAACTGAGTCTCTCCAAACTCTCTTTCTCTGAAAACTCTTAAAGTCTGTCTAAATTCTGTTCTGAAATCTCTCCAAAAAAACTGCCTTAATCTGCCCATCAGATCCTGTATTTATACAGGTCTGCCCCCTTTTCTTGTTAGTGCTACATGGACCCCTTTTATCTTTTAAAAACAGAAAAACTCCATTAAAAACCTCTTTTTCTACTTTAAACCCCATTAAGTTAACTTTTCCCTGATCTTCAGCAGTCCATTACCCTTTGTTTCCCATTATCTCATTAAATTAAAATCCATTAACAAACCACTTTCAGCCCTCTATTATATCATATTACCTTCACTGTTTCGTTACCAGTAGTACCCCTGAAAACCTACTGTTATTACTGAAAAACCAGAACCCACTGTAAAACAGATTCTATAATCTGTATAAACTTAATTATCCTTCTGATTTACAGCTATAACCAATCCTATGATTTTGAGACAGTATATCACATTTCTAATAACTGATTGACAAGAACTGAATTTAAACAGGGGATTCTCAACTGAACACTGAATAAAACACCCTTAACATTACACAGAACATGCAGGATTATTTCAACTGAAATTCAAAACTGAACTAAAAGCAAACAAATACAGGAGCATTGTCAATATACTGACAATGCCCTGTTCAGAAAACAATATATACATACCATTGACAAACTTTCTGAATTATTAAAAGAGAATCAATTAATTGGGAAGAACTAATTGACTGAGTTCAATGACAATAAACAATTCAAAACAGGTTATTTCAGTCGACATTTTCAGAAGCAGGATTTATGATATAACTAATTGACGAACTTAGTCGAGTCGATTACACACATTGTAAACAAACAAAATAAACAGAAACAATTCATTTATTTGACTAATCATACGGGCATGAGACAAAGATGACAGAATTAATAAAAACAAAAATATGAAAAATCAACGAGTTATTAAAACAAACAAAAATACATACAGAATATAAAAAATAGAAATAGAAAAGTACCTCTGAATTTTAATCAGACTCGAACTCAACTCGGCTTCGGATTTTGTTTGAAATCAAACAGACCTTAGTCGAAGTATTTTCCACTGAAAATACTTCGACTAAGGTCGATTAAACCTCAATCTTTACTCAATCTGAACAGAATCCAAAAGTTTGGTATTTTTAGGGTTCTTGAAAGTTCGATTTGGGATTTAACCATTTCTGGTCAGATTCGAGGAGAACCAAATATGATACAAGGGTGAGGGTAGCCTAGGGGTCATTTGGTGTCAGCTTAAAACGGATCTGAGTTTGTTCTTGTTTGGTCCGAATCTTCAAAAGAAGATTCGAGAAACTCGGAACTGATTCGAGCCAAACTAACTTCAGATCCATAACAAGGCATGCTAGGGGGTACTATGGTGTTATTTTGGAAGCCATTGGAAAGGATAAGGTTTTCAGGCCAACCTTCGATTTAAGATTCGAAGAGTTGGGGCCTGATTCGAAGGAAACCAATGTTAGATCTGTGTAGAGGATGTTCAGGGGATTCTATGGTGTTATTTTGGTGACCGGCGGCGTTGATGCCGCCGGGTTTCAGGCGGTGGGATCCTAGGGCAGCTAGGGTTAGGAGTGGGGGTTCGGGGGACGATGATGAACAGTGTAGGAGGGGGGTGCTTAGTTTGGGGCCGGGGTAGGGCTTGGGACTTATATAGGGGTGGGGTGGATTGATATTGTCCGTCCGATCAAGTAAGATGAAGGGCCAGGATCAATCCACTTATCAAAACGACATCGTTTGATTTAAGTTGGGGAAAGGGTCAACCCGGGGTTGAAATGGATCGGGTTTGAGTGAGTTTTTTAAGACCGTGGGATCAAAATGGATGAACGGTTCAGATCTAGTTGCCCTAAACGTCGTCGTTTTATTTATGCAAGGGCTGAACTGGACCGTTTGATTGCAATGAATCAACGGCTCAGATTTGAAGTACCTCATGCGACGTCGTTTAGTCTTGTTCGAATTGGACCGGACAGGGGGATGTTGGATTGGGCTGTGGGATTCATTTCGTTTGGGCCTGGATTTTAATCCAGGTCCGATTTTCATATTCTAACTTATATTTTTATTTTATTATTAATTAATAAAATCCTAATCAAAAATTATAAAAACAAAATTATCATTACAATAATACTAATTATCTTTTAATAACCATTAACACGTAGATAAAACATTGACACATTTAAAAATAGAACGAATGCATATTTTTTGTGATTTTATTTAAATTATCTTTCAAATGCATAATTAAATCCTATATGCATGCAACATGTATTTTATTTTAATTTTCATTTCATTATGACGAAGTAAGCATTTATGAACATAACACAAATATTTAACACCACGCAAATTCAAAAATTACACAGTAAAAGAAATTTATTTTATTTTTTGATTTATTTTGGAGTAGTTTTTCGTAAGGCAAAAATCACGTGCTCACAATCAGCAGATTTGAGTTTTGAACTACCCATGGAGTCCGCCGGATGAAAGCACCAATGTAACAAATAAATAAACTAGAGCCAACTTCTTGATTGAATATTCAAATGCAACTATTACAAATTAGCAACTTTGTCTAGAACAAGAAAACTGCAGAATTGAATACAAAACTGACTGGAATTAGAAATAAGAAGGAAATATGGGAAACTTGGAGAAGAAGTGCGGGAAGAGAATATAGACAATACTAATAAGTAACTGCCTACCCATTTTCCCCGTATCTCCTGCTATTTGTAACCACTCTGAACCCTCTTCATGATCATTCTTGTGCCGAGTCACCCTTCCAAATGAAATCAGTTAGTTTTGTACTGGGTTGTTTAATTATATTATTTCTTCTTAGATTAGTTCCAGGCTCATTATTCTCTTCAAATGACTCCACCCCACGCCCGCACACTTTTTCATCTGATTCTAGGCTCAATTCTTGAACTGGATTTATAGCAGCTCTAACTTCTCATCCTCCTGAATATTTGATTAATTGATTTCATTTTATTTTCATATCCAAAATTTGTCGTGAAAACGTTTGGCATATCCGTTGGGACCAACTATGTCCTTCATGTCTTCCTGTCTGTGCAAGCTAAATCAACATGCTTTATTTTCTACATTCCTTTTTATGGGGTGAAATTCATTCTGCGAAAGTTGGTTCAATGGTTATGTTTGCAATAAATTTTCAAGATATGAAAAATAAACTGCAATCACAAAATAAGAAAAAAAATATCTTTACTAATCAGTTGTGAGTACAATTCTGTTTCTCCCTTGATTCTTCTCTTTTGATTATCTCCGTGATTCAAGGGCAGGAGCAACGTATTTCTCGAATGTAGGATGATGCCGATCTCCTGGGGATGTATTTGATCTCCATCTTCTTGAACTATTTGATTGTCAAGAAGTATCCGACCATATTTTGATCTCGTTGTGAATATGCCAAGAGTTTATGGGATTTTTGAGACGCCTCTTCAAGGGAATATGTATCCCTTTATATAGGTGTGAGTTAGGGTTTAGGGTAGAGTAACCTCCAAGAAACCCTAATAGACTCCTAGGATTTCAAGAGTCTTGTAGTATCTTGAATTTAGGATTTAGCTTGATCCGTTAAAATTTTGATGTCTACAAATGCCCCCTACTTCAAGGTTTATCGGGGTGTAGGCTTGCCGAAACTTGAAGACAAGACTTGAAGTACTCGACCATAAAACCGTTGCTTTTGAAACTTGAAGTTTTCGATTTACAGGAGGAAGAGATGAATGACAGAACTGGTCCCACTAGGCGTGCCATTTTGCTTGCAAATAAATTTATGCAGAGAAAAATAAAACTGCAATCACAAACAACTATAAAGAAAAAAGAATTTTGTTGATAAACATTGTAGGTTCCAACTCTATTTATCCCTTGATTCTTCCTTAAGACATGTCTTTGATCTCTTAATGAATATTCCAAGAGTTCATGGAATTTCGGAGATCTTATATTTGATCTCTTTGTGCATATTACGAGAGTTTATGAGATTTTTAAGACGCCTCTTCAAGGGAATATGTATCCCTTTATATAGGTGTGAATTAGGGTTTAGGGTAAAGTAACCTCCCAGAAATCCTAATAGACTCCTAAGATTTCAAGAGTCTGGTAATATTTTGAATTTCGAATTTAGCTTGATCCGTTAAAATTTTGATGCCTACAGGTTCCTCTAGAAGTTGATATAATATGATTTTATGCGTTAGAAAGGGAGGCAGGGAAATCCAGGAATGTAGTCTCTTTTTTCTCATCAGCCAGGAATGTAGTCTAATTACCATAGGAAGGAGAAAAAAATTTGCAAATATACTACTATATGACTTAGCTTATTTAAACTGAAAAAGAAATGGTTCTATATTTTAAATAGAAGATTGGTACAATTATATGTCTTCTCTTCTTTCCTTAATTTTAACTTGCTTCCACATATTTCAACCCCAATAGGCCAATACAATGTAAAGGTTTTTTTGGTTGGTCTTATGACAGGCTGCCTTTATATTGGCGGAGCCATAATAAAAGTTACAGGTTTGGTAGAACATAGTTTAGCTCAAAACCAGTAGTTTTATAAAGAAATTCACTTTACATATAACAACGAACCTAATAAGGCAAAAAAGCTAATGGTCAAAAATGCATAAACTTAAAATTTTGGATCCAACTATATTTAACACAGCCCAACTTCATATTATAACAACTATGCTTCAAAATGCGAACTAGCTAGGTTTTAATTAATATTGCTCCAAGAGATGAGAAGAACCATTTTATTACGAATTACAGCTTGATGATCGGTTGCTTCTATAGGATCTATCGTCCAACTTGCACAATAGAAATATCTTTAAGAGAATATGCACAATAAATAATTGGAGAGAAAAGAGAGCAGACTAAAGATGAAAAGAACAGAAGAAAGAGTGGAGAATTTTGAAAAAGATATTTGAGCTGAGAATAATATATTGATATTCCCTTTGGTTGGCACACGAAAGAGATACGTCTATCTACTTATCTGCAAATGTATGATGGCAATTATACAGTTGGTTTTTTACCAAGTTTTCTTCCTCCAATTTGACAAGAGTAATGGATGATGACATTCATGCTTCATCCATTACATAAAGATTGGGGAGAGATTCACCTTTTCAATCATTGGTGCAAATGCACCTTTTACTACCGAATCTCATATATGAAAATTTTCAAACATACGTAGGAATCTTTTTAGAATAGATATACAAAATATATGTATACTAAGTATGTATTTTTTTTTTATCACAATAGAATAGTAAACGAAATGATACTCTGGACGTACTCTTACTGGAAATGGCATGGACCATGGGTCGTTTTAATTAGCTGATAAAATAAAAAAGGTCGCTCGGTGTACGTATCATCCAGCATTCATGCATGGCCCAAAGAAGGGCTGATGCACCCCAAGGGTGAGATATATACAACCTACCATAATCAAGTATTAGTGACTACGTTTTGTTTATTAACATCTCGGAAATATTCCGCCATAGTTAGGGCAGTCAAACAACTATTATACGAGCTCCTACCGGTTCATTCATCTGACCATAAACTAAGGCCATTTTTTATTATGCGATATTTTCTTCATAATCACTCCAGATTCTTTCATTTTCATGTAAAGATCATTTCCTTTCCGAGTATGTTTACCCATTCCGCCAAATACGGATGCTTCCACAGCTCGAACTCATGACCTATAGGTCACACGGAGACAATTTCAACGTTGCTCCAAAGCTTCCCTTCATTTTAATTAACTGATGAACCTCTTAAATCTCATGAAAAGTCAGAAGAAATTAAAGATGGGAGAAAATATCAATTGATCAATTCTCCCAACGTACGATTGATATTTACGTACAAAGATTTCTCGACAGAATTATAGTATATACATACTATTAATGCCAGTCGCAAAATATTGGAATTGTTCCAAAGTTTTACTTTATTGAAAAGGAGCTGCAATTTGTCTCAAAAGGGACCACCTAACTTTAAGGGTGGACAAACGAAATTCTCGGAAAAGGAATAGGATCTTTCATGGATGTAAAAGGAATAGGCTCTTTCATGGAAAATTTTCAGAAAGGGGTAAAATATGAATTAGCTCAGTGCTTAAGTTTATCCATTTGATAACAGCATAATATATATTTGCTAAATCAGGTCATTTCAGACCTTTTTTCATGCTTGTTCACGTACGGCATATTTCATAAGGCGTAAAAGCACCACCAAAAGATGTGCTGCAACAAATAACTGCTCTTACTAACTTAACCAGAGGTCTAGGGTTCGAGTCCTGAGTATGAGAAAATCCTTAGTAGGGAACGTTTCCCCTTAATGGGGTCCTATGCGATGCGAATCTGGATATAGTTATGCTCCAATGTGGAAGAGGCAAACCCGAAAATAAAGAAGATAAAGAACACCAAATTTTAACGTGGAAAACCCTTCAAATCGAAGGTAAAAACCACGGGATCACAAGGATCCAAAAAGCTTCACTATAACAATAAGAGGGTTACAAAAGTTCTCCAAATTGTTTACACAACAAGTGTCAAACATGGAGCAACAACTGTAACAAGAGCAACAACTAATCAATTGAAGAAAGAGGAGAATCCACAAAAACGAAGCTGATGTTCGAGGCTCGAACTCAAATTCTACAATGCACGAAATCCGATCTTCACCGTTCAAATCTAAAATCAAGATGTTACAAACACTCAGTAAAAATTTCAGCCCAATCCAACGGTTAACGAATCGGATACGTGATTTGAATGTTGGCTGGTCGGAATAAAAATCTGCAGCAAAACAAATATTTTTCTTCTCTCTTCTCTCTTGACGAAAGCTCTCTCAAAAACCACTCTTATGTGCTTAAGTCTTTCAAAGACTTGTATCAATGAGCATAGAATAATTCTCCAAGGTTGTCCTATTTATAGATCATGAGTGGTGCTTTCTCTTAAAGCCAAAACCCACTCAAAATAAGAATAAACCGAATCCAATTCCAAATAGGAATGGAAACCAAAAGAGAATAGAATTAGGCCATTGGGCCTTTGGCTGGACAACATGGGCATGATCCCAACAAACTCCCCCTTTAGCCAAGGGGCCAAATGTATTTTTAAGTAGAGGAACTGTTGACAGGTTTCATGCCTGTCAATTTTCTACAAAATTCATGTTTATCCGCAACCACCGCCTTTATCAGCATATCCGAAGGACTTTCATCAGTGAGTATCTTCTCAACCTGAAATAATTTCTCTTTTACGGTCATTCTTATCCAATGATACTTTCTATTTATATGTTTGGTCTTAGAATGAAAAGTGGAGTGCTTGGTGAGACAGATAGCACTCTGATTATCACAAAATAAGATGTACCTTGGCTGTTCAAAGCCAAGATCATTAATAAACTCCTTCATCTATAATAGGTCTTTGGCACCTTCTGTGACAACAATATATTCGGCTTCTGTGGTGGATAGAGTTATGCACTTCTGTAGTCTAGATTGCCAAGAAACAGCTCCCCCTGCAAAAGTGATCAAATAACCAGAAGTGGATCTTGAATTATCAAGATTGCCTCCTAAATCAGAGTCTGTGTAACAAACAAGTTCAGGCTTGCCATTGCCAAAACACAGTTTCAAATCTTCAGTACCTTTCAAATACCTTAATATCCATTTTACTGCATCCCAATGTTCTTTTCCAGGATTAGAAAGGAATCTACTAACAGTACCAACTGCATGTGCAATATCTAGTCTAGTGCAAACCATAACATACATCAAGCTACCAAGGGCAGAAGAGTAAGTAATACGAGACATCTCCTTTTTCTCTTCATCAGTAGATGGACTCTGACTAATACTCAATTTGAAGTGTTTAGCAAGAGGAGTACTAACCACTTTTGCATCTGTCATATTGAACCTCTTGAGTACCTTCTCAATGTATTACTTTTGGGACAGAAATAACTCCTTTCTATCTTTGTGTCGGTGGATTTGAATGCCCAAGATTTTCTTTGATGGCCCCAAGTCCTTCATCGCAAATGATTTGCTCAACTGCTTCTTAAGGACTGCAATTCTGGATTTATTCTTGCTAACAATAAGCATGTCATCCACATAAAGCAATAAAATAATAAAATCATCATCAGAGAACTTCTGGAAGAATACACAGTGGCCTGGAGAAGTTTTCTTGTACCCTTGTTCTTCTATGACAAATTTGAACTTCAAATACCATTGCCTTGGAGCTTGTTTCAATCCATACAGGCTCTTTTTCAATTTGCAGACATAATTTTCTTTTCCCTTAGTTACAAAACCCTCAGGTTGCTCTATATAAATCTCCTCATCTAAATCACCATGAAGAAAAGCAGTCTTGACATCCATATGCTCAACCTCTAAATCTAGACTTGCAGCTAAGTCTAGAACCACACGAATAGAAGACATATTAACAACAGGGGAGAAAATTTCATCAAAGTCAACTCCCTTCTTCTGGCCAAAACCTTTAACAACTAACCTCGCTTTGTATCTAGGCACAGAGGTATGGTTATCTTGCTTCATTCTGAATATCCATTTGTTAGATAAAGCTCTCTTACCTTTCGGCAATTTCACTAACTCATATGTGCCATTCTCATGGAGTGACTTCATCTAATCTTCTATCGCTTCGATCCCTGATCTTTGTGAGTATCTTGCATGCTTCATCATAATTCTCAGGTTCTTCCATGTCAGTCAAAAGTACATACTCATCAGGAGGATAGCGCATGGATTTTTTCTTCTCCCTTGTAGATCTTCTAAGAGAGGTTTCAGGAGCATTCGAAGTAGTTACCTGTGCAGGAATTGTTTGCTGATCAACCACAACTTCATCAACTGGAGCATCCATAACATCTACACCATGATGATTAATTTGATCTTGATCATTATATCCATCATTGTCTTGGGTTCCTTCATGTGCAATAGGTGCCTTAGCACTTGAAACTGGATCAATATCAACTAAGCTCTCATTACTCTGAGAATCTATCTTCTCAGCTTTGTCAATATCTTCAATAGTTTGTCTTCAAAGAATGTTGCATGACGACTTCTAATAATTTTATTGTCAACTGGATCATAAAAACGATACTCAAATTCATCTTGACCATAACTGATAAAGATGCACTGCTTAGTTTTGACATCCAGTTTCGATCTCTCATCTTTAGGAACATGCACACAAGCTTTACACCCAAAAACTCTCAGGTGATCATAAGAAACATCTTTGGTAAACCAAACTCTGTCTGGGACATCACCATCCAAAGCAACTACAGGAGACAAATTGATAACATAGGCAACAGTGTTAAGTGCTTTCACCCAAAATGTATTTGGAAGTTTAGCCTCTGAAAGTAAGGAGCTAACTCTCTCAACTAGAGTTCTATTCATCCTCTCTGCCAAACCATTCAATTGAGGTGTCTTGGGCGGAGTTTTCTGATGACAAATCCCTTTTTCCTTGTAATAGTTATCAAAGGGACCACAATATTCACCACCATTATCAGTGCGAATACATTTTAATTTCTTCCCCGTTTGTCTCTCATCTAAGGCCTGAAATTCCTTAAATACGCTAAGTGCTTGATCTTTAGATTTCAAAAGGTACACCCAGAGCTTACGAGAATGATCATCAATGAAGGTCACAAAGTAAAGTGCACCACCTTTTGACTTTACTTTAAAATGACCACACAAATCAGAGTGTACTAGCTCCAATAAATCGGGCTTTCTTGTGGGAGGATGGCTATGAAAGGAAACCCTTTTCTGTTTGCCAGCTAAACAATGTATGCACATTTTCAGCTTTGCTTGTTTCACTCCAGAAAGCAAACTTTTCTTTGCCAAACACGTAATCCCCCTCACTCATATGACTCAATCTTCGATGCCACAATTCTGACAAAGTATCACTTTCCACCAGATTTATTGAGTCATTACGAATAGAGCCCTGTGTCACATATAAATAACCAGACTTGACTCCTCGAGCCACTACTAACGAGCCCTTGGTGAGCTTTCATTGGCCATTGGAGAGGGAATTATGATAACATTCATCGTCTAATCTTCCTGCGAAGATCAAATTGAAAGGAAAGTCTGGAGCATGCTTGACATCTTGAAGAACTAACGTTGAACCATTATTAGTTTTCAAACAAACTGTGCCAACACCAAACACCTTAACTTCACTGGCATTGCCCATCTTTAACACTCCAGAATCAACAGGAGTATAAGATGAGAAAAAGTTTTTTTTGGTGTGACATGTGAGGTAGCTCCAGAATCTACTATCCAGCTCGTCTCATGGGATACCAATTTGATGACATTTTCATCATAAGCAAAAAGAAGGTCATCTCGAACAATAGCAGCAACATTGTTCTCATTATTTTCAGTTTTCTTTCCTTCTCTAGTGTCTTGATTCAACTTGCGGCAAAATCTTTTGATGTGTCCTTTCTTGCCATAGTGGTTGCATGTAATATTATAGTATTTGGACCTTGACTTACTTCTAGTTTTACCTCTATTCCTTGAGCCTTTTGTTCTATCTCTCCCCCGGTCTTCAGTAACCAAGATATCTGCTTGTGAGGACGAACCCTGAGAATTTCTCCTTACTTCCTCGTTCAACACACCACTCTTGGCATATTCCATGGTCACCTTACCTCCGGGAGTTGAATTTGTCAAAGAAACACGAAGAGTTTCCCAAGAGTCTGGCAGAGTATTAAAAAGCCAAAGTCCTTGTATCTCATCATCAAAATTAACTCCCATTCCAGATAGCTGATCAAGGACGCCCTAAAAATCATTTATATGATTAAGGATAGGGCTTCCTTCCTTGTATTTAAAGGTCATCAATTGCTTTAGCAGAAACAATTTATTGTTCCCGGTTTTTGAAGCATAATGAGTCTCTAGCTTTTCCCACAATGATCTCGCATGTATCTCGTTCACAATATGGTTGCGAACACTATCTTCAACCCATTATATCCACATACTTGTTGGTGCTTGAAATTTCAATCTTCATCGGATATACTCTCGGGTTTATGAGCTGAAAAAACGGGTAGATGCATCTTCTTCACGAACAACAAGTCTTTCATCTTGCTTCTCCAAACATTATAATTTCTCCCATTTAAACATACCATCTTGCTCATATTCGCCTCCATTCCGTAACAATCCGGATAAATAATCAAGGATCTGATGCCACTGTTATGACGAGGCAGAGGCAAACCCGAAAATAAAGAAGATAAAGAACACCAAATTTTAAAGTGGAAAACCCTTCAAATCGAAGGTAAAAACCACGGGATCACAAAGATTCAAAAAGCTCCATTATAACAATAAGAGGGTTACAAAAGTTCTCCAAATTGGCTACACAACAAGTGTCAAACACGGAGCAACAACTGTAACAAGAGCAACAACTAATCAATTGAAGAAAGAGGAGAATCCACAAAAAGGAAGTTGTTGTTTGAGGCTCGAAATCAGATGCTACGAGCCATGAAATTCGATCTGCACCGTTCAAATACAAGACTAAGATGTTACGAACACTCAGTCAAAATGTCAGCCCGATCCAACGGTTAACGAATCAGATACGTGATTTGAATGTTGGCTGGTCGGAATAAAAATCTGCAGCAAAACAAATATTTTTCTTCTCTTTTCTCTCTTGACGAAAGCTCTCTCAAAAACAACTTTTATGTGTTTAAGTCTTTCAAAGACTTGTATCAATGAGCATAGAATAATTCTCCAAGGTTGTCCTATTTATAGATCATGAGTGGCGCTTTCTCTTAAAGCCAAAACCCACTCAACATAGGAATAAACCGAATCCAATTCCAAATAGGAATGAAAACCAAAAGATAATAGGATTAGGCCATTGGGCCTTTGGCTGGACAACATGGGCATAAGCCCAACAATATCGGACGTCGAACGAGAAACTAAAAAAAGTAAGGCGAATAAAACTAATTTCATATATGAGACCGAGAATAGTCATTTCTTTTTGCCTCGATGAGGTCTAAAGTTCAGATCTCATTGGAAGCTAACAGTAGACTGGATGATTTCTTCTCAAAGATGCGCGCAAACTAGCCCGACCCCCTGTCAATCATAATAATAGTGACGTCCCGTACCTTTCACTTGAGCTTTGGGGAGGCTGAAATAAACTGCCACTTAATTAAATGGAGTATAAGTCTGTAAATATCAAATTATCAATATCAAAATATCGTACCTTGCAGTGGGCAAAAGACATGCAACTTGTTGTTTGGACTGTGACCCTTCTGTACGTACTAGATCTACATTATAAACTCGTGTAGATATCCATAGAAATCTTTGATTAAGATGGGGTTTTGTGTGTGTTCCATATATTTAAACATGTCATTGTTCTTATGGACGTTAAATCACAAAATCATTGTGGTTATAATTACCTAATGAGAATGACAAGTCTTTTAAACTTTAAGAGATTGCCCTGCTCCCTAAGGCACCCCAAAGGAACGCCTTTGGAAGCTCACGCAGCATATATAATAAATTTTAAATTATAGTGTCAGCTCAAAAAAGAAATTGAATTGACTATGAATTAATTAACCATTAGCTAGTTCAAAAATTTTCATTTGCTTATATGTATTACCTCTCCAATAAATCAATCTAGTTGAGAAGTGTTCGTTCCAGTTATTTGAGACGGAAAGGTAAAGAGATTTGACTACGAATCTCAATGATACAAAATAGTTTAATCCATATACTTTTACATCACATTTTATATATCGTGCATAAAATAATACTCCGACATAGAATCACACATAATTTAATGCAAGTAGGGGGTTTACATGGACCCAACCGGTGTTCGTCGAAATTTTTTACTACATATATATTAAAATAATAAGTAAATAAAATCATTAAAAGTGACATCATTTGCTTCGAAACAACTCAATAGTCCAGTGGTTGACAACTTCAAGTTTGATGTGAAAAGTCTTGGCTTGGGTTCGAACTCCCTTGGCTCCACTAAAATTTTTTTGACTGTCATGAGCTTATTGCTAGAATAGTGACACTGCTTATGAAAAATTCTGCGTACGGCCACTGAATGCAAGTATTATTTAGCAGAGTCAACCAAACACTGCATTATCCTATGCAAGATTTGCTGAGATTAATTATTCATATACCTCAACCAAGCACTATGAATATTATTTTATGCAAGAATTTATATTAGGATTAATTTATTTCTATACTCAAACTAAACGACTCCTTAGTCTCATTCCTTTTGGAATAATCATAGACACTTTATTGATTATGCATCTTTTATAGGAGTACTATTTTATGCTGCTCACTACTGTGAAAATGAAATTTTAACAGCAATGGAGAATGCTCTAGTAATATCCCTTGACAAAATTCAAGGTTATGAAAACTAGAGCCTATAATATATTCTCTCCGTTCACTTTTACTTCTCATGTTTCGCTTTTCGAGAGTCAGACTGCATAAACTTTGACCAATATTTTAATATGTATTTTTTCACCATATTTATATGAGTAAAATCACAAATTATAGTATTTTTCATATAGTTTTCAAATATCTAAATTTTAATTTTAAAATATTTAAAAAATTATCTTATAAAATTAATCAAATTAACTCTCAAAAAGCTAAACTTGACAAGTAAAAATGAACTATACGAAAAATACTATAATTTGTGATTTTACTTATATAAATATGGTGAAAATATATATATTAAAATATTAGTTAAAGTTTATGCAGTCTGACTCTAAAAAAGCGAAACATGAGAAGTAAAAGTGATAGCCACCATATTCAAGTCATGGAAACTATCTAGTAGGAGCAAGTGGTAACACAAAGCACACAAAATAAATTACTACTAATATAGGGGAAAACATACATGCAATTAATTCAGGTGGACAGCTACAAGCCTTTTGGTACGTTTCTCAGTGCAGAATAGAACCGAAAGAGCAATTCCCAATGTTATCAGAGTCGAATGAATTAAAACTGTATAGACATGCAGTATTGCCAGTACATTGCACGCCCTGAGACGTTGATTTTTTCTTGTCTTCTTTTTCTTCGAATCCCTCCAAAACAGTTTTTTTTTTTTTTTTTTTACTATTCGCAAAATTTAAGTCTTTTCAAACACCCACCCAACCCATTAAGGTAATGGCCATTGCTAGATCTTCAGATACTGCTATGACCGCAGAAGATTAATGGCTTATGTCTGACAAGTAATAAAATATATGAAGGTTACATTAAAAAGTAAAGGCAATTCGGCAAAAATATTCGAAGTTTGCTGTCAAAATTCATATAATAATTCTAGCAATTTTGGTCGTATATGGTTGAAGTGATTTTGAAGTGGTTAAATTTGCAATTTTTTATTTTATTTTGGGCATGTTAGCAGCTCCAAAATCGGCTATCTGCGCACATTATTTTTCTATTATTGAGGCTTACTTTCTTTCCAAAAATTTAAAAGCTAAAAGAAGTGCATTTTTATTGAAATCCAATAACTTTCTTGTCTTTATTCAATAAGGGACATAGTTTCCTTTGTAAAGGAATCTTTTCAAATTTTTCTGCCCCTCTATTTTTCATTCACACCACCTAATCAATAATATTGCTTCTTTTCACGTTCTTGAACCAAGAATTATCGGAAACAACATTTGCACCTTCGTAAGATAAAGGTAAAGTCCGTGGACACATTATTCTACCCAGACACCATTTGTGGAATTCCACTGAATTTATTGTTATTATTGTACCACCAAACCAATAAAACCCCAACACACAACAACAACAACAACAACAATCCAGTATAATCCCATTTAGTGGGGTCTGGGGAGGGTAGTGTGTACGCAGACCTTACCCCTACCCTGGGGTAGAGAGGCTGTTTCCAAATAGACCCTCGGCATCATTCCCTCCAAGAACTTCCCACCTTGCTCTTGGGTAGACTCGAACTCACAACCTCTTGGTTGGAAATGGAGGTTGCTTACCATCAGAACAACTCCTCTTGTCAAAAACCCCAACACACACTAAGCCAAAAATAAAGCCATAGTAGGTAGCATTTCCTCCTTAATAGGCGGTTGACGGAAATTCAGATAGTCAAGGCTCATAGCGGTTAAATAACATCAGGTTAGAAACCAACAACAAAAACAACAACAAAAATTCCAGTATAATCTCACAAGGATAGAGTATAGATATTACCCCTGCTTTTAAAAGACAAAGAGTTTGTTTCCGGTATATTAGTTTAGAAGCCAAAAAAAAAAACACGCAAAAAGTAAATATTAAATTAAGATCCCAAGAAAATGCAGGGCTCCACACGTGCATAAGAATGTATGGATGTATCCCAGGATCAGAACGATTCCACAGCTTCACTTGGATCATTCCTTCGTATTGGTTTTTTTTTACTGCAACAACTATGATTTACGTTGGAGAAACTTAACTTAGTCTGAAGAGAGAGAGAGAGATTCTCGTCCACTGCAGTGCAGTAGGTCTTGTGGTTCCAAAGGAAACGAGTCACTCTCTCCCGACTTTAAGCCAAATTTAGATTCTTCTCCAATTGGCTCTATTAATCCTCCCTTTAACCCCTCATAATTCCTCGCCTCTTTATAAACACCAAAATTGGCCATCCTTTTTTCAATCATCCATAACCCTATTCCTTCCTTTTTGTTGCTTTTTACAAACTTCTACAACTCAATAATATGGCATCAAACTCTATTAGAAATTCATGGACTCCGCAGCAAAACAAATTGTTTGAAAGAGCTTTAGCTCAGTTTGATAAGGACACTCCTGACCGCTGGCAAAATGTGGCTAGGGCTGTAGGAGGCGGAAAATCGGTCGACGAAGTCAAGCGACACTATGAAATCCTTATTGAGGATCTCAGGCGCATTGAATCTGGCCTTGTTCCTCTTCCTACTTACAGGAATGGTGGCACCACTGGAGTTGCAGCCGATGAAGAACAAAGGTACCCCATTTAATTACTAGTACTGAATACGTAATTAAGTAAATAAAAGTGCGTTCTTTGAAACAGTTTATGCTTTAAACAACTAGATTTTGCACACTTAAGCACTAGTTGTTTAAATTAGATTGTAACACAGTTCAACAATTAGTACAATACCAAAACCTAACCCATTCATTTAGGTTTTGCACCATCAGCAAGTTAATTTATTTTCGGCTACAAATAAATGCTTACTAAATAAAATTAACTGTAATTTTCTTTTAATTAACCTAATATTTTAATCGCTTCTTATATTAGTGCATAAAACTTAAACTATTGCCTTATTTTTCGAGATTCAATTACAAATTTTCATAAACAAATAGCCGGGTTAGAAGAAATAAAAAATGGCCAAAAGAGATGGAGTGGCGCTACAAGTTTTGAAAGTTATGCATGTATCCCTATCTACCCTATTCCAATTAAAATACCTTCAATTCTTTATTTTTATTTTTTTTGAAAAAACAGTGTCTGCAATACTAATTAATTGATGATCACTATAAAGTCCATTAGTTTTAATGTAATATATTAAAAAATTCAGTTTCTGCAACTTTAATGGTTAGAGGATTAATCCTCTTTTAACACACGGTTGACACAATAGGTCTAGCATGCCTAGGATACCTTTGACAGAGTAAAATCCTATCCGAAGTGATTAACTATATCTGAATAATAGAGCTAATACATATTAAACTTCTAATAGAACTTACCTCTATAGAAAGCACTGTAATATCCTGACAAGAAGTTAAAGAAGTACTCCTATGTTCTTTATTATGATCCTCGCCATTTGCATGTAAAATATTCAAACTGGTTTCATTATAATTAAGTACGTAATGACTAATTAAACCATTGGAGTCTTTCGTTCTTTGATGGATTCTTAGCTAATATTATTCTAATTCTTTCGTTTCGTTCTCTTTTGAAATTTTTGAATAGGCTTCTGAGGTATCTGAACCTGCACTAGTGAAGATGTTGATAAGAAATACTAAGCTGGATATCGTTACCTAGGAAGGCAAGTGATGTCCTTAAAAGTACTGTGGAAATTTGTACCTTCTCCTTGTGTAAAATAGTACTGTTGTCTGGTACTATAATTCCAACATGTTTTATTGCATTGTACTACGACCTTATCTTATATATTATCGGATCTTATGAATCTCTCATGTCATTCTATCTTGTACAATACTTGTTCCAGTGTTTCAATCTTCAAAAGAAATTAGTATATTTACCTCGATCACAAAATGTCGAGTACCGCCATGTGTTCTTCTAGGGTTTTATGATTTTGTTCGTCGCAAACAGAACTGAGTTATAAGTTCTTGGATTATACTCCCTTTGTTCCTGTCCATTTTATATACTCTTTTCTTTTTAGTTTCTCACAAAAGAATGAAATCTTCTTTTCTTATTTCATTTTTCGTAACATTCTCGTATATATATAATCATACAAATATTACACTACACATCTAAGATCACTACACGTTCAAATGGTACTTTTAATTTGTGAATTTATTTTCCTTTTTAATCTATACCTACTCACATTTAAGAATCATGATTATAATAATATTTGGAAATGATAAAGGAAGTGTTCGCTTTATTTATAAGTACGTTCTCATGATCATATATTGCTTTGGATTTGGAAGTCAAATTAAAGGGAAGTGGAAAAAGACACAAAAAGTTGATATCTAAAAGATAGTATGATGATGGCCTTGATGTGACTGTTTGGCATATATTACTATTAAATTAATCCCTTCAGCTCTTCTCCATACCTATGAAATATAAACACTATCGCTATCTCTATCTCTATCTCTATATTGTCCAAATCAGATAGGATTAGTAGCGGCGAAGATAGAGAGATCATGAAAGAATTTATCCACTTGTCATGATTTTATCTAATGTTATTGCATTATTGTATTTCTAAATATTCTTGATATTTATTACTCCATTTTACATGAAATCCTTGTACGAAATGGATTTAGCATTTGTTACGATATATTTGTAGTACAAGCATATAGCAGCATGCAAATTGTAAAGAACTTAATCAAGAGTAAATAAGTTTCCTGATTAGATCGAATTAAGCAAAATACAAATAAAATCCATTTCTTGCCAAACAAAAATCGCATATAAATTGGATTAAACTAAGATTAGATCAAGTTTGATCAAACAAATATAAAAATGTGTTTTACTAGTGCAACAGAAGAAGTTTTGAAATTATAACAAACGACGACAATCCATAATTTTACTTGAATAAAGGTCAGATTTATTATTATGTAGATTCATAAGTTCCCAGGGCCACTTGAGGATGAAAGAAATTTCTTGAGACAATGATTTAAGTGCAGGGACGTTCCAATTGAACTATATGTCCTGCCCCTTTTATATACTTGAGTGTCGCATTTTCTCCCAACTTCCTGCAATCGTTTGTACCCAAAAAAAATGATTCTAATCAAAAATTCCAACCACGCATGCATAAGATAACCGGATGTTAATTTTATAATTTAATTTTTCTTTATAAAAATCAAGGGTTCAGATATGGCTGCCTCATGAAAATCTCTCTTAATAGTACTAATAAATCCTACAGATTGCTAAAGAATTAATGTTTCACGGATAGCAATTTGCAATCAATAACCAAATTAGTAACCACATATCAAGTGGATCCCTTTTTAAAGTAGAATTAACCTAAATAGTCGATAATCAATATAATTTATGTAGATCGATTTTAAAAGAATAAATAATGAATTCGACCGCCTATCTGGGTAAAGATAGTGGCGAAGGTAGAAATTTCCCCAAGAATGTTCAAATTTAAAAGAAGTGGAAAAAATTTCCAACAAAGGTTGATCAATATATATTATATACCTTTAAAACATAATATTTTACTTCTATGAACAATGTAATTTTTGGACGAATGGTGGTTAGTTGACCGCCCTTATTAAGATCAACTCCTTCATAACATACCTTGTCTATCCAAACCCCAAGGCTCTCTATGAGCACTCAATACAATTTAATATATATATATATATATATATATATATATATGCCAAAATGCTACAATTATCTTGTGAATTCTGAGCAACAATGCTCTAGAATGTTCTTAGGAGAAGAGAAGAAGATGAACTACAGAAGAAGAAGAAGAAGAAGAAGAAGAAGAAGAAGAAAGTGGCAATCCACTATTTCATTGCCACTAACAAGTGTATATATACAAAATATCCTAACAGCCTAATCACATGCTTAACCTTCCTAACTATATTTTACAACTAATTACAACTAACTTAAAACATCTTAGTTGGCATCTAGCTGGCAGCCAGCTGTACATAGCTTGCCACATGTGCATATTACAATACTCCCCCTCGAGCTGGAGGGTGCAAAATGTTCAACACTCCCAGCTTGCTCAATAGATGTACACGTGCTGCATGACTTAATTCTTTGGTCAAAATATCAGCTAATTGATCCTTTGTAGGAACATACATAGGCATGATCATTCCACGCTTAATCTTGTAACTAATGAAATGACAATCAATCTCTATATGCTTTGTTCGTTCATGAAAAATTGGATTGGCTGCAATTTGCATAGCAATCTTGCTGTTAGTGTGCACTATTACTGGTTCTCTAGTTTCAATGCCTAGCTCTTTGCACAACCCCAACAACCAAGTGATTTCTGCTACTGCTGATGTCATGCTCCTGTATTATGCCTCTGTTGAACTTCTAGATATTGTTTGTTGCTTCTTTGACTTCCAAGAGATCAAAGAGTCCCCAAGCTTCACAACCTATCCTGTCACTAACCTTCTTGTATTTGGGCACGATGCCCAATCTGAATCACACCAACAAGTCAATTCATTGGCTTCTGCAGCTAAATTCCTTGACCTGCTGTGCTTCTTAGATACCTAACCAGCCTTGTTGCAGCCTCCCAGTGTGACTTCTTTGGTGCTTGCATGAACTGGACGTTCCAATTGAACTATATGTCCTGCCCCTTTTATATACTTTATCAGTGTCTCATTTTTTCCCAACTTCCTGCAATCGTTTGTACCCCCCAAAAAAAAAAAAAAAAAAAATTGATTCTAATCAGAAATTCCAACCACGCATGCATAAGATAACCAGATGTAAATTTTTTAATTTAATTTTTCTTTATAAAAATCAAGGGTTCAGATGTGGCTGCCTAATGAAAATCTCTCTTAATAAATACTAATAAATCCTACAGATTGCTAATGAATTAATGTATCACGGATAGCAATTTGCAATCAATTACCAAATTAGTAACCACATATCAAGTGGATCCCTTTTTAAAGTAGAATTAACCTAAATAGTCGATAATCGTAATTTATGTAGACCGATTTTAAAAAAATAAATAATGAATTCGATCGTCTGTCTGGGTAAAGACAGTGGCAAAATAACTTTTACTTGTGTTGCAATCAAATCGTACAAGGTTAACTACACTACATATATTAAATTAAGATACAAATCCATCACATTCTAATACCTCAATTACAATGACATGTCCAAATATTGCTAGTGTTCCAAGAGAATAAATAGACATGCTATTTGCTCGAAGTTTGGAATCAGCCTGCTAAGTTGGACGCACGTAGTTGATGTAATTTTTCCTTTAAACGAAGTATATATTGTATTATGGAGAAAAGTTAAAAACTTATCTGCACCTATATGCATGGCATGTGTTTGCACATATACTTATAATAGTTAAACATGGTTAATTAATATGCATTTTTACTTTGTTAATTTACGTAACTATGTAAATTAACATGATTTGATGTAAACATCGGGTGCCGGTAAGTATTTACTAGAGAAAGTGTGTGCTAGCTAAGTGGAGACTCATTTGAGAACTACTTTGAGATTTGTTTAATTTAGTGAAAACAAACTTCCTCCTTATATTTCAGTCATCAATTTTGGATGCCAAATTTGATGGCGTTGGGAGGAAATTTCATTAGGTTGGAGATGGCATCGTGTTGTTGTATGAATTTTACGTTTTTTTTTTCGGGGGGGGGGGGGGGGGGGGCTAAATTTTACATTTTGAAATGAGAAAAACAGATTTTGTCCCATGCAGGGGACAAGTCCAGAAGATTGACATATTACAAGGGATTTCAGTTTTCCACACATATTTGTCTTGCAGATTAAAAACAGTGAGAAATTTCTGGCAAAAGGAACCCCACACGCCACCTTCCTCCTCCTTTCCTCTGCGTTAATTTCCACTTCTCACAATCTTCTTTTTTTACGAGTGTATTGTAAAAGTAAAACCATACCTTCACTCATTAGTCAAAAACATTCCATGTCCCATTCAACCTCATTTACTAAGGATTCCTCCTCCTTTTTCCCAGATTTTGGCATTGTTGTAGTTACATCTACCTTAATTTCCAAACCCAGCCCACGTATCTCTAGCTAATTTCAGATAAAATTATGGGCAAAATACAAAACTGATCGGTCGGATGAAATTAGTGGCATTCATTAGCCGAAAAATGTATAAAATTATATCGGGATAAAAAATGTTGGGATTGCAATACTGGAATTAATAGATTACGTTGTACTACTTATTTTTGACTCTCTACTTCTTGCATGTTATCTCATATTGTGTGTGGTATAAAATTATACTAAGATTCCAGTATAAAGTTATATCAATACTACTTAGACCGAAAATATAAATATAATTACTCCTTCCATCTCAAATTAGCTGTCATGATTTCTAAAAAAAAGTTGTCTCGAATTATTTGTCATTTTAAAAGTTCAAGACAAAATTAATTATTTTTTTCTTATTTTACCCCTCCTAATAATTGTTCTTGATGATGGAGATGACACATATATAGAATAAATATTTAATGAAGATAGATTATATCTTAAGACAAAAATAAGGGTAAAATAGTCAAAAATCTTTTCTAATTAATATTTCTTAAAAGAGAAATATGACAGATAATTTGAAACAGAGAGAGTAGCATATTTTCTATCAAAATTATTTTCATCTTAGGAGTGTCCAAACCAGCCCATAATATTCTATATAAATACTACCACTCTCCAAAGAAACCTGCGCAAAACAAGTAGTAGCCTCTTTTTATCCTAAGTTTTAAAGCCTTTTTTTGTGCAAGATTCAACTATTGATGAAGAACATCCTTTAACATAATGTGCAACAAAGATTTTCAGTCTCCACCTTCCCCTCCATCAGTTCAGATGAAACAAGCCCGAATAATGCTACCTGATTTCTTACAAAATATTAAACTTAAGTACGTGAAATTAGGCTATCATTATTTACTGTCCCATCTTTTGTCTCTTTTTTCACTCCCCCTAATAGCCATCATCTTTGTTCAAGGCTCCCAAATGAACTATCAAGACATACATTATCTATATCTCAATCTTCAACATAACCTTGCCACCATCTTTATTTTATCTGTCATTTTGGTTTTTGGATCCACATTCTACATTATGACCCGACCCGGATCCGTTTACCTTGTAGACTACTCATGCTATCGTGGTCCGGACCACCTCAAGGTAATGTTTGCATTCCGTGACCTACTCATTTAAAAACTTAGACGCGATTATTTTTTATATATATTCCATCCGTTTCAATCTAGATGATTTATTTTGACTTGGCGCAAAGTTTAAGAGAAAAAGAATTTTGAAACATGTGTTCCTAAAAGCTTAAGGGGCAAAAGCTTTATAGAACCATGACATTTTTATGGCTATAAAAGCTTCTCATTAAGGGTAAAGTGGACAAAATAAAGAGTTTAAAGTTAAGTGGGCGTTTGGACATAAGAATTGTGAAATTCTAGAAAAAAGTGAAAAATTTCAAGTAAAATGGTATTTAAAAATTAGAGTAGTGTTTGGACATGAATATAATTTGGAGCTATTTTGAATTTTTGTGAGTGATTTGAAATAAAAATTTTGAAAAATAATTTTTTGGAATTTTTCAAAACAAAAATTCTGAAATTCATCTTCAAGTGAAATATGGAATTTTCATGGCCAAACACTGATTCCGAAAAAAGGAGAATTTTTCCAAAAAAAAAAAAGTAAAAAAAAATTTATGGCCAAACGGGCCCTAAATTGTTCCCAAATATAAAATTGTGCGTTTTTTTTTAACAAACTAATAAGGAAGTGTCTCATTTAAATTGAAACGGAAAGAGTAATACTAATATTTTCAACAGGCAACGTACTATAAATTCATGGAACATTCGAGGCTTACGGGCGATTTTGATGAAACCTCACTTGAATTCCAACGAAAGATGTTGAGAAGGTCCGGTCTTGGAGAAGAAACGTACGTGCCAGAGACAATGAATTGTATTCCACCAAAACCTTCTATGGCTGCAGCACGTGAAGAAGCAGAGACAGTCATGTTTGGTGCTCTAGACAATTTATTCAAAAACACTAACGTTAAACCAAAAGATATTGGAATACTTGTGGTCAATTGCAGCTTGTTCAATCCCACTCCTTCTCTTTCTGCAATGATTGTTAACAAATACAAGCTGAGAGGTAATACAACTACATTTCAAGTTTAGTGACTTTACTGGTACAAACAGAAAAATTAAGTTACTTTAACGTGACAGAAAACAACTATATAACTTTACTGTTATAGTTAATAAAGTTCAGTAATTATACGTGAAATTAACTCAGGTAATATAAGGAGCTTCAATTTGGGTGGAATGGGATGTAGTGCTGGAGTTATCGCGATTGATCTTGCAAAAGACATGCTACAAGTTCATCGAAATACATATGCAATCGTCGTTAGCACAGAGAACATTACACAAAATTGGTATTTTGGTGACAAGAAATCCATGTTAATCCCTAATTGCTTGTTCCGCGTGGGGGGCGTCGCCATCTTGTTATCAAACAAGACGGTGGACAAGAGGAGGGCGAAATACAAGTTAGTTCATGTGGTGAGGACTCACAATGGTGCAGATGACAAGGCCTTCAAATGTATATATCAAGAAGAGGACGATAAGGGGAAAACAGGGGTGTCATTGTCAAAACATTTGATAGAAATTGCTGGAAATGCCGTGAAGACAAATATCACTACATTAGGTCCACTTGTTCTTCCAATTAGTGAACAATTTCTTTTCTTCATGACTTTGGTAGGAAGGAAATTGTTCAATGCAAAAATGAAACCATATATCCCAAATTTCAAGCTAGCTTTCGAGCATTTCTGCATACATACAGGTGATGTTGAATTTTAAAAACCTCTCATCTAAAAGGTTAAACTGCTAGGGATAACACAATTTTAATTATTTAATTATATTATATCTCAACAGGTGGAAGGGCTGTGATTGACGAGCTTGAAAAAAACTTGCAACTTTTGCCAATTCATGTGGAGGCTTCTAGGATGACTCTTCATAGATTTGGAAACACATCTTCAAGTTCCATATGGTATGAATTGGCATATATAGAGGCAAAAGGAAGAATTCAAAGGGGTCATAGGATTTGGCAAATAGCTTTTGGGAGTGGATTCAAGTGTAATAGTGCAGTGTGGCAAGCACTTAGGAATGTAAGGCCATCACCAAATAGTCCTTGGGAAGATTGTATCCACAGATATCCTGTGAAATTAGCCTACTAAATTTCACTAGGAAGTTTGAATGGATTTTTAATATTTGATTTAGAACTTTGTGTATTATAATATTTGAAAATGGTGAAGTTCAAAGGTTTGTATGAAAATATTGGTTCAGCTAATATCACAGGTACCCTCTCTGAACATGAATGGTATTGTAAATCATTCATGTTGTTAATGGTCAAGGATTTTTTGCCCCTTTTCTTGTATTACGTGTGTTTAATAGGAGTAATTATTAATGTCTAATTTCTTATTTATTAAAAAGATAATATTTCACATAAGGAAGCAAGCAATTTAATATTTTACATGATGAAAATTGAAAGGAAGTTATCTAATTTCTTTTTCCTTTCAACAATCAAATATAACTGTAAGAGATTGTCCATTAATACCGGGGGAAATTAGAAATATAGCCTGATTTACAACTGGTAATTGAAAAACAACTACAGTTTCAAAAATAATTAAATTTAACTATTTTTTCATATAAAAATAAAATCTGAACAAAAACACCCTTGAATATCTGGAGAATTCTAGTATAATATACGGGAGTTCGAATTTTTTACATATGAGATTCCAGCATAGTATACCAAAAATTCATAATGTGTTAGATTTCCAACATAATATGCTGGAGCCTGGAAGTTTATACGCATGAGCTCCATAATCCAGCATATTATGCTTGAACTTTCCATGTTTGAGCTAAACTAGTGGCTATTTTTCAATGACTTTGCAAAAATTAGCTATTTGTTATGAAACAATAAAAGAGAAGAAGAGGAGTATTGGAGAGAAAAATAGAGAGAGAATTCTTATTGATTTGAGATGAATTACAATGGAATAGAACACCTCTATTTATAGGGAAAGAGTGACTTAGCCACCAAGTAATAATCCCTAAAACCACTCTAAAATATAGACATTCACCGTAAATATAATTTTATTTATAACACTACCCATTGAGTGTTTATTCAACAGATAATGTGTCTCGTTAAAACCTTAACTAAAATAAACCCAGTGGGAAAAAATCTAGAGAAGGAAAAAGAGTACACATATCTAACTATACGCCTTTTGGTTGCCTCATTAAAAACCTTGCAAGGAAAACTCAGTGGGACAAAACCTTGTAAGAAAAAAAGAGTACAACGTATATTAGCTCCCCCTGATGAGAGCATCAATTCATATCTTTAAGCCTTTGCATTCCAATCTTGTGCACCGTCTTCAAAAGATTATTGGTAGAGATTTGATAAACAAATTAGTCATTCAACTTTTATGAATATGTTGCACCTTGAAATTATCATTCTTGATAAATATGTCATGTCTTCGTAAAATGTCGTGGAATGGCCTTTTCAATATCTCCATAGAGATTCTCGCTATCATATTATCATGCTTATAGTTATACAAAGATACATATGTGCTCAAATTGCACTTAGGATATAGTACTTCATAACCAAGAATTCTATATGATTTAAGCAATTTAAATCCTTTAGGGATTGTCATTTAAATAGACTTTAGAAGAATATCAAGTTTTTATGGCATACTAGACATCTAAGATAGATAAAAGTGATTGCACACACTATTGACTTTATATTTTCAAGTGCTTGAACTGCAGGTCCAAAACAATACGTCTTTCATATGAAACAAATTCTATTCGAATTGAGTCTCTTTCATTTGGCCAATATTTTTGTGTCTGTATTCGACAGAACTAAGATCCCCATCTATACTTAGCGCTATCATAGATGTCGTCGACGAACATTTTATATTTGTTCCAACATTTTTTTCATAAAGACATAACATAGAGATCTTTTCATATTTTCTGGTACCTGAACCTCTCTTGAGATTTTATGAAGTGTTATGTCATGTGATCTCCTAGATCACTTGCCTCTTCATTATGATCATTTGCTCATCTTCTTTATCAAAATTTTTATTTGAAACCGATTTGTCTATATGCTTTAAACGTACCATAAACTTTATCATTCTAGGACTTTTTCTAATAGAAGCATTTGTAGCGAGAATATAGTTACTTTCTTTGGGTAAGCAAATGCGTCTGGTATCCTTTGCAATATATTGCAGATAAATTATCTTTTTATGAATTTCAAGTTCATATTATCTTCGAGGATCTAGAGATACAAATGATAATTCATTCCACATAACTTTTTCTCAACTGTTTATCCTATCTCCCCCTCATGTTAGAAAAACTAACTTGCTTCCTCAACTTTGAAAATCCATCTTTGTGCGTTATGGTGTTAATTAAAATACACATCGTACATCAATAATAATAATAATAATATGGAACTATTTGATTCTTGACCCTGGACCATTTATAAAGAGAGAATGTAATATACTTTCGTATATAACTTATATCAAACTGATACGGATAACTTTGTTCTCATAAGAAACAATTTAGCTATTAAGTGAAGGTACTAAATAAATTATTTTACTAAATAAACTGTAATGTAAACTAACTTATCAAGATGAATTGTCTTGAATAGAAAATCTGGAAATTATGCTCTAAATAAAAATTATTGAGCAAATTACCACGCAAACACCAGGTTGCGGGTTAATAATAATCGCACATGTAACCATCTCGTAGATGCTTCTTATGTGGTATACATGGTAGGTGAATAGGCCCATATTCACCTTTGATATTTCCAACATTCATGGGATTCAATCCCAATTTTAGTTGGTCTATTAATTAATAAGAACAAGCAACATAAGAGAATTCGTAAAGAACTTTCTAATTTTTTAATATTTACCCATGTGAATTCTCTTTTATTTTTGCACATCATACTTGAATAAACATGGATAAACCAATTACGTCAACTGAATTAATTATCAATACTGAAAAACTTCAGGTTTACACCATGACGTGTGCAATTATCAATAAACTCTAAGTTTATTATGATATAAGTTTTTATATCAATAAACTCCTACTTTATTGTGGCATTCTTTTATTTGTGTAGTACAAATTGAAGAATAAAGCGGGTAACTTTTCACATACATATTATCCCGCTACAGATTGTAGTAATAGAAGATATTAATTTTTTTTATTTATAGTCTCAATATAGTCAACCGCTTTCGCGAATACTTTAGAAACTAAATAAGTTTCTTTGAGACTTACTACGACATAATACCTTATTGATAATCAATTTTATTTCTCCAAAATAGTGATAATTGGCTCTTCTAGAGCTCTAAATTAATTTTGTACTACCACATATTCATCAACATCCATATGGTGAATATCTCTTTTAAGAAGAAAGTTATACCATTATGGTCATGGTCAAAATTATAAGCAAGATATGTTTCTTGCATTACTATTGTCCTTTAATAATCACATTGCTAAAATATTTTGACGTACCATAGATACTTAGCCAATGACCATTCATGCCATAACAATGACATTATTTTCTAATTTCATTCCAAACCTCTTTCTAGAGGTGAGTGCGGCATATTCACTACCACTAGCATGTTCATATTCTTTCAAGAACGAATATGTATTCGTAAATCACATGTTGTCACATTTAAATCATGAATGGACCATAATCATCTATATGTGTTTTGCAAAATCTCATGTCAAATCGATGACAAACATTACTTTGAGAGAGTGATGGATTATTTTGAGAATCCTTATTATTCTCATTATCATAATGATGACGCTTATAATTTCGTCTATTGCCACATCCACATTCATTGATACCTTCACGGTAATAATTTTGTCTTCTTTCAGACTTATTGCATATTGCTACCACATTCTCTTAAGGGAATGAGAATGTAGCAAATTCAATGAGACGAGTTTCCACTTCTTGTGCCCATAATCATATATAAATTTGATCATGGCGAGACATAAAGATTTTACCACTTCGGGTGTTATAATTTCTCACAAACTCTATTAGAGTTATAATCAAAATTTATTGTCTTTACTTGTATTTAAAATCAAATTATTGAATTTCAAAAATTTAAAAGAGAAAAATAAGGTAAAATACTTACCTTAAATCCAGAATTTATTCATGAAGTAAGTTCATGTATCAATTGACAATCGTTATGCTCAATATTATGTAAAAGTTGAGCCTCATGCACATATCCCAAAGCCTGGTTACCAAAGTAGATGCCTCTACTCAATTGGTTAGAGTCATGTGCTGATAACGTATTATAAAATAATAAAATAAGAAGAAGAGTATTGGAGAGAAAAGTAGAGAGATAATTCTTATTGATTTGAGATGAATTACAATTGAATGGAGCACCTCTATTTATAGGGAAAGAGTGACTGAGCCACCAAGTAATAATCCCTAAACTCACTCTAAAATATAAACATTTAACTTAAATACGATTCTATTTATAATACTATTTTTTTATTACCAGTCCGAAAACTAGCTAGCTCATGCTACTTTCACGTTAATATTAGAACCAGGAGGAGACTGGGAATTACTAAATGGACCTGTTATGGGCCTCTTAAGTACAAATGTTGGACCTGCAAGAGTCTTTACAACCCAAGAAGTTTTGGAAAGTCGGTTCAGTTGACCCGGCCCATATAACTGAAGCGAAACTTGTTTCTCAAGTCATCCAACAAACTATACAAGGGACTCCGCACATTTTCTATTAGAAGGTCCTCGAGTATTCTGTAACATTGTGATTGTGATTAGAAAACCACATCCTCTCTACTTCGGAAGGTACGCAAACAAAACTCTACCTCCTTCGATTTTGATTTCTCTGTTCTTAATACTCTCAATTTTCATTCAGAATCTCCACTCGTTAAACATAATCTCTACAAACAGCGATGAACAAAGATAAAATCGCCCAGAAATCTGTTTCTGGGTTTACTTATTTTGCTTTGTGTCGTGGTCGACTTACTTTAATTTTCTTAGCAGCATTACATCAAGCAGTTTATGTGCAGTTTTTCTTTCCTTAGTTTTTACTGTCAAATTTGATTCTCAATGTGATGTTCGTTGGGAGTATTTGGTAACACTTGTGCTTTAACCTTTAGTTCCCGAATATCTTTGTTTTCCGCACAGGAATTACTTTTAAAAAAATTTATCGGCATTTGTAATACTTAACTTAGCACACTAATTTGGTACTGATACATAGTAGTTTGATTGATTGATAATGGATAGTACTTATACTTACTCGGGTTATGGTTCACACATATCCTTTAGTTTCCGGAGGCTTTTGATCAATTATTTGGCCAATTTGACTGTCTTGAGAGTTAAAAGTTTGTTCTATAGTGCCATAGCCTGATTGCTGAGATCATAAATATTGTGGCTGATTTTTATATATATTCTTTTGGCTGAATTCAAAGTGAATTCTATAGATGTCCTGTTTCTGAATGAAAACAACCTATACATGCTTGTTGAAATTTGGGTACGTCTTAAGGATCAATACCTGCTTATTGCTTTTGATTGTGATATAACTTAACTCGTGTGAACCCCGCCTAAGTGGTACTCCTTCCGTTTTAATTTATATGAACCCATTTTCTTTTTAGTCCGTGCCGAAAAGAATGACCCCTTTCCTTATTTGGAAACAATTAACCTTTATGCAATGATTTTATAGTCACACAAAATATATGTGCCTCATTTTACACCACAAGTTCAAAAGTCTTAGTATCTTTTTCTTAAACTCCGTGTCCAGTCAAATGGGTTCACATAAATTGAAACGGAGGGAGTATATTTTTTGAGTGTAACAATAGCATTGAATTGAGCATCGGACTAAAACAATTGTAAAATCATAAAGAGAATAAGTTTTTGGGCAGTTTGCAACTAATGTTGAATTAGATATACAATATTTTGTCATTGAAGATTGTGGGAGAGAGGGGACCAAAATCCAAATTTAACAAAATGTTAAATATACATGCGGATTAGTATAAGTTTTGAGGATTAGTGTCAGTGGTGGATCTATGTTGTGAATTATGGGTGCTAAAGCAAGCACCCATTATTTTTGGAGCCAAATACCATTACTTACATAGAAAAATTAGTAATTGAGCACCCAGTCTCAGTAGCAATATCTATCTTGATTAAAAATAATTGAGCACGCATGACATAAGGATCCTGGATCAGCCACTGATTAGTGTACTAAGAAGAATTAGTACACAGTAGAAAGGAGTATAAGTTTTGAGACGGTTTGCTACTAATGCTGAATTAAATACAATCTTTCCAAATAGAGCAAAATGTACTGAGGATTAGCCACCTAACTACTTTGGGATTGGGACATGTTTGTAGTTACTGTTGTTGTTGACTTAATTTTTCTTCTTGGCGTATATTTGTGTTATTTGGTGCATGCGAAGAAATATAAGTAATGTAGTTATCTGTGATGTGATAAACCTTACTGTCTAGGTAAGAGCTTTGGATTAACGATATGGCAGCAGAAAATGTCCAAAATGAGAAGACACCATCCCCTGTTTCTCCAAATCCAGCCATGACTTCATGTAGAAAGAAGAAGAACGAAGAAGCGACTTTTCTGGAAGATATCAAGGATCACATTGATGAATTCATCCATGCTTCCATGGATGAACATAAAACCTGCTTCAAGAAGACCATCCAAAAGGTACTGTCAATACTTACATCAAAATTAAGCAATTTACGATGACCCTAGAAAGTATTGAACTTATTATTTCAAATCGACTGCTAAACTTTTTCCATTACATTTCAGATGTTCGGCATGTCAAAAGTTGTTGCAGAGAGGAATGCCAAGGCTAAAGAGGTTGAAAGTTCTCTGCCCCTGCAAACAACATTGACCGAGTAGGATGTTCGGCACCTCTTGATATGATGAACTATAGTATTAAAAGGGTAGAAAAAGAATGAGATATGACAATTCACTATGCTGTCAGTATTTTAGTATGTTGGATGCTTTTGACTTGTAAATTTCACTTTCTTATTTCCAGTGTCTATTTTAGTATAACAATGGTTTTGTGGAACTTGGATTGATTATAAATATTCGTGGAAGGTTTTTAAGATGTACCTACAGACAATATACCGCTGCCTGATACATGAATACAAAACAAATAGATGAATTTGATTCTGCTACGCCTTCTATTGTAATAGGGTCATATGCATTGAAAATTTACTGATCTGATTAATTTAATTTCGCGTCACACATGGCAAAAAGTTAGAATAAGTGCGATGGAGGGTTACAAATACTGTAGTTCAACAAAATCTACCTAACAGGTTAATACAGAGCAGTTGGCGCTGCATTTGGTGCACTCCATCGACCATCCCAGAATAGCCCCTCTACAGTTTCCCCCATTCACCAAGGCATCCACTTCCCTTGCTTTTCACCCTAAAGCTGGAATATTCATATTCAAATTCTTAGATCTAATCAATTTAAAATCTTCTATTTCAGAGGTATCCAATGCCCCCTTCGTACGAGCTGTCAACTACCACCTCGAAATTTAAAATAGAAAAAAATGAAAAGACAGCATTGCGACAAGAAGATTTGGGAGTTCAAGAAAGAATTATATAAAAATCCATGAGGTTTGATTTATATCATCTCTCTTATTAGGGTGTCAATTTTGTATGAATCTTCGTCTTTATCATATTTTGGAATTCGGAAAAGGCTCATATCCTTGTACTTTTTAAAAATGGTTATATTTGTCCTTCGTTATACTTTTTTGATATATTTATCCTTACCATTATACTTTAGGATCATATTTGTCCATGTACTCTTCAAAGAGAGTTACATTTGTCCTTCGTCATACTTTTTGATATATTTATCCTTACACTTATACTTTAGGATCATATTTGCCCCTCATCCATTAAATCCCCATGTCCTACCTTTCTTTTTCTACATGGTGCCTATGTGGATTTCTTTTTCCTCCAATTTAAATATGGTCACTTATTTAAGATAATGTCTTTTTCAGCTCCATAGTTTTAGGATAACAGCGGCAACATATTGGCAAACAAGAACTTTGAACTCAAAATCACTAATCTGATACAGGCATACAACTTACAATTATTGCAGTAACCAAATTAAATTACGAGAAGTTGCACAACAATGAAATTAATGACAAAGGTCCGTGCTTAAAATAGAGCACTGCCAGAAGCCTAATATTGTCTAGGATGGTTTCCTCAAACATATTTTTTCTCGAAAAGAAAATATTGCTCCCTCCTCTCATTTTATATGAAAGAATTCGATTACAAGGGTCAAAACATCTAGTTTTTTTTTGTGATTTGGGTATATAATTTTCATGTTTTTCAAAAATAAAATAAAATTACATATTTAAAAAAGTATATCTAAATAATTCAACTTTTTGGATGGCAGAGTCATGATTTAAAGTTTATGGGTTCTGATCTTGCTCATAGCTCATTTTAGTTATTAAGTTCGTAATTAAGTACTTATACATATTTAATGTATTTCTTAATAGAACACAAATCTAAACAAAAGCTATAGAGTTCATTCAAACCATACCTAATACTCTAGCTTCACCCTTATCTTCGACCTGGTTTAACATAAACCTACAATGACGAATAATATTAGAGTAATGTGAATTATCAGAATGAAGCCACTATAATTTATATATTGGCTGCCCAAAGACACAAATAAGTGCAGACAACCAAATTATGGTTTATGGTTTATGGTTAAATTAAATTATCTTAAATAGTTGACCATATTTAAATTGGAGAAAAAAGAAATCCACATAGGCACCATGTAGGAAAAGAAAGGTGGGACATGGGGATTTAATGATGAGGGCCAAATATGATCCTAAAGTATAAGTGTAAGGATAAATATGTCAAAAAGTATGACGAAGGACAAATGTAACCCTCTTTGAAGAGTACAGGGACAAATATGATCCTAAAGTATAATGGTAAGGATAAATATATCAAAAATATATAACGAAGGACAAATATAACCATTTTTAAAGAGTACAGGGATAAATATGACCCTTTTCCGTTTGGAATTTCTATGAAGTTCATTATTGCTTCCTTCATCACTAGTTAAGTAGGAATATGATTTAAAGGACTAAATGCGTGATCTAATCATAAAAATCAAACAAAATAATGCGGTTTACTAACAAAAAGAAAAGAAAAGAAAAAATATAATTATGAGCAAATTTGTCTATATACAGATTACAATATTACTTGTTTACACAAAATATTAAAAAGATATGTTTGTTTAATATTTAAATCTTCGGAAAAGGGCCAAATATATCCTTATACTATGAGAAATGATTTAAATATACCCCTCGTTATATTTTGGGTCCAAATATACCCTTGCCGTAATATTATTGGTTCAAATATACCTTTCTTCCGTTAAGTTTGTCCAAGGTGGATATCCAATCCTACGTGGCACTGCCATTTGATGAGGCGAATATCACGTAGAATGCCACCTTAGTGCCCCTAACTCATTTTACCTCTCCCTTCTATTTTTTTCCACTACTAAATGGGTAGGGACGCTGAGTTGGCATACCTCGTGGCATCCACCTTATCAAATATTAGTGCCACATAGGATTAGATGTCCACCTTAACAAATTTAACGGAAGAGGGATATATTTGACCTAATACTATTACGGCAGGTCTATATTTGGACCCAAATTATAACGAGGAATATATTTAAACATTTTTTATAGTATAGGGTTATATTTGACCCTTTTCCGTTAAATCCTTTACGAGCCGAAACCGGAGATAATGTATGCATATTTTTTCTTGAGTTTTCATTCCCTAGTCAATGAAATATTCACTCAGAAACCAAAATTTAAATTAAAATAAAATAAAATAATCATTTCACATTTTTCAGCGTCAGTCCTGGAACGAGTCTCCTGACTTATGGTTTCAAAGGTATTAGTTGGACAGGTTAATTAGCTATCTGTCCATATCTACTAAGTACTATAAAGATGTTCTATGGAGTATTTATTTACCGATTTTTTGTGTTATATTTTGTCGACCTACAAAGCTATTTTAAATGTCTGTTTTTCATGAATAAAGAAAAACAAATACTTAATATAAAATTGTGAACTCATTTTACACGTTTTATTAAGAAGAGTACAACAAGTAATTTATATTGGTAATATAAAATTATTTACAGATTAGGTCACTTACAATTCCCATCGAGATTTGTTGGTAGGTTTATACATTTGTTAGAGTCACGCAAATACTATTGAGTAAAATGATTTTATACAGTTAGTTCATAAAACATATATTCTGATGTGAATATTACAGTATATTGAGGTATATGATACTTCACGCGCGCTCAGGGGCGAAGGCATGTTGACCCAAGGGTGGTCAACTGATCACCCTTTGTCGAAAAAGTATATTACGTGTAAGGTAAAATATTAGTATTTGTTATTGATTAAAAATAGACTTTGAATAGTACCCTTGCATAGCTCACTGGCGAAGGGTGTTCAAAATTTAAATACCCATATTAAATTTTCTGGCTTCATCATTGCGCGGTGCTGGTAAATAGGAGAATTCAGAAAGTTTAACATTGTTTTGGGATCCAACAAATGGCTTATATATGTGTGTGTGTACAAATTGTGGATCCCTTAATGCAAAAGTTTTGATATTTTTTTTGGTTGATTGTTCAAATTTTTATACACGAGACAAAACAATTCGAAAGAACAGATAATCCAAAGAAAGACTACAACACACATTAATAAATACACTTTTGTCATATTTTGAATGAGAAAATGGATATTACAAAATAGTGTGGAAGGAATTCAAATGCTTCCTTCAGATAATACATGCATGAAATTCATAACAGCAGCAGAAATACTACTACTTATTAACTTGAATAAACGAAATTAATATACACTTAGATTTTTAAATAGAAAATGCTCTGGATTTTTTTTTCCTGTAGCTGGTACTAGCTATGGTTATTTTCTTGCAAGCAAATGCTGTGTAATCGTAGATAAGGCTGCATCTCTTTGTCTCATTACTTGCTGGAGCCAAAGATTTTGCATCCTGCATCATATATCCAACGAGAAACATTAAATTGCTATTTCGATAATTAGTTTGGACTGAAAAAAATATATACTTAGTGTATATAGAGAATATTTGAATCATATATACAAAGAGATACACGAATGACTCTAGGAAGAATATAGGAAGTGCCCCGTGTCAAGAAAGAAAACACTTTGTTTCCTTAGGAGTACTCTATCAATTAGGGCTTATAACACATTTGTCTAGTCGATCAAAAATAATCATACTCATTATCCAAATATATATATATAAAATATATACTAGTTATGTATAAAACACGTATATTATATGTATATTAGATATGAATATGCAATTTACATTCTCCTTCTATTATTTTGGGATCGGCTACACTGTGCAGATTTTCCTTAATTAATTTAAAATTTGTGTAATATAATAGTAATAGTGTTTCCTAGAATGTAACACCGTCACCCTCCCACGATTGCTTCGTAGAAGGAGATGGACAATATTTTCCCTTGCTTTCTTGCTTGAAACTCGACAAAAAAACAAAAAACTTTCGGTTGATGTAACAATTTAAATCTTTTTTTCCCTCATCTAATGCATGGTTTGAAGTATTGAACTTAATTTGTCTATGTCAGTTTGGCAGGCATAGTCATTTCTAAGCTCAAATAAAGAAAGAAAGTCGTTATATGCAATTAACGAACAATAAAATTATTGTTTTCTTGTAATGTTGGCGTCCGGATAAAGTGAACTTCCAATTTTCATGTCGCTCGACTATTTATCGAGTAAATCTTACTGCCTCTCGTTAGTATAAATAACGAGTAACTCTCAATATCACGGCATGAAATAATCAATCTTGATTTTATCATTGTATAGACAATTAATTAAAAATAATTGTATAGATAATCTATGTATATGGTTAAAAAAAAGTAAATAGTGATTATGATCGGCTATTTGTGTAAAAAATTTCATTAATTAATGGCATACCTTAGTTGACGCTAATTATTAGTAGTGCCACCTCCAGTGTAGTTAGGGAAAGGGACACCACCATTCTCAATAAACATGATATCATGGACAAGTATTTCATAATGTCGTTTCACTTCTGCAGCAGTTTTGCCTCCTCCAACGGCTTTGGCAACGTTGGACCAACGGTCAGGAGTGTCTTTGTCATACACAGCCAATGCCTTCTCAAATGCCTTGTTTTGCTTTGTAGTCCATGATCCTTGGGCTTGAGAACTAGACATTATTGAACTCGACACCTGTTTTTTTATGCAAAAAGAGACTACTAGTAAAGAGCTGAGTTTGTTGTGCAATTGAAGTGGCAAAGGACTGGTTCTTATATAGGCTCCAGGATTAGAGGAGTGAGGGGCAGGAGTGTGGGGTCCAGAAAGTTATTGCAAGAATTTAGTGATTTGTCTTCCTAGGAGCCACAAGAGGAATACAGCCACGGGCGGAGCTACAATGTTGGTTGTAGGTTCGTCTGAACCTAGTAACTTTTGTTCAAATTCTATATTGTATTAAAACTTACAATAAATATATACAAATTATTAATTTGGAACTCAATAACTTAAGAGGATTATAATCCCGAGCTCATAAGGAATTCAAATTCTAGCTCCGCCTCAATCTGAACACAACTAAGAATGCTTGATTAAGTAGCTAAGATTTTTGTCTTCCAATGAGATAAGATCTTGAGTTTATAAGTTTTGAATTCTAAAAAACGCAATTTATTGAGTTCTGGATAAATATTTATACATAGTAAGTGGTTCTTTATTGTACGAATACTGGGTCTGAACCAAAAATACTAGGTTCTACCAAACCCGTAAGCAAAATTATAGGCTCCTTACCTTATGAAGCATATGCAAATATGCATGAGCATGAAGAATTAGTATTTTTCAGTTATATCCCACAGAAGTAGTTTTATGAGTGAGTCCCTTCTTTTGCTTCACTGAAAGGAAAAACAATAATAACAGTTACCGTATTATACTTTGATCTTAAGCAAGTTGGTGTCGATTATATGAATTATCACAGATGATATTACTTCATCTAAGTTCATCTTAATAAAATTCCGGTATTATATAAGATGCAGTTGAGATATAAGGTACTAGTACTTCTATCTCTCTCTATGTATAGACAAAGATTCCTAGAAATTGAATCTGAAATAAATGTATTGACATGACTACAATTTAATCCTAACGTACATAGATGATTTTCTTTCATTGCACCCCTTTTTGCATTTCTGCTTAAATATAAAGGAAATGTCATAAAGCTTTCTATTAAAGCTCTTTCCTTTCATTAGTTTCTGCTCAAAACTAAATGGATATAATACTAAAGGGAGTACTAAAAGTCACATAATCCACATCATAGTCTAAACCTAATTAAGATTTTACTAGTCCTTTTTCTTCCACATATGGCATATAACTAACCTCATCCTATTAGATTTAGTCACATGGTTGGTTTATTGGGATTGCCTAATAATTCTATTATAGTAATTAGATGCACCTAATATTTTTATGTTAGTCCCTTTATGATTAAGCATGTCATATTGCCATTTGACCAAAAAAATCTCATTACCAGAGTGTTATCGCCAAATTTAGTTTGTTTCAAAAAATAATGCTTTCTATATTTTGTAACTCTTGAATTCTAATAATACTTCACATGACATATTTAAAATAATAAGATTCAAAAGATATCTTAGTATAGTAAAAAAAAAAAAAATTGTTTTAGACAATGAGACTCAACAATCATTTTGACTTTTTAAAATTTTATTACTGTCAAGCTAAGGGGCCGTTTGGCCATACAAACTTTTTCGCTTTTTTTTCAAAAATATTTTACTTTTTTCAAAATCAGAGTTTGACCATGAATCTTCAATTTTCACTTGAAGATGAATTTCAAATTTTTTTCGAAAATTTTAAAAAACTCCAAATGGATGTTTTCAAAATTCACATCAAATCACTCACAAAAATTCAAAAACAGCCCAAAATTGTATTTATGTCCAAACACAACTCTAACTTTCAAATATCATTTTCACTTGATTTTTTTTTCACTTTTTCAGAATTTTATAATTCTTATGTCCAAATGCCCACTAACACATCGTCAAATGAAACAAAAAAAAGTGCTTTACCAAAAACAAATACCACAGAAATGAAATGGGGCCTAGATTATTAATGGAGTATTGTCATTTTTAGCCTGCGTTAGAAATTATTTATATCTGATAGTCAAAAAAATGTATAAAACTTGTATAATTTTTGTATATAACCGCAGGCCCTGGCGTCTCCTCCTATGTTCTACATTCCTGTTTTATCTTCCTTCGAAACAGATGTATTTCTTTCAGACCAGAATTTGTAGTAATTCGTAGTATGTTCGTGGATTGTGATACCAGTTTTTGGGTGGTAACTGTTTCGATTTTGTTAATAGCATAAGGATAATCAGCTAATTATGTACTTCTGCATTTATTTCAGTTTGATTTAGTTTTGTTAATTGTAAATTATAAAATGTAAAGGAAAAGGACAAATAGAACTCTAACGTTGGCTTGCCGAGCGAGTGCGACGTTAGACGCCATCACGGTCCGAATAATAGGGATCGTGACAATAACATGCAATATATATATATATATATATATATATATATATATATATATATAGTGTCATTTTGTTTTTTTGCTATTATTTTTACACTATACAGTGTCATTTTCCATTATTAATTGACCGTACAAAAGATTTCACGAGGATGCAGATGCACTATCTACTCTTTTGTTTTACTGGCTAGAGTTAGCCTTTCTGAACGTACTATGCTCTTATCTTTTCTGTGTATGCAGACAGAAGAGATATGATCTTTTGTGTACAATATTTTGTATGCATAAGTTAGCGGAAAATTTTATTTTGTGTCTCATATAACTGACACTAGTTGTATGAGTCAATTTTTTTGTCTCACAATTTTGTAGACCCAGATTACTGTGGACCCAAAAGTGTAAGATTGAAGTCCACAAATTTGTGAGACAAAAAAAAATCTAGTAACTGATAATACTTTTCATACTTTGTCTAGAAACAACATTTCAATTTCCTAAAAGCACCCACCACTTGTTTCGTCCGTACAATGATGGTGTTATGTTTTACAATTACCAGAAGTGGTTAACACGTGTGACCTACCACTTAACAGAAATGGATTATTGGACCCTATGAATCCTGAGTCCTATTGTTTTCTAGCTAGACCAGTACAAGATTTCATAATTATGAATATGTAGAAAACAAAAGGATGTGTGCTTCATTCATTGTGAAGATTGATGATATTCTTTTACTACCAGACATGATCCTCTGATCGCATTTGCATTATTTACGCAAAGTTCCTTCTTTCAAATCTGCATAACATCTATTTGCAGTAGAAAGTTCTACACTTGTATGGTTTTGATTCTTGATTAGACTCCATGAATCTTTGATACCATAACTCGAATCTCTAATCAATAAAATACTGGAGAGATGCTAGATATATAAACAGACATACTTTAGACTTTAATGACGCGTATTAAAGCTGTGCAGGACTAGGCCCAAATCAGACAATATCACTAATAGGCTGAGTTGTTACATCATACACAAATTAAGATGTATGGCGGTTTACTTAACTAGCCATTATTTAGTTTTGTACGGGTTATATATTGTGTGGTGCTAATCATCTCTAGCGGTATGATATGAGGGATTGCAATAATAATATCTACGTTTGTATCATATTCCTCTGGAAGTAAATCTAATATTCAAACTAAAGTCTGGGAAAGCAACTCAACTTTCAAAATTTAAGATTGAATAAAGTGTATTCAGTGACCCAGGGATCAATAATATTTTAATTAAAGCTTGCGAAGTGCCTAAATTATTTTATCTTTTTTGGTAACTAATTAAATTATTTTATTAATCACCAAGTAGCAATTACAAAATTATAGCATAGCTAACACAGGCTATTTATCTCTATACTCATCTTACTATACTACCTAAAAACATAGGCTATACACAAAAGATTTGTTCCTAGGAGTGACTCTAACACTAACTATAACATACCTAAATTTTGTTTCACACGTTCACAAAGAGAGATTTAATTTGCTACCATATTGCTGTAGATTTCAACAACAACAACAACAACAACAACCCAGTATAATCTCACTTAGTGGGGTCTGGGGAGGGTAGTGTGTACGCAGACCTTACCCCTACCCTGAGGTAGAGAGGCTGTTTCCAAATAGACCCCCGGTATCCTTCCCTCTAAGAACTTTCCACCTTACTCTTGGGGAGAGTCGAACTCACAACCTCTTGCTTGGAAGTGGAGGTTGCTTACCATTAGAGCAACCCTCACAACCTATTGCTGTAGATTTCATTAGGCAAAAATCACGAATCTTTTGTATTTGTTCGATCATCTTTATTGCTAGGGCATATTGATAATTACTCCAAATTGCCCGATTAACTCACTATATATGATGCTTGGCATAGAACATATAATCTTCACGGAATGTAATGATAATGTTCCATCAATTTTTATTCAGTTCCAACTTGTAGCCTACGATAAAAATGGAATGCAAGTAGGCGGGGAGACGAATATAGCCAAGTGGATCAAGGCGGTGGATTGTAAAAATTCATACTTGATCAAGGCAGTGAATATATATATAATTTGGTCGTCATTTTAAACCTCAAATAAGCATGAATATGAATAAATGACCATTAAAGCTAAAAGGATTTAAGGCGAAAAATATCTGTGTGGAATATTGATTTGAAGTGCAAGTGGACTATATAGTACCCCGTATAGCTATGGTCCTGTGTCGGCTGATGAATTCTTCCAAGTAGACTCTACTTTGAGTCCATATATTCTGTTCTAAAATCCATTATATAAACAATTTTCCATTTGATTTGAGTTAACATGCTAAAAGAGAGAATGTAAATTACACTAAGGAGTCGTTTGGTATGAGGTATAAGTAGATATAGTGCTGGTATAAAAATTTAATACCACCTTAATACTTTGTTTGGTTAGCAAACCTGATATAAGTTATCTGGGGATTAAAATTAGTATCGGGATAACTTATACCTTGTAGGGGATGGGGTAATTAGTGCCGAAATAACTTATACATTCTTCTTAGAAATTATGCAATTGTCATTTTTAATACAACATACCAAACAGTGGATAAAAAACAATATCAGGATAACTAATCATAGCATAACTCATCCCAACATAAGCCGTATTCAAACCAAACGACTCCTAACATGTCATTTAATAACAAGTGGTAGAATTTAAGTTATATTGTATAATTCTCTTACTTGATGATGGATATAGTTTGATTGTAATAATAGGTCAAGTACCAATTTTTATAGGTTATTAATTATGTTGTTAAAAAGAATTACTTGTCATTATCTTGTAAATTAAATGGCATAAGTGTATACATTTTGACTTGGATTGTTTCGTAAGTATTCCTTGATTGTATATATTCATCGCTTCCTTCAAATGAAACATAGATAAAAGGAAAATAAGAGAGTCACACACACCATTCATGTACAAATTTATATTCCTGAATTTTGCTTATGGATCATAGTGATATAAATTAAACAGTAGTATTAGTCATAGATGAGAGAGAGTTCCTCAAAAGGGTGAGTAGCTTCTTAACAAAATAGAACTTTTGGGACGAAATGAAAATGATTTGTGGCCCCTTCATCGACGTAGCTCAATAGTCGCATTTGTATGAATCTAAAGAAGGAGCTCCCTCTCTCTGCTCATGATTAGTTGACAATTACTTTCCAATTTTCGTGGCTCTAAAGTAGGAAAAAAAAAGGCCAAAAAAGAAGAAGGAGAAAAGTTTCAAGAATATGGAATCAATTAACCGTCGACTCTATCTCGTACGGAAAGAAACATATGTAGAATTAATCCTTCCATTCCTTGGTCTCCTAGGGAGGGCTCTAGCCCTCTAGGCTGGTCCTTTAATTCTCTACAAGTTGGAGAAGAAGAACCTTACTCCTCCCAATCATATTATGTGTCATGATTTTTTTGTACACGTTCCTTAAGAAAAATTAATTAGTATGGGATTTTGGCTATTTTACCCTTATTTATGTCGTAATATTTAATCTTTCTTCATTGGTATTTAAACAAAATTATTCATAATTGAGATGTTTATAGTCTTCGGGGATAATTATTACTCCTCCATTCACTTTTACTTGACACATTTTGATTTTTCACGCCCCTTAAGAAATAATAAATGAAGTGCATAATTTACCATGATACTCATATTAATTGATGCATATTTTATTGGATTTGAGAAAATGATTTGAATGAGTAATAAATACTGTGAGTATACATGAAAAAAAAATTCTTCTCTTGATATGCGTAAAGTGACAAGTAAAAATAAAAATCTATTTTTAGTATATATGCCAAGTAAAAGTTAACGGAGGGAGTACTAAGGATAAAAAAGGAAAAAGATAATTAATTTTGTCTTGAAAATCTAAAGTGACAAATAATTTGAGACAATTATTTTTAATAACCACAACTAATAATATGAGATGGAAGGGGTATAATATAATGGTCCACTCTCCAAAAATATACATTAATTAATCTTTCAATTTTCCTTTTTAAGTCATATCTCTCAAAAAACAGAAAAAACTTTGTTAGCTTGTAATTAACGTCGATTACACAATCGATGAGGAATAAGTGTATTCTTTAGTTAAGAAAGAAGCTGCAGCCGGCTCTTTGAATTTGAATTCTGAGGAATTGAAATTAATACTACCTCCGATCCACAATAAGTGCGCGGGCCCTATGGGCGGGCATCTCCCGCAACGCAAGCACCATTGTTCGACACCACCCAACAAGCAAAAGATTCGTCAGTTCAAGCTGAAAACACATGCATAGATAGTGGTTTAATGCCAAGACCGACGACGGAAGCTCAGGACGGAGCCGTATGAGGCGGAATTTACCTTTGACACACCAATTAAGGAAATACGAACTTCTAGAGAGAAAAAATATGTATTTACTAAATTAACCTTAATTAATTGGTACCTTGACATATTGGAATATGTAAATAGGGGCAAATTATGAAAAAGTAAAATTAATTCCTTCTTGATTATATAAATGGATACTTATTTTGGACTAAAATAAAAGGTAAAATGGATACTTATTGTGGACCGGAGGGAGTATTAACATTATATTGGATGTTAAAATCAGTTGTTTTAGTTACAATTTCAAAAAGATTATTATTTTCCATAATTTATGCGCTTCACTTCAAACCCCGTGATCCTCGTTGCTTTTTCTATGAGCTTTTTTCTTTTAAAGATTACGTTGTCCTGAACGACACTTGTTAAAATGATCACCATAACTATTGACTAAGAAGGTATCCCTGAAAAAGTGGAAAAGTCATCATCGCAAAAGAGAGTAAAATTTCTAAGGAGAATATCAAATTGCATATTGGAACTTTAGTTGCAGAATATACAGTAAGGATCAAAGAATCACTATTGGTTATAATATTCCTGAAAATCTTATAGAAAATGAGAGGACCAATCAGAGGGCTTATATATAAACGAGAATAAAAAGATGCAAGCCTAAAGTTGCACACAAGTTGCACAGAAAGTCGAATATTGGACCTTTTTTTCTATGCATGTCTGGCTTCTTTAAGCTTAGATAAGATAAGGAAAAATGAAATGGAATGGATGGAGTGAATATATGACTTTTGAAGGATGAGAAATGAATGAATATTATATTTTTGCCTTTTGAGCTTTTGCCAATCATAAGACAATTTTTAAAAAATGTTGGTATGTTTCACAATTGTTTGAAATTTCCGTGTATAGTAATAAAAAATATCATCATCAAGTTGTTGAAAGATCAAATAAATTCTCTTCTTCCGAATGTACTCTCTACGCCTACCTCACTACTTTATGCATTTATAATGGTATGAGAACGACACCACCACGTTGGGACCTAATCTTTTGGATTTTGCAATCCCACTAATTAATTTGGAGACAGTAGCTATGGATTTAAAATTTATGGGTTTCGAATTCTAGCACTTTTAAGTTACTGGGTTTTAAGATAAATTTTATACATATTAAGTAAATTTTTCAAGACATATATAAAGTTTGCATCAAAGTTAGTGGACTCGGTCGAACCCCCACCTAAGTCTCTAGCTCCGCCCCTGTGCAGATGTATATGGAAAAGACTTGCAATAGCTAAATGGTGATGGGCAAGCGCGGAGTTAGCCTTTCGCTTACGCGTTCGACCGAACACATAGCTTTGGTCCAAAGCCTATATTTGTCTTATTAAATCCGTTGAATATATTTAAATTATTAATTTAGAATTCATTAACTTAAAATAACTAAAATTGTGAACCAATAAATTTCAAATCTTAGTTTCGCCTATGATGTCGGGCAATATCCATCAATTAGAGACCACCTCACGAACTTAATCCTCCAAACAAAGTACTAAGAAATATTGCACATGTTATTTCCATTTGAAGTTCATAATTACCTCAAAGTCTTGATCATCTGAACTTGTTATTCTCCTCGTCACTTGTACGAAGTAATATGAAACATTGAACTGTTGATTTACTAAACAAAGCGATGTTTTAGATTGTTTTCATTGACCATCAATCAGATATAAACGAGTTTAATAATTTTACAAGAATTCTCTTCCTTGTGAGCCGAATTGTAATGGATACAGTCATGAGATCAGTTGGAGAAAGTGAACAGTATCTCGCAAATATAAAGAAGAAATCGAAATTTTACTTTTGTGAGTTGGCTTCTAATGAATACATTCATGAGTTTAATTGGACAATACAAACAATAGCTCACAAATATAAATGATCTAGTTGTTGATTTTATGTAGGCAATAAGAAAATTAATTAGCCAATAAAAAGATGAGTTATAGCCTTTGAGCAATATTCAAATGTGGTTTACACGGATAGAAATTAGCACGGAGTAAAGCGGAATGTCCCAATTTTTTATGCTCTTAGCAAAATGTCCCCTTTTTTTTTTTACTTGAACACCATAATTCTTAACTTTAAAGCTTGAAATTCTTGTTTGATGGTGGAAAGTAAAACTTAATGACCGATTTATCGTTAAATTCGTTTGTATGGTGATAATTTGTGCTCAAACTTTTAGTTTAGATGCACATTTTGGTAATTTACGGTAAAAATCTCAAAAATTTATTGTTGGACTTTAGAAAGTATTGAAGAAGATAAATTGGATCCTTTTGATTTGGTGTTATTCTACTAAATTGGTGATTGGGGATTGTTTGTGCTGGTATTTGGAAGCTTTGTTTCAAATTTGAGATCATTTAGAGCAGATTTGGGGCGATTTGATCGAAATTAAAGTTGCAAATTGTAATAACTCTTTGTTAAAACAATCCAGGAAAAAAAAATACAAATCCAATATACTTTAATGAATAACTTAACATATACATAGACAAACTAGTGCATCAACTCTACCGACTTGGTAGAGAAATCCCTGAAGATTAGATATGACAATTCGGTATACTTCAATGAGCAACTTATTAGATAGATAGAGAGTATGGTTGTCCAACGGGACGGGACGGTCCGTCCCGTCCCGGTCCCGTCCCATCCCACTTCATTTTAAATGGGATGGGTCAATGTTAAATGGGACACGGGATGGGACGGGACGACCATTTCGTCCCGTTTGTCTCGTCCCGTCCCGTCTGTCCCGCGAGTTTTTATTATATATTTGTGGAATTTTTGTTGTATTTGGTAAGTATAAGACAAATTCAACTTATGCACCGGCCATTAATGAAATGATTGCAAAATTTAAAATGTATTTTTTCTCTATTCCCCAAGTTTATTTAATTTCTACAATACTTAAACCATTAAAATTAAGAGGTACAAAGGGACTTGTTCGTAAAATTTATCAAAATTTAGCAATTCAAGAAAATGAACAATCATCTCTCGAAAACTTCCAAGCTAACATATATTCTTGTGCTAGAATCTAGATCAATGTTTGATAAATATAAATCTATGAAAATAACATATGGTGAAACTGCTCCTTCTACTTCTAAGTCTAGAGTAGAAGTTCTATAGGAAGATATGAATTGTATAACATGTTTTGATTCCTCTGTTGACGATGAACTTGATTCTTAGCATCGGAGAATGTTTTTAGTGCAACAATATTTCAAATCGGAGATCATAGAGGCCTAATTCAAACAGAAATCTTCCTAGAAGGTGGTTGTGTAGAATAGGTGCTCTTCAAAAGAATTATATTCGTATGTGAGATTTTAAAGTTCTATTAATAAAATAACATGCTCTAAGCGTTGAATTTTTTTATGAATTGTCTTAGTTACTTAATACTTTGAAATTATATTAAATAAATTATAACTCTATTTTAAATTTACAATTACTAGAATATTTCATTACAAGTCTATTGTTTTAATATTTTATAATTCTTTACTTAGTTTTCTAATTTCCTTTTTAACATTTAAGTTTATTAAATAAGTCAAAAAACTAGTCATTGTAAACTTTAAAAACTTAGTCATATTCAAAAAACTACACTTAAGTCCCGCGAACCCGTCCCGTCCCATCCCATTCCGTCTCGTCCCGTCCCATCCCGTTTGTTAGCGGGACGGGATGGGCCGACCGTTTCATCCCATTTGTCCCGTCCCGTTTCGTCCCGTCCCACCACCATCCCGCTTAAATGTCGTCCCGTCCCATTAATTTGGTCCCGTCCCGTCCCGTTGGACAGCCATAGTAGAGAGTAACAATAGCACCAACTTTACAAGATTGGTAGAGAAATCTTGAAAAGTAAAAGTATGATAATTCGATAGAATTCGATGAACAATTTAATCCGATAAAAAACCTCCTGAAGAGCTTGTGCGGGTCCGGGTTCATTTTTTAAATACTGCACATTTTGGGACATTGCGCTAAGACCACCCCTAAAAGTTCCTTTTGTGTCGATCACCCTTGCAAGGACGTAATTGTTGTGCCCCAAATTGGATTAAATTGAGTTGTGCCTAAATTGATCCATCAATGATTACGTGTCCAGTTCAACCCGCTCAAATTTGAGATAGTTGAACATGTTTGGACAGATTATATTTTCAGTGGCTGAATGTAACAACCCTCATAAATACTACTACTACTACAAACCATTATTTTAAAGAGCCATTATTTATTTATTTTGAAAAAATAAGAGCCATTTTTATTTTTGAAAAAAAATAAGAGCCAGTATTGGTGACCTACCTTCACCAACAGCAAACACATTGACAAGCATACATTTCACATATATGGTGGACTTCAGCCCAATAGTATTGACATTTAACGAAAACCCAATTTGATCGTCACTCTTCAACTACTCATTCGTCGACTGAGGTTGATCTGGAAAAGACAATATCACTAAATCAGAAAAAGAAGATTACAACAACAACGACCCAGTATAATTTCACAGGTGGAGTCTGGGGAGGGTAATATGTACGCAGACCTTACCCCTACCCCGAAGAATAAAGAAGTTGTTTCCAGGAGACCATCGGCTCAAAAAAAGCAACAGGACAGAAAAAAAAGATTGTTTACACTAATATGTCGTGGTGCGACCAAAGTGCCTCATTTTAAATGAAACCTAATGAATGAATTATATGGATTTGGAAGTGCCGAGAGAGTTAGTAAGCAATGTCTTCTTATTTTAAGCCGTCAACGATACTATTTACTAGAATTAATTATTTATGTGTGTTTGACAAAAAAGTGTTAAGCTTTTTGATAAACTAATTAATGAAGAAAATAGAGGATAAATCTTAGCCAAACATAATTAACTCTAGATCTAAACATATTGAACAGGAGAATCAAATGAGACCGAGCTTATATAACATTTCTTAGGATGATTAAAAGACATCAAACGCAAATGATAAGCTTAAATCTTTGATACATTGTTCTGTACTTGTAAGAGTAAAGAAGGAAAGGAAAGAATGTCGTTGATGACTGTAGACAATAAATTTGCGTCGAGAAAATAAAATCAAGACCGAAAAATATCGCAACAATCGTAGTATTTGATTTCGAATATTCACTACTAGAATTCGGCCAAAAAGCGACCAAATATTGGCGACCAAATTTGGTTTGTTAAGAAAAGCGACTAAAGTTGGTCGCCAAACTACCGAAAATAATAAAAAAAATATTTGAAATAATTTCTATTTGGACGCAAATTTAGTCAAACTGTTGACTGGACTGGTCAGACTTGCTTGGTCAAAGATACACTGAGTTTAGCGACCAATGTTGGTCGCAAAAGTGGGACCCACACAAATTTTTTTAATAATTTTATTATTATTTTATAAAACTTATAAAATATAAATATATATAATTTAAAACTTGCGACCAAAGTTGGTCGCTAACTGAAGGATAAGAAGATAGCGACCAACTTTGGTCGCTAAAGTGGGACCCAGTTATAATATTTTAATAAATATATATTTATGTAAAATTTTTATAAAATATAAATAAATATAATTCAAAATTTAGCGACCAAAGTTGGTCGCCAATGTGGGACCCAGTTCTAACGTTTAACAATTTTTATTATTAATTTAAATATTATATAAAATATAAATAAATCTGATTAAATTTTAGTGACCAAATTTGGTCTCTAATTTAAATTCATGTACATTTAGTGACCAACTTTGGTCGCTAAATTAAATTCATTTAAAGTTAGCGACCAAAGTTGGTCTCTATATGGTCAAATTTAAAAATCACTTTTGTGTTTACTATGTAAATAATATAAATGTAAGTCGTTAATAATTTTGTAATACAAGGGATGAATAGTACTACGAAGCGGGCGTGTGTGTCTATATATACAATATATGTACTTACGCTATACTATGCACTAAGTATAAGTGTATGAGGTAATACCGTATCGAATATAACTTATATATATATAATATATGTACTTACGCTATACTATACACTAAGTATAAGTGTATGAGGTAATACCGTATCGAATACAGCTTATATATATAATATATATACTTACGCTATACTATGCACTAACTATAAGTGTATTAGGTAATACTGTATCGAATACAACTTATATATATATAATATATATACTTACGCTATAATATGCACTAAGTATAAGTGTATGAGGTAATACCGTATCGAATACAACTTATATATATATATATATATAATATATGTACTTACGCTATACTATGCACTAACTATAAGTGTATTAGGTAATACTGTATCGAATACAGCTTATATATATATATATATATATATATATATATATATATATATATATATATATATATATATATATATAATATATGTACTTACGCTATAATATGCACTAAGTATAAGTGTATGAGGTAATACCGTATCGAATACAGCTTATATATATAATATATGTACTTACGCTATACTATGCACTAAGTATAAGTGTATGAGGTAATACTGTATCGAATATAGCTTATATATATATAATATATGTACTCACGCTATACTATGCACTAAGATGTATGAGGTAATACTGTATTGAATACAGCTTTTTATATATATATATATATATATATATATATATATATATATATAATATGTACTTACGCTATACTATGCACTAACTATAAGTGTATTAGGTAATACCGTATCGAATACAGCTTATATATATATACAATATATCACTAAGTATAAGTGTATTAGGTAATACCGTATCGAATATAGCTTATATATATATATATAATATGTACTTACGCTATACTATGCACTAACTATAAGTGTATGAGGTAATACCGTATCGAATACAACTTATATATATACAATATATATACTTACGCTATATTATGCACTAAGTATAAGTGTACTAGGTAATACCGTATCGAATACAACTTATATATATATATATAATATATGTACTTACACTATACTATGCACTAAGTATAAGTGTAAAAGGTAATACCGTATCAATACCGTATCGAATACAGCTTATATATATATATAATATATGTACTTACGCTATACTATGCACTAAGTATAAGTGTATGAGGTAATACCATATCGAATACAGCTTATATATATACAATATATATACTTACGCTATATTATGCACTAAGTATAAGTGTATTAGGTAATACCGTATCGAATACAGCTTATATATATACAATATATATACTTACGCTATACTATGCACTAAGTATAAGTGTATTAGGTAATACCGTATCGAATATAGCTTATATATATATATAATATGTACTTACGCTATACTATGCACTAAGTATAAGTGTATGAGGTAATACCGTATCGAATACAACTTATATATATACAATATATATACTTACGCTATATTATGCACTAAGTATAAGTGTACTAGGTAATACCGTATCGAATACAGCTTATATATATATAATATATGTACTTACGCTATACTATACACTAAGTATAAGTGTAAAAGATAATACCGTATCGAATACAGCTTATATATATATATGTACTTACGCTATACTATGCACTAAGTATAAGTGTATGAGGTAATACCGTATCGAATATAGCTTATATATATATATATATATATATATATATATATATATATGCTATACTATGCACTAACTATAAGTGTATTAGGTAATAGCGTATCAAATACAGCTTATATATATATATATATATATATTTTATTTTTTTTGAAATAGCGACCAACTTTGGTTGCTATTTTGGTCAAACGGTCAAAATATAGCGACCAAAGTTGGTCGCTATGTCTAAAAATTCAAAATTGTTTTACCCACCAAAATAGCGACCAACGTTGGTCGCTATTTTAATTACATAACTCTCAAAACCGGGATCCCCTCCCATTCTTTCTAAAAAATTCCCAAAATCCCTCTTTTCTCTCTCACACTCAAATCCACCCCCCCCCTTCCAACTCCCACCACTAGGCCCCACCCACGCCACCAACGACCACCGCTCAGCTGCCGTCGTCGCCATCGCCTCTGCCGCTGTTGCGTCTCTCTTTCTCCACCTCCTAAAAATTCAAGGTTAGAATTACAAACCTAGGGTTTCAATTAGTGTTTCAATTGTTTATTGTTTCAACCTAGAATTAGTGTTTCAATTGATTATTTAACATTGTATTTTATAGAAACCTAGGGTTTAGATTGTATTTATCATTATTTAACATTTTATAGAAATCTAGGGTTTAGGGTATGGGTTGAATATTTAGGCTAGGCTTTATTGAGTATTTCTCCTTCAATATTTTAGTAAGCAATAGATACTAATTTAACGTCAAAGACTTGATTCATAGGTAGATATATATTAGGGTATAAATTGAACTTTTAGTTTAATCTTGATTAGTTTATAGGTAGATATTTAATATAGACACATGATAGTATATTTGGATTTTCTCTTAAAGTTCAAGACAATGTTAATGTTTAAGGCCTTAAGCGAATCGTTGCGTGGCTCTTGTTTGAGTACAACGAGTCGCCCACTTTTAGGATATAAATTGAACTTTTAGTTTAAGTTTAAACTCGTAGGATACGAATATAACTTATAGTTTTTAGGTTTTGTTCTTGTGAATTGAACTTGTAGGATATAAATTGAACCTTTTAGGATACGAGTTGAATTTTTAGGATATGAATTGAACCTTTTAGGTATGAGTTGAACCTTTAGGATATAAATTGAATTTAAACTCGTAGGATATGAATATAACTTTTAGTTTTTAGGTTTTGTTCTTGTGAATTGAACTTGTAGGATATAAATTGAAGCTTTTATGTATGACTTGAACTTTTTAGGATATGAATTGAAACTTTTAGGATATGAGTTGAACTTTTAGGAAATAAATTGAACCTTTAGCATATGTATTGAACCTTTAGGATATGACTTGAACTTTTAGTTTATGTTTAAACTCGTAGGATATGAATATAACTTTTAGTTTTTAGGTTTTGTTCTTGTGAATTGAATTTTTAGGATATGAATTGAAACTTTTAGGATATGAGTTGAATTTTTAGGATATAAATATTAGGATATGACTTGAACTTTTGTGGATATGAATTGAACCTTTAGGATATAAATTGAACTTTTAGTTTATGTTTAAACTCGTAGGATAAGAATTGATGAACTTTTAATTTTTAGGTTTTGTTCTTGTGAATTGAACTTGTACGATATAAATTGAAGCTTTTATGTATGACTTGAACTTTTTACGATATGAGTTGAAACTTTTAGGATATGAGTTGAACTTTTAGGAAATAAATTGAACCTTTAGGATATGTATTGAACCTTTAGGATATGACTTGAAGTTTTAGTTTATGTTTAAACTCGTAAGTTGATGACGTTATTAGACAAGCAATAGAACTTCCACCAAGAATAACTAAGACACAGTACCTGGCAAAGTGTGCCTTTAATTGTTCTTCTCATTAGCGACAATGATGATGAGAAGGCAATGGCATGTGTTTCAAATAGTGATGGTGTAGGTAGGAATTTAGTATTTTCTAAGTAGATAAAAGAAGAGCTTATAGAGTAATTCTGTACTTCATTTTCCATGAGGAAAGAAGTTTAATTGAGAGTGACAAGGTTGATGAAGACGAATGTGCTCCGTTGGTCATGGCAATTCCCATAAAGCGGGGATCATAAGACTCTATGATGACAGAGATTATAGGAAGTTTTGTTCTAAATTTTCTTTCAAGTCTGATCTGTACAAGCTTAATGTGATATTAGTGATATTTCTTCGGATTCAGACAATGATTTAACCGACAAAAGTATGAAAATGCTCTTAAAAAGAATTAAAGGTAAAATCTTTTCAGCATCCTTCTCTACCAAGAAAAACATTTTACCTTTAATTATTTTTAAGAGAATTTCCATACTTTTGTCGGTCAAATCATTGTCTGAATCCGAAGAAATATCACCAATATCATATTAAGCTTGTACGGATCAGACTTGGAAGAAAGTTTAGAACAAAACTTCCTATAATCTTTGTCATCATAGAGTCTTATGATCCCCGCTTTATGGGAACTGTCATGACCAACAGAAAACATTCCGTCTTCATCAACGTTGTCACTATCAATCAAACTTCTTTTCCTCTTGGAAAGTGAAGTAGAGAATTCCTCTATAACCTCTTTTATCTACTTAGGAAATGTTAAATCCTACCTATACCATCACTATTTTGAAACACATGTCGTTGCCTTCTCATTATCATTGTAGCTATAGAGATCAACAATTGATCAAAGACACACCCTGTCAGGTACTGTATCCAAGTTATTCTCTGTATCCAAGTTCATCCCGAGTAATAGTACCACGAGGATAATCACCAAAGCCACCAGACAGCTTTATGATGCCAATGAAGCAAGATGAGCTATTCAATGAAACTCGTATTGTAAAGAAGAAGAAAGAGACTGATTCAGAAAGGAGGGTCGAACCTCGACTATATACATGTAAGTTTTTTACTTTTCATTAAGTATTTTGATTTACTTTTATATAAATTTTGAAATACTAATTCAATATATATAATTTTTCATATAGGTTCGCTTCACATGCAGCTGACGTGGGAGAATTCATACGCAGTCAACCACCTAATGAATCGGGCGAGGCAATCCAACTTTCGGACGAGGATGCTGAAAGAACACTCCTTGAGTACTTTATATACTTTGAACTAGACAAAAAAATTTAGTTCTATTGTGTTAGTTCTTTTTAGTTCGAATGGGCTTGTAATAAGCGTTAACTTAGTTTTGTTAGCTTAATGTGTTAGTTCTATTGATTGTTGCTTTTAATTGTTGTTGTTGTTGTTGTTGTTGCTGGCATAAAATGCCTGTTTAGGATGTTTGGTAAGCTGGCAGGTGGTGTAGCTGCCAAAACAGGCAGTTTTTGCCAAAAATATACCAAGAAAAGCGACCAACTTTGGTTTCTATTTGGTCGCATTTCACTATAAAAAAAATAATTTTCTGGGCAATAGCGACCAACCTTGGTCGCTACCTGCCCAGTTTCTATTAAAAAAATACAATTTCTGGAAATATAGCGACTAAAAAAAATTAAATTCTTGAATTTAGCGACCAACTTTGGTCTTTATTGTCCAGATTTTAAAATATAATATTTGGATTAGAGACCGAAGTTGGTCGCTTTCTAATGATTAATGATAAATTAAAAACAACGTATTTCATATGTAGAGACCAACTTTGGTCGCCAAATTTATATTATTAAATTAATATAGCGACCAAAGTTGGTCACTAAAGTCAAAATCAGAATATTTGGTCATTTTACCTTAGAGACCAAAGTTGGTCGCTAATTAGTGACCAACTTTGGTCCCTAAAATAAAGGGACTAGCAATATTGCGACCAGGCATGTTTGGTCGCTTTTTGGTCGCTTTTAGGCGTATAAGTGGCCAACTTTGGTCGCTTTTTGTGCTTGCTTTTTACCGGATTTCTAGTAGTGATCTTGAATCTATATTTGTTTCCACGAACGATGATCTTGAGCTTGAGCTTGATTGCTTGAACTTGATCTTGATTCGTTCTTCGTTCTTGAGCTTGAACTTGATTTCTTGAACTTGAACTTGATTGCTTGAAGCTTGAAACTTGTAGAGAAATTTGCGGCGTTTGATCCACGAGCTCTCTCTTGCTTCTTGTTATAACTTCTGGTGTCTTTTCTGAGTTATGAAGACCCATATTTATAGTTGTGGAAAGGAGGAATTATGATAAGAACAAACTCTTTCCGACCAATCAAATTGAAGTGTGACATAGCCGCATTTGATTGGCCAGAACATGTCACTTGCACACGTGGCGCGATTTCATTGTCCATTTAATGTGATTTGGCATGCCTTGTCATTTTGACACATGGCATGTTCCTATTGACTCTTTCGTTTGACTTGGCGTGCCACGCCATGTCATGTGTGGCACCAAACTGGGCCTCTAGGAAAATAATATCTTGGGCCTAATGAAATGGGCTCATCACTTTAGCCCAATTAAATGGTTAGCCCAATGAATTAAGACTTATTTATTGTAAAAATAGCACGGTATAGCCAGTTTTCAGACTGGTCATTCAAAAATAGCCAGCGTTTACGAAGTCAATAAAAAATAGCCACTATTTTGCTGCAACAGAGACTGGTCCAGTATAATATACTGGAGTTCGGTGCATCTGTGGATGAACTCCAACATATTATACTGTAACGGTATACTTTGCTGACTCCAGTATAATATACTGGAGACTAGAGCACCGATGCTCCAAACTCCAGTATATTATGCTGGACAATTATACTTGCTGGAACTTCAGTATATTATGCTGGAGTTCTAGTGTACTTATGCTGGAACTCCATCATATTATGCTGGAGTTTCAGCATACTTATCCTAGAACTTCAGTATAATATGCTGGAGTTCAAGCATACTTATGTTGGAACTCCGGTATAATATACTGGCGTATTTTCCGGGTTTTGAACAGTATTTTCGCTCAGATTTATCTTTACATGAAAGTGGCTGAATTTCGATTACTTTTGAAACTGAGCTATTTTTGAACGACCAGTTGTAAATCTGACTATTTTTGAATTTCTCCCTTATTTATTTAATCCATCTATATTGGATTTATTTAATTAATCTAATTATATTAGTCCATAATACTTATTTGAACTAATGTATTTAACATATAGTACAAATTATTTTATTGAATTTAAGTTCAATAAAATTTAAATGCTTACAAATGCTCCTGCTTGAAGACTTGTGAAGATTGATTTATCTAATCCTAAAGACTAGCTAGGCTTGAAGTATAATTTTTCCTCCTTTTTCTTTGACGCATGCGCCCGAAATTTTACCAAGCCACTTTGTATGCACAGGTAACAGTCTTCTTTGACCAACTTTGATAATTAATTGACAGCAACTTTCTTCAATGTTACCATTTCTACCTGTGGTATTCCTAATTTCCATTTGAGGAATCATACCTATAGTCTCAAAAATAGACAAAAGATATCACTCTACAACAGTGTACGTGATCATAAGGGGCTACAATTGCTTTCCCATTTCAACTCAAAGTGTGACCTCTTTATTATCAATTGCACGTTAACTCATCTTTTGGAATATGCCACATGTATCTTCTGTTCCTTTTATTTTTTACTCAATCCTTCTTTGACTCAAATATTCAAATATGTCGCCTAGTTAGCACAGAACTAGGAGATCACTGCCCGACCACTCCATCCTTCATAGGAGTACAATTCGACTCCACTAAGGAGATCAAATTCTTCGGCCGTCGTCACTCTAAATCTGTTGTCCCACATCGAGCCCATAATATTTCATGCCACATCTTGATAACTATATAAACCCCTATGCTCGTATTTGTTGAGCATCAATTCTTATTATCTGTAAGTCACTTGAGTCGATTTTTTTGTGAACTCGAAAGCATTAATGCGAAGGTAATTTGTTCTTCTTTTTTTGTGCTTTTCTTCCTTTATTGGCTTTTTTTCCTTTTTTGTAGGTCAAACCAGAAGGATATGTTCTTGTTTAACGAGATGTTCCATGCATGAAGAAGACAATCTTGGGGTGTGAGGGGATGAGTACTCATCCTTGCCTGAATATCGGAGAGATTACTCTCAATGTGCCCCGACTATCGGAGAGTTTACTCTCAAAATGACCCGACTATTGGAGAGATTACTCTCAAAACGACCCGACTATCGGAGAGATTACTCTCAATGTGGCCCGACTATCGAAGAGATTACTCTCAATGTGCCCCGACTATCGGAGAGATTACTCTCAATGTGGTCTGACTATCGGAGAGATTACTCTCAATGTGGCCCGACTATCGGAGAGATTACTCTCAAAATGATCCAACTATCGGAGAGATTACTCTCAAAAGGACCCGACTATCGGAGAGATTACTCTCAAAATGACCCGATTATCAGAGAGATTACTCTCAAGGCGGCCCGACTATCGGAGAGATTGCTCTCAAAATGACCCGACTATCGGAGAGGCCAACTTAAGGTGCAAAGGAACTCATATGTCCACCTTAAGATTGGAAAGTTATAGTTCCTTTTAAGGACAAACCCACAAAGAGGCCGACTTAAGGTGCAAAGGGACTTATATGTCCACCTTAAGATTGGAAAGTTATAAAGCTTCAACTCGAAGACTTCATGGACTTGATGACGTCGACTTGAACACTTGGAACCTTTTGAAGATTCTGTGGACTTTGCAGACTTCAACTTGAAGACCGACAAACCTGAATATTCGGTGGACTTTGATGTTTCAATCCAAAAAATTTGAGGGCTCAAATACTTCCACTTGAAGACCGACAGTTTGAGGACCTCCACTTGAAGACTTCGGCTTGGAGATCTGGAGGGCTTAGATATCTCAACTTGAAGGGTGGCGAACGTGAAGACTTCAACTTGAAGACCGACGAACTTGAAGATTTCAAATTGGAGACTTTGAGGGCTTAAATGTTTCAACTTATCTTTTGCTTTACATTGTTCGACTTTTATCTTAGTCGCATAATTTTCAGCTTTAAACGCTTGAAACAAAAGATACATATTTTATCGTAGGAGAGTCCAAATAATGAACCATTTAATTTCTCAAAAATTAGACTTCAATATCTAAAAAATATCTAAAATTTAGAATCAAACACCTTCAGAATCACCACGGATAGTATTTTGAATCCAACTTTACATTCCACCACGTTGAAAATTTCAGATTTGCGCAGTCTCACCAAAAAGATCAAATCTTGGTGTAGAAATATCAAAATTGTAAACCGTTTGATTTATTGAAAACTAGACTTCAAAATCTAGAATATATTTAAAATTCTCAATCAAGACACTTCAGAATCATCCCAAATAATATTTTGAAATATTATTTTTTTGCACCACGCTATCAATTCTAGATTTGCGCAGTCTTACCAAAAAATTCATATCTCGGGTTAGAAATATCGAAATTGTAAACCGTTTGATTTCACATAAATTAGACTTCAAGATCTAGGACATATCCAAAATTCTCAATCAAAAAGCTTTAGAATCGTCCCAGATAATATTTTGAAATCAACTTTACATTGCACCATGCTATTAATTCCAGATTTGCGCAGTCTCACCAAAAAAATTCATATTTTGGTGTAGGAACGTTGAAATTATGAACCGTTTGATTTCTTGAAAACTAGACTTCAAGATATAGAACATATCCAAAATTCACAATCAAACAACTTCAGAATCGTCCTAGATAATATTTTTAAATCAACTGTATATTGCACCACGCTATCAATTCCAAATTTGCGCAGTCTCACCAAAAATTCATATCTTGGTATGGAAGCCTCGAGATCGGAAGATGTCTTACTTGCCATCAATCGAAATTTAAGAGCTATATTCTTAAATATATCTTGAGTTCAAGTCTCACTGAATTTGAAATGTTGTGCCAAGCAATCTTTTCCTTATACTTGTGTTTCCTTTTGATGCCTCTCTTCTCTTCCCTGTTTTTTAGGCAGAGGGCGGACTTGGAGACCAACGAACTTGAAGGTTCGGCGAACCTGAAGACATAGAGAATCCCTGACTTCAATGCAAATACTTGACATCCTCCTAAAATCGGCCCATTGAAAATATCAATTTACCATGGAGGGTTTCCCCTTTTAAATCAAATGAGATCAAAGTTCAACAGGAGGATGGCATTTCAGCTTGATCTTACATTCCTTCATACTTCATTTGAACAACAATTGGGGCAATATATATCTTTTATACTTATGCGACTGAACTTAGAATGAAACTCTAAGCTACCTACATACCTCGGTGAAGAGGATCAAGTCATACCGTAGTTCAGATTAGGTGATTTTTTTATATTTATTTTTATTTTTTTATGTCCTAACTTTTTCCTAGGCCGCGTATTTCGAAGTTTTCAACCTAGCGGACTCCTTTTTTTTTGTAGGGGGTCGTACATAGTTTAGACTCATGCGGGCTAGGAGTATAGCAACATGTAGTTTAGGCTCATGCGTCAAGGAGTGTTGTAACTTCAAGCATAATACTTCTTCAAAAACTTGTCATTGATAGGGTCGATTCTCATGCCATCTGCAACAACCAGCTTGTAAGTCCCACTTGAGTAAGCTTCTTGTATAACATATGGCCCATCCCATTTTGAAGTGAACTTCCCTAAAGGTTTATGGGAAGTAATTATGGGTCTTCGTATGGCAAGGACTTGATCTCCTACTTGAAAGGATCTCGGGCGAACCCTTTTATTGAAGGCGCGAGACAATCGAGCTTGATAACATTCAAGACTCTGTTAAGCTCCCAACCTCTTCTCATCAAGAGCCTCCAACTCTGCTAATCGAAGTCAAGCATTTTCTTCATCAGTGATCCCTTCTTGAATAGTCAGTCGTAATGAAGGTATTTGATGCTCAAGTGGCAAGACGGCTTCGACTCCATAAACCAGTGAAAAAAGAGTCGCTTATGTTGGCGTGCGGTGAGTCATCCTATATGCCCATAGAGATTCTTCCATACGGTCATTTCAATCTCGTTTGGATTTGGAGACGACTTTTTTTAGCAAGTTTCATAGAGTTTTGTTGAATGCCTCAGCTAGACCATTGGCGGCAGCATTGTACATCGAAGAGTTACGTTGCTTGAAGCCAAAGAGATCACAAATCTTATTCATCAACCTATTATCGAATGGTTTTCCATTATCCGTTATTATGTAGCGAGGAATGCCAAAGCGATAAATAATGTTTACTCGGATGAAATTGGCAACATTTTCCTTCTTTACTTCCTTGAGAGCAATAACTTCAGCCCATTTTGAGAAGTAGTTGGTTGCAGCCAGGATGTATAGGTGCCCACCCGAGGACTTTGGTAGTGGTCCAACAACATCCAATCCCCAAGCGTCAATCGGCCAGGATGCCACAGTTGGGTGCAACACTTCAGGAGGTTGGTGAATAAAATTCGCATAGAATTGACAAGCCTTGCATCTTCGAGCATAGTCCAAGCAATCTTTTAGCATCGTTGGCCAATAATATCCCATACTTTTTATATGGAAGTGGAGCTTTGGTCCAGACTGGTGTGACCCACATACCCCAGAATGTGCTTCTTGCAAAACTTGGAGTGCTTCATCTTCCCCTAAGCATCGCAAGAGTACTCCCTCAAATGATATTCTATATAGGGTATCTTTGTAGTAAAGGAAGCGATGTGTGCGACGACGGATTTCAGTTCTTCTCTGCAGATTTTCTGGAAGTATCCCATAGCACAAGTAGTCGATAATGGGTTGTCGCCATTCTTCTCTCTCGACTTCAGAAACAGCAACAAGATGCTTGAGTTCATTTTTTCACCTTCAGCATCATTTGGCGGCGGTACTACTCATTTTTGGCAGACAGTAACTTGCGCTTGATCAGGCAGGGTTAAAGATGAAGCTAAGGCAGCTAAAGCATCCGCCTTCTTATTTTCTTTCCTTGGCACATGCTGAATAGTCACATCACCGAGCCACCCCATTAATTTTTTTGCGTAATCATGATATGGGCGTAGTTCAGGCTTCTTGACCTCGTAACTACCTAAAAGCTGATTAACCACTAACTGAGAGTCACCAAAGACTTGCAATTGCAACCGCTTCATTTCGACAACAATTTTGAGCCCAAGTATTAGTGCTTGATACTCAGCAATATTGTTAGAGCAGAGTTGCGTCAACGTAAAAAAGTAGGGAAGAATTTCACCTTGAGAAGTGACAAATATTACACCAGCACCAGCTCCTCCGCGATGTGCAGCACCATCAAAGTACATCTTCCATGGAGGCTGAACTTCGATGGCCATGGCGTCCTCATTAGGTAGTTCGTCAGTTAGCTCCCAATCATCAGGCATAGGGTGATCTACCAAGAAGTCCGCTAATGCTTGTCCTTTTATAGCCTTCTGAGGGATGTACACGATTTCAAATTGTTGAAACTGGAGGTACCACATTGCTAGTCGATCACGAATTGAATAGTATAACATAGGAAGTTCTTTTATCCATACCGCCCCAAACTTGGATTCCTGACCCATAAGGACAGGTTTTGACATCACGAACTTGATGGGATTTGCCTTAGAAACAAGACGAACAACATGAGCTTGAACGTAGTGCTTCAACTTTTGAATTGAGAAGACTAGCGCCAAACACAACTTTTCAATTGGCGAATAATTTAGCTCGTTCGGTGTCATCATCCTGCTCAAGTAGTAAAGAGAGTTTTCTTTCCCTTCACTATTTTCTTGGGCCAACAGTGCTCCAACAGACCTTTTTGGTGCTGTAATGTATAGTATCAATGGCTTTCCAGGTATAGGGGCTGCTAAAACTAGAGGCTTCATCAAGTAAGATTTAATGCTCTCAAAGGCATTACTGCACGCTTGGTCCCATTTGAAAGGGACACCTTTATTCATAAGGTGACTGAATGGTTGACACCTCCCAGCTAGGTTCGAGATGAATCTCTTAAGGTACGCTAACTTTCCTTCAGACTTTTCAATTCATGGATATCCCGAGGCTCAGGCATTTTCAAAATGGCATCCACTTTGGCTTTATCAATTTCGATCCCTCGATGTCGGATAATGAAACCAAGAAACTTTCCAGAAGTAACTCCAAAGGCACATTTCAATGGATTCATCCTAAGTTGGTATCTCCGGAGCAATTCAAATACCATCCTCAAGTCCTTCAAGTGGTCGCCCTTCTTTGTTGATTTTACCACCAAGTCATCAACATAGCAATCGACATTCTTGTGGAGAAGATCGTCGAAAATATTCTGCATAACCCTTTGGTAAGTAGCACCAGCGTCCTTCAAGCCAAAAGGCATTACCTTGTAGCAATAAATATCCTTTGGGGTACGGAATGCAGTAAGCTTTTCATCTTTTGGTGCCATGTGTATTTGGTTATAGCCTGATGAACCATCCATAAATGGCATTGCCTCGTACCCAGTAGTAGCATCGATCATCAGTTATGGAATGGGAAGCGGGAACTCATCTTTCGGACACGCATTGTTAAGATCCCTAAAGTCAACGCACACTCGAATCTGGCCATTTTTCTTCCTTACAGGGACAATACTTGAAACTCATGTTGGGTATTTGACTTCACGAATAAAGCCAGCTTCGATGAGCTTGTTAACTTCTATTTCAATCAAGAGAACCAAGTCTGGCCTAAAATGCCTTTGAGCTTGTTTAATAGGGCGAGCACCATTTTTGACTGCAAGGTGATGGACTGCTACTTTCAGGTCTAAGCCAGGCATCTCTTTGTAACTCCAAGCGAAGACGTCCCTGAACTCCTACCAATCTCTCAAATACGGAAGTTCTCACAGTTGATTTTCCAAGTCGGTCAAAGAAAGTAGGCCTGTTAGAAGCGGTAGATTTATCTTCTATAGTGATATAATTGCTACTCACCCTTCTTATTGAGATGCACACTGGTGACGGTTGCTTGTTTCCCAAACCTTCACGTGGTTGTCTCGTTACAGCTTCTGATGGTAGCTTCCCTAACTTTGATAGCTCTTTAGAATTGTATCCAAATTTTGCAAATAGCCTGTAAGCATTAGGATCAAAACCTTCATCTGTTCGCTTTGTAGGGAGTGCCACATTCTGCCAATGATTTTGGGCCACAAACCCTGCAAGCGGCATTGAGGATGACTTTACTGCCTCAATTCGTTTGACCGGAAGAGTTAACTCCTTTAGTATATTAGCTTGGAGATTAGATGATTCACATTCATCTTTATTCCTTTTAGGGACATATTGGAGAGAACGACTTACTTTTTTGCCATAAGAGGCAATACCCCCTTTATGAGATTTATTCACATTGGCGTGTACCTCCTCAGTAACAGCTTTGGCTTTACCAATAGTTACCTCAACTCTTTTGGTTATGGGCTCGTCATTCTTGCTTTTCATGCCACCATCAACTTTTAGCTCCTTCACAATGTGGTTCTTCAAGTAGATCTTTTCATCGGCGAAGTGTGACTCAGCCTCGGTGAATAGCTCATCATCAACAACTATCTTCTTCTCGACTTCACCCTCAGAGTATTTCAAACATTGGTGGTAGGTAGATGGAACCACTTTGTTCTCATGTATCCAAGGCCTTCCAAGCAAGACGTTGTATGAAGTCTTTGCATCAATCACATGTAGCCATGCACTTGATTGCATATCTTCAATAGTGATTTCCAGCCTGATCGCGCCTATGGCTCTTTGCCCCCTTGGTTGAATCCTTGGATCATCATATGACTTTCTAAGAGTTTGTTCATGGGAATACCAAGTTCTTTCACAGTGTGGATTGGCAAAATGCTCTTTGAGGATCCTTCATCAACCAAAATTCGATTTACCCTTTCATCAAGCATATAGCCAACCAGGTACAATGGGCGGTTATGAGGAGTATCACCTAGCAAAAGATCGTCATTTGTGAACGTGACCTTTTCCTCACAAACATTAACTTCTTTAGGAATGGACTCGATGGGCTTTTCCGAAGCTGGTGCCAATGGTAGGTCATCACTCTTTTCTTCCCTTTTGTCAGCATGGCAACAAGAGGCATCAATGCCCTCATGGAAAATCTTCGTGTGGAACCAACTTGGTAAGAACTCCTTCAAGGTCACTGGATGCTGTGGCTTTTGAGGATGGTGCACCTCCACTTTTTCTTTCTTCAAATATTTAACTGGATTCCATCTCCTTGGTCTTTTCACCATCATTTTCCTTGTTGGTTGTTCTATTGATTCTTTTCGTGGGCTCCTTTTGTGGTGCATACGATGAGTCACCAATGTCCAACCTTCATCATCGTCAGGTTGATTGACTTTAGCTTTGTCTCTCTCCAGTAATTCTTCATCTTTACTTTCTTTAAAACCATATAATTCATCAAGACTGAATGAGCCAAAGGTGATAGAGACTTGGTTTGCACTTGCTTTCTTATCTTCAAGCATGATCTTCTTTTCGCGAGCCAAGTCCATGACTTTGTCCTTGAAGATAAAGCACTTCTCCAGAGGGTGACTTACAAGTCGGTGATATTTGCAGTAGTTTGGGTCATTTGTTTTCCCGGCTTCATTTGATCGCTTCATCTCCGGAAGCTCAATAAGATTTAACTCGAGGAGTTCTTTGAAAATGGCTGGCATATCAGAATCCAGAAATGGGTACTCCTTCTCTTGTATTTCTTTTAGAGTCATCTTCCCACTTGGCTTATCTTGAAAAGAATTGGATTTCATACTCTGCTTCTTGCTCTCCTTCGTCGTGAACTTCACAGGTGACGTGTTGACATTCATAGCTTCTTTACTTTCAGACTTGGGTACGAACTTGCCCCACTTCCTGACTTCTTGCTTGTCATTCCCTTTGCGAGGTTCATAGATGGGTAGCCTTTCATTTCCAGCGGATGCCATGCTCAATTCCATGTCATGGGCACGATTTGCAAGTTTTTCAAATATGCCAGGCTTGATACCTTGCAAGATGTAGTGCAATCCCCAATGCATGCCTTGGATGAACATCTTTATGCCCGAAGCTTCACTAAGCCTTTCTTTGCAATTAAGGCTTGCATTCCCCCAACGATTGATAAAGTCGATAACGGGTTCCCCCTTTCGTTGACGAGTATTTGTAAGTTCTATCATACTCACAGTACGTCTCGTACTATAAAAGCAATTGAGGAACTCTTTCTCTAGTTGATCCCGGCTATCGATAAATCCAGCATCGAGGTCCGTGTACCAGTCAAAAGCATTTTCTTTTAGCGAGCGGACAAACTGCTTGATGAGGTAATCTCCATAAGTCCCAGCATTGTTGCACGTCTCTACGAAGTGTGCAACATGTTGCTTTGGGTTACCTTTACCATCAAACTGTTGAAACTTTGGAGGTTGATAGCCAGCAGGCATCTTCAACATATCGACCTTTACAGTGTACGACTTTGCATATGTAAGGGAGGATTTGGCAGCAACTTCATATTTGTTCTTAATGGTTCCTTCGATGAACTCCTTCAGTTGATCGATTGGAATCATCCCTTCAAATGAAACAGGGATAGCCTTAGTAGATGCTGCTTGTCTTAGGGGAGGATCAATCTCTTGAACTTCTAGGAGTTTGTCGGGTGCATGGATGGATTCCTCTTCCATCAAGATTCCCACCCTATCTGTTAGCTTATCAATTCTAGCCTCTTAATTTTGTATGCATTTGGTCAAGCCAGCGATCGCTTCCGTCAAGTTTGACAATTGCACCTCCACAGATGAAGTGTTTGTCACCATGGCTTGCATGATTATTGTGGACGATGGAGAGTAGCATGGATTTTCACACAGATTGATCCTTGATTGGCTCAGTCTATGTGGTGTAAGTGGGGAGGATCCATCACTTGAAGCATCATCATCTCCCTTCACAGCAGAGTGCTTGGATCTGGAGAGGTCAAGCAAAGCAAGAGTTTTCTTGATCTTTTCAGCAATATCGCTTCCTCCTTCAGGTGCGTTTGTGGAAGATCTTGCTCCTTTTGAGGATGAAGATTCGAAAATAGGGGTTGATGCGGACGGCATTTGGGGTACTTATTGTCCTAAAGAGCTTGCTTTGCTCCTCGTAACTGGTCCAAAGCTTCCAAAGGTAACATCGAGGATGCTTTCTACATCAGCATAGAACCTGGAGTTAGCAGCCTTGGTAGAAGTTGAACCGGAGATGATTTTCTTTGAAGCCATTTCAATGTTCTTGAACTTTGGTGATTGAAAGGTTGAGATGAGAGGCAGAGATTGTCCCACTAGGCGTGCCAGAATTTGTAGACAATAAATTTGCGTCGAGAAAATAAAATCAAGACCGAAAAATATCGCAACAATCGTAGTATTTGATTTCGAATATTTGAGTGTACAATCTCTATGAATCCTCTGATTCTTCTTTTTAATAGTAAATAAATTCAAGGGCCTTTGAGCTTGATCTTGAATCTATATTTGTTTCTACGAATGATGATCTTGTTCTTGAGCTTGAGCTTGATTGCTTGAACTTGATCTTTATTCGTTCTTCGTTCTTGAGCTTGAACTTGATTTCTTGAACTTGTACTTGATTGCTTGAAGCTTGAAACTTGTAGAGAAATTTGTGGCGTTTGATCCACGAGCTCTTTCTTGCTTCTTGTTATAACTTCTGGTGTCTTTTCTGAGTTATGAAGACCCATATTTATAGTTGTGGAAATGAGGAGTTGTGATAAGAACAAACTCTTTCCGACCAATCAAATTGAAGTGTGATATAGCCGCATTTGATTGGCCAGAATATGTCACTTGCACACGTGGCGCGATTTCATTGTCCATTTAATGTGACTTGGCATGCCTTGTCATTTTGACACATGGCATGTTCCTATTGGCTCTTCCGTTTGACTTGGCGTGCCACGTCATTTCATGTGTGGCACCAAACTGGGTCTCTAGGAAAATAATATCTTGGACCTAATGAAATGGACTCATCACTTTAGCCTAATTAAATGGTTACCCCAATGAATTAAAACTTATTTATTTAATCTATCTATATTGGACTTATATAATTAATCCAATTATATTAGCCCTTAATATTTATGTGAACTAATGTATTTAACATATAGTACAAATTATTTTATTAGATTTAAGTCCAATAAAATTTAAATGCTTACAATGACTATGAGATCTATCTTTATTGATTCAACAATGACGATTACAAAGGTTTATAATCAAAATCTAGGTTTTTGCTTTGTTGTTGGGGTCTCCTCCCGTTCTTCTGTTCTTTTTTTTCTTTTTGGGAACCTCCACTTTTCTTGCCTTCTTCCCTCGTATATATATATATATATATATATATATATATATATATATATTACCAATCTTCCCCTTTATCTAACGATTTTTAACCAGCATAACCCCTCTTGACTATACTCTTCCTTACTCGTTCAAGAATTACAACATATATTCTGCCGTGCAAGCCTTCTGATGGCTCGATCTCTCACCATTCCTTTTAATGATAATCCACTTGTGATCGGATTTTGACCCTTATAATCTGTATATTTGAGAGACGTAATTATCTTCTGGAAGAAAAAAATGATGATTTGAGATTTGGGTTTAAATGTTTTGTCGTGTGAAATTGTGTTGATAGGTTGGCTAATCGAACTGGCTTTTGTTGAGCAGGGGTAATTGTGAAACTAGTTGGATGTAACCGATTTATGATTTTATATATTTCCACTAAGATAGTAATAAAAGGTAGCATATTTAAAGTGTATACCTATTGTCTCAAAGGACCAGCAAGTATACTGTTAGCCCTTTGACAAAGGTCCTCGGCAGGTGTAGGTCGTGACAAGGATTTTCATGATGGCCTTGACACATAACCTGAAAAATGGGGCAACATCATGAAGGGCTGCTCGGCATGACGGACAATGCGGGGTTCGACAAACGCACCTTGAACGGAAGCAAGGCGCATTTTACTTAGATGTGCGGATTGGCAAAACAATGGCAAGGCAAAGCCATGTCAAGCAGGAGCAAAGACATGGCAAGGAAAGGCAAGACAAGGCGGGACAAGCAATGACAAATGATACGGGCAGATTTGATCAAGCCGGGGGCGACTTGACATGGGCGGGCAGCTTTGACAATGAACGTGTGCGGCTAAGTCAGTGGATGGCGAGCTGTGGCAATGACATTGGCGCGTAGCAGTGTCAAAGGCAAGGTTGGGCGTAATGCCAGCCTTGGCACAAAGCAGCTGGGCAAAAATCAGACCAAGCTGTGCATAAGCAGCAGTTGGAAAACATGTGCCGAGCACATGGGAAGCAGTTGGCAGTTGCAACCTCTTCCAAAACATGTTGATCATGGCCTAAAAGTGTGCCCACGTTTTTGTACTTTGTCTTAACTTGTTGCCCATCAGTTGGGGCTTGTCAATTGATTGTAGCCTTATAAATTCTTGCCTAGGCTGTCCAAAACGGGGCAGAAACTTAGTCTAAGGCATTGTGAAGCCAAATACGTCTAAGTCATTTCCTAAGGGTGGGGAAAACCATTTTAGGCCAGGGAATTAGGGAATTCTTTGTCTTGACCATAGGGTTGGCTATTGTGTTCTTGTATTCACTTATTAATACAAGTTGGGAAAAAATTCTTGTATATCGTGTGTGCCTTTATCTACTATTTTTGCTGCCTATTTTCATTCTAAGTTCAAACGTCCCTAAAAATAAAACTAAGTGTTGACTGCTGCACGGAGGTGAACCTCGGGCTGAGTTCCAGTGACACAAATCACCCTTGTGATAATTGGTATCAGAGCGTGGCTGGATCGGGGTGAAGACACAACATTCAGTGGTTGAATTTGTGAAGAATGGCTGGTGGCAATGCAAAACTGAGGGAAAAGGTTACTGCATTAGAGGCACTCGTCGGAACTGTTGATGGGGATTAATTTCTGACTATCTTGACTCGTCTCGCCTATCTTGAGGCCGAGATGAACAGACTGAGCTAGGAGTGCACAGATCTGATGAAAACGGAAAATAGGTTGCTGCGTCGTGCTGTTGGCAATGATGAAGCACAGCGTGGAGCAGATCGTACAAAGGTCAGAATTCCGGAGCCTAAAGAGTTCAATGGTGCAAGGAGTGCCAAGAAACTCGAAAACTTCCTGTGGGATATGGAACAGTACTTCCATGCTGCCAAAGTGCAAGATGAAGACAAAGTCCCCATTACGACTATGTACTTGGTGAATGATGCAAAGCTGTGGTGGCGTACGCGCGTGGCAGATGATGTAAGTGCTGGTAGGCCAAAGATTGACTCTTGGGAAGGGCTAAAGAAAGAGTTGAAGGGCAATTCTTTCCTAGCAATGCGGGCTGGATTGCTAGAGACCATTTGAAGAAGTTGAAACAAATTGGAACGGTCAGGGATTACGTCAAGGATTTTAGTTCTTTGATGCTGGATATTAGCAACATGTCTGAGGAAGACAAGCTGCATAATTTCCTTTACGGGTTGCAGTCGTGGGCGCAAATGGAACTCCGAAGGCAAAATGTGAAAGATCTTCCTAGTGCCATTGTTGCTGCGGATGCGTTGGGTGATTTCTGGTTGGGACAAGATGGTTCTGATTTCTCTACTACTTTAAAGTCCAAAAACGGGAACAAGGACAAAGTAAAAGAGTGGAGGAAAAACGGAAATGACAAGGGTAATGCTGTTGAGGGCAATGGCAATGAGAAGGGAAAGCAATGTGCTGGTCCTTCGACAAACAAGGGACAAAACGACAAGTTTGATGGCTGTTTTATTTGCAAAGGGCCACACATGACGAGGGATTGTCCAAGAATTGAACGGCTTTCAGCGTTGTTTGATGAATAAAAGAGTGAAGATGAGCAAAACGAGGAAGAACATGGGCAAACAACAGCATATTTGGGACCAATGGTGGTGCTGAAAAATGCGGAAGCTGCTTCGTCGAGGACGACGAATTCTTCTGGTGGGGGTGGTTTGTTAGCCCCTTGACAAAGGTCCTCGGCATGTGTGGGTTGTGACAAGGATTTTCATGATGGCCTTGGCACACAACCTGAAAAATAGGGCAACATCATGAAGGGCTGCTCGGCATGACGGATAATGCGGGGTTCGACAAGCGCACCTTGAACGGAAGCAAGGCACATTTTACTTAGATGTGCGGATTGGCAAAACAATGGCAAGGCAAAGCCATGTCAAGCAAGGTCAAAGACATGGAAAGGCAAGGCAAGACAAGGCGGGACAAGCAATGACAAATGATATGGGCAGATTTGATCAAGTCGGGGGCGACTTGACATGGGCGGGCAGCTTTGACAATGAACATGTGCGGCTAAGCCAGTGGGTGGCGAGATGTGGCAATGACATTGGCGTGGAGCAGTGTCAAAGGCAAGGTTGGGCACAATGCCAGCCTTGGCACAAAGTAGCTGGGCGAAAATCAGACCAAGTTGTGCACAAGCAGCAGTTGGAAAACATGTGCCAAGCACATGGGAAGCAGTTGGCAGTTGCAACCTCTTCCAAGACATGTTGATCATGGCCTAAAAGTGTGCCCACGTTTTTGTACTTTGTCTTAACTTGTTGCCCATCAGTTGGGGCTTGTCAACTGATTGTAGCCTTATAAATTCTTGCCTAGGCTGTCCAAAACGGGGCAGAAACTTAGTCTAAGGCATTGTGAAGCCAAATACGTCTAAGTCATTTCCTAAGGGTGGGGAAAACCATTTTGGGGCAGGGAATTAGGGAATTCTTTGTCTTGGCCATAGGGTTGGCTATTGTGTTCTTGTATTCACTTATTAATACAAGTTGGGAAGAAATTCCTGTATATCGTGTGTGCCTTTATCTACTATTTTTGCTGCCTATTTTCATTCTAAGTTCAAACGTCCCTAAAAATAAAACTAAGTGTTGGAAAGGCTGAAGTCAAGGCTGGGCTTGACTGCCGCACGGAGGTGAACCTCGGGCTGAGTTCGAGTGACACAAATCACCCCTGTGACATATACCAAGCATGCTAATCTCAAGTGCTCTTGGTCATTTTGTACACATTTTTCTATTTCTGACAAAGGTCTTCTCTTTTTCATTTCCTTTTCTTTTCGTGTGCAACCATTATGATTGACACTGCAATAAATTCCTTGTATATCAATTGAAAATGTAAAGGAACTTTAGAAAAGAAATACTAATGTTAAAAAAAACATTATAATATTAAATGAATTGTTATGAATAGAATTCTATTTAGAGTGAATGTCTATCTTATAGAGAGTTTTATTTTGTGACTAAGTCATTTTTCCCCAATAAATAGAGGAGTCCTACCCTATTGTAAATCATCCCAAAAATTCAATAAGAATTTTCTCTCTCTTTCTCTGCAATATTGTTCTTCTACTTTTATTGTTTTATTACACGTTATCAGCACGAGACTCTACCGTCTCAAGAAGCTCTTTGAGAAGATTAAGGTAACTTTTCTCCTCTTTTTAATTATGACTGACATTATGAAAAGAAAGTTCGTTGCCCTTGAAATTTCGGGCAAGAACTATATGACATGGGTGTTGGATGCTGAAATCCATTTAGATGCAATGGGTCTTGGAGACGCCATTAAAGACAAAACTAAAGCATCCACCCAAGACTGTGCTAAGGCCTTGATTTTCTTACGCCATCACCTTGATGAAGGGTTGAAAATAGAATATCTCACAGTCAAAGATCTACTTGTTTTGTGGAATGACTTAAAGGAAAGATATGACAACTTAAAGTTGGTCACTCTTCCACAAGCACGATATGATTGGGCTCATCTGAGGCTCCAAGACTTTTAAGTCTGTTTCTGAATATAATTCTGCAATGTTCAGAATTACTTCTAAATTGAAACTTTGTGGAGATACTATCACTGATTATGATATGCTTGAAAAAATGTTCACAACGTTTCATGCCTCCAATATGGTCTTGCAACAGCAATACAGAGAGAAAGGTTTCAAGAAGTACTTTGAGTTGATTTCTCTTCTCCTTGTGGCTGAGCGAAATAACGACTTGCTCATGAGAAATCACGAAAATCGACCCACTGGGTCTACACCATCGCCTGAAGTGGATGAGGTGTATTCTCATTATACTAAGCGTGGAAAAGGCCGTGGCCCTATTCGTGGTCGTAGTCGTGGTCATGGTCGTGGTCGTGGCCGTGGACAAGGAAGAAATTTTCCTGGTGTTAATCAGCCCCCAAAGAAAAATAACCACCAAAAGTGGAAAGGGAAAGATGAGAAGCCAAAGACAAATGGTTCAGAAACCGAATGTTATCGTTGCGGTGGAAAAGGGCATTGGGCAAATATTTGTCGTGTACCAAGACATTTGGTTGAGTTTTATCAAGCATCTCTAAAGAACAAAGGCCCTGAAGCTAATTTTGTCTCTGACAATAATTTTGACATCACCCACTTGGATGTGGCAGACTTCTTTGAGCGCCCTGATGGAAAAATAGACCACTTGATCGGTTATGGATCCGTGGTTAAAGAAGATTAAGTAGTCTGATTTTATTTTATTTTGCTTATTCGTATTAGTTAGCAAATAAACATCATGTAATTATCGTAGTTTACATGAGTAGTAGTTTTAATTAGTATGTAGAATTAGTATAATCTGTCATTGAATAAAGTTTGATAGTGGTCAAAATTTGTAGTCGGTATCAGTTGAAACTATTTGCTAAAGTTTTTAAATCAACTGACACTATACGAATTTTTAAGCCAGGCGTGAATCCATGTTTGCTACTGTAATGCAGCAACATAAGTTAGTTTTTTCATCTCCACTAATCGGTGCTAAACGACAAATAAAAACAACTATTATTCGTTAATTAAGAGCATAACTGTCTAACCTTCAACTCCTCCTTCAATAGTTTCAAGAGCATCATATCCGTAAAGTGCATGCCTTCTGAAAACACACTCCGTACCAACATATATTGGTCCTTGTATACCATCTAAGCCTTTCATGTTAATCTGTAAAGAATTTCAAGAAATTTTGTTTTCTAATCAAGTTGTTCAATCAAAGATTGTGCCTTACGGAATTTTTTTCTTTATCTCTGAAAATACTAATATTTATTCGTATATTTCTTTTTGTATGTCAACCTATGGGAAGCAAATATGGATATTCCACAAAGCAAACTTGGATCAAGTTCAATTGTAAAAATATTTGTTTAATTGATTCATGTACGACACATACAATATTCAAAGAGAAGAAATATTTCTCTCATTTAAATATGTGTAAGGCATATGTTACTACAATTTCTGGTAGTAGTAAATTAATTGAAGGCTCTGGAAGAGCTACTATAACTCTGCCTAAGGGAACAATACTTATCACAGAGAATGCAATGTTCTCCTCCAAGTCCAAGAGGAACTTGTTGAGTTTTAAAGATATCCGTTGAAATGGATATCATATTGAGACAATAGATGAGAATAATCTTGAATATCTCATCATTACCAAGAATTTCTCTGGCCAAAAGAGGGTTATTGAGAAATTCCAATCTTTATCTTGTGGCCTGAATTGGACAAGAATTAGTGCAATTGAGGCACATTCTACCGTAAATCAAAAGGTTACTGATTCCAATACTTTTGTACTTTGGCATGATCGATTGGGACACCCTGGATCAATTATGATGAGACGAATTATAGAAAACTCAAATGGGCATTCATTAAAGAATTTAAAGATTCTTTTAAATAATGAATTTTCTTGCACTTCTTGTTATCAAGGCAAGTTAATTATTAGACCATCACCAACAAAGGTTGGAATTGAGTCCCCTGCGTTTTTGGAACATATACAAGGGGGCATTTGTGGACCTATTCACCCACCTAGTGGGTCGTTTAGATAATTTATGGTCTTAATAGACGCATCTTCTAGATGGTCTCATATGTGCCTATTGTCATCTCGCAACCTCGCGTTTGCAAAATTAATGGCACAAATAATTCGACTACGGGCACAATTTCCCGATAATCCAATTAAGTCTATTAGACTTGATAATGCTGCTGAGTTTTAATCCCAAGCATTTAACGATTGTTGCTTATCAATTGGGATAAAAGTGGAACATCCTGTAGCTCATGTTCACACTCAAAATGGTCTTGCAGAGTCTTTAATTAAACGTCTGCAATTGATTGCAAGACTGTTACTCATGAAAACGAGGTTGCCCACTTCTGTTTGGGGTCATGCCATTTTTCATGCAGCAATGTTAGTTCGTCTCAGACCGACAAATTATCATAAATATTCCCCGTTGCAACTAGTTCTGGGTCATGAACCTAATATATCTCATTTAAGAATTTTTGGATGCGCAGTATATGTGCCTGTAGCACCGCCATGTCGCACCAAAATGGGTCCGCAAAGAAGGTTAGGAATATATGTTGGGTTTGAATCGCCCTCCATTATTCGCTATCTTGAAACATTAACGGGGGATTTATTCACTGCTTGATTTGCAGATTGTCGATTCGATGAGACACTTTCCAAAAATTAGGGGGAGAAGTTGGTGAAACCAAACGGGAAATTTTGTGGAAAATCCATCATTATCTCATCTTGATACACGTGCCTCTATTTGTGAAAAAGAGGTGCAAAAGATTATCCATTTGCAGAGAATAGCAAATCAAATGCCAGATGCATTTACGGATTTGAAAAGGATAACAAAATCACATATCCCTGCAGAGAATGTTCCAATCCGTATTGATGTCCCCGTTGGAAAATCTTCTAGTGTCATAGCTAATGAGTCAAAATCACGCCTAAAATGTGGTAGACCATTAGGTTCTAAGGATCGAAATCCTAGAAAAAGGAAAACAAATGATCAAAATGACACTACGAAAGAATCTTACGAAGAAATCCATGATTTAATAAATTCTAAGAATCATGAGGAAACCACTGAGCCCGAGACTCAAGAAAATAAGGAACTATCAATAAATCCAATCGATATTGAGACAAATTTGAATCGATTGGATATAGTGGTGGATTATGTCTTTGCATATAATGTTGCATCTAGCATTATGCAAGAAATTGAGGATCTTGAACCTCAATCTGTTGGAGAATGTCGACAAAGACTAGATTGGCCAAAATGGCAAGAAGCAATTCAATCAGAGTTGAATTCACTTGCAAAACGTGAAGTTTTTAGGCCTCTAGTCCAAACACCTAGCAGTGTTAAGCCTGTTGGCTATAAATGGGTCTTTGTACGCAAGAGAAAGAGAAAAATGAGGTACAAAGATATAAGGCACGCCTTGTTGCACAAGGATTTTCATAAAGGCCTGGTGTCAATTATGAAGACATATTCACCCGTTATGGATGCTATAACTTTCCGTTATCTCATTAGTTTTGCTGTCCATGAAAAGCTTAACATGCATTTAATGGATGTGGTTACCGCCTACCTTTATGGCTCACTTGATAATGAGATATTCATGAAAATTCCCGATGGATTTAAAATGCCAAACGCACATAATTCAAAGTCCCGGGAAATGTTTTCAATCAAATTGCAAAGATCGTTGTATGGTCTAAAGCAATCAGGACGAATGTGATATAATCGTCTTAGTGAGTATTTATTAAAGGAAGGCTATATAAATGATGTCATTTGTCCATGTGTTTTTATAAAGAAAACAACATCGAAATTTGTTGTACTTGTCGTATATGTTGATGACATAAACCTTATTGGAACTCCTATAGAACTCCAAAGGGCAATTGATTATTTAAAGAAGCAATTCGAGATGTAAGATCTCGGAAAGACAAAATTATGTCTTGGTTTGCAAATCGAACATTTGGCAAACGGAATTTTTGTTCATCAATCTACCTACATAGAAAAGGTATTGAAACGGTTTTACATGGATGGAGCACATCCATTAAGTACTCCGATGGTTGTTCGATCACTTGATGTGAATAAGGATCCATTCCGACCTCAAGAAGAGAATGAAGAGCTACTTGGTCCTGAAGTACCATATCTTAGTGCAATTGGTGCACTAATGTATCTTGCCAATACTACAAGGCCTGACATTACTTTTTCAGTTAACGTCTTAGCAAGATATAGCTCTGCTCCCACAAGAAGACACTGGAATGGAATCAAACACATATTGCGGTATCTAAAAGGGACTACCGATATGGGCTTATTTTATGGCAATAATTGCAGTCCTGATCTTATTGGTTATGCTGATGCTGGGTATTTATCCGATCCACACAAGGCTCGATCTCAAACATGTTATGTGTTTACCTGTGTAGGCATTGTCATATCTTGGCGATTGACTAAGCAATCAATTGTGGCTACTTCATCTAATCATGCCGAGATAATTGTTATTCATGAAGCAAGTCAAGAGTGTGTGTGGTTGAGGTCTATAATATATCTTATTCGAGACAAATGTGGTTTGAGATATGACAAACTACCCACGATTTTGTATGAAGACAATGCAGCATGCATAGCTCAATTAAAGAGAGGATTCATAAAAGGAGATAGGACAAAGCACATTTCACCAAAATTATTTTTCACACATGATCTTCAAAAGTATGGTGATATCAATGTGCAACAGATTCGTTCAAGTGATAATATGGCTGATTTGTTCACAATCTCTACCGACGTCAACCTTCAAGAAGCTAGTGCAGAAGATTGGGATGCGAAGGCTCAAGGATGTGAATTGATGCTCTCATCAAGTGAGTTAATGCGCGTTGCATTCTTTTTCCCTTACAAGGTTTTGTCCCACTGAGTTTTCCTTGCAAGATTTTTAACGAGACAACCAAAAGGCGTATCTATGTACTCCTTTTCCTTTTCTAGAATTTTTTTCCCATTGGGTTTTATTTTATTTAAGGTTTTTAATGAGGCACATTACTTATCGAGTAGACATTCAAGAGGGAGTGTTATGAATAGAATTCTATTTAGAGTGAATGTCTATCTTGTAGAGAGTTTTACTTTGTGGCTAAATCATTTTCCCCCTATAAATAGAGGGGTTCTACCCCATTGTAAATCATCCCAAAAATTCAATAAGAATTTCCTCTTCAATATTGTTCTTCTACATTTATTGTTTTATTACATGAATCACATTATGTTCCTTACGAGACATCCAATAAAACCAAAACTGATACATATCCAAATGGAGCGACAAATAATTAGTTCATTAGTACATAATTACATGGTATTGCTAATTCTAACGCAAGATGGTTCTACGTTTAAGGCCTTTGATCTTTAAATTAATGCTTTCAGCCAAATTATGGATCTCACTCTTATATGATATAGATGTTCAGTAAAATAAGTAAGCAGATCTGATTCAGCTTCAATCCACATGACCATAAGCTTGATTAGATATTTTCTTTTTACAGCGACGAATACTTGGATTAATAGGCGCATAGACTGACATAAAGGGATATATCTCCATTTACTAAACTAAATAATAACACACACATGAATTGTTAATTGTAAACGGTAAATCTTCATTCACTTCATTCCAGAGAACTTTGTAAATACAGATCCACAACGTAACATCACGGTAACAATCTCACGGTCAAAAACGAGGACAGTAGCAGGAACCACAGTAAACCATAACGGAACTTCAACCAAACTTAGAACCATAAATTTCAAACCAAAAAATAAATCTAAAGGCAACGGAAAATCTAACTCCTCCAGTTTCCTTCAGAGCCACCACCGTAACCACCTTCACGACGGCCACCTCCATAACCGCCGCCGCCACCACCACCATAACCACCTTCACGACGGCCACCTCCGTAACCGCCGCCACCACCGTATCCACCTTCACGACGGCCACCACCTCCGTAGCCTCCACCGCTACCACCACGGTAACCGCCACCGCCTCCACCTCCGCCGCTTCCGCGAGACTGAGCTTCGTTGACGGTGATGTTACGACCGTCAAGGTCCTGGCCGTTCATCCCTTCAATAGCGTCCCTCATGGCTTTCTCATCCTTGAAGGTAACAAATCCAAATCCTCTAGATCTACCAGTTTCTCTGTCATTGATAATCTGAAAAATTCAAATATCATTAAAAAAACACATCAGATCTAACCAGATCTACAACATAACATCCAAAAATAGGTAAATCCATAAAATATAAAATAAAAAAAATAGGGGAGAAACATTAAAATCGATCTATCTTCATCTCTTGTATAAACAGAGGAAGACGGAACGTACCGTTTCGGGGAAAGTGGAATAATAGTAACAAACAGTAACAGTAACAGATAAACCAGAGAGTAGTAACAGTAACAGTAACAGAGAGAGTAGTAACAGATCAATTTTTCCAGTAACAGAGGGTCAACGAAGCCGATTCAAATCGGCTCGAATCCGATCTCTGCTCTGTTTTGCAACAGACCTTCGAGTCGAGAATTTCGCCGAACTGAGAAAAAGCCTCCCCAAGTGTTTGGTCGGTGGTAGCCCATGCTAGCCCACCGACGAAGCACCTGTATTCAACTTCTGCCATTTTTTTTCCTAATTAATAAGAAGAAACCCTAAAAACGAAGTAAAGAGAGAGAGCTGTGGTGAAGAGAGTAGAAAATGCCGGTTTTTATAGGCTGGTTGAGGAGCCTGGGTTTGGGTCTAGGGCTGGTTAAGTTAACCGAGCACGGCGGTTATTTTCCTAACTTCAATACAACTCGGGTTAGGGGTCTGGTTAAAAAAAATTGTCCGTTTCGTTACGGAAAAAACTCCGTTTCTCGCTTATTTTTGTCACTTTCTTCAATTTGTTCTGACACACAAATAATTCATATTCACTGCACAGTTAGAATAATACCACAAATGTTTTAGATGTAAGTTGGCCAAATACGTACAAAGACCCTTAAACTTGGCACAAAATTTCATTTTTGCACCTTATCTCAAGCATGTTCCAATTGGGCGCCTCATGTACTCTTAAACTGTGTCATTTAAACCCCTCTTGACTTGCCAACAAAAAATATTGGATGCGTGAACTATACGCGTGTGATGTGGCAAAAAGGTCAAATGAAAACAAGCCAAGTGGCTCTGAGTAAAATTTCTGAGCTAAAAAGAACACTATTTTGAAACAGCCCATGAACCCCACGACCCTTTTATTGCCATTGCGTCATTTCTTCCTGGAATCCCTCTCCTCCATAGAACCCCTCACCATTTCTAGACCAGCTTCTCCCACTCCCCCGTGCACACATCTATTTTGCCTTAAAGACTGATGGATTGTCCAGGGCGATGAGTATTTAAACTTCAGGAGAAAATTTAAACAGAAAGGGAATAGGTTGCACTTGAGTTTGGTTTTAGTTGAGTCTTTGAAAAACTAGTTTTGGAGAAATAAAGAAAATAATGAATGTTAAGACTAGATTTTGAGAACGATTTGTTAAATGTACGAGTTAGTTTTTTTAAAAATCTATATCTACAATAGATTGTTTAGTTCTCCAAAAGCATTTACACTCAATCTTGAAATTCCAAACTTTATTCATGCTTCTAATTTTGGTTCTTGAAAATATTTAGAGTACAGTTTTACTTTATGACACGAAATTATCACATCATTATTTAATAGGAAAATGTCCAATAATATCTTTAAACTATTGGATATAGCTCAATTTTGTCCTCCGTTAGCAAATTGGGCTATTAATATCCCTCATGTTAGCAAACTGGACCAATAATGTCTTCATTTTAACGGCAGTCCACATAAGCCTTCTCAAAGGCATTAATTAGCTGATGTGGCATCCACATAAGCGGATATCACTTAAGTTTGCTCCAATAACCCATTAGCCCATAAAACAAATACCCAGTTATCAATCAAATATTATTGGACCTTTTCCCATTTTTCCCATCATGAAATATAAGATCAAACATAACAAATAAGCCTGATCAAAGATAATCAATCAAAATATAGAGAAAAATAAGAATAAAAATTTCAGACCCAGATGCTACAGTATCATCATCTTCAGAAGAAGAGGAACAAGAAAAGAGACCATCAAAAAAGAAGCCAAAGCTCACTGTTCATGAAAACTTTCAAGGTAAGGTAAAGATTGGGTTCGAAAAAGAAAATAGGGAGAATATTGTGCTGAATTTAGAAACTCATTTAACAATTGGAAAATGTCCAATAATATTTGATTGATAACTGGGTATTTGTTTTATGGGCTAATGGGTTATTGGAGCAGGCTTAAGAGAGATCCGCTTATGTGGAAGCCACGTGGATGTCATGTCAGCTAATTAATGCCTTTGAGAAGACTTATGTGGACTGCCGCTAGAATGAAGGCATTATTGGTCCAGTTTGCTAATGTGAGGGATATTAATGACCCAGTTTACTAATGGAGGACAAAATTGAGCTATATCCAATAATTCAAGGATATTATTGCACCTTTTTCGTTATTTAATGGACATTACTGTATAAAAAAATCAATGAAGCTTTTCCAGCAATGAATCTGGGAAGATGAAGTATAATGAAGCTGATCTTTTTTATGAGAAATTATTGAAAAATATATTTATGAGAAAATATATGGAAATTTGTTAGGAAATTATTGGTGAAAACATAAAGTGGAAGAGAGGAAGGTGATGGAAGTTGTCAAAAAATTCGCCGGACTTCAATGTGTAGCGAGCACATCATGCCACATTAGCATGAAAAGAATCCAAGTTTAGGCAAAAGAGTAACTTAGCAAACCATTTCACGCGCTAAAAAGATGGGTAAAACACGCATCATGCCACATCAGCAATGCGAGTTTAAATGACACAGTTTGAGCATACATAAGGTGCCCAATAGGAACATGCTGGAGATAAGGTGCCAAAATGAAATTTCGGGCAAAGTTTAGGGTCTGTGTATGTATTTGGCCAAACTTCCATTGAGGTCTCGTTTTCAAAATTACGTGATAAACCAAAATACACATTTTAAGTCAGTGGTGTGGAACATCACTGTCTCTACTACTGGTTTTGGCAATATGCATGAACTTAATAGGAAGTAAAATCTTTTTTAGAGTTCCAACTCTATGTATATACTAGTTCGAATTTCAAATAGAGAAAAATACTTACAGGTTTAGTTATTTGTTATACAATAATAAGATCGTGACATGTTTTTTGCATATGATTTATTGATTAATCGTGATTATTTAATATGTATTTTCATGTTATTATTTAACCGATTATTAATATAATTTGATATCTGTATAAGATCTGAATAATTTTTTCTCCAAATGTGCTTGTATTTGCATGTGTACTAAGTTCGTATTTCAGAAGAAAAATGTGGTCATAATGTGACAAAATAGAGTAACGTAATTTAAGAGAAAACAACGTGAATAGTAACTAAAAATAGTATTCCTCCATAAAATCATACTCCGCTAAGAAGGAGAAATGGAAGTAATACCAATCACGTACAGATTTAGGAATATCAGGGGGAATATGCGACTGCCGTTAATTTACGCTGGCAACAACAGATGACCTTTGGTGGCTAACCAGGGTTAAACCTGGGTTTGAACTTCCAAGATATTTTAGACAAACCCCGCCTGGCACGGCGCTGCCCATAAAATATCAAGAGATAAAGATATTTATACAGTAAGCTCCGTGTTGGTGGTTTATGCTTTTGTACAGCTGGGTCCACCAAATTATTGATTTAAATTACTTACTCCAATTGCAATTTGATTCTTGTGGATTCAGATTTGATTTTTTTAGACAATCATACCTTATATGATATTTAATATTATTGTGAATCTAGATTTAAAGACGAATAGGAGTAAGGGTCCTTAACGTTGAGACTTGGGAGATAACAGAAGAAGCAAGATGACCTCATTATGTCCACACAATTGCACACCCTTTATAATAGGAAAACTTGTTGTATTTAATAATGCATAAACTATTCTCACTTTCATCTTCCCCTTACTCGTTCTCTATTGTGTTACTACACATATTCATCCTTTTGATAATTTTTTCTTCATATTTTTAATTTTTTTTATCGTAACTTTTTTTTCCTGAATTTAATGTTAATCTCTTATTCGTCATGCTTGAACTCGATAAAACTAGTCATTTAGTGTAAATGATGAAATGAGGTTGTTTCACAAATAATATGTTGAATATAAATGAATTTAATTACATATATGAATAGTTGAGCAACATTGGCTAGGTCTGTCGAAAGTTGAAACGACAAAATTAGTGATTTTTTTTTTTTTTGCAAGATAGATAGAATAATATAATATTAAGGCTTTTTTGTCTAGCAAAACTTATGAACAATTTAAAAAAAAAAATTGCAAGTTTTGCCAACTTGGAAAAATATGTGAACAATTTGTATTAAAGCTATACTTGTCCTTCATCTTGTACTCTAGATAAGTTTTGCAGCAAAAGTTGTAAACAAGGTGAGTTTGACCAATACAGCAAGACTTGTGTCCCAAAATTATGCTCAAAATGTTATGTATAGAATTCTATTTAGAGTGAATGTCTATCTTGTAAAGAATTTTACTTTGTGGCTAAGTCATTTTTCCCCTATAAATAGAGGGGTCTTACCCCATTGTAAATCATCCCAAAATTCAATAAGAATTTCCTCTCTCTCTTTCTCTGCAATATTGTTCTTCTACTTTTATTGTTTCACAACACGTTATCAGCACGAGACTCTACCGTCTCAAGAAGCTCTTTGAGAAGATTAAGGTATAACTTTTCTCCTCTTTTTAATTATGACTGACATTATGAAAAGAAAGTTCGTTGCCCTTGAAATTTCGGGCAAGAACTATATGACATGGGTGTTGGATGCTGGAATTCATTTAGATGCAATGGGTCTTGGAGACGCCATTAAAGACAAAACTAAAGCATCCACCCAAGATTGTGCTAAGGCCTTGATTTTCTTGCACCATCACCTCGATGAAGGGTTGAAAATAGAATATCTCACAGTCAAAGATCCACTTGCTTTGTTGAATGGCTTAAAGGAAAGATATGACAACTTAAAGTTGGTCACTCTTCCACAAGCACGATATGATTGGACTCATCTGAGGCTCCAAGACTTTAAGTCTGTTTCTGAATATAGTTCTGCAATGTTCAGAATTACTTCTAAATTGAAACTTTGTGGAGATACTATCACTGATTATGATATGTTTGAAAAAACGTTCACAACGTTTCATGCCTCCAATATGGTCTTGCAATAGCAATACAGAGAGAAAGGTTTCAAAAAGTACTCTGAGTTGATTTCTCTTCTCCTCGTGGCTGAGCGAAATAACGACTTGCTTATGAGAAATCACGAAAATCGACCCACTGGGTCTACACCATTGCCAGAAGTGGATGAGGTGTATTCCCATTAGGCTAAGCGTGGAAAAGGCTGTGACTCTATTCGTGGTCATGGTCGTGGTCGTGGCCGTGGTCGTAGACAAGGAAGAAATTTTCCTAGTGTTAGTCACCCCCAAAGAAAAATAATCACCAAAAGTGGAAAGGAAAAGATGAGAAGCCAAAGGCAAATGGTTCAGAAACTGAATGTTATTGTTGCGGTGGAAAAGGGCATTGGGCAAATATTTGTCGTGTACCAAGACATTTGGTTGAGCTTTATCAAGTATCTCTAAAGAATAAAGGCTTTGAAGCCAATTTTGTCTCTGACAATGATTTTGACGTCACCCACTTGGATGTGGCAGATTTCTTTGAGCGCCCTGATGGAAAAATAGACCATATGATCGGTGATGGATCTGTGGTTAAAGAAGATTGAGCAGTTTGATTTTATTTTTATTTTGCTTATTTGTATTAGTTAGTGAATAAACATCATGTAATGATAATTCTTTACATGAGTAGTAGTCATTAGTATCAATTCATATTATTTATTTTATGGAATAGTGTTAGTATTCGTTTTAAACAATGTTTCAGTTTTCTTAGCTTTCAAAGATTAATATATATTTTTTATTAAAGTAACGTTATGATTTGCAAATAACCAAGAGGTTATGTGAAGGCTACTTAAAATTTTTTTCCAAGGAAATTCAAATCTTTATTTTTTTTGCAACTGACATGCTAAGTTGCTAATTGTACGAAAAAATTTCAGCATCACACAAAAGGCACATGTTCATTTGAACCATTACAGTTTCTTTCATAAACAAAACTTGGTTATGTCACAAACGCCAATACGGATTTCCGCTCAATCAATTAATCATAATTCATTCCTAAATTAGCGTATGCCAGTTTGATTAAATCTGACACATTAATTGAACAAGTCAATGAGTATATTTTTTGATCCAATCTCGTCTGTATTTTCCTATTGTGCAAGACTATTAAGTCATTCAATGAAAGGCATAATTATATTTTTTTCTATGTAATTGTTCATATTATAAACAAAGTTTGCTCGAAATTGCATTATAAGTTATTATTGAGTTATTGACTTCACTTTTCCTTTATCTTTGAAAATACTTATATTTATTCATATATTTTTTTGTATGTCAACCTATGGGAAGCAAATATGGATATTCCACAAAACAAACTTGGATCAAAGTTCAATTGTAAAAATATTTGTTTAATTGATTCATGTACGACACATACAATATTCAAAGAGAAGAAATATTTCTCTCATTTAAGTATGTGTAAGGCAGATGTTACTACAATTTCTGGTAGTACTAAATTAATTGAAAGCTCTGGAAGAGCTACTATAACCCTGCCTAAGGGAACAATACTTATTATAGAGAATGCAATGTTCTCCTCCAAGTCCAAGAGGAACTTGTTGAGTTTTAAAGATATCCGTCGAAATGGATATCATATTGAGACAATAGATGAGAATAATCTTGAATATCTCATCATTACCAAGAATGTCTCTGGCCAAAAGAGGGTTATTGAGAAGTTCCCATCTTTATCTTGTGGCATGTATTGGACAAGAATTAGTGCAATTGAGGCACATTCTACCGTAAACCAAAAGGTTACTGATTCCAATACTTTTGTACTTTGGCATGATCGATTGGGACACCCTGGATCAATTATGATGAGACGAATTATAGAAAACTCAAATGGGCATTCATTAAAGAATTTAAAGATTCTTTTAAATAATGAATTTTCTTGCACTTTTTGTTATCAAGGCAAGTTAATTATTAGACCATCACCAACAAAGGTTGGAATTGAGTCCCCTGCGTTTTTGGAACGCATACAAGGAGACATTTGTGGACTTATTCACCCACCTAGTGGGTCGTTTAGATATTTTATGGTCCTAATAGACGCATCTTCTAGATGGTCTCATGTGTTCCTATTGTCATCTCGCAACCTCGCATTTGCAAAATTAATGGCACATATAATTCGACTACGGGCACAATTTTCCGATAATCCAATTAAGTCTATTAGACTTGATAATGCTGTTGAGTTTTCATCCCAAGCATTTAACGATTATTGCTTATCAATTGGCATAAAAGTGGAATATCTTGTAGCTCATATTCACACTCAAAATGGTCTTGCATAGTCTTTAATTAAACGTCTGCAATTGATATCAAGACCGTTACTCATGAAAACGAGGCTGCCCACTTCTGTTTGGGGTCACGCCATTTTGCATGCAACAATGCTAGTTCGTCTCAGACTGACAAATTATCATAAATTTTTCCCGTTGCAATTAGTTTTGGGTCATGAACCTAATATATCGCATTTAAGAATTTTTGGATGCGCAGTATATGTGCCTGTAGCACTGCCATATCGCACCAAAATGGGTCCGCAAAGAAGGTTAGGAATATATGTTGGGTTTGAATCACCTCCATTATTTGATATCTTGAAACATTAACAGGGCATTTATTCACTGCTCGATTTGCAGACTGTCGATTCGATGAGACACTTTTCCCAAAATTAGGGGGAGAAGTTGGTGAAACCAAACATGAAATTTTGTGGAAAAATCTATCATTATCTCATCTTGATCCACGTGCCTCTATTTGTGAAAAAGAGGTGCAAAAGATTATCCATTTGCAGAGAATAGCAAATCAAATGCCAGATGCATTTACGGATTTGAAAAGGATAACAAAATCACATATCCCCGCAGAGAATGTTCCAATCCGTATTGATGTCCCTGTTGGACAATCTTCTAGTGTCATAGCAAATAAGTCAAAAGTGCGCCTAAAACGTGGTAGACCATTAGGTTTTAAGGATCGAAATCCTAGAAAAAGAAAAACAAATTATCAAAATGACACTATGAAAGAATCTTACGAAGAAATCCACGATTTAATAAATTTTGAGATTCATGAGGAAACCACTGAGCCCGAGACTCAAGAAAATAAGGAACTATCAATAAATCCAATCGATATTGAGACAAATTTGAATCGAGTGGATATAGTGGTGGATTATGTCTTTGCATATAATGTTGCATCTAGCATTATGCAAGAAAGTGAGGATCTTGAACCTCAATCTGTTGGAGAATGTCGACAAAGACTAGATTGGCCAAAATGGCAAGAAGCAATCCAATCAGAGTTGAATTCACTTGCAAAACGTGAAGTTTTTGGGCCTCTAGTCCAAACACCTAATGGTGTTAAGCCTGTTGGCTATAAATGGGTCTTTGTACGCAAGAGAAATGAGAAAAATGAGGTACAAAAATATAAGGCACGCCTTGTCGCACAAGGATTTTCACAAAGGCCTGGTGTCAATTATGAAGACATATTCACCCGTTATGGATGCTATAACTTTCCGTTATCTCATTAGTTTTGATGTCCATGAAAAGCTTGACATGCATTTAATGGATGTGGTTACCGCCTACCTTTATGGCTCACTTGATAATGAAATATATATGAAAATTCCCGATGGATTTAAAATGCCAAACGCAAATAATTCAAAGTCCCGGGAAATGTTTTCAATCAAATTGCAAAGATCGTTGTATGGTCTAAAGCAATCAGGATGAATGTGGTATAATCGTCTTAGTGAGTATTTATTAAAGGAAGGCTATATAAATGATGTCATTTGCCCATGTGTTTTTATAAAGAAAACAACATCGGAATTTGTTGTACTTGCCGTATATGTTGATGACATAAACCTTATTGGAACTCCTATAGAACTCCAAAAGTCAATTGATTATTTAAAGAAGGAATTCGAGATGAAAGATCTCGGAAAGACAAAATTATGTCTTGTTTTGCAAATCAAACATTTGGCAAACAGAATTTTTGTTCATCAATCTGCCTACATAGAAAAGGTATTGAAACGGTTTTACATGGATGGAGCACATCTATTAAGTACTCCGATGGTTGTTAGATCACTTGATGTGAATAAGGATCCATTCCGGCCCTAAGAAGAGAATGAAGAGCTACTTGGTCCTGAAGTACCATATCTTAGTGCAATTGGTGCACTAATGTATCTTTCTAACACTACAAGGCCCAACATAACTTTTTCAGTTAATGTCTTAGCAAGATATAGCTCTGCTCCCACAAGAAGATACTGGAATGCAATCAAACACATATTGCGGTATCTAAAAGGGACTACCGATATGGGCTTATTTTATGACAATAATTGCAGTCCTGATCTTGTTGGTTATGCCGATGCTGGGTATTTATCCGATCCACACAAGGCTCGATCTCAAACAGGTTATGTGTTTACCTGTGGAGGCACTGCAATATCTTGGCGATCGACTAAGCAATCAATTGTGGCTACTTCATCTAATCATGCTGAGATAATTGCTATTCATAAAGCAAGTCGAGAGTGTGTGTGGTTGAGGTCTATAACACATCATATTCGAGACAAATGTGGTTTGAAATGTGACAAGTTACCCATAATTTTGTATGAAGATAATGCAGCATGCCTAGCTCAATTGAAGAGAGGATTCATAAAAGGAGATAAAACAAAGCACATTTAACCAAAGTTATTTTTCACACATGATCTTCAAAAGAATGGTGATATCAATGTGCAACAGATTCGTTCAAGTGATAATATGGCTGATTTGTTCAATAAATCTCTACCAACATCAACCTTCAAGAAGCTAGTGTACAAAATCGGGATGCGAAGGCTCAAGGATGTGAATTGATGCTTTCATCAGGGGGAGTTAATGCGCATTGCACTCTTTTTCCCTTACAAGGTTTTGTCCCACTGGGTTTTCCTTGAAAGGTTTTTAACGAGGCAACCAAAAGGCGTATTATTAGAGATGTGTACTCTTTTTCCTTTTCTAGAATTTTTTTCCCATTGGGTTTTATTTTAGTTAAGGTTTTAATGAGGCACATTACTTATCGAGTAGACATTCAAGGGGGAGTGTTATGAATAGAATTCTATTTAGAGTGAATGTCTATCTTATAGAGAGTTTTACTTTATGGCTAAGTTATTTTTCCCCTATAAATAGAGGAGTCTTACCCCATTGTAAATCATCCCAAAATTCAATAAGAATTTCCTCTCTCTCTTTCTCTGCAATATTGTTCTTCTATTTTTATTGTTTCATAACACAAAAGCTATTTTTCCACTAATTTCTAACGAGAACAAAACATAAACATCTTAAAAGCAGCTTGATATACTAAGCTCCCGCAATGTACGGGGTCCAGAGAAGGGGCGGACCACAAGAGTTTATTATACGCAGTCTTACTCTGTATCTCCGCAAGAGAATATTTTCACTGCTTTAATTTATGACCTCCTGATCACATGACAACAGCTTTACTAGCTATGCCGAGGGTTTCACCAACAAAATGTAAACATCGGTGCGAAATAATCATGTGTTAAAATCACCCTAGCCCCTACGGTTGCAAAGATATCCTTGTCCCCTCTAATCTGAGGTGGTGCTGATTTTACGTTGGGTCATTGTCCTCTTAACCAATAGTGTACCATTATTGATCTTATTTTTCCATTCCTTCGGATTAGCCCACTATTAAGTATTAACCATTTCATTGGCAGAGGACTCACCTTGTGATTCATTGACAATGTTTTGTGGACTTGGATCATATGATGACCCAATAGGTCATCTTATGATTTAGAACCAAACTCTGTATTTCGAAGACTTTAGAATCTCATTTTAGCCTTTCTCAATTTGGGTACCGGTATTGACCCGGAAGGCTTATATGCTAAAAACTGATAAAAACAAGAATTTTTGCCTTAAAAATTAATTTTGGTTGACTTCGGTCAACGATTTGAGTAAACGAATCCGGACCCGTATTTTGACGGTTCTGGTGGGTCCATATTGAAATATGGGACCCGGGCATTTGCTCAGAATCAAATTCTGAGGTTCCTAACTCGAGATATGAATTTTTATTGTAAATTAAATGTTTGAAAATCTAATGGTTTTAAGAATTGATTTATGTTTGGCCTTGTTAGAACCGGGTCCGTATTTTGGTTCTAGAGCCTGGTACATGTCCAATATAATATTTATGACTTGTCTGTGAAATTTGGTGAGAAACGGAATTGGTTTGACGCGATTCTGGACGTCTAGTTGAGAAATTAGAAGTTTCAAAGTTTTCTTGAAAATTTTATTTGATTTGGTACTAAATTCGTAGTTCTACGTGTTATTTTGGCGATTTGATCGCATGAGCAAGTTCGTATGATGTTTTAAGACTTGTGTGCATATTTGGTTTGGAGCCCCGAGGGCTCGGGTGAGTTTCGGATAGGCTACGGAGTGAAATGAACTTAGAAATCATAGCTGGAGTGCATCAGACCTGCAGATCTCGCATTTGCAAGATCTGGCTCGCAAATGCGAGCCTCGCCTTTGTGAAGAAGACCCCGCATTTGCGAAGTTGGTCTGGGGGAAGGGATCTTCGCATTTGCAAAGAAAGAGGTCGCATTTGCGATCCTCCAGCATCGTATTTGCGAACAAATTGTCCGCATTTGCGAAGGCTGCAGAGATGCGAGGAGCTCGCATTTGCGAAGCTTTTCTCGCATTTGCGGGCTTCACAAGTCCCATTCTCATATGTGGTTACCATTGGGAGTCTTGAGACTAGTGTGGACCTTTTGCTTCTTGATATGGTAGATTTTGATATTATATTGGGTATGGATTGGTTGTCACCTTATCACAATATATTGGATTGTTATGCCAAGACGGTGACCTTATCCTTGCTGGAGTTGCCTCGATTAGAGTGGAGAGGGACTTCAGGTCATTCTACCAGCAGGGTTATTGATGGGTTTTCAATGTCTTGGCCTTATGCTTCATATGTTTTGATGATCTAACCAACTTGTTGTGAAGAACCAGATAGAGAACCTTGGCCTACAGGGTATACATTTCATGTGACCTGGTTGAAGCCTGAAAATCAGCAAATGAATGAACGACCACAGAAAAGAAACTCAACTGGGACCTTGTGATTTGGTTCCTCAAGGTTCTCTGACACAAGAACAAGACAGTGACTGTACGCAAACATTATAAAGAGAAACACAATAGGGACCTGGTCTCTTAGGGTTCTCTGACAGAATTACAAGTCAAATGAACAGCTGGAACGTAGCAGAAGAAAGTGACCATCTAGCAATTGTCACAGAAGAGGAACACAACTAGGACATGGTCTGTTGGTGTGTCCTGACAGAAGTACAAAGTCGACTATCCATCTGGAATGCAATTGCCCAGAAGTGGCTGTGCAGACAGTACAACAGTCATTTCTCATTGGGAAGAAGCGTGCACCAAGAGTTGACATCACTATCTATTGTGATATCTTTTGTGATAAAACAACCTAGTGCAAGACACACCATCCTTTGTGCATTCAGTGATATTCTCTCAAGCAACAACAGTATTCATCCGGCATTGAAGTCACTGGTGTGTCAAGAACAAGAAGACAACTCCACTAAGGATCAGTTTCTTAATGAGTTTATGTACATCCGTAGTTGAGTTGTAATCTTGTTATTTGATCTTTATTGTATTTCCTAGCTTGCTTTCATAGAAGCTTTGTCTTAGGAACAAACCAAAATTCGTAAACTTTCGAATTTATGTTGTGACTAGGAATAGTCATAAGTTTAAAGCCTTTGTAACTAGGATAGTTATAGAGTGGTTTGTGGTGGGTGCATCACAAGTTAGTTGAAGTCTTTGCAATAGGGTTTTTGCAAAGTGGCTTGTAATAGGGAGATTGCAAGTTAGTGAAGTTAAAAGCCTACAAGAGTAGGTCGTGGTTTTTTGATCCCCTTGTGTGGGATTTTTCCACGTATAAATCCCTTGTCTTCTTTACTTTCAGTTTTTATAGCATTCTCAACATCATCTCATATAGGACCAGGTACTCTATAGTTTGGTGGACTCATACAAACTAACAATTGGTATTAGAGCAGGTTTCTCCTATCAGTCTAACACCTAGGAAGGATCCTCAATGGCTGCTCCACCAGCAACCAAAAGGTTAGAAATCTTCAATTGAAATATCCACTTCTAAATCGTTCTTGGTTCAATGTTATATGCATATGGGAGTTGGCCTCTATTTGTGTGTATTTCTTTATGTATATATAATTTTGATTCAAGTTGTGGTATTTCTGTTGAGAGTTTGATTTTTGTAATAAAGCTGAATTTGGGTCTTATGAGTTTGCTGTTTGGTTGTTATATTGTTGTTATGAGATTTTGGGTTTTCACTTCAAACAACATTTCAGTTAATTGAATACCAAGGCATTTTAGCATGTCTTGTAGTTTAAGGGATATTATGTGCCAATTGTGGGTGAATATACTGTTTTGTTATGGGTAAATTGTATTTGGTTTTCTGTTTAATCCTTATAGGCTAAGTAAAGTACTATATGATTGTAGAATTATTTAGAAGAAGAGCTAGGGGCGACGAGTTTTCTGTTGGAATAGGATTCGTTTTTGATTAATAAATGGGTTCGATTGATTTCCTTCATGTTTAATCTTAAATGGCGGAAATGCATAATGTGAAAAATGCGTAGTTGCTTTAGGCGCGTAATTGAAATTACCTTCCTAAAACTCGGGTGCGCATTGATGAGACCCAAACCCAAATCTCAACGGAGTCAAAATGTGTTGACAACCACGGGTGCATTGATTGTGACGTGGTTCGAGACGCATTTTCACAACGTTGCAATTCTTTTAAAATATAATGATAAAAGCGGTTTACAAATAAAAAGGCACATAAGCTAGCATGTATTAAAATCAGATAAAATCAAATACGACATTTAAGCGACCGTGCTAGAACCACGGAGCCCGGGAATGCCTAACACCTTCTCTCGGGTTAACAGAATTCCTTACTCGGATTTCTGGTTCGCGGACTGTTAACAGAGTCATAAATTTCCTCGGTTCGGGATTCAACCGGTGACTTGAGACACCATTAATATCCCAAGTGGCGACTCTGAATAATTAATAATTAAATCACGTTCCGATTGTCCTTTAATTGGAAAAACTCCTTTACACCCTTGCAGGGTGTAGGTAAAAAAGGAGGTGTGACATAGGCAGCCCTAATCGGGTCCAACCTCCCCTTTTGCTAAAATAGCCAAAAAAAAACATGTCAAAATTTTAATTTTTGTCATAAATAAGTCGGGTGATGTCCAACCTCTCCTTTGCAAAAATAGCCAAAAAATGTCGAATTTTTGTCACAAATAAGTCGGGTAATGTCGCTTGTCAAATATAGCCAAGTGTCCCCAAAAGGGACGCTGGAAGGCTGACTTTGCATAAACGGTCACATTTGGTCATTCTTTTAGAATTTTGACCGGTTATCCACACAGCCTTAAATTCTTCGTCCCCGAGGCGCTGAAAGGCCGTGTTTGCAATACCGGGTCTTTTATTCTAATTTGAAAAAAAAAACAAGAAGAGAGTCATAAATAAGTTGGGTCACGCCGTTTTGTCAAAATTAGCCAAATGTTCCCAAACGGGACGTCGGAAGGCTGATTTTGCATAAACAGCCACCTTTGGTTATGTTTTGATTTTTGACCCTCACAGCCTTAAAATCTTCGTCCCTGAGGCGCTGAAAGGTCGTGTTTGCAAAACCAGGTCTTATATTATTTGAAAAACAAGAAAATAGTCAGTGGTCATGTGTTAAAATAAGCCGGCCCGACTCCGGCGATGTCTTAAAACCGTTCTTGCCGAGATAGCCTTAGAGTATCTTTCAGTTGTCGAAGGGCTATTTTTTCACTCACTTGGAGATGTCATTCCCAGAAACAAGTTTGTAAGGAAAATACATAGTGTTCTACCTGGGTTTTGGGAAAGTAAGGTAAATGCCATCACTGAAGCTAAAGATCTACAAACTCCTACCATGGATGAATTGATTGGTAATCTAAAGACATACGAGATGAAAAGAAAGAAATACAGTGAAAGAGGAGAGCCCAAAAAGGAAAAGAACCTGGTACTTAAGGCTGAAAGCAGCGACTCAAGTTATGAAGATAGTGACATGGCCTATCTTACTAAGAGATTTCAAAAGATGGTTCGAAAAAATGGTGGTATACCAAAGTGGGGCAGTTCAAGTAAAACAAGGATCAACGATCTCTGTCACGGATATGGAAAGTCAGGGCATTTCATCAAAGGCTGCCCACTCACGAAACAGGAGTAATACAAGCAAAATCCTGACAAAGCAGGAAAAAGGATTCTTGGTTCCATATAAACGATTCAATCGAAAAAGTGTTGCTGACAATATTGTTAAGCACGCTCTTGCTGCTTGGGGAGACTCCTCGAGTGAATCCGAAAGGGAACCAGATGTAGAAAACTGTTCCATGATGGTAGTGGAAACTGAAGCAACGAAATACTATTCACTGTTCGCGCTGATGGCTCAGTCTGATGATGATGATGAAGAAGATGAATACAATGAGATAAACTTTAGGGATGTTCAGAGAAATTTGAAATCCTAATCTTCTAAGAAGCTAAGGTCTTTATCTAATGTCCTAATTGATGCTTATTATATCCTTATAAATGATAAGGAGATCCTAACCATAGAGCTAGGAGAGGTCGAACAATCTAAAGATGATCTAGTGGTCTGTGTAGTGGACTTAAATGAGACCATAGCTAATCTTGAAAAAGGAAAGGAAGCCTTGAATAAAAGAATAACTAGTGTGGAAAATGAGATAAACGATCTGATGGTAGTAGTTGTTGATCTAAAAGAAGCAATAGAAGGCCTTAACAATGAGAAACACACTTTAGAAGAAAAAATTGCATCTACTGAAGAAGAAAGGCATGACCTGTTAGTAATATGCACTGATCTAGAGGAAACAATTGAGAGACTCAATAGAGAACATAGGAATGTAAGTATTGGGAAAGGGAAGGAAGTAGCTAGTGAGATTCACACCATGCTTGAAAAGGAGTTAACTATTGTGAAAACCAATCTCTGTAGTGAACTCGAGAAGATTCAACAACTTCAAGCTGAATTGGAGAAAGTAAGAATTGATCTTGAAAAATCTCTGAAGTGGACCTGGTCCTCAGATGCTGTCACTACCATGTATCTTAACAATAGTGGGAACAGGCAAGGCATCAGGTTCCAAAGGGAGAAAACTCCTTACAACCCTCACAGCAAGTATGTCATTATACCTGATAACTGGCTATATACCCATTGTGGGAACAATAGGCATTTTAAAAAAAATTGCCAGGCCAGGGTTTAGTCTACTCAGAAAAACAAAGTGTTTACTAATAAAGTGACTGCTAACAAAGGACCAGGTACCACTCGCAAGAAGCGGATGTTGCCTGCATGGACTAGGAAACCCCTTATTCATCCTTTTATCATAACAAGGGACCCAAATTAGTTTGGGTTCCTAAATCTAACCTTTGATTTGCATAAGCAGGGAATAGTGAGAGGAAGCAAACTACGATGGACTATGGACTACGGATGCTCAAAGCATGTGACTGAAAGCATCATGAATTTCTTCTCACTGAAAACCCTGCAGGAAGGGAATGCATCCTTAAAAAGTAAGGAAAGGGTACATTCTTGGTGAATGTAAAGTTGGCAAGGTTCTTCTGTACTCAGTTGGGAATGTGTACTATGTAAATGGCCTGAATTACAGTCTCCTGAGTGATTCTCAAATCTGTGTAGGGGGAACAAAGTAGAATTCTTATCAATAAGTGTGCACAGTTACCAATCTGATAACCGGGCAAGTGGTCTTAGTGGACAAAGGAAACAAGAACATCTACTTTGTCGACTATGAATCTCCAGAAGTTGGTAGTATGAGATGGGTGAAGTCAAAATTTTGGCATGAGAGACTGGTGTATGCAACCTTCTCACCTCCGAATAAATTAAAACTCAGAAGGACCTAGTGCGTGGGCTGCCAAACTCTAGAGTCACTTGGATATGGGTTCACAAAGCAAAGGAGGAGACTCTCGAGGTGTTAATGGTTCTTTCCAAAAGGATTAAAGTGAAAAAAGGTGAGAAAAGGGGATCATGCACAACTTCTCAACACTAAGGACTCCACAACAAAATGGTATTGCTGAAAGAAAGAACGAAACTGGAAAATGCGGCATGGACAATGCTCATCGACTATGGAATCGCCAAGAAATTCTAGGCAAAAGCAGTAAAAACTGCTTTCTACTTGGTGAACAGGTGTCTGATCAGGTTCCTCCTGAATCAAAACCCACCATGAGATGCCCAATAGAAGAAAATGCCATCTTGAATGAAAATGTCATGTTCTCGACAACAGGAAGGATCAGCTTGGGAAGTTCAATGCAAAAGAAGAGCAAAGGAATCCTTCTGAGGTACTCTTCACAAAGTAAGGCCTCAAAGTCCCAAACAAAGGGCACACTAAATGGAAGGAAGTGCTCATCGGGTATTTAACAATACACCTCCTCTAACCAAGGAAGAAACGGTGATGATCAATATAATGAACCAACTCTGGTCCCTGGGAAGTATTTGAGGCTTCAAATGGGGAGGCTGATAAAATGAGTAAAATAAAGGAGACTGGCGAAAGACAATGCAACTTCATCCTCCACGTCTCACAAGGAACATGGTACTTCACCTACTACCGCTGAAGCTAAAGGAAGAGTAGAGATGCACCTCATGACACTCCACAAGCAACAAATCACAGAGTGTGGGGAATCAAATTAACCTCCAAATCTCCCATACCAATCAAACTTCAGTCTCAAAATTGGAAACACAAAAGCTCCCATCTACGTGACAAGTCAATCACTTTCTTTTATTCTAGAGTTAGATAAGTATTTTTTTTTAAAAAAATCTGCTTTGTATCTCCACTCCCGAATATAATCCAAAGTGAAAGTCCGTAGGAATTCTACTTGAAGGCGGCCCATAGAAGTTTGAGATACCTTAAGGGAACTCAGGACCTGGTCCTGTGTTACCCCTTAGATGATAGTGTTTTTAATCCTGTTGGGTATGATGATGTTAACTATGCAATTTTTTTCTGTGGAAAGGAAAAACACTTCTGGAATGGTTCACTTGCCATGATCCATGCCTCATCCTTTGGGGAACAAGGAAGCAAAACTCAATGGCCTCGTCAACAATGGAAGAATAATCTCAAAAACAAGAGGACCAAGCACATTGAGGGGTGAGATTATTGTTTAAGGTCAATATGAAGAAAGGGTTGATCTGTGGAAAGTCTTGCAGAACGAAAGACCAAATTCCAGATATCTGTATCAAAGCCTTGAGTAGAGAATATTCTGGATCAAACAAATTGAAGATGGGGTCATAAGAGTCTAATGAAGAACCTGATCCTCCATCAGCTGGCTATGCAAGACACCGTCAAGTAAAGTTAGCTAAAGTATTTTCTGACCAAGCCTAACTCACATCAATACTGTTGCATGTAAACACGCATGACAATCATAGGAGCCAAAGGTACAGTTATAAACTGCGAGAGAGGAGCTGCTAAAACCTTTCTCAAAAATTGTTCTGGCATCAGGTTCCTATACCTCAGGTTAGTAGTAATATGCTTATTCTACATGCCTTCTCAAAACAAAACAAAATGTGTTTAACAAAATTAACTCAACTGTCACATCATCCGACTTTTCAAAGTCTACATGTCATGTCTTGTCTTTCAAATCCATTCACCCCCTTTGCACGGTAACACTTTCCCACAAACCTATCGCCGTTTTCAGAACAATTCAGAACCTGTTTCTCTTTCTTCTCATCATTAACCCTTTTTCCAATAAAACTTTCTTTCTCTATCGCGGCAAGTCATGAACCTTCATCTCCTTTGTATAGCTAAGATCTTCTCTTCATCTCTCTTTCTCACTCTACTCGTCTACCAAGTACTCCTCTAATGGTGATCGAACAATCGTCTCCTTCTCCCACCATTAACACCCATCCCACTTTCTTATTATCCTTGAAATCATCCCAGAGTGTCACTATTTCACGTCTTCTACCATCTTACCTACTCCTGGATCCTCCTCAGTTCCTACAGTTTTCCCTTTTCTGATAAATCCTATTTATCATCATTTTGAAAATTCTATGTCTAGTCACTCATATGATCTCATCAAAGAACACTCAGGAGGTTTTACTCCCCAAGTGTCAAAAGCTCTTGAGGATGATCTTGATCGGTATCTGAACTCCTCCATGTTGGACTTAGTGACTCTCAAAGAGTCACCAGAAAAGGAAGCAGCACATAACATCATGGCTACAACTGCTGAGAGTAATGAAATATCTCTCGTCTGAGTACCAGGGGGAAGAAATTCCATTCCTAGGAGATGTAAGAACCGCAACACTCCTTGAGTCCTTGGCTCATGAGATATTCTCAGAAAAACCTTCTGATGAACCTGATTCTCTTCCATGCAAACTCACTCCTGCACCTCCTGATCACTCCAAGCTCATAGAGTCTTCCTCCTAGTCTCCCACTATCAGGTCACAGCAGCAAGAGATCTTTGAATCCACATTGCAGAAAAGTAAGAGAAGCGTCAAGACAAGGAAAAAGAGGAAAATGAATCCAAGGAATTTTGTCACTAATAAGAGTGTGTCAATAAACCGGACTGACAAAGATGCTCCAAGGGAACCTGGTTCCTTAGTACAACAATCTATGAAAGCTCAAAAGTCTATGGAAAAGGCCTCTAATGAAACTATTGAGGAACAGAAAGGGTCATCCGTGAAGGACAACAACAAGTCTAAACGGAGTCAAACTGAGCTAGCCGTGTTTGAGGACAATACTGTGGGGATAGCAAGTTGGAAAGGAAAGTCTGCTGAAGGGTCTAGCAAACGAAAACAAGAAACTGTTAAAGAACCTGTTTCACTAAGGTCCATGCCATGTGATAGTGGTGTTTGGCATCAGAGATTAAGAACTCAGAAAATGTTGCGGGGTCGTACATTTGATCCAGCAATTTCGGAAATGGCAGGCATGAGACAAATTCTGGAGAGTGTAGAATTTCAACAATGGGAACACTTGTTTGAAGGGAGCATGCCTTTGGTGTACGAAGATGCCGTACAAACTTTTTACGCATCTCTTTTCACTGTTGAGGGGTATCACATTTGTGCGCTAGTAAATGGAGTAGACATTGTACTCGACGCTTCAACATTGGGAAAGTTTCTCAGAATTCCGTGTGAAGGTATGTCCTCAGTTAAGGGTGTCTGTGGTGTGAACTTTAGGAGAGTTATCATGAAAGAGCAAGCTATTCAGCAGGGGGAACAGGTGCATAAAAAAGTATTGATTCCTGAGTATTAGCTTCTCTTTGAACTGGTCAATAAAATGCTCTTACCTCATTCTGAGAGGCGATCTATTGCTACAAAATCGGATATGGTCTTAATGGAAGCGCTTGATGAGTTTGTTCTAATAAATTTGCCAGCGATCATGATAGATCATATGCAAAAGGTGGCAAACTTCAAAGGTGGGAATCATGGGCTACTATATGTCTTTCTCCTCACTCAAATGTTCAGATTCTACAAGGTCCCCTTGGGAAATCCCAGAGTAGACACACACAAGCAAACCTTCTCTAAGACCACTTTAGAAGAATATGAATGTGTAGAAAGAGTTGGTGGAAGCATCTCGACCATTTCTCAGCTAATCAACGCTCAAAATGTAGCTTTTGAAAAGATTAGAAGGTTGAGAGCTCGAAATGGCATACTGGAGACTCAGCTCAGTCAAGCAGTTAAAGGACCTGATTATGTTCATGAACAAGTTACACGACTGACAAAGGAAAATGATAAACGTCGGGCACAATTACTTGAAGAACAACTGTCTGCAAATACTCGACTAGACCTGGTTCTCAAAATCATTGATGTCTCTTCTTCCAAGCCTTTTTCCTCTAGTGTCCCCTAGGATCCTCTTAGTGACCAGCTATTTTTGCTTCAATCTTCTGTGGTTGCTGTTTTATTTTTGTTTGCTTTTGTTTTTGTGTGATGGCATGTTGATATTATCCATTACTGCTCCTGACTTGCTCAGTCCAATGTAAACATTAATAAAACAACTTCCCTTTTTGCGTGTACAATGTTATGTTCTTTTGAATTCTCTTTTCTGTCATGTTATGTGCACATATGTGGCATGAGCTATCTATGTTAGACTTCTTTATGCTGATTACCTGCTTGTGCTCTTTTTTTAATGATGCCAAAAGGGGGAAGAATATTGTTAGGTGTGAGGTGATGATGTTAGTTGAGGTGAGTGGGGGAGCTCTGAGAATCCAAAGAGATCTGAGATTAAGGGGGAACTACATGTGAGGTGATGATGTTAGTTGAGGTGAGTGGGGGAGCTCTGAGAATCCAAAGAGATCTGAGATTAAGGGGGAACTATGTGTAGTTCTGAGATTAAGGGGAAACTATCTGAGTCAAACAGAAAAGGAGATCTGAGATTAAGGGGGAACTATGTATAGTTCTGGTATCTTATCTGGTTATTTCTGCTCTAAACAAATACTATTCATGCCTAAGTTTGTCATTATCAAAAAGGGGGAAATTGATGGGTTTTCAATGTCTTGGCCTTATACTTCGTATGTTTTGATGATCTAACAAACTTGTTGTGAAGAACCAAATAGAGAACCTTGGCCCATAGTGTATACATTTCATGTGACCTAGTCGAAGCTTGAAAATCAACAAATGAATGAACGACCACAGGGAGGAAACTCAACAGGGACCTTATGATTTGGTTCCTCAAGGTTCTCCGACACAAGCACAAGACAGTGACTGTACGCAAACATTATAAAGAGAAATACAACAGGGACCTGGTCTCTTAGGGTTCTCTGACAGAAGTACAAGTCAAATGAACAGCTGGAACGTAGCAGAAGAAAGCGACCATCTAGCAACTGTCACAGAAGAGGAACACAACTAGGACCTGGTCCGTTGGTGTGTCCTGACATGTCGACTATCCAGTTGGAACGCAACTACCCAAAAGTGGCTGTGCAGACAGTACAACAGTCATTTCTCATTGGGAAGAAGCGTGCACCAAGAGTTGACATCACTATCTATTGTGATATCTTTTGTGATAAAACAACCTGGTGCAAGACACACCATTCTTTGTGCATTCAGTGATATTCTCTCAAGCAACAACAGTATTCATCCGGCATTGAAGTCACTGGTGTGTCAAGAATAAGAAGACAACTCCACTAAGGATCAGTTTCTTAATGACTTTATGTACATCCGTGGTTGAGTTTGTGAGCATCTAATTTTTGACTATATTTGAATTTTTCATCACTTTATAGTATGTAAATATTTTTAAAGTTTAATCTTAATATTTTAGTTTTATTTCACCTTTTTATAGGTTTATTTTAGATAAATTGAAAACAACAAAAAATAGTCACAATTTTACATATTAATTGTGTTCTTATTCTAAAAATAAAAATAAAAAAAAGCTTCCAAAAATATATTTTTAAAGGGTTTACTCTATCCATTTCAAGTTGGATTTTAATAAATGATTTTTGTATAGTTAGCATTTTTTATCTTTCTATATTTATCAATAGGAGTAATATTTTATTTTATTAACTAAAAATAAAGAAATAAAAGAAAAACAACCAAAAACACAAAAAAAAAGGAAAAAAAAAACGTGAAAAAGCAAAAGAAAAAAATCAAAGAAGAAAGAAAAGAAGGTGGAAAGAGAATTAGATCCCCTTACGTGGCCCCCATATATTTTGTCCTTAATTTCTTATTCTATAGTGGGTCCCACCTCCTAAATTTATTTTCCTCCATATCCTCTCAAAATCACGTGTAGTCCTCCCATTCATAAGAGAATTGATTCCTTTTGGTCACAATTTTAATTTTTGGTGCATCTATTATGGCGGGATACCCTATCAACGTGGGCAATGTGATGTCCTGCGTTATTTCTGCAATGGGGGTTGAGCATAATTGAAACTACCCTTTTCCCATCACCCTCACTGTGTATTTCCGGGACCTAGAGGTGGAGAAGAGACCTTTTGATATCAAGGTCAAACCTGTGGCTCCGTTTTTGTGGTATAGTTTAAAGGGGTCAGACAACCCCAAGGACAAGAATTACAAGCCGCCTGCTTCTGCCCCAACTGGCCAGAGTGAAGAGTCGGTTGCGGTAGAGCCCTCCACTGAGCTTGCCTCCACAGTTGCTGACATGCCTCCCGGACCTACCACTACTACTGGCCCCTCTACTTCAGTTAGCCCGGGGATTCCATCTTCCCGGGCCTATCCTATAACCGCCCACTAGTTGAGCCAAACACTTCATAGCTTGAACAACTGGATGGTGACTGCTTCATCCAAGTTGTCTACATTGACCTCTACCATTGCGGTTCAGTCGCACCACAGCCAGTGCAGGTGCCCCAGTCTATCGAGGATTCACTTAAGGAGATTCTTGCCAACCAGCAGAAGATCCTTGATTCTCAGGCTGCCTTGGCTAAGGCAGTGGATTCACATGGCAAGTCCCTGAAGGAGCTTGCCAATGAGCACAAGAAGCTGCACAAAACATGGGCTTCCAAGGAGTCTGTGAAGGAGCCTAGAGCGGATGTGGACAGACTGAAGGCAGACCAACTACCTTTAGATTTGCTATTTAAGGACCCAGCTCCAGCAACAGTACTAGCAGCAGAGCCACAGCAGGAGCAGACAAAGAGGCTTCCTAAGAAGAAGAGGAAGCTCCCTAGTGCAGATGAGGCGATCATCCAGTTGGCAAACCCACCGGAGGCTTCCTCCAGTTAGCCACAAGATGTTCCTAATATTCATCCCAACCAGGTCCAGGCCCCAGTCCCAGCAGCTGAGCAGCAGGAGACCGGGAACCAGTCTGAGGTTCCCATGCATACAGAGGACCCGGGGACCATTGATGATCCCATACAGACGGACACGGCTTAGGGAGTTCCCATATCCTTTCCTTATACATTTTGGTGTTTATTTGTTTAGTTGACATTAGGGACAATGCCAGCTTTTATTTGAGGGGGTACGCCCCTACATTTTTGAATGACTATATATATTGTTACATTTTATGTCTTTTTGATCTTCTATTGGTCTGTATATAACTTTACATTTAGCTACTTTTATCGCATTTTTTATCTTCCCTTTGGTCTGTATATAAAGTTACATTATTGTATATATTCATCCCCCATTGTATATTCAAATCCCCTATTGTACATATTCATTCTATATTATATTTTTGTAAAAATTCCTCATTTTTAGCTTCTTAGATAGGCTCGTAGCTTTCTGTTTTGTTTTTGGCGCTTCAATAAGCCTTTGGTTTTCTTAATGCCACGGTTCTTTCCAAAGGTGGAGTATTGTGTGAACCGGGTGGCTCTTCCCGATGATGGATGGCGTGACAACCTTCTTAAGGGTTTGAGTCCGTTTTTGTTTTTATTTTTGGTAGCTTATAGTTAAGGGTACCTCAAGCAAAGCTTCACTTGCACCTAACACATTTGCCTTTGATCCCATGATCAAAGACAAGTTGTTGTGTTTAGGATGGTAAAAGTCGTGACCTTGAGACTCTTGTGTTGACCAAACAATCATCATGTGGTCTTTCGAGACTATTGTGTGCTCAATGTGTCTAAGGTTGTTGTGGGCCCTGACTCTATATCTTTAGCAATCCTTGAGCTTGTGTGGTGAGAAATCGAACTGTGCATCCAAGTCCCGAGCCAATGGTCTAGAACTTGCCCTGAATGTCTGTTGAGGCGAAATCTTGAGTGAAATTTGGCTTGAGAAGTTATTATAGGCTCTCCTTGATCCAAATGATAGTTGGACAACTCCATAGCCCACCAATGATATAATCTCTAGTTAACCCTTTTGAACCTTAAACCTTTTTCTTTCAAGTACCAATACTATAAGCCTATATCCGTTCTAAAATATACCCTCTTTTGGCACCCAATCTTCCCTTGAGCAATGGCAAAAGTTTAAGTTTGGGGGGAGAGACGAGAGAGGGAACAAAGTGGTAAAAGGTACTAAAGCGAAGAAAAAGAAGGCAATGAAAAAGAAAAGAAAAGAAAAAGACAAAAAGAAAGCCCAATGTGAAAAAGAATAAAAAGAGATTCAAGAAAAAAATAAAAGAGAAAAAAAGGTGTGGAAAAAGTTGAAAAAAAGGAGAAACGTTTTGAAGTGCATAAGAAAGAGTGAAATTATGTCTCTCTAACCCCTTAAAAGGAAGTGAGATACTCAAAGAGTCAAGAGAATTGTGCCAAATGAATCAAAAGAAGTGCTTAAGGGAAGATGAGACCCATTTAGACCAAAAAACTTTTCCTACCCTGAACCAAAAGCCTTCGCATTGACTCCTCAAAAGCCCTATATGATCTTGAGTTGAATGACGCTTACATTAGTGGATACTTACATGAGGGGCAAGCATATGGTACTTAGAGCCAAATTTGTGGTCTTTTCTTGAGAGAGATGAGTGAGTTCCCATTAACCTCGGTTTGTGTGCAAATACTCTAAAAGGTGAGGTTTGCTTAGGGAGAGTTGATGATGTGTAAGTTTGGGTTCCACAATGACCAAAGTAATTGAGAGAGTTCTTTGATGTAATGAGTCAACTCTTGATACTCTTGTGTCACACTTGATCCATAGTTTTTCAAAGTTTAAATGTTGTGAATGATTCATTCGTATTGAGGGCAATTGTTAGTCCCAATTGATGCTTGTTGAGGTTACTTTAGGATAGTTGGAAATACTTAGATTTTCCCTTAAGGGGTGAGTCTTATTTTGTTTTCTTGAGGACAAGCAAAGGCTTAAGTTTGGAGGAGTTGATAAGTAGGGATTTTAACGAGTTTCATGCTCCTTCTTGCCTATGCTTTAATTATAAATCATTACAAAATAGTCCCAAAAGGCTCATAAGTTGTGGTTGATTGCATGTTTGATCGACAAAGTGATGAAATGTCAAAGATCGGCTCAAAAGGAGTGAAACCTGCTCAAGTATCAAAGACAAAGTAAATTAAGGGCAAACAGGCATAGTGCGGACCGTACAAAGTCGAATGCGGCCGCACTAGGTGATTCAGAGAGATGACAAAAACCAGGCTTCAGGCAACGTGGCCGCGGTACACATTGCGCGGTCCGCGGAGAGATATTCAGAGAGATGGAAAATGCCAATGCCGTCTGTGGTCATGGTTGTACGGACCGTGACAGCTGCCTCCGCAGCCGCGGTCCATTCTAAGAGGTCCGCGGAGCCCATGTCGGAGAGCCCAGAATTGAAGTCCAAGAGCCTAGCGCGGCCGTGGTCCATTTTATGCGGCCTCCGCTGACCCCACATGGGTATTCTTGTCCAGTTTTTCCAGCCTAGTATAAATTGAACATTTTACCATTTTTAGGTCATCAGATATATACTTAGTTGCGCTCGTGGGAACTTCATCTGTAGCCATTTTTTGCATCTTAGCTTCAAATTAACGATAGATTTTTGTATTTTAATTTTGCATTTAATTAATATGCCTTTTTCTTCATCTATTTCTCTATTTTCTTCTTCAAGCATGAGCAGCTAAACCCATTAGCTAGGGTTATGGCTCAACCCTAGTGTGGATAATTGATGGGTGTTGCCATCTATTGTTAGATTGACTATGGATGTTTGTTATTTGGGTCAATTTTATGGTTTAATATATGAATTGGTGGTTGCAAACACTAGTTTGTGCTAAGTTGACATGGTTCTTCTTGAGAAAGAGAGTCTAAGTCTCCAAAATTGACCCAACAAGGAATTGGGATGGACTCAAGAGAATTGATAGTCCCAATTAAAGGGTTAAACCTCGAGAGAGTAATTACCCAACTTGAACCCTAGTTGCTTGAGCTAATTTGCCTACCCATTTGGTCTCGAGAGAGTTAATTGGGAAAAATCACTCTCTCTACCGAAAGGTGTGAGGGTGGGTAAAATTGTGCAATGGTTATAGCATAAGCCCCAATTATGTCAATCGAACCTTAGTAACATCTACCCGTCAATTAGCCACCTAGGTAATGTCACGACCCTAGTGCCTTTCTTTCCATTAGATACAACTTAGCAATTATCTCGTAGCATAATCTAGTTTCAATTAATAATTTTATAATAGTTGTTTATAAGTGAAAATCCAAAAATGTATGGAAGTGACATTAGGAACAAATACACAACTCTAGTCTAGATAGATACTCGACTGCTCCCTATGGAAATCGATCCCGACCCTCATATCGGGTAAAAGCTATTGCGACCCTCTCTTCCAACCTTTTAGTAGTGTGGAGTTGGCAGCGATCATTGGGCCGTATGACCTCGTCATGATATGCGCATACTTGTATTGCTTGCCTGAGAATGTTATGTGATAATATTTGCCTTCCCTAGCCAGATATAGTTGATAAGCATAATGAAAAGTAAACTTTGGAAATCCGCACTTATTTGAGATGTTGTTTACCTGCTATCTGGTTTTATGAGTTTATAATTATTTTATAAAAATCCATGATTTCCTCACATTTTTACTATATTGTTATTGGACCACTAGTAAGTGTCAAAGTCGACCTCTCGTCTCTACTTCTTCGAGATTAGACGGGATACTCATTGAGTACATGTTGTTTTCGTACTCATACTACACTTCTGTGCATTTTTGTTGCACATGAATATGTATCTCTAGTGATCTACTGGGCGTAGCAGCATGGTTGATACGGAGAATTAGGTGAGCTGCACTTCTCGAAGTGACATGCAGCCAGCAGTCTCTTTCAGTTATCTGTTTTTATTTTCTGTCCAATATTGTATTTCGGACGGTTGTTGCATTTTATTTCCTTCTTAGTAGATGCTCATGCACTTGTGACAACAGGTTCTGGGATGATTATTGGGTATCTTGTATTTACTTCCAAACATTCTTTTATTTACATTGTAAAGATTGTCTTTTACTAGTAAAATTGAAGGAAAAATCTTAGTTTTCAAAATTTTTAAAATGAGAACTTAATCAAGTAATTTGGTTAGCTTGCCTGACAACAGTGCCCGGCGCCATCACGACCCTTAGTGGATTTTGGGTCATTACATGAAGGAAGACAGTGATTAACTCGTGGTCATCCATGGGTGGCTTAACTCTAGCCGCTTGCTCTCTCCATTTAATGGCATATTCCCTGAAACTGTCAGTTGGTTTCTTCTTCAGGTTTGAAAGTGAATTGCGGTTTGGGGCGAGGTCAACGTAGTATTGGAACTGTTTGACAAAGGCGTGCACCATGTTATCCCAAATGTACCAGTGAGATGTGTCTTGATCCATAAACCATTCGGATGCTACTCCCGTAAGGCTTTCCCCAAAATAAGCTATTAGGAATTCTTCATTTCTTCCCGCACCTCTTAGTTGATTGCAATACCTTTTCAAGTGGTCTATGGGGTCTCCATGTCCATCATACTTTTCAATTTTGGGAGTCTTGAAACCATGTGGCAAGTGGACATCGGGGAACATACATAGATCCTTGAAGGCAATACTCTTCTGACCTGCCAACCCTTGCATGTTTTTCAACTGTTGTTCTAAGCTTTTCACTCTTTGGGTCATTTCTTCCTGTGCCATATTTCGGGAAGGCTTCTCAATCTTTGCAGGAAGATCAAATAAGTACGAGTGGTACTCAGGAGAGTGGTACTGCTCTTGTTGGGTAGCAAATTGTGACTCATGCCCATTGGCCCATGCTTGACACATTTTGGTCATTTGCTGTTTCAGTATTCTATTTTCCTCAACCACAGTAGACTCTTGTTAAACCCTCTAACCCTGACTCTCTTGAGCACTTGTAACAGTTTCGATGTCAAATATCATTTTTCCTTGGATCTTGTGTTGTTCGCTTACTACAAACCGACCACCTCAAACATTCTTCACAATTCAAAACAAAAGACACGTTAGAATGGACTCAGTCGGTCCTTATTATTATCATCATTTTTTCTTTTCTTTTTTTTTTTTTCATTTTTTTTCATTTTATTCATTTTTCACTTTTTTTTGGTTGATCGAACCTGATGTGGGTTGCCTACGTATTATGTGGGAACATGAATCAGATCTTGCGTTGTTCGGAAAGATCAGGAATAAAGTAAATAAACTAACCTTTTTTTGAATTTTGAATTTTTCATTTTATTTTTTCTAAAGAAGAAAGAGAATATTTTTGGATTTTGATTTTTCTTCAAAATTTTTGCAAAGAAAGACTTCTAAAGAAAAGAGATTTTTTTTTTGAATATCGGCCTTTTTTTTCTTTTTTTTTTTGGGAATTTTGAAGAAAAACTTCTAAAGAAGAAAGAAAATATTTTTGGATTTTTGGAATTTTATTTTGAATTTATGAAAGAAATGCTTCTAAAGAAAAAGAAAATATTTTTGAACCTTGAATATTACTTTCAGTGTTTTGAAAGAAGAATGAAAAATATTTTTGGATTTTGAGAAGAAATTAAAATAAAATATTTTTGTATAATTTTTTTAAAAAAATTGGGGTTTAAAGAAAGAATTTATAAAGAAGAAAGTAATGAAAAATATTTTTGGATTTGTTTTAAAAAATATTGTGGGCCGGAACCGATGAGGTTTGCCTATGTATCTAACATCCGGTGAGAATCAGACCAGCGTAGTTTGCCCATTTTTTACGGAATAGGGAAACATGACTTTTGAAAACATTGGCTTTTTTTCTATTTTTTTTTGAATTTCGGGAGAATTTCAGAAATTTCAAATACCTACCTCTCACTCTTGATTTTTTTTCCCTTTGATTTTCTTCTTTTTTTCTTCTTTTTTTTGATTCATTTTTTTTCATTTTCTTTCCCTATTCTAGAAGCCAGTTAACATACAAGCTGAAACAGACAGATACGCAAGTAGCACGTAAGATGCATTAGGATGGACTTTTAATTTGGGTACACCTGTCCTATACGGACCCAACCCCTGTGTTGAATCCCCAAAGTCAAATGCATGTGATGCAAACAAGCGTTCCTACTAGGGATCCGACACGAGACTATGTTATTCTAGGTTAAAAACCTGGGTGTATTGTTCTAGACCTGGCTTACCCGAGTGGACAGCTCGAGCCGAGGGGGGGCAGCGTACCGAGAATACAGAAGCTTTACTGGCTTTGCAACTTGTCCAAACCTCATTCTAAAATTGAGATATGACTCTAACAGAAAAGAAGTCACACAAAGTGCACACTTCCCAGATGATTTAGAAGACTCGGAGAGAAGAGGGTCTCATAATAATTTATATACAGTTCAAGCAATATCAAAGCGGTAAAAAGCGACATTTATCACATTAGGCTCAAACACGTAAAAATTATATAATAAATAAAAGCCAACAAAAACAGTTATTCTAGGCTCGAATTATGAACCCTGAACCAGAGATTCTGGGTTATTTTCCCCAGTAGAGTCGCCAGAGCTGTCACACCTCCTTTTTTACACCCGAGAGGGATATAAGGGAGTTTTTCCAATTTAAGTGATATAATCGAAATGGGATTATTTTATTCAATTTATCAGAGTCGCCACTTGGAATAATTTATTTGGTGTCCCAAGTCACCGGTTTATTTTAAATCCCAAATCGAGAAAATTTTGACTTTATTTTAAAAGTATGCGAAACCAAAAATTCTGAGTAAGGAATTCTGTTAACCCGGGAGAAGGTGTTAGGCATTTCCAGGTTTCGTGGTTTGAGCACGGTCGCTTAAACTATTAAAAATTGGCCTATTATCTGATTTACTACATGTTTTAAACCTATTGTGCATTTTTTACTTTATAAGCGCTTTTAATTATTTTAACCGCTTTTAGAATTTATTGAATTATTTCTTGAACAAGTTATGATTGTCGTACACTTGCCGTTTTGGAACACAACAAACCACGCTACATGAAATGCACCTGCAATTAGTGATATGTTTATTTTATTATTATTCGAAGTTGTAATGATCGAGTTACATGAAATGTATCCCCGAATCTGGGAATTAGGTATCATGACTATGCCACGGAAACCGTACTCATAGTCATGATGGTTTGTTGATCATGCCTAAAGCAAGCTACGATGTTCAGAATTGTTCTTTCTAAGCTGTTTCGAGATTTGTTGTGAGGTGATTGATTATGGAAATGTAGGCTCGCCCGTAGCCTTATTGGAGTTTGGACCCGCTTCAAATTTATTAAAGAAGGGAACCTTACAGTTAATTAACAATTCTATAGAAATCAATTCATTAACAAAGTCCAAAACCCGTTCCAACTTCTAGCACCCCACGGCTCAATGACATCCAAATCAGATTATAAACAATGATCCATTAATTTTAAAATCCATATCTAGAATCAATCTCTAGCCAAATTTTCCATAAAAGCCCAAACCTTCTATTTTTATCAAACAAACACAGAACCCAAGTATTTCCTAGTCATATGCAACATGTTATTGATCAACCAAAGGAAAACTAAAGCAACAAATATCAAATAAAGGAATAATCATTTAAGGAACTCAAACTCGTATGAAAAAACAAAAATGAACTAAATGTGCAACTCATCAGGAAAGGTGAAATCCACGGCATTTTCAATTTTTTTTTTTAAAAACGTCGGCTCACCAGTAGTGCACCAAACCAATCTTCCTTGATTGAAGTAATTTCGGGCTTTCAATTTATAGAGAAACTTTACACAGTTCCAATAGCAGAGCTACAGCAACACTAGACCCATGATGGAAAACCTTATTGGAACCACAAACGGATCTACAAGCTAACGACCTTGGCGGCAACATCGTACTCGACTGAACGGGAAGACAAAGCTGGACCTTTGCTGCGTTTATGGATGCATTTCAGAGGCTAATGGTGCTGCGTTTATTACTGTTATGGGGGCTAGTTTGGAGATGCATTTTGACTGAGTTTTAATGGAGTTCGAACAGCAGTTTTGTGGCTGTTTCACGTTGCAAGGAAGTTAGTTTTTGAGGCTGTTTCATTGCAGTTTTGGGCTGCTCTTCGGAGCTGTTGATGGATTGCGTGTAGGTGTTCGTAACACACAGCGGAAGACAATAACAATCCTAGGCAGATCTTTTCGTGTTTAAAAATTATTTACATGTCAAAGATCGGATCTAAGACGTACCTGGTGAAAAGAGTCTCATTTAAAAATTTCTTCAATATTACGAAGACTCTATGCGTATCGACACCGAGACTGATCCTTGCTATCAACTCTTTGATCAACGAAACCCGCGAACAAATTGAACGAAAAACTTGTGCTGAAATTTTTCTCAAAAATCTCAACTCAAAGATGGAAGAACAAGAAACACTTTCTTGTAATTGTATTTTTTCTCTTGGCTTTGTATTATACTCTCACTTTCACAAAGTATTTTTTTTTAAGAAAAATTATTCGGCAAATTTTCTCCATTACCTTTATATAGCATCACCTATAAACCATTTTCCTATTTGGTTGAGGTAATGATTTACTTAGGGTAAGCTTATTCCAAAAATAAAGTTTGTATAATTTTTCCAAAAAAATTTGAATCCCATTCAAATGGGTTTTGCCGAACAGTCACGTGATTGTTCCAACTCAAAATTGGAATCAGTTGTTTTCATATTTATAAAATATTAATCCCATTCCAAATGGGATTAATTGCACGTGAATTAATCCAATTCCAAATTGGAATTACTTACCAAGCCATTTATTCATATTATATTTTATATACATCTTATACAAAATAAATATTAATTATATATATATATATATTTCAACCAAGAGATATAATATATATATATTTCAACCAAGAGATATAATTAAATTTCTATTCCAAATAGAAAATTTCAATTTGTTCACAATATTAATTATATCCTATGTGCTAGCAAAGAATAATATTTCATTTGGACTAATAACTTTATTTATTTGACTAATTAAATTCTCTAATTTAATTGTCAAATAATAAATTAATTAATCATTAGCAAAGATCAAAACACTTGTTAGTGTGCGACCCCATAGGTTCAATACTAAGCCGGTAGTAGATTGATCACATCAATATACTAATCAAGGGTGGTGTCTAGCAATACTCCTTAACGACCGGATAGCCTGAAGTATACAATTTACTCACAAGAACCAGTAGAAGAATAATATAGTAATTCCTTCTATCCTTATAGCTCTAGGTCACCCTAGAATATGGTTCAACTGTCAAATCCTAATAGGCGACCAACTATGTGTTCATGTCAAATATAATCGACCATTGAATGACCTAAGAAACTCTTTTCTTCTTTCATTCAATTGCCCTAGCCAAGGTCTTAATTTGGTCGTTTATAATTCATGACAACATGGAGCTTAAACTCATTACCAAGAGTTGACAGATTCCATCTTGATCAATCACTAATTCTACAAGTATTCAATCGTGCCCAATATCCTTTCAACTATCGCCCTAGGGCCATAGGTGTTTAGTATCAAAGCACAACAAATAACTTGTCAATTACTATGACGATCTCAGGTCAAAGGAAATTCTTACATCACATTCTTCAAGAGAATATCCTATTAACAGTTTATGATATTCTAACCATTAGGAATTATCCAATGAGTCGGTTCAATGATAATATCTCTATATGCATCATCTATCTATGTGATTTAGTTAATGAGATTAACTAATCTTTATCCCATAAAGACGATCACATAAATATTGATCTAACCGGATTACTAATGTCCAAAGTAATAATTCTATGATCAAGAACAAATTTAGATTAAATTGTAAGAGACTTTTCTCTCATTATCATGATCTCTATCACGATGACAAGTCTCAAAATTTAATCACGGACCTTATCAAATTAATCAAACAATTAATAATAACTATGATAAAAGAATGCCATATATTTTTATATCGAATAACGTTCACAAAAATATGTTCAAATCATCAAATATGAGATTGGATCTAGGGCATATCTACTATATCCGTAACAATCTCCCACTTGCACTAGAGCCTATCTCTCTTGTACTTCATTCCCAATTTTCACTTTTGCTTGTCAAACTCCTTTGCACCAAGAGCTTTAGTGAATGGGTATGGAGCATTTTCCTTTCCATCAACCTTTTGAATCTAGACGTCTCCATGTTCAATGATCTCTCTTATCAAGTGATACCTTCGCAGAACGTGTTTGGACTTTTGGTGTGATCTTGATTTTTTTCTTGAGCAGTGGCTCCAGTATTGTCACACAACAGTGGAACCACACCTTCTATTGAAGGAACCACACTAAGTTTAGTTAAGAACTTTTTCATCCATACAGCTTCCTTAGCAGCTTCACCAGCTGCTATATATTCTACTTCAGTCACTAAATCAGCTACTGTAGCTTGTTTGGAACTTTCCCAACTCACTGCACCACCATTTAAGGTGAATACATAACCAGAAATAGATTTGCTATCATCTCTATCTGAAGAGAAACTTGCACAGTAATACATTCAAGTTTTAATTCAGAATCTCCATAAATGAGGAATTGGTCTTTAGTCCTTCTTAAGTACTTAAGAATGGTATTCACCACCTTCCAATGTTTCTCACCAAGATTTGCCTGATATCAGCTAGTCACTCCAAGTGCATAAGCCATACCAGGATGTGTACATGTCATGGTATATATGATAGCTCCCATTGCACTTAGCGTATGAGATCCTACTCATGTGTTCTCTCTGTTCAGGTGTTTTAGGACAATCCTCCCTACTTAGAGTAATTCCAGTGCCTATCGGTAGATAGTCTATTTTGGAATTATCCATGTTATACCTTTTCAAAATGGTATAAATGTACAAAGACTGGGAAAGTCCAAGCAAATTCCTCGATCTATCTCTATAGATCTTTATTCCTAATATATAAGTTGCTTCTCCCAAGTCTTTCATGGAGAACTGTTCAGATAGCCAAATTTTGGTATTTTGCAATGCCAGTATATCATTCCCTAGAGCAATATATCATCAACATATAATACTAAGAATATAATTATGCTCCCACTAACCTTTTTGTACACAGAAGGTTCTTCGCCACATATAACAAAATTGAACTTTTCAATTGTCTTGTTAAAGCGAATATTCCAACTTCAAGATGCTTGCTTTAGTCCATAAATGGATCTTTGTAGCTTGCAAATCTTATTATGATCATGCGGAGATGTGAAACTTTCAGGTTGTGTCATGTACACATCCTCTTCTAGCTCACCATTAAGGAAACTGTTTTCACATCCATTTGCCATATTTCATTGTCAGAACCTTGTGTCTCCTCTTCATAGGTCTCAGGGTCATCATCATTATGATCAACCTCATTTGATACATCATCTTATACCATTAGATTTAATCTAGTTAGTACATGACATTCTCTTGTAGACCTTCTAAGAGGTTCTTGTACAACTTGTTCACCTTGTGCTGGATTTTGTTGTTGTTCAATTTGGTTTGGAACGGGTTCATTGACCTGTTCTTGAACTACGTTTAGTTCTTGAACTTCAACTATTGAAGATGACAACTTCCTTGTCAACTTCAAAACATCCAATAAAGGTTCTTCAACTTGGGTTTCATGATCTTTATATTGTCTTGATTCATTAGTATCTTGAACTTCATCAAGTTCTATTTCTCCATTATAATTTCCTTCTAAAAGAAATTTCCTTTCCAAAAAGGTTGCTCCACTGGCCCCAAACACTTTATGGTCAGAAGGGTGATAGAAATAATATCCCATTGTTTCCTTGGGATACCCAATGAACCTACACTTATCAGATCTTGAGTCAAGTTTATCAGACTGTAGTCTCTTAACATAAGCTGGACAACCCCTAACTTTAATATATTTAAGGTTAGGCTTACATCATTTCCATATCTCATATAGTATTGTAGAGACTGACTTAGTGGGAACTTTATTAACTAAGTATGTTGCTGCTTCCAAAGCATATACCCATAAATTTATTGGAAGATCAGTGAACCCTATCATAGATCTCACCATATCTAATAAGGTTCGATTTCTCCTTTCAGATACACCATTGTGTTGTGGTGTTCCTGGAGGTGTCCACTGTGAGAGAATCCCATTCTTTTTGAGATATTTGGTAAAATCTTCACTAAAATATTCTCCACCTCTATCAGACCTTAGTACTTTGATACTTTTACCAGTCTGTTTCTCAACTTCACTACGGAACCTTTTGAACATTTCAAAAGATTCAGACTTGTGTTTCATAAGATACACAAATCTATATCTTAACATATCATCAGTGAAGGTGATGAAGTAAGAATATCCACCTCTGTATGAATTAGTCCCAATAATTCAGAAGCTCTTTCTCCACTTACAATAAATGGAGATTTGGTCATTTTTTCTTTGAGACAAGATTCACAAGTTGGATATGAATCAAAATCATACTTGTCAAGGTATCCTTCCTTGTACAACTTGTTAATTCTTTTCTCTCCAATATTACCAAGCCTACAATGCCAAAGGTATGTATGATTAACATGATCATCTCTTTTCCTCTTAAGACTTGAAACATGCATAATCGAATTAGCATTCACATTAGGTAAGACATAAACATCATGTTGGAGATAGTCATTCACATATAAATTATCACCATAATTATAGAGCAAATACCATTGCCTATAATAATGCAAAAAACATGTTTGTCTAACATAGAAGTTGAAATTATGTTTGAAACAAATTTAGGAACGTAATAACAATCATCCAACATAAGTACTTTGCCCGTATGCATTATTAAAGAAATTGATCCTACAACTACGGCCGCAACTTTTGCACCATTTCCAACTTGTAGATTAACTTCTCCTTTCTTTAGCCTCCTACTTATCTTGAACCCTTGCAATATATTACAGATGTTATAACCACTGCCAGTATCTAATACCCACAGTGAAGAATTAGTAGTAGCTAAAGAAACCTTGAAAATATTTTTCATTAATGTCTCACCTTGTTTCTTGTCCTTTAGAGTTGCAAGATACTCCTTGCAGTTTCTCTTCCAATGCCCTTTCTTCTTACAGTGAAAACATTCAGCATCATATACTGACTGCAAGATCAAATCTTCAGAAAGCTCTTTACCAAGCTTGTACCCCAACTTCTCATGTTCTTCGGTAAGAACAATCATATGATTGACAAGGGGTCCAACTGAAGAGTTTTCAATGTCCAACTGTGTATCAATCATCTTCTTAAGATATTCAATGATTGCAGTCGGATCCATATTCTGATGTTTCCACTGGAGTTCAGAACTCAAAGAAGCGAGAAGATGTGTTTAATAACAAGGCATTCTTCCAAGTGTTTCTGATAAACCTTGGTTCCTTGAGCATCATTCTCTAGTGGGATTAGCTTTGCAAGCTTATCGATCACATCAATGAGCTTTTCATGCATGAAAACAATTCTCAAATTTCTATACCAGTCATCAAAGTTTGGTCCTACCAATTTGTTGGTCTCAAGTATTTTATGCAGTGATATAATAGACATATTGAGAAATCTAAAATGTAGAAAAGAAAAGGCAATGGTATAAGAACATATTTGCATATATCATAAAGACATGGACTTTTATCTAAATGATATTTTCACTAATTATTTTAAACTATTTACCCTCATTATAGTTTACGAAATCTTTATTTTTGTTAGTGGAGTAAAGGAATCCTTTAACAATATGTATGAGCCCCTTGGAAGTGAAGTCGTTTCTCACATATATTTTAAGGTAGGTACTCTTACCAATTGTATCCTCATACAATTTCCTTAAATAGCTCTATGTCAAATAGTCTCCTGGTAGTCAGGTCGATCCTATTGGCATAGTTGAGTTCAACTATCATGATAGCAAAAAACTTATTAAATTTTATACCCCCCGGGTGGTCCAGGCGTCTTGTGTAAAATTGATAATTCTTTCAATCCATACATCTAATGCAATAAATAATTTTAACATATTCTCGAACAATAAATTTCCTGGTAGTCAGGCCGCTACTTATAAACAAGAAATAAGTAAAATTATTTACCTTGATGGATAGCTCTATAATAAAATATCTTATATTTTATTATTTAAGACTCAAAGTTTAGTAAGAGGGAATTGTTACTAAAATAATTTTTAATAACATGAAGATTAAATCTTTTATAACATGTGAATTTAGTTCAAGTTGTCTACATGCTTAGTCCTAAATTGATTTACATCATATGTAATAAATAATTCAAAAATATGTAATGACCAAGCACGTGACATAAAAATAAAATTCAACATTCTTCTAACATATTTAATCTATATATCACATATATCACAAAAAACTAATTCATGCCAGAATATCATTATTAATTAACATCTCATGAACTAATAACAATTAAAAATAATAATAGAATCATGTAACCTATTATAGATTCTCATCGTATCTAATACAAAATTTCAAATTCAAGTTATGAACTATCTCAATAGTTATATGAATACATATTTTATCCACAATAAATAATATCAGCATTCAAACGATTTGACTATTGCACAAGACACATGTATTATGGTTTGAACTCTTCAAATATAATATTAAAATATTTCATAAATAAATTTTAGACACAATAAACCACGACTCTAATACCACTGATGGATTGCGTATAGGTGTTCGTAACACGCAGCGGAAGACAATAACAATCCTAGGCAGATCTTTTCGTGTTTAAAATTTATTTTCATGTCAAAGATCGGATCTAAGACGTACCTGGTGAAGAGAGTCTCGTTTAAAAACTTCTTCGATAGTACGAAGACTCTATGCGTATCTACACCGAGACTGATTCTTGCTATCAACTCTTTGATCAACGAAACCCGCGAACAAATTGAACGAAAAACTTGTGCTGAAATTTTTAACAAAAATCTCAACACAAAGTAGAAGAACAAGAAACACTTTCTTGTAATCGTATTTTCTCTCTTGGCTTTGTATTACACTATCACTTTCACAAAGTTCTTTTTTTTTTGAGAAAAATTATTCGGCAAATTTTCTCCATCACCCTTTATATAGCATCACCTATAAAGTCTTTTCCTATTTGGTTGAGGTAATGATTTACTTAGGGTAAGTTTATTCCAAAAATAAACTTTGTATAATTTTTCCACAAAAATTCGAATCCCATTCAAATGGGTTTTGCCGAACAGTCAGGTGATTGTTCCAACTCAAAATTGGAATCAGTTGTTTTCATATTATAAAATATTAATCCCATGCCAAATGGGATTAATTGCACGTGAATTAATCCAATTCCAAATTGGAATTACTTATCAAGCCATTTATTAATATTATATTTATATACATCTTATACAAAATAAATATTAATTATATATATCTCATATATATATATATATATATATATATATATATATATATATATATTTCAACCAAGAGATATAATTCAATTTCTATTTAAATAAAATTTTTTAATTTGTTCACAATATTAATTATATCCTCTGTGCTAGCAAAGAATATAACAATATTTTATTTGGACTAATAACTTTATTTATTTGACTAATTAAATTCTCTAATTTAATTGTCAAATAATAAATTAATTAATCCTTAGCAAAGATCAGAACACTCGTTAGTGTGCGACCTCATAGGTTCAATACTAAGCCGGTAGTAGATTGATCACATCAATATACTAAGCAAGAGTGGCGTCTAGCAACACTCCTTAACGACCAGATAGCATGAAGTATACAATTTACTCTCAAGAACAAGTAAAAGAATAATGTAGTAATTTGTTCTGTCCTTATAGCTCTGGGTCACCCTAGAGTATGGTTCAACTGTCAAATCCTAATAGGTGACCAACTATGTGTTCATGTCAAATATAATCGACCATTGAATGACCTAAGAACTCTTTCCTTCTTTCATTCAATTGCCCTGACCAAGGTCTTAATTTGGTCGTTTATAATTCATGACAACATGGAGCTTAAACTCATTACCAAGAGTTGACAGATTCCATCTTGATCAATCATTAATTCTACAAGTATTCAATCGTGCCCAATATCCTTTCAACTATTGTCCTAGGGCCATAGGTGTCTAGTATCAAAGCACAACAAATAACTTGTCAGTTACTATACGATCTCAGGTCAAAGGAAATTCTTACATCACATTCTTCAAGAGAATATCCTATTGACAGTTTATGGTAATTCTAACCATTAGGAATTGTCCAATGAATCGGTTCAATGATCATATCTTTATATGCATCATCTATCTATGTGATTTAGTTAATGAGATCAACTAATCTTTATCCCATAAAGACGATTACATAAATATTGATCTAACCGGATTACTAATGCCCAAACTAATAATCCTACGATCAAGAACAAATTTAGATTAAATTGTAAGAGACTTTGCTCTCATTATCATGATATCTATCACGATGACAAATCTCAAAATTTAATCAAGGACCTTATCAAATTAATCAAACAATTAATAATAACTATGATAAAAGAATGCCATATATTTTTATATCAAATAACGTTCACAAAAATATGTTCAAATCATCAAATATGAGATTGGATGTAGGGCATATCTACTATATCCCTAACAGCTGTGTCGCTGCTCTCTTTTGAAGAAGAAGAAGAAGGTGAAGCTATGGGTGAAGGGAAATGGGGTTTTCATGCTTGTTCATGGCTACCCTTTTGGAGAAGAAGAGGCTGTAAAACTAAAATTGAAGAAGATCCTTGCTGTTCTCTCGCCTCTCTCTGTTTTTACTCGTCTCTTCTATTTTTCCGGTAGTGGTAGTAGCAAATAGAGAGGGAGGGGAATGCCAGCAAGGTTGGAACTTGATTAATAGAGTTTGAAAGGTGGAATTCGCTGAATTTTTAATCAAGAGAAAAGGTCTATTTTTGGGTGGTGTAAAGCTGGTCTTTCCATGAAGAAGGAATCCATGCTTTTTAGAATCAACCCCTGCCCAGATTCTGTTTTCGTCCCCTTCCCCGTTCTTTTTCCCTTCTCTCGTTCTCCTCTGTCCAAAAAAAATGAGTGATGGGTGAGGTTTTGAGGTATATAAGTGGATAAGTTTTTAGGTGTCAGAAAATGGGCATTCTTGTTAAGAGAATATTGTACTATCCTAGTTGTAAATGTGCATAGAAGGGTGAGGTGGCATCATTGGTTCAAGAAAGCATCAGGATTTTGAAGAAAATTGCACATAATGGAAGGTCATATGAATGGGAATAGAAAAGGACAAAATAGGACCACTTGTTATGAAACAAAGACTATAAAGTAAAGACAAGTATAGAGAGAAACTGATATATTATTCGAATTCAAACTGATGTACATAATGAACTGAAATCTCTTCTATTTATAGAAGAAAAGAAGCTGCTCTGTAAGCTGCTGTGTAAGCTGCTACTACAAGCTGCAGTGTAAGCTACTATAAGTTGTTGTGTAAGCTGCTACTACAAGCTGTTGTGTAAGCTGCTGCTGTACCAGATATGGATAATCTTCTACTGAGAGCAATATTTATCCATAACGGAGTACTGAATGGATAAGCTTATTATACCCGGTATGGATAATCTTCTACCGGGGGTAATGTTTATCCATAACTGGGTACTGAAAAGATAAAGCTTATTATACCCGATATGGATAAACTTCTACTGGGGGTAATGTTTATCCATAACCGGGTACCGAAGTGATAAGCTTCTTCAGGAAGCTTATTTCCAATATAGTACTAAATAGATAAACATATTTACGGTGGAGTCCCATATGGATAAGCTTCTTCAGGAAGCTTATTTACAACGGAGTACTAAATGAACATCCATAATATAATATATTTATAACACTCCCCCTTGGATGTTCATTAAAAGATAATGTGCCTCATTAAAACCTTACTAGGAAAAACCACGTGGGAAAAAAATCCTAGTGAAGGAAAAAGAGTACACATATTTAGTAAGACGCATTGCTAGGTGCCTCATTAAAAACCTTATAAGGAAAACCCCATGGGAAAAACCTTAGTAAGGGAAAAAGAGTGCATCGCGTATTTTACTCCCCCTGATGAAAACCTTGTTTCAAATATTTGAGTCTCCGCATTCCAATCTTGTATACCATCTTCTCAAAAGTTGAAGTTGGCAAAGATTTAGTGAATAAATCTGCTGGATTATTACTTGAACGGATTTGTTGCACATCAATGTCACCACTTTTCTGAAGATCGTGTGTGTAGAACAATTTTGGTGAAATGTGCTTCGTTCTATCTCCTTTTATAAATCCTCCCTTTAATAGTGCTATGCATGAAACATTGTCTCCGTATAATATTGTGGGTCTTTTATCACATTCCAACCCACATGTTTCTCGAATGAATCACTGATCTCAATCATATGCATTCCCTGCTTGCCGGTTTGAAATCGAACTTTATGGGTATCGGATAAATAACCTGCATTACCAATATGATCTGCACCACTTTTGTTAGCATTAGCAAGATAAATAAGTGCACCATCTACACCGAGATAGAGTATTTCAGGACCAAGGAGTTCCTCGTCCTCTTCTGGAGGTCGGAACAAATCCTTATTTACTTCAAGTGATCGAACAACCATTGGTGTACTCAATGGGTGCGCTTTGTCCATGTAAAAGCGTTTTAAGACCCTTTCTGTATAGACATATTGATGGATAAAGATCTCATCTGCTAAATATTCAATTTGCATACCAAGACAAAGTTTTGTCTTTCCAAGATCTTTCATCTCAAATTCTTTCTTAAGATATTCAATTGCCTTTTGAAGCTCTTCTGGAGTTCCAACAAGATTTATGTCATCAACATAAACAGCAAGTATAACAAATTCTGATGCCATTTTCTTTATAAAAATACATGGACAAATAACATCATTTATGTAACCTTCTTTCAGCAAATATTCACTAAGGCGATTATACCACATGCGCCCAGATTGCTTTAAACCGTACAAAGATCTTTATAATTTGATCGAGTACATTTCTCAAGACTTTGAATTATATGCTTCGGGCATTTTCAATCCTTCAAGGATCTTCATATAGATTTAGCCAAATAAGTCATATAGGTTAAGACTTGTATCTAAATGGTATGACATCTTCAAGTGTCTGGACTGCTAGTCCGATCCTCACAATCTTTTACAATATTGTGCACTATATTGTATTAAATATATCGTCGACGATCATTTTGTGTCAGTTCCGAAGCGACATAACTTGTGGAGATCTCATCACTTTCTTTATTTTCAGGTACCTCAACTTTTCCGGGAGTTTCATGAAATGTTATGTCGTGGGCTCTTCTAGAGCATATTTCCTCCTCATTATGATCATTTTGATCATTAGCTCCTACTATTTTTCAAGGATTGTTACCTTTGGAACCGATTGGTCTACCACGCTTCATGCGTACAGTAAACTCTATCCTTCAGGGACTTTAATTTTAATAGGAGCATTTGCAGCTGAAATATGATATTTAATTTTAGATCAGCAAATGCTTCTGACATTCGACTTGAATTATCTTCTAAGTGAGGATCATGATAATTCGATTCATATAGCATATTTTTCAACTGCTTATTCCATCCCCCAAATGTTAGAAAAACTAACATATATCCCCAATCATCTTTGGGAAACATATCTTTGTGTATTATGGTAGAGAAATTAATCATATACCACGCAACAAAAGATAGTAAAAATATTTGGTTTCTGATCCTAAACCAATTGTGAAGGGAGGACTTATCATATATTGTTGATCTGATGCATACAAGTGCTGCTATATGCAATTTAGAAAATCTTAGACCAACACATGAAGCTTTGTTCTCATAAGCAATGGTTTAGACATTAATAGGAGGTATTCAATGCTAAACCAGCTTGGATATAAACCAGCATTATCAAGATGAACTGTCTTGATTTCATAATCTGAAAATTATGCTCTTAATCGAGAAAAGCAATTCCAAATGCCAAACTGCAGGTTGACAATAATTACACATGTAACCATCTCATATATGCACCTATAAGTGGTTCACATGATAGGTGAACGGGCCCATATTCACCTTTTATATATTTCAGAATCAGGGGTCTTAGTCCCAACTTTAGCTGGTATAATCAATTCATTATGAGAACAAGCAACACATGAGAATTCCTGAAGAATCTTCTAGTTCTTTAGTATATGCTTATCTGAATTCTCAAATAGCTCATTTAAAAATGGCAAATGAAAACTTCAAGTTTATCATGTCATGTGCTATCTCTTAGTAAACTTCTGGTTTACTATGGCATAAACTTTTGCTTTAGTAAACTTCTGGTTTACTGTGATACATGATATAGTACAAATTAAAGAATAAGGCAGGTAACTTCTCACATACATATTATTTTACCCCCTATGATTGTGGAAACATGAAGATTATCAATCTTCCAATCATTTGTAGTCTCAATATGATAGCCATTTGTATTAGTAAACTTCAGGTTTACTACAACATATGTTTTGACCATAATCATATAATATGAATGACATATTTGTATATAAGCTCTTCGAGAGCCTTAATTTATTATCCACAATCTAATATTTATCTGGCACTACTGGTGTCATGTATTCTTTAGGCAAACATTTAGCTCTTCAGGAGTTATTGATACATTTTGTACTATCAAATATTGCTCAGACACTGCTGGTGTCATGAGAGAAAATCACAATCAAATAAACAATGTAAAACAATTGTTTAAGCACACGAAAACTCTTCTTCATAATATTTTTCCACTTCAGGAAGCAATTTCAATTGTGTTACTTCTTCAGGAGCAAATTTAAAATACGAAATATTGAGTATATATTCTCTCAACTATATTAACTCTTCTGGAGGTGAATTGTAATGTATTCACATCAAGAGCGCGTTCATATTTACCCGACTTATTAGTATTGTCACATTCACTTCAGGGAATGGATTAATGTTATCAAAAGTTCGCATCCTTCAGGAAATCGAATATAATTATCTGAATGCGCATTAATCACATCAAATTGTGATGCCTCAACCTCTTTTAAAATATTTACTACTTCAGGAGCAAATCGAAACGTGCATTTAATATAGAGAATATTTATGTAGCTTATCTTCAATTGTAATTATAGAAAGCCTAAATTATCACTTCTGGTGATCATAGACATATACCACTTCTGGTGGTTAACAAAATATAATTACAATGAGATATATGAAATATAACTACTTCTGGTGGTTGTATATTTCTTGCAAACTCTGCTAGAGTTTAAGTTGATCTAATAATATTATCCATATTCTTTAAAATGACATAAATAAGATATATTATAGTAAACATCATTATCAAATCATAATTTTTCTTTATGTACAACAATTACATAACCATACTATCTATTACAAATAACAAAAATTAAAATATTTACATTTCTACAGATTCACCACCGATTACATGACTTGTTTCTCCTTCTGGGAGTGCAAAGTAATCAGCTACATCCAAATGCATGAAGTCTAAATTATCTTCAGAAATAAAATTTGCTTCAGCATTTTTCTCTGTCTTCTTCAGGGAGGCTTGATAAAGCTCAACCAGGTGCTTTGGCGTACGACAAGTACGTGACCAGTGCCCTTTTCCTCCACATCTATAGCATGCATTTTCTACATTTGGCGCTTGCACCGCTTCATGCTTTTGTTCCTTCCTTTTCCACTGCTGGTGGTGAGGAGGCTTCTTTGGTGCATTATTATTACCATGATTGGGGTTTCTTCCCCGACCACGGCCATGACCACGACTGGGGCCACGACCTCTTCCACGTTTAGCTTGGTGGAAGTTCGTCTCATTCACTTCAGGGAATGGACAAGAACCAATAGGTCGGCTTTCATGATTTTTCATTAATAGCCCATTATGTTGCTCTGCTATAAGAAGATGTGAGATAAGTTCAGAATACTTTTTAAATCCCATCTCTCGATATTGCTGCTGCAGGAGCATATTCGAGGCATGAAAAGTGGTGAAAGTTTTCTCCAACATATCATGATCAGCAATATTATCACCACATAACTTCAATTGGGAAATAATTCTGAACATAGCAGAATTATACTCACTGATAGATTTAAAATCTTGTAGCCTTAGATGAGTCCAATCATATCGTGCTTGTGGAAGAACGACCATCTTCAGGTGGTCATATCTATATTTCAAATTATTCCACAGTATGACTGGATCTTTAACAGTAAGATATTCCATTTTCAGGCCCTCATCAAGGTGATGGCGTAGGAATATCATTGCTTTGGCACGGTCTTGGTTTGATGCCTGATTTTTGTCTTTGATGGTGTCTGCCAGACCCATCGCATCAAGATGAATTTCAGCATCAAGCACCCAAGACATGTAGCTTTTGCCCGATATATCCAGGGCTACAAATTCAAGTTTAGAAAGATTTGACATTATTTAGGAAAAGAAAGTTCTTACCTCAGATACTTTCAAAATATTTGCTCGAGATGGTAGAGCTTCGTGCTGATAACGTGTTATAAAACAAAGACTATAAAGTAAAGACAAGTATAGAGAGAAACTGATATATTATTCGAATTCAAACTGATGTACATAATGAACAGAAATCTTTTCTATTTATAGAAGAAAGGAAGCTGCTGTGTAAGCTGCTACTACAAGCTGCTATGTAAGCTGCTACTACAAGCTGCAGTGTAAGCTACTATAAGCTGCTGTGTAAGCTGCTACTACAAGCTGTTGTGTAAGCTGCTACAAGCTGCTGTGTAAGCTGCTGCTGTACCAGATATGGATAATCTTCTACTGAGAGCAATATTTATCCATAACGGAGTACTGAATGGATAAGCTTATTATATCCGGTATGGATAATCTTCTACCGGGGGTAATGTTTATCCATAACTGGGTACTGAAAAGATAAGCTTATTATACCCGATATGGATAAACTTCTACTGGGGGTAATGTTTATCCATAACCGGGTACCGAAGTGATAAGCTTCTTCAGGAAGCTTATTTCCAATATAGCACTAAATAGATAAACATATTTACGGTGGAGTCACATATGGATAAGCATCTTCAGGAAGCTTATTTACAACGGAATACTAAATGAAAATCCATAATATAATATATTTATAACACCACTTAAATTTTCTTATTTTGCTCTTACTACTTCCGTTCTTTCTCTTTTCTTCTAATTTTGATTTTTTCCCTTTTGCTTTTTTCACGTTTCTTTGCTTTCTGTTTTTTTTTTTTTGTTTTCTTCTTCTTCTTTTTTTCTTTTTATTTGTTTTAAATTTTTTTCTTTTGAAGATGAAATAAAATTATTAACTTATCTAAACTAATGGGATATTAAAAGAAAGAAATAAAATAATTTTTATTTTAAAAAATAAAATAAAATCTAACTACTTAATATTTCATTAGAGGCCTACAACTTTTAAACTAACTAAGTAAATATAAATATATTTTTTTGAACTTTTTTCTTCTTATCTTTTTTTTTTTGGAAAATAAAATGCCAAAATTATTTTTATATTTTTTTCAAAAAGTAACACTAACTAGACAAATATTAACTAGTTAAAATAAGAGAAAATATTTTTTGTAATTTTTTTATTTTTGTGATAAAATAAAGCAAAAGAGTCAAAACTAGTTAAAATAACGATATTAAACCTAAACTAAATATCTAAACACTAAAAGGTGTAAAATTTTGGGGAGGGTCAAAAATTACATATCTACAGCTGCCCCTCTTTGACTGGAAACACGAAGAGTTTTCAGATAAAGAACGACGAGACAGGTTTTTTGACCCGACCCTTATTTAGAGAGACCAAAAACTAGGAGCAAAGAATGTGACCGAGCCCTGGTATCTGAGCTGCCCACATATCCTTGGCTATAAAGGAATCAAGCCACGTATAGTTCAGAAGTAAGAACAGTGATGGAGTATACCGAGGTGGAGAGCCGATTGAGGTGCCGTTCCGTCGAGGTTCCGGTCCACGGTCCCGTTATTACATCAAAATCAAAATTAAAAAGACTAATTAAGCCTACCAGCTACGAGTTACAAGATTTCTATCTATGAGTCTTCCGAAGCTTGATCTTGAGTCTTGGTTGGTTCTTCATGCGGACTCTGATCTGAATCTTGATGCTTGTTAGCTGCAGGTGCTGGTTCATTCTTTTTCAACTTCTCGGATCAAAGCGGGACATGCAAAGTTTGTGACTTCAATCACGTCTTGAGCATTCCACAACTTTTCTCTACTTCTGCACTTTGAGTTCACTTATTTTTCTTTTCTTCTTTTCTTCTTTTTTCTTTTATTCTAGATTGAGACTACTTCTTTTGGTCGTCTCGAACCCTATGCCTCGAGGTAAAACCTGCTCAGACACCAAAACAAACAAACGAACGAAATTTTTCTGCCCCAGTTTTTACTAAGAAAATTTCGTGAGTTATTGTAACAAAATTCTAAACTACTTCTTTATTGAAAGCAATAAAAGTCAGGATTGTGTATCCTTGAGAAAAAGAGATTAGGGAGTGGAGACCCTATATCTAAAATGAAATCAACTGGGGATTGGAGGCCCTAAGTTGGAAAGATTACCAGGTTATGCTGGCGTCAACTTAGGAGTGAGACCCTATGTTGGAAAAGATTGCTAGGTTATGCCGGCATCAGCTAGGGAGTGAGGCACTATGTTGGAAAAGATTACCAGGTTATGCTGGCATCCACTATGGAGTGAGACCCTATGCTGGAAAAGATTACCAAGTTATGCTGGTATCCTATGTTGGAAAGTGAGACTACTGAATTGTGTACCTATGCTAAAATGAACCAAGAAGGATTCTTTTATTTTTTTATTTAATTTTTTTGAGAAAAAATATTTTTAAACAAATTGCCCCAGCGCTTTTTTCAAAGGCATGAACAAAAGACCTTTTTTTTAATCGAGACATCCTCTTTTCTTTTCTTTTTTTTTTTAATTTTTCTAGGGGAAAATTCATCAGACTAGGTTTTTATATCTTAGGAGAAAAATTCGTCAAACTAAGATATCTATCCTAGGAGAAAGTTCATCAGACTAGGTTATTTAATTTATTATCTTAGGAGAAAGATTCATCAAACTAAGATTTGATCATAGGAGAAAATTCATCAGACTAGGTTTTCTATTGTCACGACCCAAACCGATGGGCCGCGATGGGCACACGGTACCTCACTCAACCGAGTACCAACGTAACGTATCTTTCTTATTACATCATCGTATACAAGTGACATACGATCCTAATAGGCCAACATAATTATTTATAACTCAAGACATAGGCCGACAAGGCCGTACAATCTTTCACGTACACGACATATGTCTACAAGCCTATAAAAGTACATAAATGACATAAAGGTCGGGATAGAGTCCCGCCATACCAAACAATACACGTCTAAATCATACCAGTCAAACAAGCAACTCCGAAGCAAATGGAGCGCACCAACATCTTCCGCTGAGCTGATAGCATACTTGGAGGGCTCTCGACCTGTCTATCGGGACCTGCGGGCATGAAATGCAGCGTCCCTAGACAAAAGGGACGTCAGTACGAAAAATGTACTGAGTATGTAAGGCACATAAATAAGTACTTAACAGATATGGAAGAAATATAGAGTACTTGACTCAGCCTGTAAATCTAAACAACTCTGTAAATCATGAAATGCTTTTAGCGTCATGCATATGCGTATGAATTTCATGTCGTGCATAGGTACATGTCTCATAACATCATCAGCCTCTAAGGGCATCCCATCATATCATATCGGCCACTATGGGCAAAATCATCAACGTATACCAGCTGATCAGGTGATGGTGCGTATATAACGCCATAACCTTTCCCATATCACATATACATATATATATATATATATATATACATAGATATATACACGTATATAATGCCGTTTGAATCATATTTCAGCCACTGTGAGCAACATCATCAATATATACCAGCTGATCAAGTGGTGGTGCGTATATAACGCTGTAACCTTTTCCTATATCACATATACATATATTTACATATATATGCGTATATAACGCCATCTGGTCATGGGTCAATGTACATGTATAAATGAGTGAAATGCATGAAAAATACATAATAATCTCGATATTCCTTCCGGATAAACTTTTCCAACTGCGTATTATTCTGAGACCCATGAACAGAAGATAATAATAATTCTCATGGAGAATCAAGAATATAGACACCCCTACTATTTCTATGAATAAAGTAATTTATGAAAACTGTGTATTTGCTCATTTCTTCAGTATAATTTGGACCATGCCAAAAAAAAGAAGGAATAGCCTTAACATACCTGGAGTAGGAAAAATCCGTATGATATCCTTGAAAAAAGTTACACCATACTTCGTTAGAACCGCAAATTCCTCCATTGCTAAAATTCTAAAATTTCTTGTGGATTTGTTGAAATTATTGAACCATGTTGTATCACGTTGCCTTCTTCAATTCTCAGAAAGTCACGTTCTTCCTTGATTTTTTGAAAGATGGAAAATGTTTTTTTCAATGTTTTGTTTGAAGCCTTCTTCAATCTTTAAAAGTCACGTTCTTGCTTTGTCTTTGAAAGATTGTAAATGATTTTTCAATGTTTTGTTTGAAGCCTTGAGAAATGACTTGAAAGATTTGAAACACAACTACTGTTCTTAGCATATTCAAGAATAGCTAACGTTGTTCACCTAATTTTCATTCTAAAGTCTTTGATATGGAAAAGACATTGAAATGTAGTGAATGTCTAGTATATGCCACCTAATTAGAAATGAACCTTAGTCATTTCTTTAAGGTTTGGCATACTGCCACATGGGGAAGAGGGATAGATATTTAATCTTTATCTATTTATTAGGTAATTAGATAATGTCCCGTTATCCGGTAATTAATCAATTACCCGCATGATTTAAAAATTACCCCAAATTACTTAAAATTTTATTTATTTTCATAATACTTATTTATCGCTTGTTATAAATAGCGTAAGTACGTTAACGTCAAGATGTATCATCTCCGCGTCTACGTCGGTTAACTGAAAATGAAATTATAACGTACGATGATGTTTTAACATACGAAAATGCAAAATATAATATCTCATTTTCGGACTTTCATCACATTAATTATGTCGTACTTTCACGCATGAAAACCTCGGGTGTAACATCTATCTTAGGAGAAAAATTCATCAGACGAAGACATCTATCCTAGGAGAAAGTTCATCAGACTAGGTTTTCTAATTTATTATCTTAGGAGAAAGATTCATCATACTAAGATTTTGATCCTAGAATAAAGTTCATCAGACTAGGTCTTTTTTTTTCTTTGGTTATCTTAGGAGAAAGATTCATCAGACTAAGATGTTTATCCTAGGACAAAGATTCATCAGACTAGGTTTTCTATCTTAGGAGAAAGATTCATCATACTAAGATTTTGATCCTAGGAGAAAGTTCATAAGACTAGGTTTCTTTTTTTTTTTCTCTTTGGTTATCTTAGGAGAAAGATTCATCAGATTAAGACATCTATCCTAGGGGAAAGTTTATCAGACTAGGTTTTCTAATTTTTTCTTTGGTTATCTTAGGAGAAAGATTCATCATACTAAGATGTTTATCCTAGGAGAAAATTCATCAGACTAGGTTTTCTATCTTAGGAGAAAAATTCATCAGACTAAGATTTCGAACCTAGGAGAAAATTCATCGGACTAGGTCCCCCTTTTTTTGTTATCTTAGGAGAAAGATTCATCAGACTAAGATTTCGATCCTAGGAGAAAATTCATCAGACTAGGTTTCCTATCTTAGGAGAAAAATTCATCAGACTAAGATTTCTATTTGGAGAAAATCCATCAGACTGGGGCTTTTACCCTAGGAGGAAAAATGCGAGTGCAATGACAACATTTTATGCACATTAGCAAGACAAATAAAGGCAAAGATTTGAGAAACTTCCCTTATTTGCTCTTCTATACTTTTTTTCCTTTTTTTTTTTTTTTGAAACTAATATCCTTGCACTGCTTTGTTCCTGTTCAAACAAAGAAAATTTTGTCAGTTTTGAAAGTGGTGGTAGGTTTGTGGCCTTGAGTCTTGAGCAGCTTGGCTTTTGCTCTATCAGCTTGAGTCGATATCAAGAAACTTTTGTTCTGCACCAACTCTGATTGTTTCACACCCAGTACCATTTGTATTTGCGGCTCAATCAGCCTTATCCCTATTAGGGATCTTTGCTTGGGTGACTTTTTCTGATATCTTGAATGACTTCCTATTTTTTTAGCAATCTATTTGTCAGAGAGAATCACAAGTTATCTTTGTTTGCGCTAAGTTGGCTGACAAGAGTCTTTTGGAGGAGCCTTTGCATGAATCCTCAAGGCATGTTGAAAGTAACAACTGAGTGTGCTGGCAAAATTTACTTTGTGCAACTAAAAAGCTGGTAGCAGATTTTGAAATATTTTCTTGCTTATTTTGACAAGGACGGATTCAGAGTGAAGGGATACAATGATGCAAATAAACAGTATTAGCAAGAGATGCCCCCTATCGGGAAGGATAGAAGGAGGATTTTTTTTTACTAACTAGCCTTAGTGATCATGACATGCATTTTGGACTTAACAGCCGATCTATCAAACTGACCAAATCTTCCCTTCTACCATTCTTATGACTTTGAAGTCAGTCTTGTTCGTGCCAATCCTTTGTATCGGCTTTATGACTCACTTTCGACTAGTGGTGCCTCGAGGGGTTTTCACCAACAAGCCTCTCTCATTTATTTATCTCTATTTATCGTCGCCTTACAGTTCCCATGAAGGTTTTCACTAGTAAGACTCTCTCATTTTTCTTTTGCTTTCTTGTGTGAGCAACCTGACAGTATTACTATGTCGTGTGACAACTGTTGCTCATTGCATGCATCTCTTGGCATTCTTGAAGGTTGATCGGGAGGTCTTTATTTGGAAGGCTTTTGGATAAGGCTGGAAAGGAGGGTCGGCATGAAGGCTCAAAGTAGACTCAAAATGGAGGGTTGTAGACTTATATCTCTTGGAATCGACTCTTTCAAAAGTGAAATAAAATCTTTGCACCCGTTTCAGATATTGGGATTTTTTTTTGAAATCTTATTTGGTTGGACCGAATCGTTAGGCTGCCTACGTATCCTGTTTTTTAAAGGAATCAGGTCAAACGTAGTTCAAAGATTTGACCTAACTAATTTTTTTTTTCATCTTTCTTTCTGTTTCTTTTTCCTTTCTTTTTTCTTTTTGTTTTCAAAACAAGTTGCCCCAACTTCTATTTTCTGGGGGCATGGACCTTTGACAATTCTTTTTCTTCTTCATTTCATTTTTTTTCACTTGAACTTTCTAAATTGTCCCTGTTTGTACTCTTGGGACATGGACTTTTCTCTTTCTTTTTTCTTTTTTTTCATTTTTTTCTGGACTCTTGACTCTAAACTTGATTCCAAAAGAGGGTGGTCAAATAAAATAACACAGGCTCAAAAGGAGTAACAAAGGGTATAAAGTGTTTGGATAGCAGAAAAAGCGCCTCCCAACCTCGAGAACGCCAATTATAGTATCTTTTCGCGATCACAACATTGATGAACATGTCTGTCTTCTTGGTGTGTCGTGGTCACAAAACACTTTCCATCCCTTAATATCAAACTTTCTAACAAACTTCAATTGATTAAACATCATCAAGCCCGATCTTCACAATGATTTGAAGGTGAATTTTACTTGACCTTAATTCCAAAGTATTTCAACTCTTTATTCATCCTCAAAAGTATTTTTTTTCAGTTATCCAAGTCCAGATTAAATCAGTTTCTAAGATCTGGCCAAAATTTCCGCATGCATGTCATGTCATTAGAACTAGCGAGAAAAGAACTAAGAACAGAATGGCACAAAAGGAAAAACTGTATTTTATTGAGTAAAGGATGAAAGGATTTGACAACAAGACAAACAACCTAAAATTCGAGTTACAACCCTAAAATAACCCATATAATGAAAATAACAACAAAACAAAGAGATAAGACTCACACAAACAGAATAGAGGGATAGAAGGGTTTGACTCAACAAAACAAATAAAATATGGATCACAACCCTGAAATAACCCAGATAATAGAAAAACATCAAAACAAACTACCAAGATCCCTTCCTAGTAAGGAGATAATGACTTTTTAATTGCTAAGCTTGACATTTAGCCACAAATTTGCTTATCAGAATCACCATGGCCTTCTCCAATTTCAGTCAACAAGTTCCCGAGAGGATTCTCATACTCCATGTCACCAGACATCATCCCCACAAAGTGTGCATCATCATGTGCAGGTAAAGGATTCTGCGTGATATTCTGGGTGTCACTGTCTTGGATCACAATCAGATTTTCTTGGATCAACCTTTCTATTTCTCTTTTCAAATTCTGATAGCTTTCAACATTGTGCCCCTGAGCATTAGAATGGTATTCACACCTTTTAGAATGGTCAAAGCTTCTCGCACGTGGGTCCACATGATTTGGAGGAATAGGTAAAATCATGTCATAATGCTTTAATTTCTCAAATAAGCTTGCATAGGACTCTCCTATTGGTGTAAAACTATCTTTTAACCTTTGTTCCCTTCTATACCCCTGGCTTGAATGTGGGTTATAGGGCACTTGAAAATTTTGTGGAGGATAGTGGAGATTTTGTGGTGCTCGCGCTCGCCTTCTAGGTGTTTTGGTGGTTGGACAACATACTGAGGTGGAGCAACAGAGTATTGTGAGTTCTGAGGTGGATAGTAGTGCGCAGGAGCATCATCGGAAAACAGACGAGGCTGGTCATACCTTCGAGACGTTCTCCTAGGAACTCTTCTCGACCCTGATATCATCATGATTTCTTCGTCCTTCTCCTTCGTGTCACTAAAATTATCAGATTCAATATGGATAGCCTGAGTTGCGGCTTTGAGGACTGCTTGACTTATAATTTTGCTTGTCTTAAGACCATTCTCAGCCATTTCCCCCATTTTGATTGCCTTCACGAAGGATTTACCCACTACGGACATCATGTTTTGAAAATAATCTGGCTCTTGATCCTGAAGAAAGACAATGATTAGCTCATGGTCATGCATGGGTGGCTTAACTCTAGCTGCTTGCTCTCTCCATTTAATGGCATATTCCCTGAAACTTTCAGTTGGTTTCTTCTTCAAGTTTGAAAGGTAATTGCGGTCTGGGGCGATGTTGATATTATATTAGAACTGTTTGACAAAGGCCTGTGCTATGTCATCCCAGACATACCAGCGAGACGTGTCTTGATCCATAAACCATTCGGATGTTACTCCCGTAAGGCTTTCCCCAAAATAAGCTATTAGCTATTCTTCATTTCTTCCCGCACCCCTTAGTTAATTGCAATACTTTTCAGGTGGGCTATGTGGTCTCTATGTCCATCATGCTTTTCAAATTTGGAGTCTTGAAACCAGAAGACAAATGGACATCGGGGAACATACATAGATCCTTGAAAACAATACTCTTCTGACCTGCCAACCCTTGTATGTTTTTCAACTGTTGTTCTTTGCTTTTCACTCTTTGGGTCATTTCTTACTGTGCCATATTTCGGGCAGGCTTCTCAATGTTTGAAGTAAGATCGAACAAGTACGAGTGGTAGTGGTACTGCTCTTGCTGGGTAGCAAATTGTGACTCATGACAAGACTGTCCTTGGCCATTGTCCCATGCTTGACATATTTTGGCCATTTGATGTTTCAGTATTCTATTTTCCTCAAACACAGTAGACTCTTGTCGAACCCTCTGACCTTGAGTCTCTTGAGCACTTGTAACAACTTCGATGTCAGTTATCATTTTTTCTTAGATCTTGTGTTGTCCGCTTACCACAAACCGACCACCTGTACTTTCTTCACAATTCAAAACAAGACATGTTAGAATGGACTCAGTCAGTCCTTATTATTATCATCATTTTTTTCTTTTCTTTTTTTTATTTTTTTCATTTTTCATTTTTCATTTTTTTGGTTGATCGAACCTGATGTAGGTTGCCTACGTTTCATGTGGGAACATGAATCAGATCTTGCGTAGCTCGGGAAGATTATGAATAAAGTAACTAAACTAACTCTCTTTTTTTTTGAATTTTTGATTTCTGAAAAAAGACTCATAGAGAAAAAAGAATTTTTTTTTTAATTTCACTTTTTTCCTTCTCTTTTTTTTTTGGAATTTTGAAAGGAAAACTTCTAAAGAAGAAAGAAATTCTTTTTTCAAATTTTTGGACTTTTATTTTGAGTTTATGAAAGAAATACTTCTAAATAAAAAAGAAAATATTTTTGAATTTTGAATTTTCGTTTCAATTTTCGAAAGAAGAATGAAAATATTTTTGATTTTTGATTTTTTTTCTAAATTTTTGAAAGAAATACTTCTAAAGAAGAAAGAAAAATATTTTTTTGGATTTTTTTTTGAATTTGTGGGGAAAAGACTTCTAAAATAAGGTAGAAAATATTTTTTTATTTGGGGTTTTCTAAAGAAGGAATTAAGAATATTTTTTTTGGATTTTTGAAAATTGGGGCCAGAACCGATGAGGTTTGCCTACGTATCTCACATTCGGTGAGACTACGACCCGCGTAGTTCGGTTAATTTTGACGGACAGGAAAAACATGACTTTTGAAAAAAATCACTTATTTTCTTTCTCTTTGTTTTTTGAAAATTTCGGCAGAATTTCAAATTTGGAATACCTACCTCTCACTCTTGATTTTTTTTTTCATTTTCATTTTTTTCTTTTTCTTTCCCTATTCTAGAAACCGGTCAACATACAAGCGAAACAAATAGATACACAAGTAGTACGTAAAATGCATCAGGATGGTCTTTTAATTCGCGTACACTTGTCCTAGACAGACCCAACCCCAGTGTTGAGTCCCCAAAGCTCAAATTACTAAAAATAAAGACATTTCCAATCTGTTTCTTAAATCCAAGTCTTGTAACCCAATATTGTTTGGTCTTTTGATCCAAACCCCACAACATTTCAAATAATTGGTTTTCTTTTTAATATAAACAAATTAAAGACCATTTCAACACATTTCACTCCAGTAACATCACCAAATAATTGTTGTTGCACCTACATTTCAACACTTTTGAACCTATCTAACTGCGTTTCACTTCAGTAATTGACTATCTAACTGCGTCACCAAAGACCATTTCAATACTATCAATTATGGGAACGCAGCAAGCATGAGAAATTAAAACCAGTAGCTACATAAATAAGTAAAACAAACATGATATAGTCCATAAAAGTATAAAGTAAATATTTGCAAATATCAACGATCTTCACCCTCACAACTCAAAGGAATAACCAACATAACATTATGAAGATGAACAAAACTAAACAAGATAACAACTAAAATCATGCTGACACAAAATAGGCACAAGCTAATTGAAAATAAACACCAAACTATTATAAGCCAAGAGAAAACTAGCAAAACTAAGGAAATGTAGGAAACAGACCTTGTATAAGTTTCAAAATATCAGCAAAAAAACATCTCAGCTGGTTTACAAAGAAGATTGAGCCAATGATACCGGACAGCAACAGATCCGTTAACCAAAGACCACGCCGGAAACTCAAACTCGACAGACCCTCGAACTCACACATCAAAACCTCCTCATGTATTGGTTTGTGGACTGGTTTCAGGTTGAAGCAGTAATGGACGAGAGATGGGAGGTGACGATAGTACGGACGAAGCTGGTGAGAGATCTGGTGGGTATGCGGCTGAAGCAGTGATGTTTCACATGGGTTTTTTGTCTTTGATTAAACGCTGGAGTTCACTGATTTTTATCTAGGTTTTGGCTAGGATTTTGGGGCGTTTATGGGGCTTGACTATGGCTGCCTGGTGTGATGAAGATGAAGAGCAGGTTTTTTTTTGGTTTTAGATGGTGAGAAACGGCTGCTCGTTCAAACGTTGAAGAAGAAGATCAGCGCTGGGGGGGGGTCGATGAAAACGACGTTGATTTCTTAGGTCCTAAGGTCTAAGCTTTAGGCTGCTTTTTTCCATCTTTTTGTTAGGTCAGTTCTTTTCTTCTTTCTTAGAGTAAGGAATCTCCAGATCTAAAACGTGACCCCCCCATTTTTGCTTTTTCCGTTTTTTTCAGCTCCCCTCCTTCTATTCGTTTTTTCATTGTTGCTATGTGTGTGCTTTTATATATTGTTATATTTTGGTGATAAAGCTAGTGTGTGGTCCCCCCTTAAAAAGAAAAGAACAACCCAGGCAAGTGGAATATTCTGATCATGGGTAGTGGGGTCGAGCCGACTTTACACAAAAGTCTACCACCGCCTAGCCTCAAAGTTAAAGGTCCTCCGAAGTATTTTGACCCCTGCTTGTAACCACTCTGGAATCGTAACCGTGATTGCCAGGTATGAAGCTAACCACGGACGAACCTCCTCACCCATTGCCAACTTTTCATTGTAAAGGGACTCATCTTCTTCATTGAACCCTAAGTATTCATTTAGTGCCTTCCCTGTAAATACCACATTTTTGTTTCGCACTTTGGTCACTTTAGTGCCCTTCAAGATATGGGCCACATTGCTATAAAACTCCTTGACCATGTGCTCATTCTCCTTCACACAATTATCTTTAAAGTTCTCCCAACCCACTCGAGCTCGAAACTGTCTATGTACATTGGGGTGTAGGGGTAGAAGGTCTCTGTCAATGAAGCTCCTCTCAAGAATCAACTTTCGTGCCGGCCACCATTTCCTAAACTTGTGGAATGCCACCTAGCTGACGAATCTATCTTCCCAAACAGCGGGATTTCTAGTCCGGTCACTACCCCCAACCTGAGGCACACCACCCCCAGGTAACTCCCCATCTCCCTTATCACCTCTAGCACCCTCTCCAGATATTGAAGTTGTTAGAGAGGTAGAGTATTCATCCCCACTACCTGTTGCTGAGCCCTCAAATGACCCAGAAGAAATTTTGATTGAAGCTTGAGCATCGGGAGACAAGGGAAGAGTGTCTCTATGTATAGACCTCTCCGGATACGGGATGTATAGTGGAACTGAATCTGAAGAGATCTCCCGGGAGGGCTCGTACTCACTCCCCGAGTTGTCAATGGCTCTGTCAGCCATTTTTATGGCCTTCCTCATGTCTTTGATGTTTTTTCTAGCCTGGGGAGTAAGTTTTACCATCCTTTGCTTCCCTCCCCGGGAAGAATCACCTTGGCCAGGTTGTTTCGAGCCTTTGCCTCGTTGTTTAACCATTTTCTACAAGCACAAACATCTAGCTTTGTTAGTATCAGCACAAACAATGAATCAGTTATGGAAAATGAATTTCAGAATAGAAACCCAAAAGTTGCAGAAGATGTTGCAGACACAATGCACCGCGGACCGCACAAAAAGGAGTGCGGCCTCACTGAAGGCACTGCGGACCGCATAAAAGCTACCGTGGTCCGCATTGGGGGTAAGGTCTTAAAATTCATCCTCTGAATCTCACCATCGCGGTCCGCACAAAGTAGCATCGCAGCCGCGCTGGGCAACAAGACAATCTTTCAGAACATAAGCATTGTGGTCCGCACAAAGTGGTACCACGGACCGCATCAGAGCACTGCAGACCGCACAAAAGGGACCGCAGAGGGTGTTAGCCAAGGCACTGAGTTAGGGTTCATGGGTCTTGCCTTTTTGTTTAAGTTTTCACCTAACTTTGTCCCTACTCAATTTACCCAGTTAATAATACTCCTCAGGCACATAAAAATTAACAGTTAAACTAAACTATCATCAAAATTGAAGAATTACGGGGGAAGGGGGGGGGAGAAGTCTACACAGTTAATAGAAAAGGCCATAAAATAAAATTAAATAATTAAAATAACAAGAAGTGGTTGAATTATTACTATGTATTTGAGAAGAAGTGAAGAAACACAATGCAAACAAGCTATTACGAAGAAGAGGGAAGATGAACAATAATATTTAGGTCTCATAGAATCAATTTTGAAAAAAGGTAACTCGTGACCCCTGAGGTTTATTTATAGAAAAACTTGTGGGGCCCGGTCATGCCTAACAGCGCGACCGCACAAAACGGACCGCGGACCGCGCTGGGTTTGTTCAGAAGAAGCTTGAGAAGGAAACCTCCGTGGTCCGCACAAAACAGACCGCGGCCGCAGAGGTCCACCGCGGCCCGCACTAAATGGAATGCGGTCGCGGTGACAATCTTCAGAGAGTACCTCACTTGGCCTTCACCAGTGCGGACCGCACAAAGTGTAATGCGACCGCACTGGCAACTTCATAGACTGTTCAATTTTTCCAAAATATTTTGCACTGTATCAACACAATCCCTGCAATATCTCACAACCAATTAGCTCAAACATCAATCTTACACTACAAAGAAAATCAAAGAAAACAAGAAGAAAAAGACATGGGTTGGCTCCCAAGAAGCGCCTAATTTAACGTCGCGGCACGACGCATGTTACCTTCACATCACTTTAGATGAAGAAGTGCCACCACGTGGCTGTCATCAAATTTTCCAAGATAATGCTTGACCCGGTGCCCATTAACTCTGAAAATTTCACCATTTTTGTTCCTTAGATCAAGAGCACCAAATGGGGTCACAAACACAACTTCAAATGACCCACTCCACTTTGACTTGAGCTTACCCGGAAACAGACGTAACCGGGAATTGAACAAGAGAACCATATCTCCAACCTTGAACTCCTTACCCCAAGCATATTTGTCGTGAAGGTACTTCATTTTGTCCTTATACAAGGATGAACTTGAGTAGGCATGGAATCTAAACTCATCGAGCTCATTGAGTTATTCAACACGAAGATTTGCCGCAACATCCCATTCCAAATTCATCTTCCTCAAAGCCCACATGGCCTTGTGCTGTAACTCAACCGGAAGATGACAAGCTTTTTCAAACACCAATCGATATGGAAACATACCAATCGGAGTTTTGTAAGCCGTCTAATAAGTCCATAGAGTGTCATCCAACTTTTTTGACCAATCGGTCCTATTAGCATTGACAGTTTTTGACAAGATGCTCTTAATTTCTCTGTTGGAGACTTCCACTTGACCACTAGCTTGAGGATGATAGGGGGTAGAAACCTTATGATTGACACCGTACTTGGAAAGCAATGTGTCGAAAACCTTATTGTAAAAGTGAGACCCCCATCACTAATAATCGCACGAGGAGTGCCAAACCTTGTGAAGATGCTCTTTTTAAGAAATGCCACAACACTCTAGGCTTCATTATTAGGCAAAGTCATGGCTTCAACCCATTTTGAGATATAGTCAACCGCCACGAGAATGTAAGTATTCCCACAAGAGCTAACAAACGGACCTATGAAATCGATGCCCTAAACATCAAAGATATCCACTTCTAGAATCGTATTGAGAGGCATCTCATCCCTTTTTGAAATTTCGCCCGCTTTTGGCACTCATCGCACGTCTTCACCACATCGCCCGCATCTTTGAACACGGTGGGCCAATAGAATCCACAACTAAGAACTTTTGAGGCGGTCCTCACCCTACCATGATGGCCACCATAGGTTGAAGAATGGCAAGCCTCTAAGATACTCAATTATTCTCCCTCCGAGACACATCTACGAATCACACCATCCGTGCAAATCTTGAACAAGTATGGCTCATCCCAATAGAAATCCAAACTATCTCGCTTGAGCTTCTTCCTTTTACTTTGATTAGAAGAGAGCTCACATGGGATTATTCTGGTCACAAGGTAATTGGCAATATCGGCAAACCATGGCATATCCTTCATTGACATCGCAAAGAGTTGTTCGTCGGGAAATGAATCATTTATCTCAAGGCCGTCACAAGGCCTCCCCTCCTCCTCCAAACGGGACAAGTGGTCCGCCACTTGATTCTCACTACCCTTCCGGTCAACAATTTCTAGATCAAACTCTTGAAGAAGTAACACCCATCTCATCAATCTCGCCTTGAAGTCTTTCTTGGTCATCAAATACCTAAGGGCAGCATGATCGGTGTGCACTATAACTTTGGCTCCCATAAGGTAAGGTCAAAACTTTTTTATAGCAAACACAATAGCCAACAACTCTTTCTCGGTGACTGTATAGTTCCTTTGAGCCTCATTCATGGTCTTGCTTGCGTAGTACACTGAATGAAATATTTTGTTGATTCTTTGGTCCAAAACAGCCTCAACCGCAACGTCACTAGCATCACACATGAGCTCGAAAGGCAAGCTCCAATTTGGTGCGGTAATGATGGGGGTAGAAGTCAACTTGAGCTTGAGAAGCTCGAATTCTTGCATACAACTCTCACGAACAAGAACTTTGCATCTTTCTCTAGCAACTTGCACAAAGGGTGTACCACTTTGGAAAAATCTTTTATGAACCTCCGGTAAAAACCCGCGTGCCCAAGAAAACTCCTCACCCCTTTGATAGAAATAAGGGGAGGAAGCCTTGAAATCACCTCTATCTTGGCTTTGTCAACCTCAATTCCTTACTTCGAGATTTTGTGACCCAACACTATACCCTCTTCAACCATGAAATGGCATTTTTCCCAATTGAGTATGAGGTTTGTGTCTTCACACTAGGCCAATACTCTATCCAAATTTTTTAGACACTCTCAAAAGAATCCTCAACCACGCTAAAATCATCCATGAAAACTTCCAAGATATCTTCCACCATGTCGGTGAAAATAGTCATCATGCAACGTTGGAAGGTTGTTGGAGCATTACACAATCCGAACGACATTCGAGAGAAAGCGAATGTGCCGTAACGACATGTAAAAGTTGTTTTCTCTTGGTCCTCCGGGACAATTAAAATCTGATTGTACCCCGAGTAACCATCCAAGAAGCAATAGAAAGCATGCCCCACAAGAAAATCTAGCATTTGGTCTAGGAATGGCAATGGGAAATGATCTTTTTGGGTCACCTTGTTTAGCTTCCGGTAATCCATACATACTCTCCACCCGGTGACCGTGCGAGTAGGAATGAGTTCATTGTTGTCATTGGTCACCACAATCATACCACCATTTTTCGGCACACATTGCACCGGAGAAGTTCAAGAACTGTCAGAAATAGGATAAACCACACCGACGTCTAACCACTTGATAACCTCTTTCTTCACCACTTCTTGCATCGCCTCATTTAATCTTCTTTGATGCTCCAAGGAAGGCTTTGCATCCTCCTTCAAGATGATTTTGTGCATGAAAAATGTCGGGCTTATTCCCCGAATGTCAACTAGAGTCCATCCAATTGCCCTTTTTCTCTTTTGAAGCACCGCCAAAGTGGCCTCAACCTGCATGTTAGTAAGGCAAGAAGAAAGAATAACTGGTAAAGTAGAATTTGAACCCAAGAATTCATACCTGAGGTGTGGAGGAAGTGGCTTCAACTCCAACACCGGTGGCTCCTCAATTGATGGCTTTGTTGGTGGAGTTTTCCGATTTTCAAGATCCAAAGATTGCTTCCGCGGCTCATAATAATAAGAGCCCATCCCATGTAGGGCATTGACACATTCCACTCTACTAGTATCATCATTGACATCCATGATCAAGAGCACTGCTTCAAGAGGATTTTTCACATTGATCATACCACTAGTATCATCCACAATCACTATTGTGACAAAGTCTACAAACGAGCACACCTCGGTGCTATTGGGCTGCTTTATAGATTTGCAAACGTGGAAAACGACCTTTTTATCTCCCACTCGGAAAGTGAGCTCTCCCGCTTCAACATCAACCAATGCCTTCCCCGTTGCAAGGAAAGGTCTGTCCAAGATAATAGGAACCTTATAGTCCACCTCACAATCCAAAATCACAAAGTCAGCCGACAATATGAATTTGTCCACCCGGACAAGCACATCATCAATAATGCCCAAAGGTCGCTTCATCGATCGATCCGCCTTTGAAGTTTCATTGAAGTTGGCCTAGGTTTCCCGATACCCAAAGTTTTGAAAACCGAGTAAGGCATCAAATTGATACTAGCTCCTAAGTCACAAAGAGCTTTGGAAAAATCCGCACTTCCAATGGTGCAAGGAATGGTGAAAGCACCGGGATCTTCAAACCTTGGGGCCATTGAATGCACTATAGCACTAACTTGGTAAGTCATCTTTATAGTTTCACAGTCCATAGAACGCTTCTTTTTAACCAAGTTCTTTATGAATTTTGCATAACCTGGCATTTGTTCAAGTGCTTCCACCAAAGGCACATTAATAGATAAGCTCTTCATCATGTCAATGAACTTTTTGAACTGATTATCATTCTTCTGCTTTACGAGCCTTTGAGGATAAGGTGGAGGTGGCCTTGGCAGAGGAGCCTTGACCTTTGGCACAACCGGCTCGGGCATGTCAATCACGTGTTCCCTAGGCGGGTTCACGACAACTTGGGTTTCTACCTCGGCCTCACCAATATCAATCCTCACATCATTGTTCACATTCTCTTCAACCACATCTTCAATAATCAAAGGTACATCATCATCCCGCAACTCAACATCTTCATCCACAACTTGCTTTTGCTTTGAGGCATTCACATCACCGCCTCTCCCATTTCTTGTTGTAACCGCCATCACATGATTGTTATTTACACCCTTCGGGTTCACTACCGTATCACTTGGTAGAGCACCCTTCGGGCGAGTATTCAATGACTGAGATATTTGGCCTAATTGCACCTCCAAGTTTCGGATAGAGGTGTTGTGAGAAGCTAACTGTGCATCCGAATCTTCATTCCTCTTCATCATCTGCTCGAACATCATTTCAATTCTACCCATATCATTACCAGAGGAACTAGGACCTTGAGAAGGGAAAGGGGGTGGATTGTTCGGTTGTTGGTACATTGGGGGCCTTTGAAAGCCTTGCCCCCGGTTGCCTTGGTTTCCATTATTGTTCCACCCGTCTTGATTGTTGTTGTTGCCCCAGTTGTTGTTATTTCTATTCCAGTTGACTTGGTTGTTGTTCTGATTACCCCAATTGTTGTTTTGGTTATTGTTCCAATTGCCAGCACTTTATTGTTGATTGCCCCAATTTCCTTGGGGTCGCCATTATTGGTTTGAAGAGTTGCCTCTATTGCCTTGATAGTTGTTGACATATTGTACCTCTTCACTTTGGTCATCATAACCATCATTTTGACACCCATCATATTCATCAACAAATTGCTCAGAATTTTCTTGATTTTGTTGCCTCTTTTGCCTTCTTTTGTTGACAAGCATACTAACACCCTCCATGGCATTCACTTGGCGAGGATTCTGAACTTGTTGCAACTGTGCCTTAGCTAATTGATTCATCATAGTGGTAAGTTCAGCTATCGCTTGCCCGTGATCATGTAATTCCTTGTGCAAATGGATAACCGTAGGGTCACCTTGAGGAACATTTGCTCTACTCTGCCATACTGAAGAAGTGTCCGACATTTCATCAAGTACATCACATGCCTCCCTCATAAGAAAGTTTTATAAAATTGCCCCCGGCCAATTGGTTAACAATGCATTGATTTGTAGTATTTATGCCCCGGTAGAAGGTTTGTTGGATCATGGCCTCAGTCATATCATTATTTGGGAACTCCTTCACCATCGTTCTATACCGCTCCCAAATCTGATGCAAAGGTTCCGTTGGCTCTTACTTGAAGGCTAATATTTCATCTCGAAGTGCCGCCATATGACTAGGAGAGAAGAATTTGGCAATAAACTTATCCACCAACTCATCCCAAGTTGTGATGGAATGGTTGGGGAGTCTCTCGAGTCAATCCAATGCCTTTCCCCGAACTGAGAACGGGAAAAATCTCAATCACAATGCATCCTCGGACACATTCGTCCGTTTGCTCCCCCAACATGTATCTACGAACCCTTTGAGGTGTTTGTAGGTATTTTGATTTGCAGCGCCCGTGAAGTACCCACGCTGCTCAAGTAAGGTCAACATCACATTGGTTATCTGAAAGCTGACCTCCCGGATTTGGGGTGGGACAATAGCACTTGCGTAGCCCTGGTTCGGTAATACTCTGGGAGCCACTCTTAGAGGAACCTGGGGAGGATCTGGAATATTGTCATTTGGATTAGCATTGGCATTCCAGCCTCTCCGTTGACCTTGAGGTGCAAGAGGCACCTCATATTGCTCAAGATCATCTACCTCCTCCCCCACTATCACATTTCTAAGAGGATCATTAACGTTGTTTAAAGCCATGTTGGTACCTGAGTAATGACACAAACAAATAAGTAACAAAGAAAGAAAGAAGAACAATACCCAAACCTAACTAAATAGATAGCCAAAACCTTTAGCTCCCCGGCAACGGCGCCAAAAAGGGATCGCTGCCAACTCCACACTACTAAAAGGTAGGAAGAGAGGGTCTCAATAGCTTTACCCGATATGAGGGTCGGGATCGATTTCCATAGGGAGCTAGGAATGGAGTCGAGTATCTATCTAGACGAGAGTTGTGTATTTGTTCCTAATGTCACTTCCATACATTTTTGGGTTTTCGATTATAAACTACTATTATCAAATTATTAATTGAAACTAGATTATGCTACGAGATAATTGTTAAGTTGTATCTAATGGGAATAAAGGCACTAGGGTCGTGACATTGCCTAGGTGGCTAATTGACGGGTAGATATTACTAAAGTTCGATTGACATAATTGGGGCTTATGCTATAATCGTTGCACAATTTTATCCACTCTCACACCTCTCGGTAGAGAGAGTGATTTTGCCTAATTGACTCTCTCGATACCAAATGGGTAGGCAAATTAGCTCAAGCAACTAGGGTTCAAGTTGGGTAATTACTCTCTCGAGGTTTAACCCTTTAATTGGGACTATCAATTCTCTTGATTCCATCTCAATTCCTTGTTGGGTCAATTTTGGAGACTTAGGCTCTCTTTCTCAAGAAGAACCAAGTCAACTTAGCACAAACCAGTGTTTGCAACCACCAATTCATATATTAAACCATAAAATTGACCCAAATAACAAACACTCATAGTCAATCTAACAATAGATGGCAACACCCATCAATTACCCACACTAGGGTTGAGCCACAACCCTAGCTAATGGGTTTAGCTACTCATGCTTGAAGAAGAAAATAGAGAAATAGATGAAGAACAAGGCATATTAATTAAATGCTAAATTAAAATACAAGAATCTATCGTTAATTTGAAGCTAAGATGCAAAAAATGGCTACAGATGAAGTTCCCACGAGCGCAGCTAAGTTCTGGATATATTTGATGACCTAAAAATGGTAAAATGTTCTATTTATACTAGGTTGGAAAAACTGGACAAAAATACCCCTGCGGGGTCAGCGCGGGCCGCATAAAATGGACCGCGACCGCACTAGGCTCTTGGACTTCAATTAATTTTGGTCTCTCTAACTTGGGCTCCGCGGACCGCTTAGAATGGAGCGTGGCCGCGGAGGCAGCTGTCGCGGTCCGCACAACCATGACCGCAGACTGCATTGGCATTTTCCATCTCTTTGAATATTTCTTCCGCGGACCGCACAAAAAGGTAGTGCGGTCGCGGAACCTGTACCGCGGCTACGGTATGTGTACCGCGACCGCAGTATGTGTACCGCGGTAGCGTTGCCTGAAGCCTGGTTTTTGTCATCATTATGAATCACCTAGTGCGGCCGCATACGACTTTGTGCGGTCCGCACTAGGCCTGTTTGCCCTCAATTTACTTTGTCTTTGATACTTGAGCAGGTTTCACTCCTTTTGAGCCGATCTTTGACATTTCGTCACTTTGTCGATCAAACCTGCAATGAAGAACAACTTATGAGCCTTTTGGGACTATTTTGTAACGATTTATAATCAAAGCATAGGCAAGAAGGAGCATGAAACTCGTTAAAATCCCTACTTATCACCCGATCCAATAGAAATATAAAATGCGCACTACCGAGGGTCGAACGGCACGAACCATAGATGCATGTATTACCCCGCTCACGTGTCATACATGCGACGCGGTCAACATAAATAAACAAATACCTCGCTCGCAAATCATACATGCGATGCGGGCACACATAGATACACACAGTCAAAAAACTAATCAAGAGTTTATTCCAATAAAAGCCAATTCTCTTTTAATTATTTAAGAAAATGAAGTTTAATATTTTTAGAAATTCATTTACCAATTCGATGAGATTTAAGCAATTCAAGTTGTCAATAAGTTTACAAATAATCCAAGTACAACATGCTTTTGGGTCCTAGACTACTCGGACAATAGCATAATAGTAGCTACGTATGGACTCTCGTCACCTCGTACGTACGTAGCCCCCACAAATAGAAGCACATAACCAATTAACTCACCTATGGGGACAATTACCTCTTACAAGGTTAGAAAGGAGACTCACCTCGCTCCGAAGATCCATAATCGGCATTCCACGCCCTTCCGAAGACTTAAATTGATGCACAACGCTCCAAAACTAGCCAATAATTATGCAAAATCCATTAATATATGTTCAAGTACTCATAATAATGTAATGTATAGCAATTCTTAACCCCAATCGAAAAGTTGACAAAATTGCCCTCGGGCCCACATGTCCGAATTTCGAAATTTTTTGAAGATAAACTTTACCCATGAAGTCACGAACTCAAATATATGATTTTATCTAAATTCCATACCCAAAATCGTGGTTAAATTCCAAGAATATAAATTTTCAAGGTCTTCCTCAAACCCCATAAATTTCTACCCCTTTACATGCTAAAATCCATACAAAATCGTTATATTTAACTCAATATAGGTGGGGTTAGCTTACTTTATCGTTGATGATGAAAATCCCTCTTGAAGCTCTCCAAAATCGTCCATACCAAATGAAAAATGGGAGAAAATGACCATCTCACGATTTTTAAAAGAACTCACTGCCTCCAGCACTTCCGCATCTGTGGTCAGGGGACCGAATCTGCGGTCCCGCATCTGCGAGAAGATGACCGCATCTGCGAAATGGGGAGAGAAGGCTGGGACCGCTTCTGCGGTCTGGGGGCCGCATCTGTAGCTTGGGAGCCGCTTCTGCGGTTCCTGGCTTGGCTTGCTTGGGCCGCTTCTATGATGCAAGGACCGCTTCTACGGTCTCGCACCTGCAGTCCACCAACCGCAGGTGCGGTTATGACAGAAGCAGCAACCTTCAGCCCTTATCAAAAATCCCATTTTTGATCCGTTAACCACCCGGAATCCACTCGAGGCCCCTGGGACCCCAACTAATCATACCAACCAGTCCTAATACACATTACGGACTTGCTCGAGGCCTCAAATCATATCAAACAACGCTAAAATCTCGAATCGACCTCCAATCCAAGCTTTATGAACTTTAGGAGTTCCAACTTCTACTTTCGATGTTTAAACCTAGCAAATCACGTCCAATTGACTTCAAATTTTGCACACAAGTTATATTTGACGTTATGGACCTACTCCAACTTTCGGAATCAGATTCCGACCTCGATATCAAAAAGTCCACTTCCGGTCAAACTTCTCAAAAACCTTCAAATTCTATCTTTAGCCAAATGACTTCACAATGACCTGCGGACCTCCGAATTCACTTCCGATCACGCTCCCAACTCCAGAATCACCATATGGAGCTATTCCTAGACTCGGAATCCCAAACAGACATCAATAACATAGAAATGAACTTCAACCCAAACTTATAAAATTTCTTTCAAAGTGCTAGCTTTTACAACAGGCGCCCAAACACTCCTGGGTCATCCAAAACCCGATCCTGGCAACGCCCAAGTCCGAAATCATCATACGATCCTACTGGAACCTTCTGATTCTGATTCCGAGGTCGTTTACTTAAAAATCCAATCTTGGACAATTCTTCTAACTCAAGGCTTTAGAAATGAGAATTCTCTCTCCAAATCAACTCTGAACTTCCCAAAATTTAATTCCGACCACGCGTACAAGTCATAATACTTGAAATGAAGCTGCTCATGGCCTCAGACTACTGAACGACGCGTTAGAGCTCAAAACGACCGGTCGGGTCATTACACTTCAGGCTCAAGAGCCCGATTACTTTCAAAACATGGTGTCTGCAGTGGGTAAATCCTTCTCGAAAACAATCAAAATGGGGGAAATGGTTGAGAATGGTCTTAAGACAGGTAAAATTATAAGTCAAGCAGTTCTCAAAGCCACAACTCAGGCTGTCCAGATTAAATCTGATAATTTTAGTGACACAAATGAGAAGGACGAAGAAATCATGATGACATCAGGGTCGAGAAGAAGCCGTTGGAGGGCATCTCGAAGGTATGACCAGCCTCGTATGTTTTTTGATGATGTTCCTGAGCACTACTATCTACCTCAGAACTCACAATACTCTGTTGCTCCACCTCAGTATGTTGTCCAGCCACCAAAACACCCTAGAAGGCGAGCAACAACAACTCAAAACCTCCAGCAGCCTCCACAAAATTTTTAAGTGCCCTATTACCCACATCCAAGCCAGGGGTATAGGGGGGAACAAAGGTTGAAAGATAATTTTACGCCAATAGGAGAGTCCTATGCAAGCTTATTTGAGAAGTTAAAGCATCATGACATGATTGCACCCATTCTTCCAAATCATGTGGACCAACGTACAAGAAGCTTTGACCCTTCTAAAAGGTGTGACTACCATTCTAATGCCCAGGGGCACAATGTTGAAAGCTATCGGGATTTGAAAAGAGAAATAGAAAGGATGATCTAGGAAAAACTAATTGTGATCCAAGACTGACACCCAGAATATCGTGTAGAATCCTTCACCTGCACATGATGATGCACACTTTGTGGGGATGATGCCTGGTGACATGGAGTATGAAAATCCTCTCGGGAGCTTGCCGACTGAAATTGGAGAAGGCCATGATGATTCTGATGAGAAAATTGTGGTTAAATGTCAAGCTTAGAAATTGAAAAGTCATTCTCTCCTTACTAGGAAGGAATCATGGTAGCTTGTTTTGATATTTTTTCTGTTATCTGGGTATTTCAGGGTTGTGATCCAGATTTTATTTGTTTCATTGAGTCAAACCTTTCTATCCCTCCATTCTGTCGATGTGAGTCTTGTCTGTTTGTTCTATTGCTATTTTCATTATTCGGATTATTTTAGGGTTGTAACTCAGATCTTAGGTTGTTTGTCTTGTTGCCAAACCCTTTCATCCTTTACTCAATAAAATATAGTTTGTCCTGTTGTGTCATTTTATTCCTAGTTCTTTTCTCGCTAGATCTACTGACATGACATGCATGCGGAAATTTTGGTCAGATCTTAGGAATTGGTTTAATTTGGAATTGGATAACTGGAAAAAACACTTTTGAGGATGAATAAAGAGTTAAAATACTTTGGAATTAAGGTCGAGTAAAATTCAACTTCAAATCATTGTGAAGATCGGGCTTGAGGATGTTTAATCAACTGAAGTCTGTTGGAAAGTTTGACATTAAGGGATGGAAAGTGTCTTGTGACCATGACACACCAAGAAGGTAGACATGTTCATCAATGTTGTGATCGCGATAAGATACTATGTTTGGCATTCTCGAGGTTGGGAGGCCTTTTTTCTGCTACCCAAACACTTTATACCCTTTGTCACCCCTTTGAGCCCGTGTTATTTTCTTTGACCACCCTCTTATGGAATCAAGTTTAGAGTCAAGAGTAAAAAAAATGAAAAAAAAAGAAAATAAAAAGAAAATAAAAGTCCATGACCCAAGAGTACAAACTAGGACAATTCTTAGAAAATTCAAGCGAAAAAAATGAAGAAGAAAAGAATTGTCAAAGGTCCATGCCCTTAAAAAATAGAAGCTGGGGAAACTTGTTTTGAAAACAAAAAGAAACAAAAAAAAAAAGATAGAAAAAAAGAAGAAAAAAACAGAAAGAAAGATGAAAATTAGTTTAGGTCAGATGTTTGAACTACGTTGGACCTGATTCCTTAAAAAGGGATACGTAGGAAGCCTTACACGGTTCGGTCCAACCAAATAAGAATTCAGAAAAGAAAAAAAAGAATCCAAAATAATTCCAGTATCTGAAACTGGGGCAGCGATTTTATTTCACTTATGGAAGAGTCGATTCCAAAAGTTGTAAGTCCATAACCCCCTTTACTTTGAGTGTATTTTGAGCCTTCATGACGTCCTTTCTTTCCAACCCTATCCAAAATCCTTTCGAATAAAGACCTCCCGATACGCCTTTAAGAAATGCCAAAAGAAGCATGCAATGAGCAACGGTTGTCACATGACATAGAACATTGTCAGTTGCTCACACAAGGAAGCAAAGCAACAAAAAAAGAGAAAAAATGAGAGAGTCTTGCTAGTGAAAACCTTCACGGGCACTGTAAGGCGACGGTAAGTAGAGAAAATAAATGAGAGAGACTTGTTGGTGAAAACCCCTCGGGGAACCACTAGTCAAAAATGAGTCGTGAAACTGACACAAAGGATTGTCACGAACAAGCCCGACTGCAAATATCATAAGAATGGTAAAAGGGGATGCCCATATCCGCTATCTCTCACCAGCTTCGTCCAAAATGTCGTCGCCTCCCATCTCTCGTCCATTGTTGCTAAAACCTGAAACCGGTCCACAAACCAATATATGAGGAGGTTTTGATGTGCGAGTTCGAGGGTCTGTCGAGTTCGAGTTTCCGGGTCTTTGGTTAACGGATTTGTTGGTGTCCGGTATCATTGACTCGATCTTCTTTGTAAACCAGTTGAGATGTTTTTTTGCTGATATTTTGAAACTTATACAAGGTCTGTTTCCTATATTTCCTTAGTTTTGCTAGTTTTCTCTTGGCTTATAATAGTTTGGAGTTTATTTTCGATTAGCTTATGCCTATTTTGTGTAAGCATGATTTTAGTTATTATCTTATTTAGTTTTGTTCATCTTCATAATGTTCTATTGGTTATTCCTTTGAGTTGTGAGGGTGAAAATCGTTGATATTTGCAAAGATTTACTTTATATTTTTATGGATTATATCATGTTTGCTTTACTTATTTATGTAGCTATTGATTTTAATTTCTCATGCTTGATGCGTTCCCATAATTGATAGTATTGAAATGGTCTTTGGTGATGTTACTGGAGTGAAACGTAGTTAGATAGGTTCAAAAGTGTTGAAATGTAGGCGCAACAACAACTATTTGGTGACGTTACTGGAGTGAAATGTGTTGAAATGGTCTTTAATTTGTTTATATTAAAAAGAAAACCAATTATTTGAAATGTTGTGGGGTTTAGATCAAAAGAGCAAACAATATTGGGTTACAAGACTTGGATTTAAGAAACAGATTGGAAGTGTCTTTATTTTTAGTAATTTGAGCTTTGGATTATTTTTTTTCTTTACTCTTTGTTTTATTACTTTGCTTTGTTCGCTAGTAACATGTTAGGTCGACCATACCCGGGTAGGCGAACCTTTAGGCACGTTTTGAATTTATTACCGTGATTGTGGACACATTCGCGTGACATAATTACGATTCCTTAAGGATAGTTTAAGTTGTGCCATAAGCAAATTAAATCATTTATGGCCCTCACAAATGTTATAATTTAGATATTAAAAGTGAACTTCGTAGTTTGCTTTAGGCGCGTTAATTATATAATTACCATTGCTACTACTAAAATCCGGGTGTATATTTCATGTGACCCGGTTCTAATTTCCAACAAGGTTAAATAGAACGTGTCTTGAATCACGGGTGCATTTCATGTAGCGTGGCTTGCGACATGTTGTAAATAACCTTGAATTAATTCTTTAAACAAATAAAAGCGATTATAAAGTTAAAAAATGCACATAGGTTTAAAAGTGTTTTAAAACAGATAATTAGGCAAATATTAATAGTTAAGCGACCGTCTAAAATCACGAAATCCGGGAATGCCTAACACCTTATTCTAGGTTAACAGAATTCCTTACCAGAATTTCTATGTTTGCGGACTGTAAAACAGAGTCAATCTTTCCTCGATTCGGGATTTAAAACCGGTAACTTGGGACACCATAAATTATCCCAAGTGGAGACTCTGAATTTTAAATAAAATAGTCCTGTTTCGATTGTCACTTAAATTGGAAAAACTCCTCTATACCCCTCTCGGTGTAGAAAAGGAGGTGTGACAGAGTTGTAATCTTGTTATTTGCTCTTTATTGTATTTCCTAGTTTGCTTTCTTAGAAGCTTTGTCTCAGGAACAAACCAAAATTCGTAAACTTTCGAGTTTATGTTGTGACTAGGAATAGTCATAAGTTTAAAGCCTTTGTAACTAGGATAGTTATAGAGTGGCTTGTGGTGGGTGCATCACAAGTTAGTTGAAGTCTTTGCAATAGGGTTTTTGCAAAGTGGCTTGTAATAGTGAGATTGCAAGTTAGTGAAGTTAAAAGCCTACAAGAGTAGGTCGTGGTTTTGTTATCCCCTTGTGTGGGATTTTTCCATGTAAAAATCCCTTGTCTTCTTTATTTTCAGTTTTTATAGCATTCTCAACATCATCTCATATAGGCTCAGGTACTCTAAAGTTTGGTGGACTCATACAAACTAACAGTTATCTCTTATGTGAAGGCTTAGCGTATGGTCGAGAAAGGGTGTCTAGCTTAGTTGGCTTATTGTCACGACCCTAAACCTGAACCCGGTCGTGATGGCGCCTCTTGTGAAGACAAGGCCAGCCAACTAGACCCAATTCACTTGTTAAAGCAGTTAAACAATGTAAAAGCATGCTAAAATATGATTTAGTGATAATAAGTAGTGGAAATACAACCCGACACAGCCCTAACCGGAGTGTCACAAATCACGAGCTCCAGGCTGCGAACGCCAACAACTACCTAAAGACTCCTCGAAGATCCGCCTAACGCTGGAATGAATCAGCACTCAGGAGCGGGACCAGCTACGCCTGAATCTGCACACGGGGTGCAGGGAGTAAAGTGAGTACTCCAACTCAGCGAGTAACAAATGAAAACAATGATTGAAAGTAAGAAAACACGTAAGGAATACGACATTCTATAATGAAGCAGTAAAATCATTTAAAACAGTAAAACAATGAAAAGTCAAGAAAAAACCTCTTTTCAACAAGTAAACAAGTAATTAACAGATAGTTAAGGTAAAGTAAACAAATAGCAGTTCGCTCCTCGGGCACAGTATCAACAAATTTGCCTCTCGGGTAACATCTCAGAACATTACCAGCCCCTCGGGCTCAATCTCACAACAATACCAGCCCCTCGGGCTCAATCTCACATCACAATGGGTACCCGGGCTCACTTGGGGTGTGCAGACTCCTGAAGGGGCCCCTTACGACCCAAGCGCAATACCAAGCCATCTCGTGGCATCAAATCTAGGCCCTCAACCTCATATCAATCTAGCCACCTCATGGCGTATATATCTCAGGCCCTCGGCCTCAAATCAGTATCAGTGTTTCCTCACAACTAGGTCATCGTCCTTACTCAGTCAAAAATACTCACAAGCCCCTCGGACAATAGTAAAACAGTGTTTCTCATCCCAAACATCATTTAAAATATCATTTAAATCTTAAAACTGAGTAAACATGGCTGAGTATGAAAAAAAGTGGAAAAATAACATGACTGAGTTCAAGTATAAAGTCAAAATAGTGAGGAAATATCAATAAAAGCCCCGAAGGGTTCAAATAGTTGGCACTAGGCCCAAATATAGCATTCAGCCCAAGTAATAAGGATGGCAAATAGTTTTCATTCAAATACGCGATAAAATTATCAATCGGGACGGACCAAGTCACAATCCCCAATAGTGCACGACCCCACGCTCGTCATCAAGCGTGTGCCTCACCTCAATATAGCACTACGATGTGCAAATCCGGGGTTTTAAACCCTCAGAGCATCATTTACAGTCATTACTCACCTCAAACTAGCTAAATCTCTAGCTCGCAACGCCTTTGCCCCTCGAATCGGCCTCCACGCATGTCGAATCTATCCAAAATCAGAACGAGTATGTCAATATATGCTAAGGGAACGAAGCCCAAGCGAAAACAATCAATAAATGGCACAAATCTCGAAATTATCAAAACCCGACCCCCAGACCCACGTCTTGAAAATCAAAATTATTTACATCAATAGATTTCTCATCTCCCCACGAGTCTATGCATATCAAAAATACCAAAATCGGAGTTCAAATGACCCCTCAAATCCTCATTTTAAGGCCTCTTAAACTCAAGCCCTAATCCCCCATTTTTAGCCCTTTAATTCCTTTAATTATAGCCTTAATCCGTGAAATACTACCATAGAAATGTGTTTTAGGTCCAAAATCCTTACCTTAGCCAAGTTCCCTTGAAATCCCTCTTTCAAATCGCCCAAAATGCTCCAAGCCGAAGTCCATAATTGGTGAAATAACCCAAAATTCGCGTAGGACTCTTTTTAAATTCTTATGCCCAGTTGTTCCGCATCTGCGGCTCCATCGCCGCTTCTGCGGTACCGCATTTTCGGTAAATCCTCCGCTTTTGCGGAATTCACTTAAGAGCCCAAAAGTCGCATCTGCGATATGCCTTCCGCATCTGCGGCTCCGCAGATGCGGCCATCCTTACCGCTTCTGCGGTCACTGACAAATCCTCATAATCCACTTTTGCGGCCACTCCATCGCATATGCGGCACCGCACCTGCGGTCCCCAAACCGCAGGTGCAAAAACACTAGAAGCAGCAAAACTTCAGCAACTGCAATAACATCTCAACTCCTCCGTCAACCATCTGAAATCCCCCCGAGGCCCCAGGGACCTCAACCAAAAGTACAAACATAACCCTATACCTTATTCAAACTTGTTCCAATCATCATAACACCTCAACCAACACCAAATACCAAAACACCTCGGATTCAATCCTAAGTTTCTAAAATCTTCTGAATTCTGCTTTTGATCAAAAACCCAACCAAACCACGTCCGAATGACCTGAAATTTTACACACACATCCCAAATGACACAACAGAGCTACTGCAACTCTCGAAATGCCATTATGACCCCTATATCAAAATCTTTCCGACCAACCAAAAATTGCCAAAATATCAACTTCGCCAATTCAAGACTAATTCTACTCTGAACCTCCAAAACTCGTTCCGCTCACACTCCTAAGTCATGAATCCCCTCTTGAAGCTAACCGAACCCTCAGAACTCACATCCGAGTCCTCTAACACATAATTCAACATTCAGTTGACTTTTCCAACTCAAACTCCCTTAAAAGAGACTAAGTGTCTCAAACCTTACCAAAATCATTCTGGATTCGATCCGACCAACCCGATACCATAAACACGGATAACAAAGCATAAAGAAATAGAAAATGGGGAAACTGAGATGTAACTCATGAGACGACTGGCCGGGTTGTCACACTTATGTCCGCAATTCTAGTGTAGAGGTTCCTTCCATGGATTCAGTACCAATTTTTCGAGGGTTTCTAGAAGTATTTCCTGTAGAACTAATAGGGATGCCACCCGATAGGGATATTGACTTCTATATTGACTTGGTTCCGGTCACTCAGCCCATTTCTATTCTGCCATACCGTATGGCCCTTCCAAAGTTGAAAGAATTGAAAGAACAGTTGCAAGACTTGCTGGATAAAGGCTTCACTAGAACTAGTGTCTCGCCCTAGGGTGCGCCCATGTTGTTTATGAAGAAGAAAGATATGTCGATAAGGATGTGTATAGATTATCTTCAGTTGAACAAAGTCACTATCAAGAACAAGTATCTATTGCCAAGGATTGATGACTTATTTGATCAGCTTCAAGATGCCAAGCAGTTTTCAAAGATTGATTTGAGGTCTGTCTACCATCAATTGAGGATTAGGGCATTCGATGTCCCTAAGATAGCTTTGTACTCGATATGGGAATTATGAGTTCCTGATTATGTCATTTGGCTTGACAAATGCCCCAGCAGCATTTATGGATTTGATGAACTGGATGTTCAAGCCTTACCTGGATTCCTTTATGATTGTGTTTATTGATGATATCTTGATCTACTTCCGCAGTCGAGAGGAGCACGAGCAGCATCTTTGGATCGTACTTCAGACTCTAAGAGACAACAGTTATATGCCAAGTTTTCAAGTGCAAGTTTTGGTTGGACTCGGTCGCCTTCTTGGGGCACGTTGTATCAGTAGAGGATATTCAGGTGGATCCTAAGAAGATTGAGGCCGTCCAGAACTAGCCTAGACCTACTTCAGCCACAGAGATCTATTGTTTCTTAGGATTGGTGGGTTATTATCATCAGTTTGTGGAGAGGTTTTTATCTATAGTAGCCCCGTTGACCAGGTTGACCCAGAAGGGTGCCCCGTTCAGATGGTCAGACAAGTGTGAGGCGAGCTTTCAAAAGCTCAAGATGGCTTTGACTACAGCGCCGGTGTTGGTGTTGCCTACAGATTTAGGATCGTATATTATATATTGTGATGCATCTCGTATTGGTCTGGGTGCGATATTGATGCAGGGTGGCAAGGTTATTACGTATTCTTCGCGACAGCTGAAGGCACACGAGAAGAATTACCTCGTTTATGACCTAGAGTTGGCAGCCATTGTTCATGCGCTGAAGATTTGGAGAACCTATCTTTAGGGCATGTCATGTGAGGTATTCACGGATCATCAGAGCTTGCAGTATTTGTTCAAGTAGAAGAAGCTCAATCTGAGGCAGAGAAGGTGGTTAGAGCTATTGAAAGACTGAGATATCACCATCTTGTATCATCTCGGGAAGGCCAATATGGTGGTCGATGCTTTGAGTAGAAAGTCAGCTAGTATGGTCAGCCTTACGTACATTCCAGTCGATGAGAGACCTCTTGCATTAGATGTTCAAGCCTTAGCCAATCAGTTCGTGAGGTTGGATATTTCTGAGCCCAGCCGTGTTCTAGCTTGTATGGTTGCTCAGTCTTCTTTGTTTGAGCATATTAGAGATAGGCAGTATGACGACCGTCGTTTTCTTATCCTTAGGGACACAGTGGTGCCAAGCAGGTTACTGTTGGAGATGATGGAGTTTTGAGGATGCAGGGTTGTGTTTGTGTGCCTAATATGGATGGACTTCGTGAGCTGATTCTTGAGGAGGCCCACAGTTCCCAGTATTCTATTCACCCGGGCTCCGCCAAGATGTATCAGGATTTACGACAGCATTATTGGTGGAGGAGAATGAAGAAAGGTATCGTTGCATGTGTGTCTCGGTGTCTAAATTATAAGCAAGCGAAATGTGAGCATCAGAGACCCGGTGGTTTTTTTAGAAGTTAGAGATTCCTGAGTGGAAGTGGGAGCGTATCACTATAGATTTTGTTGTTAGACTCCCACGGACTTAGAAGAAGTTCGATGCAGTTTGGGTCATTATGGAAAGGCTGACCAAGTCAGCGCATTTCATTCATATGGTAGTTACTTATTCTTCAGAGTGGTTGGCAAAGATTTATATTCGCGAGATCATCCGTCTTCACAGTGTGCCCGTGTCTATCATTTTTGATTGAGGTACGTAATTCACCTCGCATTTCTGGAGGGCAGCGAAATGTGATTTGGGCACGCGGGTTGAGCTGACCACATCATTTCATCCTCAGACATATGGTAAGTCTGAGCACACTATTCAGATATTAGAGGATATGCTCCACGCTATTGTTATAGACTTCGGAGGTTCGTGGGATGAGTTCTTGCTACTAGTGGAGTTTGCCTACAACAACAGCTATCAGTCGAGCATTTAGATGGCTCCCTATGAGGCATTATATGGTAGGTGGTACCGATCGCCAGTTGGATGGTTTGAGTTGGGGGAGGCTTGATTATTGGGTACACAGTTAGTACAGGATGCCTTGGATAAGGTCAGGATTATTCAGGATCGACTTCGTACAGCTCAGTCCAGGCAGAAGAGTTATGTCAACCATAGAGTTAGTGATATTTCATTCATGGTCAGAGAGAGAGTGTTGCTCCGGGTATCACCCATGAAAGGTGTAATGAGGTTTGGAAAGACAGGCAAGTTGAGCTCTAGGTATATCCGGCCTTTTGAGATCCTTGAGCGAGTAGGAGAGATGGCCTACAAACTTGCATCGCCACCTGGTTTATCAATAGTGCATCCGGTGTTCCATGTGTCCATGCTCCGGAAGCATCACGGCGATTCATCCCACGTGTTAGACTTCAACATTGTGCATATTTACAAGGATTTGACCTACGAGGAGGAGTCGGTAGTTATTCTAGGGCGGTAGGTTCGTCAGTTGAGATCAAAGAGTTATCCTTCAATCTGAGTGCAGTGGAGAGGTCAACCCGTTGAGATAGCTACATAGGAGTCCGAGTCAGATATGCGGAGTAGATATCCCCATCTTTTCACCAGCCTAGGTACTTTTCTATGTCCGTTCGAGGACGAACTTTTATTTTAGAGGTGGAGAATGTGATAACCCGATAGTTTATCTTATGATTTAGAACCAAACTCAGTGTTTTGAAGCATTTAGAACCTCATTCTAGCCTTTCTCAATTTGCGTGCCAATCCTGGCATTGACCCAAAAGGCTTATATGCTAAAAGCTGATAAAAATAAGAATTTTTGCCTTAAAAGTTCTTATTTTGCCTTAAAAGTTAATTTTGGTTGACTTCAGTCAATAATTTGAGTAAACGAACCCGGACCTGTATTTTGATGGTCTCGGTGGGTTATTATTGAAATATGGGACTTGGGCATATGCCCGTAATCGAATTCCGAGGTCCCTAGATCAAGATATGAATTTTTATTGAAAATTAAAAGTCTGAAAATCTAATGGTTTTAAGAATCGATTATTATTTGTCCTTGTTAGTATTGGGTCCATATTTTGGTTCTGGAGCCCGGTACAGGTCCAATATAATATTTATGACTTTTTTGCGAAATTTGGTGAGAAGCGGAATTAGTTTGACACGATTCGGATGTCCGGTTGAAAATTAGAAGTTTCAAAGTTTTCTTGAAAATTTCATTTGATTTGGTGCTAAATTCGTAGTTCTAGGTATTATTTTGGCGATTTGATCGCACGAGCAAGTTCGTATGATGTTTTAAGACTTTTGTGCATATTTGGTTTGAAGCCCCAAGGGCTCGGGTGGGTTTTGAATAGGCTATAGAGTGAAATGAACTTAGAAATCATAGTTGGTGTGCATCAGACCAGCAGATCATGCATTTGGGACATCTGGCTCGTAAATGCGAGCCTCGCATTTGCAAAGAAGACCCCACATTTGCGTAGTTGGTCTGGGGGAAGGGATCTTCACATTTGCGGAGAAGGAGGTCGCATTTGCGATCCTCCAACATCGCATTTGTGAACAAATTGTCCGCATTTGTGAAGGTAGCAGAGATGCAAGGAGTTCGCATTTGCGAAACTTTTCTCGCATTTGAGAAGCCTAGGTCGCATTTGTGACATCTGCAGCTGTGTAAAAGTGACTTAGACTGGATTTTTCTCCCATTCTTCAAATTTTCAAAACCTAAAACACAAGAGGCGATTTTCCAACGAACATTTCTTCCCCAAATCATATGTAAGTGATTCTAAACTAGTTTCTTTCAGTCTTTCACTACATTTTTCAAGATTTCAACCTAGAATCTAAGGTTTTTATGGTAGAATTGGGGAATTTGGGAAGAAACTAGGGATTTCGAAAATTGGGGATTTAGACCTCAAATTGAGCTCGGATTCCAAAACCAATTATATATCCGGGCTCGGAGTGAATGGTTAATCGAGTTTTGGTCCAAATTTCAGGTTTGGACCAAGCGGACCCGGGTGTTAATTTTTGTTGACTTTTTCAAAATGGCCTAAATTGAATCCTTTGCAATCGTGGGTATCTAAGGCTTAAATTGAATCGTTTGGTTGGTATTTTGCTAGATTCTATTGGCCCGGAGGTTTGTTTGAAGGGAAAAGCTGTGGTTGAGCTTTGAGTTTGGCCATTGGAGCGAGGTAGTGTCATGGTTAACCTTGGCTTGAGGGATTAGGTATTATTTGCTTATTTACTATGTGTTTGAATTTTTGGTACAACATATAGGTGAGGTAATGAGTACCTATGCGTTGTTGTCAAGTTATAGCATGTGAGTGAGTCTTATTCTTGTAATTGATGTTTTCTTTGATCATATTATCCATGCTTAGACTAGTTACTCGTTATGTTGAGCATTCTTATCATGTTTACGGGCCTTGGTATTGATTGAGTATTGATTCAAAGTTGAGGTTGGTATTGTGGAACCAAATGTTGAAGTAAGACTTGTTATTTTCATTCCTATCTCCCTATTATTATTGTTTATTGTTTTGGTAGGGGGAGTGTTAATGCACGAAGGGTGATGTCGTGCCATGTTTTGTGAGTGATAATGCACGAAGGGTGATGTCATGCCATATTTTGTGGGTGATAATGCACAAAGGGTGATGCCGGTGCTATGCCATGTTATGAGAGAGTTAATGCACGAAGGGTGATGCCGTGCCGTTTCAATTGTTTTGTATGGTGAGGTTGAGAGTAAAAGCATGAAGGGTGATGTCGTGCAGTTTCCTTTACCATGTTAACTTGTTTCTATTTGTTTAAGGCATATTGGTTGATCAAGTCCTTATCACTGTTTTAATTCTTTATCTTGTGATCCCCTCAGCGTGTCCCCCTCCCAATATTACTTGTCTTGTTTCTTTTATTGTTGTTATTGGTATATATATTGTTATACTACACAGGTTGGTTTTGTAGGTGTCTTGTCTTATCCTCGTCACTACTTCGCCGAGGTTAGGCTCGACACTTGCTTAGTACATGGGGTCGGTTGCACTGATATTGTACTCTGCACTTTCTGTGTAGATTTTGGTACTGGACCGAGTTGATCCTAAGTTTAGCTAATGGCTTCATCTGATCGGAGACCCAAGGTAGTCCTGTTGGCATCCGCAGGCCCTATCCCCCTTCTATTCATTCTCTTTACTGTTTCATTTGTATCTGTCACGACCCGAATTTTTCACCGTCGGGATCGTGATGGTGCCTACTCTTGACAGCTAGGCAAGCCAATAGATACATTCTAACACCTTATTATTAACCCAAACAATAATAAATAATAACTGAATCTAAGCAGATATAAAGTGCGAAAGTTACATAACAGCTCAAAGTTCTAAAACAAGACTACCCAAATGATCTGGTGTCACAATTTCACAAACATCTAAGGATTTCTACAAACACTAGTTTAAAAGAAATACATCTGTTCTCGAAATGAAAAGTGTAACACCTCAAAATTTTAATAATATTTGCACTCTTGATTGAGCATTTTTATAACGAGGAGATATTTTACTTTGCACTTCCTAAATGTTAAATTGACAATATATGAAAATTTCTTACTTTAGGTTGTGTTAATATTGACAAAGAAGCTCCATGGTGTTGCTATGTGTAACACTTAATATTATTTTGATGAATTGTTATTAAATACATTATATAACTAAGTTTTTGTGCTGCCAACCTTTTGTATTTATCTAAATATATTAGTAATTTGGGCGGCCACATTTTTCATACTTATCCAAAGTTTAGATATAACTTTGGAAGACTCGTCTATCCATATCTTTCTCTTTTGTTTCATTCTTACAAGATAAAAAACAAAACCACCTACCCTTTCTCCTTCTTAGCCTCTAAAAACTTCATGAAACCACCATAAATTTCTACTAAATCAGCCAGCAAAATTCGTTTTTTTGGTGAAGATCAAGTTGCTCCTCTCTTTTGTGGTAAGTTTCTAAACTCATTTTTACACTACACAGCTATTAGTGTTTTCTACATATCGTTTTATACAGAGCTTCGATTTAAGTGATCCAGAACTTTCTGGAAATCTATTTCATAGATCTATAACTCTTATGAAGGAATGGAAATCTAGTTTTGCCGGCATTTACCCGAAAAAGGATCAGAAAGTACAGAGCAGGTGCTGCACAGATTTTAGGTTTTAGAAATACTCCATATACTACTGTTAGTAATTTTATCATAACTTTCTGTAAAAAATAGACATGGGGTTGATTCAAGATGTTCTGAAACTCTAATACATATATATACAACTTATATGAAGACTATATAGTCTAGTGTGTCTGTTTAGATCTTCAAAATTGAGCTACAACACGAAATAGTGATACTGTCCGGAATTTCTGTTTCAAACATTTTTGGGTAATTTTCACCAATATCATGTTTAGTTTGACATGTTAAATCACTGAACTTATTTGGATATTTGATTATGTATTTAAGGTATATAAACCCTTGAAAAAAATCAAAGGGAAAGTGTTTGGGGAAGTGAACGGATTTGGTTTGTTTACGGTGTAGACGATTCGAACATCCCCAAGTTGTGATTGAACTGTTTTGTGGTAAAACACCAAGGTTTGTGTTTAAACTTTGTACTCTTTTTGCTTGTTGTAATATTTTTAAATAACCTAATATTTATTTTCTTGTCTTCAACTTATATTGTTATATTCGTATTATATCAAGTATTGTCAGATATTTGCTAAATCGCCCATTTGTACGGATTGTTTGATCATTTTGCATTCTTGTTGGGACTATGTCCTTCTTGTGGCAGTGACTTTGTCGTTCCTCTTGGCATGCCTCTTGATTTGGATCTTTTGTCATCTTGACTTTGGATTTGTAGTTCGTCTTAAATTATGGAACTTGTCCGTGTTAAGTGCGAACTAGGAAGCCATTTTTAATATGGTTCTTGATTCTCTTGACTAATGGGTTTTGACCCTACTTGATTTGGGGCTTCGGTCCATCTTGATATCTGATTATGCTTAGTGTGATGACATGACGTATATATTGGGCAAAATATGGATATTTGGTAAACTCTCTTGGATTGATAGTATACGCTTTCTCGACTCTTGAACATTGTTATTGATATTTGGAAACACTTCAAAGTTTGATATTTGATATATTTGATATATTTGTTCACTTATTTTAAATTATATTAAATTGAGCTAACTATGACAGAAAAGGGAAATTGGAGAATTTAATGACTCCAAGCCCAAAGTTTATATGTCACTAAGCTTTATGCTTAACGATAGTTGTTTTCTATTGTAGGTAATGTACATGATGAAATCTGAAGATGGGCATTATGAAGTAGTCTTTTGGCAGCACTTATGGAGATCACATTTGCATATGCACCTTGGTTTTGCATAGTTTCGGGACATGTACATGATATATATATGTCACATTTATGTATGTTATTTGGAGGCATGTTGGATTTTAAGACCAAAATCTTGTAACTTAAATTTGGTAACTTATATATATATATATATATATATATATATATATATATATATATGTATGTATATGTCACATTTATGTATGTTATTTGGAGGCTTGTTGGATTTTAAGACCAAAATCTTGTAACTTAAATTTGGTAACTTGTTTTGCTGTTTTAGGGTGTGTTAATAACTCAAGTCTTGTAATATGCTGAATTTACACTTTCTCTTGTAAATATGTACAAAAGAGAAAACTAGTTTCCTTTTTATATATCCGATAGTTTGAAATTTATGTACAATACAAACTTGCAGTGATGTTGAATGAAAGTATAAATTTATTAGGAAGTTGCTTTAATCTGTTGATTGTTCAAGAAGGGTTATATCACCTTATGTTAATATTTTGACATTGTATTTCATTTAAAATAAAATATGAAGTGTATTTTTAAAAAAAAATATTGCACTTTGAACCTTTTCGCATGGGCCTATTTCCGCTACTAAATTATTCTGAATATTTTTAACTAGTATCTTTTTAATATTTTATAAATAGTAAATTAGATTTGTTTCCTAAGTCGCACCCTCCCAAAGGGGCTGCTACAAAAAGAGACAGGAAATCTAAAAAATAAGGAAGGGGACTCCAGGATCTGCGAATGCCGGTAGATCTACCTCGGGTCTCCTGTGCACTGAAGGCAGCCACCCAAACTCTACTCACGAGGTCCGTCACCGAAATCTACATAGAAAGTGCAGAGTGCAGTATCAGTACAACTGACCCTATGTACTGGTAAGTGCCGAGCCTAACCTTGGTGAAGTAGTGACAAGGATAGGACACGACAAACATCATAAACCTGTGCAGTTAAACAATATACTAACAGAATAACAAGCTACATAAAAATTAACGGGAAGGGACAACATGTTATGGGTGTACCAGAATCAGGAATCACAGTAGTAACGGAAATTAAACAATTAGTGCACTTGAAACGATAACAGCAAATAATCACAGTAAACAGAAAATGCACGACATCACCCTTCGTGCTTTTACTCTCAATCCTCACAATGCAATTAATAATAGAAATGTGCACGACATCACCCTTCGTGCTTTATCACTCTTCCTCACCATATGAATAATAGAAATGTGCATTGCATCACCCTTCGTTCTTTATCCCTCTTCCTCGCCATATGCATAAATATAAATGTAAATGTGCACAGCATCACCCTTCGTGCTTTATCGCTCTTTCGCACCATATGCATAAATATGTATGTACACGGCATCACCCTTCGTGCTTTATCACTCTTCCTCACCATAAGCAACAACAGAAACAATAACAACCCGGCAAGGGTATCTTAATCAAATAACTTCATTTCATCATTTAATTTCACAACAGAAATCTCAAATTGATCCAATACTCAACCAATATCCAAAACCAAGAAAACAAAGTGAGACTTGTTTAACATGAGTAATAACTAGTTTCAGCAAGAACAATACGTATAAAGGAACACAACGGTCACAAGTATGAGAATCACTCACATGCCATGACCCGACAATGACGTATAGATACTCATCACCACACCTATATGTCATACTAAACAACTAACAAGTAGCAAATAGGGAAAACAATACATATTCCCTCAAGCTAAAGTTAGCCACAACACTTACCTCGATTCCATGGCCACAATCAAACCTCAATTATCGCTTTACCTCTCGGTTTCACATCCAATCCACTTGTATCTAGTCATAATAAACTTAATAATATCAATAAATACTAGAGAAATCAATTTCAATGCTAAATTTTAGGTTTTCCAATATTTTTCCCAAAAAGTCAAAACCCGACCTCGGGCTCGCATGGTCAAAACTCGAAGTTCAGACCAAAATCCGATTACTCATTCACCCCCGAGCCCGGATATACAATTGGTTTTGGAATCAGGCCTCAATTTGAGGCCTAAATCCCCAAATTTCGAAATTCCTAAATTCTACCCAAAAACATCGTATTCCCCCATGAAAATTCCTAGATTTTGTGATGAAAATCTTATAAAAAGATGGAATAGATTGAAGGAAATGAGTTATAAATTGTTTACCTATGATTTGAGGAAGAACTCTCCTTTAGTAAATCGCCTATGGGAGCTTAGGGTTTGAAAATTTGAGAAATGAAGTGAAAATCCCGTCAAAACTTGTTTTTGAACAGTTGCAGGTATCGTATTTGCGATCGCATGTTCGCAAATGCAAACTCGCAAATGCGACCAATGCTTCACAAATGCGAAGCTTGGCCTGACCTGCTGCCTTCGCAAATGCGAACAGATGTTCACAATTGCGGCCACTGTTCAAGTCGCATTTGCGACGATGAACTTCGCAAATGCGAAGGTCCCCTGCCCAGCCCAGTCATCACAAATGCAATGCTTCTTCGCTATTGTGGTGCTCGCATTTGCGAACCAGACTTCGCAAATGCGAAGTCTGCACACCTGCAATACCAAAAAAATTTCTTTAAGGTCCAAACACTCTATGGCCTATCCAAAACTCACCCGAGCCCTGGGGCTCTAAACCAAACATGCACACAAGTCCAAAAACATCATACGGACTTGTTCGTGCAATCAAATTGCCAAAATAACATCTTAAACAACAAATTTAACACCAAAACTCATGAAATTTTCAAGATAGTTTAAACTTCCTATTTTCTCATCCAAAGGTCCGAATTACGTCAAATTACTTCCGTTCCTCACCAAATTTTATAGATATGGTTTGAATATTATAACGGACCTATACCGAACTTCAGAACCAAAATATGGGCCTGATACCATCAAGTTCCCACACTATTCAATTTCCATAAACTATTATATTTTTCACTTAACAATTTTCTTCAAAAATTCATTTCACGGGCTAAGGACCTCGGAATTCGATTCTGAGCATACGCCCAGGTCCCATATTTTACTACGGACCCTCCGGGATCGTCGAAACATGTGTCCGATTCCGTTTATCCAAAACATTGACCGAAGTCAACAAAAATCATCTTTTAAGCCAAAATTCATTATTTCTTAAAAATTCTCACATAAGGGCTTTTCGGATAGACGCCCGGACTTCACACGCAATCAAGGAGAATGAAAATGAGGTTTTTAAGGCCTCGAGACACGGATCCGACTTCTAAAACAAGAGATGACCTTTTGGGTCATCACTTCTCCACCTCTAAAACAACCGTTCGTCCTCGAACGGACATTGAAAAGTACCTGAGTCGATGAAAAGATGGGGATATCTGCTCCGCATATCGTACTCGAACTCCCAGGTAGCTTCCTCGACAGGCTGACCTCTCTACTGCACACGAACTGAAGGGTAATTCTTCGATCTCAACTGTCGAACCTGCCGGTCTAGAATAGTTATTGGCTCCTCCTCATAGGTCAAATCCTTGTCCAACTGGACAGTGCTGAAGTCTAACATGTGGGATCGATCGCTGTGATACTTTCGAAGTATGGACACATGAAACACTAGATGCACAGCCGATAAACCCGGCGGCAACGCAAGTCTGTAAGCCACCTCTCCCACTCTACCAAGGATCTCAAAAGGCCCGATGGACCTAGGGCTTAGCTTGCCCTTCTTCCCAAATCTCATCACGCCCTTCATGGGCGACACCCGAAGCAACACTCGCTCTCCGACCATGAATGCCATATCATGAACCTTACGGTTGGCAAAACTCTTATGCCTGGACTGAGCTGTACGAAGCCTGTTCTGAATAATCTTAACCTTATCCAAGGCATCCTATACTAAATCTGTACCCAACAACCGAGCCTTTCCCGGCTCAAACCACCCAACCAGCGATCGAGACTGTCTAACATATAATGCCTCATAGGGGGCCATCTGGATGCTCGACTGGTAACTGTTGTTGTAGGCAAACTCAGCTAACAACAAGAACTAATCCCAAGAACCTCCAAAGTCAATAACATATGCTAAGAGCATATCCTCCAAAATCTGAATAGTTCTGAGGATGAAACGATCTGCTCAACTCAATACCTAACTCATGTTGTACTACCCTCCAGAAATGCTAGGTAAACTGCGTACCTTGGTCAAAAATGATAGACACGGGCACACCATGAAGACGAACGATCTCCCGAATATAGATCTCGGCCAACCGCTCTGAAGAATAGGAACCGCCACAGGAATGAAATGCGCTGACTTGGTCAGCCTATTCATAATAACCCACACTACATCGAACTTCCTCTAAGCCTCTGGGAGTCCAACAACAAAGTCCATAGTGATACGTTCCCACTTCCACTCAGGAATCTCAATCTTCTAAAGCAAACCACCAGGTCTCTGATGCTCGTACTTTACCTACTGATAATTCAAACATCGAGGTACATACGCAACAATATCCTTATTCATTCTCCTCCACCAATAATGCTGCCGCAAGTCCTGATACATCTTAGCAGCACCCAGATGAATAGAATACCGGAACTATGGGTCTCCTCTAGAATCAACTCACAAAGCCCATCCATATTAGGCACACAAACTCGACCTTGTATCCTCAAAACTCCGTCATCGCCAACTATAACCTACTTGGCACCTCCATGCCGCACTATGTCTCTAAGGACAAGCAAATGAGGATCATCATACTGCCAATCTTTGATATGCTCAAATAATGTAGAACGAGCGACTGTGCAAGCTAGAACATGGCTGAGCTCAGAAACATCCAACCTCACGAACTGATTGGCTAAATCCTGAACATCCAAAGCAAGCGATCTCTCACCAACTGGAATATACGCAAGGCTGCCCATACTGGCTGACTTCCTACTCAAAGCATCGGCCACTATATTGTCCTTCCCATGAATGATACAAGATGGTGATATCATAGTCTTTCAATAGCTCCAACCACTTCCTCTGCCTCAAATTTAGCTCTTTCTGCTTGAACAAGTATTGCAAACTCTTGTGATCCGTGAACACCTCACATGACACGCCATATAAATAATGCCTCCAAATCTTCAGCACGTGAACAATGGCTGCTAGCTCCAAATCATGAACTGAATAATTATTCTCGTAAATCTTCAATTGGCATGAAGCATATACAATAACCTTGCCATTCTGCATCAATACCGCACCAAGTCCAATACAAGATGCATCACAATATATTGTATATGGCCTTGAACATGTGGGCAATACCAACACTGGCGTCGTAGTCAAAGTTGTCTTGAGCTTCTGAAAGCTCGCCTCACACTCGTTCGACCACCTGAACTAGGCACTCTTCTGGGTCAACCTAGTCATCGGGGCTGCTATAGATGAAAACCCCTCCACGAACCGACGGTAATAACCCGCCAAACCCAAGAAACTCCGAATCTATGTAGCTGATATGGGTCTAGGCCAATCCTTGACTGCCTCAATCTTCTTAGGATCCACCTGAATACCCTTTTCTGATACGACGTAACCCAGGAATGCTACTGAACTCAACCAAAACTCACATTTCGAAAACTTAGCATATAACGGGATGTCTCTCAGAGTTTGAAGAATGACTTGAAGGTGTTGCTCATGCTCCTATCGGCTGGGGGAGTGGATAAAGATATCATCAATGAAAACAATCACAAAGGAATCCAAATAGGGCTTGAACACTCGGTTCATCAAATCCATAAATGTTGCTGGAGCATTTTTCAACCCAAATGACATCATTAGAAACTCATAATGCCCGTACCGAGTGTGAAAAGTTGTCTTAGGGACATCAGATGCCCTAATCCTCAACTGATGGTACCAAGACCTCAAATAAATCTTCGAAAACACTTTGGCACCCTGAAGCTGATTAAATAAATCATCAATCTTCAACAATGGATACTTGTTCTTGATGGTGACTTTGTTTAACTGTTGATAGTCTGTGCACATCCTAATCGACCTGTCCTTCTTCTTAACAAACAACACTGGCGCACCCCAGGGCGAGACACTAGGTCTAATAAAGCCCTTATCAAGAAAGTCTTGCAATTTTTCTTTCAATTCCTTCAACTCTTGTGGGGCCATAAAATGTGGAAGAATAGAAATGGCTTAAGTGCCTCGAGCCAAATCAATGCAAAAATCAATATCCCTGTCGGGTGGCATCCCTGGCAGGTCTGTAGGAAATACCTCTAGAAACTCCCGAACAACTGGTACAGAATCCATCGAAGGAACCTCAGCACTAATCACGGACATAAGCCAAATAAACCAAATACCCCTTCTCGACCATACGCCGAGCCTTCATATAAGAGATAACCTTGCTGGTAGAATGACTAGGAGTCCCTCTCCACTCCAATCGAGGTAACCCCGGCAATGCTAAGGTCACGGTCTTGGAGTAACAATCCAATATGGCATGATAAGGTGACAGCCAAATCCACCACATCGAGAAGTAGGAGATCCACGCTAGTCTCAAGACCCCTAATAACAACCATACACGAATGATAGACACGATCTACAATAATAGAATCACTCACCGGTGTAGACACATATACAGGAGCACTCAAAGAATCACGAGGCATAACCAAATACGAAGCAAAATAAGATGACACATAGGAGTATGTAAACCCTGGATCAAACAAAACTGAAGCATCTCTACTACAAACTAGAATAGTACCTATGATAACTACATCGGAGGACTCAACCTCAAGCCTAGCTGGAAAAGCATAACATTGGGGTTGGGCCCCACCACTTTGTACCACATCCCTAGGACGGGTTCCTGCTGGTTGGCCTCCACCTCTAGCAGCCTGACCACCACCTCTAACACCTCAACCTCCACCTCTAGCTGCCTGACCCCTACCTCTAACTAGTTGAGCGGGCGGGGGAACACCCGATGCCGGAACCATGATACGAGAACCCTGATGTTGAGAACTGCTTGATGCTTGAGGGAAAAATCTAGCAATATGCCTCGTGTCGCCACAAGTACAAAAAGACTTCGGTTGCTGAGACTGATGACCCTAAAACTGACCTTGACGCCCGGAGTAACCACCCTGAAAACTTTGGAGGAAAGGTGCACTGATAGGAGCTGGTGGTGCACTGTAGGGTAGCTGATTAGAATACTGCATATGAGAACCACGACCACCTAGAGCACTATGAAAAGCCTGAAGTGCTGAATGAAATGGCATGATAGGATGGCCTCTACCAAAAGAATCCCTGCCTCCAGACGAGGCACCACTGAACCTGCCAGAATGACGAGACCTCTTGTCAGACCCATGACCACTCCCCTGAGCTAAAACCATCTCAACTCGCTGACCACATTGGCCGTATCCTGAAAAGAAATTTCGCTTCGGTATCTTTAGCCATCTGTAATCTAAAAGACTGAGCGAGTCCCTTAATAAACCTCCTCACCCCCTCCCTCTTGGTGCGGAGTATAAGAAGAGCATGACGAGCCAAATCAATAAATCTCATCTCGTATTGTGTGACAGTCATAAAACCCTATTGAAGATGCTCGAACCGCCTATGGTACTCCTCTCTCTAAGTGACGGGAAGGAACTTCTCGAGAAATAGCTGCGAAAACTGGTCCCAAGTGAGAGTTGGTGACCCAGCTAGTCTGGCCAAACAATAATCTCTCCACAATTTCTTGGTGGAACCTGACAGATGAAAAGCAGTGAAGTCGACCCCATTGGTCTCCACTATCCCCATGTTCCGTAGAACCTCGTGACAAATGTCCAAATAATCCTAGGGATCCTCTGAAGATGTACCGCCATAGGTAGTAGTGAAAAGCTTGGTAAACCTATCCAATCTCCACAAAGCATTAGAAGACATAGCTGATCCATCACTGGCCTGGGCTACAACACCCGGTGGAACTACCCTAACTGGCTGAGCTGTTGGAGTCTGAAACTGGGAGCCATCTGCTTCGGAGTGCGAGTAGCGGCAGTCTGTGCTCCTTCTCTAGCCTGAGAGACGGTTGGTGCTACAGGAAGTATGCCTGCCTGAGTGACACTCTCCATAAGGCCCACTAAACGAACCAGAGCATCCTGGAGTACCGGGGTAGCGATGAACCCCTCTAGAACCTGAGCTGGGCCCGCTGGAATGTTATGGGCCGGAACCTCATCATCAAACTCTACTTGAGGCTCCACCGCTGGTGCTACTTCTCTAGGCTGAGCCCTGCCCCTGCCTCGGCCTCTAGCACGTCCTCAACCTCGTCCTTTGCCCCTCGTAGGAGCTGCTGCTAGGGGCTCGGGCTGCTGATTAGCTGATGAAGTGGTACATGTTCTCGCCATCTGTAAAAGAATAGTGTAGAAGTACAATTAGCATTGAGAAATCAAATCGCACGACAAAGAAGAATAGATGTGAAGTTATTCCTAAACTTTGTACCCTCTAGAGGGTAAGCACAAACGTCTCTGTATTGATCCCTCAGACTTTACTAAGCTTGTCCGTAAATTGTGAGACCTAGGCAACCTAGTGCTCTGATACCAACTTGTCACGATCTGAATTTCCCATTGTCGGGATCGTAATGGCGCCTACTATTGAAAGCTAGGCAAGCCAACAGATACATTCTAATGCATTAATTATTAACCCAAACAGTAAAAAATAATAACTAAAGCTAAGCAGATATAAAGTGTGGAAGTTATATAACAGCTCAAAGTTCTAAAACAAGACTACCCCAATGATCTGGTGTCACAATTTGATGAACATCTAAGGATTTTTACAAACACTGTTTAAAAGAAATACAGTTGTTCTCAAAATGAATAAGGAAAGATAAAACATAAGGAAGGGGACTCCAGGGTCTGCAAACGTCGGCAGATCTATCTCGAGTCTCCTGTGGACTGAAGGCAGCCACCCAAACTCTATTCACGAGGTCTGTCATCGAAATTTGCATAGAAAGTGCAGAGTACAGTATCAGTACAACTGACCCCATGTACCGAGCCTAACCTCGATGAAGTAGTGACGAGGCTAAGACATGACAAACAACATAAACCTATGCAGTTAAACAATATACTAACGGAATAACAATAATAGAAGCTATACAGAAATTAACGGGAATGGATAACATGCTATGGGGGTACCAGAATCAGGAATCACAATAGTAACGTAAATTAAATAATTAGTGTACTTGAAACGATAACAACAGATAATCACAGCAAACAGAAAATGCACGGCATCACCCTTTGTGTTTTTACTCTCAATCCTCACCATGCAATCAATAATAGAAGTGTGCACGACATCACCCTTCGTGCTTTATCACTCTTTCTCACCATATGAATAATAGAAATGTGCACGGCATCACCCTTCGTGCTTTATCACTCTTCCTCACCATATGCATAAATATAAATGTAATTGTGCACAGCATCGCCCTTTGTGCTTTATCACTCATGATTTATCGCTATTCCTCACCATATGCATAAATATGAATGCGCACGGCATCACCCTTCATGTTTTATCACTCTTCCTCACCATAAGCAACAAGAGAAACAATAGAAAACCGGAAATGGCATCTCAATCAAATAACTTCATTTTATCATTTAATTTCACGGCAGAAATCTCAACTTGAGCCAATACTCAACCAATATCCAAAACTAGGAAAACATAGTGAGACTTATTTAACATGAGTAATAACTAGTTTCAACAAGAACAATACGTATAAATGAACACAACGGTCATAAGTATAAGACTCACTCGCATGCCATGACCTGACAACAACGTATAGATACTCGTCACAACACCTATACATCATACTAAACAACTAAGAAGTAGCAAATAGGGCAAACAATACTTATTCCCTCAAGCTAAGGTTAGTCACAACACCTACCTCAATTCAACGGCCACAATCAAACCTCAATTACCGATTTACCTCTCGGTTTCACTTCCAATCCACTTGTATCTAGTCATAATTAACTTAATAACATCAAAAAATTCTAGAGAAATCCATTCCAATGTTTAATTTTAGGTTTCCCAATATTTTCCCCAAAAAGTCAAAACCCGTCCTTGGCCCGCTTGGTCAAAACTCGAAGTTCGGATCAAAATTCGATTACCCATTCACCCCCAAGACCGGATATACAATTGGTTTTGGAATCCGACCTCAATTTGAGGTATAAATCCCCAAAATTCAAAATTCTTAAATTCTACCCAAAAACACCCAATTCCCTCATGAAAAATTTTAGATTTTGTGATGAAATCTTGTAAAAAGATGGAATAGAATGAAAGAAATGATTTAGACGTTGTTTACCTATGATTTGGGGAAGAACTCTCCTTTAGAAAATCGCCTATGGGAGCTTAGGGTTTGAAAATTTGAAAAATAAAGTGAAAATCCCGTCAAAACTTATTTTTGAACAATTGCAGGTATCGCATTTGCAATCACAGGTTCGCAAATGCGAAGCTTGGCCGCAGACGATGAACTTCGCAAATACGAACAGATGTTCGCAATTGCGGTCACTTTTCAGGTCGCAATTGCGACGATGAACTTCGCAAATGCGAAGGTCCCCTACCCAGCCCAATCATCGCAAATGCGATGCTTCTTTGCATTTGCGAGCCAGACTTCACAAATGCGAAGTCTGCAGACCTGCAATACCAGAAAATTTTCTTTAAGGTTCAAAACACTATGTGGCCTATCCAAAATTCACCTGAGCCTTCGGGGCTTCAAATCAAACATGCATACAAGTCTAACAAATCATACGGACTTGTTCGTGCGATCAAATCGCTAAAATAACATCTTAAACAATGAATTTAACACCAAAACTCATGAAATTTTCAAGATAGCTCAAACTTCCTATTTTCTCAACCAAAGGTACGAATCACGTCAAATTACTTCCGTTTCTCACCAAATTCTACAGATAAGGTTTGAATATTATAACGGATCTATACCAGAATCCAAAACCAAAATACGGGCCCGATACCATCAAGTTCCCACACTATTCAATTTCCATAAACTATTATATTTTTCAATTAACAATTTTCTTCAAAAACTCATTTCTCGGGCTAGGGACCTCAGAATTCGATTCCGGGCATACGCATAGGTCCCATATTTTACTACAGATCCTCCGGGACTGTTGGAATACGGGTCCGGGTCCGTTTACCCAAAATGTTGACCGAAGTCAACAGAAATTATCTTTTAAGCCAAAATTCATTATTTCTTAAAAAAATACACACAAGGGCTTTTCGGATATACGCTCGAACTGTGCATGCAAATCGAGGAGAATGAAAATGAGGTTTTTTAGGTTTCGGAACACAGATCCGATTTCTAAAATAAGAGATGATCTTTTGGGTCATCACAATATCGAAAATAGTTGTATTTCCTTCAGATAAATTACTTGTAGTTAAATCTTAGAAGTTCGTGGATTGTGAAGCCAATTCTGGGTAGTTTTGTATAAATATTAAGATTGTTATGGATTTCTGCACTCTTTTTAACTTGTTATGGTTTAACTGTTGTTAATTACTGAAATGTTTAAGAATTTGGCTTAATAATCTCTAATGTTGGCTTGCCTAGCAAGTGAAATATTAGGCGCCATCACGGTCTCGACGGTAGGAATTTCGGATCATGTCAGATCACAACTCATCTGAATAGCCCAAAAGGAAACTTCTAAAATCTGTGTGTTGTCGTGGAGTATTATCACTTTTAGCCCGCGCCAGAAACTATTTACATTTGGTAGCCGAAAAAGTGTATAAAATTTACATATAACATACAATATATATATATATATATATATATATATATATATATATATATATATATATATATATATATATATATACACACACATACATACACATACACACACACACACACAAAATATATAAATTTTATATTTTTCTGTTATTATTTTACATCGGCTATTTAGTGTCATTTTTCCATTGTGCCATATCGATAAGATGAACATCATTTTGAATTATCCTTTTTTTAGTTGTTGTAGTTGGCGCATAGTAACTCTATCCCACTTTAACATAATAGTCACATTTATCCTATGACCAGTTATAATTTGAGTAGAAGAAAATAATCCTATAATGATTTAATGAATTTTATTTACTGAGTTTTGTGTTATATTTTTTCGATTTTCCATTAAAGGGTACATATATAACTATGGGATTTGAAGTCATAATACTGCAATTTAGATTGTATTTTCCTAGCAGGTAAAAGCACTCTTAGAAATATATCAAAAGTATTTATTAGTATAATAGTAAAGTTAAATTCATTTTATGAAATGAATTCACAAAATAAATAATTAAAAGATTATCTTTTGTTGGTAGATAGACAAAAGTTGATAAATTCATCTAGCATTGAAAATGGGACCCCTAGCATGTTCAAAAACCTTTTTGCTTATTCTCCTTATTGTAGAATAAAAAATTATAAAATTATAAGGGATATTGAAAGAAGTAGTTAAATAAATAAGTTTTCTCTCTCTAGGCTCTCAGCGCATGTTATGCTAACGTACGCCGAGCAGCCATGGCAAGAAAGCGAAGACGACCTAAACGAGATCCGCTCGTGACGGTCGGAGAAGCGATAAGTGCAACGGTAATTGCAGATACACTAGGTAAAGGAACTACTCAACAAGTAACCACCCCAATTGGTAGCTAATTTCAACCTAGTTCTTAGAAATTAGGTTCTCCAAGCAAAACTACGGGACCGACAAAATGGCTAAATCTCAATGCAATACAGATGAATGTGACTTCGTCGCCATGTGGAGGCACGCCGGTAAGTGCTAAAATGGGAATTATGAAGGACAAAGGAGAAATAGCAGAAGATGAGCTAAAAACGAATGGAACAGTAACAATAGAGGTGACTGTTGATCCAAAGACAGATGCAGAGGTACCGGTGCTGGGGAACACATGGGTCAACTTGTTTGCTGGTAATAGATCTTTAGAGAATGGTATAGTACTATCTTATATTCCACCAGAAATAGTATATGAAAATATTGTGGTGAATCTAGATAAGGATGAAATTGATTCTCAAACTAAAAAGTGATAGTGTGCCTTAATTATCTATGTAATTGGGAATACACCAGGATATAAATTTATGGAGAGGTACATAGCTCAAAATTGAAGTTGAGTGGTAGCTCCAGATCTGTTCTTACATGAAGAAGGTTATTACATAGCTAAGTTTCATATGCTTGGTGACTTGAAGGATATCCTCTATGGAGGTCCATACACAATCAATGGTAGACCAATGATTCTAAAACAGTGGACTCCTAATTTTGATCTTAAAGCAGAATTTCTGACTGAGATACCATTGTAGATTACTCTACCTAAGATACAATGAGCTACTGGGGAAATAAATTTTGAGTCAATTGGCAAGTGTCATTGGAAAACCATTATTTGCAGATGAATGTACAACAAAGCAGACACGTATCTCTTATGCTAGAATTCTGGTGGAAGCAAATATCACTAAAAACTTCTGATAGAATTAACAATGCAAGAGCCTTCAGGGAGAATGTTCCAACAACAAGTGGAGTATTAAGATTGAGCATGACTGTGAATTGACTAAAAGAACAAATAAAGAAGAGCAGTCTAAATAAAAGAGAAAGCAGGGTAAAGTTACCACAAGATGGAAAATTAAAGTGTAGGGACAACAACAGCCAATAGAGCAAAAGGATGGAACAATCAAACCACTAGTACAAGAAGCTAATACTGTGCCAACAGTTGCTGAAATTAATGAGACTCATGCAGTAACAACAGATAAAGGTAAAGCAATTGATAGTCAAAGAACTGAACAGATGGAAGAATGGTCTATGCTGCTAACAACAATAGAATATATGTGATTGGGACATCATCAATACCAACTAAGAATGGATTCCAAATCTTACAAAGAGAGGATGAGAGAATTGAGAACCCTATTCCACCTGATAGGGGGTGGAACAATCATACAAAAATGACTTGGTTAATTTGAAATAGTAGGGAATTGAATAAGAGGTATAAACAAAAAGAAATAAAACAGTACATAAAGAATAAGCATATCAAGTTGGCTGGTCTAGTAGAAATAACGGTGAAAGAAGCTAAAACAGGAAAGGTGATTAGTAAAATAACACCAGGATGGAGCAGACTTATTAATTATGAACATGCTGTAAATAGAAGTGTGTGGATTGTATGGGATGACCAAATGTATGCAGTGCAACCACTTGATAAGAAAGATCAGTTCATTCACTGCCAAGTGACAGGGAAACAAAATGGACTACAGTGTTATCTCACTGTGGTATATGGACAAAATACAGCTGATCGGAGGAAGAATCTATGGCAACATATCAAAAGAATAGCAAAGGAAACTAATAAACCTTGGATAATAGGGGAAGATTTCAATGCACTACTCACTCCCCAAGATAGAATGACTAAGGTGTGTAACTACTGCAGACATAAGGGAACTTGCTGAACTGTGCCATAATATTTGCATTGCAGAGCTACCATGGAGAGGGGATTACTTTACTTGGACTAACAAACAACATGGTGCAGACAGAGTTTGGAGTCAAATAGATAGGGTGTTTGGAAATGATGTATGGATGATGAACTATGGCCATCTAGTTACAGAATATGGGGAACCTTATATCTCATATCACAATCCTATGTGTATCAATATAAGGCAACCTAGGACTCAAACTAAATGCCCTTTCAGATTTTTCAATGTGTGGACAAATCATCCAACATTCAAGATGATAGTTACTGAAAGTTGGAGCAGGAACAAGGCAGCAGGGAAAATGAAGAATATTTGGCTCAAACTTAAAGAGATGAAAAGTCAGTTTAGGCATTTAAATGCAACTGGATATAGAGGAGTAACTGAAAAGATAAAACAAGCTAGACAAGTTGTCTCTTACATACAAATCCAGATGCAAACAAACTATTCTGGTCATCTACAAGAACAGGAGAAGGAGTGGTTGCATAAGTTGGAAACATGGTCACTAGTAGAGGAAGGCATACTACAACAAAAGGCTCGAGCTAATTGGATCAAAGTTGTGACGACTCGGCCAGTTGTCTCATGAGTTACCGCTCTGTTTCTCCCATTTTTGCTTCTTTATGCTTTGTTATCCGTGTTCTATGGTATTGGGTTGGTCGGATCGAGTCCGGAAAGAGTTTGGTGAAGTTTGAGACACTTAGTCTCTTTTAAGGAAGTTTGAGTTAGAAAAGTTAATCGGATATTGACTTAGGTGTTAGAGGGCTCGGATGTGAGTTTCGATGGTTCGGTTAGCTTCGGAAGGTGATATTTGACTTAAGAGTGTCATCGGAGTGGGTTTTGGAGGTTCAGAGTAGATGTAGGCTTGAATTGGCGAAGTTGAGATTTTGGCGATTTCCGGTTGGTATGCAAAATTTTGATATAGGGGATGGAATGGAATTCTGAGAGTTGCAGTAGCTCCGTTGTGTCATTTGGGATGTGTGTGTAATATTTCAGGTCATTCGGACATGGTTTGGTTGAGTTTTTGATCAAAAGCGTATTTCGGAAGATTTTAGAAATTTAGGCTTAAATCCGAGGTGTTTTGGTTGATCTGATGTTGTTTGAAATGTTTTGATGATTGGAACAAGTTTGAATAAGTTATTGGGATAAGTTTGTACTTTTGGGTGAGGTCCCGGGGGACTCGGGGTAATTTCAGATGGTTAACGGAGAGGTTGGAACCTTGTTGCAGCAGCTGATATTGCTGCTTCTAGTGTTTTCGCATCTGCGGTTTGGGGACCGCAGGTGCGGTGTCGCACGTGCGGAAGGGGAGCCGTAGAAGCAGATTTGGGAAGAATAGTCAGGGACCGCAGATGCAGTATATGGACCGCACCTGCGGAGTCCATATGCGGCGTGTGGACCGCAGATGCGGAATCTGGTCCCTTAACTGATTTCCACAAAAGTGAATGCCAGACCGCAAATGCGGTACCGCAGAAGCGGTTGGGGAGTCGTAGATGCGAAAATGTCTGGTAGAACATATAAGTTATTCTATTTCGCGAAATTGAGCTATTCCACCATTTTTTACTTCCGCTTGAGAGCTTTTGGACGATTTGGAAGAGGGATCTCAAGGGAACTTCGTTAAGGTAAGGATTTTGGATCTAAAACACATTTCTATGGCAGAATTTCATGGATTAAGGCTGTAATTAAAAGAATTAAAAGGTTAAAATAGGGGAAATTAGGGCTTGAGAACTTAGGCTTTTACTTGTGGATTTGAAGGAACATTTGGGGTCGGATTTGAGAACTTTTGATATGTATGAACTCATGGGGAGATAAGGACTCTGTTGATGTGAAAATTTCTGATTTTTGAGAAGTGGAACTGGGGCCGGGTTTAGATAATTTCGGGATTTGTGCCCTTTATTAATTGTTTTCACTTTGGCTTTGTTCCCTTAGCATATTTTGATGTTCTCGTTCTGATTTTAGATAGATTCGACGCGCGTGGAGGCCGATTCGAGGGGCAAAGGCATCGCGAGCTAGAGATTTAGTCAGTTTGAGATGATTAATGATTGTAAATGATGCTCTGATGGTTTGAAATCCTGGATTACACATCGTAGTGCTATATTGAGGTGAGGCACACGCTTGATGACGAGCGTGGGGTCATTCACTATTGGGATTGCGACTTGGTCCGTCCCGGTTGATAATTTTACCGCGTATTTGATTGAAAACTATTTGCTATCAATGTTATTTGGGTTGAATGCCATATTTGGGTCTAGTGCCAACTATTTGAACCCTTCGGGGATTTTTATTGATATTTCCTCACTATTTTGACTTTTACTTGAACTCAGTCACGTTATTTTCCACTGTTTTACTACTCAGCCACGTTTACTCAGTTTTAAGACTTAAATGATATTTTAAATAATGTTTGGGTTGAGAAACACTGTTTTACTATTGTCCGAGAGGCTTGTGATGATTTTTGACTGAGTAAGGCCGAGGGCCTATGTTGTGAGGAAACACCGATACTGATTTGAGGTCGAAGGCCTGAGATATGTACGCCACGAATGGCTTGTTGATATTGATATGAGGCCAAGGGCCTAGTTTGATGCCACGAGATGGCTTGATATTGCGCTTGGGTCGTAAGGGGCCCCTCCAGGAGTCTACACACCCCCAGTAAGCGCGGGTACCCATTGTGATGTGAGATTGAGCCTGAGGGGCTGGTATTATTCTGAGATGTTGCCCGAGGGGCGGATTTGTTGATACTGTGCCCGAGGGGCAAACTTCTATTTGTTTACTTTACCTTAATTATCTGTCAATTACCTGGTAACCGGTTGAAAGAGGATTTTACTTGATTTTTACTGCTTTACTGATTTTAAGTAATCTTTTCTGCTTCATTATAGATTGCCTTGCACTTTACGTGTTTTCTTACTCACGGTTGTTATTTACATTTCTGACTCACTGAGTTGGAGTACTCACTTTACTCCCTGCACCCTTGTGTGCAGATTCAGGCGTAGCTGGTTCCGCTCCGGAGTGCTGATTTCCTCCAGTTCCAAGCGGGCCTTTCGGAGATTACGAGGTAGTTGTTGACGTCCACGGCCCCGTGTCTCTACTCCTCTATCATTTTTGTTCCTTTTCAAACACTTGTAGTAGTTATGACTTTAGCAGACTTGTATTATGGTAATAGATGCTCGTGACTTGTGACACCCTGGTTAGGGCTGTGTCGGGTGTATTTCCACATTATTATTGATATTTTCCGTTGTTTAGCATTATAAATAATGTTTAGACTATTTCTATGTTGAATAACTATTTTGAAAAGTGATTTGGGTACAATTGGCTAGCCTTGTCTTCATGAGAGGCGCCATCACGACCGGGTTCGGGGTTAGGGTCGTGACAAGTTGGTATCAGAGCCTAGGTTACATAGGTCTCACGAGTCATGAGAAGGTTTAGTAGAGTCTCGCGGATCGGTACGGAGACATCTGTATTTATCCTCGAGAGGATGCAGAACCTTTAGGAAAAACTTCATATTCTTGAAATTCTTGTCGTGCGAACTTGTTGATCCGAGTACTAAACTTCTGTTATTCTATTCCCTCACAAATGGTGAGGACACACGCTACTGGTCGGGTTGGACGGCCCCCAGTACCACCAGCTATGGCCACCAGAGGCCAAGGACACGGTAGTGGTCATGGCAGAGGCATAGCAGAGAGGGCAGCACCTGTGGATCCACCAGCTGCCCCAATTCAGGACCAGGCCCCAGCTATGGACGCTCCAGTAGTACCAGCTCAGGCACCAATTGTGCCCATTGTGATTCCAGGTCTTTAGGAGGCCTTGGCACAGATCTTATTAGTTTGCACTGGCCTGGATCGGGCAGTTTCAGCCACTACAGCCACAACTACTTCATAGGTCGGGGGAGGCAATAAGACTCCCGCCGCTCGCACACCGAGTAGGTCGTGCAGGGACTTCAGACGCCGGGGGCGTATCCAGCCCAGCCGGTTGTAGCTGCTCAGGATTATGTGGTTCCTGTCATGCCGAAGGATGAGCAGTGTAGGTTGGAGAGGTTTGGTAGATTGCAGCCTCCGGCCTTCAGTGGTGCAGAGGGTGAGGATGCCTAAAGCTTTTTGGATAAGTGTCAGAGGATGCTTCGTACTGCAGGTATTCTGGAGACCAGCGGGGTCGCTTTTACCACCTATCAGTTTTCAGGAGATGCTTTCACTTGGTGGGAGGATTTTTAGAGGCGTAGGCCTGTTGGTGCAGCACCCCTTACCTGGAAGCAGTTCTTCGTTCTCTTTCTGGAGAAGTATGTGCTGCAATCTCGCAGAGAGGAGCTTAGCAAGTAGTTTGAGTGGTTATGTTAGGGGAATATGACCATGTCGTAGTATGAGTTGAGGTTCTCTGAGTTGGCTCGTCATGCCATCTGGTTGGTCCCAACAGATAGAGTGAGGATTAGGAGGTTTGTTGATGGTCTTACTTATCAACTCCATATTCTTATGACCAGGGAGAGGGTGACTGGTGCTACCTTCAAGGAGGTTGTGGATATCGCCCGTGAGATTGAGATGGTTCACCGTTAGGAGCGAGAGGAGAGGGAGGCTAAGAGGCCTCGAGGATCTGGCAGCTATAGCGGTGCTCCTTCGAGGGGCCAGTTTTAGCACAGCAGAGGTCGTTCATTCAGGCCTGCTCAGTCAACTCGCCCAGGTTATCGTGGGGCATCTTCGGGTCATGGTTATCATGGGTCTCAGCAGGGCCAGTCATCACTCAGCGCCCTTCCAGCTCAGAGTTTATTCTGTGCTCCATCGGTTCAGGGCTCTTCTATGCTGAGTGCATCTGCTTGTCGCTCAGGTGCGAGGGGTTGCCTTCAGTCCCCTTCTCCAGCACCTGGGAGTTGTTATGAGTTTGGCGAGATGGGCCACATGTAGAGGCAGTGTCCTCGTCGTGTTGCTAGTTTATCCCAATAGAGGGGTCAGTCATTGGCTTTAGCGCCAGTTGCTTCATCACCACCCATTCTGCTAGCTAGGGGTGGAGGTCAGTCAGCCAGGGGTCGCCCCAGAGGTGGAGGTCGATTAGGGGGTGGTCAGGCCCATTTATATGCACTCCCAAGCAGACCCGATACTATTGTTTCAGATGTTGTTATTATAGGTATTGTTTCAGTCTGCCACAGAGATGCCTCTATATTATTTGATCCCGGTTCCACCTTTTCTTATGTGTCATCATACTTTGCTCCTTATTTGGGTACGCCCCGTGAGTTTCTTGCTTTACCTGTTCATGTATCTACCTCGGTGGGCGATACTGTTGTTGTAAACCGTGTGTACCGATCGTGTGTGGTGACTATTGAGGGTCTAAAGACCCGAGTGGATCTATTACTATTGAGCATGGTGGATTTTGATGTCATTTTGGGCATGTATTGATTATCTTCGTGTCATGTTATTCTGGATTGTCATGCTAAGACAGTCACATTGGTTATGCCGGGTGTGCCACGGATCGAGTGGCGAGGTGTGACTGATTATGTTCCTGGTAGAGTGATCTCATACTTGAAAGCCCAACGTATGGTTGGGAAAGGTTGTCTTTCATATCTAGCGTTTGTGAGGGATGTCGAAGCTGAGGCTCCCAGTATTGATTTTGTTCCAGTTGTGAGGGATTTTCCCGATGTGTTTCCTGCAGACCTGTCGGGCATGCCATCGGATAGGGATATTGATTTTGGTATTGACCTGGTGCCGGGCACTCAGCCCATTTCTATTCCGATGTATCGTATGGCACCAGCGGAGTTGAAAAGATTGAAGGAGCAGCTTCAGGAACTCCTAGATAAGGGGTTCATTCGGCCTAGTGTGTCACCTTGGGGTGCACCGGTTTTGTTTGTGAAGAAGAAGGATGGCACAATGAGAATGTGCATTGATTATAGACAATTAAACAAGGTAAAAATTAAGAACAAGTATCCTTTGCCTCGTATTGATGATTTATTTGACCAGCTTCAGGGAGCGAGAGTGTTCTCCAAGATTGATCTCCGTTCAGGTTATCACCAGTTAAAGATCAAGGATTCAGATATTCTTAAGACGACTTTCAGGACCCGATATGGTCATTATGAGTTTTTAGTGATGTCTTTTGGGCTAACCAATGCCCCAGCAGCGTTCATGCATTTGATGAACAACATGTTCCGGCCGTATCTCGATTCGTTTGTCATAGTCTTCGTTGATGATATTCTGGTGTATTCGCGTAGTCAGGAGGAGCACGCGAAGCATTTGAGAGTTGTGTTGCAGAGATTGAGGGAGGAGAAGCTTTATGCAAAAATTTCCAAGTGTGAGTTTTGGCTCGGTTCAGTGGCTTTCTTGGGGCACGTGATGTCCAGCGAGGGTATTCAGGTTGACCCAAAGAAGATCGAGGCGGTTCAGAGTTGGCCCAGACCGTCCTCAGCCACAGAGATTCGCAGCTTTCTTGGTTTTGCAAGTTATTATCGTCGGTTTGTTCAGGTATTCTCATTTGTTGCATCGCCTTTGACCAAGTTGACTCAGAAGGGTGCTTCATTTGAGTGGTCGGACGAGTGTGAGGAGAGCTTTCAGAAACTTAAGATAGTTTTGACCACAGCTCCAATGTTGGTTTTCCATCAGCTTCAGGTTTATATACCGTGTATTGTGATGCTTCGAGAGTTGGGATTGGTTGTGTATTGATGCAGGAGGGTAGAGTTATTGCTTATGCTTCTCGTCATTTGAAGCCCCATGAGAAGAACTACCTCCTTCATGATTTGGAGTTAGCCGCCATAGTTCACGCTTTGAAGATTTGGAGGCATTACTTGTATGGCTATCTTGTGAGGTGTTTACTTATCATCGCAGTCTTCAGCATTTGTTCAAACAGAAGGATCTTCATTTGAGGCAGCGAAGATGGTTGGAGTTGTTTAAGGATTATGATATCACTACATTGTACTATCCGGGAAAGGCCAATGTGGTGGTCGATGCTTTGAGCCGTAAGGCAGCGAGTATGGGGAGTTTGGCATATATTCCAGTTGGGGAGAGACCTCTTGCAGTTGATGTTCAGGCCTTGGCCAATCGGTTCGTAATGTTGGATATTTCGGAGCCCAGTCGGGTGTTGGCTTGTGTGATTTCTCGGTCTTCCTTATATGATCACATCAGAGAGTGCCAGTATGATGATTTGCATTCGCTTGTCCTTAAGGACAGAGTTCAGCATGATGATGCCAGAGATGTGACCATTGGTGAGGATGGGGTGTTGAGGATGCAGGGCCGGATTTATGTGCCCAATGTGGATGGGCTTCGGGAGTTGATTCTGGAAGAGGCTCATAGCTTGCAGTATTCAATTCATCCGGGTGCCGTGAAGATGTATCAGGATTTGAGGCAGTACTATTGGTGGAGAAAATGAAGAAAGACATTGTGGGATTTGTAGCTCGGTATCTCAATTGTCAGCAGGTGAAATATAAGCATCAGAGACCGGGTGGCTTGCTTCAACAGATGATTATTCCAGAGTAGAAGTGGGAGAGGATCACTATGGACTTTGTTGTTGGACTTCCACGGATATTGATGCTTCTGGCGTTTTCGCACATACGGTTTGGGAACCGCAGGTGCAGTGCCGCACGTGCGGAAGGGGAGCCGCAAAAGCGAATTTGGAAGAATAGTCAGGGACCGCATATGCGATATATGGACCGCACCTATGGAGTTGTAGATGCGGCGCGTGGACCGGAGATGCAAAATCCAATCCCTTAAGTGATTTCCACAGAAGCGGATGCTAGACCACAAATGCAATACCGTAGAAGCGGTTGGGGAGTCGTAGATGCGAAAATGTCTGGTAAAACATATAAGTTATTCCATTTCGCGAAATTGAGCTATTCCACCATTTTTGACTTCGGCTTGAGAGCTTTTGGACGATTTGGAAGAGGGATTTCAAGGGAACTTCGTTAAGGTATGGATTTGGACCTAAAACAAATTTCTATGGTAGAATTTCATGGATTAAGGCTGGAATTAAAAGATTAAAATTGGGGAAACAAGGGCTTGAGAACTTAGGTCTTTACTTGTGGATTTGAAGGACCATTTGGAGTCGGATTTGAGAACTTTTGATATGTATGATCTCGTGGGGAGATAAGGAATCTGTTGATGTGAAAATTTTTGATTTTCGAGAAGTGGGCCCGGGGCTTGGGTTTTGGTAATTTCGGGATTTGTGCCCTTTATTGATTGTTTTCGCTTGGACCTTGTTCCCTTAGCATATTTTGATGTTCTCGTTCTAATTTTGGATAGATTCGACGTGCGTGGAGGCCTATTTGAGGGGCAAAGGTGTCGCGAGCTATAGATTTAGTCGGTTCGAGGTGAGTAATGATTGTAAATGATGCTCTGCGGGTTTGAAACCCTGGATTACATATCCTAGTGCTATATTGAGGTGAGGCACATGCTTGATGACGAGCGTGGGGTCATGCACTATTGGGGATTGCGACTTGGTCTGTCCCGGTTGATGACTTTATCGCGTATTTGATTGAAAACTATTTGCTATCATCGTTATTTGGGCTGAATGTCATATTTGGGTCTAGTGCCAACTATTTGAACCCTTTTCGGGGATTTTTATTGATATTTCCTCACTGTTTTGACTTATACTTGAACTCAGTCATGTTATTTTCCGTTGTTTTACTACTTAGCCACGTTTACGCAGTTTTAAGACTTAAATGATAGTTTAAATGATGTTTGGGCTGAGAAACTCTATTTTACTATTGCCGGAGAGGCTTGTGATGATTTTTGACTGAGTAAGGCTGAGAGCCTATGTTGTGAGGAAACACCGATACTGATTTGAGGCCGAGGGCCTGAGATATGTACGCCACGAATGGCTTGTTGATATTGATATGAGGAGGGCCTAGTTTGATGCCACGAGATGGCTTGATATTGCGCTTAGGCCGTAAGGGGCCCCTCCAGGAGTCTGCACACCCCCAGTGAGTGCGGGTACCCATTGTGATGTGAGATTGACCCCGAGGGGCTGGTATTGTTCTGAGATATTTCCCGAATGGCGGATTTGTTGATACTGTGCCCGAGAGGCGAACTTCTATTTGTTTACTTACCTTAATTATCTGTCAATTACCTGTTTACCGGTTGAAAGAGGAGTTTACTTGACTTTTACTGCTTTACTGATTTTAAGTGAATTTTACTGCTTCATTATAGATTGCCTTGCGCTTTACGTGTTTTCTTACTTTCAGTTGTTATTTACAATTGTTACTCACTGAGTTGGAGTAATCACTTTACTCCCTGCACCCCTGTGTACAGATTCAGGCGTAGCTGGTTCTGCTCCGGAGTGTTAATTTCCTCCAGTTCCAGGCGGGCCTTTCGGAGATTACGAGGTAGTTGTTGACGTCTGTGGCCCCGTGTCTCTACTCCTCATTTCTGTTCCTTTTCAAACAATTGTAGTAGTTATGACTTTAGCAGACTTGTATTATGGCTATAGATGCTCGTGACTTGTGACACCCCGGTTAGGGCTGTGTCGGGTGTATTTCCGCATTGTTAATGATATTTTCCACTATTTAGCATTATCAATCCTGTTTACACTATTTCTGTGTTGAATAACTATTTTGAAAAGTGATTTGGGTACAATTGGTTGGTCTTGTCTTCACGAGAGGCGCCATCACGACCGGGTTCAGGGTTAGGGTCGTGACAAAATTGGGAGATTCCAACAACATATTCTTTTCTGCAGTTGTAAAGGAGAAAGCAGATCACTGAAATACAAGCATTATCAGGTAGTTCTATCACAGAGTCAGTAGCCATCAAGGAGGAGATAGTTTCTTTCTACAAGAGTCTGATGGGATCTAGTGCTCATGTGCTACCAGTTGTTTATATGATGGTGATGTGAAATAGCCCAACTTTAACACAACAGCAGGAACAAGAATTGAGTACAGAAGTAAATTATCAAAAGATATAAGAGGGGATGAAATATATAAGTAGTGATCAGAGAATAGGTGTATGTAGTAGGAAAAGAATTCTTTCATATATGTGTAATGTTTCTAGCAATCAATTACACTACCATTACTTTACTGCCTAAGATTCCTAACCTTGTGACAATCAAGGACTTCAGACCCATCGCCTGTTGTACTGTATTATACAAGCTGATCTCAAAAGTCATTGCTGGCAAATTACAGAAGGTAATGCCACACATCATTTCTGAAGCTTAAGCAGGGTTTATTCCTAGGAGGAAAATTGCTGATAACATCATATTAACTCATGAATTAGTCAAGGCTTACAATAGAAAACATATTTCTCCTAAATGTATGTTGAAGGTGGACATGATGAAAGCCTATGACTTAGTGGAATGGATATACTTGGAGAAACTTTTGGAGTACTTATGCTTTCCTATAAAGTTCATATAATGGGTGAAAACATATATGTCAACAGTGAGCTACTCGTTCATGATTAATGGGGAATTGACAAAGCCTTTTGTAGTTGCCAAAGGACTTAGACAGGGTGACCCCATGTCACCATTTCTGTTTGCAATTGCAATGGAATACTTAAGCAGACTACTTAGAGGATTGAAGCAAGTCAAAGAATACAAATTCCATCCAAGGTGTGGCAAGCTCAACATAACTCACATCAACTTTGCGGATGATTTGCTTATGTTTGCCAGAGGTGATAGTAGCTCAGTTCAAGATTTGCATGACTGCTTCAAACAATTTTCGGCTACCTCTAGATTACAAGCTAACCTCACTAAGAGTGCCATTTATTTTGGTGGAGTGATACAGACAGAACAGGTGAGGATTCTACAAAATATTGTATATTCATTAGGAGAGCTACCTTTTAAATACTTGGGGATTCCTTTGGATACAAAGAAGATAACTATACTGCAATGGCGACAATTGACTGAGAAAATAGTAGCAATAATATCTTATTGGACTGCTTGGAAGCTGTATTATGCTGGTAGAGTGCAATTAGTACAGACATTTATATTTGGCATTCAATCTTATTGGGCTCAACTATTCATTATGCTAGCAAAAGTGATGAAATTAATAGAGGCCTATTGTAGAAGCTACATATGGTCTGGCACTAATACAATTACAAAGAGACCATTGATAGCTTGGGATAAAATGTGTTTACCTAAATCAGCAAGAGGCTACAATCTGATGAATCTTCAAGTATGGAATAAGGCAGCTATCACCATAATTCACTGGGACTTGGCTCAAAAGAAAGAAAAAACTTGGATAAGATGGATTCATACATACTACATCAAGGGACAAAGTATGTTGGAAATGAATATCCCTCAACAGACAAGTTAGATGGTGAGGAAGATTATTGAGGCTAGGAAGATAATGCAACAAATGCCAGAAGTAAAGCAAACACAAAGTGTAATTAAACAGATTTATCTAGGCCTACTGGGAAGTCATAACAAAGTGGAGTGAAGATCTTTGATGTTTCAAAATGAAGCTAGACCTAAAGCAGTATTGACATTGTAGATCCAATGCCATGGAAGAATGTTAACAGCAGATAGATTAACGAAATGGGAAATCCAAGTAAGCCCACGATGCAGTTTATGTCGTATTGCAGATAAATCACATCTGCATCTGTTTGGTGAATGCAGCTTCTCCAGAATAGTATGGTGGAGATTACTCAGATGGCTACAAATATGTGATGCTCCAGTGAATTCTTGGTCACAGGTGATTACATGGTTGATTATGCAATCCAAAGGAAAGTCGTGCAAAGCAAGTCTATTGAAGATGATGTATGCAGAATACATTTATGGGATTTGAAAAGAGAGGAACCACAGATTTTTGAAGAACAATCAAGGAGTGAAGAACAAATTGCTAGAGAAGTGGCATGCATATGAAACATTAGAGCACAAGGGACAGTAAGAACAAAGATGCATCAGCTTTATTTCTAAAGACAAAGAGCAGCAACTACAAAAGTCCAAAAGGCAATGTTAGTTATAGAAACTTTTTGTACTGCATATAGTATAGGTATAGTGATAGAAGAATGTAAAGATTATAGCAACTCGAGAATGACTTTGCTGGTTTGTAATGATATTCTTCACAAAAATATCATGGGCGAGCTTTTAGTCAACTTTCGTTTTTATCGGACTAAACATCAATACAGGTATGAAAAAGGGAAAAAAATTAAGAAAAAATTTCGCAAACGTAGCAATAGGTATTTTACATACAAGGCAACTAAATAATTATATTCCTAGCAGAAAGATTTAAACCCTTACCTACAATCACGCATCTAAAGTGTTCATTTCCTTAAATATAAAACCAAAGGGTTTCAGTTGTCCATATAATAATGGAATTGTCATTAATTATAGTTTTATTGGTATTTTCTCTCTATTTCAATTATGGTAACTTCGGGAGAAGGTGGGAGTAGCCCCCGTGGAGGACAAGATGAGGGAAGCAAGACTCAGATGGTTCGGGCACATTCAGAGGAGGAGCCCTGATGCTCCGGTAAGGAGATGTGAGCGGCTAGCTATGGTGGGCACGAGGAGAGGTATAGGACGGCCCAAGAAGTATTGGGGAGAGGTGATCAGGCAGGACATGGCACGGCTTAGGATTACTGAGGATATGGCCCTTGACAGGGAATTGTAGAGGTCGAGCATTAAGGTTGTAAGTTAGGAGGTAGTTGTGAATATTTCTTCGGCGCATCAGAGTGAGACTTGCCAGTTAGGTTTTAGTCTTAGGATGTTAGTGGTTTCTATTGATGCCGGTCTTTACCTACTGATTATTGTTTTACTTTCCATCTATTTCGTGTTTTTTTATATTGCTGTTATTTTATTATGATTCTATTGATAGTACTAATATATCGTCTCTTGTCGTCTTCTTGAGATGAGGGTCTCCTGGAAACAGCCTCTCTACCCCTCAGGGTAGAGGTAAGGTCTGCGTACATACTACCCTCCCCATACCCCACTAGTAGGATTACACTGGGCCGTTGTTGTTATTGTACAATTATGGTAACGTTTTATTTGGTGGTATAAATGCGAATACTTTCATAATAGTGCATACTTCGATGAATAAGTGATCTTTATAATATTACCTATTATACATATTATATAATTTGTATAATACATTAATATTTATTAATTTAATAAGTATACAATAAAGTATAAATTAAATATTATTAGTATGATATTATTTATTTGGATATACATAGTATATAATTCTTTTCTCAATAAATATATACGATGTATATTCAGAATATTAAATATAATATAAAATATACCACATATTTAATGTATAAATGTTATATATTTAGAACACATTATAGTTGTTTAAATATTATATAATATTACTATTATATATAAAGTATAAAAATGACTCATGAATGCTTCACGTTTAATGTCTTCCATTTTATTTAGTGATTGAATTTTGTGGCAGGAAGAGAAACTAGTGAAAAGAAAGAGAAAATCAAGGCATAAAGAATTTTTAAATTTATTATGACAAATTTATGGTAAAAAATAACATAAATCTTAAAATTTATTATAGAAAGATATGATGAATTTGTAATAATAGAACATAAAATTATTAAATAAAAAACATGTGGTTATACTAAATTTAAGTTACATTACTTCATACATGCTTATAGATCTAAATGTCCAAACAATTAGAAACTTTAAAACTTAAAGAAGAAAAATACTAAAATTCCCATTGTGCAACCACGTTAGAGAGGGTATTATTTTTTAGATATTATTTTTTCAGAACCTTTAATATATTTGGATAAGTTTTATTTATGGAAGAGAAGAAAAAATTATGGAAGAAAGAGGGAAAAGGAAATGTAATAAAAGTGTACTGATGTAGAAGGATCCCTTAGTTAATGAATTACCAACGTGAAAATGCTCAAAAGGTAAAAGAATGTGCTAGTATTGGAATAAACAAAGATTACTACCATTTATGAGAATAGTTTTTAAAAAGGGAGCAACCAGGTAAAAATCTCTATGAAAAAAGAAATAAAGTTTTTTTGGATCAAATGTATAATTGACATGAATTAAGTTGTATTTGTACCCAAATAAAACATCTGAATACTTATCTAGAGTAAGAGTTGGGCCTCTACTCGAGTTTGTAATGCATATATATAGGCTAGTTATTTGGGCTTTTTTCAAGTTATATGTCACGACCCAAAATCCACTAAAGGTCGTGATGGCGCCGAATACCACTGTCAGGCAAGCCAACCAAAATACTTAATTAAATTCTTATCTTAAAAATTTTGAAAACAGAAATTTTCTCCCAATTCAGATATTAAAAGATAATCCTTTCGAAAATAAATAAAAGAATACTTAGAAATAAGTACAGAATACCCCATAATCATTCCAGAACCCAGTGTCACAAGTGCATGAGCAATTTATAAGAAATAATGTAATACGACAACCATCCGGAATACAATATTGGACAGAAAATAAATACAGTAATCTGAAAGAGACTTGATAGATGCGGGTTGCCTCGAAAAATGCAGCTCACATAAGTCTCCGTATCAACCATGCTGCTACGCTCACTACAAAGAAATCATTTATAGCTTGTACAATAGGCCTCTACCTAAGTCAACAGGAGGCTACAATCTGATGAATCTTTAAGTATGGAATAAGGTAGCTATCACCAAAATTCGCTGGGACTTGGCTCAAAAGAAAGACAAAGTTTGGATAAGGTGGATTCATACATACTACATCAAGGGACAAAGTATGCTGGAAATTAATATCCCTCAACAAGCAAGTTGGATGGTAAGGAAGATTATGGAGGCTAGGAAGATAATGCAACAAATGCCAGAAGTAAAGCAAAGACAAAGTGTAATTAAACAGATTTGTCTAGGCCTACTGGGAAGTAACAACAAAGTGGAGTGGAGTTCTTTGATGTTTCATAATGAAGCAAGACCTAAAGCAGTATTCACATTTTGGATCCAATGCCATGGAAGAATGTTAACAGCAGATACATTAACTAAATCGGGAATCCAAGTAAGCCCACGATGTAGTTTATGTCGTATTGCAGATGAATCATATTTGCATCTGTTTGGTGAATACAGCTTCTCCAGAATAGTATGGTGGAGATTACTCAAATGGCTACAAATATGTGATGCTCCAGTAAATTCTTGGCCACAGGTGGTTACATGGTTGATTATACAATCCAAAGGAAAGTCGTGCAAAGCAAGAATATTGAAGATGATGTATGCAGAATACATCTATGGGATTTGGAAAGAGAGGAACGACAGATTTTTGAAGAACAATCAAGGAATGAAGAACAAATAGCTAGAGAAGTGGCATACATATGCAACATTAGAGCACAAGGTACAGTAAGAACAAAGATGCAACAGCTTCATTTCTAAAGACAAAGAGCAGCAACTACAAAAGACCAAAATGTAATGTTAGTTATAAAAACTTTTTGTACTGCATATAGTATAGGTATAGTGATAGAAAAATGTAAAGATTATAGCAAGTCGAGAATGACTTTGCTGGTTTGTAATGATTGCTTTGGTGATTAATGGAAAATATAATTACCAAAAGAAAAAAGAAAAAAAAAAGAGCGAACAAGAATAGGTTAGTTAAAGAGATATTCTTCACAGAAATATCATGGGCGAGCTTTTAGTCAACTTTCGTTTTTATCGGACTAAACATCAATATAGGTATGAAAAAGAAAAAAAATTAAGAAAATATTTCACAAACGTAGTAGCAATAGGTATTTTACATACAAGGCAACTAAATAATTATATTCCTAGCAGAAAGCTTTAAACCCTTACCTACAATCACGCATCTAAAGTGTTAATTTCCTTAAATATAAAATCAAGGGGTTTCAGTTTTCTATTTAATAATGGAATTGTCATTAATTATAGTTTTATTAGTATTTTCTCTCTATTTCAATTATGGTAATGTTTTATTTGGGGGTATAAATGTGAATACTTGTATAATAGTGCATACTTCGATGAATAAGTGATCTTTATAATATTACCTATTATACATATTATATAATTTGCATAATACATTAATATTTATTAATTTAATAAGTATATTATAAAGTATAAATTAAATATTATTAGTATAAAATATTATTTATTTGGATATACATAGTATATTCTTTTCTAAATAAATGTATATGACGTATATTTAGAATATAAAATATACCACATATTTAATGTATAAATGTTATATATTTAGAGGACATTGTAGTTGTTTAAATATTATATAATATTACTATTATATATAAAGTATAAAAATAACTCATGAATGCTTCACGTTTAAAACTTTCATTTTGTTTAGTGATTGAATTTTGTGGCAGGAAGAGAAAATCATGGCATAAAGAATTTTTAAATTTATCATGACAAATTTATAGCAAAAAAATAACATAAATCTTATAATTTATTATAGAAAGATATGATGAACCTGTAACTATTATATTCAAATGTAATAGAAAATAAAATTATTAAATAAAAAATATGTGGTTATACTAAATTTAAGTTACATTACTTCATACATGCTTATAGATCTAAATGTCCAAACAATTAGAAACCTTAAAACTTAAAGAAGAAAAATACTAAAATTCCCATTGTGCAACCACGTTAGAGAGGGTATTATTTTTTAAATATTATTTTTTCAGAATCTTTGATATATTTGGATAAGTTTTATTTATGGAAGAGAAGAAAAAATTATGGAAGAAAGAGGGAAAAGGAAATGTAATAAAAGTGTACAGATGTAGAGGGATCACTTAGTTAATGAGTTACCAACGTGAAAGTGCTAAAAAGGTAAAAGAATATGCCAGTATTGGAATAAACAAAGATTACCGTCATTTATGAGAATAGTTTTTAAAAAGAGAGCAACCAGGTAAAAATCTCTATGAAAAAAGAAATAAAGTTTTTTTTGGATCAAATGTACAATTGACATGAATTAAGTTGTATTTGTACACACAAAAAAACATGTGAAAACTTATCTAAAGTAAGAGTTGGGCCTCCACTCGAGTTTGTAATGCATATATATTGGCTAGTTATTTGGGCTTTTTTCAAGTTATATTTGGGCTACCATTCGAGTTTGTAATGCATGTATATGGGCTAGTTATTTGGGCCTAGCTCAACTGGGCTAGTTATTTGGGCCTATCTCAAGTAAGTATTGGGACTCCACTCGAGTATGTAATGCATGTATATGGGCTAGTTATTTGGGCTTTTCATGTATATACACGCAACTCACGTCTTAGTTCTCAGATGAAAATTCGGGGGACGTTAATGGAATTTTTAATATTTAAAAGATAGTGCTGTCAATTTGGCAAATATAAACTGAAATTAAGAAATTATTTTGCATACACAATTAATGATAGTCAAATATACTTAGTGGGGCTAATAATCTAATAAGGTGGGCTGTCCCTTTCAGTTTCTTTCATTTTCTAAAAATCCTTACGGGCCTAATGGGACCAATGGCTATGTCGACAACAACAACATATTCCCAGCATATTAGCTTTCGTGATTAATCGTTCTCTCTCTCTCTCCCCTCTCATTCTGTCAGGAAAATAACAATTTTTTATCCAAGAAATATCCAACTAAAAGAATAGCTGATAAAATGTTGAAATAAAGTTTCAATTTCCGATTTCTCAACAAGATTGATTTGTATTAGAGACTATTTTCCTCTTGTTAGACTTTGGAACAATGACAATAATGACGTATGACTATGATTAACTTTATGTTTGGAAACTAAGAAGAGAAATGAAATTCATTAACGTCTTGAGATTGTTTCTCTCAAAATAATAGCAAAAAAAGTGTATATTATCCACACCAGAATAAATAGAGTTTTCCGAAAAAACCTGCTAGTGGAGGAAGACCTCCTATATATATATATATATAGAGCACCATATTAATTTCAAACTATATATTTTTACTATATTTCTAATTAGGCAGGTGATTTGTCACTCGGTTAACAGCTCATTTACAGTTTTCTAACTGCCAAATCTTCCAAGAAAACTATATATAAAGAGAACATTACCTTATTTAAAATATTAAATAAATAATTTTTTAAAAAAAAAAAAAAACTAAAAATGTCATAAGTCGATATGCTCTTGGAAATGTTCACAGGGATATTAATGGACCCCCATAAACCAGTGGGGACTGGAGGCATAAAGAACTTGCCTTTAAAATATCTGCACTCCTCTTTATTCTTTGCTCTATTTATCTACTGATTTTGACGTGGTCTTACTGATTAATTAATAATTAAGCTTACACGAAATAGACATTTGTTATTTTTTAAAATTAACAAGAAGATGAATTATATTATTTTAACAAAATATATTGTTGACATTTTGATGATCAAACAGTGACATGTCTACTTGACCATTTAAATCCCAACACCTCCATTCGCCCCACAAAAGAAAAAAAGAAGAAGAGGAAAATAAAATAAAACTAAATTAAATACGAGTTCCCTCTGACTCTTTTCCATTTATTATCTTCCTAGAAAAATAAAATGCAAATCCCTCTGGCTGGAAAATGACTTGTGTACCAATTTATTCTGTTACTTTGTTTTGTACTTTAGGCCACTGAAATAAATAATTGAAGGCTACGGATTTAATAATATTTTATAACTTCCATATAACATTAATCATTTTATTTTTGAAATACATTCCACTATGCAGTACTAAATAAAACGAAAAAGGTATGTCAACTACATATGTTTTGGTTGGTGAGAGGAGGAAAACAAGGGTTTGAAATATTAAAGAAGACAGAAAGAAAAGAAAACGAAAAGGACTACAAATTAAAGTTCTCCTTCTATTTTTCATAACTTGTTTGAATGAATTTGTTTAATTTCAAATGTAGTCTAACCACTAAAAAAAATTGTGCACCACGATTTGTTCAGATCTGAAATAGATTTTGAGTTTTTTCTCAAGCATTCCTCTTCATCGGAGTGTGTTGCAAGTTGACCCGGACATAAAATTACTCTCTGTGCAAGAGTAGCAAACTAGCGGGTCAAAATGGTTATGGGCAGATCGAAAATGGATAATGCAAAAACGGAAAGATTATCCGAATCGAACCAAAATGTTTAACCAGCATATCCATATTATCCATGGCTTCTTGAATATGATCACTTTTGGGAGAATTTCTAGTTTCCTAAACTTGAGGAACCCCCCAGAGGCATTACAAATATAAAAGTTAAACATATTAGTTGTCCATTGGTTATCCATTTTCTAAGTAGATAATACAATTTTCGAAAACGAGTCAAATATACCTTTGTACTATCAGAAAAAGTTTAAATGTACCCCTCGTTATACTTTGAGTCTCTGTTGTTATACTTTGAGTCCAAATATATCCATATCGTTATACTATTGGTTCAAAAACACCCTTTTTCTATTAAGTTTGTCTTAAGTGGACATTCAATCTTACGTGGCACTGACATTTGATGAGGCGGATGCCACATGGCTTGCCACCTCTGCGCCCCTAACCCATTTTATCCCTCATAAATTTTTTTTCACCACTAAAATTTCCTTGCCCCCACCACTATTGCCACTACTACCGCTACCATAAAAAATATTGTATTCCAAATTTTAGTCTTTTATATATGGATTAGGGGTGTTGAGGTGACATGTCATGTGTCATCCACATCATCAAATATCAGTGCCACGTAGGATTGGATGTCCACCTTGGACAAATTTAACAGAAGAAGGGTATATTTGAACCAATAGTATTACGACGGGGATATATTTGGACCCAAAGTATAAGGAAGGGTATATTTAAACCTTTTCTCATAATATAAGGATATATTTGACCCTTTGACGTATAATTTTTATCCATAATTGACCCATTTTTAAAAAGTTCATTATCCAACTCATTGTTTAATAGATAATATAGGTAGATAACGGTTTCTTTTCATCCATTTTGCTACAACTACTCGTATGTGTACTAACACATTGAAACGATAACACCAAAAATTTGGTAAGTCAGAATTTTGAGAAACAATATTAGTCGATGGAAAAGGAAATGTAACAAACATATAGAGTGCCTAACTTTCAAGTTGAAACACAACAACACAAGAATACTATAGGGCAAGTTGTTGGAAATTTGAAAAGAGGTTCCGTGCACATTATGTTTTAGTTGCCCGTTTACCACTGACCATGTCATTACTCCGATTTTATATTCTATAGTAGGAAAATATTTATATATTAAAGAAAAATAAATTAGTAGAGAAATAACTAATCATTACCAATATGAGTTGTTAACGAATCTGATTATGCACGCCATTAGTCTAAAGGTGCGTTATAAATGAGGCCTGAACTAATATATTGTCATGTCGCTTGACAAAATATTTTGTTATATCATGTTTTAGAAGTTATCAATGACCCTAATTTCTTTTCAAGTATGGCATGATATATATGTGTGCATATATAGTTGGTTAATGATTTATTGATTTTACCTTTAAAGTGTTACTTGGGCATTTAAGGCCGATATATAAATAATACTACTTCTATATTAATATTGAAGCTCAATATTCTATGAATGCTAATAGGAAATACGGTGAAATACTGAATAGCTTGTTTGTGGATCAATTTTATAGTGTAATGAAGATTTTCAATCACAAATTTTAAATTTTTGTTTATGTGAGATTATGTATAAATACAACTTTGACTTTTAAAAAATTTTCGTTATTCACACCACTACTTGATGAGTTGATGTTCATCACTACTAATGAGGGGCGGCCCAACGAATTTTGTGGCCTAAAGCCAAATTTTATGAGGGGTCTTAACTTTTTTTTAAAAAAAAATTGTTATTTTTATTTGAAGTTTATTTTCTAGTTTTGTTTTAGATGCAAAGTTATTTAAAAAAGACCAGTCTCCGGTAAGTCTTTTTCAATTGACAGTATAACTAATCCATTTAACTTCTCTTGAGACATTGTTGATCTTAGTTAAGATTTTATCAATTTTAAATTTAAAAAACTTCTTTCCATTGAAGTAATAGTAACGTGAGTTATTAACATTATTCTATATGCAATATAGGCATTTGGAAAAGAATCAAATCTTTTTATTTAATTGAGTATATCAATTAAATTGTTATTTTCTAATTGTACTGATTTTCTTAATACGTTTAATTTAGAAAATAAATCTAAACCGCCTATATAAGATTGATGATTATACTTTACGGAACATTCAAGATTAAGACAATATTTTTCTAATTTCCATCATCTAGTCTCAGTTTTTTAACGCTAAGTAGAAACCCAAAAATATTTTGTATGTTTTGAATTGTTTAAATCGATTTTGAGTGAAAAATAGTCTTCTCCACTATGTATAAAAAGTAATCAACTCTGAGTGACTCTTCTAGGGATTTTCAACATTCTCATCAAATTATTTTTTCCTATATATCACACGTTTCTTATGAATTTTTTTAGTTTATATATAATCTATTAATTGTAACAGAAAATGGGGCCTAAAGAAGTTTGCTTTACCTATACCTGCTGGGTCACCCCTGCTACTAATGAGGAGTTATTTTTATAGTAAAATGTATTTTCACCAATATACCACGCAGCCTGTCTTGTCAATTTATCCGTGGTTGTTTGGTGCTGACCATATGACAAACATTAACAAATCCTAGAAGTTGTTATACAAATAGCCGGTCATATTTATTGTTTATTTTTTCTAGCCATATACATTAATTATACACAATTATATATATATATATATATATATATATATATATATATATATATATATATATATATATATATATATATTGTACCTCCATCGGCTATTTTTAGTTTAAAAGGTTGGGTGGGCGGATATTTGGATTAATTTTATTGGGTGGCGGATATTTGGGTTTCTATATATATATATATGCTAGCTATTTTTCGTTTAAGAGATTAGGCGAGCAGTTATTTGGGTTAATTCTTCAAAATAATTTGCATTGATTAAGACTAATGACTGTCACTTATGCATTTGTTTAAATATTTTAAAAGCAAATGAAATTATCTCTCTTGACCAATGTTTTAAAAGGCTTGGCCGTAGGGCGAGGCGTTTTACATAAGCCTCAGCGAGGCGTAGCCCCGAGGCACGGGGCATAAGCCCTATGGGTATTTAATTTTTAATAGTTTATAAAATAATATAATTATAATAACTATTTATGAATAGGTAAAATGGCATAAAAATGAATGAAAACTATAAATATGTGAAAATTTTATATAGATGTTCTCCATTCCCACAAAAAATTAGTCAAAATAATCTATTATACGCGACTTACAAATACAGGTAACTTGAGTCGAAAAGATAAAGTTTTCTATATGGAGGAATAAAAAGGATGACTAACCTACAATTTGAACTTTGAACTTGCTTCAATGAAGGAGAATGAAGTTCTTTTTGTATTTGTAAAAAAAAAAAGTTACTATTCGTTGCTTTTGGGAGATATAGCGGACAAGATAAAGAATTGAGAAAGACCATAAATTAAGGCTTCAATCAATAAAAAAAGGTCTTGACTTTTAAATTTAATATATTTCAATTCCTTTTTAAAACTTTTGAGTAATTACAAGCTAACTTCTAAAAATTTGGGTATTATATGAAGGACTTATTGAACAAAATTTATTTTATTTGATTACGCCTCACTATAAAAAACGCGACTCAAACGCCCGGATGTACGCCCCAATTATTGGGCGTACGCCTTGAGACTTTTGCCCCAAACATCGTCTCAGTGCATTTTTGGTGCGCCTCAAAACGCCTTTTAAAATAGTGCTCTTGAAAATGAATTTCACTAAGTTGCATAGTTTATCCATTAGGCATCTTACAAAAGGGGAAAAGCAAAAAAGAAAGGAGCGAGGAACATGATAAAGAGAAAGTAGAAGAATAAGAAGAATCCATAATCATAAAGGTACTAATTAGAAGTAGTAGTGGTAGTTTACATCTGTCAAATGAGCCACGTGCTATAGATTAAGCCACTCTAATTATCATGCCAATCATTAATCAAATTAGTTAAATAATGCAAAATGACCATACACTAATCACTAATGAAAACAACTTGTAGAATAAGTGTCTGATTAACAAAACAATAATCGCGTATCTCACTTTTGCGGTCCATGACACCAAAAACTATTAGCTAATTAATGGAGTTGTAACAACTACTACTACCCCCCCCCCTCCCCAAACCCCCCACCCCCACCCCATTTTTTTTTTGGCCTTTTTGATTGCTGGTCCTTTGCTACTTATATAGCCTATGGCTTCTTTTTCATCTTTTTGTATAGAAGTAAATTTTTGGGGCTGCATGTTCAAGGGTGTCCTGTAAATACAATATTCTAATGGCACTTTAATCTTCTAAGTCACAGACCTGAAATCTTGGGGCCACCACACCACACCACACAATGGTAATTTACAAAATTATTTTTAACATCGTGGTATGCAATGGCGAAGACGATGAAACAAAATAGAATAAGAGACAAAATGGATACATAATCAGAGATATTTGACATATAAGTAATAATTCTTACATTATAATCTTCATAACTAATCCGTGATTCAACTAGGTTCTTTCGAAAAAGAAAGAAAGAACACAAAAATAAATATCATGACTCACGAGAGAAAGAAAATACAAGAAAAGAAATAATAGAAAAATGGAGAATAAAAACAGTATACGCATTAACGTTGATAATAACGTGTCGCTTCATTTCTATATATTAAGTAACATGTAAAAGTAGTTACAGTAATTGGCACAGATGCAGCTCTTAGACAATGAGTCCGTCCGAAGTCGTGAAGTATATATATAAATTTTTGACAAGTGCGTGTGTGCAAAATTCACTAAAAATTTAACAAATATTGGATCTAGCTACTTAATTTAAAAACTACACAATTTTTATACTAAAAATCGATTCATCCATGAAATTTAAATCAAAGACGTATCTGAGTAACCTAACAGTAAGATTCATGTATAAAAAAAGCTGATTTGGGAGACGTAGTCTCGAGTTTATTTTAGAGGTGGAGCCAGGATTTGAAATTTATGAGGTCTGAATTTATCATCGAAACCTATAGTACGTCTTAGTTCCTGCGCTTGCAATTAAATAATTATATATATTTAATAGATTTTTTAATACAAATACAAAGTCTAAGTAAAAATTATTGAGTTCGTCCGAACCTATTAGTACTCTAGCTCCGCCCCTAATTTATTTGATGTGGACGGACCATCTTTATATATAGCTTCTAAGTCTTATAAGGAACAATTGTTTGTCCGTCAACTACCACTCTCCTTCTAAGAAGTATGTAGTCCTTAAAGCTTGGGTGATTAGGTGTACCACTTGCTGCCTCACTAGTAACTAGTAATAACTACTAAATAATACCATACACATATAATGTCATATATAGTTGTCATGTTACTATATCCATAATTTACAAGCTGTATGTGTTGGTGGCATAATATACATAATACATGTATATAACTTAACAAGACCTAACTCAGAAATATTGTTCTTTCTCCCTCCAATCAAGTCTTCACCTAAGTAACTATACTCTATACATAAAAATGCTAGTTATACACACTAGTTTGAAGAATTTTTACAAAATTAGGTTATCTTTACATATTTAATTAGCAGGTAATTTGTATTATTTTTAAAATTATAAATTTCGCATTTTAAGGAAATTTATAACCCGTGAATATATCCTTTGAATAACCTAATAGTGTAATTCTTCATGCTAGTTGTATACTTAACTTATACTCGATTAAAATTGCTGCCAATTTACAACATCATAATAGCACCCTTTACGGGGAGGAAGGGATTAGAACGGCTATTATTAAGTTTTGATTCGCAATAATCGAGTGATAATTAGTACTGCGTAAAACTCTTCCACAATATTACTAATATAATTTGTACATAAATAATGCAATGTTTCATTTCTGCTTAAACTCTGCATGCCCAATGCGACATAATTATTCGTATCTAATACTATTAATTAAACTTTGCATTACTAATATCGGTATAATCATGAGGCGGAGGTAGGGTATTCTTTGCGGGATCGGCTGAACCCACTGACTTTTGCGTATATTCTGTATTCGTATTAGAAAATCTATTAAATTTATATTAATATATAATTGCAAACTCAATAACTAAAATATATTATTGGTTTGGTGTCAAGTTCATTAGAACCCACAACTTCAAGCCTTAGTTCTGCCTCTGGGTATAATTTACGTACTGATATTTTAAGTGTGATAGAGCGCGAAATAAGAGAATGTGCATTAAAAATATCTTGATATATATATATATATCTAAAGGCAAAAGTATGTACTCACATAATTAGTATATGCAAAACATTTCTTGTATTATTTACCATATCACAACCCTTAAGTACACATTAAAGTTTGAATCCCCACCTAGTTACGTGTAAAAAGAAAATGCAAGGTTAGGAAAATACTAACAATTTGTTCAATTAAGGTTGGTACGATAGAAAACATCTTCTAGAATTTATTTATTTTTTTGAAAAAAGCAGTTAAGATAATAATAGTATTCAGAGGCGAACCCAGGATTTAAATTCTATGGGTTCAATTTTTAAGATTTTTAACATTGAACCCATTATATATTTAAATCTATGGGTTCAAATCTATTATTTTTGCAATTTTAATGAATTTTTACACATAAATTTCTACTCCTCGTCAAAAGTTATGGTAACTCTCACACTGCATCCGCCTCTGATAGTATTAGCAAATCAAACAGCGTTGACTGTTGTAAATAGAGTTTATGCGTATTAAATACTTATAATTAACAATACCAAAAAATACTTATTTTCCAGAAAATATACTCTGATATGCCAAACACACTTAAATTCAATGGTTTACTTTAATTTAACAAACGCGTTATGTTGGTAGTACTCAAAGTTGAGTTTACAGAAAGGCAGAGACAACTTCCCTATAAGAAGTGTTTGATTATTTGGGACAAAAATGTTCATTTTTTGGGACTAAATGTAGGTTTCTTCTATTTTGAGGGAGTGGTCCACCAAGTAAATTAATTTTATCACTTTTTATTATTTTTGCTTGTTTAAACCCTAACATGAACATGACACAAAGTAGCCTGAAATATGAGTTTGTACAAATACTTTTGCCTTTTTGTGTGAAAAGAGCCAAGGAAAATTAAAGGAAGTATATATTGCTGTCTTTTACTGGTTGTTGTTGACATCTGAGGTTGGATAAGAAGATGACCATACTGCTATCAAATCCAAGAAAAAAACAAATAAATAAATAAAAGAAAAAAGAAAAATAGAGTTGACCATCATCATATAGTGTTTGACTTCATCATTGCTTCAATTTTGCTCCATGCCCCCATAATATATTGCACACACTACAACAAAGGCTCCACCATTGTCTTTGCACCATTTGTTCTTAACCTTTAATTAATGTTCAACAGCATCAACTTTTCAGATTTTGAGTATAAATGATTTTTAAAAAAGTGTTGAGTTTGTTAGAAATATAAATTATTAGTCCCTCCGACCCAAATTATCCGTCATGATTTCTAAAATAAATGTTTCAAATTATTTGTAATTTTAGAAGTTCATGAGTAAATTAATTCTTTTTCGTATTCTACCCTTAATATTAATTGTTCTTAAAGACTACAAATACCTTAATTATGAGTAAGTATTTAACGCAAAGAAATTATATCTTAGACATAAATAAAGGTAATATAGTCAAAAAATTTCCTATTTAATATTTTCTTAAGGGACGTGTAAAAGAGAAACGCGACAAATAATTTAAGACGTAGGAAGTACAATGAAATAAATTTAGAATTTAAACTTGACAAGTTCAATTTTTATGTTCTTATTACTAAATCGGTGCACTTGAAATTATGAAGTTAAAATTAATATTTATTAAAATTTTAGTAATTTTTGTTCATATACTAAAATTTTGTATCGAAAATATTGAGTTCAGCTAAATCTATAAAAGACATAATACATTCTCGCACATAAGAAAAGTACGTAGGAAAAAATTTCATCACTTTAACTAGGCTTAGTTCTAAAGCTCTAGATTCCAATTAAGTGATATGGTTGGAACGATAATTATTACTTACTTCAATTTGAATCGAGCTGCAAATTATTTACAGTAGTAATTACTTTGCTTAGATTTAATTAAAAAATTTGCTTTATGACAAGTGTGTGCGTGTTTATGGATGGTACTATGGCTGTCCAACGGGACAGCCGTCCCGTCTCGTCCCAATCCCGATCCGTCTCGCTTCAAGTTAAATGGAATGGGTCAATGTTAAACGGGACACGGGATGAGACGGAACGGCCATTTCGTCCCGTTTCATCCTGTCTCATCGCGTCCCGCCAGAACTTTTTTTTTATAAAAAAACTAGTCGTTGGGTAACGGCTTAAATTGCAAAAATAGACATTGCCAACGGTCCAAACAGCCCCTACCCCCTCCTCCTGAAATATACATCCCCCTCCCCCGCACCGGCCATTAAAGAAATGATTTTAAAATTTAAAAAGTATTTTTTTCTTATTCCCGAAGTTTATTTAATTTCTACTCTACTTAACCCATCTTTAAAACTAAGAGGTGCAAAGGGACTTGTTCGTAAAATTTATGAGAATTTAGAAATTCAAGAAAATGAACAACCATCTCTCGAAAATTGTCAAGCTAGCATATATTCTTATGCTAGATCAATGTTTGATGAATATAAATCTATGGATACAACTGGTTGTGAAACTGCTCCTTCTACTTCTAAGTCTAGAGCAGAAGTTTTATGGGAAGATATTGATGATATAACAGGTTTTGACTCCTCTATTGATGATGAACTTGATTTTTATCTTAATCAAGGATTGGAAAATATTAAAGACAAAAAAGACAAGGAACAACTTTTGTCATAGTGGAGGGAGCATGGCAAGGCTTTTCCAACACTTTCAATTATGACCCGAGGTATCCTGGCTATTCAAGCATCATCAGTAGCATCGGAGAGTGCTTTTAGCGCGGCAAGATTTCAAATTGGAGATCATAGACATTCATTAGCGGAGGACAGTCTAGAGATTTTCGTATTATTCAGAGATTGGATTAATTCAAAAAGAAGAAATCTTGGTTTTGAAAAATTAACCACTAGGGAAGAAGAAGAATACAATGAGATATTTACCACTAGGAGCGATGACGGCATGGAGCTCATGGAACATCAATCAACATTGCCAATTCCAGCAGAATGCCTGAGAGATATTATTGATAAGTTACAAAGAAGCTATACAGGAGCTTACAAATATTAGTATGATAATTTGTAATTGGTTAATAAGAGGCCTAGTTCAAACGGAACTCTTCCTAGAAGGTGGTTGCGTAGATTAAGTGCTTTTCAAAAGAATTATATTTGTATTTGAGATTTGAAAATTCTATTAATAAAATAAAAGGCAATCGTTGAATTTTATTTATGAATTGTCTTAGTTACTTAATAGTTAATACTTTGAAATTATATTAAATAAATTATATCTCTGTTGTAAACTTATAATTACTAGAATATTTCATTACAAGTCTTTTGTTTTAATATTTTATAATTCTTTACTTAGTTTCTAATTTTTATTTTAACATAGTAACATTTAAGTTTATTAAATAAGTCAAAAATCTAGCCGTTGCAAACTTTAAAAACATAGTAATTTTCAACAAACTTGACGTTTTTTAAAGAAAAAAAATACTTAAGGCCCACGAACCCCGTCCTGTTCCGCCCCGTCCCATCCTGTCCCATCCCGTTTGTTAGCGGGACGGGATGAGCCGAACGTTTCGTCCCGTTTGTCTCGTCCCGCCACCGTCCTGCTTAAATATTGTCCCGTCTCATCCCGTTAATTTGATCTCGTCCCGTCCAGTTGGACAACCATAGATGTACAAAGGAGTTTATTTTTTCAAAATAGAGTAGCATGATGTAGCTAGATTAATAAAAACCAACAACTAAATTCTCCACTATGACGTTTGATTATTTTGGTCTACTTTTCATGAATAAAATATTATCTATTATTTATTTGAACCAACTCGATAAAATGTCATAATGAATTTTAAAAAGGTTATCAATGAAGATGAATTCCTTTCAAAATATAAATACGGTAGATGGATAAAGGATTACATGAATTAATTTTGTGAAATCTTTTAAATATTGCAATATCTCATCTTTAATGATCATCTGCAAACAATATTAGAATCTTTGAATTAACAAATTAGAATCTTTGAATATATGAAAATATTTTGCTTTGACCAATAAATACCATTTCATTAGCGAGGAAATTATTATACATATGATGTTTTCAAGGAAAATAAAATGTTCGTGATTTTGCTACACATTAATTGTAACAATAATAAAACGGCTTCAAACATGCTTATCATTATCTTTCAACGGCTCATGATAAAACGGCTTCAATAAAGTTAATTAAGTGTAATAATTACGTGAGAAGTTTTACATGCAAGAACTTACAAAGTCGCAATAATTATATTAACTAATAATTACTTATCTACATTTTTCTACTTGCGTCACTAATTATATTATATAAACCAAATTAATATTTTAAATATTATGCTTTATCAAATATTGATGTATATTGTATAAAAGGAAATAATAATATAGATCATGATTTAATAATATGCTAAAGTACTTTTTGAGATAAATCCAAGCACGTCCAAAGATGTTTCCTTTGTTTATATTAAAAAAATTAATAACAAAATGTCTTACACATGCTTCCTATCATTCAACTCTTTTTTCCACCACAAAAGCAACCAACTCTTCGTCAGCGCTATTAAAAAATTCGAAAATGCTAATTCTGCTGTAAATAAATAATTATAAAGATCTTCAAATTTGTAATCCACTTTTAAAGTGTAAAAATCACATAAAAGAAAAGTAATTAAAAAAATCCCATAAAAGCTGCCGAATCATAACACTACAAGATACTCACTACTGATCTACCAAAACAGGTGGGAAAAAGTAATAATTACAGAAATTATTAGAAGAGAGATTCTAGTGAGAGACAAACCAAATTAAGTTATTAATTAAATGCTTATCTAATTTAGAATTAAAGTAGTTGTTTTTAGCTTAGCTGTTTTTTGCAACTTTTCCGTAGTCAACTAAACCCTCAACCCCCACCCACCCACCCCTCCCCCAACCCATGACTAAGCCCATGGTTCGAGACATAGATAGAAGATTTATTATCATTTCTAGTTCGCGTCAGAAACTATTTACACATGGTAGCCAAAATAATATATAAAATTTATATAATTTTTGTACATAACATACAGAATGTGTGTGTATATATAAATATATAATATTTTTTTGGCTTAATTTTTACGGCGGCTATATAGTGTCATTTTTTCTAGATAGAAACACACATTTTCAGACCAATGTTTGATAATCTTTTTGAGCCTAATTAATTTGGATTTGCATCGCATCAAACCTAAAATACAAATAAACTTTTATTATTATGGCTCGAACTCGAGACCTCTAATTAAGACAGAAAATAAAAAAATACTACTATGAACTCTTTTTTTTGGGAACTTTTTGTCAGAATAATTGCCAAAAGGGGTAAAAATTTTACCCATACAAAAATACTAATCTTTTTTTGGTTGATTTGTAAGAGGGGATTACAGTAACAAGAGTACAGCAGTGTTCCAATTAATCACAGAGAGTGCTTGACTCAGACCAGCCTTTCACTTTCTCTCTCTACATCTACTTCTCTCTCTCTTTCATTCACACCACTTTCTCTCTGAAAAAAAAACCCAAAACTTTTGACCATTTTTTAATCATCTCTCTTACCCATCAACCGAAGAAACTGAAAGAAAGAGTTGGTATAGAGAGAGATATAGAAACAGTACTTACACAGCACTCGTTCTTTTTTCAAGAATCAAAAAAAAAGAAAAGCTTTTTTTGTGATTCATTCAAAAAGGTAAGCCCTTTAATTTCCCTGATACAGAATGTATATTCCCTTTTATATCAAGAATCGTTTATATATGTGTATGTGTGATTGTAGAGTAGAAAAAAGGTGAGAATTTTCAATTTCGAAGTTAAATGAAGGTTCAGCTGAAATGTTGCACTTAAAGGGCAGAGTGGTTTTGTTTTACTTTGTGTTTTTCTTGCTGTTTGACTCAACATTTGAGCAGGGTGTTGTCAGTTCTTTAGCTGAGAAATTTGCTTTGCTTCAACTGAGATCTTCATTAGGGTTAAGAGCCAAAGAATGGCCTATAAAGGGTAACCCTTGTTTAAACTGGACAAATATTGTTTGCAAGAATGGTAGAGTTACTGAGATCAACATATCTGGTTTTAAGAGAACCAGAGTTGGGAGTCAAAACCCTCAATTCTCAGTTGATGCCCTCCAAAATTTGACCTTTTTGGAATCTTTTAATGCCTCCAATTTTGCACTTCCTGGCTCTATTCCTCAATGGTTTGGTCTTAGGCTTACATCTCTTAGGATTCTTGATCTTAGGTCATGTTCCATTATTGGTCCTATTCCTTCCACTTTTGGCAATTTGACTAGCCTTTCGATTCTTGATCTTTCGAATAATAAGCTTGTGAGGTCCATTCCTACTGAATTTGGTTCTCTTCAGAACCTTACTTTGCTTGATATGTCCTCAAATTTCTTGAATGGGACTATTCCTCAAGAAATTGGGAGTTTGCTTCAGTTGAAGTTCTTGAATCTGTCTGGTAACAGTTTATCTTCTTTGATTCCTGCCCAACTCGGTAACCTTTCTAATCTGGTTGACCTTGACCTCAGCTCCAATAGTTTAACTGGACAGTTGCCTGATGCTTTGTGGTCAATGCCTGGGTTGCAATTTCTAGATGCCTCTGCGAATAACTTCACCGGCGTTCTGCCAAATGTTAGTTCCATTGTCAATGCCACCAGCGCAGTGTTTAATCTTTCTCAGAATATGTTTTATGGAAATTTGCCGTCTTTAGGCAGAAGCTTCAGTTTTCTAGATCTATCAGGAAACTATTTTCAAGGCAAAACCCCTGATTACGGACAAAGCAATGTGTCAGTTAATAAAAATTGCCTCCAAAATGTAACAAGTCAAAGGAGTAGGAGTGAGTGTGCATCTTTCTATAGCGAGCGGGGCTTGTCGTTTGATGATTTTGGACAGCCAAATGCCACAGAGCCGCCTCTTCCAGCTCCCAAATCCAGCAAAAAGAGTCACAAAAGTGTAATCATATTGGCTGCCGTTCTGGGGGGTGTTGGATTAATTGCACTTGTCCTTATCTGTCTAGTTCTGCTGTTTGTTTGCACCCGCAAAAGGGCTGCCACGACTCAAAGAGCCACTGAGGTTGGGCCAGGTCCGGCCAGTTCAAGTCCACCGCCGCCTCCCGGAGTATCATTGAATTTTTCAAGTTTAGGAGATGCATTTACCTACCAGCAGATTCTTCAAGCCACAGGTGAGTTCAGTGATTCAAATCTTATGAAGCACGGCCATTCAGGTGATCTCTTCCGTGGTACCCTAGAAGGCGGGACACTTATAGTCGTAAAAAGAATTGATGTGCGCTCTGCAAAAAAGGAATCATATTTGTCAGAATTGGACTTCTTCAGCAAAGTTTCTCACTCTAGATTAGTTCCTTTTATGGGACATTGTTTGGAGAATGAGAATGAGAAGTTTCTGGTCTACAAATATATGCCAAATGGAGATCTATCCAGTTCTTTATTTAGAAAAAACAATTCGGATGATGATAGTTTGCAGTCATTGGATTGGATAACAAGACTGAAAATTGCTATTGGAACTGCTGAGGGCTTGTCTTATCTACATCATGAATGTAACCCGCCTCTAGTGCACAGGTATCAAGGCCTTGTCATATTGCATTTCTCTTACTTCCACGTGCCGCCACTTTTATGGTTAATATTAGAAATTGTTAATAGCTATGCTAGACTTACTTCTGTGATTTACTACTATTGGATTTCCATGTTTGCAAGTGCATTCATATCTCACTCTCATAACTACAAGTCTTCGTTTAAACATTGTGATCATAATCTTGGAAGAGTTGCAGCTACTCTTTCTCTATGTATTCCTTGGTTGTACATAATTGGTGACTTCTTCGTAGACGCAAAGGTAATAAAGGATATGCCTGTTAATTTAATAGTCTGGAAGATAATCCCGGACTTTGATGATTTAATCAAAAGCTTTCCTTACTAAAGTTTCCCTGATATAACGTTGGTGTCACTATAACATCTTGTCTCTGCAATGTTACCCCTGGAATGAGTGCATGATTGCTTTCCTGTTTTGTGAGTCACTATGGTTTACTCTAAGCAATTAGGCCAAAATCATTCTTCATTACTATTGGCGACCAAGATGTAAATCAACTGCATCTGTTGCACTCTAATCCAACCAGGAAACTTCAAATTTTCAATTCGGAAGATTGTATGCTAAACCAATAAATGGAAAAGAAAAAGTTGGAATTAGTTGGTTAATCGTATAAGTGGCCGTTCAGTTTTTTCATTGTTAGCAGCAAAAACTTGTTTCTGTTCTGAAAAAAAAAAGCTACGTCTAAACCCAGAGACGGATCCATCATTTAAAGTTTATGGGTTCCTACATCATTCTCAAGTTAATAATTGGGTCCATAATCAAATATTTATAGATATTTAATAAATTTTTTAATATACATACAAGATCTGGGCAAAAGCTATTGGATTCCGGGAACCCGCATCTTAGCCTCTAGATCCACCACTACCCAGTCTCAAACAAGTTGGGGTCGGTTAAAGACTTGTTTCTGTTCTGATTGAGTAATATTGCCATGAACAACTAATCATCTCATTGAGCCCAACAAAGTTTCCCTTAGTTATATGTGGAAATAAGGACGTACAAAGTGGTACACCATCACAATAGCGAATGGCTGTTTGAGAGCGCCCTTTTTGGCTAATGCACGTTGGAGATACTAGGACAATGCTCTGAATGAAAGCTATCGAAAATCGTAGTGTATTTCGTATCTCTGAACTAGGTAGGATGAGATTTCAATTGAAGGCTCTCCTAAAATTTTCAACCGAAGATAGTTGGACCAGTAAATTCAGTGCAGTACGGGCTCTATGCACGTTAAGGATCTTTGCAAGTTTATGGATGTGTGCCACATCTGGTTGATTGAAACCGAATTACAAATGGCAATATTAGATATCCGCTCTCAGCTATTAGCTTATCGGGATTTTCAAAAGGAGACGGGAATGAACAGTAATTCATGGTTGATGGTTTCTGATTTGTTATGAGTTGGAGATTTATTATGTTTATTGCTTCATTTATTATTATAGAGAGTTTACCATGTAAGGGCCAGCCTCCATAATATCTTACCATGTAAGGGCTAGCCTCCACAATATCTTGGAGGTGGAGCTTGAATCTATCAACTTGAGGGCTTCCCTTTATGTTTTTATGAGCTACATCTGCATGCAATAAATTTAAGATACGCTTAGTAAACCTAAAACTTGGGCTTTCAGGGGTTATGGTGCTATATATCGTCAAGAGCCATGCACTTATAAAAACTTTTATAGCTCTGCTTTTGTAGTTGCATGCATGGCTGCGATATCTCCAATCTAGCCAGTTTCTATATGTTTTAGATTCGGTACGAGAGATGTGGCCATAGATTTTGATGACATTAAATTTTCTACTGGGCTGGGATATTGTGAATACACAAATAGAAATTCTTTTAACTACACAAGTAGAAATTTACTTCTGAAACTAAGAACGGTTTTGTTTTTTATTGTATGAAGTTTCATTATTACTAATAAACCTTCTTGAGCATCATAGTCGTCATACAATGCTCCTTATTTTTTGTACCTTTTATCTCCATGGTGCCCTTTTAATGTCAGCTTGGATATTTTTAAAAATAATATATTGTTGTATGGCATTATCAGCTTATTCTCTTCCTTTCTAACAAACATATTCTGTTTATTGAGTCAGTCAGTGTTCAATACTCCTCACTTCTCTCACACTGTTCATCTGCATGTTTTCGGTTTAAGCAATACCCTTTCATGGGACATTTAATAGACTTTCCTCAACCAAATTTCTGTTCCCGAAGGAATTATCAAAAGGAGATGCTTCCCTAAATGTCTACATAGTTTTTCTGCTGTAATTCACCATGAAATCCTCAAGGTTTTAATTGCATGAGTTAGTTTATTGGATTCAACTTCTTCTCTCCCTGCCCCCCCCCCCCCCCAACACACACACCAAAAAAAAAACCTTTTGTTTCTGTCAGAATTACTAGTGCACCTCGTGGTGACAACTCTCCTTTTTCCTTCGCCGTACCTATTCTTGCAGAGATGTCCAAGCAAGCAGCGTACTTCTTGATGATAAGTTTGAAGTGCGGTTAGGGAGTCTAAATGAGGTCTGTGCACAAGAAGGAGACACCCATCAGAACAGAATTTCCAGGCTGCTCAGGCTGCCACAGTAAGTATTTTATGAACCTATTTGTTTCTGTTAATGATGTATGTAACTTTTCTAACCATCCTTTCTTTTAGAAGACAAAACTAGTTTACTACTAGCTTGGACTGTGGTCAATAATTTCTTTTTTCCATTATGGATCTTAACATCAGGCGGTTTTATTGTTAACATGCTTTTCTTAGTCTATCAGAAAAGTGATAAGGCGTGGATCTCCGATTTGATGTTATAGAAACTACTTGTTTCATCTGGTGTATTTTTAATTTTTATTAGCTATGCTATAAATGAGAATTCTAATGTTCATGCAGCAATCTTACTCTTAACCTTATCATCCTGCTATCTGTTGGCTCTAGCTTTGTTTTTAAATTATGAACTTGTAATATACGCCCTGGCTAGTGTAGTTCGAATGATAGTGATCATGCAGTTGTATATAATCTTTAGTTCTTCACCGTATTCAAGTTACTAGGAGCATTGTAAGTAACAGTGAGTCTAGTCTGAAAGACCGTCACACACTTGTTACTTGTTAGTTACTTGTTCTATCCCTCCATAAATTATTTCTTTTCTATGTAATATGAATATTTTTGCCTGTGCCGTACTGAAGAATTGGTTCGGAGTCCTATGTTAGATGCCAAATTTTTTAGGTCTTCTAGATTTGATCTTCATGGCTTCTGTAGAAATTTTTCAGATTCTCTTAGTTTACGCCATTGATCAGGATTACAGTCAATCACTATCCAGATTGATTTAAAAGTGTGAATATTTTTAATAATTATAGATGTTGGGTTAAATAAAACTTACTTTAATGATTGATATAGATAAGTCTCTTTCTTTTATTGCAAATTACACAAAAGGAAACTTTTATTGTGCTAGACGTAGATGCATCAGGGACAAAACCCTCTGAACACTGTGTCACAAGTGATAGCTTCTGTTGTGTTTTAATAACTTAGAATTTATATCCTTTTGAGTTATCTTGAATTAAATGATCATACAAAAATTTGAATTTTTTTGACGTTATTCCACTTCTAAGTAGGCCTGACACTTACGAGAAATAGATCAAGAGTGTGTACCTGAATAAAATAGTCTGGATCTGTTTCTGTTGGTAGGTCATTTCTTTTTCGTGTTATTGACGTTACGCCAAGTATGTCTCATATTAAGAACATTATAAGATACAACCCACTCGATCAGCCATCCCATAAATCTATCAAATCCTCTGTACAAGGATGGATTTCCTGTTTGCACTAGTGTCTTGAGGGGTGAACCAAATATAATTATAGAAATATGGGAAATGGTAATATTCTAAACTCATGCATTGCGACATGATATCTGGCTGGAATATGAGAAGGGTGCTTTGGATGTCTGTTCTTGAGTTAGGCCAACTGTTGTGAACCTTCCACTATATTTAACTTTCAGTTTTATCCGTTCAATCGGACGGTTTCCTAATTTTCTGTGTCTTTTTCTACTGGGCAACAGAGTATTAGGGTTAAGAATCAACCTAACTCCTTTTCCATAACCTTCTCCCTAGTAATGTGTATTTCCAATGTTATGAGTGGTTATTAATTTGTTTTTTTTAGCTTATCATCTAAGCTTGTTGAATGATCTCAAAACTTCTTGTTGTATTCTTTCAACCGGTACTGTTTCATAGTTTATACTGCTATTTGACATAGTTTTCTCTTCCTTATTTGCAGGACATCAGAACAAGGTGCATCAGGTATGTGCAATTTTGTTTAGTTCTACTTCTCGTAAATAGACTTTACGCAAAATATTCTTAACATATCCTCTATCAACTTAGTGTTCGTAACAACTCAAAATTGTAGGTAACATTTCCCATCTTGTTATTGGTGGGTAAGATCTCAAATTGGTGTAGGTAACAAAATAAAAATAGTAGGCATTCATTGGAAGCCATGAATAACTGAAATTCTTAGGTGGAGATTTCCGATTGAACTGAATCCGAAAGAAAGTAAAGGCCTGGACAGTACAACATTTTTATCTTGAATGTAGACAAAAAGAGCTAAGTATTAGATGGCAATGTTTTGCTTTACCTTGCCAAATTACTCCTTGTAGCTCAAACTATCACTAAGCATTACTTCAAAGTCTACTTTTCTCTTCCTAAGCTAATATTCTTTTTCCGGAATGGACAGGTACAGCTAGTGCCACTTGTGCGTATGATGTCTTCTGTTTCGGAAAGGTTTTGCTAGAGTTAGTAACTGGCAAGCTGGGAATCAGTGCATCCAACGACGCCAGTATGAAGGAGTGGTTGGATGGTACATTAAAATACGTTAGTATATATGATAAAGAACTTGTCACAAACATAGTGGATCCTTCCCTAATCATAGATGAAGATTTATTAGAGGAAGTATGGGCGATGGCTATTGTTGCGAGATCGTGCCTCAACCCCAAGCCTTCGAGGAGACCGTTAATGAGATATATCCTTAAAGCTTTGGAAAATCCTTTGAAGGTAGTTAGGGAAGAACATACCAGCTCAGCAAGACTTAGAGCAACTTCATCAAGAAGTTCGTGGAACGCTGCGCTGTTTGGCAGCTGGCGTAGCTCCTCAGATGTAGCGGCGGTACCTGCAATCCCAGCATCTAAGTTGGAAGGAACAAGTAGTTTGAAGCAATCGGGAACAACAGGTTCTCAAGGAAGTGGTCATAATGGGGACAATGGTCATTCTTCATCAACTAGACGACAGTCGAAAGAGATTTTCCCTGAGCCGTTGGAAGAGCAGGATGTAGAGAGACCACATGAGGAGTAGAAGAGAGGTGATTGTGATTTATTCTTTGTTAATAATGCAGCGCGGTGGTCTGCATTCGGGTGCCTTCCCCTGTACATTCTCTGTTTTCGGAAGCCATTGTTTTTGTTACATTGGGTAATGGAAGTTGGCAAGAGATCCTTGTTCAAAGGAAACTTTGAAAATGGAGATATTGGGTTGTTTACCTGGGACATCAACATCAAATTGTTTATTGGGGTTTTGGGATTTTAAAGTTTTTTTCTTTTTTTTTTGTATTTTCTGGGGATAGAGTTGGGACAACAGGATTTAGCAAGTGGTGGTTCTTTGTTTTGGGGGCTTATGTTTCGTTCCAATTCTTTCTTATAATTCTTACTCTTTTACTAATCTCTCCATGGAATGTAAATTATACAGAATCTTTCATTTTCCAAATGGAGGAGAGAAAAAAAGCATTTCATTGATCTTTTCTTCTTTGTTGCTGAACTGTTTTGCTTCTTAGAGTTGGAAGTCAAATTATGCCAACTTAGTTCAAACATTCCGACACAACGGTTCTGGTCTACCATTCTTTTGTTAGTTTGGCAGGTAGTTTTGCACCCAAATGTGTAGTCTAGCCGTAGCCGAGGGCCTATTGGAAACAAATTCTCTATTTTTACAGGGTAGGGGTAAGGTCTGGGTACTCACTGTCCTCCCCAGAGAGTCTATTGTAAACAAACCCTCTATCTTTATAGGGTAGGGGTAAGGTCTGGGTACTCACTGTCCTCCCCAGATCCCACCGTGTGGGATAATACTAGATATGTTATTGTTGTTGTGTAGTCTAGCCGCCAATAAAGCGAGTAAAAATAATGGGAGATCTGTTCTCAAATCCAAACAAGAAAAATAGACAAATGTGTACTCTAGCCGTAGCCGAGGGTCTATTGGAAACAAATTCTCTATCTTTACAGGGTAGGGGTAAGGTCTAGGTACTCACTGTCCTCCCCAGAGAGTCTATTGTAAACAAACTCTCTATCTTTACAGGGCAGGGGTAAGGTCTGGGTACTCACTGTCCTCCCCAGATCCCACCGTGTGGGATAATACTAGATATGCCGCCAATAAAGCGAGTAAAAATAATGGGAGATCTGTTCTCAAATCCAAACAAGAAAAATAGACAAATGTGTACTCTAGCCGTAGCCGAGGGTCTATTGGAAACAAATTCTCTATCTTTACAGGGTAGGGCTAAGGTCTGGGTACTCACTGTCCTCCCCAGAGAGTCTATTGTAAACAAACTCTCTATCTTTACAGGGCAGGGGTAAGGTCTGGGTACTCACTGTCCTCCCCAGATCCCACCGTGTGGGATAATACTAGATATGCCGCCAATAAAGCGAGTAAAAATAATGGGAGATCTGTTCTCAAATCCAAACAAGAAAAATAGATGCTACGTAACTTCTTTTCATCTACCTAAGCATTGGTAAATAGAGTTACAAACAAAAAGGTCCCACCGAGATTTGAACTCGGGTTACTGGATTCAGAGTCCAATGTCCTGACCACTAGACCATGGGACCACAGCTGCTTCTCGTAATCCTTAGTTATATTAAATATTTCATGGAAGTTCTTTAACTACACCCACTAAGAAAAGAAAACTAGGTCGTTCAATTATATTTTGCAAGCTCAATAAACCCCGTCCATTTCTGATGTCCTATTATATCATTGACTTGTAATCAAGTTGTTAATCGAGCTTAAAGATTTTAACGTCCGAATGATTTTTCCATTTTGTTTAGAAAGAAAAAATCAAAGGTTAACATGCATTTGTTGCGAGTTTATACAGTGATTAACCACTTACCTTAGTGTGATTGGAATTACCAATCCACAGGTTGGAGTTGGAGAAACCAAGAGTAAGTGTTAAACTGAAAACCAAGAGCAGCATAGCTACTCTTGTGATAGCCATAAATAGTGTCAATACTAAATACTGTTGCTGAATCGTAGTCTCCACTTCACCATTGACCCAGCACTTCCACCAACTTTAATGTATTAAAGAGAAAAATGAATGGTATTGAAAGTTTTGGGCAGAGTGTTACTGCTATTAAAGACTTTGGCCAAAAACCATCTGTAGACGTCAGAAATTGATGTTGCCTATGCTAAGGTTTGTTGAAATTTTTCCAGACAGTTGGACCATAAGTCATAAATTGTCCTTTTTAATTTTGGCTGGTGTCCTTATTTTTTACCTGAGTATTGGAGTACCTCATAGACAGCTAATTGAATGCAAGTCTTATAACATCATGGTTTGTAGAGATATGCAGAGATTTCCAGACCAGCAGACAAGGAAAAAGAAATTCTGCACTCATAAATTTGGAGTGGGGCTGAATATAGCTATTGTCAGATCAAGGGGCTGAATGTGTAAACACATTTCAGAATGTACACTGAAACAAGATGTCATTCTAAACTTTTTTCCAATAACAATGATTTTTTGGATCACCTTAGGCACACATCTTGACTATTCCACTAAATACCTGCTACTTCTCACCCGTATAGGTACGGATAACTCTGCTAACTATAATTGTTTTTGTCTCTTTTAGGATTTCAACCATGTTTTCTCATGATTCTCACTCGCTTCAATGACCGCTAAGCCACACCCTTGGTACAATCACTTGCTAACCTATCCCTTCCTAAATGATCATTCTTAGAGAAAACTTATTATCTTGAATTCGGAGAAAACTTATTATCTTGAATTCAACGCCTTGGCAACAGAAATTAGCTCAATGATTAATAACAAGCATCTAATGACACTTTTGTCCAAGCGGGAAACCTGGAACCTGCATCTGTTTAACATTTACCAGCAATTCTTTGGGAAAATGATATAAACAAGTTTTGCGAATGACCAGCCTGGAGCCATGTGATTCTATACACAGGTGCAACACTTCCTTAGTCAAAATTGTGGACAGTTGAGCTAGAACGAAAACTATTGTTGGATTGGTGTCATTAGCTTGACTAGCATTCACTCAAAGAAATGAGAAAGTTGAGAGAACAATATTCTCAATTCATCAGAAACAATTCCTTCCACTTAGCTCACCAGAATCACTAACAATATCAATAAAAGTCATAAATTTCTTCCTCCAATTTTCTATCTGGAGATTTTCATTAAATGCAAGCTTACCCTCTTTCTCTCAAAACTAGAAGGTAGCAGCACAAACTTTAAACAAGCTAAAGAAACACCGTCTTAGAGAACACCTGTTAAGGAATCATAAGTTTGGCAATAGTATACTTGCTATTCTTCTTATCCAAAATGGCTGCATGTGCTCGATTTAAATAACTCATCAGCCTGCAGCACGAGCACTGTCAGTACCATATGCTAATTGAGATTACAATGTGCATCTTAGAAAAGCTATATGGTGTTTTGGCATCTTCAGGATGATTGAAACCACATTCATAGGCTGAATTTTTTTCAGATAATTCAAACAACTAGAAGAAATGGAAAAGGAAGATCGACTCTAATTTACGAAACTAGTGGACTCATCACTAGCTGACATGATATGCTAATTAAAACGCATAGAATTGAATAAAAAGGGCAGCTCAGTGCACGAAGCATCACGTATTCACGATGGGTCCGGGGAAGGGCGCACCCTAAGGGATTTGATGTAGGCAGCCTACCCTAATGCAAGCATCAGCGGAAGCCACGGCTCGAACCCGTAACCTGTAGGTCACACAGAGACAACTTTAATGTTGCTCCAAGGCTCCCCTTGAAAAGGCATAGAATTGAATACTCTAAAGAATTTAATTGAATGTTCTAAAATGTTTAATTTCCTGAAACTATTTATTGTAAGAAAAAGAATAAAGAAAAAAATATTTAGTTTGTTGAAACTAGGGTAAAGGAAGAAGGATGCGTGCAGGCAAAGCATCGAAAAGTATGCTAAGTCCTATAAAAGTTGTTTATTTTTGGGCAATGTGTCATTTAGCAATTGGCTTCATATTGTTTATACGCACATAGCCAGAGACCAAAACCATGTTCTGCTCAAATGGCTCGCCATCATGATTTAAAGGTCAAATGCCAGAAATTCCAAATCAAACCATAAGAAGAATAATAATCTTGTGCTAACATCTACAAGGTCTCGGGACAGATTTCCCTTCCCCAAAATAAGCAAAAAGGAAATCAAAGAGGCACTTCAAACTTATTAATCAACAAAAAATCATCCGACCACAATGATTTGACATAGTGCACATGCCCTTGGGGAGTCTCATTTTCATGTACATGTCAATTTGGTGATGCATGCCACAATGTAACAGATACAACTAGTTAAAAGAAATATCCTTATAGGCACCAAAACACTTTCTTATAGTCACTTCAAGTTACTTCCATTTTTCCTTTTTCCTCCAAATGGGATAGAACTTAGAACGTCACAACTCACAACTCCATCGAGAAACGATGAACAGTTCAACTTGCAACCAATGTAGCTCTCTGAAAAATCTCGTGTGGAAATTCAAGGACCAAAAAGTAAAGTTCAACAACTTGGTTGACAAATCCTGCCCAGCTCATGTTCAACCACTACTGGCTGACTGATTATATGAATTGTCCTACAGTACTTACCACAGTCAAACGTGTGCTATCGACCTTGCCAGCCACTTATTGATGGAACTCCCATGAATGAATTTGCAGCCCTTTCCATTCTGAACAAGAAAAAACTGTTAGCATCTTGAGCTATTTCTGGTGATTAATAAACAAAAGAAAGATAATGGGTGTAGAAAGTACTTAGAGATTTCTTCAACTGCCTTCACCACTTCTGAAGAATTTGTCTCAAGAACTTGACCTCCCAAAATAATCTCATCTAATATAGCATGCACCTAAAAAGCCTCAATACATCAGCAAACTCTCAAACATGAAAATTGAAGTTACCGAAGTTAGGATGTCAACGCAAATCAGAACTTATTGACAGGCCAATCTCTTTTTTGTTCTTGGATAAGTTACAACTTATTCCTAAGAAGAGTAGTAGTAGTACTCAAATTCATAAAGTAAAACCTATCAACTGACTTCAAAAGAAGTAAACTCCATGTCTATGTTTCACCACCCATCAGTTCTTATATTTCAAATCCTCGGTGCATCATAAAATTAACTTGCTGTAAATCTGATAAACTTAAGCATCCCTTCGTTTCCAGAAGGACCCACTTACTACTCATCATTTAGCCACGCTTCTTAATCAATGTTATTTTAGGGACAGTTGACTTAGTCCAGTTGAGATTTTTGGCAATTAAGACAGCTCCCGAGGTCTTAAATATTAGGACACCCGAAGTTTTAGTGCAAGTAACAAACTAAATCACAAGTTTCTCATCATTGATTATGTCAAATGCAAATAAGACAGTTGTTCTCTGATATAAAACCCAAAGGAATCAGATCTCAGAACAACTACATGCCTTTAAATGATACATGCTTTGTGATACTAAAACAAAGAGAGAAGACTGACCTTATTAAAATTGAATACTATATCAAGTTCACGTACATTGCTGAAACACTTGTCCATTGCCTCGACAAAAACTGAAATTGTCAACAACATATCAAGGTAGTAAATCTTGGAGACCGACCATATGTGCATTTAAGTAAAAAGCCAATGCTTGGAATATGTCCCGGTCTTCTAAACCAGGTTGTTTAATCGTGTTCAGGTCTTCCATCATAAGACAATGCAAATGCACACACTTATTAATGCAGCATTAATGCAGACTCCCAAAACATTAATGCAGCACTCTGTCCAAATTTTAGATCTTGTTGAAAATTGGTACTGCATAAGCACTTAAACAGACATGGATCTCAGACCGCCATAATATATAAAATGCTGAAAGTTACATATTTCTTCTCATATCCCATGTTTATACTATTTTAGTAAGGGAGACATGTTTGCTAAAGTTTCTTTACAGCAAGTAGCACTTTTATTCGATTGGTATTTTGCAGCCAGCCGAAACAAGTAAGAAATCATTTTAAAGCCTCAGGACAAGTTTGTTCCCTCTCAAGAGTTCAGTGCCTGAACTATCAATACAAAGGAAGAAAAGCAAAAAAAAAAAAAAAAACTTCAAAAATCTATCAAAGAAGAGAGATTTAGCTCTTCGAATAACTTAAATATAATTCCTCCTTGGATAATGAATACTCTAACTTCCGCGGTTCTTCAATTAAACAATCTATTTTACAAAAAGATAACTTCAAAGTTAAAGGTATCTGAATCGGTATGACCAGAGCCTGAGTATATACCTTGCATGAGATCAAGCATTGCAAGCTCATTTTCGGAGCTATCAAATATGAATACAATATGTAGTGTGGCATAAGTCTTGTATACAAGCCGAGTATCCTGCATGTGAGGAGGCGCAATATGTGAATATTTCTAGGTTTTCTTATGTTTTACATGTATTTTGAGGGATAATAAATACAATAAAGAAACCAAACTCAGAGAGATACAGAGAGAGTAGACAGGAAAAACACATACTGATCCAAAGAGGGAATCAACCTTGACGAAGTTGCTTACATTCTCTGCTCTACTGCTTAAAACTGCACTTTAACACAAAATTGTCACAACAAATGATTCAGAAAATATCAACAGTGTACAAATCACCACATAGAAAGAAAAGAAAAATATGAAACTGGCAGTGCATTAAATCATTTCTTTAACCCACCACAGTAAAAATAAAATAGTTTATTATGGATTAGATTTACAACCCAATCATTAGCAAAATATGTATCAAGATCCAAAAATTCCATCTTTATTCTTAAACAAAAAAAGAAATACATACTAAAACAAAACGAAGAAAAAAAAAATGTAAGCACAACCTCCGAAAATTCTTCGAATAAGCTCTTGTTGTTTCTCTGCAGGCTAACCTTACATTTCAAGTAACAATTGATTTAAGAAAGAAGTAAATTCACAAAATAAAAAATAAAAAAGGGCCTTAATATATTGTTCTTTTTTCTTTAAAGTAAAAGGGTTAAGGGAGACTGACATGATAATCGTAGAATTTGACAAGACGAGGCTTGCCCTTATCGTTCATTACGATTACTCCCTTTATCATCCTTTAATTGATTCCAATTTTCAACTGATCGTCTCCTCTGTGACTTGCTTCTAAATCTTATGTCTGGTGCTCTTTAAAGTTTTGGTTATTACAGTCACACCCCCAAATTTGGTGAAACGCATATTCAAGCACCAGTTTCTTTTTAGCGTTGCCCAATTGAGTTTTTATGTTTTCTTATTAATTACATGTAACAAAAATATTTCCTATACCTTTCTTTAACATTTCTACCCTGATTTTCTAAATTTGATATTGTATTTGAAGTTGTCATGGTTTGGCATTTGGAAGCCTTTTTTGTATTTCAGAAAAGGGTCAAAAATACTCCTAATATACTAAAAATAGCTTACAAATGTCACCTTTTGATCTAAAAATACCCTTAACGTTTTATTTTTGGCTCACATATACCCTTGAAACTAATAGAAGGTGGATGGTAAATTTGGGCACTTTAGAATATTCATGTGACATTTTTTAAGCTTGCCACGTGTATTTCTTGTAAACAAAATTAAAGCCCACCCATTTTCTTATAACCCAACCCACCGAAGTCCCTATAACCCGTTGGTGGCTTCCCTCTTTTTCCAGAATTTATTTCAATAATGGAGATAAGCAAAATAGACCCATCTCATTCTTCTCCTTCTCCCCGTCAGATAACCATAAATTTTCTCTTTTTTTTTTTTTTTTTTTCATTCTATCCATATATAATCAGTAAAAAAAAAGATTCTAAGAAAAAGAAGAAGAATCAGTAGTAGAAGAAGGATAAGATGAAGCTATGGGACAGGTGAAGAAGAACTAGAAATGAAAGCTGAAGAAGCGAAAAAAGAAATATCCAATAGAACTGTTGAAATTGAGATGTTTTGAGAGATCTGAGAAACTGTTGAAAAGATTCCAGTTCAATTCAATAATTTTTCAGTTACAGATGACAATGAAAGCTGTTGAGAGATCCGATTTACAATTTTATTTTTATAACAATTCAACTTCATCTTCATGTTTCAAGATCAAATCTATAAAATCAATCTAAAACGACTATGCGATTCACAAATAAATAAGCAAAATCTTCATCCTCCTAATCCCATATCCAACCGAAAGAAAGACTATGGCGGCAAATATAATTAGGATGGAAGACATCGGAAATAATGGGGAGAGAACCGGTGTTTGAAGAAAGGAAGTTTTTGTTTGAAGAGAAAAAATTAGGCAAAATACATAATTTAGCACCTTAATTATGAACCAAATCCCTGTTACTGTCACACCTTCTTTTTACACACCCGAAGGTATATAAGGGAGTTTTTCCAATTTAAGTGACATTATTCGAAATGGAATTAATTATTCAATTCAGAGTCGCCACTTGAGATAGTTTATTTGGTGTCCCAAGTCACCGATTTATTTTAAATCCCAAATCGAGGAAATTTCGACTTTCCTTTTGAAGTCTGCGAAACAGAAATTCTGAGTAGGGAATTCTGTTAACCCGGAGAAGGTGTTAGGCATTTCCGGATTCCGTGGTTCTAGCACGGTCGCTTAAACTATTACAATTGGCCTATTATCTGATTTTTAAAACATGTTTCAACCTATGGTATATTTTTAACTTATTAGCCGCTTTTAATTAAAAAAAAAATTTGGAAAAATTCAACGTCATATAAAACACGTATTGAACCACGTCACATGAAATACACCCGCGGTCCACGACACATTTTATCTAACGTTGTTGAGATTTGGATTTGGGTCACATAAAATGCACACCCGAGTTTAGGAAATTAATTTTTTTTTAAAAAAAATAGCGCGCCTACAGCAACTACACACTTTCAAGTTTGCGAGGGCCATGGAAAATTCAACTAAATGGCACGCCTCGATTTCTAAGGATTAAAATTAATTAAATGAGGGCCATGAGTTTTGAGATTTTATTTGGCATGACGCGCTTCGATTATTCTAAAAGAATTGTATTCAATTTAAAGCAAACTACAAATATTCATGATTGTGTTTCTTCCTAAAACTACTTTGAGATTATTGCAAGGTCATGATTTATGAATATGGAATTATTATTGAAGAAATATATGATTTGAGTTATTATGGACCTAATCACCCATGTCGGTATCAAATTTTCTATTGACTTAACATCCTTTAATTTGGATCCAAGCTATTACATCGTTCTCTCTCCATTTTAAATACATTTTCCTATCTTTCCCTATGAACTACAATCTCATTGAAGAAACTCATTCTGTCTTTCACGAATTCTATTTCTTGATGCTCTTCCTTCATTTTTTTGTTCATATCTTTCAAGTTGGTAGATAACCAAAATATAATATACAAATCAAAAGGAAATACGGTGAAAGAAAAATAATGGAAACATTGGTTAAGAAAAGAATGAACCTTTTATAGATGAAGATCTTATTCAATACATATGGAGCAAACAACCATCAAATTTAATGTGCAAATGAACCACAATCAGAGGCAACGAGCGGAAACCTTTCGAACCGAACTCGACTTCGACCTCTTCGGGCTAATATTTTGGGCTATCTTTTAAATTGAATTTGAAGCTTTTGGATTTGATTTTTGGTGTGATTTAGCTCCTGTTTCTGAGGTATTTTTTTTTAAACAAGGTAATGAATGGCTATATGTTTTTTTGTTGTTGAAAGAAATAGATAGAAAGAATAAAACTAGTAGAAATTCTCTTTAGCATAGAAGAAGAAAATTTGTTTTCTCTCAATATTCTTCCCTCCTCTCTTCTCTTCTTTTCTTCAAATATTTCTCTTATATTTATAGGAGAATTTTCAAAAAAATTCAGATTTTTTTTAAATTTTTTTATTTTTTTATTTAAAAGAAATCCCACTTACATTTTGCTTTTCTTTTTTTATAAAAAGAATTACCACCTTTCTTTACTTTTATTTTTTAAATTCCAACTTTAATTACTTTTATCTTATTTAAAATCCCACTTTTTTTTACTTTTTTAAAAAAGAATTCCACTTATTTTACTTTTCTTAAAAAAACAATCCACTTTCTTTTACTTTTCTTTAAAAAATTCTACTTTATTTTAATTTAATTTTTTTAAAATTTTCAGCTAGCTTTATATTATTTTTTAATTCCAACTTTCTTTTACTTTTTATTTTTAAAAATTTCCACAAAACTTTACTTTTATTTTTTTAATTTTTCACTTTTTTTTTACTTTTTTTAAAAGAGAATTCCACCTACTTTTACTTCTTCTTTTTTAATTCCATACTTCCCTTTTTCTTATTTTTTAAAATCTCTCCCGAAAATTTTAAAAAAAATTAATATTTTTCGGATTTTTTATTATTATTTAAAAATAAGAATAAAAATAAAATAATATTAATAGTAATAATTCACCTTCTAAAATTTTGTATTTTTAAACTATAATAAAAAGTATAACAAAGCTAAAAATTTGTATGTTAAAACCCCATAAAATATTTACATAGAAGAAGTGATAAAAAAAATTAAATATTGTCAAAAATTAGGTGATCACAGCTGCCCCTCTTTGCTTGGGAACATGAAGAGTTTTCAAGCAAAGATAAGGTGAGTCATGTGACTAATTTTTTAACATATCTTTATTCAAAAGAGAAGAAATAAGGATAAGAGAAAAGATAAAGTGTGCAACCGAGCCTTGGTTTTAGACAGCCTACATATCCCGGTTTATAAGGGAATCAGGTCGCGTGTAGTTCAAGAAAAATGATGGAATGATGAGTTGAGGAGTCGAGTGAGGTTCCGTCGAGGCTCCGGTCCGCAATCCTGTTATTATATCAAAAATCAAAGAGAAACTAAACAAGTCTATCAGCTATGAGTTACAAGATTCCTATCTATGAGTCTTGTGAAACTTGTCCTTGATCTTGACTGGTTCTTCCTGCAGACTCTGACCTGAATCTTGATGCTCGTTAGCTGCAACGTCTAGTTCATTCTTCTTCAGCTTTTCGGATCAAGGCGGGACATGCGAAGCTTGTGACTTAAATCATATCTTGAACAGTCCACATCTTTCTCCACATCAACACTTTGAGTTCATTTCTTTTTGCTCCTTTTCTTCTTTTCTTTATTTTGGATTGAGACTCATTCTTTTGGTTGTCTCAGATCTTGTGCCTCGAGGCTAAACCTGCTCAGGCACCAAAACAAACAAACGAACGAAATTTTTCTGCCCCAGTTTTCACTAGGAAAATTACGTAAGTTATTTGTAACTAAAATCTAAACTTTTTGTTTTGTTTTGTTTTGAAAGCGGTAAAATAAGGATTGCGAGTCTTTAGGAGGAAGAGATTAGGGAATGTAGCCCTATATCTAAAATAACCTCGACTAGGGAGTAGATACCCTATGTTGGCAAAAAGGCGACTAGGGAATGAATGCCCTATGTCTAAAAATTTCAACTCAGGGATTGGAGCCCTAATATTGGAAAAGAAAGGCGACTAGGGAATGAAGGCCCTATGTCTAAAATCTTAACTAGGGATTGGAGCCCTAAAGTTGGCAAAAGGCGACTAGGGAATGGAGGCCCTATGTCTAAAAATCTCAATTCAGGGATTGGAGCCCTAATGTTGACAAAAGGCGACTAGGGAATGGAGGCCCTATGTCTAAAAATCTCAACTTAGGGATTGGAGCCCTAATGTCGGCAAAAAGGCGACTAGGGAATGGAGGCCCTATGTCTAAAAATCTCAACTTAGGGATTGGAGCCCTAATGTTGGCAAAAAATGCGACTAGGGAATGGAGGCCCTATGTCTAAAAATCTCAACTCAGGGATTGGAGCCCTAATGTTGGTAAAAGACGACTAGGGAATGGAGGCCCTATGTCTAAAAATCTCAACTCAGGGATTGGATCCCTAATGTTGGCAATAAAGACGACTAGGGAATGGAGGCCCTATGTCTAAAATCTCAACTTAGGGATTAGAGCCCTAATGTTGGCAAAAGGCGACTAGGGGATGGAGGCCCTATGTCTAAAAAATCTCAACTTAGGGATTGGAGCCCTAATGTTGGCAAAAGGCGACTAGGGAATGGAGGCCCTATGTCTAAAATCTCAACTTAGGGATTAGGGCCCTAATGTTGGCAAAAGGCGACTAGAGAATGGAGGCCCTATGTCTAAAAATCTCAACTCAGGGATTGGGGCCCTAATGTTGGCAAAATGCGACTAGGGAACGGAGACCCTATGTCTAAAAATTTCAACTCAGGGATTGGAGCCCTAATGTTGGCAAAATGCGACTAGGGAACGGAGGCCCTATGTCTAAAAATCTCAACTCAGGGATTGGAGCCCTAATGTTGGCAAAAAGGTAAAAGATTGATTTTGGGGCTTCTAAACTACCTTTTTTTTTATTTTCTTCTTATCTATTTTCTTTCAATTCATTTTTTTAGTAAAAAAACGTAAGAAAGAATTTGGAGGAGACTTCCCTTTTGGGTTGATTATTGTTGCTAAGCTATTTCTAGCGCTTGCACATTTCTTTTTCCATTTTGGTTACACCTGCTTCTTGCACTGTTGCTTTGGATTGCACCTGTTTTAATTTTCAAACAAAGAACAATTGTTAGTTTGAAACGGTGGTCGGTTTTGTGGCCTTCATTGTTTTTGATCACTTGATCTCGGCCCAACTCTTTTGGCGAGAACCTCTGCCGCTTGATGGCTTTTCTTAAAGATTGGTCTCTCTCCTAAAATCGAGGAACTCAACTTTTCAAAATTTATCATGACGGCTCACCCGTATAGGGCTTTGGACCTTTCATTTTAATCTGCTTCTAGGGGCTTTTGACTTTGGATTTCTTTTCATTTTCAATAACTCTGATTTCATAGCATCGGCTATCATGGCCAGTTGGGATCGACTTGATGCACCCACTGAGGCTGGGTACTTTTCTTTGGACTTGGCTTTTATTAAACAAAACCCTGTAAAACCAATCTTGCCACCTTTTCTTTGTATTAGTTTTGGAACAGAGTTAGACCGAAAGGGATTCAAGGAAAAGTAAAGAAAGGACAAGAAAAAATGAATTTAAGGAGAAGCGTCCCTTTTGGGGGAAAGAAGGACTTATTTGGGGTGCATGCAGACTTCAATAGACATGACATGCTTCTTGGACTGGATACCCAATATACACAACTATCCAACTCATTGTGAACCACATCTCCAAATCGAGAAACCTGGCCATGACTCTTTCAGTGGTGGGGGGTGTCTTCTTTTCGATCGACGGCGCCCTTTGCGGGTTTTCGCCAATCGACCTCTCTCATTTCTCTTCTCACCGTCGCCTGATAGTACTCTTTACAAGTTTTCACTAACTAGGCTCTCTCATTTTCAATTTTTTTGCTCACCGTCGCCTTATGGTGCCCGTGTGGGTTTTTACCAATAAGACTCTCTCATTTTATTTCTCTCATTTTTATTGCATCGGATCCAAGTAGCTGTATTCTTTGTTCCTTGAACATTCTCACCGATTGATCGGAAGGACTTGAAAGGATTTGGGTAAAAATAATTTGGATCGAATTACAACTTTTGAACCATTCAGGCGGGATTATCGCATGACCATTACAATATCTGCCCCAGTTTCACTTTTGAGGGAGTTTGGATTTTTATTTTGGTGTGACTGAACCCTATTGAGAGACTGCCTACGTATCCTTTTGGAATCAAGTCGAACGTAGTTCAGGAAAACATATTCTTCTTTTTTTCATTTTTTTTTCAATAACACTTTCAAGTTCCAAAGAGGCAATCAAAGAAGAGTAACCGGCACAAATGGGTTTGCAAAGGGTAGATAGTGTTTGGGTAGCGAGAATAAAAGCCTTCGTCCTCCCAATCGGACAATGTTGTTGTTACAGAAAGACGAAACATAGTACCTTTTGACTGCATCCGCATTTATAGCTGCTCCAGGATCATTTCCTTCGATATCGCCCAAATACAATGCTCCTCTCGGCAATATCTTTCTAATGACGTATGGGCCCTTCCAATTAGGAGCGAATTTTCCTTTTGCTTCCTGGTGATGGAGAAGAATACGCCTTAAAACGAGTTATCCCACTTCAAAACTTCTAGGCCGCACTTTCTTGTTATAGGCACGAGCCATTCTTTGTTGGTACAACTGCCCGTGGCAGACCGCAACCATTCGCTTTTCATCGATCAAGGTTAATTGTTCCAGATGGGTTTTAACCCACTCACTATCTTCAATTTCGGCTTCAACAATGATTCGGAGAGAGGGGATTTCAACCTCGGTGGGTATTACGGCTTCCGTGCCATAAACCAAAAGATACGGGGTGGCTCCAATTGATGTGCGCACAGTAGTGCGATATCCCAACAATGTAAACGACAACTTTTCATGCCACTGCCTGGAACTTTGAATCATCTTTCTCAAAATCTTTTTGATGTTTTTGTTTGCTACTTCAACGGCACCATTGCCTTTAGGCCGATAAGGAGTAGAGTTCTGGTGCATTATCTTGAATTGCTCACATATCTCCCCCATTAAATGACTATTCAAGTTTGCAGCATTGTCTGTGATAATAGTTGCAGGAATGCCAAAACGGCAGATAAGATTGGAGTGCACGAAATCTACCACAACTTTCTTGGTGACAGACTTGAGAGTGATTGCTTCAACCCATTTTGTAAAGTAGTCAATGGCAACTAGTATGAATCTGTGTCCATTTGAGGCTTTTGGCTCGATTGGCCCAATGACGTCCATGCCCCAGGCAACAAATGGCCAAGGTGCAGACATGGGATGCAGTTCTATGGGAGGTGCATGAATCAAATCACCGTGCACCTGACACTGATGACACTTCCGAACAAAACTAAAATAGTCATTTTCCATGGTCATCCAGTAATAACCCGCTCGAAGGATTTTCTTTGCTAAAACATACCCATTCATGTGGGGGCCGCATACTCCCGCATGTACCTCATGCATGGTTCTTCCAGCCTCTTCTGCGTCAACACATCTTTAAAAATTGAGGTCCGGAGTTCTCTTGTACAAGACATCCCCACTCAAAAAGAAACCACTCGCGTGTCGTCTAATGGTTCTCTTTTGGTCTCCACTGGCTTGCTCAGGGTATTCTTGAGTTTTCAGAAACTTTTTGATATCATGGTACCATGGTTGGGTATTTGGTGCTGCTTCAATTGTATTACAATAACCATGCCTTTCCCGGATTTGAATTTCCAAGGGATCTATGTGAGCATTGCCTGGATACGGCAGTATTGAGGCCAAAGTAGCAAGTGCGTAAGCTAATTCGTTGTGACAACGAGGAATGTACCTGAAATCTATTGACTTGAATCGCTTGCTGAGGTCTTCCACATGCTTCTTGTAAGGGATAATCTTAACATCTCGGGTTTCCCATTCTCCTTGGGTTTGCCGGATAATCAGATCTAAGTCTCCCATGATCAACAACTCTTCGACATTTTGGTCGATTGCCATGTTTATACCCATAATGCAAGTTTCATACTCGGTGGTGTTGTTTGTACAGAAGAACCGAAGCCGAGCTGTGGCTGGATAGTGCTGACCAGTGGGTGAGATCAAAATTGCCCCAATTCCAACACCTTTTGCGTTTATCGCCCCATCAAAGAACATTTTCCAAGCATGAGTGTCTTCAGATATTGCCTCAACTGAATTTACTTCTTCATCTGGGAAGTAAGTTCTCAAAGGTTGGTACTCATCATCAATCGGGTTCTCAGCCAAATGATCCGCTAATGTCTGGGCTTTCATTGTCGTGCGAGTGACATAGACTATGTCAAACTCCGTGAGCAAGATCTGCCACTTTGCTAATCTCCCAGTGGGCATTGGTTTCTGAAATATGTACTTTAAAGGATCCAACCTGGTTATGAGGTAGGTGGTGTAAGCTTGCAAATAATGCCTCAGCTTCTGAGCGACCCATGTCAAAGCACAGCAAGTTCCTTCCAATAAAGTGTACTTGGCTTCATAACTAGTAAACTTCTTGCTCAGATAGTAAATGGCATGCTCCTTCTTTCCGGTCACGTCATGTTGCCCGAGGACACAGCCAAAAGAATTTTCCAAGACGGTCAGGTACAAGAACAGAGGCCTCCCTGGCTCAGGTGGGACCAAGACTGGCGGATTTGACAGATATTCCTTGATTTTATCAAAAACTTCTTGACATTCAACTGTCAATTTTATTGCCGCATCTTTCTTTAACAACTTAAATATGGGTTCACACGTGGAGGTCAACTGAGCAATGAAACGACTGATGTAATTCAATCTTCCCAACAAACTCATAACATATTTCTTGGTTCTTGGAGGAGGCAAATCCCTAATAGACTTTATCTTTGTTGGATCTAACTCGATGCCCCTCTGACTGACTATGAATCCCAAGAGTTTACTGGATGGTACCCCAAATGCACATTTGGTTGGGTTCAGCTTCAAATCATATTTGCGCAGCCGCTCAAAGAATTTTCTCAAGTCCCGAACGTGGTCGTCCTGGGTTTTGGATTTATTGATTACATCGTCCACATACACCTATATCTCTTGGTGCATCATATCATGAAAAATGGCAGTCATGGCCCTCATGTAGGTTCCTCCGGCATTTTTCAGACCAAATGGCATGACTCTATAACAGTAAGTGCTCCAAGGTATGGTAAAAGCTGTTTTTTATGCATGTTCTTCATCCATCAACACCTGGTGGTATCTTGCGTAACAATCCACAAAAGACTGTATTTCATGTTTGGCGCAGTTATCAACAAGGATGTGGATGTTTGGCAAAGGGAAATTTTCCTTGGGGCTTGCTTTGTTCAGATCTCGGTAGTCAAGGCACACCCGGATTTTCCCATCTTTCTTTGGTACAGGAACTAAATTAGCCAGCCATGTGGTGTATCGGACCACTCGGATCACTCCCGCCTTTAACTGTTTTGTGACCTCTTCTTTAATCTTGTCACTGATATCAATTTTGAACTTCCTCTGTTTTTGCTGGATAGGGGAATAATCGGGGTAGGTTGGCAACTTATGGACCACTAAATCGACACTTAATCCTGGCATGTCATCGTATGACCAAGCAAACACATCTTTGAATTCAAACAAAAGTTGGATTAATGCGTCCTTGGTTCTTTCATCTGTATGAATGCTTATCTTGGTTTCTTTGACTTCTTCAGAGCTACCCAAATTAACCGGCTCGGTTTCATTTAAGTTTGGCTTAGGTTTATTCTCAAATTGTTCCAATTCTCGATTTATTTCCTTAAAAGCCTCTTCTTCATCATATTCCGATTCTTGGTTCATTATTTCGCGGTTAGACAGCGTGTTTGGATCTGGGCATGAAGTCTGCAAGCATGTCATGTTATTTAAAGCCACATTATTAGAGCTGAAAGAAAAAAGAGAAAAAATAACAAAATCAGAAAGAATAAAGAAGGATGGACGATGAAATGTGATTTCATTTCTTTGAATTTGAAGATAACAGGGTTTACATTGGAAATTAAAAGACAAGAAACTAAAGAAAAATATCCGAGTTACACCCTCACATAACTCGCGATGTAGAAAAAGTGGCAGGACAAGTCTACCGGGACTCCCACCTGATTGGGAATGGCGTAGCCTTCCAATTCTGCAGCTTGGCATTGGGTCCCATATACAGTACCTCAGCGGTGCTTGAGCCCTCCCATGGCTGGACCATGTGGGTTTCAGATAATATCTTCTTCATTGCCCCACAGATCTCTTCAATTTCTTCGCCAGTAAAGGCCTCATCTTCTTCTTTCTTCTGGTATTTTGGCTTGACAAATGTTCTGTATAGATGCGGAACCGGCTGAGGCAAGACCCAACCATCATTCTTTCTATCATCTGCCCATCTTATATCAGCTGGAGTGGGTCGGAAGCCTACCCCAAAGAACTTTTCACTGGTGGGCAGGGTGATAAGTTCAACTATCCCTTGCAATGATTTCCCAAGTCCCTTCCCCAGTTTGAAGCCTTGTCGGATTATTTCTTTGGCCACCATGATTTATGAATTAGAAAGGAAGGGTTGGGGGCAAGGGTTTCCTTCTTTGTACTGGTTTGCAACCACAATTTTAAAATCCTGATAAACTATGTGCTCACTCCCCTTTCTTGCTTCAAGACATGGGACTGATGGGTCCCGATAAATTGATTGCTCATCTTCTCCGTGGACCATGATCTCTTGATCCTCATGCTCGAACTTCACCATCTGATGAAGAGTAGAGGGTATAACCCCCGCTGCATGAATCTATGGCCTCCCCAAAAGAAAGTTGTAGGATGTGTCCATGTCTAGAACCTGGAAGGTTACTTCAAAGTCTACTGGGCCAATGGTCAGAATTAGATCGATCTCTCCAATTGTGTCCCTTTTTATGCCATCGAAGGCACATACGCAGACATTGTTGGGTTGGATTATTTCGGTCCCGATTTCCATGCGTTGTAGAGTTGAAAGTGGGCAAATGTCTACTCCAGAGCCTCCGTCCAACATAACCCTTTTCACGTAGTGCGCTTTGCATTTGATTGTTAGGTACAAGGCTTTGTTATGTGCGGCCACTTCTGAGGGCAAACCATTTTTGCTGAAAGTGATCTGGTTGATTGCAAAAAATCTTTCTGTCATTCTCTCCAACTGCTCTACAGAAGTGTCAAACAGGCACATATGCTTCGTTAAAGGTCTTGATCAATACCTTCTGATGTTCGGCGGAGTTCATCAACAAAGCCAACAAGGAGACTTGTTCGGGAAATTTTCGAAGTTGGTCAATCACCTCATAATCTGCCATTTTCATGTTTTGAAAGAAAGGCTCCGCTTCTTCGGCACTCATGGGTTTCTTAAGTGGGAAGCGCTTTCTAGTAGCGTTGTTCACCTCTTCCAAATTGGAATACTTTTCAACAAGGTTATTTTCTTGAACTTCTCCTGGGATTTTTTTGCCCTTATAGGTCACCACCGTTTTGTTGTAGTTCCAGGGCATAGCAGTAGGATCTTTCATGGGCTTCTGTGGCACACGTCCAATAACTACGGGCTCATTCAGCCTCGATGGCTTAATTGGCCCCCACATTACATAAGCCCCCTTGGGCACATACATCTGGGTTGTTTTGTTCAGCTCAAATCTCCTGGGAGGACTCAATGTCATCTGCTTTTCTTTACGGCCTTGAGGGACGTAGAGAACAACATCTTTGGGAGGCGTTGCCCCGGTCTCAACTTCAATTTTCTTCTCTGACTTTGGAGGGGTGGTTTCTTTCTTTTTCTCCCCTTTATCTTGCTTCGGGGCAGCTTTTGGTTTCTTTTCTTCGTCAGCAATGGCAATGATGGCCTTCAATGCTGGGTCAAATTCCTTATCCTCACAAATCATTTCAATTACCGGCCCGTTGTTGTGGGCTGGCAGTGGGTTGTTGGTCACATTGGGAACATCTTCATCCCTCAGCACTATCTTCCTTTGTTCTATCAAGTTCTCCACGGCTCTCTTCAGAGTCCAGCAATCATCTGTGTCATGCCCTTCTGCCCCTGAGTGGTAGGCGCATCGGGTACCGGCTCTGTAAGCGGGTGATGCTGGGTTTTGCCTGGTTTGAGGAACAGGCTGTAGCAGACCCATTTGAACAAGCTTTGATAATAGGTTGGAGTAGTTTTCGCCAATTAGTGTGAAATTTGGCCTTTTGGGCAGTTCATGAGGGTGGAAATTATTTTATGGAGGATGGGGGTTGTAGTGGGTTTGGTAAGGAGGTTGGTTTCTAGGAAATGGAGCTTGATTTCTGTTGGCTTGTTGTTGTGGCCGGACATAAGGCTGAGCATTCATGACCGAGTATGGCTGAGGAGTATAGGCCAAGTCTTGGTGAGGGTAATAGTGTTGCGGGGTCCTTTCTGAGAAAAGGGATCTGGGAGTACAGTTTCTCCTTGCACCCGACACTGCCATAGATGTTTCTTCCTTTTTCTTTCCCTTTGCTATTCCTCCAGGCCCACCCTGAATGGCTTGAGAGGTAGCTCTGATAGCGGATTGGCTTAGAATTCGACCCGTTTTCAGCCCATTTTCAACCATTTCGTCAATCATGATAGCTTCAGCGAACGGTTTACCCATTGCGGACATCATATTTTGGAAGTAGTCAGCTTCTTGAGCTTGAAGGAAAACTATGACCATTTCAACCTCATCCATCGGAGGCTTTACCCTGGATGCCTGCTCACGCCATTTAACTGCGTACTCTCGGAAGCTTTCTGAGGATTTCTTTTTCAAGTTTGTCAATGAGTTCCTATCTGAAGCAATATCAATGTTGTACTGGAACTGCCTGACGAAATCTCTAGCAAGATCATCCCAGATGTACCAGCGAGATATATCCTGGTCCATGTACCACTCAGATGCGATGCCAACCAGACTTTCTCCGAAATAGGCCATGAGTAGTTCTTCCTTTCCACTGGCTCCTCGCAGCTGATTGCAATATCTCTTGAGATGAGCAATAGGATCACCACGCCCATCGTATTTCTCAAATTTTGAGGTTTTGAATCCCAATGGTAGGTGCACATGAGGGAACATGCATAAGTCGGCATAGGATACACTTTTCTATCCACTCAAGCCTTGTATGATTTTGAGACTCTGTTCCATACTCCTCATCTTCCTCACAATCTCTTCTTGCTCAGGAGTTTTGGTGGTCTTTTCTTTCCCCGCAGTGAACTCAAATTGGGGTGGTTGAGGGTAAGTATAAGTAGGAAACTGAGGAGGTTCCACTGGGAAAGATGGTGCTTGAAATGTGAAGGAAGATGAATCAAAGTTAGACCTGGGTAAAGCAGGTTGTGCCGTAGCTGAACAAGGTGGCGCGGTGAATATGTTTGAAGCCGCACTTGAAGCTAACACCTGGGGGCGAGACTCAGAAGGTGTTTCAGCAAAGTGGGCTGAAATGGTAGGATATCCCAGTGGGGTATTTGGATAAGTTATGGGGATGTTGGAGGTCCCACTTGTCCTGGGAAAAAGCTCAGGGAATCCAGGGATCGCACTTGGTGGTTCTTTTATATTGGACCAGGCGTCCCACATTTCCATCATGCAAAGATGCAGAATTCTATTTTCCTCAACAGTTGCTGACTCAGAAGTTAGGATGGTCGAGATCGGACTATCCTCTGGAATAGGAACTGTTGGCAGAGGAATTTCCGAAGACATTTCAATGCTTCCTTTTGACCTTGTGAAGTATGAATGTGAAGCCAGACTACCACAAAACCAACCACCTTACTATAGAACCTAACTTAACAGTAAACAACAAACCGGTCAGTTTGAAGCAATTAACACATAGGTAATCGCACGTTGGGGTGTGATGCACCTATACAGTTAAATGTGTTTCTACATGTTTCGCAACGGTTGCATGTTTCATCCCGGCTCTACTTATTTTCCCCAATTTTCTTTTTCTTTCCACTTTTGGCTTTTGTACTTCTCCTCTTATTCCTATTTTTCACTCTTTTCTTTCCTCTCTTTCCTTATTTTTTTTCGTTTTTCTTTTGGTTTTTCTTTGGCTCTCTTTTTCACATCCCTCTCTTATTTGAGTTATTTACAAAAATGTGACCGGATCCGATGAGGTTGCCTACGTATCACGATGCCGCATGAATCAGATCATTACGTAGTTCAAGAAAAATAAATGCAAAAAAAAAAACAATTTTTGGGAATTTTCAAATTTTCATTAATAAAACTCCTAAACTTTCTATTACAAAAGACTTCCAACTACTCATTTTCTTGGAATTTTAAAAACTACCAACATACTCAAAAATAATTTCCAAAATACAGACTCAATAAATGAAAAATCATGAATACATTAATGTTTCGACTTCTGGGGCCCGTGGGACATCATTCGGTCTCACGGGCCTACGTGCGAGATACCCTTGAAGCCGCTCTAAATCACTCATTATCTAGCGGACAAATGTCATTACAGCAACGAAGAAAGTGGTTTGAGTCATATCCTCACATGCGTGGCATTTCATGACGATATATTAGGCAATGGCTCTAACCCTCTCTCGGACAATACCCTTTTTCTGAAGTAAACGCCCGATTTGCTGATTCCGAGCTTCCAACACTTGAGTGTCATGATGATTTTGATTCCGCAATTGTTGCATATCTTCGTCCATTTGGGACATCAGAGCATAGCAATGTTCCCTATCGGCTTTAAAATTCCTGGCCTGTTTGTCCGCCTCATTTTCAAGGGTGGTTAGCTTTCTCTTTAAATTGGCGATTGTCCCCTCATATTTTCTTTTCATTTGTCGCACAAACTCTGCCCGCCCTTCTGCATTCTCTGCCAATTGTGCTCGGACTTTTGCTAGACTAGCCTCAGATTTTTCTAGGTCATCTTGACACTCAAGTACTTTCTTTCTCATACCGCTTATAAGCATTTCATCTGCCCGACTTCTTTCCAGGTTTCTAGCAACTATTCTCATTTTATGGATTTGAGCTTTGAGAGCTTCATTTTCCTGAGTTAGCTTTTTCTTTTCCCCTTCATCTGCGGCAGCTTGGATACTGTGGCCGAATTTGAGGTCTCTGATTTGTCCCTCTAATTTACTTATCTTGGCCCTATAGCTTTCTTCTTTTGCCAACCAGCCCCACTGTTCCTGCGAGTTGTTAATGAATTGTTGGACATTGGGTCTCTTAGCAGGTCTCTCGGGCTCTCGAGGAATTTGGAACCTTTTGCCAAACCAAACTATATAATTGGGGCCCACCTCACCTCTAGCTAGATCCCGCACCATAGTCTTGGGTTCGAGAAATCTGCACTCATTCCAAACTTGGCGAACTCTTCCTTCTAGAAATACAGCCTTTGGGCCCAATTCGACGACATGTACACTCAAATCTTCGTCATGGGGTACGGTTTGAAATCTTCCCAGTTGGCGCAAAACCCTGTGAGGAGTATATGGTTGGATGCTCCGGATTCCCATTAGGAGAAAGTAGCACACTTTAGCTAACATGTATACGACTTCGGTGGCAGTGAGTCATCCGAACGTCCACTCAATTTTATCCGAAGTTAAAGAACTCAAGTATGCAAACCAAGCTTCGGTACCCTCTGGAAATTCAACCCCCACCACTCGGCTTTCAAATTCTTTGATGCAATCCAAACCGGTCATGCCGTAGTTCATATACCCGACACGGTGGCAGAGATGTTCCAGTATCCACAATTGTAGTAGTAAGTTGCAGCCTTGGAAGAATTTCCCCCTTCTCGACAGATGGTCAAAGCTCGGTAAATCTCAGATAAGATCAGGGGAACCAAAGTGCCATTAGCTTTCTTGATTGTGACATCAACCATTCCAACGAGGCCCAATTCTATGTTGTCGTCTTTTCGCGGACATATTATAACACCCAAGAATGCTACTATAAAAACTAAACCCCGCCTTGCCTCCCATTTATCTTTATTTCCGGCATGGGTCAGACCAGTATTCGGTGCTTCGAAACCTTGGGGATTGCTATAGCGTTGGTACAGGAATTGGAAAGTGCAAAACCCTTCAGATAAATTCTCATCCTGAATATCCCGGCTAATACTCAACATATCCAGAAACTTGTGAGGAGATACTGGTCTCGGTAACACCGGGTACCGACTTCTAAAGTTTCCGCTAAGGCCGTCGTAACCCGCAATTTCCTCTAGCGTGGGTGTGAGCTCAAAATCAAAAAAGCGAAACACATTGCGAGTCGGATCCCAAAAAGGTATCAAGGCTTCAATCACGTCCAATCTTGGCTTGATGTTCAAAAGTCCGACAAGACCACCCAAAACTTTTATCACAGTTCCTCGGCTACCTTTTCCTGGGTCATTCCAGCACATATGGAGCTGTAAGGGGATCTCTTCAAGAGCTGCGAAGGGTTCATTTTCATCTGTGCTCATCCTGCACATTTATTAGGGTGATTTAATTTAAAAGGTTATGACTCATTTTGACTCAAGAAAAGGTTATCACTATTTTATTTTATTTTTAAATTTTCATAAAAAAACCGGCTTTGCAAATACGGCCTTTCAGCACTTGGGGGAAGAAGATTTTAACGTTGTGTTTGCTAAATGGCCAAAACCTTAAAAAAAACTACTTAAGGTGGTTGTTCTTGCAAAAACGGCTTTCCGGCGCCTTTTTAGGGACATTCAACTATTTTAGACAAAAATGACATCACCTTACTTATTTACAATCAAAACAAAAAAAAAATTGGTCTTTTTGGGTTTTTTTTTTTGGAATATTTTAATTTCCGCAAGAAAGACTTATAAAGAAGAAAGAAAATATTTTTGATTTCAAAATATATATATTTATTTTTTGGGAATTTCGAAAGAAGAAAGATTTTTTTTTTAATTTAGACTTTTATTGTTTTTTTTTTTGGAATTTCGATACAAAAAACTTCTAAAGAAGAAATAAAAATATTTTTGGAATTTTATTTTGAATTTATGAAAGAAATGCTTCTAAAAATGAAATATTTTTAAATTTTGAATTTTCTTTTCAATTTTGAAAGAAGAATGAAAATATTTTTGGATTTTTGGAAGAAATTAAAAGAAAATATTTTTGTATATGTATATTTTTTTTAAAACAAATAGGGTCTAAAGAAGCAGTAAAAGAAAATAATTTTGTATATATTATTTTTAAATAAACAATTAGTTTCTAAAGAAGCAAGTAATGGAAAATATTATTTTTTTTGGATTTTTTGAAATTGGAGTCTAAAAAAAGACTTTTCTAGAGAGGAAGTAAAGGAAAATATTTTTGGATTTTTTTTTTTTTAAATTATGGGTCGGAACCGATGAGGTTTGCCTACGTATCTCACATCCAGTGAGAATCAGACCCGCGTAGTTCGCCAGTTTTGACAGAACATGGCAGTCGAAAACTTTGGCTCATTTGGAGATGACTTTTTTTTTCCGGAATTTCGGCAGAGTTTCAGAATTTTCTAAATACCTGCCTCTCACTCCTATATTATTATTATTTATTTTATTTTTTTTGATTTTTTGATTTTCTTCCTCTGTTCTAGAAGCCGATCAACATGCAAGCCGAAACAAACAGATGCGCAAGTAGCATGTAAGATGCATCAAGATGGTCTTTTTCATTTGGGTACACCTGTCCTAGACAGACCCAACCCCTGTGTTGAGTCTCCAAGGTCAAATGCACATGATGCAAACAAATGTTCCTACTAGGGATCCGGCATGAGGCTTGTTATACTAGGTTTAAAAACCTGGGTTTATTGTTCTATACCTGGCTTACCCGAGCGGACAGCTGGAGCCGGGGGGGGGGGGCAGCGTACCAGGAATACATAAGCTTCACCGGCTTTGCAACTTGTCCGAATCTCGTTCTAAAATTGGGATAAGACTCTAACAAAAAAGAAGTCACACAAAGTGCACACTTCCCAGATGATTTAGAAGACTCTGAGAGAGGAGGGTTTCGTAGCAATTTATATACAGTCCAAACAATATCAAAGCGGTAAAAGCGGCATTTAGCACATTAGGCTCAACATGTAAAAATCAGATAAAACAAGCCAACTATAACAGTTATTTTAAGCTCGAATTCTTGAACCCTGAACCGAAGTTTTGGGTTTGGATCCCCAGCGGAGTCGCCAGAGCTGTCACACCTCCTTTTTACACACCCGAAGGTATATAAGGGAGTTTTTCCAATTTAAGTGACATTATTCGAAATGGGATTAATTATTCAATTCAGAGTCGCCACTTGGGATAGTTTATTTGGTGTCCCAAGTCACCGATTTATTTTAAATCCCAAATCGAGGAAATTTCGACTTTCCTTTTGAAGTCTGCGAACCAGAAATTCTGAGTAGGGAATTCTGTTAACCCGGGAGAAGGTGTTAGGCATTCTCGGATTCCGTGGTTCTAGCACGGTCGCTTAAACTATTACAATTGGCCTATTATCTGATTTTTAAAACATGTTTCAACCTATGGTATATTTTTAACTTATTAGCCGCTTTTAATTAATTTTTTTTGGAAAAATTCAACGTCATATAAAACACGTATTGAACCACGTCACATGAAATGCACCCGCGGTCCACGACACATTTTATCTAACGTTGTTGAGATTTAGATTTGGGTCACATAAAATGCACACCCGAGTTTAAGAAATTAATTTTTGTAAAAAAAAAATAGCGTGCCTAAAGTAACTACGCACTTTCAAGTTTGCAAGGGCCATGGAAAATTCAACTAAATGGCACGCCTCGATTTCTAAGGATTAAAATTAATTAAATGAGGGCCATGAGTTTTGAGATTTTATTTGGCATGGCGCGCCTCGATTATTCTAAAAGGATTGTATTCAATTTAAAGCAAACTACAAATATTCATGATTATGTTTCTTCCTAAAACTACTTTGAGATTATTGCAAGGTCATGATTTATGAATATGGAATTATTATTGAAGAAATATATGATTTGAGTTATTATGGACCTAATCACCCATGTCGGTATCAAATTTGCTATTGACTTAACATCCTTTAATTTGGATCCAAGCTATTACATCGTTCTCTCTCCATTTTGAATACATTTTCCTATCTTTCCCTATGAACTACAATCTCATTGAAGAAACTCATTCTGTCTTTCATGAATTCTATTTCTTGATGCTCTTCCTTCATTTTTTTTGTTCATATCTTTCAAGTTGGTAGATAACCAAAATATAATATACAAATCAAAAGGAAATACGGTGAAAGAAAAATAATGGAAACATTGGTTAAGAAAAGAATGAACCTTTTATAGATGAAGATCTTATGCAATACATATGCAGCAAACAACCATCAAATTTAATGTGCAAATGAACCACAATCAGAGACAACGAGCGGAAACCTTTCGAACCGAACTCGACTTCGACCACTTCGGGCTAGTATTTTGGGCTATCTTTTAAATTGAGTTTGAAGCTTTTTGATTTGATTTTTGGTGTGATTTAGCTCCTGTTTTTGAGGTATTTTTTTAAAACAAGGTAATGAATGGCTATATGTTTTTTTGTTGTTGAAAGAAATAGGTAGAAAGAATAAAACTAGTAGAAATTCTCTTTAGCATAGAAGAAGAAAATTTGTTTTCTCTCAATATTCTTCCCTCCTCTCTTCTCTTCTTTTCTTCAAATATTTCTCTTCTATTTATAGGAGAATTTTCAAAAAAATTCAGATTTTTTTTAATTGTTTAATTTTTTTATTTAAAAGAAATCTCACTTACATTTTGCTTTTCTTTTTTTATAAGAAGAATTACCACCTTTCTTTACTTTTATTTTTTAAATTCCAACTTTAATTACTTTTATCTTATTTAAAATCCCACTTTTTTTTACTTTTTTAAAAGAGAATTCCACTTATTTTACTTTTCTTAAAAAAATAATTCACTTTCTTTTACTTTTCTTTAAAAAATTCTACTTTATTTTAATTTAATTTTTTTAAAATTTTCAGCTACCTTTATATTATTTTTTAATTCCAACTTTCTTTTACTTTTTATTTTTAAAAATTTCCACAAAACTTTACTTTTATTTTTTAAATTTTTCACTTTTTTCACTTTTTTTAAAAGAGAATTCCACCTACTTTTACTTCTTTTTTTTAATTCCATACTTCCCTTTTTCTTATTTTTTTAAATCTCTCCCGAAAATTTTAAAAAAAAATAATATTTTTCGGATTTTTTATTATTATTTAATAATAAGAATAAAAATAAAATAATATTAATAGTAATAATTACCTTCTAAAATTTTGTATTTTTAACCTATAATAAAAAGTATAACAAAGCTAAAAATTTGTATGTTAAAACCCCCTAAAATATTTACATAGAAGAAGTGACTAAAAAAATTAAATATTGTCAAAACTTAGGTGCTCACAGCTACACACTTTTTGTGGACGAAAATAACTTTACACATTCAACCTTTTCAGAGTGTATCCAATACACACTACTTTTATATTTAAGCATCTCAGAAAAAGAGGTGTGTGCACCAATAATATAGTACCACGTGTCATTAATTTTGAAATGAAATAAATTAATGTAAAATTACAAATATACCCCTAAACTATTCTCCCTTCCATCCCTTTCTCTTCTGCACCGAATCTCCATTGACGCCGACACCATAAAAAATCCACAACTATCACCTTTCAATTATAAAGCAAAATTAGGAACTCAAGTACATTAATCACGAGTTTGTGAGTCCAGATTCAAATCTAAAGGCATCTCAAAACTCCATTAAAGTTAGTTATGGCCAAATCCATGGTTGCTCGATTCACGGTCATCTTCTCCGATAAAATAAAAGACTAGGTGTTTTGACAGTTGATTATGGCCAGAATCTGTGGCATTATTCAGTGCAAATAAGCAACCAAAGTGATGAAAGCGCAAGCAACAAACAACAACTTTATAAAAATGGCATGTAAATAACAAATAAAATCAGTTAATTCTCGGCATCTTTTGGCTCATCTCTAATATCCCTCAACACCAAATTAATATTCTACCACATTAAATTTGTGTTCTTAATTTGTTACTACTTAATTATGATTCAAACCCATATCTATAGAATTCTCTTAGATATAGATTTCTTTTAACTTTCTTTATCAATTTCTTCCAAAGCCCTTTTATATTATTGTTATTCTTAAAATAGTGGACAGAGAAGATGGTGGAAAAGGGGTGGGGAAGAAGATGAAAATGGGAAAGGAGGAAGGTCAACAACAAATTGATAGGGGCGGGATTCTGGGGAAGAAGAACACGGAGGGGTGAGTTAAAGTGAAGGGAAACAAAATAATTTTAAAAAGCAAAAATTTAAAATTTTAACACGTGTCCTCTAAGTAAGAATTGGGATAAAAATTTCTACAGTTTAACGCGCTTATAATTTTTGTTAAACACGCGCGTGCCACGTAGCAAAAGTAGTGTGTATTAGATATACTCTGGAAATGTTGAGTGTGTAAAGTTATTTTCGTCCACAAAAAGTATATAACAGAGATTTGGTTCATAGTTAAGGTGCTAGCTTATGTATTTTGCCAAAAAATTAAGAATTTACTAAAAGGATCAAAAAAATTCTTTTTTGTGTTTGAGTTGGCAAGAATACTATTGAGTATTTTTGATGATAAAAAATGAATCCAAGTATAATAAAATGGGTGGATGATAGGGACTCAGATGAGTTGGGTTATAAGATTATGGGTGGATTTTAATTTTATTTATAAGAAATACACGTGGCAAGCTTAAAAATGCCACATGAATATTTTAAAAGGTCAAAATTTATCATTCATGTTTTGTTAGTTTCAAGGGTATATGTAAGTTAAAAATAAAACGCTAAGAGTATTTTTAGACCAAAAGGTTAATTGAGGGCATTTGTGATCCATTTTCACTACGTGATGGGCATTTTTGGCCATTTATGTAGTATAAATTATAAAGTGATTATGTAGTATAAATTATAAAGTGAATATGTAATAGTACACCTAAATAAAAAGTATTTAGTTGTCAAAAACTTAATACTCCCTTTAATTTAATAATTAATAATTTCACCAACTACAACTAAAACAGATCATATGATTTTGCTAGTCTAATTCGAGAATATTGGAATATAATGTACAACGAAATAAAATTTACACTACCACATATATACTATTTATATTCAATAATTGGTTTTAGCATCTTAATCATTTTGTTTTATTTTGTGTTGTACTTTTTTTATTTTTTAAAAAGGGAATAACATATTTTTATATTAGAAAAGTCGTAACTTTAAATTTTTTATTTAATTTTAATCTTATTAATATGCTCTTATAGCCATAAAAACTGCATGGCATGTTAAGTATCCTATGAAATGGAGAAAGTAATTTTGTTTCAAATGCATCCAGTGGAAATACTAGTATATGGTTGGTAAAGTGGTAAATACTCGTTTCTTCATAGTAAAAAAATATTAAATCGCATAATTATTAAGGGAATAATTTGAAAAGCCTAATGGTTCCAAGTGCAAATTATATTGGTTTCTCGTACTCAAGTATAGTTTTGACTAACTTCTTGGGTTTTAGTGAAAAATCAAAACCCCTTCTTCTTTTCACTACTACTAGTATTAGCTTAGCTTAGAACTATAACGAGATATTTACAGAGCTTTATCCAAATTCGAATTTCCTCCATTGAAGATGCTTTGTGAGCTTCATCACCATCATTTCTCTTTCACTCCACAATCCATAAAACAACATCAAACTACTCTACACACCATTATACACTTCTCTCCAAAAAAACATCGTCTTTTTCCCATTTTTTCCACCCACCACCCCAACCAGCAACCCCACCACCTTAAAAACCAAGAATCTGATACCAACACCACCACTACCTTAAATAATGAAAAGGGTGTCACTCGAAAACACAATTCAAAATCCTCAGCTTTACTCCTCCGTTACCTCTCATCAAATGATAATAAACCGGAAGCATACCAGGAACCGGTTCCCGGTTCAGCTGAACCGGAGAAACAAGAATGTGCTGTACTAGAAGAAGATAAAGAGAAGGTTCTAGAAATGTCATTAATAAGGAAAAGAACCCCTCAGTTTCCAGGTTCTATTTATGTTCAATCAAATATCTACTCTTTGTTTGATCCTAAAAAAGGAAGTCGCTTTAATGATGATGATGATGATGATGAGATGTTAATTAAGGCACTTGAGATAAGGAGGAAAGTGACAGTTGAGATTTTTAAAGAAGCAATGAGAAAAGGCAGATTTGGGATTACATATTCGACCAATTTGGTTTCATATTTGGATGATTTTATAGATTATGTGATGATTCAAGCTGCTTCTATGAAACAAATGCCTGAGTTCTTGGATTCGTCGTTCAATGTTCGTGCTAGAGCCTTCATAGATGAGTCTGGCATCGTGCCAATTGTGAGGTACAACAGATTATGCACATTGAATTTTGACTTCACACATTTTGCTCATTGAGTTCAATAATAAAAACTAATCCTTGCATTATTTGCATCGTAAATACGACGTTTGGTGTCTGGTATAAACCTCTGCAGTACTAATACAACTTCTGTTTTACGTTACAAGAATCTATATATAACTAGGGATAGAATATAGAATAAGAACATGTGTCATGAGAATATTAGGAAAGGTTAGTTTCTTCACTTAAGTATCACAATCTCTGTATGACAATTCATGTATTATTATTCATCAAATAGCAATTTCATGCATTATTTACCGTGTAAGGATCCATGTATTACAAACATTGCATAACTAGTGTGTGAATCAAACTACTCCTACATATCTTGCAGGTGGTTGAAACACAATGCATTGTCATATCCGCAAATTGCGAACCTCATTTGCAAGTCCAGAGGAGATCTTGAATCCATAAGACGTTTGGCTGAGTGGTTGAAGTCGATTCATGTGAAGGGAAGATTTATTGGGCTTGTAATGATTAGAGCTAAGGAGAATGTATTAGGTCGGAGCTTGGAAGAATTGGATGAGATCGTCGAGTATTTGGAGAACAAGGGAGTGAAGAGAGATTGGATAGGATATATTGTAGGCCGATGTCCTGAAATTTTGTCCTTCACCACCGAAGAACTAGAGTGTCGTACACAGTTCTATTTTGATATGGGAATGGATAAGAAGGATTTTGGAACAATGGTTTTTGATTATCCTAAGGTGCTTGGCTACTTCTCTATGGAAGAGATGAACCAAAAGGTGTCTACTTTAACTCATTTCCTCATAATATTCGTTAGATATATGTGCTCTCTTGTGTTGTTTTTCCCTTTTGTGGTGTAAAATGAACTGAAGAATCATCTAGTTAATGTCTACGGCATGTCACTTTGGTGATTTAAATTTTAGACTGAAAGCTTATATTCCAATTTTTTCTTGGTGAAACATGACTATACATTCAGGTTGCATATCTTAAGGAGTTTGGCCTCAGCAATGAAGATGTTGGAAGATTATTAGCTTTTAAACCGCATTTGATGGGTTGTGGTATTGAAGAAAAGTTCAAGCCTCTTGTCAAGTACTTTTATTACCTAGGGATTTCAAAAGACGGTATGAGAAGAATTCTAGTTACCAGACCGGTGCTATTCTGTGTTGATTTCGAGAACACCATTGTCACTAAGGTATATTATTACTTTTGGCTTGTGTGAAACTACATTAGGTGTTGGGCCATCAACATACAAGTACTTAAACCTCAATCTATGAGGCAACTCGGTCTTTTCGCAATAATTTGAAGTTTTTGTTGACAACTCAAACTTCTGCAGTGCATTTTATCCGTTCGAATCAGAACGATATAACTAGAATTTCTTTTTTGCTTTAAGATATCTCCTTTCCCTTTTTGTTTTCCTTGCTAATGACTTACCTTCTCAATTGCTGAAGGTTCAATTCTTACGAGACATAGGTGTCCAACAAGATGCTATTGGCAATGTGCTAGTCAGGTTTCCCAGGTTACTCACTTTCAGCCTCTACAAGAAGATACGCCCAGTGGTCCGTTCATTTCCCTTTTCTGACTGTTTATATTTCATCTGAATTGTCTAAACAATGTTGGCCCTCTGTCGTTCTAGTAAATATTTGGTGATAGTGCCATGCTTATAATGGATCACATGAAGAACCTAAGCCGTGATTTAGGAATCAAATCAGAGTGACTATACAATTCTATCTCGTTAATGTTGTGTTGTTGGTTACATTGTTTACGGGCTGCCTCCTACTTAAAGAGTCGGAGCACAACTGATATTGGATTCGCTATCTTATAGGTCATATTCCTTTTGACAAAAGCTGGTGTCTCCCAGAAAAATATTGGAAAGGTGATAGCTCTAGGACCAGAGCTTCTAGGATGCAGCATTGCCAATAAATTGGATCACAATGTGAAGTATTTTCTTTCCCTGGGTATAACTCTCAGACAATTAGGTGAAATGGTTGCTGATTTTCCCATGCTGCTAACATACAATATAGACATCCTTCGCCCCAAGTATCGTTATTTGCGAAGGATGATGGTTCGGCCTTTGCAGGATCTTATTGAATTCCCAAGGTATTTGGCATATGCCATCAACAGAAGTGTCCTTCCAACTTTGTTTTTTTTTTTAACGATAAAGTGCAGTATGATATTCCGTTATTCTGCTGAAAGTGACATCTATTTTGCAGGTTTTTCAGCTATTCACTCGACGAAAGAATAGTTCCTAGACACAAGATTATGGTGGAGAATCGTATAAACTTCAAGCTTCGGTATATGTTGGCAAGCACAGATGATGAATTTAAACAGAGGGTTCAGGCTGCTGTTGAAAGACGCTTAAGATTTGAATCCGGCCTCATATATGATAAGGAGGCAGATACTCAAATTGATTGCTCCATCGAAAAGTCGCCTTTTGATTTTCAAACAGCTGAGATACTAGAAGAAAACACAGATCTCTCATCTTATTACAAAGATTTACCTACTGCACATATTCAGAATTCTGCATAACATCAGAAAATAGTATATAGAAAAGTGACATAAAATTGTGAATCTTACTTTTTTTTTTCTTTTTTTTCCTATTTGGTAGTTTAATAGGATAATATTCCTCAGCACCTGCCCTTGAAAGATTTGGATCTAAGATCACTAGATAAACAGATTAACTACTTCTGACAATTTAAGCCTGACATTTAAGTTGGAATATTAGAAACTTACAAAGTTTTCACTGCATCTAGGTAGGTTGCAGGTAATTCGTGTGTGCTACTTACCAAGAGAACTGCATCAATGCAAAGCTTTTAGTTGTATCTGTTATTTGTATCAGTTTTGCCTTTACTCTTATAGTTGGACGAACAAATAAAAGTAACTATATGTTTGCTGCATAAAAGAGTTTGCAAGAAGTAGATCTGCGAGCTATCATATGTTAACCCGCAATCTAAAGCAACCTCGGATTGCACAAAGTTTGCTAATCTGGTTCAAATTCATGATTGTACAAGCAAGTATTATGAGGGATTAAATGAGTCAAAATCCAGTGACAGCATCAAACTTGAATACAACTTCCATCCATTTGAAATATAATCTTCACATTTGTATCAACAATCTCAACTGTATGTAGAAAATTGTCCATCTACAATAAATTCCGGTGAAAGTTGTCCCACTGTAAAACAAAAAATGACCTCAACTAGCTGGCCCTGCAGAAAAAATCTATCTCAAAACAATCAAGAATGTCGACGCGTGCTAGAATGGACCCACAAGCCGGGAATGGTACGAGTTACTGAAGTCCAAGCCGGCATATTGGATTCTTTTTTAGTTCAGCTAGATCCACCTGCAAAAACCAACAGGAAGGTCAAACATTGGCATTGCCGAGAAATCATACCAAAATATATAGTTGATTATTTGCCAATTATACCTTGGGACCAAAAAGATCTCTGATGTTGTCATATCCGTAGAGAATCATGGTAGGCCTGGTGCACGAATACAAGCAAAATAAGCTTCCATGAAGCATGTGGACATAAGTTTATCTACATGGAATGAGCAATATAAACAGAGCATGTATAGCATAAGTCATAACTAAGAGTAGATCTTACGCCACCGGTCAGGTTTTTCAAATTGTAGATACATCCTTGTCAACTGATCAACCGACATGCAAGCAGAAAACTTTTATCCAAACCAACAAAGAGACCATCTACCCTGCCTCATGATTACTCAACTACGACCAGCTAATCAGGGTACTATAAAACTACCAACCCGTAGTTGTTCCTTTTCTCTCTCCCCCTTCTTCCCTGCCCCCCCTTCTCTTTCCATCTGAAGACATCACCAAGACCTGCAAACGACTGCAGCAACTACACCAAAGCCTCAACTAGCACGAATCATGCCAAGAATTGCATTCAGATACTATTGCACGCATTGCATGAGAGCACCTTAGTCATTGAGGCTTTGAAGTGTTCAGCAGTAAATAATTTGAGTACCACTAAAACCAAACTGACACCTTCTTTTTCTCTTGGGACCCCCTTCCGTTATGCCACAAAACTCTCCAACTTGCTTATTAAACATGTAAATAATCTAAGGTTCAGTAAAAATGCAGGGTAAGGTTGCATACAATAGACCCTTGTAGTTCGGCTCTTCCCCCGACCCCGTGCATAACGGGAGCTTAGTGCACCGGGCTGCCCTTTTTTCAGTAAACAATTTGAGTATCATTAAAACCAAACTGACACCTTCTTTTACTCTTGGGACCCACTTCCGTTATGCCACAAATCTCTCCAACTACATATTTCTTGTTATCCAAGAAAATTAAACTTTGCAATCTTTCTTGCTACAGTCAATGCTTTCAGGTAATATGACTAAAGAAAACAACGAATGCAAGTGTTGTTTTACTATAGCTATCAGTTTTCCTGACGGGTTAATTATTAATAAGTTCAAACATGAAACAACTCACAACTCCATCAACACCACTCAGCAATATAAGTACACAGTTAATTAAAATTTATAAATAAGAACATGATGCTGCTAACAGTTTGTGTACCTCTCAAGGGAAAGGCCCCAGGCAATAACCCGAACATCTTCTGGAAGCCCCATGGGAAGCAGCATTTCAGGCCTAAACATACCAGAATTGCCAACTTCTATCCATTTCTGTAAACCTTCATGGTAGCTGACAAAACAAAAGAAAATGAAATTAATGCTGAGTTGAAAATTTGTGCATTCGCGTCACGTATACTACTACAAACCTGAAAATTTCCATGCTGGGCTCAGTATAGGGATTATAAGCAGGTTTGAACCGAAGCTTGGACATTCCTGTAATTAGGAAAAAGAAAACAAACGTTAAATTAGCCCTCTAAAAGTTAAAAAGTCATGTAATTGAGTTGGACAAGATATTGCTGCAAGCTATATCTTTTGTGTGAAACCCAAAACTTGATGCAGACATTTCTGTACCAAAAATTGAACACAAGCAAGAATACAGCATAGTGTTGATTGGTACCTAGACGAGAAAAGAAGTCATGAAGAACACCAATCAGGTCACCAAGAGTAAGTCCACGGTCACATATTAAGCCTGGAATGAGAAACAATGACAAAGAGTTCATGCAACTGTTAATAGGAACAGAACGCAGATAAAAAACAAGACATACTTGAACAATTACCAAACACAACATAGTTTCACAAAGTATCAAGTTTGAATATGAAAAGATAGCTAGATATGACCTTATTTACACTACAGGATTTACACAGATGCAGAAACATGTTTCAGAAGTATGTAGACTAAAGGCTGCTTTTTGTAATTTTCTGTACCATCTTGGTAGCTTATTAATAAAGTTTTACCTTATCAAGAAAAAAATATGTAGACTAAATCTAACTCAGGCTTCTGCTAATGCCAGTGTTAAACTCAACTTGGTTAGAGATCAATATGCTTTCAGTTTGATAGCAGACCAACTGTACAGTCACTCAGTAAGTCATATAACAATAAACATGAAATCTAAAAATAAAAACAAAGGGGAAATGACTTGCTAATTGAAAAAAGAAAGATCTTTTAGCTGGTAGACAGAATAGCTTCAGTAACTTCCAAACATTAGACGGAAGCACCAACTCCCCCCCCCCCCCCAAAAGAAATCCTCTTCTTGAGAGCAGAAGATGTCAAAAACTCAACAAGTTCACACTAAGAAAAAATGTCGAGCCCTAAATTCTATCCCCCCAATGTCGTACCTATCACCTGTGAGCTATGATGCAAATACAACAACCAAATTTTGGTGTCATACTAATATATAGTACAAAACAAATAGTATCAAAAAGCCTTTGAATTATTGGAGATTGTGTAACTTTTGGTTTACGACATAACATTCTGCATTGCTAATTTAAGCTTTGCATAACTAGCACAACATCTAGTTTTCGGCATAAAACTATTGATAACTAATGCAGTGTTTGGTATGTCTTAACCATGCATTACTAACACAACATATGCGAGAATTTATGTATTATTTTATGCATTAAAAAATAGAATAAGAAATACATGTATAAGCATATCTAAAGACAAAAGCCCTCAACAATTGACATAACAATCCTTGTATTATCATTCCCCATATAATAATCCCTACATTACTATTCACCTAACTATCCTTGCATTATAATATTTGTATAACTAGTCTGTGAACCAAACTCATCCCTAATTGTGATACGTGAAGGGGTAGTGCTCTTTGATAATGTGGTGTCAATCTGTCAGGGTAAGCGATAGAAATACCTGGACCTACTTTGCCAACCTAAAACAGAAAGAAACCAAGCAATGCATCATACAGTATCTAAAGGAAGGCTCGTCATAATTCTACCATGAGGAACACAACCAATAGACAATAAATCAGTTTTGCAGGCACTTCAAGGACCAGTCTCTATTCTAAGCTTAAGGTTTGCTACCATAGAACAGCAAGAGGAGAAAAAATATATATCAAGGAACCCGTAAAATATGGATGTAACACGAAATTGTATAACTAGAAGTAACCTTCTATCTGGTGAAATTCAGCAAGATGTGTCTTATCAACTGCTTCATTTCTGAAAACACGATCAATAGAATAGTATTTCTTCGGGGAGAACGGCTTCTGCAATAAGACGTCATACGGATAATTAGAAACCTCACTATGTAGAATATACATGAAATATTGATTCTGGATACGGTAAGCGATTCGGACCTGAGCCAATGCACACAACATTCTTGACGAAACAGCAGTAGTGTGTGTCCGCAAAAGATTCTTGTTTGCTTCCTCTCTTTTCCAATCACACCCATATCTAAGCAAGAAACATCATTAAATACTGTACGTGGGTGTCAAAATCTTGACCAACGTGGGTGACACTGAATTCAGGATCGGCAGTATTATAACATACCCCCTAGATTGGTAACCACCAGATTCATGAACTTGTTTTACGCGCTCAACATAATCTTCTGGAAGCATCTTTGTAGTGGAAGGTACTACAAAAGTCAAGCAAATAGTTCATTAGAAGAGTATCAGATGAAGTGGAAATGTAAAGTCAAACTAACCTTTCAAAAAGAATGTATCATGGGAATCACGGGCAGGGTGCTGTTGTGGCTGGAAAAGTGCATCAAAGTTCCAAAAACTGCAAGCATGATCAGCCACATTAATGTAACTTCTTTACTGGCCTAAGACAAAAAGTAATTCTTGAATTTTTTACAGGGAAGAAAATGACAGTGCACAAATCACCACTAATTATATATCAGAGAAAAATCACATGTAAATGATATATCGCGTAAGATGGCAAGTGAACTTTAAGGTTTAGCATCAATTTAAGCTTGAAAGGTCTTTTTCCTAAAGGAGTTTGAGCTTGAAAGCTCATAAGCGTTCAGTAGCGATAGTTTACCATCTATGTTCAACAAATTTGATTGTTCACCAACAGAAGCTCATGAATGTTAAAAATGAAAAAATAGTACCAGTATTTGGCAAATGCTTTACAGCAGAAAAAGATAAGGTACTTTGAGACTGCATTATGTACTAGGAACTTTAGCAAAGAAAATGCAATAGCCAAAACAAGTATTTCTAATTGAGAATAACGTAGGATATTTTATTCAAATATTTACATATCAACCTCTTAACTAGAGCCATGCGAAGAAAATGTCAGTCGGCTCCATTTATTTGGACAAAAGGAAAAATCACCTAACCCCCTTTTCTTTGGGAATTCTATCTATTCCATCGATTATGACAGGCTCACTTGTATTAGGAAAAAACTAACAGAGGATAATAGCTTACCTGCTTTCGACATAATTATTTGTTGGCATCTCCTCAAACCTGCAATCATAGTCCACAACAAAGAATTCCCAAATAAATAACTGAATATATATACATCGACACATTCATCCACACACATATTCATGCATATATGCAGCCTCCACATATAGACACGGGAAAAAGGTCATTTAGCCCTACCCCATATTAAGAAAAACCATTTGTATCTGCCGCCTAACCTGCAACAAGATGGTATAATTTTATTAACACATGAGGGAATGCAATCTGGCCTCAGTTAGTTAACAGAACAAAATTAATTTAAACAAACAATAAAGAGAAATGGAACCAAAAAACATGCCTTGAGCAATGGATGAAGATAGCCACCTTCAACTGGCTGACCTTTAGCACTGAAGTTGTACTCTTTAAATTCCAATTCCTTCCAGTCCCCCCTTCAAAGGAACAAGCAATTAGAACTAAAACAATTTTTATTTTCTCAAGTGGAACCTTACACTCTTTAAGTAAACTATGATATGTTACATTAGCATTGGGGTTTATATAGGTCATGGTACAATTAGCCTATGCCTAGACCTACATACAAACAAAAAAAATGGCTATTGCTCCGGCCGGGTACTGGGCTATTATATAAGGCAAATAGGGTTCAGCGCAAGACCCATCACCCACCCAGCCTTGGCAATTGATACAAATTCCCTATTCAGGCATATTCAGAAGCTTTTGGTTTGCAAACTGTCACATTCAAAAATACTAGTTTTTCCAATAATTTAACTAGAGTTGAACACATAACTGAAGAGACCTAGTCATCTTTTTATGAGGCAAATCCTCTCCTATTGACACCTGTACTAAAATAAATAAGAAAAGGAAATAAAATTCAGTCCAAGTTCCAAGGCACACATTTTTTATCTCGAGAAGCAACCAAAAATCAACCGTCATCGAGAAAAACAACTCCATCAGTTAATTTATTAAACATTTACTAAAAGCAACTTCCAAATAATATCTATTCTTCCCAGAGAAAATAAGTCAGAAAGTTACCTCTGTAAGTTTTCCCGAGTGAGATCAGTAGCTGCTCTTTTCCTTTTAGGAGCATAATTAGGACCTTTTCTTACTGAGTGTCCTTTCCAAACCCTAATTGTAAAAATCAAATGCATAGTTAGGACCTTTTAGTGCATACTTAAGAACCAGCATTTTACCACGTATTAGGAAAATTGTAAAAAATCAAGTGCTGGCGAAAGGAATTTGAAGGGTAGATAATTACTGCTGAGTTATTAGTTTTCTTCGCTTTAGAGCATCAATATCCTCCTGATTGACAGCCTGTAATGCGTTGCTTGTTAAAGACAAATTGATTAACTATGACATAGTCAACTAGCGACAAAACCATAACTGGCTTGCTGGGCGGGAGGAGAGACAATAGTAAATATGAAGGGCGAGTAAAAGGTGAAGGTTGGGGATAAGATGATCGCTGAATACAGATTTATATACCTCGCCATTTTGTATCCGCAAGAGCAAATCTTTAACTTTGTCATCAGCATGTTGGACCTACATGAAGTTAACAAATAGACTAAAGAGTGGATCCCTGTAAAAAGTATTAAAAGAAGAACATGTAGATGTCAACTTCACTTGCTGCCTCTGCATTAAAGTTCACAGAGACCTTAATCAACAGATAAGGAAAGAAACAGTAAAACAAAAGAGCAACGTGCTATAGATGATCTAGATGGCAAACAATAAAGAGGAATAAACATAGAAGGAGAAATAGAAAATTTCAGGAACCACCACAAGGGAAGTTGAGGGACAGCTACTGAGCTACAGTTTAATAGCGCTGAATGTATGCTAGCAATGGCGCGTTATTATCGCAAAAGAACTGGTATTAAGCAAGTAATATTTTTCAGGCCTTCGTAATCATTGTGAGGCATGAGGGGTAAAATTCCTGTTTATTTGGCCATCCTAAGCAAGCGCCACAGGGGACCAAGGAATAGATAAATTGTTATTCATCATTTTAACAAGATGAAAGTTGAAACAAGCCCATTTATCTTCCCTCTTCTTCTTCCTTTTTTTTTTTTTTTGGGGGGGGGGGGGGGCAGAAGGGATAGTCCATTTACAGAAAGATGTTTTCTAGTGGAAGGGTCAGCAGCACTCACATACACTTCCAATCATTTAGCTAAGTAATGGCACCACTTGGGTCCTAATCTTCAGGAAGATTGTAGAGATACATTTTTGCAATTACAAGCTCAAGGGGATGAACTCTAGTAGATTATGATGGGGTTTAAAACTTTAAGTAGAGGTGAGGTTGAAATTCATCTTTTTGGGATAAAGTAAGGTAATTTTATTAATGTATAGTCACAAGAAGCTATTGCAGAGGTGGAAAGGTTCAATATATGATCCCAACAGGTGAGGTTGAAAATAAAATTAAAGTTGCAAGAGAGCAACACTACTGCTACCTATGAAAATGAAGAGTGTGGACGAGTTTACCGGTTGAGAAGCAGAGACGAACAACTCACTACTCTGAATGAGAGATGAGCAAGCAACAAAGAAGGAAAGATCAAACAAGGGGATAAACTTTTGCTACCGAGAGATAGGAACTTTTTGTTTTGGGGCAAGGGTTGGAACCAAGATACAGTTCTTTATCAAGAACAAAGGTACAGTTTTTATTCCAACAAACAAAATGTAGTCACAACAATAATGAGATTATAGAAATATAGGGGAGGATGAGGAAAAGTACACTCTTGTGTGTTTGTTTATTGTACCTTCCTTGAAACATGAGTCTTCGCCATCTCCACCCACTTGTTCTTTATAGCTTGCTGGCAACCAATTTTAAAAACTGCAGGATCCAACTTTTTCTGCATCCAGATATCACATTTAGTCAAGAGGAGTTCCACTAAACAATGAACACACATACCAAAAAAATGTAGTTTCATGAATCTTTCTTTAAATTATTACAACTTCCCTTTCTTTTCTTTCTTTTAGAATTTTCGTTTTTTGTCTGTTATAATTCTGTTCTGTTTGATATTTAAAATGGATCATGAAAATCACTTAGTAAAATAACGTAATCCATTCTTTAACGTAAAATGAACAAGCAACTAAAAACCAAGAATAACCTGCAACTCCTCGCGTGCAATTCCCTTGGGTGGTACTGCTGAGAAAAGCTGAAATTCCGGAGAACCTACAGCAGCATAGGTCTTCCCCTCTTCAGTAAGCACCCATCTCTCTCTCCTAATATCCTGCACACATTCAATAAATTCAAACATGTTTCACATTCATGAAAGCTATTTCCCGATGTTTCACAGAGATGTTATACATAAACGGACAATTCACAAAACAACCTAATTCATTCTATTCAAAGTGTAGGATAAACAATAAAATAAACTTTTTCCTCAACTTGCCCGTGGTGCAGGGGATGTCAGCTATCTAATAACTTTACAATAATTAAATCAACAGGAATTTCTCTTTTCAATTCAAATTTGAATATGCCAGTGAAAATTTTGAGAACTGGGGATAAATCAGACCCAAAACAGAACAGAAATTCAACAAGTTTGGCATTGAGGCATAGTTATTGTTGCAATAAATGCCCGCTAAACAAAGAAATTATTAAGCATACATCGTCAAATATTGAAATTGAAAGAAGAAGAAAATGCATATGAAAGGCAGAAAAACTAAGCACCTGAGCATCAACAAGTCTAAATCCATTGAGGCTGCGAATGACATTGACAATCTCATCATGAGCGAAGCCATGTTCGTCGGCGAATTTTCCACTATCAGAAATCTCATCATTCTTCTGAAGAAAAGCAAGAATGGCGTCTTCGGCCATATTGTCTCTGTAGGGTTTTGCTGTCTTTCTATCCTTGTCCCCAGCAGCAGTTCTGCAGTTGTGCAGTGAAGTGGGCGTTATAAAGTGATACCGCATGTGTTGTAGTTTAAAATATTTCTTTTTTTCTTTGTTCCAAAAACAGAGCGTCTTCCTAAATTTCATAAGCTCTTTCTAAATTTGATAACACTTTAGATTAAACTTACCATTTTATCCTTAATGAGAAATTTTTATAATTACATAAATACCCAAAGGTCCTTTTTGACTTGTTTAGAATCACAAATTTCAAAATTCTACATTTTTTCTTAAACTTAATGCACAGTCAAATAGGGTTACATAAATTAGACGGGAGGAAATATTCCTTTTTACAATTGGGTCTCGCAACCTAACGGAAGTTAAAATAGGGTGTTTTGATTTTTGAATGTGTTGTTTCTTATTTTGTTCCCCGATCCTTTTTGGGTGTACTAAAAATTTGAAATTGCTATAAGTAGGATTGTATTTAAGTTGAATATCAATATTTCAGAGATTCTAGGTATTGTTACAAAGATAATTAACTCCAGATCCAAGATGAATAATATGAATAGAAAAAACATAGCCGAGTATAAATATTGGCCGTGATTATGGCCAGATTTAATGGCATAAAAAAAGATGCATTAAGTAACATTAAATGGCAATAAAATGTAAATAAAGAAAAAGATTCACCAAATCTTGAGTGGAGCGGATCCTATTTCATTTGATAAAAACGAATGATAACAGATACAAGAACCTTAAGACCCTTTTTAGATCTGATGAAGGTCTCGGATCACAGATCCTCTAATTTCTTTAAAGAGGTATGTTTACATATTTTCTAGAGGGAGAGAGAGCCCGCCCCCTTTTTGGAAGTCCTCTCTTCCTATTTATAAGAGGTATCCATAGAAAATCCTAGAAAAGTACAATTAGAGTAGAATATTCCCTTTGAGAATTCCAAAGCAAACTAGCTATTTCATCACTGTCCGACCTTGACCTTATTGATGACTGTCCGACCTCGACCTGTCCGACCTCGGCTATTGATGATTGTTCGACCTCGGCTATTGGTGACTGTCCGACCTCGACTATTGATGACTGTCCGACCTCGGCCTATCCGACCTCGGCTATTGATGACTGTCCGACCTCGACCTTATATCTCTGCGTGTCGAATTTCTCTGATCTAGTTTTGACCTATATAGTTACTTGGTGGCTAAGTTAATTTTTCTCTATAAATAAAGGGTTTCTATTCTATTGTCATTCATCCCAAATTAACAAGAATTCCCTCTCTCTACTCTTCTCTATAATACTATTCTTTTCCTTTATTGTTTTATAATACCTTATCAACACGAGACTCTAACCAATTGAGTAAAGCTTTGGGATTGAGCATAATGATTATCAATTGTTCCATAAACTTCCTCATGATTAAATTATAGATTTAAGGTAAGTATTTTACTTTATTTTTCTCTTTCAAATTCTTGAAATTCTATAATTTGATTTTAAATACAAGAAAAGACAATAAATTTTGATAGTAACTCTAATAGAGTTTGTAAGAAATTATAACCACCCGAAGTGATAAAATTTCTATGTCTTGTCATGATCAAATTCATGTATGATTATGAGCACAAAAAGTGAAAACTCGTCCCATTGAATTTGATTCATTCTCATTCCCTTAAGAGTACGTGTTAGCAATATGTGATAAGCCTGAAAGAAGACATAATTATTACTGTAAAGGTATCAATGAATGTGGATGTGGCAATAGACGAAATTATAATCGTCATCATTTTGGTAACGAGAATAATAAGAGTTCTCAAAATAATCCTTTACTCTATGAGAGTAATATTTGTCATCGATTTAACATGAGATTTTGTAAATCACATACATATGATCATGGTCCATTCATGATGTGAATGTGATGACATGTGATTTATGAATATATATTCATTCTCGAAAGAATATGAACGTGATATTGGTAGTGAATATGTCACACTTACCTCTAGAAAGAGGTTTGAGATGAAATACAAAAATAATTTCATTACTATGACATGAATGGTCATTGATCACGTACCTATTGTGATTAGCCAAAAAAATATGGCAATACGATTATTACATGGCAAAAGTAATAGAAGCAACATGTCACGACCCGTGCAAATCCATGCACCAATAACAACAATCCAAATGTACTCAATCATGAAAATGACTCAAACAAGAGAATTGTCAACCAATGCGCAATCAATCGTGCAACACCCGAATACCCATCTCACTCAATTCCACTATAAAGCCCAAGTGGAACCATATCATTTGTGCATATAACCAACGAATCACAATCTCGCGTAGCCTATAAGAGTAGCTCATAAATAATCGCAGAACACGAATAAGCTCAACGACAACTGAATGGCACCTCCCTCGACCATAGCAGTTCAGGGGCAACATCTCCGACTCGATGCAAAATACACATCCATATCAGGCCTACCAATGAACCTCAAACTAACTCTAGTCACCCACCATAAATAAATAACTTTTCGAAAGTTCACAAGGACCGAATCATAGCACATACTATCATCTGACTAGCTTTGCCCTCATCTTCACTGTCCACAACCACGAAATAACCTGCTTATGAGAACTCCCAGTCTCCAAATCCATAGAACATACGAATCACCACCTCCCATTTCAACTCCACCGCATGAATGCTCGCACTTCTCCAATTACACGATCATCTTGCGAGGAATAACTCTAAAATTCTTCTGTGTCACAAGGCAGAAAGTTGAACTCCAGCAGACGGTCAATTAAGAAAGTTTCGCAATACCAATAAAGTATCCATAGCTCAAACACATCGCTCTTTCTGAAATGTATACCCTCATCTAGCCATACCAATTAGTAATAACATTTACATAGTCATCTGAAACTGTCAATGATGCTTAAGGATTTATGACATCCCCTTTAGACTGAACCGCAACCTTACATATGCAAATCTCAATCCCACACAACATACCGCATATTCCATGCCATCCTATGATAATTATAAGAAGTTCAAAATCCACTCCGAGTCACAAGCAACTACGTACTCAACTAGTCAAGAACTTCTCATTTGATCCCACCTATGAGAAAATTATTATGCATCACATGATCCTCTCGCCAGTAGAAAGTATATATCTCTAACCGTGGTAGAAACCATTCATGAACTCTCCGAACCCCATTTGTACAAAACCAAACCGTCAGGACTGAATCCTTTTGACTGAACTAAGCTACGCAGGTAGCCAAAAACCCAAGAGCATTGCCACGAAACACCTGTAGAAATCATTACCTCATAAGCACCTAGAAAACTAATCATATCCCTTACCATACCGATCCAACCTACTATCAAGTTGTCCTATTTATCCGACTTCCTTTTGAATTACCTTCAAATTGATACTTCTTCTTGCCATAATACCACAAATTCTCAACCCAGACTCACCACGCGGAACCGATATACGCGGTCTACAATAATAGTATTGCCCATAAGGATAGATACACGAACAAATGAAATAAGAGACTCGCGGGGCGGATCCAAATAACGAGCAAAATATGATGACACATCTGAAAAAATTGAACCAGGATCAAATAATACAGAGGCATCCATATGGGAAACTAAGACAATACTTGTGATCACAACATCTGAAGCAATAGCATCTGATCCGGCAAGGAGTGCATAGAAACGGGCCTAACTGCCACCTGGTCGGCCTCCCCCTCTAGGGCGACCCCTAGCCGACTGACCTCCACCCCAAGCTGGTTGGGCAGGTGAAGAAGTAACTAGTGCTAAAGCCGAATGCTGACTTCTCTACTGGGATGAACCTCTCACGAGGTGGGGACAGAATCTCTTGATATGACCCACATCTCCACACTTAAAGCACATCTCTCGGCAAATGGCGGTGGGGACTGAAGGGAGCCCCGAGCACCGGAATACCCACTAGCAGAACCAGACATAGATGAGCCCTGAACTGATGGTGCTTGAGTCGAACTCTGAGCTGGAAGGCACTAAGGGACGAATAACTCTATTGAGAAATGTGTAACCCATGGTCAGATGATGCACCACGGTGAGATGGACGAGCCATTTGAGCATGTCTGAAATAATGACCCCTATCATGGTGAGACTGACCTCTAGAAGGAATGCCACCAAAACTACTGGATCCATGAGGCCTCTTGGCCTCCCTCTCTACTCGCTCCTAGTGGCAAGCCGACTCTATCTCCGAGCAATGTCAACAACCTCCTCAAAAGAAGCACCAGTCACCCTCTCTCTAGTCAGAAAAATCTGTAGCTGATAAGTGAGGCCATCAATGAACCTCTTGATCCTCTCCCTATTTGTGGGAACCAGCCAGATAACATGATGGGCCAGCTCGGAGAATCTCATCTCATATTGCGTCACAGTCATATCCTCCTGATGCAACTGCTCGAACTGCCTGCATAGCTCCTATCTGCGGGACTGCGGTACATACTTCTCTAGGAAGAGAATGGAGAACTAATGTCAGGTAAGGGGCGTTGCACTAACAGGACTACGCCTCTCATACGCTCCCACCAAGCGAAGGCAGCTCCAGAGAACTGAAAAGTAGTGAACGAGACCTCACAGATCTCCAGAATACTCGTTGTACGAATAATTCTTAATTATGCAGGTAATTAATTATTGAATTAATGGAGAATTACCAAGTTAATTAAGAAAATTGATAATTAATTAAGACATTATTGGATAAGACCCCACAAACGTGGCAGTAAACCTTGCCAATTGATGACTCTTAAAGTCACTTGATAAAGTGTCATTTTGAAAGCTTATTCATCACCTAAGTGGCCCCCACACCCACTAAGGTATAAAACCTATTATTCATTAAGAGAGATGGATAAAAAATTCAGCAAGGTAATAATCTTAAGCAACATTTCATACGAAATTATACTACATAATAACAACGGGATTTTGCGATTCTAAGGGAGTGCGCTGCAATCCTTCTCAAGAATATCATACAGATTTCCCCCTACCTCGATCTGCTGTTACATGTTGACGCAATTGACGTGTGTTAGAGGGATTGTCAAGAGAATCGGCTCAAGTATGTTAAGGTTATCCCTTCTTTCCTTTTGGCATGATCCATATGATATAAACGAAATGAGTAAATGCACAACTTCCATAAATGACTCTATTCATAGAAGTATTAGAGGTGCCTATGTTATTGATTTCCCATATGTCTTATTATTCTATTGCCTGTTCATGGGTCTCACAAAATACGTAAGTTCATAAAGTTTATTTCATGATATTAATTAGAGTCATAATGGTCTTATGACAAGTCTGATAGATGCATGAACAGATGAAACAAGAGACTCGCGGGGCGGATTCAAATAACGAGCAAAATATGATGACACATATGAAAAAGTGGAACCAGGATCAAATAATACAGAGGCATCCATGTGGAAAACTGAGACAATACTTGTGATCACAACATCTGAAGCAATAGCATCTGATCTGGCAGGGAATGCATAGAAACGGGCCTGACTGCCACTTGATCGGCTTTCTCTCTAGGGCGACCCCTAACTGACGGACCTTCACCCCAAGCTGGTTGGGCGGGTGAGGAAGTAACTGGTGCTGAAGCTGAATGCTGACTTCTCTGCTGGGATGAACCTCTCGCAAGGCAGGGACAGAATCTCTTGATATGACCCACATCTCCACACTTAAAGCAACATCTCTCAGCAAATAGCGGTGGGGACTGAAGGGAGTCCCGAGCACCGGAATACCCACTAGCAGAACCAGACATAGATGAGCCCTGAACTGATGGTGCTTGAGTTGAACTCTAAGCTGGAAGGGCAATAAGGGACGAATGACTCTATTGAGAACTGTGAAACCTATGGTCAGATGATGCACCAAGGTGAGCTGGACGAGCCGTTTGAGCATGTCTGAAATGTTGACCCCTGCCGTGGTGAGACTGACTTCCAGAAGGAATGCCACCAAAACTACTGGATCCACGAGGCCTCTTGGCCTTCCTCTATACTGCTCCTGACGGCAAGCCGACTCTATCTCCCGAGCAATGTCAACAACCTCCTCAAAAGAAGTGCCAGTCACCCTCTCTCTAGTCAGAAAAATCTGTAGCTGATAAGTGAGGCCATCAATGAACCTCCTGATCCTCTCCTTATCTGTGGGAACCAACCAGATAGCATGACGGGCCAACTCGAAGAATCTCATCACATATTGCGTCATAGTCATATCCTCCTGATGCAACTGCACGAATTGCCTACGCAGCTCCTCTCTACGTGACTGCGGTACATACTTCTCTAAGAAGAGAATGGAGAACTGATGCCAGGTAAGGGGCGCTGCACTAACAGGCCTACGCCTCTCATACGTCTCCCACCAAGTGAAGGCAGCTCCAGGGAACTGAAAAGTAGTGAACAAGATCTCACTGGTCTCCAGAATACCCGTTGTATGAAAATTTCATAATTACACGGATAATTAATTAATTATTGAATTAGTGGAAAATTACCAAGTTAATTAAGAAAATTGATAATTAATTAAGACATTATTGGATAAGAATTGACCCCACAAACGTGGCAGCAAGCCTTGCCAATTGATGACTCTTAAAGTCACTTGATAAGGTGTAATTTTGAAGGCTTATTCATCACCTTAGTGAGACCCACACCCACTAAGGTATAAGACTTCTAATTCATTAAGAGAGATTGATAAAAAAGTCAGCAAGGTAACGATCTTAAGCAACATTTCATACGAAATTATACTGCATAATAGCAACGGGATTTTACGATTCTAAGGGAGTGCGATGCATTCCTTCTCAAGAATATCATACAGATTTTCCCCTACCTCGATCCGTTGTTATGTGTTGACGCAATTGACGTGTGTTAGAGGGATTGTCAAGAGAATCGGCTCAGGTATGTTAAGGCTATCCCTTCTTTCCTTTTGAAACGATCCATACGATACAAACGAAACTAGTAAAATCACAACTTCCATAAATGACTCTATTCATAGAAGTATTAGAGGTGCCTATGTTCTTGATTTCCCATATGTCTTATTATTCTATTGTCTGTTCATGGGTCTCATAAAATACGTAAGTTCATAAAGTTTATTTCATGATATTAATTAGAGGCATAATGGTCTTATGACAAGTCTGAGAGATTTTATTGGCGTACTTCTCATGTATTGCATTCATGTACATTGACCCATGCCCATATATATATATATATATATATATATATATATGGGATATGTGAAAAGGTTACGACGTTATATACACACTACCACCCGATCAGATGGTATACGTTGATGATTTGCCCATAGTGGCCGAGATGATATGATGAGACGCCCTCAGATGCTTGATAATGTTATGAACGCATATACCCATGCATGGTATGACATTTATACGCACATTATAAGTATTAAATGATTCACAAAGCTATTCAGACTTACATGTCGAGTCTTTTACTCCATGTTTCTCTCGTGTATATTATTTACTGATTTTCATTCTTTACATACTCGGTACATTATTTGTACTGACGTCCCTTTTTCATGGGAACACTGTATTTCATGCCCGTAGGTCCCGATAGACAGGTCAAGAGTCCTCCAAGTAGGCTATCAACTTAGCAAAAGATGTCAGTGCGCTCCATTTGTTCCGGAGTTGCTTGTTTGGTCAGTATGATTTAGACGCATATTGTTTGGTATGGTGGGGCCCTGTACCGACCTTTATGATAAATATGTACTCTTAGAGGCTTGTAGACAGATGTCATGTATACAGATACTTGTATGGCCTTGTCGGCCTATATTTTAAGTATATAATGGATCACATAGGCCTTACAGGCCCGTATGTCACATGTATGAGTTTCTATATCGGGTTGGGTCGTTCTATGTCGGATACTCCCTCATGTTTACTCTGGTTATCTCATGACGCCCCTTCTGCCCCACTTACCTGTGATGATGTAATAAGAAAGATACGTTACGTTGGTACTCGGTTGAGTAAGGTACCGGGTTCCCGTCGCGACCTATCAATTTGACGGTGTTATTATATAGGAATGACGCCGCTTTATAGTGAATTATGGTTATATAGGGGCTATTATAGAGAGGTGTCACTGAATATAAATCAATCATAATAGTAAGAAATTATTTATTTTGCTTAAAAAATAAACAAGTATTTTAGATTATACAGTATACTAATATGTGATATATCAAATTAAAAATCTAAACAAGAAATAATGCATACATTATACCAATCCTATATTACAATTTACCTATTACTAATATTAATTGGGGCATTTGCATCTATACCCGCTTTTTGGGTCACGTTTTAACTTGTGCCCGCTTTGGAAAAAAATTTGCAAGCGTACCTGCTTTTTCGCGTAACTTCAGCATACGGGGCTGAAGTAGAAAAGGTAATCACGCAAAATTTCAGCATTCTCTACTAGACGGGCCTAAAGTAGCAAAGGCAATACGCTTAAGTTTTTTTTGTCCCGGATAAGCTTTTTCTAAAACTTCAGTAGAAGATGCTGAAGTTATTTAGTTCATTTGTAAAAACTTGAGCAACTGGATTCATTAGTTTTGTCATAAAGTTGTTTCAAAAACTTCAGTAGAAGATGCTGAAGTTACTTAGTTCATTTGTAAAAACTTCAGCAACTGGATTCATTAGTTTTGTCATAAAGCTTTTTCAAAAACTTCAGCAGAAGATGCTAAAGTTACTTAGTTCATTTGGAAAAAATTTCAGTACTAAATAGGCTGAAGTTTTTTTGTCCTGGATAAACTTTTTCAAAAACTTCAGCAGAAGATGCTGAAGTTATTTAGTTCATTTGTAAAAACTTCAGCACTATATAAGCTAAAGTTTTTGAAAAAGCTTATATAGTTTTTTGACCTATACAATCACTATATTGGATCTTCGTTTTTTTTCTTCTTCTTTCTGAACGTTTTTATGGAGTAGATCAGTAATTACATTAGAAAAAAGTGCCTTCAGTGGAAATAAATCAAATAATCATAAAGTTTAAGTGATATAAAGTGAAACTATTACTTTAACCCCACAGATCAATTCATTTGATTCAAACAAAAAAAGATTACATAAAAAATGCGAAAAAATGAAAAAAAATCGTGCAACTTATGTTAGTTGATTCATTGTTATTGATAAGTCGTAACAATGAAGACCAAATGCTAACCTGTGTTATCGTACTGAAAATATCTTAAGAAAACGAAGAAGGAGAAGGAAGAGGAGAAAGAGAGCTAAAGTTATTTAAAAAGTAAGTATAAGTAAAAATTTTATAAAAAATTAATATAGGTTAAATGGGGCGACCAAATAAGGCGGCCCGTGCAATTTTTACATATTAATCTTATTAATTTCTGCATAATTTGTCTTTCAAAAAAACGGCCCGTAAGTTAATAAGCATGCCGGGTCGGGTCCCTCAACGTTGTTTTTTTAACCAAGGTAAAAATGGAGCCGGCGTCACTAACGTTGTACTGAATCGTTAAAAGAGCAAAAACGAAACGAAGCGCACCGTCTTAGGATCCGTGACTGTCTCATAAGCCGGTGACCAAATCGACTAGTAACTGTAAACCGGGGCCATTTTAGTTACTGCTAATCGCTCTCTGCTTCTGAAGGGAGGAAACTCTTGTCAAATCCAATGGCCGCCATATTAGCTCGGAAATCTCTCTCTGCTCTTCGCTCTCGTCAGCTTGTAAGTCTCCTTTTATTTGCTCATTTAATTTATACTCGTCTGCCATTTATGTGTCATCAATTTTTGTAAGAAAATGCTCCTACGAACCCTAATCTTGCATTTGACATCAATTTCAACCTTCGTGATAGTCAATTTCATCAGTTATAGCTTTCTTCAGCATCTGATTTACCCTTATGTTATCCTCAGGAGAAGGTAATGAAAACGACATCGTATTTAAGAATTAGTGTATGCTTTTGATTATTTGATACGTCATTTTTTTTTTTTTTTTTTTTTTTTTAATTTATGGTGCTGGCTTAAATACTTTTGAACTGAGGAAGTTAGATAGAAAATAGGTAGAAATGGATGTTTATAGAAGCAAGGAAGATGGTGGGTGCTGGATTACCATTCAGATTTCCCATTGTCAACATTTTTTTTCCTGATAACCGAGTAATCCCCGAGAGCCAGTGGTGGAGGCGGAGGATTCGAAACTGGATAGATAATTGGTCCTGCTCTCTATCCTTCTCCACTTAACTGCCTGGCTTTTGTCTGCCGCAGCAGGGTTCAAACCCGTGACGTGCACCTAATCTTCACCTCATGTGTTGTGCTCTTATTATTGGATCAAAGCCCTGGGTCCCCTTAGTTAACACTCAGTACCTTTGTTCTTTTATACATGTCTTTGGTTTTTGACAAATGACGGATAGCCTGGTGATAAGGACCCTCCACCTCCAATTATAAGGTTGAGAATTGAGTTACATGAGAATCTCAGTGGGAAAGGTCTTCAGTTGGGCTGCTGGTTGGAGTGTGGGAAATAAATACATTTCCTTCATATTTTCCTTTAACTTTTAAGATATCATGTACAATGCATGCTGTTTGTTGAGAAATTTTGCCGGGAAATGAGAGGGGCAGCAGTTACTTGACTACTTTTTAGGTTCTTGGTAAGGCTGTATTGTGCTCCGGGCCCGGGCCTAAACGGGACAAACGGTCCCGGACCTAACGGTCCAAATGGGTGGGACCGTCCCACTGTGGTCCTAAGCCCACATGGTCCCGGGCTAAATGGGCCGGGCCCACGGGCCTGAACGGGCTTTTTCGTTCCGGACTATTTTTTTTTGATTTTTTTTAATCTAAGGCAATTTCTTGTAAACTATATATGTATATACTAATATAAATTGCTTATATATAGCTATATATTTATATATAGTATGTATATATAATTATATATTGCTTATATAATATATAGCTTATATATATTATACATACTATATCTATATCTATAATATATATCTACAAATATATATATATATATATATATATATATTATATGTATTAGATATATATATTGCCTTATATATATATATAGCTTATATAATACCAAGGGGGTACGGGATCGCTTCCGAATGAGGTTCAGGAAATTAATTACAAAAACTTCAGCCCTGACTAGCTACTAACTTCTAGGTAAACCTTAAACCACAGTGTTCCTCACAACCCTGTTCAATGGCCACCTGCCTAAACGAGTCCAACTGAACACCACTGGTTAGGTTGGCCTAACCAAGGTTTACTGTCGAAATTGGTAACTGCCTGATCTATATAGTTCTTAACCCAATACCTCATCGGGGTGACACAGTAAACTCCTAGCTACAAAAACATGCTTAGTAAAACCTTCGAATACTAAGTTTAACACTAACCTATTTAGCCTATCATTTAGGCTAACAATACTGCAAATATTGAAGAGGGAGGGAGTAGAACAGTACCAGAGATCTCCTGTTTGTGGCCAAGTGACCTTTTGATTTTATTTCAGAATTCGAAATATTACAAGGGAGACGATTTTTTTTACAAGAGAGAAACTAGAGAGAAGTCAGAGTGTTTTCTAGAGCTTTGGCTAATGCCTGCGTCCTCAAAAACTAAAATGATCCTTATATAATGGATCGGCTCATAAACAAACAAACCTAAAACAGTAAGATGGCCGACAAGATAAAAAGGAAATTCTACATTATCAAAACCGGACAAACTACTTTATAAAAGTAGATTCCCTTCAATAATGGAAGGGTCCGTCACTTTATTAAAGTTGTCCTTATTACCCCAATAATTCATTTTATGGGGCCTTCATTTCTTTCATTTCTTAGCTTTTCCTTTGTCTTCTTTTCTCGCAGAAGATTCTTCTGTAGCTTCCTTCAATTTTGCAAGGAAGTCTTCAATCTCATCAATGTTTATTTCTGTGTCAGAGGTGCTTTGTGCTTCTCCTGCTACACATCCTTCTTCATCTGAAGTGTTTCCCATAGATGTCATTGATATGTCATCTCCTATTTTTGCCTTGAATTTTTTTGCAAGATCTTTCTTTATTTCCTCGAAGTATGAAGCGAGGATTTATTTCTTGGATATAGCTCCTTTTTTCATTTGGAGCTTTCTGGTAACTTGTTGGAAGGGGCTTATTTCACCTTCATCAATATTCGTTTTCTCTTGTTTGACATAGATTTCAATTTTGTCCTGGATTTGCTGGATTAATTCTTCGCCAAATAATTTTCCTTGCTGATTTGTTTGAACCAATTTGGTCCAGAACTTGTTATAAACAATCCTTTGAAGGCAAGAAATTCCTTCACTAGTATAACCAGTTTCGACATCCCATTTCATTATCCAGGGAATTGAAAATTCTATAAAGAAATACATAGCAGCAATACCATCGTAAAAGATATTATCTTTTTGTAAGGAAATAATTTTGGGAGATATGTCTACCCATTGAGTATATAAACTCTTAAATAAAGTAGGAAGTATTTCTAATGATGGACCATATAATTTCCACCATTTGAAGAACCAATTGGGAATCTGTTGACTGTTCATATTAGAACAGAGCTTAATGAACCATGAGTGTCTCTTATTAGGATTCTCATAAAGAAAAGTTTTATTAAAACTTTCAACATAGTCCCAATAATTAAATTTGACTGAGACTTTTTGATCAGGATGAGTGTATTCTCGATCCTTAAGGGTACTAATACCCCATTCATCCGAAGGTATTACTTTCTTAATAATAATCTTTGAAAAACTATAAGTTTTCCTGGTGTTTGCAGGATAAAAGTGCTGAATTTCAGCTGATCCTGTTGTTGAGAGTATAATCTCATAGTGCATCTTGTATTTATAAGCAAGAGTAGCATATGACGCTGTATCAAAATACTTGGCCATTAATTGCCAAGGGTTATCCTTCCATTTAAGGTCGGATTGTTCCAAAAGAATTATTAACTCTTTTGTGTCCTTTCGGTTATAAACCTCAAGGTTCTCATTACTATCCTCTGATATGACTGAGGAGTAGGTTGGTACATTAGATGATGTACCTTCATCTTTTCTGGATTGTATAAAATCCATGAACTGCTTGTATAAAGAATGGTCGGTATTACCTCCTGCTATATTAGCAACAATTAGTTTTTGGTTTCCTATTTGGGCGAGAATATTATCCCCTCTACCATCAGTAGATGCCCTTCCTCTTCCCCTTTGTCGAGGAGGTCTGTATGTAGGCCTCATAATCTGTGGAACAAAAGAGAGAACTATCAGTTCAAATATTCTCTTGTAAGAAAATCAGGAAGGGTATTATTAGACCCTTTTTTGTATATTATTTCAAAATCAAAAGGGGCTAATAAAGCTTGCCACCTTGCAAACATTTATTTGGAAACATCATGTTTAAAATCTTTGTCAAAGATAAACTTTGCAGCTTGACAATCAGTTTTAATAAAAAATTTCTAATTGTATAAATCAGTTTGGAATTTCATAACACATTTAACGATAGCAAGAATTTCTTTAGCTATAGTCGCATAATTCTTCTGGGATTCATTCCATTTTCCAGAATAAAATTGAAGTTTCATGATCTAATTGTTCTCCGACATGAACATCATAAAATGTGGGGGGTTGGAAAAATGAAGTTTCATCAATATGAGTCATTTCATCAATATGCTTTCTAATTCTAGGTCTAGGAGAAGGGTTAGGATTAGGATTATTACTACTTTCACCTTTACTATTTTTGTTACTGCTTTTTAAAAAAATACCAAATACATTTTTAGGTGCCATAATTTAAATACGAAATTAAATTAAAAAAGCTAACACAAATATTAAACACACAAATGAAATACGAAATATAATACGTAAAGTAAACACAAAAATTAAGCACTAAAATGATACGCAAAAATTATATATTAAAATTAGGAGATGGAACGAGTGTACCGTGATTAAATATTGAAACTTGAAGAAATTGCCCAAAAAATTGCTCCAAATACTTGACGAATTAATTTGAAGCTTGAAAGTTGCTCCAAAAAATTTGCCCAAATACTTGAAAGTTGAAACTTGAAAGTTATCACTTGATACTTGATAGTTGATAGTTGATACTTGATAGTAACAAAATTGAGAGAATAATATAGAATATAGATAGAATATTGGAATGTAAGAGATTTGAGAGAGAAAAATGATTTTTTGTGGGAAAAAATGAAGAAGAATGGGGGTATTTATAGTAGAAAATAGGGCCAAAGTGTAATTTAATAAACTTAGGGGTTATATTAAAAGTTTGGGAGGGTTAGGGGGTGTTTCGGGAGGGGGGGGTAGGGGCTGTTTGGACCGTTGGCGACAACTATTTTTGCAATTTAAGCTGTTGCCCAACGACTATTTTTTTTTTTTAAAAAAAAACTGGCGGGATGGGACGAAACGGAACGAAATGGTCGTCCCGTCCCATCCCGTGTCCTGTTTAACATTGGCCCATCCCATTTAACTTGAAGCAGGACGGGACCGGGACGGTACGTCCCGTCCCGTTGGACAGCCATAGTAGCAGGTGAAGCTCAGAGCCCCTCGGACACAGAAATCAATATTGAAGAAATTGAAGATTTCCTTACAAAGCTGAAGGAAAATGTCGAAGAATCTTCGGAGAAAAACAACAAAGGGAAAAGCAAAGTCTGAATTATTGAAGGCCCCATCAGATAAATTATTGGGGTAATAAAGACAACTTTAATAAAGTAAAAGGTCCCTCCATCATTGAAGGGAATCTGCTTTTATAAAGCAATTTGTCCGTTTGTAATTATAGAACTTTATCTTTTTATCTTGTCGGCCACACCTGTAATTATTTTGTTGGCCAGTTCTACTTTTTAGTTTTGTTTGTTTGTAGGCTGATCCATTATATAAGGATCATTTTCCATTCTTTAGAGGTAAGCGTTAGCAAAAGTATTAGCTCTGCCTTCTCTCTAGTCTCTCGCTCTACTTGTAAAAAACCCTTCTGTAATATTTTCCATTTTGAAATAAAATCAAAAAGGTCGCTTGGCCACAACTCAGGGTCTCTGGTACTGTTCTTCTCCTTTTCTTTTTCATTTTGCAGTACTGTTAGCCTAAATGATAGACTAAACAGGTAAGTGTTAAACTTGGTTCTCGAAGGTTATCTACTATGCATGTTTGGTAGTTAGGAGTTTACTGTGTCAACCCGATAGGGTTTTGGGTTAAGAACTATATAGACCAGGCAGTTACCAATCTTGACAGTAGACCTTGGTTAGGCCAACCTAACCGGTGGGGCTTGTAAACCTGTATTATATATATATATATATATATATATATATATATATATATATATTGATCTCTCTCTCTCTCTATATATATAGTTTATATGTATTAGATATATAATATATATACTATATCAAATTTAAGCACAAAATAAATTCCAAAGAAATATTCAAGGGAATATCTTATAATTTTTATTATTACGACATTAACAAAAAATGGCAATATCTTTCTTAGTCTTCCTCCCTCCAATGGAATGAGCACAACAAGTTATGAGTTGTAATAGCAATGCGATAATCTATATGAGTAAATAAATAACGCAAATATTGTTCATATTCATGTTTGTATTTACAAATATCGCTTCTTTACGGTTGCGCGAGGCCATCCTTTACAAGTAGGATTAAAAACTCTTCTAATATAATGCACAAAATGAGGGTTAGAAGAAAAACTATATGGTAAGCACATAACAGTAACCATTTTTGCCAATTCTTCACGATCTTTATTTGGATCATAATATAAAATGCTACCGGTAACAGTGTTAATTCCCGGTTGACTAGATTTGACCCTGTACTAGGGTTAACCGTACTATCTACACTTGTCCCCTCTTGCGCAACTTTCATTTGTAAATATCTAGCTTTATCTCTAGGGTGTGTCTTTATGTGTCTAGTCAAACTACCCGTACCGCTACGTTCTCCAGTAAATTTATGAGCCATCAAATACCCACAAGTTTTACACTTAGCCTTATTTTGTTCTCTTAGTTAAGTAAAAAAGTGCCAAACAAGAGATGTTTCGGATCGTTTAGAAGGTTGTCTATTAAAAGTAGAGGTTACTACAGGAGGGTCAGGCGGGGCATCAGTTGAGTTATTAACAGGACTAGTAGGTGTATCATCTAAATCCGGTTGCGTTTCATCTAAATCATCATTTTCCTCTACATTTTCAAAGATAGTTTGATTAGGATAAAGAGCATTCATAACTTCTTCATTTAATTGTTGACCTGGTGCAACATCATGGCAAAATTGACTATCGGAAAATTGAAAACAAGGGTTATCACTATCAAGAATAACAGATGGAGGAGGACGGGTAACAGGTCTGGGTCGGGGAGCCGGGGGAAGAGTAGTAGTTTGGCGACTAGATTCACCAATTTTAGATTTTCCCTTACCCTTACCCCCAAATATTTTTTCCAAAGAAAAGTCCATATTAATTATAATTATACTAAATAAAACACACAAAACTATAATATTAAAACTTAAGAGTTGGAACGAGTTTACCGAATTGACGAACAACTTCTTGAAAATTGAATATCGTTGAAGACTTGAAGACTTGAATACTTCAATTCACCAACTTCACAATTTTTCACGAAATTGCAATAATAAAGTAAGCAATTATAGAAGAAAATTAGAGAGAGATTGATGAATTTGTGAGTAAAAATGAATGAATGAGGGGGTATATAGTTGAAAATAGGGAAAAAGTGTAATTATAAAAAGTTTGGGGGCCAAATGACTATTTTTGAAAGTGCCAAACGGCTAAAAATGCAGTCCAACGGCTACATTTTAAATTCTGACCGTTGGCCCTTTTTTTTTTTTAAAAAAATTAGCCGTTGGGCCCGTTTGACCAGGTTGAACCGGCCCATGCCCTCTTGCCGGTCCCGGGCTAAACGGTCCCGGGCTCGCGGGCTTTTTGGCAAGGACCGACCCACTGTGGGCTTTTGGACCGCCAGAGACCGGCCCATTTGAACCGGCCTGTTTGGCTTGTTTGGCACGCGGTCCCGGGCCGCTCCTGGGCTGGGCCCGCCCACAATACACCCTTAGTTCTTGGTCAATATGCTTTCTTGTATGTGTACATAGACATGGTTACATGCAGGCACTTGCATACATAAATGTGTATGTATTTGTGCATTTCTATGTTTTATGGTGTAAGAGAATGGTTTGACACCTTATTCTTCCTATGGGGACTATAGGTTTTGGCAGGACAAGCATGGCAAGGGGCTAATACATCTAATGGAACTCTGCTTGGTACTCGAACATTTGCTACCAAGCATTCGTTTTCAACTGACAAAGGTTTGTACTCTGCTCTTCAAATCCATCCTAGATCTATCATCCCCTTTTTCTCTGTGTCTGTTAGCATATGAGGCATGTAATGGAATGCCATAGCATTAGACAAAAAGGTTGTAGTTCACTACTAATGAGCTTTAGTGGGGATATGAATTTTAAGCATTGCGGTATGCGATACTCCTTCCTTTCCTATTGGGTTGTCCACTTAGATGAGCTCAGTTGCCAAGGGAGGAGTAGAAAATGATATGCTTAGAATTTGATGGGGACTTTGTTCATAATTGGATTTCAGAGTTAAACAAGACTAGATTAGATCAATAGAATCTTCTGTGATATTTAAAATGATTATTACTTTCCTTGGAAAATTTTGAGAGGAAAGTGAGTCAAGCATTTTCCCATGGAGGGAAATATATTAAATCTGTCTACACATGATAGCAATGTTATGCATATTGTTATGTCCGCTATCCGATCTCTATTGTGGCTAAGAAAGTACGTTCAAAGTAGCTCATAACATGGTATGTAGTTATCTATTCTGGATGGGACCATGCAAATTGTTGCAAGTGGAAACCCCCTGGGTTCTCCTTTCTACTGTGCCATCAAATTTTCTGTTGGAAAATTGTGAGAAACTTTAAAGAGATGAATTACTAAGTTTCATGCATTCTGGTTTATCTTTCCAGGGTAATCCTAATTTAATATAGAAGGTCAGACTCATGCTTTAACTTGTCCAATATTTGCTGGAAACCTGATGCATATACTAGAAAGGTTAACGGTATTTGTTGTACGCCTAAAAGCATGAACTTTGCTATATATATGTTTTCACCAAAAAGCTGATGAATGGGATGAAACTTGGGAAAATTATCTTCTTTTTTCTATAAAAAAAAATTTAAGCTATAGCTGCAAACTGGGAATGCATTTTGAGAGGTAACTCTCAGTTGCATGCTTTATATAGGATTGTATTTAATGGGGATTGCGCCACTTTCTCTATTGCACACCACTTTAAATGGCAGAGTGCCTGGGGTTTCTGATAAATGCAGGGCAATGTGGCAACCAGTTCTTTAGGGTGTGAATTGAATAGAATGCTTTAAATGATTCGGAGCAGTAATTTACTCTGGTGGCAAAGTAGTTAGTTCTACTCAACTCATAGTCATTGGTTTATTATTTGTGGTCTGCATCTTCTTGGTGCCTTAAGTTTTTGGTGATTCTCAGTCGAAATTTAATGACTCACTACTTTTTCTATTGTCCCAGATGATGAAGAACGAGAACAGCTAGCAAAGGAGCTATCTAAAGATTGGAATTCAGGTAAATCATTTTAAAGAACTCTCACTTTGCGTAGCGTTGTGATTCCTCTGGCACTGCCTTGAGGCATCATTACCTGCTTCTGATTTTTTGACTAAATGCAGTCTTTGAGCGAAGCATAAATACACTATTTTTGACTGAAATGGTTCGAGGTCTGATGCTGACGCTCAAGTACTTCTTTGAAAAGAAAGTGACTGTAAGTCTCATGCTTCTACTGGTATTTACCTTAAAATTATTCATGTTCGGTTGCACATTGACCGGGTCTCCATCTCAGCTACGGTGGTGGTATCGTTCTACATGCTAACCTCTTGGTCTTTACTTTTGAGCAGCAAATGAAATAACCATTTTATTGCAGATTAACTATCCATTTGAGAAGGGCCCTTTAAGCCCTCGTTTTCGTGGAGAACACGCCCTTCGGCGTTATCCTACTGGAGAGGAAAGATGCATTGCATGTAAACTTTGTGAAGCTGTAAGTGTCAACTTGCTATGATTATAATTGCAGCTGCAATTTTGTTTACACTATTGATTCCTCAGGCTTGTTTCCATCATTGTTCAATGTTGGTTACCTTCATATAGGAGGAGGAGTGTAAGTGAAATATGTCTTTTAGGTGCTAACCACGAGAGTAGAGAAACTGCTTGAGTGAACTCCGTCTTTTCTAAATCAAATTTCCTGACCTTAGGTAGGACAATGTTGCTTGAGTTGGCAATATATGCATTACTGGGAAACCGGTACCATGTTGAATTGTGTGAAGGATCTCATATAAATTATGTCTTTAGTAGTAAAAGCTACTTCTTGAATTGCAAGAGAAAGATGTGAAATGGTGGTAACCAATAGCCAAAATAAGAATGGTGAACGTTTAACTTCCTTTGTTGGCTCTAGGGGTGAGTATTATTTGCTGTAAGCTGAAAATATCAGTTTCAAACGGGACCAATTAATTAAGTATATTATGAAATATATAAGTTCAATACTCCTGGTATGTATGAAATATATGATATACGGTTAGTTTATGATGAAATGTGGATAGAGGGATACTTTAGTGAGTGATCACATTTGATATATCAGAGAGATTTCAATAAATAACTAATATATCAAATTTAGGCCCACAAAGTGTAATTTAGGGAGAAAATAAAAATTTTCGGTACGGAAATCTCTTAACTAAAAGACCAAAAAAGCTGAATCGAACGAGGTGAAGTTTAATCAAACAGGTTTATTCTGGTCCAAAGATCAGTTTGTCTGTTTAAAAACCAAAATCAAGTGAACCCAAACCAGTAAAATCGCCGTACCACCCTATATTGGCACTATTTTGGTGCAGTCCAATTTGAAAGAAGCTTCCTATGTGAACTATGGTGGAGCCAGATTTCCAGCAAGGGGGTCAAAATATAAAAGAAGTAAACACACTGAAGAAGCCAAAGGGATTCAATATATAGTATATATACACAAAAAAGTGACCTATGTACTTCCCCCCCCCCCCCCCAAACAAACCACACACACGCAATTTGGACCTATCTACACTATGTAAATTTCCGGCAAAGGGGTGTCAATTGACTCCCCTTCACAAGCATTGCTCCGCCTTGAACTATGGGACCGTGTTGTGTAAGCTAAGACTTTATGTTACTGCTAGCATTCTGCATGCTGAAGTATATGATTGCCATTGCTAATGAAACAATTCATCGGGCTTCTTAACAGATTTGCCCTGCTCAAGCTATTACTATCGAGGCTGAAGCGCGAGAAGACGGGAGTCGTCGAACAACTAGGTACACTTTTGTGAGTCTGCGGATGTTACATTAGATATTCAGACATCCATGCTCATGTGTTTATTAACTTCAACAGGTATGATATTGATATGACGAAGTGCATCTACTGTGGATTCTGCCAAGAAGCCTGCCCTGTTGATGCCATTGTTGAGGGGCCCAACTTTGAATTTGCAACTGAAACTCATGAGGTTAGTATATTGGTTGTTTCAAAGCACAAAATTTGAAATAAATAAATTCTGCACTACTGGAGGTGACTAATTTGTCGTATGTATCAGGAACTCCTTTACGACAAGGAGAAGCTTCTTGAGAATGGAGATCGATGGGAAACTGAGATTGCAGAGAATTTGAGATCTGAAAGCCTCTACCGTTGAGTTCTTTCATCAGATACATGCTGAAGATTTCTTGCTTTGTAAGAAATTCACAAAATAAAGAGACTAGCTGAATGCACTTATTTGTCCTTTCCCTTGTCTTTTGATTGCTTAGCCTCTTTCGTTTACATACAAAAATGTGAAAGAAATAGAGCAGGATCTTGAACGTCTAAAACCAGATGATGAACTGCTGTTTGGTATGGCAAGATGACTTATTTGTAAAAGTAACGTCCATGGTCATAGATTTGAGTGTAATAGGAGTTTCACTCTGTCTTGAGGAATTGGGATGAGCTGCTCTGATTTGCCTGTCATACCAATGTAAATTGGTCATCATATAAAGGTCCTTTTAATATGGAACCTTGATACTATGACTAGTAGTAGCTATTACTGTTTGAATTACTGCTTGTTGCTCAGGATGGATCTGAATGATCATGCCAGTCCTAAACGATTTAAGTTTTTTTTCTTCTAGTGCTGCCTCTTTCCTTGCAAACGCGCTGTCTCAAGAAATGATAATTGTTGCTGCAAAGCAGCACCTGGTTCCTGTTGCACTTACTTTAGTTGGGTGGGTTTAATAATGGAGGATGGGGAACTCGAGAGTAAAAATGGATTCTAAAATTAATGAACAGATTGATGTTAGTCAAACTTTAGGTGTTAATAATGAACCTTGAGTTCCTTTGTTGTACTTTCCGAATTTTGGAGATTCTAAGTGATGGTGAAACGGGTTGGCGCTTCTGCATGGTAGAAATGACACCAGATAGCCACTCGAAGGGCTGTTATTTAAGAATGCCAGTGCGTTCTGAATTTCAATTTTTTAGTTTAATTTTTCGGGACAAAAATATCTTGAAGTTAAAATTTTTAGTTTAAAATTTCAGGATAAAATAAGTGCTTGCTAATTTCTAAATAACATCTTTGAGAATGGTTATCCGTGCACCTATCCCTTCTGCATGTTGCAGGCCCAACCCTACCCATAGGACAGAATATACGATAAGGGGGGGGGGGATTTTATTTTGTATCTCATATAATTGATACTAGTTGTATGAGATAACTTTTTTGTCTCACAGTTTTGTGGACCCAAATTTCTATGGACCCAGAAGTGTAAGATTGAGGTCCAAAAATTGGTGAGACACAAAATAAAACTTGTCCCATTTGAATCATAGGAGTAATAAATAGCGTGGTGGCCGATGTCCGTCTTGTCGGACAAAATAGTATTAAGTTGAGATCGATGGAGGCGTAAAATTATTTTTAAGACATTTACATGAAGTAGAAGATAATGGAGCACGTGGTTGTGGCATGAAGAAGGTGATGTGTCGATCGTTGTTCACGTGTTATTTCATTCCCCGAGCTCCCCTGCAAATGACCATTCCGATAATTTTGCAAAACTCGTGCCCATCTCCAGGAATCTTAACAGGACTATAACAAGTGTAATAATGCCAATTGTCAATTGTGAAATTCTGTGTCAAATATTTGTTGGGTGCTAATGTATCATTTTATTTATTTGTTAGGATAATACTTTTCAGAATTTATTATTTCGATTTAGTATTTGTTGGAACTTTTGAGGCATCATTGAAAGGAAGTAAATTCCAATCTGCTGCACCTTGCAAAAACCAAATTTGGACATAAATGTAATTTGATTGTTTTGGCCTACACTGTGCCGTTCCTTTTGTTTTGTTTCTTAGAATGCAACATTTATTGCATGTTTGGCCTCTTTGCGACCAGTGTGCTTGCGTAATGAGATAAAAGATACATATATATGCATGCTGAGTGCATGTTATATACGTTGAGTGAGAGAATTGCTATTGCCACTGGACTGACGATATAATCACATATACTTAGTTTTATTAGGCTAAGATCAATCACCACTAAAGATGCACCAAAATTTTACTCATTCCAAATTTCTATTGCTTAAAAAAAAACAAATTATAATTGCGCCTTTGAGTCTCTTAGATTTTTTTTTTTTTTTTTTTTTTTTTTACTAAAGACTCTTAATGGTTTATCATACTTATAGCTTGTTTGTCTAAGCTTCTACGATCACCTTATTTTAAAAAAGTGTTTTTCTCATGAGTACTTTTCAAAAAATTACTTTCAATAACAAGCCGTCTGTGTTTGATTAATTAATTTGAAAAGTACTTTTGCGCAGTAATTAGTGTTTGACCAAGCTTTTAAAAACTGCTTTTAAGTGCATTTTTCTCAAAAGTTCTTCTCAGAAAAATGCTTTTGGAGAGAAGCTACTTTTTTCTACTTGTCAAAAATGGTTTCTGCTTCTACTCAAAAATACTTTTTTTTCGTTCTAAAGCTTTGGCCAAACATCTAAATTTTCGGAAAAAATACTTTTAGCCGAAAAAGCACGTTTGGCCCAAAGAAAAGCTTGACCAAACAAGCTATTAGTTGCTAACATATTCCAAAATTTTTATCCGATTCCGCATATTTAAATTCAAGTTAATAGAGTTACCCTTCAGTGGTAAAGATATTCTGAAAACCATCATTTATATGCTAGGGAAAATGGGAACACAAAAAAAAAATTCACTGTCACACCTGCTTTTTCACCTACACCCTCCGTGAGGGGATGTAAAGGGAGTTTTTTCAATTAAAGGACAATCGAAACGAGATTTTATTTAAAGATTCAGAGTCGCCACTTGGGAGATTTGTGGTGTCCCAAGTCACCGGTTGAATCCCGAATCGAGGAAAAGAATGACTCTGTTTAACAGTCTGCGCACCAGAAATCCGGATAAGGAATTCTGTTAACCCGGGAGAAGGTGTTAGGCATTCCCGAGTTCCGTGGTTCTAGCACGGTCGCTCAACTGTTATATTCGGCTTGATTATCTGATTTTATACAAGTGTGAACTTATGTGCAAAATTTAACTTTTAACCGCTTTTATCATTTACTGTTTTTATCAAGAATTGCAACGTTGTGAAAATGTATCTCGAACCGCGTTACAATCAATGTACCCGTGGTCGTCGACACACTTTGACTCCGTTGAGATTTGGATTTGGGTCACATCAATGTGCACCCGAGTTTAAGGAAATTAAATTATTAAAGGCGCGCCTAAAGCGACTAGCGTATTTATTTTGGGTAGGACCGTGGAATTTTGCTAAACGGTCCATCCCGAAATCTAAGCAATTTGAAAACAAATATTTACTGAGGGCCCCGCAATTTTGTATTTTTATTTGGCGAGGCTCGTCTCATTCATTATTTTTAAAAGGAATTTGCAATGTCGTGGAGATGCATCTCGAACCACGTCACAATCAATGTACCCGTGATTAGCGATACGTTTCGACTTTCGTTGAGATTTGGATTTGGGTCACATAAATGTGCACCCGAGTTTAGGGAGGTAATGTTATTAAACTGCGCGTCTAAAGAGGTTAACGCGTTGTTATTCTGGGGAAAGCCGTAAAATTCGCTTAATAGCCCGTCCCAAATTCTAAATATTTTATTTTTAACCATTCACTGAGGGCCCCGCAACTTGTACTTTCACTCGGCGAGGCTCGTCTCATCATTTTTATTTAAAGGCCCAATCCTAAAGCAATCTATAATTTTCTATTTTTATTTGCCTCTAAAAACAAAGAAGAAGATCCTAATTAGTTTTGCATTATGTAAGAATTAGAAGACCTGGGTCTATTGAACTCATACGCAATCAAATTTTATTCGCTTTAGGTTCTGAATGCAGTCCGTATAAATAAACCCTTATCTAAGTGTGTACTAAGAGCCAACCAACTATAGATCTGGGCCCAGGTCCAAATGAACATGCAGTCAAAGCTAGACCTGGGCTGATTGTGACAGTACCGAAGCCCAAAATGTCCAAAGTGGACCACTGACCTCAGCTTCAATTCTAGTTGAACACAGAATCACTGGAACAACTTCAAATTATTTAACGTGCACTCAACAATTTATGAGAAGGGAGAATCACGTTTATCTACTCAAATTAAGGAACAATTGATCATTTGAATCTCATATTAAAATTTAGCTTACTCCACCTGTTTAACTAATGGTGATTCCTAATGAGAGATCGAGTTTTGACTAGACAACTCGATTATTTGATTTCACTAACATCCACGAGCAGATTCAAAGCAGTCTTATTAATAAGGCATGTTCAATTCGATTAACTACTGCTATGAACTATTGATCCAGAATTACCAACACCTATACTATAACAATGAATCCCAGGCCATAAAATTTAAAGTGGCCGTCATACTGATTTCAAAATCAACTATATCCTAGAAAAACAATTTAGTGGAATATATATGAAAGCAAACTGAGATTCCATTAATCAACACAAGTTAAATCAAATTGTTAGCTATAGAACTCTCATGCTTCCATGCACATCTAATTAGTTTAACTAAATCTAAATTCTAGAATCTATTATAACAGCCCAACATAGTCCATCAGTCCATTGGGGCTCAGAATACTTAACCACAGTGGACAAATACACGCATCATAAGCAAATTATCCATATATGCAACAGAAGTTTTTCACTATAATTCTGCAGCAGGAAAACTTGCTTCATTTCTATTTCATATCCGATACGAGATACTACATCAAAGTCTCGAAGTGTACCTGGTATTGACAATGCAAGAAGAAGAAGAAGAGGATCAACAGCAGTAGCAATACAACACAACAGAACAGCGAACAAACACTGCGAGTACCAAACAACAAGTACCAACAGCTAGTGACATATGCAGCAGACCCAAGCGAAAAATCAGAAATCCAGAAGTGTTTAAAACCCAACAGAATTACCAGAACTGACTCAAAACTAACCTGAATAAATCCAAAATTACTAGAAGACCAACCAGGGAACCTCTGAGACTCTCACAATCAGAAATCAAGCTAGAAACATGCAACTCATCAACTGGAATTCTAATTTGACTTCAGGAAACTAATGCCACAGTGGGTTTTCTCAATCTTTTTCAAAGTCAGGCAGTGTGTGCCAATCTTTGGACTTTTCTATTTGTTTTTGACTCTCAACCTTTTCTGCCTATTCCTCCAAAAAAAAAGTCCACCTCAATGTCTAAACCTTGCTCTATTTATCTGCCCAAAAACAAACCCTTCCCCCTCTCAAAAGAAATTAAACTAATACCACCACCATCTTTTTGTCCATGATGTTCTCTTACAGCCCATTATCATGTGTCTTGAACCAAAGGCATGGGCAGCTTATAATATTCCATTAATCCCCATGCTATTATGTTTCCCAAGCCACTACTACTAGACAAAATATTAGTTTAATGGTCAATTAAGTACCCTCATGGTCAGACCACTAACACTAACCCTTTCAACCATTTTAAAACCCCAAAATACCCCTGAAAACTCCTGTGACTTAATATCCTACCTTAAACCTTTTAATTTATACTACATCTTTCAGCTATAACCAATTCAATTCGAATTCAAATGACCGTACAAAATATTAGTTTAATGGTCAATTAAGTACCCTCATGGTCAGACCACTAACACTAACCCTTTCAACCATTTTAAAACCCCAAAATACCCCTGAAAACTCCTGTGACTTAATATCCTACCTTAAACCTTTTAATTTATACTACATCTTTCAGCTATAACCAATTCAATTCGAATTCAAATGACCGTTCAAACTAGCATTTAAATCAGATCAAATGGCATCAACAGAAGAACCCTGATTCAGTCAGAATTGAAGCAGTACAAATCACATTATTATCAGGTTATTTAATCAGAATTGAAGCATGTAAAACTAATCGACGACACTTATTCAATCGACTTCACGAATTACAACACATACAATCAATAGCAAATAAGAATCGAACATGCACACAGGTGATTCAAATCGTATTGATGAAAACAGGGATTCATAATAAAATTTAACTAATCGACGACACTCATTCAAATCGATTATATAGTTTTATCACATTCATTAACCATGACCAGAAAAAGTTTGACCAAATAAAAGGTCATTGAAGATGGGCAGAGTCAGTCGACAAAAGAAATTGAAAAAGCAATAAAACTAAACAAAACAAATAAACAAACACAAACTGGAACAAACAGGAAAGGGAAAATACCTCAAGAACTCGGGACCTGGACGACCCTGATTTGAACTCAAACTCAAACTGTTTGAGGTCGAACGGACCTTAATCGAGTGTTCTCAACTGAGAACACTTCGACTAAGGTCAGTTAAACACCCAAATTCCCTTAAACTTCGGACAGAAACCAGTTTTGGTTTTCTAGGGTTCTTACTTTTCGATTTGGGGTTCGAGTGTTTCTAGCCAGATTCGACTCGAACCAAAGGTGGTTCGGGCACGAGGGAGGTCATAGGGTGCCAGGGTATGAATTTGGGCTTGGTTGGGGTAGGTTCGAGTTCTGCTCGAATCTTCGATTGAAGATTCGAGAAGCTGGAGATTGATTCGAGGCAAACAGAGTGAGGATTCAGGTTGAGGGTGGTTAGGAGGTTCAGGGGTGTTATTTTGGCGGTCATCGGAGCCGGCGCCGCCGGATTTACGGTGAAGGGATGGGGTGGCGGCTATTAGGATGAGAGAATGAGAGGGGGGCTTGGTTTGGGGGGGCGGGGTATGGTTTGGGAATATATAGTGGGGTGGGGATTTGATGTGGTCCGTTGGATCGATGAAGGTTGACGACCTGGATTAATTCCCTTAATGGGGACGACGTCGTTTGGTTTTAGTAGGGGATGGGGTGGTTCGGGGCCACAGGTCGGGTATGGGGTTACGGGTGAGGGCGAAGTGATCTGGACCGTTGATCAAGTGAGATCAACGGCCCAGATTTTTCACGCCTGAACGACGTCGTTCCATCCGCCCCCAAAGCTGACTGGGTTGGACCGGGCAAGAGGGTATTTGGACTGGGCTGCAAGGGGTTATTTTGGTTTGGGCCTGGTCTATTTAATTCAAAACTGGCCCAGTCCGACTTTCTCTTTATTTCTTCCTTTTCTTCTATTCTCTTTTAATTCCTAATTACCAACTAAAAATCCTAATTATAAAATTGATAATTAGCTAAAACGTTAACTCTTAATAATAGCTATCACACGAAGTTAAACATCAAATGAAGACAAAATTACATAATTTGGACATTAAATGCTAAAATGCAAAGTACATATTTTTGTGATTTTTCCATTTCGTAAAACAAACTTGATCGTTTAATTAATTCCTAAATTGTAAAATTAAACCCTAAATGCACATGCAACACATATTTTTATATTTTTCTTATTTGAAATAGAAAATAAACATGCGCAGACAAAATACACATAAATTACAAACAACACAAAACTATTTTATTTTGAATTTTTAGGAGTAGTTCTCATAGGGCAAAAATCACGTGCTCACGCTCACAACTCTATTTATTGAAAGTTAGTTTTACTCATATGGGTTATCATGAGTCAAATGTTAGATCAAAATCGCAAAACTTTTCTTCTCTTTAAATTGTAAAGGATCATGTTGAATTATTTTCTCGTTCCGTTACTTCCTTACTTGTCCATTATCAACGAAATTTAGTAGTGAAACTGTTGATTAAGCTCCTGTTTGACAATAAAATTTGGGAGTTTTCTTTCAAATTTTATTTTCAAATATCAATTGTTTATAGATTTTAACCATTTTTTGGCATATATTAAAAATAAAATCTTCAAACCCCCAAAATAGTTCTAGAGTAGTTTTTAAAGTTTTATACTCATAAAATTTCAAAATTTTTTTAATTAAAATGTATGTCCAACACAATTTCAATTTTCAAAAATTATTTTTTATCTCGTGTTTATAAACGTTGTTTTTTCAAGTTTCAATCAAATCTATGTCTGAACGCTAGCTAAATGTCGTTAGAACTAACGGATGACCTGCGTGCTTTGCTAGCAGAGCACATTGCGTTTTTAGAATTTGTTAACAAATTGATACTTGTCTGTTGTCTCTGCTCCTAGATCTGTTCTCTTTTTCTGTCTTTCTGTAGATACTGCTGCAGGATAAGATATTTGCAACACCATATACATTTTGGCTCTACTCTCATCACATTCTCAACCGTTCATTTCCAAAATGCATTCCACTTTACCACCACTATTAAATAATTTCCCAAATTGGTTTACCTATATCACTCTTCTAACGTCGTTTTGCTTTATTCCAGTTTACACCACTATTAAATTTGTCCTCAAATAATTTGGAAGTAATTCAATTCTAAAAATTAGTTCGTGTGCCTAAAATCATGTAAGAAGATAATAACTGATCCCTCAATAACCAGTATGGACATTAACATATTATGACACGCCAAACACAGGCGGATCCAATATAAAAATTTTATGGGTCCAATCCTTAAGGTTTTAAGCATTGAACTTATTGTATTTTAAATGTATGAATTCAAGTTTACCATTTGTTGCAATTTTAGTGAATTTTTACATATAAATTTATGTTATGCATCGAAAGTACAGATAAACTTGACGTCGCTACTCTACGTCCGCCCCTGACGCCAAAAGAACTGAACATGCGGAGCGGGAATGATACTAGATAGGGTCTAACATTAGGTAAATCAAGAAAAAGGACGAGTTTGACTTTATACTTGATGAGTTTTAACATTAGGTAAATCAAGAAAAGGGACGAGTCTGACTCTATATTAATAAATATAATGTTACGAAAATAAACCTTCCGTCTACCATAACCATAAAAGCTTCTTTATTAAGTGACATTGCTCGAGACTATACGAGGAGATGATATGAAACTTTTGTATTCATTTGGTTTTATTCAAGTTATTCATATGTTTATTATAATTATAATCTCTTTAACCCGATAACCCGAGTCCAGGGGCGGATTTAGGGGGGCGCAAGGGGGTTTCACCCGAACCCCCTTTGCCGAAAAAATACACTGTATATATAAGGCAAAATCTATTTTTTACCTCTATATATTAAGTTTTGAACCCCATTAACACAATCCAAAAGTGTAGTTTAGTGGTCAAGGGGGTTCAAAATCTACATAAGGTCATGAGTTCAATTCCCACTAGATACAAAATCCACTGCCCCTTCGTGGAGATCCTGCCTCCGCCACTGCCCGAGTCAGACTGAGAAAAAAAATCCACTATGGTTTGGTTTGATGTTGCAAAAAAAAAAAACCGACCATAATTGGTTTGATTTGGTTTTAATTAAAGAAAGTCAAAGCGAAACCAAACCAACCCGACCTTATATATAAATTTTAGATATATTTAATATATAAATATACTTATTGTGATATAATTTATAAATATTTTAAAACTTTTTCATAATTTTATTTTTTAAGGTATTATTTCAAGGTTGGACTTAGAACTTTTGAATGTTCCAATAAGTTTTATAGCCATTAATTTTAGTAACTTAAATAATGCTAACAAAAGCTCAAACCAAAATCAAATCAATACTAATGCTAACAAAAGATATTCAATTCAATACTATGAACGACAATGTAATGAATATCTATTTTTTGTTTTGCAATAATTTAGATAGAAATGCATAACCTATTTTTATTTTTTCTTTAGCGTTTAGTCATGTAACTAATACTCCTTTATTAGTATACTTATTTTAGCATGACTTAGTACTTTTAGATTATGTTTATTTTTATTATGGCTTTTTAATTAGCAATATTTATATTACATAATTTTATTGTCTTTATTGTTGAATATTTTAGGATAATGTCATGACACATCTCATATTTTATATTATTTTCTTGAAAAATACCTTATATAGTTGTATCTTGCTAGGATTAAAGAAATATTTTGAGCACGAGTTATATGTGTTGTGCTATAAAGATTTTAACAAGAAAAAACCCGAATAACCCGAGAAAAATCGAGATTGAAAAACCCAAGTTTTACTGGTTTGGTTTGGTCTTTAGATTTAATAACCCGACACAATTGATTTGGTTTAGTAATTGCAAAATCCGAACCAACCCGACGTATATACACCCTAATGACAATATATTATACTGTCATTTATTTGCACTTGTGACGGATCATATTTATACTGTTTAAGTAGTTGCTTAATAATTTGTAGTACTCCATTAAGTATAAACCAATTTTGCAAGACCAAATATTTAATGAGCTAAACTCGATATAAGAAAAGGTTGGAACTTTATTCCATTTGCGGTGTTTTCCTCTTTTTTCGGCTTTAAACTTATAATATGCGGTGTTGGACTACTCGTGGACAAAAAAGTTAAAGCTCTTTTCGTCTTTTTTCTTACTCTCTGTATTGTCTTTACAGCAGAAACTTAAGAAAAACCAGTCTTGAAGTTAATGAAGTTGTCTTAAATTTGATGTTTCGTGTCCCTTATAGTGAAGAGAAGCTTTGTACAGGCAAAGAGGTGGCGTGGAAGATGCTTGTAGTGAGTTGTAGGGAAAATGGTTTGTTGGTTTTGTTGCTGAAATAATGATGATGCTCTACTCACTCTTTTCGCACAAGATTTTTGTGTTTTATGTATTTTGTTTGTACACGTGAAGTCTACAGTATTCTGTCGTTTAGTGTTACTGCCTCCTGCTGGGTTTTTTGTTGGAATTTGGTTGCGTTTAACTCCTGTTTTCTTCATAAATGACCGCTCTTATGTAAAAATAAAAATAAAAACATTAAATTGGTTATAGAATTTGAAGGGGTGCACATTCACTCTCTCTCTCTCTGCTCTCTGATCTCTGGTAATACATCCATCTTCTTGATTTTTCAGAATTGTCATTCCTGCTTTATTCTTACTCTCTCAATATATTAAACCTTCTTAGTCTTTTCACTGTTCCATTGCTTTCCTCTTTTAACTTTTACCTGTGACCCAATTTTGCCCTATAAAGATCCCATTTTTATGCTCCCAAGCTTTTTCACTTTAATGTGATTCACTTTTTCTGTTCTAGGGGTTATAGTTCTCCTTCTTCGTTGCTGTTATTACTAGTTGCTGCCTTATTTCGATTTTCTAATGGCATTATTTAGCGTTAGTTTTGTATTTTCACTTCGGGTTGTCAGATTGATTTGCTTGTTATTGCCCCTTCCCTTTCCCTTCGTGAGTCGACGGTATACCGAAAACAGCCTCTCTGCTTTTTGAAAGGCAGGTAAGGTGCGGGATTACACTGTTTGTTGTTGTTGTTGTCATTTATTTCTTCTAGTTTTGAGCTTCTTTGATTGGGAATTGATCTCTTTCATATTTTTTCCTCATGAGTTCAGCTAGTTGTTGTTTCTTATTCTTCCCTTTGCCTTAGTTTTCCTCAAATTTTCCAGGTTATTCTTCACTGTTATGGCCCTACTTGGGTGGAGATAAGCAATTAAATCAATCAAATTTTGATGGATTTTGGTGAGTAATTAAGAGCCTGGAATTTGTGAAGGAATGGAGACCTTGCACGAGAATGGGAATGGAGTTGCTGAGAATGGCCACAGCCTTATGAGGCACTCTCCTTATCAGTCTGGATTTAAGCTATCTTTACAGTGGCTAGATTTGAGAGTTTTTTACATTAGAATTAGCAAATGTGAGCTTGATGATTTGACCGCGGAGTACCTCACAGTGAACTATGTTCCGCTGAAACGCGACACCCTTTTGGAAGTGAATGGTGCGCGGACTGGAATTTATTCGGATGGTGTATCCACCATACTTAGAAGAGATAGGTTTGATAAGAAATCCGAGGAGGTTACTTTTGTTAGTACTGATAGTATAAGTATGACAGGAAGTGTGAAATATGAGGTTTTCGATAGGGATGTTCTCGTGTTGTCTGGTTCATTAGACTTATGCGATAGCAATGGATTTTTAAGTGAATCTGAAAATCATGGACAATCTTGGAACATCAATTGTGAAATGGATGTGTTTGCTGGCTCTAGCTTGCAAAAAGGAAACCAACACACGGCCACGGATTTGGCTTCTCCTGTAATTGAAGTTTATATAGCTGGTTGTTTCTCAGGGAAACCAATTATACTAACAAGGGCTCTGCAACTCGGCCATCGGAGGAAGCAACTAAGGCCGGGAATGTTGGAATCAATACCTGAATATGAGGCAACTGAAAGCCAGTACCATGCTTCCTCTTCACACGCAATGCAGGTATACTACTGGTTATGGTGATTGACACCCCTTCATCGGAAAAATATATTGTTTAGATAAGTAAAAATTATTTGTTTATTTATATATACTATGTACGAATCCCCTTGATTTCTGTCGTGTATTTACTTTTTTATTGTGACACCCCTTAGTGAAAATCCTGACTCTCCGTTGCGGTTATTGATGTCTATACCTATACATAACCTACAACTCTGTGTAGGTTATGTATAGCCATCACCATCAGTGAATTAGCATATTTACCCTTCTGCCAAATAAGTTTTTGTTGTCTTTTGGTTGAACTACTACTCCATATATGCTGCAGTAGCTTTTAGCTTCTCTGTAATTGCTGCCCAAATATTTTCTTATCTTGTGCTGTCAGTACTTAGGCCCAGCCAATAATGCTTGAGAACCATGAGCAAACTTATCCTGAACTCTTGGGAAACAAACAGTACAGTGTGCTCAGATACCAATATATGTATTTATGCATGCAACAAATGGACACACATGTCTTACCTTTTCGTTTTGTGTGTCAATGCTTTTGTTTTCTTACCAGGATACCACATGGGTGAAAGGAAATAAAAATTTGCCCTGCTATCTTGCATGTGCTAGCAGTTAAGATCGTATGTGTTAGTATTTGAGTCCAAAATATAGTAAATATAGTACTACAACAACAACAAATCCAGTATATTCCCACAGGTGGTGTCTAGGGAGGGTAGTGTGTACGCAGACCTACCTCTACCTAGTGAAGATAGAGATTGTTTCCAATAGACCCTCGGTTCAGAGAAAATATAGTAAATATCGTAAAGACAAATATCTTATTTACCATAATTTTCAGTTGCCAGGACTCTTCCCGTCATCACATGATAAAATCTCGATTGCAATTTATGAACATACAAAGAAAAGGGTATCTTAAAACAGCAAACACATTGTTTGTACCGATAACAACTGCTAAAGAAACATGTCCCTGGTTGAAGGCAGAGTTGCAATCTGCATATACAGTCATACCTTTCTATAACAGCTTCGCTTGTTCCAAATATTTTTGGATGTTATAGCGAAGTACTGTTATAGAGAACATATATTATAACATAACATGAAAATTGATTCCAAAAAAGCATAACTTTTATAGTGAAGTGTTGTTGTATATGGATGTTGTTATAGAGAGGTCTGTATACTGGAAGTCTTCAATGCACTTACTTTTTGTTTACGGATTAAATCTCAATGGAACTTCCAACTGAAGTATTCCCTATATAACAATAGATGAAATTGTTAGAATTTGCAATGCCTGGGCCAGCATTAGTGAGTTTTCTTTATGTGTGCAAGCCGGTTATCCATTTATCTGATCTGCAATATGGGATTTTTAATCTTCTGCAAATGAGTTTTTCGACAACAGAAGTTAAATCCATTTTGGGTGTTTCTTCCACTTGAAATCTTTGTCTATTCCCCCGTCTTTTCTATGGCTTACTTTGTTGTTAGCCTGTGATTATGAAAAAGTCTAGCAAACAACACTGATTTAGTTTTGCTCCGTCGCTCTCTTATATACCAAGAAGGTGATACAATATTAAAGCAGAGGTGTCTTACTATGACTTTCGATATGTTATGCACCATCATCTGTTTTTTTTCTTTATCCATTTTTCTTTTATGAGCAAATTTTTACAAGTGTTGCCAACAATGCATGTGCAGGTTACAGATCATGCGAAACCCAAACAGGAGTATGATGAATATAACAACCTTTACTCTAGGATGGAATATATAGAAGGTGAAGATGGGGAACTATCCTGGTTCAATGCTGGTGTAAGAGTAGGTGTTGGAATTGGCCTCAGTATCTGTGTTGGAATCGGTATAGGAGCGGGACTACTTGCTCGTACTTATCAAGGAACCACCAGAAACTTCAGAAGGCGTCTACTTTGACGACTCAGACCTGTTTAACTGCTATTACTCTAATGCCATCTATCTGTCCCAAGTACCTGCTAACTTCTTGATTTTGACTCACCTTCTCTGAAAGTAAATGCCTAATGATGCAAGCTGATAGAATCCTCTTGTAAGAGAAATAGCCTAGCTTTTTACATTTCTTCCTAAACTGATCTTCTATAAATAACTCGCAGCAGTAGCTCTGGACATCAAATCGAATAAAACTTGAGTCTTGTGTACTTGAGCTGCAGGACAGTTAAATGACCTCGTTGCTAACAACGGATACTCGTTAGAACAGTCTTCTATATTTCTCATAGGTCCTTGTCCATTTTTCTTTTTCTTTCAGTAATTGTTAGGTCTTCAAATGGCATTGTAATAGGTTAGATGTATCTGTGAACGTTTCGTCTGTTGAAAGGTGTTAATCTAGTTCATGTTCATGCGAATTGGATAGCAGAGAACTGTCTACAAATTGCATAAAGAAGTCATATTTTGTGTTCCCTTTCTTCTTCTTTTTCTGATCTTGCGGCAGACCTTATTTGTGCTTTCCGGGCTTCATTTTTCCTTTGTTGTTCTTGCAGTGACTGAATAAGCAAATGGTGTTGGCTTGTGACTGCGAAGCCTGTCTTATGCACTTTCTACGGGTGTCCAAGTTTGCATGTCGTATGTCCTCATATTGAACCTATTTAAACTCCAATTGTAGTAGACGTTTGACTCAAAAGATATTAAAATCTTTTTGAACAAATCAATCAAAGATGAAGCGGCAAATCTTAGTCAGACATAATAAATTCCAGATCAAAGAGCTAGCAGTGTGGTTCATACTTAGGATGAAGGAAATGTAAATGATCTTATTGAAATTCAACATTGTATCTCCCATCAATCGATAAGGAGATCGTTTTACATGTTTTCCTAGAGATTCACTCTTCCCAAGAATACTAGAAGAGAGTTTTTTAGCTATAGAGAGAGATAGGAGAAGCAACCCCCCTTGTTGAAAGCTTACCATTGCTATATATAGTCGTGGCAGCCTTGCCCTTTGCTTGGCTCGACGTCCTCTTGCCTCCAATGTGTCTTAGTCGTGCTTTTAGGCGCCGTTATTGCCGACTCGTCGGATGCCGAGAAAGGGATATGGAGCGGGCTATACTATCTTTCACTGCACGGTCACTTAGGCGGGACGTTGGTCAGCTCGGTCATGACGGTCAGATTTTGACCAATTCAGTTAGTCCCTCCGTCTGTCGGGGTCGTCCTCTGTCGGGCTCGGCAGACGGATCATGATTGTTACGAACTCGAGAGAAATCTGACTTTTGATTCTTTGTTCATTAGTTACATTTCTTGGGTTTTTGGCGGAGTGGCGGCGTTCTTTCTATTCCCCTAGACCGTTGTGGCTGTTTTGGAACCGAAACGCCGTTTGGTATCAAAGAGGCATTTCGTGGTTGCCGCCATTATTACACACGTTCCTGTGGAACTGAAACGTTTCGTGCCCTATCAGATTTGATTGACGACTCTTGGGTTTCGTGCTCGGGGGATTTATGTCTCTTATAAATAGAGGGAGCTTATCATTCGATTAACACACTTCTGTACCTTTTATTTGAGAGAACCCTACAGATATACTTTCTTTCTTATGTTCCAACTTTCTGCTTGCCCCCTTGTTCACTGAAAATTCCCATCCCTTCTTTTTGTTATTTCTTTAGCGTGTTTTATAATAAAAATGGCTGGTGATTCTTCTCGCGACAATCTCCCTATCGCTAGTCCGGTACTGGAAAGTACTGCTCAGGCCACCGGAGGGGCAGATGCGGTGGAAGATGAGGAGGTCCCATCAGTGATTGAGATCCTCCCTCGCCCTGGGAGAGAGCCGACTGACTTCAGTACTCCCGCCGGGGTCGAACCGGAACCTGTTCACTCCATTATGAGAGAAAGACACATTGCAGAGTTGAAAGAAAGGTGGGGAATCCCCAATTACATTGATATGCGGCCGGCAGTGGGGAAATACATAGTTCATTTCGATCGCCCCGAGTACTGTGTGTTCTATGCCTACCCCTTCCTTGTAGGGTACACACTTCCTCTTCATTTGTTGGTGGTGGATTTTTGCTATTTTTACGAGGTATGCCCCGCCCAACGTTCGCCGTATGTGTACAAGTTATTCCTTATGCTGCTTAAATACGCGGAACTCATCGGCCGTGAGGTCACTTTGGACCATATGCTCAGCATCTTCGCCCCTCAACTTATTCGTGGTACGATGATTCACATGCGTCCTCGAGGATCGAGGAGTCTGGTGGTGAGGATGGACGACTGGACCAACCGTCGTTTCTACGAGAATTATTTTTATGTACGGACTGAGCACATTGTGGCGGACCAACGGGATTCCCTGAGAAGTGGAACTTTCTGCATAAGTTTATGTATCTTTAGTCGGTGAGGTACCCGACCATTTCCTGTTATGGTACTAAACTTTATCATGTCTTTGCAGCTGAGAGATTGCCCCCTCTGCCTGTCGAAGGTATTCATGACTGGGTGGGCGCCCTCCTTCCCCATACAATGGGGATTCGCACATGGTCGACCTTTCATGACAGGTTTGGACGCAGGCCTCTTACAGGTGAGATAACGTTTTTGTTTGCAATTCTTGCTTTCTTTTTGCTTGGTTTCTTATATGTCGTTTGTCGATGTCAGGGAGAGTACAGAGAGCAAGGGCTCCTCCGTTAGCTTTTCGTCAGCCGACCTCATCTGCTCACCTTGCCATGGTACCCATCGCCCGGTCTTCATCGAGGGCTGTTTCAGTTGAGTCTGCGGCCTTGGTTACTCCTGCGAGGGACACTTCTCAGGACGAGGTCCCAACCTGTGTTGTTCGCCCGACAAGTGAGTCACCGTCTACTGGGGAATAAGAGGGGCCATCGAAGAGGCGAAGAATGGAGTTTGAGACTATGCCCCCAACAGTGAGTCATCTGGACGACTCTTCCACGACAGGCTCTGGAGAAGATGTTGTCGTGGCTCCCCCCGTAGGGACGGAACTGGCTGTTGCTTTGGCTCAATCGAAAGTTCCTACTGTTGTTGGTGATCAGCAACCTGTCGTGGTGGAGAATCAGACTTCTGGGGCCGCCGTCATGATTTCGGACGTACCCTCGTCTTCTGCAATTGGTCGTGCTCCCCCTTCGACTGCCGAAAGAGGGAAAGGCGTGGTGATCGATGATTACGAATCCGAGTCGGACCTCGACCCTGATGATGTCAGGATGTTTGAAGAGGGCCTTACCCACTCAGTGGTTCATGCGGGGGGCTCGACCCGTATTCTTTAGATCCCTTCCGGTGTCAACCTCTTGGGGGACAGGGAGGATCTGGTGCCGCAGTTCAGCCTGCTATGCTCCAAAGCCGAAAATGCGGCCCTTCGGTCCGTTCCTGATGCTGATTTGATGGAAGAGGTGGCCACTATGAGTTTAAGGGTACGTTGCATTTTACTTTTGTTTTTCTTCGCCGTTCTTGAAAATACTGGTCTAACCCTGTCTTTGTGTTTTCCAGACGTATATGGTGGAAGTGGAAAGCATCAGCAGGCCAACATTCGGGCCAAGATTTTCTTTCGAAATAGTAACCCGTCGTCGTTCGATCGAGGTCGAACTCTTCTCTTGGCGAAGGCCCTTGGCCTTAAAGGATGTTATTTCGAACTTATCGAAGTAGTAACCCATCGTCGTTCGATCGAGGTCGAACTTTCTCTTGGCGAAGGCCCTTGGCCTTAAAGGGTGTTGTTACGAACTTATCGAAATAGTAACCCGTCATCGTTCGATCGAGGTCGGACTTTTCTCTTAGCGAACGCCCTTGGCCTTAAAGGGTGTTATTTCGAACTTATCGAAATAGTAACCCATCGTCGTTCGATCGAGGTCGGACTCTTCTATTGGCAAAAGCCCTTGGCCTTAAAGGGTGTTATTTCGAACTTATCGAAATAGTAACCTGTCGTCGTTCGATCGATGTCGAACTCTTCTCTTGGCGAAGGCCCTTGGCCTTAAAGGGTGTTATTTCAAACTTATCGAAATAGTAACCCGTCGTCGTTTGATCGAGGTCGGACTCTTCTCTTAGCGAAGGCCCTTGGCCTTAAAGGGTGTTATTTCGAAATTATCAAAATAGTAACATGTCGTCGTTCGATCGAGGTCGGACTCTTCTCTTGGCGAAAGACCTTGGCCTTAAAAGGTGTTATTTCGAACTTAACGAAATAGTAACCCTTCGTCGTTCGATCGAGGTCAGACTCTTCTCTTGGCGAAGGCCCTTGGCCTTAAAGGGTGTTATTTCGAAATTATCGACTTAAAGGGTGTTATTTCGAACTTATCGAAATAGTAACCCATAGGCGTTCGATCGAGGTCGGACTCTTCTTTTGGCGAAGGCCCTTGGCCTTAAAGGGTGTTATTTCGAACTTATCAAAATAGTAACTCGTCGTCGTTCGATCGAGGTCGGACTCTTCTCTTGGCGAAGGCCCTTGGCCTTAAAGGGTGTTAATTCGAACTTATCGAAATAGTAACCTGTCGTCATTCGATAGAGGTCGGACTCTTCTTTTAGCGAAGGCCCTTGGCCTTAAAGGGTGTTATTTCGAACTTATCGAAATAGTAACCTGTCATTGTTCGATCGAGGTCGGACTCTTCTCTTGGCGAAGTCCCTTGGCCTAAAAGGGTGTTATTTCAAACTTATTGAAATAGTAACCCATCGTTGTTCGATCGAGGTCGGACACTTCTCTTGGCGAAGGCATTTGGCCAAAGGGTGTTATTTCGAACTTATCGAAATTGTAACCCGTCGTCGTTCGATCGAGGTTGGACTCTTCTCTTGGCGAAGGCCCTTTGCCTTAAAGGGTGTTATTTCGAACTTATCGAAATAGTAACTCGTCATCGTTCGATCGAGGTCGAATCTTCTCTTGTTGAAGACCCTTGGCCTTAAAGGGTGTTATTTCGAACTTATCGAAATATTAACTCGTCGTCGTTTGATCGAGGTCGAACTCTTCTCTTGGCGAAGGCCCCTGGCCTTAAAGGGTGTTATTTCGAATTTATCGAAATAGTAACAAGTCGTCGTTTGATCGAGGTCGAACTCTTCTCTTGGCGAAGGCCCCTGGCCTTAAAGGGTGTTATTTCGAATTTATCGAAATAGTAACAAGTCGTCGTTCGATCGAGGTCGAACTCTTCTCTTGGAGAAGGCCTTTGGTCTTAAAATGTGTTATTTCTAACTTATCGAAATAGTAACCCGTCGTCATTCGATCGAGGTCGAACTCTTCTCTTATTGAAGGCCCTTGGTCTTAAAGGGTGTTATTTCGAACTTATCGAAATAGTAACCCGTCGTCGTTCGATCGAGGTCGAACTTTTCTCTTGGCGAAGGCCCTTGGCCTTAAAGGGTGTTCTATTTCGTAACCCGTCGTCGTTCAATAGAGGTCGAACTCTTTTCTTGGCGAAGGCCCTTGGCCTTAAAGGGTGTTATTTCGAACTTATTGAAATAGTAACCTGTCATTGTTCGATCGAGGTCGGACTCTTCTCTTGGCGAAGGCCCATGGCCTTAAAGGGTGTTATTTCGAACTTATAAAAATAGTAACCCGTCGTTGTTCGATCGAGGTCTGACTCTTCTCTTGCTGAAGGCCCTTGGCCAAAGGGTGTTATTTCGAACTTATCGAAGTTGTAACCCGTCGTCGTTCGATCAAGGTCGGGCTCTTCTCTTGGAGAAGGCCCTTGGCCTTAAAGGGTGTTATTTCGAACTTATCAAAATAGTAAACCGTCGTCGTTCGATCGAGGTCAGACTCTTCTCTTGGCGAAGGCCCTTGGCCTTAAAGGGTGTTATTTCGAACTTATCGAAATAGTAACCCGTCGTCGTTCGATCGAGGACGGACTCTTCTCTTAGCGAAGGCCCTTTGGCCTTAAAGGGTGTTATTTCGAACTTATCAAATTAGTAACCCGTCGTCGTTCAATCGAGGTCGAACTCTTCTCTTGGCGAAGGCCCTTGGCCTTAAAGGGTATTATTTCGAACTTATCAAAATAGTAACCCGTCGTCGTTCGATCGAGGTCGAACTCTTCTCTTGGCGAAGGCCCTTGGCCTTAAAAGGTGTTATTTCGAACTTATCAAAATAGTAACCCGTCGTCGTTCGATCGAGGTCGATCTCTCCTCTTGGCGAAGGCCCTTGGCCTTAAAGGGTGTTATTTCGAACTTATCGAAATAGTAACCCATCGTCATTCGATCGAGGTCGATCTCTTCTCTTGGCGAAGGCCCTTGGCCTTAAAGGGTGTTATTTCGAACTTATTGAAATAGTAACCCGTCGTCGTTCGACCGAGGTCGAACTCTTCTCTTGGTCAAGGCCCTTGGCCTTAAAGGGTGTTATTTCGAACTTATCGAAATAGTAACCCGTCGTCGTTCGAGTTTTTGGAGGGCCAGATATCTTCTGGGAGAGTCCTAGTCCGTTTGGCATTGCTCGTAACGGAGGGTAAAATGTCGGAGAATATGAAACGCTACTGTTTCGCTTAGGTTCGCTCTGCGCACGAAATGTAGTTTCCTTGTCTGGCCCGTGTCTTCTGGCTAGGAGGTATCTCAAGCGGGCGAGATCACAGTTGTTTTGTAGTAGTTATTCGTCCTTTAATTGAGGTGTTTCTTTATTCGTTCACCTGCACGGCCATTGTATTCTTACTTAAGCAGAGATTGGGAGGCGAGTTAGAATGAAACTTTCCTTGCCCTCGTCTGGTGGTCCGATGAGGGAGAACTGATTGGTAGCGTCGTTTACCTTGTTTGGAGTATCGATGGTTGATGGGGCTGAGGTTTCTAAGCTTGATAATTTTGTTCAGCTCTCCTCCCCCTATTGCACTGCTCCTTTGTCTCACGCGGGTTGGATTTTTCCTTCACGCTCTTTTTGGTGAGTGATCGTATTTCTTGTCTTTGATCAGGGAGAGACTAGGAAATTTCACTAAGAAATCCCCACAGGCGACGCCAAATTGTTTGACTCAAAAGATATTAAAACCTTTTTGAACAAAACAATCAAAGATGAAGGGGCAAATATTAGTCAGACATAATAAATTCCAAATCAAAGAGCTTGCAGTGTGGATCATACTTAGGATAAAGGAAATATAAATGATCTTATTGAGATTCAACATTGTATCTCCCATCAATCGATGAGGAGATTGCTTTACATGTTTTCCTAGAGATTCACTCTTCCCTATCAAGAATACTAGAAGAGAGCTTTTTAGCTTTAGAGAGAGATAGGAGAAGCAACCCCCCTTTGTTGAAAGCTTTCCCTTGTTATATAGTCGTGGCACCCTTGCCCTTTGCTTGGCTCGACGTCCTCTTGCCTTCAATGTGTATTAATCGTGCTTTTAGGCGCAGCTCTTGCCGACTCGTCGGATGCCGAGAAAGGGATATGGAGCGGGCTATACTATCTTTCACTTCCCGGTCACTTAGGCGGGACGTTGGTCAGCTCGGTCATGACGGTCAGATTTTGATCAATACAGTAGAAACAATGTGTGCCAAAACTGAATAACGTGCCTCGTGCCTTACAACTACTTAAGCTTATAGCAGTAGATTCTAAAACTTCATATTGAGTTTTATCTGGTCATTCACTTTTCTATTTGAGCTAAAAGTGTTAAATAACTGCTCGAGCTTAACGGAATTTTAAGGCGAAATACATAAACGACTCCTTCAAGTTGTCCTCAATGGTCAGCCAGACATCTCAACTGAGCCCATTTTCAGTTGGACACTTCTTCTCCACTAAAGTACGACCTCTTGAACCCTTCACACTGACATGGCAAAGTGTGTGCTTTATACTTAATTCTAAGCGCGTGAAACCCTCAAAATTAAGGTTTTTTTCTTTTTTCTTTTAAATTTAACTTTATTTTATGTGGGTCCCATTATATTTTATTTTTCACACATTAATTTCACTTTCTTCCCAAAATATTACATCTTTACCAAATCAGTAGTGCCTCTTCCTTCCGCCATAAATCCACCCCTCTTCTTCAATCTTGAAAAATAATGTAACAACTAATAACAACCACTGCGTAATAACAATTTCATTGACCCCCCACTTCAATTGCTACTTCAATTGCTCGTCTTTGCTTCAAATCAACATTCTCTGGCAATGAAGTTTCTGTGCTTACACTCGAAGAGTGAGGATTCAATGAGGCTAAGAACAAACAAACCAGAACTAATGGTTTTGGGATTACCTTCTAAGAAATCAAATGATTGTCCGGCGAAGGATCTTTTTGACCAAAAGTGGTCATCAATGAATGACCACTGACTTTCAGTTTTACAACTTAGTCAGTGGTGCATACATTGATGACTACTAAAGTCGAAGAGAAGACGAATTCCGGTGAGTCAACGAATGTTTGTCCAAGTTCCGGCAGCCGTGAAATTAGATGAACCTGCCATCAATCGATAGCTCTAACTGAGAGTAATCGATTGATGTTAGTATTAGAACCAAACTGGCCAAAATTTGGAAAAAAATCACAAAAGGAATGGATCTAGGTTTTCTGAAATTCTAGATCTACTAATTGGGGAATTTGGGTGGTTTTTCTGGGGAAATCAAAGGTAGATTGGACTGAGGAGGGTCTTGGGATTGTGGGGTGAAGATTTGGGGTTGTGTGGAGGTGGCCCGCCGCCGTGGGAGATTTCCAGCGGCTTTCTTCTCTTCTTCTGGTTTTTTCGCCCTTCGGCGACGAGGAGGAAGGGCTGGCGGTGATTCTTTCTTTTTTAAATTATAATTATTGCTTTTTTTGTTTTTGTTTTATAATAGGTGGCAAATTTTTTAATTAAAATTACACATGGCATTTTCTCATTTGTTCGTTTGACATAAATCCGAGAGTGTATTTCACGCGAAGGCGAGGTGGGCTGATGAGGTCAAGTGTTTAATTGACCTACTTTACTGAAGGCTTGAAGTGTCCAACTGAAAATGGGCTCAGTTAAGGTGGCCATTTATGTATTTCGCCGAACTTTAAACTATCGAGCCAATGACCCGTTTTCCCCTTGAAGTAATTATGATCCATGTTTCTTGGAATCACGAACTTTCCGCGAACAGTTTTTAAATGACGTTCACCCTTGACAATTTAACAAGTCATAGAATATCATCCTCGCATCGCCAATTAGATTGGCTAGAGAGGATCAATTTTACCTACCCGAGTAAAAAAAGAAAAAAAATCTGGCTATTAAAAGATATAGAAACGGCAGATTTCATACGGCATAGAATCTATATACAAGCTGGTCATTCTCTTTAAAACTGATTCTTACAGTCGAGGATACTGCGCAGCACCAAGTAACCAACCTAAGAGCCATGCAATCTACATTACCTCCTATACAAAGGCGAGGGAACATGTTTTATCTACACATAGCAGTGTCTTTTGGAATGGAGATTCTAGTATGCAAGCATTAGTCACCGAAAAGTCCATGTTTATCCATCAAACCATCAACACTTGGAAGACCATCACACACCAAGGTTGTCTACATTGGGGATCTATTTGCTCGTCGGAACCAGGTGGTAAATGCACCGACCAAGTGAGGACAGTCATCAACATTCCTAGTTGAAAAGCTGAGACACTGCTGCAATAACTCCTGCGCATCAGGCAAGGTAAGTGTGGATATAATCCTCAAAAACGTGTCTTCCAGCTCCACATATACTGTTTTATGACTTGGCATCATAGGTGTTACATTGTCTTTGCACAAAATCAACACTGGAAGCCAATCTTTCACAAGCTTCATTCTTACCTGTTAGACTTAAGTGCATTAGAGAAAGGGAGTAAAGCAGAAGCCATCGTGGAATGAGTCACTGTTTATCAGTGAAGAACAACATTCACTTGACCAATTGATAAACACCAGAACAGAACAGCAGCAAAAAATCAAACTGCCACTGTTATTGTAGAATGCCCATGATTCTGGTTATGAATCAGTACATCTTTAAGACAGATCAATCATTTTAACAGTCAGTCAAAACAAGGACATAGAAGGTGCAAATCATGTCCATACTCAAAACCATTTCTTTGAAACATCCAAAAGTTTTAACTAATACAGAAGACATGTCAGAACATCTAACAGACAATCACCATTTGGATAAAGACCCATGAGACATGAAGTTAGATATTGCAAATGGATGGGAAAGGTTATAACTGAATAACCACAGTTATTTGATTTTAAAAATTATATAAGTCAAAATAGCAGAAAGCAGGAGAAAGCTAGTAAACAGTAAGACAATCTCAGTGCTATTCACTCCCAGAAGTATCCTTTGCCAATTCACGAATATGTTCAAGTGTAAGATGCTCCTAAGTCTTAAAGGTGTCTATGCGTGTTAATACTCCCTAATATTGCAATTAGTGAACGTACCAAAAAAACATAACTCCTAAAGCCCTCACAGCCCACACAAGTTACAGGTGTATTTCCTAGACTCCATGCTTGCAATTATACACAATAGAAAGAACCATTTATAAAACTATCAAAATACAAATGGACCTGTCTAGTAGCCAAGATAGTTCCTGCAGCGACTGCATTAGCAAGCTTGCAAGTGCATCGAAGCACAACTGCAGGGAGCCCAGGTACGATATTCCTCCATGCATCATCACGGAGAGCTCTCAGCAAGTCAGCAGTAAACGAGGCCTGATTGCTCCACTCTTGTACAGCTGCATCAGCCACTCTCAGTTCAATCATCCTCTCCAGCAACCACAGCAAATGCCTCCCATTCGTCATCGCAGTATGCAAATTCAACCTCTGAATTGCCTCAGTCTCATTATGATCACCTCTAAAATCAGGACTCGAATAATCCTCCAATGACTCCTTCACGATCTTCAAGCTACTCATAAAGGCACGGTCCAACACTCTCTTTGCTGCCTCTTTGGATGAAAAATCCCTCAAAAGTTTCGCTACAAATGCCTTAGCAAATGCCATGTTTGGATGGTTATGAAGTGCCGATAATATCAATCCATGAAGCATTTCTTCAGACGAATTGTTCTCATCAGTCGAAACCCTAGCGAGAAGCTCTTGAGATTCCTCCTTGCCTAAAAACGGAGCAAAATTGAGTATTTTCCTTTCTTCATCTTCGGTCCACGGTACGGCCTCCAGGAACCTTACACAAGCCTTAATGCAATCCTCGAATATTAGTTCCAAAGCCACCGGAAGTAAACACAAAGCTATTGAAACGGTATTGATAGTTGTGGAGAAGTCATTGGTGTATAGGAGTTGAAGAACAGTTAAATGATGATCGATTGATCCAGGAGTAGACGGAACACCGAGATTAAGCCGGAAGGTTCTAGAAGAGTTTCTTGAATCAACGACGTCGTTTGATTCCTTTTGCCAGCGATCAGATAAGAGAGCAGCGAAGTACTTACAGCGGCGGATAATATCGGAGTGGAGATAGATCTGAACATCGGATTGATCAGAATCAACGGCTGAGATTGATTCGGAGTCGTCAGTATCGAACAGCGGCAATTGATCGACGAAGAGACGAAGCACGACGTCAGCCGTAGATGAATCGTTGAATCCGCCGCAACCAGCAGCTGCAGCACCGGCGGCGGTCGAAGACGATGGAATAACGGTGTGAGAAGATGTCCGGCGAATACCTGACGGCTTCTGAGAGCGTTCCGTTAGGTTATTATCCGGACGTGAAGAGTCAATGATTCCGATTGTTGAGGAAAGTCGGCTATTGCTACCTACACGTTGTCGTTTTTTGCCGGAGGTGACACCGGCGGTACCACCACCACCGCCTACCGTCATTCTGCTAGAGGTTCTTCTGAATTCTGATGAAGACGAAGTTTCAGATAGGGACGAATGGGATATTGTTTAGAACAGTGTGTTGAGTTGTACATTTTCAATTTTAATCTTACATTTGGCAAAAAAGCTTCTACTACTAAACTTGAATCAATGGTTTGAGATGGGAGGATTTGGTTCATGGTGAGACAAGTGGATAAAATCGAGCTGATCCGACGTGTCCAGGGCCCATCTTCTGATAATACCACTTTTAAATTGTTGTATCTGTTCTGTGGATCAGGGATTCTGATATTTCTAATTGGGCCTAGGGCTGCTCGGTGGTCCTCCTAAGCCCGTCAGGGGCCGGTCTTCATGGTTGAGCCCACGAGCCCGGGACCGTCAGGCGGGCCTGGGCCGGTTCTGGCGGGCCTGGCGAGCCCAACGGCTATTTTAAAAAAAAAAAAATTAAAATTCTCCAACGGCGATATTTAAAATCTAGCCGTTTGGGCTGAAAATATGACCGTTTTTAAGTTTAAAAAATGGTCATTTGGCCCCCAAACTTTATTTTAACCCCAAACTTTATATAATTATACTTTTTCCCATTTCTCAACTATAAATACCCCCTCATTCTTTCATTTTTATTCACCAATTCATCAATATCTCTCAATCTCTCTACTACAATTACTTAATTTATTGTTGAAATTTCGTGAAAAATTGTGAAGTTGTTGAATTGAAGTTTTCAAGTGTTCAACGATTTTCAATTTTCAAGAAGTTGTTCGGCAATCCGGTAAACTCGTTTCAACTCTTACGTTTTTAGAATATATTTTTGTGTGGTTTAGTTTGCATAATTATAATTAATATGGCATTTACTTTGAAAAAAATGTTTGGTAAAGGAAAAGATAAAACCGGTGAAAGTAGTGGCCAACCAACTACCTTGGAATTTTTTTACTCAAGTAAGAGAACAAAATAAGGCTAAGTGTAAAACTTGTGGGAAATTAATGGTGCATAAATATACTGGAGACCGTAGCGGCACGGGTAGTTTGACTAGGCACATAAAAACACACCCTAGAGATAAGGCTAGATTTTTTCAAATGAAAGCGCAACTAGAGGGGACAAGTGTAGATTCTGCGGTTAACCCTAGTACAGGTTCAAATCTAGTTCAACCAGGAATTAACACTGTCACCGGAGGTATTTTATATTACGATCCAAATAGAGATCGTGAAGAATTAGCAAAGATGATTACTGTTATGTGCTTACCTTATACTTTTGCATCTAATCCTAATTGGGTTCATTATATTAGAAGAGTTTTTAATCCTACTTATAAAGGTTGGCCTCGCGCAACAGTTAAGAGTGATATTTATAAATTCAAACATGAATATGAACAATATTGCAGTATTTATTTACTCATATACCTAATCGGATTTCTATTACTACTGATATTGGTAGAAGTGGTAATGATTGTGATTATCTAACTGTTACAAGTCATTGGATAGATGAGGAATGGATAATGCAAAAACGCATAATTGCATATAGAATAATTAATTCGCGTCACACAGGTAAGTTTATAGCTAACACTGTTGCAGATATTTGTAGATATTTTTGCTTTAGCGATAAAATAATGGCAATTTCAATGGATAATGCTTCTAGTAACACCAGTGCTATAGGCATGCTTACAACAACACTAAATCCTGCATTTACTAATATTTTCCATGTTAGATGTATTTGTCATATTTATCATTTAATTGTCGGTGATGGTATGCGAATATTAAACATAGAAATTGAAAAGGTTAGAATGACTCTTAATTGGCTTTTTTATTCAAACCGTAGAAGTAGACTTAGAGAGTATTTTAAAAAATGTGATGAATATGGCCTTAGAGAAAGAAAGGTTCCTAAACCTTGCCCGACTAGATGGAATTGTATGTACGAAAGTTTAGTAGTAGCATATGAATATAGAAACCCAATTAATGCAACGTTTAATTCTCGGGTAGGTGGTGAGGATGATGATGAAATGCTTACCACTCAAGATTGGACTAATGTTAAAATTCTTTTAGATTTTTTAGAACATTTTCAAATTGCTACAAATGCATTTTCTGGGCAATATTATCCTACTATTTCAAACTGTTTAGTTTATATTGCAGCACTATCTGATTTGTTTGTTGAATTTAGTGAGGGTGGGGATATTTATGAACTTGCTATAAATGAAATGAAACAAAAGTTTAAAAAATATTTTTTTCCTATCCCTCCTATTTATGGTCTTGCTGCAATGCTAAATCCTACAATGAAATTGGGAGGTCCTCATTTTTGGTATTCAAATATTTATAAGGCTTTAGATCTTTCAAATGAGGAAATTGCGACACTTGCAGATGCAAAAGCTTCAATTAAGATTAATGCTCAAACAGTTTATAATGCTTATCAACTTGCCTTAGAGCATGCTAGGCCAACTATTCCAACCCCTACTTCGTCTAGCTCACAATCCTCTAAAAGAGTTGCGGGCTTAAAAGCTCTTAAATCTTGGACGGAGTTCAGGGGGTCTCAAGGTGAAAATTATGATGAAACTTCACATCTAAATGAGCTTCAAGTTTATTTGTCTCAGGGACTTGAAAAGGAGAATCCAGACGGCTCTTTTGATCTTTTGGAATGGTGGAAGGCAAGGGAAAAACATTTTCCTGTTCTTGCAAGGATGGCTCGGGATATTTTATCAATTCAAGCTTCAACTGTTGCATCAGAGAGCGCTTTCAGTCAAGCAAGACTGCAAATAGGTGATCATAGAGCGTCTATGAGGGATAGCTTGGAAAAATCAGTATTGTTTAGAGATTGGATCCGCTCGGAAAGAAGAAACTTTGGAATTGCAGAAGCACAACCGGCGATAGATGAAGCTTATGAAGAAATGATAGCGGAACTTGCGGAGGATACAATATATATACTACAAGACAATATATTATGCGAATATATATACATAAGATACAATATATATACATAAGATACAATATATTATGCGAATATATATACATAAGATACAATATATATACTACAAGAAAATATATAAGAGAATATATATACATAAGATACAATATAATATACTACAAGAAAATATATTATGCGAAAATATATACATAATATACAATATATATACTACAAGAAAATATATTATGCGAACATATATACATAAGATACAATATATATACATAAGATACAATATATTATGCGAATATATATACATAAGATACAATATATATACTACAAGAAAATATATAAGAGAATATATATACATAAGATACAATATAATATACTACAAGAAAATATATTATGCATGACAATTTAGTGTTTTACTATTGTTTTGTTATTTTCTTTTTCGTCAAGCACTTTAATAATTAGATATACATATATACTACATATATATTTTTAATATAGCCATGATACTACAAGAAATTGCCTTAAAAAAACCGCTAGGCCCGCGAAGCCCACGAGCCCGGCCCGTTAAGCACAGGACCATGTGGGCTTAGGCCCGTCACGGGCCGGTTCCACTCATTGAGCCCACGAAGACCAGGACCGCCAGAGCCCAGGACCACGAAGCCCAGGACCGCGAGGCCCGGCCCGTTAGGCCCACTAAGGCCCGGGACCGGGCCAGAATACAGCATTAATTGGGCCTTGCCCTTCCGACCCTAAGGCTTTTGGAATTTTTTCATGTGGAAATGACACCTAAATAGTCACTTTTAAGCATGATGTTTATAATATATTTATAGATTAGCCAATTTACTCAAACTTCAAGATACAACGTCCTGAAATTTATAGATTAGCCAAGTTCGAAACTTGTGTTCGAAAATTTGAATCATATGTCCTGAATTTTAAATTAGCAGTTTAAAAATTCAGGACACTTACTCCTATTTCAAATTAGCAACACAAAAGTTTAGGACACTAATTTCAAATTAGCAGCTCAAAAATTTAAGATACAAAATTCAAGATACTTAGTCTTGAAGATTGGGTAAATTAGCTAATCTTTAAATAAATTATAAATTATAAATATATTTTAAATAGGAGACTTAAAAGTGATTATTGATGCACTTCGCCCATTTTTTATTGAAGTTTGATAAAGAAAGAATACTTAAGTTCAAATCACAATTGTCAAGAGTATTCTGACTTAAATTTTACTTGAAAAACAAATTACAATTGTGAAACAAATACTTTTTTGATTTTTTTTTTTTAAAAAAATCGAATATTATCTGTGGACAAACGGCTAAAAATAGTCTTGGATACCCAATTAAAATATACTTGAAGTTGCATTGGATAGCGTAAAGAAAATCGAAAATTGAAGGCGAGGATTGTTTTACAAATCTTTATTGTAGTTCTCAGTCCATGCCACAAGGGAAACTGCCATTGTTTGATGCCAAACGATCCACAATTGGCTGAACAAATTTTCAAATCTTGCGTGGTGCTTGCCACTGCTTGGTACACATGCATTGCTTTACAGTGCCGGCTGAAGGGTAAAGCAGCCCAAGCAGTGGCTTTAGGCTCCCAAATTTTGGGGTCCCATCTTTCATTAGTAGTAATTTTATGAATTAACTTTTTAAATACAAAATTAAAGTTAATTGACTCTTGAGTTTGAATAATTCGAAACGTATAAAAATATTTTTTATTTTTTATTTAGTGGGTAAAAATTGAAATCACTAGATGATAAAAATATAACAAAATATTGACTTAGCCCTGATTAGAACATAATAGCCACTTCGATATGATAGTTTACGCTTATTTTTCAAATTATATAGCGTGAAAAGAAATATTACAAGAAGAAGATAAGACTCTAATCGATATACTTAATAAGATAACTAGACTTCATTTTTTTCTAATGCCTATATTTCTTATAGAATAAAGTATTACTGTAACAATTACATCCGGAGAAAGAAGTTTTTTCAAATTAAAATTGACAAAATCTTGTATAGGATCAACAATGTCTCACGAGGAGCTAAATGGATCAGATTAGCAGTATTATTAGTTGAAAAATGATTATTAGAATTACTCGATTATAAGAAAATTATTAGTAATAATTTTGCATTTAAAAAAATTAGGAAAATACACATCAATCAAATAAAAAATTAAGGCTTTTTATCAAAATTTTGCTTTAGGCCACCAACAATGTTGAACCGCGCCCCTGTTTACCGTTCAACAGGATTGATAAACATTCGATGTGGTGGTACGCACGAGAGACCATCCCAAAATGATCCTCTTTACCCCAAATAGTATTATGAGTTTAATTAACATTTTGTATTTTTGTTCATACGTCGAGTAAATAACTTTCCTCTATAGCCTCGTGTTTGATCTCCTTGCAAGATCTCCTTGACACTTTTTTCCTAATCCTGTTGAACATGTTGTAAAATCGACATATAATATGTACTTTATATCCGTTTTTACTTGCAATTTAGGGGAAATTATACATACCTTTATTTCAAATACTACTCGAAATTTTAAAAATAAATGTTTATGTAGTAGTATGTAAATAAAACTAGAGAAGAGGTATCAGTAGCTGAAATTTCATGTGATTATTTTCCTTAAATGCAAATAGAGGTGGAGCTGGAATATAAGTTATGAGGTCACGTTTTGCTCAGATTCTATATATACTTTACTAAATATTTATTGATATTTGATCGTTAATTCAATTTTATATATTAACTTAAGGTTATTATAAAAATTTATAAACTTTAATCCCAAATTCGCATTGGATTGAAAGGCGGATGGATATTTTACACTCCGACAACATTTGAATTTGGTCAGTGAGCTGTGTCCAAAGGCGCCTATGCCATCAATGCAAATAAATGTAAAAGATCTGAGCTTATGAATACTCACGTAATCTTTCAAATTTATCATTAATGAACTTCAGGGGACCCTCTCAATAAGTCTCACCGATTTCATTTCCTTGCTGCATTTTGCTACGCTATTGCTAAATTACAGATATATCCTCGTCATGTGACCTTGTAGGGGTCGTGTACATAAAATTGTAATAACTAATCACAGTCAATATAGTAATAAATTTTGCATAAGATATGGTTGGTTACATTAAAAAGAACAATCACTGCAAAGTACTAATTCATAGGGCAGGTAGGCGGTATTAACTATTAAACAATATTTGCATTAAGTTATGTAAAAATCTAAAGAGAGCTTTTCATTATTTGACACTGTATAATGATTCTTTTATTAGTAGTTTCCGCATAATAATTCATGTATTATTATTTTCATAACTAGTACATCAACTAAATTATTCCGTAATGCATGAGAGGTGCATTGTTAAATGAACGTACCAACCAATAAAATAATTATCAATCTTTTAAAGCATATTATATTCAACCAAAACAATGACACAATCTTTTTAACTACTCCTCATGCGGCCCAATTTATGACTTTAGTTTTTATACTTTTATATACCTTAAAAAATAATAAAAGAAATTAGTAGGTAAAACTATTGTCATACGTGAGGTCTATAACAATTAAGGTGTACATAAGCCGATCGTTGGTTCGGCTTTTCCGGTTACCAAACCAATTGTCTCGAATTTTTAAATCTATAAACCAAACCAACGTGCAAGTTTTTCTGCATGTGGCTCGTTCGTGATAACTTCTTCGGATTTGCATGAACTAACGAGCCAATAAAAGTCGAGTTTTTCAATCTCAGTTTTTTCCGAGTTTTTCGTTTTTCTCGGGGTTTTCGGTTTTTTTTTCCGACAAAATCTTCATAGCACATATTTCTTAGGTCCTAGCAGGATAAAACTATATAAGATGTTACCCAATAAAATAATATAAAATGATGTGAGATGAGTCATGATTATACTAAAATACTCAACAAATAACATAAAATAAATATTGCTAATTAATAAGTCATAATAAAAATAAACATCATCTAAAAGTACTAAGTCATCCTAAAATAAGTACGACGAATAAGTACTAAGTATTAATTACATGACTAAATAATATTAAAAGTAAGTTGTGCACTTTCACTATCTAAACCAATGCAGATCTAAAAAATAAATATCTAATACAATTGTCATTCCTAGTATTGATTGAATTTTTTTTATTAGCATTAGTATTGATTTGATTTTGCTTTGGGCTTTATTTGAGTTACTAACTTTTATGAGCTATAAAACATATTTAATCATTCAAAAGTATTAAGTCTAAGCTTGAAATAATACATTAAAAGAGAGAAGTATGAAAAAGTATAAAAAGTATTTATAAATTACTTTACTTATTATTTATGTATAAAAAATAATAGTAAAACTTGTATACATGTAATGTCGGGTTGGGTTGGTTTCGGTTTGACTTTTTTTAGTTAAAATTAAACCAAGCCAATTATGATCGGGGGTTTTTTGACACCAAACCATAGTCGTTTTTTTTTATTTGACTCGAATTATCAGTTTAGTACGATTAATCGGTTTCCTTTGTATAACCCTAATAACAATTATATAACTTGAATCGGATGGAACATCTTTCCAATAATAAAAGGTTAAAGGAATTCCAGAAGAAAAAAAAAAAGGAGAAAGAAAGGAACTGATAATTCTATGTGATGTCTGGGCTAATTGCAAAACATTATTGGAAACGGTAAACCTTAATATATACTAGTAATTTCATTTAATTTTTTATTGACTTGTATGCCAATGCATGACTTGAGGGTGTTTGACTCAAAAGATATTGGAATTTTTTTTTACAAATCAATTAAAGAAAGTGAAGGGGAAATCTTAGTTAAACATAATAAATCCCAGATCAATGAGCTACTCGAGAAGATGAAATCTGAGCTGAAATAGGAGTAATCGATCTTATTAAAACTCTTCATTGTGGCTCTCATTAATTAATGGGAAAGGTTGCTTTACATGTTTTTCTTTGAATGCTTCATCCTTCCTTTTGTTATCGAGATTACAGAAAAGAGAAATAAGGAGAAAGGAAAAGAAGTCACGAGCCCCCCTAACCGAAGGTTCTCCCTCACTATATATAGTGATGGGACCTTTGCTATTTATTTGGTCCGACGCTCTATTACGCTATGTCTATCTTGGTCGTCCTCTAAACGTCGTTTCTTTTGGCTCGACGGGTGTCGAGAATGTTGGAAGTGGAATAGATCATGTCGTCTTTCACTGCCTTGCCGCCTGGACGGGACGTTGGCCAGCTTGACAGCAACGGTCAGATTTTGACTCATACAAGGAAGACATATTATTTGTAAATCTTAATACGTGATAATGATTATTTAAAAGAAGAAATGTTGACTAGTAGTAATGATTTATTTAAATATGCTTTTAACTGGAAAATATCATTGGTTATTGCAATTGGTATATTTCTTTGTTGACCACTGATCAAATGGGTGGTTTAATAAATTCATAAGTCGAATTATAAAATTAAATGGCGTTTTCCCCCAAATCTGGAATATAAAAAAAGTTTCTAGTTTCAAGTATTCCATCTTTTAGTGTAAAGTGGGCTTATGATATGCTTACATATATAATAATTAAAATCTGTGAAAACATAATAAAATGTAGAAGAAATGGTATCAATAACTAGTTTTAGAGGAAAAACCGAATAGTAAAACATAGGACAAATAACTATGCAAAACAAATGTGCTAATTTGTGAAGTGGGAATTATCGATTTTCTTATTTATTTTATTCTCACATAGCATGTTAATTTCTTTTCCCTGTGCACCAGATAATAATGATCTTAGGCGGATCCCTAATTTAAATATTATGGGTTCAACTATTAAGGTTTTTAGTGTTGAACTCATTATATTTTTAAAGTTATGATTTCATATCTATCACTTATGCAATTTTAATGAATTTTTACTCCACGTTGAAAGTTATGGGGTTCAGTTGAACCGTCGGCGAACACACTACAAACGCCCTTACAAAGAATTTAATAATACATGTGCATCAACAATGTCCTTTTACCAACTTCACCAAACTTGATTCGGGCTCAAGATGTCGGTGAAAAGGAACGAAGAATAACTAATCAAAATTTAATTCTTGTTTAAGCCATTATTTGTTTTGGTAATTGAAATTTGAAAATAACACTAAGATTAGGTGGAGAGTTAACATTAGATATCAACATTCAAGCAGTTAACGTTCAGTCAGAGACACCTTCAATTGCAGGCTAAAATTTTGGGAGATAGTTTGTGTTCTACGTGAAGCAGTCTTGTCCATTTTGTTCTACCAACAAAATCGACTTATTTTATACCATGAATAGGTGCAAAATATACTCCTAAAGATGAGCAGATATAGGAAATTGTGTCGTTGCGATTTATCGAGTAAATCTCTCTAAATTTCATCCATTCAACAACTGATTTGTCGCAGAGAATCACTACTAGAAATTTGATCAAAACCAACTGACTGAAAATAACGAATTCGTAGCGGTTGAAAAGTGTTAGATCGATAGAGCCAATTTCGATCGATTTTTTTTTATATTAAAATTTAGCGATCGAAATTGGTCGATTTTTTAAAATGACCGACCGATATTTCAATCGATTTTTTAAATATTAATTTTAATTTATTTTAAATGAAAAACTGACTGAAATTAATCGTTTTTTGAAAAATAAATTTTGTCGGACACAAAAATAATTTTTCGCATTTTTAATGCAAAAAAAGACAACGACTTCGATCATTTTCCTAAAAGAAAATTAAAAAAGAAAATATTTTCAAAAATCGCCCGACTTAGCGAAGTCGGCGGTCAGCCGCGAACAGGTTTGATCGAATATAATATAATATAATATAATATAATATAATATAATATAATATAATATAATATAAAATGAGAGGCAAAAGCATATTATTAAGACAAGTGACATAACCACAAAAAGCCAAGTGGCATTGTTAAGACAAAATAAATTACCTTTTTAACTAAAAAAATTTTTTAAATTTTGAATTAATTAGTTATTCTATTTGAATTAATAAATATAGATATCTTATAATTAGTTATATTTAAAAAACGAAAATATAAAAAAAAAAAAAAAAAAACTACCCATTCAAATTGGTTAGTAGTTTCAAGTTGGAGTTTTAAAGTTATTTTAAAATAAAAAACAAAAATCTATCTATATTATTATAAAAGCATGAATAAAATGTTGGATTACAAAAATAACCTTTTAATATTAAGTATAATAACTCATAATAAAAGGACATAATCAGAATTCTAGACATTAGCCTTGTAATCTTATGAATTTTAGGACATAATACTATACATTAGGAATCCTACATGATTACCTTTAGGAATCCTATTAGTATAATTATTTTTGGGAATATATATTAGCCTTGTAATCCTATTACTTTTAGGATATACTTCTTAAAAAATTTCTATTACTAATTCAATTTGAAAATATATTATATTGTCCAAAACCATTTAAAATATGAGAGTCTATATTATTATAAAAACGTGAATATAATATTAACAGACCAAAATGACTCTAAAATATTAAACAGAAGAACTCATAGGGAAAGGACATAGCTGTAGTAACTTATTTTTTTGAACTGCAATAACTTCTATGTTAATTTTTTAATATATAAGATTTTAAAATTAATACAATCTTGTCTATTAAATTCTTATTAAAATATGTAGGAAGGTTTAATAAAATCTATTTCATAAAAATCCTCCATATCGATAATATAATACCACTCTATAATATTCAATATAAAAAAAAAAGTAATGTTAAACGGACTGCATAAAGCGTTGAAATTGAGAAAAAAATTCCACAATAATATATTATTATATTATATTTGAACTGCTTTCCTCAAATAATATTTTTTTATTATTAATTTTTCGCGTAATATAGAAAAATATATATAATTATTAAAGAACAATTAAGAAAAATTTTAAGAATATAAATGTGTGAGAATAGTCTTAATACAACATGCTTCTACCCTTTATATAACTAGAAACACATAGCTAATATCTAACTAAAATACAATTATTCTATAAGTAAATACAGAAATCTTCTGTCCATTTTATTTCAACTTTAATAATCAAACGTCGAGGTGATTCAAAGTAATGTATCTGATAATAGAACAGAAGAAGAAGGTGAGGATTAGTAGTTCAGTAGCAGACAACAGCAGCAATAACCAGCAACGACCAATAGAAATAAACCCGTAACAGATTTAAACAGACCAGCAGAAGTCCAGCAATACCGATAACAATACATACACCCAGTAATTGAACAAACTGAGTTCGGATAAAGTCAGAAGCAGAATCAATGGACTGCCAAATAGTTTTAACAACCAAAAGGACAAAAACCAGTGTTTGGAACCTATATTCCGCCTAGGACTCAATGGAATAGTATCTTTGCCCTTAAACTCTCTCTTCAAACTGATTCAAAACCCAAAATCTCCTCCCAGATTCCTTTTTCCTATCTTTTTTCTTAGTTTTCTTTCTGCCATTCTCTCTCTCCTTGTCTTCAAGGTTTTTTTTAAAGTCCCCTCTTTTTTAACTCCCCTCCAACACCTTTATACAAATCTGCCCGACCCCCTTTTTATTCAAATAAGAATTTCCACTAAAATCTGATTTTTTTTCACTTTAAATCCCACTAAGGCAATCTTTTCCTTATTATCAGCCCCCCCATTCCCTTTTGTTCCCCATTAGTGTATTAATTAATATTTCACTAACAAAGCACTAATATTAAAATATAATCCTAACTATTTCATTCCTAAATCAGCCCTGAAAATCCCTTAATATTACTGCCTCCTAATACAACTATTCAACTGTATTAAAATCTTAATTCTGAAATTAGTTTAACTATCAATTAACCAAAACTGACTTGATTACAGCTATAACCAATTCAGCTAGTACTTTAAGGCAGAAAATACATCAAATATAAAGGTTCCCAGGATTCAGAACAATGCTCATAATCAAAACAGAATCTGAATTAATCGGATAACTAATAATTTTGAAAACTATAACAACAGAATGCCGAATAATTCAAACTATACGAACGACCTAATCAACGAAGCTTAATTAGTTGATTACATATTACAACTGACACTGAACAAATCAGCAACAAAAAAAATTAGGCAATTCGGGTAATTTCAGTGTTATTGACAAGATCATGGATTAACTGGAAACTAACTAATCGACGCAACTTATTAATCGATTACACACATAATAATTACAGCAAACATGAACAAAATGACAGATTTGGACCAAATAAAAAGGTCTATTGAAGATGAAACAGAATTAATTAAAAGAAAAGTAGAAAAATCACACAAACTACTAAAACAGGCAACGAGATACACATAGCATACATGAACAGAAAGAAGGAAAGAAAAAAAATACCTCTGAATCTTAAAAACAAAATTGTCCCAGTCTCGAACTGTACTTGACCTCTTTGAGGTCGAACGGACTTTAATCGAAGAATACCTCGATTAAGGTCTATTAGACCCCAACCCTTCATTTAATCGGACAGACCCCAAGGTTCTGGATTCTAGGGTTCATATAGTTGATTTGGGGCTTGAAGGTTTCTGGTTAGATTCGAACCAAACCAAGCTTGGTTTGGTTACAAGTGAGGTCAGGGGAGTAACTGGTATGAATTTGGGGTGGTTTGGCATAGATTTCTGTTTGGCTCGAATCTTCAAATGAAGATTCGAGAAGATGGGGGAAGATTCGAACCAAACAAGCAACATATTTGGAACGGGGGTGGTCAGATGGTCCTATGGTGTTAAGGTGGTGGCCGACGATGTAGTTGCCGCCGGGTTTCAGGCGAAGGGGAACTAGGGCGGCTAGGGTTTGGGGGCTTCGTCTCTGAGACGATAATGAACAGGGCAAAGGGGGGTGTTTGGTTTGGGGGGGCTGGGGTAGGAGGTTGAGTTTATATAGGGGCGGGGGTTGTTTGATCCTGGCCGTTCGATCAAGTGAGATTGATGGCCAGGATCTCTTCACTTAAGGGACGATGCCGTTTTGTTTAAACCGGGGGTTTGGGTCGGTTTCAGACGGGAGTGGGTCGGGTCATGAGGGAAGGCCTGGGAGCCATTAGATCAAAATCAATGAACGGACCTGATTAAATATGACCACACGACGCCGTTTGGTTTAATGAAAGAACTGAACTGAACCGTTAGATCTATTTGATCAACGGTCCAGATGGAAAGTGTCAATACGACGTCGTTTGGTTTGTCTTTGAACTTAACTGGACGGGCACCATCAAAATGACGTAGCTCTTGCCCTATACTACGTCGTTTGATGGTCTTTTGGGTTGACAGACCTGGGCTGGGTGGGCGTGTAACTTTTGGGCTTGAACTCTTTTTTTTTTTAAATTGGCCCAGTCCGAATTTACTTCATTTATTTGAACTCTTTTCCTTTTCCTTCTTTAATTAAATTTAAAAACAATTCCTAATTAAATTGTAAAATCAAAAATAAAACTACACAAATATTAATTAACACTTACAACAATTAACACACAAATTAAAATCTTAAAATAAAATCACACAATGACAACAAATAGAATAAAACACATATTTTTGTGATCTTCTTTTTCAGAGCCAAATGACGGTTTAATTTATTCTTAAATGCATAATTAAATCCTAAATATGCATACAACATGTATTTATTTTTTCAATTAACTACCACAAGGTAAACATTTGCGGACAAAACACAAATAATTATCCAAAATGCCACGCAAATCCTAAATATTGTACATCAAGAGAATTTTGTTTTATTTTTTATTTCTTTTGGAGTAGTTTTCGTGAAGCAAAAAATCACGTGCTCACAACTGCCCCTCTTTGTCCGAAAACACGAAGGGTTTTCGTGCAAAGATAAAGTGAGCGGATATGAGCGATTTTTTGCCCGTTGGAATACTCCGTGTGAAGCATTTTTTGAAAAAGATTTAACCAAACCTCTGCTTCAAAGGTTTCCTACATATCCCGGGCTAGAAGGGAATCAGGTTAATGTAGTTTAGGAAGTTTTGGTAGCTGGGACTACCATGGAACTGCAATTTTGTTGTTACTACTGCTGCATGTTGTTGCTACTACTTACCGATCTCCTTATTACACCGTGACAAAAGAAAACCAGAAGTTAGACTAAACTAGGAATTACAAAATCTTATTTATCTTCCATTTGCTTTAGTTGCCTTGCTTTCTTGCCGGCTTGTGTTTCCTCTGGTGCTTTTCTTTCGAAAACTGCTGGGGATGACACTGGCCTTTTGCCTTTCTGAACACAAGTTTTATCATTCTACTCCATCTGCTGGGGACACTGCTTCCTACGTTGGAGCTTGTTATGCTGGGGATTTTTGTTGTAACCCTCCTCATTACTGACTTATGATTTGATCTTGAAATGTATTCCTCTATTCTGCAGGCGGGGACGCTCCTGACTCCAACTTGACTTTTGAAAGATGACACAACCTCCTTCCCCAGGCGGGGTCCTGACTTCTTCAACTTAAAAATATAACAACCTCCGTTCTACAGGCGGGCTCCTGACTTCAACAAAAACTTAAAAATAATTCAGCCTCCATTCTTCAGGCGGGCTCCTGACTTCTTCAGCAACTTTGAAAAATAAATCAGCCTCCATTCTCCAGGCGGGCTCCTGACTTCTTCAATTTCTTAAAAATAACACCTCCATTCTCCAAGGCGGCTCCTGACTTCAATGATTTCTTAAAAATAACACCTCCATTCTCCAGGCGGGTTCCTGACTTCAACAATTTCTTAAAAATAACACCTCCATTCTCCAGGCGGGCTCCTGACTTCAACAATTTCCTAAAAATACTTCAACCTCCATTCTCCAGGCGGGCTCCTGACTCCAACAACAACTTAAAAATAATTCAGCCTCCATTCTCCAGGCGGGCTCCTGACTTCAACAATTTCTTAAAAATATAATAACCCCGTTCTATAGGCGGGCTCCTGATTTCAACAACAACTTAGAAATAATTCAGCCTCCATTCTCCAGGCAGGCTCCTGACTTCTTCAGCAACTTTGAAAAATAAATCAGCCTCCATTCTCCAGGCGGGCTCCTGACTTCTTCAATTTCTTAAAAATAACACCTCCATTCTCCAGGCGGGCTCCTGACTTCAACGATTTCTTAAAAATAACACTTCAATTCTCCAGGCAGGCTCCTGACTTCAACAATTTTTTAAAAATAACACCTCCATTCTCCGGGCGGGCTCCTGACTTTAACAATTTCTTAAAAATAACACCTCAATTCTCTAGGCGGGCTTCTAACTTCAACAATTTCTTAAAAATACTTCAGCCTCCATTCTCCAGGCGGGCTCCTGACTCCAACAACAACTTAAAAATAATTCAGCCTCCATTCTCCAGGCGGGCTCCTGACTTCTTCAACAACTTAAACGTAACACCTCTATTCTCCAGGCGGGCTCTTGACTTCTTCAACTGCTTCCTTCAAAACTGGTGTTTTATTCCTCTGAAAACTAATGGGGATAACACCGATATTTTATTTCACCAATATGCCATTTCCTTCTTCAAAGACTATTTTCTTTAAAGCTGGTGCTTTCACTTCTCTGAAACCTGCCGAGAATAACACTGCTGGGGATTTATCTTCCCTCTTTTAACAATGGTGGGGATGATATTGATTCAAAGGTCATTGCTTTTACAACTTTAGGTTATCTTGCTTCTTCCAAGATTCCTTTTCTTTTAAAACTTGTATCTCCCTTCTTGTATACTACTGGGGATTTTACTTTCTTCAAAACTTGTGTTATCTTCTCTCTTTCCCAAATGTCTATCTGATTTCAAGAAAATTTTCGTAATGAGAGAAAATTTTCTGCCCCAGTTTGATAATCTTCTTTGTGACCTTGTCTTCCTGTGGTCAATAATATTTCCTTTCCCTGCTTTAAATCAAAGAAAAATTTGTTAGTTTAAAACGGGGCGAGTGGTCGTGCCACTTCTGCTGGGGGTGGTTTTTCCCTTTTCTTTCCCCGCTTTGCTATAAAACTTGCTAGGGATGATACTATTTGTTGGGTCTGATATTTTTTGCCAGGGATGGTTTTTCTTTTCTCTTCTTTCCCCGCTCTGTGTTGTCCGACCATTGTGGAACTTGGTGGAGAATCTTTCGGAGTTGTTCCTGTATCTCGCAAATCTGCTGGGGATCCCCATAACCTTTTAACTGTTGCTTTTCCGTTTTCTCCAACTTCCCCTGGAAATTTGGTCCTCTTGGGATCTAGACCCATTCATCATTTGGTCTTGCGACCAACTTCTTTTCACTTTATCGCCTTATCTTTGGCCTGTACTATTCGCATTTTGCTTTGCACCATTTTGACAACTGGTAGTAAGCTCTGAAAATCCTTTTTAAAAACAAACTTGTGGGGAGGTAAAGTCTTTAAATCAAGAAATGAAAAAGTGATGGTTTCAAAAATAGAAAAAGAAAAAGTCTTTTTGAATGAATGCTGGGAAAAAGAAAGAAAAGAACCTATATGAATGAATATAACCGCTTCCAACGATCATGTCGTGCATTCCGGATTAATCAACCCAGTTTATTCGTATCAATCAATCTCTCGGACGGCCTCATCTTGCTGGGTATAAACAAACACTCAACTCTGTGCCAAATGCGGACCCTTTCCGCCAATCTTGCCCTGTCGCCTCATAGTGCCCTTCGAGGGGTTTTCACTAATAAGACTCTCTTATTTCTCTCAACTCCCCTCGCCTTATGGTGCATGTGAAAGTTTTCACCGATAAGACTCTCTCATTTTATTTTATTTTTTTCAGCTGGGGATTGGTGTTGCCGATATGACTTTCTCTGCTGGGGATTCTTTTCGGCTATCAATTCATTTCCAGTTTATGATCCTCTTCTCTGCTAGGGATCAGAGTGTTATTCCCGAATTCCGTTTACATGACTTGGAACTTCTCGGATACTGATCGGGAGGTCTTTTTTGGACATCAATATGGGTTTTCGTGTCTGGCTAAAAGGAGAAGGGGTATCAAAAGGCTCAAAAATAATTTTGACGGGTAAAACATTACAACTCTTGGAATCAAACTTTTTTCCCAAAATTATAAACACAACTTCTGCCCCAGTTTTTCTTCCTTGGGGATTCTTATTTTTTGTTACACTATGACCGAGTCGTGAGGCGCCTACGTATCCTTCTTTGAGGAATCAGGTCAAACGTAGTTCCCAAATCCTTTGTTTTTTCTTGTGACTTTTCTTTTGTCTTTATTATCATTATTTTTCTCTTTTTCTTTTTCTTTTATTTTAATTACTGATTCCAAAAGAGGGATATGAAAGAATAAATAAGGCTCAAAAGGGGAAGCAAAGGTTAAAGTGTTTGGATAGAATAAAGAATTGCCTCCGTCATTTCATTCTCCGATAAATGCCAACCACAAACAAACAACAATTACAATCAAAAGAAATCATACATAATATCTCTTAACTGCGTCAGAATTGATAGCCATGTCGACGCATTTCCCGTCGATATCTGTTAAACATAAAGCGCCATTGGACAACACTCGGGTTATAACGAACGGTCCTTGCCAATTCGGGGCGAACTTGCCTTTTGCTTCGGCCTGATGTGGCAGGATTCGTTTCAACACCTGCTGCCCCGCCTCAAATTTTCTGGGGCGCACCTTCTTGTTGTAGGCTCTCGCCATTCTCTTTTGATATAACTGGCCATGACACACAACTGTCAATCTCTTTTCATCAATATGGTTCAACTGCTCCAACCGGGCTTTGACCCACTCGTCATCATCAATCTCAGCTTCAGCGACAATCCGAAGGGATGGAATTTCAACATCCGTCGGTATTACTGCTTCAGTTCCATATACCAACAGATAAGGAGTTGCCCCTACTGAAGTACGGACAGTGGTGCGATAACCCAACAATGCAAATGGTAATTTTTCATGCCATTATCTGGATCCTTCTACCATCTTCCTTAGTATCTTCTTAATGTTTTTGTTGGCCACTTCAACTGCTCCATTCGCCTTGGGAAGATATGGTGTGGAATTACGGTGTGTAATCTTAAACTGTTGACATACTTCTTTCATCAAATTACTGTTAAGATTAGCACCATTATCCGTGATGATCACTTTTGGGACCCTAAATCTACAGATGATATGGGAGTGAACAAAATCCACCACTGCCTTTTTGGTTACCGACTTGAAAGTTTTAGCTTCAACCCACTTCGTAAAATAGTCGATGGCCACCAGAATGAACCTATGACCGTTGGTAGTTGCCGGATCAATAGGTCCAATGACATCCATTCCCCACACAACAAATGGCCATGGCGCTGACATTGTATGCAATTCTGTCGGCGGAGAATGAATCAAATCTCCGTGTATCTGACATTGATGGCATTTCCGCACGAAATTGATACAATCACGCTCCATAGTGAGCCAATAATACCCTGCTCGAAGAATCTTTTTCGCCAATACATATCCGCTCATATGTGGCCCACAAACTCCAGCATGTACCTCTATCATAACTGCCGTAGCTTGACTGACATCTATACATCTCAGCAATCCCAAATCTGGGGTTTGTTTGTACAACACTCCTCCACTAAGGAAGAAACCACTTGACAATTGCCAAATGGATCTTTTTTGATCTCCGGTGGCCTGCTCCGGGTATATCCCCATCCTGAGGTACTCCTTGACGTCATAAAACCATGGCTCGCCATCCACTTCTTCCTCTATCATGGTGCAATAGCCATGCTGATCGCGAACCTGGATGTGCAACGGGTTAACATGAATTTTGTCTGGGTGGTGTAACATCGATGCTAAAGTGGACAATGCATCGGCAACCTCATTGTGAACTCTTGGGATGTGTCTGAACTCCACTAATCGAAATCGCTTGCTCAGATCGTGCAAACATTGTCGATATGGTATGAGCTTCAAATCCCGTGTTTCCCATTCACCCTGAATCTGATGCACTAGGAGGTCCGAGCCTCCCAAGACCAAAACATCCTGGACATCCATGTCTGCAACTAGTCGCAGACCCAAAATGCATGCCTCATACTCAACCATATTGTTGGTACAGTAGAAACGCAGTTGAGTTGTAACAGGATAATGACGTCCTGTTTCAGAAATAAGTATCGCTCCTATTCCAACACCATTCGCATTTGCGGCTCTATCGAAGAAAAGCTTCCAACCTGATCCATTAGGTAATTCCAACTCATCTATATGCATTACTTCCTCGTCAGGAAAATACGTCCTCAATGGCTCGTATTCTTCATCAACAGGATTCTCAGCCAAGTGATCGGCCAGCGGTTGGGCTTTCATGGTCGTCCTCGTCACATAGACGATGACAAACTCTGTGAGTAATATTTACCATTTTTCTAGCCTTCCTGTGGGCATAGGCTTCTGGAAAATATACTTTAGTGGATCCAAGCGGGAAATGAGATAAGTAGTATATGAGGACAAATAGTTCTTCAATTTCTAAGCCACCCAAGTTAGGGTGCAACATATCTTCTCGAGTTGAGTGTACTTAACCTCATATACTGTAAACTTCTTGCTGAGATAATAGATGGCTTGCTCCTTCCTTCATGTAATGTCGTGTTGCCCCAACACGCAGCCAAACAAATTCTCTAGGACCGTTAGATAAAGAATTAACGGTCTCCCCGACTCAGGTGGAACCAACACAGGTGGATTTTATAAATATCCTTTGATCTGGTCAAATGCCTCCTGACATTCTGTCGTCCATTCTACCCGCGTCATCCTTCTTCAGTAGCCAAAAGATGGGTTCACAAGTTGCTGTGAGTTGAGCAATAAATCTGCTGATGTAATTCAACCTTCCCAACAGACTCATTACTTCTGTTTTGTTCTTCGGCGGTGGCAAATCTTGGATAGATTTGATCTTTGATGGGTCCAGTTCAATACCTCGCCGACTGATGATGAATCCCAACAACTTTCCAGATGGAACTCCAAAGGCACACTTGGCTGGGTTGAGCTTAATATCGTACCTTCGAAGCCTTTGAAAAAACTTCCTTAGGTCTGCTACGTGGTCTTCCTGATGCTTGGATTTTATGATCACATCGTCCACGTACACCTCAATTTCTTTGTGGATCATGTCATGAAACACAGTGGTCATCGCTCTCATGTACGTTGCCCCAACATTTTTCAAACCAAATGGCATTACCCGGTAGCAATAAGTCCCCCATGGCATGATGAATGCCGTCTTTTCCGCATCTTCTTCATCCATCAGATTCTGATGATACCCAGCATAACAATCTACAAAAGATCCAATCTCACGTTCGGCACAATTGTCGATCAAGATATAGATGTTGGGTAAAGGAAAGTTGTCCTTTGGACTTGCCCTGTTCAGATTGCGGTAATCGACACACACCCTGATCTTCCCATCTTTCTTCGGCACCGGCACCACATTAGCCAACCAATCAGGATATCGAGTGACACGAATAACCTTTGCTTGCAGCTACTTGGTTACTTCTTCTTTAATCTTCACACTCATATTCGTTTTGAACTTCCTTAATTTCTGCTTGACGGGAGGGCATGCCGGGTGAGTGGGCAATTTATGAACCACTAAATCTGTGCTTAACCCCGGCATGTCATCATATGAGCATGAAAAAACATCTTTGAACTCATTAAGTGTTTTGATCAATTTTTCTCCGATACTTGGTGCAATGTAGATGCTTATTTTAGTTTCTCTGATATCGCCTGCATCCCCTACATTGATGGCTTCTGTGTCATTTAAGTTGGGCTTGGATTTTTCTTCAAACTGGTTTAACTCTCTGTTTATCTCCTCGAAGGCTTCATCCTCATCGTATTCTGATTCGTTATCATAATCGACCTCTTGTATAGTTAGTTCGGAATAAGATTGATCTTTTAGACTAGGTTGAAGATCCGTTGTGCATGCCATGTCATTAAGACCAGTATGAAAAGAACTGTTCAGGAAAAAAGAGAAAAGAAAGAAACAAGAATTAAAATAAAATAAGAATAAAATAAGGAATGAAGAAGAAACTTTTCATTTTATTGAATTATAGGATAACAAGGTTTCACACTTTGTTGAGCAATAATATAAATAAAAAGGAATCTGGATTACAACCCTAGAATAATCCAGAAAAGAAAAAGGAAAATCAGAGCCAACTACCAGGATTCCCTCCGAGTAGGAAGAGGAGTAGCTATCCAATTGTTGACCTTGGCCTTAGAAACCACAAACTGTATGTCTGCCTTACTGGAACCCTCTCCAGCTTCTATTATGTTGACATCAGCGAACGTCCTTTCAAAACCCTCATTTAAATCTCCATCTGGCCCGATCAAGGGTCCGAGAATTTCCGGGACCGGCAACTTTCTAAACCCTGCTCTGAAAAATGATATAGATAGGCATGGGATTGGCTTAGGAAGGACCCAGACTCTTTTCTTCAACTTGCGGGCCCGCTTTACATACGATGTGGTAGGCTTGAATTCTAACCTAAAAGTATCCAGGTTCTTGGGCAAAAAAACTGGCTGGACCATTCCTTACAGATCAATCCCCAGACCTTTTCCTGGTACAAACCCGCTGTTCAACATCTCTGAGGCTATCATGAAGGTTGCAACCGCGATTCTGGGAAGTGGAAGGCCCCCACCCTCAGGAATTTTGTCTACTGAAACTGCGTCAAAAACCTAATAAACCCATGGGCCCTTGTCATCATCGGTTTCTATGAAGGGCACGATGACATCACTGACGGTATGTGTACCGTCATCCCCGTGTACCACAATCTCTTGTTTATCTCATTCAAATTTTACCATTTGATGCAGTATAGAAGGCACTGCTTTGGCTGTGTGGATCCAGGTCGTCCCAACAGAAGATTATACGACACCGCCACATCTATCACTTGAAATTCCATGGTGAACTCGACTGGACCAATGGTTAATTCCAATACAATATCACCCACCGTGTCAGTACCGCTCCTATCAAAACCTCGGACGCAAATGTTGTTCTTGTGGATCCTATCATCAGGAATCTTCAGTTTGTTTATAGTGTCCAAAGGACAGATATTGGCACTTGACCCATTATCAATTAGTGCTCGAGTGACCACCGATTCTTCGCATTTTACCGTCAGGTAGAGTGCTCTGTTGTGTTCAGTACCCTCTACCGATAACTCATCGTCAGAGAATGTCACTCGGTTTACTTCGAAGATTTTTTGCGCTATTTTCTCCAAATGGTTCATTGAGATCTTGTCCGGGACATAGGCTTAGTTCAGAATCTTCATTAATGCCTGACAATGATCGCTTGAATGGATCAACAAGGATAGCAACGAGATCTGGGCTGGGGTCTTCCTTAACTGCTCTACAATGGAGTAGTCTTGTGCCTTCATCTTCTTTAAAAACTTCTCTGCTTCTTCCTCCGTTACTGGCTTCTTTATTGTTACAGGATTGACCCTTCTCAATTCTGCGGGAACAAAACACCTTCCCGAACGAGTTAGTCCCTGAGTTTCGCATATTTCTTCCACCGCCTCCTTCCTTTTATGCATCACTATCACTTGACTGTAGCTCCATGGCACAACTTTCTCATTTGTTATCGGCAACTGCATTACTGGCCTGATAACAACTGGTTCTACGTGGACCCCCTTTACCACCAACACTGGTATGCTTGATACTCCCTGCAGTACTGCCTTGACTGACTCTGGCTTCTTCGTAGCAATAGACAAACCCTTCCCCACTACCACAAATGGCTTGTCATTTACCTTTCCCAACTGTACCACTGCCTTTCCACTGGTCGAATTTTCATTTGGACTGGCACGAATCATCATTACCGTTTGTGAGGGTGTTTTAAGTTTCCCTCCTTCGTGCACTAGTTCGATCATGTGGGCCTCATGGTGCACTGGTAACGGGTTTTCATTGATGTTGGGTGCCTCTAGTGCCTGAACCTTGATCCTATTTGTGTCAATAAGATCTTGTATGGCGGTCTTCAACTTCCAACACTTCTCAGTATCATACCTGAGAGCCCCCAAACAATATTTATAGCTTACTGAGTGGTCCAGATTTTTGGGAAGGGGATTTGGCAATTTGGGTTCAACAGGACTTAATAGGCCCATCTGCCTCAACTTGTAGAATAGAGTAGTATAGGTTTCTCCCAACGGAGTGAATGTCCTCGGCTTCTGCATCCTTTCGTTCCTAAAAGCCTGATTTCCGCGGAAGCTTGTTCCTGAAGGATTCACGTAGGCCCTTGGTGGTGGATATGTGTTTTGTGGAGGGGGATATGTGTGTTGTGAAGGTGGATATGTATGTTGGGGAGCCGGCGCGCGCCATTGCGGACGAGCCGGAGGCTGGGTGTAAGTTTGGGCGTGATGGACGGAGAAATGTGGCTCTTGTGGTGGATAATAGGGTTGTGGAGGGCTGCATGGAGTGTGTGGATAGTTTGGGTAATGGGGTATGGGTTGGTAGCGAGGGGATGGATCTCTTGATCTAGACCATGTACCTGCTTCGACTGTTGCGACATTCTTTTTTTTTTCCGAGCGCACCTCTTGTGCCGCTTTGGATAGCCTGAGTTGTGGCCTTGATCGCCGAATAACTCATTATCTTATTGGACCTGAGTCCCTCTTCAACCATGCCGCCCATTTTTACTACTTCATTGAAAGATTTACCAACTGACGTCACCAGGTGACCAAAGTAAGTTGGCTCCAAAGTTTGTAAGAAGTAGTCCACCATTTCACCTTCCCTCATTGGCGGATTGACTCTTGCCGCTTGTTCTCTCCAACGGAATCCGAATTCCCTGAAGCTCTCTCCAGGATTTTTCTTAAGTTTTAACAGTGTGAGACGGTCGGGGACGATCTCAAGGTTATATTGGGAATGACCTGCAAATGCTTGTGCTAGATCGTCCCAAGTATACCACCTGCTAGGATCCTGCATCGTGTACCATTCTAATGCGGACCCGCTTAAACTTTGACCGAAATAGGCTATCCGCAGCTCATTCTTTCCACCTGCCCCTCTCATCTTACTACAGAAACCTCGTAGATGCGCCATGAGATCACCATGTCCCTCATATAGATCAAACTTTGGCATCTTAAAACCTGCCGGTAATTGAACATCGGGGAATGGACACAGATCTTTATAGGCCACACTGACTTGACTGCCCAATCCATGCATATTCCTAGAAGGATTGCTCCAGGCTTTTCACTTTACGGAGCATTTCGTCCTGCTCCGGATTCTTAGCTGGCCTCTCAATTTCTGTCGGGAGCTGAAAGTGAGGGGTGTAAGTGTATGGCTCGGGTGCTTTGAAGGTGAGTTCAGGAGGATAGTATTGATTGTCGTGAACCTGAAATACTAGTTCATCAGGTAATTTTTGCAATGTGGCGGGTGGAGGTGCCACGAAAATAGGAACAGCTGGTGGATGAGGGTTTTGTTTGGGTGGTGAAGCTTGGGGATTATTTGAAGTTTCCCCTTGATAATATTGGGCAATGGGGAAGCCCGTTGATGGACCAGTGGAAGGGTGTTCCGGAGTCCGAGTTGGTGAAAGGGTAGAAGTAGGGGGAAGTATTGGTGGTGTTTGTCCCTTAGCCCAGGCTAGGTGCATCCCAGCTATCTCTTGTCTCAACTTGTCTACTTCCTCCTTCATCATTTGCATCTATGTCTTTTCCTCCTCAACACTTTGTCCGAACCAGACATACTTTCCGGAATGAGCCCTTTTGATCTTGTGTGGTAATGGTAATCTGCCAGAACGTTCTAACGAGCTAACTATTTTGAAATCTCTTTCTCTGATAATAAACAACAAACTTGTTAGCGTTAGAGTTTAACACATATTGCAATTTCACATTGGGGAATGCAATGTTCCTAGGCAATTATCCATTTCTAACATATTTTTGCTTTGACTGCATGCGTCATTCCGACTTATGTACTTTTTTTATTCACTTGGCCTTTTCTTTTTATCTTTTAGTGGTGGTCGAATCTTATGTGGATTGCCTACGTATCATGTCCCCGCATGAATCAGACCGGGCATAGTTCTGCCATAAGTAAAAATAAAGACACAATTTTGCATTTTATTACCAAAATATGCTATTACAAGCTACCCATTTGAAGAAAAACAAACGAAATACAGACTCCACACTATTAACATTGTTTGATATGAAAAGAGAACAGAGGGGTAGACAACAGACTCTTAAAAACAAACGAGTGCAGACTTGAACTAGGGATACATTAAAGCCTTGAATTTTGGGGCCCGCGAGGCATCGTTCGGCCTTTCCGCGGGCTTTGGTGCCAGGCCTCTTTGCAAGCTTTTTAATTCCTCCATGATCCGGTGGACATAACCCATGACTGAGGAAAAAAGGGTATCACGGGGCATTTCCTCACATGTTAGGCACTTCGTGGTGATGTAGTGCCCAATCTCATCGATCCTACCCCCGATTTTATCCCTTTCCATACACAGTTGTTCTATTCGTTGATTCTTTAATCCCAATACTTGAGTATTGTCAACGAGATGATCTTGGAACCTCTCCATTTGTTTTTCCATTCGGGCTATTGAATCATAGCAGCGCTCTCTGTCCGTTCTAGCCTCTCAGGCTTGTTTAAAGACCCGATCTCTGAGAGTGGAATTTGTTTCTCTCAATATTGCAATGCTCCCTTCATAATCACTTCTCACTTGCCATAGGTGCTTTTTCCGTGTTGCTGTACCTTTTGCCCATCTAGCCCGTATTCCTGCTATGCTAGCCTCGGATCTTTCCAAGTCTTTTCGGCTTTCAATGACCTGATTCCTTAACCCTGCTATCAGCCTTTTATCGTATCGGCTTCTCTGTTGGTTGTCAGCATCCATTTTCATTTCCCGGATTTGAGCTTTGACGATCTCGCTTTCCTGGGTTAATTTGTTCTTTTCTCCTTCATCGGCAGCAACCTGCACCTTGTTCTCAAATTTCGGATCCTTAATCTGTTGTTTCAGCTTGCCTATTTCGGCCCGGTATTCCCGCTCTTTGGCCAACCAGTCCCACGGTTCTTGCGACGCCTCAATGAACTCTTGAATGTGGGCTTTTTTGGCTAGTCGTTCTGGCTCATCTCTTACAACATCTCTCTTCCTGTACCAGGCGATATAAGCCGGTGAGACTTCACCTCGGGATAGGTCGCGCACTCGAGTGTTTACCGTTAAATATTGGCATTCATTCCATATAGAACGAACGACTTTTTCATGAAATTGGCCGTGGATACCAACCTCGACTGCATAAATACTGAGATCTTCATCTAGGTGTACCACCTGGCACCTCCCTAACTGTCTCATCACCCGGTAAGGCGCATAAGGCTGAATGCCTCGGAGTACCATTAAGAGGAAGTAAGGACCCGTGACGGGCATGTATACAATTTCTTCAATAGGAAGCCAACCCAATGTCCACCCTATTTGTGCTGCTGTGATGGTGCGAAGGCAAGATACCCAGTCTTCAGACCCTTCAGGCAATTTGAGCCCTGAAACCCTCGTGTTATATCCTTCAATGCAACCTTCGTTTGTAGATCTACAGCTCATATACTAAGGATGATGACACAAGTGCTCGATCATCCACATTTGCAATAACAAGTTGCACCCTTCGAAAAAATCTGCCCCGGCTTTACAGACTGTGAGAGCTTGGTATATCTCGGACACTATCATAGGGACCAGCATGCTTTTGTTGTTGGTAATTAAGACCTTGACGATTCCAGCCACCTTTAAATCAATATTTTTGTCTTTCCGAGGAAACACCACAATGCCCAAGAATGCTACCATGAAGGCGAACCGCCTATGTTCATCCCATTTTGTTCGATTCCCTCTGTTGCAAACCCCGCTTTCTAGATCGTCGAACCCTCATATATGCCCATACCTCTGGTATATGAACTGCAAAGTAGAAAACCCCATATCCAATTCAGAGTACGAGACTCCCTTGCTTATCTTCAGCAGATCCATGAACTTGTGCGAATTGACGGCTCTTGGTGCAATCAGATATTTATGCCTTAGCCCCTTAGTAATGTCCATATATCCTGCTACCTCTTCGAAGGTTGGGGTGAGTTCAAAATCCGAGAAGTGGAATACGTTGTGGGCCGGGTCCCAAAATGTAATCAAGGCCTTTATGATGTCACATCTGGGTCTGACGTTCAACAAACTGGTGAGACCTCCAAGATGTAGTTTGATCTTATCTCGCTCTGACTTTTCCAAATCCTCCCACCATAAGCGCAACTCCAAAGGGATCTTGCTCCTAACTGTCACCGGCAAACTTGGACCCGAGCTCATTCTGTATGTTTGTTTGTGGTGATTAACACTCATTGGACTCAAAGAAAGAATAAACTTAAAATGGACACACATTAAAATAAAACTTTGGTCTTGTCAATACGGCCTTTCAGCACTTCGAAGAAGATTTAAAGGCTGTGTTTTACCAACCGGACAAAACATTGAAAATGACCAAAAGTGGATATTTTCGCAAAAACAGCCTTCTGGCGTCTTTTTAGGGACATTCGGCTATTTTTTACAAGAATGAAATCACCCGACTTATTTACGACGAAAGATTAAAAATTTTGACATTTGTGGCTATTTTGCAAAAGGGGAGGTTGGACACGATGAGGGTTGCCTACGTATCTCACATCCGGTGAGAATTAAACCGGCGTAGTTCGGGCAACGAAAATAAACTAAATCTGAAAACAAGACTTGTTTACTAAAAACACTTTTTTTTCATTTTCTCAAAATTTTGGCAGAGTTTGCTATTTGGACACTGTTTTTTTTAAAAAAAATAGGTAATTATCTCTCTACACTGCTATTTTTTTTAATACTCCAGTATTTTCAGAAGCCGGTCAGCATGCAAGTCTGCAGCAAATAAATGCGTAAAACAAACAGGATGCAGCAGGATGGTCTTTTCATTTCAGGTTGCTTGTCCTAGACGGACCCAACCCCTGTGTTGAGTCCCCTAAGTCAAGTGCACATGATGCAAATAAGCGTTCCTACTAGGGATCCGGCATGAGGTTTTGTTATACTAGGTTTATCCTGGGTGTTTGTTCTAGACCTGGCTTACCCGAGCGGACAACTCGAGCCGAGGATGGGAACTGCGTACCGATAACCAAAAGATCATCCGGTTTTGCAACTCCGCCGAATCCTCATTCTATTTTGGGATATGACGCTAACAGAAAGAATTCACGACCAGCGTGCACTCCTCAAGAGAGAGAAGAGAGGGATTTCGTAGCAGTTTATATATATAGTTCAAATAATATCAAAGCGGTAAAAAGCAACATTTTAGCACATTAGGACAAAACATGTAATAAAATCAGATGATAAATAAAGAAAAATATAACAATTCATCTAAGCTCGAATTCTGAACCCTGAACCAGAGATTATGGGTTGTCATTCCCCAGCAGAGTCGCCAGAGTTGTCACACCTCCTTTTTCCGGCACCCGCGGGGGTACAAAGGAGTTTTTCCAATTAAAGAACAATCGAAACGGGATTTGTTTATTTTATTCAGAGTCGCCACTTGGGAGATTTATGGTGTCCCAAGTCACCGGTCGAATCCCGAATCGAGGAAAAGATTGACTCTGTTTAACAGTCCGCAAACCAGAAATCCGGATAAGGAATTTTGTTAACCCGGGAGAAGGTGTTAAGCATTCCCGAGTTCCGTGGTTCTAGCACGGTCGCTCAACTGTTATATTCGGCTTATTTATCTGATTTTTAACAATTAAGAACTTATATGCGAATTTTAACTTTGAACCGCTTTTATCAATTTTTATTATTATTGTTATTATTTTACGGGGAATTGCAGCGTTGTGGAAATGCATCTCGAACCACGTTACAACCAGTGTACACGTGGTCGTCGGTACATTTCGACTCTGTCGAGATTTGGATTTGGGTTGCATAATGCACACCCGAGTTTAGGAAGGTAAGACTAATTAAGGCGTGTCCTAAAGAAATTATCGTATAGTTATTTTTGGGAAGACGCCATGAAAATTCAATAGGCGGTCAACTCCAAAGTCTGTCCGGTTATTGAGTCCTTTTATTGAGGGCCCCGCAATTTGTGATTTACTGTGGCGAGACACACCTCCTTTATTTTATGGACAATCCTAAAGTGACTACATTTTCTATTTTTAGTTTGTCTCTAAAATAAAAGAGAAAAATCCCAGTTAATTACATGCTTGAAAAGGCCATCACTTATTTATCGGATTAAAGCAAAACGCAACAGGAAAATTACAATTAAAATTGCGTAAAAGAAGATTATTTCATACCTTATTCTATAAGCCAATACTACTGAAATTGAAATTATAAATAAAGACGGAATTGACAAACAATATATTTTCAAAAAAAATGAAACTAATTATCCTATAACTAATTTAAACCCACCTTATTAGACGAAATGAACCGATGGAACCAATTGTTTTCAAATACTTGAAACTAAGCCATCTTTAATTACTAATGATTACGAAAGTTTGCTTAAGCTTGATCATTGATTTAAATAACCTATGGGATTAGTGTTCTTAGCCTTACTATATTGAATCGCGCTTCAAATATATCAAACCTACGGATTATACGAAATTACTAACCAATTATATTTGCCTAATACTTATGGATCTTTATTACTAAGAAAAAAAAAATCACAAACTTCAAGTTACTTCTATTCCTATATTCGCGAGATCAAAGCTAGATTTTACCAACCAATTAAATCGATTCACCACATTAACTAATTACCAATTTAGAGTTGGATGTGATTCTGAAGCTACCTTATTTTAAACATATGAATTAACAAAACTGAAACTGATAACTATGCAATTCCTACGGAAATACGTCCAATATTTCAACAATCTAACAATTCTGCTCCAATTAAACAGGCATACTGTATTGACATATATTCACGTCATGTTAAGGATCTTAGGTCCGTAATCTAACGTTATGCCCTATCTAGTTGCTAATCGATGATCTTACAACAATAGTCTTAATACAACATGCCTCTACCCTTTATATTACTGGAAACACATAGCTAATATCTAACTAAAATATAATTATTCTATAATTAAATATAGAAATCTTCTGTCCATTTTATTTCAACTTTAATAATCAAACGTCGAGGTGATTCAAAGTAATGTACCTGATAATAGAACAGAAGAAGAAGGTGAGGATTAGTAGATCAGTAGCAGACAACAACAGCAATAACCAGCAACGACCAACAGAAATAAACCCGTAACAGATTTAAACAGACCAGCAGAATTCCAACAATATCGATAACAATACAAACACCCAGTAATTGAACAAACTGAGTTCGGATAAAGTCAGAAGCAGAATCAATGGACTGACAAATAGTTTTAACAATCAAAAGGACAAAAATCAGTGTTTGGAACCTATATTCTGCCTAGGACTCAATGGAATAGTATCTTTGCCCTTAAACTCTCTCTTCAAACTGATTCAAAACCCAAAATCTCCTCCCAGATTCCTTTTTCCTCTCTTTTTTCTTAGTTTTCTTTCTGACATTCTCTCTCTCCTTCTCTTCAAGGTTTTTTTTTTAAAGTCCCCTCTTTTTTAACTCCCCTCCAACACCTTTATACAAATCTTCCCGACCCCCTTTTTATTCAAATCAGAATTTCTGCTAAAATCTGATTTTTTCACTTTAAATCCCACTAAGGCAATCTTTTCCTTATTATCAGCCCCCCCATTCCTTTTTGTTCCCCATTAGTGTATTAATTAATATTCCACTAACAAAGCACTAATACTAAAATATAATCCTAACTATTTCATTCCTAAATCAGCCCTGAAAATCCCTTAATATTACTGCCTCCTAATACAACTATTCAACTGTATTAAAATCTTAATTCTAAAATCTGTTTAACTATCAATTAACCAAAACTGACTTGATTACAGCTATATCCAATTTAGCTAGTACTTTAAGGCAGAAAATACATCAAATATAAAGGTTCTAGGGATTCAGAACAATGCTCATAATCAAAACAGAATCTGAATTAATCGGATAACTAACAATTTTGAAAATTATAACAACAGAATGCCGAATGATTCAAACTATACGAACGACCTAATCAACGAAGCTTAATTAGTCGATTACATATTACAACTGACACTGAACAAATCAGCAACAAAAAATAAATAAATAGGCAATTCGGGTAATTTCAATGTTACTGACAAGATCATGGATTAACTGGAAACTAACTAATCGACGCAACTTATTAATCGATTACACACATAATAATTACAACAAACATGAACAAAATGACAGATTTGGACCAAATAAAAAGGTCTATTGAAGATGAAACAGAATTAATTAAAAGAAAAGTAGAAAAATCACACAAACTACTAACACAGGCAACGAGATACACATAGCATACATGAACAGAAAGAAGGAAAGAAAAAAAAATACCTCTGGATCTTAAAAACAAAATTGTCCCAGTCTCGAACTAGACTTGACTTCTTTGAGGTCGAACAGACTTTAATCGAAGTATTCTCAACTGAGAATACCTTGATTAAGGTCTATTAGACCCCAACCCTTCATTTAATCGGACAGAACCCAAGGTTATGGATTTCCAGGGTTCATACAGTTGATTTGGGGCTTGAAGGTTTCTGGTTAGATTCGAACCAAACCAATCTTGGTTTGGTTACAAGTGAGGTCAGGGGAGTAACTGGTATGAATTTGGGGTGGTTTGGCATAGATTTCCGTTTGGCTCGAATCTTCAAATGAAGATTCGAGAAGATGGGGGAAGATTCGAACCAAACAAGCAACATATTTGGAACGGGGGTGGTCAGATGGTCCTATGGTGTTAAGGTGGTAGCCGGCGGTGTAGTTGCCTCCGGGTTTCAGGCGAAGGCGGCTAGGGTTTGGGGGCTTCGTCTCTGAGACGATGATGAACAGGGCAAAGTGAGGGGGTGTTTGGTTAGGGGGGCTGGGGTAGGAGGTTGAGTTTATATAGGGGCGGGGGTTGTTTGATCCTGGCCGTTCGATCAAGTGAGATTGATGGCCAGGATCTCTTCACTTAAGGGACGATGCCGTTTTGTTTAAACCGGGGGTTTGGGTCGGTTTCAGACGGGAGTGGGTCGGGTCATGAGGGAAGGCCTGGGAGCCATTAGATCAAAAGCAATGAACGGCCCTGATTAAATATGACCACACGACGTCGTTTGGTTTAATGAAAGAACTGAACTGAACCGTTAGATCTATTTGATCAACGGTCCAGATGGAAAGTGTCAATACGACGTCGTTTGGTTTGTCTTTGAGCTTAACTGGACGGGCACCATCAAAACGACGTAGCTCTTGCCCCATACTACGTCGTTTGATGGTCTTTTGGGTTGACAGACCTGGGCCAGGTGGGCGTGTAACTTTTGGGCTTGAACTCTTTTTTTTTTTAAAATTGGCCCAGTCCAAATTTACTTCATTTATTTGAACTCTTTTCCTTTTCCTTCTTTAATTTAATTTAAAAACAATTCCTAATTAAATTGTAAAATCAAAAATAAAACTACACAAATATTAATTAACACTTACAACAATTAACACACAAATTAAAATCTTAAAATAAAATCACACAATGACAACAAATAGAATAAAACGCATATTTTTGTGATCTTCTTTTTCAGAGCCAAATGACGGTTTAATTAATTCCTAAATGCATAATTAAATCCTAAATATGCATACAACTTGTATTTGTTTTTCAATTAACTACCACAAGGTAAACATTTGCGGACAAAACACAAATAATTATCCAAAATGCCACGCAAATCCTAAAAATTGTACACCAAGAGAATTTTGTTTTATTTTTGATTTCTTTTGGAGTAGTTTTCGTGAAGCAAAAAATCACGTGCTTACATAAATAAATATTTAAACCATTACGTGCCATTATTAACGTACAACACACGTTTATAGATACTGGTATATAATAATAGGAGAGGCAAAAACATATTATTAAGACCAGTGACATAACCACAAAAAGCCAAGTGGCATTGTTAAGACAAAATAAACTACATTTTAAACTAAAAAAAGCCTTTTTAAATTTTGAATTAATTAGTTATTCTATTTGAATTAATAAATATAGATATCTTATAATTAGCTTTATTTAAAAAAAAATAACTACCATTCAAATTGGGGAGTAGTTTCGAGTTGGAGTTTTAAACAACAACAACAACAACAACCCAGTATAATCCCACTTAGTGGGGTCTGGGGAGGGTAGTGTGTACGCAGACCTTACCCCTACCCTGGGGTAGAGAGGCTGTTTCCAAATAGACCCTCGGCATCCTTCCCTCCAAGAACTTCCCACCTTGCTCTTGGGTAGACTCAAACTTAGCTACAATAAAAAAACAAAAATATTAATTAAAAAATGCCTATTCAAGTTGAAGAATAGTCTCAATTTGGAGTTTTAAAATTATTTTAAAATAGAAAACTAAAATAAAGAAATAAAAAATTGCCAATTCAAATTGGGTGTGGTATCAAGTTGGAGTTTTAAAATTATTTTAAGATAAAAAAATAAAGAAACATTTAATTCAAATGATAAATACAAAAATATAAAGATATTATTAGGATATTATATATATATATATATATGCTTATCTCTTTATACTTTTGGAGAATTCAAAATTATAATTTAGTAAAAAAAATATTACATTGTTTAAATTTTTAATAAACTACAAAATCTGAAAACTAATCAAATAATTATTACAGTAGAAAGGAATGTACGGGAAGAGGGGGTGGAGATAATTTTGTGATATTTATATTTTTAATTAATTAAAAAAATAAAAGATAAATAAATAACACCCAAGAAAAGTATCAATAGTACTAAGTACTTGCTAATTCAATAATAAACATAAAAAAGAACAAATACTTTATTTGATTACTATGATGTGTATCCTTTAATTTTTTTATAGATTGTATTATATTTCTGCACACTATATTGAATAATAAAATACAACTAATATTTATTAATTTAATATGATATATTAGATCATAATTTTATAAGATTAATATTCTGTCAAATTTTCGCGCATCGCATGGGTTCTTTGATCGAATTTCTAATAGCGAATGAAGATTTTGTGATCTAATCCTTCAATTAATATCAATACCATTTCGATAGTTTTTGATATTTTATTTTATTTTTTAGAGAAAAATCCTTGCCGGAAAGATTGAATGTGTTCGGATAGTTTACGACATTTTGCAAGTTTGTGGGTACATGTGCGTGGGAGAAGATATTAACGATGTAAAGATGCCTCAAAATCCACCGTCATGAATTTTCTTTACAAAAGCATTGCCTAACAACATCTTTTTGCTTCGGTTGCATATTTCTCAGTTATTCCTCTATCAACTTTTAGATCTTATAATTTATACACTAACGATGAATTTTTTAGTGTAACAAAAATAACTAATAGGAAGATAATTTAAGGCCAAATACATGGACAGATCATTGATCCAATTTCTTATTTTGGCACTTTAACTCAGTCTTATTTCATTTTGGCCATCCAACCCCATTTCTTTTGTTTTACTTTAACACAAAAACTTTTATCCGAGGTAAAATGCAGCGCGTGCAAATACCCAGTTGTGCTACCCCCACCCCACCCCAACCCATTGCCCCCCTCCAATTTTTTTTTTTTTTACTTTTTTTTTGTAATTTCAAAATTTTTTTTTTGTTCTTCTGCCCCCTACCCAGGAAAAAATATTTTTTTTTATGTATTTTCAGTAATAACTACGGGTTCAACTGAATCTATAACTTTCGACGCGGAGTAAAAATTTGTATGTAAATTTTTTTTTAAAATTGTAAAAATAATAGATATGAACCCATAACTTTAAAAATATAATGGGTTCAATGTTAAAAATATTAAAATTGAATCCATAGAATTTAAATCCTAGATCCGTCTCTGCATTGAGAGTATAAAATTTGGCTTAAAAAATAAATCTCACGTGCCTACAAGGTGAGACAAATCAAACATGGAATCTAGTTAGCTTTTGTATTAAAGTGGGACAAAAGAAATGGAATTGGAAGGCCAAAATGGAACAAGCCCGAGTTAAAGTGCCAAAATGAAAAATTAGGCCAAGTTTAATGGTTTGTCTATGTGTTTGGCCATAATTTAATAAGTCTATTACCATTAAATTTTTAGACAAAGCGATCGCAGTATTATGCAAGAACCAATAAAGGTGAATTTGAGTAGGGGTGTCAATGGATATTTAAAAACCGACTAAACCGACCGAACCGTACCATACTGAACCGAATGTTTTTATATAAATCTATAATTGTACCGATAATTAGGATAAATTTTTTATTTTATGAAAAAATACCGAACTGTACCGAATAAATTTACCATGTGAATAATATACTTATATATTAAGTTTAAAAATAATAAAGCATTAAATTTTTCTTGGGCTTTTGAATTATGAAATAGTTTCAAGCCAACACGTAATTGAACTTAAAATCCTCAAAACCTATTTTGATACTCCTATTGAAACTAAATTATTTCTAGCATGTTCACTAGCAAGACAAAGGCATTGTAGCGAGTATGAGTAGCAATCTCTAATGTATTGAACATGTTTCCTTTCGTCTGATTTTGATTTATCTTTTTGAATATTTGATCTTTTACATACTTTATTCTTAAATCCTACCTTAGTTAATATCTTTTCACTAGTGTGATTTATATTATTTTTGTATTTGCTTAGCTTTTTTTATGCGGATGTAGAATAGTTGATTAATCTATACTCTAGTCATTTTTCATATTTTCTTAATTCATCACCTTTTAAACTGTAAAAATATCTAGAGAGTTTTGCTAAGCCCTAAAAAAATATGTATGTTATTGCATTCTACTTCTACTAGTGACTTTTACATGACATTAAAAAAATTACCGAAAATTTACCGAATCGTACCGATACCGAAGAGAAACCGGCATGATTGAGACGGTTTCGAAAAGTCCAATTTTGATTATACATAATAAAATAACCAAAAATTGATATGTTACAAATTTTTATAAAATAACCGGCCGAACCGATCGATTAACACCCTAGATTTGAGTTCCCTCACAACCTATTCACAAAATGTTTCATATTCTTCCTGCCAATAAAAAGAATCAAGTGCACACGCGAATGATGAGTTGTCAGCTTAAAGTTAATAAATAAATAAATGTGCATCTCTTCTAAAAGTTTAATATTTTATGCAATTCAATAATTGAAATTCCGCCGCAAATCCAGCTTTAACAATTCCATTCTTCACCTTAGAAATATGACATTAATTTGCTTGTAAGTTGTCAAACTTTTCACTTGAAAAAACCTTCAGTGACTATTTGTAGTTAAAGTTTAAAATGGAAATTTCATCCAAGTTTTGTCCAAACAGGTAATCAAGTCGATTGAAAACGTTATGTTCTGTAAGTTTAGTTCTCTAATTTTAAGCACATGAATTATTTAGGGTTCTTTTTGCTTTAACGGAATTAAGATCTCATTAGCTATACGATGGTTGCGTGGATCTGTTGTCGGTCCGAAGATTGATAAATTTTCAACAATATGTTGAGCAAATAAAAAGGCCTTAGGATGAGGGGCTATTTAGTTGTTGCCATCAAACTTTTTTTTGGTTTCCCACTCGGTGTTCGGTATCCGCATTGGAGTCCGACTATATTCGGATTCACGCCGCGTAGGTCCTCATTCGGGGGAAAACGCTCCCTACCAAGGATTTTTCTATACCCAGAATTCGAACCCGAGACCTTTGGTTAAGGGAGGAACAATCTCATCCACTGCATCACATCCTTTAGTGGTTGCCATCAAACTTTGCTTACTCAACACTCAATAGAAGCTTTTCCCAAAAGACAAAAGCAATGTAATCAAACTACCAAGAATTGTTGACCATACACACATTGAATAATTAAGGAGACATGCAAATTATAGAGTTCTCCTTTGCATTTTTATAATTCTTGTAATGTACCACAAATTACCAAATTTAAAAATGACAAGATCAAACAATATATAAGTAATCAATCGGTAATATAAGAAAAATATACAAACAATTAGGTCACTTTTTAAAAAAGAAATGAAGCAATCTTTTGGTGGCTAGGACTTCGTTTTTAAATATAAAAAATTTTCATAAACAAGTTTGGAGAGTCAAATATTTATATGAAATATCCATATTCTATACATTGGGTATGCAAAATCATTTACATACGATATGCTTGTTATGAAAAACTACATATTTTGATAAATAAATTTGAGGGGTATTATCACTTTAGTTCGCGATATAAACTATTTACATTTGATAGCTGAAAAAGTATATAAAATTTGTACGTAACATATATATTTATATTTGTTCGACTATTATTTTGAGTGCGGCTATACAGTAGTATTATTTTCCCCAAATTTAATACGATAGTGTGGAAATTCTTAACAGTATTAATGCACAAAACAGAAAGACTTGCTTTAATACTGTTACAATTCTTTAGTTAAATCCAAAAGGCACGACATGATCAGCTCCCAAACTTTAGACATGAGAAAGAATGATAGATCGACTCCTTGGCCCCATTATGCAATCAGTGAAATGGATAATGAATAATGATAGTATAAGATGAAAAAAATCCATGTAATTGAGAAGGACAAAAACGTCATTGCATCTTCTCAAACGGTCTCTCTCTCTCCCCCCTCTCTATTTCCCCTTAGTTGTCCCCACTCCTCGCACAAATGGCCTTTCCTTAAAAAAGAGTTGTGTATACGTTGTTTGTTGAAAGCGCTGTCTCTATTCCCCCCACTCTCCAGCTCCTATCAGCAAAAACCCTCTCAATGCCATTAGTCTCTCTCATCTCTTCACTTTCTCTCTCTAAAATGCCAATGCCATATTAGTCAGCTAATCCCGATTGGATTTTTCTCTTACTTCGTTGTTGCCGGAAATAATGGCGGTTTCCGGCGAGAATTCCAGCTCGGGGAGCTCTTCATCTAGCTTTTTCACTTCAAAAACTCCCATTCTAGGTCTTCAACTTTATATCGTGATCGCCGCCACCGTCGTCATTATGGTTGTCATATTCGTTCTCATCTTCCTATTCCTCCGGCTAAATCGAGCCTCTAAACGACGTCATAACGGCGTTAAGTCCAGCTCTGGGTTGTTACCTTTAGTATCCGAAGTGATTCGCGAAAACAAAATTTCCGATCTCAATGAGATTAGTAAAGTGAATCGGTTCGCTAAAAAGGAGGACGAAACGATCGCGATTCTAAGAAAAGAAACTCCGGAAGTGATCGAAGTTGTGTCGGGGGGTATAAAAGGAAGTTCAGGGAGTAATGAGTCGAGTACGAGCCGGAGTGATGCATCGTCGGCGATCTCTGGTTCTACGGAGTCGTCGAATATTGGGTGGGGCCGGTGGTACAGTTTGAAAGAACTGGAGATGGCCACCAGTGGATTTTGTGCCCAGAATGTGATCGGTGAAGGCGGATACGGCATCGTTTTTCGTGGTGTTTTGCAAGATGGTTCAGTAGTAGCTGTCAAGAAACTTCATAACAACAAGTGGGTCTTTATTTAATATTACATGTTTTTGCATGATTTATTTAAGGATTTAAGCAATATTTAACTGACACAATGTCAAAGTTAACCTATTATACCATATTACTAACATTTACTACTATAAAATAAAGTTATTCAGACAACAATAACGACGACCAGTGAAACCCTATTGGGGTTTGGGAAAAATCCTAGGAGTGAAGTTTGGGAAGGGTAATGCCAAAGATAGAGAGACTATTTTCGAAAGACACTGGAACTTAAGAATTTTTGACGGAAAGAAGCAATATATCGGTACAATAATAAAAATCATAAAAAAAAATAAAATTATTCAGAATTATATTTAAATAACTTAATTTATAAATATATTTTATGGTCTTAGCTCATAGAACTAAAATTTTATTTATAAATATGAAATCCAATTTGGAAAGACCCATTGTGTTTAAATATGCATTTTTTATGTTTGAAGTTATTTCTGTTTGTTAATTTATCCTTTTTTTTTATATTTTTTAATCTTCTCTTCCCTGTCAAGTGATCTGGTTGTTTGCTTGAGTTGATCAGCTGGTGAAGTGTCTACATCTTGTTTGTTTTCTTGCTTAGTTTCCTCGGGAAGAGAATCCAAATTGCAATCTTCTTAGATCTGGATTTATGTGATTTGTTTTTCTTTTTTGGGTCAAAGTACATTATTTTGTTACTCCACATAAAAAGAAAGTAAACGTTACTTTTGTCTTTTATTCCTTTTTGTTCTTTTTATCCGTTAACTATTTTCATCTCTTTTACTTTTTCCTCATTCTTTTTGTTCTTTTTTATACTTTAATTAATTGTCTCTCTCTCTTTTCCTTTTCCTTTTTTTTTTTCTCGTACTTTTGTTATCATTTCTTATTTCCTGTACCTAACCAAATTATGTTCGTTGCTGAAATCTTGGCATATGACTGCTTATTCTAGCGAGGAATGATTTGTACTTCCATTTAGGCCAACCTTTAACAACAGTAATGATGGTGACAACTGTGCAACGGGAAATTGAGTAGCTTTGCTCAGTGTTATGATCTCAAGTTATTGCCTTACCCAAAAAACTAAACTACAGTATGTAATAACTTCCTTGGCCAAAAATAAATTACTTTAATAACAAAAAATTGAACCAAGACAGATTTTTCGTTATTACTTTATTACCTTTGAAATTTTTAACTTTTGAGCCGAGGGTCTTTCTGAAACAGCCTCTATACTCCCTCGGGATAGGAGTAAAGTCTGCGTACACACTACCCTCCCCAAACTCCACTAGTGGAATTTTACTGGGTCGTTGTTGTTATTGTTGTTGAAACTTTTAACCAATTTTGTTCATTCTATGTGACTTGCTTATCTATAGAGGTCAGGCCGAAAAGGAGTTTAGGGTGGAAGTAGAGGCCATTGGCAAAGTGAGACACAAAAACCTTGCGGGTCTTCTTGGTTATTGTTCAGAAGGTGCTCATAGGTAATTCATTGCAGTTAATATTCACAAAAATTTGTAAAGTTCCTTCCTGTCTTCAAATGTAACTGCTAAATCACTTACCATATACAGGATACTAGTCTACGAGTACATTGACAACGGCAATTTGGAGCAATGGCTACATGGTGATGTAGGGCCTGTTAGTCCTCTAACCTGGGAGATTAGGATGAAAATTGCGACTGGAACTGCTCGAGGGTGAGGCTTCTACATTTTGTTTCAACTACATGATTATGTATCTTAATCCTTGTCAGGGCGAACCGATATTAATATTAACCTAAATCATGTTCTTTTATGTGCACTTTCTTTGGAAATTACCAAGGCAATCTTCTCTTTGTTCAAAGCCTAGTTGCACAATCTTGCAAGTATAAGAAAGTATAGTTGATTGAAAGATTATATTTTACATATCAGCATTTTTTGTTATAGCTGGCCGAACATGGTCTTTTATGATCATAAATATGCCAAGTTAGGACATTACCACTCTTGACAAAAATGGATTTAAAAGTATGGCATACAACATCAATAACCATGCCTCAATCCCCAACTAGTAGGGTTGACCATATGTATCCTCACTACGTGGCTCTATGTAGACTCATGGCAATCCAATATTTGAAGATTTAGCTTCTTAAACGACCTTCTCCCATTTATCCTACATGCATGCTACTTGCACCTTCTGAATGCAATCATTTCTAATCTTGTATGACTACATTTTCATTCGCATTTCTACAACACTCATCTTGTGGATATGTTGGATCTTAGAGTGTGTTATAACCATTGCATAGAACTTGCCTTTCACTTTTATAGGTATCTTCCTATCACATAACATTGTGGTAGTACTTTCCCGTATTTGCTATCCTTTTCTGATTTTATATGTAACATATTCATTTATAAATTCATTTTCCTGAAATATCGAGTCTACATACTTGAATCGTTTGACTCACTTCAATTTCACTCTTCTTGTGCTAGTAAACTTGCAATACTTATACTCGGCCTTACTTCGACTTATTATCTTAAAATCTTGCTCTCTAGAGTGCTTTTCCATAGTTTAAGCTTTCGTTTGACACTTTTGTTGGTTTTATCAATTAAAACGATATCGTATACAAAACGTATACATCATCAGACCTCATCATGTATGTTGTACGTTAACTCATCGGAAACTTGGCTGACCAATACGGGCTCAATGCTGATCGTTAGCGTAAACCCATGGTTATAGGAATCTCCTTTGTATCTCCTAACAACTCCTTCATACATAACCTTTATTTGTGACTAAAGTATGACGTGTGACTACATAGCAATTTAAGTGCACATATTCATGCTTCGACAATTTGCTGTTGGACTTTCTACCCTGATTTTGAAATCTATGGGCTAAATATTTTTCGGGTGAAACAAAAGAAAAGAGATGCATATCTTTATTGCATGGCCTGCTTTATTTTTCCTATCTCATTTGTCATCACTAAGTTTTCATTTTTTTTTTTTTGGTGACAGACTTGCCTACTTGCACGAGGGTTTGGAACCCAAAGTTGTGCATCGTGATGTTAAATCAAGTAACATTCTGTTGGATAGGAAGTGGAATCCAAAAGTATCAGATTTTGGACTTGCCAAGCTGCTAGGATCTGAGAAAAGCTATGTGACTACCCGTGTTATGGGGACTTTTGGGTGTGTCCTTTCTCTAATCATCCAAACTTTATCAACTATTACTAAGTAGATGCTTTGTGGTAAATTGCTAATTATTGATGATGATTATCGCCGCAGATATGTTTCTCCTGACTATGCCAGTACTGGTATGCTTAATGAGGGAAGCGATGTGTATAGTTTCGGTGTTATGCTCATGGAGATTATTACAGGAAGAAGCCCTGTTGACTATTCGAGACCCCCTGGGGAGGTAAGAACAAGTTTGCCTTGTCATTTCTGCAACCACAACCATAAAAGATATAAAAATAAAAAAATAAAAGGAGAAAAAAGAAGATAAGAATAGAAAGGACCTTTTCTTAGGAGGTTGAATCAGCTAAAGTCTGAAATATCTTTTGCCATTATCTTGACATCATTATACAAAATTGCAGATGAACTTGGTTGATTGGTTTAAAGGAATGGTATCAAATCGGCGTGGTGAAGAATTGGTCGACCCATTAATTGAAGTCCAGCCTCCTCCTAGATCTCTAAAGCGGGTTTTGTTGGTCTGCCTTCGCTGCATAGATATGGATGCCAACAAGCGGCCAAAGATGGGACAAATAGTACATATGCTTGAGGCTGATGAATTTCCTTTCCGTTCAGTAAGCCATCTCATACAATGATTTTTGATTGACCGAAAAATGTTTTTTCCTATTTTTTCAATTACAAGTCTTTACTATATTGAAATGTTGAAAATTGTTTTTTGCTTGGCATATAATGTTCATTCACTCATATCAATTAGCATGAGCTCAATCTTCTTCTCAAAGCATAATATAGGTCATGCAACTGTCTGTGAACCATAGCCCATGATAAACTGCAGTACAACTTATTTATCCAGACCTTCTAATTGCTGAAATTGGCTTTCTTCCCTTTTACTGTTTGCAATCATTGAAGTAGAGTAATGCTGAAAATCAGTTTGGTTTGGTGGTATTCTTCTACCCTTTTCCAGTAAGTTAGAATTAGAGTGGTGGGTGCAACTACTTATCAGTATGCCTCTTTAAGTTAGTATGGCCCTGTATCACAACACCAATAGCAGATTCGTTTCTTGTCAGCTATAACCCTCAGGAATGGCCAAAATTGCCAGAAAAAGATGCCAGGCTTATCACCACCCATAGTTGGGATTTGGGAAGATGACGAGGCAACCCCTTTGCCCAAAAATCCTGAAATACTAATGTATAGCCTCGTTAGCGCCGGCTATACCCATGACTTTTCACCTCTTGAACACTTCAGTAAAGATGGTGCAAATCATGCCCCCAAGATCCCCAAAAGAATGTTGTTTTGTCCTCAGGAGAAAAACCACCATTGAGCGACATTAAAGCAACAATCAATTGGCAGTCCGAAAATTTTATTTCTCAAAATAGAATCTTGAACAAAATTGATGACACTGTTAAAAATGTTGCACGCACTCATAATAAAATGCTTTGCAACAGGGTGGAAAATATTGAGAAGAAGGTGGAATAGGTTGTAGAGAAATCTTCTCAGCAGGACTCATGAACCTTGTAGCATTACCACCAGGCATAATAAAAATTTATCCATGTAGAAATTAGACTTTTCTTATAGTGTGTATATCTGCACTTGGTGAATGATGTTGTCGGGAAAAAAATGATGTTTCATGTTTCTCTGGTATGAATCATATCTCTCTTTACCTCGAATATAGCATACAAGTTAACACCTGACGAGTGATTAGAGGTATACTATAAGGAGTCATCTCGTTCTCTATCTCTTTTCACTTCACTGAAAAGGAAATGTCAGGTTCAATTTCTTAACAGCTTATTTTTGTCAGGTTCTCTATCTCTTAGAGGTATACTTATTTTTGCATGTTTACGGAGGCTAATACGGTTTAATGAAACTCCTTTTTTTCCTTTTAGTCTGTTTTCTAATTGAATCTGTTTTTCCCTTACAGGAACCTCGATTAGTCCAGGAAAAAGATTCTCTAATTCCACGTTTACTACCAACCAATAGAGTTCAATTAGCTGCCAAGGATGGGATGGGTGATGATGAACAGAAACCTAGAGGGAGATGATTATCCTTTATTTGGGATGAAGAGTTATACAGGGTATTTTAGTATGTATATTCTTTTGAATCATTTCCGCTCAGTCCTAGTTTGTTGTTTCCTATTAATTTTATATTTCGAGCTGTGCTATGTAGGCTCTATTTTGTTTGATTTTGTATATAAGCATAGTTACACTATACAATGTCCTTATATGGACTCAAAAAAAAGAAAAGCAAACCACTTGCACTATCTTAGTATTTACAAACTGATGTACTTTGAGACATGCAGAATAGTAGCAGACTGTTAAGAAAAGTTTTACCAACTTAAATTAGCTTGCGTTTTCATACCAGTTAGCTACAATTTCATAATTGCTATACTTGTGTTAGATGAGGTGCTTGTTTATTGGAGTATCAACTCTGTTTATCGGCCTTTCCATTTTTGCTTTCTGTAAGTAGGGGAAGCTAATTTATGATTTGACCTTAAATGTTTGGATTGGAACATGCCTTAATCTATCTATCCGATGGCAATCACCAGTGTAACAGCAACTGTCGAAAGCCACTCCTGTTTGGTAAATAATACTCCCACAGTCCCACTCGCTTGGTAAATAGCAGCAACTTTCTTTAGTTATGACTTGGGAAATTCAAGTAAAGGCTCCCTGGAGTTAAATTCCTCATTCACAAGAACTAAGTAGGGGTGGCAAAATGGATAAAAGAAAACAGTTAACCACTCATATTCTTCGCTAAAAAATGGATGGGATGATGAACTTTTTAAAAATGGATTAAATATGGATAAGAATCATATTCTTCATTTAGAAAATGGATAGCCAATGGGTAACCAATGGATAACCAATGGTCTAATTTTTACATTTGTAAAGCCTCAAATTGGAGATTCCTCAAGTTAGGAGTCTCCCAAAAATGATCATAATGCAAGAGCCAAGAGGTCATGCCCATATAATCAGCCGGCTAACCCGTTCCCTATCCGTATTAAATATGAGTTGGGGTTGGATAATTTATCCATTTTTTCATTACCCATTTTCGACCAGAATCATATCTGACCCGACCCGCTAGTTTGCCACTCCTAGAACTAAGTAAAACTCTGGGTCCATACTTATAGGCACACTCAATTTTAACTCCACGGCGGCCTTGTTCACTATACTCTCGTTTTCTACGGCTCTGTTCTTTCATGTGAGGCTTAACATTTGACATTCGTTGGCCTTCTTTCTTCGAATCTCCAAATGTGTGCTTTTGGTTCCACTATTTACAAAGTCACTCAAATGAAAGGGATATTTTATACATAAGAACTAAACCATTAGGGCTATTACATATTATACTGAGGAAGATGGAACCTTCGAGGACACCCAATCGGATAAGAAAACCAAGGAAGATGTTTGTAACGAGGATGCACTTTTTTTATACGGAGAAGAAGTCATGTTAGAGGTTGGAGTGTACATGAGTCGGGTGTTGGGATCGAAAAAATCATGTGTCATGCGAGAGCTAGCAAAACAACACTTGAACGACGATAAATCAGACAATAGAGAAATATACCAGGAGAAACGCAAACATTTAACGTGGTTAGATCAATTGACCTACGTCCACGGCGGAGACGAGCAATCCACTATAAAAAGAGAGTACAAAATATCGAGAAAACAACCTCACAATAGGCATACACAAGTGGCACACTAACACTTGTCCCGAAAAGTTCTCCCCTAAACAAGACTCTCAAACCCATATGACTATATTGTGGATACTGCTGAATAAGAAGGAAGAATCCTCAATTTATAGAAGTCCAAACCTTTTCCTCCAAGAGAAGGGACTAGCCAAATATGAGAAATTTATAATTTCTTTCCAAGAAATGAAAACTCAATTATGGTAATTTTATGTTGTCCTTTTTTCAAGAGATAGGAAAACTAAATATGTAAGAAAATCAGGGCAAACACCTAACACCGGGTTGGTTTGATTTTTATCGAAATCAAATCAAACAAACTATATCAGTTTGGATTGCTTCGATTTTTTCGGGGTTTTCAGAACTTTTTGTTACATGAATATTATTTCAATCTTGCTTTGTTAAAATTATAAATAAAGTTTTGATAAGTGATGTTTGGTAAAAAATTTAAAAACTCATAAACATACGATCTATTAAAATATTCTTATGGGAGAATTTTTTTAGTAACACATGATAGTTATTTTCTTTATCATCTAGCAATAATTCTTCGTTGTTGTATGCTTTCAAGGTTAATAGAATTTGCATTAAACACAAAAATGATATGAAACTTAAATAATAGTATGTTCTATTTATTTTTAAAATTACCAATAAAATACCATTTCAAATTCAAAAAAGATACAAGAGTTTAATAGATCTTAACATATGAATATGGAAGAGCAAAGAGATTAACGCATTTCAATAACACTTTATAAGAAAGTGATGATACAAAATATTATTTAAAGTAAATAAAAATAAATACACTTTATGGTTTTATTAAATACTAATTTTTAGTGTAGGTGCATTGCACGTGTTTATTGTGTTAATCAATAAAAAATATACTAAATGAACAAATTTATTCTGCATGTACTCCATACACTCCTATAATGTAGGTAGACCAATCTATATTTGAGTAATCTTTGTAGGCCGTCAGCGAGACACTCCCAATTTAACCCCTTTTTTGAGTCTTATGTTTCTTCTCATCTCAAAAATTTTCATTTTACTCTAACTTATGCACCACATGAGAAAGTAGGAACACTCTAAAATAACTCACTCCACCCAATCCCTTCCTAAATTATTATATTTATGGATTACATAATTATATATATAGATCAAAGTAAAAATATAACATTTCAAAATTTAACATGTAAATAGAAAAGTTTTTTTTAAAAAAAAAAAAAAGGAAAAAAGGATTCTACGTTTTTGTTTGACAAAGTTGCTGAAAAATTACCCATAACAAAAGTAGTTAAGAGTTTCCTTTTATTGTATTGTCCTTTTCTATTTATGTATAGGAAAAATTAGAATTTAAAATAATTTGATTCCTTCTTGAAATATATATTTTCTTTTAATTAACGTAAGATTTTAGGAATTGAAGACATTTTAGTTCCTTTTCTAAAACGTACTTTTCTCATTTATTTATGGTAGGAATTTTACGAATGTGTTTCTCATTTTTCTAAATCAAGGTCCTAAATAGGAAAGTAATTAAATAAATATTTCTAAATATTAGGAAAGTAAATTGAATGATTAATACTATATATAAGAAGATAATTAAATGACTATTTTGTCCAGTGTGTACTCTATTTTAAAGGGGTAAGGGCCTTCGGGAAGGTTACGAGGAACTCCGACCTCCGATCTTCTGCGCAACATTTCGCTAAGGGTCTTCGTACTTTTAATAATAAAAAATATAGATATAAAATTATAGATTACATCCTTGAGAGGATTACAAATATTTCTAGATATTTTTAAAGAAAATTCTATATAAGTCTTAAAAGTATATACTATACTATAAAAATTATATATTTATATGTCGATTTTGTTCAACTTTTTACTCAATACCAAACTAAATGTAATTAAATTTTTTAATTGGTTTGGTTGACTTTTAGATTAAGTTCCCTAGAATGTTTTAACCTTCTTTTGTGGCAATTTTCCGTTAAGTTATGGTCTATATGTCGTATTTATTCAGCATTCTTTCTATTTTAGATTTTCAAGCTTCTCATTTTGCATAGAGTTGCATTCTCGATGAACCATATTAGTAATTTGTAAACTTTTGCAACAGTTTTCAACACTTACCTGCAAACCGGGAACTTGGATTAAGACAGCATTTTTCAAATTTTATTTCTATAACAGAAATACAGTTTAAAGGGCTTTCTTCCTTGTAAATTACACGAACATAAAAGGCCATACGTTTCTACTTATCTGACACGTGTATGCACTCAATTTCATATCCGAACGTGCTCTCTTCGCCTTTCGCCATTTCAGATTATAGACCTTTAAACGTATATATTCACATTAAAACTCTCCGACATCAAACAATCACCAGATCTATGCTACCTACAACGCATTGAAGATCGAGAAACTTCTAGAAGAATCCGGAAGCTTCGCAATGTCAATGGAGGAGAAGTTGATACAGCGATTGGAGTCGGCGGTGACGCGGCTGGAGGCGCTATCATCCACCGGCTTCCGTTCCGGAGGTTCCGTCGGGACAGGCAATGCTACGGTGGCTTTAGATCCATCGATTATTGCATTTGACGATCTGAGGTCGGAGTTCCTCGGGAAGGTTACGAGTGCTGCGGAGAAGATCGGAGGAAAAGTATTGGATATTACTAAGATGGTTGAGAAGGCTTTCTCCGCTCAGAGAGAACTTCTCATTAAAATCAAGGAGACTAAGGTTAGGTCAATTCCTTAATCAACTCATTATTCCATATTGTTCACCTCTTTAGAATGTGTGCAATGTATATAATATGTACTTCCTCGGTTCCAATTTATGCGACACTATTTCCTTATGGATTCATGTTTTATTGCATTCACTAAGAGTGCAAATATATTATTTTACACTATCAGGGAATTTTTAACTTGTAATGGCAGATTTGTTACCATTTTTATCCGCTAATTAATGCTTATCAAGAGATTTATCTATAATAACCTAATAAGTGACCTGATTGTCTGAATTTTTTTAATACCATTACGTCGGTGCATATAACTTAAACTCTTTTCTTATTAGTCCGTTCCAAAATAATAGAGTACGAGCACATTTCATTTTTTGGAAAAAATAGTTTTCAAATTTTCCATTTTACCCTTAATGTATGGCACGTTAAGACCACAAGTTCAAAAAATCTTATAGTGGCAGAAATGTTATGTTGTGTTTAAGATGACAAATTTTAAAAGTCTTTCTTTCTTAAGCAATCGAGTCAAACTATGTCAAATAAACTGGAATACAATGAGCGTGCAATTTCAGAATCATGATGTAAGTTTTGTTTGCTAATGTGCATAAAATAGTGAAGCTGCAAAGACTTATATTGTGCAATATGCATAATTTTTGGTTTTAATTGGGGTATCCATTTCCATATCGTTTGAGCACCATGACAATCTCTTTCGTTAGTCTTGTTTGGAGCATAGGAACTGTTGCTTGAACCACGTCGAAATAGCATAATTAAGAAATGGAATTGTGCTTGTTTTTTTATTTTTTGCTAGCGGAAAAGGTGATGTGCTGTCCAAGTCTTCTGATTGAACTCTGTATTTTTTTCTCGAAAAAGAGGTGTAGGCACAATCAAATTGTATTTCATTATAGCAAGTGAGAAGTGTAATTTCTTACCTTTTACTTGAATGTTTGAAGTTTATGTGCATTAATTTAGTGAAAATACAGGAAGGTACTATTTAATAGTGCACGAAATTGTTTTCTTTATTGAAGATGCTTTTATTTGTCATAATGCTGGTGCAATTTTTTTCTTGATTGTGCAGAAACCAGACAACTCAGGTTTGGTTGAATTTCTCAAACCTTTGAATGATGCGATCGTGAAAGCTACAAGAATGACTGAAGGACGGCCTGATTTCTTCAACCACTTGAAGTCTGCTGCTGATAGTCTATCTGCTCTTGCATGGATTGCCTACACTGGAAAAGATTGCGGTTAGACATTTTTTTATCATTACGCATTGTAAGTCAAAGGCACCTGTTGAACTTCTTATTTTTATTTTCTAGGCCTAAGCATGCCTATTGCGCACGTGGAAGAAAGTTGGCAGATGGCTGAATTTTATAATAACAAGGTAATTAGGCCTTTTCTAGCAGCTCAGATTCTCCTCTCAGTTGCTCTCTGTTGGTTGAAGGAAGCTTTAAAATATTGTTATAGAACCTGGACAAAATTTGGTGGAGAAGGGACTGTAGTTTTGTTATCCCCCTCAATTTTTCTGGCATGATGTGGTGGTTTTTTTGATTGCTTCTGTTTTTCGGGTGTGAGTGGTAGAACCACTTTACCCTTTCCCCCTTTTGCCTTTAAATGGTGTACTAAGAACTGAATGCATTTTTTGTAGAACCACTTTACCCTTTCCCCCTTTTGCCTTTAAATGGTGTACTAAGAAGTGAATGCATTTTTTGTAGTCCCATCCTTTATTGGTCCTTTCCCAGTATGCTGGGTTGCATCTTTGAGTGTGTCGTTTGAAAGAAAAGGGTACAGTTATTGTTTCCCATCTGAATTAATGGACGCACATAGATGGAACTTCCATATTGTCTGGAGGAGAATAGCAGGAAGGTATGTGAAGTGCCCTTATATTTCATAGACTTTTCTTGGTGGTAAAGAGGGCCAAGGACTTACTATCATTGGTGTCATACTTGAATGAAAAGGATACTGTTTAATTATTTCCCATCTAAATGAATGGACGCATGTAAATGCAACATGCATATTGTCGGGAGGAGAATAGTAGGAAGGTATCTGAAAGTCCACATATTCCATAGAATTTTCACGGTGGTGAAGAGGGCAGAGAACTTATTAAGAACACCAAAGAACCTACCAAATAATAAAAAGAAAAATTATAATTTTCAAGCTGCACTTATTTGTATTTCTCTATAGTACACTTTTTGGTCTTGCGAATTTATGTGTACTGTTTGGTTGGTACTACCGCCTAGAACATCTTGAAATCCTATCTTTTAACTTCTGTAAAATATTTTCAATATATTGTAGATTCTTGTGGAGTTCAAAAACAAAGATGCAAATCATGCTGAGTGGGCAAAGGCTTTGAAAGAACTTTATCTCCCTGGCTTGAGAGATTATGTTAAGAGCCACTATCCATTAGGTCCTGTATGGAGTGCAACAGGGAAAGCTGCTGTATCTGCACCATCAAAAGCTTCTTCACCAAGTGCTCCTGCTCCTCCGGCTCCACCTCCAGCTTCTCTCTTCAGCTCTACATCTCCTCAGGCTTCATCATCACGCCCCAAGCAAGGGATGGCTGCTGTTTTTGATGAAATTAATTCAGGAAAGCCAGTGACTTCTGGTAATTTCCGTTCCCACCCTCCTGTATAATAAAGATAGAAGTTTACCCTTATTTGAATATTTCCTTTTAGGATTGAGAAAGGTAACAGATGATATGAAGGCAAAGAACCGTGCTGACAGAACAGGCGTTGTTAATGCTGGTGAAAAAGAAGCCCGCATGAGCTCACCCTATATCTCTAAAACTGGACCTGCAAAATTGGAGCTTCAGATGGGCCGTAAGTGAGTAAAGAATAGGCATCAACCTATCTCTATCTGCAATTTGCCTGATCATTTCTAACTTAGCTATCATGTTGTTGGCAGATGGGTGGTTGAGAATCAAGTGGGAGAGAAGAATCTAGTTATTGATGACTGTGATGCAAAGCAATCAGTATATGTCTATGGGTGCAAAGGTTCAGTTCTGGAGATCAAAGGTAACTTAATTCTTCTCTATAGCATAAACTGGACAATAATGAGGTGGGCTTATGTTGAACCTGTTTTCCGTAATTGATATACTGGTGTCACACAGGAAAAGTCAACAACATCACAATTGACAAGTGCACTAAGATGGGAGTTGTATTTGCGGTCAGTGATGAACTTCAAGAAAAGTTGATTAAATGTTGAGGTTGTTGTATCCTCCACTAAATGGCTTACCTGATAATCTAAATTTGGTGAACAGGGTGTAGTGGCAGCTTGTGAGGTTGTCAATTGCAATGGTGTGGAGGTGCAATGTCAGGTATCAAAATTTATGGTTCAAAACTTATATATATGTATAATGGCCTTGAAAAGCAAAGTGTACTAAAATATGAGTATTCATAATTCTATGATAATGTTAAATCTCCTTTTATGTGTGCTGCTGCTAGGGCTCGGCTCCTACAATATCAGTCGACAATACAACTGGGTGCCAGTTATACTTGAGCAAAGATTCTTTGGGGGGTTCTATTACCACAGCTAAGTCGAGTGAAATCAATGTTATGGTTCCTGGTGCAGGGCCTGATGATGATTGGGTAATGCATTCTTTGTATTTTGAAAATGCATGATGTTCTTTGTCGTATTTTTCCTTTTCTTTTGGCCTTGCTGCTTGTTCCTAATGGATTTTACTAAAGCAAGCAAGTCTAGCATTATCATCTGCAAAAATAATCATGGTTTTCGGTGCCTCTTCAGTTCTTTAAATAGAGATTAAACTGTAGCTTATGAAGCAAAAGGGTGAAATTCAAATACCAGATTTCATGGTTTCGATGAAACTAGTTTAAACTTTAAACGTATTCACATTGTTGCAGGGTGAGCATGCTTTGCCACAGCAGTATGCTCATGTATACAAGGATGGACACTTTGTGACTACTCCTGTCTCCCACTCTGGAGCTTAACTGGTGAAATTTTCTACATCCAGTTGTTTTGCTTTTTAATTTTTTTAAAAAAAAATCTTTTTGTTTACTAATTTGATTTATTGGAGAGTTGAAAGATGGTCGATTCTTTTTTATTTATTTATATATTACTGTTAAGGTATGTTTTGTACCTTGTGCCTTTTCTTTTTCCCGGAGTTCCTGTTGGCAGTTTGCTCAAAGGGGTTTTGTGACTTTTCTGTTGTCACATTTTTTTTTTATTTGTATGAGAGCTTGACCTTTTAAAGCTATCTCCTTCTTGTGGAATATTATGTATTTTTCACATCCATGTAATCCTCCACTTAATATTTCAAAATAGAGAAGTCTCCTTTGAAACCTGTGGTTCACAATCAATTTATTCCGTTAAGCATATGTCAGATTTATTTGGTTGTACTTTATGCTGTTATATCTACCTTTTCTGGATCTGGCATATCCAGAAATATTGTTTAATTGAGGTTTTAAAATTGCGTTATTATTTTACCAGTTTGCTGACAGTGCTTTGTTAAAAGAAGTGTTATTACTAGTTAAAGGTTTCTTCCTATCCTTGTTTTTGAAAGAAAAGTTTGAACCTCATAGATCTGTAGTTACTTTCTAAATAATCTTTGATCATTTGTGAGCAATTAAGAGGAAATGTAAAATCGAGATGAATTTTTAGCTTCTTTTGGGTTAAGCTTCTCAAACAAGAGTTTAAGCCGTGTCTGCATAACAACTCACAATGTTCCCCACCTCATTTTAATGGTGAATTACAAATCCCGAACTTTCAATAGTATCATGTAGCACTGGCTTATTTGGGGATTGAAGTTCTGGGAGCTGCTGGCACAACCCCTGACTGGTGGGTTAACTGAAGATCAATGAAAAGTCACTCATCTTTGTTGTGGGTGACTTGTATTTCTTTATCTAGTCTGTTATATTTCTGTTTGATAGATTTAATGAATTAGTTATGCCATTTCGACCAACTTTTGCCTAAGTATAGCAGAGTTAGTTAAACTTTCTTTAATTAAGTTGTCAAAATAATCACCTATAAGGCTTAATTACGTGTGATGGCAATGTTTTGGTCCGGATTGCAAATCAGATTACGCATTAACAATAGAGCATCATGCTCAGTTGTACCATTAATATGTCTCCAAGAATAGCAAATATTTTCAAACCGTTCTGCAATGCAGGTTTATTTCGTATGGCCTAAACTCATCGAATAAGAACCATATGGTACTCTTTCGACAGATACTGTCATACGCTATTAATTTCATAACTAATTAACTAAACAGGACAAACAAACCTTAAATGTTCCTTCCCTGACAAGATGCTTGATGCCTCAATAGTTAGAATTTAATTTGTGTACAGGGATTGTCTATATAATATTAAGACTTGATAGTGTTTTAATATATCGTTAATTGTCTATTTTCCCGGATAACTTGTGCATAGTTATTTTGTAAATGACCCGATAATCTTCTTTACCCTAAAATCGGATAACAATTGAATTTATACCTGGTTTTAAGGATACGTAATATAATTTAGTACAAATTAAGAGAATAAATTAATATTGAGATTGACAATAAAAGAATAAATGCAAACCACACGAATCGAATTGGCTTGGCCCTCGAATTCGACCACCCTCGAACTAAAGATCTTCCAACTAAAGTATGAACAAAGTACTAGAGTAACAAGATAGTAAAAGCTAGAACAATGACAGTATATTGCTTTATGTTGCATAAGAATGATATATTTTACAAATGATCAGACCCTCTTTATATAGTAAGGGAGTCCTACTCTTGATACAGTTCTATATGAGGCAAGAAATCTCATGATTAGCTAATTAACCGGCCCGTCCTTGATATGTGCCGAGATTCATGCCGTGATCTGCACCCGATCACGGATATTTCGTCCTCCTGTTATTCGGCATGGAAAATTTCCCTCGATCTCGTCTGATCTTGATCTTGCCCGGTCCCAGGGTTGTCGAACTTAACGATATAGCCTCGCGCCCTGGTTCGGTACAATCCGAGGTCGAACCTTAACCTATCATATTCGAGTCTCGATTAATCACATAAGGGGTGAGCCCGGTTTTTACCGTATACAGACAGTCCCCTCGTTTCTCGGAGAGAAGATGACGAGAAACGATATGAACTTCCCAATCCCGTCTCGATGGGCCATGCCATAAGCGACGGATCCGACTATGACGTAAGTGACAAGTGGATATCGAAAAGTCCCATCGGTTCAATTACCGAGTCATTAAATTCCTGTCAGTTGCTGGTCTGCCACTACCGTTTCTGAACCGTCACCAGCAAGCTATAAGTACCCTAGCTTTCCTTCATTCAAACTTTACGTTCAAAGCTCCTTCTACTTCTTGTTTTTTCTTCAAAAATTCCTTTGTTTTGCAACTCTTGCACCCAAATTTCTTGAACTTTTAGCAAACCGCACATCACTCTAATTCTATTTTCTTCAATTATACAATGGCGAAAACTTCTAAGATTGTACCGCAAAAGGAGGCCGCCTCTTCATCACGACCCGCCAGCGGCGGGGCCCATCCTGAGGAATTTGTTCCAGCAAGGTGCCCTACCGTTGCCGATTTTAAGGTTGAGAAGACCTCCTCAGTACCAGGCTGATATGAGCCGGTATCGAGGTATATATGCATAATTACCGATGATCTCCTCAACAAGGTTAAAGAGGATTTCAACTGAGTCAATAAGCATGTGGTGGTTCCTTCGCCTGAGGAGTCGATCACTACCCACGTGGAGGGTTTTCTAAGTATTTACACTTACCCCTTCACGTTGGGTTCCTTAGACCCTATCATCGTTGCCTTCTACAAGAGGTATGATTCTTGGCCAGATCCATCCCTCCTACTAGAGAATAGTGATCCTTCTCCGATTCTTCGTTGACAAAATCGAGGGATGTCCTTTTACCCTCGATCACCTTATGCGCCTCTACAGTCCCCGACTCTATCGAGGAGGGCTGATCAAGCTTGCTCGCGGGGCCAGTAAGGCCCCGTTCTCAAGCATAGACGGATATCAGGACCAAGGTTGGATGGGCCGGTTTGTTCGAATAAGGACTTCGAACCTAATCCCTGCCAAAGACATGCCATTTCCCGAGAAATAGAACATAAAACGTAAGTAGTACTTTGCCTTAAAAGTTCAATCTTGTTGTTTTCCCTCTTATCTTCCTCCTTATCGATGTTTTTGTTGTTGCAGTTGTGGCCCCGATACCGGACGTAGTTCCCGAACTCAAGGAATGGGTCAAGGGCCTTGTGACACAAAGACCGTATTCCGAGCGTGCTTGGATGGAATTATTGAAGGGTCGATGGGAGGTCAGCAATTATGGTAAGCTTCTTTCCCCGAGGTAATAATGTTCAATTTTCTCCTTTTGCTATTGAATCTTCATCTACTTTCTTTTGTAGGTCTTTCCAAGGACGTAGCTTTGAGGTTTCCATCCGGTGATGAAGATGTGCCTCCCGAGTCCCCTTCTCCGAAGCAGAGCGATGGAAAGAAGAGAAAAAGGTCTTGAGTCCCCCGAACTCAGAAAAGAAGAGACCGGCAAGGAGGTCTTGCAAGCTTAGGGGGAGCTCCGACGCTCTACCTTCGGACTCAATCCATCGACTAAGGGATGGGTTCGAAGAAGAAGAAGAAAAGGAAGATAGGTCCAAACTGGTGGCCCGCGTACGGGCTGGTGTTTCGATACAAAATCCCTCTGAGCCGAAAGAGGTTGATGAGGTAGCTTTGGCCGAAGTTCCTGAACCAGAAGGGGTTGAGGCCATTCTGCCCCAAGCTAAAAGGGTCGAGAAAGAGAGACTGGGGGCGACGCTTCTCGAGCAGCAGAAGATGCCCCGAGGGACGAGCTCGGAATGATTGATATTTTCGGATCCCCTCAGATTTAGGATGCCATGATTCGTGAGGTCGGCATGTTAGAAAGCCTTTCTTATGAGGGGCCTCAGGGGGCGACTGATATCCACGATTTCTTGGACAAATTTGAGTCCAGTGCTTCGGAAAATGTCATCGGGCTTGGTGACTTGCCGATGCCAAAGAAGGTACCGTTATCGGGTGCTTCTAGGTCTTCATCAAGCCCAAAATTGGTGGATCAATTCCCGGCCCCAAATGTTAACCCCGATCGCAGGCGATCGATAACTTTTTCTGTCCCGGAGGATGACGGGGTCTTATCTGTCCCCGTGGGGGTTGCTAGCTACCTTAGATGACTAGTGACCGAGGAAGACCAGGCTGTGATAAATGCAATGGGAGCGCCTTGCCTATTTAACGAGGCCCAACATGCTTTGAATCGAGTAACTTTGTTATTTATTTTAAACTTGAAATTGTAAGTAATTCTAACATCTTTCTTCATACTTGCAGGCTTCAGTGTTGCATCATGAAGCTTTCCTCCAAATCCGGGAGGAGCACGAGGCTGAGGTTCGGGAACTCACTGAGAGGAAGGATGCTTACAAGCTTCTGAGCGAGAAGCTTCAGGCTGAGTTTGAAGTGGCTCGGAGGAAGCATACCGAGATGGTCGAGCAGGTATTTTGTCACGCCCCGAACCTCGGGGAACGTGACCGCCGCGCAACCGAGCGAACCCGATCGAGCAAGCCTATCTAGCCTTTCTTACCTGACTCATGTTATATCTGAAGAAGTAACGCATTACCATTTATTAAACATGGGAGAGAGAGTTGTTATATGAGTGCATAAACATTGCTAGTTAGATTCTTACTTAAGTGCAACATGCCATAGTTAAGTTTCCAAAATACATACACTTGACAGTCTAGTGGAGAAAAATTTCAAAATACAATGTGATCCTATGACCACCCCGGCAACCATCCATGACCCACATAAACGTCTACGGAGCCTCTAAAGATACAAAAGACCAAAGTTATAACGCCTGCAACAAGGCCCCGGCTATACCTCAAAATATGAAATTTTTTCACAAAAGAAGAACTACAAAACCCCTAGGAGAAATGGGGGCTCACCAAGACAGCTATGAAGAGAGAAGGAGAGCACCACTATCTACGATCGGCACTGTCAGCAACGGAACCACCTACATCCATTCAAAGATGTAGCGCCCCCAATAAAAGGGATGTTAGTACTGTCGAATAGTACTAGTATGTAAGACAAACACAGTTCTTAATAGGATGAACAGTGAACAAATAGAAGGCAGTTATAGTATCAACAAGTACTTCATAGGATTACAAGGAAAGCACCCGGTAAGGTTCACATAGTTCCAGTTAAGTCTTTCCATTCCTTTAGGTTAGTATACTTTAGTGTCAAGTGTCATAACCCATAATGCCACCGTGATTTTTTTACACGGAGTCCAGTCTCGGCCCGACCGGCTAAGCCATCCCAAGTGAGACATATCCAATCCATAATGATAATCAGAAATCCATTATAAATGCCACTATGTGTATAGCATAGCGTCCGATCTCGGCCCGATCGGCTAAGCCATCTCACTTGGGACATAACCTCTTTCAATTATTCCTTAGGGTACATTTCTTTCCTTCTTTTCCATTCTATGGCACCACACACACCTCTTTTATAAGTTTTATCTCTTAGCATATGGATACATTGTTACAATTCAAGTCTTTTCCCTTATTTATTCGTTCATATAGTTTCATCATCTATGTCGATAAAGGATTATCATATAAGGAAAGTTAAGAACACTTGGAAAACATAATCACATTTTCAACTATCATGATTTCAGAGTAAACATATAGAATAATTTTGGAATAAAAGTCTGTCGACCAAGCACGTTAATGCAATCCATCTAGCATGATCAATCCGGAACCCACGCCAACTATGCGGGCACCAAGAATTCAACTCTAAAAAGAAGAGGGTTAGCCTTACATACCTCAATGGAGCTTTCCTTAAATCCTAACAATAATTTAGAAATTTCCTAGCAACTTCGATCTATTTTATGAGAATTACAAATTGAACCAAGAATTAGAGACATGAGTGAGATTCTAGCTCATTTGAGTATATTATCAAGCACTAGGTGTGTATTGTGGTTTTAGAACCCTTTTGTGAGAAATTTCCATCACCTTACACCCCCAATTGCCATCTTTTTAACTCACAATCTTCCCCTACCCCATTATCACTTATGCATGCAAGGTTATCAATTCTTATACCCATGAACCCACTTGTTAATCACTTATTTTAATGGGAATTTCGAAATTATAGTTGAGGGTACAAGTTCTTACCTCTTATGGTGAAGACCTAGTAATTTCACTTGACAATCTTCAAGGACTTGGGCAAGGTTTGAGTGGGGACTTGATGAAGATCACTCCATCTCTCTCTAGAACTCCCTCTGTCACTCTATATGCAGTAAAATAACAGAAAAATGGTCTAATGGTGTGTTTTTAATGGGATGAGGTCGGGTTTTAAAAGTTAGAAAATAGGATCCCCGACACGATTTGCGATCGCATAATGGACCGCAAAAATGGTCCCAAAATCTGGACAAACTGTCTGGTATGCGACAGAAATGCGGTCTGCATACCTGTTCTGCAGTCGCATAATGCACCGCAGAATTTCCATTCATAAAAATTTCAAGGGGATTATGCGATGACTATGCGGCTCGTATATCGATTATGCGATCGCATAATTGACCGCATAGTTGACCTCAAATTAACCAATATACTGTCTAGTTCTGCTGCGACTATGCGGTTTACATACCTATGATGTGATCGCATAATGGACTGCAAAAGCGCACATTTCTGGAAAACATAATTTCTTAAATTTTTAATGCACCGATCAATCCAAAGGGTCCGAACCACGAGATTCGGGTTTTTGAGTAGAAATTTTCACGGGGCCTTACATATTTCGAGTGCATCACGATAGTAAAGATGAACTGGAGATCACTACTAATGATCCGATCATGTATGTTAGAGGCTTGAACAGATCGGGCAGCTTCAGGAACATGTAGATACGACAGGCCGAGGCTGAGGAGTTCAAGAAAAATATAGACATATCGGCCTCGAAAAAGGAGGTCGTCCAAGCAGAGCTGGAGTCGGCCGAGTCCCAACTCTGGGCTACAAGAGAGAAATCCTCGGTGCAGGTCAAGAAAATCGAGGAGCTTCAATCCCAACTGGACTCGGCTATCTCTGATAAGGCAAACTTGGCCAACAAACTCGAGGTGGCTAAATCTGAGGTGGTTGTGGCTAATACCAAAGTCGATGCTAAAGTGGCCTAGTTCAAGGTCGACGCCGAGGCCATCCAGGCGCAAGCCAAGAGTATGGTGGATCATGCAAGGTGGTAAGCTTGAAGGGAAGCCCTCGAGGAAGTTCATGCTCAGGACTTTGATATATTGGCCGAAATCGAGAATGCCAAATCGGAAGAAGCCAGGGCCTGGAAGCTAGCCTTTCCCGAAGAGGATTCCGAGAGCTTAAGCGAGTCCGAAGATGGGGAGGATCCCGAGGATGGAGATGATGCCTCCGATGAAGACCAGGCTACTTAGGCCTTTATATTTTCTTATATTTTTTGCTTTCTTTGGTGTCTTTTTTAGGCCGTTTCGGTCATTGTAATTTTTTGTATTAGGCCATTCTGGCCTTTGTAAAAAGATTGTTATATATATAAGGCTTTCTTTCCCTTTCTACTCTAAAGTTTTTCCTTTGCTTTATTACTTGTATTCATAAAGGTCGGAATGCCTTTGCATATAATAACTTACATTGTGTAAGTTCGAAAAAACCCTGCTCTTGCATTATTCTGTTTTGAGGCGTTTTGGGTTCTGTGTCACCAGGAACTTTCTCCCAGAGTAAGTAATTCAAGATATAGTTTGCCTAGGGCAGCCTTTAGAACCAATTTTTTGAAAAGTTTGAAGGCATATTTTTGTTACGGTTCTCGGACGTCTCCGAGCCGTGTTAATATGGTTGTGGCCTTTTAATTTCGGGCGTAGCCCAGTGAGTTTGCTTCCTCGAGTTATCTGGGCTTGCCTAAGAGAACAGTCCCCGAGTGGGTATGGTTGTGGCCTTTAAAATTCGGGGGTTGCCTAATAGGTCTTTTATCCTCGATGTTTAATAGCTTGATCTGTTCGAGTTTGTTTTGGGACTGCTGTCCTCGAGTGAGGAGTGATCATCCAAATTTTGGTTATAGTCGGCCCTTGAGCTCATTTCTTTGAGGAGATCAAAAGTACGGAATTCTTGAAAGGATGTAAAGAGAAAACGTTTTAAACATAATATGAATGTAAGGAAAGTACTTCTCATTATTCTTGTGCTAAACGGTTATACATGCGTACATGTTTTATGTCAGGGCTCGAACAATCTACGTGGGCACGGTTCGTTTGACCATTTGGCCGGCCCTTACAACAAATCCTACCAATCGAGACCCTTCCATTATGAAATAATTTCCTTGCTAAAGCAATTCGATATCCGGGGGTAATCCCCCCAGTATTCGAGGTTGATTGTAAAGAAATATCGAATACTGTAAACACAATCTTCGATACTGATTCGTGATCGACCTTTGATTCTAAGTTAGAATGATCCACTGTCTAAGGATCCTAAAACCGGTGTAAGGAAAAGAGAGTGCAATGTGTGCTTTCAGACCTAAAGGCTTCGTGCTGCTTCTTGTCGATCACCTACAAGTGTTAGTCAAAAAATAAATGGAAACGAAAAGGGTCGTACCTTAGCAGTAATATCGTCTTAGATGAGTTACATTCCAATTACTCAGTAGTTGTTCCCCTTTAATTATTCTGAGTTTATAGGATCCTTTCCTGGTGACCTCGAGAATATGGTACGGTCCTTCCCGGTTCAGACCCAACTTTCCATCATTCAGGTTCTGGGTGTTCAGTGTAACTTTCCTTAGTACTAAGTCCTCAACATTAAAGTATCGAAGGTTGGCCCTTCAATTATAATACCTTTCGATCCGCTGCTTTTGGACGGCCAATCGGACAAGGGCAGTTTCACGCCTTTCATTCAATAGTTCCAAACATGTATTCATGGCCTCGTCATTTGATTCCTTTGTAGCATATCAGAACCTGATACTTGGCTCCCCTACTTCAACCTATATTAGAGCTTCAGCGCCATTAACCAATAAGAATGGGTAGCCCCGGTACTAGATTTCGAGATTGTGCGGTATGCCCAAAGAACTTCGGAAAGAATTCCATTCCATTTTTCTTTGGCGTTGATCAGCCTTTTCTTTAGGTTTTGGATTATGGTTTTGTCGGTCGATTCGGCTTGTCCATTCCCACTAGGGTGATAAGGTGTGGACAAGATCCCTTTGATTTTATGATCTTCGAGAAAATTGGTCACTTTGCTGCCGATAAATTGTTTCCCATTATCATATACGATTTCAGATGGCATCCCGAACCGACATATGATGTGGTCCCAAATGAAGTCGATGACTTCCTTCTCGCTGGCCTTCTCGTACGCCTAGGCTTCAACCCACTTAGAAAAATAGTCAATCATAAATAAGATAAATTGAGCCTTACCTGGTGCACATGGAAGAGGTCCAACAATGTCCATTCACCACTTCACGAATGGCCATTGTGACAAGACCGAATGTAGCAGTTCTCTGAGTTGATGAATCATTAGTGAATGCTTTGGCATTTATCACATTTTTGTACAAACTCCTTTGCATCTTTTTCCATATCAACCCAGTAATAGGCGGCTCTAATTAACTTTTGAACTAATGATTCGGCGCTTGAGTGGTTCCCGTAGGTGCCTTCGTAGACTTCCCTCAGAACGTACTTAGTATCTTTCGGTCCCAGACATATTGCTAGTGAGCCGTCGAACATTCTTCTGAACAAGGTTCCGTCCTCGAACAAGCTAAATCGAGCTACCTTTGTGCGCAGGGCCTTCGACTCTTTAGGATCTGAGGGTACTTTGCCAGTCTTCAAATATTCTATGTATTTATTCCTCCAATCCCAAGTTAGGCTTGTAGAGTTTATTTTGGTGTGACCCTCCTCTACTACCAATCACATGAGATGTACAACCTCCCCTGATTTGAGCTCATCGTCCTCGACCGAAGAGACTAAGTCTGCAAGTGCATCAGCCTCACTATTCTGATCTCGAGGTATGTGCCGCAAATTCCACTCTTTGAATCGATGTAATGTTACTTATAGCTTATCCAGGTACCTTTACGTCCATTCTTATCTGATTTCGAACGTTTCGTTAACTTGATTTACCACAAGGATGGAGTCGTATTTAGCTTCGATCACCTCCGCCCTAAGCTCTTTGCCAGTTCGAGACCTACAATTATGGCCTCATATTTGCCCTCGTTGTTAGTCAATTTTATAGTTCTAATGGATTTCCTGACTATTTTGCATATGGGTGGCTTCAGCACAATACCAAGACCGGACCATTTTACGTTTGAATGCACCGTCCATAAAAAGGGTCTAGATTCCCGAAGACGACCCTGAGTTTATCAATAACTCTTTTTCGACTTCGGGTATTAGGGCCGGTGTGAAGTCGGCTACAAAATTTGCTAGAATTTGAGATTTAATGGTCGTCCGGGGCGATACTCAATATCGTACCCGCTGATTTCTATGGACCATTTGGCTAATCGTCCTAAGAGTTTGGGCTTATGCATTATATTTCGCAATGTGTAAGTTGTCACAACACATATATGGTGGCACTGAAAGTATGGTTTTAGTTTCCTAGAGGCGCTTAGCAAAGTGAGCGCCAGTTTTTCAAAGTGAAGATATCTAGTTTCGGCCTCACCAAAGGTCCGGCTAACATAATAAATCGAAAATTGCGTACCTTGCTCTTCTCTAACTAGGACTCCACTTATCGTTATATCCGATACTACCAAATACAAGTATAGTTGTTCGTCCACTTTCGGTGTATGAAGCAGAGGCGGGCTCGATAGGTATCGCTTAAGTTCTTCTAAGACCCATTGGCATTCCGGAGTCCATGTGAAGTTGTTTTTCTTCTTCAGCAACGAGAAAAATCGATGACTCTTGTTGGAAGACCTTGAGATGAACTGCCCTAGAGCAGCTATACGCCCGGTTAGCCTTTGTACAACCTTCACGTTGTCCACTACCGTGATATCCTCGATGGCTTTGATCTTGTTAGGGTTGATCTCGATTCCCCGATTGAATACAATGAACCCAAGAAATTTGCCCGATCCAACTCTGAACGCGCATTCTCCGAATTTAGTTTCATGTTATAATTCTTCATTATACTAAAGGTTTCCTGCAAATATTTTAAATGGTCCTCTACTCGCATGGGACTTAACTAACATATCATCAATGCAAACTTCCATAGATTTTCCTATTTATTCTTCGAAAATTCGATTTACTAGGCGTTGGTTGGTGGCAACAACATTTTTTAACCCAAATGGCATTACATTATAACAGTATGTGCCGTACCTAGTGATAAAAGAGGTCTTTTCTTGATCATCTGGGTTCATTCGTATTTGGTTGTACCCTAAATAGGAATCGAGAAAACTGAGGATTTCGTGGCCGGCCGTGGCATCGATCATGCGATCGATGTTAGGCAAAGGGAAAGAGTCTTTGGGGCATGCTTTGTTTAAATCCTTGTAATCCACACACATTCTCAGTTTGTTCCTTTTTTAGGGACTATTACTACGTTTTCTAGACATTCCGGGCATTTGACTTTCCGAATGGAACCTATTTTATGGAGTTTAGTTACCTCGTCCTTGATGAAAGCATGCTTGATCTCAAACTGTGGTCTGCTTTTCTGCTTCACCGGGTGGAATTTTGGATCTAGGCTCAGTTTATGAGTGGTGATCTCCAGTGAGATCCCTGTCATGTTGAGGTGGGACCACGAAAAACAATCCATGCTAGTTATAAAAAATTGAATAAGTTTTTTCCTGAGCTCGGGGGTTAACCCCGTGCCCAGGTATGCCTTTTTATCGGGCTGATGCTCGATCAATGTGACTTGCTCCAGCTCCTCGATTGTCGATTTGGTAGCATCGGAATCATCAGGGACTGTGAAGTATCGAGGAGCCCCGTAATCATCGTCTTCGTTGGTCCTTTGTATGTCCTACTGGGTCGAGGCCGGCATTGGTGATTGCTATTTGGATTCTCGTTTTGTTTTCCAATCTGGCTTTTTTATTGATGGGAGTGTCGATACAGGAATCATTTCATCGACGACAAACATTTACTTTGCGGCGGGATGCTCCCCGTAGATCGTTTTCCCTCTGGTATTGGGAATTTTAACACCTAGTGAAGGGTCGAGGCACAACTCTCATGTTGTGAATCCACGGTTTGCCGAACAAAGCATTATACCTCATGTCCCCCTCGATCACATAAAACTTGGTCTCTTGGATAGTTCCGGGCGCGTTCACCGACAATGTTATTTCTCCCTTAGTAGTTTCACAAGCCATGTTGAACCCATTTAGCACTCGAGCTGCAGGTACGATTTGGTCCTGTAGGCCGAGTTGTTATACTTTTCTCGATCAAATGATGTTGGCCGAGCTTCCTGGATCAATTAACACACATTTAACTCGAGTTTTATTCATGAGTATAGATATTACCAATGCATCATTATGGGGCTGCGTGATCCCTTCTGCATCTTCGTCGTTGAAAAATAAAGTTCCTTATGGCATGTAATCTCGAGTCTGTTTCTCCCTAGTGCTTGATACTTTGATGCACTTAAACATTGGACCTTGAGGAACATCGACCCCTCAGATGATCATATGAATAACGTGTTGAGGTTCCTCTTGCTCGTTTGTTTATTGAAATCCCTGCTTCTAAAATGATTCTTGGCTCGATCGCTCAGAAACTCCCAAAGATGCTCGTTGTCGAATAACCGGGCTACTTCTTCTCTTAATTGCCGACAATATTAGTTTTGTGGCCATGGGTGCCATGATATTCGCACATTTGGTTGGGATCTCTTCGGGCTAGATCGGTTCATAGAGGTCGAGGCCATCTGGTATCATTGATGCGTCCGATAGCTGATACGATGGCGGCTGCGTCGATATTAAAGTTGTATTATGATAACTGAGGTGCTTCTTTGGGTTTGATAGGTTTGTCGAAGCTGTTCTTGCATATGAGCCCTTGAGAGCTCTAACCTCGGTCACTTCTCATTTCATTTCGTATAGGATTTCGCTCAGGTCTACCGCTCCTTCGATCTCTACTGTATGACTGGTATCGATCTCTGTTCGACCTTGGTTCTCGGTCGATATCCCTCTTAATTCTGTCTTTGGGTCTGATAGGATAAACAGACCCGGAAGAAGCCCCGAGTTGGTCGTCTTCGACCTTGATCTTCGATTGATACCAATTATGCACATCGGCCCAAGTGACAACCGAGTATACTATCAAATTCTGCTTCAACTGCTGCGAAACCATCGAGCTTCGAATATTGAGTCCTTGGGTAAAAGCTTCAACTGCCCAATCGTCAGCGACTGGTGGCAGGTCCATCCATTCCATTTAGAATCGAGACACGAATTCTTTGAGCATTTCATTGTCCTTCTGTCTTACCTTGAAAAGGTTTAGTTTCCTGGTTTCAAACTTGATGGCTCTGGCGTGTGCCTTTACGAAATAATCTGCAAGCATAGCAAACGAGTCAATAGAATTAGGCGGTAAATTGTGGTACCATATCATAGCCCTCTTCAACAGGGTCTCTCCGAACTTCTTTAGCAAGGCCGATTCGATTTCGTCATCCTCTAGGTTGTTCCCTTTGATAGCACATGTGTAAGAGGTGACATGCTCGTTCGGATCGGTTGTTCCATTGTATTTAGGAATCTCAGGCATTCGGAACTTCCTGGGGATCGGTTTGGGAGCCGCGCTTAGGGGGAAAGGCATCTGCACGAACTTTTTGGAGTCCAGACCTTGCAATATTTTTGGTGCCCCTAGGATTTGATCGACCCTAGAGTTATAAGTTTCCACATTCTTATCGTTTGCCTCGATCATTTTTTCCCCTGAATCAAATCGTTTTGTCAGTTCTTCGAGCATCTTCATGATTGCGGGATTAGTTCCTGATTCTTTATCATTTGATTTCTTTGAAAGCGATTCGATCTTGTGGATAACTTCCTGTGACGGTTCGGGCTCGACCCTACTCGGTGGGTGATTCCGATTTTGGAGTTGGGCTATCGTTGTCTCTTGAGCCTGCAACATTTCGAAGATCACTCGTAGGTTGATCCCGCCATTTTCGCCGCCACGTGCACTATGAGCGGCTGATCGAACGTCCCCGCGGATGCTGCCCTCGGGATCGACTACCAAATTAGCATTGAGGGCTACATGTGAGCTGACGTCGATTGGATCTACAGCCGGAACTCCATCGAGGTCAACCGGGGGTACGTCGTTTCCTGGTGCTATGTTATCATTCTCGCCGTGGTGGCCGAAATCGTTGTCGATGTGAAGGGGTGCTGACTGAGAGTTCGGCATGTTGATCCTGGAATCAAAGATGCTTCAAAGAACAAGTGAAAAATAGCGTGTGTTATGAAAGTTCGCACCGAGTAACCACTATTATCCTTAGCCCCACGGTGGATGCCAAACTGTTTACCCTAAAATCGGATAACAATTGAAGTTATACGTGGTTTTAAAGATACGTGATATAACTTAGTACAAATTAAGAGAATAGATTAATATTGAGATTGACGATAAAGGAATAAATGCAAACCACACGAATCGGATTGCCTTGGCCCTCGAATTCGACCACCCTCGAACCAAAGATCTTCCAACTGAAGTATGGACAAAGTAATAGAGTAACAAGATAGTAAAAGCTAGAACAATGACAGTATATTGCTTTATGTTGCATAAAAATGATGTGTTTTATAAATGATCAAACCTCCTTTATATAGTAGGGGGTTCTACTCTTGATACAATTTTATATGAGGCAAGCAATCCCATGATTGGCTAATTAACCGGCCCGTCCTTGAATGTGCTTAGATTCCCGCCGCGATCTGCACCCGATCGCGGATATTTCGTCCTTCTGTTATTCGGCATGGTAAATTCCCTTGATCTCGTCTGATCTTGATCTTGCCCGGTCCCAGGGTTGTCGAACTTAACATATAGCCTCGCACCTTGGTTTGGTACAATTCGAGGTCGAACCTTAACCTATCATATTCGAGTCTCGATTAATCATATATGGGCGAGCCCGATTTTTACCGTATACAAATCTAAAATTCTTAAACTCATACAATTATGTGTGCCACTTGAAGTTTAGGCGGGTGTTTAGGGGGTATAGGGGCTGGGGCTAGGCGAGCCTGCTCCTTAGTCTTTCCGTTTTTCTCTAGTTTTTGGGATGTAGGAGTCCGTTGGTTTGGAAACAAGAGTCAAAATATTTACGACCAATAATACTTTACCGTTATCGTACACATGTATTTCTTTTAAACTTTAAAAATAATTGCATTTTGAAACTAATTAATGCTTTGTAATCAGTTGAATCATTATGGGAGTTGTTAGCTAGTATTCATCACCAAGGGAAATGAAAGCAGTAATGGACATAAAGAGCTTAAATGAAAGATCAAGGATATTGCTGCACTCTACGACGGAGTCATATGCGAGATAACTATTTCCTCCGTTTCAACTTCTTCAAAAAATAAGAAAATTTTGTGCCTTTCATAACTGCTAGGTGGAAGATAGTAAGTATATAATAAAATAGTTGAGGTGTATGCGAGCTGGCTCAAACACCATCGACACAAAAAAGAAGAACTTTTTGTGCCATATAAACCATTTGTGTAGAAGCCTTTCGCGTGTAGCAAATATGCTTTTCTAAAGTTGGAGAAGTATTTTTAGAAACTCGACAACATCGTCGGACAATAAAAGATGACAAATAAACATGAGTTAATAGCATTTCGGGGTTTCTACGCTTCATTTGGCAAAAATGGATTACGGTTCAACTAAACTTCTTCAATTGCTATTTAAAATGAAAGCCACGCCAATAGCCTACTTTCTGCCTTGCTATTTTATTAGGATAAAATAAAATAACACAAAATACCATTGTAATTGGCCGCAGAATACATTCTCTATATTTTAAAATCTAACATTCATTCCTCATATTTTAAAATCAAGCACTTACATAAAATATCATTTATATATGATTTAAATACAGATAGTTAAAAGATCCTTCTTTTTTACCTCGACAGCTTAATTCTATTTCCTTTCCTACCATCTTTTACTATTTTAATCCCAGCAAGCCTTCTTACCTTTCGTTGTCTGCCTTTGTTTGTATAAGTAATTGGATCCCTAGTAAAAAAGCCGGTAACCGTCTCTTTATTAGACATAATTCTCCTACCCTTTGAATTCTTATAACGCATTTTCCGGTCGAAATATCCGAATATATTCAGCATTTCACCAATAGTTTAATAATATTATTCTCAATAATTTTTATAATTTTAAAAATCCAAATTCATAAATTATGTTATCTAAAACTGACTTTTCGTTTCGATTGTGATACAGTAATATTTTCTTCCACTATAAAGCATATAAATAAAATCAATATTTTACATTATATTATGACTAAGACGCAAATGCAGCAATAACAACTATTACGCTTCAATCACAAGTAAGTTGGAGTTTATTATATGAATTTTTATTATTCATGATTCTTCGTTTTAGTCCATCTCAATTCAATATTATAAAAATTAAGTCTCTAACACTAGACATTGCCTACATTTTCTACTAACAAATAAAAGATTTGTAACAAGACTAAATGTCTCCTAACAAACGTTGAACTTAATTATAGTAAAAGTAGTAATACGATTAAAATGTGGTAGAGCGCGCCCCTGATAATTGTGTCATTGTGCTTGGGCTGTAAGGACTCTCAGCCACATGGATAGTTCAATGTGCTCATCGGCGCCTGATCCTGAGATGTGGATCATCCAAGGCACATTAGCATGGCGTCGGCAATAATGAGTCAAGCTAGTATTTGCGGTGAATCCCCCGTTAAGTAGTCATGCATTACGATCGGAACGTCCAATTCTCTAGTAAATACAGCTCTTTTGATCATTTCTTCGCATGTACTTGCAGTAGCATTCAAGTAATGCCCTTTGATTTCATCTGTTTCAGCCTGTGCTTTATAAATTGCTTCGGCACAAAATAAGAAACGATCTCTCCAAGCAACCGCAACTCGTTGTAGGTCCTCTCCAACCATTACAGTCGAGTAGCTTTCACTCCTTCACTTGAAATGTGCGGTTCCTAACGCATGGCTTCCCCAACGCCAATAGTCGCATGAGTTCTCCTAGGCCATAACCCATGCGTTGAAAGAAACCGCATGATGCGTTACGGAGTTGTCGTAGTTGCGTCTAATTCGTATTTGTATGTATATAGTTCTTCTTTTAACCCTATTTTACATTGGGTAATTTGCATGAATTTCACGAAATTATAAGTCTTTCGGAATTACTTAAAGTATATCTCTTCTTCTTTTACCATATTTAGTCACCATAATTTCACGCGTATGAATCGGGTATATGGAGGGGAAAGTAAGCGGAGACGTATTCGGGATTTAATATGAGTTCAATTTTCAAAATTTTTAATATTAAATCCATTATAATTTTAAAGTTATGAGTTTAAATCAATATTTATTTATTTTTAATAAATTTTATATATAAATTTATATTTCGCATCGAAAATTACAAATTTACTTTTAAAGTGCTAAATTCGCCTATGAAAGCAAGATATGACAAATTATCTCACGGTTTCACACCAAACGTCAAACAATGTAATATAAAAATTGACTAAGGGAGCTGTCTATAAAGTCTAGTAATCCACCTTACCAAGACCAAGACCTAAACGAAAACACACCGAAACTCTGTTCTGTACTAGTGTACTGTCCCCTGCACCCACGTTCATTCCCTCTAACCTCACTCCTTAAATCTACTTCACTTTCTCGATAAGTTTTATTTTGCGTTTCATACAACTTACACTATTTGTACGAGACTCCTTTTTATCTTATAAATTTGTGAACCCCAATTTTACATTTTCAAATCTACAAAAATCTGGATCCACATAATTGTGCGGACAAAAAAATTACCTCATACAATTAATGTAGTTGCATGAATATGAGCCACGAAATAAAATTTTCGCACTTTCGCTATACTGACAATTAATCTGACCCCCTATCGACGGACCCCACCCCACGAGGCCAAACTTTCTCATACTACTTTCAAATACCATAAATCTCACATTTTACCGTTAAAATTCCTTCTACTTCTAATAATTTCCTCTGCACTAAGCTTCAATGGCTACACAAAAGCTTTCGAGTTTCTTCCTTATTTTCCTTGTTTTATTGCAATCTCTTTCTTCCGCAGGTATGTTCTCTTTTTTTTTTAACAATTATTTCACTGATTAAGACGTGAATATCAGCTTTTAGTCTTCCAACTTTTCCTGAGAATATATACTTTTGTGCTTTCTGGAAAAAGGCTGGCTTCTTTTCAGCAACTTAGCTTCTTCTTCTTCGTTTTTCTCCTCTGTATACATCCTCAGTATAATTTTTCTTGAATTGTATATTTGATAAGAAGAAATTAATTAGTTCAATTGACTACGGTGTTATCACAGTTAGTTAACACTTGTTCACAAATTGTTCAAGTTTGACAGCACACACAGATAAAATTATAATTATATAAGTAATAAAAATTCATTGTCTTTATCTGAAAATGACGTGTATGTATGATAAAACAAGTTCCAATGCGATTTTGTTCTTTAATACTGAGTCGACTCAGTTCGAGTCAGCTAACTCAAGATTTATTCACTCATTTATAAATATTCCTTCTGAAATTCAGAGTCTCAAGCTTTTATCGGCGTTAACTACGGACAACTCGCCGATAACCTCCCGCCGGTGACGGAGACGGTGAAGCTCATTCAGTCGACGAGGATTGAGAAGGTGAGGTTGTATGGGGCGGATCCGGCGATTATAAAAGCGTTGGCGAATACCGGCATTGGAATTGTGATCGGCGCTGCTAATGGTGATATCCCAGCGCTTGCATCCGACCCGAATTACGCGGGCCAATGGGTTAATTCTAATGTGTTGGCTTATTATCCGGCGAGTAAGATTATTGTTGTTACTGTCGGTAATGAAGTCGTGACCTCAGGAGATCAGAACCTTATTCCTCAACTTTTGCCGGCCATGCAAAATGTCCAAAATGCCCTTAATGCTGGTAGGTAGTCGAATAATGTTTTTGAGATCTTGACTGCTGTTTCTTACGCGAAATTTAGAAGTCAAGTCATCTAATTTTTTATAATTCGACATAGAATGTTTAATTTTTAACAAAATGTACCAATCAAATGTTTTATGTCACACATTTATAATTCATACTCAATCTAGTCTACTTTACATGACTTCTTTCTTTTTTAGTTTGTTGAGATAGAATAACACATTTCTATATTAAATTTTTTTGTAACTTTAAACTTTTCAATGACACGCTCTTGTAATCATAAAAATGTCGTGGTACGTTCAATCACAAGTTTTACAGGTAATTTTGGTATGTCCTAAGGTCTAAGAGTCTTTTATTTCTTCAAAAAATTCAAAGAAAATTATAGTTAAAGAAAATGTCGTGGTACGTTCAATCACAAGTTTTACAGGTAATTTTGGTATGTCCTAAGGTCTAAGAGTCTTTTATTTCTTCAAAAAATTCAAAGAAAATTATAGTTAAAGAAACTATTTGATTTATTAAAAGTGGTGGGTTGATATGGATCTTTAGACAAATAGTCAGTCACATTCATTGTTTACTTTTTCTTGTCATATACATACATTATACATTAATTATACACATATAATACCTAAATTATGCATATATTATACTTTCACCGACTATTTTTAGTTTAAATGGTCGGATAGACGAATATTTGGGTTAATTCTTCAAAAGTGATCGTCATTCTCTTCGGGGCAAATGAATTAAACACATATAATACCTAAATTATGCATATATTATACTTTCACCGGCTAATTTTAGTTTAAATGGTCGGATAGACGACTATTTGGGTTAATTCTTCAAAAGTGATCCTGTCATTCTCTCTGGGGCAAAATGAATTAAACCTATATACAAATGAAAGGAGTAATTATATTGCAATGTGTGTAGTAGTAATTTTAATTGAGAAGGAGCTATTGTACTATGGTTAAATAATAGTAGTCCTGAAATATGTGCTAGTGGTAATTTTTTAACCAAAATAGTGCTGCAAACTTGAATTAACTACGTGAAACTTCAGCTTCCCTCGGTGGGAAAATCAAGGTATCAACAGTACACGCCATGTCCATTTTGTCTCAGTCCGACCCGCCTTCTTCCGGGTTATTCAGTCCAGTATTTGGAGACACGCTGAAAGCTCTGCTGCAATTTCACAAGGAAAATGGTTCACCTTTGATGATCAATCCATACCCATTCTTTGCATATCAGAGTGATCCAAGACCTGAAACCTTGGCATTCTGTCTCTTCCAACCAAATGCTGGCCGGGTCGACTCAGGATCCGGTATCAAATACATGAACATGTTTGATGCACAGGTCAGTTAATTTCTTTATAGTTGTAGTAGTAGTTTTAGTGTAGTTTCTAAATATATGAATTTTCTTATATAAAATTAGGAAGTTGTCGAAATTTTCACAATTTACAGAACTTAGATGTGTTAAGCCATGTACATTTGTTGTTAGCTATCCTTTTTACTGCAACTTGTTTGAACTGACACAATCTTTCAAGAGCATGTGCAGAGAAGGTAAGAACATTTTATATATATAATTAATAATCAGAGAAGGTAAGAACATTTTACTATGGGTTTCTTTTCTTTTTCCTGTAGTGGAAATAAATATGTGGTTGATAATAGGTAAGGCAATAATAATTGAATCAACGACCTCTATTCCCTTGGCCTTTTTGTGCAATTTGATGGGACTAAAGAGCATCTAGTGCCCTTGGATCTTGACTCTTGTGTGTTGATGACAGGCTGGATATGTTTTTAAAATAAATGGACAAGCTACTGATTCCCAAGTGTATTTAATGGGAAAGCTTGACTCTTGTTTCTACAAGGACTAGAAATAGTAAACAAAATCATTGTGCATTGTCTGAATCTGTTTGGACATATTTAGCTGTGAATTTAAAATGAAAACAGTTTTTGCGAGGGCAGGGTGTGAAGCTCCGTAAAATGCAGTTGTTTAACATTTAACATCACAATTATGTAAATTAAAGTAAACATAAAATAGCATATTATAATTTGCATATTTACTTTAGAATGTAGTGCACATGTTATGTTTTGACAAATCATAAATGGTAGTACCATATTGTTATGATATTTCCATGTTCTCCGAGTTAGAGGCAGATTAGGATTTAGACCTAATGAGTTTGGAGTGCAAACTTATTATTTGTTCATTTTTGTACACCCACATTTTTAACTTATTCTTTCTTCCACATGTATGTGTGTATTCGTATATCCATATGGTCCGAGAAGGAAACAGTTAGTTGAACCCACTGCGCCAATATCTTAGCCGCTTCTAGTACCAATATCAGGAAACAATCCAATAAATTAGCTGCTTTTGTTCCCAGTATCCGTGAATTGTGGTTTTGTTGCTCACTTTAATGTGGGGAGATTCTTGCACGCAGGTTGATGCTATACATTCTGCCCTGAATGCATGGGGATTCAAGGAAGTTCAAATTGTGGTTGCAGAGACAGGGTGGCCATACAAGGGAGACCCAAATGAAGTAGGCCCAAGTGTGGATAATGCAAAAGCTTATAACGGTAACTTGATAAACCACTTGAGGTCTATGGTTGGCACTCCATTGATGCCTGGCATATCTGTTGATACCTATATATTTGCCCTCTATGATGAGGATTTGAAGCCTGGGCCTGGCTCGGAACGCTCATTTGGACTTTTCAAACCTGATCTTTCTGTGACATATGACGTTGGCCTCTCAAAAAATGCGCAGGTGAGAACAATTATTTCCCATCCAACAAGTTTTGGGGACGTGTTTGTCCCCCCCTCCCCCCCCCCCCCCCAAAAAAAAAGTTCAAAGGACATAAAGAACGTAACTAATTTCTCTCAAATTATACCTAAATTTCAGGTTTTCAAGAGTGAAAATATGCTATTTTCTGAAAATCATAGAATTATATGACGAAAGTAGTACTCTCTCCGGTCCCAAATATAAGTTGTTTTGGCAAATTGAATCTGTTTCGAAATATATAACAATTTAAGAAAACAAAGAGCATTTATACTATTGTTTTCAATTTCATCCTTACTTGTCTATTTAACGGAATGTTAATTAAGTTAGATGTTTAAGAGAGATAAATGGTAGTTTAGACAAGCTTCTTGATTAAAGTTATTAAAGATTTTCCTTAAGGACCACGCAAAAATCTTAAAAAACTGGTAATATGGATAGAGTACATTGGGAATGAAGGACATTGACATTGTTACAAACATAAAATGATACGCATGTGCTATACGGGAAATTCAATTCATGCTGATGTTCCTTATTATTTTGTTGTTTTTGCATCTCTTATTAGACTCCTACAGCTCCAGTAACTCCAGTGAGCCCTGCACCAGCAACAACTCCCACGACACCAACAACTCCAGTAACTCCGGTTACACCAACACCAAAACCAACAGGAGCTGCTTGGTGCATGCCAAAGCCGGGAACTCCTGATGCTGAATTACAGGCGAATCTTGACTATGCCTGTAGCCAGGCTGGTATTGACTGTACCCCTATTCAAGCAGGCGGTGCCTGCTTTGAACCAAATACTGTTGCATCGCATGCTGCTTATGCTATGAATCTTCTTTACCAAACTGCTGGCAGGAATCCTTGGAACTGCGACTTCTCTCAAACCGCTGCCCTCACCTCAACAAATCCTAGTAAGTTTCTTCTCGTCTTGTACCAAAACTTCTCCACGGTACCATTTCAGTACTTGATCAAATATGTTACCTCTTGTTTGGTTACCGGGGTTATGAGCTTATGTTTGCTTGCATTTTAATTTTCTGTAAAGGTAATAATGGTATGAATTATACTTAAATCTTGGTACATTATTTGAAATCACAATTCAATGATTGACAAAATTCTTCTTCTGTCAAAGCCCTTTCCAGTATTCTCAAGGTCAAAAGTAGAAACAAAGGTGTATCCAAATTTATACAGTTTAAAACCAAACACATGTTTTGGATTAGTACAACGTTTATTGGTCCTTATTTTAATGCAATGAACCAAACAAATTATAAGTACGAAACACAATCCATGGAGTTTTAATTCCAATATTACAATCCATGTATTTTAATCCCAGCATAATTTTGTCCAACCATATCAAAATATTGAACAAATTGATAATTTCTCCAGTTTGCTTTGCAAGGGTGTACCTGCCATATTTGCTACTTTGATTAATTGGCCCTTTCTTTTTCGTCACTAACATTTTTTTCCTCTTATTCATAGGTTACGGTGGCTGTACTTATCCTGGTGGCAGCTTATGACGCAGAGAATCTACTTTAGTATTTAAATATATTTGATTATGATGGACTAGTTTATGGAACTATAAATTGGTCGATAAATAATCCCCTCCTCCCCTTTTTCCCTTTTGTTAAAATGATCTTCAACTATATAAACTTAAAGTGTATAGTTCCTTTAATACTATCATTATTCCTAAAGCGAAGCAGCAACAACAACAACAAGCCAGTATAATCCCACTTAGTGGGGTCTGGGGAGGGTAGTGTGTACGCAGACCTTACCCCTACCCTAAGGTAGAGAGACTGTTTCCAAATAGACCCCCAGCATCCTTCCTCCAAGAACTTTCCACCTTGTTCTTGGGGAGACTCGAACTTACAACCTCTTGGTTGGAAGTAGAGGTTGCTTACCAGTGCAAACAATTGCTGCTCTCGCATCTTCCATTTGGACACGAGTGCTACAATAATTTAATTACTAAGACTACGCGGCTGTTTACTGTAGGGTGTTCATCGGTTTGGTTTGCTACCGTTTTGCAAAATTTCAAGTTCCGTAAATTTATTTTCCAGTTAAAAATATTATACCAATACTATGCTAAAATAAATTTTGGCATGGTTTTTCATTTTTTGGTTTCGGTTTGTTTGATAACTCCAGTATTACTCTTTGACCAAATATAAAATCGACAACTAAAACTTGTAATGATTCATAAAAGTGATTATTTAACTTAAGTAAGAAAGAAAAAAAAATTAAAAGAGAATAAATTAAACTAAAACGTCTAAGGAATTAGACATAATATTATTAGAAGCCAAATGTAAAGAAAAGGAAACAAACACAATTATTAGAAGCAAAATGTCATGAACTACGAATTTTAAGGATTTTTTACTTAGGTATACTAAAATAGAAACCTATCTACTACCTTTATTTAGGTTTCTTATTAATTACTTTGTATATCTATATTTACAAGTTATGTACAAAAATATAAAAAATAAAAAAAAATCAAGATCTCTTAATTTTAGCATGTTAGTTACACGACACCCACCACCCATTTCCAATAACCCCTATATTTAAGATTCTATTTTTTTTTCAAAAGATATCAAAAATATTTCTCTCTTTCTTACTTTTCCCTTCTTTTTTCAAAGGTTTTCAAATCCAATTTCTCTCTTTCTTACTAATCACCCAAAATTTCTATTTCTTATTGATACAATGCAGACGAAATTTGGAATATTGATCTAGAACAATTATTTAAAGCTCAAAATTCGAATGATCTAAATTAGGAGTGTACAAAAAAAACCGATAAACCGTACCAAACCGAAAATTCGAGTCAAATCGGGAAAAAAAAATTTGATGTGGTTTGGTTTGATTTGGTTGAGTATTGAAAAAAAAAATCCGACCATAATTGGTTTGGGTTGATTTTAACTAAAAAAAGTTAAACCGAAACCAAACCAACCCGATAGTACTTTTATATAATTTTTAAAAATATTTATTGTAATGTAATTTATAAAAAAAATTTAAATTTTTTCACAATTTTATCTTTCAACATATTATTTCAAGTTCACACTTAATATTCTTGAATGATAAATAAATTTTATAGCATATAAATATAGTAACTGACGCAAAGTTCAAATCAACGCTAATGCTAACAAAAGAAATTCAATTCAACAGTAGGAATGACGATAGTGCTGAATATCTATTTTTAGTTTTACATTGGTTTATAATGAAAATGCATAATTAGTTTTATCTTTTTCTTTAGTGTTTAGTTATGTAATTAATGGAGTGGTACTTATTAGCTATACTTATTTTAGCATGACCTATATAATATTTTTAAATTATATTAATTACCATTATGGCTTATTAAATAGCAATATTTGCTTTATATAATTTTATTATCTTTGTTATTGAATATTTTAGTATAATGCTATGACTTATCTCATATTATTGTGTTATTTTCTTGAAAAATACATTATATAGTTGTACTAGGACTCAAGAAACATTTGGAGCACAAGTTACATATTTTATGCTACGAAGACTTTACCGGGGAAAAATTCGAAAACCCGAAAAATTTGAGAAAAATCGAGATTGAAAAATCCGATTTTGTTGGTTTGGTTTGGCTTATAAATTTTAAAACCCGTCATCATTGCTTTGATTTGGTAATTGAAAAATTCGAACCAATCCTAACTATGTACACCCATAATCTAAATGGATCGAGCAATTTTTTCACTTTAAAATATATTGGAATTTCTTTATGAAATTATTGTCATTCTATTTAATAGTGAAAAATTAAGATTATTACATGATGAGAATTAAGGAAAAAAATATGTGAGAAGTTATTCTTTACTTAAATATGTTTGAACTATTTAAAGTGAAATTATTTTTGACATTATACTTTGAACTAAAGATTATGTTTTTGTATGTTCAATGTATTACTAGACAAACACTGAAATACACACGACATACAAAATATATTCAAACAACATATAAAATATATACTAACATAATTGTATGTAAGTTGTATATGTTGTATGCTTTTGTCGGATTATATATATTTTATTAAAAAAAAACTCTTGCTACTTTTGAAAATTAGGTTTTATTGTTAAACCGAGTAATTAGGGGCCTAATTTGGTCTATATAGGTAAAAGTCACATAATTACCAAAGCCAACCAGCTTAAATGCCAAGCCTAGACAACACCAAACTCACTCCTTGACCAGCCCAATTCGGCCGAAATGGCCCATACGGACGTCAGGTGCAACATTCAACTATTGTGATAAGTAGCCAACGGATATTCATTTTTGAGATTTTTCCACTTCTATACGCTATTTGAAATTTTATTACTCTTAATGTCCATGTTTAGTTAATTACCCAGCATAAACAAATTTTGTTTACAAAATATATACAATCCATCTTAAAAGACTCCAAATCCATTATTTGTGTCTTCAATCAAGGGATGTAGTTACACTTTTTTCCTTGTTTCTCTCCTCTTCTCTTTTCTTATTTTTCTTCCACCTTAAAATACACTAATCAATTAAAGTTGGAGGAGTACGATTACTTGTTCAAGATGCAAATCCAACTTGCTTTCCAGATTCGTTTATATGCACATAACTGTCTTCGTTTATATTCAGTTGTTGGGTGTATGTGTAGTCTTGGGCGGTGCGGTAGCATTCTCGAGCAGTGCATTGCTCTCCTCGGATACTGAATACTCCCTATGGGGTGGGAAATTTGATGACTTGATATAAGCTGAAGGGGACAACTTTCATGGCGTGTATCCAAGGTCGACCTATGATGGCATTGTATGTCGTATCCTGGTCCATGATGTGGAAAGTAGTTTCCAAAGTGACGTCGCCGGCCAGGACGGGCAGCGTGATTTCTCCAGATGTCTGCTCAACTGCTTTGTTAAAACCCGTCAGTGTGATACAGTGTGGCACTATCCTATCCTCGAGCTTTATTTGGGTGAGAACTCGAGGGTGTGATGATGCACTTGCCACTCCCTCATAGACCATTATACATTTTGAATCAGTATCTAAGATGCACAAAGTAATGACAAGAGCGTCATAGTGAGGAAAGACCAAACCGTGTGTATCCGACTTATCGAAGATGATACTTTCTTCGAGTTCGTCATACCGTTCATGAGTGATTGATAGTTTGAGTTTGTGGGTGGTAGTGAACTTCACGTTGTTGATTGATGCGCCGTCGCCCCCTCCGATGATCATTTGAATGGTTCGAGCTGGGGAAGGTAGTTTGGGTGGTTCCTAGTGTTTTTTACGTCCTCGGGCAAAGATGGCTCTCCCCCGGTCGCTCATCAGCTCTTTCAAGTGCCCTTGGTGAAGCATGTTCACGACCTTCTTTCTTAGGGCAATACAGTCCTCGGTTTTGTGACCCCGCTCCTGGTGGAATTCGCAGAGGGCATTCGACTTTCTGGTGCTCTAATCGGATCTCATCTTCTGCGGCCATTTCACTTTAGGGCCGAGATTCTCCAGTGCGTAGACTATTTCTGAGGGGGAAATGCAGAAATTGTAAGCAAATAATAAAGGGGCATACCTTTCTCACTTCGGTGGGTTCCCGTTCGTGGCCTGGATGGGCCTTCGTCGTGGCATGAAGATGGTATGAGGGCACCTCTGACATAAGGCTGATGTCTTTCCCGGTTAGGTCGAGGTCCCACTAGATCCCTCATGTTGCAACTTCTCCGGTATTTCTTGGACTCCATTTGGACCAAGGTAGGTCTGTTAAGGTCATCCTCATCAGCTCTTACCTTGGTACAGTAGGCGTTGTGTATCTTGTTCCAAGTGGTTGTAGGGTATTTTATGAGTCGGCTTAATAATTTTCTTGTCGCCCTCGAACCACTCCTGTTTAGTCGGTTTTGGAAAGTGACTACCGCCATCCCCCCCTGAGACATTTAGAAGTGTCATTCTTTCACGGTTGAATCGGGCAAGGAAGTCCCTGAGTCCCTCGCCAGGTGATTGCTTAGTGGCGAATATGTCGTTCACACTCGCCTCTTCTTTCTTGGCCCCGACATGGGTGGTAACGAACTTGTCTGCCATCTCCTCGAATGTTTCTATGGAACGTGTAGGTAACTGCAAGGACCAAGTTAGCACTCCTCTAGTTAGGGTTTCACCAAACTTTTTAGCAATATGGATGATACTTGTTCTTTGGTGAGGTCATTGCCTTTCACTGCAGTCACATAGTGGGTCACATGATCCTCGGGGTCTGTCGTGCCGTCATATATTTCTAAGTACGGCGGCATTCTGAAGGTTTTAGGTATGGCGTGTGGTGCAGCCTCGTCACTATATGGCTGCTCGACGAACCGATTGGCGTCCCTTTTTGGCAGGAGTTTTGGGGCATTCAGTATTTTATCTAGACTTTCTTGGTGCTCCTTCATTTGGTTGCGGATCATTTTGTTCTCGTTCTCCATCTCCTTTATCTTCCTCAAAATGGATGTGAGGATGTCATTACCTACATCACTAACATTGTAAGTAATACCTGTTGCAGGGGGTGTGCTGCTCGTCAGCTGCTGATGCAATACCGACCCTTGCCTCTTCTCTGTTTGGCCTCTGAAAGGGCTTGTCGAGGAAGCCGGTTAGCGTGTTTGTCAACCATGCCTCGAGTATCTTTTTCACTACCGATGGGGCCTCTTCTGTTGCGGATGTAGAGGCCCCTTTACTGTGCGAGATCGTGATGCTACCGTGAGGTGGGGGCGAGCTGTTTCGTTTGGGAGAGGTGTCTGCATTATATCTTCGCCCTCCGTTTCATCCACTTCGTTGATGGTGTGGAGAGGTTGGTGGTGAGGTCAGCTATCGCCTTCCTCTTTTTTCTCTCTGTTGCATGCCATGTTAGATTTGTGCACACAAAGAGCTATAGGGTTTTTGCACAAAAAAAAATAGATCTAGAAGAAACTAATATTTTAACTAGAAAATTCCCACAGACGACGCTAAATTGTTTGACTAAAAAGTATGAAATCTTTTGTTAAACTAATTAAATAAGAAGATAATAGGTAAATCCTAGCTAAACATAATAAATTCTAGATCTGAAACTTATTTGCACAAATAACGTAAGATTGTGTTTGAACCGATTTAATACAATATGTATTAAATGATGTTGTTATGAACGAGTAGGGAATAATTATGAACAATAAATATGTTAAATGACAATAAATATAAATAGAGAGAATGATTCACCCAGTATTGAATGAGGTAGATGATTCTTCTTTCTGATAATGATGTAAGACAAATGAATATGAGAATATATGGGGATTTCTCGGATCTGATGCGTGAAATATGGAATAAACAATAAATCAAATCTCTTTTAAACGGTGGTGTTTGTATTACACTTGAGAGTCAACTTTTGAAGAGAGATCCTATCATATAGAATATTACATGCCCATTTTTCTTCTCTCTATCTTTCTATTTATATGGGACATACCTCTTGCCTAACCCAAAGTACAGATGCAGAGAATATTCGATAGAATATTCCCCTAAAGTATCTTAATACAAAACTAGCCATTTATTACTGGCCTGAGTTCCTGGCCTTGGCCCCGATTAATCAGCTCGCCCGTTGGTTTCTTCAATCTTGTGCACGACCCCGGCCTAATCGCCTTTTGGTAATCTAACCTCGTGCCAGATTTTCTCAATCAGATTTTGATCCATACAATGTTTTGTACATACTTTTTAAATCGTTTAAATTGTTAGTTATTATGACTTATAATAATTTTTATACCGTTTTTAAATATGTAAATTTTATTTTAAAAAAATTGAAAATCTTATGTTCGAATTCACACCAAAAATTAATCTTTTTGACCTTCATACTTAAAAAAAAAATCACATAAATTAAAACGGATGGAGTATATATAATTAACTAATCCTAAACATATTATAAGCAAGAATTGCTTTGTTTATGATTTGGTAGTTAACTAATCCTAATGGGTCAACGACTTAACGATGGGGGATTTGCATCTATACTTACTTTTTGGGTCACGTTTAATTTGTGCCCGTTTTGCAAAAAGAACTACAAGCGTACCCACTTTTTCGCGTAACTTCAGCATATGGGGCTGAAGTAGCAAAGGCAATCACACAAAACTTTAGCATTCTAGTAGACAGGCCTAAAGTAGCAAAGGTAATACGCTGAAGTTTTTTTGTCCTGGATAAGATGCTGAAGTTATTTAGTTTATTTGTAAAAACTGCAGCACTAAAATAGCTGATGTTTTTTTGTCCTGGATTCATTAGTTTTGTCATAAAGTTTTTTCAAAAACTTCAGCAGGAGATGCTGAAGTTATTTAGTTCATTTGTGAAAACATCAACCCTTAATAAGGTGAATTATTTTTTTTTGTCCTGGATAAGCTTTTTCAAAAACTTCAGCAGAAAATGCTGAAGTTATTTAATTCATTTGTAAAAACTTCACCACTGTATAAGCTGAAGTTTTTTTTACTGAATTTAGGTTCTCTCCCCTTTTACACTGACCTTCCAAGCACCAAAACCAGGAACTAAATACAGTGCAAATTGTTGCAAAACACAAAGCAGATGAACAATCTCATCCAAAAACCAGTAAACTACTACAACGTACGCTTGCTCCCAAATCTGAAACAGTTTCGTTGTTCATGAAAGATAGAGATCGAGTATTTAGATCAATGTCTTCCAAACTTTTTTCCACATTGTTAAGATTTATGTATATCCATACACGAAGAAGTCTTCACATTGTTTTTGTAAGCACGTGATTTTGCCCTATGAAAGAATTACTCCCAAAAAATTCAAAATAAAATAACTTTTCCTTGGTGTGCAATTTTTTGAATTTTTGTGGTATTTTTGTATATTTGTCTGTGCATGTTTATTTGTTAAATTAATAAAAAATACAAAAATATGTCGCATTTTGCATTAGGATTTAATTCTACAATTGTTAGTAATTAAGTTTGTTTTATAAAAATTCAAAATTACAAAAATAGGCATCTTTTGCATTTTTAGCATTTAATGTCCAATTGTACAATTTCATGCTTAATTATTACTTAATTGTGTGTTAATTGTTATTGGGAGTTAATTTGCACTTTTATAAATTAATTTAGTTCTATATGATAGTTTAAGGATTTTTAGAATTTAGTTTTAGAAAAATAAAAGAAGAAAAGAGAGCAAAAAATAAAGAAAAATCGGAATTTGGCCTCTTCTTCAAATTCAAGCGACAGGCCCAAATAATACCCAACCTTCCCCATGACCCGGTCCATCTCCACATGGGTCGACCCGGTCCATAACCCAAATACCCAACACCCCATATCTTACATTTGACAAAAAAAAAAAAAAAACAAAAAGACAACAAAAACCCTAAACCTAAAAACAAACAACATCCGCCACCCCCCTCATTTTCCTTCTTCTTCTTCTTCAAGCTCCAAATGACCTCCATCCATGGCTGCCCCGTCTTCAGCTTCTTCGTCCCAAGCTTCATCTTCATCGTCATACAACATCCGCCATTGACGAGCTCGTCAAGCTCTCATGGCTGCGCATCTTTTTCTCCTTCTTCTTCTTCTTCGTCGACCTGCTGCATTGCTGCTCCGTCTTCTACTTTACCTCCATTCGTACTGTTGTTTCTTCTTCGTTGCATCGTTGCTTCTTCTACTGCTGCTGCATCTGCCATGGTTAGCTCCCTCACGTCCATAAACGACCAGCCCTGTCGTTGTTGCTTCATCTTCTTCGTCGCACCATGAACACCCAGCTCCAAACGACCATCGTCGTCATGCTCCACCACTGCTGCTGCCGCTATTACTGTTCCGTCGCTGCTACTATTCCTTGTCGCTGCTACTGTTCCCATGGCTGCCGCTGCTACTGTTCCGTTGCTGCTACTTTTTTGTGTTGCTACTGTTTTGTGCTGCTACTGTTTCGTGTTCGTTTCTTTTGCCATGGCTGCCATCGCAGCTTGTCGCTTCGTCGTCTTCAAGTCTGTTTATATCAAAGTTTCGTTGGTTTCGTTTAAAGTTCGTTCGAGTTCGTCGTTGGTCATTTACGGTTAGTTGGTTTAAGTTTTATTTCGTCCGTAATTTGTTTGATATTTTCAGATTTGAAATTAGTATAAGTTTGTTTCATTTTTCTTATTTATTTTTAGATAAAAATTGATTAGTTTAATTATAATGTTGTTAAGATTTAAGTTGAAAATTCAATTAATTATTTTTCAGTTTGTTTTATTAATTTAAAAGGATTTAATGTTAATATAAAAGATTGTTAGTTTAAATCGCCTGAATCCGTTGTTTGTTGTAGATTAAATTCGTGTTCATTTTGTTTAAAGTTCGTTTTTTAATTCAGTGATTTAATGAGAAGTTATGTTTTGGTTTTTAATTTTTTGAATCATGTATCTTTGTTATAATTTTATTGGATTTAATTTAAAAAGATCAATTGATTATTTGAAGTTTAGTGATTTGAATATGTTTATTTGTTTTGTTTAAGCTTAATTCGAGTTTAATTCGAATTTGAATAAAACTTGCTTGTTATTGTTGTTGAATCTTTTCATTTATGTCCATACTTTGTTTGATTGTTCTTGAATCCGAAATTAGTATAAGTTTGATCTTCTTGTTTGTTGATTATCATTTTTGATTATTTCTTCAGTTTGTTTCATGATCTTGTTTAGTTTTAATATAGAAATTGTTGGTTGTAATGTTGTTAGATTTAATTTTAAGTTCAAATGATTATTGAATTTAGAAATCTGAATATACTTGTTTGTTGTTGTTGTTGTTGAATCTGAAAGTAGGTTTGTTTGTTGTTAAAAATATTGTTCAATCAAAATAATTTTAGTTGTTCTTTGTTGTTCATCATTTAGTTTGAATTTGTTGTTGAAAATTGTTTAGAAATTGGTCATATTTGCTGTATTTTGGTTGAAATTGATTAGGTGAATTGGTTATAGCTGACGGGGGTAGTTTGGTAATTTGCAGTTCGTTCAGGGGTAATATGGTTATTTCAGTAAGGTCGGATGAGTATTTTTGGAATTAAAAATCTGAACAAATGTTTATTTTGAGTGCTATGTCCATTAAAATTAAATAATTTGTTAATAATATTAAAATAATATAGGCATAGGGGACAAGACATAATGGGGGAGGGGGGATAATGTATTTGTTTAATGTAAGCATAGAGGACAAGACATAATGGTGGGGAATAATGTATTTGTTTAATCAAAAGTAGAGAACAAGACATAGTGGGATTGCGGGGCTCAAGAAAAGTTTGTTTAAATAAATAATAATTGTATTTTTTAACTAGTAGTGGGTTTGGTAAGGAGAAAGTGTTTTGTTTTATTAATTGAAAAGGGTTTGGGATGAGAAATAAATAGAGGAGACTTAAACATTTAGAAAGAGACTAAGACTTGAGAGAAAAAAAAACTTAGACTGAACTTGAAAGATTTTCGAGGATTATAGAGAGAGAGGAATACATTCTGAAAATCTCAAGAGTGTTAGAGAGTTTTTTTTTTTTTTTAAAAAGGGAGAAGCGAGTTTAGTTTCGGGTTTAATACACGCGTGGTTTGTTGCTGTTTAGTTTGCTTACAAACTTTTGGGTTTATTCTATTGAGTTGTTCGGTTTTTCCTCAAAGTTTTCTAGGCCTTGAATCTGATTCGAATTTGTTGCTGTTGGGTTGCTGTTGTTGCTGTGTATTTACACTACTGCTGCTTCTACTGATCTTCATCTTCTTTCCTTGCTTTCCCAAATACCAGGTACACAAACTGATACACTGGTTCATCTTGTAAGCCACTCGAGGCATGAATGCAAACAAATGAGAAAGATTTGAAGTTGTAATTTAATGTAGTCTTTTCCTTCTTTTACTGTCTGTATGTAGAATGTTCTATGCGTTGCCATGCAAACTCCTTAAACAACTCACTTTTGAAACTTAACCATAATAACTCGAAAGTATGTAAATAAAGTAGGACCTTATCTTCATTTATTTTAGAAAACAAAAAAATAGAAAATGTAGTCATGCTAAGATTATCCTTTTAAAAAATAATGAGACGAGCCTCGCCAAATAAAAATGCAAATTGCGGGGCCCTCAATAATTGATCATAATAAATACTTAGAATTTGGGATGGACTGTTTAGTGAATTTCACTGCCTTCCCCAAAGATAATAACGCGTTAGACTCTTTAGGCGCGACTTAATTAAATTACATTCTTAAATTCGGGTGCGCATTTATGTGACCCAAATTCAAATCTCAACGGAGTCGAAATGTGTTAACAACTACGGGTGCATTGATTGTGACGTGGTTCGAGATGCATTTTCACGACGTTGCAATTCTATAAAAATAAATGATAATAATAAAAGCGGTTTAAACTTAATAAAAGCACATAAGTCACAACATGTATTTAAATCAGATATTTAGCCATTATAACAATTTAAGCGACCGTGCTAGAACCACGAGATTCGAGGGTGCCTAACACCTTCCCTCGGGTCAACAGAATTCCTTACTTAGAATTTCTGGTTCGCAGACTTCATTTGGAAAGTTGAAAATTTTCTCGATTTGGCATTCAAGATAAATCGGTGACTTGGGACACCAAAAGTCAAACATTTCCTAAGTGACGACTCTGAATTAAATAAATAATCCCATTTCGAATATTATTACTTAAATTGGAAAAACTCCCTTGCGCATTTATCCTTTGGGGTAGGCGCGCAAAAAGGAAGTGTGACAGTTTTACGACAGAATCAAGATCTGGAAATCACTTAGAATCTGAAAAATCATAACTTGAAAAACGAAGAGAAAAAAGGAATTCGTAGACAGCAGAAAATGATTCAACCCATCTATAACTCAAGTTAAACCTTGGAGCAACGATATTTCCCCCATTTTCTTTTCAAACTTCAGCAAAAGAAAGAAAAAGAAAGAAAACGAACAAGGAAGAGCAAGGGGTTGAAGTTATTTAAAAATGATTACAAATTAAAAAAATTTAAATAAATAGGTATAAGTTAAAGGTGAGCGACCAAATAGGATACCGTCCAATTTTTAACTAACTTTTAACCAAGAGACATTTTATTGGGCCGGAAGCCCAAAGAGGACTTGGAGTCGCTGTCAACGAAGTCGTTGTGGACCCCATCAGAACAACAAACATGTCACGCCGCCACGTCATACAGCGTGGACCCGGCGGCTATCAGTCAAACAGCAATCTGTAAAAGGCTGAAACCCATCCCACCACCACGCGCCCACCACCAACTTCCCTGACTCGCCACTGACTCAGCCTGACTCGTTCTCTCCTCTCCTCTTCAGAAAAAACCCTAATTTAATCAACGATTGTTCCACAATATTGAGATTTTCAGAAGAATTATGTTTGAATTTCCTTGAAAATGTCAGTGACAGAGCTGAAAGAGCGGCATATGGCCGCTACACAGACTGTAAATGATCTCCGTGAAAAACTTAAGCAGAAGCGTCTCCAATTACTCGACACTGATGGTTATTTCTTGCTTCCAATTCCTCATTTATTGTTATTTTTTGGAGTTTTAAGTTACTGTTATTTAGAGATCTGAATTTTCTTCTTTTTGGCTGTTAAATTTTTGGCAGTTTCTGGATATGCAAGGTCGCAAGGTAAAACTCCGGTCACCTTTGGCCCAACAGATCTGGTTTGTTGTAGGATCCTGCAAGGACACACTGGAAAGGTAGATGCTTTCACCAATTTGTAAATTTTATTCCAAGTGTTGTCTGTATTTGCACTTTATTTTCCTTATTTTGTTCCAAAAGTTGTCTGTATTTGCACATTTGTTGCCTATCCCAAAAAGAATACAAATAAATTCATGCTTTAACAGCCAAAGGTTTTCTAACACTCTTTTCATCTGGTACATGCAAAGTTTTTGATCCATAAATTTGACAACTTAAATTGGAATTCATTTAACTTGACAAATTTGATTTTGATGTGATATATCTTATGAAACCAACTTTCTAACTATTACTTTAGTATTTTGTTCTCCTACCAATAATATGATAAATAAGCTAGATTGACATCTTGAGCTTCTCATTCTGTCGAACACAGTCGTATAAAAAAGGGAGAAAGGGAGTACTAGTTTGTACTATAATATTTAAGAATAGGATAAAAGATTTTAAGCTTTGGTGGATTTTACTCTTCTTGGCTAATGGTTGTTAGATTTTTTACGGTTAGTGGCGCATCAAAGCAAGTATTTTAAAAGCCTTACTGCAAGCTTACGCCCACAACATGTAGGAAGCTGGCAAATAATTTTTGAACTGTGCATGAGTTTAGTAAGTGCTGACCACAATGTTTAAACCACTTGATTCTCGGATGTTGTGTCTGCTGAATTTGGATTAATACTTGGTCAACTTGTTGGTTATCTTCCACCCGGGAACTTGGAGATTGAGCAAAGATGATTGTGAAATCAAGCTAATTAGCTGGAAGCTGTTAATGAAACCAGTTTGCTTTTCTAAGGGCGTCTATAGTAATAACTATTAGACCATGAACGTAAGATCAATTGGAGAATTCACCCATACAGAGGCCAAAGTAAATTTAAGAAACATCATACTCATCGTGAACTAACAAAACAAAATCACTTTTTGGTGCCAGTAATCATTAAATAAATTGAGAAAATTTTACATGATCATACTCGCTTCTGACTTTTGCTTCTTTAGGTGTGTATAATATCCTCTAAGAACTTTGTTGATGTATATGAATGATGTATTGGTGGAGAGGTTAAAGCAAGTAAATAAGGAAACGACATACTTAAGAGTATGTTATATGACCATAAGGAAACATCATAATCCACAACAACTTAGTTGATGTATGTTGGATATCATAATATAATTCGAGTATTGCTTACTAATTGAGAAGTTGTATGACCAAAATCTTAAAAACTATTCTGCAGGTATATTCACTGGATTGGACTCCAGAAAAGAATCGTATAGTCAGTGCATCCCAAGATGGCAGATTAATAGTGTGGAATGCTCTCACAAGCCAGAAAACCCATGCAATTAAGCTTCCGTGTGCTTGGGTTATGACCTGCGCCTTCTCTCCTAGTGGGCAGTCTGTTGCCTGCGGTGGCCTTGACAGTGTCTGCTCTATCTTCAACTTAAATTCACCAATCGATAAGGATGGGAACCATCCTGTATCAAGAATGCTTAGTGGGCATAAGGGTTATGTGTCTTCCTGTCAATATGTTCCAGATGAGGATACTCACCTAATAACTAGTTCTGGTGATCAAACATGTGTCCTTTGGGATATAACTACTGGTCTAAGAACTTCTGTCTTTGGAGGTGAGTTTCAATCCGGGCACACTGCAGATGTACAAAGGTGAGTTGGTGATCAATTGACTATGCAAATATTCTATCTCTGTCCTTTAACTATGTTAAACATATTTTCTGCATATAGTTTTGGAAGCAATCTTATTTCTTTTCCATTTATCCAGTGTCTCAATTAGTTCATCAAACCCCAGACTGTTTGTATCTGGGTCCTGTGACACAACTGCTCGACTGTGGGACACCCGAGTTGCTAGTCGAGCTCAACGAACATTTTATGGTCACGAGGGAGATGTTAATACTGTAAAGTTCTTCCCTGATGGTAATAGATTTGGAACTGGTTCAGAGGATGGAACCTGCAGATTATTTGACATTAGGACTGGACACCAGCTGCAAGTGTACTACCAGCCGCATGGTGATGGTGATATCCCTCATGTGACTTCCATGGCATTTTCTATCTCAGGCCGTCTTCTCTTTGTCGGATACTCAAATGGTGATTGTTATGTGTGGGACACCCTATTAGCAAAGGTACAAGAAAGTTGCATCTTGCTTTTAACTCATTTCTCCGAAGAAAAAAAAACCTCTATCATTCTGGAAATTATTTTCTGCAAACATTTTGAGATAATTCTTGGTCCAAGTATACTCATAGACATCTCTTCTTTTCAATAGAATTTCGTGCAACCTTCTCATAAGTAACATTCAAATTTGTTATCATTTTCCTTTTGGGATAGCATTTTCACTTCTTATTGTTTGATTGTTTGTGCATGTTTATGTTTATGATGTCTTTGTTCTTCTTATTTGGCATCAGCCTTATTCTTGCATTTACTCTTTGAATCAATAGGTGGTCCTAAACTTGGGAGGAGTTCAAAACTCTCATGAAGGGCGAATAAGTTGCCTGGGACTGTCAGCTGATGGAAGCGCCTTATGTACAGGAAGTTGGGATACAAACCTGAAGGTAAGCTTTAGAGTGATTTTCTTTTTCTAATGAACGAGAAACTACATTATATTTTTCAAGCATCAAGCAAAATTATAATGAACTGAAGAAATCTAATACTATATTAGAACCATTTAATTATAGAGTTATGTGCATGCGGGAAGAACTTATTAAATAATAACCCTGTTCTCACTTCTCAGTGAGAAACCAGTACCTTGAAATTTGGGGCCTCAGCTTTGCTCTTTGAACTAGACTTTATGATGGTTAGCCTTGAATATCAAGTAATTACCCAAAAGAAATGATTTACAATCAAATGATGCTCATCTCCTTTGTTTTCCCCGCAATAGATTCCTATGACTACATCACAGTTCAGTTTCCCAAGTATTCTACCGTTCTGATTGTTGTTAGATCTGTATGCGTTTGTAACAAGATCTTAAATTCCTTCTTCCTTTTGGCAGATTTGGGCTTTTGGAGGGCACAGAAGTGTGATCTGATTGATGAAACACCTCATTCTGTTATTTAATTCCTGTCCCTTTTCATTCTCATTTTCTTTCATAGCTAGCCTATTATTCGCGTTTCCTTTGGCATTGTCATAACCTGTAGATCTCTTGTATTCCAGTTAATATATCAGGCAGAGAAACCAAACTGTTCCATTTGCGATCATATGAATCTGACAAATATTACTGGATCAGCACCAGTTGTAAAGATAGCCTGTTTGTTTTCAAAATTGTCTGATGGTTTCAGCTGCTTCTGTAATTAAAATTCTATAATAGACGCTTGAAGAATGCAAACAAGCTTTTCTTTTTCCACTATTACAAAGCTGTTGAGATACTGAAATAGTCAGTTGATAGAACAGCCTAGGCATGAACATTTGCTCTCGGGTTAACAAGTCTTTAGTGAAAGTATTCATAGTTTTCTGGCTTTCTATCATATTTGAGAATATTCCCACTCAATTTATGTATGTGTGTGCATGTGCAAGTGTATATGTATATTATTAATTATTATATGCATGTGTATAGTTGGTAATATTGTTAGCTTGCTTCTAATTGCATAAGGGCAAAATTGTTGCAATGCCCCAGAATGCGATTAGAACCCACGATTTTTACTTTTTGGTGATTAGATGGTACAAGGTCGAGGAGAATTCCGTGGAAGAATAATAAAACATAGATTAATTAGTTGAAAGAAACTTTATTAAAACTCTTCTTTCCTTTTAGTACTAGATATTACAGGTGAAATTTATCTTTACTCTCTATTTTAGCGAATAAATAAAAAAAAGAAACATATTTGTTACTCCCTATGTCATTTTCTCCAAAATAGTTGTTCCTTTCCTTTTCAGAAGTTAAAATAAGTGGATATTTTAGCAATATGTTAAAATGCATAATTTCACCATTTTAATAATTAAAAAACTGGTAAGTACTACTCGTAGTGAAAACAATTTGGGAGGGAATACGCATAACCACATGACAAATAGACAATGTAGATAAATGTGGCTAAAGAACCAAAGACAAGGAAAAGAAGCTATGTTTCTTTGCTCTTCTATCCCAACTAAAAAAATCTGCTCCTTCATTTCTGCCACAAATATCCCTTTTTCTTCATCTCCAAACCCTCCTTTCCTCCTAAGATTTCGCACTTCTCATCGTGAAAATCTCCGTTATCTAAAATCCCTCGGCATTATCAAGCCAGGAAACAAAACCTACAAAAGCCCATCAGCTGAATCCCTTTCACATATCTTATCCATTGTGAACCTCCTAAATTCCCAAGGATTTTCCGAAGCTGATATATCAAGAATAGCTCTTGTTTGCGACCAAGTATTTTCACCTGAATTTAGTCCTGCCCATGTTGAATCTGTATTTGAATTCTTCAAATTTGATTTGGCTGCAACCCCAGAAGAAACTCGAGGTTTAATTCTTAGATGTCCTCAAATTCTTGAATCCAATGTCCCCTTCTGTCTGAGACCGACACTGATTTATCTTAAAGAACTAGACATTGGAAATTTGAACTTGTCAACAACCTTAAATGCTCATCTTCTGAATACCCGAGTGGATAAATTGGAAGAAAAGATTAGATTTTTGCAAGGTATTGGGTTTTCCTATGAAGAATCAGCTAAGTTTTGTGCTAGATTTCCTGCTATATTTGGTTATAGCATTGAACACAACTTGTGGCCAAAATATGTGTATTTGGTTGAGGAGATGAGGAGGGATATCCAGGAACTGAAAATGTTCCCTCAGTACTTTGCTTTCAGCCTTAGAAACAGGATTGTGCCTAGACATTTGCATCTCAAAGAAAGAAATGTTACCATGCCTTTGAAAAGAATGTTGCTGTGGAGTGATCAAAGATTTTATGCTAAATGGAAATGAAATTTTCTACTTTGTTAATTCATGATTTTCTGTACAGCACCCTATTTGCATTTCTTTTCAGTAAAGCGAATGTTAAGTGCCTAAGTGGTGAAAGATTAGTTTCATGTATATATATAATATATTTCGAGTGACATTGCCCCTAATATAATGGCCGTCTTTACAGCAATAGGTGATCTCATTTAGTAATTTATTCGCTTGCGATCATTAAGCACCGAATTAGTGCAAGTCTTATAGCATGTTTGCCCATCTAACTTATTTTGAGAAGTATTTTTTTTTTTTTGAAAAGTACTTTTAAAAAGAAATAATTTGTGTTTGGTTAATTAATTTGAAAAACACTTCTAAGCAATGTCGAAGCCATTTTGAACACCCTTTGTTAGTGGGTTATGCAAGGGTGTTCAAAATCTATTTTTAATGAGCAAAATTCATTTATAGCCGTTCGGGCTAAATTTATAACACCCACTAGCCCAAAGTTACATTATACACTGTATAGCCAAAAAGTTATTCTAGTGGCTAGCCACCGAACTCACAAGCACCTGATTGCCGAAGGCAACACTAACAGTTTTTTTTTGCACTTTCCCCATTTAGTTTTGCTTGGATTCTTTCTATATATCTTCTGTTTCCCAATCTTGTAGTATTACTTCAGTAATTTTTTCTTCCTCGCGTGACCTCTTTTCGGCGAATTTCTAAAGATGCTCTTTGTCGGCCAAAACTAGTAGCCCAAAGAATTACATTATTTTCCATTTGCAAGAATTTTGGCTTTTATAATACTCCCATCGAAAACATTGGAAGTATGAATTAAGGAGAATTACATCAATCATCAATGTTGCCAATTGGCAAATTTTGAGAGGGACATACAACTGTTTAAATTATTTTCTTGACAAGCTATAATCTTTTTTGGCTTACATGATATCATCAAATTAGAAAGAAAAGGAAACTTATGAAAAGAAAATACAATTCTGGTTATAACTTTTTAAATCAGATATGCAATTGGTCATTTGATTTTCCAGTTATGTCTTGGTAAGTGGTAGGGTACAACCGTACAAGGGAGAAAGGTAGTGGAAGGTACATAGAAAATAGGTTGTCACTATTAGTAAAATATACAAAATACTCGTATTGTACAATTTATATACAATAGACTGTCACTATACAAAAAATATACAAAATAGACTCTCACTATACAAAAAATATACAAATAAACTGTCACTATACAAAAAATATACAAAATAGATGTAACTATACAAAATATATACAAAAAAAACTGTCACTATATAAAAATACATGATACACTTGTACTTAGGATACAATATTTATACATTGCAAAATAAATATTTATATATTGCACTAGGGAGGGGTAGAACCTACAACCTTCAACTTAGGTAACAAGTGCTCTATCCACTAAGCTACATGCGCTTATGTTGTCATACTCATTCCTTTCGGCTACTATATGCAATACTTTTGGGCCGAAGGACCATTTTTTGTAAGTAGGACAAAACATGAGCTATTAAAATTTTGAGGGGCTATAGAGGGTAGTTTTCCCATTTTTAATCACTAACAAGTAATATTTTACCATAGCATAAATTTTCTGTGAAGGGTGGTCCAACATAGCTTCACCCCTGCTTCTGAGCAGCAATTAGTGTTTGGCCAAACTTTTAAAAACTGCTTCTAAATGTATTTTTCTCAAAAGTGCTTTTCAAAAAAGTGCTTTTACAGAAGCTATTTTTTGTGGTTCTCTAAAACTGTTTCTGCTCAAAAGCACTTTTCTTCTTCCAAAAGCTTGGCCAAATACTTCAACTTTTGAAAAAAAAATGCTTCTAAAATTGGAAAAACTTCCAAAGAGGCTGTTAGTATTACTTCTACAATCACACTGAGAATGAACTGTCTTGATCGCAAAATTTAGAATGAATACAACAATCATGAAGTACCGGGATCTCACTTTGACAATATGCAAAATATACGGAGCAGGTTTGGGTAACTACTAGACTATCGACCCTTTGCTTTGAACAAAAGAAAAAGGTATTTAAAAAAAAAAGGAAGGGAAAGACAATTTTAGTGGTCGAATTCCCTAAGCGGACTGACTCCTTGAAGAATGTCTCGCAGTCTGACAGATCAAATTTACTAAGTACAAAAAAGAAAAAGAAAATATATCTTTCTGCTTTGCCATGACGAGGACGACTAGTCTTCAGCCCATCTAACAAAGCTTAGCCACTTGCAACTATTTCATGAATTGCATCACTGACAGATATATCTTCAGACCTAACAGCCAGTTTCATTGCAACATCCTTTGGCCCATCGACTCCAAATGACAACCGAACAAGAACCTTTACACCACCAATGTAAACACCAGATAATAAACATGTGTGCGATCTTGAATTGCTTGGGACCACCTCAGTGCCCTGGAAAAAAAACCATAGAACAGTTAGCTTCCACAGACAGAAATACGCATAGTAGTTGGGAAAATGTTTGACCAAATATGAATGAGGTAAGCTATAAAGTATGCCCTGTTTTATAGAGTTCTAACAGAAATGTTGAGACTGAGTTGAGTAAAACCATAAGACAAACCTCGCAAGGTTGCATGCCAAGTAGGTCAATGACTGTATTTACAGCTTCAGCCAGGCTTTCCCTTGGTCCAAGACCATATTCATCTACCTTTTCACAATCTGGTCCCAAACTCTCCCAGGCATTCCTAAAGTTGGATACTCCTACTTTTAGCACATAATCTGCTGAAACAACCTCAAGGTCTTCTAGCTGGTATTCGTCTTCGACGCCATCGTCTTCAGCCTCACCAGTAGTTGGATCAACCTAGTGAATCACCAGAGAATCATCACAGTGCATTGACAGAAAGATGGATTGTACAAACACATTAGGCAAGTTAAAAGGCACTACATTTCAGAATCAAACCATTTACAGATGGAAAGAACAGAATCGGGTTTTTTTTTCCTTTGGGAGGTAAGGCTGCAAAGGATTTGTTAACAAGCCAATCCCTCTGCCTGTTGTTTAGTTTGGTTGGGTCTGGAATTTAACACTGCAGCTGAATTATATAGCTTAGAAGAAAAGTGTCCAAAATTAGAGGTTAAATTAGTTCTTAAAGTTCAGCATTTGGAGGATAATTACACAACTTCTTGGGATGCAGCTATTATCATGGAAATGAGATGGCTTAGTCCAGATGCTTCACACAAGTGACATGGCTGGTATACCTCAAAGTCAGAGACATTCCATCCAGATTTGTTTCCAAAATAATTCAGGAGAAATATACCTCTTTAACAATGAATCTCAACGTGTTTGAGAATTTGCCAACAGCAGGTTCTCCTTCTGGTTTCTCGAAAGCCACAAATGTTTGCCCTGGGGTATCATATGGCAGGGACTTGAGAGGTTTGGATGCTACTTCAGAAAATTCCTCTGCTTCAGAAGCATCTACTATAACAGTGACCTGGCAGCAGGCAAACAACACTTCACAATGATGATCAGGTGAAATTAGAACGAAAGAAATGCCTCCAAATAAAAGTTTAATACATTCTCCAGCAATTGCTCAGGAATAGTGTTGGTGCAGTTGTACTGGAACACGATATGATTGTCAAAAATGTGCTTGACAACGTTAACAGCATATTCTGTTTCAGCTTCTGTAAGCTCCACTGGTGCAGATGACTGATCATAGATGGAAAAATGACTAGCTTAAATAAGTGCAAAAGAAATCACCATAGAAAATAAATGATCATGAATCTCAAAATACGAACCTTGAAAAGCTTTCCATAACTGGCAAATTCTGGAATAGAGGACAGTAACCTTTCATACGCATCAACAGTGGAAGTGGGAGCCACAGGAGGAGCAGCCAAACCGGTTGGCTTTTTACCAGGTGCTTTCTTCTCTGACAAGGGTTGAGATTTGACTTCCTTAGGTACAGAATGAATGTCAAATGGCTCCTCCGAGGGCTCCTGCCACCATTAAAGCAAAACATCAGATAACAAATGCAAAAAGAAACATCAGATAACATATGCAAAAAGAACTAGAGATTGCAAGATAGAGAAGCTACATACATAGTTCTTCAAACTTGTTTCCAGATTGGTTAGAGGGACACCGAGTGAGCCAAAAAGGAACTCTTTCACCTCTTCATCAGTTTCAACAACTGCACCATCACCTCCAAGGGTATTCAAGTAAAGTGTTGCACGGTCACGAACCTGCCAAAAGATTGCAACAATTGTAAGATAACCGAAAGAGATTATAACACAAAAACACATGTCGTAATCATTGAAGACTATAGAGAACTATTTGATTCATTTACCAGAGTTATAAAGACAGAAAACGAAGAAGAATCTGATGGAAGTTTTAAAACTTCATTCGTGAAAAAAACAGTGTTTCTGATGAGCAAGGAGATGCAGATCATTTCAGATGATTTCTCACATATGTAGGTTGCAAAAAACTAGTCCATGCAATTAAAGTGTCCAGTTGCTTGCCATAAAGGAATAGACAGCTTAGTTACACAGTAAAAACTAGGAATTGTTTCTTTTTAGTTTACATAGGAAAAACAAAAAGATGGGGGGGGGGGGGGGTTCAGAAGGCTGGCTGAAGGCTCAACCATTTCTATTGCGAAAAGAAATTCTTATGAGTAAATGCCAAACGAGTTCTGCAATCCCAACACCATGAATGAAACAAAATGAAATATGGAATCTTTGGTTCGTTCTTTTACTACCTTTGTTTTAATTGGAAACAACTATACTTTTGGAAAGCACGTGATTTCTCATATATTCAGGGGCCTAAATTTCACAAACGAATGGTTGACCTGACTAACAAGAATGGAAAAGGATAAAGTAATCATTAACACGGTAACGCATAGCAATAACTAGAAGACATGAAATCTCAGGACTAACCTCATCATCACTGTCAAACAGACAACGTTTCAACAGCACAAATATACGAGGCTGCAGCATTTTAAAGAAACAGTTTTAAAGTCAAAATATAGCATTCAGTCATGATACATACTGAAACCAGAACAATTCTACCTTTAATGAATCAACCAAGGCACCAAACTTTGCTAAGGTGCTCACTGCACTGGCCCGAACTGTTGCATTTTCAAGTATCACCCGATTATATATGTATCGTATGTACTTACTGGGGTCAGAGGTCTTAGGTCCTTCATTTCCAAGAAAATGTAGTATCTACGGAAAAAATTGAGGTGAGAAATAAATAAATACAGCATCTCATAAACCAAATGAAAACCAAAATTACAATGAAATAATGTAGATAGACAAGAAAACCATGATATTAGCAAGAAAAGAGGAGAGGAAACTAACCTGCGTAGAAAGATACGTGAATTCACAGTCCTCAATGAATTCACACAAGTGAAGCAGCCCACCTTCTTTGGCATCTGGGATATCTCTAATCAGGATCACAATTGAATCAACAATAGCCTTCTTGTACTCAAAGCCACCTTCTTCCCTCAAAATATTGCTCAAGAAATTCATCCTGTTATTATTTAAAAAACATAAATATCCATATTAAGTGATTGTAAAAAAGAAAGAAAAAAAAGTTGTATCCCCAGCCACAACCCCCTAGTTTTGTTTTGCATACATGTGCATATTGATATCCAGGTTTCTAAGAGAAGTTCATGATTACTCACAAAGATCTATACTTAAGGGGGAATTTCAAACACAATGATCTAATTGCTTCCACCACCACTATCTTAAACTCATCAGCAATGTCCGACATGAAGTTAGTAATCTGCTTCATTAGACGATCAACGCTTGATTCATTCCCGGTCTTGAGTAGAGTTGTGATGGCCAAAGTTGCGATGCTCCTATTTTGATCAGAAATCAAGCTCTCCATATCAATGTTGCAATTTGTCACAGCCATAGGATGTGTCATTGCCACCTGCACATGGTTCAACAATTAATACTTGTGCTGCATCAGCAGAAACCAGAAGCAGTTGGTACTATAACAGACTAAGGTTTTCTCTTTTTTTCTGAACAAATTAAGCTTTTCAGTTACAAATGTTAAGAAGGTCAATACTGTAACCAGGCAGTGGAAAAATTGTAATGTGTGCCATTCGACTAAGCAACTCAATAATTATTCATGAACCACAATTACCAAATTAATCATTCGTAATAAAACTAGTAGACCAATGAAATTATACGAAGATGAATCACCTTATTCAAAGTGCGGACAGCAGCGAACCTAAGAACTGGCTTAGAAGAGCTCAAAAAGAGCTGTAGAACAGTAATAGCAGGAGTTAATTCTCGACTAGTCACACCACTAAGCTCTGTGATCGCCCTGGCTGCTTCAAAAATAACCATTTCAGCTTTGTGACGAAGGCAACTCTCTAAATAGTCATAGAATGGACGATCTCCTGTTTGGCTAATGCCAGATTCTCTTATAACCTGAAGAGATGTGAATCCAAATTGGCAATAAATAATCCAGAATTAGGATATCTTTCCGGCTGGCAAAAGCCCAATCACATAACTAAATTAATGCCAAAACTGGAAGAAAAAGGGAAAAAAGAGGGCACCTGACTAGTATAACGAATCAAAAGGCATTGAGCTAGAGGTGAGCGGACACTCCCTTTTGTCAAACTGGTAACTAGCTTGCTAACAGCTAAGCGGTCATTTTGTCGAATCTGCAAATGCAGGAAGAAAATCATATCAGCTGAACAAACCTTGATGTTAAGACCTAGGGAAACATAACCTGTCATGTGATCTATCACCTTTACCTTCACAACATTGAAAGAACCAAAAAACTAAAAGGAAGAAACAATACAGCCGAGATTTTAATGAACAAGAGAATATGAAAAAACTCGACTTTAGCAGGTGGTAGGAAACCAGAGATCAAAACATGTTAATACCTGAGTAGGAGTGGCAAACTGGCAGGTCGGGCCAGTTATGGCACAGGTCGAAAACGGGTAATACAAAATGGATAAATTATCCGATCCGACCCATATTTAATACGGATAAAGAATGGGTTAACCGGCGGATAATATGGATAACCATATTATCCATGACTTCTTGAATATGATCACTTTTGGGAGAATTACTAGTCTCCCAAATTTGAGGAACCCCCAATTTGAGGCTTTACAAATATAAAACTTAAACCTATTAGTTATCCATTTTTTAAGTGGATAATATGGTTCTTATCCATATTTGACTCATTTTTAAATAGTTCATTATCCACCCATATTTTAATGGACAATATGGGTAGATAACTATTTTCTTTTATCCATTTTGCCACCACTATACCTGAGCATTGAAAGAAAGGGCACCCACCAAATATTTTAAGATTTAAGAACATAAAATCAAATCAGTATATATGAGAACTAGTACTATTTCAATTCTTTAATTATGAGACTTAATAGTTATGATTGTGTAAACAAAGAAAAATTTATGACATAGATAATAATTCAAAGCAAAATTGGTTAGTTAAATAGCAGATATCACACATACCTGGTGCAGCAGGGCCAGTGCATGGAACTGAACAAGAGCTGCCCTTGATTGAACAGCTTCCTGTACCTCATTGCTCCATCTCTTCACAATTTCTGGATTTGTCTGTTGAAAAGAAACATAGGCCAAGGAGAGTTAGGAAGATACCACCAAACAAGCAAAACATGAAAAAGGGTTATTGAAACCTTACCTGAAGCAAATGGATTCCACTCACAAGGGCAGCACTTGCAACAACAGGGTTTTTGTCAACAATGGCTTGTTTCAAGTATCTCTCTATTTGGGTGAGAAGTGTCCCATCCGTGATTCGACAAAGGACACGAATAGCATTTGCCCGATACATATCAGTTCTGCTATTCATGTCCTTCATAAGAGAGCTCGTAACAATGATGACCTTTTAGAGGCAAAGAAACCACATGTTATTTTCATTCAGAGAATCAGTGGAACCTTACAAGAACAAACGAAAAAACCACTTTGCATCTAACCTCGTCTGCAGAGGGAGAAAGCTCTTTAATTATCAGGTACACCATTCTCCTGAGACCAATATCCTTTGACTGAAAGAGTTTTGTGACAGCAAAGAAGACTCCTGTAGCCTCAGCCTACAAATTAAAACAACTTAAGTGGAAGTCTCACCGGAAGAGAGACAGAGAGAGAGTCATCAAAGTGACGTAAAAAGATATCTGTACTGTAGAAAAGACAAGAATGTTTAGCTTGCTTCAGTTTGTAAATTTAAGAGGGGATAAAGAGAACTATTCAAGAGCCATAGCATGGACGTGACAGAAATATCCACATGCGTTAAAACAGGAATTTACACAACTAGCAAATGGCTCCAGTAATAATGAAAAAGAAACATTGCACAACAAAGAAATGATATGGTTCTAAAATATGGGCACTAAAACAAAGTAAAGAAAGGGAAAGACTACAAGGGAGGGAACCTTTCTTTGATCTGTTGCACATATTGGTCAGTTTTTTTGAGTAGGTTTTCAATTCAATTTGGCTAATTAACTTTATTATGTATAAAAATTCTCCGTTTGACTAGCCAAATGTATGAATTCCAAAAAAAATTAACTGCTGGACAGTGTCTAGAGAAACTCATTGCACACTGTGAAAATAGTTCAAGACAATAACAGACTAGATGTCTAAGGAAAAGTACAGAAACAATCATTTAATTGGAAAAAAACTATCATACTAACACAGGTAGGTCTATATGTATTGCATTGTTGAGAACTATTTTTTCACTCTCAAGTCGAAAGGCATTAGCAAGTGATATTATCCATTTTATTTTTGATAAGGTAAATAACAGATGATATGATCTACAGACAAGAGACATAATCAGTTAATACCAATTCTATGTATGGCCACATAAATCCAGAGAAAACAAAAATTGTTCCCTGAAGTACAAAGTTGAGTAGAATTCATGAAAGATAATGCCCTTCATAGTGCAAAAACAGTAAACTTTGCTTGTCACGGAGTCACTTATCATATATTATCCTTATCTTTGAATTTTAATTTTTCTCATTAAATATAATGTTATACTCTGATAGCTGACGTCACACATCTCTCTATTTCTTCCTTGTTTTCTTTCACTATTTAAATGGCGGTTTGGGCATTTAATATGTGATGTTTCATTGTACAATTTGCCAAAAAATGGAACAATGATTTACTGCTAAAATTAATAGCTTCAGAGCTAACCTTTGTAAACGACTCTCCCTGATTCAGAAGATACAGAAGCTTCGTAATGACCTGAAACACCCAAAAAGCACCCAAAAATAAAACTCAAGTCCAACCAATTTAAAATGCCACATAACAGAAATGAAGTTAATTTACTTTTGCACGTCAGAATTAAAAAAAATGACCAAAACAACATACTTGTGAGCATCTCCGTGCATCCAATTGAGGATCATTGAAAACCCTAGCTTCCTGAAGAACAGCCCCCTTCTCAATCCCCAGAAATGGGGAGTAGTCCACTGTTTTGTCACAGAAATCCACCATGAAAATGCCATTTCACCACTAAATACACATTCAATCCTAATGTACCTAGATCTAGGCAGAAACTGATCATTCCCACAGTGTAAAACTAAACAATAATAATCTGAGCAAATTAACTTTCCCGACATCATTCCACTACGCAGTTACACACACTACACTAAATATTCCTAATAGCGATATATGACTGAAATACACATTGCACAACTGAGAAGTAGTTATGAAAAGAAAGTTAGGAAAAAAACAGCTAGTAGCAAAAGCTGATTCATAAGAAATCGACCGTAATTCTTTTCAGATTCACTTAGCCAAATAAACGCTAATTTAGAATATAAACCAAAATGCAGATCTATACACAGGCAAAAGCACAATCGAATCAATTAAATTCAAAACAACCGAGAAAATTAAGCTCGTTCTCTAATCAAAGTAAACACAGCGGAAACGGGAATTAAAAAAAAACGTACTTTCGTCATCGCGATCATCGTCCTTCTTCACCAGAGGCTGAGCCATTCTGAAACTACAGCAGAGATCTGTAAGGATTCAGGTAAAAAAAAGTGAAACCTAGTCGATCAGAATGTAACCGGAAAAAAAGTGAGATCGTTGTGTGAAAAACAGAATGAATCTGAATATATTTATATGGGGATAGCAGCGAAGTCGAATTACGGATCTCTCGATCTCCCTCGGCGTACGAGTTTACTGAAGAGGGTGAAATGGGGGATCCGGGTTTTTAACCGTAGACTATCTTACAGTTGAACAAAACAGAGGCCACTAACCAATGGCTCGTTTACACGTCAGACGGAATTAAAAAAAAACATAAAATGGCTGCAAATAAAACTCTCCGTTTCAGAAAAATAAAATATTAAACATTATATATTTATAAATTAATAGCCTTACGATATTCCATCTCAATAAATACATATTTTTAAAAAATTGTATAAAATACTATATTAACTAATTATATTAGAGTTATAAAATAAGTTTAAGAAAAAAAATATGAATTTCAAAAAATGATGATTATTGATTCTATGTAGCAACCCAATAAATAAAAAAACAATGGCAATATAGAAGTCATCAATCATCTTAATCACTATTTTCAACTTAGGATTTATTCTATCGCTAAAATTTCATTAGTTATCATGCTTATTTTTACGTAGGTTATAGAATAAAAATTAAATTTTTTATATAATTAGGAAAACTGATCCCATTTAGCTATTTCATTAAGAAAAAATCATGCCCATAGAAGTCCTCATATGCCTTATTATGATTTTTGAGGACTTCTTTGGGAATATCTTACAAAATTTATTGTTGTCATGGGCGACTTTCCAGTCATGCCACATGACCTCTTGGACGCGCCCCAAGATGTTCTAGTAAGCCTCCTAACGCCTAACACCATGGACGGCCCTGTGGTCTTGGCTGCGCCAAGTGACAGGCGCGCATGTGCCTCTGTCGCCCCACCGGTAACCCTCGCCAGCGTCCAGCCGTAAGTAGATGCCAATAGCACAGTGCGCAGACAACGCCACAAGCACAAACTATGATGCCAAAGACAAGGTTGCTGACAACGGACATGTTTCTACCTTGTAGAAAACTAAGTCCTTTTTCATTGTAAATATAGAGTAGTTTTATTTCATGTACTTGCATTATGATTCTCTAGCTTAGTTAGGTTAGGTCTTGTAACTTTGGTTTTTTTTTAAGCAATATTAGGGGGATCAAGCAATCAAACTTTCTAACAAGCAAACAATTCTCTGTACTGGTGTCTCTCCCCCTCGACACCATGTTGCTTTTCTGTAATAGCTTTCATTAATGTAATTAAGTTTTCTTTCATTCCCAATTATCATTTTTGTTCTATCAATTGCTCTTGACATTGGTTTTCCCGTACGACACTAACAATCTCATCTAGCGTACGGAGGGGACCTCAGCTGGCAGATAGTAACTGCATTGACATCAGTTGTTTAACCTTGCGTCGCCCTTCCAAGGAATCTTAGGAAGGCGCCACGTAACAATTGGTATCAGTGCCTAGGCTCAACATCGGACGAGGGAACATATTGCCATTACCACTATTTCTGACCATGGTGAATCATAGGGACCGCATTGCGGCCCTTGAAGATACGATTGACATATTACGATCCATCATGGATATGGTGTCTGAACTAAGAACCAGCCTAGTGCAAAGGTTGGACGACCTGGACCGCAAAATGCTCCAGGCAGATGTTGACATAGAAAACATCAGTCGCGACTCTAAAGGACACCGACAAACTACAGCCACGGAAGCAGCCAGAATTTTTGGTAAATTCGAGGGCCTCCAACATGAGCGTGCCGAGGATTTAGCTTACAGGACTCAAGAGGCAGATAGGGTGACTGCCATGCAACAAACTATAGACAACTTGATAGTCCAGCTCAATGTTGTCAATGCTGCTTTACAAGGCCTGCTTTGAGGAGGCTCAAACCAAATCGGGGGTGCTGTGAACCTCGCCCCTGATGGCACAAAAATTGAAAATTCCTGAGTCGAAGCCATACAATGAAGCTCGGAATGCCAAAGAAGTGGAAAACTTCATCTTTGACATCGAACAGTACGTCGATGCCGTGGGGGCCTAGAAGAAGCTAAGAAGGTAGCAATTGCTTCCATGTATCTTCAGAGTGATGCTAAACTCTGTTGGCGGGTGAAGTACGAAGCAATCAGGGCCGGTGAAGTTGTTCTCGAGACATGGGCAGAACTGAAGGCAGCCATACGCCTACAGTTCTTCCCCGAAAATGTTGAGTACAATGCAAGGAGAAAGCTATGAGAGCTCCACCAGACCAAATCAGTGCGGGATTACGTGCAAGAATTCTCCGTTCTCATGCTGAACATATGTGACATGGGGGACAAAAACAAACCCTTCACGTTCTTGGAAGGGTTGAAACCTTATGCCCGTATGGAGTTACAAAGACAAATGGTAGATACCCTACTCAAGGCAATCCAAGCAGTGAAATGCCTTAGGGACTATTAAGTGGAAGCTCGGAAGGATAGGCCTCAACAGCCTATTCGAGTGTGATACAAAGAGGTCCAACCTAGCGATGGTGGCCCTATCAGGAGTGGAGGAGATCGGGATGCAACCAAATCTAAGACACCTTCCTCATGCAGCAATAGTGTTGCGTCAAACAACATGATCGAGGGAGAAAACCCCCTTCAGGATATCGTCATTGCGGCGGACCACATTGGAATAATGAATTCCCACATGCACATATGAACGCCCATCAAGCTTTTGATAATTAAACGGATGACGACACAGATGATGCGGACTAGACCGAACCAGTAAGAGCCTTAAATGCAATTGTTGGCTCTATTTCTGAGGCCTTAGCGGGAAACAATGCTCGTATCCGTAAGAAGAAGGACCCCTACGCAATCACCAAGAAAGGAAAAAAGAAGGCGGATGAGAGGACTCCTCTTAAACAAGATAGGACATTAATGTTTGTCGAGATGAAGGTAAATGGAAAGCCCATCTAGGCAATAATAGACACGGGTGCTACCCACAACTACTTAGCCTCGACTCAAGTAGAGCGCCTTGGTCTAGTTGTAGGAAAGGGCAGAGGTTGTGTTAAGGCTATCAACTCACCTCCTCAGCTAGTGGGTGGAATAGCCAAAGAAGTACCAGTAAAGCTTGGCCCTTATGAAAGAAAATTCAACCTGCGCGTAGTGATCATAGATGACTTCAAGTTTGTAGTTGGGTTGGAATTCCTGAGGCAAACCAACACAGTGCTCGTACCGTATGCAGACATGCTACTGATGATGGGAACAAACGGGGCCAAGCCCTGCATTATCCCGTGCATGGGCTGCCTTGTAGTTGAAAAGGGGAGTCAAAAGACATGAACCTATGTTCCTGGCTACCCTCTGCATTGAAGATATAGAATGCTCATCGAGTCCCATTCCTACACCCGTGAAAGAGCTTTTATTGGAGTTTGAAGACGTTATGCCACAGGACATGCCAAAGTGACTCCCGCCTAGGGGCACCGTGGACCATGATATTGAGTTGGTGCCGGTAAGAAGCCACCTGCCCGGGTGCCTTACAGAATGTCACAACCCGAACTCACCGAGCTTCGGAGACATTTGACGGAAATGCTAGACACAAGGATTATCGTGCCCTCTAAGTCCCCATACGGGTCCCCTGTGCTATTCCAAAAGAAACATGATGGCAGCCTGCGACTCTATGTCGATTATCGGGCTCTAAACAAAATCACCGTGAAGAACAAGTACCCTATTCCGTTAATGGCAGACTTGTTCGATAGATTAGGTGGTGCGACGGTGTTCTCCAAAATAGACCTGAAGACAGATTATTGGTAAGTTTGGATTGTAGGGGTGATGAACACAAGACGACCTGTGTGACAAGATATGGGTCTTACGACTTCCTGGTTATGCCATTCGGCTTGACTAATGCTCCAGCCACATTTTGCACCCTGATTTTCACGACCCAAAATCCATTAAGTATCGTGATGGCGTCGGACACCACTGTCAGGCAAGCCAATACTAGAGAGTTAATTAATTCCTTGTTTTAATATTTTTGAAATCATTTCTTTTCCTTACATTAAACAATAAATAATGAACTTAACCGAGAAAATAATGATGTCTTTAACAAATTTAAATACTGAATAATCCCATAGTCATCCCAGAACCCGGTGTCACAAGTGCATGAGTAATTTCTAGGAAATAAAATGTAATATAATAACTGTCCGGAATACAAATTGGATCAAAAAGAAAGTATAATACTCTAAAGGAGACTCTGCTGGTTGTGAGTCATCTCGAGAGATGCGGCTTACCTAAGTCTCTGTATCAACTCTGTTGTTGCGCCCAACGAGGCCACTAGACATACATGTGGTTGTGCAATAAAAATGCACAACAAGTGTAGCATGACTACAAAAATAACATATATCCAGTAAGTATCCAGTCTAACCTCGAAGAAGTAGTAACGAGAAGTTGACTTCGACATTTACTAGTGGTCCACTAATATAATCTATCGTGGATTTATTAAAAACAACAGTAAACTCAAGGAAATCGTGTAGCAAGTAAATAATCCTTTTGATAGTAAGAGATTTCCAAGTTCATATTTCTTCAATTATCAATTTATCTCAGTCCAGAGAGGCAATATCATTATTTATAATTCCAAGGCAAGCAATACAAGCATGTGCAAATCATGCCGAGGTCGTACGACCCGATCCAATATAATATTTAAACCGTGCACTGCTAGAGGGTCGAATGGCACGAACCATAGATGCATCTATTACTCCGCTCGCAAATCATACATGTGACGCGGTCAAATATAAATAAAAGAATTACCCCGCTCGCGAATCATACGTATGACACGAGTTCACTTAGATACACATATTCAAATAGTCAATCAAGACTTCATCAGGGAAACAATTACCCAATGAAATGACAACTTCTCTTTTAATAGCCAAGAAAGTGATGTTTAGCCCTTTAGAAATTTATTTACCAAGTTCGGTATGATTTAAGCCTTTTAAATTGTCAATAAAATTACAAGTACGGTAAGCAAAGCATGATTTTGGGTCCTAGACTACCCAGACTTAAGGATAATAGTAGCTACACACGGACTCTCGTCACCTCGTGCGTACGTAGCTCCTACAAATAGGAGCACATATTTACTTATTTCACCTATAGGGTTAATTCCCTCTTACAAGGTTAGAAAGGAGACTTACTTCGCTCCGAAGTTCCATAACCGACATTTCACGCCCTTCCGATGACTCAATTCGATGCACAACGCTCCAAAACTAGCCAATAATTATGAAAACACATTAATATATGCTGAATTACTCATTATAATCCAATTTATAACAATTTCTAACCCCGATCGAAAAGTCGATAAAAATCACCATCGAGCCCACGTGCCCCGATTCCGAAATTTTTCGAAGATAAACTTTACCCATAACCTCACGAACTCAAATATATAATTTACTCTCAATTTCATGCCCAATTTCATGGTCAAAATCCAAAAATACCAATTTTCTAGGTTTTTCCAACAAAATCCCAAATTTCTACTAATTTTCATGTTAAAACCTATACATAATCAATGTATAGGTGGGGATAGCTTACCTTGCCATTGATGATGAAAACCCCCTCTTAAAACCCTCAAAGAATTGCCCAAGCCAAGAGAAAATGAAAACAAACGGGCCAAATCACGTCTTTAAAACAACTCACTGCCCAAGACTGCCCTTCTTTGCGAACGCGGCAATACCCTCGCATTCGCGAAACACAACCTTCTTCTGCCCCAGAATTCCTTCTTCGCGCTCGCGTCCTACTGATCACGTTCGCGAAGGCTAGCTGCCCAAACCCTTCACGTTCGTGTTACAGCAACAGCGTTTGCGAAGGGCCAACGACCTCAAGTCCAGTCCTCACCTCCTTCTACGCGTTCACGACCGATCCTCCGCGTTCGCATAGTTTCCGCAAGCGACCCCTCCGTGTTTGTGACCTGAACCTTGCGTTCGCAAAGGCCAAAAACCAACAGCCTCAAAATTCCTCTTCGCGACCACGGTACTCTCTTCGCGTTCGCGAAGAAGGAAACCAGATACCAGATATTAGCAGTTCCAAAGCAGCCCGAAATGATCCGAAACTACCCCGAAACACATTCGAGGCCCCCGGGACCCCGTCCAATCATGAAAACTAGTCCCATGACATAACACAGACCTGCTCGAGGTCTCAAATCACATCAAACAACATCAAAATCCTAAATTATACCTCAATTCAAACTTAATGAACTTTAGAACTTCAAACTTCTATATTCGATGTCGAAACATATCAAATCACGTACGATTGACCTCAAATTTTGCACACAAGTCATATTCGATATTAAGGACCTACTCCAGCTTCCGAAATAGAAATCCGACCCCGATATCAAAAAGTTCACCTTTGGTCAAACTTCTCAAAAACTTTCAAATTTCCAACTTTAGCCAAATGACTCCAAAATGTCCTACGGACCTCCGAATCCACTTCCGGTTGTGCCCCCAATACCAGAATCACCATACGGAGCTATTCCCAGGCTCGGAATCCCAAACGGACATCGATAACACTGAAATGCACTTCAACCCAAATTTATGAAATTTCTCCAAAAATGCTTACTTTCACAATAGATGCTGATATGCTCCCGAGTCATCCAAAACCCGTTCTGGACATACGACCAAGTCCAAAATTATCATACGAACCTGTTAGAATCTTAAAATCCCAATTCCGAAGTCGTCTACTCAAAAACCCAATCTTAGTCAATTCTACCAACTTAAAGCTTTCGAAATGAGTATTTTCTTTCCAAATCAACTCCAAAACTCCCGGAATTCAATTCCGAACATGCGTACAAGTCATAATACATGAGGTGAAGTTGCTCATGACCTTAAACTACTGAACGATACATTAGAGCTCAAAACGATCGGTCGGGTCGTTACACTGATGAACCAAGTCTTCCAAGAGTACATTGACGAATTGGTGGTAGTCTACTTGGATGACATTATGGTATATAGCCCAACACTGGAAGAACACCTGGATCACTTGTGGAAGGTCCTAGCCCGATTGCGGGAGCACGAATTATATGCTAAGCTATCCAAGTGCTCCTTTGCTCAAAAACAAATTGACTTCCTCGGACATGTCATCAAGGAAGGACGGATCAAGATGGACCAACAGAAGATTCAGGCTATCACATATTGGCCGTCACCTAGAATATCCACGCCTTGAGGGCGTTCATTGGCCTATGCAACTTCTACCGGCGATTTCTGAAAAATTACTCCCTCATCGCAGTGCCATTGACAGAACTCCTCAAGAAGGTCACGCCTTGGGATTGAGGACCCAGGCGAGTGGAGGCCTTCAACGCATTGAAAGAGGCTATGTCTAGTAGCGCCGTCTTGGCCCTCCTTGATTTGGCCAAGCCATTCAAGGTACAAACAGATGCCTCCAACTATGCCTTTAGCAGAGTCTTGCTACAAGATGGGCATCCTGTAGCGTATGAGAGTCGGAAGCTGAAGGATGCAGAGCGGCGCTATGCCACCCACGAGAAAGAATTATTCATTGGCATTCATTGCTTACACCTTTGGAGGCACTATCTGTTAGGAACTTCGTTCGTGGTCAAGATAGACAACATAGGTTTTAGCCATTTCATGACCCAACCGAAGCTAAATGGTTGACAAGCCAGGTGGTAGGAACTCCTAGTAGAATTTCACTTCAACCTAGAGTATCGAAGTGGGAATACTATTGATGTTGTTGATGCGCTCGATCGGAGAGCTGGTCTAACATCGGTGTGCCTACTCGCCACACTAAGGGGGAGCGAAGTAGCCATCACTATAAAAGACCAGATATAGGATCATGCTGCACAATATTTGGTTGATTTGGTGGGACAGGGCAAGATTCCCTAGTTCTACATGGAGGATGGTTTCCTGAAAGTGAAAGGGAACCGACTTTATGTTCCTAAAGAAAGAGATCTGCAAAGGACTCTTCTGGTGGAATGTCACGATACTTTGTGGGCCGGCCATTCTGGTGAAGAACGCACCATGGCATTACTTCGTCGTGCATATTATTAGACTCAAATGGTCGATGATGTCGCTTAGTATGTGAAGACTTATTTAGTATGCCAGAAGGACAAGTTGGACTGCTTGACATAAGCGGGAATTGTAGAACCACTAGTTGTCCTAAAGAGACCTTGGGAAAGCGTTTCCCAGGATTTTATCACCGGATTGCCCAAGGTCGAAGATCTCACAACTATCTTGGTTGTGGTGGATCGGTTTCCAAGTATGTTACCTTTATAACAGCTCTACAATACATATCAACAGAGGATAAAGCTCGACTCTTCTTCTTTCATGTCGTCAAATATTGGGGCCTGCTTGAAAACATCGTTAGAGATCGCGACTCATGCTTCATTAGCAACTTTTGGACCCAACTCTTTAAGTGCCTCGAGTCAAAACTAAGTCACAACTCAAGTTTTCATCCGTAATCTGATGGCCAGACGGAGTGGTTCAATGCTCATGCTAGAAGAATATCTCCGCCACTTTGTAACCGTACGCAAAAGAACTGGGTGAAACTTCTTGATGCTGCTCAACTATGTTTCAATTCATAAAAGAGCTCTAGTACAAACAAAAACGCTTTTGAAATTATTATTGGACAACAACCGCTACTCCCACACATCGTGAATGCACCAAACATGTCAAAATCTCCTCGAGCTGCTAGCTTCTCAAAAGAATGGAAGAAAAATTTGGAGATAGTGCAGAGCTATCTTATCAAAACCCAAAAGCGGATGAAGAGGCATGCTGATCAAAATCGTCGCTTTGTTGAATACCAAGTAGGAGACAAAGTGATGATCAAAATTCCAAAGTGGTACTTATTTGCAGGGCTCCATAACCCTCGCCTATTGAAAAAATACATTGGACCCTTGTCCATTGAAAGATGCATTGGGAAAGTTGCAAACGGGGTGGATACCCAGCTTGGTGGAAAATCCATCCCATCTTCCATGTCAGTCTTCTGAAACCTTTTTGGGAAGACATGGAGGATCCCTCACGGAGCCAACTCACAATACCCAGTATTCGAGGCCCCAATTCAACTAGAAAAAGGCGTGCTGAAGCTATTCTTGATAATTGAGTGATTCACGCCTCAAGTAAAGATCACCAAGATTTCTTGGTGAAATGGCAGGGCTGTGATGCAGAGGAGAATACTTGGGAGAGGGGAACAAACCTCAAAGCCTACAAGAGCCTAATTGATGATTATCTTGCAAGTAAGGCTCCAAAGACGTCGCCAACTCAGGTGGGGGAGAATATCATGGGCGACTTTCCAGCCATGCCACATGACCCCTTGGACGTGCCCATGACGTCCTAGAAAGCCTCCTAGTGCCTAGCGCTATGGACGGCCCCGTGGTCTTGGCTGCGCCAAGTGACAAGCGCGCATGCGCCTATGTCACCCCATCGATAACCCTCGCCAGTGCCCAGCCGCAGGCAGATGCTAACAGCGCCACGCACGCAGATCGTGATGCCAAAGACAAGGTTGTTGACAATGGACCTATTTCTACCTTGTAGAAAATTAAGTCCTTTCCATTGTAAATATAGAGTAATTTTATGTCATGTACTTCTATTATGATTCTCTAACGTAGTTAGGTCGAGTCTTGTAACTTTGATTTATTTTTTTTAAGCACTATTAGGGGGATCAAACAATCAAACTTTCTAGCAAGCAAACAATTCTCTGTACTGGTGTCCCTCCCCCTCGACACCGCGTTGCGTTTCTGTAATAGCTTTCATGAATTCAATCAAGCTTTCTTTCATTCTCAATTCTCATTTTTGTTCTCTCAATTGCTCTTGATATTGGTTTTCTCGTACCGCACTGAAAATCTCGTCTAGCGTACGGAGCGGACCTTAGCTAGCGGATGGTAACTGCACTGACATCAATTACTTAGCCTTACGTCGCCCCTCCAAGGAATCTCAGGAAGGCGCTACATAACACTTATTGTGATTTTTGAGTATTTCTATGGGAATATCTTACAAAAATTATTGTTGTTGTGTAACCTAATACTCGAAACAAATAAGTAGCACAAAAATAGATCATTGCAACTCTCCAAAGATTTATCAAATAACGCAAATTAAAAAATTAAATCTTTTGATCTTTTAGACATTTCGAAATGAAGATCTTGGCTCTATAACTCCTAAGAAAGAAAAAAGAAGTGACAACGTAAAATTAAAAATGACCAATTTTGAGTTAATATTCTATAATACATAACCTAATAAATAAAAAAGATAGAAATGTATCAATTTTGGACAAATGCAAAGGAAAAATAAATTAATAATAACTTATTTAAAAAATATTTTGTCTTCTACTGTTTCATTCTTATTACTTAAAGTTTGTATTTTTATCAATTTGACTCTCAAAATTATATTGTAACTAATTTTGCTTTATTTTTTTATTCTTGTACCATCAATATTATTATGTACACTACAAGTTTTGTAATTACTTATATGATGAATTTGTAAAATAATTGAATTGGATTTTCTAACAAATTAGTTGATTCAAAAACTTGTTTTGTTAAATTAGTTCCAAAATTTTATTATTCATTCTCAACATTAGAGGAAATAGTTTTTCTTCATTCAAATTCTTAATATTAGATCATCCCAAGTTTAATATCTAACTATAACTATATTATTATACAATAAAATTTTTATGTTCAGAGGATAAAAATACCGATGTGACATTTCACGTAGAGAATTACTATAAAGTTTTTTCAATGTAAAATCTTTCTGTAACGGATAAAAATATTGACTAACATATGATTATAATAAATTATAAAATTTAAACCACCTTATTAGAGTGTTAAAATGCAAACCCCTCAATATGTTTAAGTAAAATGCTAAAATAAAAAGGTGACTACTGCCTTGAGTCATAATGTTACCTACACATTTTACGATATAAAGTTGGGGTAGGATTAAGCTACATAATTAATATAAGAATTTTTTACTAATAAGTAAAGTTTTAGTTGATTTAAAGTCCTAGATATTATGAAAATAATTAAATAACTATTTGTAAATAGTAGAGAATTAATTAAATGAATATTACTAAATATTAGAAAAAATAATTAAATGACTATTTTATCTAGTGTAAACTTTAATTTTGAAGGATTAAAAAGACGAACGGTATTTTGTTAAGGGTATTCGTGTTTTTATTATAGTATAGATAAATACATTAATTAATATAAGTCACATAGATTCCAATTGATTAAAAATGAAATTTATAGTTAAATCTTTTTTTGACTCTCCAAATATGTACCTCATTTGGTTGTGTAATTTATTTTGTATTTGAAACGCCTGTCTTCTTCAAATATCTTCTCTAAACTCCCATTTGGCCATAGATTTTGGCTTCATTTTTTTAAAAAGAAAGTTGAAAAAATTATTTGTTTATAAAACATGATCATGTTTTTTTTTTTTTTGGGGGGGGGGGGGGGAGGGGGAGAGGGGATCAAAAGATCTCAAGTTCCCAAAAACTGGTTTAAGGTAGTTTTTGGATGAATTTTTTTTTTTCCATTCACAAAACTTCAACTTCTCTTCAAATATAATGCATGTTCAAACACAACTTTATTTTAAAAAAATTATTTGTCAGCACAACATCAAAAACTCTTTTTTCAAGTTTCAATCAAATCTATGTCCAAATGCTAGCTAAAATTTTTATTTTAAATTACAAAAAATTTAACTCTTTTGATTCCATTGATATGTCTCATTTTTTTTTAGTTTGTTTTAAAGGATAATGATATTCTTTTGGTATTTTAGATCTTGTAACTTTAATCATTTTATTAACGTTTAAATATATCTATGTAACATCTAATTATATAGAAACCAAGCCACAATACATCAGAATCAAATTTAAAAAACTATAAAGATAAGTAATTTGACCCAAAGTTAAAAGAATTGTGAGATTTGAAGTATCAAAATCAAATGTAACAAGATAAAATAAATCAAAATTTAAAAGAAAATTGGGAAGCTGAAAAAATATTTAAAGAAAAAATTCGAAATCTTAACAACTAACTCAAGTTTCTCAAGAAAATTAGTTTCTTCACTCGGGAAAAAAAAGGGATATTCAAAAAACTGAAAAAGGCAACATTTTAACCCTAAAATTTAAATTAAAAAGAGTTGGCTAGAACAATTAAATGAAATGAACCAACAGAAGAAATAGTGAGAATTATAGGCGTTTGGACATAAAAATTGTAATTTTTAAAAGAGTTAATACCCTAAAACTCGCCTAAACTATACAAGTTTTATCACGTGCTTACCTAAACTATCGCTTATTCCTGAAAATCCCCTGAACTATATTTCCCTTCATAGTAAAAGCTCCTCATTGCTTATGTGACATTATGTATGTAATAAATTGTCCAAAAGCACGTGAAGATTAAAATAAGCCATTAAAATGGCGTGTCTAACAGCTAATTAGCCATTCTTTTTTAAAATTTATATATATATTTTTATTTTCTCCTCTTTTTCTTTATATTTCACCTTCCTTCCTTCCACCTTTTTTACTTGTGTTTTCCATTTTTCATATTTCTTCTCCAGTTCTTCATTTGAATCCATCTGAAATTCTCTCTCTTGTATTATTTTTGATTTTATTTTTAATATTTTTTATTTTATTCATCATTCATTTCTTACCTAAATTTATTTGAAAGAAGGAATACCCCTTCAAGTATTTGTAGAGCATGAGGTTTAATGCCTTTCAAAAATTAGGGAATAAAAAAATAGGACTTGTGTGTAACTATCTTCTTTAATAATTTAGGTATCTCCTTTCAACAATCTTCAGAATTTAGATATATCAAAATCCTAATTTTCTATACCGATTTAGGAGCAAAACCCCTAGTTTTTATCCTGATTTTCGAATGGAAGAAAGAATAGACAATGCAATCGAGGCTATAACCAAGATTAATGGAGAAAATCGCTATTGAGATATTAGTGTAGACATTCTCCGATGAGAGCAAGTCTCCGATGTGTTAGAGATAGAGGATCAGGTTTGGACCTAACTACAATATAAAGTGAAGGCCCAACACAATGTAGTTCGTTATAGCCCAATGTAGTTAGCTGTAAATCAGATATGTAATTGTATTTTTGTTTTTCCATTTTATTGTTTATTTCTAGAAAATATAAAAGGGGAGACTATGTACATTTCTGTCATGACTCTAAACCCGAACCCGATCGTGATGGTGCCTCTCGTGGAGACAAGGTCAGCCAATTAAACCCAATTTACTTTTTAAATAGTTAAATAACATAAAAGCAGTCTAAAACATGATATAGCAATACTAAGTAGCGGATAATGTCAATAAAGTGCGGAAGTACAACCCAACACAGCCCTCACCGGGGTGTCACTAGTCAAGAGCGTCTATCAAACCTAATACAAGTATGAAAGATCTACAACTAGCACAAAAATCTGATATGAGATAGAATGACAAAGAGGGAGAAACACGGGTCTGCGGACGTCAAACAGCTACCTCGTGAACTCCGAATATCCGCCGGGAGCTCTCAACTTGCACTGGCAGGATCAGCAACGGCTGAATCTGCACACAGAGGTGCAAGGAGTAAAGTGAGTACTCCAACTCAGTAAGTAACAAATGAATAACAAGTGAAAGTAAGAAAACACGTAAGGCACAAGGCATTCTATAATGAAGCAGTAAAACCATTTAAAAGCAGTAAGACAGAGAAAAGTCAAGTAAAATCCTCTTTCAACAAGTAAACAAGTAATTGACAGGTAATTAAAGTAAAGTAAACAAATATAAGTTTGCCCATCTGGCACAATATCAACAAATCCGCCCCTCGGGCAATATCTCAGAACAATACCAGCCCCTCAGGCTCAATCTCACATCACAATGGGTACCCGCACTCACTGGGGGTGTGCAGACTCCTGGAGGGGCCCCTTACGGCCCAAGCGCAATAACAAGCCATCTCGTGGCATCAAACTAGGCCCTCGACCTCATATCAATCAAGCCACCTCGTGACATACATATCCCAGGCCCTAGTCCTCATATCAGTATCAGTGTTTCCTCACAACGTAGGCCCTCTGCCTTACTCAGTCAAAAATCATCACAAGCCTTTCGGGCAATAGTAAAACATTGTTTCTCAGCCCAAACATCATTTAAAATATCATTTAAGTATTAAAACTGAGTAGACATGGCTGAGTGGTAAAACACTGGAAAATAGCATGACTGAGTTCAAGTATACAGTAACAGTGAGGAAATATCAATAAAAAAAATCTCCGAAGGGTTCAAATAGTTGACACTAGGCCCAAATATGGCATTTAGCCCAAGTAATGATGGTAACAAATAGTTTCCAATCAAATACGTGGTAAAATCATCAATCGGGACGGACCAAGTCACAATCCCCAATAATGCATGACCCCACGCTCGTCATCAATCGTGTGCCTCACCTCAATATAGCACTACGATGTGCAAATCCGGGGTTTCAAACCTTCAGAGCATCATTTATAATCATTACTCACCTCGAACCGGCTAAATCTCTAGCTCGCGATGCCTTTGCCCCTCGAATCGGCCTCTATGCACGTCGAATCTATCAAAAATCAGAATGAGTACGTCAACATATGCTAAGGAAACAAAGCCCAAGCGAAAACAATCAACAAATGGCACAAATCTCGAAATTACCAAAAACTGACCCCCGGGCCCACGTCTTGAAAATCAGAAATTTTCACATCAATAGATTCCTTATCTCCCCACGAGTTCATACATATCAAAAGTTCTCAAATCCGACCCTAAATGGTCCTTCAATCCACAATTAAAGGCCTAAGTTCTCAAGCCCTAGTTTCCCCAATTTTCACCTTTAATTTCCATGATTTCTAGCTCTAATCCATGAAATAATAGCATAGGAACGGGTTTTTGGTCCAAAATCCTTACCTCAATGAAGTCTCCTTGAATTCCCTCTCTCAAATCGCCCAAAAAGCTCCCAAACCGAAGTCAAGAATGGTGAAATATCCCAAAATTCGCGAAGATCCCTTTTTATACTTTCTGCCCAGTTGTTCCACATCTACGGCACCATTGCCGCTTCTGCGGCACCATTGCCGCTTCTGCGGTACCGCATAAGCGGTCTCTCTTCTGCTTCTGCAGAAATCACTTAATGGGCCCTTCCGCATCTGCGATCCAATCTCCGCACCTGCGACTACGCAGGTGCGGTTCAACTACCACATCTGCGGCTCCTGGCTTTTCCTCTCAAATACGCTTCTGTGGCTCCCCTTTCGCACGTGCGGCGCCACACGTGCGGCCCCCAAACTGCAGGTGCGAAAATACCAGAAGCAGAAAAATCTCAGCAACTGCAATGACATCTCAACTTCTCCGATGACCACCCGAAATCATCCGAGGCCCCCGGGACCTCAACCAAAAGCACAAACATAACCCAATACCTTATTCAAACTTGTTCCAATCATCAAAACGTCTCAAACAACATCAAATCTACCAAATCACATCAGATTCAAGCCTAAGTTTCTAAAATTCTTCCGAAATATGCTTTCGATCAAAAACCAACCAAACCACGTCCGAATGACCTGAAATTTTATACACACATCCCAAATGACACAACGGAGCTATTGCAACTCTAGGAATCCCATTCCGACCCCTATATCAAAATCTCGCCTACCAATCGGAAATTGCCAAAATATCAACTTCGCCAATTCAAGCCTAAAACTACTCCAACCCTCCAAAACCCATTCCGATCACACTCCTAAGCCATAAATCACCTAACGAAGCTAACCAAACCATTGGAACTCACATACGAGCCCTCTAACACATAAGTCAACATCCAGTTGACTTTTCCAACTCAAACTCCCTTAAAAGAGACTAAGTGTCTCAAACCTTACCAAAATTATTCCGAATTCGATCCGACCAACCCGATACCATAAAATATGGATAACGAAGCATAACAAAGCAGAAATGGGGAAAACAGAGCGGTAACTCATGAGACGACTAGCCGGGTCGTCACAATTTCAAAAAAGGATCAGATAATAAAATATCTCTTTCTAGAATTTTCTCTCTCATGCTCTCTCTTCTCTCTTTCGGATCACGATTTCCATTCTAGAAATCATTCATTTTGCTTGAGGATCATTCAATTTGACATGGTATCATAGCAAATCCTAGATATTTGCATCGTCCTCTGCACAATCAGAGTGATTTTTTTCGATAGTCATTTCATTTTATCTTTCGGCGGTCTTTTCATCTCCGGTGATTGGCGTTTCTATTCATTCTACATTCAAAGCTGAATTTTGAGCTTGTTTATGATTTCGTGCACTCAAAATCGTGATTTTATGGTGGAAAATTTTTGAATTCACCACTGGTTCATCGGAATTGGAGCTAGGGTTTTGCTTCATATCTCGTCTTCGCATCAAGGTGTTACTTCTCTTTCTCACAAATTTTCCTATTTTTAGTACTATATCAGTGTAGTATTGCATCCTTGTTAATTGTTGTTGATGGATTTACATTCACATTTCCACTCGTAGTATTAGTGTGTGATTGTGTGAAGTAACTATGACTGGTTCATTATATTCCTCCTCGACTACTGCTATAGATCCTTCTCATCCGCTTTACCTACATCCCTCTGACACCCTAGGGGTTATGCTAGTCTCCACTCCTTTTTCTGGGATGGGATATGGGGAGTGGAAGGAGGGAATGCTCATTTCTTTTTTAGCGAAGAACTAAATTCAACTCATTGATGGAATCCTAACTAAACTGGTAGGTTACGAGTATCTTGCTTTATGTTTTGATGATCTAACAAACTTACTATCAAGAACCAGATAAAGAACCTGTTACACATCCTCAAGATCTTAAGATCTAAAGGTTCCAGTTTGGGATATGTTTCAAATCTCCAGAGTTGAAGGAACAGCTGAGGGAATAGGTCCCTACCAATTCCCAAGGTGACTGTACGAAGTCAGCTCTCCAGTTGAAAAAGTTGCTGCCTGCAGACGCTACAGTACGGGAACAATGCAACAGTCAACTTTCTGTGGAAGGCTTTTTACCTACCTTGCTTACATCATTGTAAGTGATGTCACACATGTATTATTAACATCAAGGGAGGTAAAACACATTCACTTGAACACTCAGAGAATTTACTCAAGCTCTCTCATGTGACTGATCATTCAACAAACAATTCTCAAGTGCTTCATGAACAAAGAACAAAACAACTACAGACCTGTTCCCGTATCAAGTTAATATTTGTTCTTAGTTGAGTTGTAACTTTGTAATAGTTCTTCAAGTGTTATTCCTACTTAGCTTACTTGAGAAGTATTCTGTAGGAAACCCTTTTGTAAATCTTAAACCTTTGTGTTTGAGTTTTGGCTAGAGTTAATCGAGTTGTAAAGTCTTTGTAATAGAGTTATTACAAAGTGGCTTGTAATGGAGTATTACAAGTTAGTGGGGGATTAAGAGGTTAATTCCTAGATTGTATATGTTGTAATCTAAAAGTTGCTCAGTAGTGAAGTTGAAATCCTACAAGGGTAGGTCGTGGTTTTTAATCCCAAAAATTCCCCTTGTCACCTATTTACTGCAGTGTGCGTGTGTTCTGTTGAATCTGATAGAGAATCCGATTCTCTATTGAGTTTGGTGGACCCTAATATTCTATCAATTGGTATCAGAACAAGTTCTTTCTATCAGGTTAATACCTATAAAGGATCCTCATGATTGCTCCTCCAAACTTCGAAGAAGCTAAGGCTAGTATAAATATAGACCACCTAGGTTCAATGGACAGTATTATGGTTGGTGGAAGACTAGGATGCAGACTTCATCATGGCTGAAGATTCTGTGTTATGGGATGTCATATGTGACAGACCTTTTGTCCCTACCAAGAACCTTAGCGACCCAGCTGTAGACATCCCCAAGACAAGGAAGGAATTCAATGACGTTGACCGAAAATCCATAGAAAAGAATTTTCGTGCAAAGAAAATTCTTGTTTGTTGCATTGGTCCTGATGAATATAACAGGATATCAGCATGTCAGCCAGCTAAGGAAATTTAGGAAGCTCTTCAAATATCTCACGAAGGAACAACGCAGGTTAAGAAATCCAAGATAGACATGCTTACAACTGAATACGAGCTCTTTAGGATGAAAGATGATGAATCTATTTAAGATATGCATACCCAGTTCACCTTTTTCATTAATGAGCTTCACTCTCTTGGTTAAATTATTCTAAGAAATAAGCTTGTTAGAAAAATCCTCAATGTGCTGCCTAGTTCTTGGGAAAACAAAGTGAATGCCATTACAGAGGCTAAAGACTTGCAGTAACTAACCATTGATGAGCTTGTCGTCAATCTGAAAACATATGAAATGAAGAAGAAGAAGGACAGTGAAAGAAGAGAGCCCAAAAGAGAAAAGAACCTGGTCCTCATGACAGACAGTAATGGTACAAGTGATGAGGATAATGATATGGCTTACTTGACAAGAAGATTCCAGAAGATGGTTCGCAGGAATGGAGGTATTCCAAAAAGAGGAAGTTCCAGCAAGCCAAAAAATTATGACCTCTATCATAAATGTGGCAAGCTAGGACACTTCATCAAGGATTGCCCACTCCTAAAGCAAGATCAGTATAAAAACAACTTTGACAAAGCAGCCAAGAGGAACCTGATTCCTGATAAACGCTTAAATAGGAAAAATACCACTAACAACGTTGTAAAGCAAGCTCTTGCTGCATGGGGAGACTCCTCACGTGAATTTGAAGAAGAAGATGATCATGGTGATAGTTTAATGATGGTAGTGGAAAGTGAAGCAACTGAGTATGATTCAATCTTTGCCTTGATGGATCAGTCTGATGATGATGACGACGACGATGATGAGGTAAATTTTCTGGATATTAAGAGAAATCTGAAATCTTATTCTCCAAAAAACTCATATCATTGGCAAATGCGTTAATTGATGCTTATAATAGTCTTATAAATGATAAAAATACCTTGACTATAGAGTTAGGAGAAGTAGAACAGATCAGAGATGACCTAGTAGTTGTTATAGTTGATCTGAATGAAACAATTGAGAACCTGAAGAAAGATAAGGATGCCTTAGATGAAAAAATTGCAAATATAGAACAATAAAGAGATGACCTAATGATTACTGTGGTAAACCTAAAAGAGACCATTGAGAGTGTAAGTAGGGAAAAAGATGTCTTGATTGAGAGAGTTGCTAACATTGAGTATGAGAGAGATGACCTACTAGTGGTGGTAATGGATTTGAAGGAAATAATTTGGGAACTTAAAATGGAGAATAGGCCTGAAAATTCTCAAAAAGGAAAGGAAGTTGCAAGCGAGGCACACATTAAGCTTGAAAGTGAGTTAAATTCAGTGAAGTCTAGTCTGTGTGCTGAGCTTGAGAAAAATAAATAATTTCAGGAAGAATTAGGTAGAGTGAAGAGTTATCTTGAAAAATCACTCAAGTGAACCTGGTCCTCTGATACTATCACTGCCATGTGCACCAACAATGGGGGAAACAGACATGGGATTGGGTTTCAAAGGGAAAAGATTCCCTACAACCCTCATAGTAAGTACATTACTGTACCTGACAATTGGCTTTGCACTCACTGCGGTAACAATAGGCACCTTAACAAAAATTTAAGGCCAGATTTCAATCTCAGTAGAAAAACAAATCCTTCGCTGAAAAAGTAACTACTGGTAGAGAACCTAGTTCTTCATATAAAAAATGCATAATGCCTGCATGGACTAAAAAATCCCTTATTCACCCTTTTCTCATTACAAGGGACCCAAATTAGTTTGGGTTCCTAAAGCTAATTCCTAATTTTCTTGTGCAGGGAAAAAGTGAAAGGAAGAAACCTACAATGGTACATAGATAGTGGCTGCTCAAAGCATATGACTGGAAGTACAAATGATTTCCTTCTACTTAAGACCCTGCAAAGAGGGAGTATCTTTTGGAAATAGCAAGAAATGATACATTCTGGCAGTCGGAAGGATTGTGAAGTCTCTCTCTCACTCAATCGGAAATGTATACTACGTGAACGAGTTGAAGTACAACTTGCTAAATGTTTCCTAAATTTGTGACAAGGGAAATAAGGTGGAATTTGTGTCAAAAATCTGTATAGTCAGAAACCTGGTGACTTGTGAGGTGGTGCTAGTGGCAAAAAGATACAAGAATATCTATGTAGCTGATTTTGAGTCTTTGAAGAATGGTGATCTAAGTTGTCTAATTTTTGTTGTTGATGATGCTGAATTATGGCACAAGAGGCTAGGTCATGCAAGTTTCACGTTGCTAAACAAGTTAGTCAAGAAGGACCTGGTTCGTGGTCTGCCCAAGTCAAGCTTCAAGGATCACAAAGTATGTGATGCATGTGTAAAAGGGAAGCAAGTCAGATCCTCATTCAAGCCCAAAAAGGAAGTCAGTACCTCCAAGCCACTTGATCTTCTTCACATGGATCTATATGGACCTATGAGGGTGGCAAACAAGGGAGGTAAGAAATACATCTTCATTATAGTAGACGACTACCCCAGATTCACCTGGACTCTATTTCTCACAACCAAGGATGAAACCTTTGAAGTGTTTGTTGCCTTTGTCAAAAAGATTCAAGTGAAGATAGGTAATAAAGTAGCCTGCATTAGGTCTGATCATGGGACAGAGTTTAACAATGTCAAATTTGATGAGTTCTGCACTGAAAATGGCATCACTCATAATTTCTTAGCTCCAAGAACACCTCAATAAAATGGTGTTGTGGTGAGGAAGAATAGAATTCTTGAAGACATGGCAAGAACAGTGCTAATTTACAGTGGGTTCGCAAAGTACTTCTGGGTAGAAGCTGTCAATACTGCTTGTTACTTGGTGAATAGGTGCATGATTAGGTCCCTTCTGAATAAAACTCCATATGAACTGCTGAATGGAAGGAAGCCCAAGCTAACACATCTAAGGACTTTTGGGCATAAATGCTTTGTTCACAATAACAGAACAGAAGCTCTTGGAAAATTCGATGCCAAAAGTGATGAAGGAATTTTTCTGGGATACTCATCTCAAAGCAAGGCTTACAAAGTATACAACAAAAGGACTCAATGTGTTGAGAAAAGTATACACGTGATCTTTGATGAAGCTCATATCTCCTGTGAGAAGGACAGACGTGTTGACCAAGATGGAGAGCCCGTATCTATTCCAGGTAAAGTGATTAATATGGGAAATGGAAAGGAAGACATGATGAGCCATGTCAAGTAATCTAGTGAAGATGATGCAAATACATCTCCATTCATTGGAGAGGAACCTGGTCGCCCGATTACAACAACTGAAGCTGAAAATAGAGTTGTTAATGTAGTCCAATGTACTCCACTTGCTGAAGTAAGAAGCGCCCAAGAACCTCAGTCAGACACACTTGGATCCTCTACAAATGAGGTTCAGGTACTAAACTGGAAGCACAAAAGCTCACATCCTCTTGACAACATAATCACCCCTCTTGACTCAGGAGTTCAAACCAGATCAAAAGTAAGAAACTCACTTGTCTTTTCATCCTTTCTTTCCCAAATAGAGCCCAAAAATATTAAAGAAGCATTGAAAGATGCAGACTGGATCACAACCATGCAAGAGGAGCTGCATCAATTTGAAAGAAACAAGGTATGTCACCTGGTTCCTCGACCTGGAAATCGAACTATCATAGGAACCAGGTGGATATTCAGGAACAAACTTGATGAGTTTGGAAATACAACAAGAAAAAAGGCAAGGTTTGTAGTTCAAGGCTACAATCAGGAGGAAGGTATCGATTATAATGAAACATTTGCTCCAATAGCTCGAATGGAAGCCATTATAATTCTTATTGCCTTTGCATCTCATATAGAGTTCACACTATTCCAAATGGATGTCAAAAGTGTATTTCTAAATGGCTATCTGAAAGAAGAAGTCTACGTCAAGCAACCTCTTGGTTTTGAGTGTCACGAGCATCCTGAGCATGTGTTCAAACTGGACAAAGTGTTGTATGGGTTAAAGCAGGCCCTAGAGCTTGGTATGAAAGGTTGTCAAAAATTCTTCTAGAAAATGGGTTTGCAAAAGGGAAAATTGACGACACTCTTTTTCTGAAGAAGCGAGGGAGGAACCTGCTCATTGTTTAAGTGTATGTTGATGATATCATCTTTGAAGCCACAACTGACTCACTTTGTGAAGAATTTGCAGAACTCATAGGGAGTGAATTCGAGATGAGTATGATGGGAGAATTAAATTTATTCTTAGTACTTCAAGTGAAACAATCTCAGAAGGGAACATTGATAAGTCAGCAGAAGTACATCAAGGAGCTACTGAAAAGGTTTGACATGGAAACATCAAAGGTTATCAACACCTTTATTGCCACAGCTACCCGTCTAGACATGGATGAACCTCGTTCCCATGTAAATCAGACCATGTATAGAGGGATTATATGGTCACATCTGTATCTCACTACAAGTAGACCAAACATTATTTTCAACGTGGGTCTCTGTGCAAAGTTTCAATCCAATCCAAAGGAATCTCATCTGAAGGCTGCCAAAAGAATATTGATATATCTAAAAGGAACGCTGATTATACAGCTGATTATACAGCCAAAAGAACGCTGATTCTCTACTATCCCTCAGGTGACAACTTTAATCTTATTGGGTATTCTGACACTGATTATACAGGATATCTGGTGGACAGAAAAAGCACGTCTGGAATGACACATTTCCTGGGTTCTTGCCTTATCTCATGGGGTACAAGGAAGAAGAGCTTAGTGGAACTCTCAACTGCAGAAGCAGAATATGTAGTAGTTGCCTCTTGCTGTGCTCAACTACTGTGGATCAAGAAACAGTTGGAAGACTTTAGAGTGCTCTCAGATTGTGTGCCTTTCTTGTGTGATAACACAAGTACACTCAACATGGCAAAAAATCCAGTTCAACATAAGAGGACCAAGCATATTAATGTACGTCATCACTTCCTCAAAGACAATGTTGAAAAAGGGCTTATATGCATGAAATTCTGCAGCACTGAAGATCAAATTGCAGATATATTTACCAAAGCCCTGAGCAGAGAACACTTTGAGAAAAATTGTCTTGCACTGGGTTGATATAACCCAACTAAGAACTCGGTCCCTTAATGATTGGCTATGAAAGAAATGTTTAGGTAAAATTAGCTAAAAAGTGTTTTCTGGCAAAGTCTAACTCGTCTTTATACCGTTAAAGGTAGACACACTTGATGATTAGCGAGAAAATAAGCAGTTGAGGCAGTATACGCTGGTAAAAAGGGCAAAACTTGCAGATACAAGATTAGTCAGGGAACCTGGTTCCCCTAACACAGGTTATAGTTTCTCTGTTCTCTCATGCACAATTTTTGAATGGTTAAAACAAGTTCCATATCAGCAGCATGTCAGTTTTTAGTCATGTGTCTTTTGAATCCAAATGTCTCACCCGTTAATAATCGACCCAACTCCCTAAAAATTGGCGCCCTTTCTAACTGGTATTTCATTCATTATAAATACATCTATCACTGTCATTACACTCTTCACATCAACACTTCAAAACCTGTTTCTTCTTCCTTCTCTCTTTAGTTTACCAAATCCTCTCTCTTCTTTTCACCATGGCTGAAGAACAAGTAACCTCTAGTGTTCTAAGCAATACCCCCACTAAGTCCTCACCAGTTGAAACACCAATACTAGACTCCCCCATCCACACTACTGCTAGCCAAAACCCTAAAAAAAAGTCACCCTCACATTTTGTCTCCTATACCTAATCGAGTTCCGATTCTCAAAGGAGTCACAAAATATAGTCTCCCAAAAGATTTGTATCCTAGAGATGTTCCCCTATTTTGTCGAAAAGGGGGGATGAAAAGAGTACCGCTGAGAATGAAGAAAATCAGGAAATCTCAAGTTTTCCTATGGAAGAAAGATCAAAGGTAGATTAAATTGAGGGGTTCAATAATGTTGATTCCACAAAGACCGCTCCTGATCCTGTGTCCACAGGTAACACTCCTACTTCTCCCGAGATTCCCATAGACTTACAAGAAAAGGAAGCTACAGAGAATATGTTGTCCATAGCTAATGAAGGGCGTTTTGTCGAAGGAAGTAAGGATGGTTTTAAGACTCAAGGGGAAGAGTCTGAGACTATTGGAGCGGGTAATGATCTTGTACATGTTAAAAAATCATCATAGGAAGGTGCTATAGGGGAACCTGCTTGAGGACCTGATCCCTCGTTAGAGGATCCAACTTAGGGGTCCTCTCAGGAACCCCAGGTCAGTACTGACCCTGGTCTCTTTCCTCATTTAGATGTTGAGCCTCTAAGTGTGGTTGCGCCCAAGATAAGACTTGTGTCTGAAGAACAAAAAAAGGATAGTGAAGAGGATTCTAATAATTTGCCAATTACCAGTTTGCCTAGGCGTAAATCAGTGGTTGATAAAGAGCCAAATCCTAAGCGACCCACTACAAGGTTGTAAAAGAAAGAGGCTCTTGAGTCTGCGATTAAGAACAATCAAGCTAAGTCAAGGAGAAGAAAATTAGTAAAAGATGACAAAGTTGTGAATAAGAAGACAATGTCTGTTGTGAATGTGGAAGAGGAAGAAGCTGAGGAACCTAGTTCCTTGGCTAGAAAGCTCTCACAGAAGCCTGGTCTCCCCAAGCCTAAAATAGGATCTTCTGTGTCTGCTAAAAGTCTCATGATGCGGTCTCTAGTGAAAATGTAGTGGAAGAGTTGGGGTGAAAAATATGTGAAGTCTGATGAAAAAGGGAAGAGTGTCCACAAATCTGCTAAGAAGAAAGCTGATACTGATGAGGAACCTGGCTCCTCAAAGAAGGCTAGAGTTGATGAATCAATGAGTGCAGGGATATAAAGAATGAGGAGCCAAAAGGTGTTATGGGGTCGTACATTTGCCCCCGATATTTTGGAGGAGGTTGGTATGAGACATTTGGTTGAGATCTGTGAGTTCCAACAGTGGACACATCTGTTCACAAGTGATGCTATAAGGGTGTATGAGGAGGAAGTTAAAAGTTTCTCTACCAACTTGTTCAATATTGAGGATGGTCATATCTGCTTCTTGGTGAATGGAGTTGATATGGTAATGGACTCTGCCATGTTAGGGTCTATTCTTGGAGTGTCTGCTGAAGGGTTGTCTAGTGTTCAAGGAACCTATTCTCAAAACTTCAGAATGCAATCTTGAAGGATAGAGCAATTCAGCAGGGGGAATGGGTTCAGAACAAGGCCCTCCTTCCTGTATATCAACTGCTATTCAAGATGGTGAATAAGGTATTGCTTCCTAGAGCTGAGAGAAGATCTATCAATTCTCATGCAAACCTGTTCCTCATGGAAGCACTTGACAACTTCACCTCTATCAATCTGCTTGGGAGGATGATAGAGCACATGAATAAAGTGGCAAACTTTAAAGATGGTAATCATGGGCTGTCGTATGGGTTTCTTCTCACCAAGTTATTTGAGCACTTCGAGGTTCCTCTGGGACAAGTTAAAGGGTCACCAAGAAGCAAACATTCTCAAAAGGCACTCTTGAAGAATGCGAGTGTATTGAGAAAGTTGGAGCAGTTGGAAGCACTTCTACCATATCTTAGTTGATAAATGCTCAAAACAGTGCTACTACTGAGATAAGACACCTGAAACAAGGAATGCTATCCTTGAGACTCAGTTAAGTCAGCTGCAATAAGCACCTAATTCCAGTAGCTCCCAAAGTAAAGATGTTGCTCGTCTGTCAAAAGAGAATGTTGATCTCAAGAAACAAGTGGATGACTTAAAAGAAAGACTGCTTAATGAGCAAATATCAGCAAATGCTCGGATGGATTTAGTCCTCCAAACCCTTGCCTCTGCCTCTAAGCCATCTCCTTCCAGTGCTCCCTAAATAGTATCTCCTCAGTGTAAGTTCTTGTAGTGATGATTTGTGGTACTTTTTTGTTAATTGTTCTACATTGTGGATGTAGTAGTAACATTAACTCTGCTCCTATTGAAAAATCCAAAATTCTGTTAACACAAGCTTTTCCCTTTTTACTGTTTATACCTTGTTTTTTAATGTTATGTTTTTAGTCATGATTGTTGCACATAAGTGGCATGAGTTAACTTAAAGCTAGACTTCTTTATTGCTTAACGGCCTATTACTTCTCTTTTAATGATGCCAAAAGGGGGAAGATTTTTGCATAATGATGTGCACTGATTAAGGGAAAAATACAGATTCAGGGGGAACTCACTTAGGTTCCTGGTGCACTATCTGGTTCTTTGTACGATTCTCAATTATGAGTTTGTCATCATCAAAAAGGGAGAAATTGATAGGTTATGAGTACCTTACTTTATGTTTTGATGATCTAACAAACTTACTATCAAGAACCAGATAAGGAACCTGTTACACATTCTCAAGATGTTAAGATCGAAAGGTTCCAGTTTGGGATATGTTTCAAATCTCCAGAGTTGAAGGAACAGCTGAGGGAACATGTCCCTACCAGTTCCCAAGGTTACTGTACGAAGTCAACTCTCCAGCTAAAAAAGTTGCTACCTGCATACGCTGCAGTACAGGAACAATGCAGTAGTCAACTTTCTGTTGAAAGATTTTTACCTACCTTGCTTACATCATTGTAAATAATGTCACACATGTATTATTAACATCAAGGGAGGTAAAACACATTCACTTGAACACTCAGAGAATTTACTCAAGCTCTCTCATGTGACTAATCATCCAACAAGTAATTCTCAAGTGCTTCAAGAATAAAGAACAAAACAACTACGGACCTGTTCCCATATCAAGTTAATGTTTGTCCTTAGTTGAGTTGTAACTTTGTAATAGTTCTTCAAGTGTTATTCCTACTTAGCTTACTTGAGAAGTATTATGTAGGAAACCCTTTTGTAAATCTTAAACCTTTGTATTTGAGTCTTGGCTAGAGTTAGTCGAGTTGTAAAGTCTTTGTAATAGAGTTATTACAAAGTGGCTTGTAGTAGAGTATTACAAGTTAATGAGGGATTAAGAGGTTAATTCCTAGATTGCATAGGTTGTAATCTAAAAGTAGCTCAGTAGTGAAGTTGAAATCTTACAAGGGTAGGTCATGGTTTTTAATCCCATTGAGCTAGGAATTTTCTACGTAAAATTCCTCTTGTCACCTATTTACTGCAGTGTGCGTGTGTTCTATTGAATCTAATAGATAACTTGGTTCTCTATAGAGTTTGGTGGACCCTTATATTCTATCATAAACCTACTGCAAATTTAGAAACTTTCCACCACTGGGAGAGATGTAACAATATGATTAGGGCTTGGATAATAAATGCACTTTCAAACGATATTACTAAAACTGTACTCTACTATAAAAGTGATAAGGATGCCTGGACCAATCTAGAAGAAAGATTTGGTGAGTCGAATATTTCTCTTTATTACAGCATTCAGAGAGCCATTGTTTCCACCACACAGGGTTCATCTGATGTAGAAAGTTATTTCACTAGACTCAAAGGTCTGTGGGATGAACCCAGTACTTTGCCCCTTGGTAAATCATGCACTTGTGGTGCTGTGCATGAACTCATTGAGGATCAACAACTCATTCAGTTTTTGTCTAGTCTGAATGACACTAATGAAAATGTGCGAAGCAACATCCTTGTGATGACCCAAAAGGTCATCACGTGTTTTAGAACCCAATCCAGGGTTCCGAGGCCTTCAATACCTTATTTTTCTTCTCCTCGATTTGTGTGCATAGTCTGGGCGCTCTTCAGAAAAGCCTATATGTGAAAAATTGAGAAAATGCTAAATTTTTGCTTTTAAAATTGAATTAAGTTGATTTCAGTCAATATTTTGGGTAAACGGACCCAGACCCATGATTTGACGGTCTCAGAGGGTCCATAGAAAAATATGGGACTTGGGCGTATGCCCAGAATTGAATTCCGAGGTCCCTAGCCTGAGAAATGAATTTTTGAAGAAAATTGTTTAACTGAAAAATATAAGAAGTTTGGAAATTGAATAATGTCTGAATATAATGGTATCGGGCCCGTATGTTAGTTCCGGAGCCTGGTACAGGTTTAAAATAATGTTTAAGTCTAATTTGTGAAATTTGGTAGGAATCAGACTTGATTTGATATAAATTGGACCCTCGGTTATGAAAATAGTAACTTTAGGTGTTCTTGATGATTTCATTGATTTTGAGGTTAAATTCATAGTTGTTGATATTATTTTGATGATTTGATCGCACGAGCAAGTCCGTATGATATTTTTGGACTTGCGTGCATGTTTGGTTTGGAGCTCCGGGCTCGGGTGAGTTTTGGATAGGCCGCAGAGTGTTTTGAACTTAGAAAAAAAAATTGCCGGTGTGTTGCAGGTCTGCAGGCTTCGCAATTGCGATGACTGGGCTGGGCTGGGCTGGGCAGGGGACCTTCGTATTTGTGAAGTTCAGAGTCACAAATGTGACAAGAGCAGAGGCTGCAATTGCGAACACTAGTTCGCATTTGCGAAGGAAGCATGGTAGGCCTACCTTCCCATTTGCAAAGCCTGGGCCGCATTTGCGAATCTGTCATCGAAAATGCGATAACTGTGCCTGGGTAAATTCTAACTTAGACGGGATTTTCTTCATTTTTCAAACTATTTTAAACCTTAAGCTCTCTTGGACTATTTTCCAAAGAAAGGTTAGGTAAACAACTTTTAACTCATTTTTTTCAATCTACTTCATCTTTTTACAAGATTTCATCAAAAAATCTAGGGATTTTCATGGGAATTTGGGTGTTTTTAGGTGAAAATTGGGAATTTCAAAATTTTGGGATTTTGACCTCAACTGAGGTCGGATTCCAAAACCAATTGCATATCCGGGCTCAGGGGTGAATGGGTAGTCGGGTTTTGGTCCGAACTTCGGGTTTTGACCAAGCGGGTCCGGGGTCAATTTTTGGGTTTTTGGGGAAGATGTTGGGAAAACTATAATTAAGCATCGGGTGTGAGTTCTTTAGCATTTATTGATGTTATTAAACTAATTATGACTAGATACAAGTGAATTGGAGGGGAAATCTAGAGGGAAAGCTATAGTTGAGGCTTGATTTGTGGCCGTGGAATCAAGGTAAGTGTTTGGTCTAACCTTAGCTTGAGGGAGTAAGAGTTGTGTCTTATTTGCTATGTGTTAGTATTGTGTACGACGTATAGGTGTGGTGACGAGTATCTATACGTTGGTGTCAAGCATGCATGCGAGTCTTAAAATTGTGATCGTTGTGATTCTCAATAAGTATTACAATGCCTAAATTGTTGATTATCCATGTTAAGTAAGACTTGTGATAATTTTATTGGTATTTTTCTATTGTTGAGCATTGGCTCCAATTGAGGTTCATTTTTGAAGTTAATTGTTGGAAAAATATTGGTTATAGCTGATTCCCTTGCCGGGACGTATTTAATTCTTATTGTTGATTCCTTTGCCGGGTTATATTTATTCTTATTGTTGATTCCCTTGCCGGGATGTAGTTGTTGCCATTGTTTGGGTACGGAAAGAGTGATAAAGCACGAAGGGTGATGCCGTGCACATTTACATTGATATTGATGCATATGGTGAGGAAGAGAGATAAAGCACGAAGGGTGATGCCGTGCACATTTCTAATATTCATATGGTGAGGAAGAGTGATAAAGCACGAAGGTTGATGCCGTGCACATTTTTCATTATTGATTGCATGGTGAGGATTGAGAGTAAAAGCACGAAGGGTGATGCCGTGCATTTAGTGCCAGTTTGTTGTGATTTCTTGTTGCTATCGGTTCAAGTGCCTTAATTGTTTCATTCCGTTATTTCTGTGTTTCCTTATGTTGGTATCCCCCATAGCATGTTACCCCTCCCCGTTACTTTCTGATTATCTTCTATTACTATTATTCTATTAGATATTGTTTAACTGCATGTTATGTTGTTTGTTGTGTCCTATCCTCGTCACCACTTCGCCAAGGTTAGGCTCGACACTTACTCAATACATGGGGTCGATTGTAATGATACTACACTCTGCACTCTTTTGTGCAGATCCCGGTATTGGAGCATACAGACCATAGTTAGAGGTTGCTGCCTTCAGTCCAGCGGAGACCCGAGGTAGTCCTGCAGGCGTCCGCATGCCTTGGCTTCCCCTTCTATCCTGTTTCTTTTTGTTCTTATCTATTTCAAAGACAGACATGTATTTTCTTTATTCAGACCCTATTTGTAGTATTCATAGATAGTCCGTGAGATTGTGACACCAGTTCTGGGTGAATTATTTGATGGATTTCGTATTGGTATCAGTTAAACTGTTAAATTATGTTCTTCCGTATTTCTAATCCCGTTATATACTTGCATTAATTTAGTAAATTGTTAAAGATAAAAGGTAAAAAGGTAGAAAAATCAATAACGTTGGCTTGTCTAGCAGGTTCAATGTTAGGCGCCATTACGACCCGAAAATGGGTAATTCGGGTTGTGACAAGTTGGTATCAGAGCCTAGGTTGCTTAGGTCTCACAGTTCATGGACAAGATTAGTAGATACTGAGGGATCGGTACAGAGACGTCCGTGCTTATCCCCTAGAGGCTACAAAGTTAGGAACAGTTTCACTTCTATTCATCTCTGTTGTGCGGTTTGGTTTCTCAATGCTAATTGAACTTCTACTCTGTTCTTTCGTAGATGGCGAGAACACGTACCGCTTCAGCAGCCGATCAATAGTCTGAGCCCCCAACAGCAACTCCTACGAGGGGCAGAGGACGAGGTCGAGGCTGTGCTAAAGGCCGAGGAAGGGACAAAGCTCAGCCCAGAGTAGCAGCACTAGCGATAGAGCCTCAGGTAGAGTTTGATGATGAGGATCCAACCCAGACAGTTCCAACGGGCCCAATTCATGTCCTAGAGGGGCTCATTGCTACCCTGATATTTCAGGATGCTATGTTCCGTCTAGTGGGCCTTATGGAGAGTGTCACTCAAGCATACTTACTTCTGTAGCACCGGACGTCTCTCAGGCTGGTAGAGGAGCACAGACTGCCGCTACCCACACTCCGGAGCAGATGGCTCCCCAGTTTTAGACTCTAGCAGCTCAGCCAGTTAGAGTAGTTTAGCCGGGTGTAGTAGCTCAGACCGGTGATAGAGCAGCTATGTTTGCCTATGCTTTGTGGAGGTTGGACATGTTCACCAAGCTCCTCACTACTACCTATGGTGGTACATCTTCAGAGGATCCCCAGGATTATTTAGACAGATGTCATGAGGTTCTTCGGAACATGGGGATAGTAGAGACCAATGGGGTCGACTATGCTGTTTTTCGTCTATCAGGTTCCGCCAAGAAATGGTGGAGAGATTATTGTTTGGCCAAACTAGCCGGGTCACCAGCTCTCACTTGGGACCAGTTCTCATAGCTATTTCTCGAGAAGTTCCTTCCCGTCACTCAGAGAGAGGAGTACCGCAGACAGTTCGAGCGTCTCCAGCAAGGTTCTTGACTGTCACCCAGTAAAAGACGAGGTTTATTGATTTGGCTCGTCATGCTCTTCTGATACTCCCCACTGAGAGAGAGAGAGAGGGGGGAAGGAGGTTTATTGAGGAACTCGCTCAGCCTATTAGACTGCAGATGTCTAAGAAGACAAGTAATGAGATTTCTTTCTAGGATGTGGCCAATATGGCTAGGCGGGTTGAGATGGTTCTTGCTCAGGGGAGCGGTCAGGGGTCGGATAAGAGACCTCGTCATTCTGGAAGATTCAGTGGTGCCTCATCTAGAGGCAGGGATTCTTTTGGTAGAGTCCATCCCTCCAGACCGTTTCAATCAGCACTTCAGGCTTCTCACGGTGCTCCAGGTGGTCGTGGTTCTCATATATAGTATTTTGATCAATTGCCCTATAGTGCACCATCATCTCCTATCAGTGCACCTCTGCTCCAGAGTTTTCATGGTAGTTATCCAGGCTGTCAGGGCCAACTTCAGGGTCAGCAGTCTCAGCAGCCGAAGTCTTGCTATACTTGCGGCGATACGAGGCATATTGCTAGGTTTTGCCCTCTAGCCTCAAGCAGTTCTCAGCAACAGGGTTCTCGTGATATGGTTCCAGCACCAGGTGTTCCACCGCCCGCTCAGCCAGCTAGAAGTAGGGGTAGAGGTCTTAGAGGTGAAGGTCAGGCCGTTAGAGGTGGAGGCCAGACAGCTAGAGGTGGAGGCCAGCCAGCAGGAGGCCATCCTAGGGATGTAGTTCAGAGTGGTGGGGCCCAGCCCCGATGTTATGCTATTCCAGCCAGACCTAAGGCGGAGGCCTCCGATGTAGTTATCACATGTACGGTCTCCGTTTGTAGTAGGAGATGCCTCAGTTCTATTTGATCTAGGGTCCACATATTCTTATGTATCATCTTATTTTTCTCCTTATCTGGTTGTGCCTCGTAATTCTTTGAGTGCTCCTATATATGTGTCTACACTGGTGGGTGATTCTATTATGATAGATCGTGTTTATCATACTTGCGTGGTCGTTATTAGGGGTCTTGAGACCCGTGTAGATCTTTACTTCTCGACATGGTGGATATCGATGTCATTTTGGGGATGGATTGGTTATCCCCTTATCATGCTATATTGGATTGTCATGCCAAGATCGTGACCTTAGCATTGCCGGGGTTGCCTCGTTTGGAGTGGAGAGGGACTCCTAGTCATTCTTCCAGCAGGGTTATCTCATATATGAAGGCTCGACGTATGGCTGAGGTTCCTTCTATGGATTCTGTGCCCGTTGTTCGTGAGTTTCCAGAGGTATTTCCTTCAGACATGCCGGGGATGCCGCCCGATAGGGATATTGACTTTTACATTGATTTGGCTCCCGACACTCAGCCCATTTCTGTTCCGCCATATCGTATGGACCCGCCAGAGTTGAAAGAATTAAAAGAACAGTTGCAGGACTTGCTGGATAAAGGCTTTATTAGACCGAGTGTCTCGCCTTGGGGTGCGCTTGTTAAGAAGATGGATGGGTCGATGAGGATGTGCATAGATTATCGGCAGTTGAACAAAGTCACCATCAAGAACAGGTATCCATTGCCGAGGATTGATGATTTGTTTGATCAGCTTCAGGGTACCAAGATATTTTCGAAGATTGATTTGAGATCTGGCTACCATCAGTTGAGGATTAGGGCATCCGATGTCCCTAAGATAGTTTTCCGCACTCGGCACGAGCATTGTGAGTTCTTAGTGATGTCGTTCGGGTTGACAAATTGTTACACCCCGTAAGTTTAACAACATTGACACCGTTATATGCGTTTGATATAGTATTTTGAGTGGAATATTTTTGTAAAATAGTTTGAAAAAAATATAATTTTATATAGTTATTAATATCACTACTTTTAATTATACACAAAATACGAGAAAGCTTATGAGATTTTTTTATTGCAAATATAGAAAATATTTTTGCATCAGAAAGAAGGTTATCTTTTTACCATTTTAAAAATTGAGTGTACAAAAACTTTTACTCTTTATATGAGATTATGAAATTAGAAGCTGAGAATATATATTTGTACTCTTTGTATGAGATTTGGAAGATTAGAAGTTGAGAATATATATATATTTTTACATGGATGTTTTAATGAAATAATAGTGTATGTATTTATTTTATATGGTACCACATGATCATAATAGTACGGTGTATAAAGTGTATTAAAAATAAGTAGAATTTTAAGTACTTTAAGAAAATATTTAATTATGCGGATAATTGGTTAATTACCGGGTAACGGAATATTACCTAATTAATTAATTACATTTATGCGATGAGGTAAGATAGCTAAAAACGTGGCAGCTTACCACAAACCAAACAAGTGACTCTTAAAGTCACATTATTAGGTGGCAAACTAATATGAAGTGTAGTATGAAGATAGTAGAGGTTGAGTTGATCATATATAAGATAAATCTAAAATCTTATGTCACAACCCTAAAATTGACCCGGTTGTGATGACGCCTATTGTGAAGTTAGGCTAGCCTACACAATTCCCGAATTTAACCGTTATTCAATAAAAGTCATTTTTAATCCTTTAATTAATCAAATATCTCATAATGTAAGCCTAAATGAACAGTGCGGAAAAAATACACAAGACCGACATCGGGGTGTCACAAGTCACGAGCATCTACTAAGGTCTAAATACAACGAAAAGTCTGAAAATATACTAAAAACAATCTACGGAAGACAAGAGGGAGAAGAGCAGGGTTGCGAACGTCGGGCAACTACCTTGCTAACTCTGATGACTCTGCCAAGCAATCAACACCCGCTACCGGGTTCAGAGATACCTAAATCTGCACACAAGGTGCAGGGAGCAATGTGAGTACGCCAACTTAGTAAGTAATAAAAGTAAATAAAAGCTGAGCAGTAAGAAAACAAGTAAACCACGACATAACGCTACAACAAATGCAATACATTTCCAAAACAGTACAGAAATCATTTAGTTCGTAAATCAAGCTCAGTTTCAGTAAAAACCCTTCCTTTTTAAAACATCTTCCAATAGTTTCAAACGAGTGATAAAACAGTGAGTAAAAATGATAGAAATGTAAACAGCCCCTCGGGCAAAAACATGTACCATAGACTTCCTCTTAGGCAAAACATCAACAAAACCAGCCCCTCGGGCTACCTCACAATCACACGTAATCAGCCCCTCGGGCATAACATGAATGAAGAACCGCCCCTCGGGCAAAACATGGATCAAGAACAGCCCCTCGGGATACATCACATCACTCACACTACATACCCGCGCTCACTTGGGGTGTACAGACTCCAGAGGGGCTCCTACAGCCCAAACGCTACAATCTGCACGGACAACTCACGTGCTATCACATACCTGCGCTCATTGGGAGTGTGCAGACTCCTGGAGAGCTCCTACAGCGCAAGCGCTATAACAAGTCATCTCGTGGCATAATCAATCAGGCCCTCGGCCTCATATAACAACAAGCCACCTCGTAGCATAAATCAATCAGTCCCTCGGCCTCACAATATCATAAATCAGTAACAACTTGTTGCGACGTGCAGCCCGATCCTATAGTATCCTCACAACACAGGCCCTCAGCCTCACTTAGTTAGAAAACCTCTCAAGCCACTCGGGATAATAGTAAAAACATGGTGCTCGGCCCAAAAAGTCATTTAAAGTATCAAAATGGAGTAAATACAGCTGAGTTATGAAATCAGTAAAATACAGCATGACTGAGTACAAATATTAAATCAGAACAGTGAGGAATAGTAGTAAAAAGCTCCTAAGGGTCCAAACAGTTGGCACTAAGCCCAAATATGACATTCCGCCTAAAATATAGTAATACTTCCCAAAACACAATGATATCAAATAGTTTTCAATAAAATACACGACTTAATAGTCGTACGGAACGGACCAAGTCACAATCCCCAATGGTGCACGACCCTACGCTCGTCATCTAACGTGTGTGTCACCTCAAAGTAGCATAACGATGTGAAATCCAGGGTTTCATACACTCAGGACAACATTTAAAATCATTACTTACCTCAAACCGGTCCAAACTCTAGCCCGCGATGCCTTTGCCTCTCGAATCGCCCCCCAAATGCTCCAAATCTCGATGATTTTCTTGAAAATCCCTCGAAAAATCGCCAAAGCCCGAGCTCTCTAGGTCGAAATTATAAAATAAAACCCCAAATCTCGTATTTATAGTGCACCTCTCGGATTTCCATCATCGCTGACCGCGGTAAAACCACCGCTACCGCGCTTCTGGTGGCTGCACAGACAAACCTTAGTATTTTGGTCATAACTTTCTATACAGATATCCGAATTATGATTTCTTTCCTTTTCTGGAAACTAGACACAATGGGCTACAACTTTTATTTTTGAATCATCTCAAAATTCCTTATATATCAAAAGATATAGGCTTCTGAAGTTGGACCAGCGGCCCTACAGATTCTTCATGACCGCGGTCGCGGACCATTTTCCGCCCCAAAGGTAAAACTACCGCCCCCAACAATAAAACTTCCGCCCCAGCGGTAAATTAACAGAACTAATGCCCGAGTTCCGGTAATACCCGGACTCGCTCAAAACTCACCCGAGACCCTCAAAACCTCAACCCAAACATACCAACACCTCCCATAACATCATTAAAACTTAGTCGAGTCTTCGAATCACTTAAAACAACCCCAAAACCCCAAATCAACTTCGGATTCAAGCTTAAGAACTTAGGAACTTTCAAATTCCACAAATGATGTCGAAACCTATCAATTCAACTCCGAATGACCTAAAATTTTGCACACACATCACAAATGACACTACGGACCTACTCCAATTTTCGAAATTCCATTCCGACCCCGATATCAAAATTTCCACTACCAACCGAAAAGCGCCAAAATTCCAATTTTGCCAATTCAAGCCTGAATCTACCATGGGCCTCCAAATTACGTTCCGAACACGCTCCTAAGTCCCAAATCACCCAACGGAGCTAATCTAATCATAAAAAATCAAATCTGAGATCGAGTACTAAAAGTCAAAGACTTGGTCAAACCTCTCAAATTTTAAGCCTTAAGCTGAGAACCATTCTTCTATATCTGTTCTGTTCCACCTGAAAACCAAAACCGATGATTTGCATAAGTTATAATACATCATACGAGGCTAGTAATGCCCGAGAACTGGCGAGCGAAGTGTAAAAACTCAAAACGACCGGTCGGGTCGTTACATCCTCCCCCACTTAAACATACGTTCGTCCTCGAACGTGCCTAGAATTGTTCCGAAAACCATCAAATCGTTGTGTAACCTTACCATACACATACCCGGGGGTGATCCCACATCACCCTATCTCATATAGGTCCGATAACACAATGTAACTGAAATTTCACAATCCAACCTAGCGGATAAACCTTAGAACCACATTTCCACTTCTGAAATTATCCACAAGATCAGAATCTCACATCTATACTCTGAATAAGCCCGAGCAAGTTGTAACAAACCATACGTGCAGCTTCATATGCAATTACATGATATACCACTTAGCTCAAACTCTCGTAGCGATAACTTCTGATCACAGCAGTTGCTTAGACAACCGAATATCGATAATAAACCTCTTATCAAATAAAGCCTCATTCCAACACTTCCGTATACTGGCAATGATAAATGAAACACGTAGAAAGTCATAACCATTCCTTAGATCAACCATTCGTGAATCCACTTCTCCTTTGGCAAGGACCATAGCAAATTTCTGAGCCAAACATCGATATTATCCTTCCAACACACTGAAACCGAATCCGTTTGTATTCATTCTAGATCCCAACGATCTCATCTAATCCAACACAACTACTCTGGTGACATGACACATCAATATAATCTAAAGCCACAACTTGTGCAATCTGCGCACCAATAAGCAACAATCTGAACGTACTCAAATCATGAAAAATGACTCAAATGCGAGAGTTGTACCGCAAGCTTACCAGTACCACCACACACAATGCTGAGAACCCATCACACATCGTAGAAACAGAACACACAAATCTAACCCGAAGAGTCATACCTCCACATAACTTTGCTGCAATGCGCGACCCTATCCAAACACTGGTCCACATGAAATACCTCAAGTCACTATGCTCAAAATCGACAACCACACGTAACTTGATGTCTAGAACCAAAGCAAATCATCATAACCATGGCGAAACAATTGACATAACATTACACAAACCCGAAAGGACACAATCGATACACCATCCGCCGAGCAATACCCAATACCCTTCCCGCTCGAATTCCATTGAGAGACCCCACTAAAATCGCACCACATGGGCCTATAACCAACAAATCCTGATGCCTCGCAACACGGAAAGGTAACTCATAGATCTCTCCAGATCACTAATAAGCTCAATAACAATCGAATCAACACATCCCTCAACAATACAACTCAGAGTCAAACCAAGCCGACTCGATGTAGAACACACATCCATATTGGCCTACCAATGAACCCCTTATCAAGGAGTTCCTGAAGTTGCTCCTTCAACTCTTTAACTCTGCTGGTGCCATACGATACGGTGCCCGACACCAAATCAATACTGAAATCAACAACCCTATCTGGCGACATGCCTGACAATAGGAAACACATCCGGAAAATCTATCACCACCGGAACGGAATCAATGGTAGGAGTCTCTGCATTGACATCGATCACGAAGGCCAAATAAGAAAGACTACCCTTCCCAGCCATCCACTGGGTCTTCAAAATGAAACCACCCTACTGGGAACATAATCCGTCGAACCTCGCCACTCAATCCGTGGCATTCCCGGCATAGCCAACGTCGCCGTCCTAGCGCAATAGCCCAGAATAACACAACACGGAGACAACCAGTCCATACCCAATATCACACCAAAATCTAGCATACTAAGCAACAAGGATCCACTCGGGTCTCCAAACCTCCAATAGTTACCACACCAGAACGATATACGCGGTCCACAACCACGACCTAACCTATTTATAAGAACTCCCAGTCTCCAAATCCATACAACACGCGAATCACCATATCCGATCCCAACTCCACCGTCAGAATATACAACATACCTCTAGTACCCAATCATCCCACTAGAGGTAATCCTATAATTTTTCTGTGCCACCAAGCAAACTCGAATATCAGCAATCAATACGACAAGAGAGTGCCACAATACTAATGAAGTATCCTCAACTTAAATGCATCGCCCTTTCTACAATGTATACCCACATCAAGCCACACAAATCAGTGATCTCATTTATCTAGTCATCTAAAACTGTCCATGCTACCTAAGAATTTGTGACCTTCCTTTCAAAATTGAACTGTGACCTTACACATGCAAATCTCAATCCTACACAACATACCGCATATACCATACCATCCTAGCATAAAGATGAGAACTTCATATCCATTGAGCCACAAGCAACTACGTACTCAACTAGCCAAGAACTTTCCATTGATCCCATCTAGAAGAAAATCACCATACATCCGATGCTCCTCACGCTCGTAAAAAATATAAATCTCTAACCGTGGTAGAAACCATCAAGAACACTCTAAATTATGTTGCACAAATCTAAACCGTCAGGATTGAATCCTTCTAACTTAACCAAGCTACGCAGGCCACTAAAACCCAAGAAAATTGCCGCGAAATACCTGTAGAAACTCATTACCTCGTAAGCACCCAAAGAACTAATCATATCCTTACCATGCCGATCCGGCCTACTACCAAGCTATCCCATCTATCCAAGTTTCTTCTGATTTACCTTCAACTTGATACTTCTTCTCGCTATAACACCACAATCCTCGACCCAAACTCGCCACACGAGACCCAAGCATAAAGCCATACCGTCCTACGGTTCATAAGCCGCTGACTACTCTCTCAAATATCCCCAAAAGCACCACATTCGAAATACTTTCACTGAATAGACTTCCTGCGAATCTAAAGACATTACCTTCACCTTCCTGATACTGATGTGTAGAATCCATAATGATACAGAAATGCCACAAATCCTGACATCCTCCCATATAAATCTCAGTTTCTAGCCCATACACATCCTGAAGATTCCCAATTGCCAAGTATAAATCTTGAACTCATTAGAACCATGCTCGAGAGTTATCCACTATACTTAAATCTCAATTAGACCGATCGAACGTCTTGTGCCCCATTAGCACTCCAACACCTAAGGAAGTAACCCCATCTTAATGCAACCAGATAATTCTGCTCCATGTACACTACATTCTTCACCAATAACATCTCAATTCATTCCATGTTTCTTATATACCCACAAAGAATAACACAACCCTTATCCAGAATTTCCTTTACTCAAGTCATACTCGATCTCAATCTCTATAAGCCATAACTGATTCACCAGTATGCCGCAAATTGGGACCAATATAGCACATAATCGTGCAATCGACAGATCAATAGCAGACTCTCCCACTTGGCTCAAGGCCATAAATCAAAACACATAAAACTCACAATGCCCATACTCTATTACTGCCATAATACCATAGTGAGATTCAACTAAATCCTTCATAAGCTCATTCAACACATACCATCTCGTATTTCAAATTATTTGCAAATCTCGCATTCACCCCCCTAACGGTCAAGACAACTTTTCCACGTGATCCAAGCTCAAACTACAGCACGTATAATTCACTAATAAAAGAGGACTTCCAACAAACTACATAAGGATCACACAAACTACAAAACACTCCACAGGAGATAATCCACTTGCTTAGCCCCAAACTAGCATCTCTCTATACTCTTCCATAATCATAACTATTACACAATCACCTAATCTTCCTGAGTCTAGACTCATGGCACAACATGAAGATCTACCTCACTCCATAACTAAGCTACATGAAAGGTCCTTCATCACACCCATTGCTCGAGGACATACGCCAACTTAAGACAGAAGTCAAGCACCCAATAGTCCTTGCTACATCTCTAACAAACTCTTCTTGTCACATTCAAACAATCTGAACACATATCGCAATCAAACTCATCACATAGTTATCTAGCTACAAACTCCACTAATAGGGACACTACTAGATATATACATCTAAAAGCATATGCTCACACAACCAACACCTCAGTTCTCAAGCTACAACCAAAACTCGGCCTCAAGTCCTCCAGATCGGCCCGTCATCCAAAGAATCACAAGCCGTCGATGCACAGCTGATACCCAGCGCTCGTGTGCGCATACGAACGCGTGGAAGGAATTCAAAGAGTTATACTTCAAGCTGAATCAATGACGCACGATAAGAATTCAAGAATGTGGAATTTCCTAAAGGTTTTGCAGCCTCCCGAGGATAAGTACAGACGTCTCCGTATCGATCTGCGAGACTCTACTAAACTTGCTCATGACTCGTGAGACCTATGTAACCTAGGCTCTGATACCAACTTGTCACGACCCTAAAACTGACCCGATCGTGATGACGCCTATCGCTAAACTAGGCCAGCCGATACAATTCACGAATTTAACTGTTATTCAATAAAAGTCATTTTTAATCCATTAATTAATCAAATATCTCATAATGTAAGCCTAAATGAACAGCGCGAAAAAAATACACAAGCCCGACATCGGGGTGTCACAAGTAACGAGCATCTACTAAGGTCTGAATACAATGAAGAGTCTGAAAATATACTAAAAACTAAGAAAGACAAGGGGGAGAATAGCAAGGCTGCGAACGTCGGGCAACTACCTTGCTAACTCCGATGACTCTTCCACCGAGCAATCAACACCCGCTACCGGGTTCAGAAATACCTAAATCTACACACAAGGTACAAGGAGTAATTTGAGTACGCCAACTTAGTAAGTAATAAAAGTAAATGAAAGTTGAGCAGTAAAAAAATACGTAAACCACGTCATAACACTACAACAAATATAGTACATTTCCAAAACAGTACAGAAATCATTTATTTCGTAAATCAAGCTCAGTTTCAGTAAAAACCCTTCCTTTTTAAAACATCTTCCAATAGTTTCAAACGAGTGATAAAACAATGAGTAAAAATGATATAAATGTAAACAATGTGAGCACGTGATTTTTGTTTCGCGCGACAATCGCTCCAAAAGAAATAAAAAATAATAACAATTGGTCCTGCTGTACAATTTTTGGATTTTTACATGGCACTTTGTTAATTATTTATGATTTTTTGCCCATTTTATTTTATTAAAACAAAATACAAAAAATGTATGTGTCATGCATAATTTGAACCGTAATCCGGTTGTTAAATAGAAAATCATAAATAGGCATCTTTGTCCGTGATTTTGTTTTTGTTTGATTTTACCTGTTTTAAAATATTTTAATGTGTGTGCAAATAATTGTATTAAGTGTTTATTTAATTTTAATTTGATTTACTTAGGTTTTGTTTTTAAAATAAAGAAGAAAATAAAATAATAATAATAATAATAAAAAAAAAATCTTTTTCGGACTTGGGCCAATTTTAAACAAATTGGCCCAAACAAACTCAGCCCAAAACCCAGGCTTGCCCGGTCCATGACCAGCCTACTTCGAGAACATACAAACGATGCCGTTTTAATTCAGGCTGATCTGAGCCGTTGATCTCTGAAAGATCAACGGCCAAGATCTCTCACCCCGAACCCACTAACAGACCCGACCCGTCTCACCCGGACCGACCTCAACCCTTTACCTTTGAAACGACGTCGTTCCCTGTTAGTCGAAGGATCCTGGCCCTTCATCATGTTTCATCCAACGGCCAGGATTCACCTATCCACTAACTATATAAACTTGCAACCATACCCTGCCCCCCTATCCAATACCCCGGCCTTCGTCTTCACATACCCTTCCCTTTCAAACCCTAGCCGCCCCCATCTCCCTTCACCAGAAACCCGGTGGCATGAACGCCGGTGACCTTCACCTTAACACCCTAGAATCCTCTTGCCATCCTGAACATGGATCTGTTAACTACTTAACTCGAATCCCTTCCCACCTTCTCGAATCTTCGTTTGAAGATTTGAGTCGGAACTTGACTTATACCGTTTAACCCCAGTTTCACACCAGACACTCCCCAGACCCCCCTCGTGACCAAACCATGCTTGGTTTGGTCCGAATCTGATCAGGGAAACATGAATCCCAGATCTGATTTTTGGAACCTTAGGGTTCCTCGTCAATGGTCCGTGTCTTGTTCAAGCCGAAGAGATTAAGGTCTAATGGACCTTAATCGAAGTGTTTCTCATCTGAGAAACACTTCGATTAAAGTCCGTTCAGCCTTAAGAAAGGTCTGTTCGAGTCCAAGCTAGGGTCTTTTGATTTTTCGGGTTTTAAGGTGAGTTTTGCTTTCTTTTCTTTATTTGTTTTAGTCCATGAGATTGTTCTAAAGGTTGTTCATGTTTCATGAAATCTGTGTTTTGAGTTTTATCAACTGTGTCCTGTACACCTTGCCTGAACCTTTGTTGTTTGATTGAGTTTCTTCTTCTACTTGTTCTGATAATGTGTATGTATGTATTTGTTGTGCAATTGGTTGAATTTCAAATTTGAACTGATTAACTGATTCCTCGGGTACAATTCTGCTTAGTCAATACAATTCGAATCATGTGTCCTATACTGTTAAATGTCTGATTTTGGTTTCGATTGTATGTGTTATAACTAATATAGTCGAGTCGACAAATGTCGTCAATTAATTTCAGTAGTTCAAATGTTAACAATTGAACCTGTTGCCTGCTGCAACTTTGTTTGAATCAAAGTAAGAATCAAGTATGGTCACTTATAGTTGCTGTATTTGAATCTGAAAATAAAAGGGTAGATTGTTAGCTGCAATATGAATTGGAGGGCATGTGTATTTGTGCACAACATGTGCATAAAGGCCCTTTTGGATTAAAATAGTTTGACAGCGTATGTTGTCAGATTATATTCCTGCTGCCCATGTCTACTTTTAGTTAATAAAATGGGAAAGTTAAGCCTGCCAAGGGAATGTCATGGGGTTAATACTTAAATAGCTAAGTGGAACTGAAAAGAAGATAGCACATGGGAGGGGTATCTGATTAGTCTATCAGGCTGTAAAAAGGGTGATGTTAAGGCTTATAAAAGGGAGGCACATTGAGAGATAAGAGGGAGAAGAGAACAGGGAGATAGAGAGAGAGAGACTGAATCATTGAGGGCTTGAAGTTCAAAAAAGAAAGAAAAACTGAGAGGAGTTCTTTTGATAACTCAAATAGATTCCAAGATTGAAAATTGACACTCTTTTGTTTAAGAAGAAAAGAGATAGTGAGAGGGATATCATAAAAAGGCACATACAGACACATTGAGAGAAGCTATATACACAGATAGAGAGTGAACAAGAAATAGGGAATATACAGAAATTTCAGGAAAACTGTTTTCTGTTTGGGCTTCATTTGCTGTCAACCTGTTGGGCTGTACTGATTCTTCCAAGTCTCAATTGAGATTTCTGGTGGTATTTTCGTGCTTAGTTTCTTTTGAGTTGGTCTGCCTGGAGTTTTGTTTATGCTTTACTGCCTACTGCTGTCATTTTCCACTTTTTCCTCGTCTATAATTGTATCTTGCACCAGAACTTGTCCTGCTGCTGTTATCTGTTACTGCTGCTGTTTCGCTTGCACTGTTTGCTCAACTGACTCTCTTGCTTTCTTCATTGTAAGCATCTTCTCAGGTACACACTTCGAATCTGTCTGATGTAACTGATGTCGAAATGAAAATTGAAATGAAAGATCTGAAGAATCTTTAATCATCTGTGGCTTTACTTACAGCTTTGCGAATATTGTTAAAGTTGTATAAATCCTTTAATTTGTAGCCTAATAGAGAATACATTCGTAAGTTTGTACTTAATTAATGTTTATGTTGATCTGAAACCGTGGTATTTGATTCATTTAGAAGCATACAGGATGTAAACACAGTTCATGGAATGTGAAACTATTCAATATGATTGTTAGAATTGAACTCACTCTTTCAGCATGCTTTGAATAAGTAGGGGCCAATGGCTGTTAAATCTAGCCAAATACAATACAGTTTTAAATCACCCAGTTTCGACTTCTTTAGGCGGTTTATAGGACTAGCTTTGAATATCATCGGTAACATTCTTTAATAAGGAATTCTACTAACCCTGTTTAAGCAAGTTAATCTAAATTCGACTTAAAGATGTTTGTTCGGATTAAGTGTTGTATTTCGTTAACTCGTATGTGATTTCCTTGTCAAATTAAAAGCGTTTTTCCGTTAAAATATAATGTTTTCTTAACTTTGTAAATAATTAATCATAAAAACCCGGATTAGGCCAAAGCAGCATGTACCTTTTTTCTTCTAGTTTTAGAGACAAATGTATTAGAAATGTAGCCACTTTAGGATATCCTTTCTAAATAGAGACGAGCCTCGCCAAATAAAATGCAAATTGCGGGGCCCTCAATAAATAATCATAATAAATATTTAGAATTCAGGATAGGCCATTTAGTGAATTTCATGGCTTCCTACAAAATAATAATGTCCTAGACTCTTTAGGCGCGACTTAATTAAATTACATTCTTAAACCCGGGTGCACATTGATGTGACCCGAATCCAAATCTCAACGGAGTCAAAATGGTCAACAACTACGGGTGCATTGATTGCGGTGTGGTTCGAGATGCATTGTCACGACGTTGCAATTCTATAAAAATGATAATAAAAGCGGGTTAAACTTAATGAAAGCACATAAGTCACAACATGTATTTAAATCAGATATTTAGCCATTATAACAATTTAAGCGACCGTGCTAGAACCACGGGATTCGAGGGTGCCCAACACCTTCCCTCGGGTCAACAGAATTCCTTACTTAGAATTTCTGGTTCGCAGACTTCATTTGGAAAAGTCGAATATTTTCCTCGATTTGGGATTCAAAATAAACCGGTGACTTGGGACACCAAAAGCCAAACCTTTCCCAAGTGGCGACTCTGAATTAAATAAATAATCTCATTTCGAATATTGTCACTTAAATTGGAAAAACTCCCCTCGCGCATTTAACCCTTCGGGGCGGGCGCGCAAAAAGGAGGTGTGACAGCTCTGGCGACTCTGCTGGGGAAAATTAACCCAGAACCACTGGTTCAGGGTTCAAGAATTCGAGCTTAGAATAATTGTTATATTTGGCTTTATTATCTGATCTTTATTACATGTTTTTGCATAACGTGCTAAATGTTGTCTTTTACCGCTTTGATATTATCTGAACTGTATATAAACTGTGCCGAAACCCTTCTCTTCTTACCTCCGGGGAGAAGCTCGCTGGTCGAGACTCCCTATTCTGTTAGTGTCAATACCTGAAATAAGAAAGAGGTCGGACAAGTTACAAAGCCGGACGATCTCGCGGGTCCCCGGTACGTAGCCCCCTCCTCGACTCGAGTTGTCCGCTCGGGTACACAGTCTAGAACAAATACCCAGGTTACGAACCTAGAATAACTTGACTTCATGCCGGATCCCTAGTAGGAACGCTTATTTGCATCATGTTGCATTTGACTTAGGGGACTCAACACAGGGGTTGGGTCCGTCTAGGACAGGCAACCTGAAATGAAAAGACCATCCTGCTGCATCCTATTTGTTTTGCGCATTTATTTGCTTTAGTTCCGCATGCTGACCGGTTTTTAAAAAATAAAAGGAAAAAATAGCAGCGTAGGGAGATAATTACTTCTTTTGGAAAAACCAATGTCCGAGTAGTGTCGAAACCTCGCCGGAATTTCTTCTAAAATATATATATATAAAAAAAAGAGATTGTCTTCTAGTTTGATTTTTAAAAAAAAATATAAAAATTTTCTTTTTATCATTTTCAAAATAAAAAAAAAAGAAGGTATTGATTTAAAAGTAAAAAAAAACGGAAAATTCATAATTCAAAAAAAATGTTGTTTCTTTTGTAGTACCCCTTTTATAAATTCAGACTAATAGTCCAAATATTTCCTAAAAAAAATAATAAATATTTTCTTTAGTCTTTATCTCTTTTCAAAAATAGTATAAAAATATACATTCTTGTTTTCTAGGTTTATTTGATTTTCTCTATTCACGATAGCCCGAACTACGCCGGTTTGATTCTCACCGGATGTGAGATACGTAGGCAACCCTCGTCGGGTTCAACCCTATTTTGCTAAAATAGCCAAAATCAATAAATAAATAGGAAAAAAAAAGATGTGTCAATTATTTTTAAAAAAAGAGTCATAAATAAGTCGGGTGACGCTGTTTTATCATAAATGGCCGAATGTTTCCGAAAAAGGGACGCCGGAAGGCTGACTTTGCATAAACAGCCACCTTTGGGTCTTGCTTAGCATTTTTGTCCAGTTGACCCACACAGCCTTAAAATCTTCGTCCCCAAAGTGTTTAAAGGCCGTGTTCAAAACTTGATCCCCTTTGTAAAATATTTTTGAGTCAAGTCATTTTTGTTAAAATCACCTTAATAAATGTGCAGGATGAGCACGATGCAAAATGAACATTTTTCAATAATGACCAAAATCCCTGTCAAGTTACGGCTATGGTGGAATGATCTAGGTGTTGAAGGACAAAATGAGGTCAAGAAATATCTGAAAGGTCTCGTGGGTTTGTTGGAAATCCAGCCTCGGGGAGATATCATAAGAGCTTTGATTACCTACTGGGACCCGGCGCACAATGTTTTCCATTTCTCTAATTTTGAACTCACCCCGACTTTGGAAGAAATGGCTGGGTACATCGGGAATGCTGAACTTCCGTTAAGGCAAAAATACTTGGTCGCCCCAAGAGTCGTCACGGTACATCGGTTCCTAGATTCATTGAAGATACCCAGAACAGTCCACAACCCGGATCTGGCAGCCGGATTTTGTACTCCATGCTTCATATATGATAGGTACGGTCATGAGGGGGGATTCAACAATCCAATCAACAAACTGTGCAGCAAAGGTGTTCGTCAGAAGTGGGACAAGCACAGACGGGTAGCGTTCATAATGATGTTCCTGGGCCTTCTGGTATTTCCAAGGAAAGACGGAAACATTGATTTGAAGATATCCGGGGTCGTCAGCACTTTACTCACACAAAATGACAGTACTCTCGCGCCTATGGTGGTATCTGACATCTTTCGAGCTCTTACAGTTTGTAAAGCTGGGGAAATTTCTTCGAAGGTTGTAACTTGCTCCTACAGATATGGATGACCGAGCACCTCTGCCATCATTCCGAGATTTTGAGCCATGGTTCCCCAGCAAAGACCTGCATAGAAGAATCTTACACGAGAACCAAAGAGATCAGTTTGCCCAAAGGAGTCCTGGCATGGACCTCGTTCTTTCAAGCTCTTACGGCCAGCCAAATACAATGGATGCTAGGATGGTTGCCTGTTGATGAGATCCTATATATGTCGGCAGCTAAGACTCATTTCTTACTGATGGGGCTTAAGAGCATTCAACCTTACGCACCCTGCCGAGTTTTGAGACAGTTCGGAAGATGCCAGACAGTACCTCATGAGGAAGATCTTAGCACTCAAGCAGTTGAGATAAGTCCTAACGGACAATTCCCAGAAGCGAAGATTCGCCAAATCTGGAGTGAGTGTCAATATTTGAAATCAGATACTTGCGTGCGGGATCGAGCCAAAGGAGAGACGGCGCCAGGATACCTTGCATGGTATAGAAGGGAATTTGAGCATGAAAGGCCGGCTAAGAGACCCCACATCCGGAATTTCACCGAATCATCGCAAAAGCAGTGGGATTGGTTAGCGAAGGAAAGAGGCTATTACGCCGAAATCAGCAGGTTGAAGCAACAAGTGGAAAGCTTGAAATACGAGCACAACGTGCAAATTGCTACCAATCTGGGAGAGCGGAACAGGTTAATTCAGGAAAACGAAATGCTCAGAGCCCAGATCAAACAGATAAGGGTGGATGCAGATAAACAGCCAAGGCGTCGATCAGACGAGCAGCTGATAAAAAGGTTAAAAAGTGAAATCAGGGAATGGCAAGATGGTTTGGAGAAATCTGAAAACGTCATAGCGGAGCTCAGGGCACAGTGGGATACGAGAACAGATAAGCATCGCCGATACTTGAATCAATTGGAAGGCGACCACGAGAAAACTGTTGCTAAAATAAAGAGAGAGATGGCTGCACTTGAGGTCAAAGCAGCTAATCAGGCCAAGGATTTCCAAATTGAGAGCAGATACTGGTACGACTCAATAGCCCAGATGAAGTTGGAAGTACGGCGACTGAAGCATCGGCATATACAGGATGCCCAAGTATTCAAGATATGTAGCGATCAGATAAAACGCCTACTCGTAGAGAAGAAGCAAACCAGAGATAGGATCAAGGCCATTGCCCATGCCATCACCAGACGATGTCTACGATGTGAGAACATGTCCAGCGTTACCGTCCTCTCGGCAGTGATGGGTTATGTCAAGCAGACTATGCATGAGCTGGAGCAACTTGAGAGGGATATCACGCCTAGGACCGCGGCGAAAAGAAAATTCAAAATATAAATATGTGAGTCGTTCGTTCTAGGCTTTTAGTTAACTTATTTAAATAATTTTTGTGATAATTGTGTTAAAATGTTGCATTGTTGTTTAGTTTTAATTTCGTTATTTTTATTATTTTTATTTTTATTTTTGTTTTAAAAGAAAAAATGAAATTAGAAAAACAAAAGAGAAGAAAATCGGATTGGGCCCCAAAACGAGGCCCAAAACCAAAGCACTGATCCAGCCCAAGTCAGGCATGCCCAAACGCCGATTCAAACGACGTCGTATCAGCTCCCTTATCAAAACCGTTGATCTGACTTAAACAAACGGTCCTGATCAAGTTGATCACTTCATTTCGACGACGTCGTTTCAGGCAGATTAATCTAAGCCGTCCAACTCCTTGATCCAACGGACCTAGGCCATTTCCCGCGTCAAACTCTGACCCGATCCAGCCTCACCCGGTCTCACCCACTATCAAACCCAAAACGACACCGTCTTCCCTAAGTGAATAAATCCTGGCCATAGATCTCATTTGATCCAACGGCCAGGATCTAAACCCCTAGATCGTATATAAACCTGACCCCTTACCCCCACGCCCCAAACCAAACCACCCCTAGCCCCACTGTTCACCTTCGTCCCCGAACCCCCTCCTCTCAAAACCTAAGAAACCTTAGGTTCCTCCTCTGTAACCCCGGCCACTCGGATTCCGATGACCACCAAAATAACACCCCTGATGCACCCAACCACCCCGAACGTGAATATGTCAACCGTTCACCTCGAATCACCCCGAAGCTTCTCGAATCTTCAATCGAAGATTCGAGCAAAAACCAGATCTACACCGATTGAACCCAAACTCACACCACAGCGTCTCTTGACCTCCCTCACCCCCCGAATAACTTTGGTTCTGTTCGAATCTGACCGAAACTGAGCAGATCCCAAATCAGACCCCCAGAAACCCTAGATCTTAGAGTTATGGAGGTCTGTCCGAATCAGTAGCAGGATCAGGGTCTAGTAGACTTTTACCAAAGTGTTCTCAGTTGAGAACACTTCGGTTAAATTCCATTAGACCCCAAATAACCTGGTCCGAGTTCGAACTTGAGTCAGTCTTAGTTTCATTTCCCTGAGGTATTTTTCCTTTTTCTTTTGTCCTCCTAAATTCTATCTGTCGTTCATGTTCTGGTTTGTTTTGTTTTGTGACTCGTCTGTCCATGTGTGTACGTTTTGAGTTAATGATGAGTTTTTTTTGTTGGTTTTATTGATTGTTTGTTGTATATTATAGTTTGTGTAGTCATCTAAATAAGCGTCGTCAACTGAATTCACTTGAAAGATTGAAAAATCAGGAGCCTACATTTCAGTACGATTACTGTGCCTGTCTCTTTTATTTTATGATGTTGTTTGTAAGCCTGATATAGTAGCACGTCGATTATAGTTTACACCCTTGACTGCATATTGGATCAATTGGTTGTGAGTTAGTCAGATTTGGCTCCCAATGTGGCCAGCTCATACCATTTGATTGGCACCCCTGTTTGCTTAAAGTTTGAATCACTGCCTAAACGTAGGCAGAGAATTGGCAATTAGCTTTAGCAATCTAACAAATCAGCCTGAAAGCAGTATTGAGTTTAATTAGCTAGTAGTCAGGTATTGGTTGAAATCAGAGAGGTTTATATACTAACTATTAAGAGTTAGGGTAATACAGTAATATGCAAGGTGTAAGGGTAATCTTGGCATAAGACAGGGTCTGATTAGGGGATAATTTCAGAATATGTCAAGTGGTAATTAAAATATGATTAACCTAGTGACAATGGGGAACAAAACATGAGGGCATGGGTTCAAAATGAATACTTTAAATGCACCCATAATCCTTGATTAGAGGAATAGGACAAAGCATGGGGGGCTGATTAAGTTTACCAAGAAAGATGCCTTTAGGCATGGGGAGTTAAGGGGTATGGGCAGATTGCAACTGGCAGGATCCAGGCAGCTTGACTGCACTGGATTGTTGGCTTATAAATAGGCCATTTGAGAACTTAAAAGGGCTGGACATTTTTTTCAGTCTTGAGAGAAAGAAAGAAACATAAAGTCTTGGAATATTGTAACCAAACACTGTCTGAAAATTACATAAGAGTTTATGTTGGTTAAGCTGTCCTGGCCAAGTCAGTCACTCGAGCTGGGCTGTTATTGTTCCATTAAGAGAAGTTTGTGTATCTTCTGCTGTGATTGTTACTGCACTAAGTTTCTGTGTGTTGTGGATTGAGTTCAATCTTACTGATTATCGAAGCTGTGTTGGGCTATTTGCTGAGCTTGTGTGACTATTGAATTTCTTTTGCTATTGCATCAAAATAGGCTAGTGTTCTCGACTGTCTCGTTATTCTGTCTCTGGGATCGATTAGTGGGTACTCGACCACTATGGATTTTATCGTTTGAAATTGCTGTTGAGTCGTTTGTGGGCTGTTGGTTGTTGTTGCTGTGTTTGCTGTTTGGTTGCCGGTTGCTGACATCTTTCTTCTTCTCCTGTCTATTGTCCAAACATCCAGGTACACGACTAATACTGTCAATGTAATCTGAGGTTGAGCATGAATACAAAGAGAAGAGTTGAAGATAGTTTATTTTATGTATAGCATGTACACTGAATGATCTGTGATGTATGATAGCCTATATTTTTGTTCGGATACTGGGTTAGCTTTAAACACATAGTAACTGTAAATATAGGGTAATTTGACATCCGATTGTGCGTGTAGGCTGTTGGATAAAATTTTTCAACCATGTAGTAGGCTGCAGTTTAGAAATTAATTGTGTTAGTGATCAGCATGTCTAGTAGCGCACGAAAACTATTCATCCTTAGTTAATTGTTTTTCCCTTTAATAAACGGACCCTTTATAACTGATAAACAACGCCTATAGAACCAAGAACAAGTTCACGACCTCAACCTCACAGGGGTCGAGCCCAGGTCGAAACAGACCAGGCAAGCCCTCATCGAACAAACAGTGGCCCAGGTCTGGCCCATTCCGCATGAGCTGGATTTGGGCCCGTAAGGTTCAGTCAGTTGCCCGTGTGCGTAGTCATATTTTCTTGTTCTAAAAAGCATTTTGAATCCTGCTGTAAATAACCAGCAAGCATGTAATTAACTAGGACTATCTCTGTTTTCAATTGATAGAGGCAAACACGACAAGAAACGTAGTTGCTATAGGATGTCCTTTTAAAATAAGAACGAGATGAGCCTCGATGAAAATAAACAAAACACGCAGATGCGGGGCCCTTGTTAAATGTAAATCATTGAAGCATTTAGTTTCCCGGACGGGTTGTTTAGCAAATCTCACAACCCTCCTAAAATAACAACACGTTAGTCTCTTTAGGACACGCTTTAATAAACCTTACCTTCCTAAACTTGGGTGCACATTTATGTGACCCAAATCCAAATCTCGACGGATTCGAAATGTGTCTCTAATCACGGGTACATTGATTGTGACGTGGTTCGAGGTGCGTGTCCATGACGTTGCAAATTCATTTCAAAAAAAAAAAGAAAAAAAAAGGAATGAGATGAGCCTCGCCAAATAAAATACAAATTGCGGGGCCCTCAGTAAATACTTGCTTTAAAAATTGTTTAGACTTCGGGATGGACCGTTTAGTAAAATTCCACGGTCCTACCCAAAATAAATACGCTAGTCGCTCTAGGCGCGCCTTTAATAATTTAATTTCCTTAAACTCGGGTGCACATTGATGTGACCCAAATCCAAATCTCAACGGAGTCAAAGTGTGTCGACGACCACGGGTACATTGATTGTGACGTGGTTCGAGATACATTTTCACAACGTTGCAATTCTTGATAAAAACAGTAAATGATAAAAGCGGTTAAAAGTTAAATTTTGCACATAAGTTCACACTTGTATGAAATCAGATAATCAAGCCGAATATAACAGTTGAGCGACCGTGCTAGAACCACGGAACTCGGGAATGCCTAACACCTTCTCCCGGGTTAACAGAATTCCTTATCCGGATTTCTGGTACGCAGACTGTAATATGGAGTCATTCTTTTCCTCGACTCGGGATTAAAATTGGTGACTTGGGACACCCTAAATCTCCCAAGTGGCGACTCTGAAATAATTAAACCAATCCCGTTTCGATTGTCCTTTACTTGGAAAAAACTCCTTTGCGCCCATGCGGGTGCGGAAAAAGGAGGTGTGACAGCTCTGGCGACTCCGCTGGGGAACTGACCCAGAACCACTGGTTCAGGGTTAAGAATTCGAGCTTAAAATAATTGTTATTATTTGGCTTTATTTATTATCTGATTATTACATGTTTTGAGCCTAATGTGCTAAATGCTGCTTTTACCGCTTTGATATTATTTGAACTGTATATAAACTGTGCCGAAACCTTTCTCTTCTTACCTCCGGGGATGTGCTTACTGGTTGAGACTCCCTATTCTGTTAGTGTCATACCCCAAATAAAAGAGGTTCGGAAAGTTTCTAAGCCGGCTGGCCTTTTGGTTCCCGGAAAGGAGCTCCTTCCTCAACTCGAGTTGTCCGCTCGGGTACACTGTCTAGAACACCGACCCAGGTTTTGAACATAGAATAACGTGACTTCATGCCGGATCCCTAGTAGGAACGCTTATTTGCATCACGTTGCATATGACTTAGGGGACTCAACACAGGGGTTGGGTCCGTCTAGGACTAGCAACCTGATATGAAAAGACCATTCTGGTGCATCCCACTGTTCTCCGTGCATTTATTTGTCTCATACCCGCATGCTGACCGGTGTTTTGATATTTGGAATATTGTGAAAAAAAAGGGGAAATAACGGTTGAAAAAAAAAAAAAAAAAAAAAAAAAAAAAAAACAAATACTGTCAAAACTCGGCCAAAATTTTGAAAAGTCGTTGTTCTATCTTTCATAATAAAATTATATCAATGGAAATATAGAGTTGTCTTATCATAAAAATCAAAAAAAATCTTATTTTTAAAATTGTTTTTTTATAATAATAAAAAAAAAAAAAAAAAAAAGTCTTGTGTTGTCTTTACTTTTATCATTTGTTACAAATATATGTATATATATATGAAAAATTCGAAAGTTTTGCTTTATTTCCAAATGTATATATCTTTACTTATGGTAAAAGTATTTATCTTGTTATAAGTCTAGAAAAGTCCTTTCAGGCTCCCAGTTTTTCGAAAAAAAAAATAATAAATAAATAAATAAATAAACAAATAAACAATAAAAATAATATATATTGACTTCTTTAGAAAGTTTTATATATATATACATGAAAATTCAAAATTCAAAAAATCGCATATGTTTTTGCTTTTAGCAGGATAAGTGTCGTTTGTTAAAATCTTATTAATAAATGTGCAGAATGAGCACGATTCCGAATGAACCATTTTCAATCATGAATAAAATTCCCCTCCAATTGCGGCTCTGGTGGAATGATTTGGGCAAAGAGGGGCATGACGAAATCAAGAAGTATCTGAAAGGCCTCACGAGTTTGTTGGATATCAGGCCACGAGGAGATATCATAAGGGCACTAGTCCCCCACTGGGATCCTGCGCACAATGTCTTCCGCTTCTCAGATTTCGAACTTACCCCAACTTTAGAAGAAATAGCAGGGTATATCGGCAGCGCTGAGACTCCTTTGAGGCACAAATATCTGATTGCTCCGAGAGCTGTGGCAGTACACCGGTTCCTGGACTCCTTAAAGATAGTCAGAACAATTCATAACCCTGACTTGGCAAAAGGTTTTTGCAGCATGAGTTTCATATATCAAAGATATGGTCACATAGGAGGATTCGACAAGCCAGAAAACCAGTTGTGCAGCAAAGGTAATCGCCAGAAGTGGGAAGAACATAGACGAATTGCTTTCATGATAACTTTCTTAGGACTACTAGTATTCCCAAGAAAAGATGGGAATATTGACATAAAGATAGCAGGGGTCGTCAGTACGTTGCTCACACAGAGTGATAGTACGTTGGCGCCCATGATAGTAGCTGATATATTCCGGGCACTCACTTCTTGCAAAGCCGGAGGAAGCTTTTTCGAGGGTTGCAATTTGTTGTTGCAAATGTGGATGACCGAACACCTATGTCACCGAGCCCCGTTTCTGAGCCATGGATCCGCAGGAAAGACCTGCATAGAGGAGTTCTATACCAGAGTTAATGAAACCTACCTGCCAGAAGGAGTCACAGCATGGACCTCATATTTCCATACCCTCAACGCCAGTCAAATACAATGGGCGCTAGGATGGTTATCGATCGACGAAGTCATATACATGCCAGCAGCTAGGCCCCATTTCCTTTTAATGGGACTTAAGAGCATTCAACCATACGCACCACATCGGGTTTTAAGGCAACTTGGGAGGTATCAGATAGTGCCGAAAAACGAGGATCTGAGCATCCAGGTAATCGAGATCAGTCCCGACGGCCAGTTTCCTGAAGCAAGGGTTCGTCAAATTTGGAGCCAATGTCAATACTTAGAAGCAAATACTTGTGTAATGAATCAGGCAAAAGGGGAAGTTTCGCCCGGGTATCAGGCCTGGTACAAAGGGGAGACATCATCTGGAAGACCGACCAAAAGACCTCACCTGCAAGAATTTGTCAAATCTTCACAAGAACAGTGGGGCTGGTTGGCCAAAGAGCAGGAATATCTCGTCAAAGCAGGCAAACTGAAGCAACAAGTTCAGGATATGAGGTTTGAGTGCCAATTACAGTCTGCCGCCCACGAGGGAGAAAGGAACAAGTTAATCAGAGAAGGCGAGGTCCTCAAAGCTCAGATCCGGAGAATGAAAAAAGAGGCTAATAGCCAGCTGAGAAGCCGGGCAGATAAAAGATTGATAGCAGGGTTAAAGGATCAGGTTGCGAAATGCCAGAAAGATTTGGAAAAAGCCAGGGCCAGCACGGCAAAATTGCGAACCAAGTGGGCAAACGGTGCGATGGCTCGGAGGCAGCACCTGCAACAAGTCATAAGGGAGTATGAATTGAGCATCGGGACCTTAAAGGAAACGAATGCCTCTCTTCGAGAAAGGATCCTCAAGCAAACACGAAATGCCCAAGCCGACAGAAGGCAATGTTACGATGCAATGAACAGAATGGAACGACAAATGGAGATATTCCAGGATCAGCTTGCCAACAACGCGCAAACACTGGGATTGAAGAACCGACAGATAAGGCATTTGTTCGCAGAAAGGGACAACATTCGAGGAAGGATCGACGAGATTGGGCATTACATCTACGTGAGATGCCTGGCATGCGAGCAAATGCCCCGGAAGACCCTCATTGTTTCCATCATGGGTTGCGTTCACCGAATCATGAATGAGTTGAAAGGTCTGCAGAGAGACCTCACACCAAGGGCCGCGGAAAGGCCGAATGATGCCTCGCGGGCCCCTAAGTTGGAAAATTAATCTTTGGTTGAGTTTTGTTTATTTGGTTTTGTTGTTTTTCCATATGTTGTTTTCTTTTCTTTTAGTCAAAACGGCTTAAGAACTGTGGAGTCCTGTACTATTGCTATTCCTTGCTTGAAGTAATTTGTAATAGCAAAATTTTGAGAATGAATTTAACGATTTCACAAGAATTTTGTGTTTCTTTACTTTAAGGCAGAACTACGCCTGGTCTGATTCACGCGGGAACGTGATACGTAGGCAATCCCCATAAGATTCGACCGCTTTTAATAAATAAAAATAAAAATACAAAATAAAACACAGGGTTTCCCAAAGTACTTTAAAAATGGATGAATGAGCAAACCGGGATGACGTATGTTGTTTGAGGCAAGGCATGTAGAAACGATTAATTGCCTAGGTGCATTGCATCCTCTATGTGTTATGATCAAATCTGTTAAGCTCTAACACTAACAAAGTTTGTTGTTGTCTGATACCAGACAGTTAGTTGTTAAAGAATTCTGGCAACACATTCATACCAAACCAGATCCAAAGGACCGGTAGCAACAAGCATGACCACTTCTGAGAATAGTAATGAGGAAGAAAGGCCGATGAGCCAGTTGCTAAAAGAGGCAATGGAAAAGATTGAGAGGATGGGACTGGAGATGCATGCCATGCAGCTAGCCCTGGCCAAAACGCAAAAGAGCCCTGAGACACTGGGACACGTACCGGAGTACCCTCACTCTGGCCCTTCCACAAGCCGCCCAAACCCCCTCTATCATCAAGAGAGAAGCCCTCATGATTCCCAAGCTCCACCACCCCACCAACCTCTCCCAACATCCAATATTCCCATTTTTGTGGGACCTGCATCAGCCCCTTTGCAGCGAACGACCAGTGAGCCATTGTTTCAGGCTCACGATACACAGTACTATCCCCCTGAGCCTACATTCCACGCACCGGAACCACAGGTTTACAATCCCCATTTGGAAGTACCGGCAGAGGTTGAGAAGCCTGTTAAGGCCCCAGAACAGGATGAAGTGTTAAGAAAGTTCAAAAGCCTGGAGCAATCCTTCAGAAACTTGCACGGGCTGGGCAATCAAGTCAGCGTGGCATACAAAGATCTGTGCCCTTTCCCAGATGTCCAACTCCCGGCTGGGTTCAAGATGCCCAAGTTTGATTTATATGAAGGGCACGGTGATCCCATGGCACATTTGCGGGGATTCTGTAGCAAAATGAGAGGGGCAGGAGGCAAGGATGAGCTTTTGATAGCTTACTTCGGCCAAAGTCTGAGCGGATCTGCACTGGAATGGTATACCAGGCAGGATTTCAGCAGGTGGTACACGTGGGATGACCTGGCGCAGGCTTTTGCAGGTCATTTCCAGTACAATCTGGAGATAGTTCCTGACCGTCTCACGTTACTGAGGACTGGGAAGAAACCCGGGGAAAGTTTTCGCGAGTTCGGATTCCGCTGGAGAGAACAAGCAGCTAGAGTCGATCCTCCCATGAGAGAGGGAGAAATGGTAGACTACTTTTTGCAGACATTGGATCCAACCTACTTTGGTCACTTGGTGACAACGGTTGGAAAATCTTTCAACGAGGTAGTCAAAATAGGGGTCATGATAGAAGAAGGTTTGAGGTCGGACAAGATCTTAAACTATTCGGCACTTAAGGCCACGACCCAGGCTATTCAAAGCGGCACGGGAGGTGCGCTAAGAAGAAAGAAAGAAGAGGTTGCCACGATCGAGGCAGGCAGTTGGTCCAGGGCTGGCAGGCCACACTACAACCAACCCAGGCCTCACAGGTCAAACTATCCATACAACCCACCACAAAATTTCTATCCACCTCGAGAACCACATTGTTCCGTACACCAAGCCCAGGTATACACTCAGCCTCCGGTTCGCCCGCAATGGCGCGCACCGGCTCCCCAGAACATATATGCACCACCACAAAACACTTACCCTCCACCAAGGGCATATAGAAATCCTTCAGGGGCAGGTTTCCGGGGAAATCCAGATGCCAGAAATGACAGGTTGCGGAAGCAAAGAACCTTCACCGAACTGGGAGAAACCTACACCGCTGTGTTCCACAAGCTGCGGCAATTGGGTTTGGTTAGTCCCGTCCATACTCGGGAACCAAATCCCCCGCCTCAGAATTTGGATCGTTCAATCAGTTGTGAATACTGTTCAGGGATGCTTGGGCACGATACCGAGAAGTGTTGGAAGTTAAGGCACGCCATACAGGATCTTATTGACACCAATAAGATCGAGGTCCAGACACCGGAGGCTCCTAACATCAACCAAAATCCGCTGCCAGCGCACCACGAAGCTCACATGATTGAGTTGGTGTGTGAGGGAGGTGAATTAAGAAAACCCTCACAAACAGTGATGATGATCCAAGCTGCCCCAAAAGAAGTCTTAGCCAGTGGAGGAACAAATGTACAGTCGCAGGGAGAAGGCGTCAAGCCGGTAGTATTATGGGGGAAGAACCCGTCCGTCATAGCAAGCAAACCCGAGCCAAGCAAGTTGGTAATACCAGGGATCCCGCCCACACCGGCGGTCGTGTTGAAAGGGGTATGTAGAGAACGGGTAACCATAAAGCCGGTGGTCCAACTTCCAATGCTTGACAGCAGGGCTGTCCCCTGGAAATATGAAAAAGCAGTGGTAACGTACCAAGGAAAACAGGTGGAAGAAGTCAGTTGTGAAGCGCAAGGGCTGACTCGATCAGGTCGATGTTTTGCTCCGATGGAGTTAAGGAAAACCAACCCAGTGGCAACCAAGAAGCCAGTGTCAGAAGAAGAGGCCGAAGACTTCCTGAGGAAGATGAAAGTGCAAGACTATTCTGTGGTTGAGCAGCTGAGAAAAACACCTGCCCAGATCTCACTATTGTCATTACTCCTCCATTCCGAGGAACATCGCCGAGCCCTGTTAAAAATATTGAACGAGGCCCATGTACCCAGTGAGATTTCTGTAAACCACCTGGAAACCATTGCCAGCAAGATTTTCGAGGTGAAACAGAGTGACATTCTCAGATGATGACCTGCCGGTGGAAGGTACGGAGCACAACAAAGCTCTATACTTAGCTGTCAAATGTGAAGACTCGGTGGTAACCCGAGTATTGGTGGATAACGGCTCAAGCGCCAATATTTGTCCATTATCCACCCTGGACCAGTTAAAGATTGACCGCGGAAGAATCCGGGAGAATAGCATCTGTGTCCGAGGGTTTGACGGAAACGGAACAGCCACTGTGGGGGATGTTGTACTTGAACTAACCATTGGCCCGGTCCTATTTACCATGGAATTCCAGGTGTTGGACGCCACGGTATCTTACAACTTGCTGTTAGGACGACCTTGGATTCATGCAGCTAAAGCGGTGCCTTCCACCCTACATCAGACAGTGAAGTTCGAGTGGGAAAGACAAGAGGTCGTGTTGCACGGTGAGGATACAACATGCACCGTGGGCGGAACCATTGTGCCTTTCATAGAGACCACTGATGACAAGGGTCCTTGGGTCTACCAGATTCTCGATACAGGGTCGGCCAACAAAATCTCTGAAGGAGAAATCATCCCGCACCCTAGGGTAGCTGCCGCAACAGTCATGATGGTATCGGAGATGCTGGGTAATGGGTTTGTGCCGGGAAAAGGCCTGGGAGTTGAACTTCAAGGGATAGTCCAACCTGTCTCCCTTCCTAAGAATCTGGAAACTTTCGGGTTGGGGTTCAAACCAACCGCAGCAGACAGGAAGCAAGCGCGAAAAATGAAGAAGAGGGTCTGGTTTCTGCCTAAACCAGTACCACGCCTCTCGAGGTCTTTTGTTAAAGCTAGTACCAAGGGGTCAGCAATCCCAAAGATTCGAGGACCTTTGATCGGAATAAATGAAGACCTCAATCAGAGTTTTGAAAGGCTATTTGCGGATGTCAGTATGGTGGAAGCTGGAGAGGGTTCCAGCAGGGCAGAGATACAATTTGTGGGGCCTGAGGCCAAGACCAACAATTGGACGGTTACTCCTCTTCCTGTCCGAGGGGAGTCTTGGTAGTAGGCTTTGATTAATGTTTTGTTTGTTTGTTTGTTTGATCGGATTATCCAAGGGTGTAATCCCAATTTTACTTTCGTTTTGTAAAAGTGTGAACCCTTTTTATCCTGCGAATTTAATAAAGTTCTTTTCTTTTGTCCCATTTTAATTTCTTGTTTTGTTCTTTTTCTTTCTGAACAGTTCTCTTTTTACTGGTCCTAATGACATGGCATGCACAGCGGATCTTCGACCTAGTCTAATAAATCAATCTGAATCTGACTCAACAATGCAAGAGGTCGTTTGTGATAATGAATCCGAATGTGACGAAGGAGAAGCCTTCGAAGAAATAAATCGAGAACTGTGCCAATTTGAAGAGAAACCCAAGCCTAACCTAAATGACACTGAGGCTGTGAACCTAGGAGACGCTGATATCATCCAAGAGACCAAAATTAGCATCCACATTGAGCCAAATGTCAAAGCAGAATTGATCGAAACTCTCAGGGAATTCAAAGATGTTTTTGCATGGTCATATGATGATATGCCTGGATTGAGCACCAACTTAGTGGTTCACAAATTGCCCACTGACCCGGCATACCATCCGGTCAAGCAAAAACTAAGGAAATTTAAAACAGAAATGAGTGTAAAGATCAAAGAAGAAGTGATTAAGCAGTTGCAATCGAAGGTCATTCGGGTCACTCGGTATCCCGAGTGGCTGGCCAATGTGGTACCAGTCCCAAAGAAGGACGGAAAAATCAGGGTGTGCGTCGACTACCGCAACCTCAACAAAGCGAGTCCCAAGGACAATTTCCCGTTACCCAACATTCATATCTTGATCGATAACTGCGCTGGGCGCGAGATCGGATCCTTTGTGGATTGCTATGCGGGATATCATCAGATCCTAATGGACGAAGAGGATGCTGAGAAGACAGCGTTTATTACGCCATGGGGAACCTACTGCTATCGGGTAATGCCGTTCGGTTTAAAGAACGCTGGGGCAACGTACATGCGAGCAATGACTGCTGTGTTTCATGACATGATACACAAAGAAATAGAGGTGTACGTCGATGATGTGATCATCAAATCTTGGCGTCAGGAGGACCATGTGGCAGACCTAAGGAGATTTTTCCAAAGACTCCGGAGGTATGATATCAAGCTTAACCCGGCCAAATGCGCATTCGGGGTTCCATCAGGAAAGTTGCTAGGATTCATCGTCAGTCGACGGGGGATTGAGTTAGACCCATCCAAAATTGAATCCATCCGAGACTTGCCACCGCCAAGGAACAAAACAGAGGTAATGAGTTTGCTGGGTAGACTCAATTACATCAGCAGGTTCATCGCTCAACTCACAGCAACTTGTGAGCCCATATTTCGGCTACTGAGAAAGGATGCTGCAGAAGGTTGGACGACAGAGTGTCAAGAGGCTTTCGACCAAATCAAAGGGTATCTGTCTAATCCACCCGTGTTGGTCCCACCTAAGCCCGGGAAACCCCTAATCCTTTACCTGACAGTCTTGGAAAATTCATTTGGTTGTGTACTGGGGCAACATGATGACACAGGAAGGAAGGAGCAGGCCATCTACTATCTTAGCAAGAAATTCACAGTGCATGAGGTCAAGTACACTCAACTCGAGAAAACATGCTGCGCCCTGACTTGGGTAGCTCAGAAGTTGAAGCACTACCTGTCTTCATATACTACTTATCTCATATCCCGCTTGGACCCATTGAAGTATATCTTTCAGAAACCTATGCCCACGGGAAGGTTGGCAAAGTGGCAAATTCTGCTCACAGAGTTTGATATCATCTACGTAACGAGGACGGCCATGAAAGCCCAGGCACTGGCAGACCATTTGGCAGAGAATCCCGTTGACGAAAAATACGAGCCCTTAAGAACGTATTTTCCTGACGAAGAGGTGATGCACACGACTGATTTGGAATTACCTGAGGAACCGGGTTGGAAGCTTTTCTTCGATGGAGCTGCAAACGCAAAAGGAGTTGGAATAGGAGCAGTACTCATTTCTGAAACAGGACGGCATTATCCTGTTACGGCTCAACTGCGCTTCTATTGCACCAACAATATGGCCGAATATGAGGCTTGCATTCTGGGTCTGCGCTTGGCTGCTGACATGGATGTCCAAGACGTCTTGGTCTTGGGAGACTCGGACCTCTTGGTACATCAAATTCAGGGTGAATGGGAAACACGAGATCTAAAGCTCATACCATACCGACAATGCTTGCATGATCTGAGCAAGCAATTTCGATCGGTGAAGTTCAAACACATCCCGAGAGTTCACAATGAGGTTGCAGATGCCTTAGCCACCTTAGCATCAATGCTGCACCACCCTGACAAAATGTATGTTGATCCTCTGCATATCCAAGTCCGTGATCAGCACGCCTACTGCAATACCATAGAAGAAGAAGCAGATGGCGAACCCTGGTTTCATGATATCAAGGAATACCTCAGAATGGGGATATATCCAGAACATGCCTCGGGAGACCAAAAAAGAGCCCTTCGGCGTTTGTCGAATGGTTTCTTCCTCAGTGGAGGAGTATTGTACAAAAGAACCCCGGATTTGGGATTGTTGAGATGCGTAGATGCCAGTCAAGCAATGACGGTCATGGAAGAGGTACATGCGGGAGTTTGTGGGCCACACATGAGCGGATATATATTGGCAAGAAAGATCCTTCGAACAGGGTGTTATTGGCTAACCATGGAACACGACTGTATCACTTTCGTAAGGAAATGCCATCAGTGCCAGATACATGGAGATTTGATTCATTCTCCGCCAACAGAGTTACATACGATGTCAGCACCCTGGCCGTTTGTAGCATGGGGCATGGATGTCATTGGGCCCATCGAGCCAGCAGCGTCCAACGGTCATAGGTTCATTCTAGTGACCATTGATTACTTCACCAAATGGGTTGAGGCTAAAACCTTCAAATCGGTAACCAAGAAGGCGGTGGTGGACTTTGTTCACTCCCATATCATCTGCAGATTTGGGATCCCAAAAGTGATCATTACGGATAACGGTGCGAATCTTAATAGCAGCCTGATGAGAGAGGTGTGCCAACAATTCAAGATTACACACCGCAATTCCACCCCATATCGTCCCAAGGCGAATGGAGCAGTCGAAGCAGCCAATAAGAATATCAAGAAGATACTACGAAAAATGGTGGAAGGGTCCAGACAATGGCACGAGAAATTACCCTTTGCTTTGTTGGGGTACCGCACTACCGTCCGGACCTCCATAGGCACAACTCCTTATTTGTTGGTGTATGGAACTGAGGCCGTGATACCAGCGGAGGTCGAAATTCCATCCCTCCGAATTGTCGCTGAAGCCGGGATTGATGATGATGAATGGGTAAAAGCTCGATTGGAACAGTTGAGCCTGATAGATGAGAAAAGATTGGCAGCAGTGTGCCATGGTCAACTGTATCAGAAGAGAATGGCAAGAGCATATAACAAGAAGGTGCGCCCCAGGAAGTTTGAGGTAGGGCAGCAGGTGTTGAAGAAGATCCTCCCACATCAGGTCGAAGCAAAAGGCAAATTCGCCCCAAATTGGCAAGGGCCTTATATCGTGACCAGAGTATTGTCCAACGGCGCTCTGTGTTTGACAGATATCGAAGGTAGATGTGTCGACATGGCTATCAATTCAGATGCAGTCAAGAGATATTATGCGTAATTTCTCTAATTATGGCAATTTTTGGTTTATTTGTTTGTATTTGGCATTTGATGGATAATGAGATGACGGAGGCAATTCTTTCTTCTATCCAAACACTGTTTAACCCTTGCTTCCCCCTTTGAGCCTTAAGTAATCCTTTCATACCCCTCTTTTGGAATCACTAATGGAAAGGACATGAAAAAAAAAAAAAAAAAAAAGAAAAAGAAGAAGAAAAGAAGATGAAATCATAAAGAAATACAAAACCGTGGGAACTACGTTTGACCTGATTCCTCAAAGAGGATACGTAGGCGCCTCACGGCTCGGTCATAGTATGCATCATAATAAATGTAGGATGCATAATGTACATAGTGTGCATAATAGACACAGCGTGCGTAATGCACGTAGCACAACATAAGAGTAAAAAATAAATAAATTCCCCAAGCAAGAAAACTGGGGCAGAAGTTATGTTTTAAGTTCCAACAAAGGTTTGATTCCAAAAGTTGTAGCACATCACCCTCCAAGTTGTTTTCATTTTTTTAGCCTTCCTTCAATCCCACACCAAAACCAACATCGACATCCAAAAGACCTCCCGATCAATGTTCGAGAGATGCCAAATCCGGCAAATAAGGCCGAGAATGATACACCGATCCCCAGCAAAGAAAAGGATCGTAAGACTGGGAATGAGTTGATAGTCAAAAGAATCTCCAGAAGAGAGGATCATATCTACAACACCCCGATTCCTCGAAAAGAAATAAAATGAGAGAGTCTCATCGGTGAAAACCTTCACAGGCACCGAGAGGCGATGTAAGATGAGGGAAATGAAATGAGAGAGTCTTATTGGTGAAAACCTTCACAGGCACCATAAGGCGCCGGGAGATGAGAGAAAAGAGAGAGTCTCATTAGTGAAAACCCCTCGAAGGGCACTATGAGGCGACAAGATAGAGCAGCGAAACCTACCACATTCGCAACAAGATGAACATCCATTTATCATCCCCAGCAAGTCAGCCCGTCGGACAAATCAATTGATACAAATAGACTGGGTCGGGAATCTATGGTGCATGTCATGATCACGGGGACCAGTTGTGTCATCCAGATAAGTTCTTTTGATTGTCTCCTCCCACAAAAGATTGGTTCAGAAAGATTTTCTCTTTTCCATATCTTTATTTTCTTTTCCTAAAAAAGTGTTCTTTAAAGGATTTTTCAAAGCTTACTACCAGAAACCGAAGGGAAATTCACCCAATGCAGGGTAATACAAACAGTCTTAAAAGGCCGGCCCCAGGCGATGCAGGGATTGTGCTCGGAAATGTTGGAAGAAGTAAGCTCCAAAGGGAGTGGTTTCGGGAGTTAGAAGCAGACTCCCACATCATGTGTTTTAAAAGAAAGCAGAAAAGGGGATAAATTGAAAACCATATCCCCAGCAGGCTAGAGACCCCCAACAGGCAACTTTGCCTGCCAACCAATTATGGGGACAAAGAGCAAGAAAAGGGGAAGAGAGAAAAATGGCTCGCCAGAAAGGCACCCTCTACCACCACGATTAAAACTGACTAAAACCTTTTGTCTTTTGCAGGAGAGCAAAGAATTGATGACGGCAACAAGATGCAATGCCATGGAAGTTACCAAAAACCGGGGCAGAAAATTTTCTGCCGATTGTCGAAAATTTTCTCGGAAGAACGGGGAAACAATTTCAATACTTTTAAGTTCTAGGTCGCCCACCAGTATAATGCGGGAATACTTTTAAGTTCTAGGTCGCCCACCAGTATAATGCGGGAATACATTTAAGTTCTAGGTCGCCCACCAGTATAATGCGGGAATACATTTAAGTTCTAGGTCGCCCACCAGTATAATGCGGGAATACATTTAAGTTCTAGGTCGCCCACCAGTATAATGCGGGAATACTTTTAAGTTCTAGGTCGCCCACCAGTATAATGCGGGAATACTTTTAAGTTCTAGGTCGCCCACCAGTATAATGCGGGAATACTTTTAAGTTCTAGGTCGCCCACCAGTATAATGCGGGAATATTTTTAAGTTCTAGGTCGCCCACCAGTATAATGCGGGAATACTTTTAAGTTCTAGGTCGCCCACCAGTATAATGCGGGAATACTTTTAAGTTCTAGGTCGCCCACCAGTATAATGCGGGAATATTTTTAAGTTCTAGGTCGCCCACCAGTATAATGCGGGAATACTTTTAAGTTCTAGGTCGCCCACCAGTATAATGCGGGAATACTTTTAAGTTCTAGGTCGCCCACCAGTATAATGCGGGAATACTTTTAAGTTCTAGGTCGCCCACCAGTATAATGCGGGAATATTTTTAAGTTCTAGGTCGCCCACCAGTATAATGCGGGAATACTTTTAAGTTCTAGGTCGCCCACCAGTATAATGCGGGAATACTTTTAAGTTCTAGGTCGCCCACCAGTATAATGCGGGAATACTTTTAAGTTCTAGGTCGCCCACCAGTATAATGCGGGAATACTTTTAAGTTCTAGGTCGCCCACCAGTATAATGCGGGAATACTTTTAAGTTCTAGGTCGCCCACCAGTATAATGCGGGAATATTTTTAAGTTCTAGGTCGCCCACCAGTATAATGCGGGAATATTTTTAAGTTCTAGGTCGCCCACCAGTATAATGCGGGAATACTTTTAAGTTCTAGGTCGCCCACCAGTATAATGCGGGAATACTTTTAAGTTCTAGGTCGCCCACCAGTATAATGCGGGAATACTTTTAAGTTCTAGGTCGCCCACCAGTATAATGCGGGAATACTTTTAAGTTCTAGGTCGCCCACCAGTATAATGCGGGAATACATTTAAGTTCTAGGTCGCCCACCAGTATAATGCGGGAATAATGCGGGAATACTTTTAAGTTCTAGGTCGCCCACCAGTATAATGCGGGAATACATTTAAGTTCTAGGTCGCCCACCAGTATAATGCGGGAATACATTCAGCTCTAGATTTTGGAATCAGTCACCCCACCTGAAGACGGAAGGTTACGACAGAGATCCCCAAACGGGAAACAATAAAATCCTCAGCACCAAGAAGCAGACAACTGCAAAAGCAAGCGCACATTCAAAGGGAAGAAGGAACGCGTCTCAAAAGAAGTAGTTTGGGAACGTTGTAGCATGCCCAGTATAACAATTCTGATGAAAAGCCATACCACTGAAGAAACCATTGGAAGATCTAAAGAAGAAAGTCGTGTCCCCAGCAAATCAAGCAAATTGATGAGAACTGACATTCAGAAAAGGTGAAGGACCAGCATCATCTCCAAGTTCACAAAATAAAGGCGTCGGAGGAAAGCATTAGCCGACAAGAAAGCAAGGCAACAAGAACAAGTTGAAGATGGATGAAATTTCAGGATCCTCAGTTTAACTTAGCTTCTTGTTTTCCTTTTAGAGCAATGTAATAGGGAGATCGGTTGAGCAGTAGCATCCTACAGCAGCATACAACAGCGCACAACAACAGCAAACACTACAGTCACACGGTAGTCCCAGCTACCAAAATTTCCCGAACTACATTGACCTGATTCCTGTTTCAGCCCAGGATATGTAGGAAACCTCTGAAGCAAAGGTTCGGTCAAATCTTTTTCAAAAAATGCTTCACACGGAGTATTCGGACGGGCAAAAATCGCTCGCTTTATCTTTGCGCGAAAACCCTTCGTGTCTTCGTGCAAAGAGGGGCAGCTGTAAGCACGTGATTTTTGCTTCACGGACAATCGCTCCAAAAGAAAATAAAAATAGTGGCAAAAGGCTTCGCTGTACAATTTTTCGATCTTTCCGTGACATGTGTTGTTAGTCGTTTGTGAGTCTGTCCATTTTGCATCTAGTCATTATCAAACAAAAATACAAAAAATATATGTGGCGTTAAAAGAAAATTCAAAATATAAATATGTGAGTCGTTCGTTCTAGGCTTTTAGTTAACTTATTTAAATAATTTTTGTGATAATTGTGTTAAAATGTTGCATTGTTGTTTAGTTTTAATTTCGTTATTTTTATTATTTTTATTTTTATTTTTGTTTTAAAAGAAAAAATGAAATTAGAAAAACAAAAGAGAAGAAAATCGGATTGGGCCCCAAAACGAGGCCCAAAACCAAAGCACTGATCCAGCCCAAGTCAGGCATGCCCAAACGCCGATTCAAACGACGTCGTATCAGCTCCCTTATCAAAACCGTTGATCTGACTTAAACAAACGGTCCTGATCAAGTTGATCACTTCATTTCGACGACGTCGTTTCAGGCAGATTAATCTAAGCCGTCCAACTCCTTGATCCAACGGACCTAGGCCATTTAACGCGTCAAACTCTAACCCGATCCAGCCTCACCCGGTCTCACCCACTATCAAACCCAAAACGACACCGTCTTCCCTAAGTGAATAAATCCTGGCCATAGATCTCATTTGATCCAACGGCCAGGATCTAAACCCCTAGATCGTATATAAACCTGACCCCTTACCCCCACGCCCCAAACCAAACCACCCCTAGCCCCACTGTTCACCTTCGTCCCCGAACCCCCTCCTCTCAAAACCTAAGAAACCTTAGGTTCCTCCTCTGTAACCCCGGCCACTCGGATTCCGATGACCACCAAAATAACACCCCTGATGCACCCAACCACCCCGAACGTGAATATGTCAACCGTTCACCTCGAATCACCCCGAAGCTTCTCGAATCTTCAATCGAAGATTCGAGCAAAAACCAGATCTACACCGATTGAACCCAAACTCACACCACAGCGTCTCTTGACCTCCCTCACCCCCCGAATAACTTTGGTTCTGTTCGAATCTGACCGAAACTGAGCAGATCCCAAATCAGACCCCCAGAAACCCTAGATCTTAGAGTTATGGAGGTCTGTCCGAATCAGTAGCAGGATCAGGGTCTAGTAGACTTTTACCAAAGTGTTCTCAGTTGAGAACACTTCGGTTAAATTCCATTAGACCCCAAATAACCTGGTCCGAGTTCGAACTTGAGTCAGTCTTAGTTTCATTTCCCTGAGGTATTTTTCCTTTTTCTTTTGTCCTCCTAAATTCTATCTGTCGTTCATGTTCTGGTTTGTTTTGTTTTGTGACTCGTCTGTCCATGTGTGTACGTTTTGAGTTAATGATGAGTTTTTTTGTTGGTTTTATTGATTGTTTGTTGTATATTATAGTTTGTGTAGTCATCTAAATAAGCGTCGTCAACTGAATTCACTTGAAAGATTGAAAAATCAGGAGCCTACATTTCAGTACGATTACTGTGCCTGTCTCTTTTATTTTATGATGTTGTTTGTAAGCCTGATATAGTAGCACGTCGATTATAGTTTACACCCTTGACTGCATATTGGATCAATTGGTTGTGAGTTAGTCAGATTTGGCTCCCAATGTGGCCAGCTCATACCATTTGATTGGCACCCCTGTTTGCTTAAAGTTTGAATCACTGCCTAAACGTAGGCAGAGAATTGGCAATTAGCTTTAGCAATCTAACAAATCAGCCTGAAAGCAGTATTGAGTTTAATTAGCTAGTAGTCAGGTATTGGTTGAAATCAGAGAGGTTTATATACTAACTATTAAGAGTTAGGGTAATACAGTAATATGCAAGGTGTAAGGGTAATCTTGGCATAAGACAGGGTCTGATTAGGGGATAATTTCAGAATATGTCAAGTGGTAATTAAAATATGATTAACCTAGTGACAATGGGGAACAAAACATGAGGGCATGGGTTCAAAATGAATACTTTAAATGCACCCATAATCCTTGATTAGAGGAATAGGACAAAGCATGGGGGGCTGATTAAGTTTACCAAGAAAGATGCCTTTAGGCATGGGGAGTTAAGGGGTATGGGCAGATTGCAACTGGCAGGATCCAGGCAGCTTGACTGCACTGGATTGTTGGCTTATAAATAGGCCATTTGAGAACTTAAAAGGGCTGGACATTTTTTTCAGTCTTGAGAGAAAGAAAGAAACATAAAGTCTTGGAATATTGTAACCAAACACTGTCTGAAAATTACATAAGAGTTTATGTTGGTTAAGCTGTCCTGGCCAAGTCAGTCACTCGAGCTGGGCTGTTATTGTTCCATTAAGAGAAGTTTGTGTATCTTCTGCTGTGATTGTTACTGCACTAAGTTTCTGTGTGTTGTGGATTGAGTTCAATCTTACTGATTATCGAAGCTGTGTTGGGCTATTTGCTGAGCTTGTGTGACTATTGAATTTCTTTTGCTATTGCATCAAAATAGGCTAGTGTTCTCGACTGTCTCGTTATTCTGTCTCTGGGATCGATTAGTGGGTACTCGACCACTATGGATTTTATCGTTTGAAATTGCTGTTGAGTCGTTTGTGGGCTGTTGGTTGTTGTTGCTGTGTTTGCTGTTTGGTTGCCGGTTGCTGACATCTTTCTTCTTCTCCTGTCTATTGTCCAAACATCCAGGTACACGACTAATACTGTCAATGTAATCTGAGGTTGAGCATGAATACAAAGAGAAGAGTTGAAGATAGTTTATTTTATGTATAGCATGTACACTGAATGATCTGTGATGTATGATAGCCTATATTTTTGTTCGGATACTGGGTTAGCTTTAAACACATAGTAACTGTAAATATAGGGTAATTTGACATCCGATTGTGCGTGTAGGCTGTTGGATAAAATTTTTCAACCATGTAGTAGGCTGCAGTTTAGAAATTAATTGTGTTAGTGATCAGCATGTCTAGTAGCGCACGAAAACTATTCATCCTTAGTTAATTGTTTTTCCCTTTAATAAACGGACCCTTTATAACTGATAAACAACGCCTATAGAACCAAGAACAAGTTCACGACCTCAACCTCACAGGGGTCGAGCCCAGGTCGAAACAGACCAGGCAAGCCCTCATCGAACAAACAGTGGCCCAGGTCTGGCCCATTCCGCATGAGCTGGATTTGGGCCCGTAAGGTTCAGTCAGTTGCCCGTGTGCGTAGTCATATTTTCTTGTTCTAAAAAGCATTTTGAATCCTGCTGTAAATAACCAGCAAGCATGTAATTAACTAGGACTATCTCTGTTTTCAATTGATAGAGGCAAACACGACAAGAAACGTAGTTGCTATAGGATGTCCTTTTAAAATAAGAACGAGATGAGCCTCGATGAAAATAAACAAAACACGCAGATGCGGGGCCCTTGTTAAATGTAAATCATTGAAGCATTTAGTTTCCCGGACGGGTTGTTTAGCAAATCTCACAACCCTCCTAAAATAACAACACGTTAGTCTCTTTAGGACACGCTTTAATAAACCTTACCTTCCTAAACTTGGGTGCACATTTATGTGACCCAAATCCAAATCTCGACGGATTCGAAATGTGTCTCTAATCACGGGTACATTGATTGTGACGTGGTTCGAGGTGCGTGTCCATGACGTTGCAAATTCATTTCAAAAAAAAAAAGAAAAAAAAAAGGAATGAGATGAGCCTCGCCAAATAAAATACAAATTGCGGGGCCCTCAGTAAATATTTGCTTTAAAAATTGTTTAGACTTCGGGATGGACCGTTTAGTAAAATTCCACGGTCCTACCCAAAATAAATACGCTAGTCGCTTTAGGCGCGCCTTTAATAATTTAATTTCCTTAAACTCGGGTGCACATTGATGTGACCCAAATCCAAATCTCAACGGAGTCAAAGTGTGTCGACGACCACGGGTACATTGATTGTGACGTGGTTCGAGATACATTTTCACAACGTTGCAATTCTTGATAAAAACAGTAAATGATAAAAGCGGTTAAAAGTTAAATTTTGCACATAAGTTCACACTTGTATGAAATCAGATAATCAAGCCGAATATAACAGTTGAGCGACCGTGCTAGAACCACGGAACTCGGGAATGCCTAACACCTTCTCCCGGGTTAACAGAATTCCTTATCCGGATTTCTGGTACGCAGACTGTAATATGGAGTCATTCTTTTCCTCGACTCGGGATTAAAATTGGTGACTTGGGACACCCTAAATCTCCCAAGTGGCGACTCTGAAATAATTAAACCAATCCCGTTTCGATTGTCCTTTACTTGGAAAAAACTCCTTTGCGCCCATGCGGGTGCGGAAAAAGGAGGTGTGACAATGCCATCACCAGACGATGTCTACGATGTGAGAACATGTCCAGCGTTACCATCCTCTCGGCAGTGATGGGTTATGTCAAGCAGACTATGCACGAGCTGGAGCAACTTGAGAGGGATCTCACGCCTAGGACCGCGGCGAGGCCGAACGATGCCCCGCGGACACCAATTTTCAAAACCATAATGCACTCATAAGTCAAGTCTGTATCTTAGCATCTTCTGCCTGTTTTTCCCATCAGGGTGATTTTTAGTCTATTTTGAGTCTAGGTTTATTTTCAAAGTTTGCTCTTTCTTTTGCAAAATGTAGTTTGTAATAGACCATTTCAACAATAAAGAGGTTGTTTCTTTTACGCTCATTTGTGTTTTTCGAACTACGTAATGATCTGATTCACGTAGGCATCGTGATACGTAGGCAATCCTCATCGGATCCGGTCGCATTTCTTTTACTGCAAAATAAAAAAAATAAAACAACATAAAAGAAAAACAAAAAAAAAAGAGGAAAAAGGAAAAAGAAAAAAAGGGGGAAAAACTAATAAAGAGGAAAAATGCCGGAATGATGCATGCTCTCGTAGCAAACATATAGTAATCCACTTAACTGTATAGGTGCATCATGCCCAACGTGAGATTAACTATCTGTTATTTGCTGCAAATTAACCGTGCGTTTGTCGTTGAGTATCTAGGGTTTTTTGAAAAGACAGTTGGTTTGGTGAAAGTCTGGCCTCGCACTCATACTTCACGAGGTCAAGGAGAAGTGTTCAACTACCTGTTGTTAGGACCAGAAGCAGTACTCACACTTACTTCACCAGGTCAAAAGGAAGTGTGGAAATGTCTTCAGAAATTCCATTGCAAACAATCCCTGTTTCCGAGGAGAGCTCGATCTCAGCCGTCCTCACACCTGAATCCGCAACTGCGGAGGAAAATAGAATCCTACGGCTCCGCATGTTGGAAATGCTGGACGACTGGAATAATGGGAAAGAGCCGCCAAGTGTCGTCCCCGGATTCCCTGAATTATTCTCCAGGTCAAGTGGGACTTCTAATGTCCCCATAAATTATCCTGCTACCCCATTCGGGTACCCAGCCACCTCAGCCTTCTCTGCTGGATCGCCTTCTGAGCCTCATCCCCGAATGTCAGCCACCGATGCAAGCATGACATCTTTACTGCATCGCCTTGCCCGATTATGGCACAGCCTGCCACGTGCAAAGCAAGCTTTGACTCATCCTCTTTTACATTCCAAGCACCATCGTTCTCAATGGAACCAACTAGGTTCGCTACCAGCACTAATCCTCTACCGCCTCAGTGCGAGCTTGCACCCGGGCAAGATCAGAACCCCAGAATTGCAGAACAAAATGAGATTGCCAAGAGAATGAGAAGCCTTGAACAAAGTTTGAAGAATATGCAAGGATTGAGCGGACAGAAGAGCGTCTCTTACGCCGACCTGTGCATGTTCCCTCACGTGCACCTGCCAACGGGTTTCAAGACCCCAAAGTTCGAGAAATACGATGGGCACGGTGACCCCATTGCACATCTTAAGAAATACTGCAACCAATTGCGGGGAGCCGGCGGAAAAGAAGAACTGCTAATGGCATATTTTGGGGAAAGTCTAGTAGGGATAGCCTCGGAATGGTATATGGACCAGGAAATGTCCCGATGGCATATATGGGATGATCTCGCCAGAGATTTTGTGAAACAATTCCAGTATAACATCGACATTGCGCCAGACCGAAATTCTCTGTCGAATTTGAAGAAGAAACCTTCAGAAAGCTTCAGAGAATATGCTATTAAGTGGCGTGAACAGGCGTCAAGAGTGAAGCCTCCCATGGATGAAGTGGAAATGGTCACTACCTTTCTCCAGGCTCAAGAGTCTGACTATTTCCAAAACATGATGTCAGCCATGGGTAAGCCATTCGCGGAAGCGATCAAGATTGGAGAGATGGTAGAAAATGGTCTGAAAACAGGTAGGATTCTGAGTCAAGCAGCCATAAGGGCGACCTCCCAGGCCGTCCAAAGCGGGTCCGGAGGAACGACAAGAGGGAAAAAGAAGGAAGAAACGACTATGGCAGCCTCGGAAGCAAGGGAGTATCGTCATCCCAGGCCCCGTTTTCCGGAAAGAACCCCACAACACTACTACCCCCACTCAAATTTGGCATATGCTCATCAACCTTATATGGTCATGAATGCCCAACCTTATACCCATCCACCACAACAAGCCAACCGAGGCCCAGCTCCACCTCCCAGAAATCAGCTTTCTTACCGCAACCACTATAACCCACAACCCCCGCAGAATAACTTCCGCCCTCAAGAGCCACCCAGAAGGCGGACTTTCACGCCCATCGGTGAACCATACTCAACTTTGTTCCCAAAGCTGGTCCAGTTGGGTTTCTTGCAACCAATCCCTCAAACAAGGCAAAACCCGACGTCACCTTCTTACAAAGCTGGAGTCAGATGCGCCTATCATTCAGGGGCCGAGGGACATGATACAAATGACTGCTGGTCGTTGAAAAGAGTGGTCGAAAATTTGATAGAGCAAGGGAAAATAGTGCTAAGGGACGAGGAGATCCCGAATGTAACTAACAATCCATTACCTGCTCACAATAATGGGCCGCTGATCGGAATGATTTGTGAAGACAAAGAGTTCGACCCCGCTCTGAAAGCCATAATTGCCATTGTCGACACGGGAAAGAGGCCCGAAGTAGACCAGAAACCAGAAAAGGGGGAGGAGGCCAAAGCTATAAAGAAAGTGCCTGAGAAGAAGGTGGAGAAGAAAGTGGTACCGGTAAAGGGTGGAGTTCTTTACATACCACGAGGTCGAGCTGAGAAGACGCAGAACTTCGGAATCAAAAAGACAAAACCTATGTACGTGCCGAAAGGGGCCTATGTGGTCCGGGGGACGATTCAACCACCTCGGCTGAATGAGCCAGTGGTTATCGGACGCGTGCCACAAAAGCCAATGACCAACCCATCCACAGTGCCGTGGAATTATCAAAAGACTTTGGTAATGTACAAAGGTAAAGAGGTCATGGGAGAACTTCCAGAAAATACTTTCATTGGAAGGTATTCAAATACCCAAGAACTGAACAACGCCACACAAAGGCGCTTCCCGCCAAAGAAGCCCGTAAGTGTTGAAGAAGCGGAAGTGTTCTTCCAACAAATGAAAATGCCGGATTACGAAGTGATAGATCAACTGCGCAAGTACCCCGAGCAAGTGTCCATGCTGTCATTGTTAATGAGGTCGACCGAGCATCGAAAGATCTTACTAAAGACCCTGAATGAAGCATATGTGCCAGTTGAAACCTCGGTAGAGCAATTAGAGCGGATGACAGAAAGATTCTTCGCCGTCAACCAAATCTCTTTCAGCAAGAACGATCTACCCCCGGAAGGAGCGGCACACAACAAGGCTTTGCATCTAACAGTTAAATGCGAAGACTATTATGTCAAGCGGGTAATGTTGGATGGGGGCTCAGGCGTTGACATTTGCCCGCTCTCCACGCTACAAAGAATGGAAATTGGGACCGGAAGAATCCGACCCAACAATGTCTGCGCAAGGGCTTTCGACGGCATCAAGAGAGATACCATGGGATAAATAGACCTGTTATTGGTCATAGGACCAGTCGAATTTCAAGTAACCTTCCAGGTGCTCGACATGGATACATCCTACAATTTTCTCCTTGGCAGACCTTGGATCCATGCGGCAGGAGCCGTGCCTTCCACTCTTCACCAGATGGTGAAGTTCGAGTACGAAGACCGAGAAATCGTGGTCCATGGGGAAGATGAGCATGCTATTTATCGAGACCCATCCATCCCATATCTGGAACCGAGAGAAGGGAGCGAATGGGGTAGCATATCCATCCCATATGGTGGCCAAAGAGATGATCCGGCACGGATTTAGGCCAGGTAAAGGGCTTGGACGAACCCTTCAGGGAATAACAGAACCCATTACCCTACCAGTCACAAAGAAACCTTTTGTACTAGGCTTCAAACCTACTCCAGCAGATGAAGAGTGGGCAAAGAAAAGGAAAAATGAGGGTTGGAAGTTACCTCGACCACTGCCGGATTTATATGCAACTTTCATCAGGCCAAGGTACGTTGAAGAAGAAGATGATGAGGTCTTCACAGCTGAGGAAATCGAGGAGATATGTGGGGCGATGAGAGAGATGCTCTACGAGGTCCACATGGTTCAACCAGGTGAAGGCACAAGCACTGCTGAGATGCTATACATGGGGCCGAACGCCCAACTTCAAAACTGGGAGGCCACGCCATTCCCGACTAGACGGAAGTCCAGGTAGACCTGTCCTGCCACCTTTCCTGTGTCACAAGTTATCTCCAGGACATAACTTGAACGTTTTCTTCCTTTCAATTGTTGTCTTGAATTCCTAAGTTGTAAACAGTGTTGTCTCCAACTTTCCAAAGAAAATAAAAAAAATCATCATTGCTTTCCCATTCTTTCTTTTGTTCTGATTTTTGTTATTTTTCCTTTTATCTTTCTTTTCAGTCATAATAATGCGGCTTTAAATATGACATGCTTGCGGACTTCACGCCCAGATCACAATGAGCTATTTAACTGCGAATTAATGAACCCAGAACCAGAATATGATGCGGAAGAAGCTTTTAGGGAGATAAACCGAGAGTTGGAATATTTTGAGAATAAACCTAAGCCAAATCTGAATGACACCGAACCGGTTAATTTAGGAACTCCTGAAGAAATCCGGGAGACCAAGATAAGCATTCACACGGACAAGAAAACGCGAGAGGCGATAATTCAACTTCTTTTTGAATTTAAAGACGTGTTTGCTTGGTCATATGATGACATGCCGGGACTAGGTGTTGATCTAGTGGTTCATAAATTGCCGATTCATCCTGATTGTCCTCCAGTTCAACAAAAGCAACGAAAGTTCAAAACTGAGGTCAGTGACAAGATTAAAGAGGAGATCACCAAACAACTGAAAACGGGAGTGATTCGGGTAGTCCAATATACAACATGGTTGGCGAATGTGGTTCCAGTACCAAAAAAGGACGGGAAAACTCGGGTATGTGTAGATTACCGAGATCTGAACAGAGCAAGTCCTAAAGATAATTTCCCGCTGCCCAACATCCACATCCTCGTTGATAATTGCGCCAAACACGAGATACAGTCTTTCGTAGATTGTTACGCTGGGTATCATCAGGTATTGATGGATGAAGAGGACGCCGAGAAAACTGCCTTCACCACGCCTTGGGGCACCTACTGTTACCGGGTCATGCCATTTGGTTTGAAGAATGCTGGGGCTACTTACATGAGGGCCATGACTGCCATTTTCCATGACATGATGCATCAGGAAATAGAGGTGTACGTGGACGACGTGATAGTCAAGTCCAGGACGCAGGATAATCACATCCAAGACTTGAGGAAATTCTTCGAGAGATTAAGGAAGTATGACTTGAAGCTGAACCCAGCCAAATGCGCTTTCGGAGTTCCGTCGGGCAAACTTTTGGGTTTCATCGTAAGCAGGAGAGGTATCGAGCTAGATCCAACTAAGATAAAATCCATCAGAGATCTGCCTCCCCCGAGAACAAAGAAAGACGTGATGAGTCTGTTGGGCAGGTTGAACTACATCAGTCGGTTTATTGCCCAGCTGACAAGCACGTGTGAGCCCATATTCAAGCTGTTAAGGAAAGATGCGGCGATTAAATGGACAACTGAGTGTCAAGAAGCCTTTGATAAAGTCAAAGAATACCTTTCGAATCCCCCAGTCTTGGTCCCTCCAGAACCGGGAGGCCACTTTTCTTGTATCTGACAGTCTTGGAGAACTCTTTCGGTTGCGTCCTCGAGCAACACGACGTAACTGGAAAGAAGGAGCAAGCAATCTACTACTTGAGCAAGAAATTCACCGGCTACGAGGCCAAATACACTCTGCTAGAGAGGACATGCTGCGCTCTCACGTGGGTTGCTCAAAAGCTGAGACATTATCTCCAAGCCCACACTACATTCCTCATAAGCAGGTTGGATCCTTTGAAGTATATATTTCAGAAACCAATGCCTACCGGGAGACTGGCTAAATGGCAAATCTTGCTTACGGAATTCGACATAGTCTATGTCACTCGCACGGCAATGAAAGCCCAGGCGCTAGCAGATCATTTGGCCGAAAATCCGGTCGATGAGGAATACCAGCCATTGGATACCTACTTTCCAGATGAAGAAGTAAACACCGTAGAAGTGGTCTCGGAGGAAGCTCATGTTTGGAAGATGTTCTTTGATGGAGCCGTGAACGCCAAGGGTGTAGGGATTGGGGCAATTTTGATCTCGCCTTCTGGTCAGCATTATCCCGCCACAGCTAGACTTCGTTTCTTTTGCACAAATAATACAGTTGAATATGAAGCCTGCATCATGGGCATGCATATGGCAATCGATCAGGATGTCGAAGACTTACTGATTATGGGAGATTCTGACCTGATTATCCGGCAAGCCCAAGGCGAATGGGAAACTCGGGATGTCAAACTTATCCCTTACCGACAGCATGTGGAGGACCTCAGCAAGCGCTTTACATCAATAGAGTTCAGGTATATCCCGAGGTGTCACAATGAACTGGCAGATGCACTTGCTACTTTGGCTTCAATGCTACCCTACCCGGGCAACGCCCACGTCGATCCTTTGGAAATCCAAATCAAGGAAAGACACGGTTACTGCAATGTAATCGAGGCAGGATCAAATACGCAGCCGTGGTACCATGACATCAAGAGGTTCCTAAAGACACAAGAATACCCCGAGCACGCTACTGGAGATCAAAAGAGGACCATTAGGCGACATGCAAGTGGTTTCTTTCTAAGCGGTGAATTGTTGTATAAGAGGACCCCGGACCTCAATCTTCTAAGATGTGTCGATATCGAGGAGGCAAGAAAGATCATGCACGAAGTACACGCAGGTGTGTGCGGACCTCACATGAACGGTTATGTCTTAGCAAAGAAAATCCTTCGAGCAGGTTATTACTGGATGACCATGGAAAAGGATTGCTTTAGCTTCGTTCGGAAGTGTCATCAGTGTCAGGTGCACGGTGATTTGATTCATGCACCTCCCACGGAGCTGCATCCCATGTCTGCACCTTGGCCATTTGTCGCCTGGGGCATGGACGTCATTGGACCAATCGAACCAAAGGCTTCGAATGGACACAGGTTTATACTGGTTGCCATCGATTACTTCACAAAATGGGTAGAAGCTGTCACTCTCAAGTCGGTCACTAAAAAAGCTGTAGTGGATTTTGTACACTCAAATCTTATCTGTCGTTTCGGTATTCCTGCGACTATCATTACAGATAACGCAGCAAACTTGAACAGTCACTTGATGGGAGATGTATGCGAGCAATTCAAGATAACGCATAGGAATTCTACTCCTTATCGGCCGAAAGCCAATGGTGCTGTGGAAGCGGCGAACAAAAACATCAAGAAGATTTTGAGGAAAACGATCCAAAGTTCCCGACAGTGGCATGAGCAGTTACCATTTGCATTGTTGGGGTATCGCACTTACGGTACGCACATCAGTAGGAGCGACTCCTTATCTTTTGGTTTATGGGACCGAGGCTGTAATACCGGCAGAGGTAGAAATTCCTTCGCTTCGAACCATTGTCGAAGCGGAAATCGAAGACAACGAGTGGGTCAAGACTCGGCTAGAGCAATTGACTTTGATTGATGAAAAGCGAATGGCCGCGGTTTGTCACGGACAGTTGTACCAACGAAGAATGGCCCGTGCTTACAACAAGAAAGTCCGGCCCAGGAATTTCGAAGTAGGTCAGCTGGTACTGAGGCGTATTCTGCCGCATCATGAGGAAGCAAAAGGGAAGTTTGCTCCAAATTGGAAAGGCCCATACATCATAAGGAAGATATTGCCGAGAGGAGCATTGTATTTAGGTGATATCGAAGGAAATGACCCCGACACAGCAGTAAATGCGGATGCAGTCAAGAGATACTACGTCTGAATTATACTCCAGTAGTCTTGACACATTTGAAATGATGAAGGTTTTATTCCCCACTACTCCCCAAACACTGTCCAATTCTCTCTACAAACCTTTGAACCATTAAAAAAAACGAAACAAAACAAACACTGATTGAGGCCTGAACTACGTTTGACTTGATTCCGAAAGGATACGTAGGCAGCCTCTCCCTGAGGTTCAGTCACACCAACAATAAAATCCCATTCACCCTGAAATTGAAACCGGGGCACGTCGAGCAGTTTAGAAGTTAGTATCATCTACCTCTCTTTACCAAGCACAAGCCTTCAAATCAATTACCAAAGATATTGGGAAACCAATAAGCGTCACAAATGGAGACCGGCGCACTCTGAATTGAGAGAGATAAAATGTGAGAGTCTCGTCGGTGAAAACCTTCGGGCACCACGAGGCGACGGGAGTAGAGAAACCAAAATGAGAGAGTTTGTTTAGTAAAAACTCACAAAGAGTGCTATCAAGCGATTACAGGAAGAGAAATGAGAGAGGTCAGCCGGCGAAAACCCGCAAAGGGCGTTGTTGGTCGAAAATAATGACTCCACCCCAAGGAGGTCTCGGAAAAGTTCCACCGGTTTGGAATCACAGATCCGTTCTGGTTCGGAGAAACGCAAGTTCATGGAAGGTCAGTCGTCCAGTCCAAAGAGCATGTCATGTCATTTAAAGCCAGCGTTATCTTCCTCAGATAAGTCTTTCTCGTCCCAAAAGGGACACTCCCTTCCTGAAATTTGTTTTCTCCTTTCTTTGTTCCTCTTCGAATCCCTTTTATGTTTTAACCCCAAGTTCAGGATACACCGGAAAGGGCAGGTGGCAGGTTTGGTTGCACGGAATTCCATTTTATGAAGGAAAACGCCTCATTTCGTTGGTACGATAGCCCAAGACTGATGAATCATGATGTTTGATGGTGTTTAAAGTAAAGAGGAAAGAGAGAAATCTCCCCCAGCAAGTCCGCCTTCGGACGAATCCCCACAGAGTCTCCCTCTGTACAAATCCCTACAGAGTCTCTCCTTGTACAATCTCCCACAGAGTCTCCCCAATAATAAAAAAAAATGGAATCTCCCCAGCACATCCCCAGCGAGTCCCTTTGTAAAAATTCCCCAAAAATCTTACCCCAACAAATCCTAGAAAAACCGCTTTGAAATAAATATCCAGCATGCCCCATTGTACAAAAATCCACACAAAGAATCCACTTTGTAAATATTCCCCCACAGAGCTTCCTTTTGTACAAATCCCCACAGAATACCTCCAATAAAATCCCCGTTGAGAACCTCCAAGCAAAACGGGACACAAAAAAAGGAGAGAGAAAAGAAAAAGAGCCTTGCGAGGCAAATCATCACAGAATCTGGAAATACAAAGCCTGAGAAGTCAAAAGAGTTTCGCCATTTGAATCAAATCAATGGCAGGATTTCGCAACAGGAATGAGGACGCAACAAAGCAACTGGGAACGACCAAGGTCACCGAATCGACCGTCATTTCCAAACTAACAATTGTTCTTTGTCTGAAAAGTTGAAACAGGTATAATCCAAGACAACCGTGCAAGAAGCAGGTGTCGCCCGAAGAAGGAGGTACATGGGTACAAGAAATATCTTGGCAATAAGGAACTCACTCGAAAGGTAAGTTTCCACGAAACTCTCTTTTGTTTTTTACTAAAACAAGAAAATTCAACATTAGGGTTTTAAACCCTAAACTGAATTTTTCCTTTAGTCAGCATTAGGGTTTTAAACCCTAAACTGAACTTTTTTCCATTCAGCCAGCATTAGGGTTTTAAACCCTAAACTAAGCTTTTCCATGCAATCAGCATTAGGGTTTTAAACCCTAAACTGAATTTTTTTCCATTCAGCCAGCATTAGGGTTTTAAACCCTAAACTGAGCTTTTCCATGCAATCAGCGTTAGGGTTTTAAACCCTAAACTGAATTTTCCTTTAGTCAGCATTAGGGTTTTAAACCCTAAACTGAATTTTTTTCCCATTCAACCAGCATTAGGGTTTTAAACCCTAAACTGAGCTTTTCCATGCAATCAGTATTAGGGTTTTAAACCCTAAACTGAACCTTTTTCCTTTCAGCCAGCATTAGGGTTTTAAACCCTGAACTGAGCTTTTCCATTTAATCAGCGTTAGGGTTTTAAACCCTAAACTGAACTCTTTTCCTGTCAGCCAGCATTTGGGTTTTAAACCCTAAACTGAGCTTTTCCATGCAATCAGCATTAGGGTTTTAAACCTTAAACTGAATTTTTTTTCCTTTCAGCCAGCATTAGGGTTTTAAACCCTAAACTGAGCTTTTCCATGCAATCAGCGTTAGGGTTTTAAACCCTAAACTGAATTTTTCCTTTAGTCAGCATTAGGGTTTTAAACCCTAAACTGAACTTTTTTCCCATTCAGCCAGCATTAGGGTTTTAAACCCTAAACTGAGCTTTTCCATGCAATCAGCATTAGGGTTTTAAACCCTAAACTGAATTTTTCCTTTAGTCAGCATTAGGGTTTTAAACCCTAAACTGAACTTTTTTCCATTCAGCCAGCATTAGGGTTTTAAACCCTAAACTGAACTTTTTTCCATTCAGCCAGCATTAGGGTTTTAAACCCTAAACTGAGCTTCTCCTTTCAGCCAGCATTAGGGTTTTAAACCCTAAACTGAGCTTTTTCCTTTCAGCCAGCATTAGGGTTTTAAACCCTGAACTGAGCTTTTCCATTTAATCAGCGTTAGGGTTTTAAACCCTAAACTGAACTCTTTTCCTGTCAGCCAGCATTAGGGTTTTAAACCCTAAACTGAGCTTTTCCATGCAATCAGCGTTAGGGTTTTAAACCCTAAACTGAATTTTTCCTTTAGTCAGCATTAGGGTTTTAAACCCTAAACTGAACTTTTTTCCCATTCAGCCAGCATTAGGGTTTTAAACCCTAAACTGAGCTTTTCCATGCAATCAGCATTAGGGTTTTAAACCCTAAACTGAATTTTTTCCTTTCAGCCAGCATTAGGGTTTTAAACCCTAAACTGAACTCTTTCATTCAGCCAGCATTAGGGTTTTAAACCCTAAACTGAGCTTTTCCATGCAATCAGCGTTAGGGTTTTAAACCCTAAACTGAATTTTTCCTTTAGTCAGCATTAGGGTTTTAAACCCTAAACTGAACTTTTTTCCCATTCAGCCAGCATTAGGGTTTTAAACCCTAAACTGAGCTTTTCCATGCAATCAGCATTAGGGTTTTAAACCCCAAACTGAATTTTTCCTTTAGTCAGCATTAGGGTTTTAAACCCTAAACTGAACTTCTCCCCAGCTAGTCGGTATTAGGGCTCCTTCCCTGAACTGAGCATTTTTATCTTCCTTCATCAATTTTATGAACTTCCTGGCGAATAATTCACGAAATTTTCCTAGTGAAACTGGGGCAGAAATTTCGTTCGTTTGTTTGTTTTCTCCCGCAGGTCTAACCTCGAGCCACCCGATTCGAAATGACCCACGAGATGAGTCTCAACTCAGAATCAAAGAAGAAAAAAAAAGAAGATGTCCCGAGAATATCAAAGTAAATGGAAGGCGGATCGACTCCAACATTTGACTAAGGTCCTGAACTCTGCCAGTCACGTTTCACTCAGTATCCCAAAGATTGAACAAGTCGCCGCAACTCGCCAGCATCAAGATTCGGATCAAAGTCTCTAAGCACAATCAGCTAAGACCCAAGATCAAGTCGCAAAAGAATCATAGATAGGAATCTTGTAACTCGCAGTTGACATGCATATAAGTAGTTAGTTCAGTTCCAATTTTCCTTTGGTTGTAATAAGGCGGTCAGTGACGCAGCAGTGACAACAGCAACAGCAGTAACAGCAAGCATTGCAATCCCATGGTAGTCCCAGCTACCAAAATTTTCCCGAACTACATTGACCTGATTCCTGTTTAGCCCAGGATATGTAGGAAATCTTTGAAGCAAGATTCGGTCAGATCTTTCAAAAACATGCTTCACACGGAGTAGTCCATAGGCAAAAATCGCTCATACACGCTCACTTTATCTTTGCACGAAAACTCTTCGTGTTTCCGAACAAAGAGGGGCAGCTGTGAGCACGTGATTTTTGTTTCGCGCGACAATCGCTCCAAAAGAAATAAAAAATAATAACAATTGGTCCTGCTGTACAATTTTTGGATTTTTACATGGCACTTTGTTAATTATTTATGATTTTTTGCCCATTTTATTTTATTAAAACAAAATACAAAAAATGTATGTGTCATGCATAATTTGAACCGTAATCCGGTTGTTAAATAGAAAATCATAAATAGGCATCTTTGTCCGTGATTTTGTTTTTGTTTGATTTTACCTGTCTTAAAATATTTTAATGTGTGTGCAAATAATTGTATTAAGTGTTTATTTAATTTTAATTTGATTTACTTAGGTTTTGTTTTTAAAATAAAGAAGAAAATAAAATAATAATAATAATAAAAAAAAATCTTTTTCGAAATTGGCCCAAACAAACTCAGCCCAAAACCCAGGCTTGCCCGGTCCGTGACCAGCCTACTTCGAGAACATACAAACGACGCCGTTTTAATTCAGGCTGATCTGAGCCGTTGATCTCTGAAAGATCAACGGCCAAGATCTCTCACCCCGAACCCACTAACAGACCCGACCCGTCTCACCCGGACCGACCTCAACCCTTTACCCTTGAAACGACGTCGTTCCCTGTTAGTCGAAGGATCCTGGCCCTTCATCATGTTTCATCCAACGGCCAGGATTCACCTATCCACTAACTATATAAACTTGCAACCATACCCTGCCCCCCATATCCAATACCCCGGCCTTCGTCTTCACAGACCCTTCCCCTTCAAACCCTAGCCGCGCCCATCTCCCTTCACCAGAAACCCGGCGGCATGAACGCCGGTGACCTTCACCTTAACACCCTAGAATCCCCTTGCCATCCTGAACATGGATCTGTTAACTACTTAACTCGAATCCCTTCCCACCTTCTCGAATCTTCGTTTGAAGATTTGAGTCGGAACTTGACTTACACCGTTTAACCCCAGTTTCACACCAGACACTCCCCAGACCCCCTCGTGACCAAACCATGCTTGGTTTGGTCCGAATCTGACCAGGGAAGCATGAATCCCAGATCTGATTTTTGGAACCATAGGGTTCCTCGTCGATGGTCCGTGTCTTGTTCAAGCCGAAGAGATTAAGGTCTAATGGACCTTAATCGAAGTGTTTCTCATCTGAGAAACACTTCGATTAAAGTCCGTTCAGCCTTAAGAAAGGTCTGTTCGAGTCCAAGCTAGGGTCTTTTGATTTTTCGGGTTTTAAGGTGAGTTTTGCTTTCTTTTCTTTATTTGTTTTAGTCCATGAGATTGTTCTAAAGGTTGTTCATGTTTCGTGAAATCTGTGTTTTGAGTTTTATCAACTATGTCCTGTCCACCTTGCCTGAACCTTTGTTGTTTGATTGAGTTTCTTCTTCTACTTGTTCTGATAATGTGTATGTATGTATTTGTTGTGCAATTGGTTGAATTTCAAATTTGAACTAATTAACTGATTCCTCGGGTACAATTCTGCTTAGTCAATACAATTCGAATCATGTGTCCTATACTGTTAAATGTCTGATTTTGGTTTCGATTGTATGTGTTATAACTAATATAGTCGAGTCGACAAATGTCGTCAATTAATTTCAGTAGTTCAAATGTTAACAATTGAACATGTTGCCTGCTGCAACTTTGGTTTGAATCAAAGTAAGAATCAAGTATGGTCACTTATAGTTGCTGTATTTGAATCTGAAAATAAAAGGGTAGATTGTTAGCTGCAATATGAATTGGAGGGCATGTGCATTTGTGCACAACATGTGCATAAAGGCCCTTTTGGATTAAAATAGTTTGACAGCATATGTTGTCAGATTATATTCCTGCTGCCCATGTCTGCTTTTAGTTAATAAAATGGGAAAGTTAAGCCTGCCAAGGGAATGTCATGGGGTTAATACTTAAATAGCTAAGTGGAACTGAAAAGAAGATAGCACATGGGAGGGGTATCTGATTAGTCTATCAGGCTGTAAAAAGGGTGATGTTAAGGCTTATAAAAGGGAGGCACATTGAGAGATAAGAGGGAGAAGAGAACAGGGAGATAGAGAGAGAGAGGCTGAATCATTGAGGGCTTGAAGTTCAAAAAAGAAAGAAAAACTGAGAGGAGTTCTTTTGATAACTCAAATAGATTCCAAGATTGAAAATTGACACTCTTTTGTTTAAGAAGAAAAGAGATAGTGAGAGGGATATCATAAAAAGGCACATACAGACACATTGAGAGAAGCTATATACACAGATAGAGAGTGAACAAGAAACAGGGAATATACAGAAATTTCAGGAAAACTGTTTTCTGTTTGGGCTTCATTTGCTGTCAACCTGTTGGGCTGTACTGATTCTTCCAAGTCTCAATTGAGATTTCTGGTGGTATTTTCGTGCTTAGTTTCTTTTGAGTTGGTCTGCCTGGAGTTTTGTTTATGCTTTACTGCCTACTGCTGTCATTTTCCACTTTTTCCTCGTCTATAATTGTATCTTGCACCGGAACTTGTCCTGCTGCTGTTATCTGTTACTGCTGTTGTTTCGCTTGCACTGTTTGCTCAACTGACTCTCTTGCTTTCTTCATTGTAAGCATCTTCTCAGGTACACACTTCGAATCTGTCTGATGTAACTGATGTCGAAATGAAAATTGAAATGAAAGATCTGAAGAATCTTTAATCATCTGTGGCTTTACTTACAGCTTTGCGAATATTGTTAAAGTTGTATAAATCCTTTAATTTGTAGCCTAATAGAGAATACATTCGTAAGTTTGTACTTAATTAATGTTTATGTTGATCTGAAACCGTGGTATTTGATTCATTTAGAAGCATACAGGATGTAAACACAGTTCATGGAATGTGAAACTATTCAATATGATTGTTAGAATTGAACTCACTCTTTCAGCATGCTTTGAATAAGTAGGGGCCAATGGCTGTTAAATCTAGCCAAATACAATATAGTTTTAAATCACCCAGTTTCGACTTCTTTAGGTGATTTATAGGACTAGCTTTGAATATCATCGGTAACATTCTTTAATAAGGAATTTTACTAACCCTGTTTAAGCAAGTTAATCTAAATTCGACTTAAAGATGTTTGTTCGGATTAAGTGTTGTATTTCGTTAACTCGTATGTGATTTCCTTGTCAAATTAAAAGCGTTTTTCCATTAAAATATAATGTTTTCTTAACTTTGTAAATAATTAATCATAAAAACCCGGATTAGGCCAAAGCAGCATGTACCATTTTTCTTCTAGTTTTAGAGACAAATGCATTAGAAATGTAGCCACTTTAGGATATCCTTTCTAAATAGAGACGAGCCTCACCAAATAAAATGCAAATTGCGGGGCCCTCAATAAATAGTCATAATAAATATTTAGAATTCAGGATAGGCTGTTTAGTGAATTTCATGGCTTCCTACAAAATAATAATGCGCTAGACTCTTTAGGCGCGACTTAATTAAATTACATTCTTAAACTCGGGTGCACATTGATGTGACCCGAATCCAAATCTCAACGGAGTCAAAATGGTCAACAACTACGGGTGCATTGATTGCAGCGTGGTTCGAGATGCATTGTCACGACGTTGCAATTCTATAAAAATGATAATAAAAGCGGTTTAAACTTAATGAAAGCACATAAGTCACAACATGTATTTAAATCAGATATTTAGCCATTATAACAATTTAAGCGACCGTGCTAGAACCATGGGATTCGAGGGTGCCTAACACCTTCCCTCGGGTCAACAGAATTCCTTACTTAGAATTTCTGGTTCGCAGACTTCATTTGGAAAAGTCGAATATTTTCCTCGATTTGGGATTCAAGATAAACCGGTAACTTGGGACACCAAAAGTCAAACCTTTCCCAAGTGGCGACTCTGAATTAAATAAATAATCTCATTTCGAATATTGTCACTTAAATTGGAAAAACTCCCCTCGCGCATTTAACCCTTCGGGGCGGGCGCGCAAAAAGGAGGTGTGACAAACAACCCCTCGGGCAAAAACATGTACCGTAAACCGCCCCTCGGGCAAAATATCAACAGAACCAGCCCCTCGAGTTAACTCACAATCACTCATAATCAGCCCATTGGGCATAACATGAATCTAGAACCGCCCCTCGGGCAAAACATGGATCAAGAACCGCCTCTCGGGCAAAACATGGATCAAGAATAGCCCCTCGGGCAACAATATGAATCAACAACAGCCCCTCGGGCAACAATATGAATCAACAACAGACCCCCGAGCTAATTCACATCACTCACACTGGTACCCGCGCTCACTGGGGGAGTACAGACTCCGGAGGGGATCCTACAGCCCAAGCGCTACAATATGCACGGGCAACTCACGTGCTATCACATACCTACGTTCAGTGGGAGTGTGCAGACTCCTGGAGGGGCTTCTACAACCCAAGCGCTATAACAAGCCATCTCGTGGCATAATCAATCAGGCCATTGGCCTCATATAACAACAAGCCGCCTCGTGGCATAAATCAATCAGGCCCTCGGCCTCATAATATCATGAATCAGTAACAACCTACTGCGGCGTGCAACCCGATCCCATAATATCCTCACAACACAGGTCATCGACCTCACTCAGTCAGAAAACCTCTCAAGACACTCGGGATAATAGTAAAAACATGGTGCTTAGCCCAATCTATCATTTAAAGTATCAAAATGGAGTAAATACAGCTGAGTTATGAAATCAGTAAAATACAGTATGACTAAGTACAAATATTAAGTCAGAACAACGAGGAATAATAGTAAAAAGCCCCTAAGGGTCCAAACAGTTGGCATTAGGCCCAAATATGGCATTCCGCCTAAAATATAGTAATATTTCCCAAAACACAATGATATCAAATAGTTTTCAATCAAATACGCGACTTAATAGTCATACGGGACGGACCAAGTCACAATCCCCAATGATGCACGACCCTACGCTCGTCATCTAACGTGTGCGTCACCTCAAAGTAGCATAACGATGTGAAATCTGGGGTTTCATACCCTCAGGACAACATTTACAATCATTACTTACCTCAAACCGGTCCAAACTCTATCCTGCGATGCCTTTGCCTCTCGAATCGGCCCCCAAATGCTCCAAATCCCGATGGTTTTCTTGAAAATCCCTCGAAAAATCGCCAAAGCCCGAGCTCTCTAGGTCAAAAATATGAAATAAAACCCCAAATCTCGTATTTATAGTGCACCTCTCGGATTCTCGTCACCGCTGTCCGCGGTAAAACCACCGCTGACGGCGGTAAAATCACCGTTGTCGCGCTTCTGGTGGCTGCAAAGACATGCCTTAGTATTTTGGCCATAACTTTCTCTACAAATGTCTAAATTATGATTTCTTTACCTTTCCGGAAACTAGACACTAAGGGCTACAATTTCGTTTTTGAATCATCTCAAAATTTCTTGTAGATCAAAAGATATAGGCTTTAGAAGTTGGACCAGCGGCCCTGCGGATTCTTCATGACCGTGGTCGCGAACCATTTTCCGCCCCAACGGTAAATTTAAGCACCAGAACCAATGCCTGAGTTCCGGTAATGCCGGACTCGCTCAAAATTCACCCGAAATACACCCGAGGCCCTCGAAACCTCAACCCAAACATACCAACACCTCCCATAACATCATTAAAACTTAGTCGAGTCTTCGAATCACTCAAACAACCCCAAAACCCCAGATCAACTTCGGATTCAATCTTAAGAACTTTCAAATTTCACAAACGATGCCGAAACCTATCAATTTAACTCCGAATGACCTAAAATTTTGCACACACGTCACAAATGACACTACAGACCTATTCCAATTTCTAGAATTCCATTCCGACCCCGATATCAAAATTTTCACTACCAACCAGAAAGGACCAAAATTTCAATTTTGCCAATTCAAGCTTAAATCTAACACGGACCTCCAAATAACGTTCCAAAATTTCAATTTCGCCAATTCAAGCCTAAATCTAACACGGACCTCCAAATTACGTTCCGAACACTCTCCTAAGTCCCAAATCACCCAACGAAGCTAATCCAATCATAAAAATTCAAATATGAGATCGAGTACTAAAAGTCAAAGACTTGGTCAAACCTCTCAAATTTTAAGTCTTAAGTTGAGAACCATTCTTCCATATCTATTCTGTTCCACCTGAAAACCAAAACCGATGATTTACATAAGTCATAATATATCTTACAAGGCTAGTCATGCTCGAGAACTGGCGAACGAAGTGCAAAAGCTCAAAATGACTGGTCGGGTCGTTACATCTTACCGGTTGTATTTAAAGTAATAAAAGTTGTATCCATTCTGTGTAAGATAAAATTATCTTATCTGAATGGCTACTGAATCGTGCAACTACTAATAACTTTTAATTGGTCAAGTTTCCTTATGTATAGTGAAGAAAAAGTTTGCGTACAGCTAGAAAGGAATGAGACTAAAACACAAGATTAGAGAAAGGAATTTTTTAGGATAAAGATAAAAGGAAGAAGACTAGAAAATCTTCGTTTGACGAGAAAGTATTTGTTAGCAGCATAACCCAAAAGAGGTTTCCGAAGTATCAATACCATCAAGGGAAAGAAAAGCATTTGGCAATGTGAACCAAAATTTTGACGGACTCAGGAAATACATTTGATCCATTGCACTCATGTCTAACATATGGATTTAATTCTAAAAATCATACAAACTCTTTAGTTTACATAGAAAATGATAGTGCAATCTATTCTCAAGAACGTCATGTGGATTTTTCCTACTCCGGTCTTGCCGTCATGTATTTTATCGCGATTTTCGCATGTTAGAGGGATTGTCCGGAGAACCAGCTCAGGTATGTTAAGACTATATCTTTCTTCTTTTTGGCATGATCCAAATTATATAGACGAAATGAGTAAACGCACAGTTATCATAAACGACTCTATTCATGGAGATAATAGTGGTCTCTGTATTCTTGATTCTTCATGTGACATATTATTATATCTTCTGTTCATGGGTCTTAGAATAATACGCACTTGATAACGTTTATCCAAAAGGAATATTAAGATTATTAACATATTTTCACGCATTTCATGCATTTATACATGTGCATTTACTCATGACTCAGACGATATTATATACGCGTATATATACATATATATATATATATATATATATATATATATATATATATATATATATATATATATATATATATATGTGTATATATATGTATGTATGTATGTATATGTATATATATGTATATGGGAAAGGTTATGACGTTATATACGTACCACCACCTAATCAGCTAGTGTACGTTGATGATTTTGCCCACAGTGGCACCAGATGACGTTATATACGCGTATATATGTATATTATGTATGTATATGGGATATGAAAAAAGGTTATGGCGCTGTATACGCATCACCACCTGATCAGCTGGTATATATTGATGATTTGCCCACAGTGGCAAAGATGATATGATGGGATGCCCTTAAAGGCGCTTATTCCTACTCATCCTTCTTAATCCTCTAATAACCATTTTTGGATTATTGACTCAGGTGCTTCCATGCACATGACTTTTGATTTCACCATTATGTCCAATGTCATTACTGTGTCTAGACCTATCAATGTTACTCTACCTAATTCTCAGAGAGTTCGAGTCACTCATGCATGACAAGTGACAATTCACCCTTTATTAACTCTGCAAACAATACTCTATGTCCCAGCTTTCAAATTTAACTTGGTTTTTGTTCATAAATTATGTGAGCAATTTCATTCTATTCATATCTTCAGTGATTTTGCATGTTTCTTACAGGGCCTTTCCTTGAGGAAGCCTCTGGTTCTAGCTGAAATCAAGGCTGGGCTTTACCTTTTGCATTTTGTCCATCTTCCTGCAGATCCATGGACTATTTATCATAGAAGAATCTCTCTTACATCGATTACTGACTATAAGGATAAGGCAAGTCAAAGCAAAGCCAATGCACGTTATACGACTAAAAAAGAGAGCAATGGTCAGAAACCCCAAGCAATTGACCAGTAGAGAATCATCGAGAATGGCCTAAGAGCCTACCAACCCTTTCTTAATCTAAGGCATCTACCCCTGGAAGAAAAAAAGATGGAAAGAAAGCTGATTGATACCTTATCTTTGAACCACCCTGCATATAGACAATAAAACTTCAGCTATTAAGCATAGTTCTAAAACCCTGTCGAATGCTTTCAATGTTTTATATTCTTCTACGTCTAGCTAGTTCTACTGTTTCATGTGATAATCTTTGGCATGTAAGGTTAGGTCATTTACCTATATCTACCATGAGATATATTCCCATCTGTAAACAACATTGTTCTAGTGATAATGTTTTCTCTTGTTCTATTTGCCCTATGGCCAGGCAACACAAGTTACCTTTTCCCACTAGCACCAGTTGCACCTTTCATGTGTTTGAGCTAATTCACATAAATAGTTGGGGACCATATAAAGTTCCCACTCATGATGGTTTTAGATTTTTTCTCACTATAGTGGATGATTATAGTAGGGGCATATGGACTTTTCTCCTAGGCACTAAAAGCAATGCCATTACTGTGTTACAATCCTTTATTTCTATGGTAGAGAGATAATTTGACACCAAAGTCTAAAAATCAGATCTGATAATGCCCTTGAACTAGGAAGCAGCACTACTACCACAACTTACTTGCTTTCTAAAGGAATTATACACCAAACCTCTTGTGTAGGAACCCCTCAAATGGTATTGTTGACAGAAAACACAAATATTTGCTAGAAACATATCGAGCTCTCTTGTTTCATTCTAAAGTGCCTATTTATTACTGAGGAGAATATCTACTTACTGCTACTTTTCTCATCAACAGATTTCCTACCAAGCTTCTTCACTATAAGACCCCCTATGAGATTTTGTTTCACAAGCCTCCTGATTACACTTTCCTAAAATGTTTTGGTTGCCTATGCTTTGCTTCTACTTTGTCTCAACATAGAGGGAAACTTGATCCTAGAGCTGATGCTTGTATCTTTCTTGGCTATCCTTTTGGTAAAAAGGGCTACAAACTCTTAAACATACTAACTAAATACAACGTTGTCTCCAGAAATGTTGTTTTTCATGAGACAATCTTTCCATTCTCCATCTTAAACACTAAGTCTTCTCCTTTGTTTCCTAGTACCACACCTCAGATCGCAGTCTCCTCTCCTAGCTATCATTCTTCCCCTATGTCTGTTCCCTCTAATTTTGTTCATTCTACTCCTCAGTCTCCTACCACTACTCCTAGTTCTCCTCCCCAGTCCTCTTCCATTTCTTTTCCTTCTACTTCACCTCATTCCACTCCTCTCTTTTCTTCCTCTAGTTCATCTTCCTCTAATGTACCTAGTCCCTCTCTTTTCTTTGATGCTTCTTCCTCTTCTCCTAACCCTCTACACATTGATTTGCGGAGATCTTTCACGGATCGCAAAACTCCCTCCTATTTAGCTGATTATGTGTGTAATGTTGTGCATTTAACTGATGTTTCTACCTTTTGTTTTCTTTCCCCTGTTTTCCCTTTGCAACCTTCTTCCAATGCTTTATCTTCCTCTAATAAGAAGTTACTTAATTCTCTACCACATATTCAAGAACCTTCTAGTTATTCCCAGGCAGCTATGCACCCTGGTTGGCAAGAAGCTATGACCAAAGAACTTGATGCTTTGTTGCTCAATGAGACTTGGGAGGTGGTCCCTTTGCCGCTGGAAGAAAGAGTTTACCATCTAAGTAGGCCTATAAGGTTAAATTGAACTCTGATGGGAATGTGGAGAGATTGAAGGCTCGTTTAGTGATTCGTGGTGATATACAAAGGGAAGGGGTTGATTTTACAGAAACCTTCTCTCCGGTCGTCAAAATGACCACCATATGTTGCATCCTAGCTTTGGCAGTCAAAAAGAATTGGAAATCCTTTCAGTTAGATGTCAACAACACGTTTCTTCATGGTGACCTCCATGAGGAGGTCTATATGAAATTTCCAGGCGGCCTTACACCTGCTACTCCTAACCTTGTTTACCGACTTAAGAAGTCTCTATATGACCTACGTCACGCTTCTCGCCAGTGGTATGCTCGTTTAACTGCAGCTCTGAACTTTAAAGGGTTTACTCATTCTATGAACAACTACTATCTATTCTACAAAAAATCTGGTACCTTTGTTTCTTTGGTGGCTGTTTACATAGATGACATCCTACTTACGGGGAATAATGTTGAAGAATTACATAATTTAAAAGCCTTTTTGTACAGTGAGTTCAAGATTAAGGACTTAAGGAACTTAGCTTATTTTTTGGACATGGGAGTTCTTCGTAAGGTTCTGGCATCATTCTCAGTTAACAGAAATTTATTCTTGAACTTTTAGAGGAGTTTGGCTATCTTGGTTTGTCTCCGGCCAGTTGCCTATTGGATCCTTCTATCAAATTGCATGCTTACCATGGGGTTCCACTCTCTGATCCTACTTTATATCGTCGTCTTCTAGGCAAACTCAATTTTTTTTACGCATATGCATCGTGATCTTTTCTTTGCCGTTCAACACTTAAAGCCAATTTATGTAGGCTCCTCATGATTTTCATCTGCAGGCTGCTCATCACTGTTTACGATATTTGCTTTTGGACCTTGGTCTTGGGTTGTACATGACTGCTTCTCCTTCTTTGGATCTCTATCTTGCTATCTTCCGCTGAAGCTGAGTACAGCTCTATGCGTCGTGTCATGGCTGAGCTCACCTGGTTGGTTCGTCTCCTCGATGACCTTTCGATTCTGCTAATTTTGCCAATTCTTCTTCGTTCTGATAGCCAGGCGGCGATCCATATTGCCAAAAACCCGGTTTTTCATGCGCGTATTAAGCACGTTGAACTCGACTGCCATTTTGTCTGCCAACAGTACCAAGCTAGTATGATTTCTTTGTCTTTCGTCCCTTCGTCTTTGCAGCTCACCGATATTTTTACTAAACCCCTCTCTGGGCCATCTTGTCGGGACTGTTTAAGCAAGTTGGGGGTTCTTTAGGCACCCTCCAACTGGGTTGGGGGAGGGGGGGAATTTCGCCGAAAAAGCCTCAATGGCCAATGAGGATCATGGATGATGGCTAGGGTTCTCTATTTCTTGAATGTATCGACTGAAATGAGTAAAGAGAAAGGAGATTCGTATACAGGTTAATGTTCCGGGTCGGTTCGCATCCACACTCATTTGGTCTGCCACGTGTCGCTTATCTGATTTTGTCTAGTTAATCTCAGCCATTCATGACAGTTGTAGTCCTCTATTGTTATTAGTTAATTATTCGTTAGGTTAGTCGGTTAGAGAAATAGGGAGTATTTTAGCTGTGTTTATATATTACACATTGTACAATACACAAGGCAGTTGAGAAATTTCAACTAGTTTTATTCTAGAATCTTCAATGAAATTCAACAGAAAATGGTGAAACAAAATTAAGATGCAATAAAATGCCAAATACATATAGCCAAGGGTGCAAATTAAATTGTATCAAAATGTATTGTGCAAACCAATGCACATCAATTGTTTTCACTTTTAACAAAACAAGATGACAAACTCACAAAAAGAAATCCAGACACAAAATTGCAATCGCCTACTTCGTGATAGAAGAACATTATTATTTCACCAAAGAGACCAATCTTAAGTACCTAAAGCATCTTTCTGATCAAGTTCAAATTGGTCAATGATTGTATGTTGTGTCTATAATTTAGTAATTATACATAAACAAATGAAATTTATAATTACATGGAAAGTTGAAGTAACCCCCCATTTTTTCAAGAGCAATATTGATTCTGATTAAGGGCTACATGTTCACTTCTTGCTTTGGCGAAATTCACGAGATTCACCATTTTCACTGCTTGAGTATTCTTGACTTGACATGCTGGATTTTCTGAATTTTCTTATGTCATATGAACCTCCATCATGTTCAGAACTTCCACCAGAACTAAGAGTAGCACTATGGCCAAGTTTTCCTCCCTCATTTAAATCGTCCAAAGTAACATCATCTTCTAAAGCACGCACAATCTGTATATATGTAACGTAATTCATTAATCAATATTTTTCAAAACATATATTATAAGACCACCCCTTTTTAAATTAAAAAAATACTTTTCTAAAACTTTTTGTTTCAAAGGAAATATACTCCTAATTTAATAACTAAGAAAAATTATAACATGCTTTTGAATTATACACCTCAATGTATATAAGAAATCTTGTGTACAACATTGCGTCATTGAAAAGGGCAACCTAATGCACAAAATATCTTACGCTCACGTAGAGTTCAAGGAAGGACCGCACCCAAAAGGCAGGGGCGGATTTATAGGCTAATACATGGGGCACGTGAACCCATGGTCTCTCCATCAAAGTAGGTATTTTATGTACATATTTTCTAGAATTGCTCTAATATTATCCGCTAAGTAACATGCATGCTCTAAAGAGACTAAATGGTGCACTTTGTTGAATGCTGAGTTGTTTAGCTAGAGGAGCAATGACCAATTCCCATTTAATACTTTCTTTTTTCTCCTTTCTTCAGTGGTGCACACATGTTATAAAAATTCTAGATCTACCTCTGTCCAAGGGACCTAATGTAAACAGCCTACTCTTCGACTCGAACTCGTGACCTATAAGTGACATAGAGATAACTTTATCGTGTCTCTAAGGCTCCCCTCACAAAATTGAAACAAAAAAAAAAATAGCAAAAAGAGCAAGAGAAAACTAACCTGACTCATTCTCGGACGTCTTTTAGCAGAATGCCTGATTGATGCAGCAGCACATGCCACCATACATAACATCTGTTGTGCATCAAATTTCCCCTCCAAACGTGGATCTATTAGTTCATCATAATCTCCACCCTCTGTTGCACGAATGAGAATAGGCCTTGCCTGTATATACATTATCGAAAAAGAAATGATAATTACTTACTACAAATTAGAATGATGTACTGTTGTCTACTTATATATAGATTATATCATAAATTATGTAGACGAAATAACTTGTAGTTGTATCAAACAATATTGAAAATTACCCATTCAACTAAGGTATCATCGTCACCATCCATATCTATTGGACGACGTCCAGTTATAAGTTCCAAAAGCATAACTCCATACGAATAAACATCAGATTTCTCAGTTAGTTTGCCACTTGAAGCATACTCTGGTGCTAAGTACCTGTTAATTATCCATACAAACAATTTCACGTCATTATTTCATTTTAATTAAACCCACTAAGACATGATGCAAATTAAAGTAACTATTTTCACTTTGTAGGTGAAATAAGACTTTTATGTAATTGAAGAGCAATTACCGGAACAAAAAATGATAGCAAAAAATTAAAAAATTAAAAATTAATAATAGACATCATTTTAATAAATATTTTAGGATACTCACCCAAAAGTTCCCATGATACGGGTGGATACATGAGTATTGGTGTCGGATGAAAGCTTAGCTAACCCAAAATCAGCTACCTAATTAAAAAAAATGTAAGAATTGTGATAATGAAAATATTTTCGTATCTAAGTGAAACAAAATTCCCCATTTGATAGATATTCCAATACCTTGGCTTCAAAATTTTCGTCCAATAGGATATTTGCAGCTTTAATATCTCTATGAATAATTTTAGGGTGGCCTGTACACAAAAGAGTACTTAGATATGAAAATACAAAATAATTCAAATAGTAAAGGTGAAAATTATGAAAAAAAATTGAAGTTAATTACAATCTTCATGAAGATAAGCAAAGCCTTTCGCAGATCCTAATGCAATTCTGTGCCTTGTATTGAAGTCCATAGGTGGACGACCAGCTCCTAAGAGAATGACATAAAGGAAATATGAGATAAGTTAAAAACAAGAAATAACAATTAGCAAGGTACTGTATTTAAACTTTACGCTCCCGTTTGGCCATAAAATTTGGGATTTTATTTTCAAATATTTGTTTGTCAATAAATTTTAATCGTTTTTTGGTAGATTTGAAAAACAAAATCTTCGAATTCCAAAAACAGCTCTAGAGTAGTTTTTGAATTATTCAAATAAAATGTATTTCCAAACACAATTTCAACTTTCGAAAATCAATTTTCATCTTATCTTCAAAAATTTATTCTTTCGAGTTTCAACTAAATCTATATCAAAAGCTAACTTAATAAGTACTTTGGGGTGAGGAAAGCTATTTTTTCAAATTATATTTTTCAGGAAGTAAATCATTTTTTGATATTTGTGCCAGAAAATAGTTTGTACCCAAAGAGAGAAATTGACTTCCCTCACTTTTTTTGGCAGAAGTCATTTTCTTTCACAATTATTTCAACTCTTAGCAATATTATTGCGTTAACTAAAGCTTATAGTACATCCTAGCTATAATTAATACTCAAAAGTTTTTATCAAACACTATCCGATTTGTTAAATATTATTATCTTTTTTTTAATAATTAAAGTTTTTTTTTCCAAAAAAAATCTTTTCAAACTCTAACCAAATATCTAAAAATATTTTCTAAAAAATAATACTATATTTTTTATTTTATAAAATGACTTCCATCATACCAAACGTATCAATAAACTTCTACAATCTAGTGTTTTGCAAAGAAAGTATACATACCATGGAGGTGATATTCAAGAGTATTATTGGCAACAAATTCATAAACAAGCATCCTTTGAGAGCCAGCACTACAATACCCAACCAAAGACACGAGATGACGATGATGTACACGACTTATAATTTCAACCTCAGCTTGAAACTCTCTTTCACCTTGTCCACTATTAGATTTCAAACTTTTAACAGCAATCTCTTTACCATTAGGCAAAACTCCTTTATGTACATAACCAAAACCACCTTGTCCTAAAAGATTAGCCTTAGCAAATCCTCCAGTTGCAGCTGCTAAATCATCATAAGTAAAACTACTTTGGTTAAAACCAAGAGCCATTGCTGGATGTGGAGGTGGTAAAGGAGGTTGATGTGGACCAGAGAAAGCTGCAGAACTCATTTCACTACTACTCATCACTGGTGGCGGCGGCGGCGGCGCGATTGGCCAACTGTGTTCTGAACTTACTTGTGCACTAGGTGGCATTTTGCCAAACTGATCTGTTGATTGGAGTTTGTTATTATTCTGCCAATTGTTCCCATGTTGTCCACTGTTATTGTAGTAGTGACGACTGTCTGTAAAATACATAATTAACGTTAGAAATTGATAAAGAAAGAAATATGAATATAGACGAACAGAAACAAGAAGAAGACTTGAGTCGTGATATCATAATTTTCTATTAAAAAAAATGATTGCCTGAATTTTGGAGGTAGCATTGTGTGGGCAAGCACAATTATCAATTGTATTGAAAGTGTTTAGTTTTAAATGAAACATGTTGACATAAGCTAGTTTCAATTAAAATTGTAATTTTCCATAGTAGGCAGAACCAACATATGTTCCTTTGACCGTTGAAACATATACATAATGCACGAGTACTTTCTAAGAAAAAGTTGGATATGTATATATAAAGTTATATTTTTGAATTATATTTTCAACATGGGACTCTAAAAATGATGTTATTTTAAGTAAGGTAGGTAACAAGAATATCTTTTTTTGTTTTCCATCTGGTGTCCGATATTCACATTGGGGTCCGACTAAATCTGTATTCGCGTCAGAAAGTCTCACATAAGAGGGTAAAGCATTCCCTAACAAAGACGACTTCATACCCAGTGACTCGAACCCGAGACTTCTGGTTAATGATGAAGGAGTATTCTCCGCTCCACCGCAATCCTTGTTGTCAAAGTAATAAGAATACCAAAATGATGTACAGTTTATAATTTAGATATGTAAAATTTACACGAAAAGTAAGGCAATATAAAATTTTACATTTTAAAAATGCCACAGATGCACACAAACATTATTGGTCAAGGATAAAAGGGTTGACATTCAAAAATGAACAAGATGTTGAATTTTGGGATGGAAGAATTCATCTAATATGATACAACCAAATAAAAAGTAGGGCAAAGCAGAGAAGGGAAAAAAAGAAAGAAAAAGAGCCAATTTTTCATCTTACATGTTGTGCTTATATACTTATAAACCAAATTGGTATTCGGTAATTGCATTTTTAATTGATCTTTTTATCAATGTATGAAGTGTTCTTAATTTTCCTTAATGCAATACAATATCTCGAAATTAAAGCACATAATTAAATTAAGATAACAAAAAAAAAGATAAAGTAAGATGTATACTCATGACTCCGTGAGAATTGTCTCTGTAGTAGCCAATTTGAGCATGCTTCCTTTTCTTCTTTCGTTTACAACAAGATACGAGGAAAACTATCATAACAAGAAACAATAGTCCTGCTCCAGCAGCAACTCCAACCCTGAGTGATGTTTTGTTATCTTTAGCATCTGACTTTGCCGAGGGATTCTTTGGAGGGGCAAGAGATCTAGAGTTAGGAGAATTATGTGATGGTGGAGAGGGTGGCGGCGGCGGAGGTGGCGGTGAATGAGCCGATGAACCTCCTTTTGATGAATCCGGTGATTTTGGTGGAGCCGGTGATGACTTGTTATCAGAATTGTTATTATTATTATTATTGTTATTGTTGTTATTACTGTTGTTGTTATCGTTTCCAGACGAGGAGTCATTGTTAGAAGGAGGAGATTGAGAGTTTGAATTATTGTTATTATTAGAAGGAGGAGATTGAGAGTTTGAATTATTATTATTATTATTATTATTATTATTATTATTATTATTATTATTATTGTTGTTGTTGTTGTTATTGTTGTTATTGTTGTTACTGTTAGAAGGAGGAGATTGAGAGTTTGAATTATTATTATTGTTACTGTTAGAGGGAGGAGATTGAGAGTTTGAGTTATTATTGTTATTGTTATTATTGTTGTTGTTATCACCGGAAGAAGAGGAGCTATTGTTGTTTCCAGATGATGAATTATTGTCAGAATGAGGAGATTGAGAATTTGAATTATTTGGTGGAGATGATGAGGAAGATGGTGGTGAATTTGAAGATGATGAATCTGACGGTGGAGATTCCTCAGATGATGACGAAGACATTTTAATAAAAGTCTTTGTTACAATTTGCGTAGAACAAATTACGCAAATTCTGCCGATCTCCCAAGTATTGATCCCTGTTCATTCCAAATAAATTTTTATTTAGTAAACAATTATCAATCATCATTCAAGAAATCATAAGAGTACTTAACCCAAAAAAAAAAATGAAACCAACCATACCGAACGATCCCAATAACAATAAAACATGAAATTAAACTAACAATAGTACTCAATGAGATCCCATTATAGATTTTCACAATACAGAATCGACATTTAATGTCATTGTATCACAAAAATGATATAAAATGATGATTTTGTATTAAAAAAACGAAGATTAAATGTTAAAGAAGAAGAAATAGAGAGGAAATGAAGAGAAAATGTGATACCTTTAGGAGAAGGGCAGTGAGGATTCTCAAAGGAAGAAGAGTAAAAACATGTTGTATGGAGTAATAATTTTTACGGAGAAACTAAGAGCTGCTTTTTCATCCTCATACTCCTCCTAAAATTAGGGAACTAGTCACTACATTTAAAACACACAAAAAAACACTATATATTTCATTAATTATAGGGCTAATCTTTATGAAAAAAAAAACTTGAATTACGATTTAAATAACATTGACTAGATATTCTTATTTGTAAAATTAAATGAACAACTATATTTTCACTCATTTAATTATACCGTTTTGTCAATTTGGTTTGATCTAAGTAATCTCACCACACGTGTAACTTTCTTTCCACTTCTTGCGCTCTACTGTTCCAAGCAAATTGTCAACCACATAGTTGAATTAAAATCAGTTTCAAGCCATTTACTAGAGATTACAATTTAAGAGTTCAATTTACTTTTAAAGTTTTACTTCACATGATAATACCGCCTTAGCTTTATAATTAGACCAAAAATATAATTAGGGATTTTTTTCATACCTATACAAAATTAGAAACTTTATTACCAAAAATATCCATGTTTATATAATTACCCGACCTACCCATGTTTAGTCTACAAAATATATACATTCCACCTTAAAAGACTCTCAATCCATTATTAATGCCTTCAATCAAGGATTTAGTTACACCCTTTTCAACTCTCTTTCTTCCTTTTTCAAGCCATTTTCATCCTTTTCTTCCGTGCTTCTGCAAATTTGTTCCACTGAAGGCATAAAAAAATTGTGCTTTTTCTTTCCTTTGTTTCCTTTTAAGCATACAAAGGATTTAGGTGCTTGTGTAGGAGTTAGATTTAAATTAAATTAATACCATTTCAGGAAAATGAAAAAGAAGTTTAACAATCTTATTTTTTGGTTCCAATACGAAGAAAATTATTGCAAACTGATTATGCTAAGATTTTTTTGTATAGTTTCGGAACTGAAGTGCTAAACAAATTAGAACGGGATAAGTATAGTTAAAAAGAAAAGTTAACTTCATATCCAACATGAAGAAAAGTGCAAAAATTACACCATATAGATTAGAGTGTGGTTGGATAAGGTTAAGATCCATTGTGAGTGGAATCGTTGATGGACTTGACGACGACGACAACAACAACAACAACAACAACAATCCAGTGTAATCCCACAAGTGGGGTCTGGGGAGGGTAATATGTACGCAGACCTTACTTCTATCCCGAGGGGTAGAGAGACTGTTTCCAGGAGACCCTCGGCTCAAAGAGGCAACAAGAGACACTATATTAGTACTATCAATAGACTCATAATAAAACAACATAAAATATCATAAAATCCATAACATAACATACATACCATAAAAACAAAGTAACAGCAATATACGAGATATAGGAAATACGAGAATATGTAAGGTATTAATACACAGAAGATAAAGCTCATCATCAGTAGTTGATCAATAGCATCCTAAGACTAATTCCTAACCGGCTAGTCTCACTCTAGTGCGCTGTAAAAAAGACATCACAATTTTCCCTAACCTACAACCTTAATGCTCGATCTCCACAATTCCCTGTTTAGGGTCATGCCCTCAGTAACCCTAAGTCGCGCCATATCCTGTCTGATCACCTCTCCCCAATACTTCTTAGGTCTCTCTCTACCTCTCCTCGTACCCACCACCGCCAGTCGTTCACACCTTCTCACCGGTGCATCAGTGCTCCTCCTCTGAATGTGCCCGAACCATCTGAGTCTTGCTTCCCGCATCTTGTCCTCCATGGGGGCCACACCCACATTCTCTCGAATATCTTCATTTCTAATCTTATCCTTCCTTGTATGCCCGCACATCCATCTCAACATCCTCATCTCTACAACTTTCATCCTCTAGATGTGTGAGGTCTTCACCGGCCAACACTCGGTCTCATACAACATAGCAGGCCTAACCACTGCCCTATAAAATTTACCTTTCAGTAATAGTGACACTTTCTTGTCACATAGGACTCCCGTCGCTAACCTCCATAAGGATTTGGGAAAAACTTAGTTACAGTCACATTGAAGAGAAAGGCTGGTTCTCTCCATCTTCTAGTCCCCACTTTAAATTAATTAAAAGTTTGAAATTAAGATTGGGCTACCCAGTTATATACAACTACAGTATCATACCAGTTAAACACAATTTTTATATAAATTTTATATAGTACGTTTTTTATATATTTTTTACCTGATTTATACATAGTAAAAACAAATTTCATACAACTAATCCATATCTATTTATCTATATTATTATAAAAGCACGAATAATTTATGTTAAATGTTGAACTACTAAAATATTTTCGAAACTTTGATAGACTTTTATGCCCTTAAAATTTTGAGTTAAAGATAGATGTAATTGTAATATTCCAAATATTACCTCAAGAATATAATTCTTTTAACTGATCCACATATGCCGACAGCAAATCCTACTCTACTAATATCTAGGACTTCTAATAAAACTACAAAATTGGTAACGTTGGAAATATTTATGAATTTGGATAAACTCCTAATATATTTATACTATACTTGTCATTTGATAAACAACTTACATAAAAAATTGTTGCATTCTTTAACCAATGTATAAATTTATTCGTATCTGTCACACCTCCTTTTTCCAACCCCGCGAAGGGCGTAGGGAATTTTTCCAATTAAAGGACAATCAAAACGGGATTTATTTATTTATTTCAGAGTTGCCACTTGGGAGATTTAGGGTGTCCCAAGTCACCCATTTTAATCCCGGATCGAGGAAAAGAATGACTCCATATTACAATCTGCGTACCAGAAATCCGGATAAGGAATTCTGTTAACCCGGGAGAAGGTGTTAGGCATTCCCGAGTTCCGTGGTTCTAGCACGGTCGCTCAACTGTCATATTCGGCTTATTTATCTGATTTTAAATACAATTATGAACCAATGTGCAAATTTAACTTTTTACCACTTTATTATTATTATTATTATTATTATTATTATTTAAAAAAAAATTATGAACATCGTTTAAAACATGTCTTTGGATTACGTCACATGAAATGCACCCGCAATCCGGAACACATTTTTATTCAATGTTTTAGGATTTAGATTTGGGTCGCATGAAATGCGCATCCGAGTTTAAGAAGGTAAAATTGATTAAATCGCGCCTAAAGAGTCTAGCGCGTCATTATCTTTGGGGAAGGAAGTGAAATTCACTAAACAATCCATCCCAAATTCTAAGTAATTTTTTTTAAAATAATTAAATAAATAAATGAGATTGGAGAATCCTGTAAATTTTTGTATTATTTACATCTATTTATTTTTTAGCGAAATCCTTCCTTATTTTAAGAATATCCTTTAATGACTACCTTTTTATTATTACTAAGTTTGTTTATAAATATAAAATCAATATCTACATTCTTGAAAATGACATATTAAATAGAAGAGAAAAACAAATATTAACAGAAAGTAATAAAATTATAATCATAAATACAACATGGAATTATCGAAAAGTAAAAAAATAAAAAAAAAACAAAAAAAAAACTAATTATCCCATAGTTGGATTAAAATTCAAATTGTTAGTAAGACTTAAGCTTATTGAAACTAATTATTTACAAATACTGAAAATTGAAAGAAAGAAAAATAAAAACTTGATTACTAAACCATATTTCTAACTTTGTTTTAATTCACATCATGTCCTAATACTTGTTCGCAAACTAATTCATGTTATAAATGAAATTGACTACATGATTCTGATTAACTTATCGTTGACGAAAAACCTTATGAATAAGGAACTTAGTTAATTTTTGCCAAACTGATTCAATAACGCCATTTTTACGTTATTTCTTCTATTTTTGTTATTAAACAGTTTTAATTAATAATCAGGCTTAAATATATTTCCTAATAATCTGGTTAAGGCGTTATTTAATATGTCGCTATAATATGCCTAGTTATGCCAAATGACAGTGATTTACAGAATAATAATACATGAATAACCTAAATACAATACAAAAAAATTAAATTAAACTAAATTAAAAATTTAACACTCCATTCTTCATTTCAGCTTACAAAATGCCAAAATTACAGTTGTGTACCTGATATTGTCAATATAAGAAGAAGAAAGTCAGCAACGTAATACGTAACACAACAACAACAACAATAACCAGCAATAACCAGTCAACGAAAATCCCAGTGACAGCTTTGAAAAATTCAAAATAAAATCCAGGAATGCCAAAAATAACGGACAGAAACCAAGGGAAATTTTCAGATTTTTGAAAGGCTAGTTAATCTTCAACCCTTAATTTCTACACCTGTATACCAGAATATTTATCAGGTGTGTACTACTTTCTCTTCTAATTTTCAACTTTTCTTTTTTATTTTTCTTTGTATGTTTTTCTTTTCTTGAGAGTTTCAATGTTTTTTTTCGGAATAACTGTTCAGCTCCTTTTTTTCTCTAATCTCTCTTTTTTTCTGTCTCTCCTCTATCATTTTTCAGACCTCTCTATATATAATCTCCACCCTTTAATCAATTAAAATCAATCTCTTTCTCTACCAAACTCATTATCTTCTCACTCATCCCCATTACATTAAATAAATATATCACACCACCCCATTATATTTTGTCCCCCATGCTTCAAATAAAATAATGCAAGATTCCCCTTTAAATTAAATCTTGTCCCCCCTTTATATTAAATAATCATATCACAACCCACCCCATTTCATTTTGTCCCCCATGCTTCAAATAAACAATTACAAAAATGTACAATTCCTAAACTACCCCTTCCGACCTTACTGAAATTACCAAACTACCCCTGAACGTATTACAAATTTACCAAACTATCCATCAGCTATAACACATCAATTAATCAAACTTAACCAAAATATAGACAATATGATCAATTTCTAACAATGTTCAAACAACAATATGAACACGGATGAACATCATAACAACAATATCACATGAACATGATTTTAACAACATTTCAACAACAAATCACATGAACACAAATTGAACAACCAAGAACAACCAAAATTTGATTGAACAATATTTTTGGCAACAACAAACCTATTTTTCGGATTTAAACAACAACAACAATCAAACAAGTATATTTAGATTCTTAAATTCAATAATATTGAACTTAAAATCAACTCTAACAACATTATAACAAACAATTCTTATATTAAACTTTAAACAAGATTATGAGACCAATTCAAGAAATAATCACAAATGGTAAACAAGAAATCAAACTATACACATTTCGGATTCAAAATCAAACAAACATAATATGAACATGAATTAAATCTAAAAATAAAAACGACGGATTCAAATGACTAAAAACCAACATACTTCCCTTATTGCAACTAAATTCTTTTAGGCAAATGACAAAACAAAACTAAAAAGAAACAATTATGAATTTAAACTTGAACTTTAACAATATTAACAATTTCCGGAAAATACATCAAATACATAAAACAAATTGAGGAAACAATTAATTAAACCTCAATTTGTATTTAACTAACATTAAACTAACAACATTTACCTAAACAATAAAACAAACATGAAATAAACATGAAAAATTCACCAAATAATGAACAAACTAGAAAATTATTTCAACGAAGAACAAACAAAACAAGAATTGAATCATTTATCGATTTTGGATCCGAAAAATACCAAACAAAAATATGGACGATAAATGAGATCCAAAAAACCACTAACCGGAAATGAAACGACGAACAACGACCAACCAACGACGAACTCGGACAGTGATCGACGACATCGACCAAAACTACTCCATGTACGCGAACTCGACTGGACTGAATGATGAAGACGAAACAGAAGCAGCTGAAGATGAAGAGAAATGGACGCAGTGCAGCTTAATGAAGAAGCCATAGCCATCGAGGTTCGCGAGCTCGACATGGACTGAAGCAGTAGCATCCGCTACTGCTGGACATCGGAGCTTGAAATGGACGCAGCAGCAGCTCGGACACGAGGAGGAGCAGCGGCGACGGTGTGGAGGACGACGAAGCAGTGGCTATGGCTGTTCGAGTTGAAGAAGACGAAGTGAGGCAGCAGCTAGGAGGACGCTGAAGCAGAAGCAGCGGGTAGTCCATGGTCGAGCTTGAGCTCGTCAATGGAGAAACAACGCTGGGGCGATGGACTGTTGTGTCATTAGGTTGTGTATGTGTGTGAGAGTGTGACGACGTGAGGGGGTGTTCGTGGTGGAGGGTGGTCGACGTTGGTGAGGGCAGCCATGGTTGTGCTTTGGAGTTTTGAGGAAGAAGAAGGAGAAATGGGGGAGGGGGGGGGGCGGATGCTTAGGCATTTTTTAGGGTTTTCTTACTATTTTTTTTTGTTTTTCTTTGTTTTATTTTTTGAAATGCAAGATAATAGGGTGTTGGGTTATGGACCGGGTTGACCCAGTTCGAAATGGACTGGGTCGTAGGGAAGATTGGGCCATTTTTTGGGCCTATAGCTTGAAATTGAAGAAGAGGCTCAATTCCGACTTTCTTTATATTTTCGCTCTCTTTTCTTCTTTTATTTTTCTAAAACTAAATTATAAAAATACTTAAACTATTATTAAGAACTAAATTAAGTTATAAAAGCGCAAATTAACTCCCAATAACAATTAACGCACAATTAAGTATTAATTAAGCATAAAATTGTATATTTGGACATTAAATGCTAAAAATGCAAACGATGCCTATTTTTGTAATTTTTAATTTTTGTAAAACAAATTTAATTATTATCAATTGTAGAATTAAATCCTACATGCAAAATGCGACATATTTTTGTATTTTTTATTAATTTAGCAAATAAACACGCACAGACAAATACAAATAATTATTCAAAATATCACAAAATATCACAAAATTGCACACCAAAGAAAAATCATTTTATTTTTGAATTTTTTGGGAGTAATTCTCATATAGGGCAAAAATCACGTGCTTACAGCTGCCCCTCTTTGCCCGGAGACACGAAGGGTTTTCGTGCAAAGATAAAGCGAGCGATTTTTGCCCATCCGAGTACTCTGTTGAAGCATTTTTTGAAAAAGATTTGACCGAACCTTTGCTTCAAAGGTTTCCTACATATCCTGGGCTAAACAGGAATCAGGTCAATGTAGTTCGGGAAGTCTTGGTAGCTGGGACTACCATGGGACTGCAATGTTACTGCTGTTGCATGCTACTTTTACTGTTTGCTGACCTCCTTATTACACCATGCTTAAAAAATAAGAAGCTAGACTAAGCTAGAAATTACAGAATCTTATCTGTTTTCCCCCTTGCTCCGGTTGCCTTGCTTTTTGTCGGTTTGTGTTTCCTCTGGTGCCTTTTTAACAAGACTTCTGGCCCTTGGCTTTTTTTTTTTTTTAATACCAGTTTTCGTCATTTTGTTTGGTCCGCTGGGGACATGGCTTTCTTCATTAAGCTTTTTGGCGGTTCCTCTGGGGACACGATTATCTTCATCAGATTCATCAAGACGCGTCTTTTCTTTCTTTTGACTCATGCGCTTGAATTTGCGTTGGGACTTCTTGTTGCCACCTTCTGCCTTCCGGTGTTGGGATTTTTATTGTTTCCTGCTGGGGATTCTTGTTGTAACCTTTGCCTTCCGGTGGGGTTACTGACTTCAAAATCTGCAGTATAAGACTGAAAAGTATTCCTCTCGTTATACAGGTGGGCGCCTGGACATGAAATGAAAATGTATACCCGCATTATACTGGTGGGCGACCTGGAAATGAAAAACTGAAATGTATGCCCGCATTATACTGGTGGGCGACCTAGAACAGAAATGAAAAGACAGAAATGTATTCCCGCATTATACTGGTGGGCGACCTAGAACATGAAATGAAAACATAAATGCATACCCGCATTATACTGGTGGGCGACCTAGAACATGAAATGAAAAGAGAAATTCATACCCGCATTATACTGGTAGGCGACCTAGAACTTAAAAGTATTCCCGCATTATACTGGTGGGCGACCTAAAATATGGAATGAACAGACAAAATGTATTCCCTCATTATACTGGTGGGCGACCTAGAACATGAAATGAAAACATAAATGCATACCCGCATTATACTGGTGGGCGACCTAGAACTGAAATGTATTCCCGCATTATACTGGTGGGCGACCTAGAACTGAAATGTATGCCCGCATTATACTGGTGGGCGACCTAGAACAGAAATGAAAAGACAGAAATGTATTCCCGCATTATACTGGTGGGCGACCTAGAACATGAAATGAAAACATAAATGCATACCCGCATTATACTGGTGGGCGACCTAGAACATGAAATGAAAAGAGAAATTCATACCCGCATTATACTGGTGGGCGACCTAGAACATGAAATGAAAAGAGAAATGCATACCCGCAGGCGACCTAAAATATGGAATGAACAGACAAAATGTATTCCCTCATTATACTGGTGGGTGACCTAGAACATGAAATGAAAACATAAATGCATACCCGCATTATACTGGTGGGCGACCTAGAACTGAAATGTATTCCCGCATTATACTGGTGGGCGACCTAGAACTGAAATGTATTCCCGCATTTTACTGGTGGGCGACCTAGAACTTAAATGTATTCCCGCATTATACTGGTGGGCGACCTAGAACTTAAAAGTATTCCCGCATTTTACTGGTGGGCGACCTAGAACTGAAATGTATTCCCGCATTTTACTGGTGGGCGACCTAGAACTTAAAAGTATTCCCGCATTTTACTGGTGGGCGACCTAGAACTGAAAAGTATTCCCGCATTTTACTGGTGGGCGACCTAGAACTTAAAAGTATTCCCGCATTATACTGGTGGGCGACCTAGAACTTAAATGTATTCCCGCATTATACTGGTGGGCGCCTAATTGGTAAAGAATAATTTGAATTTGTTTCCTCGATTCTCCGAGAAAATTTCCACTTGTGGCAGAAAATTTTCTGCCCCAATTCTGGCGATCTTTCTTATGGCGTATCTTTAGGCCATCATCAACACTTTATTTTCCTGTTCAAAATCAAAGAAAATTTAGTTAGTTTTTTTTTTTTTTGAAATATGGCGAGTGGTCATGTCACTCCTGATGGGGATGATTGTTCCCTTTCCCTTATTCCTGTTCGGCGTTCTCAAAACTTGTTGGGGATGATGTTATTTGCTGGGGATAACATTCTGCTGGGGATGGTTTTTCCATTTATCCCTTCACCATTTTGTATCTCAAAAATTTCTGGAGGTTATTTTGCCGAAGATGGATTTTCCTTTCTTCCCTTCCCATTTTGTGTTGTCCGACCACCTCGGAGCTTGGTCGATATTCGGTCGGAGTCCTCTGGGGATCGTCTTGGAACTTGGCCCACAATTTCCTCAACATGTTTTTTTTCCGGCTCTTCCCCGTACTTTCCTTGCCATTTTAGGACAGTATTATTCGGCCTGGCAATCAACGTCTTTTGTCTTATTGCCTTGTCTCTGGATTGCCCTTTTCACATTTTATGTTGTACCATTTTGGCAACTGGTAGTAAGCTCTGAAAGACCTTCCTTAAAACATAAATTTCTAGAAAAATTCTTTTAAACAAAGAAATGAAAAGATAGAAAAATGAGAAAATCTTTCTGAACAAATGATGGAAAAAAATGAACTTATCTGGGTGATACAACCGATTCCAATGATCATGTTGTGCATTCCGGATTAATCAACCCAGTCTATTTGTGTCGATCAAACTTTCTGATGTCTTCACTTGCTGGGGATAAATAGGTGCCCAATTCTTCGCAAAATACGGATCTTTTCCGTCAATCTATCTTGTCGCCTTATAGTGCCCTTCGCGGGGTTTTCACTAACAAGGCTCTCTCATTTCTCACAACTCCCGTCGCCTTATGGTGCCTGTGAAGGTTTTCACCGATAAGACTCTCTCATTTTGTATTTCTCAGCTTACGTCGCCTTATGGCGCCTGTGAAGGTTTTCGCCGATAAGACTCTCTCATCTTATTTTCTCAGCTTGGGATTGGAGTGTTGCCGATAAGATTTTTCTCTGCCGGGAATTCTTTTGGCTATCAATTCTTTCAATTCATGATCCTCATTCAGTCAGGGACCGACGTTTTATTCTTGGTTTTCATTTGCCTATCTTAACACCTCTCGGATACTGATCGGGAGTTTTTTTTTTTTTTTTTGGATATCAATATAGGTTTTAGAAGAAAAGGATATAAAATTCAAAATAACTTTGATGGGTAAAGTATTACAACTCTTGGAATCAAACTCTTTTTTTTTTAAAATTTAGAAACATAATTTCTGCCCCAGTTTTCTTACTTGGGGATTTTTCTTTTGATTTTTTTTCCTTTTTTTTTTTTGTTACCTTATGACCGAGCCGTGAGGCGCCTACGTATCCTCTTTGAGGAATCAGGTCGAACGTAGTTCACTGACTCCTTTGTTTTCTTGCGACCTTCAAAAAGTTTTTTTTTCATACATTTTTTCATTAATGATTCCAAGAGAGGGGTATAAAAAGATAAGTATGGCTCAAAGGGGTAAAGCAAAGGTTAAAAGTGTTTGGATAGAAGAAAGAATTGCCTCCGTCATTTCATTATCCGATAAGCACTAAGTACAAACAAACAAATAAACAACAAAAGAAATTACACATAATATCTTTTGACTGCATCAGAATTGATAGCCATGTCGACGCATCTTCCTTCAACATCCGTCAGACGTAAAGCGCCATTGGATAATACTCTGGTCACAATATACGGCCCTTGCCAATTCGGGGCGAACTTGCCTTTTGCCTCAATCTGATGTGGGAGGATCCGTTTCAATACTTGTTGCCCTACTTCAAATTTTCTGGGGCGCACCTTCTTATTGTATGCTCTTGCCATTCTCTTTTGATACAACTGGCCATGACATACTGCTGCCAATCTTTTTTCATCCATTAAACTCAGCTGCTCTAGTCGGGCTTTGACCCATTCATCATCGTCAATCCCGGCCTCAGCGATAATTCGAAGGGAAGGAATTTCAACTTCTGCTGGTATTACTGCTTCGGTTCCGTATACCAACAAATAAGGAGTCGCACCTATTGAAGTACGAACAGTAGTGCGGTATCCTAACAACGCAAATGGTAGCTTTTCATGCCATTGTCTGGATCCTTCAATCATTTTCCTCAATATCTTCTTTATATTTTTGTTGGCTGCCTCAACTGCTCCATTCGCCTTGGGCCGATACGGGGTGGAATTACGGTGTGTAATCTTAAACTGTTCACATACTTCTCTCATCAAGTTGCTGTTAAGATTAGCACCATTGTCCGTGATTATTATTTTTGGGATCCCAAATCTACAAATGATATGGGAATGGACGAAATCCACCACTGCCTTCTTGGTTACAGACTTGAAAGTTTTGGCTTCAACCCACTTAGTGAAATAATCGATGGCTACCAGAATGAACCTGTGACCGTTCGAAGCTGCCGGCTCGATAGGCCCAATGACATCCATGCCCCATGCTACAAATGGCCATGGTGCGGACATTGTGTGCAATTCCATTGGTGGAGAATGAATCAGATCTCCGTGTATCTGACACTGATGGCATTTTCGTACGAAACTGATACAATCATGCTCCATAGTGAGCCAATAATATCCCGCTCGCAGAATCTTCTTTGCCAACACATATCCGCTCATATGGGGCCCACAGACTCCAGCATGTACCTCTGTCATCACTATCGTGGCTTGACCTGCATCAATACATCTCAGCAATCCCAGATCTGGGGTTCTTTTGTACAACATTCCTCCACTGAGGAAAAATCCATTTGCCAGTCGTCGAATGGCTCTCTTTTGATCTCCGGTTGCCTGCTCCGGGTATATTCCCATCCTGAGGTATTCCTTGATATCATAAAACCATGGCTCGCCATCCATTTCTTCTTCTATTATGTTGCAGTAGGCATGCTGATTACGAACCTGAATATACAATGGGTCAACATGGATTTTGTCTGGATGGTGCAACATCGATGCTAAAGTGGCCAAAGCATCGGCAACCTCATTGTGAACTCTCGGGATGTGTCTGAACTCCACTGATCGAAATCGCTTGCTCAGATCGTGCAAACATTGTCGATATGGTATAAGCTTCAAATCCCGTGTTTCCCATTCACCCTGGATCTGATGTACTAGGAGGTCCGAGTCTCCCAAGACCAAGACGTCCTGAACATCCATGTCTGCAGCCAATCGTAGGCCCAAAATACATGCCTCATATTCAGCCATGTTGTTGGTACAATAGAAACGTAGCTGAGCTGTAACAGGATAGTGATGTCCTGTTTCTGAAATAAGTACTGCTCCTACTCCAACTCCTTTTGCATTAGCAGCCCCGTCAAAGAAAAGCTTCCACCCTGGTTCCTCATTCAGTTCTAACTCCTCTATATGTATCACTTCTTCATCAGGAAAATACGTCCTCAAAGGCTCGTATTCTTCATCAATAGGATTCTCAGCCAAGTGATCGGCCAATGCTTGAGCTTTCATGGCCGTCCTCGTCACATAGACAATGTCGAACTCTGTGAGTAATATCTGCCATTTTGCCAATCTTCCTGTGGGCATAGGCTTCTGGAAAATATACTTTAATGGATCCAGACGTGAAATAAGGTAAGTAGTATGTGACGACAGATAATGCTTAAACTTCTGTGCTACCCAAGTTAGAGCACAACATGTCTTCTCAAGTTGGGTGTACTTATTCTCATAGACTGTAAACTTCTTGCTGAGATAATAGATGGCTTGCTCTTTTCTTCCTGTGATGTCGTGTTGACCCAACACGCAACCAAACGAATGATCCAGGACCGTTAGATAAAGGATTAATGGCCTCCCCGACTCAGGTGGAACCAATACAGGTGGATTGGATAAATAACCTTTGATCTGGTCAAATGCCTCCTGACATTCTGCCGTCCATTCTATCGCGGCATCTTTCCTCAGCAATCGAAAGATGGGTTCACAAGTTGTTGTGAGCTGAGCGATGAATCTGCTGATATAGTTCAATCTTCCCAACAGACTCATTACTTCTGTTTTGTTCCTCGGTGGCGGCAATTCCTGGATGGATTTGATCTTTGACGGATCCAACTCAATGCCTCGCCGACTGACGATAAATCCTAACAGCTTTCCAGATGGAACACCAAATGCACATTTGGCTGGGTTGAGCTTAATGTCGTACCTTCGAAGTCTTTGGAAAAACTTCCTAAGGTCTGCTACGTGGTCTTCCTGACGCTTGGATTTGATGATCACATCATCTACGTACACTTCGATCTCTTTGTGTATCATATCATGGAACACAGTAGTCATTGCTCTCATGTACGTTGCCCCAGCGTTCTTCAAACCGAATGGCATTACCCGATAACAATAAGTCCCCCATGGCGTAATGAAAGCTGTTTTCTCTGCATCTTCTTCATCCATCAAAATCTGATGATACCCAGCGTAGCAATCCACAAAGGAGCCGATTTCTCGCCCGGCGCAATTGTCGATCAAGATATGGATATTGGGCAATGGAAAGTTATCCTTTGGGCTTGCCCTGTTCAGATTACGGTAGTCGACGCATACCCTGATCTTCCCATCTTTCTTTGGTACTGGCACCACATTAGCCAACCAATCAGGATATCGAGAGACCCGAATAACCTTTGCTTGCAGCTGCTTGGTTACTTCTTCTTTAATCTTCACACTCATATCTGTCTTGAACTTCCTCAGTTTCTGCTTGACGGGAAGGCATGCCGGGTCAATGGGCAATTTGTGAACCACTAGCTTGGTGCTTAAACCCGGCATGTCGTCATACGACCATGCAAAAATATCTTTAAACTCAATGAGTGCTTTGATTAATTCTTCCCTGATGCCAGGCTCAATGTGGATGCTGATTTTGGTTTCTCGGACATTATCCGCATCCCCTAGATTTACAGCCTCGGTGTCATTCAGATTAGGCTTGGGTTTCTCTTCAAATTGGCATAGTTCTCGGTTTATTTCTTCGAAGGCTTTATCCTCATCATATTCAGACTCATCGTCATAATCGATCTCTTGTATCATTAAATCAGAGTCAGATTGATTTATTAGACTAGGTCGAAGATCCGTCGTGCATGCCATGTCATTAGAACCAGTAAAAAGAGAACTGTTCAGAAAGAGAAAAGAATAAAACAAAATTAAAATGAGACAAGAAAAGAATTTTATTAAAATGCGGGATAACAGGGTTCACACTTTTACAAGATAAAATAAGATTTGGATTACACCCTGAATAATCCGAAAAATAAGAAAGCAAAAATCAAAGCCTACTACCAGGACTCTCCCCGAGTAGGAAGAGGAGTAACCGTCCAATTGTTGGTTTTGGCCTCAGGCCCCATAAACTGTATGTCTGTTCCGCTGGAACCCTCTCCGACTTCTACCATATTGACATCAGTGAACAATCTTTCGAAGCTCTGATTCAGATCCCCGTCAATCCCAATCAATGGCCCGAGAACTTTCGGGACCGGTGACCCCTTGGCGCTTGCTCTAACAAAAGATCTTGAGAGACGTGGCACAGGTTTGGGAAGAAACCAAACTTTCTTCTTCATTTTCCGCGCTCGTTTTACATCTGCCGCAGTCGGTTTGAACCCCAACCCAAAGGTCTCCAAATTCTTGGGCAAGGAAACAGGTTGAACAATTCCCTGAAGTTCAGCTCCCAAGCCTTTTCCTGGCATAAACCCATTACCCAGCATTTCTGAGACCATCATAACCGTTGCGGAAGCTATCCTAGGTTGCTGAATGATTTCACCCTCGGGGATCTTGTTTGCCGACACTGCATCAAAAATCTGGTAGACCCAGGGACCTTTGTCATCATTGGTCTCTATGAAGGGTACAATGGCGCCTCCTACGGTGCACGCAGTGTCCTCGCCGTGCAACACGACCTCTTGTCTATCCCACTCGAACTTGACCATCTGATGCAAGGTGGATGGCACTGCTTTGGCTGCATGGATCCACGGTCGTCCCAACAGAAGGTTATAAGATACCGTAGCATCTAATACCTGGAATTCCATGGTAAACTGGACTGGACCGATGGTCAACTCAAGTACAATATCCCCCACGGTGGCTGTTCCATTTCCGTCAAATCCTCGGACGCAAATGCTATTCTTGTGGATTCTTCCGTGGTCGATCTTCAATTGGTTCAGGGTGGATAATGGACAAATATTGGCACTTGAGCCGTTATCCACCAATGCCCGAGTAACTGCCGAATCTTCACATTTGACAGTTAGGTAGAGAGCTTTATTATGCTCCGTGCCCTCCACTGGCAGATCATCATCTGAAAATGTTACCCTGTTCACCTCGAAAATTTTGTTGGCAATCGTTTCCAGGTGATTTACAGAAATCTCATTGGGCACATGAGCTTCATTCAGTATCTTCATCAGGGCCCGACGATGTTCATCCGAATGGATTAATAATGATAGCAGTGAGATCTGGGCCGGTGTTTTCTTCAACTGTTCGACCACGGAGTAATCCTGCACTTTCATCTTCTTTAAGAAATCCTCAGCTTCTTCTTCTGACACAGGTTTCTTTGTTGCAGCTGGATTGGGTCTTCTCAACTCCGCCGGAGCAAAACACCGTCCTGATCGAGTCAGTCCCTGCGCCTCACAACTATTCTCCTCCACTTGTTGTCCCTTGTACATCACCACTGCCTTCTCATACTTCCAAGGCACAGCCTTGCTATCAATCACTGGTGTTTGGACTACTGGTTTTATGATGACCGGTTCCCTGCAGACCCCCTTCACAACAACCACGGGTGCAGATGATGCTCCCGTTATTACCAACTTGGCTGGTTCTGGTTTCCTTGTAGCGGCAGATGGATTCTTCCCCAATATCACCACTGGCTTGACATCTTCCCCCTTCAACTGTACCCCTGCTTCCTCATTGATCGATTTTTCTTTCGGAGTGGCACGGATCATCATCACTGTCTGTGAGGGTTTCTTCGGCTCCCCTCCTTCGTGCACAAGCTCGATCATGTGGGCTTCAGGGTGCTTTGGCAATGGGTTCTGGTTAATGTTGGGTGCCTCCGGTGCCTGTACCTCGATCTTGTTGGTATCAATAAGATCTTGTATTGCATGTTTCAGCCTCCAACATTTCTCGGTATCATGTCCGGGAGCTCCCGAACAATATTCACATCTTACCGAGTGATCCATATTTTGGGGTAAGGGATTTGGTAATCTAGGCTCAACAGGATTTAATAAACCCAACTGCCTCAATTTGTGGAACAAGGCAATATAAGTTTCCCCCAACTCAGTAAAAGTTCTTTGCCTCTGCAATCTTTCATTTCTGGCGGCCGGATTTCCCCTGAAACCCATCCCTGGAGGGTTCCTGTAGGCTCTTGGTGGTGGATAGGTGTTTTGTGGTGGTGGGTATGTGTTATGTGGAGGTGGGTATGTATTGTGGGGAACCGGCGCGCGCCATTGTGGGCGAACCGGAGGTTGGGTGTATGTCTGGGCTTGATGGACGGTGAAATGTTGTTCTTGTGGTTGGTAGTAGGGTTGTGGAGGGTAATTTGGAATGTGTGGGTAGTTTAGACGATGGGGTCTGGGTTGGTAATGAGGGGAAGGACCTCTAGATCTGGACCAATTGTCGGCCTCTAATGTCGTGACCTCCTCTCTCCTTTTCTTCCCTAGCGCACCTCCCGTGCCGCTCTGAATGGCCTGAGTTGTTGCCTTAATTGCCGAATAACTCAGGATCTTATTGGACTTAAGTCCCTCTTCTATCATACCTCCCATTTTCACAACTTCATTAAATGATTTGCCAACTGACGTCACCAAGTGACCAAAGTAAGTTGGCTCGAGAGTTTGTAAGAAGTAATCCACCATTTCTCCTTCTCTCATTGGGGGATCAACTCTGGCTGCCTGTTCTCTCCATCGGAACCCAAATTCCCGGAAGCTCTCTCCGGGTTTCTTCTCGAGCTTTAGCAATGTGAGACGGTCTGGGACTATCTCAAGGTTGTATTGGAAATGTCCTGCGAAAGCCTGTGCCAAGTCATCCCAGGTGTACCACCTGCTCGGATCTTGTCTTGTATACCACTCTAATGCCGACCCGCTCAAACTCTGGCCAAAGTAAGCTATTAATAGCTCATCTTTGCCCCCTGCTCCCCTCATTTTGCTACAAAAACCCCGTAGATGTGCCATAGGATCACCATGCCCTTCGTATAAATCGAACTTGGGCATCTTGAACCCTGCTGGTAATTGAACGTCAGGGAAAGGGCATAGATCCTTGTAAGCCACGCTGACCTGGTTACCTAACCCGTGTATGTTCCTGAAGGATTGCTCCAGGCTTTTAAATTTCCGCATCACCTCGTCCTGCTCTGGGCTCTTAGCCGGCTTTTCAATCTCCGCCGGGACCTCAAAGTGGGGATTATAGGTATGTGGCTCGGGTGCTTTGAATGTGAGTTCAGGGGGGTAATATTGTGTATCGTGAGCCTGAAACAGTGGCTCACTAGATGATCTGTGCAATGGGGCTGGGGGAGGTGCCACAAAGACGGGAACATTTGGTGGAGGAGGGTTTTGAGTGGGTGGTGGAGCTTGGGAATCATAAGCCTCTCTTCCCTGATAATAGTGATGGCTTGGGAAACTTGTTGAAGGACCGGGAGAGGGGTATTCCGGCGTGTGTGTTGGTTGGAGGGTAGGAGTAACGGGTAGTTCTTGCCCCTTCTGGGCTCTAGCTAAGGCTATCTGCATTTCATTCATTTCTAGCCTCATTTTTTCCATTTTCTCCAGGGCTTCCTTCAGCATCTGATTGGCCGTTTTTTCTGACTCAACGCTGTTGTCTGACCCAGTCATGCTTTCTGGTATAGGACCTTTTGATCTTGTTTGATAATGGTACGGTGCCAGTACGCTCTAACAACTAACTGATATTGATTGGAAAAACAACAAACTTGTCAGTGTTAGAGTCTTAACAGATATTGTAATTGCACGTTAGGGGGATGCAATGCTCCTAGGCAGTTAATCATTTCTAACATGCTTTTGCTCTGACCGCATGCATCATCCCGGCTTATTTTTGCTCTGACAAATATATATTCTTCTTTTTTTTCTTTTTTTTTTTATATATATAATTACGGTCGAATCCTATAGAGATTGCCTACGTATCGTGACCCCGCACGAATCAGACCAAGCATAGTTCGTGCCATAAGACCAAATTTTTTTTTTATTACTCAAAATAATGCTATTACAAGCCATCACAAAAAAAAAACAAAATATATATATATATATATTTTGAGAATGTTTGAAGAAAAAAAACATATGGGTAGACAACAGACTCGAAAAACAAACAAGTGCAAGATTGAACTAGGGATACATTAAAGCTTTGAATTTTGGTGCCCGCGAGGCATCATTCGGCCTTTCTGCGGGCTTGGGAGCCAGGCTTCTTTGCAAGCTTTTTAGTTCCTCCATAATCTGATGGACATAACCCATGATTGAGGCAAAAAGGATATCACGAGGCATCTCTTCACATGTTAGGCACTTCGTGGTGATATAGCGCCCTATATCATTGATCCTACCCCTGATTCTATCCCTCTCTATGCACAGCTGTTCTATCCGTTGATTCTTTAGTCCCAATATTCGAGTATTGTCAATGAGCTGCTCTTGGAACCTCTCCATTTGTTCTTCCATCCGGGCTATCGACTCATAGCAGCGTTCTCTATCTGTTCTAGCATCCTGGGCTTGTTTGAGGACCCGATTATTGAGAATGGAGTTTATCTCTCTCAATGTCGCAACACTCATTTCGTAGTCCCTTTTTACTTGCCATAGGTGCTCTCTCCGTGATGTTGTAACTGTGGCCCACCTGACCCGCATTCTTGTTATACAAGCCTGGGATCTCTCCAAGTCTTCTCGGCTTTGGCTGACTTGATTTCTCAATTCCGCTATCAACCTTTCATCAGAGCGACGTTTCTGTCGGTCGCTATCACTCTTACTGACTTGGCGAATTCGGGCTTTCAGTGCCTGGTTTTCTTTGGCTAATTTGTTCTTCTCACCCTGCTCTGAGGCTACTTGAACGTTGTTTTCAAACATAAGCCTTTCAATTTGTCGCTTCAGCTTCCCGATTTCAACCCGGTAGCCTTCCTCTCTCACTAACCAGCCCCACTGTTCCTGCGAATCATCCGTAAATTGTTGGACGTGAGCTCTTTTGGCAGGCCTCTGACGAATCTGGAACCTTTTCCCGAACCAAACATCGTATTTTGGGTCTACCTCACCCTTAGCCAGCTCTCGAACCATAGTCTTGGGTTCAAGGAATCTACATTCGTGCCACAGCTTTCTAATTTTTCCTTCGGGGAACACGACTCCTGGACTCAACTCAATGGCGTGCTTGCTTAGATCCTCATCAGTGGGAATTACCTGAAATCTTCCTAGTTGGCGCAGTACCCGATGAGGAGCATATGGTTGGATGCTACGAAGTCCCATCAAAAGAACATGACATTCCTCGGCCGCCATGTATATTACCTCAGTATCATTCAACCACCCAAATGCCCATTCAACTTGGTCGGCTGTTGTTGACCTCAATTGTGCAAGCCATGCTTCGACGCCTTCGGGAAATATGACGCCTGTCATTCGTTTCTCAAAGCCGCTAATGCAGTTTCTCTCAGTCAACCCGTGGTTCATGTATCCCACTCGGTGATGGAGGTGTTCTTGCATCCACAGCTGGAGTAACAGATTGCATCCCTGAAAGAACTTGCCTCCTTCTCGGCATATAGTTAAAGCTCGGTAGATTTCGGACAAAATCAAAGGAACCACAGTACTGTCGGTTCTTTTGATTGCAACATCGGCCATCCCTACAAGGCCTATCTCTATTTTTTTATCTTTGCGGGGACAGACCACAACTCCCAGAAATGCTGTGATAAATGCCAAAGTACGTCTTGCTTCCCACTTGATTCTGTTCCCAGTGTGAATTAATCCGAGGTTTGGTTCTTCCAAACCCTGAGGAATTCCGTACCGTTGATACAAGAATTGGAGAGTACAACATCCCTTCGACAAATCATCATTCTGCACCTTCCGACTAATGCTTAGCAAATCCAAGAACGCGTGCGGAGATACTGGTCTTGGTGAAAGTAAATACTGCCCTCTTAGTTTCCCATTCAACCCCGCATATCCGGCGACTTCCTCTAGTGTAGGTGAAAGTTCAAAGTCAGCAAAACGAAACACGTTGCGTGTTGGGTCCCAGAACGGTATTAGAGCCTCGATGATATCTGTCCTTGGCTTGATATTCAACAGATCGACAAAACCTCCCAAAACTCTTTCCACTATCTTTATACTATCCTTTCCCATATCATTCCACCACATGTGGAGTTGCGAAGGGACCTCGCTACACACTGAGAATGGTTCATTTTGACTTGTGCTCATCCTGCACATTTATTATAGTGATTAAAGAAGGAAAAACTTTTATTTGACTTAAAAACTATCTTTATTCTAAAGAAATATTTTTTGGATTTTAATTTTTTTTTTTTTTTGAAAAAACTTTTAAGGAGAAAGGAAATATTTTTGAACTAATATTCTGAATTTATGAAAGAAATACTACAGAAAAAAATATTTTTGAATTTTATTTTGAATATCTTTTAAACAAATAATTGGGATTTTGATATTAAAAGGAAATATTTTTTTTTTTTAAATTGAGGTCTAAAAGAAAAACTTTCTAAAGAAGTGAGTAATGTTAAATATTTTTGGATTTTTTTTTTGAATACGGTGAGCCGAAACCAAAGAGGTTTGCCTCTGATCTCACATCCGGTGAGAATCAGACCCGCGTAGTTCAGGCTATAAACTAACTAATTTTTGAAAACAAACAAATTTTTTCCTTTTTCTTTTATAGCAAAAAAAACTATTTTCCTTTTTCATATTTTTTTTTTTGAAAATAAAGCAAATTAAAATAAAAGACTTATTCCTACACACTTTCTGCTTTCTAGGCAAACAAACAATTCTAAAAGTAAAAATATATATGTTTTTTTTAAAAAAAGAAAATTCGGCAGCATTTCGACAGTACTTGGACACTGATTTTTCTAAATTAATCATCTAACTTTCCACTTGCTATTTTTATTTTATTTTATTCTTTACACTCCCGAGACTCAGAAGCCGGTCAACATGCAAGACCGAGCAAATAAATGCACATAAAACAAATAAGATGCATCAGGATGGTCATTTTCATTTTTGGTGCACCTGTCCTAGACAGACCCAACCCCTGTGTTGAGCCTCCAAAGTCAGATGCACGTGATGCAAACAAACGTTCCTACTAGGGATCCGGCATGTGGCTGAGTTATTCTAGGTTCAGAACTTGGGTGTTTGTTCTAGACCTGGCTTACCCGAGCGGACAGCTCGAGCCGAGGGGGAGGCAGCGTACCGGGAATACAGAAGTTTCACCGGCTTTGCAACTTATCCAACCTCGTTCTAAATAGGGAATTTAGACACTATACAGAAAAGAAGTCACACGAAGTGCACCCTTCTTCATGATTTAGAAGACTCAGAGAGGAGATGGGTTTCGGCACAGCTTATATACAGTTCACATAAAATCAAAGCGGTAAAAGCAGTTAATTAGCACATTAAGCACAGATCATGTAACAAAATCAAACGAAGCCAAATACAACAATTATTCCAAGCTCGAATTTTGAACCCTGAACCAGAGATTCTGGGTTCTAGCATTCTTCCCCAGCAGAGTCGTCAGAGCTGTCACACTCCTTTTTCCAACCCCGCGAAGGGCGTAGGGAGTTTTTCCAATTAAAGGACAATCAAAACGGGATTTATTTATTTATTTCAGAGTCGCCACTTGGGAGATTTAGGGTGTCCCAAGTCACCAATTTTAATCCCGGATCGAGGAAAAGAATGACTCCATATTACAATCTGCGTACCAGAAATCCGGATAAGGAATTCTGTTAACCCGGGAGAAGGTGTTAGGCATTCCCGAGTTCCGTGGTTCTAGCACGGTCGCTCAACTGTCATATTCGGCTTATTTATCTGATTTTAAATACAATTATGAACCAATGTGCAAATTTAACTTTTTACCACTTTATTATTATTATTATTTTTTTTTAAAAAAATTGTGAACATCGTTTAAAACATGTCTTTGGATTACGTCACATGAAATGCACCCGCAATCCGGAACACATTTTTATTCAATGTTTTAGGATTTAGATTTGGGTCGCATGAAATGCGCATCCGAGTTTAAGAAGGTAAAATTGATTAAATCGCGCCTAAAGAGTCTAGCGCGTCATTATCTTTGGGGAAGGAAGTGAAATTCACTAAACAATCCATCCCAAATTCTAAGTAATTTTTTTTAAAAATAATTAAATAAATAAATGAGATTGGAGAATCCTGTAAATTTTTGTATTATTTACATCTATTTATTTTTTAGCGAAATCCTTCCTTATTTTAAGAATATCCTTTAATGACTACCTTTTTATTATTACTAAGTTTGTTTATAAATATAAAATCAATATCTACATTCTTGAAAATGACATATTAAATAGAAGAGAAAAACAAATATTAACAGAAAGTAATAAAATTATAATCATAAATACAACATGGAATTATCGAAAAGTAAAAAAATAAAAAAAAATAAAATAAAAAAACTAATTATCCCATAGTTGGATTAAAATTCAAATTGTTAGTAAGACTTAAGCTTATTGAAACTAATTATTTACAAATACTGAAAATTGAAAGAAAGAAAAATAAAAACTTGATTACTAAACCATATTTCTAACTTTGTTTTAATTCACATCATGTCCTAATACTTGTTCGCAAACTAATTCATGTTATAAATGAAATTGACTACATGATTCTGATTAACTTATCGTTGACGAAAAACCTTATGAATAAGGAACTTAGTTAATTTTTGCCAAACTGATTCAATAACGCCATTTTTACGTTATTTCTTCTATTTTTGTTATTAAACAGTTTTAATTAATAATCAGGCTTAAATATATTTCCTAATAATCTGGTTAAGGCGTTATTTAATATGTCGCTATAATATGCCTAGTTATGCCAAATGACAGTGATTTACAGAATAATAATACATGAATAACCTAAATACAATACAAAAAAAATTAAATTAAACTAAATTAAAAATTTAACACTCCATTCTTCATTTCAGCTTACAAAATGCCAAAATTACAGTTGTGTACCTGATATTGTCAATATAAGAAGAAGAAAGTCAGCAACGTAATACGTAACACAGCAACAACAACAATAACCAGCAATAACCAGTCAACGAAAATCCTAGTGACAGCTTTGAAAAATTCAAAATAAAATCCAGGAATGCCAAAAATAACGAACAGAAACCAAGGGAAATTTTCAGATTTTTGAAAGGCTAGTTAATCTTCAACCCTTAATTTCTACACCTGTATACCAGAATATTTATCAGGTGTATACTACTTTCTCTTCTAATTTTCAACTTTTCTTTTTTATTTTTCTTTGTATGTTTTTCTTTTCTTGAGAGTTTCAATGTTTTTTTTCGGAATAAATGTTCAGCTCCTTTTTTTCTCTAATCTCTCTTTTTTTTTCTGTCTATCCTCTATCATTTTTCAGACCTCTCTATATATAATCCCCACCCTTTAATCAATTAAAATCAATCCCTTTCTCTACCAAACCCATTATCTTCTCACTCATCCCCATTACATTAAATAAATATATCACATCACCCCATTATATTTTGTCCCCCATGCTTCAAATAAAATAATGCAAGATTCCCCTTTAAATTAAATCTTGTCCCCCCTTTATATTAAATAATCATATCACAACCCACCCCATTTCATTTTGTCCCTCATGCTTCAAATAAACAATTACAAAAATGTACAATTCCTAAACTACCCCTTCCGACCTTACTGAAATTACCAAACTACCCCTGAACGTATTACAAATTTACCAAACTACCCATCAGCTATAACACATCAATTAATCAAACTTAACCAAAATATAGACAATATGATCAATTTCTAACAATGTTCAAACAACAATATGAACACGGATGAACATCATAACAACAATATCACATGAACATGATTTTAACAACATTTCAACAACAAATCACATGAACACAAATTGAACAACCAAGAACAACCAAAATTTGATTGAACAATATTTTTGGCAACAACAAACCTATTTTTCGGATTTAAACAACAACAACAATCAAACAAGTATATTTAGATTCTTAAATTCAATAATATTGAACTTAAAATCAACTCTAACAACATTATAACAAACAATTCTTATATTAAACTTTAAACAAGATTATGAGACTAATTCAAGAAATAATCACAAATGGTAAACAAGAAATCAAACTATACACATTTCGGATTCAAAATCAAACAAACATAATATGAACATGAATTAAATCTAAAAATAAAAACGACGGATTCAAATGACTAAAAACCAACATACTTCCCTTATTGCAACTAAATTCTTTTAGGCAAATGACAAAACAAAACTAAAAAGAAACAATTATGAATTTAAACTTGAACTTTAACAATATTAACAATTTCCGGAAAATACATCAAATACATAAAACAAATTGAGGAAACAATTAATTAAACCTCAATTTGTATTTAACTAACATTAAACTAACAACATTTACCTAAACAATAAAACAAACATGAAATAAACATGAAAAATTCACCAAATAATGAACAAACTAGAAAATTATTTCAACGAAGAACAAACAAAACAAGAATTGAATCATTTATCGATTTTGGATCCGAAAAATACCAAACAAAAATATGGACGATAAATGAGATCCAAAAAACCACTAACCGGAAATGAAACGACGAACAACGACCAACCAACGACGAACTCGGACAGTGATCGACGACATCGACCAAAACTACTCCATGTACGCGAACTCGACTGGACTGAATGATGAAGACGAAACAGAAGCAGCTGATGATGAAGAGAAATGGACGCAGTGCAGCTTAATGAAGAAGCCATAGCCATCGAGGTTCGCGAGCTCGACATGGACTGAAGCAGTAGCATCCGCTACTGCTGGACATCGGAGCTTGAAATGGACGCAGCAACAGCTCGGACACGAGGAGGAGCAGCGGCGACGGTGTGGAGGAGCAGCGGCGACGGTGTGGAGGAGCAGCGGCGACGGTGTGGAGGACGACGAAGCAGTGGCTATGGCTGTTCGAGCTGAAGAAGACGAAGTGAGGCAGCAGCTAGGAGGACGCTGAAGCAGAAGCAGCGGTAGTCCATGGTCGAGCTTGAGCTCGTCAATGGAGAAACAACGCTGGGGCGATGGACTGTTGTGTCATTAGGTTGTGTATGTGTGTGTGAGTGTGACGACGTGAGGGGGTGTTCGTGGTGGAGGGTGGTCGACGTTGGTGAGGGCAGCCATGGTTGTGCTTTGGAGTTTTGAGGAAGAAGAAGGAGAAATGGGGGAGGGGGGGGGGCGGATGCTTAGGCATTTTTTAGGGTTTTCTTACTATTTTTTTTTGTTTTTCTTTGTTTTATTTTTTGAAATGCAAGATAATAGGGTGTTGGGTTATGGACCGGGTTGACCCAGTTCGAAATGGACTGGGTCGTAGGGAAGATTGGGTCATTTTTTGGGCCTGTGGCTTGAAATTGAAGAAAAGGCCCAATTCCGACTTTCTTTATATTTTCGCTCTCTTTTCTTCTTTTATTTTTCTAAAACTAAATTATAAAAATACTTAAATTATTATTAAGAACTAAATTAAGTTATAAAAGCGCAAATTAACTCCCAATAACAATTAACGCACAATTAAGTATTAATTAAGCATAAAATTGTATATTTGGACATTAAATGCTAAAAATGCAAACGATGCCTATTTTTGTAATTTTTAATTTTTGTAAAACAAATTTAATTATTATCAATTGTAGAATTAAATCCTACATGCAAAATGCGACATATTTTTGTATTTTTTATTAATTTAGCAAATAAACACGCACAGACAAATACAAATAATTATTCAAAATATCACAAAATATCACAAAATTGCACACCAAAGAAAAATCATTTTATTTTTGAATTTTTTGGGAGTAATTCTCATATAGGGCAAAAATCACGTGCTTACAATATCATTGTGTAATTTTAAAATATTTTGTTCCATTTTGTGATGATTATCACAACGTTATTATGATTTGGTTTGCATTAAAAATATATAACCTTTATTTTAAGCAACTCATCATCTAACTCTAACATTTATTTATGGTACGAGTTTGTAATATTCGGCATAAAATATTTGTATAATGCACGAGCATAGAGATTATTATTATAAAAACACGAATGTTTCATGCTAAATGTTGTATGATAAAAATATCCTCAAAAAGTTGATTGACCTTTATGTCCTTCATAATATAATTATATATTGGATAAAAGTGTAACTTAAAACTTGGACTAATATTAATTCACATCGAATTATAATCACAAACAAATTTAGTCAGACCTAAAAGTAAAAATTTTAAACGATCATATGATTTGGAGTTGGATAAAGATTAAGAATCATAGAAGAAGACCAATTCTATTAAAATTAATTATTTAATATTTATAAGCCAATTGTAGGTCTTGTTATTATTAAAGTACGAATAATTTGTGCTAAATGTTATACAATAAAATAGCTCCCAAGATATTGATAGATTTTTATAACCTTAAATATTTGTATAATTTAAGAATATAATTATAAATCACCTAAGACTAAAATTCTTTTTCGATTTAAAGTACACACAAGCCAAACTTACTAAATTGAATTTGGGTCAAATTCTTTTGGGTCTTTATCGTTTTGCGTCTTTGTGGTAGTAGCCTACTTCTTCGTGGACAACATAAAATTCCAATGTCGGCATACCAATCCTACTTGGACTATAACCGGACAAACAAGGTTAGATTCAAATATTTATCTCGGCCGCAAACATAAAAAGCAAATGAATTAAAACTGTGATTAAAAAAAAAAATTATGAAAGAACTGCGAAGAAACTAACATAAATTCATTTCCTTCTTAATCTCTTATTTGGCATGTGTAACAAAACTTACTCTTTAGCAACAAAAAAAAAAAAAAAAGATAAAAAATTACTCATAAATTTTTTGAAAGCAATATGACTCACTAACATGACTGAAGGAGTATCCTCTTCAAATGGCTAAATTATTTATATGTAGGAAAATTATAATAAAATTCAGGAATAATTTTAGAAAGGCTTTACAGAAAAGACAAACATTGATAATATGATTTGTTTTTTAAAGCATGCTTTTAATACGATGTTCATTCCTTTTGAATTCAACTATTATGTTGATAATATGATTGATTTTCAGTTTAAAAGATTGTTGTAGTTTTACTGAGACAATTGCTTTTTAATGATTTTTCCTTCTTGTATGTAACTTTTAATAAATCTAATTCCTTGTTTTTTCATATATTTATGATAAATTTAATTTTTGCTCCTTTACGTATAAATAACCGACTAAATGTTTACGTGCAACGCACGTACATAGAAACTAGTACTATATTAAAAGCACGAAGGCCCTTAGCAAAATGTCGTTCACCTTTTTTTTACACTTTTTAGAATAGAGTTCACATTGGACAAAATAGTCATTTAATTATTCTCCTAGCTAATATTTAGGAGTTTGAAATTAAATCAATTTTTACTTATTTAAGCTTTCCTTATTTGAATTATATAATAAGTCTTAATTTTAGGACTTTAAAATCATTATGATTCTCCTTATTTATTATCGTCCATATTATTAGAATTTAATTCTAAATCTTAATTTCGTTTATTATATTATTATTATCCTTCTGCTTCTTCTATTTGTTTTATAAAGAACCATGCATGACCTTGCATAATTTTATGTCAATCATTTGTCTTTGTTTGATGTTTTGCTTAGCTTCAACGCTGGATTTTCAAAATTTTGTTATAAAAGGGTATAAAAATCTACCAAGTTTACATGATTATATTGTATATCAATATTTAAGGTTCATGTAAAAATTGGTGGGTTTTTATACCTTTTAGAACAAAATTCGCATTTAACATGAATGTACCAAAATATAATTTTGGATTTTTCTTGAGATTTTAGTGTTTGCTTTGAACCTTTTCTTTGCTTAAATATTGTGATTCAAAATAATCATGTATAATTGGTAGATCTTTATATGCTTTATAACAAATTACTCCTTCAATATGAATGTACAAAAATATAATTCATGAAATTTTTCTTTAGACCTAAATGTTTGCTTAGAAAATTTTCTTTCTTCAGCATTCAGTCTAACAATTTCCAGCTCCCTATATTTTTAAAAAACAATATTAAGCTATGGGTACACGCGCAAAATGTGCACCTTATTAATCCTTAGCAAAATATCGTTTGTCTTTTTTACTCTTTTAAATAGAGTTCACATTGGATAAATTAGTCATTTAATTATTTTTCTAATTTAGGAATAATTATTTAGTTATTTTTTTATATTTAGGAATATTTATTTAATTATTTTTTAATATTTAAAATTTTGAAATCAGTCTAAATTTTTATTATTAAAACTTTCCTTATGGTGATACTTTTTACTATCAATATTCATTTCAAACCTACGTATGATTCTACATTGTGAAGAAAAAACGTATCACGAATGTAAGTCATTAAGCCCTAATATTTTTTTTGTCTTTTGAATTTGATAGGAAGTTCTAAATTCAAAGTCAACCCCAGTATTTAAAACTATACATTATATGTAGGATTTCAAAGTTGCTTCCAATATTTATTAAACCCCAATACTAAATACATAATGTTTGGATCCAATATGTAGAACTTATTTGAACTATGCATTATACCATAATTATAATAAGAAATATAATAGTAACATATAAAATAGGAAAATCGCGTTAGACAACTTTAGGTGCTTTTAGCCCCTTTTAGGTTTAGGAGTCTTTTGTTTGTTAGTATTACATTAGCTTATATTAGTTGTACTAATGTTTTGATTTTAGCTTATTGAATGTGATTTCTTCATTTATTGAGCTAGCTAAATTTCATCATTTGAGGAATTTTTCTTTAATTTTATAATTATGTATAACTCGCACATATTATCTAATAATATTCACTTGAATTTTTTAAAAATTATATATTCATTGGCATGGTTACACGCGAAAAGCGCGTACCCTAAGACTAGTTATATATAATACAACTTATCTACAATTTATCTACAACTTTCATACATTATTTCTATCCAGTTATATACAACTACAATATCATACAACTTAAATACAATTTTTATACAATATTGTTCAACTTTCATACAATATTTAAATAAAAAATATATATATAAACAACAGAATACAATTTTACTACAACTTTACTATAATTTTTGTAATATAATGTATGTCATGTCTTCTTCTTCGAGTTTCAATATGAAATTCAACCAAAATCAAGTCTAATCTTTACCAAAATACTCTCAAAATTGAGATATAAACTTCAAACCATATTCTCAATTGTTTGCAACAACACCCAGTCCAAACAAATAATAGTTTTTTAAAAACCCTAATTCGAATTCAAAGCTTCAAAGCTTTTTAATGGTGTCAATGGTGGAATTGCTGTTCTCTTTTCCTTTCGTTTACATTACTGAAATTAGAAATTGAAAGATAGAGAGAGACGTAGAGAGAATCCCAATTCTTTGCAACAACACTCAATTCAAACAAATAATATTTTTTGAAAATCCAAATTCGAATTCAAAGCTTCAAAACTTTTTAATGGTTATCAATGGTAGAATTGTTGCTCTCTTGTGCAAGATACGTGGGGGAGGGGGTGGGATGTGGACAGAGAAACGTGGGGGGAGTGGGATATGGGGAAGAGAAACATGAGGGGAGTGGATTTGTACGTTATAGTGATTGTAGGAATTGATTAATTATCCATAAATCCTAAAAATGTACATAATTGGTAATTTTGTATATAGGAGGTAATTAAAGTGAAACTTGAGTAGGGAGAATAATAAAGTTTCCAATAGTGTATGGGTATATAAAAATCCCAAAATATTATTGAGAATTTTTAAATCATGTGTGTTTAACTATTTTTAATCTTAAAATTAATACGTAGACTAGGTACTACGTTAGTATATTTGTATGAATTCTAATTTTCTAAAGAAATATTAGCGTGTGGCTCCAAAAGTAATGGGTGCTTAAGCACCCAAAACTCAATACCTGTCCGCCACTTCTCGGATGGCTTATCATCCCGTATTAGAGTAGAACTTGTCCTTACAAAAATCAACTGTAATAATTTCTTAATTTTTATTTTATATTTTTCGAAACGAATATTAAATTAAATCTTTTGAAACATAAGTTAAGAATTATAATGATTTCAAGACATTCGTAAGTATTACCTTTATCCAAAATAAATTGGCATCCTATAACAACACATAGCAGAATTTGGCATTTTTTTAGCCTTATATTAGGTTTGGCAAAGATAGCCCCAAACAATTGGCATTATATAGCCAAATCTTAAACTATCTTTTATATTCTCTCTCAAAAAAAAAAAAAAACTACAGGCTTATTTTGGCTCCCCCCCCCCTTCTCTCCTTGTATTTCTTCTTCTATCTCTTCTCTTTTGCTCTCATAGTTTAGTAAAAATTCTTGCAAATTATGCAACAAAAATCAGTAGGATGAAAAAGTAAGGTTGATCTCACATCAGAGAAAATCAGAAGCAAAAACTAAGAGAGAGAAAATATATTTTAACTTTTTTTTTCTTTTTTTTTTTTTTGAATGAGTGAGTGTGATTTAAATTAGTTGAAAATACATAAACGAGGCTATATACAAAATTTGAGCAAGATTAGTAAAAACTAAGAGAGCAAAAGTATATTTCAACTTTATTTTTCTTCTCTCTTCCTTTTTTTGGTTGGATTGAATGAGTGTGTGTAATTGAAATTGGTTGAAAATACATAAACGAGGCTATATAAAATTTGAGCAAGATTATAAGTGATTTAGACTGGTTTCAGGTAAAAAATTAGACCTAAAAATCCAACTATGATATGTGTATATCACGTTATATATTGTATATATCACACACAAGTTTTTTAGGACATCTGTGTATATCACTTTATATATCGCATATACAACACAATTGTTTTATGCACGCCCGTGTATATCAGATTGTATATCGTATATATAACACATATTTTTATGGATATACACAAATACACATAATATATATGAGATATCACTGATATATATAGAGAGATACACGGGTTACAATAGGGGATACACATATGGAGTCTTCTTGAACTTGAGTTTTCAATCTGAAATGTGTTATACAAAGAAAGAAAATAAAATATTAATAATATATTTTGATATACACATTATTATTATGTTATACACTATGATATACAAATAATATAATTATTAATTATTGATAAAAAAAAGAAAATAAATTTTTGATATAGCATGTTTAAGCAAGTTCTAAAATATAAAAATAATAAATATAATTATGGGAGTAAATAATATTTTGGTATACAAAGAAAATTAATTTTTGATATACACAAAGAAGAAAAATAAACTTATGATATCTATTTCGGTATACACATGTCCGATGTGCTATACGCTGTGATATACAAATAATACAATATTTTTATTGTGATATACATTGATATAAAGGCAGTAATAATATATATATATATATATATATATATATATATATATATATATATATAATTTTATATTATTGATATACAAAAAATAATATTATTTATATACAAATAATGAAAATAAAATTTTAATATATATGTTGATATAGATAAAAAAAAGAAAAAAATTGTAATATACATATTATTATTGTGATATATATTTATTGCCAATTTGATGCCAGTATCTATTATATTTTCTGGCAATTATATTGGTACGTTGTTATACCATGCCGAAAGCATTAAAATCGTCCTTCAAAGAATAGTGTGCACAAATTCAGCCCGACCCGGCCCAGCCCAATCGAAGCCCCAAAAAGCAGGCGTAGGAAAGGTCGGTTGACTGTCGAGTCCAGCTAAGTTCGTACTACTTATTATGCTCAATAACAACTACTGGGCATCAATCATCAATTCTACTAGACTAGAAACGTCTGAAATTGCCAACTGTCTGTGTTCCTCACGCCACACACACAGGCGCGGAGTTTTCTGAATTTAGTCAGATCGAAGTCCGCCGAAGATGCCTTCACGCCGGCGAACGCTTTTGAAAGTCATCATCCTCGGTGATAGCGGGTAAGTTCTCTCCTACGTCACACGGTTTTTTTTCTGTAAATTCAGATTCTTAATATTTCAACTTTCTCCTTTTCATTGTATTCTAGGGTTCAGTATCGCATGAGTCATTGCTCTTCATGTTTATTTTGCTAATTATTAAGTTTTCCTTGTTCTGTTAATAGATTGATTTTTCAATTATCGTGATCTAAGTTTGGGATAGAGCGGAATAGTAACGTCGGATTCATAAATTCATTCATGCATTAGTGTCTAACTAGTTGACAATTGAGGCTGTGTTGATTTATTATTTGATTTATCGTGATCTAAGTTCCGCAAGTTACTGAATTTTCATTATATGTCCATGAACCACTTCTCTTTGTGTTTTGCAGGGTTGGGAAGACCTCGTTGATGAATCAGTATCCTCGAAAGCTCTGTTACCTAATTTTTTTCTTAGTGTTTGTTCAATTAGTAACAAGTTCAAGATTATTAAGAAACAGTTCGATTCACTTTTCAGATGTGATTGTACCGTATAATTGAATTGCTGAATTGTCTGCCTTAACTGATTCTTTATAGATATGTAAATAAGAAGTTCAGCAATCAGTACAAAGCAACTATTGGAGCTGATTTCTTGACAAAGGAAGTGCAGTTTGAAGATCGGCTCTTTACATTACAGGTTTGTCATATGGTGTCTGATTGCTGTCTATTGACATATAAATCCACCAAGTCATGATTTTCCATATCAAATTTTCAATGCCTAGGTCTTCTATATTCCTTTACTCATCAGTGATTCCTTCTAACAACTCCAGAAGGAGGGAGGAATAGAGACAGTAAATATCAAAAAGGTCATGATCAATAATGCTAATCTTGTGACATTCCAGACCCATAAAAAAAATCTTGTGATGTTCCAGTCTAGGAATAATGAAATTTTGAAATAAAGTAAATATCATGCTGTTGAAGTTATTAGTTGTTAGTAAAGATGTAGGCTTGGTATTGCTTGATTACCAGCAGTTTCTTGAGATGTGGCATCTTCAATGAGTTGAAGATGTGGCATTGAAGATGTGGTGACCAAATTCGTTAATGGTGCATTCTTTTTGCTACTGTATGCCTCTCCCTATACTTCCCATATGGATACTGTAGATTCTCCTGCCACAGAACTAGAGATTGAGAAGATAGTCTTTGGCCTCCTGGGATGGCTTGTTTGCTGCTACTATTAATAGAGGATGGTGATGATTTCTGCTGTTAGCTATGTAGGAATATAGAACACAGGAAATGGAATGGAATTGCTTTCCGAGTTGATCAATAGGATTTATCCTTTTTAAATATCTTGAAATAAGGATACAAGTATATGCATCCACATTTTCAGCATTATCTTTGGATTCCTCTGCTTGAGCTGTTTTCACTTTTATTATTTATTTGATGGGTTGCAACATTGTGTTTTCTGAATTGTTACATGTCTCTTTGATTTCAAGAAAACAGAAGTCATGTTTTAACATCTTCACTAGAAAGATACAAAAAGGGGTGTGTGTGTGTGGGGGGGGGGGGATAGAGAAAGGGAGGTTAATAGGTGACTTGAAAAATGGCATGCTAGGGTGATTGTATAAATTCTCTCAGCCAATCACTGGAAAAGAAAATTTGTGAGTCAAATTTTGGTTTCTTAAATAGAGAAGGGTAAAGGGGTGGCCTCATTACTCATCGAATTCGAATGATGCGCCACTGCATCTCGGGGATTTCTCAGTTATTAAAAAATTGCTGGTCTCTTAAGTATGATCTGGGACCCATTTATCTCTATTAATATATGTCTAGGTATAGCAATGACTCCATTCCTGTGGCAAAAAGTTCCCATATAGGACTTTATCTTACTCTGGATGAGTGACTGAGTTATAACGCAATGCAGTAGAGGTTAGTTAAGTGGATGGTTTACATCATGTACTAAGCTTTTTCCTCAGTTAGGGCATTTCTTTTGGATATAAGAAGATAGTATTTGTATGCACTGATCTTCTCAGATGATACTGTGTCAGTGACAGACTTTTTTGGTTATTAAGCATGTATCGTTGATGGATTTCGGTTTAAGTGTTTCACAAGAGCATGGTTTCTTACTCTGTCCCAATTTATGTGGCACTTTTTCCTTTGTAATCTGTCCAAAAATAATGTCACCTTTCTAGGCTTCTTTTCTAAGCTTGTTTTAGACCACAAGTTTCGGAAGTCTTCCTTTCTTTTTAAACTCCGTGCCTAGTCAAATGATGCCACATAAATTAGGACAGAGGGAGTAGTATGCTTTTATCAGTATTTCTTTGTTGTACTTGTGAGAAAAAGAAGAAATAAACAATTCTTTTTTGTTCCTTTCATATAGAAAATATTCTATGTAGGGTGAGAAATAGGTTTCGTTGGTTTACAGACATTTGTTTCTTGCTCATTATCACTAGTAGTTTTCCTCAGTTTGGACTGTTTTTTAAGAGTGTATAGGAAGTAACCTAACCTAATAGTGAGCTCTTTTTGGGGATTGTGGAACGGGAACCTACTGGCATAGGTGGTTAATGGTCTCGGTGTTGCTCTGGCTTCCTTGCGATGGAGACTGGAGTATTACTTTCTTCACCTCATTTAACTAGAATTATACACTTGCAATGCTGCTTAAACTGGGGATGGGTGTTTTAAATCAAATGGATTTTGGTACACATGCTTGTGCTCCTGTCAAAAAGAAGTAAGTGGGTATTAAAGCCAGTTTTGCGGATTTTGAATGCAAGTACCTGAGTGAGCACTGACTGGCATTTTCACGGAAAATTTGTTTTAGGACTCCGTTTAAAAGTTCTCCAAAAAGATATTGCAACTAATGCAAGTCCATAACTAAGCATTTTTCTGAGATGGCAGTCCTTAACTAAGCATTGACTGGCATTCTCATGGCAATTTTAGTGCCCATTTGCAAGTTAAGTTAAGCTGCCCTTCCCAAATGATACCATATAACACTGGACAAGGTAATAGTCTGAGATGGCAATGGAAAGAACTGGTTTCAAGGGGAAAAAAGAAAAATATCGGAGACCATTAGTTTGACCAAAAAAGTTAGATCTCAATCTTTGATGTATAAACAGGAAAAATGGAGGACTTAACAGTAACAGAGGTCATACTATGTCTTCACTCCCAGTATGTTTTCCTCATTCAACCCTGCATCAAATATCACAATAGCTTACCTGAACCCCCCCCCCCCCAATTCATTTTAAAAAAAGGACCTAAATTTGATATATGGTGTTTCTGTCATTTATCCAAGTAGTTCCTGTCATTGTACTTAAGTTTGGTTCAATTCTGTCTGAGGATCCACTGCAGTGAAAAGGATGGTGTATGCCTTGCAGGTTTCTTTTTAAATATCCAACCTGAATATTCTGTGTATCTAATCCAGTTCTTGCTTTGTCAACAGTTCATCTCTCTCTCTCTCCTCCTCGTTTTCCTCCTTAGATCTACTCTTTGATTGATATAAATTTTGATGCCTGGAAAAATTGCTCAATGAGCTTTTACCTAGAAAATGATGCCTTAATTTCAAACATCAGCAAGTATTAGGTTCGGTACTGGGGAGAGGCAATGGGTGCATGTATTACCAATTTTATATTTTACTTACGGACAGGTCAACCTGGTCTGCTTCCTGCTCTAACTTCGATTTTCTGCTGGGTCCAGATTTGGGACACAGCTGGCCAAGAGAGATTTCAAAGTCTTGGTGTTGCATTCTACCGCGGTGCTGATTGCTGCGTCCTTGTGTATGATGTAAATTCAATGAAGTCATTTGAAAACTTAAACAATTGGAGAGAAGAGTTTCTAATTCAGGTATTACTTCTTTGTTTGCTTCTGCCGATTGTTCACCAGGTTTTTTCTCTATTTGATTCTATTTTTACCTCCTTACGTTTAACTGTTTTTAGCCCTATTTGCCTCTGGCTGAGATGACGAAATTATGAGTTTTTCCCTCAATCCTCATGGATCTTGTTATGCTTCATCTTTCATGAGTTGCTGATTTAGTGCTTCTCCCTTCTTTTGTTATCTTGCTGATTCTTATGAATCAGCCGCTTGTATTTGTTATAGCCCATCAGTTTCCTGTTTTTTTAATCTTTTCGCCTAGAAATTACGGGAAGATTGATGTTAAAAATGATGATATTAGCTGTTTGGTATCTTAACCATTTATGAGCTACTTTTTCCTCTTTAGACAACTACTCAAAAAATATGGGATGAATATTCTGATGGGTAGGAATTTTGCTGCAGGCAAGCCCGTCGGATCCAGAAAATTTTCCATTTGTTGTGCTGGGGAACAAAGTTGATATTGATGGTGGAAACAGTAGAGTGGTAAGTTCCTGATCCAACTAATTGTATATTGTGCCAAACCCCCTCTTTTTAGTTCCTTGTCTGTTGCTCTCACCCACTTTTTCGTGGCTACTATAGTTCCATAGGGAGGACTAGTTGCATGGAGGTGTTATATTCTTCTCTTTCATGAAAGATGCTCATCTGCTCTGTTTTAGGTGTCGGAGAAAAAAGCTCGAGCCTGGTGCGCTTCAAAGGGTAACATTCCCTACTTTGAGACTTCAGCCAAGGAAGGCACAAATGTAGAAGAGGCTTTCCAATGCATTGCTAAAAATGCCCTGAAGAGTGGGGAGGAAGAAGAAATGTAAGTTGGAACATTATCTATACTGATTTTCTTTTTCACCGGTATCTATAGTAATTGACCATAAGATTCTAATAGTAGTACATTATACGCTCAAGATAAAGGAAAAAGTTTCTATCTTCCCAATAAAGGGTCAAATCAGTTTGAGACAACCTGAAAAGAATGCGGCACATTACTTTGGAAACTAGGGAGGTAAATGCGGGGCATGTGATTTGTAGGACCGAGCACAACTCTTCTAGGCTAGATTTATACTAGATGAAAATTAGTTTCAGTAATAAGATATTTATTACCTTCACTGTAATCGTGATACTAATTTGCTTTTTACTCTTTTTTTCTGCCACAACTTTTGTACGGTAAAGATACTTGCCCGACACCCTTGATGTTGGCACTAGCAGTCAGCCAAGGACAGGTGGATGCGAGTGTTAAACCAGTTCATCATTTTTGAGCTGATTATAGATCTTGCACCTGCGAAAATTTGGATTCCTTTAGCCCTCGGTTTATTGTTTGCATCTCTTGTGGTGTGTTTTTCCGGTAGATTATCAAGTTGTACCTGTATATTAGCTTTTGCAAGGGCAGCTGGTTGGTTCCTTGGTGCTCGAACTCTGTTGGTGCTATTTATGTTATTACTTTGGTGAACCTTCAAGATTTGATGGATGGATGTACGCATCTCTGATGAAAACTTTTGCTTGCTAATAATTGTAGAAGCCATATTCAGTTCTTTTTGCTTTACCTTGCATTTGTATAGTTTACTAAGCATGTGCTTCACATATATGATGTCTTACAAATGATGAAATAATTGGCAGTCGCACAGTATTAGGGACTTGAGATTACTGTGCGACCACGCCAAAAATTGTGCACATTAACTAAATCAAGGCCCATCGCCGCGTGGTAACTCAGTACTACTAATAAGAGCATAGGTGAGAAGTCCCAAAAAGTTATCGCATTTTGAATAAAAATTCTCAATACCACTCGCCTAGAAGAAAAATCAAAATTGCATTTCATTATGATCTTGCGTATCAGTCGAAAGGCCAAGATAACATAGATATAAAACTAGTCTGCAAAAGCAAAAAAAGAAACCTGCAGGCTGCAAAGGACAGCGGTCTAAAGAGAACCCAACAGTGTTGGATGACGGGGCACAAACGCTAACCATACGATTAGTACACTGGTTTTGTGTAAAACAATAGACACCAAAGAGACATTACATGCAGCCACCAAGACTCCAAGTTACATTTAGAAGCAGTTTTAATAAGCAAGAAAATCATGCACTAGAATAGGAGAAAGGAAAGGATGCACAGCAACCACATTCGTCTTTAAAATAGAACACCTGATTAATTGAAGCAACATCATATTGTCGGTTAGAAGCCAAATCAGGAAGTTGTCGGGAGGTGCACAAAGAACGCCGCAGGTGAAAGATAAAACCAAAACGAGCACTTTACTATCATACATAGAAGCATAAAAGATCTCACATTTACAATACATTAACAGAATATAATGTACTAGAAACCACTTATATTTCACGGTCCAGTCTAGTCTATAAACTTTGTTTTCCAGCAATGAAACAACTAGCAGACATCAATCCCAAATTTCAGTCACCGGAATGTGATTAACACATGACAACAAGTGCTAAAATTTATGGAGCAACTACCTCTTCCAAATAAAACTTGGCAAATGCTCGGTTATAAAATAGAGAACCAGAGCGTTTTTCACAACCAAATGAAGTAAATAAATAGAGAATCAGCGCTTGGCAGCTGCAGTAGCAAGTTTGAATGCGAATAGGAGGAAAAGGAGCCAATTATCTCTAAAAATTTCACTATAATAATAACTTGAGAATTCTGAAATGTAATTATGGCCAGAAAACTACTCTAACCGCTGTCTGGATGGATCACAATTTACAATTATACTGGGTGCATTCACAGTCCGAAAAGTTAGCAGTACTTGCAAAACAAATCTGTGAACAGAAAAATCCTTTTAATAACATAAAAAGTGAAGTGAGTATTAAGCATTTATAAGAAGGCCGACAAATTACTTACCCTACTTTTAGATCCACCAAATCCCCCCATCCTTCATATTCAATCAAGCTAAATATTGAATAAATATGCCCCCACTGAAAGGTTGGAAATGAATTTAACAAAATAATTAATTGTGGAAAATTTGAGGAAACCTGTCCACTATCAGTTGACAAATTGACAAAAAAGGAGACAGATTGCCCAGAAATGTCTGTAGCTTTGGTGAATTTAAACCTGGAATCCAGCAAGATCTGAACAAAATGTTGACATGATGGTCTATTTTCGTGGAAGATAGTTGTTTATCAATAAGAAGGAAATAAAGCACACTCCATGGGGTAGCCTGACGGGTGAAAAGCTGGACTGCCAGTGACTCTATATGAATTATTCTTATATGTCTAAGTCTTGGCAAGCAAAGTTGTCAGGTATCTATGCTGGTGGGAGGTGACCAGTACCCAGTAAATTACTCGAGGTGCCCAAGTTGCCCCGGAGCACCGCCATAAAAAGGAAGAAAAAGTATGATGTTTCGTGGTCACAATTTGTGTCTGCTGCAGCAAACACAGGCCAGTTTACATTGTTAGAAGACAGAGATAAAAATGAGTCCATAGACAGATAGCCAATCAAACTTAATAGAGACCACATAAAGAAAAACTAGAACACATAACAGAAAGAACAATAGCTTATCAAAATTTTAGTTACTGCAAGAAGTCTGAATAATCAGTCTTCTTAACCAGCCATGGAAAAAAATTAAAGGAAAACTGTAAGTAAAATAATGTGAAGGAATTAGACAAGGCAAATGGAAGAGGGGGAGTAGGGAAGTGGGGGAGAAACAAAGAAGAACTTTAAGCTTTAGAGGATGCAAAAACAAGTTTTTCTTTCATAACTGAGAACCATTACCAACCTATTGCCCCACTCTTTCCAAGGTCCCACATCTTGAATATTTAACTTACATGTTCTCAGAATTCTATCAGTCCTCAGATTCCTTCTCATATAGAAAAATATCTATTATCTAAACCAATCCTTTCAGCTGGAATTTGGATACACAAAGAGAGCTTTTAACTTCTGCAGATTAGCAAGTTTAAGTTAATGAGGACAACAATGATGAAAGGGTAGACACATACTCATCATGACGAAAGGTACTCGAAGACCGATTCTTTGCTCTTTTGTTTTCTAGATGAGTTCATCCACATGCACTTGAGAAAATATTACTTGGTTCTAACTGAATAAGCTTAACCTACTTTGAGGGCTGCATTGAATTTCCTGAAACTGTTGTAGGCATAAAAGAGCTTGGTGTAGGAATTCCTGCCATTATGGGTCTTGAATTCGGTAGCCTTTGGGAGCTCATTGCATTTAGAGGCCTAGGTGCAGTCATTCCAGGCCTGTTAGCAAGTAGTGATTGTGGCACAGGACGAGATGAAGAAGCATATCTTGATTGAATTATTTGATTACGCTCATGGATAAGCCTCTGTTTTGACCTCTCCAGCAGTTCTCTGACCCTCATAACCACATTATCCATGTCACTAAAGAAGGTTAACTTGCTCTCCAGCTTGTGTAACTGCAAAGAAGCAACTTGAAGGGTTGAGTGCTCTTTGAGAAAAGCAAAGCTAAGAGAGTCAAACTTAAATCAGCTCAAAATCAAGTCGGCAGAACCTGCGAGAATATGATCAAAACTTGACCAGACAAGTCCTAACTCAATGATCAAACTCGGTTAGGATTCCTCCAATGTAAAGCAACATAAACATTCAACCAAAGAAGGGAGAATAGAGGATGTATTTCCCAAGAGATAGAGACAGTCTACCATTCATCTATACAACATTGTAATTTTTTCTCTTCTTAAAGGAAGACAAATACATTTTATACTCCAAGTGGAAAACAGCTTATTATCCATTCCTTAATTACGAACAAATCATCCAGAGCTGCTTTGAATGCTCAAGATCTATTTCAGCCTACATCTTGCATTAAACCACATTAGCCGATCAGTCTCAAGTTTGACTGGAAGCCTAACCTAGCAGAAATGGGTGAAGAGCTTGCAGCTGTTGGATGATTCCCATAGAACGTTAGGAGCCCAATAGATACAGGTACCTATTGCAGGGTGGGAGGTGGCAGGTATCTCATGGAATTAGTCGAGGTGCACGCAAGCTAGCCCGGACACCACAGTTATTAGAAAGATACAATTGTCAAAGAGCTGGCTGGCCAAAATTACCTGCTTCTCTATTAATGACGTAGTAAGCTGCCGAATTTGGTCCTCTTCTTGATCTGCAAGACATTTTGCCTTGACTGCTGCAGCCGACAGAGCCGTGACTGCTGCACGTTTGACCTTATCGATATCCTTATCATTTTTGGTCTTCAAAGGATTTTTTCTCCCATCGACAGAGTCTTTCGCTTCTCCAGCCCCTGAGCAACAGAGCACCAAGGGAAAAATTCAGAATAATAGGAGTTACAAATTCTTAAAAGCCTTGCTATAGTGCAGAGAGAAGGATATGAATGAGTTTTCCACTCTTGGAAGCAACAAAAAAGAGAAAAACACAGCATAAGCCCCGAGGCTATGGCAATCGCACTTTCCTACTCCAACTTTAGATTTTATTGTAGTAATTCCTAATTATCTAAACGACTATTTAAAATAATTGGTCCTTGTAACATTTAACCCTTAAGGGTAAAACTGTTTTTCTAGATGGTTTGAAACCCCGAGGAAGATCACTCTTGATGAAGAGGAGATCAATACTGTAATTATCATGTTCCGAACAGCACAAGCATTTGCTTGCTATTCTTTTACCTTTCATCTAAATTTGTTACCTTAATTGATTCTGAAATTCCCGCATACAAAGTCATATAAGAGCTTCCACACAAAAATCCTAAACTGGCCACCTTACTTGTCCCACTTTGCCCATCATTTGGGTTCCCCAGCTCCAACAATCCATCAACTCACTGCAGCCCCCCTAGCCCCTCCTCCCCCTCCCAGCATTGCATCTCCTTTCTAAAAACTCCTGAAATTCCTGTCCCAATTCCACACAGGACCGGCTCGTCCTCCCAATTCCACACCTCTCCCGTGTTAGTTCAAGCTGTTTTCATTTCAAGGTCAACTCATCTCTTTTCTCTCTATCTACCTTTACCTGTGGATTCTCATCAATGAATCCCACCTTACAAGAGGGGACTATGCATGTGTAAACTCTCCATTTCATATTATATGATGGTAGCCCAAGAAATGTATCATTGTATATGTCACTTTTTGCTTGAGTAAGAAGCTGAAGATGATAATTAAAATCGAGTATATAGCAATTGTAATGGTAGTAAATATTAAAGGTAAAGCTAGTTGGATTAAAAAACGCACTATATCAAAGTAAATGACTACGAATTCTTAAAGTTATTATTAAACCATGATATCAATGGCATGGTGTCGAACACTTTTTAACAACCCTAAATGAAAGAGTATAAATAAATCGAGAGAGAGAGTGTGTGTGTGTGTGCATGACATTTAACATGAGACTAAGACAGTATCAGAGGGATTCAATTTAAAGCACCCAAAATAAGGCAGCAATCATCCTTACAACTTTCTGCGGGTTATTTGTTGGGAGAGGGAGTTGCAGGGCGCAATAAATGACACAGGGGAATATGAGAGTTCGGAGAGGTGGGAGATAAGAGGAATTTAGAGGGAGACTAATACATTGTGTAGCGAAATAGGAAAGATAAAGGGTGCTGGAATAAACTTCAGTGTCATTTTAATTTGAAGATCTGGGTTTGGTGATGAGAACTAAAGCACTGTCATGTTACCAATTGCAAACACGAGTAATGGCCGAAGACTCAAAAAGATCCTCTCCTATTCTCTTAGTTGAAAGATTATTTTATAAAATCAATAGCTTGCTGATTTTCTCGTAAATGCACATCATGTATTTTTATTTTATTTTTTATAATTAAAGGATGCCATATAGCTTTATGTTGACGAATCGTATCCACTTGTGCTTGCACTCCATGATTAGAATATTTTCCACTTCATTTTTAATTAACTGTCTGTTTCCAGCTTTGAAACTCGGTGGATGATAGGCCCGCCTCTCTATCCTTCTCCACTTAAGTACCTAACTTGGTTCACCAGCTAGGATTTGAACTTGTTACATGCACCAATAACACATCCCATTGTACTACCTTTGGCATTGAACCAAAGCCCTAGCGCAACATAATTAGCAGAACTTAAACTATGCACAAAACATAACACCAAATTGAGAACTTGGACCTGTATTTTCATCATTTTCAGCTACAGTGTTCGATTTCGCAGATTGCTCAGGCTCCTTTGATTGCACAGCAGGCATCATATCCTCGTCTTTAGGAGTATCTGGAGAGTCAGAAGGCACGGCTGTTAAAGCTCTATCAACTGACTCCTTTTCAAAGCCGGGTGGAAGCTCTAATTTAGACGTTAGATCATCTGATTCTGCTGTGGTACTTGGTGCCTTTCCCACTGCCAACCCTGCATCATCTGGTCCTTTAGGTGATGCAGGTTCCCCATCTTTGTCAGTAGGAATTTGACTGGATTGCTTTGAAGTATCAGATTTCTCTGGATTTTCGTCATGCACAGAGACCAAATGCGTCGCTTCTCCAAGTTCCTTTTCATTTTTCTCTTCATGGTTTTCACCATCCTGCTCTACACGCTTTTTCTCAATGTTCACTTCAACTTTGTTCTCTTTGTTTGGTGCAATTGACAAACCATTCTCATCGATAACTGATGTCAATTTTTCTTCTTTCTGCATTTCAACATTCTCATCCTCATCTTTCTTATCTTCTGGATCAACTGATCCATTAGCAGGTCTGCATAACTAAATTAGCAATTAGACTACAACTCAATTCAATACCTGTTAACTAAAGCTAAAGGGAGGAACACAAACCTATCTGAATCAGGTGATGTCTTCCCCTCTGGTGGATCTTCCAAAACAAAACAGTGCCTTAAGGCTAGCTGCTCACCAGATGGATTGCCAGAAATGGATTTCAAAGAGCTGCGTACTGAGGCAGTAACCCTGTTAGCTTCTACCAGTTTCACCAGGAACGCTGCCTAGAGAAGGAAAGCATCATAATGAAGGCAACCAAAACATTTTTTTTCAGAATTATACAGAAAACATTTATTCCAGTAATCACTTTGGTTTTCCTGGTTTCAACTCCTCCTCTCCCCTCTACTTTTCAAGGGCAAACAGCAATATCACAAAGAAAAGATGGATTGATCAGTAAGTTCATTGTGTTCATCCATATTTTAATAATAATCAGAGGTTTAACAGCAGAACAGAAAACCAACTGGATTATACTTTTAACGACTGCCTCCTTTGAACGGAATTAAAATATCTCATTGACACGCAGTGCTAAAATCAAACCCTATCCTTCTCAAAACAAGGTCTCAGACTGTAAAAATGGTGAGGAAAGACTTCCACCGCGGGAAAGATTTGACCTTGATCAAGTAAATAACACAAACAATTTGATTTCATTATTCTGGGAAAGACATGTAAAGATTTCTAGCTTTCAATGGAGTGCCTTGAGCGCTCAGTTGCATCACAATTGTGGTTGAGCCTATCAAAAGGAAAAGAAACCAACATACCAGTGCCATTACAGGATTTCCAGCTTCCGCAAATGAAACACGTTCTCCAAGTGGAGGATAAGAACCAACAGCTGTAAATGCATCCCTCAGCGCGTTGAGTGCACAGTTCTCACCAACTTCCTCCCGAGGAATTAGCTCATTCACATTCTCTGGCTTTGAAGTTTCCACTGTGGATGAAAGCTGATTGTCATTTCCATCATCCTTTCTCTCTTTTGTTTCTGGGGCATCAATACTGGCTGATGTATCATCTTTAGACAAAACTGTGTCTTCTTTTTCTTTAACACTCTTGTTACTTTCAACATCAGTATCCAGGAATATATCCTCTATTGGCATTTCAATAAAGTGCAGAATACACTGAGCTTTGGTCTTTGTAGCCACATGCTCAGCAATCTCATTCCAGTTCTCCTTATAAAGCTCTAACGCCTCAAGGAGAAGAAGAGTCTCCTGATCTGTCCACTTCCCACCACTTGCACCGCCAGCCTCAGCAGGCTCCATAAGAATGAAATCTGAAGGGGACATCCCAGATCCAAACTTCCCGTTGCTGAAGCATTCGCTACACAAGTCAAAATCTGCCTATGTAGTAAAAACAACAAACACAAGAAGACAGTCAGGCATTTAAGTAAGTACTCAAGTTTTGACAAATATACTTCAGAAGCGACGATGGCGTTTTAATATCTAATTGAACAAGAAATTATGAACCATACAACCTAAGGATATTAGAACATGGACAAGCTGCATCATTTCTCATATCAGTGTCTTATCTCATTAGCCCTAAAAGGAAAAAGGACATTAGCATTGAGCAAATACCTGCTTTTGACAGTGATACCGCTTTCTTGAGCAGTCCGCTGAACAAGAGTTACAATGGTACTCAACGGCTGGCCCTTCAGACTTCATCAGTTCTTCAGCAATAGCTGACTCTGGAAAGAACCCAGAAGACAGAGGAGTAGCTACACTAGACCTCGGAAGAACTGGGGTCCATGTTTCATCTGATTCAAATCGAAACAACTTATCAACCAAAGAATCTGTCTTTGCTGACTCGTCTGCATCAATATCAACTCTCATATCTGAATTAGTTTGTGGGAACGGGTGGTAATTAATTAAACCACAGTAATCTAAAAACTCCATCACTTCCTGCTTTGCATCCAAATCTCCTGATGAGAGCTCAGACAAATCATTCAACTCAATTTGAATGTTGGGGTCAGCGTGATACTTTTTCATGATCCAATTCCGTATCTCCGTGTATATTTCTGAATTCCTACTTTCTGACTTCCCACTGAAGAATGACGGCATTGTTCGTTTCTCCAAAGGATGAACCTTTGTCCAAGAAAACCAACCTAAGAACTTTGAAAATGTCATAAAATATCCGGAAGATCCCTAATGCTTTTAAAATTTAGTAACAGACTATAGATTAGAAAGATGAGAGAGCAATTTCCAGTTTAAACTTTTGAAAAACTCTTTCCTTTTTGGAATGCCTAAATTGTTGACACCATTCCATTTCTATACAACTCCGGCAATTGTCAAGAAATAAAATTCATTGTTGTTCAAATTCTAAACTATGATATGATATTTTCAATGCCAAACTAACTTTCAACCATTACTTTAATAGTTTCTTCTACTATTACTAATAAAGTGTACAAGTCAAAAATAAGATGGAAGAGTATTTACTATGAAATTGTAAATGTAAAAACTTCTCTTTATTTGTAAAGTAACACTAAATCTATCTCAAAGATATAAACTTTAACCTCATAAATTCAATTTCTAGTTTCAACCAGATCTTCAGCTTACTCTATCAACAAACATATGCAATTCCTCAACTTCCAAATTTATAAAAGGCTACTTATAACTCACCGGCATGAGTCGGAACAACGTGAGCATTAGGATCTCGGGATCTAATTGCCTCAATTTCAGCTTCAATTTCAGCCTCTAATGCCTCCAAATCCTCCTTAGCTTCATTTAACTCTCGCTCAACCTTCAACGCCTCTTCTCCGCCGGCCACAGCCGTTGGCAGCACCTCCGATTCACTCTTGACACCAGAACCAGACGGAGAAGCAGCTGCGGCGGGGGCGGGGGCGATGTTTGGCTGCTGGCGTGCAGCTCTCGTGAGGGGACCGTTGTGGATCGGTGGAAAAGGTACTGATGACTGCTTCTCACGCGCCTGACGCTTCGACGAAGTTGACGGAGGAGTCGAACCGGCGCCTCCGCTTCCAATGGCGCTTGCTTTTCGTTTCTGGCCGCCGCCTCTCCGACGAGAAGTAGGTGCCTCGGCAGACGGGACATCAGCCGCTTTCGTCGGCGTGTCGGTAGTCGCCGGTGGTGGAGTTCCGGCGTCCTTCCGTTTCTCCTCCATTATTTGAGAGTTGAACTACTTGCAACTACACTCAGATCGTCGTCTTCGAAAAGGAGGATATGTATTTTTTGAGCCTCAGGGTTGATTCGTTGCACCGTCGGTACATGCTAGTTTACGTGGACTCTCTAATAAAAAACGAAAATATTCATCAACTGAACCAGAACCGTTGATGACATTACCAAGTCTTTGCTTCAGTGCGTATATAGAACGGCTATGGAAAAAATATTATATTTGATTCATAAAATAAAAGTATATGTTCTTAAAAATAATAAATGTTGGTCGTGTGTGCCTAATACAATAAAAGAAAGAGTACCGCATAAAAATTTTCAATCATCTGTTAATATATTCAATTATAAACTTATTTTAGTTTTATAATGTCATCACTCCAAATTTAAAAATTATCATTCTTCCTTCCCAGTTTCAATATTCACACATAAACCTTAAAAGATTTATAATTTAATTATAAAATTTTAATTTAAGAACTTCACCAAAAAATGAATTAGGTTGATGAAATATTAATAGTCTCCTACTTATTTTATCTTCTTCTTCTTTCTCTTTGACGATAATTTTGACTTGACTTTAATAGGGATATCAAATAGTAAATTTTCGATTCTTTTTCCTTATTAAACCAACGACAATCATATTTGTTAGGTATATATCAATTGAAAAAGGAGTTTCCCACTTATTCTCTTCTTTTTTTTCTTTTTTTCTTTTTTTTTGTCTCAATTTTGAATTTGGTAAAATCAAATTTTATTTGTATTTAAATTTTATAAAGGCAAATAACATTTTGCTAAGGAGTTTCGTGCTTTTAATATAGTATGCAAATATATAAAATATAAATATAGATATAGATATAGATAGATATATAAATAAGAAAGTAATTGAAAATAAATTAAATTTTATTATACATATTTTCCAACTGTGATTATATCTTGATTTAACTTTGTATAGCTATTAAGAAATTGGGAATGACATATCTTCAATTTGGTAAATAAGATATGATGTTACTTAATTTAATCAAAATCTAAGAGAGAAAATATTATATAAAGAAAAATAAATATGAATCTTCATGCGATTTTGGACAAAAAAGTCATCAAATAAACTCTTTAAATGAAATTTATTTTAAATTTGTTTTAGTTTTTAAGTTTAACATTGACACAGCACTTAAGAAGAAGAGTGAAAAGTTCTACTATTTGGTAAGAGAACATTTAAGTCAAAAGCGTGTTTTAGTATTTAAATTACAATTATTGGTTAAATATTTGGTTTTGAAGTAATAAATTCTAAAAGAAAAGAAATTATAAACTAAAATCTTACTCGATTTCAAGTTCTTAATTATATAAGTTGTACATAGTTCGAATATGGAAATTTAGCCAGTAAATTTTAATTGATTTTGTAATCCTAAATATTAGGAAAAATAATTATGACTATTCCTAAATATTAGAGAAATAATTTAATTAATATTCCTAAATATTAGCTTATACAATAAAAAGTAAAAGACTATTTTGTCTAGTGTGAACCCTATTTTTAAGGGTAAAAAGACGAACGATATTTTACTAAGAGCCTTCGTGCTTTTAACATAGTATAGATATATATAGATTAACAATTTAGAGAAATTGGATTAATTAATGGTGTTATTTTAAGTGCTGATACCTTTTGTCATTTAAATTGAATATATATTGAAACTAATAAACAAGATTTCAACATTTAAATTGAAATTTTCACTTCCTACTTTACCACATTGAGAGTGGTTAAGATAAAGGAACTCACCGAAGTCGTAGCGAAAGCGAGTCTTCATAGGATAATTGTCACTGCTTATGAATCCGAACTTGGGTGATCTAATCATGACCAGGATAAAACTTGGGTGAAACTAAGTGGAGGTCTGAACCGATTGATGTTGAAGAATCAGCGGATAGAGCTTTACTTAGTTCAACATGTGCTTTGGCCCTCTATTTTTAGATGTACTATTTTTGTAGGTGTTTTGAGACATTGAATAGGTACATGTAGTATTTATGGACTTGTTGGAATATTTGGATGGGATCCGAGGGAGCTTGGGTGAGTTTCGGACCACCCGCAACATGTTTGGAGGCTGTTGATTAATGGTGCACGTTTCACTTTCACCTTTAATTTATTTGGTATGACGACATGAGTTAAACTTAAATGAAAAAGTATGATCCTTATAGATTTGTATAGTCAATCCCAATTTATTTGAGATTGTTGGTTGTTAATGTTATTTTTTTAGGTAAGAGCTTCTTTATTTTTGTTGAAAATATTAACTTAGCCAAATAAATTGGTAGCGAACTTTTGCTTTTCTGCGTATCTGTTAGCAATATATAAATTGACTATATACGCACTATCCACTAAATATGGTGAAGGGGCCTGAATTTTTAATGCAATTACTAAATCGTGGTTATTATTATTTTTGGTAATATAATAATAACTAGTACTAACTAGAATGACAAATGCAACATATGGATTTTGAAGGCTTAGTAATTGGGTACACTGTAGTTTTATACAATTGGATAGTAATTATAAGTATTTCCGCAAAGATGCTTAGATAGACATTAGGTGCAAATGTTGTTTAGAAAAGTTATTTTGGTGAAACAAGATTGTATTTGGATTATGTCGTTTTTAATAGACCTAAAAAATGAAATCATCAACTTGAAATTTGTGAAATAGACACGTATTTGCAAATTCTTCATTGTTTGCAAAAATTTCTTTTATACCCAAATGAAAATAGATGAGTATTTATTAATTTTGTATGACTCGTCTCTTCTTGTTGAAAATTAAACCAAGATTAATTAGTATTCCTAAGTTGTCTAGGATTTAGTATTTACTAGTTTATTTAATTCATGTCTAATTAGAATTTGTTTACCAAGTTCATATTGGAATAGGTTTTGTTAGTCTAGTCAAATTTAGTTTTGTAGTATTATAAATAGGAGTGCTACTACATATTTTCTATTGTGGAGAAGTAGCTACGCTGTAGAGAGATTCAAGAGTTTATGAGTTGTGAAAAAAGTCTCCTACCAAGTTCTCTCCCTAATTTAATAAATTTCTTGCTTGTGCCTAAATTGTTCTTCGGGGTCTTTCAATCCTTCAAATTGGTATCAGAGCCTGTGTGAGATTATGCCAGAGCCGATAGGAGATCCAACAAAAATATGGATACTCTATTACCTAATTGTCCCGTTTTTGTGTTTGATGGCAAAAATAATTTTAAAATTTAGTATCAAGAGATGAAGAATTTTTTTAAGGCTATTGAATTATGGTCCACCATTGATGAAGGGTTTGAGGAACCCCTAGAAGGTACAACGTTGACGGGTGATGCAGCTACGCAATTGGAGAAGAAAATACATTTAGATTATAAGGCACGCTACTATCTCGCCATTAGAGTCGACTTGTATATATCTAAAAAAATATTTGCATGCAAAGTCATCAAAGGAGGCTTGGACAATCTTGGTGAAGTCATATCGAAAAGTTGTTGACATAAAGAAGGAGAAACTGCAAGAGTTTAGGAGTCAATTTGAGTTGGCTCGTATGAGCTCAACAGAGTCTGTCAAAGAATTTTTTACGAGAATTGAAGAAATTGTCAATGGTCTAAGGATCAATGGAGAAGTATTAGAAGAAGTTAAAATAGTTGAAAAAGTATCGCAGTCTCTAAATTTAAAGTTTAGCAACAAGAAAGTTATTATTGAGGCTACCAAAGATCTTAGCACTCTCGGACTTGATGATTTAGAAGGTGAATTGGTGATATATGAGAGATCACTGAATCAACAAAAGGATGAGATATTGGAGGAGGCGTCACAAGAAAAAGATTATCAACCAAACGAAAAAGAAGACACATCAAAGATGACGAAAATAAATCAAGAAGGCCAAAATTCTGAAACAGAGGAGAAAAGAAGAGAAGGTGCATGTAATTTTTGTTGTGATAGAGATTCCATTGAAAGCGAAGAGAAGTCAAATGATGTTCCAATTGATCTGCCAAAAATTTTCCCGGTTGTTAAAAAGGAAAATTTGGTTGCTAGGGACATTCCTCCAAAAGAGGTTGGTGTTTCACCTGAAAAGTTATTTGATAGTATTGAAGATGAACCTGTTGACGAAAAAAGTATGATGGTTCATAAAGAGAAAGTCTCTTATGATCTGCACAAGATTAAGGCAAAAATAGCTTGGGATCCAGAACTACAACACATGACTATAGATATTGAAGATGAAATAAATTTTGTGTCATTGTTCGAGATTGCATGTTTCAAGGAGCATGACGAAATATTTATTGGTGGCATTACTCTACAACCTATAGAATGTTCAGTTGGAGTTGAACGAGTGTACAAGTGTAACTACAAGGCAACCGGAGAAGTAGATGGTTTTAAAGTAAATGAAAATTATATTGATGATATTTTGAAGGGATTTACCATAAGTAAAGACAAATCATATATGAGCAATATTCAAGATAAATTGAAGTTGACTAAAGATGACACTCGTAATTTTATTGATGCTACATATTTTAGGAAATTGATGAAGAGACTAAGGTACTTGACTTCTATAAGGCTTGATGTTACTCATGGCATGCTCAAGTTTGAAGATCTTGGTTTAAGGGAGGCTGTTGGAAATTAAACCAAGATTAATTAGTATTCCTAAGTTGTCTAGGATTTGGTATTTACTAGTTATTTAATTCATGTCTAGTTAGAATTTGTTTACCAAGTTCATATTGGAATAGGTTTTGTTAGTCTAGTCAAATTTGGTTTTGTAGTATTATAAATAGGGGTGCTACTACATATTTTCTATTGTGGAGAGGTAGCTACGCTGTAGAGAGATTCAAGAGTTTATGAGTTGTGAAAAAAACCTCCTACCAAGTTCTCTCCCTAGTTTAATAAATTTCTTGCTTGTGCCTAAATTGTTCTTCGGGGTATTTCAATCCTTCGCTTCTTATAACATTGAGCATTTATATGATATTTTATTTATATAAACAAATAATGTAAAGAAAATTAAGTAAATTACATTAGTAATGTTGGTTATGAATTGTAGAGATTACTTGTTTTTCTTCAAGTAGTAACTTTATTTACTTTAGAAAGTTATTTGCAATTAATTTTTCGATAACATGAGATGGTTTAGTTTTTTGTAACTTGTCATGTAAATAATTTTTGCATTATTAGATCTAAACCATAAATGTATAACTTAAATCCTCTTAAATAACTCATTGAAGCGACAAGTTAATGTTGCAAGACTAAGTGAGGTAAATCCATATGTCGAAAAGGATTTCACAACATTTATATATGTGCTTAAGAGTTAATTAATGTATTAACCAATGAATAGTGCATTTAGGGTAGCACAATGATTTATTATCTCTTCAAACGTTTTATATCAACTGAAAATGTAGTGGAATTGATAGTGTACTATCGTCTCTAATAGCTCCCGGGTTGTGGACAATGTAAGCACCTAATTTTTTTTCAAACTTCTCAGTTCTAAGCAATTTTTTAACTTGACTATAGTCAAACTCTCACTTTTCATTTTGGTAAATACAATTTGTTAATTTTGAGTATTTTTGGTTAGGTGATTTTATTTGTAACAACTTTTTAAGACAAAAAAGGAAAGAGAAAAAGAAAAAAGGAGAATAATAAAAGCCCAATCCAAATTCCGCTAAGCCCATTTCCTCCTAATGTAAGGAGAAATTCAAAAATAGTCAGATTTACAAATGATCATTCAAAAATAGTCACAGTTTCAAAAGTAATCGAAATTTAGCCATTGTTCATGTAAAGATAAATCTGAACGAAAACACTGTTCAAAATCCGAAAAATATTCCAGCATAATTCCAGTATATTATACTGGAATATACTGAATTTCCAGCATAATATACCGGTCCAACATAATATACTGGAAGTTCATGCATAGGTGCTCCAATCTCTAGTATATTATGTTGGAACTTTTCGCGTGTTGGAGTTACAACATAATATGCTGGAAGTTTGTACACATGTGCATCGATCTTCAGTATATTATGCTAGAACTTTCTGTGTTATAGCAAAATAGTGGCTATTTTTCAATAATTTTGCAAACACTGACTATTTTTGAATAACCAATGCGAAAATTAGCTAGCCGTGCTATTTTTACCCTAATGTTGTACTTTCATAGCCCATGCTGAATGCAACCAAGCCCAAGTCCATCAACCCAGGTTTTTGACCAAGGAAGCCCTGAAATCTGCAAACTTCTCTGATCTTCCGAAATCGTCGCGAGCGAAAAAGATACACAACCCTTTGTTTCCTTCTTCACCATTTCTGAATTATGTGTCGCCTGTCGCCTAACGCCACGCCAAAGCCCGTTTTCCCGACACACACCAAACGTCATTTCATCCGTGGCCATTCACCATAATAATGGAGGAGTGGAGGGACTACAAGTGTAGGATATAATAGCCGACGGATCAGGGGCGAATGTGGCTTGAAAGTATCTGATTCATATGAACGTAATATTTTTGACGCGACGTATAAATTTAAGTGTAAAAGTTCATTAGAATTGCAAAAGATAGTGGGTATAAATCTATAACTTTAAAATATAATGGGTTTGAACCCATCGAGCTTAAATTCTAAATCCAACGGATCATTTTCTCGATGCGGCGACTATTACTCTCGCTTGCTCCCTATTTAAACCGAGGATGTCACAGATCAGAATCATAAGAGAAAAAAATCAGTGAAGACAATCATCTTAGTGCCAAGAGAAGAGCAAAAGATCAGTCTCATCAGGTCCACAACAAATTCACTTCTATATTTCGGATTCTGGTCTCAGGTCCACTTTTCTTCCCCTTGTTTGATTTGGCTTATCCCAATTTGTTGTAACATTTAGTAGGTACGTGAACCAACTTATTATTATTATTTTATTCGGTCCACTTAAAGTGATTATTTAGCTTTTTTTTGTGTATCACAATATTTGATTCCACTTCAAGTGATTATTTAGCTTTTTTTGTGTATCATACTATTTGATTTTTTTAGAGATAAAGAAGAAATTAATTTCTTCTTTTCAAAGTTACAATTAATGGATTAAAGAGCTTAAAAGTAGTTTGTTATATTTTCAATGCAAATTAAGGTTAATATGATTAATTTTATTGTTAATTAATGCTAAAAGGTGAATTTTTTAATATGCGTAAAAAATCCAAAAAATCACTTAAATGGACCGGGGAGTAACTTCTATTACTTTCATTTCATGCATCACATTTAGTGGTTAGAGAGCTCTTATAATTAAAGAACTTTTTTTCTTTTACTAATATCTTAAAGGCGAATTATTGAGCACGAAATAAAAGGTACATTTGGTGATTACACGCCTATTCCTAGATACGATCAATATTCAAATAAATTGGTGATTTTGGGTTTAATTTTGTTTAAGGGTGCCATATGTAATCATACAGTCACAATTTATTTTCTTCTTTCGCATGTTACTTAACGATTTCAACTTCAATTTAGTTTTGGATTTATTTATCTTTTGTACCCATCGACAATAAGTTAAGTTAATCATACTCTTCCAATTTAATTATTGGCTTCAATCAGCACCAACTTATTGGCTTTTATTATTTCGTGAATTACATATAGTAGTGGTTATATGGCCCTTCATTTGTCTTAAAAGACATGTTTCTAACAAATCGTCTTAAATGAAATTCACAATACGAAATAAAATGTATCTGAATTTATATGGTGGAATAAGTGCAAGGGGTTATTAGTTTGAAATATACATATAGAGGTGTACATATATCGGATTGGTTCGAATTTTCTAATTATCAAACAAATTGTATTGAGTTATTAAATTTAAATATCAAACCAAACCAATAAAAATTGATTTTTTTAATATCGATTTTTCACGGGTTTTTCGAGTTTTCGAGTTTTTCGATTTTTTTTTATAAAGTCTTTATAGCACAAAACATAGAATTTGTGCTCCAAATATTTCTTTAATCCTAGTAAGACAGAACTATATAAGGTGTTTTTCAATAAAATAACACAAAAATATTAGATGAATCATGGCATATAAAATTTTCAACAATAAAGATAATAAAATCGCATAAAATAAATATTATTAATAAGCCATAATGAAAATAAATATAATTTAAAATTACTAATAAGTTGCTAAAATAAGTACGACTAATAAGTACTACATTATTTACATGATTAAACACTAAAAGAAAAATAAGTTATGCATTTTATCTAAACCAGAGAAAAACTAAAAAATAGATATCCAACACTATTTTCATTCATAGTACAATTGAATTATGTCTTTTATTAATATTAGTATTGATTTGACTTTGGTTTAGGATTTATTTGAGCTCCTAATATTTATGGACTATAAAACTTATTGGAGCATCCAAAAATTATAAGTCCAAGCTTAAAATAATACGTCAAAGATAACTATGAAAAAGTTTAAGAAATATTTATAAACTACATTACAAGAAATATTTTTATGTATTAAATATATTTAAAACTTCGATTTGATCTTTTTTTATAGTTAAAACCAAATATGATCGTTTTTTAACACCAAACCAAATCATAATCAAGTTTTTTTCTCGATTTGACTCGGATTATCGAGTTGGTGCGATTCGTCGGTTTCAAACTTTCATTTGTACACCCCTATATACATGCATGACTGTACTATACAAGCATTAGCTCCTATATCAGTAATTCGAACATCACACAAGTGACTTTCTTAATATGCAGAGGCGGATCCAGGATTTTCGGATGATGGGTTCACCATTACTGTTTTAAAAAAAAATTAAACCAAAATGTTGGTAGGGGATTTGATCCCTGACCTTAGGCTATTGGAAATAAGAGACCAAAACCAATGCACCACCTGGTCTCTTTTGACCATGGGTTCCATCAAGTATATATATCCATTTTTGCCAAATTATGTATATCATATCTATGCTTTAACCCGAAGATCACGAGTTCACGTGAACCATGTTTTACATGGTAGATCTGCCCCTGATAATATGGTCAATTTGTTCCCGTGGATCAAAAGATGTATCTCACGTATCATGCAATTGTCAGCCTGGTTTTGACCCTGTTTTCTCTTTTCTCTTTTTTGGGTGGGGAAGGCAGGGAAAATTTTGTGTTATTTTCACCTGCAACCCATGATTTTCTCGGTACCAAATAAAGATGGTAGAAGCAAAGTACAGTAATAGAAAAGTTATTTATACTTGGTGTTTCTATCATACTGTATTAATTGTTAAGTGAAAAATAAGTATTGCTTAATTATGATTTATTGACAACAGTATATATGAAGACATATACTATTATGTGTAAGCACGTGATTTTTGACCCTCCCCGAGAATTTTCACATTTTTAGCGTGAATATGTGAAATTGGGTCTAATATAGCTATTTTAACTATTTTACTTTATTTCGTTGCAAAAAGAAAAATCACAAAAAATATATATAATTTTAGTTTATGTATTTCTCGTAAACTTGAAAAATACAAAAAAAATTGTACTTTATTTTGGTACTTTATATAATTTCGAAAACTACAAAAAAAAATAATTCTATTAAAGTTTTATAGGCATTTTTAACTTTGAAAAAATACAAAAATATTACCTCATATTTTATCTTAATATTTTAAAACGAAAATTAAAAAAAAATAGTTTTATTAATATTTTGTAGCTATTTTAAACCTTGAAAAATATTTAAAAAGATATAGTTTTGTTTAAGTACTAGTCTTATTTTTGGTAGTTATTTTGCTTACATAGGACTAGTTAAGCAACGTGTTCCTATTTCTCGGGTCCGGGCAAAAGAATAATATTCGGGTTTAAACTACCCGGTTTTAGGCCTAATTTTCGGACCTAGCCCATAATAAACAGTGTCCAGGACACATGGGGAACCCCACCACGTGTGGGGGACATATGCCTTGAACCCCACCACGCGTGGGGCTCATTTTTTGAGGGCAAAACATTACAAAACACGGACAAAAGGGCCAAGGCAAAGGGGGGTAACGAAAAAAGAAAGGATTTTGAAAATTTTTAAAAAGCAAAGAACTACTGTTGCTCTTTCTTCTTCAAAGAGAAGAAGGTAAAAAACCTACTGAACTAAGCTCCTTCATACCTTCCGGGACCCCGTCACCTTCGCACCACCTCCCACGTCCAAAATACACAGCAAAACCCCCGTCAACCTGCTGCCCCACGACCCCTCCAAACAAAAACCAGTCGACACCCTCACGACCACCATCAACCACCCCGTCTCCTCCCTCACCCAAACAACCACCTCCATCGCCAGAAAAACCACCATTAACGACCTCACGACCACCACAAAACCATCCCAAACACCACCCCGTCACTACAAAAAACCCACGACCAAACATACCCCAAACCATCTACAAACCTCCCAGCTGCCCAAACGACTACTGTTCCTCTTTCTTCTTCAAAGAAGAAAGTAAGAAACCCTACTGCCCCCCCTAGCGTCAAAACCCACGAGACCCTCCTCATCGCAGCGTCAAAAAACACAGACCTCCCCGTCACCTTCCCCATCGCCTACAACCCCGGCAGTCCCCGTCGCTGCTTCGCTTGTCGTCCTCCTCGCACCACCATCTCGTCCTCCTACCAGCCTCCTCCATCACCCGAACGACGACCAGCTCCCCCATCGACTCCCTCACGTCGAAACACCATCTCCCTACTGTCCATAACCACCATAACCAACGTCCAAAACCAACAACCCGTCAGCCACCTTCCTCGTCGGAACTCCATCGTCGACCCCGTCCAAACACCCAGCTCCCCCGACGCCATAATGTGAAACCTCTACTGCCTCACGTCAAAAGCCAGCTCAACACCACTCCTCCGCCCAGCTGCTCCAAACAGGCCCGTCAACCACTGCCCGCAACCCCACCGTCCAAACGCGACCACCACTGTTTCAGCTCATGTTATCGTGTTTCTTTCACTGTTGTCGTGCAGTCCGTTGAGGTCGTCTTTGTTCGTCGAGGTCCGGCGCGTCGAGTTTGTTCGTTGAAGTCGATGTTGAGGTTCGATCCATGGCTCTATGCGTTTCTGTTTATTCAGGTTAGTAGGCCTCGATGTATTGGATTAAAGAAATTTTACGTTCAATGTGTTATGTTATTATTGTCTTAGTTTATTTGGACAAAATTAGTATTAGTACCTGTTGTTGCTACGCCCGAAACACTCATTCGCTTAACTCCTTTTATCAAATCTTGACAAGTTATGAGATTATAGTTGTAAAGAAGCCGTAAGATTTAGCATTGTTAAAGGCGTAAAAATGGCACCCTTTTAAAATATAATAAATAAATAATAATAATAAAAAAATATAAATGATAATAAAAAAATAAAAATAAATAATAAGTAAAATGAGACGAGCCTCGCCAAATAAAAGGAACAAATTGCGGGGCCCTCTAAGTGTATATATTAAATACTTAAATTTCGGGACGGGTCGTTTAGCAAATTTCACGGCCCTCCTCAAAAATAATAATGTGCTAGTTGCTTTAGGCGCGCCTTTAATAACGTTATCTCCCTAAACTCGGGTACACATTTATGTGACCCAAATTCAAATCTCAACGAAATCGAAATATGTCTCTAATCACGGGTGCATTGATTGTGACGTGGTTTGAGATGCTTTTCAATGACGTTGCAAATTCCTTCTAAAAAATAAGAATGAGATGAGCCTCGCCGAATAAAAACGCAAATTGCGGGGCCCTCAGTAAATACTTGTTTAAAATTACTTAGAATTCAGGAGGGTCGTTTAGCGAATTTCACGGCCTCCGCAAAATAATAATGCGCTAGTTGCTTTAGGCGCGTCTTTAATAATTTAATTTTCTTAAACTCGGGTGTGCATTTCATGCGACCCAAATCCAAATTCTAAAACATCAAATAAAATATGTTTCGGATTGTGGGTGCATTTCATGTGACACAGTCCAAAGATATGTTTTAAGCGATGTTCACATTTCTTAATAATAATAATTAATAAAGCGGTTAAAAGATAAAATTTGCACATGGTTCATAATTGTATTAAAAATCAGATAAATAAGCCGAATATAACAGTTGAGCGACCGTGCTAGAACCACGGAACTCGGGAATGCCTAACACCTTCTCCCGGGTTAACAGAATTCCTTATCCGGATTTCTGGTACGCAGACTGTAATATAGAGTCATTCTTTTCCTCGATTCGGGATTAAAATTGGTGACTTGGGACACCCTAAATCTCCCAAGTGGCGACTCTGAAATAATTAAACCAATCCCGTTTCGATTGTCCTTTAATTGGAAAAAACTCCCCCTGCGCCCCCGGGCGCGGAAAAAGGAGGTGTGACAGCTCTGGCGACTCTGCTGGGGATGATAAACCCAGAACCACTGGTTCAGGGTTAAGAATTCGAGCTTAGTGTAATTGTTATATTTGGCTTTATTATCCGATATATATTGCATGTTTTGACATAACATACTAAATGTTGTCTTTTACCGCTTTGATATTATCTGAATTGTATATAAACTGTGCCGAAACCCTTCTCTTCTTACCTCCGGGGATGTGCTTACTGGTTGAGACTCCCTATTCTGTTAGTGTCATACCCTAAATAAAAGAGGCTCGGAAAGTTTCTAAGCCGGCTGGCCTTTTGGTTCCCGGAAAGGAGCTCCTTCCTCAGCTCGAGTTGTCCGCTCGGGTACACTGTCTAGAACACCGACCCAGGTTTTTTGAACCTAGTATAACAAAGCCACATGCCGGATCCCTAGTAGGAACGTTTATTTGCATCATGTGCATTTGACTTAGGGGACTCAACATAGGGGTTGGGTCCGTCTAGGACAAGCAACCTGAAAATAATAGACAATCTTTCGGCATCCTATGTGCTACATGTTGTATTTAGTCAAGGGCGTATGGGTCATTTGGTCATTTCCAGCATGATGTTATTTTAATCAAAGCATGGGGAACATTTGTGGAATCCAAGAAGCCTTGGAATTCCCTATGTCCCCCACGCTTGCTTTTGGGAAAGCACATGGGGAACATTTGTGGAATCCAAGAAGTCTTGGAATTCCCATATGTCCCCCACGCTTCATATGTTGGGAAAAGCGCATGGGAGCATTTGCGGAATCCAAGAAGTCTTGGAAATCGTTATGTCCCCCATGCCACATTTTTGAAAGAAATAACAAATATAAAAAATAAAATTACAAATAAAAACAAAGCATGAAAATTCAAAAAGATTTTGTATGTTGTCATCATTTTCCACATATAAGAAAATCGTGAAAAAGGAGAAAATAACAGCATAGAAGTCCGAGTAGAGTCGAAACTCTGCCGAAATTTTAAAAAATGAAAAAATGTCTTGTTAGTTTGTTATATTAAAAGCAAAGGAAAAATAAAAAAAAATCACCATTGTTCTGTCTGTTTTTTTTAAAAAATATTAAAGAAAATAGTTTGTTTTGCCATTAAATGAAAATGAAAAAGAGTTTGTTTTTTTTTAAAAAAATATTTTATTTTATTTTATTTTGTTTGTCTATGAAAATGCCAGAAATAAAAATAAAAAGAGTCCGGCGTTGAATGTGATTTTATTATTTGTTCCAAAAATAAGTATATATATAATCCAAAAAAAAAAAATCAAAAGAAAGTTCAAAATTCAAAAAAGATAAAATAGATAAATAAAAATCCGAAAATATTTTGATTCTTCTTTAGAAAATTCAGAAAAAAAAACATTTTAGAAGCATTTCTTTTATTAAAGGTAAAATTCCAAAAAAATATTTTCTTCTTCTTCTTTAGAATAAAAAAAAAAGCAAATGAAATTCAAAAATATATCTTAGAAGTGTTTCTTTTAAAATGAAAATCAATCAAAAATTCAAAAATATACTTCCTTTCTTCTTTTAAAGTAGTTCTTTCAAATTCAAAAAAAAAGTTAGTTCATTTACTTATCCTTATTTGACCGAACTACGCGGGTTTGATTTTCACCGGATGTGAGATACGTAGGCAACCCTCATCGGGTCCAACCCCCACCTTCTCAAAAAGAAGGAATGTTTTATGTTTTTCGTTAATTCGTTTGTTTGTTATAAATGAAAAATAATAGAATAATAGTCTATTTGTTTGTTGTGAAAATAATAATAATAAAAAAAATATAGAAAATGGAAAAGGGTCCTCTCAAAAACAGTTTATTTGCCCGAACTACGCGGGTTTGATTCTCACCGGATGTGAGATACGTAGGCAACCCTCATCGGGTCCAACCCCACCTTTTGCTAAAATAGCCAAAAATCAAGAATTTTAATCTTGTCATAATTGAGTCGGGTGATGTCCAACCCACCTTTTGCTAAAATAGCCAGAAAACAAATAAATAAAAAATATATGTCAAATTTTAATTTTGTCATAAAAAGTCAGGTGACGCTGTTTTATCAAGACATAGCCGAATGTTCCCGAAAGGGACGCCGGAAGGCTGACTTTGCATAAGCAGCCACTTTTGGGTCATTTTTGAGACTTGGTCCAGTTGACCCCCACAGCCTAAAAATCTTCGTCCCCGAGACGTTGAAAGGCCGTGTTTGCAATATTGACTTTTCTCATTTGAAAAACGATAAAAAAGAGTTATAAATAAGTCAGGTGATGCTGTTTTGTCATAAAAAGGGCCGAATGTTCCCGAAAGGGACGCCGGAAGGCTGACTTGGCATAAACAGCCACCTTTGGGTCATTTTGAGATATGGACCCACACAGCCTTATAAATCTTCGTCCCCGAGGCGCTGAAGGGCCGTGTTTACAACGCCAAGTCTTTTATTGTAATTTTTAAAAGAAAAAAAAATCAAAGAGTCAGCGGTCATGTGAATACCGTCTTTTGTCATAATAAGCCGAGCCAGCTTCGGCCGCGTCTTAAACCGTTCTTGCCGAAATAGCCTTAGAGTATCTTTCAGTTGTCGAAAGGTTATTTTCGTAAAAGAATGGACAAGTTTTAAAGTGTCAAAATAATCCTCCCCGGCCTCAAAATTGATGAGAAAATTGGAAGGGGCCACATTTGCAAAAAATAACCATTTGGTTGCATTTGTCGAATAGAGAAAGGGAGCTGGAATTTTGTTTTAAGTCTACCAATCTTTTGATTAGAACATGCGGGTTGTTTAATTTTCAAGCTGGGGGGTAATCTTTAAATCCTTGAAACCCATTTTGTTTTAATTTTTTTTAAAAAAATGTGTGTTTAGTATTGTTTATCTTTTATGGTCCGAACTACGCAAGGTCTGATTCATGCGGGGTCATGATACGTAGGCAATCTCCATAAGATTCGACCACAATGAAAAATGAAAAAATGAAAAGAAAAAAGAATGAAAAAAAAGAGCATGAAAAAAAAACGAAATGAAAAAATGAAAAGAAAAAAGAATGAAAAAAAGGAATGAAAAAAAGAAAGAGAAAAAAAAAAGAAAAGATGTTGTCAATAATAAGGACCGACTGAGTCCATTCTAACCTGTTTGTTTTGCAAATAAGTTAAGGTGGTTGGTTTGTGGTAATCCGGACAATGACGCCCAGAATCCTTTGCTTGCACCTCATGATATATAATCTGCGGGGATCAGGCCTAATAACAGAAGCACTTGAATCCTATTGGAAACTTGTTGACGGAGGTTGCTGATATTGAACCTGGCAATGGTCCTCACAATACTAATGCAAAGCTCAGTGGCTAAGATGTCAGTTTTGATAAAGTGGGAGGACGCTCCGTTCCTTGGTCAGCAAGAGAGAAGCTTGTGGTGGCTTATTTTGTGGTCATTTCTGTTGTTCGGATTATTAAGGTTGTAATTGGGATTTTGTCATGTGTCAAACCTTCTTATCTTTCCATTTTTGTCATAGCAGTTTGTTTAAATTTTGTCCAGTTTGTGTTAGGATTTTATTCTGGTTGTTTTGTTTGTTTTATTATTCAAACCATTTCGCCGGTAGTCTAATACAAAGTCGGTCTTTTGTTAGTTCCAGTCGTCTTTTGTTTAGTCCTTTTATCATTTCATTCGATGCCGATTCTAGGAACATGACATGCGCACACACTTTGGGCCTAGTCTTTAAAGTTAATCATAAAACCCTGGAAAGGCGATCCGACCATTTAAAGAAAATAAGGACGGTTTGAGATTATTCAGAGCCCGAGTCATGTGGAACTGGGGCAAGTTAAGCACAAAGAAAACCGTTAAAAGCAAGGTTCGCCAAATTGGCATGAGGGTCGGTCATGATAATGAGAGTGTCGCCCAACGGTGCTTAGAAATGACAAAGGAAGAATAAAATGTTTAACATAATTGTCAAGTCCAGCACCATCAGAGGAGACTACAAATTTAAAGTGTGTTGTTTGCACTTGGCATGTTTTGAAGACTGGAATGACGAAGGCATTTTGTTCTGCTACCCAAACACTTTATCCTTCGTTACCCTTTTGAGCCTTATTTATTTTCTTTCATACCCCTCGTTCGGAATTAGTAGCAACGAATAAAATATGCGAGCATGGCAGGTAAGAGAAAAGAAAGAAAAGAAAACAACAAAATGGAAAAAGAAGAATAAAAGAAAAAGAGAGAAAGAAAAAAAAACGACAAAAGAAAATGAGAAAAGAAAAAGAGAAAAGAAAAAGGATAACAAAAAGCAAAAAAAAAGGGGGAAGTCAAATGAAAAAGAGGAATTGGGAACTACGTTTGACCTGATTCCTCAAAGAGGATACGTAGGCGCTTCACGGCTCGGTCTTAGTTTTGAAAAATAAAATAAAAACAATCAAAATATCCCCAAGCAAGAAACTGGGGCAAAAGTTGCGTTTGTTGTAAATAAATCTAATTCTGAAGGTTGTAATTAATAACCCGAAATCGATTCATTTTTGAGCCTTTAATACCCTTTCTTTCTAGCCCTATCCAAAACCCACATTACGGTCCAAAGAAAGACCTTCTGACCAGTCTTCAAAAGATGCCAAGTCAGACAAATAAGATTCTTACCGGCGAACATAACATTCTGTTTCCACAACAGAAAGGACTCTAATCTCCAACAGAAAGAGTTATACCGGCAACACTCCAAATCCCCCCCAGCTGGAGGGAGATACAAATGAGAGAGTCTTATCGGTGAAAACCTTCACAGGCACCATAAGGCGATGAAAGCTGAGAGAAAAGCCAAAAATGAGAGAGACTTGATAGTGAAAACCCTTCGGGCACTACAAGTCGAATAAGATTGAGAATCAGATGGGGAATCGCCGATTGAAGATCTTGAAAGATGATTGACGGTAGAGGATAGGCCACATACGCATGTCATGGCCATTAGAGTCGGTATCTGCATTTGATAGGGTTTTTATTTATAGTTTCTTTTGTTAAAGAGTCATGTTTCTTCCTTTGTCTTTTTATCCTGTTTTTCCCAATAGAGTCTGTCCGGTCAGAACAAGTATGAAATGACTTCAAAATAGGCCATCAGCTTTCCAAAATGAGATCTGACTAGTACATCCAAGTGGTATAGTCAGCAAGGAACAAGCGCGAGGCCAGTGTCAAAATATATATCCCCAGCAAAAGGCCCATGAACAAAGCAAGGAGAGCAGTGAGCATGATTTGGCGAAATCAATGCTAGACTAAAAGGTCGGGGAAATGCCAGTTTCCAGGCTATGCCACAAAAGAAGAGGGATATCCCCCAGGAGGAAGGGATTATCCCCAGCACATAATATCATCCCCAACAAGTTGTGCAACGCAAAGCAAGGAAGGGAAAAGGAAAATCCATCCCGTTGGGAGTATCACAACCAACCACCATGTTTTAAACTAACAAATTTTGTTTGATTTGAAACAGGTTAAGGAAATGGCATTGATGCAGAAACGCATGCCACAAGGGATATTATCAAACTGGAGCAGAAAATTTTCCTTTCATTCAGAAAATTTTCTGGAAGTCAGGTACCCTGAGCTGATAACATTTTACCCCCAACAGGTAAGTAAATCAAGGGAGGTAGTCTTCGAAGGAAGAAGCTATGAAAAAAAAAATATAATAAATAAAAATAAATAAATAAAAAAAAAGAGAATAAATATAAAAATGGGGAAGGTAGAAAAGGAAAAGTTCATCCTAATCCCCAGCAAGTATTCGAGGTAAGACATTTTCAAGTCTTAAAGATATTTTGGGTTCATCCGCCCTCAAATAGGATATTTTGGGTTAATCCGCCCTCGAATAGGATCTGTCGGGTTCATCCGCCCTCAAATAGGATATGTTGGGTTCATCCGCCCTCAAATAGGATATGTTGGGTTAATCCGCCCTCAAATAGGATCTGTCGGGTTAATCCGCCCTCAAATAGGATCTGTTGGGTTCATCCGCCCTCAAATAGGATATGTTGGGTTAATCCGCCCTCAAATAGGATCTGTCGGGTTAATCCGCCCTCAAATAGGATCTGTTGGGTTAATCTGCCCTCAAATAGGATCTGTCGGGTTCATCCGCCCACAAATAGGATATGTCGGGTTAATCCGCCCTCAAATAGGATCTGTTGGGTTAATCCGCCCTCAAATAGGATCTGTCGGGTTCATCCGCCCTCAAATAGGATATGTTGGGTTCATCCGCCCTCAAATAGGATCTGTTGGGTTAATCCGCCCTCAAATAGGATCTGTCGGGTTCATCCGCCCTCAAATAGGATCTGTTGGGTTCATCCGCCCTCAAATAGGATCTGTTGGGTTCATCCGCCCTCAAATAGGATATGTTGGTTTCAGTCTTTTTATTTCAAGTTTTAAAACCAGGCGCCCACCTGTATAACGAGAGGAATACTTTTATGTCTTAGTTTAAATAGGCGCCCACCTGAATAACGGGAGGAATACTTTTGTCTGTCCATTTCATATTCTAGGCACCCACCTGTATAACAAGGGAATACATTTTGCGTCTTTACCACTAGGCACCCACCTGAATAACGAGAGGAATACTTTTGTCTGTGCATTTCATATTCTAGGCACCCACCTGTATAACAAGGGAATACATTTTGTGTCTTTACCATTAGGCGCCCACCTGTATAATAAGGGAATACATTCCACGTCTTTACCCATAGGAGATGCATTTCCTCCTAGGTTTGTTTAGTTTTACCCATAGGAGATGCATTTCCTCCTAGGTTTGTTTCAGTTTCACCCATAGGAGACGCATTTCCTCCTAGGTTTGTTTCAGTTTCACCCATAGGAGATGCATTTCCTCCTAGGTTTGTTTCAGTTTCACCCATAGGAGACACATTTCCTCCTAGGTTTGTTTCAGTTTCACCCACAGGAGACGCATTTCCTCCTAGGTTTGTTTCAGTTCTACCCATAGGAGACGCACTTCCTAAGTTAATTTCATCAATAGGAGACGCACTTCCTAAGTTTATTTTACCCATAGGAGACGCATTTCCTCCTAAGTTTAAGTTTTACCCATAGGAGACGCAGTTCCTCCTACGATGAATTTTTCTCCTAAGATAGAGACCTAGTCTGACGAACCTTCTCCTAGGATCAAATCTCAGTCTGATGAATCTTTCTCCTGAGATACCAAAAACAAAAAATGACCTAGTCTGACGAACCTTCTCCTAGGATCAAAATCTTAGTCCGATGAATTTTTCTCCTAAGATAGAGACCTAGTCTGACGAACCTTCTCCTAGGATCAAATCTCAGTCTGATGAATCTTTCTCCTGAGATACCAAAAACAAAAAATGACCTAGTCTGACGAACCTTCTCCTAGGATCAAAATCTTAGTCCGATGAATTTTTCTCCTAAGATAGAGACCTAGTCTGACGAACCTTCTCCTAGGATCAAATCTCAGTCTGATGAATCTTTCTCCTGAGATACCAAAAACAAAAAATGACCTAGTCTGACGAACCTTCTCCTAGGATCAAAATCTTAGTCCGATGAATTTTTCTCCTAAGATAGAGACCTAGTCTGACGAACCTTCTCCTAGGATCAAAATCTCAGTCTGATGAATCTTTCTCCTGAGATACCAAAAACAAAAAAATGACCTAGTCTGACGAACTTTCTCCTAGGATCAAAATCTTAGTCTGACGAATTTTTCTCCTAAGATAGAGACCTAGTCTGACGAACCTTCTCCTAGGATCAAAATCTCAGTCTGATGAATCTTTCTCCTGAGATACCAAAAATTAAAAGACCTAGTCTGATTGAACCTTCTCCTAGGATCAAAATCTTAGTCTGACGAATTTTTCTCCTAAGATAGAGACCTAGTCTGACGAACCTTCTCCTAGGATCAAAATCTTAGTCCGATGAATCTTTCTCCTAAGATGCTAAAAAAAACATTTTGAAAAAAAAAACATTTTGAAAAAAAGAAGAGGGAATACATCCTAATCTAGTGTTTAGTTCACTCTCAGCACTGCATCAGTAGTATCAGTGGGCTACGATTTTGCTAACGACTCACAAACCTTCCCAGTGAAAACTGGGTTAGGAAATTTTGTTTGTTTTGTTTGTTTTGATTGTCAGGGGCCTGCCTGTAGAGCAAAAGATTGTTATATGTCAAAGATTGAAGAAGTTAGGGGTCCGCCTGCAGAACAGCGGGATCGTTCAAAGTCAGGTCGTAACCCATTGGAAGGCAGAAAGCCACAACAAAAATCCCGAGCACTCAATCCAAGATAGAAGCAACAAGAAGCTCGCCCCAAGAATGCGAGTCAACAGTCTGAGAGGGTCAACAAGAGCTAGTCACAAAAACAAAAAAACAAAAAAAAAAAAAAAAAAAAAAAAAGAGAAAAATGAATGAATCCGAAGCACGGATGTGGAGAACAAATGTGATCTGCTCAAGAACTAGCGCCTACAACTAGCAAGTATCAAGGTTCAAGTCCAAAAGTCTGTATGAAGCACCATTCAAGACTCAAGACCAAGTTTCAGAAGACTTAAGAGATAGGAATCCTTGTAACTAGTAGCTGATAGGCTTAGTTAGTCTTTTTCAGTTTTCATTTTTGTTGTAATGACAGGACCGCGGACCGGAACCTCAACGGAACGGCACCTCGATCGGCTCTTCACCTCGGTACACTTCACTATCTCTCTCATCCCGAACTACACGTGGCCTGATTCCTGTATAACCAAGGATATGTAGGCAGCTCAGATACCAGGGCTCGGTCACATTCCCTCCCTTTCCTTAAGTGTAGTCCGTCCAAGTAATGGTCGGGTCAAAAACACGTCTAGTCGTTCTTTGTCGGAAAACTCTTCGTGTTTCCAGTCAAAGAGGGGCAGCTGTAAGCACGTGATTTTTGACCCTCCCCGAGAATTTTCACATTTTTAGCGTGAATATGTGAAATTGGGTCTAGTATAGCTATTTTAACTATTTTACTTTATTTCGTTGCAAAAAGAAAAATCACAAAATATATATATAATTTTAGTTTATGTATTTCTCGTAAACTTGAAAAATACAAAAAAAATTGTACTTTATTTTGGTACTTTATATAATTTCGAAAACTACAAAAAAAAATAATTCTATTAAAGTTTTATAGGCATTTTTAACTTTGAAAAAATACAAAAATATTACCTCATATTTTATCTTAATATTTTAAAACGAAAATTAAAAAAAAATAGTTTTATTAATATTTTGTAGCTATTTTAAACCTTGAAAAATATTTAAAAAGATATAGTTTTGTTTAAGTACTAGTCTTATTTTTGGTAGTTATTTTGCTTACATAGGACTAGTTAAGCAACGTGTTCCTATTTCTCGGGTCCGGGCAAAAGAATAATATTCGGGTTTAAACTACCCGGTTTTAGGCCTAATTTTCGGACCTAGCCCATAATAAACAGTGTCCAGGACACATGGGGAACCCCACCACGTGTGGGGGACATATGCCTTGAACCCCACCACGCGTGGGGCTCATTTTTTGAGGGCAAAACATTACAAAACACGGACAAAAGGGCCAAGGCAAAGGGGGGGAACGAAAAAAGAAAGGATTTTGAAAAATTTTAAAAAGCAAAGAACTACTGTTGCTCTTTCTTCTTCAAAGAGAAGAAGGTAAAAAACCTACTGAACTAAGCTCCTTCATACCTTCCGGGACCCCGTCACCTTCGCACCACCTCCCACGTCCAAAATACACAGCAAAACCCCCGTCAACCTGCTGCCCCACGACCCCTCCAAACAAAAACCAGTCGACACCCTCACGACCACCATCAACCACCCCGTCTCCTCCCTCACCCAAACAACCACCTCCATCGCCAGAAAAACCACCATTAACGACCTCACGACCACCACAAAACCATCCCAAACACCACCCCGTCACTACAAAAAACCCACGACCAAACATACCCCAAACCATCTACAAACCTCCCAGCTGCCCAAACGACTACTGTTCCTCTTTCTTCTTCAAAGAAGAAAGTAAGAAACCCTACTGCCCCCCCTAGCGTCAAAACCCACGAGACCCTCCTCATCGCAGCGTCAAAACACACAGACCTCCCCGTCACCTTCCCCATCGCCTACAACCCAGGCAGTCCCCGTCGCTGCTTCGCTTGTCGTCCTCCTCGCACCACCATCTCGTCCTCCTACCAGCCTCCTCCATCACCCGAACGACGACCAGCTCCCCCATCGACTCCCTCACGTCGAAACACCATCTCCCTACTGTCCATAACCACCATAACCAACGTCCAAAACCAACAACCCGTCAGCCACCTTCCTCGTCGGAACTCCATCGTCGACCCCGTCCAAACACCCAGCTCCCCCGACGCCATAATGTGAAACCTCTACTGCCTCACGTCAAAAGCCAGCTCAACACCACTCCTCCGCCCAGCTGCTCCAAACAGGCCCGTCAACCACTGCCCGCAACCCCACCGTCCAAACGCGACCACCACTGTTTCAGCTCATGTTATCGTGTTTCTTTCACTGTTGTCGTGCAGTCCGTTGAGGTCGTCTTTGTTCGTCGAGGTCCGGCGCGTCGAGTTTGTTCGTTGAAGTCGATGTTGAGGTTCGGTCCATGGCTCTATGCGTTTCTGTTTATTCAGGTTAGTAGGCCTCGATGTATTGGATTAAAGAAATTTTACGTTCAATGTGTTATGTTATTATTGTCTTAGTTTATTTGGACAAAATTAGTATTAGTACCTGTTGTTGCTACGCCCGAAACACTCATTCGCTTAACTCCTTTTATCAAATCTTGACAAGTTATGAGATTATAGTTGTAAAGAAGCCGTAAGATTTAGCATTGTTAAAGGCGTAAAAATGGCACCCTTTTAAAATATAAAAAATAAATAATAATAATAAAAAAATATAATTGATAATAAAAAAATAAAAATAAATAATAAGTAAAATGAGACGAGCCTCGCCAAATAAAAGGAACAAATTGCGGGGCCCTCTAAGTGTATATATTAAATACTTAGATTCCGGGACGGGTCGTTTAGCAAATTTCACGGCCCTCCTCAAAAATAATAATGCGCTAGTTGCTTTAGGCGCGCCTTTAATAACGTTATCTCCCTAAACTCGGGTACACATTTATGTGACCCAAATTCAAATCTCAACGAAATCGAAATATGTCTCTAATCACGGGTGCATTGATTGTGACGTGGTTTGAGATCCTTTTCAATGACGTTGCAAATTCCTTCTAAAAAATAAGAATGAGATGAGCCTCGCCGAATAAAAACGCAAATTGCGGGGCCCTCAGTAAATACTTGTTTAAAATTACTTAGAATTCAGGAGGGTCGTTTAGCGAATTTCACGGCCTCCGCAAAATAATAATGCGCTAGTTGCTTTAGGCGCGTCTTTAATAATTTAATTTTCTTAAACTCGGGTGTGCATTTCATGCGACCCAAATCCAAATTCTAAAACATCAAATAAAATATGTTTCGGATTGTGGGTGCATTTCATGTGACACAGTCCAAAGATATGTTTTAAGCGATGTTCACATTTCTTAATAATAATAATTAATAAAGCGGTTAAAAGATAAAATTTGCACATGGTTCATAATTGTATTAAAAATCAGATAAATAAGCCGAATATAACAGTTGAGCGACCGTGCTAGAACCACGGAACTCGGGAATGCCTAACACCTTCTCCCGGGTTAACAGAATTCCTTATCCGGATTTCTGGTACGCAGACTGTAATATAGAGTCATTCTTTTCCTCGATTCGGGATTAAAATTGGTGACTTGGGACACCCTAAATCTCCCAAGTGGCGACTCTGAAATAATTAAACGAATCCCGTTTCGATTGTCCTTTAATTGGAAAAAACTCCCCCTGCGCCCCCCGGGCGCGGAAAAAGGAGGTGTGACATTATGTATGCAATTGGTTTGTGTAAACACTGAGTATGTAACTTTTCTTACTGTCATGTAGTGTTGGTGTTACTTATCGAATCTCCTAACTAGAGACTTTTATGTAGGTTTCACTTGCAAATATATTGCGTTAGAGTAAAATCATTAGCAATGGCGGAGCTAGAATTCTAACCACAAGTTCGGCAGAACGCACTAATTTTAATAATTTTTTTTTGTAATTTTAACAAAAATTTCTTCAACCTCCACATATCTATTGAGTTTCTATCTATCATAACCATGATTCACGTGATAATCTAGAGGAGAAATAGTTTATATAAGCAATCTTTTGAAGACAAAATTAAAGTCATTTTTTGATGGTTCAACCACTAAATTTGCTGAAGTGACCTAAGGAATTAAAATCTCATGGAACTAACACCTTTTGCTGATGACGACTAGTCACATGCTAGTGGAAAGTTTTATTCCCGTTTTACCCCTTGATACTTTGCTCTCTATGCCCTACGCGGGTTTTTAAATAAAGAATTATTTTTAAATAGTAGTATTTGATTAGAAATAATATTTTGTTATTCTACGAGTAAGATTTCATGACTTATCATTATGCACATATATTGTCACGCCTAAATAATTTATCAGTTATAAGTAAATCTTTTGGTTTTGGATATTATGAAAATTTTAATAATAAAATGCTTTGGGGCTAATGCCTTACCCCATGATAGGGAAATGCCCCACGTACCTCACACCTTTAAAAAGCAGTACATCTTATTCCGAGACGGATCAAAGATTTAATATTTGTGGGTTTTGCAACGACCTCGAGTAAATTTTCAATTGTAACTAGGTTCACACTAAAATATATATAGATATTTAGAGAATTTTTCGAATGCATTTATATTATTTGAACAAAAGTTATCGGGTTCACGTGAACCCGTAGATCGCAAAGTGAATCCGTCCCTGATGTTATTTTCAAAATTAAGTCACTTAAAACCCCTCTAACGTGAGCCATGATATGGTTAGAGTAAAATAATTGCTTCCTAATAGATTTAGTGATAGCTAGATTCATGTATTATTTTAAGATATCTTCCAATTGGACGTTCTCAATAATTGACAATAACATTATGAAGCTTCCTGTTAATTGATAACCTGTCATATAAAATAGCATCATATCACTCCATATACGAATAGACTTTACTATGCCAACTTGTACTAAATAATTGTGATATGATCGTCCAATAATTTCTGCATTCTTATCCTTGTTTGTTCAGTCTATATCTCTACTATTATTTACTTCAAGAAACTTTCTGAAGAACTCAACAAAAGAAAAAACAATGGATCTTAAGCTTGGTGCTTGTATTCTCTCCCTGAATCTCCTGATTCTGTTGGTAAATCTCAATCTATTCTTCTCATTCTCAAATATTATTTTCAAGTAAGTTTGTTCAATTGTATACTTTTTATATAAACTCTGATAAAATTTTGGCTGCTCACCTCATTATATATAGGTTACTTATGGAACTGAAGCTAGGAAAATGGCAGAAGGAAACAATGAAGTTGTCCAAAAGACTAATGTCTTTTTCTGGATTTATGATAACCAAGGAGAAAATGGTTATCACAAAACATTTAAAGAAAATGCACAAGTTCATTCATTATCAAATAACAAGGATCTTGAAAATAAGGATGACACTTATTTCTGGATATACAATAACCAAGGTGAAAATATTCAGCAGCAAAATGGCAAGATCAAGAAAGAGAATGGCCAGGTTCATTTATCATCAAATGATATGAATCTCCAAAACAAGGTTGATAATTATATTTGGATATATGATAAACAAGGAGAAAATAATCAGCAGAAAGCCAAAAAAGAGAATGTCCATATCCATTCATCTTCCCACATGGATCACATTGATCCTTCTCTAAGAGTTTTCTTCCTTATGGATGATCTAAAGTTAGGGAAATCAATGACTGTTTCCTTCCCAAGAAGGGATCTTTCTTCTTCTTCTCCTAAATTCTTGCCCAAAGAAGAAGCTGATTCAATTCCATTTTCACTAAAAAAAATTCCAAACCTTCTTCAACGTTTCTCGTTCTCTCAAAATTCTCCACAAGCTAAAGCTATGGAAGATACATTAAAAGAATGCGAGGTTCCACCTATAAAGGGAGAGACAAAGTATTGTGCTACATCCTCAGAGGGAATGCTTGATTTTGTACAAGGAATTATGGGAGAAAATACTCAATTCAAAGTTCTATCGACAACTCATTTCTCAAATTCAACTCCTCTGCTTCAAAAGTATACTATTTTGGATGCTCCACAAGAAGTTGCAGCTCCTAAGATGGTGGCATGTCATACCATGCCTTACGCTTACGCGATTTTCTACTGTCATTACACAACTAGTAAGAGCAAGGTGTTCAGGGTTTCATTAGGTGGTGAAAATGGTGATAGAGTGGAAGCAATTGCTGTTTGTCATTTGGATACCTCAGAGTGGAGTCCATCTCATGTATCTTTCCGTGTGCTCGGTATATTACCAGGAACATCACCTATCTGTCACTTTTTTCCATCCGATAATCTAGTTTGGGTTCCAAAAATTGCAACTGTACAAGAGCTGTGAAAGAGCAGCTACACCATTTTGGCTGTAGCTTTTACTTCTCTAGTGCCTTATCTGTTATTGCTTGTATGCGTACTAATATTTGTATCTATCTTTTCCTGTTTTTCCGATGTACCTTTGGATTCTTAATAAAACAGTACGATTTTCTAGCAATGGAAGTACCAGACTTGGTTTGTTGTCATAAAAATATACTTATATAATGGGATTCAGATCCAGAAACGATACAAGTTCTTGCAAAGAAGTTGGACACCTGTACATTAGTCACAGGCAGGACAAGAAGATCTCGGAGAAAAGTTTGACAAATACTAATACAAGTTCTTTCAAAGAATTTGGCTTTTATAGGAACATCAACAATTCAATATGCATATATGTAACAATTCAAATTTAAAACACGATTCTTTCTCTTTCTATACTAGCATTTGAGTTGTCTCTCTACCAATACACCGGCAGAAAGAAGTTATTTTTGAAAAGACAAGTAAGAGCAGAAAGAGTTCTAACATTTTTTTTGTTTTTTGTTTTTTGAAAAAATTTAACAGGATTCTTCACCTCGAAGTTACTACTATTATTTTTCTATGATTAGCCACAAAAAATAAAAAGTTTTCAGTAATTATCTCTTTTTTGCAAGGGATAATATATTACGTTACCAAAATTTCAGGCTAAAGATTACACTCCAACTGAGAATTGAAAACTGAAAGCAGCAGCACTCTGGACAAAAATTATCAGCTTGGTCTTCTACTCACAAAAACGAACAGGTTGTTTCAAGCTACAACGTCCCAGTTAATACCAAGAGGAAATGCTTCATACAGGTCCAGGGCTTCACATCGAACGAGTTACATAAAGGCCTATAGACACCACGAATATGTCACTCTTTTCGTATATGTGTGTATGTGTGAGTGTGTACCTCGAACTCATAGGTTATTTGAATATGTGCTGCATCAGTACTTCGCAAAAATAGTAAAGTTACTGTTGGTTTCCTTCTAGCTAACCTGTTTTTCACTAGCCTTGTAATAGAGCATTTTCTGCACATAGAACATCATGTATCACGCAACTCTCACAATGTTCTCGCTCACCTGAGTGATCCAGGTGAGCGAGTAGCTAGCTGAAGTGCTCAACACTGAAATTCTTCAATTGTGTTGGCTACATCAGTGTGACATAGGAAGACTGTATTGGGATTTTAGACATACCAAACAATTAACCTTTTTAACACAATTAACATATTCTCTTTGATGTATATCGTCAAAGTCAATTAAGGCTCAGAAATCACAGCAATAGATGCATGTGAGCTGTTTTATCACCATTTTGGCAGTAGCCTACTGTAAAACTTTCAGTAGTGCCTTATTTCTTGTAAAGGGCTTTCTTTTTCCTTTTCTATATTGTAGTTATCTTACAAAATATAATATTGATATTAATATTTATAGTGGTTTCTTTTTTCTTTCTTTTTGTCTGCAATTTAGTTATCTTACAAAATATAATACAGAGTATCAATATTTACATTGGTAAGAAAATTCAATTTACTAAGATGTTAACAAAGTATTTACAATGTGTTACCATGAATCCTATTGTAAAAAAATTATTTACCAATATGAAGATTTGAGTAGTTTAATTCAAAGTTATAAAATATTTCTATTGTTAAAAAATAGATATTTTTTTTTAATTTTATAAGGAGTTTGCATAAACTTCAATATTGTCTAAGCAAAAATAAGATGGAAAATCCACAATTAAAAATACGGAAAAGGGCCTAAAATGCCCCTGAACTATCCTTTTTGGTACAATAATGCCCTTCATCCACCTATTGGGCCAAATATGCCCTTTCGTTAATGTTTTTGGCTCACAAATGCCCTTTGAGTTAACGGAGGGACACGTGTCATCCTCATGTTGGGTCATTCTAAATATTTCTTAATTAATTAAAAAGACCCATTATTCATACCCGAAAAATAATTTTCTAAAGCAATTTTTCTAAAGCTTTTTTTTCACTAAAAACTGAAGAAAAAAAGGAATTTTTTTTCCAGTTTTTACAAAACAATTAGATTTTTTTACTAAAATAATCAGTAGATGTAAAAAAGTAGATGTTTTTTGCTAAAATCAAAATAAAAAAAAGTCCAGTTTTTTGCAAAGTTGGATTTTTTTTGGAAGCCATAACGTGAAAATATTGAACCAAAAGAACAAACATTATAGGATCGTTTCTGTTGTTGTGGAAGCTTGTAATCTTTGTATATAAATGGTTGACATAGGACCAATGCACATAAAAAAACATGTTTTTTTTCCAGTTTTTTAAAGAAATATTTTTCTAAAAACTGGATTTTTTTATTTATTTTTTATTTTAGCAAAAAATATCTACTTTTTTTTTCCAATTTTTACAAAAATATTGCTTTAGAAAATTGCTTTTTAAATTTTATTTTTGTTTTTATAAAAACATTATTTTAGTAAAAAAATCTATTTTTTTGTAAAACTGGAAAAAAAATCCTTTTTTTTCTTCAGTTTTTAGTAAAAAAAGGTTTTAGAAAAATTGCTTTAGAAAATTATTTTTCGGGTATGAATACTGGGTTTTTTTAATTAATTAAGAAATATTTAGAATGAGCCAACAGGAGGATGACACGTGTCCTCCGTTAACTCAAAGGGCATTTGTGAGCCAAAAACATTAACGGAAGGCATATTTGGCCCAATAGGTGGATGGAGGACATTATTGTACCAAAACGGATAGTTTAGGAGCATTTTAGGCCTTTTTCCGTTAAAAATATTAGCAAAGGCTTTACTAGCCTTCCCCTTAGCCACCCATGTCTCTTGTTACTTGTATGTGCACTAATATTTGCATGTATCTTGTCTCTGATTGCCGTTAACTTTTGTCTAGCTTTCTTTCCAGTAACGGGACATTAATAAAAGAATAAGATTTTCAGCAAATGAAATTTTCAGACTTGATTGGTTGTCATAAAATTTTAGACTTTGCAGCAAAGTTTGCCCCTAAAAATTGCAGATTAGAAACAATAAAAGATCAAGTTACTAAATGGAAGAGGAAGATATTGTAGATGCTAAAATCTATCTGGATCAGGAAGATATTGTAGATGCTAAAATCTATCTGGATCCGAAGTAAGTGTCACGATCCTAAACCCGGACCCGATCGTGATGGCGACTCTCGTGAATACAAGGCCAGCCGACACTTCCCATATCCCATTATTAATAGTTAAACCATAAGAAATAAATCTAAAGCATAATAAGATAATCCAAAATTAACAAATATTAGCATAATTCACGGAAAACAACCCAACACAGCCCGATACCGGGGTGTCACTAGTCAAGAGCATCTAGCAAAAACGGAATACTCCAAATATAACTATAGAGTTTAATCCAGAAAACTAAGAACATGAAAGACTAAGATAAGGAAGAACTCCGGGCTGCGAACGCCAACAGCTACCTAAAGACTCCTCGGATCCGCCTGAGCCGGAAATGATTAGCACTCGGGAGCGGGACCAGATACGCCTGAATCTGCACACAAGGGGGAGTAAAGTGAGTACTCCAACTCAGTGAGTAATAATCATAAATAAAGACTGAAAGCAGGAAATCACGTAAGGCACAAAAACATGCTATAATGAAGCAGTAAAACCATTAAAAACAGTAAACCAGTGAAAGATAGGTAAAATCCTTTAACTCAAAATTTACTTCATGAAAAGCCTTTTTCAACAATTAAGCATGGTAATTGACAGTAAATTATGAAAATAAACACATAAAGGTTCGCCCCTCGGGCACAATATCAACAAATCCACCCCTCGGGCAACATCTCAGAACAATACCAGCCCCTCGGGCAATCACATAGAACAATACCAGCCCCTTGGGATCAATCTCACATCACAATAGTTACTCGTGTTCACTGGGGGTGCACAAACTCCTGGAGGGTCCCTTACGATCCAAGCGCAATATCAAGCCACCTCGTTGCATCATCACTAGGCCCTCGGCCTCATATCAATCAAGCCACCTCGTGGCATACATATCTTAGGCCCTCGGCCTCACAATCAGTATCAAATGTTTCCTCACAACATAGGCCCTCGGCCTTACTCAATCAAAAATCCTCACAAGTCACTCGGGCAATAGTAAAACATGATTCTCAGCCCAAAAATATCATTTAAAAGATCATGTAAGTGTTTAAAACAGAGTAAACATGGCTGAGTACGAAAACAGTGAAATATAACATGATTGAGTTCAAGCATAAAGTCAAAATAGTGAGAAAATACCAGTAAAAATCCCCGAAGGGTTCAAATAGTTGGCACAAGGCCCAAATATGGCATTCAGCCCAAATCATGATGATAGCAAATAGATTTCAGTCAAATACGCGGTAAAATAGTCATTCGGGATGGACTAAGTCACAATCCACAATAGTGCACGACCCCACGCTCGTCATCAAGCGTGTGCGTCACTTCAATATAGCACTACAATGTGCAAATCCGGGGTTTCATACCCTCAGGACATCATTTACAATCATTACTCACCTTGAACCGGTTAAATCTCTAGCTCGCGACGCCTTTGCCCCTCGAATCGGCCTTCACTCGCGTCGAATCTATCCAAAATCAGAACGAGGACGTCAAAACATGCTAAGGGAACGAAGCCCAAGCGAAAATAATCAATTTACAATACAAATCCCGAAATTACCAAAACCCGACCTCCGGGCCCACGTCTCGGAATTCGATAATTTTTACATCAATAGATTCTTTATCTCCCCACGAGTTCATACGTATCAAAAGTTCTGAAATCCGACCTCAAATGGTCCTTCAAATCCTCAAGCAAAGGTCTAAGCTTCCAAGTCCTAGTTTCCCCAATTTTAGCCCTTAAATTCTATTAATTATAGCTCTAATCCGTGAAATAATAGAATAGGAACGAGTTTTAGGTCCAAATTCCTTACCTCAATGAAGTTCCCTTAAAATCCCTCTTCAAAATCGTCCAAAAAGCTCCCAAGCCGAATTAGAAATGGTGAAAATAGCTCAAAATCGCGAAGGACACAATTTATACCTTCTGCCTGGCATTTTCGCATTTGCGGCCCTATAAACGCTTCTGCGCAGGAATTTGCACTAATATTTGCATGTATCTTGTCTCTGATTGCCGTTAACTTTTGTCTAGCTTTCTTTCCAGTAGCGGGACATTAATAAAAGAATAAGATTTTCAGCAAATGAAATTCTCAGACTTGATTGGTTGTCATAAAACTTTAGACTTTGCAGCAAAGTTTGCCACTAAAAATTGCAGATTAGAAACAATAAAAGATCAAGTTACTAAATGGAAGAGGAAGATATTGTAGATGCTAAAATCTATCTGGATCCGAAGTAAGGCACTTGCAACAAATATTGTAAATAAGTGAAAGAAAACAACGATGAATTGAAGACTCGTGATGTTAAAAAACCACCACGAATATGGCTTCTCTGTATTCTGGTTCGAATTCAAGTCGAGTTCCTAGTAAAGCTACAACATGATCTTTCAATTTCATAGGGTCAACTTTGAACAGGCACACAAATATAGTAGGTCAGTGGAAGAAAATATGTACAATCATGGATTGCTATGTGTCTAAGTCCAGGTTATACTACTTGTATATTCAGATCCAGATCCAGATCCAGATCCAGAAACAATTAAGCTTTAGAACACAAATCAACAAATTACATCTGATGTATCTTGTCAAAGTAAAATAAGGCTCAGAAATTACAGTTATAGATGCTTGTAAATCATCAACAATTAGCTAAAAAGCTATGTGATGTTAGCAGACCTTCAAAAACTACTATGCTGAGCATTTTGCAAACCATCACACTCTCTCCTAGTTGTGCACGACGCGCCATACAAAAATCACAGATCAAATTTAAAAGAAGAATGCTACAGGCATTGAGATCTGCAAGTAATAAGTTTTCTTTAACTAATCTATTTCCAAATGTTCGAAGAACTGATAAATAAACAGTGGCATGTGGATCATAAACTTAGAAAGTTCCACAAGTGATTTGATGGTTTCGACAGCTTTCACATATCCAACACATGTAGTTTCCCATGGCATTTGATGCCAACTAACAGTAAAGCTTACATTCTATCTCAAGTATGTGGATAACTTGATATTTTGGTTGCTTAACGGCGAGCGATGCCATTAGAGAACACTTCTACAAACCAGACCTCATAGTTTATAACTGAAAGACTATTCTGTAACAAAGATGTAAAGTTAACCATCTTTATGACATTGAATATGAGGAAAGTAGCTAGTTGTAATCCTAGTTGTTATTTAGATGGCTCCGTGCTGAATCCTATACTTTTATTATAAATTAAGAAAATTGCCCAAATATTGGGAGATGTACTTAAGAAGTAGTGATGCTTCAAAATTTAAAGCCGTACTCACCTTCATGGCATCTCTGGCGTGCTGACATAAATCCCATTAGTGAATTCTGAAAGAGACTAGCCCTTCTCCTCAATCTGCCGCTGGACGAGCCATTTTCTCTAGCTAATGATGCTGTTTCCTAAGGAATTGAGAGGCGAATCATGGGGTCGCTCTGGTACTTCTTAAGGTAGGGAGCACCAGGCATTACATGAAACTAGATTGCCATCCAACAGTTACATAGACACTAAATGATCATGCATCCTAATGGTGGTCAAGTTATAAGTATCACTTGAAAGCATCCAGCAACTAAAATTTAGGGAACTTTTTACCTCTGTTGAACTAATGAAATACCTTGCTCTATGAATCGCGTGGAAAGTTTATCTGAGGTGTGCTATTAAATCCTTTTAACTCATATACAGTCAGTCCTCTCAATAACAGCATCCTTATATAACAACACTTCACTATAAAAGCCAAGTTTTTCCGGAACCAAACTTCATGTTCTATTATAACATACGTTTTCTATAACAACAATTTGCTATAACATTCAAAAATATCCAGAACAAACGAGGCTGTTATAGAGGTTTGACGGTACTTAAATCAATGCATATAATGACAGACAAGTTTCAAACAGATTTTGATATTAGTTTGGTGTCCTTTGAGAGATTCAATAGTCAATATCATGAAAAGAATACATGCTTCAGCAATTCAATTAGCATGGGCCAAATGCACGCTTGCCAGTCTCGAAATTGGTAGCAATTTCTCAAAAACAGCTTTAAAGTTGAAACAAAAGTCTCAACTTCAGGGATGAATCAAGAAGCCATACAAGTTGATCTAGAAAGATAAACTCCTAAAATAGAATGGAGATCCTAACAGAATTCCTAAAGACAAATCAAGAACAACAGAAACAGAAGAAGTCCTAAGACGCAGATTCTAATGGTGAAGCAACAAATCCTAAACATAAAATTAAAATTATTAGCAGAGTGAGGGGAATATTATTGTCCAGGACCAGGTCTTACACATGGCCTCCAAACTGTTTCTCTTCCTATATCCATTAAAGCAATCCCCTTGGTCACCAAATCACTTCTAATCTGATCGCTTCGTGCAAACTCCTTGTTTTTCCTTGCTAGAGCTCTTTCCTCTATTGCACGCGAGATATCTTCCTCCGTCAACTCTGCTCTTTTCAATGCTCTCTCTTTAATCTGTTGCAAAACCTCAGCATAAGTTGAACGAACAGCGAGCAATCCAAGTACATCCAACACCGCCTTCACTTCTCTCTCGAGCTCAGTTAGGGACAAAAATAACTGTTCTTGGCGCTGTTGCATTTGCCTTTTCTTCAGCATGTTCAAATAATTATTCATAAGCCCAAGGGCTTCCTGAAGAGCAGCATTTAGAATTTTAGGTGTATGTAAATCATCCGCAAGTTTTGTCTCCAACTCATTACGCAGCTTCTTGATGAATTTTTCCGCCTCAGGGCTAACACGCGCCACGTCCCTAATTGTTTCATCAGTTCTTAATTGTTGGAAAACTGATGATAATAAGGCCTCTTCAGTATCATGTAAGGTCTGATAAATGTAGAATACAGAATCTGAAGCAATTTCAATCTGTGATATTGAGTAATTAACATCAGACCGGTAGTGAGTCCCAACAAGAAGTACCTCAATGCAAGAGGATGGTACAATCGAGTAACATCACGTATAGTGAAGAAATTCCCTAATGATTTCGACATCTTCTCACCATCTCTGTCCTTAACAAAACCATTATGCATCCAATAACTAACATTACTCTCCGGGCAAGCCGCGCAACTTTGAGCAATCTCTTTTCATGGTGAGGAAATTTCAAGTCCATTCCACCACCATGTATATCAAACGAATGTGTTAAATAGTGCGCACTCATTGCGCTGCACTCTATATGCCAACCCGGTCTACTGGACCCCAGGGGCTATCCCAATGCGGTTCACCAGGCTTTGCAGCTTTCCACAATGCAAAATCAGCAGTATTTCGCTTTCTTAAATCAACTTCACCCTTTCGTGCTCCAGCACGATTGTCTTCTAATTTTCTTCCACCAGATAATAATCGACCATACTCTGGAAAACTATCGACAGAGAAATAAACATCTCCATCAATTGTGTATCCATATCCATTAGAAATTATGTTAGCAATCATATCCTTAATTTGCTCCATATGCTCAGTAACACGCGGCTGATGAGTCGGTGGGAGGACTTGGAGATCATCCATATCTTTTAGAAACTCTTGGCTGAATTGACTACTCAGAGCAATTGGATCATAATTTTCTCCAAGTTTTTTAGCCTCATTTATTATTTTATCATCTATATCAGTGAAATTGCGCACGTACACGATATCGTATCCTAAATATCTAAGATACCTATAGAGAACGTCGAAGGCTACATATGCGCGGGCGTGGCCGATGTGACTGGAGGTGTAAGGCGTAACGCCACAGACGTACATTCTAACTTTTCCAGGTTGCTTCGATTTGAATACCTCCTTCTGTTTCGTTGCACCTCCTTCTGGAGGTGCAAAATTGTTTCGTTGATTGAATTGGCTGAGAGTATTGTGGGGTCCAGCCCTTGAATTATGGAAGAATTATCTTCCTTTGTTAACTTTTGTCCAATATGGTTGCTAAGCACCCCGCGTTCGATTTCTTTATCAAATTAAGCAGTTTGCAGAACCTCTAATATCAAATGAGGTAGGCTGTATTCTGCCTATAAAATGAGAGTTTCGGCTCTCATTTTTAACATCATCAATCTCAGAGGAAAATATATCTGAGAGCTAGAAAGAAAGAGTTAGGTTTCACAGACAGGATATAAGAAAATAGTCTACGAAGAAAATAGAGAGTGTGAGCGATATTGTAGTGAGTTGAAATATCAAAAGAGAGTTATTTCTTTTGAGTATTGTAGTGGTCTTTGTAGTATTTTACTCGGGCCTACAAAGTGTAAATTCCTTACTATAGTGATATCAATTGCTCCTCTCGGGGTCGTGGTTTTTCCCTTATTCAGAAGGGTTTTCCACGTAAAAATCTTGGTGTCATTGTTACTCTTTTATTCTTATTAATTACCGTATCTCGGTGCTACATTATAATTCCGCTTTTATTACCGTGAATATTATTTTGGTAGGGGATTTATTCCCAACAACTGGTATCCGAGCACAAGTTCTGCTCGTTCACTGAAATACTATTCACTGTCGGTAGTACTATACTTGGTGAAAAATAAAAATGTCCGGAGTAAAGTACGAGGTAGCAAAATTCAACGGAGATAACGGTTTCTCAACATGGCAAAGAAGGATGAGAGATCTGCTCATCCAACAAGGATTACACAAGGTTCTAGATGTTGATTCCAAAAAGCCTGATACCATGAAAGCTGAGGATTGGGCTGACTTGGATGAAAGAGCTGCTAGTGCAATTAGGTTGCACTTATCAGATGATGTGGTAAATAACATCATTGATGAAGACACTGCACGAGGAATTTGGACAAGGTTGGAAAGCCTATACATGTCCAAAACGCTGACAAATAAATTGTACCTGAAGAAGCAGTTATACGCCCTACACATGAGTGAAGGTACGAATTTTTTGTCACATTTAAATGTGTTTAACGGACTAATCACACAGCTTGCCAACCTCGGAGTGAAAATCGAGGAAGAAGATAAAGCCATCTTGCTATTGAACTCGTTGCCATCTTCGTACGATAATTTGGCAACAACCATCCTGCACGGTAAGACTACTATTGAGTTGAAAGATGTCACATCGGCTCTTCTACTCAATGAGAAGATGAGAAAGAAGCCTGAAAATCAAGGACAGGCTCTCATCACAGAAGGTAGAGGCAGGAGTTATCAAAGGAGTTCGAACAACTATGGTAGATCCGGAGCTCGTGGGAAGTCAAAGAACCGATCCAAATCAAGAGTCAGAAATTGCTACAACTGTAATCAACCAGGTCACTTCAAAAGAGATTGCCCAAATCCAAGGAAGGGCAAAGGTGAAACCAGTGGCCAGAAGAATGACGACAACACAGCCGCCATGGTGCAAAATAATGATAATGTTGTCCTCTTTATAAATGAGGAAGAGGAATGCATGCACCTGTCAGGTCCAGAGTCGGAATGGGTGGTTGACACAGCGGCATCTCACCATGCCACACCGGTAAGAGATCTTTTTTGCAGATATGTAGCAGGTGATTTCGGCACAGTGAAAATGGGTAACACAAGTTACTCAAAGATTGCGGGGATTGGTGACATTTGTATCAAGACAAATGTCGGATGCACATTGGTTCTAAAGGATGTGCGGCATGTACCTGATTTGCGGATGAACTTGATCTCGGGAATTGCTTTAGACCGAGATGGATACGAGAGTTATTTTGCAAATCAAAAGTGGAGACTCACTAAGGGATCATTGGTGATTGCAAAGGGAGTTGCTCGTGGCACGTTGTACAGGACAAATGCAGAAATATGCCAAGGTGAATTGAACGCGGCACAAGATGAGATTTCTGTAGATTTGTGGCACAAAAGAATGGGTCATATGAGCGAGAAGGGATTGCAGATTCTTGCCAAGAAATCACTCATTTCTTATGCCAAAGGTACAACGGTAAAACCTTGTGACTACTGTTTATTTGGTAAGCAGCATAGAGTCTCATTTCAGACATCGTCTGAAAGAAAATTGAATATACTTGATTTAGTATATTCTGATGTTTGCGGCCCAATGGAAATTGAATCAATGGGCGGTAACAAATATTTTGTTACTTTTATTGATGATGCTTCACGAAAATTATGGGTTTATATTTTGAAAACCAAAGATCAGGTGTTTCAAGTTTTCCAGAAGTTTCATGCTCTAGTAGAAAGGGAGACGGGTCGAAAGCTAAAGCGTCTCCGAAGTGACAATGGAGGTGAGTACACTTCAAGGGAATTTGAAGAGTATTGTTCAAGTCATGGGATCAGACATGAAAAGACAGTTCCTGGAACCCCACAGCACAATGGCGTAGCCGAGAGGATGAACCGCACCATTGTGGAGAAGGTGAGAAGCATGCTCAGAATGGCTAAACTGCCTAAGTCATTCTGGGGTGAAGCAGTTCAGACAGCCTGTTACCTGATCAATAGGAGTCCATCAGTTCCGTTGGCGTTTGAAATCCCAGAGAGAGTCTGGACCAACAAGGAGGTGTCCTACTCGCATCTGAAGGTGTTCGATTGCAGAGCTTTTGTACATGTACCAAAAGAGCAGAGAATAAAGCTGGATGATAAATTTGTTCCCTGCATATTTATCGGATATGGAGATGAAGAGTTCGGGTACAGACTATGGGATCATGTAAAGAAGAAGGTCATTAGAAGCAGAGATGTAGTCTTCCGAGAAAGTGAAGTTGGAACTGCTGCTGATATGTCAGAAAAGGCGAAGAATGGTATAATTCCTAACTTTGTTACTATTCCTTCTACTTCTAACAATCCCACAAGTGCAGAAAGTACGACCGACGAGGTTGCCGAGCAGGGGGAGCAACCTGGTGAGGTTATTGAGCAGGGGGAGCAACTTGATGAAGGTGTCGAGGAAGTGGAGCACCCCACTCAGGGAGAAGAACAACCTCAACCTCTGAGGAGATCAGAGAGGCCAAGGGTAGAGTCATGCAGGTACCCTTCCACAGAGTATGTCCTCATCAGTGATGAGGGGGAGCCAGAAAGTCTTAAGGAGGTGTTGTCCCATCCAGAAAAGAACCAGTGGATGAAAGCTATGCAAGAAGAGATGGAATCTCTACAGAAAAATGGCACATACAAGCTGGTTGAACTTCCAAAGGGTAAAAGACCACTCAAATGCAAATGGGTCTTTAAACTCAAGAAAGATGGAAATGGCAAGCTGGTCAGATACAAAGCTCGATTGGTGGTTAAAGGCTTCGAACAAAAGAAAGGTATTGATTTTGACGAAATTTTCTCACCTGTTGTCAAAATGACTTCTATTCGAACAATTTTGAGCTTAGCAGCTAGCCTAGATCTTGAAGTGGAGCAGTTGGATGTGAAAACTGCATTTCTTCATGGAGATTTGGAAGAGGAGATTTATATGGAGCAACCAGAAGGATTTGAAGTAGCTGGAAAGAAACACATGGTGTGCAAATTGAATAAGAGTCTTTATGGATTGAAGCAGGCACCAAGGCAGTGGTACATGAAGTTTGACTCATTCATGAAAAGTCAAACATACCTAAAGACCTATTCTGATCCATGTGTATACTTCAAAAGATTTTCTGAGAATAACTTTATTATATTGTTGTTGTATGTGGATGACATGTTAATTGTAGGAAAAGACAAGGGGTTGATAGCAAAGTTGAAAGGAGATCTGTCCAAGTCATTTGATATGAAGGACTTGGGCCCAGCACAACAAATTCTAGGGATGAAGATAGTTCGAGAGAGAACAAGTAGAAAGTTGTGGCTATCTCAGGAGAAGTACATTGAACGTGTACTAGAACGCTTCAACATGAAGAATGCTAAGCCAGTGAGCACACCTCTTGCTGGTCATCTAAAGTTGAGTAAGAAGATGTGTCCTACAACAGTGGAGGAGAAAGGGAACATGGCTAAAGTTCCTTATTCTTCAGCAGTCGGAAGCTTAATGTATGCAATGGTATGCACTAGACCTGATATTGCTCACGCACTTGGTGTTGTCAGCAGGTTTCTTGAAAATCCTAGAAAGGAACATTGGGAAGCAGTCAAGTGGATACTCAGGTACCTGAGAGGTACTACAGGAGATTGTTTGTGCTTTGGAGGATCTGATCCAATCTTGAAGAGCTATACAGATGCTGATATGGCAGGTGACATTGATAATAGAAAATCCACTATTGGATATTTGTTTACATTTTCAGGGGGAGCTATATCATGGCAGCCGAGGTTGCAGAAGTGTGTTGCACTCTCTACAACTGAAGAGTATATTGCCGCTACTGAAGCTGGCAAGGAGATGATATGGCTCAAACGGTTCCTTCAAGAGCTTGGATTGCATCAGAAGGAGTATGTCGTCTATTGTGACAGTCAAAGTGCAATAGACCTTAGCAAGAACTCTATGTACCATGTGTAAGCACGTGATTTTTGCCCTATATGAGAATTACTCCCAAAAAATTCAAAAATAAAATAATTTTTCTTGGTGTGCAATTTTTGTGATATTTTGTGTAACTATTTGTATGTTTGTCTATGCATGTTTATTTGTTAAATTAATAAAAAATACAAAATATGTCGCATTTTGCATGTAGGATTTAATTCTACAATTGTTAGTAATTAAATTTGTTTACAAAAATTAAAAATTACAAAAATAGGCATCTTTTGCATTTTTAGCATTTAATGTCCAAATGAACAATTTTATGCTTAATTATTACTTAATTGTGCGTTAATTGTTATTGGAAGTTAATTTGCGCTTTTATAACTTAATTTAGTTCTTAATAATAATTTAAGTACTTTTATAATTTAGTTTTAGAAAAATAAAAGAAGAAAAGAGAACAAAAATACAAAGAAAAATCGGATTGGGCCACTTCTTCAATTTCAAACCACAGGCCCAAATAATTGCCCAACTTTCCCCATGACCCGGTCCACTTCAAACCGGGTCGACCCGGTCCGCTCCATTAACCCAACACCCCTTCTTCATTTTTGTCCAACACAAAACAAAACCAAAAAAATAAAAAATAAAAGGTGAATTATCACTATTAATAGTTTTATTTTTTGTTTTTTTATATATATAAAAATTCCGAAAATATTATATATATTTTTATTATTTTTTTTATTTTATTTTTATTTTTTTAAAAAAATATATAATAATTTCGGGAATGATTTAAAAAAAATATAAATAAGAAAAAAGGAAGTATTGAATAAAAAAAATATAAAAGTAAAAATAGGTGAAATTCTCTTCTTTTTTAAAAAAAGTAAAAGAATGTAGAAAATTTAAAAAAATAAAAAGTTTTGTGGAATTTTTAAAAAATTTAAAAGTAAAAGAAGGTTGGAATTAAAAAATAAATATAAAGGTATCTGAAAATTTAAAAAATTTAAAGTAATTGAAAGTAGCATTTTTGAAAGAAAAAGAAAAGATAGTGGTTTGTTTTTTAAAGAAAAGTTAAATAAAGTGAGATTCTCTTTTAAAAAAATAAAAAGTGGGATTTTAAATAAGATAAAGTAATTAAAGTTGGAATTTTAAAAATAAAAGTAAATAAAGGTGAGATTTCTTTTTCTAAAAAAATAAAAGCAATTTGTAAGTGGGATTTCTTTTAATTAAAAAAATAAATAAAATAATAAAAAACAAATCTGAAAATTTCGAAAATTTTGCTATAAATAGAAGAGAAAATTTAGGAAGAAGGGTGGAAAAAAAGAGAGGAAAAACTAGATAGAGAGAAGAAAAAAAGAGGGGGCGGAGTGAGAAGTATACACCCGATATACATTCTGGATACACTGAATATACAGGGGCAGAATTCATTTTGGAGAGTTTTGAAGTTGAAAAAGAATAGTTACTGCTTCATTGCCTCGCTTAAGATCTGAAATAGTCAGAACCTTCCTGCCTTTTACTTCTTCTCTATACTTGGAGTCGTTTATAGTCTCCTGGGTTTTCTGCTATTCCTACTGTACTGGTTTGCGGTGTTGCTGAATCTGCTGTTGCTGTGTTATTACTGCTGCTGACTTCTCCTTCTTTTGTTCTTGTACTGCTGTTTCCAGGTACACATTTGTACAATCTCGGCTTGAAGCAAAAATGAAATATTAATCAGGCTTTGTTCCTGTTGAATTCCTCCTGTTTAGATTTGTGGTTGAATATAATTTTCTTTTCTTTGTATAAAAATGTAGTTGATTGATTAAATTAGTAACGATGTCACATATGTATAACTTCTTCATCTAATAATGTTAGTTTAAATTAATCAAAGAATAGTTAATCTGTTTTGATATTATGGTGTGTCAATCTCACGTTTTAGTATTATTGAATAATAGAATATAGAATGAAAGCAGTTTTTCTTTGTACAAACTCGGTCGCAATTTTCCATTCGCATTAGCCGTAAACTAATAATTAATAAGTTACGTTTTTAGCATGTAATTAATTAAGAGATTTTCTTTTATTTTAGAGACGAACTTAATAGGAAAATATAGTCACTGTAGGTTTATCCTTTTAAATAAAAATGAGACGAGCCTCGACAAACAAAAATGCACAAGCTGCGGGGCCCTCTAAATGTATATATTAAAATACTTAGAATTCGGGACAGGCCGTTTAGCGAATTTTACGGCCTTCCCAAAATAACAATACGCTAGTTGCTTTAGGCGCACCTTTAATAATTTAACCTTCTTAAACACGGGTGCACATTGATGTGACCCAAATCCAAATCTCAATAGAGTCAAAATGTGTCGACGACCACGGGTACATTGATTGTAACGCGGTTCGGGATATATTTTCACAACGTTGCAATTCCTTGTAGAAAATAATAATAACAATTATGAAAGCGGTAAAAAGTTAAAATTTGCACATAAGTTCATATTTGTATAAAATCAGATAATCAAGCCGAATATAACAGTTGAGCGACCGTGCTAGAACCACGGAATTCGGGAATGCCTAACACCTTCTCCCGGGTTAACAGAATTCCTTATCCGGATTTCTGGTACGCAGACTGTAATATAGAGTCATTCTTTTCCTCGATTCGGGATTAAAATTGGTGACTTGGGACACCCTAAATCTCCCAAGTGGCGACTCTGAAATAAATAAACCAATCCCGTTTCGATTGTCCTTTAATTGGAAAAAACTCCCTTGTACCCTCTCGGGTACGGAAAAAGGAGGTGTGACAGCTCTGGCGACTCTGCTGGGGACCGAACACCCAGAACCACTGGTTCAGGGTTAGAAATTCGAGCTTAGATAAATTGTTATATTTGGCTTTATCTGATTTTTACATGTTTTTGAGCCTAATGTGCTAAATGATGCTTTTACCGCTTTGATATTATGTGAACTGTATATAAATTGTGCCGAAACCCATCTTCTCTCTGAGTCTTCTGAATCATGAAGAAGGGTGTACTTCGTACGACTTCTTTTCTGTATAGTGTCAAGTCCCAATTTAGAACGAGGTTTGGATAAGTCGCAAAGCCGGTGAAGCTTCTGTATTCCCGGACTGCCGCCTCCTCCTCGGCTCGAGCTGTCCGCTCGGGTAAGCCAGGTCTAGAACAAACACCCAGGTTCTGAACCTAGTATAACAAATCCACATGTCGGATCCCTAGTAGGAACGTTTGTTTGCATCACGTGCATTTGACTTTGGAGGCCCAACACAGGGGTTGGGTCTGTCTAGGACAGGTGTACCAAAAATGAAAATGACCATCTTGATGCATCTTACTTGCTACTACTTGCGCATTTATTTGATTCGGACTTGTGTGCTGACTGACTTGTGAATATCAGGAATAATATTTTGAAATTGAAAAAAAAAACGAAATAGCGGTTAGGGAATTGATTGTTTATTTTTGAAAAGAAAACAAATGCCCAAATACTGTCAAAACTCTGCCGAAATTTTAAGAAAATGAAAAAAAATGTCTTATTAGTTTGTTTTATTAAAAGCTAAGAAAAGAAAAAAAAAGTCGTTGTTCTGTTTTTGTTTTTCAAAAATAAAA